>NC_090931.1:673498658-675998658 GCF_040938575.1 Ambystoma mexicanum
ACCGTTCGGCGCTCCCAGTACCAGCGGACTCGCAGTGCTTGGCCTTCTGTTGGACCCCCGTCGCCGGGACGCCCTCAAAGGTCTTAGAAGACCGCTCTGACTTCTTCTTCTTCTTCTTCTCGCCTGAAGGGCTCTTCCCTTCCAGCCAGTTGGCGAGACGCAGATGGCGGTCCTTCATGGTCCGCTCCGACATATTGCCGCAAAACGCAGTGTCCTTCTCCACGTGCGTCTTGTCCTCATGCAGGCAGTAGAGGCAAAGGGAGTGTTCGTCCTCCTTAAAGACATTCTGAAGCTGGCATCCAGGGCAGACCCTGAACAGCTTTCCGGCCGTCGAGCTTCCCTTCTCCTGGGCCATGATCGAGATGGGCCTGAGAAACTTCTGGAGTCCTCCAAAAGCGTGGCTCGACGAAATCTTCACCTGTGAGGGGCGTAGAAGAATCCGACACGGGTCCCTGTTGATCGTATAAAGAAACGGTGGAGCTTGAGGCTCTTTTGACCGAAAAAGAGAAAATGTTCCTAAGAAAAAGCGCGAAAAAAGCACTAAAGCTCGAGAGCAATAGCACGAGAATCCCAACACTTGAACGTGCGGTAAAAATCTGAAGATGGCTGCCAGAGGCGGGGCTTAGGGAGATGGCAGTCATTGGCTGTGGTCAGTATGACGCAGAGATCAGTGATTGGTTACTACTACGAAAGACAGATCAGAAACGAAACTGATACTGATTTTTCTTTATCGAGGATTCCCAGCCTGACAACGGGGAATATTCATGAGCATGTGAATCCATGCCAGACCCCATGCTGGAGAAGTTTATTTACCTCCATGGCAGAGCGAGAACTGCTTTTGCTCTGTTACTGCATGCTTTAATTAGGCCTGTGTTCTGGATTAGGAAGGTGCACAGAGAAAATCCCCAGTCGGTCCTTGCCCAGGCTACACCTACCTGGACAGGAACACCGCCAAGCGTGGCACACACTTCCTGCGCTACCCACCCGCTGCAGCCGGGGATAACGTGCACCTGCCTGATGCCTACCCAGTCTAGCAGTAAGGTAGCCAGAGGGAGGGCCTGCCCCAGGGTAGGCTGATGTGCCCTTACAGGTTGTCTTCCTTTGCCTGGGCTGCCCTGCACACATAGCTCGGGTAAGAATTGTTCTCTTCTGACCACCTTCTCTCCACGCACCGCACATGCAACATGGAACACTGCCTTCTCCCTGGCACACCTATTGACTGGCCCGGGGCATGCAGTCTTAACTCACATGCCGTTTGGGTGCGAGCCGCCCCTGACGCCACAAACCCATGCTGCACCTGGCATGCAGCCTGGGATCCAGTCAAGCCCCCCAAAAGACGCATGTGAAACAGTATGTTGCAGGCCCCAGAGACCACGCAGGGCCACAGCTCTCCCCTCTGCCACCCAGGAGCCTCAATTCAACCCGGCTCCTCCTTTGCCTTCCTCAACCATTTACTTCCTAAATGTTTTGATGGTTTCCTCTCTCCTCGTGGCAGTTCAGTCCATTGTCCCTGGGCAGGGGAGGGTTGCCCATTGCTTTTTGCCTCTAAGATAACATGTGTCCCCCACAGGAATGGCACCGTGGTAGAGTCCCTTTACAATTCAAGCGTCAAAGTATAAAGAACAGGAACAGTAAATAAACATTAACAAAGAAAGCATAGGCATCTCTTTACTGCTGTTCTTTTCCCTGTAGCTGTTACTATATATGACAAACATTACTTACTGAGTAATCTTTCTGTGGCTTGAATCTCCTTAGAATAACATTCTTTGCATAGGCTGGCATCTAGCAGTGGTGAAGAGTTAATGTTAAAGGATATTTTTTTTTGTACCGCGCACTATCACCACCGGCATGGTACCCTGGCGCTCTGGTGGCTCTGAAAAGAAAGGGAAAGGGGGGTGTGTTAGTGGGAATGAGCTGGAAAAGTGCAAGAGAGCCGTGATGTGCTGTTGGCAGCCTCAACCCGGTTAACACACGTTGGCTGGGCTTGGGGTGTTTTCCGTTCGGCAGCCGCTGTGTACTGGTGTGCGAGTCTATATGTGTTTTGTTGCTGCAGTGTAGTGAAGTTAGTGCGGGTTGTTGCATTTATGGTTGTGTTTGGTTAGAGTTTGAGAGGTGTATGCAGAGGGTTGAAAATTGTTAGTGGATTGGTTAGCTGGCATATCTGTTAGGAAGCAAGGCGCTAAACTTCCATATTTCCTCTCCGGGTGGGGCGCAGGAGCATCTCCACACCTCCATCCAGCTCTGGGACCAGCCGACACCCCACCGTCCCTTCCACACATGATGCCCACCCACATTCATAACCGTGTGCAAGTTTAGCCCCGCCTATCTCTGTCAAACCTGTCTGTATGCGGGGTTAGCAGGTGTTTATGACTCCACCCAAATCTAGCCAAGATTTCCTTCCCATTCCAGTCAGTACGCAGCGGCGGTTGGCCAAAGCCACTCCATCCAGATTTACCATTGGTCAGCATTCACAGTTTAACCAGTTGCTCACGCAGGCCACTGCTCACAGCCCGCTCGAAAGCCTGGCAGGTGCCAGCGCTCGCACCCATGTTCAGGCGCGGCACCTGCCATCATTCACAACTTTATCCTGGCCTTGCCAATGTCCACAACTTAGTTCAGGTGTGGCAGCTGCTAATATTCACTCAACTCTATTCAAATATGGTATCTGGTAGCGTTTAAGGAGTGGGTGAGGTTGTAGGGTGGGGTTGGACAGGGATGGTGATTCTTTCTTCATGGGGTGTTGCTTGTGTCCTATTGGATCTAGCGTCGTCTTTCTTGGTTTTTCTTTTTGAACTCGATAGGGGTGGTCTTGTCACACTATCCTCGTACCCTACTCATACAGAGAGCCATGATCCTTCACGCGTCAAAGTTTTTCCTACTTGAAACATGTATGTACTGCAAGAGTTGTTTTGTTTGTTTTAATACTTATATGCAGCCATGTGGGAAGTATTGGCGGATGCGTTGCGATTCCAAGCAGGTACAAGCCCCAGTAAGACTACTACTGGGTAAGTAATGCTGGTCTTCTGAGCCATGTGAATCTTCTTAGATGTACAAGCTTTGCATAGACTAGCAAGCAGTATCCTGTGAAGGTGGTCGGTGAGCTGAAGGAACAGTTGAAAATAGAAGTTTAGAAATGCTTGCCCCAACTGGGAATTATTTATTTTATTTATTGTTTGCGTTACACGCTTATTATACAGGAAGTAAATACTGTTTCAAAGCGCCCACAGGGCGACAGGGAGGGGACAAGGGGATGTAAAAACAATGCAAAAAATAAATAAAAGGGATACATTACTCACCGTAGTCATATTTCGGGTACCTGTGTCTGCCTAGATTCACATGCTCTGCATAGTCCGACATCTAGTGGAAGTCACAGAGTATTACAAGATTTGTTTTCGAAACTCAAAAATGGGCTTCGACACAGCGCGATTAGTAATACTATCCTTAGTGTGACGTGTACTGTACCCATGGTCCTTCACGTGTCAAGGTCCCTCAGATTGTTTCTGACATGAGGTTGCATGAAGTATAGCGCGAGTACAGTTTTTGTAAAGCAGAACAGAGAACCCCAGAAAACATCCAAGCGCCTTCTACTCCAGTAGGGGAGGAAGAGTGGGTGGCGCATATGAATCTAAGCAGATACAAGCACCAGAAATACGATTACGGTGAGAATTGTATCCCTTCTGGAGCTTGTGTATCTGCTTAGATCACTTGCTCTGCATAGATAAGCAAGGGAATCGTACCAAAATGTCACCCTCAAAATTACGACAGCCGAAAAATCCCCCCCTTACACCACATATATATGTGGGGGGTAAAGAATATAATATTAATATGGGGGGCTCCCCCCGCAGATATATGTGGTGTAAAGGGGTTTTAAAAAAGTCATTTTCGGTCGTCGCAATTATAATATAGATCCATAAGCAAGCAGTATCTGGAGAAGGCGGTGGGAAGTTAGAAGTTACAGCGGCAAAGAGATGTTTTTTGTCCGCTTGTCCCACCTGTGAATCTGCTTTAGAATGTGTGTCAATGCAGTAATGTTGTGTGAACGTATGGATGGAACTCCATGTAGCAGCTTTGCATATGGCGTCCAGAGGGACGTTTGCAATGAAAGCTAAGGTCGCTCGTGTACCTCTGGTTGAGTGTGCTCTTGGTGTAAAAGGTAGAACCTTTTTGGATAGGGAACAGCAGAGTTGTATGCATCTGACTATCCATCTGGAGATGGCGCCTTTGATACGTGATTGCCTTCTCTACCAGGCACTATGGAAACAAAGAGTTGGCCTGTTTTCCTCAGGGGTTTTGTTTTGTTCACATTGTACAAGACCGCCCTCCGTTCATCAAGTGTGTGGAGGCTTCTTTCTGCTGAGTCTGAAGGATTCTGAAAGAAGGTGGGAAGTTCTATGGACGGGTATACATGGAACTTTGAAATTAAATTGTTTTCGGAGGACAACCTTGTCCTTGTGTATGATGAAAAAGGCGTCTTGTACCGATAAACCCTGTAGCTCACCGACTCGTCTTATGGAGGTGACAACTACCAGGAATGCAGTTTTATAGGCGAGATGCTTTAGGCTGGCCTTGTGCATAGGCACGAAGGGTGGCCCCATGAGCTTGGAGAGCACAACATTGAGATCCCAACCCGGGGGAGGGTTGGAAATTGGGGGGGGGGGTATAGCCTCTTTATCCCTTCCTTGAATGCCTGGATGACGGACTTTCCACCAGGACACCTTGTTTTGTGAAGTGGTGTAAGACGATAGGGCCGCCAGATGTACCTTTAAGGAATTGAATACTAGGCCTTTCCTCTCCTTCCCCCAGAAGCCCCGTCTCCCGATCCCTGGTTCTTTCTAGGTTGAACTATTGTAACAGCCTCTTTCTAAATCTACCTGCCTCTACTCTCCGCCCTTTACAACTCATCCAGAACCGGACTGCGAGAATTGTCCTTGGCCTCAAGCCCTGGATCATATCTCTACAGCCTAGAAATCTCTCCACTGGCTCCCAGTGGACGTAAAGATTACATTCAAAATTCTCTGCATTGTCCACAAGGCTTTCTGGGGCATGGGTCCAAAAGAACTTCAGCTATCCCTCCGTAAATACCTCCCCTCTCGAGCTCCTCTACCTCCAACTCCCTCAGGGTCAGTCGTTTTTCTAAGAAACGAGCTGGGGGTAGAGATCTCTGTCTTCGGCTGGGGCCTCCCTCAGGAACAGCCCCCCTGCCACTCAAACTTGAGGAGAACCATCTCTGGTTGTGGAAGCACTTCAAGACCTTCCTCTTTGCTTCTGCCTTCGCCCCTCCTCTCCCCGGGTGATTTTTCTCTCTCATTTTTCTCTCTCTGCACCGTGCACCTGGCCTACCCTCCGTCTTCCGGGCCCAGGTATCTGCTCACCCTGCCACGCACCCGCACTGGGGTCTGTATCTTTTTTCCTGCACTCATCAGACATACCCTGCCTTAACCCAGCACTTGCCACTTGTTGGCTGCACTAACACTGGTTTGTTGCCTTTATATTTATTTATTTTTTGGATTATCCATCTGTTTTTCTTTGCTTCGCACTTTCCACTTCTACCCCCTTCCATGCACTCGAGCGTTCTCAATATCACTGGGCCTAGTAAGATGGTTTGTTTTTTGTTCTCCCTTGTTCCCCTGCCTTGCCTTGTTGCGCTCTGAAACACTTGTGTACAAGCACGATACAAATAAAATATATCATAGGCTGGAGTCTAGTAAATTAAGCATGTAATGTAGAATGTTAGCTGGAGAACATTCTAATCGATTTAATCGATTTAGTGATTATGATGTTATGTTATTTTGCACTTATATAGCGCCTTATATACCATTGGTATGGTCTGAAGGCGCTGGTAGGTTGAACGCCCTTGGGAACCGAAGTTCGGGTCAGTAGAGAGAATAGAGAGAGTCCAAAGGTGCGTGTGCGCACCAGGTATGTGTGCAGCTGGTGTGGAATTCCTGTGGAAGCTGCTTCCTAGCGGTAGGTGTGGTGGCTGGGAGATCAGGAGTATGTGTTCAATCTGGCCGGAATTATCCAGAGCGAGTGTGGCAGCGTTAAGCCTGAGGAGAACGCCTGGCAGGGGGTGTGAGACCAGCAATGTTTACTTAGAGGGATGGAGTGAGCGGCAGATGTTGATATGAGAACAGTTACACCGAATGGTGTCATAGTATCTCTGTGTTCTAGTTGAGTGGTGGTGTAAGGAGAGAGTAAGCGTGGGGTGTGATACGAGGTATGCTCTTTCAGAGGTTCAATGCATTCCAAGGCATAATACGAATGTCGTGCAATTCTGAGCGGTCAGGTTCGTTCTATGCATTTTTGGTCATTTCAGGCATTCATAGTTGCACTACACACTCACGCGCTCTGGTTCACCATGCGTGCTCTAGTCTATCCTTCATTCTCTAGTGTGCTCCACGTGTGTTCTCAAGTATTCCATACGCGTGCACTCCTGCCCTTCTCGCGCAAGTACTCCATTTTACCCTGCGCATGTATTCGTGTCTGTCAACTCACTCATCTGCTCTGTATACTCGTCCGCTCTGTATACACATCCCCACTGTACGCTTATCCGCTCAGTACCCTCATCTGATCTACCCACTCATCCGGTCTCCACACTCATTCGCTTTATGCATTATTCTTCCGCACTGCGTACTCATCCGTTCATCATACTCATCTGCTCTACGTACCCATCTGCTCCATACACTCATTTGTTCTATGTGTTCATCGGCACCAAACACACATCTGCCACTCATCTGCTCTGTACTCATCCGCTTCACACACTCATCCGCTCCAAATACAATAATTCGCTCCATATGTGCACCATATCACAAATCTCTTCCACTTATTAAAATAACAGTGCCTGGTGTTGGGTTTTTCGTGCCTCCTCGAGGATATCGATACACCTTTGTGGAAGATTTAAGTGGCCAAACCTATGACTTCAGGAGCCAAGCTGCCAAGTTCATAGATTGTGGGCGTTGGTGGCGGGATGACCCCTTGTGCTGCGTCAACATGTTGTATGGGCACAGGAGCTTGATTGGGTCGCACATGGCCAGTTTGAGCAGATGTGGAAACCAAGGCTGTCTCGCCCACATAGGAGCAACCAGGATTAGGGTTACTTGTTCCTTGTGGAGGGGGTGGGGGGGGAGTAAGCAAATTTCCCTGACCAGTTCATCCATAGGGCGTTCTTCTTGGACCCTGGATGGGGAAACCTGGATGCAAAGTCTATGCATTGAGCGTTTAGCTTTGTGGTTAACAAGTATAGTGGGGGTGGGGGAGGGGGTGACCCCATAGTGAGGATATTCTGTCTATGAGATCTGTTGAGTTGCCACTCCTGTTCTTCTGGTAGAGGGCATCTGCCATAGAATTGAGATCCCCTGGAACATGTTCAGATGTTAGAAACATGTTCCGCTTGAGCAACCACATCCATATCTTCTGGGATAGTCTGGACAAACTTAGAGAGTGTGTGCCTCCCTGTTTGTTCAGAAAGAACAAGGCCGTGGTGCTGTCTGTGAGGACCCGCACTGTCTGACCCTGGAGATGTTGCGGGAAGGCTTGGAAAGCCTTGAGAACTGCCAAGAGCTCCACAAAGTTGATATGTCTTTGGGCACTAGAGAGAGTCCACTGTCCGTGGGCTGTGCGGTGGAGATAGTGTGTCCACCAACCGGTGATTGAGGAGTCTGTAGTTAGGATTGCTTGGGCTGGTGGAGTGCAAAAGGGCTCTTCTTCTAACTAGTTGTCCTTGGAACTCCAGCGAAGAGCCTGAACCAGGGTTAGCAAAACAACCACTAGATCGTCCCACTGTCCGCTTGCCTGAGACCACTGTTCGCTAACCATTCCTGCATTGGACGCAGGCGCGTGTCAGGAACTAGGTAAATTCAAGAGGCCATCACCCCTAGCAAGCACATTGCTTTGTGTAATGTTATCTGGCGACTGACCTTGTATTGGGGTACCCGCAGCAGCACTTTTTGTACTCTCTCGATTTAGGGGAATGCTAACTCCTCATTGGAGTCTAGAATAGCCCCCAGAAATTATTTTGTTTTCCTGGGGATTAGACTTGATTTTTCTCATTGATGGAGGAACCCAAATTGAAAGGGGGGTCCTGTAGTTTTTTGCGTATTTAGGTCTTGCAAATTTGAGGAGATTCCCTGGTGATCAGCCAGTCGTCCATATAAGGGTACACTGGGATGGATTTTCTGTGCATGTGTGCTGCCACTACCGCAAGCATCTTGATAACACTCTTGGTGCTGAGGCGATGCCGAATGGGAGTCTTTGAACTGGTAATGTACTCTCGCCAGCTTGAAACGCAGGTATTTTCTGTGTGCAGGGTGCATTGAAATATGAAAGAATGCATCATTCATGTCCAATGTCGCCATGTAGTCCCCCCGTTTCAGGAGTGGAATGACCTCCTGAAGCGTGGTCATGCGAAACTTTGGTGGTTTGACATACTTGTTTGCGGGGCGCAGATCTAGTACTGGGCTCATGGTAAGGTCTTTTTTTGGCACAAGGAAGTATGTTGAATAGATACCCTTGTTTACCTGGTTTGCCGGGACGATTTCTATTGCATACTCTTCCAGCAGCAGCGCCTTAATCTCTTCTAGCAGTATGGCTGTTTCGTTTGTCTTTGTGGGCGGTGAGGTGGTTTCTGAAGCATCTCAATGCAGTACCCGCCTGCCAAGGTGGACAACACCCATTTGTCCGATGTTATCCCTTCCCATGCATGGGTGAATTGAGTGATTCGGCCTCTTACTGGAGTAGAACGGGAGGGAACCCGAAACAGCATGTCATGGTTTGGGAGGGGCTGGGCTTCTCCCAGGTGAGATTCTGCCTCTACCTCTGCCTCTTTAATTCCCCCTTTGAAAGCTAGACGAGGAACGTTGGCTTTAAGACTGGTTCCAGGACGATCACGGTCCTCCCTGGGAGTAGCCCGAGGAGCGTTGTCCACTCAGGCCCCTGACATCTCTTTGAGTTTGGAGAACCCTGTTGGGGAAAAAGGTCCGTTAGTGAGCTGCCCAAGGGATTTAAAGAGTGTCATACTCGTCCTTGGCACTCTTTAGGGCGTTCTCCATGGCCTTACCGAATAGGACGTTCGGCTCTATTGGCATGTTCAGGAGGGTTGCTTGGGTCTCTAGCTTAAACCCTGACTGCCTAAGCCAAGTATGCCACTTAATAAGGGTACATTCGGCTATGATGCGTCTTGCGTTGTCCGCCGCATCAAGGCGGTTTTGCAGGATGCAGCTTTAGACTAGTTTGCCTTCTGTAAAAGTTTTAAGCAGTTGGGCCTTCAATGGTTCTGGGACAGCCTGTAGTTGTTCAAGCTCGTCCCACTTGTGGCAGCCGTAACTAGTTAACAAGGTTGTATTATTCGCAATTCTTGTTTGGTATGCTACAGAGAAAGCTACCTTTCTTCCAGATGTATAAATCTTTTTACTCTCCTTGTCTGGTGGGGTTTCTGCCGATGCCAGGGGAGTGCCTGACCTCGTTCTGGTGGTAGTAGCCATCAGAGAATCCGGTTTGAGCTGGCACCTAATGTACAGAGGGGGGGTCAGTGGGTGCAGGCCTGAACAACTTTTCTATTCTTGGGTTGACTGGTCTTATAAAACTAGACATTAAGGAGGGATGGTTGAATACGTATGTATTGATTGCAAGAGAGGTATGAATTGCATTGCTGCCTTTTTGTCCCCCAGGATGTTTTCCACAAAGTGCTTATCGGCTTGTGTCTCTTAAGTGTCAAGGTTGAAACATTAAGCCGCCTTCAGTAACAATTTGTTCTACTGTAGCTGGTTGTCAACTGGCGAGTCTGCAACCGGCTGGTCCTGATGGTCGGTTGAACTGGCCTTGATCCTGGCTATAGAGATCCCCTCCCCTCTTCCCCCACATCCCCCCCAAAGACCCTGGTCATAATAATATGGGTCCTGCAATGGGTCTCGATATTGAGAGCTGTCTTGAGGTGCCGAGGCCGGAGTGCCCAGAGCCGAGGTGCTGGGCTGTGACTCAAGGTGGGATTTCTTGGCAGGGGGTGGCTCTGCTGATGTACTGTTAACTGATCTGGATGCCTGTCCATAAAGTCCACGAAACAGGATATTTGCCCTAAGATCTTATTAAATTGTTCTGGTGTAAACTGACATTCTGGAGGGAAGCCAGAGTTGATAGGGGCCTGGGAAGGGGTAACATCTTTCATAGGGGTGGTTTTTGTGGGGTGTCATTATGGCGCATACACCCAGAGAGGGTGTCTAAGGGATTGGAAGGCTCTGTCTTGGTGGCCTCAGGAGTTAACGGCATCGAAATGTGTTTTTTCGCCGACTTTGCCTTTAGAAGAGAGGCATCAACGTGTTTTTTGAATTGGCGCTTGTATTTTCAGTGCTCTTTTGGGAGATGCCAAGATGCCTTTCGATGTCTGTTTTTCGGCGCGCGAAAAGAGGGACTTTTTATACGCGGTGTCCGTACCAATCTTTTCTTTTGGTTTTCGGGGGCTGTCGATAGGTGAAAGCGTGCGCGATGGCCCAGAGGACAGCGAGGAACCTGAGGCTTCATCCCTGGTCACTGCATGGGCCTCGACGGTGTCTTCGAGTGTCGGCTGCGCAGTACGTTTTTAGCGTGTTTATGCTTATGTGTGCCATGGCCGCCTGTTTTTTCTCCATCACAGGACCGCCAGCCTGCTTCTCGGAGCCGGGGGCCTGCACTTGGGGTCCGTACGGATCGCGATCCCTCTCAGCGTCACTCATGACTCCATAACTGCCCTCACTGGAGTCTTCCGTCACGTCTATGAAAGCCTTGGCCTGCATAGCGTGAGCGGGCCAGTGTTTCATCCATCAATCTTTTAGGGTTTTCGGCCGGAAAAGTTGATTTTCAGTGCTTTCCGGCGTGATCCCTCAGGAGACAGTGGTTGCACATGCAGTGCGTGTCTTTCCACTGAAATTTACGACGGCAGGGGGGACAACATTTAAATGGGATTTTGTCCATTATGTATAAACAGGGCAGTTGGGCGAAAAGAGAAGAAGGGGGCCAAAAGGATAAACATTCTCTAAAAGGAGTCAGTATAGAGACCCTCACTCCTCTCTGCCTACTGTACTGGGCCGAAGCCCGAAGAAGCTTGTAAGGCCATCCATCGATTAGTCGTCGACGCTGTGGGTGTTCGTCAGGAGCCGCCGAGTGGATGAGCAGTCATGCGGCGAGGCAAACAAAGTAAAGGAAAACATTCTACCAATATAACTTTAGTTAATCAAAGGCAACCGCCTAGAAGAGAACTCTGCATTTGTGACCGACTTCGATGGCGGAATAAACAATCTGAGGGACATTGGCACGTGAAGGGCCATGGGTACAGTGCACGTCACACTAGGGATAGTATTACTAAATCACGCCTTATCGACATCCGCTTGCGTTTCCAAAACAAATCTTGTAATTTATATATTTATTGTTCATAGTTCATACAGAACTTTTACAACAATTCATCATTCGCTTGAAAAGTGAGCACATGCTTCATTGACAATTACTAACAATTCATTTTTCACATAACCACATAACATACAAATCTCAAGTTATAACTAGAGTTGAAATAAGAAGTTAAAAAATACATACTTTCATTTCTAAAATAGTTCATGTACAAGTTCTCACAGAGAACAAATACTGTTAATTTCATTACATTGTAGCACCATCAGATTTTCTTCAATTACACACATTTCATCTCTCACTTCTGTGATTCAAATTCATGTGTTTAGATAATAATATAAACATTAACAGTTAGGATAGGCCATACCCTATGCATGTCAATCAACATATTAAACTCCTATATTGGAGCGGATGAGGAGCATTGCTGTTTTCCATACGTAATAGAAGGCTATCACCAATCTTTCAGAGAATGTATTAAGGCATAAATGCCAAAAGTCTGTGGATACGATGCGCTCATAATTATGCACATACCGACCATACATCCATCTATCTACACAAGTTAAGTAGTTTAGGACATGCATTCAGTATATGACGGACCATTTCAAGGTCAATATCAATATTGCATATACAACAATTCCTTTGGGTCAAAGCCAACTGCCACTGGGTGCCATAAATCGCTCTCACCGGTAATTAGTTAAGTTGCATGAGCAACCTAAATCGACGTACTGCTGTGGATGGACATTTTATCAAATGCTGTTGGGGACACAGGTACAGATGAACAATACCATCCAAGTAGACATAATTGTGTAGTTTTCCCATATATACAAAATTATCTGTCCAATCTTTCATTCAGGATAGATATATATCTCTATATCTATATCTATATCTATATCTATATCTATATCTATATATATATATATATATCTATATATCTATCTATCTATCTATATATATATATAGTGACCAGTTCAGGATCAGGTAGGGGACTCCATAAAGAGATGATTATATGTTTCCAAGATCTCACCATGATTAAAGTTAAGGATCCCTTTTTCCCCATGATCCTCAACATGTCACTGGGTTGATGGCAACTAGCTTTCAGTGGGAGCAGATCCGTTTGGTACTGCACAATGGCTCTAATAAATATTAGACCCCATTTCACTCTGATATATTGAATTGGACATGCCAGGGATAGGTTCAGTATTGTACGCCAGAAGTACCCTTCTACTTTGTCTAGCCAAGATAGATTATTAAGCATAAGAGCCTCAAGCCCATACGCCAACACAGGTATAAACCACTGCTTATATAGTAGCAGAATGCCTTTTTAGGTGTACCCAGCATGATGCAAGACAAATCTGCGTACCAAATTGGTGATATGTCTGGCGCACCAAGTTTTCCTCTCAATCAGGGTGGAATATCCCGATTTACAATCCATCTCGACCCCAAGATATTTGTAACAAGTGGTATAGTCAATTACACCCCAGCTGATTCTCATTTCTAGTCTGTTTGCCTTGTTGTGCCGCTACAAGCATAGTTGAACAAGTTACTTTCTTACCTGGTAACGTTCTTTCGATGGGATGGTCCGACGACGTATTCCATATCTATGACATGTAATCACCACAGCTGTGCTGCTTCGGAAACTTTTTTCGGCGTCTGCGTCCTGCGTCGATGATGTCGATGCGCCGTCGTCGAGGGCCTCCTCCGACGTCCTCCGATGTGATAAGTAGGACGCACGACGCCCGTAGCCTCAGTTGTAGTTTTTTCCCCCAGAACGTGTGACACTAGTCAACTGCCAGTCAGACACAAAACCTTGCGGAACGTAAGCTGCAATCGCAAAAGAAATTCTGCAGCGGGGAAGGCAGGGCGGGAGCGATATGGAATACGTCGTCGGACCATCCCATCGAAAGAACGTTACCAGGTAAGAAAGTAACTTGTTCTTCGAGGGGATTGGGTCCTCCGACGTATTCCATATCTATGACAGACTCCCAAAGCAGTACCCAGCAAGGAGGAGGGAAAGAATTTAGAATCAAAATTTAGAATAGCCAATCAAATAGCAGAGCAAAGGACCGCCTTGCCAAAGGCCAGATCCTGTGCTCGGATGGAATCGAGGGAATAGTGACGTACAAATGTATGTACTGAAGCCCAGGTGGCTGCATCACAGATGTTGCGAATAGGAACACCCCTCTGCAGGGCAGTAGACGCAGCCATACCACTGGTAGAATGGGCCCGCAAGCCAGCCGGTGGGTCCTTCCACGCCAAGCGGTAGCACTCCGAGATGGCCAAAATAATCCAGCGAGACAAAGTCTGTTTCGTCACAGCTTGCCCCAAACGCTTTCCAGCGTAACCAATAAAGAGTTGATCGTCCACTCTGACCCGGGACATGCGTCAAACATAAAAGCTTAAAGCTCTCCTAGGATCAAGCCTATGGAGCCTCTCCTTACCAGGATGCGGAGGAGGATAGAATGCCGGAAGAACAACCTTCTGGGCCAAATGAAATTCCGTCACTACCTTCGGAAGAAAAGAAGGACGAACTCTAAGGACAACCCGTTCCTTGTGAAATACAGTGAAGGGTGGCTTAACTGAAAGTGCCTGTAACTCACTCACTCTGCGAGCGGAAGTAACCGCAACTAAAAACACAGTTTTCAGAGTTAACAGCCTCAAAGGGCAAGAATGTAAAGGCTTTAACGGAGCACCCATAAGAAACCTAAGAACAAGGTTTAAATCCCAACCGGGCACCAGGAAAGGTGACAGAGGGAACACATTAGTGAGCCCTTTCAGAAACTGTGAAATTAAAGGGATTTTAAAGTAAGAACACTCTTCAGACGAGCGCTTAAAGATGGACAGCGCCGCCAGGTAACCTTTAATGGTACCCACTTGCAAGCCCCTGTGGGCCAAAGAAAGTAAAAACGACAGAACCATGGGGATGTCACATGCAAAAGGATCTACATTCTGAACTCTGCACCAGTCGCAGAACTTACGCCAACGGCAACGGTACAGAGACTTTGTTGCTGGCCTTCGGGCCGAAAGCAACACCTTCATCACGTCTTCAGGGAGGTCCCAATCCCTATACCTCAACCTTTCAGAAGCCAAGCGTGAAGGTTGAGGGATCTGACCTCTGGATGGAGAACCTGACCCCCCCCTCCCGTGAGAGCAGATCGTCTCAGTAGGGAAGACGACGCGGAGGGCAGATGGACAAGTCGAGAAGGTCCGGGTACCACGTCCTCCGAGCCCATGCCGGAGCAATGAGGATCATCCGGGAACCGAACTTCCGTAACCTCCGCAGCACTTGCGGGATGACGGGGACTGGAGGAAACGCGTACAGCAGCGGGAATGACCACTCCACCACGAACGCGTCTCCTAAGGCTCCTTTTGGAGGAAATTCCCGCGAGCAAAACCTTTCGCACTTCCGGTTGACACTGGAGGCGAAGAGATCCACTTGAGGGGTCCCCCAAAGGGCGAAGATCTCCAGGAGAATCTCCTGAGCCAACTCCCACTCGTGAGAGATCGTGCTCTGCCTCTCAGAGCGTCCGCCGTCACGTTTTCGTCTCCGGCCAGATGAACTGCCGAGATCGAAACTTCCTGCTGGATGGCCCAGAACTCGAGCTGCATCGCCTCACTGCACAGAGGAAGTGACCCTGCCCCCCCCCTTTTTGTTGAGGTAGTGCATGGCCACTGTGTTGTCCGTCAGGATCAGGACACTCTTTCCTCGCACAGACGGCCCTCAGCTCCAACAGATTGACATGGAGTCTGGACTGTCAGCCCGTTGGCATGAGCTCCCCAACCCGTGAGGGATGCATCCGTCACGATCGTCACCTCCGGCCAGGGAAGCCAAAATGGAGCCCCCTTCATCAAGTTGCCTTCGACGGCCCACCACAGAAGGTCCCGGGCGACCGAGGGCGGCACCTGAACCGGGTCCGACATCCTGCCGGAGGACTGCGACCATTGCGTCTTGAGCGCCCACTGCAAAGATCTCATCCGCAGGCGAGCCTCTGGCACCAGAAGAATGCAGGATACCATGAGGCCGAGCAACCTCAAGAACTCGAACGCTGGGAGCGTCTGGGCATGCTGAAACTTGTGCACCATCTGCTGAATGTGAAGAGCCCTCACCTGGGAGGAAAACACTGCCCCAGGGAAGTGTCGAGCACTGCTCCGATGTACTGGAGCCGCTGTGTTGGCGTCAAATGGGACTTCTTTAAATTGAGGGAGAAGCCCAGCCTGTGAAGGGAGTGGCAGGCGACGGACAGATGATCCATGACTTGCTCGGGAGAGCTCCCCCTGATCAACCAATCGTCCAGTTAGGGGTAGACGTGAATACCCCCTTGCCTGAGATGCGCTGCCACCACCACCATGAGCTTGGTGAAAACCCTCGGGGCGGAGGTCAATCCGAACGGCAGGACCCGAAACTGAAAGTGCGAGTCGCCAACCGCGAACCTCAGGTACTTCTTGTGCTTGGGATGGATCGGCACATGGAAGTAAGCATCCTTGAGGTCGAGTGACACCAACCAGTCCTGAAGCTGAAGGGCCTGGAGGACTTGAGAGAGAGTAACCATCTTGAACTTGTCCTTCCTGAGGAGTTTGCTCAAACCGCGCAAGTCCATGATGGGTCTCAATCCCCCGTCTTTCTTCGAAATCAAAAAACAAGGGGAATACCATCCCTTGTTCCTCTACGCTACAGGCACCAGTTCTATGGCGCCTTTCTCCAGCAGGGCTTGAATTTCCTGTGCAAGGAGCGGATCCGGACTCTGCAAAGAGAGGTTCCCCGGTGGATTGTCGCGAGGCCTGTGCCGAAAGGGAAGACAGTAGCCGTGGGTTATGATCTCCAGAACCCACACATCTGAAGTAATGGCTTGCCACTCTACAAGATGCTGCCCCAGCCTTCCCCCAACCGGCGAACCATGGGACATGGCCTCATGACTGAATGGGAGCGGCTGCGGCGTTACCTGAGGGCAAAGAGGCAACTGCCCGAGCGGCCTTGGCACCAAGGGTACCCTGTCGTCCACCTCTGGTACCCCTGCGTTGGCCTCTTTGACTGCCAGCTCCTCTCGCTTTACTGAAGGAGTAATAGCGAAAGGAACCACCCCTCCACTGCTGTCCCCTAGGACGAAAAGGCAGAGGTTGGGGAACTGCAGCGCCCAACGACTTCGCTGCAGCTTTTGAGGTCTGCAACCTCTCAAGGCTCTCGTCAGCCTTGCTGCCAAAAAGGTGTTCACCGTCAAAGGGCATGTTGAGGAGCCGGGACTGCACATCAGGAGCAAACCCCGACTTCCGCAACCAGGCAAACCTGCGTATTACGGTGCTCGCCGCCATGGACCTACTGACGCATTCAGCTAAGTCCAAACCCGACTGAACGGACTCACACATGGCATCCTTACCATCCTGGACCATAGCAAGGAAACCATCCCGTTCGTCCCCTTCGGGAATATGTTCAGCCGCTAATGCAACACAGTTCCACAGAGTGTGTGTGAAACGAGACAAGGCACAAATGGAGTTGGCCGCCTGAAGCGCCATACCACCAGAAGAAAACACTTTCTTCGCCCAGCCATCAAAACGTTTGTCGTCCCTACGAGGAGGGATGGTAGGGTACGACGCCTGCTTTGCCGGGGCCGTGGCCGCCTGCACCACCAAACTCTCCGGAGTGGGGTGCCTGGTCAAGTAGCAGGGGTCGCTACTGGCTGGATGGTATTTTCACGAAAAGGATCTGCCCACCGCCGGGAGACTCTCCGGAGCAGTCCAAG
The DNA here is from genome assembly GCF_040938575.1 of Ambystoma mexicanum. Lineage (NCBI taxonomy): Eukaryota > Metazoa > Chordata > Amphibia > Caudata > Ambystomatidae > Ambystoma > Ambystoma mexicanum. The sequence continues at coordinate 673,515,758 of NC_090931.1, forward strand.
CCGCTGCCACCCTTCTCTGTAAAGCCATATGGAACGGCAGTACCGGATCAGTTGGGGGACCAACATCAAGGATGTCCGTCAGATCATCCTGCACAAACTCCCCTGGGGGAGCAGACCATCCCAAGTACTCAGAAACCCTAGCCATAAGGCGCCGGTACGAGGAATCGGCATGAGAGCCAGGCTCAGGCCTACAAAACTCCACCTCCGGAGAGGTGTCCAGTCCACTGGCATCATGCAGTGACTGTCTCAAATCGTCAAACTGACTATGGCCCGAGACAATTTCATCTGGAACCCGACTAGGAACCAGGCCATCAGAATCCTCATCCGCCTCTGAAATATAGTCCAGGTGGCGAAAAGAAGGCACCCGAGAGTGCTTGCTCTTAACCAGAGCCTTCCTAGGGGGTTCTCCCGTGCCACGGGGTACCTCCGACACGAAAGGCGTCGAGCGAATCGGCGCCGGCGGCGAGAGAACCGGCATCGGCGCCGAGAGGATAGGCGTCGACGTCGAGGAAATCGGCGTCGACGTCAGATGCAGCGCCTCCAGCATCGACGGCGTCGACACAGCTTTCGAGGCCGGAGCCCCGAGTGTGTCCCTCGACGACCTGAGCGTCGACGGCTTCGACGACTTCCTCGGAGCCGGAGCCTCGAGAAAGCCTGTTGACGCCCTCGACGCCTCAGACGTCGATGTCTTCCTCGAAGACCTCACAGGTGCACACGGTCTCGAACGCGTCGAGGACCGGGACCTGGAACGGGTACGTCGAGAACGAGTCTCCTTGTCCGAACGGGACCTCTCCCGTGACTCGTGCCGACCACTCTTGCGAGCGGTGTCTCTTGACCTCTCACGACCGACCCCACTCGGGGGCACAGACGGCTTAGTACCCTTCGACTCAAGAATCGCCAGCATTTTCTTCCCGAAGGAAGCCCATTCCTCCGGCGTCGCACGGCTGGTGGGGTAAGCGACGTGCCGGGCAGAGTCCTCGGAAGAGGACCTGGAAGACGACCGGTGTCGGCGCTTCCGAGAATGCCTCGAAGAGGCTGAGGAGTGGCGAGACCGACTCCTAGAAGGAGACCCACGAGACTTCCGACGATGACGCGGAGAGTCACCCCTCGAATCATCCGTCGAAAGCCCCGCAGACTTTGACTTCCTGGGCTTGGACACACGACCTACCGACAACTTCTTCTTACGTTCGCGTAAGGCTTTGGACGTGAGCGACTGGCAGTTGATACAGTCATCCGTGTCGTGGGCCTCCCCGAGGCACCAGAGGCAGGCGTCGTGCGAGTCCGTCACCGACATCTTGGACCCACACTCCCCGCACTTCTTGAAACCTGGACGCGGGGTCGAAGACGAAGTAGAAGACATCTTCACACGAAGGATTTTCACAAAACGAACAGGTTCGAAGAACCGAGAAGAACAGAACTCCAAAGAGTCAAGGCTTTAACCGAGATTCACGAAGCAACACGTTCGCGGAAAAAACGGAACTGAGGCTACGGGCGTCGTGCGTCCTACTTATCACATCGGATGACGTCGGAGGAGGCCCTCGACGACGGCGCATCGACGTCATCGACGCAGGACGCAGAAAAAAGTTTCCGAAGCAGCACAGCTGTGGTGATTACATGTCATAGATATGGAATACGTCGGAGGACCCAATCCCCTCGAATTGATCTTACTGAGATTAATGATCATGTCATGTTCAGTGGTAAACCGACCAAGTTCTTCATACAATTAAGGGCATGACAGCAATTCTTGATCTATTATCACCAGATCATCCGCATATAATAATGCTGTGAACTTAGTATCTTGAAATCTGATGGGACAAGGGGCATGCTTCTCAAGTCTGCGAAGTAAGTCGACAACATACAAGTTAAATAACAGGGCCGCCAACAGGCAACCCTGTTTAACACCCTTATTAATTGGGATTATATCAGTTAGCCTACCATTGTTGTCTAAGCGAACCCAAACTGAATTGTTTTGATGTAACAATCACAATTTCGATTAACCAAAGAGGGCATCCAAGTTGAGACAGGATCTCCCAAAGAATATTAGGGTTGACCCCATCAAACGCTGATCGAAAGTCAACGAAGGTAATGTATACTGAATGACATTTGGCCCTAGTCAAATAGCATCCAAAAATCTAATGTTATAAATGGTAGCCAACCCGAAACCGTGACTGCAAAGGGTGAAGAATACTATTAGAGTCAACCCGATTCTGCAAGTGGTGAAGTACAAATCGCAGAAAAGGATTTTGCTTGTGGTATCTAACAGGGATGGAATTCCATAATTACCAGGCAGTGATCTAGTTCCAGCTTTAAAAACGTGAATAATGATGGAGGTGGTCCAAGATTTGGGTATCATTTTAGCCTGGCACACTTTTTGAATAAGACCATTAATATCAAGGACCAGCTCATAGGATCATGTTTAATCACTGCAGATGCCAAGCCATTGGGACCAGGAGCTCTTGAGTTATTGAGCTTGCCAATTATTTCAACGGTAGATTGTCTACTGAATGTTAAGGGCCAAGCTCCCATGGAGCAGGGATGGATATCTATCATTAGAGGATCATACATTCCATCAGTGATATTGGAAACCCATATTTGTTCACCAATAGCATTCAATGGCTGCGGCACATTTTGCTCTCTGGCATTGTTTAATATCTTACATATTGTTCTGGTATTGCCCTTTTTAATAGTTGAGATTAAACCCTGCCACTGTGTATTGATTTTGTTGAAATGGTGTCGCTTACACCACTGCCTTTTGATCACCACTTCTCTATCATATGCAGTCAAGTGTCTTTTATTCTTAGCAATGATAGGACTACCATGAATAGAGGCAACTCGCTAGTCCAGTAACCAATAAGGGCCTCAATTGCATCGTCATCCAAAAAATGAATGGTTCGAATAAGGGAGTAAAGACTGCTGTAGTCTCTTAGACATCTTCATGATGTTACCTTGATTCCATCTTATTCTGCAACCATTATTTGATACATTAATATTGCTAGGGCCGCGTCTCATTTTATCAATAATATTCAAATTGAGCCAGGCTACCGCCATAGAATGGTCACTGAATGGCAGCGGCACTACTTCAAAATCACACATATAGCTAAGTGCTGTGGTGTTCCCACATATATAATCTAAGGTGGCTGTACCGCTACCATTGGCCCAAGTACACTGGCCAGGGCTTTCACTTTTAGTTCTTCCATTGAGATGCCATAAGTCCCAGTCATGTCGAAAATTTCTCCACTCTACCCCTCGCATTGCACTTGTTTTTAACCATGATGTTAGTTTTGAGAATATTAGAAAATTTGGCTTTAAGAGTGGTAATTCCACAGTAGACATTAAAATCACCACCCAAGATTACCATATCATTTGCATGAATGGCTCCCCAATTCGAGAGTATGGAGTCCATCTGATCATGTATGTACTCCGTACTCTCTTTAGTCGGTGGGCCATATACATTTACAATTAGCACGTTGGGAATTCAAATTCCATCTTTTCCTTTGATTTCAACTGCAATAATATAATCATTCTCAAGTGTATCAGGTAGCTCACTCGACCAAAACTCATGGCTCATACCCATAAGTAGACCACCATACGGGCAACCTTTTTCTGCCTTCTTTGCTTGATGTTGATAAATGAAGTGAAAGTCCGACATTAGCCAGGTTTCTTGTAATAGGAAGATAGGATGTTTGATATTATCATCAAGCGATCCCCCCCTTACAAAGAAAGTGAGTGTGGCCCTGAGTGTTCCATGAGGCGATAGAAATTGCTCATGGTTGATCCACTTCCAGTTGGCTCAGTGAATTCTTGAGCCATTTCCAGCCCAACTTTCAGGTTGTTTCGTTAAGTTCTTTCCGGGTTTATTTTTACAAGTACTGCACTGGACACATGCCTGTGAGTCTGTGTTGGAGGGAATGGGGATATCTAGGTCATAACCCAGGAAATTAATTGAGTCCGCTTGAGAGCAAATAGCAGTCGCAGTTGCTGGGAGAACAGAATGTACTAGCGTGACAGCGCCAAATTGATATTTAAGTGGTTGAACAAACTCAAAATCGTATGATTTGAAAATGCGCAAGCCAGGGATCTTGGCACAAAGTTCCAGCAGTGAAGGTCTATTGAAGGATTTCTTTGACCGTGTTTCCGTTTGTTCACTAAATGTAACCACTCTATTGTCATTAATCGTGATGTTAGAATTTCCAACATTTCCCCCCCCCCCCGCAGTGAGCAGGCTTCACAACATGTTGATTCCCTCTCATTTCATGAATGATAGTTTCACCTGCTTCAGATAGGGAATCATGCTGAGGGTTCAATTTGGGGGGTGCCGTGGAGATCTTCCTTGCAGCATTATCATTAGATGCCAGCCAGCTCGTTAGTGTTCCCAATATAACTCATTTCCTAAGGCGTTTAGCTTTGGCTTTAATAGCCACAAGTGAAGTAATGGTAAAATTCATAGGTAATCTATCATTGTTTTCATCATCACTGCCAACACATGGTACTGGTGATGGAGATATTTGTATATGTTTTTTCACTTGTTTCCTTCATTCTTTCTGAGTTAAATATCTAGTTGGAGATATGTTTGGTCAGTGAATTTAATCAAGATTTTCAAAGCAAAATGTATTAGACCAATAGCAGGAAAGGGCAAAGGTTCAGAGAGTGTACTTTCATTATGCTGAATTGGGGGGGTAGAGAGTTAGGCTCAATGATCAGATATGTTAATCACCTCAGGTGCTACCAGTATTTCCGGTCTCCGATAGCTAGAAAGACCGGATAAAGATAGCAAAGAGGGAGTACTGGAAAGACGTGAGGATGGGTCAACCACATTACATGATGTTTCAGGAGAGTGGTCGGTAGGTTGATCATGCATGTGGTCAGCCATTGCAACCTCTGCTTCAGCAGTTCCGCGATTTGTCCCACACAAACGATAGCACAATTCCAACAAGGAATTATCAATGGCATCTGAGGAGAAGCCAGGGGGCATACAATCACCCATGCCCCCAATAGCTTGGTGAATTTCAGCCACAACAGTACTGCCAGTATTAACAGTTTGGCATGCCTTTGTTTGAGAATTATCAACACTCTTGAAAAAGTTTGTAATAGGGACAGAGTTACCAAGAGCTTTAGATTTACAAGCACAAGTCTTAGTGGATTTAGAAACAGAGGGAGAAGTTATATTGATGTGGCAGTTTTTACTGTTCAGGGATGCACGTTCCTCACGTTGATAGCCTGAAGCTTTTCCATAGGGTTTACATTTCCTTAAGTTATGTTTATTTTTAGTAATTGTCTTGCCCGGCATGTTGGATAAAAGCCTAGGCTGGCTCTTACCTCAAATACGTGGAATGAAGGATGCAAAGGGCAATCCAATCAATGTAACGGCTTCGTAGGCACCTGTCACGCGCTGAACACCGCCAAACACACTCTTGAACCACACTCCGCTACAAACACTCTGCGTAGAGGCTGTAGAGAAGTAGAGGCCGGATCTCAGGCAGCAATTAGCAGGAAAGAAAGACTGCCTCCAGGCAAACAAACATTCCTCCGCACAACTCGCATCATCAGCCACGTCCCGCTACAAACGCTCCGCGTAGCGGCTGTAGAGAAGTAGAGGCGGGATCACAGGCAGTAACTAGCAGGAAAGAAAGACTGCCTCCAGGCAATTGCAAACAAACTTTCCTCTGCACAACTCGCTTCTTCAGCCACACTCGGCTACAAACGCTCTGCGCAGCGGCTGTGGAGAAGTAGAGGCGGGATCACAGGCAGTAACGAGCAGGAAAGAAAGACTGCCTCCAGGCAATTGCAAACAAACTTTCCTCCGCACAACTCGCTTCTTCAGCCACACTCCGCTACAAACGCTCTTGTAATACTTAGTGACTTCCACTAGATGTCAGACTATGCACAGCATGTGATCCAAGCAGATCCAAAAGCTCCAGAAATATTAATACAGTGGGAGGGGGAGATGAACCTACTATGTCTTGTGAGTGTTCAGAACGTACAAGTGCAGAAGGGAGGGGGAATGGGATAGGTGCTGTGGTGCTCATGGGTGAGCAACTAATTAAGTGTAATGAAGTTCACCGCAGAAAGGTATCAAATAAGGATACCCAAGATGGCGTTCTGTAGCCCATCATCGAATACCATTAAGGAGCGACCTAACGTTGCAGCAAAAATTATAAATTACGTGATCAACTATCACGTGGTTGCTGGCTGAATGATACAACGTTTACAAGTGCGACAGAGAACCACCACCAAGTAAGTGCTAGAGTCACAGCCCTCTAGAAAACTGAAAACATGTAAGAAGCGACAGTGTAATTGACTTTGTGCACGTATATACATTGTACACTATACTTTACAGAACCGCACAACACAGGCAGTTTAACCAACAATCAACGGGAAGCTACGCTGTGAGTAGAAACGTCCAATGGGACTGCAAGAAGCGTAGCGGAAACGCGGCACACTCTAATTTGCGCAGACATTGGAAATCCGAGGTAATTATCTCCACTATACGATATATGCGTTCCACTAGACGTTCGAAAATGCAAAATGTAATTTTTAAAAAAGCACTCCGCGAAATCATTAGCCATTTGCGACAGATCCTCCGAGCTGACGTAATAGATGATCGGTTTCCCTTTTCTTGATAGGTTGCATACAAAAAGCGGGAAGACCCAACTGGCGCATGAATGGAAACCGGACACCGTGGTATAACCCTGAGAGGAATATTCAAGCGGACTAAATGCATAAAGACCGGCCAAGGTAGTTGGCTAAGAAATGCATGTATATTTGCTAAATTAGTTCAGTCACACATAGGGCAGCGTCTCGTAGATCAGAAATGTCATGTTTATGTAATATCGATAACAATGGCAGACCTGTCACAACTTGAGTAAAATAACAAAAAAATGGCAACGTAGCTGCCGAAGTGAGACAGTAAAAAGATATCTGGTAACCCACAGCTTGTGCAGTCAAACTCCTTGTGATAAAATGTAGGAGTGTGAAAAAGTAAACAGACCGTTTCTTATTTTTCCCATAGTGCGCAACAGAAGCCACTGCGTGAATAACTGTAGAAAACTGTCATTCGGGAAATGCAACTTCACACATCACAAAGAAATTGAAGGTCAGTGTTATGTATCCACATTACTGCTAATAGAGAACACAAGGGTACACATCGTTTTTAATAAGTAGTATTGTTCTGGTTCTTTACAGGACCTGCCGCATATGTAATAACGCGTTACAAGACACGTGTAAGTCAATCACGTGCCATCAACAAGAAGTGTCCTGAAGATGGGTCTGAGGGAGCACACAAACTAGACTTATCCACAGGCGTGCGTTCACACTTGGATCCAGAAACACGACTAATTGTTGACAAGATTTAAATCAAAATAGAGAGAGATAGCATATCGAGATGTGTCCCTAACTGCCAGTACTAACCTCACCTCATGTCTCTGTATTAGCAGTAGGTGACCTGTAGAGGTAGATATACGAATTGGACAAAAATGTTAGTCAGATATAATGCTTGTTTTTTTTACATGTTTTTAGTTTGTAGTTGTAGCAACTTGTGTATATTGATTAAAATATGGCTTTTTTTTTTACTGGATCTTGTACCTCTGTCTAAATGATTTAAGACAGATCTCTATACCCTTGTATGTGGGCACCTGCGACCTGGGTGTGTGAAAGCTGGGTAGCTGTATTGTGGAATTTGCTTTTTGACTGTATATTCTGGTCCTCATCCACATAGCCCTCATTTAAAAAAAGAGGACCCCCCCCTGCTCTTTTCTAGTATACCACCAGGTAAGTGAGAGCCTCCAGGGTAGAGGCTGAGCCGAGGCAAGTGCTGAGGATAGACAGAAGCTGGGGGGCGAGGGGGATTCAGTGTGGGAGGTCAGGGCCCTGTGGATGCATAAAGGCCCTGAACACCAAACAAGCAACTGTGAGATTAGCAGAGGAGAATGGAGGGGATGTGGGGGGAGCGGTGGCGGAGGAAAAGAGGAAAGTCTTAAGGAGCTTCCGGAATTTAAGAAAGTCCTGCTCAAGACAAAGAGAGAGGGGGAGGCTGTTCCAAAGAAGGGAGCCAGCTGAGGAAAAAGATAGATCCTTTACACATAAAGAGTTGGTGCCAGAGGAGCACAGGGGTCTAGAGTGGGAATATTTAGTGAGAGAGAGTTGCAGATAGTGTGGTCCCCGGCCCCAGAAAGCCTTGTGGATGATAAAGAGGGATTTAAATTTAATCCGGGAAGCAACCGGGAGCCACTGAAGACATTTTAGGGCAGGAGAGATGCAGTCCCTGGGTCCTTGAGGTCCAGGATAAGTCTTGCTGCCCTATTCTGGATTACTGGAGAGGACGCAGAGTGGAAGAAGGAAGATTAAGAAGGTTACTATTGCAATAGTCCAGCCTAGATAGAACCAGGGCTCAGGTAACATTGAGCTTCTGGGGGAAGGTAAGGAAAGGTAGAATTCCTTTGTGAAGGAAGAGCTGAAAGTGGGACTTCTTGGCAATGTCATGAGTGTGAGGGAGGAAGGAGAGAGTGGAGTCGAAGATAACTCCAAGGTTTCTAGCTTCTGAGGAGGGAGCAGAGGGAGAGCCCATGGAGGAAGGCCAGAGTGAAGGGAAGAAGTCAGGAGCCGCAGTGGGAAAGATCTCCGTTTTGCTGGCATTGAGGCACAAATCATTTGAAGGGCACCAGGCGTGGATGGCAGAAAGGCAGTCAGGGATGAAGGACGGTGCAAGAGGGTCAGCAGGAAGTTTGAAAGATGATTTGTTTGTCGTCTGCATAACACTGGAAGTTGGAGAATGAGGAGATGAGGAGTGCCAGCTGAGAAAGGTAGATGTTAAAGAGCCAGGGCAGGAAGATAGAGCCCTGGGGACACCACAAGAAGAGAAGGAGAGGAAAAGGTGGCAAGGATGACTTAAGAGGAGCGGTCAGTAAGGAGGGAGGTCAGCCAGTCCAGTACCCGCTCCGAGAGCCTTTGTATGAGGATGGAGTGGTTGACCATGTCAAATGCAGAGTAGAGATCAAGAAGGGTGAGGACAGCTGTGGATTTGGAATCCAGGAATGCGAGCAGTTCTTCACGGGTGTTCAGAAGAGCAGTTTCCTTGCCTCTGGATGCTCGGAATCCAAATTGATGGTCGTGGAGACCACCAACAAATTCAGTGTGAGAGTTGAGTTGTGACAGGGCCAACTTCTCCAGCAGTTTCCCCCAGGGGGTGATGGAGATGGGGCGGTAGATGGCTGGGCAGGTAGGATCAGGTGAAGGTTTTTTAAGGAGTGGGCACACAATGGAGTGCTTGAGGGAGTAGGGGAAAGAACCAGTAGTAAAGGAGTGGTTACAGAAATCAGCAAGTGCAGGGGCAAGGGAGCCACTCTTGTCTTCGATGGTTCTCTAAGAGCAAGGGCAAACCTGTTTGGAAGAGACCTTCTTGGAGCAGACAACTCTGGTGACTTCATCAGGTGAGACAAGGGCGAAGGAGTAGAAGGAGGGGGAGTGGAGGGGACCAATGGGGTGAGGAATGGGGTGAGGAATAGGGTGGGAGACTGTGCAACAAGGCTGTTCATGATATCCTGGGTTTTGGTGGTGTCATGATCTCTGCTTCCAAAAGGTCAGGGTTTTCCCAACTCCCTTGGAAGCAGATCCATAACCCAGGTTCCGAGTGCCAACCAGTCCCAATTGGGACCTTTTGGACCCAGTCCTGGCGCCAGTGGCACCAGGCTCATATATATGCCCAGTCCCAGCGCTGGAAGCGCCGGGCTCATAATGCTTGGGTGGACTTACCTTCAGCAGACCATGCTGCTTACTTGCCTGCCAGTTGAGCCTCTGATCCTCTTCTGTTTGGAACTACTTTTCCTGTTGGGTGGGGCTGGAGCCACTCCCTAGATTCAGAACACTGGAACTCTTCTGGAAGGCAGGAACTCTTTTCTTACCAGGAACTCTTTTCTTACTTAGGCGTGGCTGTGGAAGGAGACACCTAAGCACTACAGGAGGCTATTTAAACCACACCCGGTGGATGAATCTTGCTTTGCGTTATTCTGCAACCTCTGCAGCAGAACGCTCATCGTGTCTTCTGCATCCAGTCCTGGGCCTAAGGAAAAAGGCTTACCATCCTGAATCCAGTCTTCAGCAACACCTATAAAGACAAGAAAGAACAGGTTAGCATTCCGGCATCTGAAAGGCAAAGGCTTACCATCCTGAATCCAGTCTTCAGCAACACCTATAAAGACAAGAAAGAACAGGTTAGCATTCCGGCATCTGAAAGGCAAAGGCTTACCTACTCTTCGTGCGCTCCGGAGGTCTTCACACTGCATTCCGGCATCTGAAAGACAAAAGTTTACCAACTCTTCGCACGCTCCGGAGGCCTTCGGCGCTGCATCCCGCATCTGAAAGACAAAACAAGGTGCGTTTAAAGACATTGGGGAACTTTAATACTCACGTGCCATTACTCCTTTCCACATCTAATCCAGTGGGTATTCCGGCACCCTGCAGCCGCTCCGAACTCGTACCTGCAAAATAAAAAGACAGTTAGAGCGCATAGTGAAGCAGGCAACAAGCGCTTACTTACGTGCTTCCAGGCGCTTCTATTCATCACACGGGCTCCATCTTCAACTCACTTCAGCCCGTCATCCGCCATCGCCGGAACCCTGCAAAACAAGAGACATCATTACTAAAGACTTTAAAGACATTTGAATGACTCGAAACTTACCGTTCGTGCAGTAAACGACGGACAGCAGTCCCCTGAAGTCAAGAGGCCTGCGCTACCTATCCAGTGAAGAAACTGGTTACAGCACCCTGCCCCGAGGCAGATGGAGAGCTCGGCATTCACTTACCTAAGGTGAGAGCGTTAACCTTTGGGGGTCTACAGGAGAGGAGAAGAGGAAAGAGATAGGGACACCCCAATAACCCCAGTTCATTAACCCCATATTTTCTATCTGCAGACTTCTTACTCTGCACGTCAGGCATACAGTGCACAGAGGTCCAGCCCAAAGAGCCAACCGGGTGCTACACATCACCTTTGAAGATACGGTAGTCGCCCAGTCAAGACCGGCGCCTCTGCGAGAATCAGGTGAGCGTTACAGAACGCAAAGCCTACCGCAGAACTCTCGCCCAGGCGCTATGGAAACCTCGGATACTGACCCCCTAGCCCGGTTACTTGGGGAACTAAGGGCAGAAGTGCATGCAGCTCGTCAGGAAACGAATGCTCTAAGAAGGGAACTAATTATTTCCAAGGAGAGAACAGACAATCTTGCTAGACAAGTGCTACAGTCACAAGCCGGACAGACCCCGTTACCCGCATCAGGGGCAAATCTTCCTTTAACATCCTCTATGAATCCAGTGCAGATCAACCTACCTGGGAATGTACCTCTGGCTCCGCCCGAACTATTTTCTGGTGACCCAAAGAGGTTTGCAGTATTTATCAATCAGTGCCGGTTGCACTTCTTATGCCGGCCAGCAGCCTTTCCAACTGATCAAGCAAAAGTAGCTTTTGTACTTTCGTACCTTAGTGGCAATGCGGCAGACTGGTCGATCCCTCTAGTTAATCAAGATGATCCGGTTCTCCATGATTTTCAAGCCTTTCAGCTTAGTATGGAAAAACTGTTCGCAAGACATTCACAGGGGCAGGCCTTGGACAATGAGCTTCTTTCGTTGCGACAGGGTAATCAAGACCTTTTGGCTTATATTGCATCTTTCAATAGACTAATAGTGGAAACTCAATGGCCTGAGGACAAAAGGATTACGCTGTTTTATAGAGGTCTACGTGGAGAGCTCAAAGACGTTTTAGCCCAAGTAGTGAATCCCCCACAAGACTGTTCGGATTATATAGACTTGGTCGTTCAAATAGATCACAGGTTGCAGAACAGGAAGGCCGATCGTTCCAAGTTTGATGCTCGAGTATTTTCCAAACCGCCAACTTCTTCCAAAGGAGTAGACTCCGGGGAACCCATGCAAATAGGGGGTCTGAAAGGTCCTCTAACACAAAGGGAGCGGGAAAGGAGAAAACAGTTGCAATTATGCCTATATTGCGGAAACTCAGGGCACTTTCTTCGAGACTGTCCGGTGAAACCTGCCAAGAAGGCAGTAGGAGCTGCAGTTACCAAAGTTACAAACTCTGAGCAGGGAAACGACCTCGCCCGACAAGAATAGAGGTCCTCTTGCCGAGCGTGAAAACCAGTTCCGTGACCTCGCATTTCGTGATACCTATGGTCCTCATTAGCCCTGATAATCCGGATCGATTACATGCAATTGAAGCTTACGTCGACAGCGGTGCCATCGGCAATTATGTGGATCATGAAATGGTTTTGAGGATGAATCTAACTCTTTGTCCCAAGGCTGTAAAGGACGTCATTACTACGGTGGATGGTACGGAGATAGCCTCCGGGCCAGTAACGCATACCACTCAAGAGGTGACGCTAGTAAGTCAAGATGGACACCATGAGAAGATCGTGTTCGATGTGATCAAGGCCCCTCAGTTTCAGATTATTCTAGGAATACCTTGGTTAGAGAAACACAATCCTCTGATCGATTGGCGAGCAAGAACGGTCCAGTTTCCAGAATGTGTCTCTACTTGTCACCCTCGACCTGGTGTTGCACTGGCCGCAATTTCTTCAGAGACTCCCCAGTTACCTCCCGAATACCTAGAATACCAAGATGTTTTCCGGAAGGATCAGGCTAACTCTCTACCTCCTCATAGGTCTTATGACTGCCAGATAGACCTGATACCTGGATCTACTCCTCCTTGTAGTAGAATTTATGCCCTCACCGAGCCTGAGAACCTTCACCTTCGACAATACCTGGATCAATACCTGGCAAATGGGTTTATTCGTCCTTCCAAGTCCCCTGCTTCTTCAGCTTTGTTCTTCGTTCCAAAAAAGGAAGGAGACCTTAGAACTTGTATCGATTATCGCTCCCTGAACCAGATCACCGTTAAGAATAGATATCCGTTACCTTTGATCCCTGAACTCCTGGACCAAGTCAGAAAAGCATGCATATATACAAAGCTGGATCTTAGAGGAGCTTACCACTTGGTACGAGTAAAAGAGGGCGATGAATGGAAGACGGCCTTCCGCACCAAGTATGGGCTATTTGAATATCAGGTCATGCCCTTCGGACTTTGCAATGCCCCGGCCGCCTTTCAATATTTTATGAACTATGTCCTCAGAGAGCTCATAGATGTATGTGTTGTTGTTTACATTGACGACATCCTCGTTTATTCTTCATCGGAATCTGAACATCGGAAACACGTGAAAATGGTCCTCGAAAGATTGCGTCAACACAAACTTTTCGCTAAGTTGGAAAAATGTGTTTTCAACGTGACTGAAGTTGAATTCTTGGGATTCATATTATCACCTGGCGGAGTGCGTATGGATTCAAAGAAGGTCGATGCAGTTCTCAAATGGCCATCACCATCCTCCGTAAAAGGTGTGCAAAGCATGTTAGGCTTCGCTAACTTTTACCGCAGGTTTATCCCCGAATTCTCTCAAATAGTCCAGCCCATCACTGCCTTGTTAAAGAAAAACAAACGTTTTGAATGGTCTACCGAGGCGGAACAAGCTTTCCAGGATTTGAAGACTAAATTTATCTCTGCACCAATCTTAAAACACCCTCGCCCCGAACTCCCCTACATCGTGGAAACTGATGCTTCAAGGCTTGCCATGGGGGCAGTTCTATCACAAAAGGACCCGGTAACCAATCAGTTGCATCCCGTGGCATTTTGGTCCCGCAAATTCTCGCCTCCTGAAATCAATTACACGATTACTGACAAGGAACTTCTGGCTATCAAGTCTGCCTTTAAGGCTTGGCGGCATTATCTGCTGGGGGCCCGACACACCGTTACTGTGATTACGGATCACCGAAACCTGCAATATTTGAAGACCGCAAAAGCCCAATCCTCTAGACAACTCCGTTGGGCATTATTCTTTGCCGAGTTTGACTTCATAATTACCTATCGACCTGGTACAAAGAACGGTAAAGCCGATGCCCTTTCTCGGATGGGAGTGGAAGAACACTTGGTCAACCCTAAACCTGTACCAATCATTCCCGAACAAAGAATTCTGGGTGTAATCGCCACAGAATCCATAGAGGAAGTTAAGGATAAAGCCAGGCAACTTGTAACTCCAGCAGACATACAGAATTGGCATCTGCAGGGAAAGGACTTTGCAGTAAAGGACAACTTATTGTATTTCCAAGAACGATTATACCTACCCAGCACAGATTTACAGAAAAAAGTAATCTCTTGTTATCACGACTCTTTAATGGAAGGTCATCCCGGTATAGCCAAGACCTCAGAAAAGATCAAGCGCTACTTCTGGTGGGTGTCTTGGAAAAAAGATATCAGAGACTTTATAATGTCCTGTGGAGTATGCGCCCAAAACAAGAGTCAAAAGGAAAGACCATCAGGCCTCTTACACCCTATTGACATCCCACCTCGCCCTTGGCATACGCTTTCTATGGACTTCATCACCGATCTACCTCCATGCTCCGGATACAATACGATTCTAGTAATCGTGGACTTATTCTCCAAGATGGCGCATTTCATTCCGCTCAAAGGCTTGCCAACAGCAGCAACTCTGGCCCGATAATTTCTCGAAAACATCGTCCGACTGCACGGTTTTCCTTCGGTTCTAATTTCGGATCGAGGTAGTCAATTTATTTCTCATTTTTGGCGAAGTTGCTGTCGGTCGGCTCAAATTGATGTGAGACTATCGACCAGTCACCACCCTCAGACCGACGGACAAACCGAGAGGACCAATCAAACTCTGGAACAGTATTTACGCTGCATGCTGCAACAAACTGAAAAAACTTGGAAAGATATCCTTTGGATAGCCGAGTATGCCTACAATAACTCTGTCCATTCGGGAACTGGGAAAACCCCGTTTTTTCTTTTGTACGGCAGTCACCCTCGAACCTCGGAGTTGGATCCCCTCCAAGATCTTGAAACAGCAGCAGTAGACTACCTGCATTCTACAATCACCCAAGCCTTTAAGGAAGCTGTTTCTCACCTTCAAAGGGCTAAAGAACAATACAAGAAAGGAGCAGATCAACATCGGAAGGAAGCCCCTCACTATCAAGTAGGGGATCAAGTCTGGTTATACACCAAATATCTATCTCTAAAAGGGCCACGCACATTCAACCCAAGATACCTTGGTCCCTATTCCATCACTACCATAGTAAACCCAGTAGCGGTCAAGTTGGACTTGCCCCCGCACATGAAGATACATCCGGTCTTCCACGTGTCTCTATTAAAACCCGTGCAACCTCAAACCCGACTAACCAAATCTCCAAAATCTATCCTAGTGGATGGAGAACTCGAGTTTGAAGTCAAAAGCATTCTGGACTCCAAGATCTCCAAATCTAAACTATTCTACCTAATTGACTGGAAAGGCTACGGCCCCCAAGAGAGATCCTGGGAACCTGCTGAATATGTCCACGCTCCTCGCCTAATCAAAAGATTTCACCGAACATTTCCTGACAAGCCAAAACCCCCGGAGAAGCCCGGTTTGGGAGGGGCCTTGAGGGGGGGTACTGTCATGATCTCTGCTTCCAAAAGGTCAGGGTTTTCCCAACTCCCTTGGAAGCAGATCCATAACCCAGGTTCCGAGTGCCAACCAGTCCCAATTGGGACCTTTTGGACCCAGTCCTGGCGCCAGTGGCACCAGGCTCATAAATATGCCCAGTCCCAGCGCTGGAAGCACCGGGCTCATAATGCTTGGGTGGACTTACCTTCAGCAGACCATGCTGCTTACTTGGCCTGCCAGTTGAGCCTCTGATCCTCTTCTGTTTGGAACTACTTTTCCTGTTGGGTGGGGCTGGAGCCACTCCGTAGATTCAGAACACTGGAACTCTTCTGGAAGGCAGGAACTCTTTTCTTACCAGGAACTCTTTTCTTACTTAGGCGTGGCTGTGGAAGGAGACACCTAAGCACTACAGGAGGCTATTTAAACCACACCCGGTGGATGAATCTTCCTTTGCATTATTCTGCAACCTCTGCAGCAGAACGCTCATCGTGTCTTCTGCATCCGGTCCTGGGCCTAAGGAAAAAGGCTTACCATCCTGAATCCAGTCTTCAGCAACACCTATAAAGACAAGAAAGAACAGGTTAGCATTCCGGCATCTGAAAGGCAAAGGCTTACCATCCTGAATCCAGTCTTCAGCAACACCTATAAAGACAAGAAAGAACAGGTTAGCATTCCGGCATCTGAAAGGCAAAGGCTTACCTACTCTTCGTGCGCTCCGGAGGTCTTCACACTGCATTCCGGCATCTGAAAGACAAAACAAGGTGCGTTTAAAGACATTGGGGAACTTTAATACTCACGTGCCATTACTCCTTTCCACATCTAATCCAGTAGGTATTCCGGCACCCTGCAGCCGCTCCGAACTCGTACCTGCAAAATAAAAAGACAGTTAGAGCGCATAGTGAAGCAGGCAACAAGCGCTTACTTACGTGCTTCCAGGCGCTTCTATTCATCACACGGGCTCCATCTTCAACTCACTTCAGCCCGTCATCCGCCATCGCCGGAACCCTGCAAAACAAGAGACATCATTACTAAAGACTTTAAAGACATTTGAATGACTCGAAACTTACCGTTCGTGCAGTAAACGACGGACAGCAGTCCCCTGAAGTCAAGAGGCCTGCGCTACCTATCCAGTGAAGAAACTGGTTACAGCACTCTGCCCCGAGGCAGATGGAGAGCTCGGCATTCACTTACCTAAGGTGAGAGCGTTAACCTTTGGGGGTCTACAGGAGAGGAGAAGAGGAAAGAGATAGGGACACCCCAATAACCCCAGTTCATTAACCCCATATTTTCTATCTGCAGACATCTTACTCTGCACGTCAGGCATACAGTGCACAGAGGTCCAGCCCAAAGAGCCAACCAGGTGCTACACATCACTTTTGAAGATACGGTAGTCGCCCAGTCAAGACCGGCGCCTCTGCGAGAATCAGGTGAGCGTTACAGGTGGTGAAGTGAGTGGTGACTGCATTACAGAAGCCCTGAAAGGCAGTAGGATACTGCAGAGGTGTTGGCTAGTTCCGTGCAGATTTTGGAAAGTTCAGCCATGTTGTTGGATGCGCCAGATACCTGTGCCTGAATGTGAGCCCTTTTCTTGGCACAGATGGTGAGTCTGTATGGCCTTTGGACCAGGCCAGTTTGTCAGAGGGTGCGCCTGAGGTTTGCCACTTCTGTTCCGCAGCTCTGCACCTTCGTTTCAGGGGTGCAGGTTCAGTCTTGTACCAGGTGTTGAGCTTAAAGGCAGGTTTCAAGCGGATCCTCATGACAGTGGCAAGAATGTCAAGGGTGTTGATGGACAGGTGGAAGTTGCTGAGAGCAGTGTTGGTGGCAGAATCTGAGTTGGGGGGGTAAGGGGGATAAAGGTGGAAGTGAAGGCAGCAGCTGACACTCGTTTCATCGGCGGATGTTCGTGAACAAGGTTGGCAGGGCTTTTGGAGGCAAGGTCACAGGGCCATAGGGACCCAGGTGGGAGGAAAGAAGTGAGTGGTCTGGCCAAGAGAAAGGGGTGAACATGGAAGATGTGAGAGGGAGGTCAGAGTAGATGAGGGCTTCCAGAGTGTGTCCAGCAGAGTGGGTTGGACCAGAAGGGAGAATGGAGAGGGATAAGGTGGTGCAGAGGTCAATGGAAAGAGGACGCTGTGCCAGGAGCGTCCAATCGGATGTTAAAGTCCCCCCATGAGGAGTAGGTAGAAAGTAAGTAAGAACAGAAATTGGACTGGGTGGAGGAGGGAGAGGACCAGCTTGCATACTAGGCTCTCAAAGGAAGAGTAGAGCTGAGTGTTTAAGATGGAAGAGGGTACCTAGTCAGGGAAGATTAAGGAAACCCCACTGCCAGTATGGCGAGGCCGTGGCTTGGAAATGATCTTGGTCTTGGAATCTGCTTTTGCCTTCGAGTCCACACAATAGTGTTGTGTAAAAGTGTGCACAGAACTCCTTGCAAATTGCCTCTAACAGAACATTTGCAATGAAAGCTAATGTTGGCCCAGTGCTGCGAGTGGAATATGCTTAAGGGGTGAATGGTTGCTTTGGTAACTGATCTCCCTCCCCTCGGATTAGAAACAAAGAACTGGTCTGTTTTCCTTAGTTCTTTGGGTCTATTTAGGTAGCACATTACTTCCCTTCGAACATCAAGTGTTTGTGGGTGTTGGAAGAAGGCTAGCAATTCGATTGATTGGCATGGCATTTCGAAATGTATTTTTGCGAAAAACGTGCATGTGTTCTTAAAACCACCTTATGCAAATGTATTTAGATGAAAGGTTCAGAGACAGAAAGAACCTGCAAATCCCTTATTTACCTAAATGAGGTAACTGTGACGAGGAAGACAATTTTGTATAAAAGTTCTTTTAAAAAGGCTTTATTCATTGGCTCAAAAGAAGGACCCATCAATTTATGAAGGACCATCTCATTATTCTGACTCTTTGCCTCCCAGTTAGGCCTGGTTCCCGGCAGACACACCAGAAGACAAAGGGCTGCAGAGTTTGACTCCTCCCTCATTTCCTGTCTTCACAGACATTCTGGAGCCTCAGCAGCTACACAAAGGGTCCCAGCCGAAGACAACAATCCAACCAGGACCTCCCCCTCGCAGGACGACAGAAAAAGGAACACGAAAGAACAACCACACTAAAAAGGGCAAAAAAAGAAAAGCCACCATTCTAGATGAATGGTGACCCTTCTGTGCATTATTGCTGTTGGTTTGACAGCCTGCGAGTTTAGAAATAAAAAAAAATGTTTTAACAAAAAAAAAAGAAATAACACAAATGTTGGTATAACACGTCCACTGCCACCAGCCATAATAGTAAGTTTCTCAATGGAACAGAAATATTATAGGACTAGTGAGAAAGGGGATATTATGCATCTCCTCAGCAATCCACATAATGAGGAGGGGTGTGCTGATCTCACTATGGGGATTGTAGAAAAGATAGAAAGTCTCCTTCTACCCTTTGGAACAGTAGTTGACAAAAGGAACCCAAGAGAAAATAAAAGGAGAGCCCAAGGGCACCCCAGCAACACTGCACAGAAAGTGTGGTCTGCTGCAACAGAAAAATGCAGATGCAGAAAAAGTTACAGGAAAGTACATTTCCAAAAATAAAGTATGGAGAGTAATAAAAAGGACATCCATGAAAAGAGTAAAAGAAAGGGCGAATGGGGGGTGGGAGGGGGGAAGCGGTTCCCATTCACTCAGTAACATAGAAAAAGATTCCCACTCACTCAAGAACATAGACAAATAATCCACAAGTCTAGCAAAAAGTGCTGGCGGTCTCACATGTGAGGGAGATGTTAGCATTAAATGAACATCTTAAACAAACACACACCAAGATAGCAGCTCATTGTTTAGCGATAAACTAAAAAGGTTTCAATAAGAAGTGTGCCCCCCTTTAGTACCTTCTGGGTATGAAGACCCTAATCATCCAATCAGGCTCTGCATTTGAGCATGACCATGGACTGGTATGCTTTCTCGATATATCTCAAACTTGACTTAGGCCTTTTTGGCCACTGGTTTTTAAAAATGGATTTTCAACAGATCAAGCAAGAACTGTGATTGGACCAGTCACCAGCTTCTATTGCATGCTTGGTGTAACATCTGTCCAGCAGTTTTTGCAGTAGACCCGAGCAAACATTCCATATTATACTTTACATGGGAAATGAAACTTATGGGACCTCCAATATACTTTCTAAAAATAAAAAATTGGCTCTACATTACTGAACCTTTTGTGTATCTTGTCAAAGGGCGCCAAAGTTATTAGCATCTGATCAAAAGTGCTCTTGCGTGCATCCATCATAAACCAGAACTCTAGTAACCATCTCTCAGAGACCAATGCCTCTTCCAATGACCTGGGCCCTCACACTAACTGCAGAGTTTGGTACCTCTTGCAACCTGCGTCCAGATGTTATACACCGCCAGGCGTGACAAATACATATATGTGTACAGAGGAAATCTCCTGTTCGATTTGGAACAATTCTTTAAATGAAAACTAAAAAAAAATAAAAATACTACAATTAAAAAAAACATTTTATACAACATTCTATACAACACTTCCCAGCAGGAGAAAATAAATAATGCTTTTAAGAAATCGTATACAAAAACGAAACAATGCTTTGCAATCGACATGTAAGTCGTTCGAATATTGTAAAGTGAAAAAGAAAATAAATAACAGCAAACCAAAGGCTAAGCTTACCCTTTTTCACCCAGGCTACATCTTTCACAACTTCTGTGTGTCCAGCAACAGTCATGATGGGTTTTCCCTCAAGTGACCAGATACGAGCAGTTTTATCATATGAGCCAGTCAAAATCCTGCAGGATATGAGAGGAGAAGCAAAGATTGGTTATGTTAATGCAGCATAAATCAGAAGTGAATGCTGAGATGGAGTACTGTGCCCAGTTCTGGGTGACACATATCCCTAAGGTTAAGTCTAGTCAGTGGCAGCCAAGAGGAGAGCAACCAAGATAGTGCAAGGACTCTGAGATGGTAAAACAAAATCTGTATAGTGTGGAGCTTGCAAGGAGGGGGACATAATTACCTTTTAAGACTGAGTGTTAGAACTAAGTAGAAGAGGTGTTTATATTCCGCAGAGATCTGGCTCCGGAACTATGGGGTAATGAGATTACATACCTTTTGGGCAGTTAAAGTAAACAAATGGAGTCTGCTCTTTAATTGTGTAGCAAATTCATTAACACACTTCAATACACCTTGACAATATACAAAAAAGGTAGCAGGCGCCCCTCTCTCGAAAGAACAAGGCATGATAACCTGTTCAGTGGTTATTAACCACATTGAGAGTTCGCAGCCATTGCTTTTTGCTCACTGTACCTTCACAGATGGGAAATATCCATTTGCATATCAGTCTTTGTCCCGCCCACAAGGGCAGTCCAGCACCGAAATGCTATGGCAATTCCTCTCTGAACAAGAGTACCATCAGCAACCCCATACACGTGTTTCAGCCTTGTTGGGCATCATCAGTGAGGTGAAGCTGAGCCTCTCTAAGCACAGTGAGCAGGGAGTCCACGTCTGGTTGCCCCCAGGTAACCTAGGGTGACCAACCCCAAGTTCCTTTCATAAATACAAAAAAGGTAGCAGGCGCCCCTCTCTCGAAAGAACAAGGCATGATAACCTGTTCAGTGGTTATTAACCACATTGAGAGTTCGCAGCCATTGCTTTTTGCTCACTGTACCTTCACAGATGGGAAATATCCATTTGCATATCAGTCTTTGTCCCGCCCACAAGGGCAGTCCAGCACCGAAATGCTATGGCAATTCCTCTCTGAACAAGAGACGTGGTCTCCCTCTCACTGTGCTTAGAGAGGCATCAGCTTCACCTCACTGATGATCCCCAACAAGGGTGAAACACGTGTATGGGGTTGCTGGTGGTACTCTCGTTCAGGTTGGAATTGCCATTGCATTTCGGTGCTGGACTGCCCCTGGGCAGGACAAAGACTGATATGCAAATGAATATTTCCCATCTGTGAAAGGCACAGTGAGTAAAAGCAGTGGCTGCGAACTCTCAAGTGGTTAATAACCACTGAACAGGTTATCAAGTCTGTTCTTTCGAGAGAGGGGCGCCCGCTACCTTTGCAAAACTATTTTTCAAGGAACCTGGGATTGGTAACCCTAGGTCTCCTGGGGGCAACCAGACGTGGTCTCCCTCTCACTGTGCTTAGAGAGGCATCAGCTTCACCTCACTGATGATCCCCAACAAGGGTGAAACACGTGTATGGGGTTGCTGGTGGTACTCTCGTTCAGGTTGGAATTGCCATTGCATTTCGGTGCTGGACTGCCCCTGGGCAGGACAAAGACTGATATGCAAATGAATATTTCCCATCTGTGAAAGGCACAGTGAGTAAAAGCAGTGGCTGCGAACTCTCAAGTGGTTAATAACCACTGAACAGGTTATCAAGTCTGTTCTTTCGAGAGAGGGGCGCCCGCTACCTTTGCAACACCTTGACAATATATTAGGATCCTTTCTAATAGCTAATGGTTTGCTTTGGAGTTTTATGTAGTGCTAACATGCAGATTTCCGGCTCCTTTTGAGCACTTTAAGGCAATTCTATGTGAAGACCGGAGGCTCCCACTATGCTTCTCTTTCTTTTTATTCGACAATAAAGAAAAGAGCTCAGCAGCAAGATATTTGTGCACCAAAAGTGAAAGTGCCATGAGTAATGTGCAGAAAACAGGTGCACCAAATATATATAATAAACATAGCAATATAACAGTAATATCCTAACATAAAAGGTAAGAGTCTCTGAAGAAAACTACATTTCCCAGGGAGCTTGGCTCCAGTTCATTTTTGGAGGCCATCAACACGTGACCTAGTCCACCAATAGTGGTTCAGATCCCCTGCATAAACAGTCCTAAACATGATGACACTTCCTCTTTCTTTGCTGCTCACAGCAAGAGATAAGTACTTAATGTTTAGCACTTCTGCTTACGTCATGATTTTATAATTTAAAAGATAACGTTACAAAAATGTCATAATATGTTCACAGCATTAAAAAAAAAAAAAAAAAAAAAACAACCTCGTTGCGCTCTAAGGTACTGGGGATCCGGCACGGCCTAGTCGGACCACGCTGCACCGCATGCAGGCTGCCAGGGAAGCTCCTGCTCTCCGGGTCCTTTCCTCTACATTCCGGCGCTCGAGCGCGCATGCCCGTTATAATATAACGGTTCTTGCAGCTCGAGCGCCAGAATCTTTTCCTCAGACAAGAGCGACCGTTTCTTCTCGCTGGTTTTTCATATATCAAAGAAATTTTCTATTCAGCATTTAAGAACAATTACAAGACTGAACTGAAGTAACATTACTGGGCAGTGAGAGAAGGCGTTCGGAAGCCCAGAAAAAGGAAAAAAAAAAAAGTGAGTACGGTGCATTTATTTTATAATGGCAGAACAGTACTCGCCTCAATCAGATCAGGCTTGGTCTGAGGCAGGTCACGGTTACATAGATGAAGTGGCAATGGCTAATAGTTTACAAAAGGTTCTGGGACCCTCTGTGGAGACCAGTGTTAAGAAAGCTGCAACGGATATGCTCATTCCCATACAAAATCGTCTAGACACTATGGAGGAGCATTTCAGAGGGTCCTCCCCTCCTGGGAGGAAGAGGCCACAGAAAAGGAAGCACCTTACCGAAGGGGTATGTATACCGGCTCGCAAGAGTAAAAGCTCTACAACCCCCCCCCTGAGCCAGCCATCTAATGCCACAGCTGCCGTAACGGACGCCTTCTCAAGGCTGAAACAAGCCTTCATGAATAGGAAGGTAACCCCTTCCCCATCTACCCTCTTACACCGAGGAGGAAACCAGGGGAACTAGACCCTCAAGCACAGAGAGACATGGACAGGGCTCGGAAGAAGAGCATAACAAAAACGTCTACGACGCTGATCTTTCTCACTCCTCTTCAGATGAGGAATTTCATTTCGAGGATTCAAGACCCTCTGCGTCAGGGATTGCGGCAGACCCCATGCCTAACGACACAACCAGGACCAAACCTTCTACTGAAGGTACATTTACCCCGGAAGACTTAATACACCCCAGGTCCACCGACTGGGAACCATCTTCCAAGACATCCAGTTACATCCATTTTAGGCTGCGCAAGCCGCTTGATAAAGAAGTTCGCCCCAGACTACGTGCTGAATGTCCACGACCAGACATTGCGGATAAAGTAGCTCTGACTCCGGAGCTCGATTCTAAGATGATTACCTTTTTGGGTAAAAACATTAAAGACCCCAGGAAGGGTATTGATCGCGCCTGGAAAGCCTGCCAGGACAAAGTATTGAACATAGCAGGTCCACTAGCAAAAATCTCCGATCTTGCCAATGCAGCCATCTCCTCATCGGACCCCATCGACCCAGTGATACTGTCCGGTTGGGTCCAGAGGGCTATTTGCCTCTTGGGCAACGCCAGTTGCGCCATCTCGACAGAGCGACGGAAAGGCATCCTATACAAGATAGAATCCAAATTAACGGAACTGGCAGACACAGAATCCGGCCCAATGGCGCAAGGCCAGCTTTTCGGAGACCCTTTCATGAAGGAGATGACAAAATTCGTCGGGACATTCACGGAGTTGGACAAAGCACAGGCTTCAATAAAAAAAAAAAAAAAAAGAAGAGTATTCGCAACCAAGGTTTTCTCCAGGGCCGGATGAGGAAGAGGTCGCTCTTCCGGCCGTTACTTCTTCGACAAGAGACCTCAACAATCTCGAGGCCAGCATAATTCCTGGCAAGAAAGCCCCCGACACTTTCTTCCCCTCGAGAGATCGTGGAAGAGGGCGTCCCTGGAGGAGAGCAGCCAGATACCCTGCCCAACAACAACCCACAGGTCAGTGTACTGATAACTGCGCCAGCGCCACTAACACCTATAGGAGGGAGGTTAAGGATGTTTGCAAATGCTTCGGATATCTTATCGGGAGATGCCTGGGTCAGAGACACAGCTCCGGGTCTTCACCTAGAGTTATTTTACACAGCCCGTTCAGACATGTCACCCCCACTCCCATAGTATTATCTCGATCAGACCAAATCGCCTTAGACAGCGAAATACTCAGTCTCCATCAGAAGCAAGCGATTCGCCCCCGCTCAAGTCAGGGAGGCTTCTTCAGTCCCATTTTTCTGGTACACAGGAAGCAAAAAGCGCGCCCAATCAAACCTCAGAGCGCTCAACGAGTTCATCCTTTACCGCCATTTCAAAATGGAAGGTATACACATGCTCAGAGATCTTCTCAGACCGAACGACTGGCTTATGCGCCTAGACTTAAAAGACGCTTACCTCGCAGTACCGATTCATCAAACACACATCAGTTACCTCAGATTCTCCTGGAGAAACCGAGATTGGGAATTCACAAGTCTCCCATTCGGACTCTCTTCGGCACCTTGGATATTCACCAAACTCTTAAGACCCGTAGTAGCTCGATTAAGAGAGCAAGGTGTCTGTCTCATCATTTATCTAGACGACATTATTTTCATGGCCCAATCACAGGAGTTAGTTCAGAAACAAACCGAACTAGCAATAAACTTGCTACACAGCCTAGGTTTTCTTATAAACTGGGAGAAGTCAGTTCTAATTCCATCCAAAAATATGGAATTTCTAGGATTCATAGTGGATACACAGAATTCGCAGCTTCAACTCCCATCAGCCAAGATTCACTCTACCAAAAGAGAAATACGCAGACTCTTACAGAAGAACATGTTCTCCTTTCGAGAACTAGCAAGAGTGATAGGGCTACTTTCATCTTCCATCCAAGCAATATATCCCGGCCCTCTTCACTATCGAGAGCTGTAAAGACTAAAATGCCAACACTTAAGGAAAAACCTTTCTTATTCTCAACTCCCGACACTGTCTCCTCAAGAGAGGACAGAGCTCAACTGGTGGCTCTCTCACATGGAAGCCTGGAACGGCAGAGCCATCTTCGGCTCCGCTGATAATATTATCGAGTCGGATGCCAGTCGCTCCGGTTGGGGAGCGAGATGCAGTCCCATAGCCAGGGGAGGGACTTGGTCCCCACAGGAGCTGGACCTTCATATCAATTGTCTAGAGCTTCTTGCAGGTTCCTTTGCAGTGCGCTCTTTTGCCAAAGACAAAGCGAGTTGCTGTATTTTACTATAGATGGACAACATCTCAGCGTTAAGATACATCAACCATCTGGGCGGCACCAAGTCGAGACCCCTAGCAGAATTAGCCAAAGACTTCTGGCATTTCTGTCTGGATCACCAGATTTCAGTTACAGCGGAGTACCTTCCCGGCCTCTCAAATGCAGTAGCGGACTGGTACTCACGCCACGCGACAGATTACAGCGATTGGAGAATCAACAGAGATTTTCCTCCGCCTTCAGGAGATCTGGGGTCCGATGTCCATAGACCTCTTTGCTTCCAGACTCAACTCCCAACTTTCTACAA
Organism: Ambystoma mexicanum; assembly: GCF_040938575.1. Classification (NCBI taxonomy): domain Eukaryota; kingdom Metazoa; phylum Chordata; class Amphibia; order Caudata; family Ambystomatidae; genus Ambystoma; species Ambystoma mexicanum. The sequence continues at coordinate 673,541,609 of NC_090931.1, forward strand.
CTGGGAGCCGGATCCAGCAGCAGCTGCAACAGACACATTCCTATAGTCATGGTCCCAGGGAATACTGTATGCCTTTCCTCCTTTCACTATGATAGCGAGGACCCTGGCAAAGGCCCGTCAGGAGCACACTTATCTGAAGCTTATAGCGCCAGTCTGGACATCTCAGACTTGTTAGCCAGTTCTTCTGGAACTTTCTACGGATTCTCCAATCCTACTAACCCAGTTTCCGGATCTCCTATTAGATCCATCAGGTCAACGTCATCCTCTCCTACTCAACAGATCTCCGACCTTAGCAGCCTGGAGGATTTCAGGTCAAGATGGAGAGTCCCAGGCATGTCTCGCAAAGCGATCAACCTCATCGAAGAGAGCTGGGCTTCTAGTACCCGGAAGAGATACTCCAACTCTTGGAGCATCTGGAGCTCCTGGTGTCGTGAGAATTACATCCAATTTCAGCACCTGTAGAAGAGATCTTGAATTTTCTGGCATCCCTAGCGGAAAAAGGGCTCGCCTACAGGTCTGTGAACGCCTACCGTTCAGCAATTTCCGCAGGTCATGACCTTATCCAAGGAGTACCAGCAGGAGAACACCACCTCGTCTGCAAGTTGCTCAAGGGTGTAAGGCTTACCGTCCCACCTCCAGCTTGCTATGACAAGCTTTGGGACGTTAATAAAGTACCTAACCTTTTTCTAGCACGGCCTAGTAACGAAGAACTAATGCGTACAGTCCTATCTGGCAAACTCACTACTCTACTCTGCTTGGTCTCCTGCAGGAGAGTCTCAGACATCAGAGCTCTAGATCTATCAGGCAGAACCTTTTCTCCTGATGGCATTGTATTCCATATTCATAGAAGAACAAAGTGCAATTCCAGGGTGATTTCCTATCCCCGCCTTTAGAGATCAACCGAAGCTCTGCTTGGTTAAATGCTTGAAAGTCTACGAAGAAAAGACGGCTCCACTCAGAACCTCCCCTAACGGGCAGCTACTGATAGCTCTGCGCAAACCGCACAAAGCAGTATCAGCACCGACCTTAGCACGTTGGATCCGGTGGACACTAGCTCAAGCAGGGATAGACACCAAGCCTTTCGGAGCCCACTCAGTTAGAGGAGCCATGGCCTCCAAAGCCTTTCAGGCAGGAGTTCGCCTAGAAGATATGAGGATGGCAGACTGGGCTAGTGAATCAGTTTTCAAACAATTCTACCTAAAGCCAGTAGATCAGCCGGCATCTATTGTGGTAAGTAAGCTTTAAACAAGCATAATGGGAGCCTCCGGTCTTGACATAGAATAAAGATTTTCCATAATAACTTACTAGAAAGTCTTAATTCTATTAAAGACTCGGAGGCGACCATTATCCCACCCGGCGAGAAAATAACAGCATGTTACCTGATGTTAATTAAAGCTTTAATGAAAAGATTAATGTTCTGACATTTACATGTACCATATCGGAATAACTACAAGATTTTCTCCCACCCTGACAAGGGATCTAGGGTTGCCATATACAAGAGACTAAAATTTTCCTTTTTCTTGACAGCGCCTGCAGACAAGTCCGCCTGATCTCGGCCCGACACAAGTTCTTCTTCTTCAAGTTAGCTACAATTATCTCCTACTATGGACAGCCAAGTTCGCAGCCCAGAAAGAGGAAGTGTCATGTTTTGGACTGTTTATGCAGGGGATCTGAACTACTATTGGTGGACTAGGTCACGTGTTGATGGCCTCAAAAATGAACTGGAGCCAAGCTCCCTGGGAAATGTAGTTTTCTTCAGAGACTCTTATCTTTTATGTTAGGATATAACTGTTATATTGCTATGTTTATTATATATATTTGGTGCACCTGTTTTCTGCACATTACTCATGGCACTTTCACTTTTGGTGCACAAATATCTTGCTGCTGAGCTCTTTTCTTTATTGTCGAATAAAAAGAAAGAAGCATAATGCTCGCCTCCGAGTCTTTAATAGAATTAAGACTTTCTAGTAAGTTATTATGGAAAATCTTTATTCAACATGCTGCAATGGCTGAAAAATGCAATGTTCAGCCAACCGCAGTAAATTAGAGTGCATCAGGGCTATTACAGGGTCAATGGTAGGGGCCGGCGACCCCAATATCAGAGGGCCCCTGATTAGAGCCAAAACCTCTCCAATGCCCCGTGCAATAGACTGATCTGAAGGTGGAATCCCGACACTGTCTTTGGCGAGAGATCCTGTACTTTTAGCGTTTTCCGGATTGATTTACTGACCAGTTTATTAGGATTGTCCTAGATCTTAAGTTTAGGGTTCAGTAGGATGACTCCATGCCTCAATTTCAGAGCTTCCCTCGCTATCCGACTATCCCAGGGAGATGGTACGACAGATAAGTCAAAGGTATACTCTCAAGAGGGGAACAAGTCGTGAACAGGCCCAGGGTAGCATACAACAACACCACACAATAATTGAAAGTAACACAGTAGATGAACAAGTTACTTTCTTACCTGGTAACGTTCTTTCGATGGGATGGTCCGACGACGTATTCCATATCTATGACAGGTAATCACCACAGCTGTGCTGCTTCGGAAACTTTTTTCGGCGTCTGCGTCCTGCGTCGATGACGTCGATGCGCCGTCGTCGAGGACCTCCTCCGACGTCCGACGTTATCCGATGTGATAAGTAGGACGCACGACGCCCGTAGCCTCAGTTGTAGTTTTTTCCCCCAGAACGTGTGACATTAGTCAACTGCCAGTCAGACACAAAGCCTTGCGGAACGTAAGCTGCAATCGCAAAAGAAATTCTGCAGCGGGGAAGGCAGGGAGGGAGCGATATGGAATACGTCGTCGGACCATCCCATCGAAAGAACGTTACCAAGTAAGAAAGTAACTTGTTCTTTGAGGGGATTGGGTCCTCAGACGTATTCCATATCTATGACAGACTCCCAAAGCAGTACCAGAGCAAGGAGGTGGGGAAAGAATTTAGAATCAAAATTTAGAATTGCCAATCAAATAGCAGAGCAAAGGACCGCCTTGCCAAAGGCCAGATCCTGTCCCCGGATGGAATAGTGACGTACAAATGTATGTACAGAAGCCCAGGTGGCTGCATCACAGATGTTGCGAATAGGAACACCCCTCTGCAGGGCAGTAGATCCAGCCATACCCCTGGTAGAATGGGCCCGCAAGCCAGCCGGCGGGTCCTTACCCACCAAGCGGTAACACTCCGAGATGGCCAAAATAATCCAGCGAGACAAAGTCTGTTTCGTCACAGCCTGTCCCAAACGCTTTCCAGCGTAACCAATAAAGAGTTGATCGTCCACTCTGACCCGGGACATGCGTGAAACATAAAAGCTTAAAGCTCTCCTAGGATCAAGCCTATGGAGCCTCTCCTCTTCCTTACCAGGATGCGGAGGAGGATAGAATGCCGGAAGAACAACCTTCTGGGCCAAATGAAATTCCGAAACCACCTTCGGAAGAAAAGAAGGACGAACTCTAAGGACAACCCTGTCCTTTTGAAATACAGTGAAGGGTGGCTTAACTGAAAGTGCCTGTAACTCACTCACTCACTCTGCGAGCGGAAGTAACCGCAACCAGAAACACAGTTTTCAGAGTTAACAGCCTCAAAGGGCAAGAATGCAAAGGCTCAAACGAAGCACCCATAAAACTTAAGAACAAGGTTCAAATCCCAACCGGGCACCAGGAAAGGTGACGGAGGGAACACATTAGTGAGCCCTTTCGGAAACTGCGAAATTAAAGGGATTTTAAAGTAGGAACACTCGTCAGACGAGCGCTTAAAGATGGACAGCGCCACCAGGTAACCTTTAATGGTACCCACTTGCAAGCCCCTGTGGGCCAAAGAAAGTAAAAAGGACAGAACCATGGGGATGTCACATGCAAAAGGATCCACATTCTGAACTCTGCACCAGTCGCAGAACTTACGCCAACGGCACAGAGACTTTGTTGCTGGCCTTCGGGCCGAGAGCAACACCTCCATCACGTCTTCAGAGAGGTCCCAATCCTTATACCTCAACCTTTCAGAAGCCAAGCGTGAAGGTTGAGGGATCTGACCTCTGGATGGAGAACCTGACCCCCCTCCCGTGAGAGCAGATCGTCTCGGTAGGGAAGACGACGTGTAGGGCAGAATGCAAGTCGAGAAGGTCCAGGTACCACGTCCTCCGAGCCCACGCCGGAGCAATGAGGATCATCCGGGAACCGAACTTCCGTAACCTCCGCAGCACTTGCGGGATGACGGGGACTGGAGGAAACTCGTACAGCAACGGGAATGACCACTCCACCACGAACGCGTCTCCTAAGGCTCCTTTTGGAGGAAATTCTGGCGAGCAGAACCTCTCGCACTTCCGGTTGACACTGGAGGCGAAGAGACCCACTTGAGGGGTTCCCCAAAGGGCAAAGATCTCCAGGAGAATTTCCTAAGCCAACTCCCACTCGTGAGAGATCGTGCTCTGCCTGCTCAGAGCGTCCGCCGTCACGTTTTCGTCTCCGGCCAGATGAACTGCCGAGATCGAAACTTCCTGCTGGATGGCCCAGAACTTGAGCTGCATCGCCTCCCTGCACAGAGGAAGTGACCCTGCCCCCCCTTTTTGTTGAGGTAGTGCATGGCCACTGTGTTGTCCGTCAGGATCAGGACATTCTTTCCTCGCACAGTCTGCAGAAAAGCCTTCAGGGCTAGCCTGACGGCCCTCAGCTCCAACAGATTGATATGGAGTCTGGACTCCGACGGAGATCAACGACCGCTGACTGTCAGCCCGTTGGCATGAGCTCCCCATCCCGTGAGGGATGCATCCGTCACGATCGTCACCTCCGGCCAGAGAAGCCAAAATGGAGCCCCCTTCATCAAGTTGCCTTCGACGGCCCACCACAGAAGGTCCCGGGCGACCGAGGGCGGCACTTGAACCGGGTCTGACATCCTGCCGGAGGCCTGCGACCATTGCATCTTGAGTGCCCACTGCAAAGATCTCATCCGCAGGCGAGCCTCTGGCACCAGAAGAATGCAGGATGCCATGAGGCCGAGCAACCTCAAGAACTCGAACGCTGGGAGCGTCTGGGCATGCTGAAACTTGTGCACCATCTGCTGAAAAGAGCCCTCACCTGTGGAGGAAAACACTGCCCCAGGGAAGTGTCGAGCACTGCTCCGATGTACTGGAGCCGCTGTGTTGGCGTCAAACGGGACTTCTTTAAATTGAGGGAGAAGCCCAGCCTGTGAAGGGAGTGGCAGGTGACGGACAGATGATCCAGGACTTGCTCGGGAGAGCTCCCCCTGATCAACCAATCGTCCAGGTAGGGGTAGACGTGAATCCCCCCTTGCCTGAGATGCGCTGCCACCACCACCATGAGCTTGGTAAAAACCCTCAGGGCGGAGGTCAATCCGAACGGCAGGACCCGAAACTGAAAGTGCGAGTCGCCAACCGCGAACCTCAGGTACTTCTTGTGCTTGGGATGGATCAGCACATGGAAGTAAGCATCCTTGAGGTCGAGAGACACCAACCAGTCCTGAAGCTGAAGGGCCTGGAGGACTTGAGAGAGTAACCATCTTGAACTTGTCCTTCCTGAGGAGTTTGTTTAAACCGCGCAAGTCCATGATGGGTCTCAATCCCCCGTCTTTCTTCGAAATCAAAAAATAAGGCGAATACCATCCCTTGTTCCTCTCCGCTACAGGCACCAGTTATATGGTGCCTTTCTCCAGCAGGGCTTGAATTTCCTGCGCAAGGAGCAGATCTGTACTCTGCAAAGAGAGGTTCCCCGGTGGATTGTCGCGAGGCCTGTGCCGAAAGGGAAGACAGTAGCCGTGGGTTATGATCTCCAGAACACACACATCTGAAGTAATGGCACGCCACTCTACAAGATGCTGCGCCAGCCTTCCCCCAACCAGCGAACCATGGGACATGGCCTCATGACTGAGTGGTAGCGGCTGCGGCGTTACCTGAGGGCAAAGAGGCAACTGCCCGAGCGGCCTTGGCACCACGGGTATCCTGTCGTCCACCTCTGGTACCCCTGCGTTGGCCTCTTTGACTGCCAGCTCCTCTCGCTTTACTGAAGGACGAGTAATAGCGAAAGGAACCACCCCTTCATTGCTGTCCCCTAGGACGAAAAGGCGGAGGTTGGCAAACTGCAGCGCAACGACTTCGCTGCAGCTTTTGAGGTCTGCAACCTCTCAAGGCTCTCGTCAGCCTTGCTGCCAAAAAGGTGTTCACCGTCAAAGGGCATGTTGAGGAGCCGGGACTGCACATCAGGAGCAAACCCCGACTTCCGCAACCACGCAAACCTGCGTATCACGGTGCTCGCCGCCATGGACCTGCTGACGCATTCAGCCATGTCCAAACCCGACTGAACGGACTCACACATGGCATCCTTACCATCCTGGACCATAGCAAGGAAACCATCCCGTTCGTCCCCTTCGGGAATATGTTCAGCCGCTAATGCAACACAGTTCCCCAGAGTGTATGTGAAACGAGACAAGGCACAAATGGAGTTGGCCGCCTGAAGCGCCATACCCCCAGAAGAAAACACTTTCTTTGCCCAGCCATCAAAACGTTTGTCGTCCCTATCGGGAGGGATGGTAGGGTACGACGCCTGCTTTGCCGTGGCCGCCTGCACCACCAAACTCTCCGGAGTGGGGTGCCTGGTCAAGTAGCAGGGGTCGCTACTGGCTGGACGGTATTTTCGCGACAAGGACCTGCCCACCGCCGGGAGACTTTCCGGAGCAGTCCAAGCCGCCGCCACCCTTCTCTGTAGAGCCATATGAAACGGCAGTACTGGGTCAGTTGGGGGACCAACATCAAGGATGTCCGTGAGATCATCCTGCACAAACTCCGCTGGGGGAGCAGACCCTCCCAAGTACTCAGAAACCCTAGCTATAAGGCGCCGGTACGAGGAATCGGCATGAGAGCCAGGCTCAGGCCTACAAAACTCCACCTCCGGAGAGGTGTCCAGTCCACTGGCATCATGCAGTGACTGCCTCAAATCGTCAAACTGACTACGGCCCGAGACAATTTCATCTGGAACCTGACTAGGAACCAGGCCATCAGAATCCTCATCCACCTCCGAAATATATTCCAGGTGGCGAAAAGAAGGCACCCGAGAGTGCTTGCTCTTAACCAGAGCCTTCCTAGGGGGTTCCCCCGTGCCACGGGGTACCTCCGACACCCCGGCCTCGAAAGGCGTCGAGTGAATCGGCGCCGGCGCCGAGAGAACAGGCATCGGCGCCGAGAGAACAGGCATCGGCGCCGAGTAAATCGGCGTCGACGTCAGATGCAGCGCCGACGGCATCGACAGAGTCCTCGAAGCCGGAGCTCGGAGCGTGTCCTTCGACGACCTGAGCGTCGACGCCTTCTACGACCTCCTCGGAGCCGGAGCCTCGAGAAAGCCTGTCGACGCCCTCGACGCCTCAGACGTCGATGTCTTCCTCGAAGACATCACAGGTGCACACGGTCTCTAACGCGTCGAGGACCGGGATCTGGAACGGGTACGTCGAGAACGAGTCCCCTTGTCCGAACGGGACCTCTCCCGTGACTCGTGCCGACCACTCTTGCGAGCGGTGTCTCTCGACCTCTCACAACCGACCCCACTCGGGGGCGCGGACGGCTTAGTACCCTGCGACTCGAGAATCGCCAGCATTTTCTTCCCGAAGGAAGCCCATTCATCCGGCTTCGCATGGCTGGTGGGGTAAGTGACGTGCCGGGCAGAGTCCTCAGAAGAGGATCTGGAAGACGACCGCTGTCGGCGCTTCCGAGAATGCCTCGAAGAGGCCGAGGAGTGGCGAGACGACTCCTAGGAGACCCATGAGACTTCGGACGATGACGCGGAGAGTCTCCTCTCGAATCATCCGTCGAAAACCCTGCAGACTTCGACTTCCAGGGCTTGCACACCCGACCTACCGACAACTTCTTCTTACGTTCACGTAAGGCTTTGGACGTGAGCGACCAGCAGTCGATACAGTCATCCGTGTCGTGGGCCTCCCCGAGGCAGGCGTCGTGCGAGTCCGTCACCGACATCTTGGACCCACACTCCCCGCACTTCTTGAAAACCGGACGCGGGGTCGAAGACGAAGTAGAAGACATCTTCACACGAAGGAAATTCTCACAAAAACGAACAGGTTAGAAGAACCGAGAAGAACAGAATTCCAAAGAGTCGAGGCGTTAACCGAGATTCACGAAGCAACACGTTCGCGGAAAAAACGGAACTGAGGCTACGGGCGTCATGCGTCCTACTTATCACATCGGATGACGTCGGACGTCAGAGGAGGTCCTCGACGACGGCGCATCGACGCAGGAAAAAGTTTCCGAAGCAGCACAGCTGTGGTGATTACCTGTCATAGATATGGAATACATCGGAGGACCCAATCCCCTCGAAATGTTAAAATATGAATATGCCAGTTATGCACCTTTTGCAGAAACAGATATGCAATATGTTACAGGTGAATGGCTTCCTAGATGACAGACTTCTTTAGTAAATCTTTAAAAGTTAAGGAAAAATAACAGGAATCAGATTTCCAGACCCTGGGTAAAACCCAATGTTAGTCAGAGGTGGGAGAGTCTGCTCTGACTTTGTGGCTGACCCTCGCCGGACCCTAACTACGGGACAATCGACCTTGGGGACCGATCTGAGATCTGCCCATTCTCATCAACTGCCACATGAAGAAATAAAAATAAAAACATTAAAAAGCCGGGGGAAACAAATTTATTTTTCCTTCTGTGAGACAGTCGGTATCTGCCCGACACTTGCTGCCCCACAGCAGAGATTCTTTCTCTTGCAGGGCTGCAGCCAGCCCGTGCAGCCCCCTCCTTGCTCGCTTGTGGACACAAATGCAGGAAGGCATCACATGGAGGCCTCATTGATCCACTCTGGGACTAGGCTCCGTATAAAAGGTGCCTGGCAGGATCCTGCAGCAACCAGTTGTTAACAGATGAAGCAGGACACTTTTATATGTATAAGAAATGCCCTCTGCACCCGCACAACTTGCTTTTTAACCATGATTGCAATCCCTCTAAACTGCACTCTGGCTTCAGGTTCTCCTGTCCCCATGCCTACCGTGGTGTAGTTATTTTTGTGTGTGCGTTTTTAACAAACACAGACACGGGTTTTTCTTACGTAACATTCTTCAGAACATAACCTTGTTAAAGTTTGTGTTGTCGTCTTGAAGGTACTGAATAAAACCACATTTCATTACGATACATGTAGTACTCATTTAATTGAGGAAACAAAAACCTAGAATCACATTTTTATGTATTGGTGCATAATCTGGCAAGTATTATTTTACTCTTAAAACTCATAAATTAGCATATACTTACGTACATGCTAACATGCCCCTTTCCATCTGGGCCTCAATAGATAAGCCGTGTTTTTTTCCTCTGCATTCTGTTCCTTGAAGTCCTAGATTTCGACTATCAAATATCTAAGACTAAAAGTCTCACAATATAAGCTAAAAAACAAGACTGACCATCTTCTGAATAGAATGGAGCATGTTGGCATGTATACAATGTTATGTTACCTGATATTTGTGTAGCATTTACTACTATTGTTATGGATTTAAAGCACTGTTGCTTTAAAAGCAAGCGAGTTGCTGCCTTGGTGCGTGTTTGGGCCTAAGGGCCAGGCTAGACCCCCCATGGCTCGGCTTTCACTTGTCTCTTCCCATAAAATCTCTGGATCACCCACCTCTGGTTAGTCATAGTGAAAAGGAGTTGCCAGACTCTCGTTAGAGACTGTAAATCAATATCTTGCTTAGCTTCCACCCAAAAATGCTTTTCTATGGAGCCAATGTTTTTCAATACAACAAAGCCCAGCAGCAAAGTTTCTTTGAGAAAAAAAAGAAAAAAAAACAAGAGCCATGTCTCAAACCAATTGTGAAGGTGCAGGGGTTGCAGGCAGGCCCCAGGCCAAGTGTGACAAATCTGCATCTCAGCCTCTGGCTGGTACTGTCCTCAGACAAGTTTGGTGTTGGCAACAGTTACGAGATATGACCCAAAATCCCAATTCAACCTCTGCTTGCAGAAACCTTTGTTTCCAGGCGATTGGACCATCGCTCCAATATTAAACCTGTAAAATATGGAAATGCACAGAAGGGGGGCCATGGATTTTGAGGCAGTGGCCCATTGATACATATTGCTTGATTTGACTCTCGTTTGCGCCGATTTTTGAATGCTTGGTCGTGCGGGGTCTACTGCATTCATGGTTTTCGAACATCTAGCCAATGTGCTATGATAACTTAATCCGTTTAGTGTCCCAGTTTATCACAAAACCAGCTGGAAGTATTTCTTTGAGACCGAGCAGAGTTGACTGCAGGAAGGCAAAAGAAGGGTTAATTAAGTCTCTAGAGGATGCTCCACATGTTGGTGAGCCTTTTCTGAAGAGAGAATGTAAGGCCATACAAGTTTACAAATCAATGACCACAAGACCCAAAAAAAAAACAAAGAATGGGACTTAATTGATCAGTTGACATTTTGGAAGATCGTTAACAATGGGTCTGCCGAAAAACAACTACTGGATGTAACTATTCTAGGAACAATTTGGCATACACATTTCGGTAGCCTAAATTTGTTCGAGGAAATTGCTCTGGTAGGGACTTAGTAATATCAACGATATCGATGTAGACCTACTATTTCAGCCAGCGAAGTAAAGGTGGCCTTTGTCTGCCACAGAGTGGTAAAGTCCCGGGCCCTGATAGACACACTCTGGATTTATGATGGAGTGAACCAACCATTTGGGTTCCTTTTTTATATTTCTGTTGAATAGTTTTCTTCAACATCGACCGGTTTCCACTCTATGCGCACAGCAGAGTTCATGATCATTTATAAGAAGCGTACAGGAAATGCCATTGCCAATTATGGGCCATTTCATTATATGTACAATCTATGACAAGGTGTGGCTACACAACTTACAGTAGTGGTGAGATGATAACTATGTAATTTGTGAATTTAGAATAGCCTCCTGGAACGTTAGGGGGCTCAATAGTTACATAAAGTGTAATAGGATAATGACTTACCTGCAACGCCTTAAAGTAGACATAGCACTCCTTCAGGAAACTCATCTCATCTCACAAAGGAGAAATTTGCTGTCCTAGCTCGGAAATGGATCGGTACAACATTGGGCTCATCATATTCTGCAAGTCTTTGCATTACCAAAACCTATGCGCCAAACCACGACACAGCAGCCCATTTCCGGTTATGTATCCACAAATAGGCACGCATAGAAATAGTACATTAATATGGGCGGGGGGAGGGGTTAGTTGTACACTGAACCCTGCACTTGATATATCAGCCCTTCAGCCAAAGCCTTGCGTACGATCTTGCATACTTCCATCTTGTCCGACATATGGAGGACCCTAAACCTGCAAGATCAGGGATATTCCCACTACACAGCCCCCAGCGATTTATATACCAGACTGGATGGACTGTCTTCACAGAGGAAGAGACTCCAGTGCCGACTATGAAGCACGGGTGCTATCAGACCACGCTCCTCTAGTCTTCACATGGCAGTACCCCCTGCCCCCCCTACACCCCCACAGAGCACGTATTCCGACTTGGCAGCTTAGATGTTAATCCCTAAGAGATCCAGGGTTCCAAGAACACCTAAGAGAGGGGGTGAAGGATTATTTCAAAAACAGCACAGGGAGTGTGGAATCATCTGGCACTCTATGGGAAGCCTTTAAGGTAGTGATAAGGGGACCATCAATATCTCAAGCAAAGGGAATGCAAGCCAGAATAGAAAGGGACTTCCTGCCGGCTGAGACTAGCCTGGGAGGCATAGATTGCGCAGGTGATATGTCCAAAGACACCCGCTTGCAACAGGAATGTCAGGAGCACTGGGAAAGGTTGGGCAAGCTGAGCTATAAGAAATTTGTGGAAAGGCAACACGCGGAAGGTGACAAGCTGGGGTGTTTGCTGGCCTAGCTGTACAAGAGCGAGGCGAAAAGGGACATAACACGGGAGGTTGTAGACAAGCAAGTGGAGGTTTGTGGGACGCAGACTGGGATAAACAAGTGCTTTTATGAGTATTACAAGGCGTTATACACAGAGACATCCGACATGCAGGCGGTAGACATAGACAAAACCCTTGCACAGGTATACCTACCCAAACTCGACGCAGAGGCAGCAGGTCAGCTGGAGACTCACATAACAGCAGAGGAGCTAGAAGTTACTATTAGAGGGTTGCCGACTGCTAAGGCTCCGGGGGCGGATGGGTTAACTGGTGAGTTTTGTAAAGAGTTCCTAGCGGATGTGCTACCTCTGATGCTTGCAATGCTGAATAAAGCTCTGGAGACCGGCATTCTGCCAATGTCATTGCACAAGTCCATTATTGTCCTATTACGGGAACCCAATAAGCCAGACACTGATTCTGGATCCTACAGACCCCTGTCGTTGCTTAACCAAGACGGGAAAATACCGACAGCCCTACTGGCCAACAGGCTCAAGCCAGAGCCATATCCAAGCACATACATCTGGATATGTCCCGGATAGAAATATTACGTGCAACCTGAGGAGGTTGTACCACATAATTGATCATACCCAAAATAGCTGAGACCTGTATGCAGTGGCCTCGCTTGACGCGACCAAGGCATTTGACTTGGTTATATGGCCTTGGTTGCTGGCGGTCCTAAAGAGTTTCGGCATGGGGCCATTTACATACAATGGGTTTGGCTACTATATAGCAACCCAATGGCAAGGGTCAAGACAGGTAATCATATTTCAGACTGATGGCTGTTAGGAAAAGGAACAAGGCAAGGATGCCCTTCGTCCCAGATGCTATTCATTCTGGCGTTGGAGCCATTAGTGGTGTACCTCAGAAAGGAATACCAGGAAGCAGGCATACTGGTATGGGGCATAGATAACCTGATTTCCCTATATGTGAACGATATGTTGGTATACAGCACCCACAAGCTAACCTACAGTACATTCTAGATATGCTATATCACTATGCAGAACTATCTGGTATCACGATTTATGTGCAGAAATCGTGCCTGTTCCCCCTAACAGGGTATATAGGGAAACCCCTGAACACATTGCCAGAACTACTGATTAAATGGGCAGTAGGCTCCTTCAGATACCTGGGAGTGGACATTTTTCATGACTCCAAGACAGAACACTCACACAACACACTAAAATTGGTTGATACAATTGAGAAGTCCATGACTTTCTGGGCCAGATTGCCACACTCAGTAATGGGGAGGGCAGCATTGTTAAAGATGGTGGTGCTCCCAAGACTTCTATACTTCTTCACTGATGTCCCGTATCACATACCCAAGGGCTTCTTTAAGACACTGGACATGATATTCCATAACTTCCTATGGAATAACTTAAGGTGCCAATTGGCACTAGCGTAACTGCAAAGGCCATATGACCAAGGAGGTACAAAAGACCCCCAACTTTGAGGCATATTACATAGCGTGCCAGCTGCAATTTGTCACAAAGTGGCTGTCGGATGAACAGACCCAGGAGACACAGCTGCTACAACCAGCATGCACCCAGTTCTCCTTCAAGGAGGGGATATGGATCGAGGCAAGGCAAGTGCCGAAACTTTTGCTGCTGTTGATGCTGGGTAAGCCGATGTGGCAAAGGGCTTGCTGCTTTCTAGAGATAGAAACGCCCTATTTCCCCCCCCCCCCGCCCCCAGATCCCACTGGTGTCCTTAGGGGAGGAGGAACCACAATTCACACTAAACGTTAGGAAGTATTGGGAACCCAAGGGGGTAGCGACGGTAGTAGACATATTAAGTGAAGATAAACCAATGGACTTTAACATACTAATGTTAGAAACTGGCATACAAGGAGGGCTTCACTCCAGGCTAAGCGGGAATGGGTGGGGTACAGAGGGGGTACCACAGGTAGACGAAAGGATAGAAACGCTCAATGATATTTTGGAAAGCGGGCATGAGGTGTCGAGAATATAGGAGTTGTTAATGCCAAGGCAGGGACAGGTGCTCAAGCAGACTAGGAATAACTGGATAACTGGAAAACAGACTTGCAAGAACAATTGACAGACGCAACATGGGGGAGAGCACTGTGCCATCGCAAAAAGTATCCAGAAATGCAAAGCTCCAGCTGATTCAGTTGTTCATAACACAGGGCATATCTAACCCTGAAGAGGATAGCTAACTTCAGTAACGCAACTGATCATGCCTGCCCAAAATGAGGATTGATCAATGTGGACCTGGTACCCATGTTCTGGGCTTATAGTACGATCTGACATTTCTGGCAGGAGGTAGCACAAGCCTTAGCCAAAGCAGAAATAACGCTAGACGTCGGATCCCCCATAGCCTGCACGCTAGGTATTTTTGTGCGCCCAAAGAGAGTAAGACATTTTGGCAAGCTGAAAGAACAGGCATATATTCTGGCAAGACGTATGATATCAATGGGATGGAAAGCACATAAAGGCCCAGAGGTACACCAGTGGTGGAGAGACCTCCAAAAACGGACGCAGGCTGAAACCTCAGTGTGGCAAGAGGCGGCCCGCCGTAACCAAAAAGAACAAAATGCAGATTTAGAGTCATGGAAACATATGGTGCAGGAATTGATGGCAGTGGCCCACACAGAAGCACAAATAGGTTAAAGGACCCAGTTACAGGCGGCAGAGTAGATACAATATATTAGAGCAGGATAGTCCAATCTACAGTGATGTAGCAATGCAGGCGTATAGGCTTGGGAAGGGATAAGGGGGCGTTGGGTGGAGGGAGTAGACGCAGATGTGATCGATTGGATATTGTAATGTTAAATTATATAAAAAGTTTGTAGCGGTTATGTTGGTTATAAAATAAAAATAATAACTTTTTTTTAAAAAATGTAATTCCTGGAATAAGGACCTCCATGTTGGATCAAGGTCCCAAGTGTGTATCCATGTTGGATCAAGGTCCCAAGTGTGGTGTTTGCTTCAGTCTGAATAACGAGCCTGGCGCCAAAGGCGCCCGGACTGACTCAATGTCCTGTGCTGATGGGTCTTTAAGGCCATTGGAGTCTTTCGGGGGTGTGGGGTGTTGCCTTACTGCTGTCAGGGGGCTGTTGCCTCCGAGATGGTCATGGGTAGGGATCGTGACAGCCTTATTTTTAATACTCCTTAATAAAACCACATGTTTGAATCACACTCTACTGGGCATCACTTGTGTCATTGCTCGACTTCCCTACCCCATATAAATCTCTACCATTAAAATTGGGATTGGAACTTAACAAAAATGCTAAGGTTTTTGAATGTTTGGGTGAGATTTTCTTCGAAGGGTGGCTGGTCTGCTCCCCCTGTCAAATGTGAGCTATTGGAAGTAGGCACAAATCTCTTTTTCTAAGAGGTGATGAAGGAGGGCAGTCCCGGCAACCATCGAAGTAGATTGTGCCCAGGCTAAAACTGCCATTCCACAAAGGCCCCAACTATGGGGTCATGCCAACATTTATAAAATGTTAAGGTACGGAAACAGGTTTTTAGAGACTCTCCTGGTATTAGCAGCCAGAAAACCCACCATTACTTTATGACTTAAAGTCAGATGCCCTGGTATATATTATGAAGCATGCCCAAGACCTGCGCTATATTGGCTCAAGTCCTAGTATTCGCCCCCATCTGGAGATACATCGTCACGCTTGTGAAGATGTAAATTCCCAGTGGGCCTTGACAAAAGGCCCTAGCTCCAACACATTAGTGACACTACGTTCTTTGAAGATGGAATACTTCTGGTCAAACTCTATGTCCATAGATCCAACCTGCAGTCAATGCTGTAAAAGGAACCTTTAAAGACTGACCAGTCAATAACATTCTTGGCAAAATGTGGTGTAAGCCCGGAAAGGATTTCTATCTGGCAAATTACAGATGGCTCTGAGAAATACTGTACACAGTGAAGCATTTTACAAGAAATGTCTGTCAAATTCGGACTTGACAATCTGCTTTTGGCAGCTGTCACCTGTTCATTTTCCAATAACTATGAAAAATGCCCCAATTATGCCCTGTGCAATTTGTCCAGAAACACTATTTTCTTTTATTTTGTTCACTCTACCCTGTGTCCCAAGAAACAATTGTCAATACCATGTTTTAACAGTCATCTTTGTAAACATGACAAGATTTTTTGTAGGCACAAAAATCTCTCTAGTGCAGTTTTCACTGTAGAAAATTTTATTAGAAGACAGGAGATGCAGATTATGGTTCGTTGAGCCAGTGACATGAAAACAAACCTAAGTTAAGACAGTTTCATAGCCCATGCGGCCTGTAGCCAGTGAAACAATGGCAAATGTAAATGATAGCTGTTAAATGTTCATCAAATATAAAAGGTAGTCAAACATACAGCACACGTTTTAGACAGAAAGCTAATTAGTACAGACAAATGTTGGGAGGGAATGCAACGGTAAAAAGGACTGGTTCCATAAATGGTTGGACTGTCCCAAACTGGCTAGCTACTGGGGATCCATCAACAAACATATTCAGCAAATGTTTGGAGAGCAGCCACAGGCTCATATAAAGGATATCCTGCTAGGAATTGCAACCCCTGAGGAAAGGACACGGTCTAAACACAAACGAAAAGCACAGACTATCTTACGGGTTGTGGCCTTGGTTGTTATAGTCCAAAACCGGAAAGATAAAGATTCTCCACATGTTCATGACTGGTTTGTGAAGGTATGGAATTTTTTTTGCCTTGGAGTGGCTGACTTATACCATTGAGGGGGCGCAAGCGGCTTTCTCAAAGCAATGGGCGATGGTACTGCAGTTTCTACAGGAGGACTACAATCTTGCGCTTTGTCCAAACAAACTACGCATTCTAGACATTGCTTGGACTTTGATTTAGTTTTCTTTTGATACCCCTTGATTGCGGAAAGTGGGGGTGGGATGCAGAGGGGTGTGCTAGGACTAAGTTGGGTGGTAGAGGCGGGCATAATGTTTTCTGTTTACATAATTTGAAATGCCAATAAAACAAAAACCAAGTAAGTATTTAACTTTAGAGTTAGTTAGGGTCCAGGAACATCACAGAAGACACCCTAGGAGGATTCCAGCAGTGGGCCTGGAGGAACTGTACGAGAGGACTCCCAATAACAGAAAACACCCCAAAAGCTTTACAGAAATCATATAGGCATAGGGTATGTAAATACCCCATCCAGCACAGTACCTCAGCACAGAAGAAGAGATTGCAGCAGGAAGACTTCAGGATCTGCAGCTAAAAACCTGATAGATGAATTCCTTGTCATGAAGGCTGGAGACAGGACATTGGAAGGGATTTGGCAGCAGGGATCAACGAGGAAAGCTCCAAGCAAGAGTTTCTTCGCGGCTGGATGCGGCTCTGTGGTTTTGGCACCCTTTTCTAGAGCCAGGATAAGACTGAATATCGCTGGTCAGATTCTCGTCACTTGCAAGGTCCAGCACAATGCTGAGGCGATTTGGAAATTAATTTAGGTTAAAACCTAAGATGAGTTCTAAGTACTACCTTGTCCTTGTGGATAATAAAGACAGGGTCTTGTACTTACCATGCTTGTAGCTCACTGACCCGTTTTAAGGAGGGGATGGCTACTAAGAAAGACGTTTTGTAGGTTAGGTGTTTGAGGCTGGATTTGTGCATAGGCTGGACCCATGAGCTTTGAGAGTACCACATTAAGATCCCAACCAGGTAGAGGGTTAGAAATAGGAGGCGATAGCCCTCTGTACTCCCTCCATGAAAGCCTAGATAACAGAAACATTCCACCAAGACACCTTTGACTTTGATGGAGTTAAATACTAGGCCAGAGTCTAGTAAGTAAAGCATGTAGTGAAGAATGTTTGCTAGAGAACATTCAATTGGATTTAAGGCCTGTGATTTGCACCATATCACAAATCCTTTCCACTTGTGGAAGTAGCAGTGCCTGGTGTGGGGTTTGCGTACCTTCTTTAGGATATACATACACCTTAGAGGTAGTTGTAAGTGTACAAATTCTAGGACTTCAGGTGCCAGGCTGCCAAGTTCATAGACTGAGGATGGAGTGTAGTCCCCCCCCCGTGCTGGGACAGCATGTTGTAGGGGCACAGGAGTTTGATCAGTTTGCACATCGCCAGTTTGAGCCAATGGGGAAACCATGGTTGTCTTGCCCAGATCGGGGCTATCAGGATAACCGTGGCTTGTTCCTGGTGCATCTTGTGTACTATCCTGCTGAGGAGTGGTGTTGGGGGCGTGGGGGTTGAAGCGTAAGCAAGTTTCCCTGACCAGCTCATCCACAGGGCATTCCCCTTGGACTGAGGTTGGGGAAACCTGGATGCAAAGTCATGGCATTGCGCGCTTAGGTTTGTGGCGAACAAGTCTAAAGGAGGATACACCATACAAAGAAGATTTGTCTGCCAGAGCACTGAGTTCCCTTGGAACGTGTTGAGAAACTAGAACATGTTGCGCTGGAGTGCCCACTTTCTTGTGTTGAGAAACTAGAACATGTTCCGCTGGAGTGCCCATTTCCAACTTGTCTAGGATAGCCTGTACAGATTTGAAGAATGTGTGCCTCCCTGCTTGTTTATGTAAAACATGGCAGTGGTGCTGTCTGTGAGGACTTGTGTTGTCTGTCCTAATAGATGCAGTTGAAAATCTTGTAGGGCCACGAGTACTGCTAGTAGTTCTAGGAGGTTGATGAGGTTTTGGGCTGTGGTGTGAGTCCACTGTCCATGAGCTGTGTGGTGGAAGCAATGGGCTCCCAAGAGAGTGAAGCGTCTGTAGTAAATATCGCTTGAACTGGTGGATTGTGAAAAAAATGTCCTTGGCCTGTACCAGGGTTAGCAAAACAACTACTAGATCGCCCCACTGATCGCTTGCCTGAGACCATTGCTTCCTAACCACTTCTGCATTGGGCACATGCGCAGCCATGCATGTGGAACTAGATAAATACATGAAGCCATCATTCCGAGCAGGTGCACTGCCTTGCATACAGTTATTTGGCGACCGGCTAGCTAGTGAGGTATATGCAACAGCAGATTTTGAACTCTTTCGTTTGAGGGGAAGATTAGCCCCTCCCTTGTCCTTATGATGGCTCCCAGAAATGGCTTTGTTTGGCTGGGGACAAGACTATTTTTTCGCGTTGATGGAGAACCCCAATTGGACCAGAAGGTCGATAGTTCTTTGGGTGTTGTGCTTGCAAATTTGAGGGGATTCCCCTGTTATTAGGCAGTCATCCAGATAAGGGTACACTGGGATGAATTCTCTGCGTAAGTGCGCTGCCACTACTGCCAGAGCTTTGGTGAATACCCTTGAAGTGGAGGCTATGCCGAACGGGAGCACCTTGAACTGGTAGTAGTGTTCTTGAAGCGTATATGTTTTCTGTGCGCTGGGAACATTGAAATATGAAAGTATGCATCCTTCATATCCAATGTTGCCATGTAGGGGGATTCCTTCCTGCAGCATTGTCATGCGAAACTTTGTGGCTTGACATATGTGTTCGCTGGTTGCAAGTCTAGGACCGGGCGCAATGTTAGATTATTTGGGCACAAGGAAATACGTTGAGTAGATACCCTTGTTTACCTGGTTTCCTGGGACGATTTCTATGGCAGCGTTCTCCAGCAGAGCCTTGACCTCCTTTAGCAATATGCACTGTTCTTGCACCTTTTTCTTTTGGCGGATGGTTGGGTGGTCTTTGTATAAGCTCTATACAGTACCTGCTCGCTACAGTGGATAGTACCCACCTGTCTGATCCCCTACCATTGGTGGGTAAATAGTGAAATGCAACCAATGCTGGAGTGTCATGGGAGGGGACCTGGAGAGGCTCATCATCGTTTTGGTTGTGTGGAGCCTCTGGCCGAGGAGGTCCTACCTCTGCTTCAAGACCTTTTGTAGCCCCTTTGAAAGTTCTGAGGAGGATTGTCCCTGTGAGGAACCCCAAAATGACGATTGGCCACTTTGATTTGGAGGAGAGTTGTGAGTTTGTCCCACGAAACCGCCTACAAAGGGCTTGTTTGATAGTTGGCCAAGGGATTTTAGGTTATCGCACTCCTCCTTTGGACTTTTAAGGGCATCCTCGACCGCTTTACCAAACAGGGCATTATGCTTCATAGGCATCTTTAGCAAGGTGGCTTGTGTTTCAAGCTTGAAGCCCAATTGTCTTAACCAGACGTGGCTGTTAAAGTGCCTTCTGCTATTTTCCCACCTGCATTATCGGCAGCATCCAGGTCGTTCTTTAGTATGCAGTTCGCCACTTGCTTACCTTCAGATGCCATATTTAGGAGCTGTGAATTAAACGGCTCTGGGACGGTTTCAATTTGCTGTAGTACTTGGCCCCACTTATGGCCATTGTAGCTAGCCAAAAGGGTGGTATTATTGGTAGGCAGCCGAGGAAGCCACTTTTGTGCTCAGATGGTACATTTTTTTGCTCCCCTTATCAGGGGGGGCCTCCGCAGAGGCTAGCGGTGTGCCCGCCCTCTTCATGTAACGCTCACCTGGTATCCACGGGGACGTCACTCAGCCTGTTCTGACCTCTTACGACCTCGAACCCTTCTCTGGAGTCTACTCAACTGGAGACTGGGCCTGAAACACAGGATTGGTAGAGTTTAACTCCCAGTTGTCTCTGTGTGCTTGAACCCCTTCTTCCCCGGGGTCCAACCCTTCCCTTTGATCCACAGCTCACCTCGTTTTCTTGGAAAGTGTGCTCTCCGTCCTGCTTTCAGCACAGGGGCGCGTTTATTGATGCAGGCTCGTTGCTGCCTAGTTACTTCACTGGCAAGAGTCCGACAGGTAAGTATAATGAGTCTTTTGAACAGTTCTCCAACTTCTATCCTTTCCTTCCTTAGATGATGGGTGTCTGGGGATGGCGACGTGCTGATGAGATGAGCAGCGCTGAAGGTGAGTGAGAGCGCGATGCGACCCTTTCGTATTTGTATTGAACTGAGTTCTTTTTCTGTGTCTTTTAGGTGCCGCAACGTTTTCAGCGTGGATGCCGGTTATGAAGAAGAAATGCGGTGAGTAAGCACGGTATGCGGCGCCTATAGATGTTTCCACGCTAACCTAGAGTGTCTTTTCCCTCTTGCAGATGGATGAGAAGTTCCGGAGACAGAGTTCCCCCAGAGCGGCTGGGATTCAGGTAAGCGTTTGAAGCTCGTACAGTCTTTAGAAATAAGCGAAGATTTGCTGAATGCTTACTAATGCCTTTTTTCTGTGCTTTTCCCTTTTCCTTAGGAAGCGGCATGCCGGGATGGGAATGAGACAGCCGAAGATGCCCGCAGAACAGAAGGAGCGATGAATGATGGGCAGAAGCACCACAAGGTAAGGCTGTTCCTAACAGTGTTCTTGTTCTTGCAGGAGCTGAGCGCAGAAGAAAGATGCAGGCCTACTGGAGACCGATCCGAACACGGAAAATGTCACGCTGCAGGTGCAGAAAACACAAAGCATGTTTCGAAGGGATTGTGTCCTCCGACGTATTCCTTATCTTAGATATCTCTTTTCAGCTTTGCTGGCCTCGGAAATTTTTTCTCTCTAGAGGGCGCTGCGCGTCGACGTCCGCCGAGTCGATGTCCCTCGACAGCGACGTTATCCTGCCTATAAAGGCCGCGCGCAGCGTTCGTTGCTCAGTTCCGTTTTTCCGCGCTTACTCAGTGCCTCGGAATATCGTTGCTCAGTTTCGTAGAGAATTATTCCATTTTCCTCGAGATATTCGATCCATACTCGATGGCTTCCTCGTCTGAACCAACGACCCCTCGGTCCGGCTTTAAAAAATGCCGAGACTGTGGAAAAAAGATGTCGCTGACGGACCCTCACAGGGTCTGTCTGTGGTGTTTGGGAGCTGAACACCACTGTTCGGAGTGCGAGGACTGTATGTACATGACAGCTAAGGCCCTGAAGGCGCGTAGGGGGAAGCTGGAAAAAGGTAAGACTTCTAAAGCTTCTTCTTCCTCGACGAAGTCGAGACATTCGTCTCCTCGTCACCATTCGCGCTCCATGTCTCGAAGCGGGTCCCATCACTCCTCGAGATCGAAGCACTCGAAAAGGAGACGCCGAACATCCCCTTCTTCGTCCTCTTCTTCCTCTGTTTCACCCAAGAGAATCCCTTGCCCCACGAAACATAGTTCCCGGGCTGAATGGGAGGAATTCCGAAAAAATATGATGAGCGTCTTTGAGAAAGCGGCCTCGACCCCCTCGAAGACTGCCGAGAGCGATGCTCTGGTCAAAAGACCCGAAGTCCAAAACGCCGCGAGTCGCAGCACCCGGCAAAGGAAGCTTCTCGAGCGCGTCACGAACCCTCGAGTAAAGCAAAGACCTCGAATCCTTCGACGAGGGTTCCGTCGACGCCGAGGTCGGTGTCTTCGACGCCGTTGTCGAAGGGACCTTCGACACACGGGTCTGTCGACTCGACGCCATCCTCAACACCGGCATCAACGCCAAGGAAAGTCACGGTTGCGGCGCACCCAGTGGCTATTCCCAGGTCTTCGATGACGATGTTGTCGAGATTGTCGACATCCTCAAGCAGAATTCCGATTCCGTCGAGGACCTCGAGGCCTCCACCTTTGTTTTCGACGGCACGTTCAAAGCCTTCGACGTCGGCATCGACGTTTTCGAGGCCGATTACAACAAGTTTGGCACCCTCTGCCTTGGAGATGGGTTTCACACCCTTTGTGAGTTCAGACCAATTGAGAACAATGTCCTCAATTATGGAAGAGGGAGAACTGTCTGACCAAGAAGAGACATTTGAGTTGCAGGGATCTGCAACCCCAGAAAAGAAGGAGTTATCCTCAGAGGAACGCAGATTAAAGGAACTCCATGATTCCTTACATGAGGCAAGTGGTTTAGACACTTCCCCAGAGGTGGAGTTCGCTAGGCCAGACCCGGCAGAGCATGCTGAAACCCCTTATAGAGCCTTAATGGCCAGAATCACAGAATTTATGGGGTGGTCAACACCTTCACAGGCTTTCCAACAGGATAACCTCACAGATATTCTTGATAAAGGTCCACAGAAGGATCCTGAAGTACCTTTTCATAAAGCTCTTCAAAGGAAAATCATGACGAACTGTGAAACCCCAGATGTCGTCCCGGCAGTAAATAAAAAACTGTCTACTAAATACAGGGTATCTTCTGCAGACCCGGAGTTTTTGTCCAAACACCCATCCCCAGAAAGTCTGGTGGTACAGGCAGCATCTTCTACTGACATCAAGACTGCTTACCCTACCGTCCCACAGGACAGGGACGATAAAAAATACGATGCTATGGCTAAGAAAGTCTTTTCGGCATGTAGCATGGTGTCAAAATCTATTAATGCTACTTGCACCCTTGCTAGATTCAACCATACACTTTGGGAGTGTGCTTCTACAGCGGCTGACTGCATCCCAGAGGGAGAAGAAAGGGAGGCGTTCCTAAATATCATAAAGGACGGTAAAGATGCTATGTGCGAATCCCTCCAGACGGGCATTGATTCGGCTGACAGTATCAGCAGAGCAATGGCGGCAAGTACACCAACCAGGAGATTTGCTTGGTTGAGAAAGTCTGGTTTTGCCCCAGATGTGCAAGCCAGGCTCTTGAACATGTCATTTGATGGCTCTTCTTTGTTTGGGAAAAAGGCGGATGACAGTTTAGAAAAATTGCAAACATCAAAGGCAGCAGCAAAATCCCTAGGCGCTGCAATCCGTCAGACACCTTTTCGTCCCACAGGAACCTCTGCGAGGGGCAAGTCCTTTCATTTCTACTCCGCATTCGGAAGAGGTAGAGGACGACCGGCTTAAAGGGCACAAAGAAGAACTACCTGAGGTGGACGGGGTAGATATTCAAAAGCCGCAGCAACAGCAGGTGCCTCTTTACCATCGGCATCTGCATCAGCCGCCTCAAAACCACTCTCAGGACTTCCCTCACAAGACACCTGTAGGAGGCAGGTTAACTCAACATCTGGCGGAATGGCAGGCTATCACGTCAGATGCTTGGGCATTGGAAACAGTTGCACAAGGTTACTGCCTGCCTCTCCTACGCATACCTCAGTCATCCACCGGGGATCAGCTCTCAAAAACCTCCAGATCCGCTCCTCTTGCAGGAAATTTTAGACCTGCTAGAGAAAGGTGCCATAGAACCGGTACCTGTAGCGGAGAGGAACAAGGGCTGGTACTCCCCTTACTTTCTCATACCAAAGAAAGACGGAGGACTGAGACCCATCTTGGACTTGCGAGAATTGAACAAATTCCTCAGGAAAGACAAACTCAAGATGGTAACTCTTTCTCAGATCCTTCAGGCCCTTGAGTTCCAGGACTGGTTGGTATCTCTGGACCTTCAGGACGCTTATTTCCATGTGCCAATCCATCTCAAACACAGGAAATACCCGAGGTTCGCAATTGGCAACTCTCATTATCAATTTCGAGTGCTGCCATTTGGGCTGACCTCGCCCCGAGGGTCTTCACCAAGTTAATGTCGGTAGTGGCTGCAAGTCTAAGGAGGGAAGGGATTCACGTCTACCCCTACCTGGACGATTGGTTGATCAGAGCTGTATCTTCGGAACAAGCTCAGATCCAGCTAGATCATGTTTGCCACTCCCTTCACAGACTGGGCTTCTCCCTCAATTTAAAGAAGTCACAAATGATACCATCGCAGAGACTCCAGTTCATAGGAGCGATCCTGGACACTTCCCTGGGAAAAGCCTCGCCACCAGAGGTGAGGGCTCAAGATATTCTACAGATGGTCACCAATTTTCAAAACGCCCAACGTCTCCCAGCCTTCGACTTTTTGAGGTTGCTAGGCCTCATGGCATCCTGCATTTTCCTAGTGCCAGAGGCTCGCCTGAGAATGAGATCTCTCCAGTGGGCACTGAGAACTCAGTGGTCACAATTCTCAGGGAGAATGACAGATCTTCAGGTTCCCGACAGGGTGGCTCGAGACCTTCAGTGGTGGGCCTGTCAGGAGAACATTCTGAAAGGAGAGCAGTTTTGGCAACCCTGGCCGGAGATAACAGTAGTCACGGATGCCTCACTCACGGGGTGGGGAGCCCACGCCAACGACTTGACCATCAGCGGTCGTTGGTCTCCATCGGAGTCCAGACTACATATCAACCTGTTAGAGCTGAGGGCCATCAGACTTGCGCTGAAGGCTTTTCTGCCATCTGTACAAGGAAAGAATGTCCTGATAATGACGGACAACACAGTGGCCATGCATTACCTCAACAAAAGAGGAGGCGTAGGATCACTACCTCTGTGCAGAGAGGCGATGGAGCTCTGGTTCTGGGCAATCCAAGAAGGAATCTCTCTATCGGCAGTTCACCTAGCCGGAGAGAAGAACTTGACAGCGGACGCTCTGAGCAGGCAGAGCACAGTCTCCCACGAGTGGGAACTAGCTCAGGAAGTCCTTCAAGAGATCTTCGCCCTTTGGGCAACCCCTCAGGTGGATCTGTTCGCCACCAGTGTCAACAGGAAGTGCGATCTGTTCTGTTCAAGGGAATTTCCCCTGAGAGGAGCTCTGGGAGACGCGTTCATAGTGGACTGGGAGTTTCCACTCCTGTATGCGTTTCCACCGGTCCTTGTCATTCCTCAAATGATCAGGAGGTTGAGAAGATTCCGGAAAACCATGATCCTAATTGCCCCGGATTGGGCCAGGAAAACGTGGTACCCGGACCTTCTAGACTTGTCCATCTGCCCTCCAATTCGACTTCCACTCAAGGAGAATCTGCTCTCACAGAAGGGAGGTCAGGTTCTCCATCCAGACATCAAAACCCTCAACCTTCACGCTTGGCTTCTGAAAGGCTGAGGTACAAGGATTGGGACCTCCCAGATGACGTTATGGAGGTGTTGCTTTCGGCAAGAAGGCCAGCAACAAAATCTTTATACCGCTGCCATTGGAACAGATTTTGCAGCTGGTGTAGGGAAAAGAATATCGATCCCTTTTCATGTGGTACACCAATGGTTTTGTCCTTCCTACTTTATTTAGCTAATTCAGGCCTTCAAGTTGGCACCATCAAGGGCTATCTCGCAGCGCTATCCATCTTTAAGCGCACTGCGGAAGAACCATCCTATTTCAAGTTACCCTTGGTAATACAGTTTCTAAAGGGGTTAACTAACGTTTATCCCCCAAGACCATTCCAGGTTCCCCTATGGGATTTAAAGTTAGTCCTAACTTTCCTGATGGGCACACCTTTCGAACCACTCCACTCTTGTTCGTTAAGATTTCTTACCCTGAAGACTGTTTTATTAGTAGCACTTACATCTGCTAGAAGGATGAGCGAGTTACAAGCTCTTTCTTGTAAACCCCCTCATACAATCTTCCACAAAGACAAAGTTGTTCTGCAAGTGAAGCCTAATTTCCTCCCAAAGGTGGTTTCTGAATTTCATATCACACAGAAGATTACCCTTCCATCTTTCTATCCTCCTCCCCATCCGGGGAAAGAGGAAGAGAGGTTACACAGGCTGGACCCAAGAAGGGCTTTAAGTTTTTACATTAGTAGACTGGCTAGGATAAGACAAGCAGACCAGCTGTTTGTAGGCTACGCAGGTCACAAGCTGGGGCTACCGATAACTAAGCAGACCATTTCCAGATGGATCATTTTAGCCATTTTGGAATGTTATAAACTGGCAGGAAAAGAGCCCCCTCAAAATCTTAGGGCTCATTCGACTAGAGGTATCGCAGCTTCATCGGCCCTCAAAAGAGAAGTGCCGGTTAGAGACATATGTGCGGCTGCCACATGGTCGTCCGTCCATACCTTTAGACGGTTTTACAACTTGGATTCCTCCTCCAGTCAGGAAACTAGGTTTGGAAGGGCAGTATTGCACTCTATTCATCAATAAGAGGAAGCATGAAGTCAGTACTCCCACCTCCAATAACAGAATACTGCTATGGGAGCCTATCTAAGATAAGGAATACATCGGAGGACACAATCCCTTCGAAGAACAAGTTACTTCTTACCTTGTAACGTTCTTTCGATGGGATGTTCCTCCGACGTATTCCTTATCGACCCTCCCATCCCATCCATCCCCGCAGTACTACTTACCTTGTTGTTGCAGCTTACGCTCCTTCAGGGTGATAGTTTAGTCCAGAAAGAATTATTGTGGACTACAAAACGGAACTGAGCAACGGATGCTGCGCGCGGCCTTTATAGGCAGGATGACGTCGATATGGCGGCTGTCGAGGGACATCGACTCGGCGGACGTCGACGCGCAGCGCCCTCTAGAGAGAAAAAATTTCCGAGGCCAGCAAAGCTGGAAAGAGATATCTAAGATAAGGAATACATCGGAGGAACATCCCATCGAAAGAACGTTACAAGGTAAGAAGTAACTTGTTCTTCTCAGCCTGGGGGTGGCTTAAATAGTCTCTGGGTATCCCAGGTGTCTCTGGGCTGAACCACACCCAAAAGACTAGACTGCACATGCAGTTCTGGGAACCAAAATATGTAGGGGCATCCATCTTGTCAAGTCCAATCCCCAATGTTATCCTATGGGAGTGAGTTAGTCTGGTGCCACAAGCGCCAAGTCTGATCCAAGTGGGTCTTTGGAGGGATGGAGAGGCCCTTGAGGGCCATGTAGGTGATCGTGGCCTGGCTCCAGCCTGACATCTTGAAGGACTGCGGACATGAGGGGCAGGAATCATGACACTTCATAGTGGTAACAACAAGGGAGTCAGGTTTTAACAGACCCATGATGTAGAAGGGTCAGAAGGGGCCGGTCTGAAATTATTTTTTCAGGGTTTAACTGCCCTCGTAAGGTTAGGAGTGAGTAAGGAAGGCTGAGTACATCTCTGAATGGATTGCAGGAGGGGGATGGATTGTGTTGCAGACTTTTTGCCTCCAAGAATGTCTTCCACAAAGTCCTTATCCACCTAGGCCTCCTGCGTGTCAATTTTAAAATGTTCTGCAGCCCTGACAAGGAGCTCATTTTACTGTAGCTGGTTGTCTACCGGGGAGTCGGCCACTGGCTGATCCTGATGGTCCGGTGATTGGATGACAGACGTCATAGTCTTAATATTGATCAGCATTATATTGGTCTACTTCATTCCCTTGGGACCCGGCATCTTGAGAACCCGAGATGTCTATAAAATATTGATCCTGGGAGGTGTCCTGTGTGGTGTTGGGCTCTAGACGTGGTCTTTTAGCGGCTGGTCGATCCTTGGCTGCTTCCTCTTGAGAGGGCCCTTTAAGGCTAGTAAGTGTCTTAGGGTGGTAGTCAAAGAAGTCCACAAAGCATGACATTCTTTGCATTACCCTGTCAAAACTCTCCATTAAGCGGAACAAGGAAACACTGGGGGAACATAAATGAGTATTAGGGGTACTCTCTATTGGTGAGGACTGTTTGTGTTGCATGGCCCCTGAAAGAGTCCTTGGGAAGAGAACGGCTTTTGCTATGGGAAGTAGAGGCTTGGGGCAGGGGGAAATCGAAGATTTAGAAGATTGACACCTTGCACTTTAGGAGTGTGTCTGGAATGTGTTTTTTGAGGAGTTCTCTCATCTTTGAGGTAGTGGACGGGTCCGTCGAAACGGCTTTGGACCCATGTCCTTCAGCACCCGAAAGGGGGTATGTTTTAGACGTCTGTTTCGGGGCCCGTCATGCAGTGAACGCTCACGAAATGGCTTAGAGGACAGGGATAATTTGGATGACATTCCCTCCGACAGAGCTTGGGCTTTAATGGCCAACAACGCGGTCAACTGTCAGTCGTGGGATGTGTGTTTGGTGTGGCATGGAGTGGCAGTGCTTGAGCCGCCAGCCTGCTTAATGGAGTCGTGGGCTCGCATGTGGGAATATCTTGAGTCCCGATCGCCCTCAGTGTCACTTAGGACACGACGCTGCCATTGCTGGAAGCTCCCTCCACGTCAATGGCGGCTTCGGCCTGCATGGCGTGGTGGGCCCAGCGTTTTGTTTTACGTTTCTTTAGGCTGAAACAACTTTCAGGATTTGCAGTGTTCTTTTCGGGGTGGTCTCTAGTAAGACAGTGATTCTAAACCTTGTGTGCTTCTTTCCAGGGACATTTCCTGTTCCAGGAAGGACAGAACGTAAACAGTGTATTTTCCATGATACAGCGTGATGGCTGCACGGCAATGGAAAGCAAAGGAGGGGGAAAGATTAGGCCTTCTTTAAAATAGAAGAAAGTTATGACCTCCCCCCACTGTCCCTACTGTGAAGGGCCGAGGCCCTGTGAGGTCTATGTAGGCCACAGTCAAAGTCCGCCGAGACGATAATGTAGTCATCGATGATGATTCAAGTCTTCGAAAGCCGTTGAAGATCTTGCGGTGGCGATTGAAAGGAAAGAGAGAAAGTCTACCATTAAACTTAGATAATAAAAGGCGTTAGCCAGAAAGCAACTCCGCAATTTACGTCCGTCTAGGAATGCTGAAAAATCAATCTAAGGGTTCTTGATGCGTGAAGTAGCATGGGTACAGTGGACGTCACATTAGGGATAGTATTACCGACACGCCCAGTTGATGTTTTGAAACCCAATAATGGAATACTCTGCGACTACAACTAGATGTCTGGCTATGCATAGCATGTGATCCAAGCAGATCCACAAACCTCAGAAATATATATATATATATATATATATATATATATATATATATATATATATATATATATATATATATATATATATGTTACAGGTGCAAGCTAAAAGTCTAGTTTTTGGCTTAAAATTTGTTGCACCAGAACTGGATGCAGGAAAAATGTCAAGGTTTAGGTTAGTACTCCCAAAGACGCTTAAGAGTTTCATGTGAACAATATGTTCACTAGGAATAAACAGGAAAATGTTAGAAGGCAATCCGTTGGCATGGGGAAAAGACAAGCAAGTCACAGTGTTAACCCACTGGTGCGAATATTATGGCAAACAACCCCAGGGAATGACAGAACACCTGTAGAAAGCACTCCAAACATGGGTTTGAGAACCAGCAGCCACAGAAAAGATGCAGCCCAGCAGAATAAGCCCCATGGAAACAAAGAGAAATGAAGCTAAACACACCAAAAGTTTAACCACAGGGATCTTTGGGGGTATGTTTCAAGGACAACCCACCAACAAGCAGGAAGACTTGGAAGGCCCAGGAAGGACAGCCAGTAGCCAAAAATTGCAACTGGAGATTAGCATCAGACCCAGAGTTCAGCCAGAATGAACGCGTCTGGTCCTTAAAAATGCAGCAATGGCAGTATTCATCCAGCAGGTAAGTAACCTCTCTTCCAAGAAAAGTAGTCAGAACTCTGTGTAGTTACACTGTCTCCCCTAGTTGTACACACACACACAGCCAACAATCACAATAGGGGTCTAAAAACAAAGGGTTAGACGGCCAGTCAAACTGTTTGCCCTCTAAATCCTCCACTCATCCCAGTTCACCTTCCCAGGATGTGATATGGCCTGGTCGAGGCCAGTACCTGGTATACATAAGTTCAAACAACAATATATGGTGCATAGCTAGGCTCACAAAGAGGCCATGTATGCACAACAGCAATTTTAGGCTTGCCGTGTGGGTCCCTTAAAGTAAGCCCCTAATACAAAATGGCTCAGAATACATTGGCACACAATGGCTACCAGAAAGGTACATTGGACTATCAATGCAGTAAATCTGTTTGCATTCCTGGTGAAGTCAAAACAAAACTACAGCTGCCACCAAAGAATCCCGCTAGGACTGGAGGCCTTCTGGACGACCCATGAGCATATAGTTTCAGCGAGCCAAATGGGCCACGTCTACTCAATCTCCCTGACCAACAAAAAAAGTCCAATGATATAAAAAGAAAAGGAAAGAGCAAAAAGTTAAGGGGGCTGGGGGGGGCCTAAAAAGGACCTACAGAATTCCCCAAAATGATATTCTTGTCTTTACAGTATACAAAACACCTAAAGATGCCCTGATGTTTTTGGTACTCAACAAAACTGCAGTCCACAATGGGACAAGACACCGCGGAAGTGAAAACAAAATGCAATGAACTTTGATAAAGGCAGCACGAACACCAAACACCAACTGCTTCATTTCAGGTGGGACACACATGCAGACTCTTAAGAGCTGGAAGTGTTCACTTTTTCGGCTCTAAATGGGTGCAATGCACTGTAGGTGCACATCCATACAGGGAACAGATGAAGAAACAAGAGCAGCATGAACAAAGAAGTACACTAGAAATAAGAATAGAAAATATGCCTTACCATTCCTCAGTGGCTTCCACAGAGCTGATCCAGTCATCGTGGAACATGCACTCCTCAGGCTGTGGTGCTGTGTACTTCTCCACATACTCAATCTCCACCACCTCTTCCTGCAGATGTAAGAAAGGAAGTTGTTTTCTTTTGAGGAGTGTAAAGCTACATTTGCAGTAGAAGAAGGGGAAAGGTTGAGATACAGCCAACTCTGCCATTGGATCACAAATAGAGACGTCAGGTGCAGGTGGACAAGGGAAGCTAGTGGGATTGAACTCACACTGGTAGATGGTCTCACCACAAAGCACACCGCTAGCTGCTACTGAGAACCATCAGAGCACTCGGATAAACTGCCTTACATGTTGAAATGGGAGGCCGAACTGGTCACCCTTAACCAGCCCGAAGCCTGGTTGCATATATGGGAGAGAACCCATAAGGAATCTCGGTGTACATGGATAAAAGAAGGTGGATATAAAATCTTATGCAGTTGGTATATGTCACCGAGTAGGCTGCAAGAAATCAACCCCCAGGTCTCAGATAATTGTTGGAGTGGGTGTGGGGAGAGGAACGTTGGGACATCTATGGAGGTTGCATCCTCACTCTCAAATCTATTAATAGGAGATCCTCTTGCATATAAGTCATTTTATGGGGGTTGCTCTCCCATTGGACCCAAGGTTGATTGTTATGGGAGACTATGATGATGACGCAGGATATCCACTGAGAGGCCAGTGTGAGAAACCGGAGGGTATTCTCCCAATAAGACCTCCAGAATCCCTTATTAGGTGGCCAGGGAAACTCAGATGCCAACCCTAGGGGTGGACGAACGAGGGAGGATCATCTGGGTAGGGGACTCCGGGGTCATTGGAGGGGATACCCCAGGTGATACGCGGTATTATACAGGAGAAAGGGACTAGGAAGACTAGGTCTATGAAGCCTTTATAGGTTGTACCAAAATCAACCTACCTTCAATCCAATACACTTCTTCTTCAGAAAGCCAACAACCCCTCCCTATATATAACCAATCCCCTAAGATCCCAATTTCATTTGCTCCCAGAAACTACCTATCCCCGAATCCTTGCTTTTCTAATTCCTACTTGAATAATTCCAACTGTTGTTCTCCAAGTCGCTCTGTTTATTGATTCCCACAATCCCTACAAGTTCAGATAAAACTACGCTTCACACAATCCCTTTTGTTCATTTCTCAATCTCAGCAATTCCCGTTTATCCCGCAAACCCTACCAATCCAGTCTTTCTGATCATCTTTTCTTTTCTTAAATTCTGACAAACCCTCCTGCTGATTTCATAAACCTTCCTTATCCCGTAGGACATTCCAAACCCTCACTTTCCAATAAAAGACTACAATTTCCGACACCCACACTTCTCCCCAATGTAGAAAACAATGGACTGGTAATAAAACTGTGTACCTGACATGTCCCAATACAAGGGTCAGGCAAAGTCAGGCAATTGATCAGAATCAAAACGCACCTGGCAATCCTTTCCCTTCCTCACAGGGATAAAAGGTGGAGCAAAAGAAATACGAGCAAGGCGAGCACGACAGACAGCACAACGAGACGGCTAAGCAGGCGTGGTAATTCAAGCGAAGGAGAAAGGCAGCAGGAATCTAAAGGGTGGCGAGGAAAGAAGGAACAAGTTACTATGCTGTAACCATTGTTCTCCAGCATGGATTCACATGCTTATGAATATTACCCGTCAGGCCAGGAATCCTCAGTAAAAAACAAACAAAATACATAGTTTCACTTTGACTTACAAACTGTATTTCTCCTCTAAACCAATCACTGAGCTCTGGGTCATACTGTCCTCAGCCAATGACTGCTATCTCCTTTAATCCCCTCCTCTGGCAGCCATCTTCAGATTTGGTAAGCACTTAAAGTAGCAGTATTTATTTTATTTTTATTTTTGTATTTATTGTATTTGTTGTACGCCCAAACCCATGGGTATCACGGCGTTGGTTATGAGGATACAGTGGCACTTAGCAGGCAAAAGAAGTGTAACATAAAACATAAAATAATCATCATCTTTTCCAAATACATAGATAGGGGTATCAGTCATAGTAAAACATAAGATTGTGGAACAACAGTGGTGCTCATGTACCCTAAAAAATGTTTTGCATTGGTAGCTGATATTAGAACTTGTTGAATAGCTAAGTTTTTATCAGTTTCTTGAAACGCGGGTGGGAGGGTTAATTACTTATGTTCAGTGGGAGCGAATTCCAGATTCTTGACGCTGCTACAGGAAAACTAGCTCCCCCTGCTCTGGAGTTCTTGAATCAGGGGGGTGAGTAGCTGAGTGCTAGCGCTGGATCTTAGTGACCTAGTAGGGATTTTGCGGGCAACACTGTGATTGAGATAGATGGGTGCCTCTTGGGCGATGCATTTATGCGCGATGGTGAGGGTTTTGTGGAGTATTCTTGCTTGAATAGGTAGCCAGTGCACTTCTATCTTGGTCTGTGAGATGTGGTATCATTCCAAGAGATGCTCTTAGGGCTTTGTTTTGCAATAGTAGTAATTTACTAGATTCTTCTTTGTGGTACCTTACAGGAGTACAATGCAATAGTCCACCTTTGAAAGTAGAAGGGCTCTTGCTAGAGTGATGCAATTCTGAGGAGTGAGAAATCGTCTACTAAGGGCAATACGTTTGGCCATGTAGGCAGTAGAGGATGCACGCAAGTTGATATGTTTGCTCATAGTGAGGTTTGAGTCCAAATAAAAGCCTAGTGTTTTGGCCTGCTTAAATATTTGAATAGCAGTACTGTCTATGACAATAGAGGTGTATTCAGGGTGCAACCTTTTTAATCGAGCTGGAGATCCTATTATGAGGATCTCTGTCTTTTTGCCATTGAGGCATAGACTGTTTGTGGCCTGTTGTGTGTGGTTGTGCTAATGCATAGGGGGGAGATGTGTTGTGTATGGCTTGCCTGGGCAAGAGGGAATTTTGTGCTGTCATGTGGAGTGTTGATGCCTGAATGTTAGAATTTATGGGTGAATGTTCTAGCCTAGTGAGTTGGTTAGCCCTCTGTCTGGGTGATAGGCAGCCAGTGTTATTGTCCTATAGTGTTATTGCCCTATATGTAACTTGCTGGTAACCTAAGTAAATACTTGTAAAGGAACTTAAGAAGATGTATTAAACCTCACAAGTGTTCCCAGGAAGGGTGAAGACTGCTTCATTTCATTGGTGACGAGCTGGTCTTTTAACTAGAAGAACCCAAAAGTGAAACTGAAGGAAAGCTGGTGAACCTGCTGCGGGGGTGAAGGAAGAAGGAAAAGGACAACACTGCCCCCAAAACAAGTAAGACCCATCACCCAGGGCGGAAAAAGGGGGAGGAAGAGAGTCCCTAATTGGAAGGATGGGCTGTCCTTTTGATGGACCTAAAGCTGAGCCCAGGGGCTGAGAGTGGGAAGCGTCCTATAAGATGATGGAGGGAATATTATGGTAAAGGGAAGCTATGCCCAGAAATCAAGAAGGGGAAGCTGTCCTAGAGGCCAGAAAAGCAGTAGCTGTGGGTTTAACATGCTCTCAGCTGTGGAAAACTGAGTATGGTGTGGATAAGTCAAGTGGTGACATTGAGGTTCATGCTGAAAAAGTACGAGTAGACAAGTAATTTTGGATGGCGGGATGCAGTCGTGAACTTGGAAAGTAAATGGTATCCAATACCTCCATGTTCGTTGTGCCAGTGGTTTTGACCGTTGGTGTGCCGGAGCTCTGTGCAGTTCCCCTGTTGTGTTGGACTGATGACATCACACGAGCAACAGAGGCTGATGGACTAGAGTGTGGTCCCGCAAACGTTCCAGGGAGAACACCCGTCAGCGTAGGTGTGTTAATGTTCCGAAAATAGCAACAAAGCGGTTGAGGAAAGGACCCGCTGTGTTGATGCGACATGATGATGATTACATGCTGCGTTGAGCCGGAAGGGAAACTAACTGACTGGGTGAACGGTCGGCGTGTCCTGCAGTGCCATGTCAGACCATGCAGTGCTATGTGTGTGCACGCTGGGCTGTACAAAACCTGCTGTACAGTACAGAAATAAAAAGGGAATGGATCGTAAGTGCACAGGAAACGTGTGTGAAATTACTTTACTTTTTGGAGAAGTGTTTGATTGCTAATAAGGGAAGCTGCGGGGCTTCGGAGCACAGATTGGGAATGGTATTTGGTGAGGCAACATGCTGTCCCTTTTGGGGAATTGAACCTCTACGCCACGTTTTGGGACCATCATCGGGAGTGGGCAAGGAGTGGCTTTTGCTGAGCGTGGCACTGAAAAGTTGGTGGAACATGAAAAATGTATTCTTTTCTCTCTGTAAGCATCGGTATGTTTAACTTTGGCATGTGAAGTTAGGAAATCCTCATGTTTTTTATAAAAGTCACTTTAGTAACTGGTCAGGTTAAATTTGGATGAGTTGCTGGTAGTGGTCCGGATGGATGGGTCTGGAAAGGATGGTTGTGTGAGGTGTCTAGGTTTAACACTCTGAGGATTTGCAGCTTTTAGGGCACTATGACGTGCCATGGACTGTTAGCAGGACATTTTTGGAATGGTGCGAATTGGGAATAGGGAGGATTGCAGGATATGCATATAGATCTAACCTTTTGAGGCTTTGCAGAGTATGGTGGCATGGATGCAACAAGGACTTATAGGTCCATAAAAAGACAAGTTTAGGTTGCGTTATTACAACATGGACATGTAGGTTTGGAGAAAGAAAAAGTGAAAGCCATAACATACGGTAGAGGTGTATGGCTCATGCAATACACTACATGCAATACAGTAAATGTTTTAGTGTATGGCGTGTCCAATACAGTCAATTTAATACAGTAAATGTTTTGACAGTATTAATGGTCACTGTACACAATGTGCAAAATGTAAGGTTAGGGTATTGCAGATTTGGCTGGTAGTAGCTGGGTGTGTGCGTGTCTAGCAAGCTGTGTAAATTGTTTGGCTGCGCGGATGGGAATAGTCCTAGGTCAGCATGTGTTTGGTTGCGCTGATGGTATGTTCCCAGGTCAGCATGTATGGCATGTGTTAGTGTGTGCCATATTCAGTGGTCTGGTTCCACTGATGGTTGTTACTTACCATGTCAGGGTAGGTAGCGGGAGGTAGCGCTCCCTGTCAGAGTATGGGTGTGATGGTGCTTGAAGTCATGCAAGGTCAAACCAAGTATATGTGTTCTGGGTTGTAGTGCCCCCAGTCAGAGTCGGGGTGTGACGGCAGTAGTAGTCATGCAGGGTAAAACGTGTGTCTGGGTGGTAGCCCCCCAGTCAGAGTTGGGGCGCGACTGCGGTTAAGGTCTCGCGTGGTGAACAAGGTATGTGTGTAGGGTGGCAGTGCCCCATGTTATGATGTGGGTATGACTGTGGTAGTGGTCATGCAGGGTCACACATGTCCTTCGCCATGTTTAATACATCTTCTTAAGTTCCTTTACAAGTATTTACTTAGGTTACCAGCAAGTTACATATAGGACAATAACACTGGCGGTCATACACCCAGGCAGAGGGCTAACCAACTGACCAGGATAGAACACTCACCCATACATTCCAACATTCGGGCATCAACACTCCACATGACATTACAACATTCCCTCTTGCCCAGGCAAGCCATACACAACACGGCCATCCAGTTTTGGATGAGGGAGTAGATTTTATTAATGTTGGAGGAGTCTTGCTCATGTTCGCCAGTGATTGGGATGAGGATCTGAGTATCATCTGCAAAATTCATGTAGATAACCCCCATAGCATCTAATGCTGCGAATAGGAGTTTAGTGTAAGCATTGTATAGAGTGGGGGGGGGTGGGAAGAGACACGAACCTTGGGGTACTCCTAGTGGTACTGGTATAGGGTCGGCAGACTCCTCACCAATGGCTACACTTGGTGTGCGTCCAGATAAAATTGATTTGACCCAAGCGGTTGCTTCTGTTGAGGTGGACATTTTTTGATAGTGCTGTACACAGTGTCGTGGTCCACCAAATCAAATGCGGCTGACAGATCAAGTAAGAGGAGGATACCTAATTTCCCTGAATCTCTAATAGTGTGCATCTGGTTTTTGAGATCTAATAAGGCTGTCTCTGTACTGTGTCTGGGACGAAAACCAGATTGTCTATCACCTAGCAGAAGATTATTTTGTAGATGTGCTTGGATTTGGGAGTAGCAATTTTATACATTATTTTGAGGAGGAAGGGTACCGTAGTTGTGGGTCTGTAATTTGTAGGTATAGCAGGATCCAAAGTTGTTTTTTTAGAAGGGGAGAGACCCAGGCTTCTTTAATATTCGCTGGGATGGAATTGGTACTGAAGGAGATGTTGATTAATTTAGTAATTATAGGTGCTAAGGTGGGGGGGCAAAGAGCTTGACTAATTTGGTGGGGAATCTATTGCCTTTACAATTGGATGGTTTTAGGGAAGTGATGGTCTTGAGAACTTGGTCTTGTGAAACCATAGCGAAATTGAACTGGGTAGCTGTAGCATTATTGTTGGCTGTAACGTTGAGGGAGTCCTCAGTTGTGTTAGCCAAAAGATTTATTTTCATTAATATTTTCTCTTGGAGAGAGTTGAATTTGGAAGCTAGGGGGCGATCTGGATGGTTGTACACCATGCTTTACTAGCTCTGATGGGGCCAGATGGAAAAATTGTTGTTTCCAGCTCTCTGATAATGGAAAATAGTTCCTTACTATTTGAGGCAGCATTGTTGATGCGTGTCTTCAATGCATTTGCTTTGTGGGTAATGACAGCAGATTTGTAGGTTTTGGTAGCTGCCTGAAGCAGTTCATTGTTAGATTCAATAGAGTTATTTTTTTATTATTTTTTATTATGTGTTCTAATGCTCTTTTTTTCGTCTCAGAACGTTCTTTCTTTGTTGAACCAGGAGTTGCTTTGTTTGGAGGTACTTCATCGATAGCTGATTTCAGGCAGGAGTGGTAGATGAGGGAGATGCTATCTGGATTGGTCTTTGTGATGGGCTGTGTCTCGAGCACTTTGGACAGGACGGGGGCTAGGTTTTCTAGCGTGAGTTTACGCGTGTTTTTCACCATGATAGGGATGGGTGATGGCAAGGGTGTCTCTTGAGCTTTTGGTATAACTATGTTAAAGCGAACTAGATGGTGATCTGACCGTGTAATTTCCGAAAATACCTTCCAGAGATAGCTTGGTGTTTAAGGTTAAAATCCAATCTAGCATTCTGCCTTTGGCGCGAGTGGGTGCATTGACTTTTTGAGTGAACTGCATTTCCACGCACTCCAATCCGTTCCATGTACTCCAATCCGGTCGGTGTATTCCAAGCTGATTTATTCACTCCATCCACATATTTCACCCCTACCTTTCACATACTATACCCGTACCTTCCACATACTTCACCCGTACCTTTCACATACTTCACCCGTACCTTCCACATACTTCACCTGTTCCATGCTCCAGGCGCCCGTCCGCTCCAGGCGCCCGTCCGCTCCAGGCACTTGTTCTTTCTGCGCGCTCGCCCGCTCTGCGCACCCGTCCACTCTTACACACTCGTCCGCTCTAAGCACTCATCAGTTCTAGACACCCATCCGCTCAACGCATTCATGCGCTCCACACGCACCCATCTGCTCGACACAGTTCTTCGCTCTTACGCAATCGTCCGCTCTACGCATTCGTCTGCTCTACACATTCATCTGCTCTATGCACTCCAGCAGGTTTGCACACTCATCCTCTCTTGCACACTCATCCGCTCTTGCACACTCATTTGCTCCACGCGCTTCAACCATTCTACCGATTTCGTCCGCTCTACTTACCTTGTTCATTCATCATGCATTATCGGTTCAGGCCATGTCACTTGCCATACGCACTGGATCCGTTCCGTGCTCTCTATCTGTTTCATGAACTACACCCGTCTCATGTACTCGTATTCTGTACTTTCCATTTATGCCATGCACTCATACATTCCATGTCATCAGTCTGTGTACTCCTCAGTCTCCTGTATTCGTCTTTCCATTGTCTTCTCTTTATTCATTTTGTTCATTTGTCCATTGCAATCATTACACTTATTTAATTAATTTACACCACACAGTTTTTGCACGATTTATTCTTATTATCCATTTCACTACACTGATCTAATTTCCTCATTAGATTTTGTTTGTCCTTTTAGTTTACATTAGCGGTTATTAGTTGTCGATTTCTCGCTTGGATCTTGATGTTGTATTGTTATTTGTCTTATTGTTATTCAGGATCTAGTAGTTTGTTGGGTTGGTGTCATTGCAATGCTGTTATTCAGTTTGAGATAGTTTCAGTACAGGGATGGTTTTAGGGGAAGAGCCAAGTTTTCAGTAATTTGCGAAAAGGCATTAGATTTTCAGGTAGGCGGATGTGGGTTGGAACTGCGTTCCACAGCGTGGGGGCCCAAGGCTGAGAATAATGATCCGCCTAACCTGACTGAGTTTGTTTTAGGTATGGCTAGAAGGCGTGCTGAGCTAGATCTCAGAGTACGTGGAGGTTGATAGGGTTTTAACTTGTCTTGAAGATATTGAGGTCCGGTTTAATGCAGTGCTCGGTGAGAAATGCATAAGGTTTTGAAGGTCACCCTTCGGGCCACCGGAAGCCAGTGCAGAGTTTTGAGGGCTGGGGAGATGTGGTCTCTCGGGCCGAGCACTAGTAGCAGTTTGGCTGCAGCATTTTGTGCTCTTTGTAGTTTATTCAGTTGGTAAGCGTGGATTCCGAGGTAGAGTGGGTTAGCGTAGTCCAGTCTTGATATAACAATTGATTGGACCGCAGAGAGTCTGTTGGGAAAGGAGAGATATGGAAAGATGCACTTAAGAGTTTTAAGGTGGTAGTGGCAGGACTTTGAGACGTTGTTGACTTGGCACGAGAGTATTAGGTTAGAGTAGAGGGTGCATCCAAGGTTTTTTACTGACTTAGAGGGAGTCGGTGAATTGCCCATGGCAGATGGCCAGGGTAGTGGGTGTGTAAGAACTTCAGAGTTGCCACATACCATGATTTCGGTTTTGGAGGGGTTTAGCAACAGGTGGTTTCTGGTCATCCAGAACTCTATGTCGAGGAGGCAGGAAGCGAGGTCAGGTCGGCAGTTGGGTTTTGAGTTCAGGAGTTTTAGAATTAGTTGAGTGTCATCAGCGTAGTTGTAACAGGATATTGTGTGAGCGAATTATTGGTGGGAGGGTGATCAAGTAGAGATTGAACAGGAGGAATAGGTGGAGTAGCGTTATTTGGTACCCATCTTTGAGGAATGAACCTATCCACTTTAGAGCAGTTCCACGAATTCCTAGGGAGTGGAGGTGGTCAAGGAGGATTGAGTGATTGATTGTGTCGAAGGCGGGTGATAGGTCGAGAAGGATTAATGCAGCACATCGCACGGCGTCTGCCGTTATTTTAAGGTCATCCCAGATTGAAGTTAGGGTGCTTTCAGTTCCGTGTCAGGCTCTGAAACCTGATTGAGCAGGGTCTAGGAGATTGTTGGCTTCAACAAAGGCATTTAGTTGGGCGTAGGCGGTTCGGTCTATGAGTTTGAGAAGGAACCTTGTGTTTGAGATGGGGCGGTAGTTTTTGGGCTCGAGAGGATTGAGGGAAGGTTTTTTTTTAATAGAGGTTTGACGTGAACCGTTTTGAATGAGTCCGGAAAAATTCTGGATGCAAGCAAGTCATTTATGATGGTTCTTGCGTGTTTTCCTGCGCAGGTAGATGCAAACATTTCTTTAAGGGTTGTGGCCGGGTAGGGGTCAAGCATGGAGCCGGATGACTAAAGGAGTCGAACGTTGGTTGGCTGCTGGTCGCTGGCGGTGGGATGGCTGGTATGGACAGTGGGTTGCCTGGTGGGTATAAGAGAGCGAGTTTGTTGGATAGAGCGTTCTTTCTTTCGAGAGCTGTGGTGTAAAAGTGGAGAGAGAGTGAGTCGCACAGCGATTGAGAGGGGGTCGGCGCAGTGGTGGTGCATGATGGTTTGGTGAATTCGGTGATGATTTTGGGAAGTTCTTTGCTGGGGTTTTTACAGTTTAGAATTTCGGTGTAGTGGGCTTCTTTTGCTTTCCGGATTTCAGTCTGTACTGATGGAGGTGCCGGGCTAAGGTGGATCTGCTCAGGAGAGTTTTGTCTTTCCGCCATTTGCGTTCTAGGTATTTGTATAGTTGTTTACTGGTCTTCAACTCAGGTGTGAACCATCTAGGAAAGTGGCCACGGCGGGCTGATGGTTTGCAAGTGGGTGTGAGTCGCGTTAGAGAGGTATTGAGCCAAGTGTCTAAGTCGTCAAGGTTCAGTTGACTATTGAGTATGCAGGTAGGCGGGTGAGACTGGAGGAGTGCGTCGGCTAGGTCAGGAAGGATGATTAGTTTCTTCCAGCATTTGCGTATAGTCGGAGGTTCAGGTTCGGGTACGGGAGGCGGGTTGGGAGAGCGAATGGAGAGCGAATGGTGAAAGAAACAATGAAATGATCGGACCAGATGATAGGGGTTGGGGGATTTAGATGTATCCGGTTGTGGGAGCTGAAGATAGCATCAAGAGTGTGTCCTTTATGGTGGGTTGGGCCGTTGATGTGGGGTTGGAGGTTAATTGCGTGTAGGCCGTCAACAAGGGTTGGTGGGAATGTTGAGCCATATGTTGAAATCTCCCAGAAGGGTGAGGTTGGGATGGTTTAGTTGGAGTGCGTCAATAGAGTCGCAGAGGTTGTTCGAGAATTGTCCGTCATAGCCAGGGGGTCTGTAAATTATTAGGAAGCTGTGGGAGAACGAAGGGGAAAGTGATAGTTTAACTAGGAGTGATTAGCAGGAAGGGATGGAAGGTTGGTTGTCAATGATTAAGGCGTGGAAGTGAGATTTGAAGGCGAATGCTCCTCCTCCTCTAGAACGATGGTTTAGTGGTATGAGGGAGTAGTGGGGGGGGCGGGAGGCTTCATTGGCGATAGGGGCGAAGTTGTCAGAGAACCAGGTTTTGGTGATGAAGACCAGGTCTGGTTTGTCAGAGGCGAGGAGGTCAAAGATGCTGTGTCTGTTTTTTGCTACAGATCGGGCATTTTATAGGATGCAGTTCACTTCGGTAGAAGAGGTTGATGTCGGAGCTGCAGAGATGGGTGCGGGGGGGAGAGGGTGGAGAGCGCACATTTAATAAGGCGCCTTTGAGGAGCAGGTTGGGTGGGGTGGAGTGGAGGCTGGCTGAGGTGTGGGCAGCATGTCAGTGGGGCTGTGTCGAATGGCTGAGCTTTGGACTGGGGGTTCTGGTGGTATGACCAAGAAGAACCGCAGAGGGGACAGCGGGGGGTTCGCATGTGAATCCATGCCAGATCCATGCTGAAGAACAATCGTTACATTTAAGTACCTTGTTCCTTCTCCAGCATGGGGTCTGGCATGGATTCACATGCTCATGAATAAAGAATCCATAGCAGTACAACATTACACAACAACGGATGGTGGCAAGGCTCTACACAAACAATTACGCTTACGTCCAGAACAGGCTCACCGTCAAGTTAACAGTTTGCGTAGCACTGCTTGGCTGATCCTGGACTCCTCTCTGGAATCCCTGTCGATGCAGTAGAATCTTGTTAAGGTGTGCGTGGACCTCCACGTAGCAGCCCTGCAGATGTCCAGCAGGGGCATACCAGACAGAACACAGTCGTTGCAGCGATAGATCTGGTGGAATGGGCTCTCGGACAGCCAGGCAGCGGTCGGTTTGCCAACCAGTGACTGTGTGTGATACAGCCGGAGAGCCACCTGGAGATAAAAGCCTTGGACAAGGCCTTGCCATGGTTCACAGGAGCAAAGTTCACGAATAGTTGAGATGTCCCCCGGAAACTCTTTGTGCGTGCCACATAGAACTTCAAAGCACGAGCCACATCCAGCGAGCGCAAAGCCCTTTCACCCGGTACCAAAGGTTTCGTAAACACAGGTAACACCAAAGGCTCTTTGAGGTGGAATTCCGATGGAACCTTTGGCATGAAAGAGGGGTGCACCCGCAGTACCGCCCTCATGTTGTGAAAAGTCAAATAAGGCTGTTTGCAGGATAGGGCCTGGATCTCACCTACCCTCCTGGCAGAGGTGATGGCCATGAGGAAAGCCGTTTTCCATGAAAGGAACTTGAGTGGGGCCTGATGCATAGGCTCGAAGGGGGCCCCCCCCATGAGCTTCGTCAGTACCAGGTTGAGTTGCCACGCCGGCGCCTTCACCGGCGGTAATAATCGAAACAGTCCTTTGAGGAACTCCTTGACGAGACGGTGGAAACAAAGAGAAGATCGCCCTGGAGACCGGGTGTAGTGGGAGATAGACGGCAGATGCACCTTGATCGAGGCGTGCACCAGCCCCGCCTTGGCCAAGGACAACAAGAAGTACGGAAGAATCTGTAGGGTCGCGACCCTCAGAGAATTGATCTTCTGCATCCGGCACCATGTTGCGTAGCGCTTTCACTTGTGCCCGTAGCATTTAAGACTCAGCGACGCTCTGGCCCTGGCCAGGACCTCCCTGCAGTATGCCGGCAACTCGTACCCTCCATACTCCAAGGCTGCAGGAGCCAAGCCTTCAGGTTCAGCAACCCTGGGTCATGATGAAGGATTGCGCCTCCTTTGGTGAGCAGATCCACGACCACTGGCAGCTTCACCGGGGGCGACGTTGACAGGCTGGAGAAGATGCCCCATTTGAGAGGCGGTCCACCTGATCCTTTCGAAGTTCCCCTTGTGGCAAGAGCGCAGCTC
This sequence comes from Ambystoma mexicanum, assembly GCF_040938575.1. Taxonomy (NCBI): domain Eukaryota; kingdom Metazoa; phylum Chordata; class Amphibia; order Caudata; family Ambystomatidae; genus Ambystoma; species Ambystoma mexicanum. The sequence continues at coordinate 673,585,188 of NC_090931.1, forward strand.
CCTGCTGAGGGTGTCGGCGATGGTGTTCTTAACTCCCGCCACGTGAAAGGGGATGAGGTACATCTCTTGGGCAACAGCCGAGTTACACAAATCCTGCACCTCTCTGGAGAGCGCTGGGGATCTGGTGCCCCACTGCTTCCTGATGTAGAACATCCCTGTGCCCCCTGCAATGTTGGAGCGCACGCCCCACCACCTTATCGCTCGACGGAACTCCTCGCCGGGGGCACTCTTGTCAGCAAAGTGTCCCGAGACCTGAATCCAGCGAGCATCCAGGAATTCCAGAAGGGGACTCATCTGCACCCTGCAGGTTCGGATCAGGTAGATGCACAACAACATCATGCCGAGCAGAGACTTGATGGTCTGCACTGTGGTGGTCTTCAGTGCCTATAGCAGTTTCACCTTGCTCAGCAGGGCCGCTATCCTCTCCTCCGAGGGAGCCGCCAGGCAGGAGACGGAGTTGAGCCTGGCCCCCAGGAAAGGGCATTCTGCGATGGTATCAAGCAGGACTTTGGATAGTTGATGGAGAACCCCCAGATCCATCAGCAGCTGGACGGTCCTCTCCTTGACCTGGCCCGGATGAGCCAGTCTTCGAGGTAAGAGTACACATGCATCCCCTGTAGACGCAGATGGGCTGCCACTGGTGCCAGGCGTTTCGTAAACACCCTGGGCGCCGACTTCAGTCCGAAGGGGAGGGCAATTAATTGGTAGTGCCTTCCCTGTACTACGAAGCGCAGGAACTTCCACTTCCCCATTCACAAGAAGCATCGGAAGTATGCATCCTCCAAGTCCAGCTATGTCAAGAAGTCTCCTTCCTCCAGCTGGCCGAGCATTTGCTGCAACAGGACCATCCTGAATTTTTGGGACTTGAGGAATTTGTTGAGACGCCGCAGATCTAGAATGGGTCTCCTGCCCCGCTAGTCTTCTTTACCAAGAATTATCTGGAGTAGACTCCGGAGCCCCGGAGTCGCTTTGGAACCAGCTCCATCGCCCCTTTTCTCATCATTGCCAGTACTTACTGCAGGAGCTGAGGGATGTGCGGGTCCTGCCGAGCCCCGGGAGGTATTCGCGGACAACTCTGCTGGAACTCTAGAGTGTTCATGGGCGAGAGAGTCCAGCACCCATCCGTCGTGGAGATCTTCTTCCATTCGCTGACAAAGCCCACCAGCCAGCCAGCCTCCCACCGGGGGTGCATGGGTGGGCGCCCGATGTCCTGGCTGGTCAATCTTGCTTCAGGGCCTGCGTGCTGCCTTGGGAGCGACGTCGGCCACCTCCATCGAAGGCCTTGGAATGGCCTCTGTAGGACTCCTGAGTCACTGGCTGGGAGGGTTGACGGTACGAAGGAGGACCCTTTGACGATCTGCCTGACTTCCCACAGGAGGCACGAAAGGACGGATGGTGTTGAAGGGTGCCCAAGGCACGGCCTGTCTTAGCGTCAGTCTTAATGGCCAGCAAATCCTTGTCAACGGCCTTCCTAAAGAGGTTGTCACCGTCAAAGGGCATATCCAGAAACCTCGTCTGGACTTCCTGACGAAAGTTGGTGGATTTCAGCCAGTCACGACGACCGAGGCAGACACTGTTCCGCATCTGTCAGAACCCCGTGTCTGCGATGTCTGGGGCCACCGTGATGGCATGGTCCGATGCCACATCCCCCTCCTGGAGGATGGAAAGTGCTTTGACCCGCTTGTTGTCGGGTAGGAACTCCAGCAGTTGGGCCATTTTATACCACAGCTGCCGGTCATATCTGGCCAGGATAGCAAGGGCGTTGGGCGCCTCGACGGTTGACGTCACCGAGTAGATTACTTTTCTTCCCATGGCATCTAACTTCTTCCCCTTGCTATTCGGAGGGATGGAGAATGACGGAAAGACGATGGGTTAGACGACGACTTCCTTGCTGCCGCCAAGACCACAGAGTCCGGGGAAGGCTATGAACATAGGCACTTGGGTGCGGACTCAAGCACCCAGTATTTCTTCACCAGCCGAACCCTATTGGCCGGTGCTACGGCTTGATTCTTCATCAAGGCAAGGCCTTCCTCCCAAACGTCGTCCAGTAGAGGCATCGCCAAGATGAACTTCCTCTTGGCCTTGCGTCGTAGATATAGGAAACCTTCCTTCATGGTCTTCTCCGGTGTCAGTTCCAAGAGTTCCAATGCTCTGGCGACCATGGCATGGAATGACCCCCACCTCGTCCGGGGGAAGAGGCAAAGGCTGCAGTGAACCGCCCACTATGGCCATGTCTGTGTCCGTCATCAAGTCCCTCCCAGTGTCTCGGGGGGGGGGGGTGCCTGGGGACACGTGCAGCGGTTGATGTGGCAGACGGAGGTGTCGTCGGCATCCGATTCTGAATCTCAGACACCAGGATGTGCAGGGTGAAAAGGATGACGAGCAATAGATTCCTTGGAGGGGTTGGCGGTAGGCTTACTAGACCCCCCCGCCGTCATTGTCGGCAGGTTCGCCGTCGTAGTCACCTTGGTCTTCATCATCCCCATCTGGATTTTCACTGTCTCAGTCTCCCACGTCCTCCTGGATCGTGTGGACAGACGCCTGGTCCTCCTCAGAGGAAGAAATATCCGTGCCTTGGAGTACGGTTGAGGCCTCCTCTCCACATCCCCTTTTTTGCATCCCGGGAAGTCTGGTTCAGGCTCATGGATGGCATCCTCTTCTCTGGTGTTCTCTCCAACGGCTTGGCCGATGCCTCCCATGTCGGGGGCAGGGATACTCTGGGCACTGCCGGGGATTCCTTGACTCGGTCAGCCCCCTTGGCCTTCGAAAGGGCGGCCACCACCAGCTATTGTCAACGTCTGCACTTGGGCCTCCTGGCCTTCTGGGGTAAGTTGGTCGACTTTTCCTGCGCCTTCATATTATCAGGCTTTTCCTGCAGCTTCGTCGGGTTAGACAATTTCCCCTTCAAGGAGGAGCAGGAGCGATGGCTGGAGATGGATGCAGATGGTGAAGATTAGCGTGCCCTGCCCGTCGCCTGACCTGCTGGCACAGTGGCCCCGACGGAAACGGACTAGCGGTACTTTGCCTGGTCTTGGGCCCCCATGGATGGAGCACCCTCAAAGCACTTAGAAGCCTGCCTTCAGACTGGCCAGTCCTGAGTGAGGCATGCCCCTGCATCCCGCACAGGGTAGAGGCTTGGCGCTGAGCCACGCCGCCAGCCTACTGTGATGATCGTTCACAGTCGTTTGGAGAACCCAAGGAAGATTTCACAATCTGCTTCCTTGTGATCCAGATGGAGACCGAGGTACTGGAGATGTTTGTCCTCCACAAACACATTCCGCAGTCCGCTTGACGGCCGATGTAGAGTAAGAGCACACCGGCTCCGTTTCACAAAAATCAAACTTTTTACTGAAAAATGTAGATCAGCTCACAGGGCAAAACACGATGACTCCCAACACTTGAATGTGCTGTAAAAATCTGTAGATGGCTGCCAGAGGAGGGGCTTAGGGAGAGGGCAGTAATTGGCAGAGTAGAAATACAGTGACAGTGAAACTTTTCTTTTACAGAGGATTCCCGGCCTGACAACAGGGAATATTCATGATCATGTGAATCCATGCCAGACTCCATGCTGGAGAAGTGACCTTGTCCCTTGTCCTTTTCATCCCAGACCCGCAGAAGCTTCGTAGAAAAGAGCCTAAGACCGTAAATAATAGCACAACTGTCTTGCAGCAGAGGTCAGCGGTACATGGGGAAACTTATGCTGATAAGCAAGAGCGACGGAAGCTCCCGTGCTCGTGGTACCAGCTTCGACTGCAATGAACAAGAAAAGCCAAGCGGATCAACACAGCGGGTGAGTCGAAGGGGCAACGATAAGAACCAGGCTGTGTTGATTGAGAATCCCAAAGTGGCAAATTTCAACCAAGTTCAATGAACTGTGTAAAGAACTGTAACAAGTATTAGAGGAGACCAGCTGCAGAGGGAAAGCAGCACCATGTGGGTGCTAACTTGAGAGAGACTGGTCGAGACCCATATGAGAGAAACTACAGATACCAGAAGGCAGTAGGAGGGCCTGCGAAATAGGTCAAAATGGTCACACAGAGGATCGAGCAAAATCCCAGTACAATCGAAAGACTTTGATCTACAAGCAGTGTGAAAGAAAGGGAGGTGAATCCCGCAAACATTGACCCGAGTAAAAAGAGAACATTGAAAGTAAAGATGGATCAGCACACAGAAGACGGAGACCCAGAGGTGAGCCACTATCACCCTGATCAAGAGCCACAGTAAACCCGGTGAAGAGAGGCTAAGAATCGAAAGGGGTCGGAGCCCGGCAGAGAGGGATCCAATGGTGAAAAGTTCTCACCCCATGATTGAAAGTGAAAAAAGTTAAGAGACGGCAAGGGTGAACCCGAAGGAAGGATGCCACAGAAGAAGGATCCGAGCCCGGCGGAGGGAGATCCAGAGATGAAGCGATCATCCAAAGTTTGTAAAACTGAACTGAAATATATATTTGTGAAATACAATTGAGAAGGGTCAGCCCCCAGAAGAGGGGAACCCAAGGGTGAGACCATCACCCTACGTGAACTGTGGAACATAATGAACTTTCATTTGGTTAAAGGAACTTTTGTTTTTGTTATTTGAACATGTCAGGCCCCGAAGGCAAGAGACTTTCAAAGGAAACGAGACTTGGCCATTGACGGTCCTGAGAACTGCCAATGGAACTGTCATCTCGTGCTGGAGAAGCCAGAGACTACTGTGCTCCAAGCTCCCATCTTACCCTGTACTCAAAATGTGGGGAAGGGAGACCCAGGCGACCGCATCCTGACATATTATTTGTGAACACTTCTTTCTTTTTCTTGAAAACTATCCCACACCCTTTTTTGTATTAGTTGTAAGGTTTGGCAATAGGTTTCTTAGTAAAGGCCTTTTTATTTGACTGAATGCCACTAGGACTGCCTTATTTTTCAATTGACGGTTGACGCGTGTTACCATCTTAGATTTAGGTTTAGAGTAGGCATTTTTCAGCCTGCATACAGTATTCATTGTTCAATAAACACCCTGGAACTGTGTTGTCTTGTTGCCACCATGAGTACCTCACATATGGTGTCAGGAATGGGATTTGATCCAAGTGATAATAGTTGTAGTACCCAGTTACTGGTAGAAAAACATATCCTGCCAAACCCCTTTTGCCCTCACTGGTAAGAAATTGATGGAGAGCATAACACCTTCTCTCCCACCCTTGGTACAGAAGATGGCGAGTACAATTTATCGCCTTGGCCTCTCAAGCCATTTTCCCTGACCAGAAAACAGTAGAGGTTATCAATTATATCCTCCTAGGTCCCCAAGGCACTCGAATACCAGGGAGAGATAAAATCTTGGTCTTGCTAGGCCTACAAATAGGTAACCTCACCATCTCAGAGATATATATATATATATCTCGAAAGAAAAAGAGGAAAGGAGGAAAGGGGAACCGCACTCTCTGCAGACAGAATAAAGATGCCCAAATAAGCAAAAAATAGCGCAGCTCACAACGTAGGAATGGTCATCAGTTTAATTGAATGGGTAATACAAAAATAAGATAAAAACAGAAAGGCAGCACACCTAGAGGCACGACCCGAACACAACGCGTTTCACACTCAACTGAGCGCTTGATCACGTAAGGGGAAAGAAGAACCAGAGCACTCTCACAGCTGAAAAGTGTAGTCCTATTGCTATGTCAATGAAACTGTGAACGTGCCTGGAGGGATGAAAATAGTGGCAGCCATGTTTGAACAGAAGGCAGGAATGGCCAACAAACAGAGCAAAGGTATGTACCAATGTAAAGGGACCAAAAGTGGGAGGGTCTGATACAGTGCAAAGTGCACAGAAGGGACAAAAAAACATGGGAATGGTAGGGGACCCGAAATAATGAGGTCGGTACCACAGGTCCACGCCAGGCACACCCACAGTTCCACTATGAATCAAATATAGTTTGCAAGTTCAACGAGTAAAACCCCCATAGTCCTAATCTGGGAAAAATGAAGAAACTGCATAGACTGCAAGAATAAAAAATACATAGATGATAGATAAAAACATAAGGCGACCATTTCCCAACCCCTCCTGCAAGTAACTAGAAGCTGGTCATGAATATGACAATGTAGCACAGGCAATGGTTGAGGTAAAGTGCAAGTGCAGACAAGAACCCACAGTTCCACTATGAATCAAATATAGTTTGCAAGTTCAACGAGTAAAACCCCCATAGTCCTAATCTGGGAAAAATGAAGAAACTGCATAGACTGCAAGAATAAAAAATACATAGATGATAGATAAAAACATAAGGCGACCATTTCCCAACCCCTCCTGCAAGTAACTAGAAGCTGGTCATGAATATGACAATGTAGCACAGGCAATGGTTGAGGTAAAGTGCAAGTGCAGACAAGAAATAGCAGCAAAGAAATGTGCAAATAAGCAATAACATGATAGCAGCATCTATGTGTGCAAAATTGCAAAATACAGCAGTGGCTCCGAGGGAGCATCGCAACATCAATATGTGCAGAAACGCAAAGCTGAAATGGCAGCATAAACATGTGCAAAGTTGCAAAGTACATTCTAAACCACCAAATTCTTAAAATGCATGCACAGTAGCTAGAAATAACACAAGCCATGATACTGATACAAGCTGGGGGAAGATAGAATGCAAATAAGAGAAATGGCTGCCTCTTATTGACCAAGTATGCAAACAAAGAAAATTAGCAGAACCAGAAAGCAACAGGGGAGCAAACTAAGAATAAGAGAGCAAAGGACTACAGAGACATAATCAGAAAGAATTATTTTATAAAGAGAGGCTCATTTCCCACAGAATCATGACTGCAGCAGCATGGAATTTAGACAAAATAGGTCTAAAAAAGAAAGAAAGGAAAAGACCACCAATACAATAAAGTGAAAAATAAAATTGATCCATACAGGCCAAGGATACAGTAAGCGGAGATGGATACCTAGAGGAAACAACTGAGCCAGAGGAAACTCAACAAGTATCAGAGAAAAAGAAGGCAAGAGTAATGTGTGCAAGTCCAACTTCGGTGCCTTGAAACGTACACAGCTCATCTAGATTGTGCCCATTGGGAGACTTAGTGTCGAAGTCCAAGATAAATCTAGTCTCCAATTGTCTTAGTTTTAAAACACGGTCACCACCCCTGGGATGAATTGGAATGTGGGCCACTGCAAAAAAAAGTAAGCAGACTCAGGTCATTCTCATGTTCCTGCCAGAAGTGCTTGGCCATGGGGTACATGGGATCTGAGTTTTTAATCGCCCTAAGATGTTGCAAGATCCTGAGTTTGAGCTTGCATGTGGTGCTCCCGACGTACCACTTCATGCAGGGACATGAGAGGACATAAACAACAAAGGTAGTGTCACAGTTCATAAAATACTTGAGTCAGATTGCATTTGGTGACCGGATGTATAAAAGATTTGCAGGAAGTGGCATGAGCGCAGGAAGTGGCATGAGCACAGGCTTTACATTTAAAACATTTGGTAAAGCCAATAGGGGAGACCGCCAACCAATCGGAGAGAGGAGAACTTCTGTCAATGGGTGGCAAAAAGCTGGAAACTAACTTGTCTCTAAGCGATGGAACTCTTTTGTACGTAATGGTAGGGCGTTTGGAAAGTAAGGTACATAAATCTTTGTCTAGGATCAGAACACACCAATGTCGTTCAATGATCCGATGCACATGGTTCGAGGCATTATCAAAAGAGACAATAAGTCTCTGTTCTTCATGCATAGCAGTCTTGTCTGACTTGATACCATATAGTAGTTTATCCCTGCAAAGTCCACGGGCCTTCGTATAGGCCATTTCTATAGTTCGTTTTTCATAGCCTTGTTGCAAGAAATCAATAGCCGCTTGGGCACAGTAATGGTTGAACGATGCCAGGTCAGTGCAATTCCTACGATAGCGAATAAATTCGCCATAGGGAATGCTTTTTTACATGACATAGGATGACAACTGGTGGCATGCAAAGGTAGACCAGTATTGGAGGTTTTTTTTATACAAAACTGTGTGAAAAACAGATCTTTCAAGAGTCACAACCACATCAAGATAAATAACTTCGGTGTTGCTATGGCATTCTGTAAATCGTAGATTAGCCATGTTGGTATAACTGCTTTTGACAAACAGTTGCCATTCAGTTTCCGTACCCTTCCAGATGACAAACACATCGTCGATATAGCGCCACCAAGCGACAATTTGAGTTGGAAAACTGGATGCAAGCAAATCACAAAGAAAAGTAGCTTCCCACCATCCCATCGTCAGATTTGCGTACGATGGGGCAAAAGTACTGCCCATAGCAGTACCCCTTACTTGCCGATAAAAGGCACCATCAAATAAGAAAACATTGTTCATCAAACAAAAAAACAACATCTCCGCTATATATCCTACAAGGAAAGGGGTATGGATGCATTTCCTCTTCCCTCTTGTGGAGGTGAAATAGAGTTCATCCTACTCAATTTCTCCTCCACTCCAAGAAATATTCCCCAAGGTGAAATACTGGTCACCCTCAGATATGACACCAAGTGGGATCCCCCTCTAAGGGAATCCCTCAAAACCCCGGAGGATTGGATGAGTTTCAAATAGACCATCCTTTCCTTTCTCCAGACGACCCAAATCCACAAACACTGGAAGGAGAGACCTCAATAGATTGTCACCTCTCTTGGCAACGGAAATATAAAATCCCGTTGCTAAAGAATTTGCTCGCGACCTCTTTACAAGTGAGCAGGACAGTGGGGCATGATACATCCGACTCCCACAGTTGTAGAACATCAGAAAGAGGTACCAAAAACCCTTATACAGAAAATAACATCCCAGTAACCCACCTTTACTATACAGAGGGGAAAACAGAGGATGGACAAATAAGAGAAGGGATAAGAAACTCCAGTGGAAAGTTGTACGGGGAACCTTATGTTGACACAGGGGAGCAAAACCTAGAGAACCCTAACACCCAGGATATTTCTTTTAACCCCCCCGAATAAAAATGAGGGAAGATCAACATGCGATATATCTGTGGACATATCCGAAACCTCACAGCTGGAAACATGCCTTTTCTGCAGAGAAAGAGGACATAATAGGGAGATCTGCCTAGAAAAGATAGAGGAGGAACTATCGAACACTCAAGAAAGGGAGAGAAAGATCCAAAGAGAAAGAATGGTAAAAGAACTATGCAAATCATCTTCGAAAGACCTGATCAACCAGGAAGGGGTTAAGAGTCCCATCAATAGCCATCCCAGTAATAGGCTGCAAAACCTGGACCAGCACGCTAGGTGTTCCACGGGGATCAGAAGTCGGTAAGATGAAGTAGCCCGCAACCGCAGTGTTCCTGGAGCCGGTGAGTGAAACTCCACGTTCAGGTTCATTCAAACTCTTGCCGGTACTGTTACCAGCTCTAAAGTGGCTCACATAAGAGTGGTAGGGAGTGGAAGCTGTTAGTTGTTGTGGCAGTTGTTCTTTACAATGGAAATGTATCATGCGCACTTCAAGTAAAAGATATAGTGCCCGCGAATGAAGAAAAGCCTTTCATTTCCCATTGTTGAACGTGTAAGTATTAGCAGAGTGTCCCAAATTAAAAGGGGCAATGTTTTTTAAAGTCTCTGAAAACTCTGAAGCTAACTTACAATTGTTACCAGACTTTACAGCATCAAAGGAAGGTTGTATATGACCAATTCAGATTCCAGGCTGGAGTAGCGTGGGAATACAAACCCTTAACAAAGTAGAAGATCTACCTGAAAGAGTGGTCGCGTATACCTAAAACCATATTTTCCTTTGAAGTCTGAACCTTGCAACTCTAAGAACGAATATTCTTTAAAAGCAGAAGTGATTATATTCATAAGGAGAACACGCATTACCCAAGCCAAGTGGTGAACACTTTCCATAGTGAAGAAGCAATCCATCTAATGGGCAAAGTTTTTTAACGGTCCAGTGTCTGCTGATACAAGTGAGACATTGTTAGCTGAAGTTGGTAGTAGAGCAATACAGCTTCAAGGTAGCTAATGGAACCAAGACGTTGTATACAAAGCTGGGGAAGGGAGCTGGGTGCTTGTAAGAAGATTAAAACAAGTAACTTGTATTGCCGAGACTGTTGAAGTGGGGAGAAAGTCGGTCTGAAAGCAAAGGCAGGCTATCTTTGTGGGAGTAAGGCATACTGAAGAGGCAAAGAGGCTGCCCTTTCCGTGGAACATAGAAAATAAAAGTGCCTTGCCTGCCTTTAGTGGTTGAAGTGTCTTGTCTTTAAAATGCCTATTTTCATATAAAGTTGAAGGAGATGTACCAGAACTGTGGTTGAGTAAAAGACGGTCAATAGCTGCCATACTGAAGTTGGTTGAAGTAGTGGTGTGAAATCAAGGAGTTAATTTCCACAGTAATTGTAGTAGAAGGATGGTTGTTAAGAGAACAACCACCCAAAAAGAAGCCCAGTTATACCAGCTGTGCTGCAGAGGTTATAAACGTTTGTAGAAGAAGAAGTGTCTAATCTATTTTCTGAACTGTGGTAAAACAATCTTGGAAGGGAGACATCCAGGATTACCATTGGTGCCATTTTCTTGGCAAAATTGAAAGGGAATCTTTTCAACTGGAAGCTGAAGAACCGTTACCAGTGAAGATTTGCTTGGTAAACTTTTGTTTCATGTTCAACTTACAAGAACTAGTTCAAGACTTTATTCTTCTCTTTGAAAATTTGGGGAAATTGCCTTTGAACAATCCTGGGGATGGAATTTTTCCAGGACGGGTGAAGGTCATCCAAATTACTGGTAGTTTGTTATTCATTCATGTTGTTAATTTACTTTATGTTTTGTTGTTTAGAAAGACAGCCAGTTTGTTTCTGTTAGGAGTGATTCCCTTAGTTCTTAGACTAGGTAGGGGACTCACTAATAGAGTAGACTGAGCAAGGATTTATTTGCATCTTTTTCTTTTAATGAAATGTTTAATTCTGAGAAACATACAAGCAGTTGTCCTCCTACATTACTGACCGCTCACATAAGGCAAGATGCAGAGAAGCATGCACAGCTGGCAGAAACTGCTTCTGATAATAGCTTTTGAGGGTGTTGTCCATTGTGGTATCAAGATTCCTTACTGTGGTAAACAGGACTGAGCAAGGGCCCATCTCGTCAGGTCATGGTATTGTGGTGGAGTTAGAACCGTTTAGATTGCAGAGTATCAGTTGTTTCGCTAAGGTTGAGTTTTAGTCTAGAGCATTTGGTGACAGGTGTTTCATAAATGTGTATATCATGTGTCATCCACATAGTGGTAGCGGGACATACCAGATTCATTGATGAGATCTATTAAGGGGGCTATGTAGATGTAGAAACGTAGAGGGGAGAGTGAGGTTAATTTGGGTCTTCCGCAGGAAAGTGGGAAAGGCTGTGAATTGCAAGGGACCAAGATAATGGTTTCTGTTCTACCCATTGGAAAGGAGGTAATCCAGCATAGAGCTGTTCCTTTGATACCAATATGTTCCAATCTTTTTAGGAGGATATTCTTCCAGTCTTTTTAGGGAGGATATTGGGACTGAGATCACTTATAAAATTGCATGGGAAATATCAATTTCTGTAACGTTTAGTGAGGCTTAAATATATGTGCAGTTTTACATTTAAAATAAGTCTTGGATCTAAATTGGGCCCCCTATCCATCTCTAATAGGGACTCTTAAAACTAAGAATATTATTGTAGATTTTGTAATTAAATGAGTCCACCTATTTGGACCATCATTGAGAAATAGTAAGCACACCTTTGTTGGGGAAAAGAAAAGCCATTTATGGCTAAATAAGATTGATTGTTGAACAATATAGCACATTGATATTTTTAGTTATTCAAACCTTATAACAAATGTTTATTTTGTTATATTTCACAGTTTGGAATGTTTTTTCTTTACATTAGGCCCTAAAGAAGCATGCATCATGAGCCCTTGCCGTACAGTGTGAAACACATGTTGTCCTGCTTTTGTGTTTTCATAATGTGCGTACCGAATAGCATATTTAGTATTCGGCCAAAGCAGAATATGAAGCTGAATAGTGGTTTTATTTCCTAAATCATATCTCAAACTTGAAAAAAAACACACTTAACAATTTAAAGCATTATTTTAAATATGTTCGCAGAAGTGAGATGGTGGCATAAAATGTGATGGACGACTAGGTCTCGGAGGTCATGGAGCTGGTTTTTTACGTCCAGTAGGGCGGATTCTGTTCTATTGCGGGGTCAGGATCCGCATTGGCGAAGACTGAGGATGTGGTATTGTACCAAGTAGGTCTGGATTTGGAGGTAGGCTGCTCGGTCGAGGATTTTTAGTATGAAGGGTACAGTGGTGATAGGGCGGTAGTTTGTCAGAGTAGATGGGTCAAGTGAAGAGATTTGTGAGCGACAGTGAGAGCCAGGCTTCTTTGAGTGAGGACGGAATGGAGCAAGATGCAAAGAAAGTGTTGATGACTGATGAGTATGGGGCTCTGTACAATCCTTGATGAGGGGCTGAGCACATGTCACCTTCACATTGTGATGGTTTGAGTCATTGGTCTAACAAGTATCTTGTCTTGGAGAGGGCAACTTGAACTTTGCCACTCCGGGAATCAACTTTGGAGAAGTTGGAAGGTTGGGTAGTTGGAGTCTCTAGTTTGTGCAAAATTGCAAAGAGTTCACACGAATTGGAGTTAGCGTTGGTAATTCTGGTGTTGTAGCTGGAGGCTTTGGCTGCATGTATAGCTTGTTTGTATTCCTTAGCAATAGTGGAGAAGTGAGATTTGGTAGAGTGTTTGGTTATGACGCCATTTGGGCTCAATGACTTGTTTTCGCGCTTCGATGGCATGAATGTCAGGGGAGAACCAACCATTTGTGTGGGGTTGGTTTGGCCTTACACTGTTTTAAGGAGGAGATGGTGCTGATAGCTTGACTAGAGTGGTGGAGTCCGTTTCTGAGTGAGCTGGTATGGAGTAGTTTGCCAGCAATTGGAGAATGCGTCTTTTGTGAGATTGCGAATGCAGCGCAAAAGAGTGGGTAGGAAAGGGGAAGGTGTGTGGGCAGGCTGTTTGGTGGTGGGGATAGAAAAGGTGATGATGTGATGGTCTGACCAAGAACAAGGCATGTTAAGAGTAGATTGGGATATTGCAGTTGAAGTCAACAAACAGTCGAATGTCCATCCTAGTGTGTGGGATGATGCCAGCCCACGACGGCTGCCACCTAAGCTGTAAAGGGTGTTTGCTAAGGAAGTGACATTATCGGACGTGTCACTGAAGGTCGCTGAGCAATAGCAGTTTGGAGGTGGGTTTGAGGTTAGTGGCGAGTATATGCGCAAGATCCTCTTCGACGGTGGTAGTGTGGCCGGGGGGAATAGAGAAGGCGAATGGAGATGGTGGAGGTTGGCGATAGGGGGGAGTTTCATTGACAGAAGGTCGCAGTTGGGGAGCGGTGGGGGGTAGGGGGAGAGACTTGAGATGACTGCTCCGATAAGGATGAAGTGTCAGTATAAAAGTGTAACGCTGCCACCTTTGCTAGTTTGTCTATCACTACGGAGGATAGCTTATAGCCTGAGGGTATGGCAAAAGATAGAGCAGATCCGGCAGCCGCATGCAGCCAGGTTTCAATAATGGCGAGAATGTCAAGATTGTTAGCTATGATGTGGTTGTGGATGTCTAGGGCGTGCGCCAGGAGGGATCCGACGTTGATCATAGTACTGATCAGTGTGGTAGAAGGGGTCGTGGGGTTGCTGATTATATGGTTAATATGGTTGGAGGGGGTATGGTATGGGTATGACGTGTACCTGGCTGGTTTGAAGGGGGGGGGTCTTACTGTTGACTGGTTTAGGTGCATTTGTGCGGGTGAATAGGCGTGAGGTTCTGATGCCGGGGGGAGGCGGGAGAGAGTTGGGGTACATGTGTTTGTGTGTGCGAGTCGATGGAGTCTGCTGGTGCTAAGGCGAGGTTGCATAGGAGAAAAGGTTTTTGTGTGGGTTGTGAGAGGCAGTGGGTGTGGGTGCTGGAGATGATGGTAGGATAGTAGGAGAGGTGAGAACAATAGAGGAGGGAAAGGTGAAAGGGAAGAGGTAGGAGGAGTAGGGGGGTGAACGGTGTGGGGATAGACGCAGCGCAGGATATTTTGATAGGTAATCCTGCAATGTTTTTTTGAGACATTTTCCGAAAAGTAAGTTCTCCCAAGAGGCCAACATGTATTTAGACATGCTGGCCACATTTTGAACTGCCTGACATGTAACAGTTGTCACAACCTCTATTGACCAAGAAAAGACAGCCTCCCTGTTGGGAAGCCTTCTGATTTCCATACATCCTCACCTCCAACCCCAACCAATTTTGCCAGCAGAGCATAGCTCTCTTTCCAATGCAAGAGTCCTGTCTCTATATCCTCGTGGGAGACTGGCCCAGAGGGAAACTTCATAGGTTTCCCAGCATGAAGTTCTAATTCTGAGAGGTACCCCTGGAAGAGTCATATCACTCTGCCTGGAACATAACAGACTACATCAGCCCTGATAAAATATCCCCATAGGGATTTCCCAAAGGCACAAACGATGCTCACCCCACCTTCTTTCCAATACACAAAAACGTACTCCCTTCTGGTCTGATATAGTCAAGAATGCTGTCAGATAAAGTTTTTACTTCCATTCCATTTTGAAATGTGTACTCTATAATAGCCTCTGTGAGTTTATGAGATTTCATTAAAGTACGAGGACAAAGTGCTTGGCTGGACAAAGCATTAGCTTTTTATTTAGCCGAAATTCGGCCGATTACTTAAACAAAGCCAATTATACCCCAAGTTTTTATATGCGTAATGTATCATTAGACGAAGCATTGGTGCAAAGGTTTTAAAATATTTCTTTAAGAAGAACTATATCCAGGGAAACAATGTTGTCATGCAATCAGGGATTAAATCAAACTGTAATTTGTATAGCAAATTAAGTTGGAACATAGGCATTACTTATTCCATACTACTGTAGAACATGAACGTAATACATTTTTTTAACATACACAATTAAGGGGGTTTACTACTACTAAAGTATCAGTGCAGTGATCGGCCTCTAAATTTGTGGTTTGCTGTAGAAATGAGCTTTGAGTGCATGCAAGATTTGGGAACTATTAGCCCGACACTCTTATAGCTCTCAACATGGTTGAATGAACAGACCAAGTTATCAAGACCATCAATGTGTGATGTCTTGGAAAGTAAATTTCTTTGCCCAGGCGATGCCTGAAAAACAGACATTATCTGAGGGATATTCATTTACCAGATTGGTCTATCCCTGAAGTGATCCCCCTTGATGCCACGTTGCAGACTAAGTAACTATTACCTCCAGCACAAGACAAGAAAGAGGGTGGGTGGAAATAGATCTCCCAAGTAGTTGATCGCTGAAGATGCAGCCCTAAAAAAGTGATATGCATTAAGATGAATCGATTTTATATCACTTGACTGATTTAATTTGTTGTATTTAGAATCGGTGGTGGGGAGCTGGTCCAAGATAGATTGCAAGCATTGCCATTGCTTGTTTTGTTCCACTGTTGTATTAAGTCCGTCCTATCGTGAAATAAGAAAAAAGGGAGATATTCCTGTCTTTAGGAATAAAAACTATAGACCATGCAGGTGTTTTAAAATGACTTTTTAACTTTAAGGACTACTGAAAAACACTTCACAGGGGCTGTACAGCTATTACAGCTGTAGGGCAGGAAGGCAATCCGAATACAAGCTAGAGCCTCAAAAGAGTCACTGGTGATTTAATTTCTGTGCATTTTAATTAATTATTTTAACTTCTTGTTTTTTTCTACATGTTATGGTTTCAATATGTGTAAATGGTATGATAATGATTTCATATAGCAGCACAACAAACACTACACACACACACACACACACACACACACACACACACACACACACACACATTAACTTACCTTTCAATCACGCGCCAGTCACTCGTGTGCGGCACGGATGTGACACTCCGATTTAGAAAGACTGCACTGTGACCTCTATCAATCTTTTATTTTCTTTTTTTCATTTTTTTTTCCTCTGAAAATTTATTTTGACCCAATGTTTGCCTACCTATAGTGGCTAGTGTCTAAACATGGCCGTGCCACAAGGTTTCTCATTTGTCTCTCGGTCATCTTTTCACTAACTCCTGACCTGTGAGGACAGGAATATGGACTTCTAGTGTCCGGGAAAGCAGAAGCTTTTCGCAGGCTACTGCAGCGCCATGTGTGTTTGCTGCTAGGAAGTGGGCTAGGACTGTCTGGTCCCAATCCACAAACTGGTTTCAGTGTGTCTGAATGGTATACATGAGCTGTGCCACCAATGGTCCCGATTGAACCACTGCAGGAGTGAACATGTCGGACAGATTTTTGATTGACTAGTGGGAGTTTTGGTTCTTATCTGCATTTTGAATAATAAGAGGACCCCTTCAACCATTCTTCAGAGATCCTGGAAGATACCTGAAGGAGCCAGGTATCCATATGCATGGCAACCAACTTCTAATGCGGTCCTGGAAGAGCCCCATCTTGTAGGTGATTTTCAACAGTCCTCCGAAGGAGCTGCAACGCTTGGAGGGGAGGGAACATCCATTCTCGATATCAGCTCTGAGTTCTGTGAAGAAGAGCCCTCGGTTGTGCCCCTCGATCAGCCAGCGGCTGCATAGCTAAAATAAGTGTTTGGGCTATCGTGCTACAGACGTCGCCATTACGCTTTGAGGCCCGGAACTTTGGGGATTGACAGTTTGTGCTACAGGACTCGCCTCTGCCGAATTTTATGGTTCCAGCATCAAGTGGAACCAAGATACTAGGCAAAGAGACAGCGGCAAGTGTGTCCCACTGCGTAGCCTTGCATCGGTGGCTGTCGTCCAAATCAGCTTTCCTGCATCCAGTCCTGTGCTGAGAGGGGACCTGCATTGAGTTCTTCTGCATTCTCCATCCTGAAGACCGTGCACAAGCATTTGTTGCCAACCGGATAAGTGCTCGAACCCGGGCATCAAGGAACGTAGCCGAAAGCGTGCAAAGTGACTTTGGACCCTTTTCTGTAGACCAGCCAAGTCATAAGAAGAATTGGAGTACAAGGGTGAGTTGTAACAATATTTACCTGCACCCCTAACTCCCTTTTAAAATTTTGGTAACTTTAGAAACTTTTATAACAGTTTGGCTTTGTCATTGCTTGTTCGTGCAAGCATTCCGAAAGTGGGGGTCACTTATTAGCTAGAATAACTTGTCCTCTACCTTTTGGGACTCTCATTGGACCCCAGAAGCTCTCCACTATCTTGTTCCCCATCTCACAAAACTGTGTGGAACTTTGGTGAACCTTTGGGTACAAGGGCCCATATATCTAAGGGATAGACCTTTAAAGTGTGTTGCATCTCGGTGAACCTGTAGTGCTGCATACTAACACCTACCTTCCTTTGCAGGGGTCTGGAATGTATTTTGCCCTACTCCAGTGATTGTACATATGTATAATTTATTTAGTCTTGTGTGATGACATTACATTATAGTAGTACATTATAGTGTTATATGGCCATAAATAAGTATTTTTATAACCGATTGTCTAAGTTGTAAGGAACCTGAAGGTGTCTCACTTACTAGTCCCCGTGGATCTGTTAGCCAATTGGCCAGGACTCGGCCATCTCTCTAAGATCCAGTTCCTGGGGGTGGACCAGTGAGGGAGGTTCACCTGGATGGGTGGTCCTCTGGGAGTCGAAGTGGGACACCAATGGGCGAGACGCGGTATCCCCCTTCTTCTAATACCTTTTTGCCATCCTGCTATATGGGAAGCTCAGAAAATCTACACCCCCGCCCCTTTTCCATCACCAACTCTTCGACCATCACAAAAGATGACCGACCAGCACCAAAGCTGTCCCAATGCATGGGTCAGGCAAAGTCAGGCAATTGACCAGGATCACACACACCTGACGGCCCTTTACCTTCCCCAAAGGTATAAAAGGTGGAGCACAAGACGAGCAAGGCAGACCACACGAGGAGACAGCTATCGAGGCACGGCAGTTCAGGAGGAGGAGAAAGGCGGCGAGAACCGAGGGGCTGACAAGGGGAGGAGTGACCTTGCCTTTTCCGACCCAGGCCTGCGAGACCTCCGTAGAAGGAATCGTAAGACTGCAGACAAAAGCTAAAGTGTGTTGCAGCAGATGTCAAAAGGTACACGGAGCGTGCCTACGTTGATAAGCAGGACCGAGGGAGACACCTGCTACCGTGGTACCAACCTGGACTCCAGATACAAGGAAAGCCAAGCAGTTCATCACAGGCGGTGAGTCGGGGGGAGAACCGATAAGAAGCAGAACTGTGTTGCATGAAAGTCGCAAAGAGGCACATTGAGAAAAGATCAAAGAACTGTAAAATTATTAAGGGATGGCCAGCTGCTAAGGGAATTGGCACCACTTGGGTGCTCACTTGAGACACTCTGGTTAATCCAATGTTGAAAGAAACCGATACTAGTAGGCACTAGGGTAGCAGCAAAGTTAAGTCAAAGTGGTCATGAAGGGGTCTTGCAAAATCCCCATACAGTTGAAAGTCTTTGACTGAGAACGCAAGGGAAGTGAATCCCGAATCAGAAGAAAGTAAAAGGAATTGTGAAATGGCAATAGTGAACCTGGCGGAGGGATGCCAATAATGAGGGGTGAAGTATAAAGTCACAACAAACAGTGTGTTGACAAAGGTGAACCTGGCAGAGGGATGTCCAAGGAGAACTGTTTGAAAAGACATTAAGATTTGTGAACGCCAAGGAGAAAATATCTTTGCAAAAGCCATAGTCAATCCGACAAGGGAAGGTTGAGATAAGTAAGGGGTCAGTGCCCGGAAGAGGGAGACTCAGGGGTGAAACCATCACCCAACGTACATTTGGAACTGAATTTCTTTTGTTTGTTATTTTTGGAAGCCATCAGGTCTTTAGAGGTAAGAGACTTTGTAGAAAAGAGACATACCCAAGGTCCCGAAACGTGAAGCGGAATTGCTGTCTCACGCTGGGAAAGCTCGAGAGTGCGCTTTGCTCAGGAGTCCCACCTAGTCCCGCGCTCAAAACATGGGGGGAAGGGAGACCACCCCAGCCAACACATCCCCGACTTATCTGTGAACACTTCTTCCTTTCTTGTGAACCCTATGCCACACTCTTTTGTATTTTAGCGTAAGGATTGGCAATAGGATTTTCTTAGTACAGGCCCTTTTATTTGACACAAAGCCACTAGGACTGCCTTATTATTATTTGATGGTCGTAGCTTGCTCCCATCTTAGGTTTAGATTAGGTGTTTTTTGACCAAATCTATAAACACCCTTGAACTGTGATCACTTGTGTCGGTCTATTCTTAATACCATGGCTTCCTTACCAAGTGTGTTCCTTGACTTTTCACTGTGTGTAGTCATTGACTACTTACAGGCTCACCACTTCTTGAGACTTAGCCTTGACCACTCGCCTTGTTACCTTCAACTTGTTTGGGTACAGCTCCCAGGGTTATCCCAGTCACTAAACCAGATTGGATTTCTATACATCTGTCCACCAGGTCAGAGTATAGAAAATCAGTCCAAACAGGTTATATTACATATTTCTTTGTGAGCTCCTCTTCTGGTCTCCCATTCTCCCCGATACCTCTTGTAAATAGTTCTACTTATTGTTCTAATGACCTGTTCATGTTTGTAAATATGCTTCTCTCACTTTTGTACCTGTTAGATTGTAAAGCGCTTTGGCTCAAAGCGCTATATAAATTCAATAAACAAACCTCTCTGCAGGCTGGGGACGATTGCAGGCTCATGCGTTAGCCCGGTGTTTTTTCTGGTACTGTGTTTCTCCTTCCTTTTCTTCGTCACGCCCCTTGTCCCCGGCTGTCCTCCTGCTGTGGGCAATAGGGAAGTGGCTTCTTTTCCTAATCACTCCTTCGTCCTGCATACTTGTTGGTCTCCTGTTCTCAGCTCTCCTTACGCCGTACACAGGCTTAACTACTTGGAAGCTGCTCACGCTTCCAGTTACCTTCTAAGATGGTCTTGGTGTGTTTGGTGGGGTGCCTTTCCCACCACGCCAGAGAAGTGTTCTCACCAACACCTGCAGCAGGACTCTGCTTTCCTGCAGTATAACGGTTCTCCCATTGTTGGATACACTAGGTCACCAATGTCACTCTGGCATAGAGCCGCTCTTCGAAAGTTATGGTCTCTGACCATTCTCTGGTCCACATCCTCCTGACGTGCTCACGTCAGGGAGCTTCCTCAGCGTAGGATATCCATGCTTCTCCAACTTCCTCCACTCATCCCAGTTAAGTATGCATGACCTCTTAAAGAGAGATTCTCATTTTCTTCTTTGTGCTGGTAGGTTCCAGCAATATCAGCCAAACAGGTATATGATAGCAATTAGTGCCATGAATGCTACTAGGCTGTGTGGCTTAGGGAGTTCCTCACAAGCACGGGAGTCCTTGTCCTTTAACGGGTAGTCTCTCCAAGTGAGGTCTCACTTGCCCAGACCCCTAAGGAGGGTCTTGCGGAGCGGGCTCACCTCCAAAGCCTTAAAGGGGGAGGCTCCCCCTTGAGAAGGGACGAATACCTTTGATTCTTCACAGCAGCCATGTGCCATATACTCTAAATGGGTCCAAAGGGTTGCAGTGTCAGGAGACATCAGGAAAAGGAGGCATTTGATTCAAAACAGAAGAATGGAAAAAGCAAACATTTAAGGGGACTTTGAAAAGCAACTACATAATTCCTAAAAATGATATTGTGCATAAGATACACTAGCCATTGTAAGGCCTGTACAATGTTTCTTTAAAAAAATGTGGCCCACTTTAATCTTATGCATATACACTGCAAGTAGCTAAATGTGTTGCATTCTAAAGTGGTAGGTAACCCACTTGGTGTTCAAAACTGTAGTGTATATTTTTATAGTGATTTTACTTTACAGTAGCATACTAATTTTGCTTCTTGCCTGTGTGAAAAACCAGAGGGTGTTTCACAACCTAGTCCCCGGGAATCCAGCATTCAGGTGGCCAGGGAAATGCCATTGCTGTTGGATCGCAACCCTGGGGGTGAACAAGCAAGGGAGGATCACCTGGGTAGGGAGTCCTTGGGGAGAAGCACCTAATGGCGAGACATGGTATCCCCCCTTTTTCACAACTCATTTAACCCATATCCATGCTTATTTTATGGGAAACTACAACCCCCATAATTCCTCCCCGCCTTGTCATGGCAAAAGGACTGCACCAAGGAAGATGAGGAATGAGGTTACACCTGTAATGAGGGCAGGCAGAGTCAGGCACGTTACTCTAACAAACTTTGAGCGAGGCTGGGTACGAGGAGGAACAGCTCTTCAGAGGATGATGCGAACCAAGGTGTGGAAGGCGGAGGGTCAACGGGCTGATCAACAGTGGAGAGGATAAAGAGAAAGCCAGGCAAGATTTCTATGCTTTGGGGAGGCTATGAGCATTCGAAGAGCAAAGTAGAGCTAGCGGAGAAAAGAAACCTTCAAGTTGACAAAGCGGCCCACGACCCTCCCGGTTGACCGGCAGAGTTGGGGAGCAGCAGAAGAGGCATTGGTAACGGCCTTGAGCTGCAAGAAAGAGATTAAAGAAATCCAATAAACATAGCCAGCGAGTTATCGAGGGAAACAAAAGTCTGGTTGATGTTTGATAAAACATTTTTTATTGTTTTACATTCTCATCAACACAACAACAACATGTGTGGACTAGCATGTCCTTTCAAATTTCGATCATGAACAGGTCAATTATCAATCACCCATGACATTACCCCTGGTCTTTAGTGCGATTAAACCGTATCCCCCTCAATGCCCTTAACAGGATCCAAGAGGATCTAAGGTCCATCTTCTTCCCACCTCCCCCATATCTTATCCGCTTTGGCAGGGCAGCCTCTGGCAGTATATACTCTGTGTTCTATAACTGCACAAATGTTCATGTCCGATGCCCATTGCTCCATCGTTGGGGACTCCGGGGCTCCCCATTTTTGCGCTATGTTGCGCTTCATCAGTCCCGCTGCCGTGTTCAAGAGCAGTCTGTCCCATTTATTAAGTGCAATCTCGCCCGGAACACCCAGAATGAGAATCTTGGGGTCCAGTGGTATACGGCACGCCAAGACATTGCTAAGTTCAGTACAGCATTAATTCCAGAAGGTACGGATTCGGGGGCATGCCCAAAGGATGTGAAAGAAAGTCCTCTTTTTCTCCGCATCGGAGACAGTTCGGGTTCGAGGCTCTCTCCAACCTATATAGTATCGTCCTGGGGTAGTAGACCCTGTGGAGGATCTTTAATTGGACCAGCCGAAGCCTGGAAGAGATGGCCACTTGGGTGCATTAGCACTTGGATCCAGTCTTCTGGATCTATTACCCCTACATCCACCTCCCATTTGGCTTTAAGGGTCCTAATTTGGGGCGTAGCAAAGGATGTAATAGATTATATAGGATGGAGGTGCATTTGGTGGGGGTGAAGGCTGGCAGTATATTGCGCTCTATCGGTGTATAGTCCGGGACGTTAGTGCCTACAGGTATGTGGTTTCTTAGGGCGTGAGCCATCTGTACATAGTGGTATCGCTCAGTGTCCGTGAGTTGGAATTTTTGCTGGATGATTTCAAACAAGGCTATGTCCCCCTCCTCAAGAATATCCACGACCCTCAGAATCCCGGCCCTTACCCATCGGGGCCATGGTTGAAGTTTCTTTATCTCGGGCAGGGTGCAATTTCTCCAGAGGGGTTGTGCCGTAGTTACGTTGTGTTCCCACCCTACGAATCTGTGCGCCTGCTTCCAAACAGCAATAATATGAGTCGTGGTCGTTGGTGGGAGGGGTCTCGGGAGAGTTTGGTATAGCAGTTGCCATGGGTCGGTACCGTGCATGCCTGCAACCTCGGCCTTGATGTGGGGGAGTTCCCTATCTCCGTGGAGCAGGTCGTTGACCACTGCTAACTGTGCAGCCCAATAATAAGTTTGGAGGCGGGGAGCCCCTATCCCACCCTCCCAGATCGATCTTTGGAGCGTGGTCAGCACTATCCTCGGCTGGCCTCCCCCCCATATTAGTTCCCGAAAGAGGGATTCAACCCGTTTAAAGTCAGAGTCTGGGATATTTAATGGGGCGTTCTGTAAGACATAGAGAAACCTTGGGAGAGTCATCATCTTAAAGAGTGCGGCTCTTCCCATGGGCGTAAGAGGGAGAAGCCTCCAGTGGTGGACGTCGTTGACAAAACGATCAAGGACCGGCTGGAAATTATGTATTGTGTATTCAGTCAGGTTCGTAGTCACCCAGATCCCTAAATATCGAAAACCTTGCGGTTCCATTCGGTACGGGCATTCCTGGGGGGTCAACCCGCACATTGCCTTTCACCGGGAAGAGAACTGATTTTCCCCAATTCATTTTAAGCCCACTAAGTTCTCCAAAACGGGTAAGCATCTGTGTCACCCTGGGGCAGGATCGAGCTGGGTCCCCCAGGTAGATCAGGAGATTGTCTGCGTACAAGGAGATGCGGTCCTCATGTCCTTCAGGCCATCTGAACCCTGTCCATGCAGCATTTTGGCAGAGCCAAAGGGCAAGAGGTTCAATTGCCAGGGCAAAGAGAAGGGGAGAAAGGGGACAACCCTGTCTCGTGCCTTTTCCCAGTGGGAAGGACCGGGACGGCCAACCATTCACCCTGACCTCCGCTTGAATGTTAGTGTAGAGTAATTTCACCTATCCCAAGATGCTGTCTCCGAACCCCATAAGCCTCATGATCTCCCAGAGGCAGTCCCACCTGACCGAGTCGAAGGCCTTTTCGAAATCTATTGCCAATAGAGCGAGAGGGGTATCAATGACCGGGGCCCGCTCTAGCACCAAGTGGAGCCGACGCAGGTTCATACGAGTTGATTTGTGTGGCATAAAGCCACATTGATCCGGATGGATCAAGGTGTGGACTACTGACTGCAGTCGGTTGGCAAGGAGCTTGGCAGGAACCTTGGCTTCACTGTTAATTAACGAGATAGGCCGGTAAGAGGCGCACAATTCCGGGGGTTTATCGGGTTTGGGAATGACCACAATGGTGGCTTTACTTCGGTCAGGTGGGAGGGTGCCTTGGTCGCGGGCGCCGAGGAGCATCCTGTAGAGGAGGGTTGCTATTTTATTCCCTCCAAGCTTTTGCCAGGTCTCGGCCGGGAATCCATTAGGGCCTGGTGTTTTCCCTGCTTGAAGCTGCGCCAGGGCTTCGGCTATTTCAGATTCAGAGAGATCTGAGTCCAGCTCCTCACGTTGTTGTGCCGTCAGTGCTGGGAGTATTACTTCGTCTAGTAGGGTCGGGTCGAATGGTGTTATCGGGGCTTGGTAGAGTTCCGCATAGAACTGGGCGAAGGCCTCTGCTATTTCATCATCCGTCTGATACCCGACACCATTCGGGGCAACAATTTCACGGACATGACGTCCCCCCTCCTCCCAAGCCAGGCCAGCATTTTGCCCGCCTTGTCCCCCAGTTCGTATATCCTCGCTCTGGTGTCCCAATGGGCTTGCTTGGCATTATCCAGCATAATATTTCTGAGAGTCTCCGTGGTTAATTTGAGGGACCTTTGAGTCTGCGGGGTAGGGTCAAGAACATGTGCGTTTTCGGCCTGGATCATTTCAGCCTCCGCCTCCACTATTTTTTGGAGTCTCTCCCTCTTTTTGTTTGCTACCCAGGAGATTATTTCCCCACGCAGCACCGTTTTATAAGCCTCCCACACCACTACTGGGTCATCCACTGCTAGTTTGTTTATATCGAAATATTCATCGGACACCTCCGTGAGGTGGTCCACTAATTCTGGGAATCCAAGATGTAAGTTGTTTAGTCTCCATGCTCTGGGGGGGGGTTGTGGCATGCGTTCGTATTTCTATTATTAAGGGGGAGTGGTCCGAGATTCCACGAGGGAGGAATTCTGCGGATATCTCCCTATGTAGGTCTGTATTCGGGATGAGGAGGTAGTCGAGTCTAGAGAGGGAGCCATGGGCCCCGGAGTGGAACGAATAACCTCTGCTTTGAGGGTGCAACTCCCTCCACACATCTCGGAGGCCCAGGGCGGACACAAAGTTAGAGAGTTTCGTGGGAGCATCCTGGTTACGTCCTCTAAGGTGGGTACGATCCATGGTGTTGCACATAACGTCATGCAAGTCTCCCCCTAGGATCCATCGATCTGGGTGGTGTTCCCCTAGGAGAGTGGTGATATCGTCCAATAAGCCCTGGCCCAGTCCGGGTGGGGAATATATTGACACAATGGCCAGTGTTTCTCCCCAGAGCGAACCCAGGATGAGTACATAGCGACCCCGTGGGTCCAATTCCACGACTTGTGGGGAGAACGGGAGCCTCTTGTGTATAAGGATAAAGGTGTCCCTGGATCCCATTGTGTACCCCGCATGGAATGCGGCCCGGTAGTTTGTTCTCTGGAAAAGGGTGCAGTGTGTTCCCGCTAGATGCGTTTCTGATAGAAGGGCCAGATCGGGAGAGTGTCTTTTCAACAATTGCTTAATAAGACGTCTCTTAATCCCAGAGCCCATTCCGTTCACGTTCCAGGCGAGCAGCTTAAGGGACCTGGGGCGGTCAGGCGGCAACTTCCTGTTGGAGGGCATGAAGGATGTTTTGGTCGGGAGAGCTGCCTCCCCTTGGTGTGTCTGTCGGGGATAGGGTCCCGATACCTGGTGCAGCAGGGTATAATGTGTAGAGGGTTGTGTTTGGGTCGGTGTTTGGACATGCTATAGATCCGAACTAACAAAACAACATAAAAACTTTCCCTTTCTTACCCCTCCCTATACTCCACCCCAACTTGAAGTACCTGTCGCCCGAACATACAAATACAACACACTGTCAAAGGACAGTCAATTCGTTAACTAATAACTATTCCCCCAAGTAGTACCGTTATACTTAGTCTTAGGTTGTCTTGTTCCAACAGTGGGGGTTACGCGGTCCGGGCCGCCAGTTATGCAGGCATCGGGTTCACAGTTAGCTTGTTGTTAACATAATATCACAGCATGGTGCCGACTCTTAATGCGTAATTTGTGAGTGGATACCTTATTCTTCTTTTCAGTCATTGTCCCCGTTTGGCTGTGCTTGAGGTTGTTGTTGTGGGCGCTCAGGAGGTGCTCTCTCTCGTCTCGGGCGATTCCTGCCATTACCTCGTCTCCCGTCCGGCCTCCAGTCGCCCTCCAGGTGATTTTCTGCCCAATTCCATGCTTCAGCTGGGTCCGTGAAGTGCACAGTTGTTCCGTTAAAGTATATTTTCAGCTGTGCTGGGAATAGGAGTCTGTATTTTGTGTCTAGCTTTTTGCACCTCCCTGGTAAAGTCTGGGGAAAAAACCTATCTTGGAGCCGTTGAATGTTATAGTGCCCTTGGTTCTGGCCATTTGGAGTATTGCATCCCGGTCTCTATAGTTCAGGAATTTCGCAATCACTGTGCGGGGTGGGGCGCCCGGAATTTGCCTACCAGTTGGTATTCAGTGGGCGCGTTCAATTGAGAAAAAGTTTGACAAGGTCTTGGGAGCAACGAGATCTGCGAGCCATTTTTCTAGGAACAGTTCCATGCTTGCTCCTTCCGTTTTTTCCGGCAGACCGAGGATCCGAATGTTGTTTCATCTTGCCCTGCCCTCCCCCTCTTCCACCCTTTCTTCCAATGCTTTAAGGCGGGCTAGTGCTCCTGACATTTGCTGGTTCACAGACCTTAAGTTGTCTTCTGTTTCGGATATTCGACCTTCGGCTTCTCCAGTACGGGCTGCGAGTTTTTGGAGGTCATGGCGTAATAATGACACCTCTGCGCTGATGCCATCCATTTTCTTTTCCATAGAGGTTCACGAGTTTGCTATGGCATTCATGACATCCTTCAGCGAAATATTCTCCTCTTCATCTGGTGTTTCGCCCGTTTTGGTTTGTTCTGGTGGGGGGGCTTGGGTGGGGGTCGTATATTGTTCCATCTTGCTCTGCGTGGTCGTAGCTCTTGCCTTATCTTTCCCCATGTTAGACAATGGATAGTGGTCTGTGGCAGGGCAGCCCCACTCAGTCGTCGTTTATAGGGTTTTAAACCCTGTGGTGCGTGTAGTGGTCGCACGCTCAATGAGGGGGGTTTTGCTCAGCGTCCCCCAGTACTCACAGGTACGATGTAAAGGGCAGGTAAGTGCAATACCCTTTTCTGGAACTGCTAGGATATGTTGGCGCCCAGCGATTGATGGGTGGGCTGGGTCATGTGTTTGAAGATCGCCCCCTTTTGTTGGTCCTGTTGCTTTCGATTTTTCACTTTGCTTACAGTTGTCACGAGCACTCTACACATGTTACAGAAATGTCTGCTTGGTTGTCTTTTTTAGCCTAGAGTTACGGCGCGGCTGATCATTTAGTCTGCAGTGTGTTCTTGGGCGCCCATCTCCAGCTATCCCCGGGTTTGCAGGCCCTCCAGTCGCTGCTCTCGCAGTGTGCGCTGGTGGGCACCTCACGTTTCTGGCATTGTGCGGCCACTACTGTGAATTATACTGTCTCGCACAGGCGTCGCTCAGCAGGTGTCCCCAGCCCGCTTCTTGGGTCAATCAGCATCCGCCGGGCTGCGGGAGGCTTCTCCCCCTCCCCGAAGCAACTGGCTTCTATCAGTGTCACCTGGGTCGGGGAATGGTCTCCGGGGTCTTATTTTACTGATGCAGCGCTGCACTCACCGGATAGACGCGCGCTGCTGCCCATGGGAGCCCGGGAGCTCGCGTCAGGATGTGGCCGTTAGCCACCAGAACTGGCACAGGGCGGGTTCTGCCGCGCCCTGCACATGTCCCAGGTTTCTCTAACATGTAAATGGAGGTCCACGTTTGCGCTCAAAGCGAGGTCTTTTGGGCCGGTGTGTTCTGGTGCGCTTCTATTAGTTCACCTCTCAGGCGCCGACTGTGTCTAGCAAGTAGGGGCCATCTCCCTTCCCTCTGCATTCCGCTGCTGTTGATGGGCTTGGTTCCTGCTTTTGTCGGGCGTGTGTGTTGTCTGCACCCTTCTTTTCCTCAAGCACGGACCGTTCGGTGTCTTTTCCACCAACTGTGGGAGGGAATATACACCAATTCCATATGGCAGGGACTCACACGTTGCCACCCTTCATTTAGCTGCCTCTGCGTTCCATTTATGCTGCAGCTCGCGTAGTATACCCTCTCAGAAGTTTGTGATGCGGCCGTTAGATTTGGCCACCAGGGCCGACACAGCCTATGCAAGAGCGGGTCTGCTTTCGCCATCGTCCTGTCCCGCCTCCACCAGCCGGTTCACGCCGCGGAGCCCAAGCCCCCGCTGCAGCGCGGGCCGCAGACTGGACCAACCCCCGCCACTCGGGTCTCATGCAGGCAGCGCCCCGCGGGACTCAGACCGCTGCCGCCTGTCCAGCACCGACAGCCCTCAGGGGCACACCAGAATGCTCAGCGGTGTGCGCGGCTGAGTGGCCCACAGTTCGCTCACGCACCTTCGTGTCGGCAGGAGGCTCACTCCGGGACCCGCAGACCGGGTCGCGTCCGGTCCCCGCTGCACCGTGTGGGCCGATGTTCTTCCACCGCCACCTGTCCAGGTCAGTGGCGTGCAGCGCTCCGGTATTCACCGCGGCTTCTGCAGAGTGTTTGTTACGCCGTGTGTGTCTCCTTTATCTCTCGGCCCCGGCGGCCATCTTGTGTTCAATCTTCGGCGTTGGTTGTTCCCGCTTTTGGCAGCATGTAAGGTATGATCCTCTCTCCGGTTCAGGCTGATATTGCAGCGACCTGCTGTATAAGGGTTCCGCCGCCTGTAGCTGCTGTTTCTCTCGCAGTGTGATGCCAATTTGCAGGATAAAAGACAGGATTTAGCTGCCGGCCCGAGAGCGATGAGGGAACATGTCTACATCGCCCGCCTGCAGGCCACGCCCAAGTCTGGTTGATGTTAAAGCAAAAGTGACTAATTTGAAAGTTGAAGGTTGTGCGTGTGGCAATAAAAACGCAGATGAAGAGAACAATTGTTGAAAGACAAGGATACAAAGTAGCACAGGGGTCTTGCGAGATGAAGTCACACATTTGAAAGCCTGAAATGTTATGATTTTTGAAAGATGTTACAAGCAAAGATCAAAGGAAACCGTTATAAGGAAAGAAAGTTGAATAAAAGGAAAATGATATTTGTGAACTGTGAAATATGCCAAAGAGGGCAAAAGTAAAAGAAATGTGGAAAAAGGCCAAGAAGGCAAGTGAAAGAGAAGTACAAGAGGCAATTGGTGTTGAATATGAACTTTGAAACTAAAAGAGAATAAAAACTACAAATACCAAGAGGTATTGGTATTACACATGAACTTTTAAAAAAGCCAAGATGGCAGACTAAACAGAGTGAGAATCATAAGTACCCAGACGTATTGGTGCTACAAGACGTTATTGATTGTGAATTGAAGGATTGTTGAAAGAGAGGTTGATTCCTTGCAGTCCCGAAAGCCTTTGACAGTGACAAGATATAGGAGATAAAACGTGGGCTAGCGAAATCCCACAAAGAAGCAAGACAGGCTCAAGCCCGGCATAGGTAAGCCTGTGCAGAACTGTGAGAAATTGAGAGTATATGAACTGAATATTGATGGCAAGACGAGCAAAGCCTACAGAAGTGATTAAACTACCAGAAGGTGAAAGCCTAAGATTGAACTGTTGAATTGTACGAGAAGTGTGCAAGACTGACTGAACTGTACCATCCACCCAGCCTTTGTTTTGTTTTTTATAGACTCTCTAGACCACGTGGGGAGGGCAGTTGGTGCTGAAGCCACTCGGGCATTTCATTTTGTATTCCCTTAACACATTTTGTTATTCTAAGAAGGAGGGCACGGTTAGGTTTTCTTAGTATAGGCCTTTTTATTTTGACCAGACTAACTTGGATGTTTTTTTTTTAAATTGTTTAATGGTCGAGATTACTCCCATTTTAGAGTTACCGCCAGTTAGGAATTCTACCATCCCAATCTAAAGTGTAAATAAAGGTTTTCGAAACTTGTATCCATTGTGTCTGCGTCTACTGCTCGATACCATGCTGTCCTCACACCTCTGTTAATTAAATAAATGATGTTTGTACTTACCCGTGTGAACCTCTGTTGCTTACAAAATGTGCTCTTGTAAGCTGTACTTCACATTAAGCCTACCCTCCTCCCGAGTCTAAGCAAAACTGCTCTCGACCAATCTACCATTGCAAGTTTGATCAAAATCTTTAGCACGAAACTGGTTAAACCTTAAGGTTGGCTTCTCAGACCCACTTGACAAGAGGGTTTTTAAGAGGGGTTTTCCCAAACATACTCTTAACACAATGCTTTGCAGGACATTAACGCATTTGGCCTTTCCTGCCCTTAGGCACCACGACCAGCCAGTAGGACATAATAGGGGTTACCAATCGCTACTAACCTTCATGGGGTTTAGGGAAGCCTGGGCTAGGAAGGGAACCGCCCAGAGGAGAAGAGGGGAGAGGGACAGCCCTGAGGGAGCACCCCTCCAAAGAATTTTAATTAAAACCCTTGAATTAGGGAGACCACCAGGTGGCATGCAGCAACATGGCTGCACAATCTGTAGCTCCCAATCCTACCAGGACAAAAGTGAAGAGCACCACATCTGTGAGGTCCCCAGTGTCGCAATTGAATGTGGGTGAAGCAGAACCAGTAAGGCGCCCCCAGGTGCGAAACCAACCCTCCAGCTAGCCAGCCTCAGCAGATCAAAACGCCTGACGGCCCCTCGCCACCCCGTGGAGGTGCAAAACAGAGGCCTCAGTGGCAAAGGCCTTGGGCTGAAACGGAGGTGCAGGCCCCCAATGCGCTGAACCCCCCTCCAGAAGTCAGGCAGTCAGCGCGGTGGGAAGGCGCTGAGGCGATGCACCGACATCGCCACGAATAACGACCCGGGAGAGCTTTGCTGGACGCAGGCTGCAGGAAGTCCGGGTGCCCCACAGCCCGCAACGTGTGCGGCTGCACAGAAAAGCAGTGCTCTGCAGGCAGGCAGGTGCCCAGAGCCCAGGCAGGCGGCCCTGTCCTGCCAACCTGTGTGCCCTGAGAGGTGTGCCTGGGCGAATGGGTATCAAGTAATATTATCCCCACCAAAAATATTGCCGTGTATATATGGTCGTTTGGAACGGCCATAGGCGATATTTCTCAGGGGTGGGGGGTAATTATGGGGTTTTTTGGGAGCAGGGGTTGTGGGGGTGTCCCCCGCTCCTTTAAAAATAATGCAGGGGTGTCCCACACATGTTCCATGCCTTAATATCGCCGCAATAATATGGCAATATTTTTGCGGGGATATTAGCACATGGAACTGGCTAATGGTGGTCCGGCAGCCCAGGGATTTGTAAGGATTGCTGCCTAGAGCCCTGTGAACAGCAGAAGAGGTGAGCTGGCCTGGGAGGGAAGTCCACACTATAGGACTATAGGAGAACGGAGCCCAGCTGGGGAGTTGACTACAATACTGGCCCACAGCCTGGACAGGTGGACATTAGTAAAGAGGGCCATAGGTGTAGATTCAACCCCCCCTCACCCTCCCCAGGTAGGCGCATAGCTGACAAACTGTTCCCTAGGGCATTGCGGGGCCCGGCGAGGGGGAACCTTTCTGGAGAGTAGCTACCTGTGACCGTTGCACACGGTGGGGCCCTTATTCAAGGACAGATATAAAAACGAAACCCGGCACACGCCCTCTGCAGCACTGATGAGTGAACACCCCTGAAAAGAATGGGCAGCGCAGCACCAAAGGGCACACCATGTGGCAAGATACTGACGTACTTGGATATGGTGCATTTTGCCACCAAGGAAGATATTGGGGAATCCTGGCAGAAATAAGGGCACTCTGAGGAGACCTGCAGGCATCGCTGACAAATCTCAAGGGGAAGAGTCCAAGATGGAAAGTCTGGAGAGCAACAATTTCAATGTCGACCTTGTGGAGATGTGTCTCGATGGCAGAATGACAGAGTTGGAAATGCGAAATAAGGAAGTAACCCTGAAGATGGATGACCTGGAGAACCGGGGGAGACAAAATATCCTCTGTATGCTGGGGCGGAAAGAGGAGGATGGAGAGGCACCCGGACATGTGCTGCAGAAGGTGCAGGATATAGTCAACCTCATGTTTTGTGCAGAGGGGGAAAATAATTGTGCGGCTTGAAAGCGCGCACAGAGGCGGCAAGCCGTATGGCAACGGCCAGAGATCGGTCGTTGCCAGATTCTCACGATAAAAAAAAACCAAGCAGAGGTCTTGGCCTCAGCACAGTCACGACAGGGACTGGAGAACGATGGCTCGCGCATACATGTCTACCAAGATCTGTTCAATCTGACAAGTGTCCAGAAGAAGAAATTGCAGGCCGCTCACAAAGTGCTTTATGGAAAAAGGCATCAGGTATCGATGGGCATACCCCTTTGCCTTACAATTCAAAGTGGATACAACAGATTACCGGATAACATCAGCTGAGGTAGCGGAACAAGCCCTGTGTCACCTGACGTCGGATTTGTCCGTGGGTGGGAAGTGACAGGGGAGTCCGGCCCGTGCCGGAGAAAAGCCGACCACACAAGCAGGCCCCTGCCCCCCGATGGAGGAGATGAGGGACTGGGTGGAAATGTATGCGACTGAATGGGCCGTCCCCTCGGAAGAACCCAGGATAGGTCCCCCACCCCCCGCCCCCAACATTGTGAGCTGCTTGGTGCAGCATCTTCCAAAGCCGGCCTCTGGGTAGGGGAGCCAGATGTTTCCCTTTTTTGAAGAACCGGTGGGTGGATGTCTCCAGTCTGCTCCTGGTGGCCCTCGGTGGCAGTTTAAGATGTTATTTCTGTTTCAGTTGAACAGTTTTGGGGAAGCACACGTCCGACAGGACAGGGATGGGTGTTGCAATAGGGCATGGCTGGACATACATATGGGGCATGTGGGTGGTGGAATGATGATGCAAGTACACAAGGGGGCGGGATGACCGGTTCTAAGAAGGGGAGAGACTGCCTAAAGGTGGGTGCTGTCGATATCAAAGGATTAAACCCCCCCCACTAAGAGGTCCTTATTGGTGCAAAAGTACCACAATGCATCGCTGGATGTGCTTTTTGTCCAGGAAACCAGGCTGGGAGCTGGTGAGGAAAGAGTTGTGTGGTGCAGGGATTGGGCAGGTTTACTGGACGTCGGGGTCCTCCAAGCGTGGGGGTGTGGGGTAGTAATACTTGTGCATAAGCAGAGGTGCCTGCAGGATGTGACACTGACTAAGCAATTTGAAGGGTGTCTGCTGGTTGTACAGAACTCCCTAGATGGAGTGCGGGTGGTGTTGGGAATGCTGTATGCGCCTAACTAAGTCCAGGCCCAGTTTATCACGGAGGCCCTCGATGTAGTGTTGGCCTTCCCCGGGAATCATTTCACTATAGGAGGTGAGAGAAACCGGAGGCGTTTCTCCCAGGCTATCCCCACCCAACATTCCGTCATTTGAAATAGGATACTGTTGACAAAGTCCCATTATGTCCCAATACCTTTCTGTACAAATACAAAAACCCATTTATCCACCATCATACACTTCACCCCTTCACCCTGACAAAAACACAGTTTTTCCATAATCACTCTGAAAAACTACAACGCCCAGAATCCCTCCACACTGTCTTTTCCAAAAACGACTGGGAAGAGGAAACCCTGAGCCTTAAAGATCACCCATAGAAACCAATGCACCATGTGTTCCTATGGGCAATCTTCATTTTGTCTTGCTATTGAGGCCAGACGAGGTCAGTCCTCCCTTTTCAACCACTAACACCTGATACTAGTTGACTCTCCAAGCGAGTATAAAAGGTGGAACACACAGGCACACTCCGAGCAAAAGGGGGAGGCTGAGAGGATCGTGCTGTCCAGAGTAGCCAAGGAGAAGCTGCAGAGATCCTGGGAAGGAACCCTGAGAAGGAGGACAGGCTGCCAAGTCACTGTGCCTGTGAGTGCAAGAGAGGCTGTAGTGTGGCAAGAGCTGTGCTTCCAGGCAACCAAACCAGGGGCAGCTGGATCTATCTGACAGGACCCAAGCCAAGGCTCATCCCCTAGGTGTAACATTAAGACCCAGGCCTCTGAGGAGCAGGTGGGATGACCCTGACCCCAGAGGGGCCCCATTGGAAACCCCACAACTCCCAGAACCTGCAGACTGCAGTTTTGGTGATCTGGCGAAGTGGGAGCAAAATAGAGACTGATGCGTTGTGGACCTTGAAGTCGAGAGACAACAACATGCTGAATGAGGAGACCCGTGTGAGAAGCTAAAGAAGGGGTGCGCGACCGACTGAGGGAGACCCATGAGAATTGGAGCAAGGACACGAGAAGCAGCAGAACTTGCGGGGCGAAGGTGAATGTACGGGAGCAGAGCGACCGACAGAGGGACGAGAGCTAATGGTAGAGAAACCCAGATGATCCCTGCAGGGGGTTGTTGCCTCTGAAGAGCCCTGAAAAATATGCATAGAAGGCCAAATTGCAAACAAGAAGACTACATTGTGTTTTAAGGACGCCAGCAACCCTCCCGGGTGGGCGACAGAGTTGGGGGCAGGCCAAGCCTATGGTATTAATGTTGACTCCTGAATTAAAACCTCAAAGACAGGAAAGAGATGCACACAGCCGGTGAGTTGGCGAGTGACATGAAAGGCCGGTCTGTGATAAGGAAAGATTGATGTTGCAACAGTATATCGCACCATTGAAGGCTGCACGCGTGGGGATGAGACGCGAAGGAAGGCAGACCTGTGGTGCACTTTAAATTACCGATAACTGAAGCGAGTGATAGAGTAGCCGAAGCGATCTGGCGAAAGGAAGTAGCTCACTCGAACGTCTCAGCGAAATAGTGATATCTTGTTATAAAGCAGCAAAGCGAACAAACTCTGAAGTGCACAATGGTTCAAATTAACCCCAGTGCAAGGGGAAGATGAAAGTGATTACGTTAAGATAAAGATTTCTATGAACGTTTGTGCTTATGATACTGAACTACCAAGAGCAAGAGATACTGGGGCAAATAAACACAAGAATGTGAGCTGAAGTAAAAGTCGAAGGGGTTATGCAGAGGTTTATGGAAAAGCCTTGCCCATTCCAAAGTCTTCGACATCAGTGAAAGGTCTGAGCCCGATTGAGGGAGATAGGAAGTGTGTTAAGTTAGGGGAAGGGAACCCCTAACAAATGTGAATTAAGCTTGCAGGGGTTCCCTTCGCCAAGTGCTGTTTGAGAGGTCTGAGCCCGACGGAGGGATACCTACGAGAACTTTTCTGTTGAACTGTGAAAGAACTTTTGGAACGCTGAAATAAGTCACTTTAATGTGGAAGGCCAGGCGGGGTTAAATGTGATTATAACGCAACAAAAATAACGAATGGTAATAAATAACGAAAACAAAACAACTAATGAAATAATAACGAAATACATGGATACCTATGTAAATGTGCAAAAACAACACATCCAGAACAAACACGAATCATAACAGATGGTTACCAGCAAGGTAGAATAAAGAACCCAAAACAGAAGCAAAACCATTAACAAGGAAGTCACTGAATTACAAATTGCACAAGCAGTATCAGGAGAAAAAACAGAATTTCACCGAAAAAAAATTAGAGATTTTGCAAGTCCATTAAAAGAATGAATACTTAACTTTGAGACATGAATTTCTTATCTACAGTGTTGCTTTTAACCTAAAAAATAAGCCAAAAACACAACTTCGAACTAAATGAACACAATGGCATACATCAAGAAAAGGCAGGAAAAAGAAAATGTAAATGACTTACCAATGTAGTTTTGACGGCTGAAAAAAATCTACTGTAAATAGCTAATCAATGCCAATCCAATTGCCAAGAAATGTCTACAAAAAATCCACTGCAATCCATTAAAATTGCAGGAAATTACAGCGGCACAACAGAACACATCCCAAAAAAATGAAAGCATCCCAAAAAATCATCGAAAGAAAATCCATTATCCAGGAAAGAAGCCTAAAAAATCCATTGAACTCCAGCAAAGTACAGCAGCACCTCGGGTGAGATCCGTGAAACAGAAGAAAATGGCAGAGAATATCTTCCGTTTACATCACACTGGAAAAACACATACTTGAGCGACACCAACTTGGGTTAATATTTCAAACATTATTTATATGATTATTTAAAGACAAACCTTAATTCGATAATTCATAATATCAAATTAGTTACATTTACATTAGTTAAAGAAATTAATTATTTCTTATCCGTTATGTTTGTGTCTGTTTTTTTTCTTTAGTTAATATCACTGCATACCCTAGGCAGGCCTCGATCCACGTTTTTGAACTGCCTTCGTTTCGAGAACCAGAGCGTGTCATCCTGTCACCGGGGGGCGCCTTACTCCGTGCTGTCCAAAGTGGGGAGGACAGCTGACCCAATCACTTTGAACCTTTATGTTATAACACTGATTTTCCTTTGCATACATTTTTTTTTTTTTTAAATGTATTTTATTTTATAACGACCACACAGTGCAACAGAACATAAATAGAACACATCAAGCCACAACAAAGGCCAAACAACAGATATGAAAAAGAAAAGAAAGAAAAAACAGAACAAAATTAACTTAACAATCCCCTTCCCTCCCCCCTATGAGCCTGTAGGGTGTCCACCATCATTGTCCGTTCCGTGTGGTGGGGTTCCGTCGCTCTCAGATCCAGCCGAGGTCGACCCCGTACTAAACAGTTCAGCCAATAGCACCTTCCATGCCGTGAGGGAGCTCACCTCTTCGTCCCCTCCCGCCCTGCTGGCCTCCCACCATGCTGTCGTCTCGGCGGCAGCCCATTTCTGGAGGTCACGCCACCATACCTCCACCCGTGGCCTCTGACAATTCTTCCATCCCATGGCTATTCTGCGTTTGGCAAGTGTATAAGCCAAATCTTTAAGCTTCTCCACGTGCCGAAGCTTGCGCGCCCTGGGGTACCCTCCAAGCAAACAGGCCCAGGCCGAATCTATCTTAAGTACAATGCCCCTCCCTGCCAGCTTCTGCGCCACTTCACCCCAGTAGGTTGCAACCACAGGGCAGGCCCAGAACATGTGAATCATATCAGCGTTCTCTGTGTTACACTTAGGACACGCCTGGCGTCCAGCGTCGCGAAATCTGGAAATTCTCAGGGGGGTCATGTATGCCCTATGCGTGATATATAGTTGTATCTGTTTAAACCTGGCATTCCTCGATACTTTTTTGTGGTACCCCAGGGCGCGCTCCCACTGCCCATCCGCCATCGGGGCTCCCATCTCTGTTTCCCATTCCAACCTCAGGTACCCCAAATCCTTCCCAATCTTTGCCATCAGCATCTCGTACAGCCTGGAGACCTCATGCCCGCCCTCGGATGCGTCATACATGATCTCCAGCGTCGCATCCGGCTCGTCAGCCAATACGGTCTCGGGCCAAGTGCTCCGGACCTCTCTGACCACTCTGTGGAACGTCATGTATTGCCCCGCATGCAGCCCCACCCCCGCCTCCAGATCTGCGAACTCCGCCAAGGCCCCCTCCTGCCAAATGTCCCCCAAAGTGACCAGCCCCACTGACTCCCAGTATGTTCGCAGGATGGCCCTAAGCTGTCCGTCTCCCCCTGCCAAGGCCACCAGCGGCAGCTGCGGCATGCACGGCAGGGGATCCCCCATCATCCGGCAGGCTCTTCGCCACATGTTCCTGCCCAACGCTAGCATCTTAGGACGCCCCCTCATCCATGTGCTGGATACCCAAATAATCTCTCGCAGGTAGAAGGGGGAGCAGTCCTTTCCCAACAGTCTATGTTCCGGGGTTTCGTCGTCCGAAAGCCACTTGGCCACGTACTGCAGCTGCGCTGCCACGTAGTAGGCCTCAAAGTTCGGCAGCCTCACGCCGCCTTTCTCATAAGCCTTCTGCAATTTCCACAATGCGACCCTGTTACGCGTGCCCTGCCATAAGAAATCTCTACATACCCCATGTAGTCTAGCAAAAAACCCCTTGGGTATCATGTATGGAATGTTATTGAAATAATGCAGCAGCCTAGGTAGCACGACCATCTTAAGCATGGCACCCCGGCCCATCATCGCCAAGGGTAGTTTCTCCCAAAACCTCATGCACTTCTCAATCCTCCCCACTGCCAATTCAGTATTGTGCCTGTGTTCCTCCCCGGTCGTGTGATATACGTCTATGCCAAGGTACCGAAAGGTGCTTGTCGCCCATGGGATTCGCAATACTGGCAACCTCTCAGCCGGTATCCCCACATAGCCGCCCAGCGGGAACAGAGTGGATTTCCGAGGGTTGACCGCTATACCAGAAAGCCAAGCAAACCTCTCCATCACCTCCAAGACATATTGCAAGTTCTCTTCAGGGTATTGGAGGTACAACAGCATATCGTCGGCATACAGGGATATCAGATGGCTCTCCCCCCCCACCTCTATGCCCACCGGGTCATACTGTTGCCGGAGGTAAATTGCCAAGGGCTCAAGGGCCAGGATGTACAACATTGGGGACCAAGGACATCCCTGCCTGGTGCCTCTACCTAACTGCCACCTGTCCGACACTACTGCCCCCGTACGAACTCTGGCTAGAGGCGCGCTATATAATAATTCGGCCCACCTCCTGTACCCTGGCCCCATTCCGAAGTGATCCAGTGCCGCCAACAGCCACGGCCAACGAACAGAGTCGAACGCCTTGACCGCATCCAGCGCCACTATCGCCATTTCGCCGTCTTTGCTACATCCCCATTCGACCACTCTGTGTAGGCGTCTATGGTTGTGGGTAATATTCCTGTCCGGGACATAGCCCGTCTGGTCAGGGTGAATCAGCTTGCCTATCACTCTCCTCATTCTAGCCGCCAAGACAGCTGTTAGGATCTTGCTGTCCTGGTTCAGCATTGACAAGGGTCGATAGGAGCCGCAACCGTGTCCCGGTGTATTGTGCTTGGGGAGTGGCACTATGACCGCTTCCCTGAGCGATTCTGGTAGCTGTCCCAGCTCAAACGCCTCATTAAACATGTCCAGCATGGGTGGGAGTACCTCCTCCCCATACGCCTTATAAAACTCGCTGGGGAACCCGTCCGCCCCCGGGGCCTTGCAAGTGGGCAGCTGTCGCACTATTTCTCTGAGCTCTTCCAGAGTGATCGGAGCATCCATCTCCTCTCGCTCTTCATCGCTGATTCTGGGCAGGCCTATATCCCCGAGTACTTCATCTATCTCCTCTCGGCTCCCCCCTTCCCGATCTTCATACAATGTTTGGTAGTATTCTGCGAATGCCCCATTTACCCCTTCTTGCGTATCGATCTCCGCACCCCCTTCAGTGATGACCGATCGGATCGGAGCCCTAGGGGTTTCGCTCTTATATAGCCAAGCGAGGAGCCTGCCTGTCTTGTCCCCACCCGCATGCAACCTCTCAATGTACTTCGTATAATTCAGGTTACAAAGTCTGTCCCAATGCCCAGCGCACCGCTGCTGCAGCTCAGTAACTACTTCCACATCGGTCCCACCCTTCTCCAATTCTTTTTCCAGCTCGATCTCGGCCTCTCGCAGGTCGGTCAGGATTCCGCCCATTAATCCCTTGGACTTCGCGATAGCAACTCCCCTCATCACCACCTTAAAAGCCTCCCACAAAGTACCAGCCGATTTGACACTCCCTGTGTTCGACTCAAAGTACGCGACTATCTCCTCCCTCATGTCCTCCTTGAATACCGGATCCCGTAGCGCTTCCGCCCGAAGGCGCCATGTTGGAATCCGTGCACGTGGGGGGCGCAGCCGCCAATGCATGATTAGGGGCGAGTGGTCCGAGAGGACCCTCGCCCTGTAGTCAATCTGTTCACACTCCGTAAGAATGTCTGGAGTGGCAAAAAAGTAGTCGAGCCTCGTGTGCAGTTGGTGCGGAGCCGAATAGTGCGAATTGTCTCGCTCTCCACACGTCCACCAGGCCTAGATCCGCTAGCAGCGACTGCAACACCTTGGCCGCTGGGCTGGGCCTAACCATTTTGTCATCCGACCTGTCCTCCCTGGGGTTAAGCACACAATTGAAGTCTCCACCCCAGATTACTGTGCTCCCCATCCCTTCACCGAGTCTCGCGCACAGTGTCTTGAAGTAAGTCGCTGTGTCCTGGTTGGGCGCATAAGTGTTTATGATACAGACAACTCTACCTTCCACAATCCCCCGAACCATGGCCAGCCGCCCGTCCGACTCCACAACCTCCCCCAAGAGCTTGAACGGGACATGTGGTGCAACCCAAACCAGCACACCCCTGGCATACACAGAGAATGTGGATCCAACCACTGTCCCCCTCCATTTTCTCCGCACCATTTCAAGTTTATCCCGTGTCAAATGCGTCTCCTGTAACAAGGCCACGTCTATCCTCTGCCTCTTCAAATACAACATGACCTTATTACGCTTCAGGTAGCTATTCAACCCTCTAACATTCCATGTCAATACCTTAAGGTCTCCCATGATTTATCCGTAGCTCCCACTTCCCCCTCTGGTCTGATCGCCTCCCCCCAGTCCCGACTACATCCCTTCTCAGTTTCTTCCCCAGGCTCACATAACAACTAACACCCCCCCACCCCCCTAACCCAACCAACCGCCCAGCTCCATCCCTGGATCTCAGGCATCCCCGTGTTCGGTTCTCTACGGAAGCCCCCGCAGAGAACCCGACAGGGTGTCACACCCCACACAGTGACTAACCTAACCACACACTGGGGTACGAATAAAACGGCCCTCGGATGCCCCCTACACATTTATATCCGCGCTCGCGGACCATGTTCGAAACAGTTAAAAAATGCATCCCCATCACAAAGTGGCAAAGACTATATTCCAGTCCAAATGTTCAAAGTCCGCCAGGCCCACTGTTTCACTTAGCTCTCCCTGCTCCGTCCGCCATCTGCTCATCAGGCTCCTGAGGGCAGTTCTGCGCATCGAGCCATTCCATGGCCTCCTCAGGGGTGTCGAAAAACAGCGTCTTAGCCTTGAAGAAGACCTTAAGTTTGGCTGGGTAGAGTAACATATACTTGAAACCGGCCGTCCGCAGGCGCCTTTTGACCGCCCCAAAGTTCATCCGACTGCGCTGCACTTGTAGAGTGTAGTCGGGGTAAGCAGAGATGGTTGCCTCCCCTCGCCGTATGGTGCCCCCTTTACGAAAATGTTCCAGAATCTTCTCCCGGTCTTTGTAGTTGAGGATCTTGGCGATCACGGGCCTGGGCGGATTACCCGGCGGTGGCCTTCTGATCAGGGCCCTGTGTGCCCTCTCCACTGCAAATCCCTGCGTTAGGGCACCTCCGGTGATCTCCTGCAGCAGCAAAGTCTCAATAAAATCTGTGGGGTTCTGGCCCTCAGCTCCCTCCGGTAGGCCCACAATCCGGATGTTGTTTCTGCGGGCCCGACCTTCTGCCTCTTCAGCCCTGCTTTCCAGGTTGCCTACCCTCTGCACCAGGGCATGGATCTCTCGTTTGTGCGCGGTGCATTCCGCCACAGTCGGGCCCATCTCCTTCTCCAGGGTCTCTGTGCGCTCGGCCAGGGTTCGCACATCTTGTCTCAGGAGGTTCACGTCCTCCTGTACCGCCCCGACCTGAAGTTCCATCGCAGTTTTCAATTCGGCCACCGCAAGTTGGAGTTTGGTCTCCCATGTCGCCTTCAGATCTGCGATCGCTGCCAGGACCTCCTGGTTCGTTCCTCCTGCGGCCATCTCCTTGGGCTGGGCCTTTTCTTTGCTCCTGGTCCCCTCGGTGCCAGGCGATGTCTTAGCAAATTCGTCGAGCGTGGGCTGTTTATTCTTCGCCCTCAGGAGCTTGCTCGTCATATCTTCGATCAGGAGCGTCCCTTCGATCTCGCTTAGGCCCCAGGCCTGGGGGCACTATGTCCCCCCGTCGCCACACAGTTTCGGCTACCTCCAGTCAAGCTTGCTTTCGCTGGATCGCGCTGAACGTGAACTGAGGGAATCGCCTCCAGAATCCGGTCCCCGATCCTTTGTCCCAACATCAAGCGGCGGCAGCCATTTTGTCTGCCGGCGAAGCTCCGGCGCAAAAACTTCACGCGGCTCCTGGGGACACAAGCGCTGCACAATCCCGTATGAAAATGCATCCACATGTGCAGCCGAGCTTCGCATTTACAGTCATCACCGTCTATGCCACATCGTAGCGGCCGTTGCGCGGATTCAGCCGGATAATGTTCGGATCAGCGGGAGCTCCCGTTCAGGCACGTCCTTTCACATGGCGTCCAAGCCACGCCCCCCTTCCTTTGCATACATATTTCCCTTTACACATGTTTTGTAAGAGATAGGGCAGGCATTAGGTTTTGTTAGTATAAGCCATTTTGATTTGACCGAGACTACTAGGTTTTCTTTATTATTTGATGGTAGACATAGCTATATAAGGCAAAGCAGGAGTTTTTTTTCACGAACTCCGAACATTGAATAAAGGTTTTGAAACTTGTACCTCTTGTGTCAAGTGTCATACTTGTTACCATGCCTCCCTTACAGAGGGGATTTCAATGCCTGGGCTGATGAGTGTGGCTAGGATGTCAGCGAGACCTTCAGAGGGACTGTGAGAAGGGAGGAAGGGCATCTGGGAAGAACCAGGGCATTAGAGGGCTTCTAGATGCATGGAGGGTGGGTCACCCTGGAGAGAAGGGGTACACTTTTTTCTCAGTGCCGAGAATTGATTTGCCATTGCCCAGGGATCAGGGAGGAAGAGTTGCACAATGCAAGTCTCGACCAATTGGGTGGTTGGACCACAACATGGTCTGGATGGAAATTGATGTGTTAATCCTTTGTTAATACTGGCTGGTGATTTTAATGCGAAATTGGGTCTAGGGGAGCTGTCGACAAATGTAGACCCTGGAGAAGAATTTGCTTAAGGTGTAGTAGCCCCTGCACAAATGGAGGATGAAAGAATGTGCACAAGGGGTTTACAGTTTTCTGAGTGGTTTTTTGTGTGGGGGGTTCGGCCTTTAAACGGCCGTGTAGGCAATGACCGGCCTGGGAGGCCAACCTTTGTGGACACAGAGGGATCCTCCACAATTGACTATTTTTGTCTTCACGTAAGAGATTGGTACCTAATTAAGGAGTTTGATGTTCTTGAGAATTTATGCAGTGACCACCACGCATTGCGGTTGGTCTTGGGAATGGTCTCACCGATGGTCTCAAAAGTAATTTTTTTTACACTTGGACCATTGCAGTCTCAATCCCCTGTGTAAACAGAGAATAAAATGGGCTAAGTTGGACCCTGTGGACACACAGTCGTCCATATGCAAAGTGAACAGTGAGGAATTCATGCTTATTCTATCAAATGGACATCCCCCAGGTCGCATAATCTTAGCCTCACAGAAAATTTGGGATACTATGTCGAATATCTTCCAAAGGGATTTCAAAACGGGGAGAAAGAAATTGGAAACCTGGTTTGACGAATCTTGTCAGTCAGCACAGAAAAACCTTAAAATTATCCTGGGTGCAAGAGATAGTACCCGGCGGGACATAATTGCCGCTAGGGCACATTATAAATGCGCTCTTGCCACTAGGAAGTTCAACCTAGATGAGCAAGCCTGGGAGGAACTACTCCAGGCTGTACAGTCACGAGATTCCAAAATATTTTGGGATTTTGTGGCAAATGGCCCCCCCTATAAAAGATTGAAAACATACAAGGAGAACACTAAGTGCTCTGGCTTGGTCTGATCACTTTAGCTCCCTATACAAAGTTCCTCCTTCTTCTTGCTTTGAGGGTCCACGTGGTTCTTCCTTGCGTTTTACAATTCAAGAGGTAGAGTTGGCCATACGTAAGCAACTCCCCAATCACGCTCCCGGGCCAGATGCTATCCCTGCTGATATTTTTTGTATGGAGGTGGACCTTTGGGCACCTTTACTGACCAAGTCCTTTAACGCATATTTAGAACTG
This sequence comes from Ambystoma mexicanum, assembly GCF_040938575.1. NCBI lineage: Eukaryota > Metazoa > Chordata > Amphibia > Caudata > Ambystomatidae > Ambystoma > Ambystoma mexicanum. The sequence goes on from NC_090931.1 coordinate 673,628,819, forward strand.
GGCACCTATCCGGCGACATGGGGTCAGGCTATAATCTTCCCCATTTTTAAGAAGGGTGATCCTGGTAGCCCTCTTTCTTATCGTCCAATTTCCCTCTTGGATACCTCATTCAAAATTTTTGGTAGGGTAGTTTTGGCACGGCTCGAACAGTGGATTTCTGACTCAGGGGTTCCCACAGAGACCCAATATGGTTTCCGTCCAGGACTGGGAACCAGAGACCAGGCTCTGAATTTATATTTGGTGGGTGCTTCATCAATATGTGTTAGGGGCGAGCCACTATACTTGGCCTTCATGGACCTAAGCACCGCATTTGATAAAGTGGATAGGGCGATGCTCTGGGCCGTGCTCAGGTCCATGGGCTGCCCGGAAGACCTGGTCAAGGTGCTCCAAATAATACATGTAAATACATCAGCTTGTGTGAGATTTGGTGACCAGGGACAGTGTACAGCTTTTTTCGAGACCTTTCTGGGTGTACGCCAGGGTTGTGTTGTGGCACCGGTGCTTTTTGCATTGTATATAAACGGTGTATACCAGGCCTTCGTTAACTCTAATGTAGACTTCATTAGAATAGGAGGTGTTCCCCTACCTGTCCTAGGCTACGCCGATGACATGGTACTTATAGCACGTACCCCTATAGCCTTACAACGCCTGGTGGATATTTACACTGAATTTATGGCCACTCACAAACTCGGTGAACTCCCAAAAATCCGCTGTTATGGCTTGCAGGAGAACAGGCGTCAGATCCCTCAAGATGCGGAGGATATTGAGTGGTGGAGAACCCATTCCCAGGGTTACTAGTTTTGCATATTTGGGAATCAGCTTTACCGAGAACTGGCGAGGGTTTGGCCACGTGGACAAACAATGTACGAGGATGAGACAGGCCTTGGGTGGCATATCCCGTTTTCAAAATAACTGTCTAGGACATCCACTCAAGCTTATCCTTGAAGTCTACAGGGCACAAACCAAAACAGCCACTAACTATGGGCTGCACTGTGGGGCATTGAAAAGATTCCAAGCATTGAAAAATTTGAGAATAGTTTCTTTAAAAAAAACTACTTGGGCTTCCGCAGTCAGCGCCAAATTATGGCACCGATTTGGAACTAGGGTGCCCCCATATTGGTGATGAATGGTTACTGGCCCCCCCTTGCGCATTGGATGGCGTTATGGTCAAATCAGAAAGCCATTCTTTCACATAAAATCATAACTGCATTGGTAAGAAGTCAGGCTGCCAAGAAAATACTGTGGCTCATTTATATTGAGAAATGTGTGAATCAGTTAAACTGTGCTAGCCTCATCTGCCCTCCAGCCTTTTTGACTCCGTGTGTAGTAAGGGTCCACAAGCAATTGTATAAATCCATCCTCGAGTCAAAACAGAGAGTCTGTTGCACTAGGCACTTGTGCTAATAGAAGGCATGTTGTTTTAACTATCGCAGACACTATCCAGCCGTACTTTTTATTTAGTAATAAACCTTATGGCCGTTGGGCACTTACAAGAGCACGATTTGACTGTTTATGGCTGGGGGCATGTACAAAAAACTGGTCTCACAATGCTCAACCTCAGGCTTGTCCTTGCTGTCAGTACCCCGTGGAGGACCTTTTGCACTTTGTGTTGTTTTGTCCAACATATATGGACTTAAGGAGGAAAACACTTTTGCCACTACTGAGGTCAGCTGGATTGTCTCAAGCCAGACCAGCCCTTTGCCATTTACTCTCAGCTGCCACGTTGCCAGTGGCATGGGGCTCGGTGGACTATTTGAGAAAGGCCTGGCACAGGAGAACTAAAATCATCTCTCAAAATCTGACTGCATATTAACAATCTAATGACTATTCAGGCATTCCCTTGGAGGATATTAATCGCCATTCACGCATGCACTTTTAAAGTTCTGCCATTTTTTATCTAATGTGTTTCTTTTTATGTCATGTATTTTGTATTGTATTTTATCTTGTATTGCCGTTTATGGAAATTTGTTTCCGAATAAACGTATTGATGATGGAAATTGATGTGGCGAGGGCTGAGCAGAGCTGACTCGCACTGGAGGTGTAATATGGGATGAGGCTGTGGCTGATGAAAAAGAATGAGCGGTTGGGGGACTTACGGTATTCGTTACTTAAGTAACGAAAGGGGGAAATGTATGGGAGGACAGGTCAAAGAGACCCCCCCCTCCCCTGCTGTCCCCTCCTTGTGATGTCCATGACTCGTCAGGGGCCCCCCTGCCACCAGGGCCCAGGTGGTGGGTGGACCATTGGCTGACACATTGACCTAACGTACTGTATTAGGCTAGGCCCAAGAAACCATTTTGAAAGCCAGAACGCCATCTTAAGACAAGACTCCATGTGTGCTTCAGCACGGCCCCCACCTCCAGAGAATCCTCGCCTACCCTGTTGCCCTCGCTCCTTGGCAGATCCGTTGAAAGCCCGTTCTCACGAGCAGTCGGACATGAGCTAGTGTTAGAATAAACACTATCTTTCACCTTCCGCAGTGCATCATCATCCTCAGTGTGACCCGGGCCGCGGGGCTGGCTTGGAAAATAACTGTAAACCGTCCTCGATGAAACAAAAGCCTCAATCCCACACCAAGAAACTGCTCATACATATATACCTATATACATACATTGCATTACAATGATATCCCTTCTGCACGACCTCCGTGGCAAAAATCTACAAACACTGTAGGAACTGCAGAATGTGTCATTGTGTGACCACATGGTCACGATACTCAAACCCCCTCAGTATGTGCACACACTCAGGGCCCCTGGCCTCCTAATATGTGCTTCTCCAAGGGTAATGTAAAAAGTGATACCGAGTCCTTATGCCATGACTACCCTGATGCTGCTAGAATGCAAAGGAACACAAGAGTGACAGTATTGTGAGCTCTTGTAAATTGTTTAATGAGATACATAGAATGCCATCAAATGTGAATGAACGAGTTTAACGTGTATTACTGCTGTCAAACGTATTGGTCTGTTGCTCCTGCGTGCTCCACCAACCCTAATGCTACCTGACGTATTGGGTTTACAATATGATGCTAGCGCTGTTAATCTTACAAATACTTACCCTGTAGAGACTAATAGAACTGTTGATATAGTTAACATGTTCTGAAATGACTGTACTGATGTAAAGACTATAGACTGATGTAAAAACCCCTTAGCCATTTTTACATTATACATTATTATATTATACCAATCCCTTAATCTTCAATGCAATCCAATACAATTTGCAGCTTGCGAGAAGGCTATCATCGCGGGCATATCCAAAGCCACCTCCCCTCCCTTCCCATTGAAGCCTGCCAGAGAAAGCAAACGCCCGAGCTACACCGCCTCACCTCCCCCAATTCGGCTGGAGCCGCTTCAAGCATTCATGGTTCCCCCGCAGCTCACATGGCCACGAACAGCCACTTGAATTATTTAGAGCCCAGCAGCAAAATCCAGCCATAACCAGAGGCCAGAGGTGCCCCCTCATAGGTCCCACGATCCACCAGTTCACCCCAGATTAATGACGCTTGTAAAAGAGGACACCTAATATTGCACCAACATTGTGTAAAAGCATCCGTCATGACTTCTAACGAGACCCAAAGCTCGGACAGCTTACCCCGTGGCCTATGATACCTAGTCAACAAGCTAACAGCAACCCTGTATTGATGTATCGCCACAGTACCCCACCTAATGCGCATTCCTCCTGTGCTGTATTAACCTGTAGAGTAACCTATTGTAGGATTTACAGGGCAACTGACATTGCAGCATGGAATGAATGGGGTGTGCCTGGCCCTTAGGGCAGAAAGCCAAGAAAGACGTCCATCAATGACACTGACCACGCCTGACCGGACAGCGCCTCCCGGATGAGCCCAGCTGACCTGCCCACCCCACGTTGGCACCCGGCGGTGTCCACCAACCACGGAGCGACGCATCACAGCTGCACATATAGTTAGTCGACGCCACCCAATCCCCATGTACATGTGCCCCCTATAGTGTGTAGGTGCCTATGACACTTTGCAAATATAAACGCCTGTCTTTGCGATTGTCAGACAGAGCGCTCTCAGAGTTTGCAGAGTTCTTTGCATGCCCTATTTTGACTTAGATAAAGCTTCCCTTAAGCTCACCCGCACTTGGTCCTAGCCTTATTCCCATTCGGGGGAGAGTCCATTCTTGCCGCTCATTGCGGGAAGGGTCGTGCTATCTGGGGACGCTCGCCTTCACTCGCACTGGAGGTGTAATGATACATTGTAAAGGCACCCAGTGTTTTATGAGTAATTTGCAGCAGACATAACCAAGTACTTTGAAATCAATGATACAGGGCAAGTGGACATTAATGTGGTGTGGAGGCTACCTGGAGGAGGATATTAATGAGAGAGGGAGCGCGCAGGAAGAGGGAGCGTAGGTTGCAGGAGGAAATGTTATGGAAAGATATCACAGAATGTGATTTTGGAATGCATAAGTGGGAAGAGTACAATGATGAGGAGCTTGCGAGGGTGCAAATGAAAAGAGCAGAGGTGAAGGTGCTAAACGTGAGGAACACACTGCACAAATGTAAATACCTTAAGCAAAGATTCTATGAGAAGGGGGATAAGGCTGATGCTTTGCTGGTGGCCAGAGCGCAGGGGGCAGAAAGATGGTTTGTAGGGGTGCGCAATGAGGGCGGACAACCGAGTGATAAGCAGGAAGAGATCGCGGATTGTTTTGCAGGATTTTACGAGAATGTGTGTGACACGGAATGCCCGGGAGCGGATAGGGACTCAGAGTTATATCTGGCAGACAGACATGTCGGGACTTATGGAGGCTGAGGTGGGAATGCTGGAGAGCCCAATTACTGTGGAGGAAAACCCAATTAATTAACCTATAGACAGGAGGGCCTTATTCCCAAACTATCAAAGTTAATAAATACATATAGGTGCAAAGACACTGTCTGATCTACTTCCAATAAAGGATTTTCTGTAGCACAATGCTTGCACGGCTTCCTAATCATTAGGAAGCCGTGCAAGCATTGTGCTACAGATTGTTTGCAAGGAAGTATAATCAGGAATATCCTGAAGCCTTTTAATTGACTCATTGAAGTTTTTGGCACGCAGCAAATTAGAATTACGCCTTGGAATTTAGAGAGAAAATCCTTTATTGGATTTCCACATGAACTTTGACAGAATGCACTATTAGCCCTGAAGACGACCTTGGAAGTAAAGGTCAAACAACATTTCGGCTTCGCCTATGTAAACTAAATAAAAAATTTGTCAAAAGCTTAAAATAAAGACATCTAGTATTTAATAGCTAGTAATTGTTTAACTGTTTCTTAAATTGTGTCACAAGAGGTTTTTTAGTATTAAAAGCCGGTCAAGTGGCACAGCGAGTAGAGCGCTCGTTTTGGCATCCGTGCAGAGCCTGTTAACGCAGGTTCGAATCCCGGCAGGGACAAACTCAGCCTTTCATCCTTCCGAGGTCGATAAATGAGCACCACACACCGTGGGTAATAATAAGCAGCGCACAGATACCTGAGGGTTTGTAGCGCTATATAAATGCCTAATTACTATTACTATTATCAAAGCACTGGCGCAACTGGGCTAAATTAACTGAAGTGTCATTTTCATAGCTTCATAGAGCCTGAAACCCTCTACCCCACACTTGTTTTGCAGCCCATTAGTGCCAATCCGTAGAACTGAGTGTTGGATTGATATAAAGGTTGGACAGCGCAGTGGAATAAGAGCCCGTTTTCTCTTGCCTAGCTTTTTTGGTACAATTCTTGTAGTACTTTTATCGACAATCAGAGTCTCCACTTGCGAAATATTCATATATAGTGACAACATCCAGAGTTGCCAAAAACTGCGTATGTGGGTCAAAGTTAAGTTCTTTTACTACATTGAGTATACCAATAGTGTCTTTTAGATATGAGCGCATATTGGGAACTTCTGGTTTGAGGAAGGAATTTACAAACTGTGAGAGGCTCTAAGATGGAGTTGGTGCCTGCCACTATGAGTCGACCCGGTGGTGGTAAAATGCCTTTATGCACCTTTGGCAGGGCATACAAGGAGGGGATCTTTGGGTGTTTTGGGCATAGAAATTCTGCTTCCTTAGGGCTAATATGCCCTTGGCATAGTGGCTTCTCAACTATCCTAGTGATCAATACTCTTAGGTTGGCTGTCGGGTCACCAGGAAGCTTCTGATAATTGTCTCTATTAGTCAACAAGGCTGTTACCATTTAGTCCTAGTCCTTAATATTCATAATGACAATGGCACCCCCTTTATCAGCCAGTTTTATAATCTCACTATTCTTGCCCAGATTTTTCAATGCAACACATTCTCTGTTGGAGATATACTGGAATTGGTGAATAGATTCCTTTTCCATCTTTTCCAGCTTCTTAAGTATTGCCCTTTCAAAAGGTAATGGATTCCGCTTTGATAATGTTAGAATAAAAAGTAGATTTCGGATGTAAAACCAGTGACATCTTTCTGCTCTTTTACTCCATTGGTATTTTCTCTCTCACCAAAGTATTGTTTTCGTCTAATTTTACGCATTAGGCGGGCAAGGTCTATCCTAGTCTCAAAGGGATCATATGATGCTGTAGTGACAAAGCAAAGGCCTTTTTGAAGAACTTTCAATTTGTCATTCGATAGTGAGTGGGTGGAGCGATTAACCACTAGTAATTCTGTTGGCAGAGCAATCTTCTCCCTCGACTCCTTGTGATTCTGGGGGAGTTCTGATCTTGTCCTCTCCATGGTCCCCTTCCTCTGCCTCATTTTGGGTTGATCATGTCCTGATTGGTTAGGTCTATTCTGAAATTGGACATGTCGATCTCTTGACTGATCTCGATTCCTAGAGGAATTCCGATCCTCCCCCCTCGAAGTGCATGGTGTGTTATCTTCTTCCGAGCTCGCGCTCAAAAAACTCCAGGCATCTAGTGTATTCCTTCTCCGTTTTTATTCTTGGCAACTTCCATCTACGGGATTGACTTGGTCCAGTCTCAGTGTCTGCTACCTTATCTTAATATGTATCTGTGATATATGGGTGCGTTCATTCATGTGAGAAGGCTGCAATGCCCTTTTTAAATGTTTTGTACTTTTTAATTTGATTGACACGGTCTAAACTGCGTTAATGATTAGAAGTAGCCAATCTCGTGTGCATTTGTTTGCAATGTAACTCCAGTCCTTGCGGTACGATTGAGGAAGATACGAGGTTCTATTCGACTACTTAGGCCATCTGGGGCTGATTGTGCTCGTAGATATTCTGTCATTAATAGCCCAAGAAACTCTGTCCCGATAAATGTTTTCCTCAAGCCTAACACCTCATTCCATTTGTCGTCAGCTGATGGCATATCAGCTGTTGGACTGTTCCCAATCAGAAATGGTGCAGCTAGAACAGTCTCACCAATTCCTCAACAAATGCTAATTAGTAGGATTCCGTCATTGTATTAATGTTTATTTCAGTATTGCAGGGAAACCCTTGTACTACGGTTCTCATACATGTGTCTGGAAGAGAAAGTGCGTTAATCACTAGGGCTAACCAATGGCTGAGGCAACAATGAGCAGGCTCCCCAATGGGGTATCACATGGGGAGGACGGATACACACTTAAGGCATTGATCACAGTAATACACAAAGAGGGCAGGGACCCCACGCTGTGCCCCTCATACCGCCCCATCTCGCTATTAAACATTGACGAGAAGATCTTTACAAGAATATTGGCCACTCGCATGGAGGGGGCGATGCCACGCCTGGTGCATCAGGGTCAGGTTGGCTTTATCGCTGGAAGACGGGGGGTTAGGGGAGACATTGTATGTAAAACCCTCCACCTCATGTAATACGCGCAAAGGGATTTCGCCCTCCTCAACCTGGATGCTGAAAAGGCGTTCGATAGGGTGGAGTGGGGCTTCGCATTTGCAGTGGTCTGTAAAAAAAAAATTGGGATTCGGGGACAGGATTATGCGTGCAACTGGGGCGATACACAGACCACGTGGCACGGTGGTGGTCAACGGGAATAACTTCAGAGAGTTCCGCCTTCGGAGGGTGTTATGCTTGAGCTAAAACATGGCGCTGGTGCGCAGTGCATTCTGGGAGCGCTCGGAGCCATGATGGATATTTACTTCATGCCGCAGTGAAAAGCTGCACTCATTTTGCTAAGAGCTAGATTCACGATGCTGAAGAAAACATGCTTTCCAAACCTGGTATGCAGTCAAGGACATTTCTGCTGGGAAAGCTAACTTTGTTATGTCTTGTTATGAGCTATGGGACTATTTTCTGTGGTGCTTGTTTTTAGAGGAGGGAGGCACTTTGCTCCTTGAGGGTACTGTCGGTTGACCCAGCTGGCAACCAACGGCTGCTCATCAATGCGCAAGTGCGTTGCCAGAAGGTTCGAGAAATCACCACCCCTTTTGAAGGGTGCATATATGCGGACCCCCTGAGCGGTCAGGTGACACTTCAGCCGGAGGGGGACGCTTTCGTCCGGCATACCTGTGGGCTGTTGTGCTCTCGGCCTGGCTGTTATCGGGGCCTTCCAGCCGCTTCTGACGAGATGAGGAATCCAGTTACGCTCACGGTGATGTATTTCCTTTTGAATTCTCTGTTTCTTCTGTGATTTTTTTCTATGTTATCACTGGTTGCTTCTAAGCTTTGAATAAATAGCCGTATAAGTGCTCATTATTTTCTAAGAGTGTGTGGTTGCAAGTTATTGCGTCTTCCTGAGTTCAAAGTATTGGCTCTGTAATTGTACTGGTGATTTTTGACTGTCCGTGCACTTTGGGAGATCAATACATTTTGGCGTCACGAACAGGATATTTGTGATGAATTGTTCCAAATATTCAAGAATCTGTTTGAAGGTAGATAGGTTTTGGTTACCTTGCAAGCGAAAGTAATTTGGCAGCGAGTGTTGAACTGTGTTAAGCTGTTTTTTTTTCCTTTGCCGGTGTGTGCGTGCTTGTGGGAGTAATTGCAGTGTGGAAAGAAAAAAAGATATATAGATATAAAGAGGTTTTGTTTTGTTTTCAGTAATGAGTAGTTTGTTCAGGAAAAAGAGCGTTACCGCTGGCGGTGAATGTTTTGATGTTATCATTCCAGGCTGGTCTAAGAGTTCTTATGATAAATTGGCCCAGGCGTGGGAAGCGGCGCAGGGCTAAGTGAAACATGGGATCAGGGATTGGGAGATGCTGATCCGTCTGATGTAATGGTGTGCTTGCAACAAGTTCCAGTGGAACGTGGCAGAAAATGCGCTGCATTAGGTAGCGCGAGGTTGGGTTCTTTTGCATGCTTATAGGAAAATACATCAAATGAAGTTGGAAATAAAAATGAGGTTTTGCGATTAGAAAGCGCTGGCTGCAGAAAGGCAGACTGCCTTAACGCAGCAGATTGAAATGAAACTTTTTAAAAAGATAAGGCTGACACATATCAGGCTGTGGCCGAGAGGGCAGCAGTTAGAGTAGCCCAGTAGAAGTATAGGAAAAGACGGGGAGGGGTCAACAAAAGAAAGGTGGCAGCTGTAAACGCTACCGCCGGTGTGTACTGGGACCCGGATAAGTGGGATGGTGATGTTTTTGACTCCACCAGTCTAGAGAGTAGTTCCGCAAATGAGTCCGATCCCACGATGGAAATTAAGCAGAAAACAGTGGCGGCTAAGCCCGTTAGAAGACGGCGAGCCGGACCCCACCCGCAGAATCCTGCAGGCAGAGTGGTGGATTTAACCACGCTGGAGGATTACACCCAGCAAGAGGTTGGGGAAATTATTACCCGTTTGAGGCAAAAATCAGGGGAACCTTTATTGACATGGATGGGGAGATTGCTAGATGGGGCGCTGCAGAGTTGTTGGGAGATTCCACGGACTCACCGTGTTTTCTACCCTTGTCAACTGACACCAATGTACAGGAGGTCTTAAGGGCAGGGCCGCCCCCTGATGACAATGGTCAAGATGCACAGGTGTCTTTGTTGCACCTAGCAGCCCAGGCATGTAACCGTAAATACCCCCATTACCACAGATTGGCCTAGTGAAGAAACAAAATGGTATACTTTGAAAGAGGCAATTCAAAAAGTCAGAGAGCATGCTATGAAAGAGGCAATTCACGTAGATGCTCCAGGACACATGGGGGCAGTGCCACTCTGTTTCAACTCGAAACATGGCGATTAGAACTGCGCCACCTGCATACAGAAGTGTCATTATAACTTTGCTCGTAGGTATGACGGGCAAACCCACTGATGAACTAGTGGATGCCATTTGGCAACTAGCAGATTTAGGGGAGTGGGACAAGAGTGATGACAAGCCACGGGAGAGAGAGGGGCGTAGTGAGAGAAGAACCGAAGGCAGGAGGCAAGATATTAGAGACTCCCGAGTGTCCCGAAAAGACATGTTTTTGGCTTTGTTAAAAGATGGTGTGCCACGAGAAGAAATTGATGGCATTGAAACCAGAGTAATGTATGAATTCTACAAAAAAAAAAAAGAGGACTTGCAGCCAAAGAGTGCTATAAACAGGTTAAGAAACAGGTAGTAACCAAGCCACAGGGGGACACCTCACCTTCCGCTCCTCCTGAGGAAGAAGAAGAAGAAGGGTCTATGGGGACACCTTCCCCGTACCAGCCAACATACGCTGATTTGAGGAAGGTGGTGAGTGCAATGCTAGAGGCGGAGTTAAGTCACACTCATTCGAAATTTGACTAGGGCTACGGCCAAGCTCCGGCAGCGTCTGCTCGCATAGAAGTTGATAGGCGGCCCCATGTTGATGTTAAGATTTTTTTGGGGGCCAGGAAATACGCATGGGGTGCGAGCATCGATAGACACCGGGGAGGAGGCCTCTCTGATTCATGGCAATCCAGCACGATTTAAAGGCAAACAATTTACTATTACAGGTACTGGGGGAAAGGAGACCCCCCCCAAGACAAACGAAAGTCGAAATGGAAATAGGCAATTTGAATAGGCAGAAATACCAAGTGTTGATTGTCCTGATACCTGAATATATAACTGGCTTTGACATTCTGGAAGGGTTGACTTTGGGACTTGGAGGTAAAATGTACCAGTTTGGGGTGAGTGCATTGATCTGTACACCCATTACCGTAGGCAAATTGAAGATGCCCGCAGTGCAAGTGCCTGTGGCAACCAAGCGGGTAGCAATGAAGCAATACTGCATTCCTGGGGGGCACAAGGACATTTCAGACACCATCAAAGAGTATGTGGAGGCGGGTGTGTTACGCCCTATCACCACTGCATGGAACAATCCTCTCTGGCCTATTAAAAAGGGGGATGGGTCGTGGAGGACGACGGTGGATTACTGCGAGTTGAATAAACACACTCCTCCCTTAGTGCCTGCGGTCCCAGATGCCATTACCTTGATTGAGAATGTCCAAAAGTTTGAGGGGACTTGGTATGCAGTGGTAGACTTAGCCAATGCATTTTTCTCTGTGCCAATTGCTGAAGAGTGTCAAGAGCCGTTTGCATTTTCTTGGAGCGGGCATCAGTACACCTTTACAAGGTTACCTATGGGGTACATACATAGCCCGACTATCTGTCACCGGCTGGTGGCAGAGCACTTAGACAAGATACCGTGTAAACCTGACATACAAATCTCACTAGATTGATGATATTTTGATTCAGGGCAAGGATGAGCACAGTCTGCAAAGTCAGTTAAATGTCATAATGGAAGGATTGAAGAAGGAAGGGTGGGAGATTAACCCTAATAAAATTCAAGGTCCAGCTGAAACAGCGATATTCCTAGGGATTCAGTGGCATCATGGGCATCGAGAAATGGTGCCAAAAGCCTGACAGAAAATACTTGAATTCACCACTGCAATGAACAAAAACCAAGCTCAGCAGTTTATAGGGCTGTTTGGGTTTTGGAGACAGCACATTCCCCATTTAGGGCAGATATTGGCCCCCCTCTACAAAGTGACACGCATGAAATATGAGTTTCAGTGGGGGGGGGAGAGCAGCAGAAAGCATTTGAGTTGGCGAAAGACACCGTGCAGCAGGTGCTTGATTTATGGACATTGAAAGAAGGCGAAGTGGAATTGAATGTGTCTGTACAAGACAATTATGCTAACTGGAGTGCGTGGCAGAAACAGGACAGGAAACGTGTGCCATTGGGGTTTTGGAGTCGCAAGTTGCCCGATGCTGGTAACTCATACACTCTGTTTGAGAAGCAGTTGCTGGCATGTTATTGGGCCCTTGTTGATACCGAGCAAATGACGGTGGGTCATGATGTATTGATGAGGCCAGAAATACCAATCATGCAATGGGTACTGAGCTCTCCTAAAACGCATAGAATAGGACATGCTCAAGAAGCCAGCATAATTAAATGGAAATGGTACATTCAAGACAGAGCCAAATCAGGGAAGGGTGGAGTTGCGAAATTACATGAGCAAGTAGCCAACATACCGCCCTCAGATTACATACCACCGGAAGTGCCTGAAAAACGCGAGTCTCCCGTGAAATGGGGAGTACCTTACAGCGATTTGACCGTTGAGCAAACAGAGCATGCCTGGTTCACGGATGGCTCAGCCCGATATGTGGGAAATGAGCGATACTGGAAAGCAGTGTCGTACAATCCCAAGGCAAAAAAGATGTTGACAACGTCAGGGAAAGGGAAGAGCAGTCAGTTTGCAGAGCTTTACGCAGTTTACCAAGCATTGAAACAAGAGACCCCTGGTCGATGTCATGTGTACACGGATTCATGGTCAGTGGCAAATGGATTGGCGGTGTGGTTGCCAACCTGGAAAAAGAATGGGTGGAAGATTCATTCAAAAGAGTTGTGGGGAAAAGAACTGTGGCAAGATATCGCAGAAAGGTTATCACAAAGTGAAGTCACTGTGCATCATGTGGACGCGCATTGTGCCACAGACTCATTAGAACGTTGGTTTAATTCTGTTGCAGACGAACACACCAAGGTTTCATCTGTGGATGCGGAGGATCAGGAAGACGATTTGGAGGGTTTGGCCAAGTGAGCTCACCAGAAATGTGGGCACCTTGGAGAAAAGGCTATCAGGTGGGCACAAGCTCGAGGAATCAGTATTCCTTTAGAGGTAGTGAAAACGATCATTTTGCAATGTCCAGTGTGCCAACACCAACAGCATAGACCTATTCCTCAGATTATTCGCGGTACATTGCGAAGAGGAAAACTACCAGGTCAAATGTGGCAGATTGATTATATCGGTCCCATGCCAATCAGTAAAGTTTGTCAGTATGCATGCACTATTGTGGATACATATTCAGGATACATGATGGGTTTTGCCATGCAAGCGTGCAACACAACTGAACACCATCAGGTTGTTAGATCAGATCATATTACATTATGGAGTGCCTTTGCAGATTCAAAGTGACAATGGGTCACATTTCAAAGGCAAACTGATACAGGAGTATTGCCAGGAAAAGAGCATTGAGTGGCTATACCATGTGCCTTATTACCCTGCTGCTTCAGGGCTGATTGAAGGAATGAATGGGTTGTTGAAAGAACGGCTGCGCAAATCTGGAGATGGCAAGCTGGCGTGATTGTGTGTTTGATGCGGTGCAAGTACTAAACAATAGGCCTGTGAATGAGCATGAAACTCCTTTGATGAGGCTAATGACTCCTACTTTACAGATTCAACCCAATTCAGTCAGAGAAACCCTATTGTACTGGGAAATTACCCCGGGTTCTTTAGCTCCCTATCGAGCGACTCCAGAATCAGCAGGGGTAGACTTGCATTCAGATTAGACCCAAGAGGGATGGTTGTAATTGAAACAGGGATTGGAGTACAAATTCCCCCAGAGCATATGGGATGGATTGCCCCTATATCTGGCCTAGCATTGAAGGGAGTTCAAGTGTTGGGAGGGGTAATTTACGATTACCAAGGCGAGATCAAAGTCATCCTGATGAATAGTGGGGACCAATTGTTACCAATCCACAAGGGTGATCGGGTGGCCCAATTGATTATCATTCCCATTAAGTTGTCCATGATTAAGAAGGGGGAGCCTCCTACAGTGTTAACTACCCGTGGGGATTGTGGTTTTGGCTATTCAGACAGTATGGTACCGGGTGCAAAGGTGTGGGTAGAGAAGCCAGGTGGCCCACCAGTGCCCGCAGATGTCATCGCATCAGGCAAAGACCAAGTAGTTTTAGTAATGGAGCCCGGTAGAAAGAAATGGCAATATGTGACCGCAGACAAATGTTACCTGAGAGAGTGATGTAAAACACCGATATCTCTTTTCTGGGTTTGCCTTGTAGATCCTGTGTCTGGCTGGCGTAATTGTGGTACTAAATGGACTCCATTTGGGAGGGTTAAACAGCATGCTGCTACCAACGAAAAATGTCACATCTGTGCCAATGATCAAGGGGATACTGATAGTGATGAGTAATGTTGTCCAAAAGCAGCCTTATGCCGATGCCGAAAAGCCAGCCAGACTGAAGACATGGATTCATGAAATGCGGCAAACACGTCAGGCGCAAGTGAAAACAACCTTGATGCCAGTAATGCAAGAGGCATTTACAGGACGGCGGAAACATTCTCCCACGATTACCCAAATGGAGAATATGTGGATATATCTGGCACAGCAGGTGCTCAACATAACGCACTTTTGCCTTACTGATGTGCCCAATGCTGAAGCCTTATTGACTATGTGCTTAGTGGCAGTGCCAACACCAGTTCCGGTTTTAAAGCATATTTTCGGCGTCACACACAATGATTCTTTGGTTCAAGATTCTGATATTAGGCAATCTTTTTCCGTCTATGAGTACTGCAGATTTTGCCAGGAAACCAATCGCAAATGGAGAAATTTGACACGTGTTATAACCTATAATATAACCCAAGGCGATGTGTGCTACCTTATGACATGCAATACAAAAGAAATTGGCAAATGCCAACAGCTTGATTTAACCAAACAGCAAAATCATACAGTGTTTGAGCAACGATTATGTTCGCGAGTGCCACGCACATGTACCAGTGTGAATAATACTATGTCTTGTAATCAATCAGCGATAGCTGGCAGTCATTTGAATCATGTGAAACTTCCAACAGGATGGCTCTTTTTATGTGGCAACATCACATACACTTATATTCCAGCTAACATTTCCGGAGGTCCATGTACCTTAACTCGATTAGGACTAATGATGTTTCCTTTACACCCAGCGATAACTCGAGGCAAAAGGTCAACTTTCAAGTCTGTGGGTCTACCCCCCCCCATTGTGATTCACATGTGCATTTGTTATCAGAAGCTGAGGTTCTAGCATTAACCCTTTCATTAGTGGGAGTTTGGGGTTTAGCTGCTGGGGGTTACAAATCTTTGATGAAATTAGCATGTTTAGTAGTCAAGGGACTTAATCATACTTCTCAGGCATTAGAAGAATTACTCCTTGATAGTCAAGTTATTAGAAAAGAAACTTTGCAAAACAGAGCTGCTGTTGATTATCTATTGCTAAAGCATAATTTAGGTTGTAACGCAGTTGAAGGTATGTGTTGTTTCAATCTAAGTGACCATTCACGATCCATTCAAAGTCATATTCGAGGTTTGAGGGATCTCATTTCTCAAGTGTCCCAAGATCATACTGGGAATTGGTGGGATTAGTTATTTTCATGGATTCCTGATGTTGGGGGTACACTACGTTACGCTTTTGCTTGCATTTGCATTATATTAGCTATCATAATAGCTTGTTCTTGTTGTATTCAATGTATTCCTAATTTAGTTTTAATATTTCGTCGGTTTCAGAGACCGGCTCCTCTGCCACTGGGCTATGGAAGATAAATCCAAGGGTGGAATTGTTATGCTTGAGCTAAAACATGGCGCTGGTGCGCAGTGCATTCTGGGAGCGCTCGGAGCCATGATGGATATTTACTTCATGCCGCAGTGAAAAGCTGCACTAATTTTGCTAAGAGCTAGATTCACGATGCTGAAGAAAACATGCTTTCCAAACATGGTATGCAGTCAAGGACATTTCTGCTGGGAAAGCTAACTTTGTTATGTCTTGTTATGAGCTATGGGACTGTTTTCCATGGTGCTTGTTTTTAGAGGAGGGAGGCACTTTGCTCCTTGAGGGTACTGTCGGTTGACCCAGCTGGCAACCAACGGCTGCTCATCAATGCGCAAGTGCGTTGCCAGAAGGTTCGAGAAATCACCACCCCTTTTGAAGGGTGCATATATGCGGAACCCCCGAGCGGTCAGGTGAGACTTCAGCCGGATGGGGACGCTTTCGTCTGACATACCTGTGGGCTGTTGTGTTCTCGGCCTTGCTGTTATCGGGGTCTTCCAGCCGCTTCTGGCAAGATGAGGAATCCAGTTACGCTCACGGTGATGTATTTCCTTTTGAATTCTCTGTTTCTTCTGTGATTTATTTCTATGTTATCACTGGTTGCTTCTAAGCTTTGAATAAATAGCCGTATAAGTGCTCATTATTTTTAAGAGTGTGTGGTTGCAAGTTATTGCGTCTTCCTGCGTTCAAAGTATTGGCTCCGTAATTGTACTGGTGATTTATGACTGTTCGTGCACTTTGGGAGAGCAATACAGAGGGGCACAAGGCAGGGCTGGCTGCCCGCTGTCCCCCCTTCTGTTTGCCCGGTCTATCGAACCACTGGGGATTAAAATTAGCTAACGGCGCAGATAGAGGGCATTAGGGTAAGCGAAGAGTACAAGTTGAGCCTATATGCAGAGAATAGCCTCTGCAATTTGGTAACATCATTAACGCTGCTCGGGGAGTAATTAGGGTGCTGGGGGAATACGAAAAGGTGTCAGGATTTAAAGGTAAATACCAATAATTCAACCCTCTTCCCCTTTTGTCAGGAGGAGGGGGACGCGGGAGAAGGTTTAAGGGATCTGGGGATACCGATTGAGCGACACAAGCCTAAACACTTGGGAATATAACCTTTACTCGATTAATTATCCCCCGGTTGTGCGAAGGCTCTTCGATGACATGGAGGCCTGGTCGCGGCTTACTTTGGCTTGGCAGACTGAATGCGGTTAAAATGACCCTGCTTCCGCAGATCTTGTACCTATAACGAACACTGCTGATTGGGATGCCAGGCCTCCGTGTACCTATACCAAATGCTGATTGAGATGCCAGACCTCCATTTTGCAGAGGTGAATCAGAGAATTCTGAGATTCATATGTGGAGGGCAGAAGCAGAGCGTCTCCTACAAGAGGTTGGTGCAACCAAAAGATATGGTTGGGAGTCGGGCTCCCTGACATTCGTACGAACTTCAGAGCAGCGCAGTTCAGGGCGATAGTCCCTCATTTGAGGGTTGATGGTAAAAACAAAGGGTGCAAATAGAGAAACACTGAGGCCAGTAAGGCTGGCCAAATCGCTCTGGGCCCCACACAGAGCGTTCCCCCAGTCTGCTTGCAAGCACAGTATCCTCTGCCTGCTGTGGCCATTGTGGAGGCAGAAAAAAAGAAAAATGACTGATGTCACACCCTGGCCTTTTCCCCATAAGCCACATATGGGCCCCCCTGATTAGGGATGACATCCAGGACCCGTCCCGGTTTCAGGATTGGTAAGAGGCAGGGCTGGAGCGAGTGGGGCAGGTGGTTAAAGGGGATGTTTTTGTGGAGTTCAGGATACTGGAGACTAGCTTTCGTATTGGCAGGCTATCAGTGCTCAAATATCTCCAACTGAAAGGAGTGCTGATGGCAGCTAAATGGTAGGAGAAGATATAACAGGGGCTCACAGAGACCAAAAAAGTGCTGAGCACCGAGATGTCAAAGCTGTACCAGACCCTCCTGGCGACAACGGGGGGAGACACAGGGAGGTATAGGAGGAAGTGGGAAGAGGATCTGGGAATGAATGTTGATAAACTATGGGGATTGTTGTGCAGGAGCGCGCATAAAACATCCATAGTGCGCCAGTATAAAGTGCACGGTATTAAATTACTTTATAGATAGCAGTGGGGCCCGGAACACCTCAAACATTTTCCCGGGGGTGGACCCTAAATGTTGGAGGGGATGTGGCCAGAAAGCAGATTATTGGCATATGTGGTGGGGATGCGTGAAGGTGCAAAGATTCTGGAAGGAGGTCCATGTTTGGATAATGAGATTAGATGGAATAGGGCGTAGCCTGGACCCCTTAGATGGGGGTGGAGGAAATGCAGCACATGGTGCAATTCCTGCTATAGGCCGCACGTGCATGTCTGGCGGCGGGATGGAAAAGGGCGTCGCTCCCAGGTGAGCAGCAGTGGGCCTTGAAAGCCAGGGAAATTTATGACATGGACATTTGTACAGTATTGATGCACGACCAGCAGCCGTCATGTGAAATGCAATGGTCTGCTTTCCTTGATAAATATAGCCCCAGGGACCCCAGTAGGTGTACAGAGGGGTGAATGTGGGCCTGTGTTAAAGGACTGGAGTGGAGGACACCCAAGCACAGCCCTCAAAGAGGGGACCCTTGTTGCCACAGGTAAAAGCAAGCCACAACTGCTGAGGAGCATAAATGACACAGCAGTGCCAGAAAGTTATGAAAGGGCCGCTCCCATCTTCGTGTGCTTTGTGGGGGAGGGGAATTGTGTGACTGTTTCGGATCAAATGTTAAAATCAGCAGTAATCTATGTAGTGCCTCTATGGACCTGTCTCTACTGTGTTGTATCAAATTAACTGCTAATAAAGTTACTAAAAAAACTTGAATTGTCTTCAAGAGTTGGTGAGTTCTTGAGGCCATCTTTGACACAGGACATGGGGCCACTTGGCAGTTATGAATTAATAAAAACTAGCATCAACAGAGTCGAAATAACAGCAACAAAACCTGTAGCGCTGAAGGACTGAGGCTGGGCCTTTTTTGATGAGGTCAAGCATGTGATAAAGGAAGTGAGTGAGAGCGATTAAGAGCACATGTGTGAAAGCGCAAGTGAGTGAATTAGTGAGCGAGAGCGCTCAAACTGTACGCAAACATTCTTTATTTTGCAGCTTGATCTTTTGGGGTGGCTTAACCAGCCTCTGCCTCCACAGGTAAACACCTACCGTCGAGATGCCCTCCATGTCCATATGCTTGGCCAGCGCCAACCGCAAGAACTGACCGTTGATGAGGAAATCGAACTCCACATGTTTGTGGTCCGCTGCAGGGAACAAAGCGGAAAGAAAAAGGGGTTACATTTTTTTTTTTCCACACAGTTCAGCTGTACAGGCTGGCAACATTGAAGTTTGCCACCCACCACCCTTGCTCCAGGCATCTTAAAAGATGAAGGGTCACCAGTACAGTACCACTACTGCAAGTGAATTACCAGTTTCTCTTGTCAGCTGATCAAGGGAAGAAGAAGGGAGTGGACCACCACAGGAAATACGAGCCTCAAAGAAACAACCAATAATGCTAAATCATTTCCTGCTGAATGGATTTGAGGTGTTAGGAAAAAGGAAGGTGTCACAGGAAGCAACCTTCATGCACCTTTAGCCTTGGAGATGCCATAACCTTAAATAAGCACAGATTCCTGTGGGGGTGGCAGATTTGGTAACCAGTGCGAGGGCCAGCATCAAGGCACAAACAACAGGAAGAGATTATAGGTACAAGGTAAGATCAGTAGGAGGGTGTCAGGCACCGAGGGAAGAAGAATTTTAAACGTATCCAGCACAAAACATCCAACAAGAACAGGCCTACAATGAGACAATATTGTTGAGAGCACTGAATTAGCAATCAGATAATTTACTGTGTGTAGCTTTAACATCCAATAATGCATATTAAGCATATGTTTTAGGCATTGATTAATGTACAAAATGAATTACATCCTTTGGATGACTTCAGGCAAGAAAAGAAGAGGAAAGATGGGGACAACCCGTGCCAAAGACTACAACGAATAAGTGCAGGAGAGGAACTGATCAAGTAACCCAACAGAAGAACATTGACAGAATTAGAGATATAACAGGCGAGGTGTCTTGAAAACAAAAAAAGGGGTGGGGAATGATCATACATTGGAACAGATTGGACATGTTCAGTTTAGATATAAGAAAGCATGCATGCTGTTGTCGGGGCTCTGGTGGGGGCAGAGTCTAGCATTAAGGAGACAATGGTGACATGGAGATAATGGACTCATGGCCTAGCTTTTCACTCTATAAACTGCGCGTACTCCTGGTCAGTGGAAACCAAGATTCCCCAGACTGATATGCTGACCTAGAGTCAACCCAGAACATATAAACAAACCCTCACAAATTATATATATATATATATATATATATATATATATATATATATATATATATATATATATATATATATATATAGGGAGATTTCATCCTTACAGGGTTGATAAAAAAATCCAAACAAAAATCACTGAATTGGCAAGCCATTATGGTATCTAGTCATGTTATTGCAAACACAACACAGTGGTACATTTCAGAGCAGACAATAACACTTAAAAACAGTGCAAACATTAATTAAATAAAGGGTAGTGGGGTAAGGTGTTAAACTGGGTCGGGACAGGGAGGCGTTAAAAAGGTAAAAACAAAACAGGGGGCTTGATTAAAAATAAAAAAATAAATACTAAAATCTGTGTTTTCCAGTGCTTTGTCCGTGAAGAAATTTACCACGCTAATTGTGGTCGGTAAGATTACATATAACCGCTATTATTGGCCAGCTAAGCATCTATAATGCGCTTATGGTTTGGAGTGTCTACGTGGAAACCAAAGGAGGATGGCAAAACTGGTTCTATCGTGTCTTAACTCTCAAAAACCACATTAACGTTAGGGTATGAGAATAGGTACTAAGTAATGTTAGTATTGGCAGTTATTTAAAGGACAGGAAGGCAAAGGAGATAGAGAAATCCTATCTAACCCTGCCTACCTATGAGGCGATCCCTAGTCAGCACTGGTGTGCTGCGTATCTAATAGTGGATAGATTAAGGAAAAGGACATGTATTTTCTTTTTTCTTTCAACTTCAGGACCAGTTTATTTCATAACTGATCGTATGCAAGACAGGAATTACAATTTTGGTACCTTACTCTTATATAGAGTTAAAATTGTTAGATAGGATAGTTGTCTAACAGTTTTGTGACAATGATTACTTTATTGGCCAGTACTGTAGGGTCAACAAATCCCTATTAAAGAGACACCAAGCAAAGAGCTAAAACTATTTTTCTGTGAACACTAAATGCAAGGGGTCTGTACAATCTGGTATCTAGGTGGACCCCTTATTTTGTGTCGGGGCAGCCGCAGAACTTTTTATGCTATCACCCCGTATCTGTCGGACAGTTTCAGTGGACTCTCCGACTCTTGCCACCTTCTTCAGGACTGTCTTTGTGCTATATTTATAAGAATTGTCTGCGTCGTCTCGGTGTGACTCTCTTACAATCAGTCACCCTAATTCTGTATCCAAGACACTGGATTTATATTGGAACGTCTCACTTTATTTGGTTTGTATGCAACGCTGTCTCAAGGAGAACAATGGACCTACTGGTACAGGAAGCTCTCAGTGTGAACCTTCCATGTTACCAGTGACATTCACCTTAAACAAAACTGTAGCTACAAGAATGTCTTGGGAAGTTTTTAATTTCTCTACAAACCAAAAAAGGGGAGACTGTTCCAATATAACTACAGTGCCATGGATACGGAATTAGGGTGACTGATTGGAACAGTCACACCGAGACGCAGACAATTTTAACAAATATAGCACGAAGATAGTCCTGAAGAAGGGGACAAGAGTTCGAGTCACCTGAAACCGGTCGACATATACGACGAGACAGCAAAAAAGGTTCTGCTGCAGTCCATACACAAAATAAGGGGCCCACCTAGATACCAGAGTGTACAGAACCCTTGCATTAGTCTTCACAGAAAGATAGTTTTAGCTCTTCACTTAGAGTGCCTTTTGAATAGGGATTGGTTGACCCTACAGTACTGGCCAATAAAGTCATCATTGCCACAAAACAACTATCCTAACACTTAACTTTCTATATGAGTAAGGTACCAAACCAGTAATCATGTTTTGCATACGATCACACATGAAACAAACCGGTACTGAAGTTGAAAGAAAAAAAAAAAAGAATATATATTTCCTTTTCCTTAATCTATCCACTATTAGATAAGCAGCACAGACTATGGATATCCTCATAGGTAGGCAGGGTAAGATAGAATTTCTCCATCTCCTTTGCCTTCCTGTCCTTAAATAACTGTCAACACTAACATTACTCAGTACCTATTCTCATACCGTAACATTAATGTGGTTTTTGAGAGTTAAGACGGGATGGAACCAGTATTGCCATCCTCCTTTGATTTCCACGGAGACACCTGAAAACCTTCAGCACATTATAGATGCTTAGCTGAATGACAAAATATCAGGCTATGTAGCCCCTTTCATGTTACATAACAGTGTTGGGGCACAACCTACACTAACAACTCCTAAACAACTCACCCTCTCCTCCTTGCACAAGCTATTACCAGCACCTACAAACAATTAATTTGTAGCATGGGCTGTATAAAAAAGACACTATGTGAATCCACTTAATACCCATAATGTGCTCAGTAATGTTGATCGAAACATAACCATTTATACAATTTCAAAATAAATTACAAAAATAGATAGTTGGAGCAAGATACTCCTGATGAGGAGAAATAATTATTACAGGAAAAAATATGCAACTTCTAAGTTATTTGTCTGACAGGGTCATACAAGTTAAAGAGAAAACACACATTGAGAAGCCCCAAAAACCTGCAGGTGCAAAAATGCAGAACCCAGTCCTCACCATTTTGCGCCCCCAGGAGTTTGTTGATGACATTGCTGAGGTCATTTATGTCCGAGGCTGCTGGGATGGAGAAAGGAACATCATCTATTGTGTACCTGCGAAGGGTGGGAATAGAGATGTGCAGAATTGAAAACAGAAGAAGTGCCTTTAGTCAAAATCTTGACATGTACCAGATTCATGACAATGATACAGTACCACTTGGCTCAGGGGAGTGTGCGAGTAGGCTTTAGAGAAAAACAAGTAAAAAAGCCTTACAAATGCACAATAAAGACACTGCAGTGCCCACTATAAAGATACATCTGTTTACTGCATCCCATATCAGGGAAACTGAATTTAAACTTGGAATCAACCTGGGATATGTACAAAAATAAAAATAAACATACAAATACTTTAAAAAAAGAAGCTTCCGTTGACAAAAAGATTTAAAAACTGATTAGAATAGAGTGAATTAGCAGCTTAATGCTCGTATTGCTGTTAGGAAAGAGTGCATTTCCTACAAAGCCATTTGCTTTGAAAAACCCTCCAACCATCACAATAGTCTCGATTGCAGGATGATCTCTGCACATGGAGGAAATCCAGACTCGCTGTCAGAAGCTTATTGGACCAAGAAGGCAAATACTGTTTGTCAAAGCCATCCCTTGCTTTTCCTTCAAACTGTAAAACTCTTTCCAAAACGACATTTCCCCACAACAAATTCCTTTAACTGCTTTACAGATTCACGCTTTCTTACTGCACTCTCTATTTCTCCATCTTATACCTCCTACTCACCCCCGACCCCGCTCAATCTACCGCTAGCCTCACAAGGACAAGTTACTTACCTGTAACTATTGTTCTCCAGCATGGGTCTGGCATGGATTCACATGCTCATGAACATTCCCGTCGTCAGGCTGGGAATCCTCTGTGAAAGAAAAACAGTCTCACTTTCACTTACTTGTTCCTTCTCCAGCATGGGGTCTGGCATGCATTAATATGCTCATGAATAACGAATACACAGCAGTACAACATTACACAACCACAGGAGGTAGCAAGGCTCACCAGAAGCAATTCACTCTTACCTCTGGCACAGACTCACCTTAAGCGAACAGGTTGAGTAGCACTGCTTGACCGACTTGGACTCCTCCCTGGAATCCCCATCGACGCAGTAGAACTTTGTGAAGGTGGGCGTGGACCTCCACTTAGCAGCCCTGCAGATGTCCAGCAGGAGCACACAGCCAGGAACGCTGTTGTTGCATCGATCGCTCTGGTGGAATGGGCTCTAGGACGGCCAGGCAGCGGACGGTTCACCAACCGATGACATTGCATGATGCAGCCGGAGAGCCACCTTGAGAGGAAAGCCTTGGAAAAAGCCTTCCCATAGTTCACAGGACCAAAGTTCACGAACAGCTGTGTAGTCTTTCGAAAACACTTTGTGCGTGTCACGTAGAACTTCAGGGTACGTGCAACATCCAGCGAGTGCAAGGCCCTCTCAGCCAGAGACGAAGGTTTTGGGAAAAGAACAGGTAACATCAAAGGTTGAAAGAGGGGTGTGTCCGCAGCACCACCCTCGATGCGTGGAAAATCAGGTATGGCTGTTGGCAGGACAGGGCCCCTCTATCTCACCCACCCTCCTGGCGGAGGTGATGGTCACGAGGAAGGCCGCTTTCCACAAGAGGAACTTGCGAGGGGCCTGATGGATAGGCTCAAAGGGGCCCCTCCATGAGCCTTGTCAAAACCACATTGAGTTTCCACGCCGGGGCAGGTGCTTTCACCGGTGGGAAATAACAAAAAAGTCCTTTGAGGAACTCCTTAACGAGCCGATCAGACAAAATGGAAGACCTTCCTGGAGACCTGGTGTAGAGGGAGATGGTCGCCAAATGTACTTTGATCGAGGCGTGCGCCAGTCCAGCCTTGACCAAGGTAGCAAGTACGGAAGACTCTGCAGGGTCTTGACCCTTGGGGGGGTAATCTTCTGCGACCGGCACCACGTAGCGAAACGCTTCTACTTGGGAGCGTGGCACTCAGAGTAGACAATGCCCTTGCCTTGGCGAGGACCTCCCAGCAGTCCGCCGGCAACTCATATCCTCCAAACTCTAGGGCTGCAGGAGACAAGCCCTCTGGTTGAGTATTCCTGGGTCGGAATGCAGGATTGCGCCTCCTTCTCTGTTAAGATCCGGGACCGCTGATAGCTTGACTGACGGCGATGCTGACGGCCTGAGAAGGTCCGGGTACCAAATCTGCCTCAGCCACGCCGGGGGCGATGATTATCATCCTGCACTTACATTGTCCAAGTGGGTTGATGGCACGTACAAGGAGACGCAACGTAGAGAACACGTACAGAAACATCCTTTCCCACAGGAAGGAGAACGCGTACCCCAGGATCCTCAGCTGATGGAATCTGCTGGTGAACTTCTGGAATTTGGAGTTTGCAGCCATCGCAAACAGGTCGATCTGGGGCACGCCCCACTTGGTGAAGATGTGGTCCACTTGGTCCTGCCTTAGTTCCCACTCGTGGCAGGAGCGCAACTCCCTGCTGAGGGAGTCCTCAATGGTGTTCTTGACAGGAACATTTCTAGTCCAACAGCCAAGCACCACAGTTCCTGCGCTTCCTTGGAGAGGGCCTGGGAGCAAGTGCCCCATTGTTTCCTGATGTAGAACCTCGTGGTTGTATTGTCTGAAGATCCCCACCACCTTGCCCTTTAGAGACGGAAGGCACGATTTGAGGGCACAGAACACTGCCTGCAGCTCAAGGATGTTGATATGGAGATCCTTCTGCTCCGGCAGCCACAGGCCTCTGGCGTGAAGACCTCTGGTGTGGGCTGCCCAGCCTTCCAGGGAAGCGTACGTCGTGACCGTTTCCTGGAATGTAGAATTCTGAAACCCCCGTGCCACGAGCAATGTTGGAGCGGTCGCCCCACCACCTTACTGCCTATCGAAGAAATTGTCTGCAAAGTTTCCGGACACCTGCAACCAGCGAGCGTCCAGGAACTCCAGAAGAGGTTGCATCTGTAACCTGCAGAGCCAGATGAGGCAGATGCAGGGCATCATGCCGAGCAATGACTTGATGGTCTGCACCGTGGCCTTCATCAGTAACAGCCGCTGCACTTTCGCCTGAATGGCCGCTATCCTCTCCTCCGAGGGCGATGCTTGGCAGGACACCATCATGCCTGGCTCCCAGGAACAGCGCGTTCGGAGATGGTGTTAAGCTGGACTTTGGATAATTGATGGAGAATCCCACAGCTGTCAGCAGCTTGACAGCCTCCTCCGTGTGTCCGACAGCCAACTCCCATGAGCGGACCCGGATGAGCCAGTCGTCGAGGTACGGGTACATGTGAATCACAGTAGATGCAGCTTGTCCACCACCGGACACTCTGGGGGTCGATTTTAAGCGGACGGGTAGAGCCTTTAACTGGTAGTGCTGTTCCTGCACTACGGAGCATAGAAACGTGCAGCGTTTCCTGTGAATGGGGATGTGGAAGTATGCATCCTCCAGGTCCCGCAATGTCAAGAAATCCCCTTTCCTGTTAGCCGAGTACGTGCTGCAATGTGACCATCCCGAATCGCTGAGACTTGAGGTACTTGTTAGATATCGAAGGTCTAGAATGGGTCTCCAGCCCCATTCTTCTTTCTTACCAAGAAGTATCTGGAGTAGACTCTGGAGCCCCAGAGTCGCTGGGGAACTAGCTCTATCGCCCCTTTTTGCAACATGGCCCTTACCTCCTTCAAGAGCTGAGGGATGTGCTTCTCCTGACGGGCCACCTGCGGGATCCACGGACACCTGTGCTGAAATTCCAGTGCATGTCCTTGGTCGAGAGTGCCCAGCACTCATCTAACGGTGGTGATCTTTTCCCACTCGCTGACAAACCTAGTCAGCCAGCCTCCCACTGGAGTGCACGGGTGGGGGCCCGACGCCTTGGCCGATTCAGGCTTGCTTTGGCGTCCTGCCTTGCTGGAGACGACGACGCAGTAGTCGTCCTCCGTAGGCCTGGGAATGGCCTCTGGAAGGCTGACGGTACAAGGAGGAAAAACCTTTCAACGACCCGCTCGACTTTCCGCTGGAAGAACGAAAGGAAGAGCAGTACTGTTGGTGTGCCAAGAGCACGGGCCGTCTCCGTAGCCATCTTGATGGCCTGTAGGGACTCGACGACCTTTCCGTAAAGGTTATCTCCGTCAAAAGGCATGTTTAGTACCTTATTTGGACCTAATGACAGAAATTTGTGGCCTTCATCCAACCTTGGCAATGAAGACAGACACCGTTCCCCATCTGACGGAACCCTGTGTTGGCAATGTCCAGCGCCACTGTGATGGCGTGATCCGACGCCATCTCTCCCTCCTGGAAGACGACGATCACCTCCATCCTCTTGTCGTCGGGGAGGAACTCCAGAATAGGCCCCAGCTTGTACCACAGTTCCCTGTCGTACCTCGCTGGGATCGCCAGTGCGTGGGCCACCTTCATGATGGACGCCGATGTGTCAATTGCCTTCCTCCCCATGGCATCCAACTTCTTACCCTCGCTGTTCTGAGGGACTGAAAACGACGAGGACAGGTTAGATGACCACTTACTCGCGGTTGCCGAAACCGAATCGTGCGATGGTTGCAACCTCAGGCACTAGGGTGCAGATTCCGGTACCCGGTACTTCTCCTGCCTATCTCGCTTGTATGGAGCCGTGCAAGGGTTCTTCAAGATGGCCAGGCCATCCTCCCACATGTCGTCCAGTAGGGGTACCCCCATGATTATCTTCATCTTGGCCTAACGCCTCTGGTACAGTAATCCCTCGTTCCTTGTCTCCTCGGGCACGAGCTGGAATAGCTTGGAGGCTTTGGCGATCATAGAATGGAACGATCCCACCTCGTCCAGTGGCGAAGCCCTAGGCTGCAGGGACCCGCTGCCTGCTCCGACGAGATCGATGTCGTCAGTCGTCGTGGCCGTATCCATACCAGTGTCCAGGTATGCTGGGGGAGATGGGACCAGACACGGGTGTGGAGGCTGAAAAGGGGGCATCGGCTGGAGCTTCCTTTTCTTTGACAGTGGTTGATCGGGGGACCGTTGGAACAGGCCCTTGTGGCATCCTCTTCAGGATCTCCAACACCAAGGTGTGGAGAGTTGATAGGATGTCTAGAGACTCATCCCTCAGAACTTGGGTGATGGGAACACTGGGCCCTGCGCCATTGTCCTCTTCAATGTCCTCGTGGACCGTGTGCAGGGGTTCCATAGCCACATCCTCTGTGGACAAAATTTCCATGGCTTGAGCCCTCGCCTGGGTGTGATCTGGGTCTTCCTTGCCCCCCCTTTTTTTCCACCCTGAGGGGCTGGTACCAGGTTCTGGGGGGGTGTCCCCCTTCTCCGGAGTGCTGGCAGACCTTGTCAAAGTCACCACGGCCTCTTCCTGCCTCAGAGATAGGGATACCTTCAATACTGTGGGGGCTACCCTCTCTGGGTCAGCCCCTTAAACTTTTGAAAGAGCAGCCGCCACCAGCTTCATCGTCAAAGACTTTTCTTGTGCCACCTGGGCCTTCTTGGGCAGCTCAGCCTTCTCCGTCTGCGGCTTCTTGGACTTCTCCCAAAGCTTTGCCGGGTTGAACGGCTTTCTCTTCGAGGAGGAGCTCGATTGTCGGCTGGCAATGGAGGCAGAGGGTGATGTTGAATGCGCCCTGCCTGCTGTGGGACCCGCTTCCGCAGCAAACCCGGAGGAACCGGACTTGCAGTGCTTTGCCTTATATTGGGCCCCCACAGATGAGGCGCCATCACAGGACTTAGAAGCCTGCTTCTCGGACCGACCAGCCTTGGGTGAGACATGCCCCTGCTCAGGGCACAGGGCAGAGGCCTTGGCGTTCAGACACGTCTCCAGTCTACAGTGCCTGTCCTTTGTCGTCTTCTTGGACAATCTACTGCAAATGTCGCAATCCTCTTCCTTGTGGTCCGGATGCAGGCAGTAGAGGCATTGTAGGTGCCTGTCCTCCACAAACACATTCCAGAGCCTGCACTTGGAGCAGGGCTTGAAGAGAGATCTTCCTTCTTTATTCTCTTCTGTCATGGTCGGAGGGCGCAAAGTAGGCCCAATGGCCTTCTGGAAACTTCGACGATCTTCGCCCTTGAGGGGTGCTAAACTTTACCGGCAAAGGATCCCCGCTCTCGACAGATTGAGAGAAGAGCACACAGGCTCTTTTGGAACAAAAATAGAACCTTTTTCCACATAAAACCTAGAAGTAGCTCGCAGAGCAAAACTCGAGGACTCCCAATACCGAAGCATGCAGTAAAAATATGAAGATGGCTGCCAGAGGGGGGGGGTTTAGGGAGAGGGCTGTCATTGGCTGGAGGCAGTATGACCCAGAGGACAGTGATTGGTTTATGGGAGAAATACAGTTTTGCAAGTGAAAGTGAAACCATCTTTCTTTTACCATGGATTTTCAACCTGACGACAAGGATATGTGAATCCATGCCAGACCCCATGCTGGAGAACATGGTTTTTCCTTGTGGGGTTATTGTAAAATACATTGCCGCCTGGGTGGTTAGGTCCACACCAGACAAAGTAAGCACTTCTCTAGAGTGCTTTTTCCATCTCACTTGGCCCACAGGGTTTCTTTTTGGATATACCACGATCTCCAAGGGGCAGCCCCAAATCTAAATGGGTGAGCAGGGTGGTGAAAAAGTACAGCAACACTTTGATAAAAGCATCAAAGATTTTATTCTAAGAACACATTGTGCAAATCAAACAACAATAGTTTAAAGTCTCTATAAGTTCTAGCCAGTTCTTGAGAAAGTCGTCTTCAGAGGATGCAGCAAAATTTTAAGGGATAAGTAAAGGTGTTCCCATTTTTGGTTTTGGTGGCATGCTAGCGCCATCTAATGCCAAAACATTGCTACTGAGAAAGAAAGAGACAGGGCATTTGGGAGCAGTCAAGCGTTGGCATGGCAACTGGTTGATGCTTACAGGATGAATAGGCCGAAGCACCGGCTGGGTCTTCATTTGTTTCTAGGAGGCGTGTGCTTCTGCCATTTCATACCGTAAGCGTGAAGACCTCCCTAAACGCATTATCTATTTCCTGCTCACCTCCCCACCTGCATTATTCATTCATTTACCACTCACCTCCCCAGCAGCACTATTTATTGATTTTTTCACAAGGCTTCTGGATCATGCCAGGGCTCTGTGGCCTATTTTTTCAGGCAGATGGCTCTGTGCCTTTATAGCTATCCTGGAATTGAAGATGGACTGTGGAACGACTGAACATGGTGGCCACCTAATTGGAGGGCTCTGCCTGCACTGTGAAACCCTTCATTGCTGTGGAGGTATAAGCACAACAGTGTCCTTGGAAATGGGCGATTGTCTACTGAGGCTCGGCAAACAGAGCAGTGTTGCTCCAGTGCCGGGAGTGAGGTGTGTGAATTGGGATCTCAAATTCAACGGAATCCTCGGTGCTTGCATGCTCAGCAGCGGAGCGGGGGCACTGTGGCCAGCTCCGGCTCAAGGTGCGCTCAGAGGGTGCGGTCGCACAAGGGCGTCCCCACAGCACAAAAAAATAAAGGGCGCATTGCCTCCAACTCAGTGTCATGTAAACAGCGCCTATTGAAGAATCACGCTGTGATTCCTTATTAGGTGCTGCTTACAAGACACTGAGCTGGAGGCAAGACACTCTTAAACACACTTTACAACAGCAGGATACTCAGCAGAACAACAGAATTGAGCCCAGTTTTGTTCTGCATTTGTGGTGGGCGGGTACACAAATCTCACAGGACGCCGACAGACCTGGGCCGGCACTGCCGCTTGCATGGTGGTTGCACTAGAAGGGAGAGCTCCAACTCCTGCTCTCCTTTAATGCAAGGCATGGTATGTGAACAAATGCCCCTATCCTCTTGTTATAATTTTTCCACTTTTTGGACATTAAGCCTGTCTTAGTGGGGGTGAACTTCCAGATGGGACGTTTAATATGAGTGGTACTTACCACAAAGTCTGGGGTCTGTGAAATCTGACAGGATCAATTGATTCTAGGCAATTGTAGTCAGTAGCATTCAGCTCGAGCGAGGGGGGGGGGTATATGACAATGCATTACTTACCGTAAAAGCATTTCTGATGGTGGTATCTGCTTAGATTCACATGCTGTGCATAGTCCGACATCCAGTGGTCACTGCGGAGTATTGCATTTTGTTTTTCGTAGTCGTAAAGGGGACGTCGACAAGGCATGTCTGTAACACTATCCCTATAGCGACGTGCAGTTTACCCAGAACCCCTCACGCGTGGATGTCCCTCCGTTTGTATTTTTTCTGCCCGAGGGAGCCTTCTATACGTGAGTACAGAAAAGAGAGAGAGAGAGATGTAGAAAGATGTCTATGTTCCTTCCATCCGAGCGGGGAGGAAGGGTGGACGCATGTGAATCTAAGCAGATACAACCATCAGAAATGCTTTTACGGTAAGTAATGCATTGTCTTCTGATGTTTGTTAATCTGCTTAGAATCACATGCTGTGCATAGACTAGCGAGCAGTACCCAGAGTTGGAGGTGGGTTGTGAGAAGGAACAGTAGAGAAAAGATGTCCTAATACTGCTTGTCACACCTGGGAATCAGATCTAGAGTGAGCATCTAGACAGTAGTGTTTTGTAAAGGTGTGTACAGAACTCCAGGTTGCCGCTTTGCAAATGGACTCAAGGGGAACATTTGCAATGAATGCTATGGATGCCCCAGTGCCTCGAGTAGAGTGTGCTCTTGGCTTGAAGGGTAGTTCTCTCTTAGCAAGAGTGTAACAGAGAGTGATGCATTGAACAATCCATCTAGATATAGTGGACTTTGAGACTGCATCCCCTTCTCTTCCTGCTGCCACCGAGACAAAGAACTGATTAGTCTCTCTCAGTGGCCTAGTTCTTTCCATATAAAACATGACAGCTCTGCGCACATCTAGTGTATGCAGGCTCTTTTCTCCCAAATTGGAAGGGTTTTGAAAGAACGTTGGTAGTTCTATTGACTGGTTGACATGGAATTTCGATATGAATTTCGGTGCAAACCTTGGGTGTGTGCGTAGAACCACCTTATCTTTATGAACTGTTACGAAGGGGTCTCGAATAGAAAGCCTGTAGTTCACTTACTCTACTAATGGAGGTGATAGCTATTAGGAAAGCAGTCTTAAGGGTGAGGTCCTTAAGAGTTGCCTTGTGCATGGGTTCAAAGGGTGAGCCCATGAGCCTGGTAAGTACCAAGGTCCCAGCCAGGAGCTGGGTTTGCTATCGGAGGGTGTATTCTCTTTAGCCCCTCCATGAAGGCTTTGATAACTGGGACTTTCCACCATGACACCTTAAGTTGAGAGGTGGTGTATGCAGAAAGTGCCTCTAGATGGACTTTAATAGAATTGAACACTAGACCCGCGTCCAGTAAATGGGTCAGGTAAAGGACAATTTGTGTGGGAGAGCAGTGGACTGGGTCGATGCTCTTACCTCTACACCAGATGACAAATCTCTTCCACTTGCTATAGTAGCAGTGGCGAGTGTTGGGTTTTCTAGCTTCTTTAAGAATGTCCATGCATCTCTGAGGGAGTTGTAAATGGCCAAATTCTATGACCTCAGGAGCCAGGCTGCTAAGTTCATGTTCTGTGGGCATGGGTGTAGTGTCTTGCCCTTGTCCTGTGACAGCAAGTTGTACGGGCAGGGCAGTTTCACTGGAGGGGACAGGGACATCTCCATCAGGTGCGCAAACCATGGTTGGCGGGCCCACATCAGGGCTATCAGTATCATGGTGACTGGTTCCTGGTGCATCTTGTGCACTATCTTGTTCAGCAGAAGAGTCGGGGGGGGGGGGGGGGAAGCGTAAACAAATTTCCCTGACCATGGTATCCAGAGACCGTTCCCCTTGGAGCGGTTCTGTGGGTATCTGGAGGCGTAATCTAGGCATTGTGAGTTCTCCAGAGTTGCGAACAGGTCTATTTCTGGGAAGCCCCATTGGTTGAAGACGTCGAAGACGATGTCTTCGTGTAACCGGCATTCGTACTCGGAGGGCAGAGGGAAGTCTCTGCTGAGTTCGTCTGCTAGCGGATCGAGTTCCCCTGGTACATGTTGTGACAATAGGAACATGTTGTGTCTGAGAGCCCACTTCCAAATGTTCTGGGACAGCTTGGACAGTCCTGGAGAGTGAGTGCCCCCTTGCTTGTTGAGGTAGTACATGGCTGTGGTGCTGTCCGTGAGGACCATCACTGTCTTCCCTTGTAGGTGTGTCTGGAAGGCTTTTAGTGCCTTGAACACTGCAAGTAGCTCTAATAGGTTTATGTGCTTGGAAGCTACGCTCGGAGTCCAGACTCCGCGAGCAGGTTGATGGGATAGGTGAGCCCCCCATCCTGTGAGGGATGCGTCTGTGGTTAGAGTGGCTTCCACTGCGGGGGTGGCGAATGGTTTCCCTATTACCAGGTTTTCCTTCGACCACCACCGTAGCGAGAGAACCAAGGCCTGCGAGACCACCACTAGATCGTCCCATTGTCCGCTGGCCTGACACCACTGGCTGCTGAGCCACTCTTGCATTGGGCGCAGGCACGCGTGAGGTACGCGTGAGGTACCAAATAAATACATGACGCCATCATTCCTAGCAAGCGCATTGCTTTGCGTACCGTCTGTCACCTCTCGACAGGCCACATATTGAGGGATCTGAAACAGCATATTTTGGACCCTCCCGTTGGAGGGGAAGACAAGGCCATCCTTTGTTCAAATTAGAGCCCCTAGGAATTGTTTGATTTGGCTGGGGTCTAAGCTGGACTTCTTCTCGTTGATGGAGAAGCCCAGTTGGAACAAAAGGTCTACTGTCTTCTGGGTTTTTGAGGAGCATGTCTCGTAGGACTCCCCCGTTATGAGCCAATCGTCGAGGTAAGGGTATACCGGTATGGACAACTTGCGCTGGTGGGCTGCTGCCACCGCCAGTACCTTCGTGAATACCCTTGGTGCAGACGCTATGCCGAAGGGTAGCACTCTGAACTGAAAGTGTTTGCGCTCTATCATGAACCTGAAGTATTTTCTGTGCACTGGCAACATCAAATTATGAAAGTATGCATCTTTCATGTCTAGTGTTGTCATGTAGTCCCCCTGAGATAGCAGGGGAATTACTTCCTGTTATGTTACCATACAAAATGTTTGTGGTTTTACAAATTTGTTTGCTGGGCGCAGATCTAGTACAGGGCGCATGCTTAGGTCCTTTTTGGGTACAAGGAAGTACACTGAATAAATACCTTCCATTACCTGAGATAGGGGCACGACCTCTATTGCTCCTTTCTGTAGCAGCTGTTCTACTTCTTGCAGGAGGATGACGAGGTATTCTGGTGACAGGCGTCGTCCCCTTGGAGGTCTGTAGGTGGGGGACCGAATTGAACTCTATACAGTACCCGTGGGCTACGGTTGACAATACCCACCGGTCTGATGTTATTCCCTCCCATGCTGAAAGGAACGATGTTATCCGGCCCCCAACCGGAGACGCATGGGAGGGGACCCGAACCTTCGGGTCATTTGGTGTTACTTGCTGGGGTGCCTCTGGGGCTGGAGCTCCGGCCTCTGCCCTTGCCACGGCGTTGTCCTCTTTGGTTATACTGGTTACTGGTACCCTGATTAGAGGGCCAGTTGCCCGCAGTGTAATGCTGTTGGCGTTGGCCACGAAAAAAGCGCTTGTTCCCAAATCCCCGCCTGTTTCGAGGATTTGAGATTTGGTCTAAGGTCTTTATGGTGTCGAATTCTTTCTTCGCATTTTCCAGTGCATCGTCCACTGCCCTTCCAAAGAGATTTGACTCTTCTATTGGCTTATTAAGGAGTGACGCCTGCGTTTCTGCCTTGAAACCGGAATTGCGAAGCCAGACGTGACGCTTCAGCAGAAGTCCCTGCACCAAAGAACGGCCAGCAGTTTCTGCCGCATCAAGAGTGTTCTTAATGATGCTCTGGTTGACCAGAGCTCCTTCTGTAACTGTAGCCAATAAGCGAGTTCTTAGAGGTTCAGGGGCTTCTTCGATGTCCTGCTTAAGCTTTCCCCATTGAGCATCAGCATAGCTTGCCAACAATATATTATTATTGGCAATCCTAATTGAAAACGCTGCCGAGGCGGCAATTCTTTTGCCTTAGGCATAAAGCTTTTTCCCTTCTTTATCTGGGGGTGCCTCGCTGGTTGACAGTGGAACCCCAGCCCTCTTCCTTGTGTTAGTCACCACTAAGGAGTCCGGGACTGAGTGAACCCGATATAAAATGGGTCTGACTGAGAGGGTAAGAACAATTTCTCGATTCTTGGATTGACCCCTCTTACCAGCGCGGGGGTGGACAGCGATGGGGTGAGTCGTCTCTTAACCGAGGCGAGGATAGGAATAGTTTGACTAGTGGGAGGTTTTTCTTTAATAATCCTTTCGACGAAATCAGTATCTGGGGTGACCTCCCCAGTTTCAACTTCAAAATGCGCTGCTGCCTTCCTCAGTAGCACATTGAAGGTGGGCTGATCGTCTATTGGAGATGGGTTCCTGACCGTGTGGTCTGAGGAGAAGAAATGTCTTTAACGTCGAGGTCTGTAGACCCCGATGGCGACTGCCAGGGCTGTAAGCCACCTTCACCTGGGTCCTCCTCGTAGCCCTCCTCACCTATGTTAGTGTCATCATGAAAACCTTCTCCCTCTTGTTGGTCTTCATTATTCACAAACTCATCCTCTTCCTGGAAGTGAGAGTCCTCTTCAGTGAGGTCGTAAGAGTTCATGTCTTCCTGTAGGGGGTTAAAGAGCTTCGGGTATTTAGCCCATGGCCCCTCCTGGAGTACCTCCCTTGGCCTCTTGGGTGTCCTATTTTCTGGGATGGCCATGAACCTGTCTAGCTTGTCCATACATGACTGGAACCTCTCTGCAGTCCAGTAAGGTAGGCCAGGGCTGTCTGGGAGTGAAAAGGGAGTTCCCTCTCCCTGTAGTTGCTTAGTTCTGTCCCATAGCGTCGAAGATAGAGTTCCTTCGCCTTCTGAGAAAACCTCTCGCTGGCTAGGGTCTTCTGTCGACGGTGGGAGCTGTCCCAGCCTACCCTCCGGCGTCCTCAGCGTTTCTTTGCCCTTGTGAGCGGTTTTCGACGTGTCACCCGTCGTCCGTCTCTGGCCGTCTTTAGAAGCTATACGCGCGAGGCTTTCGGCGATCAGCTTCTCCGTCGAGGGATCGCTCGCCGTCGCGCTAGGCGGTGCCGAATCTTTACTGGCAACGTAGGCACTCTTGCGAGGCGCGTCGCCTGAGGATTTGAGGTTAGCGCCCTTATTTACAGAAATCCCAGTTGCGGAAGCGGTGGCGGGGAGGGCTTGCGACCCTTACGGTCGGCGGAAGATGCCGGTGGGCCCGACGCCTCTGTTGACGCTATGGCTGCCTTCGTCTTCGACGAATGCGTGCCGTGGGGTATGGGCTTATGTGTTTTCCTGTGTTCGTCCTTGTCGCCGGGGTGTTCATCCCCATAAGTGGGGCGTGAGCCGGAATTGTCGGGCCGGGGACGGACGACGAGGAGCGGGAGCACTCCTTTGAGAGGTCTACAACCTCCGTTACGGAGGCCGTGTAATCACTGTCCTCGTCACATTCGGCAGCGGCGGCAGCTGGCGAGGAGTCAGACCTAGACATCGCATAGGCGGCCCACCTTTTGACCCTGCGGTCCTTTAACGTCTTGGGTTTAAGTAATTTACAGGCCGCACAGCCGTCCTCTATGTGATCGAGGGGC
The DNA here is from genome assembly GCF_040938575.1 of Ambystoma mexicanum. Taxonomy (NCBI): domain Eukaryota; kingdom Metazoa; phylum Chordata; class Amphibia; order Caudata; family Ambystomatidae; genus Ambystoma; species Ambystoma mexicanum. Next base: position 673,665,033 of record NC_090931.1, read on the forward strand.
AAGCAACGGTTACACCGTTTGTGCTTGTCCTTCCAGGTAAACTTGCCCTTGCAACGCGGGCAAAACCTAAAGGGCGTCCTCTCCATAGCTGAGGGCATGAAATGTGATTATGACCTTGAAAGAGAGGGAGGGGAAAGAGAAAGGAATTCTCAGAGTGTTAACAAAGAAATGACCAACAACCCCACTCTCCCACTGTTAGGCCGGCGAGGCCCGGCCACGTGTTCGGCAGCGCCGAAGGATCTCCTCCGCTCGTCCCTCCGTCGAAGATCTTGCTCGGCGGAGAACAGCTTGGCAACTACATCGAGGGAGGGATCTATGTGCTATAGTTAATAATAATAAACGACCAAGGGTCGAGGAGGATTTTGCAATGTCTCTCAAGGAGCTCCGCATAAAGGCGACCAATAACTGGGCGGAAAAAAAACAACCTGAGGGACCTCGACGCATGAGGGGTTGTGGGTACACTGCACGTCACTATAGGGATAGTGTTACAGACACGCCTTGTCGACGTCCCCTTTTCGACTACGAAAAACAAAATGCAATACTCCGCAGTGACCACTGGATGTCGGACTATGCACAGCATGTGATTCTAAGCAGATTAACAAACATCAGAAATAAACAGATATATATATATATATATACACAAACATACATACATACATACATACATACATACTCAGCCATGGTGTGTGGTACTGGCATAAAAACAGACCAATATTGATTCATTTGCCAGAACCATGTCCAAGACACCAGGTCCCAGGCAAATTGCTCAAGATGACCTGAATACTGAGTCTTCCCCCCGAAATGTCTACAGCCCAATATGCAGCAGACCCACCCACTCTCTCTACCCCCCCACCCAGCAAACATACCCACACACAGCAAACCTCTCACTCTCTTCACACACCCACCCTAACCCCACTTCTCTATCCCACCACTCATCTACTTATCCCCTACTCACCCTACCCCCACTCTAGCCCCATCCACTCATACTACCCCCCTCTTTCTCATCACAAGCCTACCCCCTCCCTTTACCTCAACCATGCGCCCTACCCCCTCTCTAGTCCCAACCACCATACACCCTTTATTCCCAAACACACACAGGCACCCTACCCCCTCTATTCCCCATCCACCCACCTTACTCGCTCTCCCTATGCCATCTCACTCTTGCTTTATTTCTTACCCTCTCATATCAAAGCAAATATTCAAACGTTATACAAAAATGATAATACAAAAGTACAAAACAATGATTGACACAAATCCAATTCTTATTGTGTCCAACATTCACAATGTTGGTCACTATAAACAACTTGGTAACCTATACAGTTGTAAGACCCACACTTCACTGTGACAAGAACAAACAATGTTGTAATTTCCCGAACAGTCATTGGATTTGTGTCCACCATTGTTTTGTACTTTTGTATCTAGATAATTATTGTATAACTTTTGAATATTTGCTTTGATTTATCTAAACGCATGTATACAAGTTCATGTTGGGAGGGATTGTCCTCATTTCAAAATGGCTTTTTTGATAAAAATGAACATGTTTTCGTTTACGAGTTGTGTGATTCATTCAATTCATGTCAACTTCAGATAAACCTTTTGTAAAAAAAAAAAAAAAAAAAAAATCACTAACTAAAGCTGCCAACAGTCTAGACAAATGAGTGATAGGGTACATAAATCCACCCTGGGACAATACGGGGCACATTTGGGGTATTCCTGCCTTAGAAGGAATCATATCTCTTAGGGCAGGGCACACAAAGCATGAAGGCACTCTCCCAGATAGGCTATAGATTAAGTCTGGAAGGGATGAAAAGGAGTCAAAAACTAAAGAATCCAGAAAATAGTACAGGGGGCCACCACATAAGGTGGAACAAAAAGAAGATTATCCACCTAAATGGTCACTCAGAAGTTCCCTACAAAGTTCTAATCAATATTTAAACCACCAGTAGATTGGTCTGAAAAGCTGAAAATACACCATTGCAAACAAAACACATCAAAATAAGGAGAAGAGAAAAGAATAATTTATGTGAGACAGGCATGGCGAAAAGAGAAAGACTCAAAGTAAGATTTCAAAACCTTAAAGTTGGTGTAATACCTAACTGGCCCCAACTCTAAAGGGATGTTTCCCTGAAATTATGTTTCTAAGAGTCATTGATGTCTGAAAGTCCAAACTAATAGTCTGTCTGTCTAAACCTAGGTTTACCCTCAATATATACAAAGAAATTGTTAGCGGGTCTTTTGTCAAAAATAAAGCACAGTGGTTTAACAGAAAAAAATAGGAAAACCAGGGTTGGTTTCAGGTGGCCTTCTTGCCAGGAGTGGTATTAAGCTCACAAAAATGAGCACAAACAGGGCTGCTTACAGGACCTTTGCCACAGGGTCCTTGCAGTGAATTCAAATACCTTCAGTGTCCGAGTTCCTTGCGGTTCCCTTCCCCAACTTCAAACACCACAAAAGAAATGTATCACAGTTCCTTTTGAAGCTTCTCAGGTTCCCTTTCCCATGCTGAAGTCCTTTTAACAATAAAGCAAACCAACATGTCTCCAACTTGGTTGGTCCTCTTAGGGTTCCCTTCCCCAAGCTCACGACTCTTCCAGCTTTTAACACAAACAAAATATATCACACTTCCTTTTAGGTTTCTTAGGGAGCCCTTCCCCAAGCCCAGGTCCCTCTAGTTCCAAACACAAATTCAGCTGGTCAGAACATGCCTTTTCCTTATTTACAGCTTTTCTTACATACAATTCTCTCATGGAATACAATCAGAGGCTTTCGAAAATGACAGGCTCTTTGCTTTTCCTAAGCGCAACCACTCTGATCCTTAGCCCCTCCCTTTATTTCTTACTTGCGCTTTCCTTTGTACCTTTTTATCTTCAGGTGCTTGTTGTGCACACTTGCGCAGTCTTTTATTCCTTTCACTTTGTTGTGCACACCTGTGCTGTTCTTTTCCACTCTATACTACTTCTATGTCTCTGGCACCTTCCTGCTTTATTGTGCTTCTTGCACCCTTCGGTTTCCCTCACTTCTGTCTTATGCCGTGCACACTGCACTTTCTTTCCTTTCCCGTGCATCCTTGCACCTTTAAACGGTCACTTTCCTTCTCTGTGCCTGTTCAGATGGATCTCTAAACTCGGACCTGGTGGGCAGAGGTTTAGGAGGCCACCGTTGGTTTAGTGAAACAGGGCAACCTCCTAGACAAGCCAGACCAATCTAGGCAGTTTGGTAGGCGGTCAAGACAAAGTCTCGGGAGGGGTGAGAGTGATCGAGGCCCACAATGAGCACACACAGTAACAAACCACAAATTACTCTTAGACAAGTGTATATGAAAAATCTCCATACATTTGTCGGCCAAACCAATATTTTATATATATACACACACAACATTTCTTAATGCGACAAATAAGTAAAACAGACACAACCTGTAAAGAGAAGGGTGAGTTAACACATTAGGAGCATTAGACAACTCTAGTCGTTCCCTAACTTTCAAGTCCAGCCCTAAGAAGTGGGGAGCCTTGTGCTCAACAGTACAGTTGTGCATAAAACACACGATCGAGCAGTTGGAACAAAAAGCAGGTTTTCTTGGGAGAGCTTTAGCAAGTGTAAGGGTGTCCCTAAAAACGCTCACACCAGAATCAATACACCACGCTAGGGAAAATAAGGCCAAAGGCGATCTTGTAAGGATAACAAGTTTAATCTTACAAATGAGGATGGTAGCAAAGGACTCTGCTGCCCGAACGGTCTTTTCCTGTCCCTCTTCCATTCCTTCCTACCAAAGTGGTTTCAAGCAGGAGTTTATACAGGTCCAACTTGCCATGGTGATGTCACTGGAGCATGACTTCAGCCCAATCCATTCTTTTTCCATGATAGTATGCTTCAAAACCTTCTTTCTTCGTTGTCTGCGGTTTTGTCAGGGCATTTGGTTCTACATTTTGCTAGCTATGCAAAAACACACTGCAGCTCAAGCTTCCCTCCATTTTGCCAACTATGCAAAAACACACTGCAGCTCTACAGACTTTTACAAACCTTGAGGCCTAGCCCAAGGAAATCTAAACATTGTTATCTATGTACAAACATATTTCATCCATCCATATTCCACTCATCCTGCTCACGTTATCTGGCTCTGTAGTTTCCTCCACAATTTAGACTCATATTTTATCTCTAAATGCACTTTGCCGCACAAAACATGCAAGTCCTATTCTTAACCCGCATGGACCCTTGACGGACAGCGGACGCCTGGTGAGTCAGTTTGTGCTTCGGCCATAGGGAAGACCACCGCACACTAAGGCCTGTGGTCTATTTAGATCCCACAGGCCGCATTCCTTCTGGGGAAGGGGGGGGCTTTGACTACTCTACAGCACTGACTAATCTTTTACAATGCCTGGGATCTGACATTACAAATCTATCCAACTAATAGTTGCGCCTTATATATCCTTCTGAAGACAAGAACTATCCTCTTCAGTGCTCGCCTATGGGTATGTGATTATGCTTGCATGAGAGAGCCTTCCCAGTGCCCCTTCTCCCTCCTAGTCCATTATAGTGCTTTGAAGATGTCTTGCCCAACTCTAAAGCACTTGGGGGTTCGGGAGGACCCTGGTTCATTCCCAACATTCCCCCCTTTTGTTACTTGTACAGTAACACTCATCCCCCATCCGACATATCCACAACCCAAAAAGTATAAGTTTGAATTTCGCTGTTTATTGTTTGGCAAGGTGCATTAGATCCCCCAATTGATACCATCATCTTTGCACCACTAGGTACTACATTGGCACAATATCAGAGACCCAATTGGCACGTGCAGAAGAGAACCAAGAAGAACACGATAACAGACTACAGTATTTTTACTGCTGCCCCCAGCCATGACGGGACCCAATCAAAGGCAAGCCATAGCCAATCCATGTTCTGAACTTCACCTTCTTTCTTCATCTGAACACCTAGATTGTGTACCGCCTCAATGATGTGGGATAATGACCCATTATCTGCATCCTCCGGCGGTAAAAAAAAGTGCAACAGCTGCTTCCCAACTTTTTACACACTCCTCCTTCTATGGCTGTTAATAGATCCAGCATATAGCGGTTCTGCATCGTCATGAAAGTCTCAACACACAGAGCTCTACTGTGATGGTGTTGAACCCATTCTCTCCATCATTGGCGAGCTGGACTAGCTGCCATCAGACTATTTGAATCCAACTGGCGTTAGCAGCTGCTTGTACCCATGGAGCCAAAAAAGATGAAAAAAGTCTCTGCTATGCTAGAATGTCGATACTCTTCAGGTATTCCTCTGAGCAGTGCGGAAGAGTCTTTTGAGATAGTTTGATCTCTTCTTTCCAGCTGTTCAAATCGTTCTTTTTCTGGCAGCATATGAAATTCTTGTGTGATCTACAAGTCGCCCTCTGCTTCTTTAGGTGCTGGAGTGGTTGTTGGCAGCTTGACAAGCAGTTCTTTTCCCTTCAGGTGTTCTTCCGGGATTACTATTAGTACTGAGTGCAGTGTGGCCAGGGAACATTTGCCCCTCAAGGATGATGGGAAGTGCAAGTAGACTTTTCGGCCACAAACCCAGTAGTAATCCGTCACCGCTGCTGTACCTTTCGTCATATCAGGGATCACGAGAGAGTGTTTGCGCCAACAGGAACTGTTCCTTCATTGCTAAAAACAAAGTTCGTAGTACTTGTCTATTTATTCGCACTGGCTTCTCCATTGTCGCAATCCGTGTCAGCCTTGTGATATATTGGGACCATATTTGCGCACACAGTCTGTACTCTGGAATTATTTCTTTGCTGTATTCGATCAGTCCATCTGCTGGGGACGTCACTGTGGTACCCTACAATTTGTAACGGAGATGCGAGTGACCTCCCACGGAAAAATATGGCGCTTGTAGATACTTGCTGTATTTCGTACTGCCACTGCATAGTGCTGGGTCTAGTTTGATGCTTTTCACTGCACACTGTGTGCCTAGAACGTGTCCTTTATCCTACATATCGGAGTACCAGCTATTAGACGACTGAATGCCAGAAACTGCGTCAAAGCCCAACCCCTTATATAAAATCATACATCATTCGTACTTAGTATTATTCGGCTAAGAAAATCTGTGTGGGTGGCCTGCAAAAAGTGAGACATTGTTGGATTCTTATTTATCCCAGACATATTCATACCATTGTTCACAAATCTATTAACATTATTCTCCTTTATATGTAACTGTCCATCTCCCCCACTTTATATGGCCACCCCACATAACAGACATACCTTCATACACTCCGACAACCACGACCAGTGTCACACAAAACAATATAATCATCGGTCTATCAAGAAAGTATAATGCAGAATTCCTAGAACGAATTACATTCAGTTTATCATTATCCCTACATAACAGGGAGGTTTAAACACGTCGGTCAGGAATCCTTGCTTATCCCTGGACAGGACAAAAAAGGTTACAGAGAGAGTGAGTGAGAGAGAAAGAAGAAAAAAAGAGTGAGAGAAAGAAAGACCCTTTTCCCCACCAGGGCCGACGGGGTTCTAGACCTTCAAAAATAGAAAATAATCAAAATTAAAAAGAATAAAAACTGAAAAAAGAAAAGAAAAAAGGAAAATCAGGGGTGTGCCACTGCACAACACCCTGGCATGGATCCTTTCTAAACATCTTCAGTTATGTCCTTGATCCATCAATTGACCTTTGCAATTGTCTCAGGTGCTCTTCAGACAGCCGAGATATGCACCGCCGTATCATAACATTCGACTAACAAAGTTTTTCACATAGATCAGCTCCCCAGATAATAATGGTCCCGTTGTTGCAGATATGTTTGCAGTTGCTGGCTCCTTCCCTTTCAGTCTGTCCGGTCCTTCACTCCTGGGTGGCGCAATCTGTTGGGAGATATATTTGATAGCATGCGTTAGTGCTGTTAAATATTACCTAAATTCCTCTCCTGGTACTGTTGCTGCTTGATGTGCATCTGATGCTTACTTGGGGGTTTGCATGAGCCTGTCTGACTATTTTGTGTGGTGTCAAATGGTGGTCTTTACTAGGCTGTACGCGTAAAGTGAAGAGGGCCAAACGGTGTACTCAGTTTTTCCTTAAACGTGGAACACAATGGTGACAGTTTACTTTTCAAAAACCCATTGATCCACTGCACAACGCCATCAGCCCGAGGGTGGTAAATTGAGCACATTCGATGTTTTATGCCCTATAGCCCTTACGACATGCTGAAATAGTGCTTTAAAGAAATGTATAAGGCAATATACCTCTTAATGTCCGTAATGTTATCCCTGGGCTGAAACTTGGCATGTCAGACAGTGTATTACTTTTTTTCGAAATGCTCTCCTGGAGGTTTGGCACAAACCAGTCCTCCTGGATATCTGCCACAACGTGTTGTTTCGAGCTGTGGGAGGGGAAATGTAGTTGCTCAACTGCTACAGAGTAATTCTTGGGGCATAACCACCTTCCCAGAACTCTCCTGTGGCCACAATAAATCAGTGGAAGAATGTTTGCATCCCCTTGCAACCATAGCTCCTTTTCCCCCTCAGGCGCTTTCCCTTGCAACTCTATGTTCTGTGATATGGGCAATGCTGTGTACGGAGCTGTGGTCTTGTCTTCTACAGGGGTGGTCACTATACACTCGGTTAACATTGCATCTCGGAGACAGACTGTCAACTTGGCCGCCTGGTCTGCAACCGCGTTGCCCTTGGAGATTACCTCCATGGCATTACTATGGGCAGAGCATTTGACGACTGCCACAGCCGAGGGCCATGATAATGCTTCATTCAGTTCTTCCAACAGCCTTGCATGCTACACTGGAGAGCCATCTGCCCTCCGAAACCCTCTCCTCTTTCACCAAGACAGACCCGCATGCACAGTTTTCGTGACATATGCCGAGTCGGAGTAGATGGTGACACGGCCCTTGAGATGCTCTCAATGCCTTGATGAGAGCAACAAGTTCCGCTGCCTGAGCTGAATAGTGCATAGGTACTCTTTTCATGATCAGAACTTCATGGTCCCCCCCCCCCTTTACCGCACACCACTGCGTGCCTCTGTCCCGTCTCCTGGTCAATTGTGGATGACCCATCAACATATCTCCTCCCGTAAATGCACTGTCTCTAGCTTTAGATTTACCCTCCTCTTTACCCTCAAATGTAGCAGTCATGCATGGTTAGGTCATCATCAGTAGGTGTCTGTCAAAAATGTGTCAGTAGTCACTGTCCTACAACTTACTATATGAATATGAGGTTTGGATATTATAATCTCATATGCAGAGGATCTGAGTCGTCAAGGTCGATTTAGACCATTCCAAGATGGCGAATAGAGTTTGTTCCACAAACAAGGCAACAGAGCACACCATGACAATTATGGAACTTTTCTCTATTGCAAATGCAGCCCCTGCGAGTGAGTGCCTGTTTGCACGCAAACTGCCCCTGCATGACTGAGTCCAGCATCCCACTATAAGCCAATGGCTTGTAGCCAATTGTGCTCTTTTGAGTCATTACTGCACTCATGAGCCGTCCAGAGTGGGAAAATAAATAAAACTCTTCTGTATAATCCGGAGTTGCTAAACAGGGGCTGTGCAAATAGCTTCTTTCAAGTCCTTAAATTGTCTATTCATTTCTTCTGTCCATTCCAATTTACCGTTTTTCATCTTCTGTCCTTCTCTGAGACTTCATAACAGCGGCCTTGTGTAGGCTGCGTAGTCTAGGATCCATGCCCTACAATAATTACATAAGCCCAAAAACTGCTGCATTTCATTGTCAGTACTGGGCCTAGGGTTGGCGCGTGCTGCCGCTGCCCTATCTGGTAGTATTTTATTCCCGTTTGCCGAGATAAGTTGCTGCAAATATAGAACCTCCTGTTGGCATTATTGTAGCTTCTTTTTATCTGCCTTGTACCCTTTGTGAGCCAGCAATTGCAATAATGCAATAATAGAATGCCTCCTGCACTGCTGTTCATTTTCACTACATAGCAGCAGATCATCCACATACTGGGTGATGGTGCTAGGCACCTGAATATTTCCCAAGTCGGCATATAGCACAGACAATACTTTGATTTACAGTACCCTTGAGGCAATCTCGTGTGCTCCAAACGCTGTTGACCATGCATAAATACGCAGTGAGATACCATGAATCAGGGTGGGATGAGAAGAACGCATTCTTCAGATCCACCACTAAAGTACGCCGCTGTCTTGGGAATGCTACACAAGATCACTGCATAATTCGGAACTACTGGAAACTCCTTCTGCACCACGTCATTAAGAGGATGTAGATCCTGGTTCATCTTCCAATTACCCCATGTTGCTTTCTTGACTGGGTATATGGCCGTATTACACAGGGAGGTTGATGGCACGACGATCCCCAAGTCTAATAGAGCTTGAATAGTGCCTTTTATCCCTTCCTTCGCTTCCCTCAACAACAGGTACTGCCAAACCCTCTGCAGTACCGCGCCTGACTTCAACGTAATCTGTACTGGGATCACATCTCTCAGTAACCCAACATCATGTGGATTAACAGCCCATAATTGTGCTGGCACATATCGCATGTCCTCCTCAAAAAATAAAGACGGGATCACCACTGCCATCAGGGGGCACTGAAGGGGATGTAGATTTCCAAAGATATCTACCCATTTTGCTCACTGTCTTCAAATAACTCACAAGTCATTTCCTTCAGTTGTACTGTCGGATCTACACAGTACCGTGTGCCACTTGCACCCATCCTGATCTGTTCCAATCAGGACTACTCTTTGGTCTGACACTACTAGTCCTTACAAATCTAATGACAATATTGTTCCCCGCTACAACCTCAGTGGCACCATGGGTCGGAAAAATCTGTGGGCACTCGCCAGCATTTTGTCGCAATTTGAGGCACTGCTTTTACTAGTACCTTGATGCCATAGACAAAGATGTCCGGGACCACAGGAACTCCGACTACTGACTCCCTTGCCATTGCATTGATTTTTACCATTGCTCGAGCTACACACATCCCCGGAGTGGAACACACTACCCCTTGATCTGTGAATGATATAGTTACATTTAATTTACTGAGCAGATCAGTGTATGGAACCGTAGAAATAGCCCCAGAGAATCCCAGCATGTTAAGAGTTTTTTTGCAAAGGTAGCGGGTGCCCCTCTATCGAAAGAACAGACTTGATAACCTGTTCAGTGGTTATTAACCACTTGAGAGTTCGCAGCCACTGCTTTTACTCACTGTGCCTTTCACAGATGGGAAATATCCATTTGCATATCAGTCTTTGTCCTGCCCAGGGGCAGTCCAGCACCGAAATGCAATGGGATTGGTAACCAGTCCAGCACCGAAATGCAATGGGATTGGTAACCCTAGGTCTCCTGGGGGCAACCAGACGTGGTCTCCCTCTCACTGTGCTTAGAGAGGCATCAGCTTCACCTCACTGATGATCCCCAACAAGGGTGAAACACGTGTATGGGGTTGCTGGTGGTACTCTCGTTCAGGTTGGAATTGCCATTGCATTTCGGTGCTGGACTGCCCCTGGGCAGGACAAAGACTGATATGCAAATGGATATTTCCCATCTGTGAAAGGCACAGTGAGTAAAAGCAGTGGCTGCAAACTCTCAAGTGGTTAATAACCACTGAACAGGTTATCAAGTCTGTTCTTTCGAGAGAGGGGCGCCCGCTACCTTTGCAAAACTATGTAAAGAGTTTTACTTGATACTGGAAAGTTCCCCTCCATAATGCATGATTTAGTTGCACCTGAATCTACCATAAATATAAATTGCTTGTTTCCTAGTTCCTCTTCCACCAAGGGCTCCTCTTCAGGGTGTGCAGATGACTGGACAGGCGAGTGCTCTCTGTGGGCTGTCCTAATCAGAATATGTCGGCCAGCCCTTTAAGAGTACTGATTTTTTGACCCCCTCGCTCAAATTGCGGGTGTCCCATTCCTTGAGGTCCTCGGAATCCCTGCCCTGGAGGTGATAGTCCATAATTAAATCCCATCTGGGGATTGTTTCTGCATTCCCTTGCGAAATGTCCCCACCTCCAGCAATACCAGCACTGATGTTCCCAATTCTCCTCCCCGGGGCCTTATTTCCCCTCCCCTAAAGCCTCCTGCCCTTGCTCCTCGAAATCCTCCTCTTAAACTTGGTGCTCCCCCCTACTGCCACTGTGGGTTGGGGTACTGTCCCCCCCCCAACCCCATTGTCCCTGGAATCCTTCGACCCATAATGCCGCAATTGTGGCATTCACAATCTACTGAGTATCTCCTGTCCTCTCCCCGCGCCAGTGTCATCACCGGTGCTTGGACGACCACCTTATTTAATTTCTTTTCCACTAGTTTTGCCTCATCGTTTTCCGCTTCTGGACGGTCTCCCTGTCCTGCTCCTTGATTCTCTTACAATGGTGGACTATTATACTTTGTATCTCCACCCACCCTTTGGCTTCAACTCTCACAATTTTATCTAGTGCCTTCTGGACCTCTTTTGGTAATCTCTTTACGGTAAAGTAGGAAAATTGTACCAAATGGTCCATTGCCCTCCTGTCTCAACTATCTGCATTTCCTGTAACTTCACATTTCCAGTAACTTAAGAATAAACCTAAATGGGTCCTCATCATCACCTATTGTGCACTGCATTAAAGAATGTAAGTCAGGTGTGTCTGGGTACATCTTTCGGAGGGAATCCCATATCCTTGCCATTACTTCATTAAAGGCTGCTCCATCATGTTCGTTATTTGCAAGTTATCCCAGGGTACCCAGCCTTAACCCATATGTCCACAGCCTGGTTGTCAACTATGGCGACCAGTAAACTCTTAAGGTCTCCCAGTGCTAAGGCCACCACTGCTCTTTGTTTCTCAAATTCGTAGTTCCATTTACTGGCTCTGGCTGTAAGTTGGGGGAGAGCTTTAATCAAATGTTTTTCTATTTGAGGCCATGGCACATACTACGTCATAAGAGGCATCTGCATGTCTATTTTGTTTTCAACCCCTTATGTTACTATTTTTCTGACCTTGTACTACCACCATTAAATCTGGTTGATTTCTCAGTCTGTCCCTTCCCCATGCCTCCTGGCGGGGATGGGTTTCTCGCCTCCTCCTCTCCTCAATCTCTTTCCCCCCCCCCTGCCTCTTCCTTATTTCTGCCATCTTGATCTTGCCATTGATTTTCACTTTCTGGTTTGAGTCTTTGTCCATACCCTCTCCCCATCATCTTTTTCGACACAAACATTTCTTGTTGCCCCAGTGCTGAATGTAACAAAAAAATCTCCTGACTTCCAATCCCCTATTTTCTGCACCGGTACCCTTATTTCTGGTGTGACTTCTCCAGGTCCTTTTAACCTGACCAACCTTTGCCGCAACGCTCTTAACTCGTTGTTCATATCGGCTTGTAAAGCCCCTGGGTACACTGATGCTACGGGCATGTCAGCGCTTGTGGATGGGTTATATGAGGTGGAGGTGCAGACGCTCTTTGATCACCCCCTCCCCCAGTTGCTGATCCTGACAATACTGTTGTTAACAATGTCTCTACCACTGGAGGCTTATCGACTGGATTTGTATACCCTACTGCAGGTTTAGGCGTAACGGAGTATATACCCTTACATTGGATCTCTTTTTTTATCTTCATGATCTTCCATATCCTCAAAAAACCTCCAGAGATCTTTCTTTTTATAACTTCTTTCCCTTATATTGTGCTGCTAAAAAGATGGACATTCTGCTAGGAGAGCCCTGCTCTGGCCAGGAACACCTATTGTCTATGATATTTTTCTATCCTGTCACAGTACATTGGCAGGGCCTTATGTGTGTGTCTTATTCGTATTTCATCCCCCATACTAATATTGCGCGCGTCCCTTATGCTTCACTTAGACCTTACTGCTATGCTGTGCACGCTGCTGCTTGTTACACAGAAATACAGATCAACCCACTTTCCTCCCACCCCTTTTTTCCCTTCCCCACTTTGTTTTACACACACCACAACTCATCCACCGGCCTTCCTTTTTTACCACGAAAGACAGCAAGAAAAAATATACTACAATAATTGATTAAACTCCAGGCCCATTCCTTATACCAAGCCACTACTTGTTGTTTTCCTTATATCGTCATAGCACCACCTTCTCAGCTTTTTTTTTTTACATGCTGAGAATCCCATTGCTTTCATAGTCATAAAAGAATTCCACGTGGCACTACCTTTTCAATCTTATCTTTATACGCTGCGGCTCCCTTTTTCCATTATAAAAGTAGAAAAGCAGAAATACGTGACAATTTCAACACATAAACCAACTCCTGTCCAATCTATACCTTACCACATCACCGAAATCCTATCCAATCTACGTCATTGACCTTGCACTCCATAAATTCACACCTTACATACTGTCATACACACTTGTCCCCTTCGTGTTATCTCTTACAAGAGTCTACCTACATGAGCGTGTCCACCCGAGTTTCTCCGTTACGTGGTCCAACACTGGCCTGTCCTTCTTACTGGAGCTGTGCCCCACTTCAGAGAGCTGAGAAGATTTTTATTAAAATGGCTCCTAATACCGCTCAGGAAACACGTGTTTTTTGATTTTGGGGGTCCGGTCGCTGTAGGTGGCTGCGGCTCTTTTCGGCCTGGAGCCTCCGCAAGGTACTGGTTAAGCTGGGATCACGTCTAGATAGTCGCCACTTGTAAGGGTGTCCCTAATAATGCTCACACCAGAATCAATACACCCCGCTAGGGAAAAGAAGGCCAGGGAGATCTTGTAAGCATACCAAGTTTAATCTTACAAATGAGGATGCTAGCAAAGGACTCTGCTGCATGAAAATTCTTCCATCCGTCCCTCTTCCCGTTGCTTCCTGCCAAAGTGGTTTCATGCAGGTGTTTATATAGGTCCAACTTGCCATGGTGATGCCACTGGAACTAGCCTAATCTGTCCTTTTTCCACAAGAGGGATGCTTCAAAGCCTCATTTCTTCGTTGTCAGCTGTTTTGTCAGGGCATGCTGTTCTACATTTTGCTAGCTATGCAAAACCACACTGCAGCTCTGCAGACTTTTACAAACCTTGAGGCCTAGCCCAAGGAAAACTAAACATTGTTATCCATGTACAAACATATTTCATCCATCCATATTCTACTTATCCAGCTCACGTTATCTGGGTCTGTAGTTCCCTCCACAATTTAGACTCATATTTTATCTCTAAATGCACTTTGCCTCACAAAACATGCAAGTAATATTCTTAACCTGCATGGACCCTTGACGGACAGTGGACACCTGGTGAGTCAGTTCGTGCTTCGGCCATAGTGAAGACCACCACAAACTAAGGCCAGTAGTTTATTTCAATCCCATAGGCCGCATTCCTTCTGGGGAGGAGGGGGGGGGGGGGGGAGGAGTTTGAATCCTCTACACCACTGACTAAGCTTTTACAATGCCTAGGATCTGACATTACAAATCTATCCAATAATAGTTATTGTCTACAGAAGGATATATAAAGGCGCAATTAACTATCTTCTTCAGTGCTCGCCTATGTGTATGTTATTATGCTTGCATGAGAGAGCCCCTCCTGCCCTCTAGTTCATTATAGTGCCTTGAAGATGTCTTGCCTACCTAAAGCGCTTGGGGGTTCAGGAAGACCCTGGTTCCTTCCCAACACAAGTCAGGAAGGGGCTTGAGGCGATGAAGAATTGGTTCCCACTATTCGAGTAGTGTCTACCCTTTGGCAGCAAAGCAGTTTTCAAATGGTGAGAATAGCAAGGGGCACAGGCTAACCCAGCCAAGAGTGAATGCCTTTTATGGGGTATTTGTGCATAAAAGAGATAAGTTGTGCGAGGGGACCACCAGTAAGCGATGGAAGTACTCACCGCCCCTCAGCACAGTCCGGACCAAACTTTGACAGTTTAGTCAAGGTTGCTAATAGGCTCCAGTCCTGCAATTTTGTGGCCCTGCGGCAGAACGGTTGTCTGCGACAGGACAACTGCCTTTTCTCAGCTTCCGAAGGAGATGCAAAGAAAATTCCAGTGCAGCAGGCTTCAGGGCACAGTAGAGGAGGTCAGCAAGACAGCAAGACACCAACGGCGACTGTCACTAACAGGTAGTGATGCGGGAATCACAGATGTGTGCAGCATTAAGCAGTCGCCTAATTCAGGACATAGAGGAGCTACGAAATTTGGCAGGAGAAGGCACGGAACCGCAAGCAATATCTCAAGTCTCGGGTTTCAACTCAAGACAGTAGCAACTCTGCGGCATACCCAGAAGTAGAGCTGGACAGTTCACTGGATGGCCCAGGAACACTTCTGAAGGGGCTAGTTTGGTGGGTAAACAGAGGGCGCCGAGAGTAGTTGTTCCCAATACTCCAAAAGGGACTAAGTGCCCTGGCAGGCCATCTTGATCGATGAAGAAAACAGGGGTCCGGCAGGACAACAGAGGGCGAAGGGTGCCAAAACCTTCTAATGCGCCTCTGGCGGTTTCACAAGTCCGTTTCTTCATGCAGTATACTTGGCTCCTTCTGTAGTTCGGGGAGAACTCGGGTGATCGACCTGGAGTGGATGCAGAGGCCCTTCTCTTATCCAAGATTAGCTTCACTTCCAATCGAAGATCTACTCTCATGCAGGCATCCCATTCATGCACCAATCACGCCAACGGCAGTCCGAGTCATTCTGGCACTCCAGACATCCTGGCACCGGTAGTGTGGATTGGGACAAGACAGTCCCAACTCGCTTCCTGGGCACACACACGTGACATGCAGAAGCCTGCGAAAGAGATCGGTTTTCGCGGGAGGCTGCATACCCAAATAAGGAAAACCCGGGTTACTCGACTTGGGTGAAGGCAAGGGACAAAATGGCCCTGGGACAGAACAAAAGACTTTGCGGCTCGGCCATTTTCGGACCTGGCCACAGTCCTGAACCAAACGCGGTAAATGCAATGTGATCCAGTAAAAAGAAGTCAAACACAAAAAGTAACTGCTGCCACAAGTTCGTCCCAGGCACACTCGTTCAATCATCAAAAAATCCTTCGAGCGTGTCTAGGACCATAAAACAAAAAGGACCCCAGCGCACGGTACTGGAAGGTTCATTGTGCACTGTTAAAAAGTTACCAAGAAATGGCAACATAGTCTGAGACTAAGGGAAACATAGTTTCCCAGTACTGACAGTGTCAGAGACGTGTCAATTTCCCCATAAGTGAGCAAAAGCCCAGGGGAGCACAGCTGAAGGAAAAGTCAGGATAGGATAGTTTAAGAAACAAAGTAGAAAGAGAGAAAGAGAGAAAGCGAGTAACAGAAGAGAAAACGTGCACGTGAGCGGTGCAGAAATAAGAAGGAAAGCAAAGCAGTTAGAGTTGAAAGAAAGGGCAAGCGGCCCGAATGCAAAGTTAAAGCAGATAGAAGCAAAGCAAGAGAGAAGTGCAAGGGCGCACGATAAAGTCAAGAGAGATCTGGCGGCCAGACTAAAGTAAGGAAAAGGTGCGAGTAGGCACTGTTGGAAAAGATTTCATCAATGTGTAATTTTCCATCCATTTGTGGACCTCCCAAACCTTTTGCTTTGGCTATCCTCCTTGCTTTCTGCCCTTTTACAAATCTTGCATTTTCCAGCCACCTGCACACTCCTGAGTTTCTCTCTCTCATGCGAAACTCACCGGATAGCATATCGCTGGCAAGCTGTCTCTCCGGGATGCTTTTGGGTAGATGTCTGGGTCTCACGACCAGCCCCTCAGACACCCTTGGGACTGGCACACGGCCCAAGGGAGCAAGCAATTCCACGGACTCTGCCAGCAGGGTCCGAGCTGCCTCGCTCCGGCTCTCAGGAGACACAGGTTCCCAGCCACGCTGCAGCCCGCCTCATACACCAGGCCAGCATCACAGCACGTTGCATTCCTATGGATCCTCCTTCCTGCAGCTCCCAGTGACATGAAAACAAGCCTAAAGACAGATTTTCACATCCCAAGCGGCATGTAGCCATTGATAGCTGAAGAATGGTCGTCAAACATACAGCACACATTTTACACTTGCGGGAAGAATATTTCTTGGCCTCACCAAGATCTAGTAGTGGCGCTTTCCTGTTCTGACAGATGAGCAAACCACAAACGGCACAGAGCTGCCTGTTTCAGTAGGTGCAAGCGTTGACTTCACACCATTGAGTGTTATATCTGGTAAGGATTCAAGGACAGGAAATAGGCAGAACGAATAGAAGCATGGTGCACGTCTGCAAGGCTAAGAAGTAACAAGTGACAAAACGGTCTCTTTGCTAAGCCAAGTCCCATGTAATGCAGTGGATGCGGTCACTGAACGAGTACAAAACTCTCTCTAAGAGGTGCTAAAACCCACTTAATGGAGTTGTACATACGAGACCGTACTGAACGAGCACAGTGACACGCTGAGCTCTAGGACTTACTCTTCCAGATGGCGATTATGACGCACTCACACAGGCAGGGGAACCTTGTTAATTCATACAAGGCCCAAGCAAAAAGAGGAACAGAGAAGCAGACTTGCCTGTCCATCGAGGTCTGAGCAGAACAGCAGCAGGAAAGATAGCTGGGCCCAGCTAAGCATAACTCAAACCCCAGAAGGCGCTGTTGCATTAGAAGCACATTCTGCTCTAATCGCGAGTGAAGGGTGGGGACTTGCCGAGTGCCTTTAGATGGCGTATAGTATAGCATAGCTCCATTAAGGGTACACATGCTGGTAAACTAAAACCACCACTTGTTCTGTCATTTATCTACTCAAACATGCTCTTGGCCCACATGGCAATCTTGTTCATTGGTGTGATATTATGTTATATTATATCTGCTTTTGCTGTAGTTTGTGTAATGAGAATAAGAGCCCTCAGAAGATGGGGTGTCAAATATGATGACGCCTAAGAGAAGTGTATAATTCAGAGAAATGTGTCAAGAGTGGTATCTCAGAGTCCAAGAACTTTACAATTCCTGGCTATATATGTTTAATCATGTTGGTACACACACACACACACACACACACCCCACCCACCCCCTCCCCCCCCCCCCCCATATGAAACGACCGATGATCACAGCCTCAACGAGGTAGCGATAAGAGGCTCATGGTCACGCCTAAATCGTAGGCAATTAAGTTACCAGCTTGTGGCTTCTCTGATCCAAAATGCCTCTCCAGCTCGCTCATCCGTCGTTTTAAGACCACGCCTTTTATTGCGGAAAAACCCATCAAGTGCAGTCAGGTGTAAATGGTCACTATTAAATGCCTGACCCTGCCCGACTATTAGTGGAACAACTCGAGTCCTTTCTAGGGTAGATTTCCCTTATGTTCCCCATGGTATTCCTATGGGTAATCTTTACTGATCTTAGTCACCTCTTCCTCGTCTCTGTATTTGTATTTGTTGGAAATGGGGCAAGATTGAAGATACCCCACATAAGGCGGAGGAAGTCAGTTGGGGTATTTTTGGGACTGGGCGAACACCATGTTTCACCCTTGGGTATTCTCCCAATCTCTCATAACCCTCCACTCAGGTGATCCTCCTTCGTTTCTCCACCCCCCAGGGTCAGGATCCCAAAATATTGGGCCTTCCCAGGCCACCTGAATGGAAGATTATGAGGGAGTGGGTGGGTGAGAGAATACAATCAGGTTTCTTACACTTATTAAATCCTCTTCACAAAAAATTAATAAGGAGAGTGCAATCATGGTGAGCACCAAGATAATTGTTCATGACATCAAGAACTCTGGTGTGTGGGTTTAGCTGGAAGACAAGATAGGAAGTATCTTTGATAACCTCATCCAAAGAAAAGCATAACCAGTGGTTGCCCAGCTATACCCTAGATAATGGAATTCTCGATTTGGAGGAGACCTCAATTTGGTTTTAGACCCATCTAAAGTTAGATCAGACCCTCAGATAATAGCTCTATGAAAGGGGGCAGTATCCCGTTTGCAAGATGTGTCTGCCGATCAAAGATATTTTCAATAAGCACATTTCACATTAATTTGACTTTAGACTGGATTACCTGCTAGCAGGTATAGATAAGGGAAAACAACCAGCACGCAGAGATTTGGCACACTCATTCTCAGATGAGACCAAGAACAGAGTATGATGGGGAAGCAGGAATAGTAGTTGGAGACTAAATACTTGAGGCATTTGACAGGCAAACTCTACAGGGGCGACTGATTTGTCCCAAAAAGCATATTTTGTTTGCAGTCCCAGAAATGCAAACGGATGGATTCTCCTCTGTCACCCCAATGCCAAAGTTCTACCATTTTATTTTCAGTCATGCATTTACATCCTAGAGGCATTCAAATAGTTAAAGATCAGTACTGCAAGAAGGTATACTTCAAGGTAGAACACAACAACTCCAAGGTAGCAAAAAACAATCATGATATTATCACGAAAGATACCAAATGGCCTGTGATGGAGATGGGCAAGCGGATCTATTGAGCTGGTCATCATTAAGTAACAGTTTCTACATATAAGCATGGTCGAAATCTTGGGAGTAAAAGTATAGGGAAGAGAAAATAAAATCTGGACAAGAAAGGTCAGGAAAGAATTAGAGGGATCACTTACAGATAAAACAGAACATTCAAATGTACAGTGCTGCTCACCAAAACATGCTATCGCAGCTGAGAATCAATGAGCCCTTTTTTCCCCCCCTGGTACAATCCACTGCATATCACTTATAGCACCCTTACTTTCATGCTTCCTTCTCTTACTGCTCAGTCAAAAATAAAAGTGAAAGCAAGATGCACAACTGTGGATGCCATCTTGGAATGGCGTTTCCAGGCACCGTTTTGTACAGTGTACAGCGAAGTCTTTACTATATCCATTATTTAATTCCCTGGCTTCACGTTCATTCATAGCTATTTTAATAGAGTTTGTGGTATTCAATCTTTTTTCAAAAGCACCTTCTGATATTTGAAGTATCGGCACTTTGTAAAAGAATATTAGAAATGCAACACTTATTTTCTTAGTTATAATGACACTGCAATCTATTCGCACTCACCAAATGTTTCTTTACATTTGTTAATTTATACAGGAATACATTTATAAATGGGTGAGCCTTTTGTTAGGTAGATTTTCATATTGTATCTCCTCTGCATGAGACTCCCCGAGAACATTTTGCAGGACATATGGATTTTTGGTCTGTTCACCTAAGTGAGAGGGAGCATTTTTTCCACACTAGCTCATTCTTTTACCCTATCCATTGGGACACTTTTTATTTATTTTTGTAACTCTTGGAGAAATGCTTTCCTCCAAGTTGTTGTCATCTGTCATTGAATTTTGCTACACACAGCACTCTGTGCAGTATGGCTTAGAGCCCCTTGGACTTCCCTTTTTATTTCCTGTTATTTTCCTTATGAGAACTAATGTTCCCAAGGGCAGGGGGATATTTGGTATCTTTCCTACCTTTTATATTGTGAAATCAGCACACCCCATCTTTTGTGGAGTGCTGAGGGGCAACATAGGATTCCTTTTCTCACTGCTCCTGTAACATTTTGGTATTATTGACTTGCTAACCTGAATTGCTGGTCGTAGGGACATTATCCTACATACTGTTGTGCGATGTGTACTCCCAGGCGGTACTCACAGCTGTGGTAGGGCACAAGAGGGTCACCATTGACCCACAAGGAGGACTATATTTTTTTGGGCCATTTCTCGTTTGCATATCCTTTCTGCCATGCTGGGTTGCAGAGGTCATGGTTTGATTTTTGTTTTCAGCAGGTTCCCTTTCGGAAGCCAACCCAGGCTCCAGTGCATCTGGGAGGACAGGAAACGGGGAGCGAGGGGGGGCGGGGGGGACTCCAAAACTCTGCTTTACTTAGTCTTCTGCTGTGCCTGCCTGGAACCAGTTCCAACTGGGGGGCAGGCTGTCCTGAAAGGACAGCCACCAACCAGAGTTTGAATGGTGCATGGGTGGCGATTGGGTGGGTTCCTGCATAAAAGGCATGGATCCTGAGGCTAAAGACAAGCTGACCCCTGGAACAGAAGAACCAAAGAGGAAGAAGAGAAGATGTCCACAGCCACTTCCAGATTACCAGAGAAGCCCTCTGAGTAACCACTGCTGCCCGACCCCTTCTTCCAAGCATCAGGACTCCTCTGAAGTGGATGACATTCCCCTTTAGGTTGGTGGGACCAATCAGTCTTGGGACGGCATGCATTTTGAGCCATAAACTTCCTACGCTGCAAACCCCCAATACCCTGGGACATGCGACCATTGTGTAGTGCATAGTCTTCTGAAGATCGAATCCTCCCGGTACTTTGGTGGACTCCTTCCAGACCTCCAGAGGCAAGATTTGATTCCTTGAAGTACCATCACCAGAGTGCCGAACCGAGAATGCGAGACGAATCGACCAGGCGACAACCGCTCTTTTTCTATAACTCTTAGTATGTCAGTGTCTCTTTGGGCCTATGTGCAGTTCTTTGTAGCAGCTACAGCCCGGTTCTCCCTTCTAAGATAAGCCTGGCTACTTAGCCGTTGCTACCAACGAATTTATGTGGTTCAGGCCTATACCAAGAGTTGGAGCCCTGTGTCCCAAGTGTGAGTCTTCTCTAGTCTTACCTAAAGTGGACTTTATAAAACTCCCCAACACCTTTGTTTTGCTTTTCCGATTGCTCTGGCATTTAGATGGATGTCATCTTGAGTGGAACGCCCATCGACACCTCACAAACCAGTCAAGGTTGCAAAGTTTCTCCGGAATTTCTCTCACTCTTATCTCGCAAATACAAGCATTTATAGCTATAAAGCGATAAAGAAAGTTATTGTACAAATGCTTCTCTATGACAACATGAATAAAGATAAGCTATTACAGGGTTAGAAATTGCAGGGCGATATTAAGCTCCTTGTCCTAGCATAGTTTACTTGACACAAACGGCTAACGGAGCTAATTGTGGCTTCTCAAGCACCAACTGGTGCTATGCAAACATCTGTGTGTTTGGAAATGTGTAAAACTGTAAATTAGGACACAGATAGAGGACATTTTAAAGCATAATTAACTTACTGCTTTATTTATTTAAAGTGTTTTTATTAGCATTTTTTATGAGAAACATCCAAACCCCCACCCACTCCATCCATCCATCCCTCCCCCCCGCTCCGTCACATATCAAAGACGTAATTTTAATCCTATACATATTAGCAGGCCCGTCAGCCTTCTGACACCATAGAACTACTTCTAGGGGCCTCCCAACCACCGCTGTATACATTCACAGCCAGATTTTCTCTTGGTTTCCCCCAAACCACTCCCGGATTATCCGAAACTGTACCGCTTGGTAATACATTTTCAAATTTGGCACCTCCATCCAACCACTCGTTATGGGCGCAGTCAGTACTTTCCAAGCCACCCTTGTTTTTTTTTCCTTTCAATATGAAAATCCCCACCACCCTATTTAGAATCTTAAAGAATTTGAGGAACTGGTAGTGGTAAGGCTTGGAAATAGTACAATACCCTTGGAAGCACTACCATTATAATTTCATTAATTATACCTATCCAAGAGATGGTCAGGGAATTACGCTCCTTCAGCTACTTTTTGATCGAGTCGGATTGGCCTGATGCATAGATTCCGAGGAACAGACTTCAAATAATGACCCACATCCATAGACCATTCCTTTGACACCACCCCCCCCCCCTGTAGAACCATCATTTCCGATTTATGAATATTAATTTTCAGGCCTGCCACTCCACCAAATTTTGCCAGCTCTACAGTTAGCCCTGGTAACGAACTATCCAAATCGGTTGCTGTGAGGAGTAAATCATCGGTGAACCCCTTCACTTTATGCTCCACTCCTCCAAATTGTATGCCTCGAATATTGTCCTCCTCCCGGATCTTAGATAAGAATGTCTCCAAGTGTATCGATAACGGGCAGCCCTGTTTTCCCTAGTCACCCGGATTGCCTCAGACACATAACCATTAATGGCCAACCGTAATACCGGCGATTGATAGTTTGCCTGGACCATTCGTAAAATTCTCGGCCCAAACCCCATAGCCTCCACCCGGTAAAACGCCTTTTCCGCATCTAAAGTTAATACCCCTGCGGAAAGCCATGACTTATTTGCCTATCAGATGACTCACTCGCCTTATGTTGTCAAATGTTTGCCTTCTCTTGACAAAACCAGACTGATCCGGATGGATACGTTTAAATATTTGTTTTTCCAATCTTGATGCTAATAGTTTAGCATATATTTTCACATCGATATTAATAAGAGCTATGGGTCAGTATCACTCACATCGTGTTCCAGCTTTGTCAGTTTTGGGAAATAACACTACCTTTGCCTCTTCCATGATCTGAGTAATACATCCCAAACTAGTAAAGGAGTTAAAAAGAGAGGTCATCACGGGGGGCGCTGTTGAGCAGCCGAGGAAAATGGCTGCCTAGCCAATGAGCTCCGTCTCTACCCACGACAATCTGTTGGACATCGGCGGTATACGGAATACTTCCACTACGAAACCACAACGATTTTGGTCCCCCTATCATCCTGTCTACCCGAGTGAAATTTTGACGAGAAACGGTGCTGGGAAAGGGAGGCACGGGCTTTGGGCCCTGTGGTGCGACGTCCCCTCCTCGCCAACCCCGGACGAGACGACCTGCGGCCTTCTGACACGCCGCCCTCGCGGGCCTGCTGGGCCCCCCGCTCCGAGGCGCCTCTGGCTTGCATACTGAGCGACTCTCACCCCCGCTGCTGTCTCCGTGACGCCCCCGCGGGCCTTGTGAGGCTCCTTCACTGCGCCCCTACTCCATGCGACGGAGGCCTGGGCGGGCCCACACCCAATATACACCCTACGCGGTGGCTGCGACAGAGGCCGGATCGCCTCCATTGGATGCGGACTGGACGGCCCGAGGGTGCTCTCGGCCGCCACACCCGAACCTGGTTCTTCACCCCTGGAGGGCTACGGCGGGGGTCCCTGCGGCGAAGTGGGCGTACAAACCTGGGCTGGGCCTCGCTTCCTCCGGCCTGACGGGGCCCCCAAACACCCCCCTACATCGCGCTGGGGCGCACTCACGAACGCTCAGCCTGGGGACGATATTTTGCCACTACCTCCTATCAAGCCGGATCTGCTCCCTCCACAACGATGCCCAGTAAGCCGAGGCCTAACGGTAAACCAGGCGCCATGGACAGATTCGCTAAAGTGGCGCCTACGGCGGAGCGCGCGGCGTCCTCTCCGCCACCTAAAGAGGAAGAGGAATGCGCCCAGGACCCCCCTCAGGTAGACCTCTCCACGATGATGGAATCCATGGCTAAAAACTTTGCTGCCTTCCATGAAAAGCTTTATGACATCAATGCGAACGTCGCCTCAATGAGAGCGAAGATCGAACAGCACGGGACCAGAATCGCCGAGACGGAGCAGAGGATCGGGGCAAACGAGGATAACGTCCACACCCTACAGAACACGGTTTCACAACTTGTCCACGACATGAAACAGGTAAAGGCCAAATGCGATGACCTGGAATCGCGGTCCCGGAGGAACAATGTCCGCATTGTGGGGGTGCCCGAATCTGCGCTGAAGGGCCGCATGGAAACGGCGGTCGAACAACTACTTAAGGACCTCCTTGACAACCCGCCACTCTCGCCGTTTTTTACCGTGGAGAGGGCGCACCGATCCCTAGCACCTCGACCCAAACCCGGAGATTTCCCGAGACCAATCATTGCAAAGCTACTGAGCTATAAGGACAGGGATCATATCCTCCGGTTGGCCAGGGAAAAAGAGGAACTCAGGATGGACTCACAAGTCATCAGAATCTTTCCCGATTTCTCGGTGGCAGTTCAGGCGGAAAGGCGTCAATTCAACGGAGTGAAGAAGCTACTGCGAGAGTGGAAAATTGAATATGCAATGCTCTTCCCTGCCCGCCTCAAGTTCACCCACCGCAACAAACACTACTTTTTCACTGTCCCGGATGAGGCCGTCAAGTTTATCGAGGCGCAGATCCCGCCGGCTGACCCTCCCGAGGAGCGGATGGAAGACGCTTAAGGTCTAAACCTGTAATATCCTGTAGTGGGTGTTGGGGATGGTGGTACAGATACCATGAGCCGCCCTGGTAGGCTCCGAACCCCCCCTCTGTCGGATCATTCGGGTGGGGGGAATGTACAGGGAGATCCTATGCCTGCGGCGCCACACACTGCGCCTTGATCCGCATAGTGATACAACATCGTGCATAAACGTACTCTAGAAACGTAAAATATACTTTTGTGGCTATGCGTCAACTAGGTTTGTTCCGTGGATTCCAAGTGCTCCAATATCCTTTCCTTGAAATTGTTTACTTGTCAGCTGAAGTCCAGTTAGATATGCTGTTATTGTAACGGTGACTAGTAAAAGTGGGTAGAACGGCAGTGGCAGCCCCCACTGCGGCTGCAATTTCTTCTGTATCTAAATGTTTGTGTTTTGGCCCCGGTTGGGCTAGTTTCCCGGTGCCGCCAAGTTGGGGAAGGTGTGCAATGGGTCAAGGTTTGGGTGGGTTTTCACACACTGCTGGTTGGGGTAGGGCGGTGAGGGAGGGGGTGGCAGAAGTTGGGGTTGATTATATACAAAATGGCAGAGGAGTGGAGACTGGCTCCGGGGGGTGGCAGCAGTCTTCTGGGGCGGCACACATCGAGTGAAACAATACTAGATGCTTGACCTGGGATGTTCCGTAAACCGGGGACATGGCAGTCAGGATGATGTCCTGGAATGTCCGGGGGCTGACTAATTTCACGAAGACGCGCAGGATCGCGGCATATGCACAGAGACATGGGGTTAAGGTACTCCTACTGCAGGAGACACACGCTCGGAAACATTTATCGTCCACTATAGCGCACACCTGGGGTCTCAATAGGTATTACACTCAATATTACACTCAAGCTAGAGGGGTCCTGACACTTATTCATAAATCTCTAAACTTCACACTCCACTCATCCCACATCGACACAGAAGGCAGATATGTTATTTTACATTGCACCTTGGCTCATGCAGACTGCATACTGGTCAACGTATATGCGCCCAACACTGATTCGCCCGAGTTCTTTGATAACGTGGCCTCCATCCTAATGAGATACCCAGATATCCCTATCATATGGGCGGGAGACATGAATCTGATAATCGATAACACCTTAGATAGAACAACAACCACCCGTAGAACCACGACGCGAGCTGCGGCTCGACTCCGTTCACATATGGAGGCCCTTTATCTGCACGATATATGGAGGACTCTCCACCCTCACGAACGGGACTATACATTCTACTCCACTGTACACGATAGCTCCTCGCGAATCGATGTATTTTTGCTCGCGGGAGGGCTGGTGGGCAGGGTCTCGGAAGCTAAGATCCTGGCACGCACGCTGTCTGACCATTCCCCGGTGCTGCTACAGATCCTGGTCGGCAATGAGGGCCCAACGCGTCCCGCGTGGCGCTTTAAAGCTGCCGCCCTGGCGGACATTGTATTCAAAGCTGAAATACTAGCAGACGTTACCACATTCTTTGAAAATAACAGCACGTCGGAGACATCGGAGGGGGTCAGGTGGGAGGCATTCAAAGTGTATATCAGGGGGATGTGCATCTCTAAAGAAGCAGGTATCCTGAAGACTATTAGGCAATCCCTAAGCAATTCGGAAACTAAGCTCAAGGCCCTCGAGCAGAAACACCTGGCTACACCGACCCCAGAGATACTAGCAAAGATCAGAGCAGAGCTGGAACAGTTCGAGTCGCATGCTATAAGGGAGGTCCAATACTATGCCCGCCCGGTCGCTGCCCGCAGATATGGAGAGGGGGACAGGCCGGGTAGAACACTGGCCAGAGCGGTGCGGGCGGAGGGCGGCTGGACCAGGGTCGATTGTATCCTAGATAAAAAGGGACTTAAGCACTGGTCGGACCGCTCCATCCTCGACATATTCGCTACCTTTTATGCGGAACTGTATGGCCCCCGACCCGGACACTCAGATCGAGATCTAGATGACCTCCTGGAAAGCATCCCTATGACAGTTATCTCCCGGGATACCAGAGAGTGTCTTGAAGCCCCGTTCACCCTAGAAGAAATAGTTCAGGTAATATCAGACCTTCCCAAAAACAAGGCCCCCGGCCCGGACGGGTTCACCTCTGAGTTTTACCAGGAACATGTGGCAGTCTTAGCACCGGCATTACACGGGGTCTGGGCCGAAGCACTCAGATTACACATCCTCCCCCCCTTCTTACGGGAAGCCTTAATAACAGTCATCCCCAAACCGGGCAAACCCCCGGAAGAGTGCGGGTCCTATAGGCCACTATCCCTCATTAACACGGACATGAAAATCTTCGCCAAAATAATTGCAAATAGGTTTCTCCCTTTTATGACCCACATGGTTCACCCGGACCAGAGTGGGTTCATCCCGGGTAGGTCCACGGCGCTCAACATCCGCCGTCTATTTAACGTAATGTCCAGGATTGACCCGAGCGCTGATGCGGTGGCTGTAACTCTCGATGCCCAGAAGGCCTTTGACATGGTCGCATGGCAATACCTGTGGGCGGTGCTACAGAAGATGGGTGTGGAACCAAACATGCTCTCCTACATAAAGCTCCTATATACTGATCCAGTGGCCAGGGTCCTTGTGAACTCGGTTCCTTCTCCCCTCTTTAAACTACACCGCGGGACCCGCCAGGGCTGCCCATTCTCCCCCCTCCTTTTTGTGCTTGCCATCGAGCCCATGGCAGACCATGTTAGGGGGCGCCACTCCAATAAAGGCATTAGGTTAATTGATGACCCGGAAGTAATCTCGCTATATGCAGACAACGTCCTCCTCTACATAAGAAATCCCTCCACACACTTGAACCAGATTATTAGAGACGTCACCAAAATAGGAACTTTCTCCGGGTTTGAGATAAACTACTCGAAGTCTGAAATCTTCCCCCTAACTGCAGCGACACAACAGCCGACATGTGATTACCCCCTCCGCTGGTCTCCGAACGGGGTCAAGTACCTGGGAGAACAGGTGTCGCTATCCAAAAAGGCCCTATTAAAGGACAACTATGAAGCTGCGGCTCAGCTCATCGTTTCCAAGTTCTCCAAGTGGCGACACCTACCATTATCCTTGGCAGCCAAACTGTCACTGATAAAGATGATAGTGGTCCCCAAGCTCCTTTACGTCTTTACTAATGTCCCGATCTGGCCCGGAAGGCAGTACTTCAAAGAGCTCCACGCGGAGTGTGCCCAATTCCTCTGGCACTCTCGGTCGGTCCGCATGAAGTGGCAACACATGACAGCTCCATATGATAAAGGGGGATTTACGGCACCAGACCTACAATTGTACTGGTACGCGGCCCAGGCCCAGCATGCCACCCACTGGTACGTACTTCAGAAACCCCCTACGCATGTAAAACTCGAAAAAATGGCTGGAGAGGGAACTAACATTATGACCCTATTGCTGCAACACGGGCTCCAAACGGAAGCCCAAGCGGACCCGGTGACTGCCATGATAAGGGCTTGGACTGCTATCTTGCACACCGAGCAGAATCTGCCCCCGTACTATAAGTGGCTCCCTCTGTGGCGGTTTCCGGGACTTGCCCCCACACACGACCGGCACCTCTCCCAATACTGGGAACAACTTGGTTACCGGGGCTTGACGGACCTCTTCCCAGAGGGAAAGTTTATCACCCCCCAAACATGGCGCCCTGAACATACTAACTCCCTCCTTGAGATGCTTCAGTACTACAGGCTCCGAGCTGCGGTCCGGGCCATGTGGCCCTCGTATCCAAACGAACCCCCTGACTCACCCGAACTCCAGTACATTGCGAACTCGGCGGGAACCAAGGGGGTACTATCCACTCTGTACAAAATGCAGCTTGGGAAGAAGGTGTTCGGGTCTCTCAGGCCCCGAGAGGCGTGGGCTGGGTAACTTGCAATAGAAATACCTGAGGTTCTGTGGAGGAAGATGTGTGCGCACACACGCACGGTCTCTCTGAGCGCCAGATTCCGCTGCATTCAATTCAAATTCCTCAACAGGCTTTACTACACGCCGTCTAGAGTGGTGAAATTCGCTGGTGCCCTGCCCTGCACATGCCCAAGGTGTAAATCTCCTGACACCGACCACATCCACATGTTCTGGGCATGCCCTGCGATTCACACTTTCTGGGTGGCTGTGGCTGTGGCGGAGGCACTCTCCGAAATAATAGAGGCCCCAGTGGAGATGAACCCACTTGCACTACTGTTTGGAATTTGGGAGGGGGAAGGTGCAAAGAAAATGTCTAAGTTCTTGAATGTGGGAGCCATTGTCGCAAAAAGGTGTATTTTGCAAAACTGGAAGAGGCACAGCCCCCCTACCTTCTTGATGTGGCTTAAAGCCCTTACTTGGACTCAAGTGTGCGAAGAGGAATACATTGGGTCATTGCCCCCTACATCCCGACCCAGAAATGTGTGGACAGAATTTCGCAGCTATCTGAATAATAGAGACGATGCGGAGAGGATGGCCTCCCCCCCAAACACGCTCTGCCACACCATGTCACTAACTCATGTCTCCTCGTGCCCAAGCTGGGCTGCCCTGAAAGTTAAATGGTCTTCCTAAAGAGGAGGTACCCTACCTCCGTGTGTTGCTCGATGTTGTGTGTTCATACCAGACGACTGTAATGTACCCTGTTGTATGCCTATCTTAACTTTCTGCCAATAAACAAAGTTTAAAAAAAAAATAAAGGTCATCACGGGAGTTCATATATCTTTATAGGTTTTGTAAAACAATGTCGGAAAGCCATCCGGTCCTGGGGCCTTATTCACTGGTAAAGACATGATCCCTGCCCATACTTCCTCTGGAGTAATTTCCCCTTCCAGCTCTTCCCCTTCACCTAAATCAATTTGATTTAACTGGCAGTACTCCAAATATGCCGCCCGAGCTTCTTCATCTGGGGAATCTATAGTATATAGTGCAGAGTAGTAATCCGTGAATACCTGCAATATATATTCCGAAGAGGAGCTAAAGGTACACGGTCCCATTCTGATACGAAGGATGGCCCTTGCATCCTCCTCCTTCCTCACTTGCCGTATCAACATATGGTCTGCTTTGTTAGCCTTAATAAAATACTGCCGTTTTAAAATAATAAAGGACTTCTCGCATGCCTAATCTGTAGAAAACCTAGTTGTCCCTTGATGCCCAAAAATCCCTCCTTAGGGTCACCCCCCTATTTATTTCCATTCTACTCACCACCCCCTTCAATTGCAATTCTAACTCATCTTGTATTGCGGCAAGTTGCTTTTCTCGTAGAACCTGCCTTACAATGAACTCTCCCCTCATGGTCGCCTTAAAAGCGTCCCACACCGTCTGCTCTTGCATCCCCATAGTCCTGTTTATTTCAAAATACTCCCCAATATTACCCTGTAACTCATTGCTTATGACCGGGTCCCCTAGTAGATGATTCAGAAATTTCCAGCACCAAAGCCTGGACCCTTCTAGTTCCTGTTGTTTATCTATTAATATGTGTGCATGATCTGACAGGCTGATGGAACCCAGATCAATGTTGTGTACTTGCCCCAGTTAAGTGCTGACACCCATACATAATTGATCTGCGAAAATCACTGATAGACATGAGAATAAAACGTGTACCCTTTAATTCCCCTCCGAGTTTCTTTCCAAGAATCTACCACAGCCAATTGGGTCATATATGCTGGTTATTGTTGTGTGGGGCTCGTATAAGTTGAGTGTACTGTTGCACTCCTGTTTACCGAAGGATCCCAAGCTACACTAAAATCCCTCACTATGATTTGTCCTACCGCAAAATGTTCAAGTTTGGTCACCACCCCGTGCAAGAATCTATCCTGCCCCGTATTCGGTGCGTATAGAGTGGCTATCGTGTACCGTAATCTCCCCCACTGGATACAGGCAAAAATATATCTGCCTTATTCGTCCACCTCCTTCGTGCTAATATGTAGTACAACCAAACCCAGCTATAGGAACCCCTTGCGTTTTACCCCTATTGTTGGATTGCAGTTTATGAGGATACCCATTTTATTTATTTGGTTAACAAAATTCAAAAGGAAAAAGTATGCTGCTCCACCTTAACAAACTATTGAATTTCTTTTATGTTTTGGGCAAAATACCAATGCAATGATGAAACCGAACCTGCAAGCAAAGTAAAGAAATGAAACCGAAGTGTCCACCTGCAGTGTCCTTTATACTTACTCAAAAGAGCTGGTCAACTGATTGAACAGGTACTCCATCTATCCGTTTATAGAGACTAATCATATCCTGATGTGCAGTGATACTGCAAGAGTCATTCAAATAAAAATAGTTTTAACAAAAATGCTTGTCACCAAATGTTGGAAGAGATTTTATCACGGGCCATATTACACTCAGATAGAAACACAAGTAACCAGTAATGATACTCTGCAACTTAGCACATTTCAATAAACAGGAGCGCAATACAATCATTTTAAAAATACACGTAAGGAGTAGTAGCTACAAATCCAAATATTTGAGGAAAACACCATGCACCCATGGGGTCCCAGGAAATGTGTCAATGTTCAGGTGAGTACCTTACGAAAGCCTGCTTGTAGGAATATTCAGCGTTGGTTAAAGTGCCCAATAGGAATGAACGAGGCAAAGCACAGTCAGACCCGCAGTAAGAAGGGAAAAGCAAGGTATGTCGTAGTTTCCCAGTTCTACCCCACAAATGGGGAGAAGGCAGGAACTTACCCCAGGGAATCCTAGAGGAGAGTACCCAATAAGAGTTCCAGTGCCAGGTTCAGGACCCAGCAGCCCCAGGAAAGAATGAAGCACAAAAGGATTTGGGCAAAATCAAGTCAAATGGCATAACATTGGGTGAAAGTGGCCTGTAGACAGTCTAGACCTAGATCCCTCAAGGCAAGTATCTTCAAGAATCTACCAACCCACGGCCCAGAGGTAAGAACTCATGCTGGCAGTCCCAGGCATGGCGAAGCAACCCAGTGAATAACAGATCTTGGGCCTCGTTACTGGTCGGGCGGTCCAGAAATAACAGTGGCAGAAAACCCGCCGCCACTGTTAATTCCGGACCGCCCGATCCAGAGTCCTGCAGGCGGGAGACAGCGTTCCCGCCAGGTCTGACCTGGCAGGTTTACCACCGCCCGTCTGCAGGCGGATGAGGAAACACCGGCACCATCACGAGATGGTGCGGTGTTTCCATGATCCCCATTGAGTCCAATAGGACTCAATGGGAATGGGGATTTACACCATTCCGCCTGCGGAATTCCCGGGTCACCGGGGTTGTAATGCCCCGGTAATTCCGGGAATCACGGAGGCGGAATGGTAATACGAGTCCGGCAGTAACCAGGCAGTTTTACCGCCTCGGTTACCGCCGGACTCATAATGAGGCCCAAGATCTCTTGCTAGGCAAATTACAGGAACTGGTCACTTGAACCAAAGACCAACAACAACCCAGACAACGCAAAAGGAAGGACAATCGGCTTCCACAGAATTGGGCCCCACCAGCACAGAGTGAAAACAATGGTAAAGCTTGCTCTAAAGAGGTTGGGAAACGCAACCTTCAGGACATTAGTATTTTCACAACTTCCTTAAATTGACGTCAATGTAATCCCTAGTTATTTTGCTATGCCTTTAACCCATACCTGACTTGGAAGGTATAAAAAGCCTGTTTGCTTCACTTACCTTGCTCAACTCATTTCTTTTGGGGGTATTGGTAAAGCCAATGGTTACCAGTGCAAGGGGACAGAGTCCCCTTTACGCTGTTCCTTTCTTGTTTATAAATGTAACACACAACACCCTACAGTGAAGTGCAGCAGGAATACTTTGTGTCCCTTTTATTTTGCTAGTAGAAACATTGTTACCTTTTTGATGTGCATAGTGAGCACAGTTTCATACATTTTTCCGGTGCACCAACTTTTCACCAAATAATGCTGTTTCGAGTGCCATATATTCAAAATGGTTGTGCCATGGAGGGTTAGGCCCTCTTTGGCCATCTTGTTGTTTTGCCTTCTTGCTGCACTCTCAGGTCAGGAAACTGCCATACATGTTATGCACTTGCGGGATCTGTCTTGAAATTACTCTGTGTGCGTAACCTGGCAGATAAGGGGATTGGGACTATCTGTTCCCAATCAACATCTATGTAAGAACATGCCTGTTGTGGGCAAATGTGGGGTTTGAAGCGGCCAATAATTTGACAGCCCCTAACCGTTTGAAAAGTGCAGGTCCTTGCGGTCGGTGGGCTGGGGCAGCCCCCATCCTGAATTTGGGGTAAGTAGATGCACCCTGCAGCAGTTTCTAAGATCATCGACTGAAGCCAACACCCTGAAGAAGAGGAGCCTGTGCTGTAGGCCCGGAAGACTGCTGCTACAGACAATTGGCATTGCCAACGCCCTCTCCTGATGAAGCGCAACTGCTTTTGTAACGACTGAAGAAGACCCTCACTAATGCTTCGACTCTTGGACTGGTGGGGCCAACGTTTCCAGGTCTCAGCACGAGAGGTCTACCAGAAGCCATCAAAAGAGTCCTGGGACCAACCTGTCAGCAGACCTGCCTCTATAAGGCCATCTTCACTGGGTTGTTGTCCTGAGCTGGAGCTAGGGCGGAGCTTTGCAGGTCGTCAAATTAGGGCCAAAGTTTATCCCTTCTGCAGTTACTGCTCTCTTGCACAAAGAAGGGCCTTCCTGGAGCTCGTTCTTCCCATGCGTCATGAACCATGCCTGCCGCCCCCGACCGCAGCTCTCTTTGCTGCTACTCAGCCTTATCCTGGAGGTCCCTTCTCATTGTGGGACCTGTGGTGGCTGCTATCCTGAAGTGCCTTGGCTGTCCAGCTCGAGGTCTGCCAAAACTATCTAACCAGAAACCTAAACCACTGCTTAGCCAGACACAATCCAAATGCAAAATGTAGCCACTGCACTTCGGCCCCTGGCCCTCTATGAACAGTTCCGATAGCAGACATTGTTCAGATGGATTTCCAAAATCAACCCTGGGGGTGGATTCTGGGAGGCCACCCAATTATGGTGAACAGCGAAAACACTGAAGTCTAGCCACACCCAATCAATGTAAGGTAGCGGACCGGCAAGTCTCAGCCTCAGGAGTGGTGTGAGAGTAGTCTAGAGCTAAAATGAGTTCACACAGGAAAACCACAATAATTATAGTCAGACAGGCAAATACAAAAATATACTATAATGTATTAGGTCTTTAAAATACACACTAAGAAAATTAAACATTTAGGCAAATATTGTCACACACTATGAAACATCTATACATTCACTCTTAGGAGAAGAACGCATTTGATTCAATAACAAGGGTAAAACAGGTAAGCACTCAGATGGATACTGTTCAGTAGAAACACTTATAGTCATTTTTATGGTTTATTCTAACACTTATAAGTCCAGTCCCAAGATGGTTTGGGGTAGTGTGCCCTAAAGCCAACAGTTCCAAAGTTATACTTTTCAGGAAGGCGTACTATGTGATTGGACGATGCCAGTGGCTACGATTCAAAAGTTCAAAAAGGTAAGTAAAGTTAACGTAAGTAACTCCTGCAATACAATTCACTAGGATATGTCTACGAGGGGATCCTTGACCAAAACACCACAGACAAAAAAGTAGGAAAGAGTGAGATAGGGATAGGATTTACACCTTTGCAGCCCTATGGCTAACAAGGGGTAAAGGCCCTCTCCTCTGCTCCTCAAACTGACTCATAGTATTGCTTAATGCTGATGCAAACATATATGTTAAAACCCTAACAAATAGATTGGTCCTCACCTAGAAGGGCTAGAATTAGAACCTCCAATGTGGGTCCATGCAAGGGAGATAGGCAATGGACAACGTTAGGAAAGTAGTTGATTTGGTTGATACAGCACGTTAAGGGTGAGATCCGGCTTTACCAGTCTCATTCGACAATGACAAAAGTATTTGACAGTCAAGTAGTGTTTTCATCGGATGGTCTAGGGAGAGTGTGGGCATAGGAGGGGTGGGGGGGTTTCTGAGAGGAGTGTTGGCTATGCATAGGAACCACACAAATCGCAGTCAAGCCAACGGATTTCTTTCAGGGTCACCCTCTTTCTCTAGGGACCTTCATCAGGAATGTTCACTTTCACAGTTACCGTTTGCCCTGGCTACTGAGAACTTGTCTCCAGTACTAAGAAACAAAACAACATGAATATAACCGACATATGTTCATATAGGTGGTGCTTATATGTTCTTCTTCTCTCATTGTCCCACCATGAGACCTCTATGCATGGGCTAATGAAGGTCCTGGAGGTATTTAAGAAAGCCTTAGGCTTTAAAATAAATTCCACCAGTAAATCTGAGCTTCTCAACCTCAAATTGCCCCCAATTCAGCAGAATTTGTCTAAATAGTTATTATCTACCACCACTTCAAAGGTTAAATCAAACAAGCTCTCAAGAAGCCAACTTCCCAGCACTATTCTGTCAGATGAAACAGCATCTCTGTTGATGGCGGCTGCTTGCTACCTTCCTGGTTTGGGAGATTTTTATCAGCGCAAATGAACATTCTCCAGCGGCTTTGGTATGCCTTTGAAACCCTGTCAATGGTAGTACCGAAAAAAGTGCTGCAATCCCTACAAAGATATGACAAGATTTATCTTGGGCGAACACCCACCCCAGAATTTGAGGTACAAATGTTTTTGGATTCCAAAATCCACTCCATTATAAAATTTGCTCTTTGTGAAAAATGAAAAGCACCAATATTTTCAATTACACCACTTGCACTTGATGCTCCAACGAGATTTGAGAAGTGCTATGACTAGTTCTCTCACAGCTTTTGAGTATCTGATCTTTACTACGACAGACAGCAGAGCCTTATTTCAAGACTGTGTTCCTGCCTCATTTCAAGACTGTCATCCCACCGGGAGGAGGTTGGGGGGGGAGGGGGGTTCAAGAAGGGTTGGCGAGAGGCAATCTGAGTTTAATCTAAGTGAAGGCCTGGCAAATTGAGTTAGGCACAGAGTTGGGCATGGACAATTGGAACACACAGTGGTCAGGGCACATTCATCTTCAATATATACGCAGCACAAGGAACAATACCACAAAATGTTGTATACATGGTATATCTTCCCAGACACATTGAAACACTGTACAGGAGGGAATTGGGTTGTATTGGGGCACGGGGGAGGTCAGGGGGTGAAGCTGGATCATTCCGCAAGTTAGTGATTCAACATTAACTGATCAACGATTATACACTTCTTGGGGATTACAAACTGTTTGCTGAGCCTACCGGTGCAGGGTATCCACCTTCGTGGAGACACATAGGCAGGTTTCTTTCCAAAGGGCTCTTGGCCGTGAGGCTACTGATTGCAGGACTGTAGAAATCCAATACAGGCCTTGATATCTTTGAATGGTTTGCCAAACTCTGGTCAACAATCATCAAAAAAATAAAAATAACAGATAACATACTCTATACGTGTTGAGATTGACATTTTTCATCATCTTGGCCACCATTCTTGAGAAGATGAAACGGCACAATGCTGACGTTACTTGGCTAAACCGTCTGTAGGTATTGGACCATATGGATATCTAACAGCATTTTAGTGGAGTGGTATTTAAGGGGACTCGCGGTCGGGTGACGGGGGCTTTCTGGCCAGAGCAGTCTGAGGGGTCTTCTTGTTCCAGGGTTTAATGGTGCAATGTCTTATTAGCAGCATCTTATGATGCGACAGGTTTTGAGCCTGAACAACTGATTATTCTCTGGGAAACTTAACAATGCAGAAGTGCCTTAGAAGGTGGGAGAGCAAGGGGGATGAGTTTTTACAGTTTTCAATTTCTTGAATGTGTGATCATGAGAATGTGTTTTTTCTCTTTGCGACTCTCAGGCGTTTACTGTTGTATATTGTTAAAACTTGCTGTACAGCACTGGAGGACGACCCCCACTGCACAAACATAGGCGAGTCTTTTTTAGGCATCACTGCATACTACAGGAATTTCATCTCAGACTATGGAAGCATAGCAGCCCCCAACTAATTTCACCAAGAAACGCAAGAAGGAAACTTGGTCAAAATAATGTGCTAAAAGAACCCCTATGTTAGGTTCCTATTCCTGGGGCACATGATTATAGAGACCTTTTATTGTGCAAACAGATGCCTCTGGGACACGCATTAGAGCAGTTTTAACTGTAAATGATGTGAAAGGCAGGGTTCACCGCATATTTCATCAACAAGCTGTTGAATGATACAGACCACTGTGGGTGAAGAATGTTTTGCCACTGTGGTAGTTGCAGTGAAACTGACCACACCTAAGTTCAGACAGGTCACATGCCAGGCAAACAGCCAATGAACATGAAGGGAGACAATCCAAATGTGATCCGATCCCCAGTCTGGGATTGGTTGGCAAGGGGTGGGGGATTTACAAAGGTTTATTTAGCTTTTTGCAACTTCCTACATTGACTCCAGTAGATAAGATAATGGCTGAATGTAATATTCTCCCTTGCCTATTGCTAAAGAAGCAGACAGTCCAAACGAAAACTTATTAACATTTTCCCCAAAGGTATCTATGATTCCTAAATACCTAAACTGCATGCTCCATTCGTTTTGGCGATTGCAGTATAAGATGTATGTTACATTTATTGTTAAGAGAGATAAGTGGGATAAGAAATAGGTTGGATGGTGCCGCACAGAAATGCTCACATTGTAATGAAAAGGGAACTGGGGAAAATCTTGCCTGCATTATTTTTGAATGCCTAGTTCTGCAGCAGTTACGATTACAATAGTATGACACATTTGTGGAGGATAGTAGGTGGTTGAATACAGATGTTTTTTGGCAAAGGCTTGTCGTGGTCATGTATTACAACAGTCATTGATTCTGCTCAGATTTTTAAAGGCAATTGACTTAGTGGTTTTAAGGTAATATCAAAGTGCTTTTAGGGGTTAAATGGATATGCATACATCATTTAGGATTTGGAACAAAAAGGCACATGCATTTTATTAAGTCTTCGGTACTTTACCTCTGATCTCAAGTCGTATTGATATTTTATTTGTATCGCGCTCATACACAAGTGTTTCAGAGCGAGACGAGGAAAGGGAGGGGTACAACGGAGAACAAAAACAACAATCATACTAGACCCAGTGACATTGATAGTGCGCAAGTGCAGGGGAGGGGGAACGTGCAGGGGTCAGGGGTAGTAGTGGAAAGTGCTGAGCAAAGGAATTAAATAGAACAGTGGTAGTGCAGCCAGCAAGTGCTAGGTTTAAGGCACACGGACTGTAGAGTTACAGATACAGACCCAAGTGCAAGGGTTGTCAGGAGGCAGTGCGGGTGCATGGCAGGGTGAGCAAATTCATGGGCCCAAATCAGAGGGTAACCAGGTGCACAATGCTGAAGCAAAACAGTTCAGCAGGATAGAGGAGGAGCGAAGGCAGAAGCAAAGAGGAAGTTATTGAGGTGCTTCCGGAACCGGAGATTGTTCTCCTTAAGTTTCAGAGTGACAGTATGAGTTTAGAATGTTTAGACTCTGTAAATAATATCACTTTGTGCACAAATACAGTTGGCATTGAGGTTGTGACGAGGATGTAAAAATCGTACGTATGTGGTATTTTGTGTATTCCTTTGTTTTGGCTTTTTGAATTTATCGCGGTTTGTTTTTATTGAGAATGCACTGTTGTGTGGTGCACAAGTTTCTTTGTAAACTAATGACATGCATTACTCACCGTAATAGCATTTCTGATTACTCACCGTAATAGCATTTCTGATTATTGTATCTGCTTAGATTCACATGCTGTGCATATAGTCCGACAGCTAGTGGAAATCGCAGTCTTGCATCTTTCTTTCAAAGATCGAAAGGGACGTCCACATGGGCGTGACTATAACACTATCTCTAACGTGACATGTAGTGTACCCAAAATCCCTCACGCGTCGAGGTCCCACCGGTTGCTTTTTTCTGCCGTGAGGGAGCCTTACAGTCTGCGTGAGCGAGTACAGAAGAGAGAAGGTGTAAGAGGTCTATGTTCCTTCTACTCCACAAGGGGACGAAGGGTGGACACATGTAAATCTAAGCAAATACAATAATCGGAAATGCTATTACAGTGAGCAATGCATGTCTTCTGATGCTTTTGGATCTGCTTAGAATCACATGCTGTCCATAGACTAGCGAGCAGTACCCAGAAATGATGGTGGGACGTGTGAAGGAACAGTAGCAAAGAGAAGTCTTAGCACTGCTTGTCCCACCCGAGAATGGGACCTAGAGCGTGTATCCAGGCAGTAGTGTTGTGTAAAGGTGTGTACAGAACTCAAGGTTGCTGCTTTGCAAATGGAATCTAGAGGAACATTTGCAATAACTGCTATGGTAGCCCCTGTGCCCCGAGTAGAGTGTGCTCTAGGCGTGAAGGGTAGATCTCTCTTGGCAAGAGTGTAACAGTGTGTAGAACAGTGTGCCCATGCTTTCTCCCACACAGCTCCATGGATATGTTTGGACCAGTAGTGCAGGTAGTACCACAGGAAGAAATAACAGCCTGATCGGAAGAAGTAAACATGCATCTTTTAAAGTGAATGAAGAACCAGGTGCAAAGAAATAATTTCTCAATAAACATTTCCGTTTCCTAGTTAAAACATTTTATAAGCAAATAAATATCTCTCACATTGGGAATTCGATTTACACGTTTACTCCCTAAAAAAACATTTTACTGCCAACTTAAAAAAAATAGGGAGTAAAATACTCCACTCCAAATCTTATCTGGAGCACTGCCGCCCCACCACGGCAACACCCTGACCTCAAGGAGTGCACTACATACTTGGTAAGCACTGCCGAGGATTGCCAAGAGAGAGGACTGGCTCCGAAGTTCCGTCGGCACAACCTGGACAGTGGTTGGCAGGTTGAGGTGCGCAGTGGCACTGGAGACTACCTTGTGGGGAGGAATGCAGGAAGGTGCCCAAAACCGCCCTTCACTTGACACTGGGACATATTTTTCAGTTAGGGGCTTGGTGGCTCAGCTGCACCCAGGACCGGAGCGGTTGGTGGGTGCGTCCCCCACTTTCTTTCCTCTTTGCACATGGTGCTCTGTGCAGCTGATCACGCGGTCTCTTCCTGCTCTTGTTGGTGTCCCTCCCCTCCGGCATCGAGTGAGTGGGTCTGCCTAGAAGGGGGGGCAGATTAGCGCAAGGAGGCCCAGATAGAGGAGTCACTCAGGCCTTATTTAATGAGTGGATGGAAGTCTAGTACCAGGGTTTTGGCAGCTGCTCCACAATGAAGACGGATGGTCTGTGTATGGGAACTATATATGGCTGCTGTCTTTGGAGTGTCGGAGCAGTGACAGTAATAATATTTCATGTCAGTAAAGCTTTTAAAATGTTGAATTTGATTTGGTGGCCATGCTCAAGGAGGGAAGAAAAATCGCTCTGTAGTGGGGAGCTACAAAAAGGTGAAATCGGGAAAGTCCCAAACTGAATGGGTAATATGGCAACCTAAAGGGACCCCTCTAATGAGGACCCCTGACAACTGCTATAGGTGGGCCCAAAACACATCCAGTGACACAGATGACGCAAGATATGGTCAAGTTGCAGGATCGTAAAGCGGATGCAGAGCATAACATCTCAGGACTGGAAGATACCAGCAAAGTACGGCATACACAACAGGATGCACTTCATGGAATGGCCAGAGACAGGCAGCTAAACACAGCGACTGCCCGGGCGGAATGACATTTGCTTGCTCGGCTTTCCTGAGGGAAGGGGGGCTGTTTATAGAGGTTCTCTCCTCCGTCTTTGAAAATTATGAGAAGCTGAAAAATGCGCAGGTCAACAGAGCCCACAGGACACCATCCCAAAGACGGTCACCTGGGTCACTGCTGGAAATTATTACGATCAGGCTGATGCGTTATCAATACATAGGGACATTATTGTTTGAGGCATGTGAACAGGGTACGCTGCCGTTTAATGGCAACATGATCTCGCTGTACACCCAGAAGCGGAGGCAATAATTTGAAGAAGTCCCGCAACAGAAAGGGATACAGTATGCCTTTGCCTCCCAACAGCTTAAGAATAAAGCATAATGGCAAAAGGCAGTTTGTTGACAAGCCCAAAGTCACTCAGCGCTACACTGAAATTACGATTTTATATGTAAGGGGGAGGGAACGCCTTCAAGTTGTGTTTGAAGTCGACACATTTGGGTTATATTGTTCACATGTATGTACTAAATAATACAACCAATTTCATGATTGGTATTCCGATATATAGCCCAAGATGTGGGGGCCAAGGAGGATATGACAAGGAGTGCAAAGACGTAATTTGAGTTGATTTTTAAATGTAGAGTCCCTTACAAAGGGAGATATGGTGTACCTCCCT
This sequence comes from Ambystoma mexicanum, assembly GCF_040938575.1. Taxonomy (NCBI): domain Eukaryota; kingdom Metazoa; phylum Chordata; class Amphibia; order Caudata; family Ambystomatidae; genus Ambystoma; species Ambystoma mexicanum. Next base: position 673,706,062 of record NC_090931.1, read on the forward strand.
TAGGTTTCTCCCTCCTGATTCAGGGGTTTGAGTGGCCGCAGCGGAACAGACACTTAAGCCGAAGTTTAGCATGGTGACATCCAGGGGTCCTTGCAAAAGATCTACAATTTATTTTTTATATTTTGTGGCTGTTGCCAGCAATTAGGGGAGGAGGAAGTGGAATTGTTTTTGATGAGTCAAAAGTGATTGTTTTTTTGGGTTCTGTTATTTGTACACATGCATATATGTTCTGTTATGACGCAACTAAGTCGGGGTAATAGTTGCATGGGGTGAAAGGGTTTACGATCATTGCGCTTAAAGTACACAACTGGAACAGATGTGAAACCGAGCTGGTTACAATGGAATAGCGCACTGTGCATTTAAAACAAAGCCCAATCAGGAGAATGGAAGTGAGGAGCTGGGGATGACTAGGCTAACTATCCTTACATGGAATGAATGGAGAACAACAGTGCAGTCACAAAAGCTAGAGTATGTCCTACATATGCAGAAGGTGGTTGGATTGAAGTTGTATTTTTTACAATAAACATATCTGACTCCTGGGGAACACGGTAATGTGGTTAGACTTTAATATATTTTCTCAATCACGGGAACTGCATGTGGAGTTCTAAAATTGATCAATGATGGTATTCCTTTACAGGTGGAAAAAGAGACTCAAGATCGGAAAGCAAGGTGGTTGGGGGTTGTGGCAAGGCTGTATGGACAGTAAGTTTTTGCTGTGTACATATGCGCCCAATATTGATGGCACCTTTCTTTTTTACTGAGATTGTGGCTATAATGCATATCTATTTAAGACTACTGTAGAGTATGGGTGGAGGATTTTATGTAGAGAGCTAGGCACCAGTAATGCCTCCAGAAGGAAGGTAGAAAGGCCCTCAAAGCTTTTGCGAAGTATCAGGCAAGACTATGCGTTAGTTGAAATATGGCGCCATAGATTTTCTTTCTATTCAGCAGAAATGATTTCATGATGACTCAAAAGGACATGGGTAAACATGGTCAGTACCGTGGAATCATTTGCTCACTATGATTAATGTGGACAACAAGATATTGAGCAGGATTCTGGCACGGAGGCAAACACAAGTCATAAGTGCATTAGTACACAGTGACCAGTCCGGTTTATACCCAAGACGAACACTATGCCCCCTATCTATTCTAACTGCTATACTATCACCTATCCTCCCTCTTCTCACAAAGTCTGGAAGGAAAAGGTTAAAAAACACATCCGAACCACTAACCCCGATCTATCCATTGCAGACACCTACGCCAGTGCAACTTACAGGCAGCTGGTCACCAATATCCTCTTTTCTGTCCCCTCCCCAGATCTTTGGACTCCTCATCTTATCTCTACTCTCTCTACTTTCACATCTTCTCCCATTAATGGTGGCATTAGATGCAAAGTATTCTTGGCGGGCTTCTCATCATCCAGGTGTATCAATGTCTATCGCAATGGCAATATCATGGCTCAGGGTCCTCAACCAGACCTCTTCCTTTTCAACCGGCACTTGCTGTGCCTCATCAACTTCCTTCCTACACAGCTACTCCTTCCTCACTCTCTGTCACCCCCCTCCTCTGACTGGTGTACCACGCCATTGTACCCCTCATCGGAAAGCCTTCAAAAAGGCAGTGACTGCATTTCACCACGCTTATTGCTCGCTGCGCTATCAAACACTCTGCCGACATCAGCTCTTCCTTGAAGACCTGGACCTCAGTATCCTCGCTCTTACCAAGATGTGGTTCAATGCCAGCTCAGTCACTGTTTTTGACTCCCGTCTCCCTGATGGCTACAAGATCATCTCCAAGCCTCGCCCTAACCGTGCTAGCGGTGGGGTTGCCCTGATCGTCCCAGAGTGGGTCCCTTCTTCCCTCATACCCACCCAGCCATACTCCTCCTTTGAGAGCCTGGTCTGCAAGCTGGTCACCTCGCCCACTTCCTCCCTGACCATTGCCACTATCTACAGGCCACCTGGCTCAATCACCCTGTTCCTCTCAGAATGGGCCGATTTCTCCTCTTCTCTTCTCACTTCTACCTCTAAACTCCTTTTCCTGGGTGACTTCAACATCCACCTTGACTTATCAATTACGGCGTTCACTCTCTGCCATGACCCCCTGCACCTCCCTCTCCATTCTTCCCCTCTGGTCCTACCCACTCGGCTGGACACGCTCGTGATGCCTTGATCCATACTGATCTTTTGCTCTCCTTCCCACTCTACTGGTCAGACCACTCCCTCCTCTCGCCCCGCAGAGTCCTCTCAGCCGGCTGACCGCACCTCCCCCAGCTCTGCCAACCTCGTTCACGGACATTCATCGAATGAAACTAGTGTCAGCTGCTGCCTTCGCATCCACCTTCACCCCTCTCCCCCTCTCCTCCCACTGGAGAGTTTACCTCGGACTCCGCTCTCAGCAACCTCCATCTTGCCATCACTAACACTCTCGACATTCTGGCCCCAGTCATGAGGATCCACCTAAAACTTGCCACCAAGCGTAACACCTGGTACGAGTCTGAACTTGCAGCCCTGAAACATATGGGCATAGCTGCGGAACGGAAGTGGCAGCCCTCTGGCTCACCCTCCGACAAACTGGCCTGTTGCCTTCTCCAAAGGCAATACCGATTCTCCATTCATTCCAAGAAAAGGGCCCACATCCAGGCTTAGGTCTCTGGTGCATCCAACAACAAGGCTGAACTCTTCAAAATCTGCAAGGAACTTGCCAACCCTTCTGCAGTCTCCACCTCGCATCTTCCCTCAGGCCCTCTGCAATGCATTGGCCACACACTTCACTGCAAAAACTCAGGACCTCCTGAGCACTCTCTCTTCCTTTCCCCCGTCCCCACCCCTACCCTCCTCCCATCCCCCTGCGGCTTCCCATCTTCCCTCTGCCTTGCTCTACCTCCTTCTCTCCCATCACATCCAATGAGGTCACTAGAGTTGTCTGCTCTATGAAGGTCTCCTCCAAGCACATCTCCCCCATGTTCTTCCAGAACTATTAGGGACAATTTCAGCTCCCTTGCAAGTGCAGGCACTTGCGGATTTCTGCAATCACTCTCTTGCTACTGGGTGTTCCCCTCTTCCCTCATGCGCTCTCTTTTGCGTCCCCTGTGGAAAGAAATCTTCGGCCGACCCCTTGTGTCCAGCTAATTACCGCCCCATCTCTTTCACGCCCTTCCTTTGGAAACTCTTGGAGAAGCTGGTCTTCCCCCAACTGACCCAACATACTGAGCTTGTCGGTTGACTAAACAACCATCAATCTGGATTCCGAGCATAGAGAGGCACTGAAACTGTTCACATCTCTTGACCAACTCTCTAGATGTTCTCATTTTTTTAATCTCTCCTCTGCATTTGATATGGTCAACCACTCCATCCTCATAAAACGACTCCATGATACCCTTGGTATCTCGGAGCGGGCACTGGACTGGCTGACCTTTTTCACTGACCGTCCCTCCCAGGCTCTTACTGCTCTCCCACCTCCACCTGCAGCGCTCCTCAGGTCTGTAACCTTTCTCCCTGGCTCTTTAACATCCATCTTGTTCCGCTTGCACACCCAATTTCCTTTTCTCCCCTTACTTCCAATGTTATGCAGATGACAACTCTTTTTCAAACTTCCCTCTGATCCAGTTTTGGTGCGTCTCCACTGATCTTTGCCTCAATGCCAGCAAGACTGAGATCCTTCCCATTGGGACTCCTGCTTCCTCTTTCCTCCCCTCACTCTGGCCACCCTCTATGGGGTATCCCCACTCTCCTTCATCTGAAGCCAGTAACCTTCTTTGACTCCTCTCTTTCCCCTTTTCTCCCTCACATCCAGGACCTTGCCAAGAAGAACCGCTTTCAACTCTGTCTCTTCAAAGGAATCCTTCCTTTCCTCACTTTCCCCCAGACGTTCAATGTCTCTAGAGCTCTGGTACTCTCTAGGCTGGACTACTGCAACAGCCTCTTCCTTAATCTACCCTCTTTCTCTCTACATCCCCTCCAGCAAATACAGAACAGGGCTGCAAGACGTATCCTTGGGCTCAAGCCCAGGGACTGCATCTCTCTAGCCCTAAAATCTCTCCACTGGCTGCAAGGATCAAATTGAAATGCCTCTGCATCAACCATAAGGCTGTCGGGGGCCGGGGACCACACCATCTCCAACTGGCTCTCACCAAATACTCTCCCTCCAGATCTTTACGCACCTCCGGCGCCAACTCTCTGCGTGTCAAGCGCCTCTCTGAACAGCGAACTGGTGGCCGATCACTTTCCTCGGCTGGCTCCCTCCTCTGGAACAGCCTTGCCCTTCCTCTCCATCTTGAGCCGGATCTCCTCAAATTCCAGAAGCTACAAGTCTTACCTTTTCACCACTTCCTTCCCCCTCTCCCTCCCTTGCTAAACCCCCCAGTCGCTGAGATTGGTGACCAGAGCCCTTATGTGTCCTTCTGGGTCCTGGCCTTTTCCCACAGCCCCCAATTGCCTTCAGCCTGCGCCCACTCCCAGCACTTGCTTTTGGGCACGCATTGGCATGTGCTCAAGACCTGCAATTACTTATTCATTGGCAGTCGACAACTCGTACCAAGTGATCTCTGCCAGGCACTTAACAGCTGCTTGCAACTTACTCACCAGCACTTCCCTCAGTGGAACTCCTAGTACTTACCTCCTCCCTCATCCCTTCTCCCTCTCTACACTTGCACGTTATGAATATTCACAAGGCCTAGCAGGACAGCCTCTTTCTTTCTCTTCATTCTTATTAATGTTGCCTTTTCGTTCCCATGTTCCCTCCCCGCTTTGAAACAATTAAATTGATGTATAAGCACCTTACAAATGCACAATAAATAAATACATTTCTAATGTCTAGATTGAGTGGATGCAGGTGGTCCTACACCAGTGGGCAGTAGCAAGATTGGATGTGCATAAAGCCTTTGATAACACAGATTGGGCATACATGATTAGAGTCTTACAAAGGTTTGTAATTGGTCTGATATACAGGAAATGGGTGGCATTATTATACACTGTGCCTTTGAACAGAATTAAGACCAATAGTTTTGAAAGTTGGAAAATTGTAGGGGCACACGACAGGTGTCCCCCAATCACCATTACTATTTGCACTGATGAAGGAGCCCCTGGTCTGTATAATTGAGGAGCAGATTTGATGAGAACTGATTTTGTACCTCGGGCCGCACACATGACCTCGCTGTATGGGGCGACGCTTCAATATATGTCCATAATCCAGTGTCATCCTTTGGGGGTGGGGAGAGTTGGAACAGATCGAAGAATTTGATGTAGCATCTAGTTTACAGATAAATTGCAAAAATTCACTGATGTACCCAATGCTACGAGTGCTGACTGCCCCAGCTGAAAGATTTCAGCTTTCACTAACTAATACAGTTTCGTTAACGGAGCATTATGGTCTGTGCGTACTGGAATCAGGCTCATGGAAGCAATGTCAAGTTGGTCGAGTATTGAATTAAACTTACCATGTCTCTGATCAGATGATTCTCTTTAGCCAAGGTGATCCCGCTGCCTGTGGTGTCCCAATGGTTATAACAAATAAGTATTTTTTAACGATTTGAACTCGTTATTCCTGAAGCAGTTTTGGAGCAACTAAACACTGAGGGTGTCTCTTGGCACATTGTAAACACCATATAGGCGTGCATGATAAGGGATGCCAGATTTTGAAGCATATTACCCAGCTGGACTACAGGGTAGCATGGTTTCATGAGTGGGCATGGGACTCTCACTACATTTGATTAAGGCCTCAATAGCCTGACACAATTATTGAGTATTCCATGCATGTACAGGAATTGATACATGTGTTTTGAGAATATGTACATGCCTGGATTACTAATTGAATAGGACAACATTAGAATGGAAAAGTGGGGCCGACGGTATAAGCAAGGGTACACATTTCAAGTTGTAACCTACTAACCAGCCAAACAAAAGTCACTGGTCATCTCAATTCTACACATACACACAGCACACCATCCCGGGAGGATAGCTCAGCTGCAACGTGCTTGCCTTGGAAATAAGATGACAAAGCAACACAGGTTCGATTCCCGGGTCCGTGCTTAGAAAGTTCTGGGTTTTAAGCGTGTTATAAATACGCAACTAAGACATATTTCTGTAACAGCACCTTGATGCCCCTGGGCTGTGTGAGCGCTTTAAAAATGCACCCAAAAAGAAAATCTTACTCAGCAAGAGTAAAACACCCACTAGCCAATGGCTAAGGTGAGAGCACATTTCACGCCATGGTTTAAGGATGAGAGATGTGTGGGCTTTGACAAGTTTTGTACAGATTTGAAACTGAATAAGGTGCTTTTTCTAACAAATACTAAAACTGTTGCCCTTTTCTGGAGGGAAGCATCATACATGAAGGGAACAAGACGCTTCCATCCCCAGTGAATGCTGGTGAACAAATAATTTGATTGTATACATTCTGTATTTGTATTTGTATTTTATTGATTTATAAAGCGCCTTACGCCAAAGCGCTGTGCAACCGTGAAGATGAAAGCTGTAAACAGAATGAGAGTAATGGGAAAGGGACACCTGGGAATGTTGCAGAGCATGTAAAAACCTGCAATTGGTTTTAGCAACATTCAGTTCAAATTAATACAATTTAAAAGGTACTACAATGAGCATATTTTAGCCCATGTTGTTTTGAAAATGATTTATCCAACTTTGCAAAATGGCTGTCCTAGATGTGGTCTTGCTTCGACAGCATTGATGAGGGTGCTGGTCACGTGAGCAGGCCCTTCTACTACACTGCTCCGCACACCACCTGTTGTCGCATGGTGTAAAGAGCTCTATAAATAAATCAATCACTCTTCCTGGCAGCTACTTAAAGACTCCAGGCCAGCTCCAAGCAGACAACATTGAGGAGGCTGCTGGTCACAATCAGGCCTGTCACTCAACCACCTATTTCATGAGTCCTCATCTGAAAAGGTTGGGCAAGGACTGTGCCTGTGCTGGCCCGACAGGGTCAAGGGCCAGACCGACCTGCTATTCTGCATTTCGGCTATAAAGTAGTTGCTAATACTACTCACCAACATGTGTCTCCTCCCTCCACAGCCTCTCCACCCTCGTTAGGGTTCTAATGGCCTAGCGCCCAGGGCAGCCCCCAGCAAACCTCAACATTCCCTTGCCCACATACAACACTCACGGACCACAAGCACACGCCCTCCTAGGCTGATCAATGCTTGCTCAGTGGTCGCTCATGTCACAGAGATCACCCACCTCATTTTGTACAAAAACCTTGACGCTCTCTTCATCACGGAAGCATTGTTCACCACATTTCTCCCTCCCCCATGTTTTCAATGTCCTTCTACCCCAGACTACAGCATTCAACATGCTGACTGGGCAGGAAGGGCAGGAGGTGGAGTGACAATCATCCATACGAACGTTTGGCCATACCCAATCTCCTCTCCCAGAACATGCTCGTTTTCGCTCTCTTGCTGGCTACCCTTAGCTCACATGGAATTCATCACCTTCCACCTCATCTACAGACCACCTCACAGGAGCAACTCTTTCATTGCCAACATCTTCAACACAGTCCCCCTGCTCAACTGACACACTAATAATGTCTTTCCCAGATATTTTAGCATCCCCAAGCATCACGCCAACAACCACACTCTAAGCATACTTTTAGCATGGACCTTAAGCAAATTGTGCTTTCCCTCATGCACAACAAAAGACCCTAGACCTAGTCTTTACATCATTTCCCCCCATCACCAGCGCAGATCTTATCCCAATCGACTGGTCTGATCATGCCGCCCTCTCAATGTCGATCAACAACTTGGCCTTGAGCCACAAAGGTCAGGGTAAACACCCCCTCACTCAGCACCGTTCACTCAAAACCTTCCTGGTCAATGAGCTAAAAGCAGACTTCAAAGACTGCCCCATCCCAGGGAACGCCTCGGGCCCCCTAGCATTATTCAACAACTACACTATGAAACTGGTGGATACTCAGGACCCCCCCTACAAATCAGCTGTGCGAAGACCAAACCATCTGCACCTTGATACACACCTTAGCATACCTCCAACAAATGTTCACTCAGAGCCCTAGAGTAACAGTGGTGCAAAGAACGTAATCCTACAGATCTCACCAACCTCAAGTCTCTCTGCCTCAGCTATAGGATTGCGATTACCTAAGCCAAAGTGCTTACTACTCCACCACCATCGCGGCAGCCTCTAACAGGCGCAAGCCCTCTGCAATAGTAAAGTACCAAACTCTCACCCAGCACTGTGGTGCCAGCAACTGGCGAAAAATGCAATGTTACCAACTTTTTCATTGAAAAATAGGCAAAAGGAGGCCACCAGGGGGCGCGCAGGCAATGGCTGCCTGAGTGCGGAGCTCCCGCTGTGGCCGGGCTTTGGCAAGGGATTGAGCCCCCCCCCAGCCCCCCCGGGCGGGCACGCCACAACAATTCCGCGGTGCGCCCCCCCGTGCACCCCCAGGGCGAGGGAGCGGCCTTCGAGACCCCCGGGAAGCGGAGGATCCGCGATCGGGACTCCCCGCTTGGGGTGAGGAGCGCGGCTTGGAGAGCCGCTGAGCAGCAGGAGAGGCGGACCCTTCCCGAGGCCTGGCAGGCCCATAGCCTGGCCCGCCCCCCCCCCCCTCGACTATCCTTCTCGCCGAACAGAGGCGGGGAACGGGTCGGCGTCGGCCCGGGGACGCAGCCGCGGTCTGGGGGTCAGCCCCCTCCCCCCGCTTCTCCCCGGCCTGGCTGGTCACGTTCGGGAGGCCCGCTCCCGAGGAGAAGACGGAGTGACCCGCCCGGGGCAGGCTCTGGGGATCGGCACCCCCCCCCCCCTGCCCGCGAGGAGTGATCGGGTGGACGGCGTGGGCCGGGGGTGGAGGGCCCCCCCTCCCCCCTGGATCTTTGGACGCGGGCACATCAGCGGAGGTGAGGCGAGGCAGCGGAGGCCCGAGGACTGTTCCCCGCAGGCGTGCGGACCCCCGGAGCACGCCGGAGGGAAGGCCCCACCCCCCCAACACAACGACATTGACGGACAGGGGGTCACTTGGGTGAGAGGCCCCCGCTGGTCGCAGGCGGGGCGTGTGCCCGCCCGGGGGTGACCCCCACCCCCACCCCCAGGAGGGGGAATCAAAAGTGAAGAAGGGAAAGGGGGGGGGGAGAAAAAGAAAAGGGGAAAAAGAAGAGGAAAAAAGAGGGGAAGGAGAAAAGAAGGGAAAAGAAAGGGGGGAGGAGAAATAATTTAAAAAAAAAAAAAAACCAACAAGCAAGAAGAGAAGAGAGAAGGAAGACACATAACAAAAGGACACAGACAAACAGCTGGGCCACCAGTGGTCCTGGAACGCCCTTCCCCCCCTGCTGACTCAAAGATATCCACAACACGTGCCCCACGGGCCACGGGGCCCCCAACGCCCTTCAAAGGGGTATCCAGTAAAGGCCCCGACCCCCCACGAGGAGTTTGGACGGGGTGTGAGGCCCCCACCAGGAGACGGTGGGGCGTGTGCCCGCCCCCCCCCCCTACTAAGTGCAACGCCCTACAACCCCGGCGGGACCCAGCCCGGGACGGGGCTGCCCCGGTGGGCGATCCCTTGGCCCCGGGGTCTCCCCCCCCCCCGCGGACGCCCCCAGGAGAGCGGCCTCACCCCTCCGCCAGGGACATTGAGGCCCGTACAGTGGACTACGGGAAGACACCTGATGAGCTGGCGGGAGTCCCTACAGGTATATCGCTTCCAGGAGGGCAAAAAAGGCGACGGAGGCACAAGTCGGAAAAGAACCATGGCCCAGTCGGAAGACTCAGCCCCTTCCTCCTCAGCCATGGAAAGGGGCTTCACCTCAATCTTACAAGAAATCAGAGACATGCGCACAGACATTGCACAGAAGTTTGAAAAAATTGATCAAAGGGTGGAAAATATCGAAGACAGACTGCACCAGGTCGAGATGCAGCAAACAACCTCGGCACCCCAAGAGATTCAACTTAACATGAGGCTAGAAGCCCTCGAAAAGAGGGACGAGGAGAGAGCCCGCCAGATGGACGATTTCGAAAATAGGGAGAGGAGGAACAACCTCAGGATTTTCGGGGTGCCCGAAACGGAGGGGGAAACGGAGAGGGACATCACCAGAGCGGTGCGGGACATCATCACTCTCTTGTTTGCGGAGGGGATGACGACAGAGCCTACGTTCGACAGAGTGCACAGAGCGGGGGGCCCCCGTTCGATTTTAGCCCGGTTCCACTACTACTCCGAAAAGACTAAAGTGCTGGAGGAGGCCAGGAAGGCCCGAGAAATCACCTATAATAACGCCCAGATTTCCATATACCAGGACCTCTCCGCCTACACATTGGCTAAGCAGAGAATGTGTCGCCCTCTCACACAGCTGCTAAAGGACAAAGGGATACGCTACAGATGGGGCTATCCCTTCTCCCTGACATTCGAATATATGGGCCAAAGATCGACCCTGATTACAGAAGAAGACATCCGTGGTACGATCCAGGAATACGTGGTGGACACGAACCCCCGGAGGGGCCCATCGGGCCCGGGGGGGGGCGGACTCGGAGACCCTGGCCCGCCGAGGGACAGGAGAAAGAGAACCGGGACGCGCAAATTCAGGAAAATGAGCACCCCATCGCCAGCGAAAGAAGGCGGGCGGAACGATCCCGAGGACTGAGAACGGTCTCGATCTGTTATGATCCTAACTGGTACTCGGAGGAGTTGGAGGTTCACTTTTTAACTGCATCTCCACGAACAGCAAGTATATGGGTCTCTTAAAAAGGATTGCAGCCGTGGGGGGGGTTTGGGGGGGCTCAAGAGGAACAGCTTCATGGGCGATTGGCCTGGCCGCAGGGGGCAGGCTGGTGGTCCGGCCAAGAGCCAGTGCTGGCAGAACTATTTGGCTGGACGCCGGGGAGGGGGGGAGGGGGGTACACGGAAGTTGAGGGGGTTCAGGTTGGGGTTGGGGGGCAGTTGGGGTTTAGTTTCATGCCTTCCGGGGTGGGAAGGGTGGGGGGAAGAGGGGAGTTCAGAGCACAATTCAAGGAGCATTCGGGAAGGAGCATCATTGAGTCGTTGATCATGAGGGAAGATTTCTTAAATTATGGCTGAGGGTCTGCCCGCCCTGGGTGTGGGCTCCCTCAATGTTCGGGGCTTAAATTCTCCCACAAAAAGATCCCTGGTCAGTAGGGAATTCCGAAGAACCAAGCTCGACATCCTCTTCTTGCAGGAGACCCACTGGCCTCTGGGGAAGGAACCCAAATTGAGGGGTGGTGGGATTGGGGAGGTCTTTAGCGCTTCCCATAAGGGTAAGAAACGCGGAGTGGCTATACTACTAGCTAGAGGAGTCAACTTCGAAAAAGAAACCATAATGAAAGACCCGGGTGGCCGATACCTGCTAGTCCGAGGAACCCTGCAGGGGGCCCCACTCACCCTGGGGGCCATCTATGGTCCAAACGAAGGCCAAGCCCAGTTCTGGGAGAAGATGAGGGATAAGCTAAAGCTGTTTGTTCACGGCACAGTGATGGTGGGTGGGGACTTTAATATGGTCCTGGACCCAATCCGGGACAGGAAAAGAACAGGCCCCCAGATCCCCAGAGCAGCAGATGAAATCACGGCCCGAACTTTTCAGAGGGTCAATTCGGAAATAGGCTTGGTAGACACGATCCCAACCCCCAGACCCGAGACCCCCTCCTTCACGTACTATTCAGCAATCCATACATCGTTCTCCAGAATTGATTACATCTTGGTGGACGAATCTCTGTTCTCATCTATATCTGGCTATAGGGTTGAGCCGGTCCCCTGGTCTGACCACGACCTAGTCAGGATCACGATAGCGAGGGAAGGGCTGAGCGACCGTGGGGGGAGATGGAAGTGCAATGACTTTCTACTAAAAGATGAGGTACTAGCGCAGGAGATACTAGAGGCCATCACTGAATTCTTTGAGTTTAACGACAGTGGGGAAGTGGGACACACACCCTTTGGGATGCCTTCAAGGCCACCTTGCGAGGAGTCCTGATTAAAATAGGAGCACGGGAAAAGAGGGTAAGGGCCGCCCAGGAAAGGCGCCTGAGGGAGAAAATCGCCCAATTTCAACCAGGGGGCTCCCCTGCGGAGCCCCTGGATGGCGACAGGATGGCCGCCCTGGCCGACTACAGACTCCAGTTGAAGGAACTCCTCCTCCAAAAAACCGAAAGAAGTCTCCAGCTGGTCAGACAGAGATACTATGAGAAGGGGGACAAGGCGGACAGGATCTTAGCCTGGAAACTGCGAGAGGTCCAGAGGAGTAAAATGGTGAGAGCAGTCAAAAATGAGGAGGGGAAATTAGGCCAGGACGCATCCCACATAGGAGAGGCATTCCGCAGATATTATGAAAAACTATACTCTTCCGAATATAATGGGGATGAGGAGGAAATCAAGGGGTTCCTAGATTCAATACAGATCCCAGCCCTTTCCAGGGAAATGGCGGAGGGGTTGGAGGGCCCGGTGACCGAGGATGAGGTGGAGCGAGTGATTAGCGGCATGAAGAGGGGTACCTCTCCGGGTGAGGATGGCTATTCAGTAGCCTTTTACAAAAGGTTCCGCTCAACCCTGGCCCCGTATCTGGTAAAGGTGTTCAACGGAGTGCTGGAGGGAGGCTTTCTCCCGGACTCCATGATGGAGGCGATCATAGTGGTGCTCCCCAAGGACGGTAGGGACCCCTCGGAGTGTACCTCCTACCGCCCCATTTCTCTGTTGAATACTGAAGTGAAGATCCTGGCCAAGGTGATTGGGAGGCGGATAGAGGGGGCCCTGCCGAAACTAGTCCACGGAGACCAAGTGGGTTTCATAGGGGGTCGTCAGGGCTCAGACAACATTCGGAAAACTATAGATCTGATGCACCATGCACAGAGGACGGACCTTAACGCGAGCGTCCTATCCTTGGACTCTGAAAAGGCGTTCGATAGGGTCGAATGGCGATTCATGGCACTCACCCTCCAGAGAATGGGCTTTGGGCCACAAATCCGGGACTGGGTGGCTGCTCTATACAGGGCCCCGAAGGCTAGGGTTCAGGTGAACGGCAGGCTATCGGATCCGTTCTCCCTCTCGCGGGGAACCAGGCAGGGATGTCCGCTTTCCCCCCTAATTTATGTCCTTGCAATGGAGCCCCTGGCCATCGCAATCAGAGCTCATAGAGATATCAAGGGCATCAAGAGAGGTGAGGTGGAATTTAAGCTATCCCTGTTCGCAGACGATATCCTGGCCTACCTTGTAGACCCGCGGCTTTCGCTCCCCCCCCCCTCTTGTCTCTGATGGCCACATTTGGGCGCTTCTCAGGGCTCAAAATTAACGCTTCTAAATCGGTCCTCCTCCCCATGAGAACACAAGACCCAGGTGTGGACTCCCTGGACAGGTTGGAAGGGATAACAGTGGGGAAAACCGCCATCCGATACCTAGGTGTACTCCTCCCCAGGGACCTTTCCATTCTTGCCCCTATTAACTACGACCCCGTGATGGCGGGAATCACGGCAGACCTGAGGAGATGGGGCTCCATGATCCTGTCCTGGTACGGCCGCATGACGGCAGTCAAGATGAACATTCTTCCACGGTTGTTGTATCTCTTTACCTCTCTTCCCGCGGTCATCCCTGACCAGACCTTCAGGGTCCTCCAAAACGCGGTCCGTGAGTTTATATGGCAGGGTAAGACACCGAGAACCGCAAAAACTGTCCTGACTCTACCCAGGGAGGAGGGAGGGTTCGGGTTGCCAGATTTCCAACTCTACTATCGCGCCGCCCAGCTACGTGTCCTTCTGGAGCATATGAAAGAGGGGCTGGGCACATACTGGTCCTATCTGGAAGACATGGACACCCATCCACTAAAGGTCCGGGACCTTTTATGGGCCCCGCGAAAATTTATCCCGAATAGACTGAAGTCCCACCCGACATTAGGTGTTCTATGGGCAATCTGGCGGGAGGGCCCCCAGACAGCACATTTAACGTCTTGGCCGTCCCCAATGTCCTCCCTATGGAGCCAACCCCTCATGCTGGGCAGTAGGGGGTTCCGCTGTGCTCAGTCCTGGTCCGACTCGGGGATGGAATGGGCAGGGCAGATGTTCAGGGAGGGAGAATTCCTAACATACGAGGAATTGAGGGACGCTCTTGGTCAGGGATCACTAACCATCTTTGAATATCTCCGCTTGAAAGGCATCTTATGTGACCAGGCCTGGGGTCAAGACTTGAAGAGACAACTGACCCCCTTTGAGAAATTTCTTGATACAGCGACTTCTAGGAAGGGGGCGGTCTCAGGGGTATATAAAATTTTGAACACTGTCAATTTGGGGGAGAGGAGGCGGTTCCGCTCTTTTTGGAACGAGCTGGCAGGGGAAGAGATCTCGGAGGACACCTGGTCCAGGATCTTTAAAATTGCCTTCCACGGGAATTTATTTACCGCGGATATGGAACATAACTTCAAAATCCTCCAGGGATGGCACAGAGACCCTGCAAAGTTGTCAAAAATGTTCTCTGGTGTTTCCCCAACATGCCCAAGGGGTTGCGACCAGGTTGGGTCGAGGGCACACATGTGGTGGCACTGCCCGAAGGTACAGGCATATTGGGTGGAGGTAAGGGGCTGGATCGCTGAAATCTCGGAGGAAATGCTCCCCCAAAACCCTCGGACCATGCTGTTGGGCCTACCCCCAGAGGACACGGACACAATGAGGTACCCGAGAATGTGGGAAACAATGCTACGAGCGGGCAGGGTAGCCCTTGCCCAAAAGTGGAAGAGCCCAGAAACTCCATCCAAGGTGGAATGGCTACAGAAGGTCAAAAACATGTTCTTGATGGATAAACTAACGGCAATGGTGAACAATGACTCGGCCTCCTTCCAAGCGAACTGGTACGGGGTGAAACAGATCTGGGGATGGGATGTCCATTGATCTGCAGCAGAGAACTGGAAACGGCGTGGGGGCCCAGGGCCCGGGAACCGGCAGACGGAACACAGCCAAACTAGAAGTCAACGCTCAAGCTCGCTTCCAAGCTCCAGACTAAGACAGCTCGCGTTTCAAAGCCCCAACTTGGGGCTTTTTCCTTCTTTTTTCTTTTTTTGGGGGGTGGGACTGCATTGGGGTGGTGGGGGGGGGGGGGAGGGCGGTGGCCCTCGGGCCTGTTTCTTGATTCCATGTGAATGCATATAGTGCCCCAATGTTTGTTTATGAAAATGTTAATAAAACCAAAGTTTAAAAAAAAAGAAAAATAGGCAAAATCCGACAGATCATTAAATCATCTCACAGAGCATTATACCTACAAGCAGCCCAGCACGCACACCGCCCCTCTGGACCGAATTCTAATCACCTCCCTCAAACCTACTTCCTACTCTGACAATATCATTCCAACCTCCATCATTAGACAATTGATGGCTCCGGCGCTCAACGCACAGCTCAACATCTTTAATGTCTCCCTCACCAAAGAGTAATTACCGGAAACCTTAAAAACTGGTCTCAAACGACCACTCTTTAAAACCAAACCCTAGACCCAGACAACCTGGCAACTACTAGCCCATTACAAACATCCCATTTCTTGGCAAAATCATGGAAAAAGTAGTCGCTACACAGCCAGAATCAAATAACTACGCCTCCCAAACGTCGATTAGTCGGGTTGCACCCAAAGTGCAGCATCGAGGCAGCCACCATCCAGGTGATGGACGATGGCCTTTGAACCATGGATACGGGCGACTCATGGCTCCTCAACCTTTCGGCTGCATTATGGGCGGACAATACTCGGTTGTACATGAGACTAAAAAGCCCACAGGACATCGGTCATCTCTGTGATTACCTAGCCATCATCCAGTTCAGGACATGGACTGCCACCACAAACTCATGCAAGACGAAATTCACCCTCATCGGTCCCCTAGCTAAACAACAACTTGACCAATAATGCCTCAATGACACGCGCATTATAGGATTTGATCTGCAGCTCTCCGATTCAGAAAAATCCTTAGCCTTCACTATTAAAAGAAGCTGTTCCTTCCTAGAAAGCCCAAACGGCCTGGCTCCACATCTCCACCCTTTGCAAAATCAAATGCTTCACCCCTGCTGGACATCCAGCCCACAATGCAAGCCCTTGTGGTTTCACATATCAATGGGAGAAATGCCCTCCAACCCACTCACTTGGCTTCCCTAAATGAAGTTCACCACACTGCAGTATGTTTTATTATGGGGGCACATAAATGTGTCTGAAGCACCCCAACATCTGCAAACTACATTGGCTTACTCTGCAGACCAAGATACTGTTCAAGATAGCATCCATCATTTACAAAGCAGTTACGAGTAGCAAACCAGCGTACCTGGCAGCTAAGCTCCACATATGTGGTGGCACCTGTCCCTCAAGCAGCAAACCGAGCTCGATTCACAACCATAAAGAGAGGACCTGCAAACAACCTCTCGTCGCGCACCTACCCTCTGCAACTTTATCCCAAGTTTGCTCGGAATGGCCTCACAATTTTCCAATTTTGCAAATCTTTTAAACCCGACAGTTTTTTGTTTTTTTTAAACCAACTTCAGCAGCAGCAAAGTATGTACCATAACAGATCACACTAAACACATAATAGACTGACGGATCCCAGGTTTGTTTGTGAGTCAATGCTGGGTAGTCCCGATCTATCTCCAAAAGAGGGGACCAGATCTCCCAGCACCTGTGAAGTTGGCTGTCCAAAGAGGCTGTGATCTTTTTCGCAACAAGTACATCCCCCACTACCCCACCACATAATCAGAATTGGGCCTTCCAATAAAGGGCCAGCGTGATTCTTGCTGCCACTAACGTGTGTAATTAGCTTAGTGGAAGAGCTCGATTTTAAATACAACCCCTCCAGTGGGGCCCCCAGCAGTATAGTCATCGGTCCATGGGCAGATGGGTACCCATTATATCTTTGATGGCTAGTACAACCTGCTCCTAAAAGGCCCAGGCAATCGGGCAGTCCCACCACATGTGAAAATAAGAGCCTTCCAGAACACATTTATTCCAGAAGTTAGGATCCAGGTTTTGATTGAATTTGTGCAGCAAGGTTGGGGGCGGGGGGCAGTACCACCTATATGTCAGCTAAAACATACACTACCTATTTGTCACGCATCTAGAAGAGTAATTCTCCACCCAAATGTCCAGCCATGCGAGGTTCTCAATGGGGTGGCCCAAATCAGTCTTCCAAGTGGACATATATCTAGGTTGTCATCATCAACAGATCATTCTGTAGCATCTATACTGTGGAAATACACTGCTTCCCCCTGAGAAATCCCTTCTCCCATGGACAGTTCCAGGCCACTGGGGGCCCGTATAGCTGCCATTTTAACTCATGGATGGACCACCCAATGCCCGATTTGTGAATACCAGAATCTCTCGGACTCAGCAATTGAGAATTGACTTTTACATCCAATAAATATTTTGAGTACAGCTTCATACCTTCCTTATACAACTGAGAAATGTGGCATAGCCACCCCACTGCCCTCTACCCTCCTCCCCCCATATCCAGGCCCCAAAGTACTGGCGATAAGGGCCCCAAACCAGGGGCAACAACTTTGCTTCTCAATGCTTTACCCCAGTAGTATAGTGTCACTTCTGTGGACGAAAGTAAATGTGCCAGTGCTCTAGGGCTGTTGCTGATATATATGGCAACAAGCTCAGTGGGTATTTCACCACAACTTGTTCTAGGCGTACACATATGCCGGCTCCGCAACATTCCATTTGGCATATGGGCAATCTGGGCAGCAATATGATACCTGGTCCAGTCCAGAACCCCAAACCTCATAGGTAGGCATTGCTTTTCAATTTCCTCACCAGATCATTTGCTTGGCATGGTATCACGAGAAGACACTGACAAGAGTCGCACGTTTCAAAACCTTTATTGTTAAATTCAAGGGGGTTGGAAAAACTCCTGTCTGGCCCTATAACTAAGATGGGAGCAATCTTAACCATCAAATAATAAAGAAGTAGTCCTAGTCAGTCTTAGTCAAACAATAAAGGCCTATACTAACAAAACCCTAATGCCTACTACCCTCACTCTAATACACTTGACTGTATAGGGATATGGATCTACAAAAAGGAAAAAGCTGGGAAGTTGGAATATCCCCACAAAATAAATAGGATTGTATAGGGACATTGGAAAGGGTGGGGGGTGAACATTTCTGTGTCTCGCCATCGGGTGTCCCTTTGCCACTGTCCGGGATCACTCACCCAGGTGATCCTCCCACACTTGTCCATCCCCAGGGTCTGAATCCAAAGGCGATGGCCGTGCTCTACCACCTGAGCAAGGGATCCCCAGAGTCTGGGCAGTGAAACACCCTCTGTTTTTTCGTCACTTAGCATGGTATGATTGTTTGGTTTTAGCAAGGGATTGGACTGATCTCTCTGCTAGGTGCGCTTCCAATTTATTCAGAGCCATCCTAAAATGTCTATTTTTGGGGAGCTTTTCTTTTTATGTGCCAGTTCGCAGCCCCGAACCTCTCCCTTCAGTTCTTCCCGGACCTCGTTTCTATGCTTCATGTAAGCTGACGATCGGGCAATTAATTCTCCCTTGATGACCGCCTTCATCGCATCCCAGATCGTGGAATCTGAGAGCGTCTCGGTAGCACTTTCAAGAAAATAAGTTGGCTTTCCAATATCAAGCCAAAAGGGTGAAATCGCTTAGAATATGGTCATATAATCTCCAGGGCGGTCTTTCCGGTGGGAGGGGGGAAATTGTGAATCCGAGGTCCATTCAGACGGACGCACGGTCAGATAAAGTGCAAGGCATTCTTGAAATCACATGGGGCAGGGGGATAAGTCATCTTCATAGGGATCCGGAACCACATTGAAATGGCTCCTAATTCAGTGGCCTGCGATAAATGGGGACACTTCTGTAGCAAAGAATTTGCTTTGTTTATCATTAGGGGCATACATAGAAATCAAAGTAAAACGTTGTTCAAACAGTAAACCATTGCCCCCAATATACCTGCGCCCCCCACCCCGGGTCCACCATCGTGCCGGTGTTTACTAATGGGATTCACCTCGCTATCAGCACAGCAGTGCTTTCTTGAAGCCGCTGGAAGCTATAAACTGTAGCGGGTACTACCTATTGTGTAGTCTGCCTATGTATGGGGGAGCTAAATGTGTTCACTGTAAGAAGGCAATTGCACACCCCACATCTGAAATTCTATTAAGGACCGATTTGAGTTTACAAGGGAAGTTAAGGCCCTGGGCATTGGATATTAAGCGCAAGGAATTGCACCTGTGGTGACTGGTTCTCCTCAACCTGCAAGGCCCAGTGCAAAGCTTGGGGGAATGGGGCCTCATCTAGAATCGAGCATCTGTGTATAAGCGATACTTATATGTACCCACGGCAGCCAACTTTTCAAGAAAAACCCCAATATGCAATGTAACTCCTCTCCAACTATCAAGCGATAACAAAACAACCCAAAAACCCCATAAACCAAAAATCAAACATAACTACAATTCCAAGTCCGAGTTCTCATTGCTGTGTGAAGTTTCTCGGACGGGAACCTCAGAGCCGCCCCAACGGCTGGTGTTTTGATCAGTGTTAGTTACGATTTGAGGAATCTCCTGGCCTACAGAGCTTACCAACCGTCAACCATGGAGTACTTTGCAATTTCAGTCGAGATGACTATGGGAGAAGTCGACAGAGAGGCAGTGAAGATGGTCGGCGCATCTATGCCGTTAGTAGACATTCATCTGCCTCTTGGGGAATACCAATCGTCCACTTCTTATTCCCCCAACACAAAGGATAGGGTGACGAGAAAAATCCATCTATATCTGACGTTCTTGTCTCGGAGGTGAAGGGTCACCAGTTGGAGAGCCTTTCTCTTTTGTTTTTTCGTGGTGACCAGATCCCGATAGATTAGGATGGTTGCATTGAGGAAATATACAATCTTAAGTGCAGGCCGCTGCTATTATATCTTGCTTGATCGTGAAGATGTGTACTCGAGTAATATTGGGTGTGGACCTGCTTCCGCAAGCATTTGCACGGCAGTCTATAGGTTCAACCTAACAGCATGCACGCTTTGTCATGTTGCGGAAGTAAGGAACAACACCCCCCACATACTCTGGTAGGTCCCCATCCAGTATAGTCATTGGTATCCCCTTAGCCTCAGATTGTTCCTTCTGCCCAGATTTTCCATGTCCTCCTGTTTAGAGTCCAAGCGCTCACAAGTGTGTTCCAGCGCAATTACTCCAATTCGGCGATCTTTTGTTCTGCTTCCACCAGTTTCCCATCTAGGTGTTCAACCTTCATAGCGAGTTCCACCATAAAATAGCGAAATTCTTTTTTAGTGTCCCCTAGAAAAGACTAACTATCCCAAAAGTGGATGCTGTCTCCCTATAAGCGCTGGTGTGCCGCCTGTCTAGGTTAGGGGATAGAAAAGAGACTAGCCCTACCCTCTCTCACTACTTTTCCTAGCATCTAAAAATAGGTGCACACTTTCGGAAGTCAATTCCATCTACACCAGTCCATTACAAGATGGTAGCTCAGGTTTCTTTTACGAGCATATAACCGCGCCCTATGTTGGGGCTGGTTTCCTAGCAACTGAAACTGACAGGTGTCCTGCCTTCAGTCCATGACCAACATACCATGCAGAAGTCCCCCAGTGGTAACTAGGTGACTACGTTGCGCAGAATCAGATAAGTACCACTATGAGGCATTGGGGGGGCTTGGCCTGTATGCTGGCATTATTAAATGTTGTTGCCCCTCGAGAATGTTTTGGGACATTCGATAAATGACGCTGGCCGCAATGGTTGATAGCGTGGAAGCTGGCATCCACCATTCAGCTCATATTAAACATACAGGACTCTATATTCAAACAAAGTTTACGACTAAATACATGTACTATTGCTTCCACGTGTACTGTGTATACACATTGTGGGGTGGTCAGGATTTTGTCTAATACCCTGGGGGTTAGCATACCATGTAATCCGTTATTCTGTCCCCTTACAGGACACACAGGATAGGCATCCCTGTTCCAACCTCTAACTTGAAAAATCGAGATTGTGGGAGGTTTTTGAGTGAAGTGCGGGTAAGCGCCTGAAGTTGTGGTTTCTTTTAACAATAGTATCCTGAAATTAATTGACACTGACATATATATTTTCTTGACTGCAGTGATCCATCAAGACCGGACAGGCTCGGATTATATCCATACAAGAGGGCCATCGGCACCCCCTCTTGATGCTGGGCATCTACTACAAGGTAGGGTGCACTCATTGGTTGATTTTCCTAACTATTTTTGACGCACCGAGCCGTCCTACTTGAATATACATGTCACGCCCTACTCATTTACTAATACACACATCTGTTTTTCTTATAGACACAAAACACATATTTGTGTATCCAAAATTGAACTCATCCTGATGAAGGCCGCATATTTGGGGAACCACAGTCTTGGGTCATGAGATGGCCAAATAAAACACACTGTCGACTTTAAACAAAGCAACAATTGACACTGCAAACAAAGGACAGGTCCTACAAAAAACAAAAATCTGAATGTATCCTAGACCTTGTCAGGGTTTCTATAAACTGCACCGAGAAGAGACATTTATGTTACTTATGAGTACAACTGTTTTTTTGTGTCTGGAAATAAAATGACAAGTTATTGTTTGGGATATAATTTGTATGAAGGCCCCAATAGGGATCATAGAAGGTGTATATATGAATTGTTTTTAAAGAAAATGTGTTTGGTATGAATAAAAATGTGTGTTGTAGAACAAATTGAAAAGTCTAAATACCAATACGGAAGTTATTTGGGTGTGACATAAAAGCCTTGATCATTGGTGCATTAGTATAAACCTGGAGGATCAAGGCTCACCGGGTATCCTTAATAGAAATGAAACTGTCCACAGTCCAACTCTAGGCCTATCTGACCATACCACTATCTTATTAACTCAAAGTTAGGAGAATGTCTCCCTTCTCCTGGACTTTTATTAGTTTCTCACCAACTGATTTTCAATAAATGATCTTTAGATAGTCTCTAGTGACTATCAGTTTGTACAGTTGATTCATTTCAGTCTTGAGCTTTTTGTTTTCTCTTGGTTTCCTCTACAAAGAGTAATAATCCTTTGCTCTTCCCCTAGTAAACTTATCCAACAAATATCTTTTCCTTCTGGGCTATTCCTTGTTCTTCTAAATAGTTCATAGTCTTTGGTTTCTTCTTGCCATTTGACTTTATATACATCTACTATGTCCACCTTTTCTCAGGTTTCTCGGTTATAACTTGGTCCTCTATTTTAATTAGACCTTCATCCAGACTGGTACGAATTGGGTCACTCCCAAAATACTTCTCCTTCACATCTCCTTGTACTGATTTTACAATACTTTTCTCCTGACGGACTAGTATGAACAGACCAATAGTGATGCCCATTCACTCTTCTTTCTGTTATTGTGAAATTATCTTTCTCTGGACTGAGACGAGTATGAGCATTCCAATAATGATTCTCATCCACTCCAATGGGTCTCCCATTGTCCTTATTACCTTCCGTTCGTAGGGCTACGGTCACCGGGATTTTCAGTGATTTTTGAGGGCTGGCTTGCTCTCCTTCCAACTTGATGTCCTGGGGCTTTTTGCCAGCTCGTCTTCCGTCGGGTTGTCTTGGATGGCTGTACGGTATATATCGAATACCGGCTTGCCCTGTGTCTGCCGTGGCACAATGGTTTCGGCGCTGTCGCGTGGACCCTCAGTCCACCACGAATCCCTTGTGGTCGCGCCATCACTCCTGGGCTCTCTCTCTCTCTTAGGATGCAACCAGCTCTACTCCTCCTGGCTCCCTCGCTACCAACTGTAGCGCATCTGGTACTTCTGGTTCTTACACAATTGTAGGACGCAGTGCATCTTGTCTCTGCTTCTCTCCGTTGGAGTTAATGCTCAGACCCTTTTGAAACTCGCGGCTCTCTCTTCGCGTCTCCAGGCTCCTCCCATTCTTGAATTTACACAGCCATCTGGCTTCTTCTGCCGAAGTCTGTGTTCTTCCTTCTCCTCTTGTGGATTCTCTTCGAAGGGATTGTGTCCTCCGACGTATTCCTTATCTTAGATAGAAATCCTTCAGCTTTGCTGGCCTCGGAAAATTTTTTCGCCAGAGGGCGCTGCGCGTCGATGATCGCCGAGTCGATGACCCTCGACGGCCTCCGTGCCGACGTCGACGTCATCCTGCCTATAAAGGCCGCGCGCAGCGTCCGTTGCTCAGTTCCGTTTTTCCGCGCTTCGTTGTGCCTCGGAACACCGTTGCTCAGTTCTCGTCAAGATAACGTATATAATAACTACTATTTACCTCGATATCGATGGCATCCTCCTCCGACCCGACGACCCCTCGGTCCGGTTTCAAAAAGTGCCGAGACTGCGGGAAGAAAATGTCGTTGACGGACCCTCACAGGGTCTGTTTGTGGTGTCTGGGAATCACGCACCAGAGTTCGGAGTGTGAGGAATGCCTTTCCATGACGGCGAAAGCCTTGAAGGAGCGTAGGGGGAAGCTCGAGAGAGGTAGGTCAACTTTAACTTCCTCGAAAGCTTCTTCGGTAGAGTCGAGACGTTCGTCTCCTCACCATAAAAAACACTCTCGATCTAGATCACGAAGTGGCTCCCACCACTCGTCGACATCGAGACACTCGAAGAAGAGACGTAGGAGATCCCCTTCGTCATCTTCGTCGAGTTCTCCTGAGAGAGTTCATTGCCCCACAAAACGCAGCTCGCAAGCTGAGTGGGAGGAATTCAGGAAAAAGATGCTAAGCGTCTTCGAGAAAGCGGCCTCGTCCCCCTCGAAGACAGCTGAGGGTGATACCCCGGGTAAAAAACCCAAAAAATCTAAACGCCGCGAGTCGCAGTACCCGGCGGAAAAGTCAACCCGAAAGCGCCTCGAGCCATCGGGAGATAAAGCATCATCGACGCCATCGTCGAAAACTCCTTCGAAACAGAGGTCGGCGCCATCGACGCCGTTGTCGAAGGATTCATCGGCGCATCAGTCGATCGAGTCGACGCCGACGTCGACGCCGATATCGACGCCGGTGAAGGAAAGAACCACGGCTACTCCACAGCCAACGGTTAGACAAAAGACCTCCGACTCGACGCCGAGAACGTCGACGTCGTTCTCGAGCAAGACTCCGATCCTTTCGAGTTCTTCGAGGCCTAGTACACATTTCTCGACGCTTTTCACGGCGCCTTCGAGTACTTTCACGTCGGTGTCGACGACATCGACGTTTTCAAGGCCTGTGATGATGGCTCCTTCTGCATTGGAAATGGGGTTTATACCATTCCAAAAACCAATGTATCCCCCTTTAACCTCGATTTTTGAGGAAAGGGAGGATTCAGACCAAGATATTGATTTACAGAGGACCACATCACCAGAGCCAGAGACTTTCGCCTCTGAGGAAGGAAGATTAAAAAATCTTCAGGATGCACTTCAGGAAGCTAGTGGCTTGGACACTTCTCCTGAAGCAGAATTTATCAAACCAGACCCAGGAGAACATGCGGAGACTCCATATAGAGCTCTGATGTCTAGAATCATAGAATTTATGGGTTGGTCTGCACCTTCTCCTGCCTTTCAGCAGGATGACCTCACTGACATACTGGACAAGGGCCCACAGGAGGATCCTGTGGTTCCATTTCACTCTGCTCTACAGAGAAGGATTTTGACAAACTGGGAAACGCCAGAAATTATCCCGGCAGTAAATAAAAAACTGTCAACAAAATACAGGGTGGCTAGTTCTGACCCTGAATATTTGTCAAAACACCCTACTCCTGAGAGCTTGGTTGTACAGGCTGCAACCTCATCAGGCAGCACATCTGCATACCCCACTGCTCCGCAGGATAGGGATGACAAAAAATATGATGCCATGGCTAAGAAGGTTTTTTCTGCCTGTAGCATGGCGTTAAAGTCTATTAACGCGACCTGTACGCTCGCTAGGTTCAGCCACACCCTTTGGGAGTGCGCTTCATCAGCGGCTGACTGCCTCCAAGAAGGAGAGGAAAGGGACGCATTTTTAAACATCATCAGGGATGGTAAAGATGCGATGTGCGAGACCCTACAAACTGGCCTAGATTCTGCTGACAGTATCAGCAGGGCCATGGCGGCAAGTACCACAATCCGCAGGCATGCGTGGTTGAGGAAGTCTGGTTTTGCCTCTGACGTGCAGACCAGGCTTTTGAATATGCCCTTTGACGGTTCTACCCTCTTTGGAAAGAAGGCGGATGACAGTTTGGAGAAACTGCAAACGTCCAAGGCAGCAGCCAAGTCATTGGGAGCTGCTATCCGTCAGAATACCTTTCGTCCTTCGGGATCATCGTGGAGAGGACGGTCCTTTCGTTACTATTCCTCATATGGAAGGGGCAGGGGACGACCGGCTCAAAGAGGCCAAGGAAGATTTACCCGTGGTGGACGGGGTAGGGGAAAGAAAGCCGCACCCGCAGGAGCAGGAGCCACTTTACCTTCGGCAACTGCATCAGCCGCTTCAAAACCACTCTGAGGTCTCCCCTCACAGAACACCAGTAGGGGGCAGGTTAACTCACCATCTGACGGAATGGCAGGCTATTACGTCAGATGCTTGGGCTCTGGAGACAGTAGCCCAAGGTTACTGCCTGCCCTTCCTACATATCCCTCAGAGTCATCCACCGGGGAACAACCCTTTGAAGCTTCCAGATCCGCTCCTCTTGCAGGAGGTTTTAGACCTGCTAGAGAAAGGTGCCATAGAACTGGTACCTGTAGCGGAAAGGAACAAGGGTTGGTACTCCCCCTACTTCATAATACCGAAGAAGGACGGAGGACTGAGACCCATCTTAGACTTACGGGAATTGAACAAATTCCTCCGAAAGGACAAGTTCAAGATGGTGACTCTCTCTCAGATCCTTCAGGCCCTCCAGCTTCAGGACTGGTTGGTATCTCTAGACCTCCAGGACGCTTATTTCCATGTGCCGATCCATCCCAGGCACAGGAGATACCTGAGGTTCGCAATTGGCAGCTCTCATTATCAATTTCGAGTTCTGCCATTTGGGCTAACCTCCGCCCCGAGGGTCTTTACCAAGCTAATGTCGGTTGTGGCTGCAAGTCTAAGGAGGGAAGGGATTCATGTCTACCCTTACCTAGACGATTGGTTGATCAGAGCTGTATCTTCGGAACAGGCTCAGAGACAACTAGATTATGTTTGCCACTTCCTTCACAAGCTGGGCTTCTCCCTCAATTTAAAGAAGTCACAGATGATACCATCACAGAGACTCCAATTCATTGGAGCAGTCCTGGACACTTCCCTGGGAAAAGCCTTGCCACCAGAGGTGAGGGCTCGAGATATTCTGCAGATGGTCATCAGATTTCAGAATGCCCAATATCTCCCAGCCTACGACTTTCTGAGGTTGCTAGGCCTCATGGCATCCTGCATATTCCTCGTGCCGGAGGCTCGCCTGAGAATGAGATCCCTCCAGTGGGCACTGAGAACTCAGTGGTCACAGTTCTCAGGAAGGATGACAGATCTCCTTCGGATCCCGGTCAAAGTAGCCCGAGACCTTCAGTGGTGGGCCTGTCGGGAGAACATCCTGAAAGGAGAAATGTTTTGGCAACCATGGCCGGAGATAACAGTAGTCACGGATGCCTCACTCACGGGGTGGGGAGCTCACGCCAACGACTTGACCATCAGCGGTCGTTGGTCTCCATCGGAGTCCAGACTACATATCAACCTGTTGGAGCTGAGAGCCATCAGACTAGCGCTGAAGGCTTTTCTGCCGTCTGTACGGGGAAGAAACGTCCTAATAATGACGGACAATACAGTGGCCATGCACTACCTCAACAAAAGAGGAGGCGTAGGCTCACTACCACTGTGCAGAGAGGCGATGCAGCTCTGGTTTTGGGCAATTCAGGAAGGAATCTCTCTATCGGCAATTCACCTAGCCGGAGAGAAGAACTTGACAGCGGACGCTCTGAGCAGGCAGAGCACAGTCTCTCACGAGTGGGAGATAGCTCAGGAAGTCCTTCAAGAGATCTTCGCCCTTTGGGGAACCCCTCAAGTGGATCTGTTCGCCACCAGTATCAACAGGAAGTGCGACAGATTTTGCTCAAGGGAATTTCCCCCGAGAGGAGCTCTAGGAGATGCGTTCGTAGTGGACTGGGAGTTCCCACTTCTGTACGCGTTCCCTCCGGTCCCTGTCATTCCTCAAATGATCAGGAGGTTGAGAAGGTTTCGGAAGACCATGATCCTAATTGCCCCGGATTGGGCCAGGAGAACGTGGTACCCGGACCTTCTAGACATGTCCATCTGCCCTCCAATTCGACTGCCATACAGAGAGGATCTTCTCTCGCAGAAGGAAGGTCAGGTTCTCCATCCAGCCATCAAGACCCTCAACCTTCACGCTTGGTGTCTGAAAGGTTGAGGTACAAGGATTGGGACCTTCCGGATGATGTTATGGAGGTGTTGCTTTCGGCCAGAAGGCCGGCAACTAAAACTCTATACCGCTGCCGTTGGAACAAATTTTGCAGCTGGTGCAGAGAAAAGAATATTGAACCCTTTTCTTGTGGTACACCTATGGTGTTGTCATTCTTACTTTACCTGGCTAATTCAGGCCTACAGGTTGGCACAATTAAGGGCTATCTCGCAGCGCTATCAATCTTTAAGCGCACTGCAGAGGAGCCTTCATACTTCAAAATTCCATTGGTAATACAATACCTAAAAGGATTAACTAATGTTTATCCCCCGAAACCTTTTCAAGTTCCCTTATGGGATTTAAACCTAATTTTAAACTTCCTAAAGGGTGCCCCTTTTGAACCACTACACTCTTGTTCATTGAAGCTTCTCACCCTCAAAACTGTTTTGCTAATAGCATTGACATCTGCTAGAAGGGTTAGCGAGTTGCAAGCCTTATCGTGTAAACCTCCACATACAATCTTTTACAAGGACAAAGTTGTTCTTCAGGTGAAGCCTAACTTCCTCCCGAAGGTAGTCTCGGAGTTTCACATCACTCAGAAGATTATATTACCTTCTTTCTACCCTCCTCCTCATCCGGGGAAGGAGGAAGAGAGACTGCACAGGCTGGACCCTAAGCGAGCCTTGAGCTTCTATATCAGCAGATTGGCTAAGATCAGACAAGCAGACCAACTCTTTGTAGGTTATGCAGGACATAAGTTGGGCCTTCCAATAACAAAACAAACCATCTCCAGATGGATTATTTTAGCCATTCTGGAGTGCTACAAATTGGCAGGAAAGGAGCCTCCTCAAAATCTAAGGGCTCATTCTACCAGGGGTATCGCAACATCCTCAGCCCTTCAAAGAGGGGTGCCAATTCGAGATATATGTGCGGCTGCCACATGGTCGTCCGCACATACATTTACCAAATTCTATAGCCTGGATTCCTCCTCTAGTCAAGAAACTAGATTCGGCAAGGCTGTGTTACACTCTGTCCATTCTGGAAGGGTAACATAACTTTTATTACTCCCGCCTCCAGTCACAATACCACTGCTATGGGAGTCTATCTAAGATAAGGAATACGTCGGAGGACACAATCCCTTCGAAGAACTAGTTACTCTTACCTTGTAACGTTCTTTCGATGGGATGTTCCTCCGACGTATTCCTTATCGACCCTCCCATCCATCCCCGCAGTATGACTTCCTGTGGGTTTGCAGCCTATGCTCCTTCAAGGTGATTAGTCTAATCCAAAAACATTACTGGGGACTACAAAACGGAACTGAGCAACGGACGCTGCGCGCGGCCTTTATAGGCAGGATGACGTCGACGTCGGCACGGAGGCCGTCGAGGGTCATCGACTCGGCGATCATCGACGCGCAGCGCCCTCTGGCGAAAAAATTTTCCGAGGCCAGCAAAGCTGAAGGATTTCTATCTAAGATAAGGAATACGTCGGAGGAACATCCCATCGAAAGAACGTTACAAGGTAAGAGTAACTAGTTCTTCTCCGCCATATGTCCTCTTCTTCGTCCCAGTAGTATGGGGACTTAAAGGGTACTCTTCTATTCCCTGTTGGCAATAACACATACTGGTTGTCTCTTCACGTATTTTTACCAGAATGGTTTGAAGATGTTATTTTGATAGGTCATCAAGGGAGCTCCTCATGGAAAGAGGAGTCCTTGCCGCCAAACGGGGAGTCTACCCCAGTGAGGTCCCACTTACCTCTACCCTTTACCTCTACCCCTAGGGAGGGTATTGCAGAGCAGGTCTTCCTAGCCTCACAGACCCCACCCACCCCTAAATACCCCTCCTTGGGAGAAGACATGAATTCCTGCGATTCATCATAGTATTAATAACTAGGTTTGTACTTCTGGGATTAATACTGGCAAAGTCTCAGATAGCTCAACAATGGAAATGTACTCGCTCCTTCTCAATGCAGATGTGGAAAAACAATATAACTAAATGGGTTACACGTAAGGATGACTTTGACAGGAAGAGGCAGGGGAGCAAGATTCATTTGACTGGTTATGGGATGAATTATTGGACACAAAACTGGACTCAGCTAATTGAATGCTTCCATGAACTGCCTAGCTTGTAAACGTGAATGAAAAAGATGCCTCATTATTTTAATGTGATTGAATAAATTGCCTATGGATTTGGGTGTAGGGTATTTGCGAAATGAGGTACTACTGCCAATGGCTATGTAACAAGTGAGGATTAAGATTAGATCTACATGCAATGATTCACAAAATGTATGTTATGTGATTATCAATAAAGAAATATAAAATAAGGGTTTCCTGAGCTGGGCCAAAATAGTTGCTCTGAGTGAAACCCAGTCCTAGATGCTGATACACAGAAGGCCCCGTCAGTGAGATGAGTAATTAGCAACCAAGCTGACAATAATATGACACCAACAACAGGGGGACAAATGTCAAACTGCAAGCTACTAGCAGACATAAAAAGTGACTTGCCACCTCAATTCTCCACATACACACTACACAGCACATCATTTCTTACTCACCAAGAGTCCATTATCACTAGTCATTGGCGAGTGCAAATTGTGAGCCCTGCCAATATGTTTTAGCCAGAATAATTGAAGATTCCCCAGAGACCACCAGGTCCAAAACAGACGGGACATATTTAAGGCTCCCAGTTATATAGTAATTCTTTTTCTGCCATTTCCATACTATTTTTGGGCCATTATATCTGTGTTTATTATCCACATTTATTAATGATCATATGAAAAGATAATATGCTATCAGTATTTTTCTGTACTTAGTTGAATGAAAAAAATCAATTATTAAAAAAACACATCACATGCATACATACATACAGGACACATATGGAACTGAGTTATTCCACATCAATGTCAGCTCCTTTTTATCATAATAGCAAAATCGCTGCTCCTGTGATTGCTGCTGAACTAAGATATATGTTGTCAATTAGAAGGACTTCAAAGCCATTTTTTTACACCACCTTTACACTCTCCATGTTGCCACACTGCAATGCAATTGGCCTGCTGTGCTTGATTGACAGCACAGGAACCAAGAAGAAATACCTGCTTTTCTGAAAATGGAAAACACAGAGCCTTGCTTATATTTAGAGTTTAGTTTGCCATCAGGCTCTGGAAGTACACAATTACATAATTTTAGATCAGAGCTATCCACGGTTAAAGGCAAATCCAGGATGCTGGAAATGTGGGGGTCCATCAGGTGGTCGGCAGAAATGCACATCACTTTGCGACGATCAGGTTGTCAAGCTACAAGGAAGCTGCTGAGAGGTGCCAATAGACAGGCTCAGTAGTTACATGTTTGCACTATGTTTCAGCATGAACATTACGAAACTGGGGTCTACTTATCAGAACTCATTTTCAGAAATAAATGTACCAGCATTTTTATATTTAAAAGAAATAAAATCAAAAATGTTCAGGCAATTCTGCTCCCACAGACGTCATTCGGTCACTCGCTTTAAATCCATCCATGTTCTTTCCCCCCCAGCTACCTGGCTGAATGCATCTTACTTTCTCACACTCTGTGCTCCTTGCATCTTTACAAGGTTCCACAACCTCCTCTATGCCTTCCGACACTTCATTCCTCCTCCCACTTTTGTTTCTCAGAGTGTGGCTGATCCACAACACTGCAAGTAATTTTGAGTTGTTAGCAGTCATTCCACTCAGACAGCAAAAGTCTTTGATGGCCAAACATGTATTATGCTTGATATTTAAAAAGGTTCATTGTTAGGGTGAGTTTAGTTTAAAAAAAAAAACAATTTTTTTTTTAATGTAAAAAGCAAACGCATACCAAACTCAGTGTGCTTTAGGTATTTCAGTTATATGACTGAATCACTAAAAGGCATATATGACAAGATATAAAGCTCTTTGGTCATTCTTACCTTCCCAAAATGCTCTTTGATATGCAAAACAGCCAAAAACTCATTGGCATTATTGGTGCCACTTCACATTATCGATTGAGTTCTTTCTAATCAATACACACATACTGTGTTAAGCAATCACTTTTATATTCAAATACACGCCATGATACACGCCATGCATTTTTTAAACTTTCCCTTCAGAAAAGTAAATGTTGAAAATGATGCATCATTTTACAATATTAAACGCATGCCTATGCTTAAGTCAAGCACATAACTCCCAAAGATGGCACTAAAATGAAGTTCAGAAGCAAGTACTAATTTCCCTCCCTAGCCCCACATTTCAGAGGTCTTCGGCCTCCCAAAAGGTGCAAGCATGAAATAGATCATAGAGAAGTTAAACTGGTAAAGAGTAAATCTGAATGTGCAAGTGCATCAAGAAACCTGTGAAAGGATACCCAAAGCCATAAAGGGTGGGAACAAAAACTGTGTGCCAAAAGTAGTGTTTCACAGCGATAAAGGTGTCCCGTAAAGATATATGTTCAGCCATCTTTACAGAAGCTGCTCAGTTCTAAACAAGCAAATGGCGAATGGCATCCCTGCTGGGTTTATCATGCATCTTTGATGACATTCTGCTGCACGCTCAGTACTACCGGGAGAACCAACTGCAAAGTATGTTGCACAATGCATGAAGTAATCTTTACATTAATTATATTTTTTAATACAATGCAGTACTTCAAACTACAGCAAGATATCTATACCCACAAATCTCAAAATGTTCCTATGTATTGTACAGTTCGACCAACTCTACAGAGTTAAAAAAAAAACATTTTAAATTACCTTAAAGACAAGCTAGCAAGACCCATAGATTAAACCACACCCACAAAAGGTAATATAGTGCTGGAACACCCGATCCATTGCTCAATTTTACTCTTGGAGTCTTGGGTATTTTGAACAATTG
The DNA here is from genome assembly GCF_040938575.1 of Ambystoma mexicanum. Lineage (NCBI taxonomy): Eukaryota > Metazoa > Chordata > Amphibia > Caudata > Ambystomatidae > Ambystoma > Ambystoma mexicanum. Next base: position 673,738,188 of record NC_090931.1, read on the forward strand.
CACAAACAGCAATGATGTAAACAACCATGTACCACTTCATACGTTTTAAAAGGTGCCAGCATTGTGCAGCTTCTAGGAATGCTATTGCTTCCCAGACATGAATGTTCAGGGTCATCCTGATCCATTTCTCCACCATGAGAATGCACAGACAAAGATGCCAAGAACCTTCTCCAACTGTCTATACTCTATTGAGGCGTTTATGCCTGGGCAGAGTTTAACAAACTTCACTTGTGATTTTGCCATATTCTAATGGCTTTCCATCCCAAGGGATTGGAGCTACATCAGCTGCAGCAGTTAACTTGCCTTATTTCCATTTTGCTCCCTGCCAACACAGAGCTGTAACTACGAGAATGGGGTTGAGTCCTTTTTTTTTTTTTTTAAACTTCTATTTATTCGTTTTTCAAAAAAGGAAAGAAACAAACATCAATGAACATAAACAGTAACATACTTATAAACTACGACCCATCCCTCCCACCCTCCCCCCCGTGTTGCAGCACCTAAGAGTCACTTCTCATTCTCTTCACCCCCGGGCCTCCATCAAATCGTATATGTCCAATAATCTTAGTCTCTGTGGACACCATTGGGCTCTAAAGTCGCCTTTTAAGAATTCCAGGGTCACCCCCCAGTCCGCGTAAAAAGAGCCCAATTTATCCTCTGCAGCATAGGAGGCCCACTCCAACGAGACTATATCCCATAGCTTTCTCAGCCACTCTTGCTCTGTCGGGATCGCAGCCCCCTTCCACCTCTGCGCAATGAGAGAAAGAGCTGCCAGTATGAATATCACCCTAGCTTTGCTGCATCCCCGTCCGGTCTCCTCTACCCCCACGCCCTCCTCCCTCCCAGTCTTCCCCAGCAATATCTCGCGTGGGTTTCGGAGGGGGCCTCCTCCCAATGCCTGAGCGATGGCTGTCTTAAGATCGTCCCAGAAGGGCTGTATAACAGGGCAGTCCCACCAGATATGTGTAGCTGTGCCCCTATCCCCACATCCCCTCCAGCATTCTCCTGAAACGGCGGAGTTCATTGCATGTAGGTGGGCGGGAGTGTAGTGCCAACCCACCAAGCATTTGTACCACATTTCCCTAACCTGGATCGCTTTCGCTAGCTTGGGTATCCGTGCCCATAATCTCTCCCAGTCTGCCTGTTCCATGCTGACCCCTGTGTTATTCTCCCACTTTGTCATATAGGTCCACTTGATGCTTGGGTTACCCCTCTCAAGTTGTTGGTATAGGTCCGAGACTAGTCCCTTTATGCCCCCGTGAGTTGCGAAGAACCTTTCAAAGTGGGTCAGATCTCTTGTCGCCGCCTGCCTAACAGCCGGAGACATCACCCAGTGGCGAATTTGAAAGTATCGGTGCCTCTCTCTTTCTCCCACACCAAATTCATTTTTACATTCCACAAACGATTTCACTCTCTCACCACTGAACATGTCCCTCAGTGTCCTGCAACCCCCCTCCTCCCAAGCCAGAAACGCTCCCTTTTCCATCCCTGGGGTAAAATCCCCGTTCCGGAAGATAGGGGTGAACGGCGAAGGAAAAGACGAGATCCCCCCTTTTAGCACAGACCGATCCCAGCAGTCAAACACATTTTTTGTGATGTCGCTCAAGTAGATGTGCGAGGGGCGCAGCCGTCGCGGGAGCCAGAGAACCTCTCCCAGATGATGCCTGCCACCGCCCTGTCCATCCTCACCCAGTGTTTTAAGTACTCTTTCGAAAACCATTCCCTAATTATCCTGAGCTGAGCTGCATCGTGATAACGGCGGAAATCGGGGAAGGCTAAACCCCCTCTATCTCTGGAGGCAGTGAGCAGCTGTCTGGATATACGCGCTTTCCCCCCCCCCCATACGAAACCCCGTACCAACCTATCCAGCCTCTTAAAGAACGTTTCAGGCACCCTCAGTGGGATGGCTTGAAAAAGGTAGAGAACCGGGGAAGAACAACCAACCTGAGCACCGCCCCCCGGCCCAGCCAGGAGATCGGAAGGGTCCCCCATCTCCGCAGGTCTTTCCGGATTGCTAAAAGCAGGGGGTCATAATTCGCTCCAATCCAGCCAGCCAGTGAGGGGGTGATCCTAACTCCCAAATACCGCAATCCCGAGGGGCTCCACCTGAAGGGGGATAGGTCCCTTACAACCCGCGCCTCCTCCTCCCGCAGGTAAAGATTCATAAGTTCCGATTTCTGGACATTGACCCGCAGGCCCGATGCCTCCCCGAAGGAGGATAATAGTGCTATGCAAGCTGGGAGGGACTCTCTGGGGTTAGTAAGTGTAAGCAACATGTCATCTGCGAAGGCCGCGATTTTATGTTGTTCCCCTCCAAAAGGTATCCCCTCGATCTCCGTTGTCTGGCGGATCACCAGTAGGAGGGGTTCCAGATAGATAGCAAACAGCAATGGGGAGAGGGGGCACCCCCGTTTCGTCCCCCTCTGAAGCCTAAAAGGTCTAGATACCTCTCAGTTAACCAGAATGCGTGAAATGGGATTTTTATAATTAGCGGCGACCAGGTTGATAAAGCCCTCACCGAGCCCCATCTTCTCCATCACCCGGAACAGGAAGGCCCACTCAACCCGGTCAAACGCCTTCTCGGCGTCAAGCGCCAGAAGGATCGCCGGTGTACCTGTTTTGCGGGATTTCTCAACAAGATGCGCCACCCTTCTGATATTATCTGCTGTTTGCCGTCCCAAAACAAACCCCGACTGATCCTGATGGATCAGAGTTGGAAGATGCTTTTCCAGGCGCCGTGCCAAAACCTTAGTGAAAATTTTTGCTTCGGTATTGATAAGAGCAATAGGGCGATACGAGGTACAGTCCTCCGGGTCTTTCCCTGCCTTATGAATAAGGGTGATCTTAGCTTCCTCCATCGTCCAGGATATGCCGCCCTCTTTATCAAACGCATTAAACAGCTGCGTCAAGTGTGGGACCAGGAGGTGAGAAAACTTTTTATAAAAAGAAGCAGGATAGTCGTCAGGGCCCGGTGCCTTATCACGAGGAAGAGCGGCAATAACAGCCCTCACCTCGTCTTCCGCAATGAGGCGGCCCAGCTCCTCTGCCACTTCCCTGGATACCCGCGGGAGAGGCAGGCCCTCCAAAAATCCCTCCTGTAAACGAGGGGGTGGACCCTGGGAGGAGTACAAGGCCTCATAGAATTCCACGAATCTCTCCCTTATCTCATCGTTCCGGGTAAGACGCCCACCACCTAGATCTTTCAGTGCGGTTACGGCCCTCCGATCCCTTTGTCCCCTCAACAGACGAGCCAGCAGGGTGCCCGCTTTATTGGCCTTAGCGTAAAATGTTTGTCTTGTTCTGAGCATAGCTTCTTCCGCCCTCTTATTCCGCAGAATCCCCAGTTGGCCCTCCGCCAGCCTATATGCCTTGAAGGCTCTCCTCGTGGGAGTGATCCGCAGTTGGGCTCTGGCGACCTCCACCTCTCCCTCCAGTTGGGCCTACAGGCCCCTGAGCCGCTTATTCCTTTCCGCCTGTAGGGCGATAAGATCCCCCCTAAGAGTCGCCTTAAAGGCGTCCCACCTCGTACCCAAGCTTGTATCGGAGGGGGGATTGTTCCCGAAAAATTCTTGAATCCTAACTTCCAGCTCACCGCAAATCACGGGGTCTCTCAAAAGCCCGTTCGGAAATCTCCAGCTCCACACCCCTGGCCTACGTCTCCCCAGCTTAAGGACCATCTCTACGACCCTGTGATCCGCTACCCCCGGTGGCCCCACCTCCACCGCCTTCACCGCCCCCACCAGACTAGCCGACACCCAAATGTAATCAATTCGGGATTGTGTCCTATGTACATCAGACAGGAAAGTGAAGCCCTCCTCCCTCCCCCGCAGCGACCGCCAGACATCCCGGAGGCCAGCCCGCTTCCATCTCTCCCTCAACTGGGAGGAGGCCACTGCCCGCCCCCCCCCCCGTCTCCACTCCTGGAACGATCCCCAACTCTGTCCCAGGCAATGTTGAAATCCCCCAACAACACCACCTGTCCCCTAGCGAAGTTCTCAATAATGTTTAAGAGCTCCCGTAAAAACTGGTCCTGACCCACGTTAGGCGCATATATGGACCCAATAGTGTAGCGTGAACCCAATATGGTCCCCTTAACCAACACGAACCTCCCATCACTATCCCTCAGAGCTTCCTGGAGCTGGAAGTCCGTGCCTCTACCAAAGGCAATGGCCACCCCCCGCTTTTTCGTGGGGCCTGACGCAAAGTAAATCTGGGGAAAGCCCTTAAGTCGCAGCCGGGCTTGATCTCGTTTCCTCAGGTGGGTCTCCTGAAGGGCCAACACGTCCGGCTTATGGGATCTAACAAAATGCTCCAGCTTTGTACGCTTAAGGGGGGAATTGAGCCCCCTCACATTATGAGTTTGCCACTTGAAGGAAACAACTGGACATCACGACGTGCCCGCCGTAACTTGCACCCTGAGGCATCGGGAGAATGCAAAAAGAAGAAAAAAAATATATATATATATAGGGGGCCTCACCCCCAACCACGCTTCCCTTGGTGTGGCTCTGTAAATGCCAGGCTCGTAGGGTGATTCTCCCATGATAAGTGCTGCAGGTACCAACCTCCCTCCCTCCCCCCTAAACACACCCCCTTCCCCCGTCCCACAACTAACGCCCCTCCCCAGCCCTCCCCACAGCCCCCCCAACCCCAACTCGGGAGGCCTCCCGCATGTCCCCTCCCCTTCCCCCGGACTCTCTCGTCCTTGCATGATCCAAGAAGTGCATCCCCGCCCCCTCCCCTTTTCCAATCATAGCCAACTTCCCACCACCCCCTTTCACATCCTCCTCCCCCCCGCGTCAGCCACATCCACTATATCAGCCACATCCACTGTATCAGCTGGAAGTCCCCCAGTCCGGGGACCCCCCCTCATCTCCCCCCCGAGCGGGCTCCACTCTCCCCTCCTGCGGACGCTTCCGCGTCGACTTCTTCTTTACGTTGGGGCACACTGTGGACCACACCCACGGCCTCGCCCCATCCCCCGGAGCGGGCCGATCGCACACGGCGTCCCCCCCGGAGACTCCAAGATCCAGGTGAATAATGTTGGCCGCCTCCTCTACACTGGTGGCCCTTCTTTGGGCGCCCTCCCATTCGAACACTAACCCAAACGGGAAGGTCCACTTATATTTGACATTCTTTCTTGAGAGTTCTTTCAGCACTGGCGCATCGCCCCCCTCTTCACCAAAGTACTGTTAGCCAAGTCCTGAAACAAGGAGATCTCCTGTCCCTTATAGTGCAGTGGTTCGCGAGACCTTGCCGCCCTTAAAACCGCCTCTTTTTGGGCGTACCTAGAGAATGCTGCCAGCACATCACGCGGCCTGGCGCCTGGGCCGCGGGGAGGTCGGCCCACCCTGTGTACTCTGTCCAACTCTATAGCCGCGGGGTCTTCCCCTCCCAGCAGGCCCATAAAAAGTCTTTGCACCTCTCCCTTCAGCTCCCCATCTGTTACGGACTCCGGGAGTAGCTTCACCCTTATATTGACCCGTCTCGATCTGTTTTCCAAGTCCTCCAGTTGGATTTCTAGGTTGCGGGTCGCTAGGTCCAGGCGGTCAATCGCTTCCCCGTTGGCCGTACCGTCCTTTCCCAATTCCTGTAGGCCTCTTTCCAGTATATCGGTTCTCTCCCCTAGCTGAGCCACCTCCTGCTTCAGTTCCCCCAGGGCCATATTTAGGTCCGACCTCAACAGCTGAAATTGCTCCTGGAAGGCTTTGGCTAGAGTTTCTCCTAAGGCGTGCATCTCACCCCTGAGATCCCTCCTGGTCAGGGGCTCCCGGTCCTCCGCCTCTCCGGGTACTTGGGGGGGGGGATTGAGGCGCTCAATGTCCCCCCCCGCTGTCGCCCCTCGCCTCCATTGCTGCAGACCACAATGAGGGGAGGGTGCTCAGGGGGTCCCCCTCTCTCAGACCAGTGCGCGGCGCCCTGCCCCTGGACTTTGCGGGCATCAGGTCACACCCGGGGAGCCCGAGGGATCAAAAAAAAAAAAAGGGGGGGGATCTAACAGGGAGCGCTCCTCAACTCGCCCACAACACCTTTACTGGGCACCACCTGGGGCCGCCCGCCAGTTCCAATTCCACAGTAAGGAGGGGCGACCGCCCGTGAAAACAAGGGCGGGGGGCCCCACCCCCCCAGCACTGCTCCCACCACCTCTCTAATGGCAGAGGCCCGGCCAATGGGTGAATCCCCCCGGGGTCCCCCAACCCCCGCCTCGGGGACCAATCCTCCACTCCGTGGGTCCGGTAAAATATGGGGGGAGGAGGGCCCCCTCGCTACAACTCTCCGTCCCCGGGGGGGGCCGCCCGCTCCTCACCTCTCCGCCGATGAACCGGGGGCCCCCAACTCTCCTCCAGGGGCCTCCCTACAGGCGGAACGCCAGCGGCACACGCTGCTCCTACTCCAGGTGTGGGACGCTTCTCCGTTTCTCCTGCGCGAGGCCTCTCCAAAAGTCCCTCAGCCTCGTACCGCCGGCGGCGGGTGCGTCCCTTTCTTCGGGGCTCCCCTCCTCCGCAGCAGCCTCTCCACGCAAGTCGACACGCCCCCGTCCGCCTGTACAGGCCTCCTCCGCACCTCCACCGCGGCCACCCGAATTCCTGGGGTCTGCAGCTCCGCGCCCGCCGCCGCCTGCCGAGATCACAGGATCTACGGCACCCGCCGCGTCGGCCCGCAGTGCCGCCGGTTCTCCAAGGCCCCCTACGTCTTCTGACACCGCGCGGGGCCTCCAGGGGGTGGTGGATCCCTTTGAAAAGGCCTCGGGGTGCGGGAGCTGCCGTCGGCACGTCTAGTCGCTGCCGGCGGCCATCTTGAATTTCCTTGAGTTCTTTTTAATTCAAAATTTTTATAAGATGTGCCAGTACCACTTGCATATAATTCATGTTTAAACTTTACCATTTGACAAGACCGAAAGTAGAAATGTAGTTATGTTGCATTAATATTACAGACCATTCTAGGTGCTTCTCAGAGCGAAGGCAGGCAATTTGTGAGGTAAACCAGATATTAGCATTGAAACTAAAACTTCCTCGTTTCAACCTTTTCCCACTTGTGTCTAGTTGTCAGACAACTTTGATTGGAATTGCCATAGTATTTCGGTGCTGGACTGCCCATGTGGGCGGGACAAAGTGATATGCAAATAGATATTTCCCATCTGTGAAAGGTACAGTGAGCAAAATGTAATGGCTTCCTCCAAAAGATTGTTTTGTACCTAACCGAACAGACAATTAGCCACAGTTACAGTAGTGCACTCAACTGTAGAACACTCTGCCTTCTCCATATCTTGGGCAACAGAGTTCTGAAAACACTCTTTCAACTAACAACAGACGACGACAGACTTGAATTAACAGAAAGGAAACAATAACATTTTAATCCCTGCAACCTTAAAATGTCCTTATAATGTTATGAGGACAAAATGGGGGTAAGGGGTGTAGTTTGGACAACACAGAGTTTGTTGAAGGGGCGAATCTGGTGAAGGTGCAGTGTCTAGCAGAGTTGGAGTAAAGTTGTAGGGGCGCATTCACTTATTCGGGCCTAGGGCAGCAGAAATCCTAAATGCACGCCACTGGCCCCACTCCACTGGAATGCTCTACCCCTGGCCATTAAAGGCCTCTCTTGAGTTGAATTCTTCAAAACTAGGCTCAAACTCCACCTGCTAGCAATGAAAGGAGCCCACTGCAACCTTGGATCCAAATAACTGTCCAACCCACCTTTGCCGAATTCTGCCCTCAGAATGACTATGTAATCTATACATATATTTGTGAAAGTGTGTTTGTATGTTCGGTGTTAGCTCCAGCACCAGAACAGTTGAGCTTACATTTTGGCCCACAGTCGGCATACCAGTCTGTGGTGTACTGGCAATAGAGAAAGTTTGACCAACCCCACCCATTTGCCTGCACAGTGCTCTGTCCTAACAGTATATGCGAATTTTTTTAAAAAAATAGGAAGTTAGGACACAATGTAACATACACAAGGCTATAGGAGAACCCCATGTCAGCTACAGACCCCAGCAATGCCGGGGGTATGGCTAGGGGCCTAAGTCTCTGAATGTTAAATATATTGTAACATCCGCCTGTATCTGTCCCCTGTACATGGTCCTACTCTTACTGCTTCACTACCCGGTACATGTCAATACATCCAACAATTAGTTTATGCATCAGCACCTTACCCAAGGACTGCCTGTGCTCTCTAGTGCAGTCTAATTTCTACGTTATTTCTTTTCGAAATTACACCTTGTTCCTAAATAAGTACAAAATCCATCCATTCCCAACAATACCATCTAATTGTATCCATCTAGCGATTTTCACCCCTAGGAGTCGGTGCTCCCAAAATGCTGCTCAGCCTGCAGTCCTCCATGCTGTCGCCCACCGCAACCCCCTCACTCAAACTATGCACTGAAACTAAGACAATCCCAAAAGTGAGTGGCTTACAGATTGCCCTTAAGAACAACCTATTAAATACTTCCAGGTTGGATACCCGGAGTCTTGGAGTGCCTTTACCCACCCCACCCCAATCACTGACACACATGAATTAAATAAATGCGTGTATATAAAGTTTGTCTTCAGCTGTCCCCACTCATTGACTTGATCTTGCAACGGTTGGTTTGAGACATTAACTATTACTTTGTGAAAAACCTGGAATGGGGCTGATCCGGTCATCAATATGCCCTTTACACAGTTCTTGGTGAAGAACTTTTCATTTTAAATAGAGTAATGGGGACGCGCACTAGTCGACAACTAACCGCACGTGTATAAGGTCCACGCGATGAAAAGAAATGTAGAACTCAAGCACAGAAGCGTCTGTAAAGGGCTTACGCAGTTCCAGGTAAACAAACAGAGCACTGCCACTTCAGGCGCTTGCTCAAGAGGTGAAGAAGTTAGTCCTAGTTTAGGCACATCCCCTAAAGGCAAGGTACTTAAACTAGGAATAACATCTCATCGGGTATCAGGCCAGTAGCCCTGCGATGCCTGCCAATGCCTCCGTGATAATCATATTCCAATCATTTGAGTGATCTTATCCAAATGGTCTACGCAATCACTCCTCTCGTCTGGGGGGAACTCATTCTCAGGTCTCAGGTCTCATCTCTCTGCCATCGCAGTCCCTCCCCACACTCACCTCTGGCTTTGGGTGAAAAAGCGAGCTTGAAGTTGTGCCATGACTGCGAGGCTTGGGGGTCTTAAGGATCACAGTGCAAGGGGTTTGCAGGGCACCAGGCACCGCTCAGACAAACACACCACGTGGCTTCAGCAGTGAGAACAAACGATCTCTGAAAGCATCGGCCGGCAGGAAAACGAAGCTTTCGATAATCGATTACTACTGCCTTACGGCACTCTTGTCAAGTTAGATGAATAAGCCATTCCATAGCAATCGATGAATTTAGCAGCGTTTTAAATAATCGCTGTAGAAAATACCACAGTACAGGCAAGTCATTTCAATTAAATAATTAGATTTCGTACATCACAGTGTTGTCTTCTATTTTCTTGTCCACGTTTAAACTATCATTTACCCACAAAAATGATAGGCTGTATATGCTTCCGTTGCCTCCATTGAAAAATGGCATACTTTGAAAACATATATCATTCCGATATGGTCACTTCTTTTTTAAAAAGCGAGAATGTGTGAATCTCAGGCTTGACAACCCCATGAGATATAACACCTAACAGCGCTCAATGGAAAACAAACGAGGGTACACGCACTTATGTCCAAATTCCTTTTATATTTATTATTGTAAAAATAATATTAATAATAAGAGCTTCCAGTAGTGCCACCCTTGGCACCCAATTCAATGCATTTCAATAGGAAGTTGAAGCTGGACAAGCAGACAGGCCAACATTACCCATTTAATTCGTCAGACAGTAACCACGTCTTGGGTTTAATTTTGCATTATGGGACTTGTAAAAGCAAAAACAAAGAGGTGATGACTGGAAGGTTTAGACTGAATCTTAACCACTGGCATTGCTCGGGGCAACCCTCCAGACCATCGTTCTTCGCCTGCCAATCCATTACAGAATGGGAAAGACCATATGCAAATCAGGCTTGGCCCCACTCCAAAAGGGGCAGTCCAGCCCGAACTGCTAGGTCACATCCATTCTGCACGAGACCACAAGCATCCCCAAACATGTTTCGCCCTTGTTGGGGCTCATCAGTGAGGAGTAGCTTGGGTCTCTAGGCCCAGCAGGCACGGGACCCACGTCTGGGCATACCCGTCCCACTCGGGGTGACAAAGCAAAAACAAAGAGGTGATGGCTGGAAGGTTTAGACTGAATCTTAACCACTGGCATTGCTCGGGGCAACCCTCCAGACCATCGTTCTTCGCCTGCCAAGCCATTACAGAAGGGGAAAGACCATATGCAAATCAGGCTTGGCCCCACCCCAAAAGGGGCAGTCCAGCCCGAACTGCTAGGTCACATCCATTCTGCACGAGACCACAAGCATCCCCAAACATGTTTCGCCCTTGTTGGGGCTCATCAGTGAGGAGTAGCTTGGGTCTCTAGGCCCAGCAGGCACGGGACCCACGTCTGGGCATACCCGTCCCACTCGGGGTGACAAAGCAAAAACAAAGAGGTGATGGCTGGAAGGTTTAGACTGAATCTTAACCACTGGCATTGCTCGGGGCAACCCTCCAGACCATCGTTCTTCGCCTGCCAAGCCATTACAGAAGGGGAAAGACCATATGCAAATCAGGCTTGGCCCCACCCCAAAAGGGGCAGTCCAGCCCGAACTGCTAGGTCACATCCATTCTGCACGAGACCACAAGCATCCCCAAACATGTTTCGCCCTTGTTGGGGCTCATCAGTGAGGAGTAGCTTGGGTCTCTAGGCCCAGCAGGCACGGGACCCACGTCTGGGCATACCCGTCCCACTCGGGGTGACAAAGCAAAAACAAAGAGGTGATGGCTGGAAGGTTTAGACTGAATCTTAACCACTGGCATTGCTCGGGGCAACCCTCCAGACCATTGTTCTTCGCCTGCCAAGCCATTACAGAAGGGGAAAGACCATATGCAAATCAGGCTTGGCCCCACCCCAAAAGGGGCAGTCCAGCCCGAACTGCTAGGTCACATCCATTCTGCACGAGAGCACAAGCATCCCCAAACATGTTTCGCCCTTGTTGGGGCTCATCAGTGAGGAGTAGCTTGGGTCTCTAGGCCCAGCAGGCACGGGACCCACGTCTGGGCATACCTGTCCCACTCGGGGTGACAAAGCAAAAACAAAGAGGTGATGGCTGGAAGGTTTAGACTGAATCTTAACCACTGGCATTGCTCGGGGCAACCCTCCAGACCATCGTTCTTCGCCTGCCAAGCCATTACAGAAGGGGAAAGACCATATGCAAATCAGGCTTGGCCCCACCCCAAAAGGGGCAGACCAGCCCGAACTGCTAGGTCACAACCATTCTGCACGAGACCACAAGCATCCCCAAACATGTTTCGCCCTTGTTGGGGCTCATCAGTGAGGAGTAGCTTGGGTCTCTAGGCCCAGCAGGCACGGGACCCACGTCTGGGCATACCCGTCCCACTCGGGGTGACAAAGCAAAAACAAAGAGGTGATGGCTGGAAGGTTTAGACTGAATCTTAACCACTGGCATTGCTCGGGGCAACCCTCCAGACCATCGTTCTTCGCCTGCCAAGCCATTACAGAAGGGGAAAGACCATATGCAAATCAGGCTTGGCCCCACCCCAAAAGGGGCAGTCCAGCCCGAACTGCTAGGTCACATCCATTCTGCACGAGACCACAAGCATCCCCAAACATGTTTCGCCCTTGTTGGGGCTCATCAGTGAGGAGTAGCTTGGGTCTCTAGGCCCAGCAGGCACGGGACCCACGTCTGGGCATACCCGTCCCACTCGGGGTGACAAAGCAAAAACAAAGAGGTGATGGCTGGAAGGTTTAGACTGAATCTTAACCACTGGCATTGCTCGGGGCAACCCTCCAGACCATCGTTCTTCGCCTGCCAAGCCATTACAGAAGGGGAAAGACCATATGCAAATCAGGCTTGGCCCCACCCCAAAAGGGGCAGTCCAGCCCGAACTGCTAGGTCACATCCATTCTGCACGAGACCACAAGCATCCCCAAACATGTTTCGCCCTTGTTGGGGCTCATCAGTGAGGAGTAGCTTGGGTCTCTAGGCCCAGCAGGCACGGGACCCACGTCTGGGCATACCTGTCCCACTCGGGGTGACAAAGCAAAAACAAAGAGGTGATGGCTGGAAGGTTTAGACTGAATCTTAACCACTGGCATTGCTCGGGGCAACCCTCCAGACCATCGTTCTTCGCCTGCCAAGCCATTACAGAAGGGGAAAGACCATATGCAAATCAGGCTTGGCCCCACCCCAAAAGGGGCAGTCCAGCCCGAACTGCTAGGTCACATCCATTCTGCACGAGACCACAAGCATCCCCAAACATGTTTCGCCCTTGTTGGGGCTCATCAGTGAGGAGTAGCTTGGGTCTCTAGGCCCAGCAGGCACGGGACCCACGTCTGGGCATACCCGTCCCACTCGGGGTGACAAAGCAAAAACAAAGAGGTGATGGCTGGAAGGTTTAGACTGAATCTTAACCACTGGCATTGCTCGGGGCAACCCTCCAGACCATCGTTCTTCGCCTGCCAAGCCATTACAGAAGGGGAAAGACCATATGCAAATCAGGCTTGGCCCCACCCCAAAAGGGGCAGTCCAGCCCGAACTGCTAGGTCACATCCATTCTGCACGAGACCACAAGCATCCCAAAACATGTTTCGCCCTTGTTGGGGCTCATCAGTGAGGAGTAGCTTGGGTCTCTAGGCCCAGCAGGCACGGGACCCACGTCTGGGCATACCCGTCCACTCGGGGTGACAAAGCAAAAACAAAGAGGTGATGGCTGGAAGGTTTAGACTGAATCTTAACCACTGGCATTGCTCGGGGCAACCCTCCAGACCATCGTTCTTCGCCTGCCAAGCCATTACAGAAGGGGAAAGACCATATGCAAATCAGGCTTGGCCCCACCCCAAAAGGGGCAGTCCAGCCCGAACTGCTAGGTCACATCCATTCTGCACGAGACCACAAGCATCCCCAAACATGTTTCGCCCTTGTTGGGGCTCATCAGTGAGGAGTAGCTTGGGTCTCTAGGCCCAGCAGGCACGGGACCCACGTCTGGGCATACCCGTCCCACTCGGGGTGACAAAGCAAAAACAAAGAGGTGATGGCTGGAAGGTTTAGACTGAATCTTAACCACTGGCATTGCTCGGGGCAACCCTCCAGACCATTGTTCTTCGCCTGCCAAGCCATTACAGAAGGGGAAAGACCATATGCAAATCAGGCTTGGCCCCACCCCAAAAGGGGCAGTCCAGCCCGAACTGCTAGGTCACATCCATTCTGCACGAGAGCACAAGCATCCCCAAACATGTTTCGCCCTTGTTGGGGCTCATCAGTGAGGAGTAGCTTGGGTCTCTAGGCCCAGCAGGCACGGGACCCACGTCTGGGCATACCTGTCCCACTCGGGGTGACAAAGCAAAAACAAAGAGGTGATGGCTGGAAGGTTTAGACTGAATCTTAACCACTGGCATTGCTCGGGGCAACCCTCCAGACCATCGTTCTTCGCCTGCCAAGCCATTACAGAAGGGGAAAGACCATATGCAAATCAGGCTTGGCCCCACCCCAAAAGGGGCAGACCAGCCCGAACTGCTAGGTCACAACCATTCTGCACGAGACCACAAGCATCCCCAAACATGTTTCGCCCTTGTTGGGGCTCATCAGTGAGGAGTAGCTTGGGTCTCTAGGCCCAGCAGGCACGGGACCCACGTCTGGGCATACCCGTCCCACTCGGGGTGACAAAGCAAAAACAAAGAGGTGATGGCTGGAAGGTTTAGACTGAATCTTAACCACTGGCATTGCTCGGGGCAACCCTCCAGACCATCGTTCTTCGCCTGCCAAGCCATTACAGAAGGGGAAAGACCATATGCAAATCAGGCTTGGCCCCACCCCAAAAGGGGCAGTCCAGCCCGAACTGCTAGGTCACATCCATTCTGCACGAGACCACAAGCATCCCCAAACATGTTTCGCCCTTGTTGGGGCTCATCAGTGAGGAGTAGCTTGGGTCTCTAGGCCCAGCAGGCACGGGACCCACGTCTGGGCATACCCGTCCCACTCGGGGTGACAAAGCAAAAACAAAGAGGTGATGGCTGGAAGGTTTAGACTGAATCTTAACCACTGGCATTGCTCGGGGCAACCCTCCAGACCATCGTTCTTCGCCTGCCAAGCCATTACAGAAGGGGAAAGACCATATGCAAATCAGGCTTGGCCCCACCCCAAAAGGGGCAGTCCAGCCCGAACTGCTAGGTCACATCCATTCTGCACGAGACCACAAGCATCCCCAAACATGTTTCGCCCTTGTTGGGGCTCATCAGTGAGGAGTAGCTTGGGTCTCTAGGCCCAGCAGGCACGGGACCCACGTCTGGGCATACCTGTCCCACTCGGGGTGACAAAGCAAAAACAAAGAGGTGATGGCTGGAAGGTTTAGACTGAATCTTAACCACTGGCATTGCTCGGGGCAACCCTCCAGACCATCGTTCTTCGCCTGCCAAGCCATTACAGAAGGGGAAAGACCATATGCAAATCAGGCTTGGCCCCACCCCAAAAGGGGCAGTCCAGCCCGAACTGCTAGGTCACATCCATTCTGCACGAGACCACAAGCATCCCCAAACATGTTTCGCCCTTGTTGGGGCTCATCAGTGAGGAGTAGCTTGGGTCTCTAGGCCCAGCAGGCACGGGACCCACGTCTGGGCATACCCGTCCCACTCGGGGTGACAAAGCAAAAACAAAGAGGTGATGGCTGGAAGGTTTAGACTGAATCTTAACCACTGGCATTGCTCGGGGCAACCCTCCAGACCATCGTTCTTCGCCTGCCAAGCCATTACAGAAGGGGAAAGACCATATGCAAATCAGGCTTGGCCCCACCCCAAAAGGGGCAGTCCAGCCCGAACTGCTAGGTCACATCCATTCTGCACGAGACCACAAGCATCCCAAAACATGTTTCGCCCTTGTTGGGGCTCATCAGTGAGGAGTAGCTTGGGTCTCTAGGCCCAGCAGGCACGGGACCCACGTCTGGGCATACCCGTCCACTCGGGGTGACAAAGCAAAAACAAAGAGGTGATGGCTGGAAGGTTTAGACTGAATCTTAACCACTGGCATTGCTCGGGGCAACCCTCCAGACCATCGTTCTTCGCCTGCCAAGCCATTACAGAAGGGGAAAGACCATATGCAAATCAGGCTTGGCCCCACCCCAAAAGGGGCAGTCCAGCCCGAACTGCTAGGTCACATCCATTCTGCACGAGACCACAAGCATCCCCAAACATGTTTCGCCCTTGTTGGGGCTCATCAGTGAGGAGTAGCTTGGGTCTCTAGGCCCAGCAGGCACGGGACCCACGTCTGGGCATACCCGTCTCACTCGGGGTGACAAAGCAAAAACAAAGAGGTGATGGCTGGAAGGTTTAGACTGAATCTTAACCACTGGCATTGCTCGGGGCAACCCTCCAGACCATCGTTCTTCGCCTGCCAAGCCATTACAGAAGGGGAAAGACCATATGCAAATCAGGCTTGGCCCCACCCCAAAAGGGGCAGTCCAGCCCGAACTGCTAGGTCACATCCATCTGCATCCATTCTGCACGAGACCACAAGCATCCCCAAACATGTTTCGCCCTTGTTGGGGCTCATCAGTGAGGAGTAGCTTGGGTCTCTAGGCCCAGCAGGCACGGGACCCACGTCTGGGCATACCCGTCCCACTCGGGGTGACAAAGCAAAAACAAAGAGGTGATGGCTGGAAGGTTTAGACTGAATCTTAACCACTGGCATTGCTCGGGGCAACCCTCCAGACCATCGTTCTTCGCCTTCCAAGCCATTACAGAAGGGGAAAGACCATATGCAAATCAGGCTTGGCCCCACCCCAAAAGGGGCAGTCCAGCCCGAACTGCTAGGTCACATCCATTCTGCACGAGACCACAAGCATCCCCAAACATGTTTCGCCCTTGTTGGGGCTCATCAGTGAGGAGTAGCTTGGGTCTCTAGGCCCAGCAGGCACGGGACCCACGTCTGGGCATACCCGTCCCACTCGGGGTGACAAAGCAAAAACAAAGAGGTGATGGCTGGAAGGTTTAGACTGAATCTTAACCACTGGCATTGCTCGGGGCAACCCTCCAGACCATCGTTCTTCGCCTGCCAAGCCATTACAGAAGGGGAAAGACCATATGCAAATCAGGCTTGGCCCCACCCCAAAAGGGGCAGTCCAGCCCGAACTGCTAGGTCACATCCATTCTGCACGAGACCACAAGCATCCCCAAACATGTTTCGCCCTTGTTGGGGCTCATCAGTGAGGAGTAGCTTGGGTCTCTAGGCCCAGCAGGCACGGGACCCACGTCTGGGCATACCCGTCCCACTCGGGGTGACAAAGCAAAAACAAAGAGGTGATGGCTGGAAGGTTTAGACTGAATCTTAACCACTGGCATTGCTCGGGGCAACCCTCCAGACCATCGTTCTTCGCCTGCCAAGCCATTACAGAAGGGGAAAGACCATATGCAAATCAGGCTTGGCCCCACCCCAAAAGGGGCAGTCCAGCCCGAACTGCTAGGTCACATCCATTCTGCACGAGACCACAAGCATCCCCAAACATGTTTCGCCCTTGTTGGGGCTCATCAGTGAGGAGTAGCTTGGGTCTCTAGGCCCAGCAGGCACGGGACCCACGTCTGGGCATACCCGTCCCACTCGGGGTGACAAAGCAAAAACAAAGAGGTGATGGCTGGAAGGTTTAGACTGAATCTTAACCACTGGCATTGCTCGGGGCAACCCTCCAGACCATCGTTCTTCGCCTGCCAAGCCATTACAGAAGGGGAAAGACCATATGCAAATCAGGCTTGGCCCCACCCCAAAAGGGGCAGTCCAGCCCGAACTGCTAGGTCACATCCATTCTGCACGAGACCACAAGCATCCCCAAACATGTTTCGCCCTTGTTGGGGCTCATCAGTGAGGAGTAGCTTGGGTCTCTAGGCCCAGCAGGCACGGGTCCCATGTCTGGGCATACCCGTCCCACTCGGGGTGACAAAGCAAAAACAAAGAGGTGATGGCTGGAAGGTTTAGACTGAATCTTAACCACTGGCATTGCTCGGGGCAACCCTCCAGACCATCGTTCTTCGCCTGCCAAGCCATTACAGAAGGGGAAAGACCATATGCAAATCAGGCTTGGCCCCACCCCAAAAGGGGCAGTCCAGCCCGAACTGCTAGGTCACATCCATTCTGAAACATGTCTGGGGATGCTTGTGGTCTCGTGCAGAAGGGATGTGACCTAGCAGTTCGGGCTGGACTGCCCCTTTTGGGGTAGGACCAAGACTGCTTTGCATATGATTTTCCCCTTCTGTAATGGCTTGGCAGGCTGAAAAACGATGGTCTGGAGGGTTGCCCAGAGCTTTGCCAGTGGTTATGATTTATTCAAAACCTTACAGCCATCACCTGTCTGTTTTGCTAAAGTCACCCCGAGTGGGACGGGTATGCCCAGCCGTGGGTCCCGAGTCTGCCGGGCCTAGAGACCCAAGCTACTCCTCACTGATGACGCCCAACAAGGCTGAAACATGTCTGGGGATGCTTGTGGTCTCGTGCAGAAGGGATGTGACCTAGCAGTTCGGGCTGGACTGCCCCTTTTGGGGTAGGACCAAGCCTGATTTGCATATGGTTTTTCCCCTTCTGTAATGGCTTGGCAGGCTGAAAAACGATGGTCTGGAGGGTTGCCCAGAGCTTTGCCAGTGGTTATGATTTATTCAAAACCTTCCAGCCATCACCTTTCTGTTTTGCTAAAGTCACCCCGAGTGGGACGGGTATGCCCAGACGTGGGTCCCGAGTCTGCCGGGCCTAGAGACCCAAGCTACTCCTCACTGATGACGCCCAACAAGGCTGAAACATGTCTGGGGATGCTTGTGGTCTCGTGCAGAAGGGATTTGACCTAGCAGTTCGGGCTGGACTGCCCCTTTTGGGGTAGGACCAAGCCTGATTTGCATATGGTTTTTCCCCTTCTGTAATGGCTTGGCAGGCTGAAAAACGATGGTCTGGAGAGTTGCCCAGAGCTTTGCCAGTGGTTATGATTTATTCAAAACCTTCCAGCCATCACCTTTCTGTTTTGCTAAAGTCACCCCGAGTGGGACGGGTATGCCCAGACGTGGGTCCCGAGTCTGCCGGGCCTAGAGACCCAAGCTACTCCTCACTGATGACGCCCAACAAGGCTGAAACATGTCTGGGGATGCTTGTGGTCTCGTGCAGAAGGGATGTGACCTAGCAGTTCGGGCTGGACTGCCCCTTTTGGGGTAGGACCAAGCCTGATTTGCATATGGTTTTTCCCCTTCTGTAATGGCTTGGCAGGCTGAAAAACGATGGTATGGAGGGTTGCCCAGAGCTTTGCCAGTGGTTATGATTTATTCAAAACCTTCCAGCCATCACCTTTCTGTTTTGCTAAAGTCACCCCGAGTGGGACGGGTATGCCCAGACGTGGGTCCCGAGTCTGCCGGGCCTAGAGACCCAAGCTACTCCTCACTGATGACGCCCAACAAGGCTGAAACATGTCTGGGGATGCTTGTGGTCTCGTGCAGAAGGGATGTGACCTAGCAGTTCGGGCTGGACTGCCCCTTTTGGGGTAGGACCAAGCCTGATTTGCATATGGTTTTTCCCCTTCTGTAATGGCTTGGCAGGCTGAAAAACGATGGTCTGGAGGGTTGCCCAGAGCTTTGCCAGTGGTTATGATTTATTCAAAACCTTCCAGCCATCACCTTTCTGTTTTGCTAAAGTCACCCCGAGTGGGACGGGTATGCCCAGACGTGGGTCCCGAGTCTGCCGGGCCTAGAGACCCAAGCTACTCCTCACTGATGACGCCCAACAAGGCTGAAACATGTCTGGGGATGCTTGTGGTCTCGTGCAGAAGGGATGTGACCTAGCAGTTCGGGCTGGACTGCCCCTTTTGGGGTAGGACCAAGCCTGATTTGCATATGGTTTTTCCCCTTCTGTAATGGCTTGGCAGGCTGAAAAACGATGGTCTGGAGGGTTGCCCAGAGCTTTGCCAGTGGTTATGATTTATTCAAAACCTTCCAGCCATCACCTTTCTGTTTTGCTAAAGTCACCCCGAGTGGGGCGGGTATGCCCAGACGTGGGTCCCGAGTCTGCCGGGCCTAGAGACCCAAGCTACCCCTCACTGATGACGCCCAACAAGGCTGAAACATGTCTGGGGATGCTTGTGGTCTCGTGCAGAAGGGATGTGACCTAGCAGTTCGGGCTGGACTGCCCCTTTTGGGGTAGGACCAAGCCTGATTTGCATATGGTTTTTCCCCTTCTGTAATGGCTTGGCAGGCTGAAAAACGATGGTCTGGAGGGTTGCCCAGAGCTTTGCCAGTGGTTATGATTTATTCAAAACCTTCCAGCCATCACCTTTCTGTTTTGCTAAAGTCACCCCGAGTGGGGCGGGTATGCCCAGACGTGGGTCCCGAGTCTGCCGGGCCTAGAGACCCAAGCTACCCCTCACTGATGACGCCCAACAAGGCTGAAACATGTCTGGGGATGCTTGTGGTCTCGTGCAGAAGGGATGTGACCTAGCAGTTCGGGCTGGACTGCCCCTTTTGGGGTAGGACCAAGCCTGATTTGCATATGGTTTTTCCCCTTCTTTAATGGCTTGGCAGGCTGAAAAACGATGGTCTGGAGGGTTGCCCAGAGCTTTGCCAGTGGTTATGATTTATTCAAAACCTTCCAGCCATCACCTTTCTGTTTTGCTAAATTATGGGACTTGTAGTCCTGGGTTTATAAAAGGGAAATCCAGGTACACAAATCATAGAATGCAAAGATAAGACCAAGACTGGTCCAGCGTCTCCGTTTGGAACAGATAATAATATCATGTATGTACAGCATATAATAGTTAACGGAGGAATGTTTGCTTTTGCGCTGGCCTAAATCTTTATTTATTAGAATGGTCAGCATCCAGAAAAAAGACTCCTCTCTGTGTGAATGGGGGTCTTCTGGATATCCAATTATTTGAGCTCCACACTTATTCAGTTACGCTTTAGAAGCGTTTTTACTTGTAGAACCTGATCCATAGAGAGTAAGGAGCTGAGTCTTGTGTCTATTTATTGATTTAAATTATATTCAACCATGACTTGATCAAACTATATTTTCTGATTAAACCAGAGTTGTGTTGTACACATCTTCAAACCAACTTCAAATGAACCTACTTGATAGTTTTCTTAATGTGTAGCCTTTGCTGTCTTCAATTGCCATACTTCTTTACTATTAATATTGCATCATCTAAAGCACACACTATACATTGCTCAACTCATTTATCACCTTAACTCACATCCTCCTTAAAGTGTGCATACAGAAGAAAAATAAACCCCTAAAAAATAGAGTTTTTATAGTTATCTGGACGTGACTGAAAAGAGAGACACCTAGTGTTGTGGCCTTAAGGGACGACAGGACGCTGTAGTGAGTTCCAACCGACTTTATTAAATGACAACCGTTGTGGACCCTTAAATGTCCAAGCTCAAATCAAGCACTTACTTACAGTTCAGTTCAGTTCAAGACTTCCCCAGTTGAATCACTGTGGGAAGTGTGTGCACTATGATGGCACGCTGTAAGCTTCTAGGGCCCCCATGTAGCCTCCTGTGGCTGTGGTCTTACACCCTAAAAGCTGTGCTGTAAGGCTGCTGCAAGTCCTCACTTTCTCAGCCCCTCATCAGGAGCAGCGCTGTGGTGCGACCGCTTCATCTGGCGGGCTGCCAGCTCTGAAGCGGGAACGTTCTCCCGCGGAGCGTGGGCTCGCGAGATCACATTATGTGCGATCTCGCGAGAACACGCTCCCGCGATCGTGTGATGTCCCCACACACCTCCTTTGCTGGGAAAAAGGATGGGTGGTCATTCTATGACGAAGTCTGCAAACTTGCTGGGTTTTCTTCTCTCTCTCTGAGGTCTGCTTAGATCTGTATATGGGGCAGGATTGTTGGAGTACTCTTGAGGAGGTGCGGGTGAGTCGAGTTCTCCTTGTCTTGTTCTTCGCTGTGACTCCCTGGGTGTAGTTGGAGAGTTGGGGCTTGAGAACTCGTTGCCATGGTGTGGCTCCAAGGCATCTCTTTCTGAGAGGCGAGGGTTTTCAGATGTCCCCTGGCGGTCTTGATCTTCTCCGGTATCCCAGTGTGGTTGTTCCATGTCTCCCTTCCTGCGGTACATGGCCACTCTCTCTAGATTCCATTTCCTTCCGTCGCTGGTGCAAATGTGGTTTGACC
This sequence comes from Ambystoma mexicanum, assembly GCF_040938575.1. NCBI lineage: Eukaryota > Metazoa > Chordata > Amphibia > Caudata > Ambystomatidae > Ambystoma > Ambystoma mexicanum. The sequence goes on from NC_090931.1 coordinate 673,759,424, forward strand.
CTCTCTCCATGACTTCTATGGGACTGCTGTATTTGGAGCCAGTCGAAGTGTCTTTGTGGGGGAGGCGTATTTTCACCAGGTCACCTCTGTTAACTGCTGTGTGTCGAGCGGCTCGACGCAAGTCCCCTTGGGTCTTCATGGCTTCTTTGTTGCGCTGCATGCGAAACGCTACGTCATCCATGTCCACGTCTTCGTCAGTCCTCACTTGATGGAGCCAGGGTGGTACCAGTGTGGATGCTGCCCTTCTCCCCCTCAGCAGATGGAATGGCGAAACACCTGTGATGGCGTTGGGGGTGAGGCAGTGGGCTGCTACAGCTTCCTTGACTGTCTTGTACGGGTCTAGGCCCGAGGCATGAGCCAATTGTAGCGCCCCTTTGATGAAGCGGTTTGCCCGCTCAACCAGGCCATTGGCCTGTGGGTGGTATAGGCTTGCTCTCCGCTGTCGAATGTTGTTGAGCTTGAGAAATTTCTCCATTTCTCGGGAGACTAGCTGGACTCCGTTGTTGTCTGTGACGAGTTCTTCTGGTAGACCTTCCCACTGGAATACGGCGGTGAGTGCTTCGATGACTGTGCTTGTGGTGATGTCTAAAGTGAAGTCAGCTTCCACCCATTTGGAGAAGTAGTCGACCATGACTATCCCATATTTGTGTTCTGGGGGCATGTTGTCCAGGGGCCCAATGAAATCCAAACCTAGTTTTCGCCACACCCCTTTGGGGACTTCGGTGGGCAGCATGGAGGCTTGCCTCACGGCTAGGCGCTTGTCACTGTTGGTGCACTCATGGCACCTTTCGACCATTTGTCTTATGTCCTGGTCCATGCCTGGCCACCAGTAGGCGTCGCGTATCCTGCGTCTGGTCATGTTGCATCCCAGGTGGCCTGAGTGTACTCTGCACAGTATCACTTTGCGGATTCCGCTGGGCGGGATGATTTGATCACCTCTGAGGATGAGACCGTTCATGGTGGTGATTTCCTCGTTCACTTTCCAGTAGGGGTGAAGGCCTTCGGGGGTCGCTCTCTCGTTGGGCCATCCTTCGCGAACCCAGGTACTAACGTGCCGTAGGGCATCGTCCTGTTCGAACTCCTCCTGCCAGTGGCGCTCACTCAGGTCCATGTACTCGCCGTTCCTCAAGTCACTGATGGAGGCTACGACACACTCATCTTCCAAGAATGTGGTACCAGGGGCGCTTTGGTTCAGGAGTCTGGACATGCAGTCCGCTTGTGCGTTTTTCCAACCCGCAATGTGGGCTATCTCGTATGTATATTCTTGAAGCTTTGCAGCGATCCTGGCCAGCCTCGGGGTGGCAGTCTTGGTGCCGCCCGGGCTCAACGTGTGAATGAGGGGTTTGTGGTTGGTGATCAGCTTGAATCTCGTCCCCCATACGTATGATCTGAAGTAGTCGACGGCCCATGCGCATGCCAACATTTCTTTCTCAACCGTGGAGTAATTCTTCTCCGATGATGACAGCGCTTTGGATGCAAACGCCACAATATTCTCAGTGTCTCCCTTCTTCTGGGTCAAGGTGGCCCCCAGGCCATACGCGCTGGCGTCTGTGGTAATGCAGGTGTCCCATTCAGGGTTGTAGGGTTTCAGGCACGGCCCATGTAGAATTCTCTTTTTGATTTCGCAGAAAGCTTCGTTCTGTTCCGGGCCCCAAGTGTAGGCTGCCCCCTTCTTCAGAAGCTCCCTCATGGGAGACGTGGTCTCAGAGAATCTAGGGACAAATTTGGCATAGTACTCCGCTAGGCCCAGGAATGAGCGTAGTTCTTCTTTGGACATCGGAGCCGGGGCTTCTGTTATGGCCTGCATGAGGTTCTTCTTGGGACTGACGCCGTCACTTGAGATGCAGTACCCAAGGTATTCTACCTTGCTCACTCCGAAGACGCATTTTTCGTGGCGTAGGTGAATGCCCTCCTCTTGAAGCCTGCTCAAGACTGTCCTGAGTGCCTTGTCATGGGTCTCGTTGTCTTTGGCATACACGAGGATATCATCTTGAAAGAAGGAAACATTTGTGAGTCCTTTAAGTAAGGAGTTCATCATCCTCTGAAATGCGGATGCTGCCGACGACAACCCAAATGGCATGCGGGTATATTGAAAGGTGCCGAAAGGAGTGATGAACGCTGTAAGGGGGCGAGAGGATTTGTGCAGGGGAATCTGGTGATAGGCATCACGCATGTCCAGCTTAGAGAAGATTGCCGCCTTTTTCATCATGAGGACAATTTCGTTGATGCTGGGGAGTGGAAAGCTATCCGTGATTACCTCTAGATTGAGGCTTCTTAGGTCGATGCAGATCCTGAGGTCGTTGCTGGATTTCTTTTTGACCAAAACTACTGGACTCAGCCACTCTGAGGATTCCACGGTCTCGATGGTTCCTTCTTCGACCATCGTCCGAAGGTGGGCATCCAATGCGGGTCTCGCTGTGGCAGGTACTGCCCTGACTTTGTGTTTCACCGGGATCGCGTTGGGTTTCAGGCGAATCTTGTGGACAAAGTTTCTCACCTTCCCTGGGTTCTCGGAGAACAGGTTCGGGAACATCTCCTTGAAATTTAGCGCTGCTCCTGAGGAGACCATGAGTACCTGTTCCGGAGTGCTGGGAACTAGTTTTATGCTGAGTTTGTGTTGATCGTCCCATCCCAGCACTGCTGGGCCTTTGGGTAAGAAATACACTTTGGTGGTGGTAGACCTCCCTTTGAAATCGATCCGGGCTTTGATGTAGCCTAAAAGGTCGACAGTTGCACCACCGAACACCATCGGTTTTTGCCTGGTCGTTCTGATCTCTACTTTTGCTTGTCCCATCCTCTCCTTATATGTGTTGATGGGGAGGATAGTGCGGTCAGATCCCGAGTCTGCCATGATGCGCGTTTCCATTCCGTCAACCTTAATGGTGCAGTGGGGCTTTTCCCTCCTGGCATGGGGGGCGTTGACCATGACGACCATGGGTCTGTCCTGTAGATCGTCATCATCGCTTGAAGCGCAGTCACCATCGACACGGGAAACAGTTTTCTCCTGCCACGTGCATGCCGGGGCCACGTAACCAATGCATCCGCACTTGGAGCACTCTTTATTCCTAGCGGGGCAGTCGCGATCATTCGCCATGTGCTTGCTGCTGGCGCATCTATAGCATTTGGGTGCCTCCTTTTGCCTGGGACCTTTGTCTCTGGGGCCGTCGCTGGACTGTTTGTCTCTGCGCCCTCTCCATTGTAGCGTCACAAGTTCGGGCACGGGCAGGTGACTTCCCGCCTCTTTGCGTCTGCTGGAGGTTTCTTCCTCCGCCCTGGCAATTTGGATGGCCTTGTCAAGGGTGACCTCCTTTTCTTGTATGAACTTGTCCTGCACTTTCCTAGAGTTAGTGTGAACGACGAGCATGTCGCAGATGACCTGTTCTGCGTTTTCGCCAAAGGTGCAAAGAGAAGCCAGTTCCCTCATCCTGGTGATGTAGTCGTCCACGGGTTCGCTCCCTTCTTGTTTGCGGGTGTAGAACCTCAGCCTGTGCAGTACAACATTCTCCTTATTGGTGAACCTCTTCACAATGCGACAAGTCGCTTCCTTGTAGATGTCGTCGTCGTCGTCGTCATCATCATCAGCCGCAGGTATTGCCTTCAAACTGGCAAAAATGCGCTGACCTTCAACCCCCAATGCATTTAACAGCATCACCCTCTTCCTGACGGGGGCATACCGCGTGCCGCCCACTGCTTCCAGATAGGTGGAGAAAAGGGGCTCCCACTGCATCCATGGGATTGCTGGTGTCCCTGGTGAAGGGAGAAAGGCAGGGGCCGGTGTGGCGCATTGCATGGTGGGGCCGTGGGGCTTTTGGTATCCTCGTTGCTAATTATGTTGTGGCCTTAAGGGACGACAGGACGCTGTAGTGAGTTCCAACCGACTTTATTAAATGACAACCGGTGTGGACCCTTAAATGTCCAAGCTCAAATCAAGCACTTACTTACAGTTCAGTTCAGTTCAAGACTTCCCCAGTTGAATCACTGTGGGAAGTGTGTGCACTATGATGGCACGCTGTAAGCTTCTAGGGCCCCCATGTAGCCTCCTGTGGCTGTGGTCTTACACCCTAGAAGCTGTGCTGTAAGGCTGCTGCAAGTCCTCACTTTCTCAGCCCCTCATCAGGAGCAGCGCTGTGGTGCGACCGCTTCATTTGGCGGGCTGCCAGCTCTGAAGCGGGAACGTTCTCCCGCGGAGCGTGGGCTCGCAAGATCACGTTATGTGCGATCTCGCGAGAACACGCTCCCGCGATCGTGTAATGTCTCCACACCTAGCTCTACTGCCCTGTGCCAATCCACCCATAAGAATTAGAGTGATCATGCCTGAAATTAAACCCAGGCCCTATAGGCTCAATAAAGCCAATTATACAGCAGGCACAGGATCCTCTGGGTATTCGGTATTGCCAATTTACAAAGAGAGACTCATTTATATCATGACAGTTCACTATCTAAAAATAAGTTTAAAAATCTGGAAATATCACAATAAGCAACATTACCAAATTATTCTTACTAACATATCCTGCTCTCTCACATGTTCAGCAGATGTATCAAAGTTATTCAACAGCGAACATCCCATATATCTGCAAATATTTAAACCAAAAGTCATGAACCTGCACAGAGGGGAATACAGAGTATAGCCCAAAACACGAGGATCTTGCTTAAAACAAATGGGGCAGAGCCCTTACCTGTCCTGTTTTCCATACAGCTCGATCCCGCTATGTAACATGTGGGATCGGAATGTCCCTTACCAAGGGTGTTATGCAGCGTGTGGAGGGGACCTGGCATGCACAGCATTGCGCATCAATCAATGAAGACACATACACTTATTTTAGTCTGACAGGTCCCGCTCCGCTCTGAAGGAAAGAGCGCAAAGCCGGGCCTCTTCATTAACACAGCACGTCATGACATGTAATGTCACAGTATGCGATCATGTGATACAACACTCCTTCCAATTTTTTTAACAACAAACTTTTACCTAGTAACATGTCAAAACAGAACACATGTATTAGAAATGTGAACGTATTGTACTGACCTCAGAGCTACCCAAAGGCTGGGGTCTTTGACGTCTTCTCGTGTCTGAGTTCAAGTTCCCAGGTCATAGACCCACAGGCATATCAGGGGACCTCTCAGTTCACGGGTGGGGAACCACATTTTGGGCTCCGTGCTGCGGAGGTCTCCCACCAGATGGCTATTCCCCCCGGGAGTTTGGTCCTTTGCTCCTTCACGGTGTGGCTCTTTTGGACAGCCGTCTTTCGTGTCGCTCACCTCTGGGAGACGGGCTGCATTGTCTCCCTCGGGCAATACCAGTCAGCCTGTAGTCGGGGTGGACCTAAGAGTCTATGGAAAAAGCTGGAATTTCTTGTTACCAACCCACAGTCATCTGTAGCTGTTATCTGCAAGGTTTGTACTCGGACCACCTTGAGGGGCAAGGGCTCATGGGTGACTAAGGTTTTGCCGGTCGGGTGGCGCGTCCTCACCAACACTGTGTCCCCGACCTCCAGCTCATGCTCTTTCAGGCCTTATCGTGTATTTTCTTTGTGGATGGTGGTTTGCCTCCAGACTTGTACGTTCTCATTGTCTATAGTTCCTGGAATGTTCCCATCCAATTCGGGGAGGAACGTGCACAGGCTCCTCTAGAACAGGGCCTCTGCGGGGGCCACTCTTGGGAGCCGTGTGGAGTGGTTCTATATTCAAGCAAAAATTGGAATAGTGCTCTCCTCTCGCAGGCCCCCTGACCATACGCTATACGAAATGTTTTATTGAGGGTGTGCATAAAATGCTTTGCTTCTCCGTTTGCGCATGGCTACACAGGGGTGATCCTCCTGTGGATAATCCCTCTTTCTGCCAGGAATTCTTTGAGGCCAGAGCTTTGGAATGGTGACCCATTTTCGGAGCACATGGTCCTGGAGAACCCATGGGTGGCAAATATTTTCTCTATCACGGGTAGTACATCTTGGAGGGATAGGGATGGCACAAACTGAACCTCTGGGTAGCAAGAACATTGGTCGATCATGACCAGGAAGTGGGAGTCCTTCTGTGTGGAGCCAATATCCATGTGGATGCACTCCCACAGCTCTTTGCTCCTGGGCATACATTGGATGTCAGGTTCTTTTTCTTTTGGAGCAGTAGCTTGGCACCAACTATAGGCATGGATTAACTCATCCACTTTTGACTCTACAGCTGGGAACCAGGCCTTGAGTCTGGGGGGGGCTCTTCGTTTTTGCAGCTACTTGGTGGCGATGGTGTGCCAGGGCAATTGCTCTTTCAGTCAATTTGGTGGGGATCATAATGTGGCACCCTCTCAGGAGAAGGCTATCGTCCGCGAATGTCAACTCATTCCGTACCTTCCACAATTGCTCCAGTGTTACCTTTGCTTCCTGGGTTCTAGTCCCTAGGTTTTCAAGGGCTGTTTTCCACTGTCCTGATTCTATTGCTTTGCGTAGGATTCTGAGGCATCCGTCATGTTTCGATGCAGATTTGAGCTCTGCGACATCCATGAACTTGGGAATTGTGCTTTCTGTGTCTAGTTTCACATACTGCTCTACCTCAGTGACCTTGTCGTGGGCAGCTTCATTTTCCGCTTTCGGGTGCCGGGACAGATAGTCTGCAGCGTTGTTCTGTCCGGGCTGGTACATTAGGTTGATGCTGCATTCTTGGAGTGCCAGTAATCACTTTTCAATTCTGGGTGGTGGGTTGGCTGGCCCGCCCATCATGATGGGCAGCAGGGGTTTATGTCTGTGAACGCTTAGACATATTTTCCGTCAGGGGTGTTGCTAGGTCTGGAAAAGACCCGGGGCTACGCTAATGTCGGAGCTGTAGGGACTGGGGGCTAGCTAGCTCTTTGGTTGCAGCTCCTGAGATTCTATCCTGGGCTACAACCAAAAGACCAGGGGCTATAGCCCACTTATCCCCCCCTAGCAACGCCTCTGTTTTCCGTATATATATATATACATGGAAGTGCCGACACCTCCATAGCACAGCTAGTTCTTTACGCTCAATCTGAGAATAACTCTGCTCCATCTGGGAGAGGGCTCTGTTGGCGTACGCAAAAGGTGCATGGGGTGCCGTCTTGGTTAGTTTGTGTGAGGATGGCACCTAGGCCATATGGGCTTGCATCGACGATGATCTCAGTGTCCTTCCATGGGTCAAAGAAATCTAGGATGCATTTGTCTGACAGTGCCTTCTTAATGTCATCAAATGAGTTCTGTTCCAGGGCTGTCCACTTCCACGTTGTGGATTGCTTTGTGAGGTTTCGCAGGGGCTCCAAAAGTAGGTGACCATCCCTAAAAAACCTCTGACTAACGACACAGACTCTAATGCTTTGGCCTCCTGGATATCTCAAACATTAGCGCGATCGGCAGATATCCCTCCTTCCTGAAAGACAAGGTCAATTAAATTGATTTTCCTTTTGAGAAACTTGCCCTTTTTGTGATGGAGGGTTAACCCTAGTTCTTGAATTCTAGACAGCACCTTCTCCAGAAGCTCCAGGTGTTCTCCTTCTGATTTTACATGTATCAGGATGTTCTCGCTCACATTTAGAATTCCAGGCAATCCCGCCAGGGCCAATCGTATCGCCTTTTGAAACACCTTGGCCGCTGACGAGATGCCAAAGTTCTGTCTCTTGTATCTGTAGAGGCAGACATGTGTTGTGAACGTCGTTTTGTATCGGCTGTCTTGGTGGAGCAGAAGTTGGTGATACCCTGAGGTTGAGTTTGGATAAGATGGTTGCACCCTCCAGTTCGGCTATAGTATTGTCTAGTGTGAGGGTCAAATTTCTCTCCCCATTGCCTTATTCGGCAGCCGCATATCAACACATATGCGGAAGCTGTCAGGCTGCTTGGCTTTATGGGCAATGACGATTGAAGACACCCAGGGGGTGGGCCCTTCTACTCGCTCGATGATGTCGAGGTTGACCAGGTTTTGTATCTCCTCCACCTTGTCAAAGAATTGGAAAGCCACCCTGCAGTATTTCAACACCACCGGCCGGACTTTTTCAATGATGTGGAGCGGATTGGCTGTCCTGCCATTTGCCCTATGCCTGTGAATACGCTTTGGAACTTCTGTAGCAGGGCTTGGATGTCTTCTACGAATACTCCATGTGCGAATTGAATGAGTCTAAGGGCTTCAGCTGCGGGGCAGCAAATCTGTGTGATTTTCCCGTGGCTAAATAACCTGCGATGGAAATTACTGCATGCAAAGGGTCAGTTCAACCGAAACGTTCAAACGTTTCCTAATAATAAAAAGAAACAGCCCCAAATCCATAAAAGCACACCCCCAGACCCCTACTTACCTTTAATTCCAACGCGCTGTATCCCTGTGGCGCCGGTTCCCTTTAACTTCCGTGTTCGGGAACCGGTGCCGCAGGGTCCTTTTTCTTATATTATTTTTTACTTTTAGTCAGTTCAGCTGCAGGGGTGTCCCCCGCAACACCCCGCTCACTATACTAAGTGATCGGGGTGTTGCGGGGCACACCCCTGCAGCTGAACTGACTAAAAGTTCAAAAAAAGAAAAGGAAAGGACCCTGCGGCACCGGTTCCCGATCACAGAAGTGAAAGGGAACCAGCGCCACAGGGATACAGCGTTTTTCTTCTGTTTTTGTTTTTTGTTTTATTCGGTCGGGTGAGTTGCTGGGGTGTCCCCCGCAACCCCAGCTCACTATACTGTATAGTAAAGTGATTGGGGTGTTGCGGGGGATACCCCCGTTCCCCCGCAGCCTTTTCTTTTATTTTATTTTTTTGACCATCCCCACCAAAAGACCGAAAGATACCACAAAAAGTGTAGTATGTGTTTTAGGTCTTTTGGTGGGGTCGGTAATTTGGGTTCGGTAATTTTGGCCTATTCAGGTGCAGCCAAGCAGTGTCTGGGTGCCTGCTCCGGTCAAATAAAGCGGGCGAGTATAGAGATATCACCATGCTGGACAGTGGTTATGAATGTGCCTTCTAGGACTAGTGTGGTCTTGCTTCCAAAAGAGAATATGCAAACTTTGGTCATTTGGAGTGGCGGAGGTCCTAGCAACTTCCGGTATTGCTCATCGACCATGAAACTGGTCACTGGTAGATGCACCAGTGTCGAGAAGTACAGAGACTGAGGTGCTTAGGATGGTCACCAAGCACCTGGGCTGGCGCTTCCCTCTGCCACCGCCTGTGAGCACAGCTGAGATGAAAAAATGTCCTTGTCTTCATCCTCTTGGCCTCCTCCTGGTAGCTCTATCCAAGTGTCTATGGACGCAGTGTTGGCATTTTGGGTTGGCCGATCCTGTGGAGCACCTATCAGATGTTCTTTGCCCCTCACCACGTTGGCTGGGGCTGACGCTTGCACACTCTGGCAAAGTGGTTTTGGACTCCATATCTAGTACAGAAGTACCCTTTAGCCGGGCAGTCTTTCTCGTAGGGGAGGTCATACCCTCATTGTGGGCAGGGGGCTGGTGTAGAGGAGTTACAATGTTTCCTTTGTTGCTAGGTGCTCCCCGATCCTAGGCTTTTCTCTGACTGTTTTTCCACTGAACATACCTCTTCTAGCTTGACTGACTTCAGCGCGGACTCCATTTTTGAAGCCCTGACGTCTGCCAGCTCGTGGGACCATCCAAGTTCAAGGATCCTTGGGAGAGCTATTCCTGGTTCCTGAAGGATTTGCCTCTTTTCCCAGGTGCAGGTTGCACTAAGCTGCCTCAGGCGACTGTGGTAATTGTCTAGGCTCTCATCACTCTTCTGTATGGTGGTGCGCACAACACATTTTTTCGTAATCAGTGTGGACCATGGGAGCGAAGTAGTCTCACAGCGCTTTGACAACAGTCATCAGTGGAGCGCAGGGTCTTAAATAGCTTGTGAATCACTGGGCCTGCTGAATATATCAGCATGCATTTCTTCGTAAGGTCATCCTTTCCGCCCCTGGCATTAAAGTACATGTCCAGGCATTCTCACGTCAGCCCACACTGTGGCCCCAAGTTGGCTGGGGCCCGTCTATGTCGAACCCACATAGAAGCGCAAGTGACCCCCGTTCATGCAACGTTCCCCCTTGTGGTTGTGGTGCGGCAGATTCATCGGCAGACATCTTCCCTGGGGGATGTGGGCCCGTTAAGGGAGTGGGCTGACAAGGATGGGCGCACTGGCACTCCGGGAGGAGCAGCAACCCAGGTTCTGTGGTGGTGTATCCCCTGTTGCCGCACAGCAGGTGCACAGGCACTCCCAGGGAGGGGAGCCACAACCTGCAGTGAACTGAAGGGTGGCGCACAAGCACTCTAAGGTGAGAGCCACGCCTTCCCTTGCTTTGGGGTGGCCCTCTTCAGGACCATGGGGGCAGGCGTAGCCTGGGATGTCCCAGAAATGAAGGCAGAGGCCTTCAACTGAACACACGAGGAGCATTACACAACACATGGTGTCCTTGTGGCGAGCTGAGTGACAGCAGGCTGTGGTAATCAGGAGTCCAGGCGCTGCAGGTCTACTGGACTTACTCGTCGCCATTGTTAAGGAGCGTGTGGAGGGGACCTGGCATGGGCAGTGCCGTGCATTAATGATGACGCATACACTGATGTTAGTCTGACAGGTCCCGCTCCGCTCTGAAGGAAAGAGCGTAAAGCTGGGCATCTTTATTAACAAAGCATGTCATGATGTGTAACGTCATAGCGTGCGTTCCTGTGATACAACACAGGGTACACAATTCTAGCACCGAGGCAAAATGCAAAGGAGGGTCATGTGGTGATTTGCCCCCATTTCACCTTCAGCCTCCCACAGCTGCCGCCATTTGACATTCACAAAGGTGAGTCATTGATTGGTCCATGGCAGAGGTTGTGGCTGTGCTGCCTCACTTACTACTTTCATGCCACCATGTAGACAGACCTAGGAGATGGAACTATGCTACAGTTCATGGTTGGAAAAGATGTGCGTGACCTGCCCCTGTTGACCATTGCCAATGACGATGAGTATGAGGCAGTGGCCTGGGCCCACGACCAGTGTGAACAAATCAACGTCCACTCAGTGTGCCGGAATCCACATTAATCCCACAACAGCATCCATGCGAGGGTCCACCATCTAGCAAAACTGTGCAAAAAACTGAATGCAGAAGAGGAGATTTGCACTGCTGTCATCCAGGGGTGGGTGTCGGCTAATCTTGGTAAGCAGAAACCTCGAGAACTCTAGATTTTGCTTCAAAATATTGCAGAACCCGCAAATAACCATGAGTTAGTAGCCAGCAGTCCCTCCTCCATGGCAAAGAAGCAGCTGCAAAAATAAGACTGCCTTTCAGGACTGGCCAGGATGGTGACCAGCTAGCAGGCACTGCCATGAGCTGTGATCCACCTAAACCCTTCTAGACCTGAACTCTCCAATAGATGTATATCTGCTCTGCACTACTTTGTGTGAAATCCTTAGTGTTCTGCAGATCTAACTTGGTGCCTCTCTATACCTCTTGGGTACACCACTGCTCTCCCTTGGGCATATGGCATACGTGGATAGATCGGGGGCAGAAACAGGCTCGCAGCATTGATGTGGAGTAGATGCCACACCCCCAGCTCGATCGAAGATTTGTGAGCCTGCTCCATGGTGCTGCTTTAGTGTACTGATCGCAAAAACACTACTGTGCATGCCAGAGAGAGCTGGCTGCAGCGGCTCCCCCGACTAGGCAGTTGGTGCAAACTTTCATTGTGCTGAGACTTAAGCTACAACCCCGGGCTGCAGAGATGGCTGGTTCATGTTGCCTCCCATGGGCCTGAGTCGAACCACGTGTGCATATGGAGGTGTGAACCTGGTGAGTAGCTTTGAGGGGGGAGAGCTTCTTTATTATGTGGGCACTGAAGCCTACAAGGTACGTACTTAACATCTGGAACCTCAAGCATGAAACATATAAACAACCATGTAACACAATGAACTATAAAACATTGAGACTGGTAACCATATACTAAGTAGTGGCCCACATTCCCATGATGTAACATCGCCCCAGTAGCTAACAGAAAAGGAAAGGAATTATAAACACGTAGTATAGAGAAAGGGGGGCGTTGGAAGGGAGAATTAGGGGAGAAAGGCAAAGGGCATGGGTCTCTAAGCATATATTGGAAGGTTATATGAAGCCTGAGTTTCATGGATGGTCTTCTCGCCCATTTACTGTGGTGTGGCACGAACAAGCAGTCATCTGCTTCATCATTTGGATTATTACCTTGCTACAGCCATTTCCCTTACTTTACTGACTATCTTTTTTTTTTTTTTATCAAGTAGATCTTTACAAAATATAAAACCAACATTTTGCCAATTTACCACACTAAATGTACAGTTATCTTATAAACAATTCATGCTTTGGCTCCTGCCCTCTAAGGTTACTGTGCCTTGTCCCACCTGCCTGATCTTTTAACATGTCATAAACTTGGTTAGACCTTTGGTACTTACCTGGGATTTTTCACTTTTACTGTCCCACCTACTGAGGACTCAATTAACTTGGTACCTGTTATGCTTGAATTAAAATGGCGCTGGTGCGCAGTGCATTCTGGGAGCGCTCGGAGCCATGATGGATATTTACTTCATGCCGCAGTGAAAAGCTGCACACATTTAGCTGAGTGTTAGATTCACGGTGCTGAGGAAAACATGCTTTCCAAACCTGGTATGCGGTCAAGGACATTTCTGCTGGGAAAGCTAACTTTGTTATGGTTTGTTACTGTTCTCCGCGGAGCGTGTTTTTAGAGGAGGGAGGCACTCTGCTCCTTGAGGGTGGCTCTCGATTGACCCAGCTGGCAACCGACGGCTGCTCATCAACTGCGCAAGTGCCATTTCCAGAAGGTTCGAGAACTGCCACCCCTTTTCGGAGTGTGTATATATGCGGAAACCCGGAGGTGGTCAGGTGAGACTTCAGCCGGAGGAGGACGCTTACGTCCGGCACCCCTGTGAGCTGTGGTGCTCTCGGCCTGGCTGTTCCCAGGGTCTTCCAGCCGCTTCTGGGCGAGATGAGGAATCCAGTTAAGCTCACAGTGATGTATTTCCTTTTGAATTCTTTGCTTCTTCTGTGATTTATGTCTATGTTATTGCTGTGAGTTATTTCTATGTAATTACTGGTTGCTTTTAAACTTTGAATAAATAGCTGTATAAGTGCTGATTATCTTCTAAGAGTGTGTGGTTGCGAGTTATTGCGTCTGTCTGCGTTCAAAGTATTTGCTCTATAATTGCATTGGTGATTTATGTTTTTCCGTGCATTCTGGGGAGAGCAATACAGTGTCCCAGGCCCCTGTTCTCAGGGTCCCTAACTACAAACATTCTTTTAACAGACAGATGCCTCTGAAACTGGGATAGGTGCTGTGCTATCACAGGTAGATGAGAAAGGCAATGAACAACCGATTGGATTCATTAGCTGCCAGTTTAAGAACAGAGAGCTCATTTGGTCCACTGTAGAGAAAGAATGTTTCGAAGGGATTGTGTCCTCTGACGTATTCCTTATCTTTGATAGATCAACTCCCAGCTTGCTGGCCTCTGAATTTTTTTTTCAGTAGAGGGAGCTGCGCGTTGACGTCCCTCGAGCCGATGTCCCTCGACGGCCTCCGTATCGGCGCCGACGTCACCACGCGTATCAATAGACTCGCGCAGCGTCCGTTGCTCAGTTCCGTTTTTTCGCGCTTCGTGGGGCCTCGGAATATCGTTGCTCAGTTCTTCAGTCAAATATATCAATTATTCCTCGTGAATACCGACTCGTACTCGATGGCTTCCTCACCCGAACCGACGACTCCACGGTCCGGCTTCAAAAAATGTCGAGACTGTGGAAAGAAAATGTCGTTGACGAATCCTCACAGGATCTGTTTGTGGTGCCTGGGAATCGAGCACCATTGTTCGGAGTGCGAGGACTGCATGTCCATGACGGCGAAAGCCTTGAAGGAGCGTAAGGGGAAGCTCGAGAGAGGTAAGGCAGTTAAAACTTCTTCGAAAGTTTCCTCGGCGGAGTCGAGACATTCGTCTCCTCGCCATCACAAAAGACATTCTCGTTCTAGGTCTCGAAGCAGTTCCCATCACTCTGTTACACCTCGGCAGGCCCGGAGGAAGGTTATTGCCCTCCGTAAGGGTATGCGTCATATTGCAAACCCATTCTACGCCCACTGGCAACTGCCCTGGAAAATAGTGGCTTCGGCTCACTCCGCAGCACTCTGCGACAAGTTGGACTACGATTCCCAGCCTTCCGCCTCCCGCTGTCAGCTGAGAGCCTGGGAACCGGGCGAAACGCTGCTTCTGATTAAAGTTGCATCCCGGTATTTAGAAGTTCTGTCTTCAATCCTACTTTACTTACCTGTGTACCAGACCTGTTTCCTTCTTCACGGACTGCTTTTGCCTGCCGCTTTTTGGAAAACTACTTACCTGTGTACCAGACCTGTTGCCTCCTTCACGGACTGCTTTTGCCTGCCGCTTTTTGGATAACCACTTACCCGTGTACCAGACCTGTTTCCTCCTTCACGGACTGCTTTTGCCTGCTGCTTTTTGGAAAACTACTTACCCGTGTACCAGACCTGTGTCCTCCTTCACGGACTGCTTTTGCCTGCCGCTTTTTGGAACCTTGTGATCACGGCATCGGTAAGACTCTTCTTTTCACCACTTGCTAACAAGCATATCTCCTGTACTCATTGTACCTTGCCGCTGAACTATATCACCTGCAATACTCCAACTCAATTGTGTCCCTTATTGTTGCTGTTACCATCCTTTCCACAATCAGACTTCCATTGGACATTCTTCAGTAGTGCACAGGGACGCTTTGCGGATAGTGCACCTACTCGACTCTAGTGCGGCCCTCGTTCCGCCCGGGTTCAGTTCCCTAACTAACCTACCCATTTGTTATTTTGCACTTCCGTTTTATGAACTCTTTGGGACAACACAGACTCAACAGCACATCAGTGGTAAGGGTTTTTCTGTTATATGATTATCCATATTCCTTAGCTAATCGACCACTATAGTCAGGATAGGTTACATTCTCCTCTCTTACTTGTAGGTGGTTCCGGTTGCCTTGAAACAAGGGGAGGGCATAGCTCAGGTACTACTAGAAAGAAGTATCGAGGGAAAGGGATCTTTCTTAAATTTCCAATTGCTCACCTCTTGTTTTTCCTTTACAGCTGGGTTCTTGGCGGCGTGTCCTCCCCGCCCTTTTGAGCGATCAGTCCCTCTGCCTGGTCCTACCCAGCAGAGGGTCATATCGTTAAAAAGGTCTTGTGCCCTCACAGAGAGGAGGCTAGGTTGGAGGCCCCGACCTAGCTCTTCAATCAATAGTTCAGTCCTGTGTCTTCCGGCTACCGATTTGATATACTTCGCGTCCGGTGAGTAACAACTCTTCGAGATCTAAGCATTAAAAAAGAGACGTCGAAGATCCCCTTCCTCGTCTTCGTCTTCTTCCGTTTCCCCAAAAAGGGTCTCCTGCCCCACAAAACATAGCTCTCAGGCTGAGTGGGAGGAATTCAGGAAAAAGATGCTAAGCGTCTTCGAGAAAGCGGCCTCGACCCCCTCGAAGACTGCTGAGGGTGATACCCTGGGTGAAAGACCCGAAAAATCAAAACGCTGCGAGTCGCAGTACCCGGCGAAAGAAGCCACTCGAGAGCGTCACAAACCCTCGAGTAAAGGCAAAGTTGCGTCTTCGACGCCGTCGTCGAAGATCCCTTTGACACATAGATTGGTGTCGTCAACGCAGTTATCGAAGGGTTCTTCAACGCACAGGTCAGTCGAGTCGACGCCGACGCCGATAAAGGATAAACCCAAGGCCACCTCACAGCCAGTGGCCATACCCAGAGCCTCGAGCACGAGAATGTCGTCGACAACCTCGAGTAGAATCCCGATACTCTCGAGTTCATCGAGGCCTCTACCACCTTTCTCAACGCCTTTTTCGATGGCTTCGATCGCTTCGAAGCCTTTTACGTCCGCGTCGACGACGTCGACGTCTTCTCAGCCAATCATGACGAATTTGGCTCCTTATGCTCTGGAAATGGGATTTATACCATTTTCAAGACCTGATCACTCCAGAGTCTTATCTTCTATTTATGAAGAAGGGGAGGATTCGGATCAGGAAAGACCTTTTGAGTTGCAGGGATCTGCAACTCCTGCACCAGAGGAATTTACCTCTGAGGAAGGTAGGTTGAAAGACCTCCATGAATCCCTACAGGAAGCAAGTGGGTTGGACACTTCCCCAGAAGTGAAATTTGCCACACCAGACCCAGGGGAACATGCTGAAACCCCTTATAGAACCTTGATGGCAAGGATAATAGAGTTTATGGGATGGTCCACACCCTCACCTGCTTTTCAGCAAGATGACCTCACAGACATCTTGGTCAAAGGTCCACAGGAGGATCCTGTGGTGCCATTTCATGCGGCATTACAAAGGAGAATATTGGCAAACTGGGAAACACCTGAGGTAATCCCGGCGGTTAACAAAAAATGATCAGCTAAATATCGGGTGTCTTCTGCTGACCCGGAATATTTATCCAAACACCCAATTCCGGAGAGTCTGGTTGTTCAGGCAGCTACTTCAGCAGGTAGTACAACGGCTTACCCTACTGTTCCACAGGACAGGGATGATAAGAGATATGACTCTATGGCCAAAAAAGTATTTTCTGCATGTGGCATGGCGTGGAAATCCATCAATGCTACTTGTACGCTCGCAAGGTTCAGCCACACACTTTGGGAGTGTGCTTCATCAGCGGCTGACTGCCTCCCAGAGGGAGAATAAAGGGAAGCGTTTCTCAACATCATTAAGGATGGTAAGGACGCAATGTGCGAATCCCTTCAGACTGGCATCGATTCTGCTGACAGCATCAGCAGGGCCATGGCGGCAAGTACAACAACCAGGAGATTTGCTTGATTGCGAAAGTGTGGTTTTGCTCCAGATGTGCAAAGCAGACTCTTGAATATGCCCTTTGACGGTTCTTCTTTGTTTGGTAAGAAGGCGGATGACAGTTTAGAAAAACTACAAACATCAAAGGCAGCAGCAAAATCCCTAGGAGCTGCAATCCGTCAGACACCATATCGCCCCTCAGGAACCTCTTGGAGAGGTAAGTCCTTTTGCTTCTATTCCGCATTCGGAAAGGGCAGAGGACAGCCGGTTCAAAGGGGTCAGAAAAAATTCACCCGAGGTGGACGGGGTAAAAATACAAAAGCCGCAGCAGCAGCAGGTGCCTCTTTATCCTCGGCATCTGCATCAGCCGCCTCTAAACCGCTCTGAGGACTCTCTTCACAAAACACCAGTAGGGGGCTGGTTAACATCTGGCGGAATGGCAGGATATTACGTCAGATGCTTGGGTATTGGAGACAGTTGCCCAAGGTTACTGCCTGCCTTTTCTACGCATCCCTCAGAGTCATCCACCGGGGAACAGCTCTCTGAAAGTTCCAGATCCGCTCCTCTTGCAGGAAATTGTAGACCTGCTAGAGAAAGGTGCCATAGAACCGGTACGTGTAGCGGAGAGGAACAAGGGCTGGTACTCCCCTTACTTTCTCATACCGAAGAAAGACGGAGGACTGAGACCTATCTTGGACTTACAAGAATTGAACAAGTTCCTCAGGAAGGACAAGTTCAAGATGGTAACTCTCTCTCAGATCCTTCAGGCCCTCCAGCTCCAGGACTGGCTGGTATCTCTGGACCTCCAGGATGCTTATTTCCATGTGACAATCCATCTCAAACACAGGAAATACCTGAGGTTCTCAATTAGCGGCTCTCATTATCAATTTCGAGTTCTGCCATTTGGGCTGACCTCCGCCCCGAGGGTCTTCACCAAGCTAATGTCGGTAGTGGCTGCAAGTCTAAGGAGGGAAGGGATCCAAGTATACCCCTACCTGGACGATTGGCTGATCAGAGCTGTATCTTTGGAACAAGCTCAGATCCAGCTAGATTATGTCTGCCACTTCCTTCACAAACTGGGCTTCTCCCTCAATTTAAAGAAGTCACAGATGATACCATCACAGAGACTCCAGTTCATTGGAGCGGTCCTGGACACTTCCCTGGGAAAAGCCTCGCCACCAGAGGTGAGGGCTCAAGATATTCTGCAGATGGTCACCAAGTTTCAAAATGCCTAACGTCTCCCAGCCTTCGACTTTTTGAGGTTGCTAGGCCTCATGGCATCCTGCATCTTCCTTGTGCCAGAGGCTCGCCTGAGAATGAGATCTCTTCAGTGGGCACTGAGAACTCAGTGGTCCAATTCTCAGGGAGAATGACAGACCTCCTTCAGATTCCGGACAAGGTGGCTCGAGGCCTTCAGTGGTGGGCCTGCCAGAAAAACATCTTGAAGGGGGAACTGTTTTGGCAACCATGGCCGGAGATAACAGTAGTCACAGATGCCTCACTCACGGGGTGGGGAGCCCATACCAGCGACTTGACCATCAGCGGTCGTTGGTCTCCATCGGAGTCCAGACTACATATCAGCCTGTTAGAGCTGAGAGCAATTAGACTAGCGCTGAAAGCTTTTCTGCCATCTGTACAGGGGAAAAATGTCCTGATAATGATGGACAACACAGTGGCCATGCACTACCTCAACAAGAGAGGAGGCGTAGGATCACTGCCACTGTGCAGAGAGGCAATGCAGCTCTGGTTTTGGGCAATTCAAGAAGGAATCTCTCTATCGGCAGTTCACCTAGCCGGAGAGAAGAACTTGATGGCGGATGCTCTGAGCAGGCAGGGCACAGTCTCCCACGAGTGGGAACTAGCTCAGGAAGTCCTTCAGGAGATCTTCACCCTTTGGGGAACCCCTCAAGTGGATCTGTTTGCCACCAGTACCAACAGAAAGTGCGATCTGTTTTGTTCAAGGGAATTTCCACCGAGAGGAGCTATAGGGGACGCGTTCGTAGTGGACTGGGAGTTTCCAGAATATCAACCCCTTTTCATGTGGTACACCAACGGTGTTATCCTTTCTATTCTACTTGGCAAAATTCAGGCCTTCAAGTTGGCACTATCAAGGGGTATCTCGCAGCGCTATCGATCTTCAAGCGCACTGCGGAGGAGCCTTCGTATTTCAAATTACCCTTAGTAATACAATTTCTAAAGGGATTAACTAATGTCTACCCTCCAAGACCTTTCCAGGTTCCTTTATGGGACTTAAATTTAGTCTTAAATTTCCTGATGGGTACTCCTTTCGAACCACTCCACTCTTGCTCGCTAAGATTTCTCACCCTTAAAACTGTCTTATTAGTGGCTTTAACATCTGCTAGAATGGTGAGCGAATTACAAGCTCTATCTTGTAAACCCCCTCATACAATTTTTCATAAAGACAAGGTTGTCCTACAGGTGAAGCCTAATTTCCTCCCAAAGGTGGTTTCTGAATTCCACATCACTCAGAAAATTACTTTAGCTTCATTCTATCCGCCTCCCCATCCGGGGAAAGAGGAAGAAAGGCTACATAGGCTGGACCCAAGGCGGGCTTTAAGCTTTTACATCAGCAGACTTTCTAGGATTAGGCAAGCAGACCAACTGTTCGTGGGTTACTCAGGGCACAAGTTGGGATACCGATAACAAAACAAACCATTTCCAGATGGATTATTTTGGCCATCCTGGAATGTTACAAACTGGCAGGGAAAGAGCCTCCTCAAAATCTTAGGGCTCATTCAACCAGGGGTATCGCAGCCTCCTCGGCCCTCCAAAGAGGGATTCCGGTTCGAAACATATGTGCGGCTGCCACATGGTCGTCCGCACATACATTCACAAGATTTTACAACCTGGATTCCTCCTCTAGTCAAGAGACTAGGTTTGGCAAAGCTGTATTACATTCGGTTCATTCCTAAAAGGAAACATGGCGTTTTACTCCCACCTCCAATTGCACACCACTGCTATGGGAGTCTATCAAAGATAAGGAATCCCTTCGAAGAACAAGTTACTTCTTACCTTGTATCGCTCTTTCGATGGGATGTTCCTCCGACGTATTCCTTATCGCCCCTCCCATCCATCCCCGCAGTAATACTTCCCTTGTGGTTGCAGCTTACACTCCTTCAAGGTCAATAACCAATTAATGTAAAACAACTGTTAACGTCAAAACGGAACTGAGCCACGGACACTGCGCGAGTCTATTTATACGCGTGGTGACGTCGGCGCCGATACAGAGGCCGTCGAGGGACATCGGCTCGAGGGACGTCGACGCGCAGCGCCCTCTACTGAAAAAAAATGTCCTAGGCCGTGAAAAGCTATCCAAAGATAAGGAATACATCGGAGGAACATCCCATCGAAAAAACGTTACGAGGTAAGAAGTAACTTGTTCTTCTCTGTCGTGTGTGACCTAAGGAAGCTGAGGCCCTCCCTCTATTGGACCCACTTCACTGTGCAAACTGACCATAAGCCCCTAAAGTGGTTAATGAACATGAAGGGAGTGAATCCAAAGTTGCTCAGGTGTTCCATTAGCCTGCAAGGCTTTGGCTTCACCATTGAGCACAGCACAGGTGTCCAAAACAGCAATGTTGATGGGTTGTCGAGAATGTTTACCCGACATGAACAAGAGTCCCATCCAGGGGTGGATTAGTTCCCCCTTGTCTTGGTCTGGGGGGCGAGTGTTAGTAAAGATTTCTCTAAGTGCAATTTTCCCTCCATTTTATGGACCCCCCACATTTTTGGCTTTTGTTTGACTGACTGAACCTGAATTTTTCCAGTGGAGCACAGCCTTCAGCTGCGCTCCCTGGGATTTTGCACACTTGTTATGGGGAAGCTGACACGTCCTTCAGACTGTCAGTACTGGGAAATAATTTTTCCCTTAGTCTTTGACTATGTTGCCATTTCTTGGTAACTTTTTTTCTGTGCACCAAGTACCCTTCAGTCCAGTGCAGAGGGGTCGTTTCATTTTATGGCCCTAGACACCCTCTAAAGATGTTTTTGTGGTTATACAAGTGTGCCTACGATGAACTGGTGGCAGCAATTTACTTTACTGGTATTTTTACTTCTTTTTATGAAACCATATTGTGTTTATCACATTTGGTGCCTGGCGGTGGCCAGTGCCGAAAAGGCCTGTGCCACAAAGTCTTTTTTTCTGTCTTTTGGCCATCTTGTCCGTAGCCTTCACCCAGGTCGAGCTGACCCGGGACATCCTTATTTGAGCATGCAGCCTTCAGGGAAAACAGCATCTTTTGCGGGATCCTGCATGTCACGTGTGCTAGTGCCAAGGAAGAGGACTGGGACTGTCTGGTCCCAATCCACACTACTCGTGTAGGATGTCTGGTGTGTCTGAATGACGGAGACCACCGTGGCCGATTATAGGCCCATGCCTGGCATGCATGCAAGAGGCAGATCTTCCATTGGTTATCCCAGATTTGAGTGCAAAACATATCTTGGATAAGAGAAGGGGCTCTGCATCCATTCCAGGTCGATCAAATGAAGCTCACTCTGAACTACAGAAGGAGCCAAGTATCCTGAAATGCTGAAGCAGACCTGTGGAACCGCAGGAGACGCACTGGAAGGTTTGGCACCCTGAACCTGCTGCAGTCCCGTCAGACCCCTGCTTTTGTAATTGTTCCTGAAGGCCTTCAAGGGTCGCTTCAACCCTTTGGAGTAGTGGGAACAACTAGGGACCTCCTGATTGCGCGCCAAAAGAGCCTTCTCGGAAGTTTTCCTGGGCCGTCCAGTGAACTGACCAGCTCTATCCCGGGGGATTGCAAAGGAGCGCCGCCGTCCCGAGTTGACACTCAAGACTTGGGGAATGGTTAGCTTGTGGTCCCCTGCACTCTCGTGCCAAATTTCATAGTCCTAGATCCTCTGGGTCACGAACAAAGAGAGTGTGCCATGCCGCTAGCCTTTGTGATTCCTATGTCATATGTTGTGGTGGCAGTCGCTGTAGGTGCTTTGCCTATCTGCCCTCCTGTGTCCTGAAGCCTGCTGTATTGGAATTTTCTTCCTCTCTTCTTCGTGAGCTGAGAAAAGGCCACTGTGCCGTCACAGACGATCATCCTGTCCCGCAGCCGCTGAAAGCCAGATCGCGGAGAAACTACAGAGCTCGAACCTACAAGCGACCTTCGACTAAACTGGCAAAGTTTGGTACGACCTGGGCCGAGGGGGGTGAGTACTTGATTCACTTAGCTGTGGCCCCTGGCACAGCCGGTACATTTTTACGCAAGAGTATCCCTTAAAAGATCCTTACTTTGGCTGGGCTAGCCTGCGCTCCCTAGCTATTCCCAAACATCGATAGTCACTCTGCCTTGAAGGATAGACCCTCCTAGAATAAGGGAAGATTATTCTTCATTATCTCAAGCCCCTTCCTTAACTGCTACGTCCCCTGAAGAGGTACCATTTCGCTCTTGACCGCGACCATGCGCTATAAATGCACTGCTGTACTTTTGAGCGCAAGGCTCTCCACTTCCTAGGGTTGGACTGCTTGTTAGGGTTTAGATTCTGAAGATCACCCACTGCAATAATTGTGTTAACCCCCCTTCTATTACAGTTTGTGGATGTGTTTTGCCCCATCTTGCATTATGCTAAAAGCAATTGTATATATGTAACATAATGATAAGCTTGTGTGGTAATTGTTTCTTATTACTGTGGTTATTTGTGTTTGCTTATAAGGCCTATAATAAATGTATATGTATTTTTGATATACAACTGGGTAAGTGTAATCTGTGGCTCGTTACTGTGTGTGCTCATTGTGGGCTTCCCATCACTCTCACCCCTCCTGAGACTTTAGTCTTAACCACCGCCAAGCTACCTTGATTGGTCACGCTTTTCCAGAAGGTTCTCCTGTTCCACTAAACTAGGGTGGCCTCCTAAACCTCTGCCCACCAGGTCAGAGTTTAGAAATCAATCTTAATAGCTATCATTCAAAAATAGCCAATTGTACAATCTACAGGTGAAGTGATCCCCAGTGGCATAAGAAAAATTATGGGGAAAACCTTTATAAGCAAAGGTTTTCCAGAAGAAATTGCATTTGACAGTGGAGTTCAATTTACTTCCAGAATGCCATCTAGCAGAAGCAGAGATGATGTTAGCCAAATTGCTATGCAGCATATAAGAAACCTTAGTGCACACAGCTTCGAAGATGAGGTGGTTTAGCTATCAATTGAGGCATTAGCCAATTTCCAATGGGTACTAAAGCAAGAAAGCTGGACTCTCGCTGCACATGAAACCATGCCTAATTCGAGCAAGATCATTTCCACTGGTGTGTGCGTCAGAGGAGTCGAAACAACTTCTTCAGCAATACACCCTCTAATTCTCTAATTTAGAGAGTTTGGCGATATCTGGGAAAGCCCAACTATCCACACCATACATAAGGATAGGCAAGAGCTTAGCGGAGTACACCTGTGCCAGAATTCCCACGGGGTAACCCCCGCCCTTGCAAGCCAGTTTATTTAAGCGTCCCGTGACCTGGGCGCCTTTCAGCTTAAGATTTTCCATGTGACGGGTGTCAGATAAATTACGGTCAAGTAAAATGCCAAGGTATTTATATTCGTTGACCACTTCCAACGGGCTCCCATCCAGACTTCATCCCATCGGTTTAGTTTTACAGTAAGGGGGACTGAAGACCATAACCTTTGTTTAATTGGTATTAATAACCAAGGAGTTGGAGTCAGAAAAAGTCTTCAGCTGATTCAGGGAAACCTGGAGGCCAGCCGGATTGAGGTCCATCAGCACGATGCGTCTGTATACCCCATCCACAAAAGCGGAGAGGTGCCCAACTTTGGGGCAATCGTAGGGTTGCTCAGTGCCGCTTGCATGTCACCTAAATACAAATTAAAGAGAAGGGGCGCCAGGTTACATCCCTGCTTCAATCCCTAATAAGTAGGAATCCAGATTGACGTCCTTCCAGTTTTGTCCAACCGGATCTTGTCTCTGGTGCCCTCGTGAAGAGCGATTATCACTGAGAGCAAGTTGGCAGGGATGTTCCAAGCCAACAGTTTTTTCCAGAGCCGACCCCTTTTCACAGAATCGAAGGCCGCACTGTAGTTGATGAATGACACATAGGCTGGACTCCGGCGAATGCTCCATGCCTGCTGGATCACTGTCATCAGTGCGAGGTAGTTAGTCGTAGTCCCCTCTGGAAGCGTGTCTGATTCACAGGTATACAGTTAGAGCCTTCTACCCAATACCATAGCCCACTTAGCAATAGGCGAGAAAAGATCTTGGACGAGGCATCGAGCATTGTGAACAGATTATAATTTCCAGACTCCACATGGCTACCTCGTCTGCAGGCTCTCTCTCTCTCCTAGCCATTCCCTTACTGTGGCTACTATCTATCGACCACCTGGTCAGATCTCCTCCTTCCTCTCTGAATGGGCGGACCTTTCCTCTTCCCTCCTGGTCTCGATCAATCAACTCCTTCTTCTTGGAGACTTTAACATCCACCTGGATGCTTCCTGTCCTTCCTCTGGACTTTTTTGCAACCTCTGCAGCTCTCTCTCACTCTCTATTCTTCCTTCTGGCCCAACTCACTCTGCAGAGCACACTCTGGATGTTCTGATCTCCTCTGACCTTCCCCTTTCTATCCCTCTCAACACTCCTCTCTCCTGGAGTGATCACTTTCTCCTTTCCTCCCAGCTCACCCTCTCTTCCCCCCAGGCTAAGCCAATTCCAGCACTGCGACCCACCTTCTCGGTTATCCGACCCATGAAGCGTGTGTCAATTGAGGCTGTCGCTGGCACTTTCTCACTGCCTTTCCCCCTTTGGCTGACGCACACCCTGATACAGCCCTTTCCATGCTTCACTCTGCTATATCTGATGCTCTCGATGTTCATGCCCCTGTCATGAGGATCCGCTTGGAGCACAAGGCCAAGTGCAATTCCTGGTACGACTGAGAGGTCGTCACCCTCAAACACAAATGCAGGGTGGCTGAGCGGAAATGGGATGCTTCTGGTACACCCTCTGACAAACTGGCCTGCCGCCTGCTCCAAAGGCAATACCGGCTCTCTGTCCGCACCAAGAAGAGAGCTCACATCCAAGCCCGCGTCGCTGCAGCATCTAACAACTCGGCCAAACTCTTTAAAATCTGCAAGGAATTGGCCAATCCTGCTGCAGTCTCTACCTATCCTGTTCATTCCCAGGCCCTTAGCACAGCTCTGGCTTCTCATTTCATCTCTAAAACTCAGGACATCCTGTCCTCTCTCTCTTCCTCTCCAACTCCCCCATCTACTCCTTGCTCTTCCTCTGGCTCTTCTTCGGCCACCTCTCCTCCTTCTTTCCTCTCTGATCGACCCTCCCAGGTTCAACCTGGGTCCTTCCTCTCCTCTCCTCTATCTCTATCTCTACCTGTGGTGTCCCCCAGGGGTCTAACCTCTCTCCCTGGCTGTTCAACCAATACCTGGCACTTCTTGCCCACCGCATTGCTGCTCTCTGACCCAACTTTCAGTGCTATGCGGATGACATTCAGCTCATTTTCAGGCTACCTTCGGCCACCTCTTCTCTGTCTCTCATCTCTGACTGTCTGTCTGCTATCCATATTTCAATTTCTCTGCCTTGTCTTCAAATCTCTCCATGGTCTCACTCCCCCTTATGTCAAGGAGTTCCCCCCTTTTCACCTGAGTTCGATCTTTGCTGGATTTCTTGGTCGATGCCTTCTTGCGAACTGATCGAGTCTTGAATAAAGCTGCACGAGTCTCTTCCGACTCCAGCGTGAGTTCAAGGTTCCGGGATGCAGGGATCCAGGAGTCCGGGAAAGTAACTGGGTGCGCAACAAGCACACAAGTCCAGTAACCAAGAAAGGAAGGAAAGGGACTAGGATGGGGTAAGCTGGAAGAAGCAGGGATACAATACCGCGAGCTACGGAGCACACGTCTGGTCGCTACTTCGCAATAGCATTGAGAAGCGCGGGGCCGCGGGGGCGTGGCACATTTATGGGACGTACAACGTCCGTCGTGAAGGCTGGTGCGAGGCGTGTTATGTGATACGGCCATGTTGAATACAAGCCCCATCGCGATAAGGACCAGGAAGTCCAGAAGGGGTGCGTTCTGTGGGTCATGACAGCATGCCTCCTCGGAAAACCTGTTCCACCAGGTTTGCCCGGGTGTATAAGGTGAAGTCTTCTGATTAGTCGAGGGGCCTTGAGATTAGAAAGTGGCTCCCAGGTTCTTTCACTAGGAGGCTATCCTTTCCATTCAACCAGGTATTGAAGCTGACCCCGTTTATACCTGGAATCACATATTCGGGATACTTCATACTCCAATTGGTTGTCGAACAGTAGAGGAGGAGGTTGGCAGGATTTCCGGGAGGATTGGTTGTAGGGTTTTAATAAGGATGTGTGGAATACTGAGTGAATTCTCTTCCAAGAGTCTGGTAGTCTAATCCGGTATGAAACTGGATTGATAATTTCCTTGATGGGAAATGGACCATAGTACTGAGGGGCCAACTTGTTTGGCCGTAGATGCCGGGGTAGTAATTTCGAAGACAACCAGACTTGATCACTGATAGCATAAGAAGGACCTGGTCTCCTTTTTAAATCTGCATACCTCTTAGTCTGTGTTCTGGCCCTGTCTAAGTTTTCTTTGGCATCCTGGTGAACGTTGATGAGGGTTTCTATCCAGGAGTCCACAGTAGGTACTGGTCTAGGATGAGGGAGAACAGAGGGTAGAACCTATGGATGGAAACCTTGGCTACAAAAAAAGGACTGGTCTTAAGTGCTGAAAGGTCAGAATTGTTGTAGGCGAATTCAGTCACGGGTATCAGGAGCGACCAGTCATCTTGAACATTGGTGGCGAAACATCGAAGATACTGTTCCAGGGTCTGATTAGCACGTTCTGTGGCCCCATTGGTTTGGGGATGATAACCAGACGAAAGGGCGCGTTGGATTCCCAAAATGCAACAGAGATGTTTACAGAATTGAGAGACGTATTGAGGTCCTCGATCAGATATGATCTTGGAAGGAAGTCCATGTAAACGAAATATGTGTTCCAAGAAGATTCCAGCAAGCTCGGACGAGGATGGCAGCTTACACAGGGGTGTAAAATGAGCCATATGAGTGAACAAGTCTATGGTTACCATGATGGTCGTGTATCCTTGGGAAGGTGGTAATTCCACAATGAAGTCTGTAGCAATGAATTCCCATGGTCTTGTTGGCAGCGATGGTTGCAGTAGAAGACCCGCCGGTCTCTTGTTATCATGTTTGTTTTGACTGCAGACAGCACAAGCTTTGATGTACTGTTGTACGTCCGTCTTCATTCCAGGCCACCAAAACTGTCTTTGTATAAGAAGGAGGGTGTTAGTTATGCCACGATGTCCGGAGTGAAGGGTATCATGGCAGAGGTTTATCATTCTTTGTTGTAATTTCTGTGTAGGAATGACCAGTGCATTGTCCTTGAATAAATATCCTTCCTTAACTCTTAGGTTCCATGGATTCTTCCTTGAAATATCCTACCAGAGGTCAGAGAACTGGGTTTGCACTCGGATTTCTTCCAGGAGGTTGACTGCTTGAGCTACAAAGATCGTGTGGGGAAACATCTTAGGATAGGCCTTGTCTTCAGTGGTTACATAGTCAGGACGTCGAGATAAGGCGTCAGCAATCATGTTTTGTGATCCGGGAACATGAGTGATTTGGAATTGGTACTGGGCAAAGAAGTAGGCCCAATGCGCCTGACGACTGTTCCTGCACTCCAGCGACTGTAGAATTTGAAGATTCCGATGGTCCGTGCGGACCTGAACTGGATATCTAGCACCCAGAAGTAGATGTCGCCATTCAGTGAAGGCTTGGCGGATGGCTAACAGTTCCTTTTCCAGGACGGAATAGTGTGTCTCACTGGGAGTCGGGGTTCGTGAGAGGTAAGCAATGGGATGTTCCAGTTTATCCTCAAGTACATGTTTCAAGTCCGCTCCTATGGCGTAGTTAGAGGCATCCGTTTCCACTAGGAATGGGCGATTTATGTCGGGTTGGGCCAGGATGGGGCCTTGCGTGAACTCTGTCTTCAATCGTTGGAATGCTTTATCTTGCGGTGTAGACCAGATAAAGTAGGTGTCTTTCTTCAAGAGAGCAACGATCGGCTGAACGATCTCGGAAAAGGTAGAAATGAACTTCCGGTAGAAGTTGGCAAGCCCCAGGAAGGATTGAACTTTGTAACGCTCACCTGATTCCCACGGAGGCGCCAACCTGTTCTGGACTGCTATGACCTCTTCTAAGGTGATGCGCAGGACTCGGAAAACGGACTGGACCGGACCCCCAAACCTCGCCTGTCTGGCCCGTAGAAGAATCCTTCTGTAGATGGAAAAGGGGATTAACTGTCTGCTGGATAATGTGTCGGATTCCCCCCTTCCCCCTCTCACACTCCTCGAACCCCCTCCGCGATTCCCCGTAGAGCCTCACCTTAGAGTCTGAAAGGACGAGCTCTCCATCGTGCTTCCGATGCAGGGGCGCGTTGATTTCCAGTTACTTCACTGGATCTCGGGTTTGGTGAGTATTCAACTCCGCTTGACTTTTCCGATATGAAGCCGTAAGTATTCAGTTGCAAAAGTTCAAGCCTTAATTGTCCGTTGTCCTTTTCTCTATTTCAGATGCAGGATGAAGAATCCGCGTTGAGGAATGGATTCGCCGAAGGTAAACTCTGGTGAGTCTTCTTGATGGATGGTTCCCTTAGTGATCTTGCTTTCACCCACTAATGCGTGTGTCTTTTTGCCCTTAGGGACCGGGGTACGGAAGTGCCAAAGAAGCGGCTCCGACCCGAGGTGAGGAAAGATTGTCCCAACAATAATCAGGTAAGTCTTAAGGTGGAAGAATCAGGCCTTCCTCAATCTGTTCCTTCGCTCACCTTTGTTTTGTCTCTTTTTCTCCTTAGGCGCTGAAAGGCGACGGATGGTGCCAATGGTCGCTGAAGAGCCCGAGGGCGCCTCGTGAAGGTAAGTGGAACGCGGCGCTGCAGCGAGCGATGCGATGCGCTTCTAAAAATAATGTCTTTTCTCAGTATCGACGGAGTGATGGTTCCGGACTCCGGATGGAGGTAGGTAAAGTTCAATTATTCACCTTTCTCTCCTTTCCTTCCTTTTCAGGTGTTCCAGGTTGCAGGCGGGCGTGGCTGGAGCCAGGATGCAAGAGCAGACACGGTGAGCGTCCAGCTGCTAGATGCAGAACAACGCGAAGCGTGAGCTGCAGTCTGGGCATGGTTTAAATAGTCCCCCCCAAAGTAGTTCCAGGTAAGTATTCTTCCTCAGCCACGCCCGAGTGGTAAAATAGTCCCATAGGTAAGATAGTCCCTTTCAGACCTCAAGGAGGTCTGGATCCGGCAGCATGGTCTGCATCAGGTAAGTCCATCCAAGCACTCCCATAATGAGCCTGGCGCCTATGGTGCCAGGACTGATGCCTTCTATGAGCCTGGCGCCAAAGGCTCCAGGACAATGTCCAAAGAGCCCCTATAAGGGGTTGCTGGGTCCCTCCCTGGGGACATAATGTCTGCTTTCGGGGACGCTGGTCCTGAACTGGCTTCCCGGGAGTAGGCATCATGACAGCACTCTCCCCCAAGGCCCCTCCCAAGAGTGTTCCCTCCGGAGGTTTTGGTTTGTTTGGGAAGATCCGGTGGAATTTCTTAATTAATCGAGGTGCATGTACATGGTCACTGGGTTCCCACGACCTCTCCTGAGGCCCTTATCCCTTCCAATCGATTAGATAGAAAAGTTTTGACCTTAACATCTTTGAATCTAAAATGTTCTTCACCTCGAATTCAGGTTCTCCATCTATTTGAATGCGTTCTGGAGGCTTGATTAGTCTGGTTCCAGGTTGCACTGGTTTCAAAAGTGACACATGAAAAACAGGGTGAATTCACATGTTAGCTGGTAGATCAAGTTTAACGGCCGCTGGATTGATTATGACCGTAATGGAGTAAGGCCCCAGATATTTTGGATTAAAAGTTTGAGGTCCCTTGAGCGATAAGTGCCTGGTAGCCAGCCATACTTGGTCCCCAATCTGGTACTGCGGTGCTTCACGCTGATGCAGGTCTACATTCTTCTTGTATTTTCTCTTGGCTTGCTGTAAATGTGTAGTTGCTTCTTTGAAGGCTTGGGTAATTGTAGAATGCAGATGGTCCACTGCGGGCATTCCGAGACCCTGAGGCGAGTCGAGGTCTGAGGTTCGAGGGTGATGCCCATATAAAGTATAAAAAGGACTTTGCCCAGTTCCAGAGTGTACCGAATTATTATATGCATATTCGGCTATCCAAAGAATGTCTTTCCAGTTACTTTCAGATTGCTGCAACATACACCATAAATATTGCTCAAGGGTCTGATTCGTCCTCTCTGTTTGACCATCGGTCTGAGGGTGGTGACTAGTCGATAATCTTACATCGATTTGTGCCAATTGACAACATCTACGCCAAAAGTGGGAAATGAATTGGCTTCCCCGGTCTGAGATTAGTACAGATGGGAATCCATGTAAACGAACAATATGTTCAAGGAATTCTTTGGCTAGAACTGAAGCTGAAGGTAAACCTTTCAATGGAATGAAGTGGGCCATTTTGGAAAATAAATCCACAATAACAGGAATAGTGTTATATCCTGAACAAGGAGGTAAGTCCGTAATAAAATCCAATGACAGGGTGTGCCAAGGTGCTGGCGGAATGTCTAAAGGTTGAAGGAGACCGGCTGGTCTTTTCTTTTGGCCTTTATTTTGGGCGCAAACACCACAGGACATCACAAATGATTTAACATCTTTTCGCCAAGAAGGCCACCAGAATTGTCGTTTCACCTTTTCTTCCGTCTTGGCAATACCGGGGTGCCCCTCTATTAGTGTATCGTGATAACGAGCAATAACGAGCTCTTGTAATTCCTTGTGTGGCAGAAATAAGCGTCCTTGGAAATAAGGTAAATCATTATTTATAGTAAAGTCAGATCCCTTTTGTACCCAATCCTGTAAGTCTGTAGGGTCCAGGAGTTGTTTAACTCTAGCTTGAATGTCTTCAAGCGTATGTAAAGAAGTCATGCCCAAAATTATCTGTTCGGGAATTATCGGTACAGGTTCTGAGTTAGTATCAGTTTCTCCCATTCCTATTCAGGATAGAGCGTCCGCTTTGCCATTCTTACAGCCAGGACGGTAGGTGATTACAAAATCGAATTCCGCAAAAAACAAAGCCCAACGGAGCTGTCGAGATGACTGAGCCTTGGCGGTCTTTAAATACTGTAAGTTCCGGTGGTCGCTGATCACCGTGATGGTATGTCTAGCGCCAAGTAGATAATGCCGCCAGGCTTTAAAGGCGGATTTAATGGCTAACAGTTCTTTGTCAGTGATTGCGTAGTTAACCTCGGGTGCCGAGAATTTTCTGGACCAAAATGCAACGGGATGCAGTTGGCTAGTTTCGGGATCTCTTTGAGACAGGACAGCTCCCATGGCTAGGCTGGATGCGTCAGTTTCGACGACATAAGGGAGATCTGGGCGTGGGTGCTTCAATACAGGTGCGGAGGTAAATTTAGCTTTTAGTTCCTGAAAGGCCTGCTCGGCTTCTTCAGACCATTCGAAACTTTTATTTTTCCTTAAGAGCGCAGTGATGGGTTGAACCTCCCGAGAAAATTCCGGGATAAACCTGCGATAAAAATTGGCAAAGCCAAGCATGCTTTGAACACCTTTCACGGAGCTAGGCGATGGCCATTTGAGGATAGCATCCACTTTTCGTGAGTCCATGCGGACTCCTTTAGGTGTCAGGATGAAACCAAGAAACTCGACTTCTGTGGCATGGAAAACACATTTTTCAAGTTTAGCAAATAGTTTGTGTTGGCGCAATTTCTCGAGAACTGCCCTGACATGTTTTCTATGATCAGATTCCGAAGAGGAGTACACAAGAATGTCATCGATATATACGACAACACAAACGTCGATGAGTTCCCGAAAGACATCGTTCATGAAGTATTGGAAGGCAGCCGGTGCATTGCACAATCCGAAAGGCATCACCTGGTACTCGAATAGCCCATATTTGGTGCGGAAGGCAGTTTTCCATTCATCGCCTTCCCTTATTCGCACCAGATGGTAGGCCCCCCGGAGATCTAACTTGGTGTATATGCAGGCATCCTTCACCTGGTCAAGGAGTTCAGGGATCAGAGGCAAAGGGTATCGGTTTTTAACAGTTATCTGGTTCAATGCACGGTAGTCAATACAAGTTCTGAGGTCGCCTTCTTTTTTAGGCACGAAGAATAAAGCCGAGGATGCAGGAGACTTAGACAGGCGAATAAAACCATTGGCTAGGTACTGATCTAGATATTGTCGTAAATAAAGATTCTCGGGTTCGGTAAGGGCATAGATCCTGCTGCAAGGGGGTTG
This sequence comes from Ambystoma mexicanum, assembly GCF_040938575.1. Classification (NCBI taxonomy): domain Eukaryota; kingdom Metazoa; phylum Chordata; class Amphibia; order Caudata; family Ambystomatidae; genus Ambystoma; species Ambystoma mexicanum. The sequence continues at coordinate 673,791,516 of NC_090931.1, forward strand.
TGCACCGGGCAATAGATCGATCTGGCAATCGTACGACCTGTGAGGCGGTAGAGTGTTGGCCTGTTCCTTTTGGAAGACGTCTTGAAATTCTTGGTATTCTGGCGGTATTTGCAAAATGACAGGGGTTACTGTAGCTAGGCCAATATTTGGATTTCTTGGATAACAGGTTTGTGCACAATCTGGAAAGGTTATCCTCTTTGCTCGCCAGTCAATTCGAGGATTATGTGTTTCCAACCAAGGGATTCCTAGAATTACTTGAAATTGCGGAGCCTTGATTACATCAAACACAATTGCCTCCCGATGTCCGTCTTGACCCAACAATGTCACTTCAGTAGTGGAGTGTGTTACCGGCCCAGAGGCGATTTCGGTTCCATCCACTGTGGTGATGACATCCTTACTGGTTTTAGGGCAAAGAGGGAGGTTGATCCTGGAAGCCAATTCACGATCCACATAGTTTCCTATAGCCCCACTATCGATGTATGCCTTAATGGCATGTAACCGCCCAGGCTGCTTCGGATTTACGAGGACCATTGGCATGATGAAATGCGAGGTCAGAGAGTTAGTTTTTAAGCTCGGCAAGCGGACCCCTACGCTTGTCGGGCGTGGTCGTTTCCCGACTCAGATTCCATCAGGTTGTTATCAGCGACTCCTACTGCCTTCTTAGACGGTTTTATAGGGCAATCTCGTAAAAAGTGTCAAGAAGCCCCACAATAAAGGCATAATTGCATTTGCCGTCTTCGTTCACGCTCTTTTTGAGTTAAAGGTCCTATAACCCCTCCAACTTGCATAGGTTCAGTAACATCGGCACCCTTGGGGTTAACATGGGTTTTGACCAAAACCCGGGTCTCAAACTTGGACCGATCTGCCTTTCTGTTTTGAAGTCTGTGATCTAATTGGACCACCAAGTCTATATATTCAGAGCAGTCTTGGGGTGGATTTACGACCTGGGCCAGGACATCCTTAAGTTCTCCACGTAGACCTCGATGGAATAAAGTGATTCTTTTATCCTCCGGCCATCCAGTCTCCACAATTAACCTATTGAAGGTCGCGATATAGGCTAAGAGGTCCAGGTTACCCTGTCGTAGGGATAGAAGCTCGTTGTCCAGGGCCTGTCCCTGAGAATGCCGCGCAAAAAGTCTTTCCATGCTTGTCTGGAAGGCTTGAAAGTTCCGAAGAATTGGGTCATCTTGAGTAACCAGTGGAACTGACCAATCCGCAGCACTGCCGCTGAGGTATGATAGTACAAAAGCGACCTTGGTTTGGTCGTTAGGGAAGGCCCCAGGTCTGCAGAGGAAGTGCAATAGGCATTGATTCATGAATACAGCGAGCCTTTTGGGGTCCCCGGCAAAACGTTCCGGTGGGGCCAGTGGCATATTTCCAGGTAGATTAATTTGCACTGGGTTATTTGAAACCACTGGGGCGGAATTACCCCCAGAACCTGGTAAAGGAGTTTGACCAGCCTGACCTTGTAATAGCTGTCTGGCAAGATCATCAGTTCGTTCTTTAGATACAATTAACTCTCTCCTGAGGGCATTCGTCTCCTGGCGAGCGGAATGAACTTCAGCCCGTAATTCCCCCAATAGCTGGGCCAGCTGGTCTGTCTCGGAAGTCTCCCTAGCGCCCGGTTGGGAAATTATAGGTAGGCTTCGCGTTCTGTAACGCTCACCTGATTCCCACGGAGGCGCCGACCTGTTCTGAACTGCTATGACCTCTTCTAAGGTGATGCGCAGGACTCGGAAAACGGACTGGACCGGACCCCCAAACCTCGCCTGTCTGGCCCGTAGAAGAATCCTTCTGTAGATGGAAAAGGGGATTAACTGTCTGCTGGATAATGTGTCGGATTCCCCCCTTCCCCCTCTCACACTCCTCGAACCCCCTCCGCGATTCCCCATAGAGTCTCACCTTAGAGTCTGAAAGGACGAGCTCTCCATCCTGCTTCCGATGCAGGGGCGCGTTGATTTCCAGTTACTTCACTGGATCTCGGGTTTGGTGAGTATTCAACTCCGCTTGACTTTTCCGATCTGAGGCGTAAGTATTCAGTTGCAAAAGTTCAAGCCTTAATTGTCCGTTGTCCTTTTCTCTATTTCAGATGCAGGATGAAGAATCCGCGTTGAGGAATGGATTCGCCGAAGGTAAACTCTGGTGAGTCTTCTTGATGGATGGTTCCCTTAGTGATCTTGCTTTCACCCACTAATGCATGTGTCTTTTTCCCCTTAGGGGCCGGGGTACGGAAGTGCCAAAGAAGCGGCGCCGACCCGAGGTGAGGAAAGATTGTCCCAACAATAATCAGGTAAGTCTTAAGGTGGAAGAATCAGGCCTTCCTCAATCTGTTCCTTCGCTCACCTTTGTTTTGTCTCTTTTTCTCCTTAGGCGCTGAAAGGCGACGGATGGTGCCAATGGTCGCTGAAGAGCCCGAGGGCGCCTCGTGAAGGTGAGTGGAACGTGGCGCTGCAGCGAGCGATGCGATGCGCTTCTAAAAATAATGTCTTTTCTCAGGATCGACGGAGTGATGGTTCCGGACTCCGGGTGGAGGTAGGTAATGTTCAATTATTCACCTTTCTCTCCTTTCCTTCCTTTTCAGGTGTTCCAGGTTGCAGGCGGGCGTGGCTGGAGCCAGGATGCAGGAGCAGACACGGTGAGCGTCCAGCTGCTAGATGCAGAACAACGCGAAGCGTGAGCTGCTGTCTGGGCGTGGTTTAAATAGCCCCCCCAAAGTAGTTCCAGGTAAGTATTCTTCCTCAGCCACGCCCGAGTGGTAAAATAGTCCCATAGGTAAAATAGTCCCTTTCAGACCTCAAGGAGGTCTGGATCCGGCAGCATGGTCTGCATCAGGTAAGTCCATCCAAGCACTCCCATAATGAGCCTGGCGCCTATGGTGCCAGGACTGATGCCTTCTATGAGCCTGGCGCCAAAGGCGCCAGGACAATGTCCAAAGAGCCCCTATAAGGGGTTGCTGGGTCCCTCCCTGGGGACATGATGTCTGCTTTCGGGACGCTGGTCCTGAACTGGCTTCCCGGGAGTAGGCATCATGACAAACTTGTTTCACAGATGTGGGAGCGGGCCAAGCCAGTATGGCTTTTACCTTTGCAGGGTCCATACCAATTCCTTCTGGGCTAAGGATGAATCCTAGGTAGTGAACAGAAGTAACGTGAAACAAGCATTTTTCGGGTTTGGCTAAAAGTTTGTGTTCACGGAGTCGTTGTAATACTGCCTTTACATGTTCTTCATGCTTTAGAGGTTCCTTGGAAAAGATCAATATGTGATCCAGATAGACAATGACGAAGAGGAATAACATGTCAGAAAACACCCTATCCATAAAACGTTGAAAAACTGCGGTGGCATTAGCTAGTCCAAAGGGAATGACTAGATATTCATAGTGACCAAAGGGTGTTCTGAAGGCTGTTTTCCATTCGTCTCCTTCCCGGACACGGATTAAATGGTAGGCACCCCGGAGATCCAACTTCGTGAATATTACGCCGCCTCTCACAGCTTCCAGGATATCCGAGATTAGGGGCAGTGGGTACCGATCTTTGAGGGTGCATTGATTTAAGCCACGATAGTCGAGGCAAGGTCTGAGTTCCTTGGTGTCCGTCTTGGGAACGAAGAACAACGAAGCACCCGCTGGAGATTTTGAGGGTCTTATGGTGCCGTTTTCAAGATTGGTGTCCAGGTATTCTCGGAGGGCCTTTTTCTCAGGTTCAGAAAGAATGAACATTCTGCCGAAGGGAATCACTGCTGAGGGATCTGTATCTATGGCACAGTCTTCAGGTCTGTGAGGGGGTAAGGCCTGGACTATGGCAGTTGAAAATACATCAGCATATCCCTGATAGGCCTCTGGGACTTGCATGATATTGGAAACCATGAGTGGTGTTTTCTGGTCTCTTAGTGGTTCTTTAGGAGGTGTCGAGGAGGGATCCAGGGATAGACACTGGGACATACAAAACTCTGAGCCCAGGAATAGTGATCCTGCTGTCCAATTGATATACGGATTGTGCTTTTGTAACCAGGGCATACCCAATACCATGGGGTAATGGGCTGACTTAATGATGTCGAATGTAATCCGCTCTTGGTGATGGTTTATGGAAAGTTGGATCTCTTTTGTCTGCACGCTTATGGGTCCTGAAGAGAGGGGTCTTCCGTCGATTGCTTCCACCGGCTGCATGGTGCTTCGTGTCTCGTACGGAATATGATGACTAACAACCCAGTCTTGATCAATGAAGATTCCCATAGCTCTGCAGTCCACCAAGGCCAGAATGGGATAGGTCTTATTCTTGGAGGGCGACAGGAATGCCTGTAGTATCACCAAATTGTTTTGTCCAGGAGAGTTCAAGGATGGAATTGATGTGGAGCAAACATCTCTCTCTAGAAGCTCTGCTCCATCTAGGATCGGGAGCTGGCGTTTCCCGAATGCCGAGGAGGGGCTAGAGGACACTCCCTAACCAAGTGTTTGTCTGAGGCACAATACATGCACAACCCCGTATGAATCCTTCTCATTCTTTCTTGCGGGGATATAGGTCCACGGAAGGTTCCTATCTGCATGGGTTCAGGTTCAGAGACTGAGTCTGGGTTTGTGTCCGTCTTGGTGGTATTCTCGAAAGACAGCTTCGGAGGATTAGCTCTGGATTTCTTCTTCTCTGCCTTCCTTTCCTGGATACGGAAATCTATTTGCAAGGCAAGGTCCATTAGTGCCTGAAATGAGTTTGGGCGAGCCACTCTGGCCAACTCATCCTTAATCTCCTCATTCAGTCCTCTCCTGAAAAGGGTAAAACTAGCCTCCGGGGACCAATGAGCTTCCTTGACTAATTGCTTGAATCGGGTAACATAGGTGAGCATATCCTGGGATCCTTGCTGGAAGTCTAACAGGCGTTCCTGGGCATTATAGACCTGCTCTGGACGGTCAAACATGGTCTTAAGGGCTTGTATGAAGCCATCATAGTCATCCAGAAGAGTATCGCCCGAATTAACGAGGGGCGTAGCCCAGGTCAAGGCATTTCCTGAAAGGTGGGAAATTATGAACCCCACCTTAGCCCTGGGAGTTGAAAAGTAATAGGGCTTAAAAGTAAAGTGGACCAAACATGAATCCAGGAATCCACAAAGGGTTTTTGCTGAGCCATCGTATTTGTCCACTATGCCGCCCAGCAATACACTTTCTTTTGTGGCAGAATCACGGGATAGAACTAATTGTTTGAGAGCAGCGTTTTCCGTCTTTAGCTCTTGCATGCCACGCATCAAATCCTGGACAGCCGCTTCCATGTCCATATCGAGTTCGGTCGGGTGGCGTCTCAAACTGTGAAGGAGTTCCACCCCTGTCAGGATTAGTCAGGCGAGTACAAAGGCAGCGAATATGGCAAGGGAAATGTGCACCCAGGAACTATGACTCAGGTATGCTAGAACCCAGGAGTGCAAATAGAGTGTGACATCAAAACCAATATATTAAAAGGGATGTGGGGTAAGCACCTGACCGCGAGGAAAGTCGGCAAGCGCCTTACCCCCAATTGCTGTTACAGGTACTGACAGCGCTAAACCCACGTGGAGGGCAAGCAATGACAGGATCTGTGTACTAACACTCTTGATGGTATTACATAAGGGAACTAAAGAACTGTACTCACGAGGACGAGATAAACCTCTTGAATGTCAGCTAGCCCACGAATCCTGTTGAAGAAACTGGGACCCCGAAAGGCTAGAACAGCAATGGAAGGAAAACTAAATACCTAAGTGGGAATAGTGTTTACAAAATAGTGAGGAAAACATAAGCATTCACACAGGAGCTAGCTACTACCGCACACCACACCTAATAATCAAAGGGAAAATAAATGTAGAAGTGCAGTGGAAAACATGGAATGGATCCTCTAGAAAGTAAGGATCAGGAGCAGGGAAAAACGAAATAACCTATGCAAACTTCTCCCTACCCCTCCATGGAAAAGACAGGAAACTAAACTAAGAGGAAGGCTAAGGCAAATGGGTAACAGCAGCAAAGGACAGAGTCAAAGAAATATAGAACACAGACAAACTGGGCTGCATCTAAAAGGGGAAAGCACTGAGAATTGCTGCCTGCAAACAGAGGAAGACAAAAAGGGAAATCAAGGGAGCAGAAATCAATTAGCGCATGAATCCGAAATTCAGGGCGGAGGAAACAAGAAAACAGGAACAAGGAAGTAGGTACAAAGGCAAGGAACCAGGAACCAGGGACTAGTCAAAAACAGGAACACTGCGATCGATGACCAGCGCTGGACTGAAGTAAGACTGAGGCTTTTAAAGCTGCTTAACGAGCACAAGCCTCGGGTGTGCTGATTGCTGCACCTGCCGCCACAGCTGTTACCTATCCTCCACCCAACCTTGTGTTGCAAGGGTGGAGGTGGAGCAGTGGGCCAGGCATTCTGGGAAGGATAGTCATTTGGTTAAAGAAGCATGCTGGCTGCCAAAAACCTGGAATGGATCCGGAAGGGAAGTAGCTGGGAAAATAGGGATTTAGCGCTCCCAAATCATCACAGCACTGTAGCATAAAGTTCGGAGGAAAAGTCCAGTAGGGAATAAACCCCAAATCATGCCCCCAAATGGTGGGAACGGGAGCGAAGGGAGCGAGTCGTGACAGTATACCCCCTCCTACGGCCGGCTTCGGGTGCCCGCCACCCGCACGAGACATCTTCTTTCCATGATGGGAGTGCTTTTTCTTTGGAGGTGGCACTGATGGAAACGGTGGCTTCTGGTGAGGAAGAGACTCATGGTTCGAAGAAAGGCATGAAGGACTTGCAGGACCAGAAGCAGAGTTGGAAGGTCCAGGAAGCTCAGTCACTGGGAGTGGACCCTTATAAGTCTTTGAGGAGAGAGGCAGGCTGGTGCAACATGCCTTAGGCAATGGTAGAAGCTCTGTTAGCCTTTCTGCCGAGAGTGGACATGCGGGAGGTGAGGAAAATGCTGGCTTCAGGAAAGGTTTATGCTCAGCCATTAGAGAAGGTGGTGGCTGAGGTAGAGGTTCAGATTTCCTTCTGTCATCCATCTGGGAAAAGGCTTGTGGTTGAAAGTGACTAAGGTTTGACTGCACATGTTCTACGCCTTGGAGACCTGAAAGTCCAATGGGTTGTACAAGGCTAGTACTCCTGGTGACAGTCGTGTAGCCACTTTGTTTCACGTGGGATACCACAGCAGGGATGTTTGGCATCCTGATAGGAGTGATAGACGCAGTACTTGGTATTTCAGGCAGACTTGCAGAAGGAGCAATAACAGACACATCTTGAACTGCAGCAGTCATTCCCTTCCTTTGGCTACTAGCACCCGACTGGTGCTTCTTGGCGGAATTCTGTTGCACAAGTCCTGTAGGTAATACGCCGGTCTGCACCACCCCTTGTGCACACCCAAGTGAGTGGTTCTGACTCACCACTTGGTCCAGCTTGATGACTCTGAAGCGGGAGCTGGCAAAAGTCTCAAACTCTAATGCTGCATCTTTAGGAGGCTCTGATGCTAAAGTGAAGCAGTTGGGAGAATCGTCTTGTGGAAAAGGCAGGCATTCTGGTGCTCCTCCTGAAGCAAAAGAAAGGCAGGCTAGACGTTCATCGACTGTAAATGGTTGGGATTCAGGAGGAATCGCTGGAGCAGAAGAAAATACAGCAGAATCTGATGGTGTAGACAGGTATACCTCTGATATTGGCAGCGAGGCTATGCAGGATACAGGCGTCTCATGAACTGAAGGCAAATACTCAGTATACTCCGGGACTGAAGACATGCTCTTTTGATGGACTACCGGAGGCTCTAAAGCTGAAGGATGATCTGCAGGATGAGTCACTGTAGCTGAAGACAGGCAGGTCAGGGGAAACCTTGAGGCTGAAGGCATGCAAGCTGAAGCAATCTCGGTTGCTGGATACAAACATGTCCAGGTCTTTGGGACTGGCTCTTGAGTAAATGGCAGACATGGTAGCGGTTCATTGGTTGAAGACAGGTGTGCCAAAGATGACTGCAGGGCTGTGGATTGAATCATAGAAGAGTCAATGGTTGTAGGAGGACAGACAGAAGTCTCAGAAGTTGACAGACCCATCGGTGGCTCAGGAATGAAGGGCACCTTTAGGGCAGTAGACTCCTTGGCACCAGTAACCAAAGACTGAGCTGTACCCTTGCAGTCCCTTTCTTTAGTGGGTGACTCAGAGTCTTTTTCTTTGTAGAAGTCAAAATCAATCAGTGGAATCACCATAGTAAAGTCTCTGTTAATCAGGATCTCGTCTATTGTCCATTCCTCTGTTTTAGCTTCTGAAAGAGGCAGATTATCAATCAACAGTTCAGGAACCGCCTGACGGTTCTTTGGTTCAGTATACTGTGGAATGAGTCCATCAGAACATGAAATCTGTACTGTCTCTGACTGTTCGTATTGATCAGAAGTGGCAGAAGGAAGAGTGAACCCAGAGGTAACATTGTTTTCCACATCAGCTTTAACATCTACTTCAGTCTCAGCAGCTGTATCAAGAGCAGGGCCTAAGCCTACGGTAGTGACTGAATCTGTGTATGCCACCATTGTGGATTGTGTTTGGAAATCAGAAGCTTGTATGTGTGCTAGCTCAGAATTATGACAAACTGCTACACAGGGTATTTTTGGTAAAGGAGTGGCTTGTAACTCTTCAGCTAACTGCAATCCCTGATAAACAGCAGAACAATTGTTAGAACCTGTGCCTAGCTTAAGCGCTGTGCTAGACGAAAGACCTTCACTCCCAATAGATCTAACATATCGACAAATATCATGGTTTACCAAAGTCTCTGCACTCAGGGGCTGAACAGTGTTCACTTCCTCCACATCAACAGATAAAGTCTGAGGTGTATTCAGTAAAGAGTGTAAGGTTTTATTTTCCTCTTGTGCAGAAATGAGTTCTTGTCTTAACTCCTCAAGTTTAGCTCTTAGCATGCCCTGCATTAACTGTACATCACTATCAGTAGGCACAGGGGGAAGCATAGTGGCATCAGGGCTGGATCCTGCACTAGCAATCTGGATGTGCATCGATTGTACATTGTCCTCTACTGCTTGCAGGTTCTGTGATTTATAGTTTATTTTTCCAACTTGGTCTGTGTTTCCCTTAAACAAACTATTGACATTAGACCTCTTGGCATTAGGGACTACAGTATGTACCTGTGCAACGGAGTATGCGTTAGACTGAGGGTAGAAAACAGAAGTTATGCAAGAAACCCCTCCATTCTTTATGTTGGTATCATGAAACTGTTCTATCTGAGGTGAAGCACAACTGGAATCATGGGGTTCAACAACAGAGGTACTCTCGTATAATAAGTCTAACAGTGTGTTGTTTTCTGCGGCTAAGGCTTGTGCTGACATAGAATCGGGATCAAAACCAAAGATAGAACTAGGATCAGGCCATGTAGGATGTGCCATCCTATGGGAAAAATACTTTGCACGTAAATGCCCATTCGTGACAAGGAGTTCATTGGAGTCAGGACTAGTGATTTGATTGTCACAGGTAAATGTAGGGGAAGCTTTCTGTACAAACTTGTTAGAGGCCTTGCTGCCTTTCTTTCTTAAACTTGCCATATTCAATGGGAATTATGGCGCTGGTCATACTGTCAGGATTAGTCAGGCGAGTACAAAGGCAGCGAATATGGCAAGGGAAATGTGCACCCAGGAACTATGACTCAGGTATGCTAGAACCCAGGAGTGCAAATAGAGTGTGACATCAAAACCAATATATTAAAAGGGATGTGGGGTAAGCACCTGACCGCGAGGAAAGTCGGCAAGCGCCTTACCCCCAATTGCTGTTACAGGTACTGACAGCGCTAAACCCACGTGGAGGGCAAGCAATGACAGGATCTGTGTACTAACACTCTTGATGGTATTACATAAGGGAACTTAAGAACTGTACTCACGAGGACGAGATAAACCTCTTGAATGTCAGCTAGCCCACGAATCCTGTTGAAGAAACTGGGACCCCGAAAGGCTAGAACAGCAATGGAAGGAAAACTAAATACCTAAGTGGGAATAGTGTTTACAAAATAGTGAGGAAAACATAAGCATTCACACAGGAGCTAGCTACTACCGCACACCACACCTAATAATCAAAGGGAAAATAAATGTAGAAGTGCAGTGGAAAACATGGAATGGATCCTCTAGAAAGTAAGGATCAGGAGCAGGGAAAAACGAAATAACCTATGCAAACTTCTCCCTACCCCTCCATGGAAAAGACAGGAAACTAAACTAAGAGGAAGGCTAAGGCAAATGGGTAACAGCAGCAAAGGACAGAGTCAAAGAAATATAGAACACAGACAAACTGGGCTGCATCTAAAAGGGGAAAGCACTGAGAATTGCTGCCTGCAAACAGAGGAAGACAAAAAGGGAAATCAAGGGAGCAGAAATCAATTAGCGCATGAATCCGAAATTCAGGGCGGAGGAAACAAGAAAACAGGAACAAGGAAGTAGGTACAAAGGCAAGGAACCAGGAACCAGGGACTAGTCAAAAACAGGAACACTGCGATCGATGACCAGCGCTGGACTGAAGTAAGACTGAGGCTTTTAAAGCTGCTTAACGAGCACAAGCCTCGGGTGTGCTGATTGCTGCACCTGCCGCCACAGCTGTTACCTATCCTCCACCCAACCTTTTGTTGCAAGGGTGGAGGTGGAGCAGTGGGCCAGGCATTCTGGGAAGGATAGTCATTTGGTTAAAGAAGCATGCTGGCTGCCAAAAACCTGGAATGGATCCGGAAGGGAAGTAGCTGGGAAAATAGGGATTTAGCGCTCCCAAATCATCACAGCACTGTAGCATAAAGTTCGGAGGAAAAGTCCAGTAGGGAATAAACCCCAAATCATGCCCCCAAATGGTGGGAACGGGAGCGAAGGGAGCGAGTCGTGACAACCCCTTCTCACCCGAGTTCGATCTTTGCTGGATTTCTTGGTCGATGCCTTCTTGCGAACTGATCAAGTCTTGAATAAAGCTGCACAAGTCTCTTCCAACTCCAGCGTGCGTTCAAGGGTCCGGGATGCAGGGATCCAGGAGTCCGGGAAAGTAACAGGGTGCGCAACAAGCACACGAGTCCAGTAACAAAGAAAGGAAGGAAAGGGACTAGGATGGGGTAAGCTGGAAGAAGCAGGGATACAATACCGCGAGCTACGGAGCACACGTCTGGTCGCTACTTCGCAATAGCATTGAGACGCGCAGGGCCGCAGGGGCGTGGCACATTTATGGGACGTACAACGTCCATCGTGAAGGCTGGTGCGAGGCGTGTTATGTGATATGGCCATGTTGGAAGAAACAATGAATACAAGCCCCGTCGCGATAAGGACCAGGAAGTTCAGAAGGGGCGCGTTCTGTGGGTCATGACACCTTATCTCTCCTCCCTTCTCTCCTTCTACTCCCCCTCCCGTTCCCTTCGATCCGCTGACCATTTCCTTCTCACTGTACCTCTGTCGCCTTGTGCCTCCTCCCGTTTCCCGCTCCTTCCAACTCCTAGCATCTCTACACTGGAACTCCCTACCTCATGCTATCCGTTCTAACCCCACCTTCACCTCATTCCGCACTTCCCTTAAATCTCTCCTCCTCCATTCTCCTCCTTGAAACCCCTTCCCCCTCTGCTTCCCCACTCCTTATTCTTTCCCCACAACTATCTCCCCCTCTCCTGCCTCCCCTCTTTCACCCTTCCCCTTCCCTCCTACTCTTCTCCACCACTCCCCCCTATCCAGTCCCACTCCCCTTCTCTCCCTATCCCCTTCAGTTAATTGCTCTTCTCACTGTTTTGTTGATTGATTCATATTGTAATTGCTTCAACCGTTATATTGTTTATGTTTTATGTATTATGTTGTTCCATTGTACAGCGCTTTGGTGTAAGGCGCTTTATAAATCAATAAATACAAATACAAATCCAGGAGTGGTGTGCCGCCAATGATCTTTGCCTTGATGCCAGTAAGACCAAGATTCTCCTCATCAGCACTCCCGTTCCCTCCTTTCCTGTCACCATCTGGCCGGCCTCTCTTGGCCTTCCTTCTGCTCCCACCTGCAAGGCTAAAAACCTTGGGGTCATCTTCGATTCCACACTCTTCCTTCTCTCCTCACATCTGACCTCTCTAAGAAGTCACACTACCAGCTGTACCTCCTCAGAGGTATTCTTCCTTTCCTCTCCTTCCCCCAGAGGCTCACTGTCTCCAGAGCTCTGGTTCTCTCTAGGCTGGACTACTGCAACAACCTCTTTCTAAATCTGCCTGCTTCTACTCTCCGCCCTTAGCAACTCATCCAGAACAGGACTGTGAGACTTGTCCTTGGCCTCAAGCCCAGGGATCGTATCCCTCCAGGACTGAAATCTCTGCACTGGCTCCCAGTGGCTGCGAGGATTAAGTTCAAAACCCTCTGCATTGTCCACAAGGCCTTCTGGGGCCTGGGATCTCAAAACCTTCAACTCTCTCTTCCTAAATATCTTCCTTCTCAAGCTCTTCGCTCATCTGCCTCCAACTCTATCACGGTCAGTCGCTTCTCCAAGCAACGAGTTGGTGGTAGATCTCTTTCTTCGGCTGGGGCCTCTCTCTGGAACAGCCTCCCTGCCTCCCTGAAACTTGTGGAGAACCACCTTTGCTACCGGAAGCACCTCAAAACCTTCCTCTTTGCTTCTGCTTTCTATCCTCCTCTCCCCTGCTGAATTCCTGGCTGAAACAGTACTGGTTACCTGGCCACTCTCTGATCTCGGGCCCACGTCCCCTCCTCTGCCAGTTACACACCTGCACTGCCTCCATGGCAACCCCTGCACTTGGGGACTGTTTTCTGTATTCCTACAGTTCCCCTCTAGCACTTGACACCTGATGTCTGCACTTACCCTTGCACTTGCCACCAGCTGGTCTACTTCTCCTATTGTTTATTTATTCTATTACCCCCTGTACTGCACTGTCTCCACACACCCTCCCACTCTGCACTTTTCCTCTTCCTCCTTCCCCTGCACTTGCGCGATCTGAATGACACCTGGCCTAGTAGGATTGCTGTCTCTGTCTTCCCTCTGTTCTCCCTCCCTTGCCGCGCCACGCCTTGAAACACTTGTGTATAGGCGCGTTATCAATGCCATATCATATCATATCATAAACACTATCTCGCCACGATGATGGAATAAGCTGCCTTCTTCAATCCAATGGAAGAGCCAATCAAGGGCAGAGGCCCAATGGATGGCAGCCATTTTGATCAGGGAACAACAAATACCATCCAGGCCCAGAGCTCTTGAGGAATTGCTTCCCCTAGTCAGCAATAAGATGTCAAATGGATCCTTAATGTAGTGCCATTTGGACTGTTGAATAAACGGCATAGATGGAGTAATCCCACAGTTTCCTATAATTTTAGAAAGTTTTAGTAAGGAATGCAATCCATACTGCTTCTGGGACACCAATGATGTCTTGTGGTGCCGGGCAATGGCCCTCAACGGCCCTCCAAAACTGTAGGCCATCCTTTTCTAATGCTGGCCCAACCAAGGATTGCCAGTAGGTGCACTCTAGATGGTATCTGTAGGATCTCAGCCATTTGCATTAGTTACACTTTGCTAGATTTATGCGAGAGGCAAGTGCGGCTCGATCCAAAGATAGTCTTGATAACTCACACAGGGTGACACGCAGATCCCTTCTCCTCATAACAATGAGCCAATCAAAAACGTGGTTATGAGCGGGTCTAGTGGCCCGGCGCGCACTGTTGTTCCTCTTGAAAAAAGTCCCTGAGATAATTGTTGCAATAAAATCTCTGTAGTCCTTAATAGCGGACTCGGGGGAAAAAATGGGGGTGTTAGTCGCCCGTTCTTTACTACACTCAATATAAGAGACCAATGCAGCCTGCACATTGGCCGAAACCTCCTCCAGTCGTTGATCGTTCCAAGAGGTACAGTTCAGTGCAGCACTGACACCCAGTACCCCAGTGGAAATAAGTGGCGGAGAAGGCGATAACACGTTCAGACAGAGAACGAGAGGCAAATTATCACTTTCGATCCTGTGTGTTATGGCAATATCAATGATCATAGAAGAAGCATTGACCATAAAAGCATAGTCCAAGATGCCAGTGAATTGAGGGGGAGAGTGTGAAGGGAACATACTGTTGATCATTGTGTATCCTGCAGAATAGAGGGTGCTTGTCCACTCCAGTCCCCGCTTACAATATTTTGAAAGTGGGTCACCATCCATTATGAGAGGCGCAGAAGTGACGGCCCGATCCAGGAAATCAAGTACCTTAGGAATTTTGAGTTAAAGTATCCACATAAGATGCACGGGAGGCATCCCAATTGGTTGTCAATCAGGGCCTCTATTTCTGCTAGAACTGACCCATGTGCGAGCCAGTAGGGTGGGTCATAGATGTTAACAATGATAAACTTGTTAATGCCTCCTTTTCAAACCACTGGGCTGTAGACCCTACCCACCAAGATTTTTGGTGAGTTTGTATCAAGTTCCTCCAAACACATAGGTTTCTTTAAACCCATCAATTGTCAGGCTCGCCGTCTTGCGCAGAGGCAGCACGTACACCTACCTCCCCGTTGGGTCTTGGTGCCTGGCTATTATAAAACACAGGCCACCGCGACACGCCGGGGAAAGAGGGTTAGGGTCCGCTGGATTGGATAGGTAAGGGGAATTAGGGTAACCGGGAAGTGGGTAAGGGAGTGGTTTTGGATTGGGTAAGGGGACTGGGGAAAAGTTCACCTTGGTGTTTCCTGCTGGAGCTCCTGAGTTCGAGGTACACCCTCTCACACTCGTGCTCCCAAAACCTCAGACACCGTATATGAGCATTAACATAAAACCATATACATGAGGGTTTCCATCACGCCCCTAATCAAGCATTTCCTGGGTTGGTATCTCCCAAGCACAATCTGAACCTTTGCGACCTTCCCCCCCCACAGCCCTACTACTCGCCCAATAGGTAGAAATCGAGACAGCACTTAGCTCTGAGTGTTACTGCAGCATTGCTTGCGAGGGGACTGCCTGTCCTTGCCGTAATGCCTCAGCAGGCTGAGCGAGATGTTCGTGCTGTCAGTTCTGCGGAGCTCCGCTACAAGAGAACCAAAACATACGTGAGGCCAGGTCAAGTCCGTGTTGTTTTCACACGGTTTACAAACATCAACATACTACTCCACAAGCCGCCGAGTTACTGCACTCGGCATTACGGGTGCTCGTAAAAGGTCCGCAACCAAGTCTTGCCACACCACGTGGCGTGCCCAGCCTTCCCCAGCTGTTCGGCGCGTACGCGCGCCTGATTGCCTGGGAAGTATTCCCCACGAGGGCCTCTACATACACGGGCCTCGTTCCACTGTTGACCAGCGATCCACATTGATCGCTTGCGAAAGCATGCACTGAGAAGGAGAAGCACTTATCTGTCTGGGTGAGCGGGGCCTGCAGTTCTCACAGGCGGGGGATGGCCCCGCAAGTCGCTGCCTGCAGGAGCCCTCTGCTGAGACGTCTTCTCTGCTCCGTGTTCATCAGCGCAAGCAGGGATCCTTGCGCGCACCGCGCGCATGCGCTGTAGGTCGGGCGTGGTCCGGCAAGTAGTTCTTTGGCTCGCGAGCCCGCGAGCATGCTGGGCAATGTAGTCTTCCACCGGTCTAGGTGCCGGATAGCGTTTTCTGCCGCCCCCAGCCCATTTCCTGCAATAAGGACACAGCAGAGTCCTGAAATATAGTTGCCTGTGTCCCATTACCTTTGTCCCGAGCCCAGGTTGCTCCCTCCCATGCAACAGATCCACCTTGGTTACAGTGGTGGCCCTGACAGCAATAACCCTCCCTTGGGACGTCCCCACTCACCCTGCCATGGCCAATTTGTAAAGAAAATGCCAACGAGAATAGGACCGGTGAGCCATGTCTCCTGTAAGGCAACAAAGGAATGTTGATCAATTTGTTCCATTAGGCCATCTCCCTCAAAAAGATGATGGTTGCCACGCGTATTCCAGCAGATCAATTCAGCGAATTGCCCTCTATTGGGGGCCAAGAGTCCTTTTTGCCGTTTTGTACGACCAAGTTTGCCAACCAAGCCCCATGGATGTCTTCCCCCCGTGGTTCATCCTATAAGCCTGCTCCAGGTGGCGAGCTAGGTACCGAAGTGGATTTGCCACTATGTATCCTTTTGACATATAGGTTCCCATCCGGGCTTGCCGGGCGGAATCCCTTGCCATACTCTTGTCAAGCCCAGGGACTGCATCTCTCCGCTGCTGAAATACCTCCACTGGCTCCCCGTGGCTGCAAGGTACAATTTCAAGCCCCTCTGCATAGTCCACAAGGCCTTCTGGGCTCTCTCTCCCTAAATGCTCTCCTTCGAAGGAATTGTGTCCTCCGACGTATTCCTTATCTTTGACGTTATCCATTCCAGCTTGCTGGCCTCAGAATTTTTTTTTCAGTAGAGGGCGCTGCGCGTCGACGTCCCTCGACAGCCTCCGTACATCGTGCGTATAAATAGACTCGTGCAGCGTCCGTTGCTCATTTCTGTTTTTCCGCGCTTTGTGGGCCTTGGAAACGTGACGCTCAGTTCCTTTCTTCAGGAAGATTCTACTTATTCTTCGAAGATATTATCAAAATACGATGGCTTTTTCATCCGAACCATCGACTCCACGGTCCGGTTTCAAAAAGTGTGGTGACTGTGGGAAGAAAATGTCGTTAACGGATCCTCACAGGATCTGTTTGTGGTGCCTGGGATCGGAGCATCACTGTTCGGAATGCGAGGACTGTATGTCCATGACGGCGAAAGCCTTGAAGGAGCATAAGGGGAAGCTAGAAAGAGGTAAGAGCTTTAAAACTTCTACTCCCTCGAAAGTTTCTTCGGCTGAGTCGAGGCATTCGTCTCCTCGTCGACAAAAGAAACATTCCCGTTCAAGGTCTCAAAGCGGTTCTCATCAGTCTTCGAGATCAAAACACTCTAATAAGAGGCGTCGTAGATCTCCCTCTTCTTCTTCTTCCTCTACCTCCCCGGAAAGGGTCACCTGCCCCACGAAACACAGCTCTCCAGCTAAGTGGGAGGAATTCCGTAAGAAAATGCTTAGCGTCTTCGAGAAAGCGGCCTCGACCCCCCTTCTCTACATATGAGGAATGGGAGGATTCCAACCATGAAAGACCCTTTGTTTTACAAAGGACTACTACACCCATGCCAGAGGAATTAATCTCTGAAGAGAACAGGTTATAAGACCTTCAAGACTCTCTACATGAGGAAAGTGGTTTAGATACTTCTCCAGAATTAGAGTTTGCTAAACCAGACCCTGGAGAGCATGCTGAGACCCCTTATAGGATTCTGATGGCCAGAATAATTAAATTCATTGGGTGGTCTACACCTACACCTTCTTTTCAGCAGGATGACCTTACTGATATTTTAGATAAAGGTCCACAGGAGGATCCTGTTGTTCCTTTTCATACTGCGCTACAAAGAAAAATGTCTGCAAATTGGGAAACTCCTGAAGTTATCCCTGCAGTAAACAAGAAACTTTCTGCTAAATACATGGTATCTGCTTCAGATCCTGAATATATGAGCAAGCATCCAACTCCAGAGAGTTTAGTTGTACAAGCAGCAACTTCATCAAACAGTAGGTCTGCATACCCTACTATTCCACAGGACAGGGATGATAAAAGATTTGATGCCATGTCAAAAAAAGTATTTTCGGCATTTAGCATGGTGCTTAAATCTATCAACGCAACCTGCATGCTAGCAAGATTCAGCCATACACTCTGGGAGTGTGCTTCATCCGCGACTAACTGTCTCCCAGAAGGAGAAGAAAGGGAAGCATTCTTAAACATCATCAGGGATGGAAAGGATGCAATGTGCGAGTCCCTTCAAACAGGCATTGATTCTGCTGACAGAATCAGCAGGGCCATGGCGGCTAGTACCACAATCCGCAGATTTGCGTGGTTACGGAAGTCTGGTTTTGCTCCAGATGTACAAGCCAGACTTTTGAACATGCCCTTTGATGGTACTTCTTTATTTGGTAAGAAGGCTGGTGGCAACCTGGAGAGATTACAAACATCCAAGGCAGCAGCGAAATCTCTTGGGGCTGCAATCCGGCAGACTCTGAATCGCCCCTCAAGAGCCTCCTGGAGGGGTAGGTCCTTTCGCTTTTACTCTGCATTCGGAAAAGGACAGCCAGCTCAAAGGGGCCAGAAACGATTCACCCGTGGTGGACGGGTCAAAAGTACAAAAGCCGCAGCAGCAGGTGCCCCTTTACCCTCGGCATCTGCGTCAGCCGCTTCTAAACCCCTCTGAGGTCTCCCCTTGTCAGGAGCTGGGGTTGGGGAAGAAAGAGGTGTGTTGTGCACCCATGAGTAATGGAACTACACTTCCCAGTAGGCTAAGGGAATCGGGTGTAGTTCTCCATGCGCGCCACTAAGCAGCTGCAGTTAATTGCAAGGTGTGCTTATAACGGCCGTCCGCCCGTACTCCGGTGCTGATGATTATTGTTGGAGAGCACGGGCGGCAGCGACGGCAGCAGCAGCGGCGGCGGCAATGACAGCAGCGGTGCGGTCTTAGGAGAGATGGTGAGACGGGAAGGCAGGCACATACCACGACATCCGGTGGGAATGCTGAAGTTAGCATTTACAGTTGCTTGAGGAGAGTCGTGCGTGAAAAGAACCGGCTCGCGGCAGTGAGAAGAGCCTGCAACGCTGCCATTTCCGCATCATGTCTTCAGGTTCGGGTGCCTTCCGAGACGCCCGGACATCCAGTTAAGTGGTTTTTTCTGCATTTGCCTCTTTTGTTGCCATGGCTTGGGGTGCGTAAAACCCCACTTCAGTATTTCGGAAGCATGTATTACGTGCCTTTGGGAGATCAGTTGTCTTTTCAGAGTCTCTATTCATAAGGGTCTTTTTGGGTACTCCCACAAGACATTTTTGGGGAAAACAAACATTGAACAGAACTGTTTGTCCAAGGAGGTGTTGGAAGTGTTGGAGGTGTTTGGACAATCATGAAAAAGTGCCAATAGTACTGTCACACACACAATGGTTCACCCCCACAATGGTTACGCTCATGTTATGTACAGTTCTATGTTTCTTGTCTGTTGCTTCTGCTTGCCCGTTTAGGGCCATGTGTCTCTGTCACAGTCATTGCATGGAACTCCCTGTGTTTGTGCCATCCTGCTTATGCAACATTATGGTCTGTGTATGAGAAGTTGGTGATTGGTGTTACATGTGTTTCAAGTCAAGGCCACTAACCTCCATGTTTCATGTGCTTTTGTAAGTCTATCATTGAGTCCCAACTATTTAAGTGGAGAGTAGGCTTGAGGAAGTAATAAGTCAGGAGTATGTTTTCGGCAGGCAGGTTCTAGGAGTAGTTTTTGTTGTTCTTGCTATGCATGCTTGTTTCTCTTCCCTATCTTACCTTTGTTATTCCATCCCCTTTCCCTAACTCTGTCTTCCCCCCATTGGCTGCCACATGGTTCCCTGTATTATCTATATTCAGGCGCCCGTGCCAACCACGGTGGGAGGGTCGATCTATTCGGCTTCTGTGGTTCGGGAGAGGGGATTGATTTCCCACTCCATATGAAATATTGACAGAATCATCAGCCCCCGATTTCGGGAGTATTGAACCACCCAGGCCAAATGGAGAACCCTCCCTCGTTAGCGGATGTGTTAAAGGCCTTACAAGAAATTCAGGTAGAATTAGTTCAGGTTAGACTGGGCATCAGTGACACTGAAGACGCAAGTGCAGGGATTAGTAGCACAGGGCACACCTCTGGAGGGGGTAGGGCCCTCAACAGGAAGAGCAGCTTTGAGCTCACCGACGGTGATTGTGCAACCTCCAAGTAGTGTGCCTCTGGCACCACCTGAAAGATTTTCAGGGGATCCGCAAAAATTTATGATGTTTTTGACACAGTGCAGATTGCATTTTTTGTGCAAGTTTTCAGCATTCAAGACTATTCAAGCTAGAACCGCATTTGTCATATCATACTTAATAGGGGATGCAGCAGCATGGGCCATGCCATTGGTGCAGAAGGATGACCCGTTATTATATCATTGGGACAATTTTCTGGCAGAATTTGCTCGATTGTTTGATCGCCGGGAAGTTTCTTTGGCACAAGATAAAGAATTATTGGCTTTAAAACAGGGTACACAGGATCTGGTTTCATACGTAACCCAATTTAACAGATTGGTAATTGAAACAGATTGGCCCGAAAAATAAACAGACAGTGCTGTTTTATCAAGGATTAAGAGAGGAGTTGAAGGATGCTATGGCTCAGGTAGAGCCTCAGCCCAGTAATTGTACGGCCATGATTGATTTGGCACTAAGGTTGGACCATTGCATGAATGAACGAAAAGGGGACAAGAAAAGACCTGAGGTGGTACCATTTGTAAGACTGGATAGGGGGAAGGTTCATAAAAATGGTGAAGGAGAACCTATGCAGATTGGAGGGATCAGAGGTCCATTATCAACAGCAGAAAAGGAGCAACGAAAAGCTAATAATTTATGTTTGTACTGTGGGCAACCAGGACATTACATTCGGACTTGTCCGAACACACCAAAGAAGATGGTGGGTGTCGAAAGGAGCAAAGGGGAGTCGGGAAAAGGATTGGGCCGGCCTTAGAGGGGACTCAGGTGTCAGACCCAGTGGTAGGAAGGTTCCCCACTTGGGTAGCAAATACTACACGGAAGGGTAATTCTCACTTGTATATTTTGGTGACGTTATTTTTTTCATGTACAAAACAGATGGTGTCAGCTATGGTGGACTCGGGGGGCAAATGGAAACTTTATTGATATTAGTTTGGCCAAACGATTGGGGTTACCATTGAGAGAGAAGACACAGGTGGAAGGGGTGCAGTAGGTGGATGGTTCCCCATTAATTTCTGGGCCCATTTGTCAGCAAACTTAACCCATAAGAATGAGGTGTGGGTCAGGGCATGTGGAAGAGATAGTACTGGATTTGATAGCTGCACCTCAGTTTGGGCTCATTCTAGGAATCCCTTGGTTAACGCAACATAATCCCAGAATTGATTGGGTGACGAGAGAAGTTTTTTTTGAGGGTCAGGAATGTATGGGTCACATGGAGGAGTTGGGCCCTGCTTGTTTTTTGTCAGATCAGACAGCATCATCGCAAATAGTGGGGGCGGTGGGATTGAAAGTTCCTGATCAGTATCAAGATTTTGTGAGCGTGTTTGATAAAGGAGGAGCAGAAAGATTGCCGCCCCCACAGACCATATGATTGTGTAATTGAGTTTGAACCAGGGGCCAAGTTGCCCTGTAGCAGGATATATGCTTTGACAGAGACAGAAAATCGGCACCTTCGAGAATATCTAGATGATGTGCTTAAAAAAGGGTTTGTTAGACATTCTACTTCACCAGTTTCATCTCCATTGTTTTTTGTTCCAAAAAAAGAAGGCACACTTAGGACATGTATCGATTATCGTGCTTCGAACAAGGTGACGATAAAGAATAGGTATCCATTACCTTTCATTTCAGGACTGTTAGATCAAGTCAAGACAGCAGTGGTATATACCAAACTTGATTTACGAGGAGCATATCATTTGATTAGCGTCAAAGAAGGAGATGAGTGGAAAACTGCATTCCGGACTAAATTTGGGTTATTTGAGTATTTGGTTATGCCTTTTGGTTTATGTAATGCTCCTGCTGCCTTTCAGTATTTTATGCAAGAGGTTTTGAGTGAATTTTTGGACATTTTTGTTATTGTATATATTGATGACATTTTGATTTACTCCACTTCAAAAGATCAGCATAAAGGCCATGTGAGAGCTGTGTTGAAAAAACTACAGGAGTATCAGTTATATGTAAAATTAGAAAAATGTGCATTTCACGTCACACAGGTGGAGTTTTTGGGGTTTATTCTGACTCCGGAAGGAATAATTATGGACAAAAGTAAGGTACAGGCAGTGCTTGATTGGCCCACCCCCAATGTATTAAAGATATTCAGTCCTTTTTGGGTTTTGTGAATTTCTATAGGAGGTTTATTGCAAAATGTTCACAGGCTGTTACACCTATAACAAGGTTGTTAAGAAAAGCAACGCGTTTTGTTGGAATCAGGAAACTGAAGAGGCTTTCCAAGAGTTAAAGCAGGCATTTATGTCAGCACCAGTATTAAGAACGGAGAAAATGTTCCAAGTAGAGACCGATGCATCAAATGTGGCGGTGGGGGCTATGTTGTCCCAAAAAGATAAAGAGGGGGTTTGGCATCCAGTGGCGTACTACTCACGGAAACTCACGAATTGTGAGCAAAATTATTCAATCACCGATAAAGAGCTGCTAGCTATTCAGGCGGCGTTTCTGGAGTGGAGACATTACCTATTGGGAGCTAAGCACCAAGTAGTTGTTGTTACTGATCATAAAAACGTACAGTACTTTAAAACTGTGCATACCTTGAGTCCCCGGCAATTGCGTTGGTCACAGTTTTTCAATGAGTTTGATTTCTTGGTGACATTCAGACCGGGAAAGAAAAATGGGAAAGCGGATGCTTTATCCCGTCAGCAAAATTTAGAGAATATGGTGACTGAAGTTAGGCCCCTAATTCCAGCTGAGAAAGTGGTAGGAGCAGTGATGACAAAATTGTCACAAGTGAGACAAGAGATGAAAAAACAAAGACAGCTGGACTGGGGAGTGAAGGCCCAGTTGGAAACTTTTAGAAACAAGCTTCCTTATTATGATGGACGATTATATTTGCCCACGCTTGAGTTACAAAAGAAAGCAATGCATTGGTGTCATAATTCGCCTTTGGCAGGTCACGCGGGCAGTAAAAAGACACAGAATGTGTTAGAACGCTATTTTTGGTGGCCAAGTTTGAGACAGGATGTCATAAAGTATGTGCAAAGATGTGAAACCTGTGTAAGAAGTAAAACTGATCATACTAAGAAAGCAGGGCTTCTCAAACCTCTGCCCACGCCGCAGAAGGTGTGGACTCATATATCTATGGATTTTATCACAGATTTGCCTCCGGATGATCAGTATGACACTATATGGGTGGTGGTGAACTACTTGTCCAAACAAGCTCATTTTGTGCCTTGTAGAGGAATTCCAGGAGCAGGAAAATTGGCAGAACTATTTTTGCAACATGTGGTCAGGTTACACGGATTACCTCGTAGTATTGTATCAGATAGGGAGCCGCAATTTATATCTAGATTCTGGCGCGCCTTCTGTCAGATGTTAGGAATCAATTGTTCCTTGTCCACTAGTTATCATCCTCAGACGGATGGACAGACTGAAAGTGTCAATCAAACGCTTGAACAGTACTTGCGCTGTTATTTACATGAAGGCATGGAGTCATGGGTTCAAACATTATGGTTAGCTGAGTTCACGTACAATAATACGGAGCATGCATCATTGGGTATGGCTCCTAATGAATGTTTGTATGGGCAGGTACAAGAGATGTTGCATGAGCAGTTACCTGAGGTTAAAAACCTTCCAGTGCTACAAGACAGAAAAAAATTGCTTCTGACCATCAGACATAAGGCTCGAGACAATTTAGAACAGGCTAAGGCACAATATAAGATATATGCAGATAAAAGGAGAAGGAAGGCCCCTAACTACAAGGTGGGGGATAAAGTATGGATGTCCACAAAAAATTTGACCTTAATTGGATCTCGCAAATTTGCCCCCAAATTTATTGGACCGTACGAAATTGTGAAATGTGTGTCGGAAGTTGCGGTGAAATTACGTTTGTCTCAAACTTTAAAGATACATCCAGTATTCCATGTGTGTTTGCTTAAACCCGTAGTGCCTGGAACACGGGTTCAGAGGCCTCCAGCTATCCACAAGGAGGGTCAGACAGAGTATGAGGTGAAGAAAATTTTGGATTCGAAGAGAAGAGGACAAGGTTTGTGGTATCTGATCCAATGGGCAGGCTATGGAATGGAAGACTGCTCCTGGGAACCTGCTAGTTCAGTGAATGCTCCGCGCCTGGTAAGACTGTTTCATTTACGTCATCCTGAAAAAGCAGGACCTGGGAAGAGCCCTGGGAGAGGAGGTACTGTCAGGAGCCGGGGTTGGGGCAGAAAGAGGTGTGTTGTGTGCCCGTGAGCAATGGAACTACACTTCCCAGTAGGACAAGGGAATCGAGTGTAGTTCTCCAGGCGCGCCACTAAGCAGCTGCAGTTAATTGCAAGGCGTGCTTATAACGGCAGTCCGCCCGTGCTCCGGTGCTGATGATTATTGTTTGAGAGCACGGGCGGTGGCGACGGCAGCAGCAGCGGCAATGACAGCAGCGGTGCGGTCTTAGGAGAGACAGTGAGGCGGGCACATACCACAACCTCCGGTGGGAATGCTGAAGTTAGCATTTCCAGTTGCTTGAGGAGAGTCGTGCGTGAAAAGACCCGGCTCGCGGCGGTGACAAGAGCCTGCAACGCTGCCATTTCCGCATCATGTCTTCAGGTCCGGATGCCTTCCGAGACACCCGGACATCCAGTTAAGTGGTTTTTTCTGCATTTGCCCCTTTTGTTGTCATGGCTTTGGGCGCGTAAAACCCCACTTCAATATTTCGGAAGCATGTATTATGTGCCTTTGGGAGATCCGTTGTCTTTTCAGAGTGTACATACATAAGGATCTTTTTGGGTACTCCCACAAGACATTTTTGGGGAAAACAAACATTGAACAGAACTGTTTGTCCAAGGAGGTGTTGGAAGTGTTTGGACAATCATAAAAAGTGCCAATAGTACTGTCACACACACAATGGTTCACCCCTACAATGGTTACGCTCATGTTATGTACAGTTCTATGTTTCTTGTCTGTTGCTTCTGCTTGCCCGTTTAGGGCCATGTGTCTCTGTCACAGTCATTGCAGGGAACTCCCTGTGTTTGTGCCATCCTGCTTATGCAACATTATGGTCTGTGTATGAGAAGTTGGTTATTGGTGTTACATGCGTTTCAAGTCAAGGCCACTAACCTCCATGTTTCATGTGCTTTTGTAAGTCTATCATTGAGTCCCAACTATTTAAGTGGAGAGTAGGCTTGAGGAAGTAATAAGTCAGGAGTATGTTTTCGGCAGGCAGGTTCTAGGAGTAGTTTTTGTTGTTCTTGCTATGTATGCTTGTTTCTCTTCCCTATCTCACCTTTGTTATTCCATCCCCTTTCCCTAACTCCGCCTTCCCCCCATTGGCTGCCACGTGGTTCCCTGTATTATTTATATTCAGGCACCCATGCCAACCACGGTGGAAGGGTCAATCTATTTGGCTTCTGTGGTTTGGGAGAGGGGATTGATTTCCCACTCTGTATGAAATATTGACACCCCTCACAAGACACCAGTAGGGGGCAGGTTAACTCAACATCTGGCAGAATGTTGGCTATTACGTCAGATGCTTGGGCATTGGAAACAGTTGCCCAAGGTTACTGCGTGCCCTTCCTACACACCCCTCAGAGTCATCCACCGTGGAACAACTCTTTGAAGTTTCCAGACCCGCTCCTTATGCAGGAGATTGTAGACCTGCTAGAGAAAGGTGCCATAGAACCGGTACCTGTAGCAGAGAGGAACAAGGGTTGGTATTCCCCCTACTTCCTAGTACTGAAGAATGACATTGGACTGAGGCCCATCTTGGACTTGCGGGAATTGAACTAATTCCTCAGGAAAAACAAGTTCAAGATGGTAACCCTTTCCCAGATCCTCCAGGCCCTCCATATTCAGGACTGGTTGGTATCTCTGGACCTTCAGGATGCTTATTTCCATGTGCCAATCCATCTCAAACACAGGAAATACCTGAGGTTCACAATTGGCAACTCTCACTATCAATTTCGAGTTCTGCCATTTGGGCTGACCTCCGCCCGAGGGTCTTCACCAAGCTAATGGCGGTAGTAGCTGCAAATCTAAGGAGGGAAGGGATCCACGTCTACCCCTACCTGGACGATTGGTTGATCAGAGGAGTATCTTCGGAACAAGCTCAGATCCAGCTAGATTATGTCTGCCACTTCCTTCACAAGCTGGGCTTCTCCCTCAACTTAAAGAAGTCACAGATGATACCATCACAGAGACTCCAGTTCATTGGCAGTCCTGGCCACTTCCCTGGGGAAAGTCTCGCCACCAGAGGTGAGGGCTCAAGATATTCTACAGATGGTCACCAAGTTTCAAAATGCCCAACGTCTACCAGCCTTCGACTTTTTGAGGTTGCTAGGCCGCATGGCATCCTGCATCTTCCTAGTGCCAGAGTCTCGCCTGAGAATGAGATCCCTCCAGTGGGCACTAAGAACCCAATGGTCGCAATTCTCAGGAAGAATGCCAGATCTCCTTCAAGTCCCGGACAGAGTGGCTCGAGACCTTCAGTGGTGGGCCTGTTGGGAGAACATATTGAAAGGAGAACACTTTTGGCAACCATGGCCGGAGATAACAGTAGTCACCGATGCCTCATTAACAGGGTGGGGAGCCCATGCCAACGACTTGACCATCAGCGGTCGTTGGTCTCCATCGGAGTCCAGACTACACATCAACCTATTAGAGCTGGGAGCGATCAGACTAGCGCTGAAAGCTTTTCTGCCATCAGTACAGGGGAGAAATGTCCTGATAATGACGGACAAAACAGTGGCCATGCACTACCTCAACAAAAGAGGAGGCATAGGGTCACTGCCACTGTGCAGAGAGGCAATGCAGCTCTGGTTTTGGGCAATTCAAGAAGGAATTTCTCTATCGGAAGTTCACCTAGCCGGAGAGAAGAACTAGACGGCAGACGCTCTGAGCAGGCAGAGTACAGTTTCCCACGAGTGGGAGCTAGCTCAGGAAGTCCTTCAAGAGATCTTCACCCTTTGGGGAACCCCTCAAGTGGATCTGTTCGCCACCAGCATTGACAGGAAGTGCAATCAGTTTTGTTCAAGGGGATTTCCCCCGAGAGGAGCTTTAGGAGACGCGTTCGTAGTGGACTGGGAGTTTCCACTCCTGTACGCTTTTCCTCCAGTCCCTGTCATTCCTCAAATGATCAGGAGGTTGAGAAGATTCCAGAAAACCATGATCCTAATTGCCCCGGATTGGGCCAGGAGAACGTGGTACCCGGACCTTCTGGACATGTCCATCTGCCCTCCAATTCGTCTTCCGCAAAGAGAGGATCTTCTCTCGCAGAAGGGAGGCCAGGTTCTCCATCCAGACATCAGAACCCGCAACCTTCACGCTTGGTTTCTGAAAGGTTGAGATACAAGGATTGGGATCTCCCGCATGATGTCATGGAGGTGTTGCTTTCAGCTAGAGGCCCAGCAACAAAGACTTTATACCGCTGCCGTTGGAACAAATTTTGCAGCTGGTGTAGAGAAAAGAATATTGAACCCTATTCATGCAGTACACCAATGGTGTTATCTTTCTTTCTCTATTTAGCAAACTCAGGTCTTCAAGTTGGTACGATCAAGGGCTACCTCGCAGCGCTGTCAATCTTTAAGCGCACTGCGGAGGAGCCTTCATATTTCAAAATACCCCTGGTAATCCAATTTCTGAAAGGGTTAACTAAAGTTTATCCCCCAAAGCCTTTTCAAGTTCCATTGTGGGACCTAAATCTAGTCTTAAATTTTCTGATGGGTACTCTTTTTGAACCACTCCATTCTTGTTCATTAAGATTTCTAACTCTTAAAACAGTCTTCCTAGTGGCTCTAACATCTGCCAGAAGAGTGAGCGAATTACAAGCTCTATCTTGCAAACCTCCTCATACAATCTTTCATAAAGACAAGGTTGCTTTACAAGTGAAGCCTAAGTTTCTCCCAAAGGTGTTTCTGAATTCCACATTACTCAGAAAATAACTTTACCTTCATTCTATCCTCCTCCCCACTCAGGGAAAGAGGAAGAGAGATTACATAGGCTGGATCCAAGGCGTGCCTTGAGTTTTTATATCAACAGACTTGCTAGGATAAGGCAAGCAGACCAACTGTTTGTAGGTTATGCAGGACACAAATTAGGATTGCCAATCACGAAACAGACCATTTTAAGATGGATTATTTTAATTATTCTAAAATGCTACAAATTGGCAGTGAAAGAACCCCCTCAACATCTTAGGGCTCATTCAACCGGGGGTATTGCAGCCTCTTCGGCTCTCCAAAGAGGGGTTCCAATTCGAGACATATGTGCGGCTGCCACATGGTTGTCCAAACATACCTTTACACGATTTTACAGCCTGGTTTCCTCCTCTAGCCAGGAGACAAGATTTGGGAAAGCTGTGTTGCATTCTGTACATTCTTAAAGGTAAATATTACAATTTTACTCCCACCTCCTTTTTACATCACTGCTATGGGAGTCTATCAAAGATAAGGAATACATCGGAGGACACAATCCCTTCGAAGAACAAGTTACTTTCTTACCTTGTAACGTTCTTTAGATGGGATGTTCCTCCGACGTATTCCTTATCGCCCCTCCCATCCATCCCTGCATTAAAACTTCCTGTGTAGTTGCAGCTTACGCTCTTTCAAGGTCAATAACCAATTAAGGCAAAGCAATTTTAAGCTTCAAAACGGAACTGAGCAACGGACGCTGCGCGAGTCTATTTATACACACAATGACGTTGGCACCGATACGGAGGCTGTCGAGGGACACCGACTCTAGGGAGGTCGACGCGCAGCGCCCTCTACTGAAAACAAATTTCCGAGGCCAGCAAGCTGGAATGGATAACATCAAAGATAAGGAATACGTCGGAGGAACATCCCATCGAAAGAACGTTACAAGGTAAGAAAGTAACCTTCCTCTTCTCTTCCTCTCCCCTGCTAAACACCTCTCCATTCCCTCCTCCTTCTACTCCCTAACTCTGCTCCGTTTCTGCTGACTAGTCCCCTGGTGCACCTACAGAGCCTCACAGGTCCCAGGCTCCCACACCACTCTTTGCACTTGCTGCCGGGCCTCTGCACTCTGCTCACCACTACTGCACTTCTGGAACTCACTCCATGAGAAGGGTAATCTCTCTTGCACTTAACCCAGGGCACTGCTTGACTGTGTGGACTTATTCCCCTCCATTTCACATCCTGTCTGTGCACTTACATTACCTAGAATGCACTGGTTCTAGTTCGCCTGGCCTAGTATAGTAGTTTTGTTTATGTATGATTTTCTCCTCCTCCCCTCCCTTATCGCCCCACTTTTTGTCATGCACTTGCACTATCTGAAACGTTGCTGGCATCGTATGGTAGTCTATGGATTGTATGTCTTCTCCCTCTCCTCCCCTGTTCGCCTTCCTTCCTGTCATGCACTTCACTAGTAGTATTGCCGTCAGGCCTAGTATGCTAGTTATTTTTTGTTAGATCATTTGGAATCTTCAAAGCCTAAGAATGACTGTGTATTTCTCTGTTCCCTTCCCGCCTTGAAGCACTTTGAAGCACTTCACTTGTGTATAAGGGCTTTACAAATTAACAATTACAATTACTCTGCATCCACGGCAGTACACACATAACCCAAACGATTCAGACAATCAACATGCTCAATGATGTATGTTAAAGTACTGTTCACATGGAAGAATACTATAGATGTGGCATTGGGTACATTCTCGCAGATGTCAACAGTTTTAATGTCACTGCTTTGGATGTCTCGTAGAGTTATTATATTATGAAATAAATCCAACAAACAAGTTTGATTTAAGGCCAGGCCACTACCAGCACTGAAGTGGCTCTATATTTGAAGAGCCTGCGTGAGACAGCTTTGCTTCCAAGTCGGCAATACTGGGCTACAGCACTGCTCGATTAGAGGTTGGACCTGTGCTACACATCTTGTAGTGGTTGATAGGGCAGGCCAGGCGGACCAAACTTACCATCCTGCCCATGTGGGTAAGGACCAGGGCCACAATCAGTCTGAACAGAAACATACATAACAGGATTTTCAGTGACCGATTGGTTATCAGGTGGTGACTCCTGATTATTGACCTGATCAGTTTCCCAGACTTCTTTCTAATAATTGTAGTCATACTTCTTGTTGATGGATCAAGCGCGGGTGGGGAGCAGGGGACATCATGGTCAAAACCAGACATTGTGGTCCAAACTCCCTCAGTCCCCCACCGTGGACCGCTTTTTTTCTGGGGATCCCTAGGAATACTAGTCTGAAAAAGCAGGTATAAGGTGGCATGCGTAGCGATCGCCAACACATTGCTTTCTATGGCCTTAGGGACTGCAGGATCCCTTCTTGTTCATTTATTTTTTGAAGTCAAAGATTCATACATCAAAGCCTGGCGGGTGGGTTTTCGCCTACGCCTTCCAACAGCAGTGTACCGTTCCACAGGAGCCTCAGACAGGGTGGCAGGCTTTGTTGGATGAGGCAAAGGTTTGGCCAACAATGGCTGGTCAGGGTTGAAAAGTCGTGAGGTTGCCGAGGAAGAAAGGACAAGGGCTCAGACTTCGGTCAGGGATGACATCTGTATGGCAAACTGGCTATGACCCGTGTCCGTCAAAGCAGTAGTTTTAAATAGTTGATCCCCTTCGGAGTCCAGCTTGCCCGCAATAGCCTTGCACTTTATCAGCAGAACCGTAAAGACTCTAATATATTAAATATTGCTGCAGAGGAGCTGCTTGTATTGCTTAAGTCAAGCTTGGTCGATGAATGTTCAGAGAGTGGAGAAGGAAGGTCATTCGAGTGAAACAATGAGACTGGATGTTGGCTAACCACATCAGCTACTCCTTCAAGACAAGGTAACGTTTCGCTCGAGTTGGACCTTCCAAGCACCTTGAGGTCAGGGTCGAGGTAAGACTATGTAAGCAACAATGGTGCTTCCAGGGGTGCAGTAGCAGAAAAGTGAGATGCCTCCACTGCGGTAGAGCTCACATTGGGTCCCGTCATAAGAGCCTTATCCATCAAGGGAGGCACCTCATGCTGCAAGCCTTGCATGGTTCCCAGTGGACAAAATGGGCCAACACAAGCCTGTTGCAACACAGCTGCAGCTTCAGATGACTCAGGATTAGGCATGAGAGGCTTCACTACAGTTGCAATAGCTTTTGATCCCAAACAGGAGTGTGATACTGAAAACTCCTCAGTCAGCTCTTTCTTATAAGCAATAACGTCACAATCGATGGGTATTCCAGTTATTACATCCTTCAGATCTTTAACCCAGGGAAGAAAATCTGTCATCGTTTTTAAATTGGTCACTACCCCTCCTCCCCCTTTTGACAGAGCTCTGGCCCGCCTGGCCCAAATGAACTGTGCGTTGGGGACAGGCACAAGCAGCACATCTGGTGTTATTTGCAGGGGTATTCATAGTACTTCCTTCCAAGGAATCCACAGGAGTCCACTGCAGTAAAGCAGTGACAGCAGGCTCTATCACTTCCTCAAGGAGGGTACAAGATGAAGCTTGAATGGCCGTTGTGTCCATTATGTCCGTCGCGCCCATCTGGCAAATATCTGCACGCTTCACTTGGCGTGCAGCTATAGGACTCCCAGCACAGCGCTTCCGCGTCGTAATTGAAGAAGGAAAGGCTCCCTACCAAGAGGAGGGCGCAAGGGCAGAATATCAGAGTATGTCTGCGGGCTACTTGTTTAAACCGAGCAAAGCATAGATAAGGCAGAGTCAAATTCAAATATAAAATGCTGAAAAACGCACGCCCCAATACTGCAACCATCAATAATTCAAGAGTTCAAAAAATTGTAGGTAGATTATAGAGGAAGCTTATGGAGGTGTGAAAAAGTTCAAGGCAGGTTCGAGGAATGCACTTACAACAGGAGAGGACTTACAGTGTGAAGAGCGGGAAGTGGTCAACAATACCCGGCAAGGTCCTCAGCTAAGTCCTCAGTAGACTAGTAGCAAGGTAGCAGCCCGCAGGCCACAGGACACAGCACTGCAGAACGAGAAGGGGTAGGAGACGAATGTGACGTGGCACATGCCACAGCGTACCACAGCGTGCCACAGCATGCCACCAATCTCTGGACTGGCTGATATAAAATGTACAGTTTAAGTGATTTCAAACACATTCAACAAGTGAAAAATACCCTCTCAATCATTGTGGGATTGTTTTATATTAAAACACTTTCAGCAAATGCATAGTTTAAAGCACTTATCATGCCGCAGCATGTCACCAATCTCGGGACTAGCTGATCTCAAATTTTAGTTTAAATGACTTCAAAGACATCAAACAAGTGAATAAAAAGCCTCACAACCATTGTGAGATGTTGAGGGGCGTGGCTTTGCAGCCATGGACTAGGCTTCTCTCCTTGTGAGCTCCTGGATCCGAAAATTGATCCGGACAGGCGCATGCCTTTTGACTTCAAAATCCAACTAGAAAAGAAGATAACATCAACATGAAAGAAAGCAGACTTCAATGCACATTTCTGCAGGCGGATCGAGCGGACACATCAGAAGTTATGGAACTCTGATGTTTCTGACAAGCGCCGCGGGGCTGTAAACAAAATGCTGGCAGGCCCCGAACAATGGAGCCCCTGGCTGTGAGGACCGTAACCGAAACGAAAAGCGAGGTGACCAGAGGAGCCAGCGTTCTCGCTGATGGTGCCGATTATAGCAGGCACCAAGGAACACACCCAGCGGGTACGCTGGGATGCTTGACAGAGCCAAACAGCTCGCACCGGAGCGCCTGCGTGACAGTGACAGTGGTGGCTTCCCTGGGGATGCTGAGGAGCGGGAAGCGCAGCCCAGAGGAAGCGTTAGGACAACTGCGCCGCAATGCCTGGGGCCCCCCACAACGGGGACACGACGTGCCAATAAACCAGGCTAAACCGGTGAACCCAGCCACTGCAGAAGGATTCCACAAATAGAAACGGCGAGTGGCCGTCAGTAACAATGCCAGTATCGCAGGTGCATGTAAAACAAATGCGCGATTGCAACACTTACAAGACGTGCCACATGGGAGGCAAAACGGAACTCTGGCAGACTGCACAGTAAAGTGGGAACCGAGGCAACGTGAGCAGTGTCAACAAAAATTAATGCTACATGAAGGCAAGTCAAGGACTAAGCAAATACAACCTTGCCATAAGGAGGATATATGTAACATTGATGCACTATCACCTCTGCAGGCCAACGTGCATTTTACAGAAGGAGCAGCATAACCAGAACATGGACCCCGGTAATAATGTCAGGGTGAGATGCACTAGGCGTGAGACACATGAGAAATAGCCCCTCACGAGAAAGGTAGGTGGCGAGCCCTGAGGCGCCAAGAGGCTGCCACCTAAAGGCGTGTGCACCAGAACGAAGCTGCACATATAGAGCACAAGGTAATGGAGCCTTGAGAAAGTGAGGCTAGAGGATAGCACGGAACTGATAAAAGGCTGGGGACGCAGGAACTAAGCCCCAATAAGATGTGCCCAGATAGCGAGCTTTGCTGCATAAGGAGGCAGCTAACGGAGACAAACTCCCCACAAACAAAAGACCTTTGGTTTTTGATTTGGTTCATGCATGTTTAATTTGATGTTTGTACTGTGTGTGACTTAGATACATGTTTGTTTTTAATATCATTTGTTGACATTGAAATCGAAGTGGTATCTGGTCTCAACAGTTTAGTGCATGTTTCACTCCTCCATGACTCATTTGTGTGTCCCTGCTGTTCACCAATGATGTTCATGTGTGTGCACATGCATGCATGTGTGATGTTAGGATTGACATGACATAGGGAGCATGACCAATGGATGGGTGTTGAGGTGCACCAGGGGATGCAGCGTGTGGTGGCATTTTAGTTGGCATGTGGTGCGTGGTTGTATGTTGGTCCAATGTCTTTTGGGGTGGGCGGCGGGGACATGTGGCGGGGCCTGCCTGCAGGTTACCGTCACTGGTGTGGGGTGGGGGCATGAGGTGGGGCCTGTCTGCAGGTTGCCGTCACAGGTGGGGACATGTGGCGGGGCCTTCCTGCAGGTTGCTGTCACTGGTGGGGGGTGGGGACATGAGGCAGGCCTGCCTGCAGGTTGCCGTCACAGGTGGAGACATGTGGCGGGGCCTGCCTCCAGGTTGCCGTCTCTGGTGGGGGACGGGGACATGAGGCGGGGCCTGCCTGCAGGTTGCCGTCACTGGTGGGGGGTGGGGACATGAGGCGGGGCCTGCCTACAGGTTGCCATCACAGGTGGGGACATGTGGTGGGGCCTGCTTGCAGGTTGCCGTCATTGGTGGGGGGTGGGGACATGAGGCAGGGCCTGCCTGCAGGTTGCCGTCACTGGTGTGGGGTGGGGGCATGAGGTGGGGCCTGTCTGCAGGTTGCCGTCACAGGTGGGGACATGTGGCGGGGCCTTCCTGCAGGTTGCCGTCACTGGTGGGGGGTGGGGACATGAGGCGGGCCTGCCTGCAGGTTGCCGTCACAGGTGGGGACATTTGGCGGGGCCTGCCACCAGGTTGCCGTCTCTGGTGGGGGACGGGGACATGAGGCGGGGCCTGCCTACAGGTTGCCATCACAGGTGGGGACATGTGGTGGGGCCTGCCTGCAGGTTGCCGTCATTGGTGGGGGGTGGGGACATGAGGCAGGGCCTGCCTGCAGGTTGCTGTCACAGGTGGGGACATGAGGCGGGGTCTGCCTGTGGGGTATGGTCATTGGTAATGGGGTGGCCGTGTGGTGTGGACTGCCTGCGGGGTATGTTCACAGGTGATAGTGGGGGTGCCATGTGGTGTGGACTGCCTGCGGGGTATGTTCACGGGTGATGGTGGTGTCCCATGTGGTGTGGGCTGTCTGCGGGGTATGTTCACACGTGATGGTGGGGGTCCCATGTGGTGTGGGCTGCCTGCAGGGTATGTTCACAGGTGATGGTGGGGGTCCCATGTGGTGTGGGCTGCCTGCGGGGTATGTTCATGGGTGATGGTGGGGGTCCCATGTGGTCTGGGCTGCCTGCGGGGTATGGTCACAGGTGATGGTGGGGGTCCCATGTGGTGTGGGCTTCCTGCGGGGTGTGGTCACGGGTGATGGGGTGGGCATGTGGTGTGGGCTGCCTGCAGGGTATGTTCACAGGTGATGGTGGAGATCTCATGTGGTGTGGGCTGCCTACGCGGTGTGGTCACGGGTGATGGGGGAGCCATGTGGTGTGGGCTGCCTGCGGGGTATGGTCCACTGCTGGGGTCTGGCTGTCCCGTGAGGAGGCGTCTGCTTCCAGGGTGTATCATGGGGTGCACACGGGCCTTCCTATGTGATTTGGCTGGTGCGAGTGGGGTACGCGATTTCGCTAGGGCACAGACGGGGTACGTGCGGGCCTTCCCACGCGATTTGGCTGGTGTGAGCAGGGTATGTGAGTTCACTGTGGTGCGGACGGGGTACGCACGGGCCTTCCAACGTGATTTGACTGGTGCGAGCGGGGTACGCGATTTTGCTGGGGTGCGGATGTTCTTACGATGGGGGGGCTGTGTGCTGGGTCATGGATGGCGCAGTGCCTTGCACCATATTGGGCATTTCACTGGCTTTTGCCTGCACATGGGGGTGTGTTGGGGGCGTCACTGGTGCTGCTTGGTGTTCATTGCACCACGGCTACCGATGCCTCGGAAAATGTATGAATACGCGTGCCGCGCAATTGCTGGGTTGCGCCACAGCTGGTGCATGTGTGGCATATGCTCCTTCTCGGCATGCGGCATTTGCGCTGCTTCTGCGCTGGATTCTATGCATTGGGCCCTAAATCTGAAGATTTAGCAACATTTGTAAATGATGTTTTCATGATCGTGCATATACTCTGATATATAAGTTATAAATATTATCAGTAGGATATGGTTGTATTGTATTTATCACAGTTCGTACAGTCAAGTGTGAAACGCATGAATTAATGTACAAACACACACACTTTAATATTGCATCCATACTGTTTTGGAAAACATGTACACAAATGTTTGACATTTAAAGCATTACACAGTAACAGGTTTTGGTTTGAACTGTTTTTTAAATTTAGTATTATGCAAGAAAAGAACAAGATGCAAATACTTTAGTAAATTGTTTCTATCCTACAAACTTTCAGAAAGGCACATGCAGTTTGTTTTAAAATGTAACTTAAAATAAAAAAGGGAGCATCATTGAACCATGTGAGAGTTCACATTAGAGGTAGAATTTGAACATATGTTGTGAGACGTAGTGGTTAATGAAGCTAGGCCCGAAAGCAAGATGTCTTGAGTTTTAATCCTCCGTGGAGCCTCTCAATTTTATTTTTTAAAAAGGATTATAATTGGCGCTTCGTATTTTTATTTTTAAAAAGGAGGATTATAATTTGAAAAACAAAGAGACAGATTTACCGTGACACGTGAAACCTTTTTTTGGGGCATGGCATGTGACACCTGGCAGTGGCACGTGGCACTTGTAGTGGTGGCATGCACTGGCACGTGTCACTGGCATATGACACATGCCATATTCGGCTACTACCCCTACTGTGCAGAACTGCACACAGCCACACACTGCACACGTGCACTGGGTGCAGGCTTTAAGAATGACACGCCCCCAAGGCAAGAGGCACAGTAAACAGACTCCAAAACAGGACTCCACAGCTCCCAGGCTCTGAAAACTGCACACAGTCGCACATCCAATTTTCTCTATTAGTAACTAGTCATCAGAAACAAAACAAATTGCACAGATCAATAATGATCACACACCTCAGTTGTTTTCAAAATGTTCAATGGCCTTGGGCCTCATTATGAGGTAGGTGGTAAGTAACGGTCCTTACCGGCATGGAGCAAATAACGTGTCCGTGTAATAACCAGCCCACTAATTGCGAGCCATTACGAGTCCGCGGGCACAAGCTTTGCGCCATGCCGGTAAGGACACTACCGCCATGCCGGCAAAGACCCGAAAATGTCCCTTAGCGGCATCAAGTAAAGCGCTGATCGCACTAGCATGATTCCGGCATTAGCGGTCACCGCTAAAAGCGGTGACCGTTAATAGTGGTGACAGTAAATAAGCAGTGGCCATCATTAATAACAGTCCATTGCCATCCTCAGCCCCCAGGACCTGCAGCAACACTACAGCTGGCCAAACTTCATCCAACAACACTTGAGAATGCCCAAGGCCCTAAAGCAAGGTGCAGCACGCCAGCGCAAGGAACGATTCTCTAATGAGGAACTAACCATGCTTGCAGACACACTAGCTGCAAATGCAGAGGTTGTGTTTGCGCAAGACATGCAGCATCCCGCCCAGATAAAACAAAGGGGATCTGGGCGGAGGTGGCATGGAAAGTCAGTGCGGTGGGATCCACCCCCCGCACTGTAAAGGACGTCCGCAGGCGCTGGGATGACCTGCGCCTCCGTGTCCGGCGCATACTTGCAGCCAACAGGAGCCAGGCCATGGGTACAGGAGGCAGAGGAGGATCCCCAATTAAGATGCAAGACTGGGAGGAGACGTGTGCCAGCACTATTGGCATAGAGTCAATCGAGGGAGTGGGGGAAATGGAGCGCGGTGTGCCGTTATCGGCAGATGGAGGTGAGTGTCCACACAAAACACTGCAATGCAAAGCATGAAGTTCTCCCCCAAATTTGACCTTGAAATTAGCTAATGCATGGGGCATCACACACACATGTACACAACCCTGCCCATATGCTGTGCACATCCCCATCACAACCCCATGCATACAGCACCTCATACATGTGTCACCCAGACGTATGCCTGTATGACCCACCCATATGGCAAGCAACCTATATGTCCGAACTCGAAGTCCAAATGCTCAGAACTGCAGCAATAACAACATATGCATGATGCACGTTGACCCATCACCGATGCTATCCCTCTCTTGGTCCCCCACAGGCTCACAATCTGACAGTGAGGAGCAGGACTCCGCGGTGCAGGCCCCAACACTGAAGAAGAAGGCCAAGGGCATGGAAGGAGGCACCAGGCCTAGCACATCGAGGGGCACTGGGAAACCAGGACTGCCGCAGAGGGCCAAAGCCACACATGTAGCCACGTCACCAAGGTGTGAAAGGGCGGCCAGCAATGTTGTAGCACCCACACCAGCCACTACCACCACACAGGAGTCAGTGGCAGAAGGCTCACTGTCCGCTGCCAACAGCTCGATTGGCGAAGCAGCTGCCACGGCACCCCTGTCGGATGTCGAGGAACCATGCATAACACCCGTAGGACACCGCACACCCAGCCCGCAGCTGTCAGGCCACCACAGCCCACGCCCCACATCCAATGCCAGCAGCCATGAGCTGTCTGGTGGTGAGTCAGCAGGGAGATGGAGTCCCATGGAGTTCTCACCTGATGGCGGACACATGCCGCAAGCTGCGCCAAGAACAACCAAACGCAGGCCCAGAGACCAGGGAATCAGCATCATGCAACAGCACCAGGAGGAGCTCACTGCACTGGTCGGCCAGCACGTGAGCGAGGGTGCCCTCGCGAGGGAGGAGTGTAGGGAATATGCTAAGGGCATAAAACTAGCTATAGAAGCCAGCACTACACGCATTCGCGATGAGTTGTCAGCTGTGAGGCAGGTCCTCAGCCGCATCGTGGATGCAATGGAGAGCCAGCGTCCCGCACAGGGACTGGAGCAACCAAGCACCTCCTCCTATGCCAGCTCCAGGTAGACCAGCCCCCTGTGCAGGTCCGTGCTGTCCATGCGGCGCCCAGACTTGCAATCACCCAATGCTGGTAGAGGAGGTGGGAAGTAGGGGCAACCTGATGTTGGAGACTCTTGCACACTAATGCTGCACTGAACTGCATGCCATGTTTGGGGCAGTTGTGGGGGAGGGGGGATATGGTGTTTGGGGCAGTTGTGGGGGGATAGGGTGTTTGGGGAAGTTGTGGGGGGAGGGGGATAGGGTGTTTGGGGAAGTTGTGGGGGGAGGTGGGATAGGGTGTTTGGGGTGGAGGGTCCATGCACTTCAAAATCACTTAATGCTTAATACACCTGTTGTGTCAAGAACAATCACATGAGTGGACATCATTTATTGTGTATGTGTGCTTTATTGGTGAACAGTGCACAGTGTTCATTTCCCCACAACACCCAGTGCCCTGTGTCCCACATCCATTGCACCCTCTTCATCCTTGTGTATTAGAAATATTGGTCTATCAGATGCTGGCGCACAGCACGTCCCTCCTGTGCATCGCCACCTGCCTGACGTGCAGCCCATCTTCTCCCTCTTCCTTTTCCTCACCAGGTGGTTGCAGTTCAATGTCAGGGGGCAGAGGCACATTCCGTCTGATGCACATATTGTGCAGCATGACACGTGCCATGATGATCTTGGCCACCTTCTCATGCCCGTACAGGAGTGCCCCACCCGACTTGCTGAGGCAGCGAAACCGTGTCTTCAAAAGGCCAAATGTCTGCTCGATCACCACACCGGTATGGGTATGTACACAATTGTAGTCCTCTTCGTGCCTGTTCTGTGGGTTCCGGACAGGGGTAAGGAGCCACCTCTTCAAGGGATAGCCAGCATCACCTGCATGGGTGCAACAATGGTTATGTGTAAGTGATTTCATCTAATGGAACCTGTACCTATCACACACAAGCCTGCATTGATTTCTTGATCACATCCACATATCCCTGCATACATGGAGGTAATCAAAGTAACTGCAATGTGTGAAGGTGTCCTATTCCTTGCGAGTGTTCATGCACTGTGCATGCCTATGGCAGTTGTTGCCATGATCTAGGTGATGTGTAGTTATTCATATCCTTTGATCGCGTCACCGTTGGAACCAGACTCTTAGTGATCTGGCATTCCACGCTTGATGTCCCCATGCTGCACTTCTGTGGTGGTGTACGAGTGAGAATCTGTATGTTAGTTTCATGTGATTCCTTTGTACGCACTCATGGACGTATTTCCGTTGTGATGCTGTTCAGCGGTCATTTACATTGGCCATATTGGCAGCATGTCGCTGCATTGTGTTGTAGAGGGTACGGTCTGATGATGTGCAGTGTACATGTGGATGGATATGGCATGGTTGCAGTACTGGCTTGTTGTCATTGTTGTGCAGCTTACGTCTTGCATATTGTTTTCATGTGTCAGGTTCAGTCTGGCCTGCTTTGGGGGGCAGTGTATTTCAGTATGGGCATTGTTCAGTCTCTCAACTAATCTCACCCAGTTGAAGTATGCATCTCCCCCCCCAATCTCACCCAGTTGAAGTATGCATCTCTCCCCCCAATCTCACCCAGTTGAAGTATGCATCTCTCCCCCCCCCAATCTCACCCAGTTGAAGTATGCATCTAAACCTCCCCCCACCCAATCTGCTCCCCACATCACACTGTCATGTGCTTGCCTTGCAACTCACCGAGTAGCCAGGAACGTTGTCCGGCATGTCGCTCCATGTAGCGTGGTATCGTTGAGTTGCGCAGAACCATTGAATCATGGGTTGATCCGGGATATCGGGCACAACAATGTGTGATGATCTTGTTTGAGTCACATACCATTTGCACACTGATGGAGTGGTATTGCTTTCGGTTTCGGTACACTACCTCCAAGGCACGTGGGACCACCAATTCCACATGGGTGCAGGCGAGGACACCGATGCAACTTGGGATGCCTGCCAGTGAATGGAAGCCAACTTTGGTGTTGGAGATCTCCTGGGCAGTCCGTGGTAGGGATATATGTTCACTTGTGTGCTTAGGGAGGGCATTGAGCACTTGGTTCAGCGTGCGTGAGAATAATGGTTGTGATATGCCATGCATCTGCCCTACCGTGTGCTGATAGGTGCCTGTGGCTAGAAAGTGGAGCACAGACACCACCTTCAATAGAGGGGGGATGGCGGTACGGATGTCTATGAGGCTGACGATGTCATTGAGTATCATGTCCACAGTGGTGGTGATGGTATCCCGGTCCAGACGGTACAGGGTGTGGATCTGCTCAGGGGTTAGGTTGAATGGACTGGCTCTGATTCTAGGGAATGGGGCTGCCTCTTTGGTACAACTGCCTGCACTGGTGGGGCATGCTGTGCCTGTCTCGCCCTCCTTTTCCTCCTGTGTCTCCTCTGTGCTGCCTGTAGTTGTTGTTGTTGCTGTTGCAATGCAAGCATGTCCTCCAGCCCCAGAATTGCTACTAGTATTGGAATCATTTTGGTGTGTGAATGGGTGTGGGAAGGGGTGTGGTGTGCTCCTTTTATGCTGGCCCAGTCTACATTGCCTCCACCTGTGCTGATTGTGTGCACCTGTGGCAGTTGAGAACACTGCACATGGCCGTTTACGGGTGGTTTGCAATGGCGGTATTTCCGCCATGCCGGTATCCACTTTTAGCGCCTGCTTCATGCCGCTATTTGCATGTCTGCCTGACTTGCGATGTACTCCTGTTTCCGCCATGCCGCTATTGCCGGCATGAAGGGTCGCGCCCCCATGCCGCTATTAGAGGCACCGTTCTTTACGGTACCGCTAAGAGCGGGTAGGCGGGTCGTAATAGACCGGAGCGGTAAGTGATGCCAATAATCCTTTACCGGCATCGTTTTTCCCTTACCTCCTACCTTGTAATGAGGCCCATTGACTTTAGAGTCTCAGTGGTGCATAACACTCACTTCTCTATGTATAACTGTGTTGACTTGTACTATATGTCGTATGTGTTCAGAAGTTCTGACCCCTGTCATGCTATACCTTGACAGTAGGATTTGTAGTATGTCCAATATGTGTACCTAACTCCAAGCAATGCATCTTCGAAAATTACCTCTTGTAAACTTACATTACCGTTGAAATGCAAAAATTGTGTTCTGTGTTATGTCTCTCAGTAGACATTCATATGTGATTGTTTTGAACCCCAATGAAAATTTGGAAACAATTGAGGTGTGTGATCGTTATTGATCTGTGCAATTTGTTTTCTCATGTGCCAAAAGGGTCGATGCTCTGTGTCCCACTGACCTGTTCAATTGTGTCTGATGACAATTTAGGCCTCCTGGGCAGAATAGGGTCACAACCAGGAGCCCTTTCGTATAAACTCTATTAGTAACTATACACTGTGCACCAGCGCATACTTCCAATATTATGTTCGCTTGGTCGCTCATAGCAGGAACCACGAGGTAACAGAGTGAGTGATTAAGGATAGAATGTGAATACACTGGCTTTCACGAGTTGTTATAAATTGGAGAAACTCAGCACACAACAGCCAGCACCCTTCTCTTGAAAAGCTTATGGGTTATTTTAAGTCAATTCCCCTTTTATCCCCTCTTGTGACACCTGACAGTACTGAGACGAGAAAGAAGCAACTGAGAGTGACAAACACAACACACTTTCACCACATAGGCACTTAATCAGGTTCAGGCATGGCTAATTAAGAAGTCTCACCTGCAACCTGTAAGCGGGTTGCAGGTCTATAAAAGAAGGAGGGAAAAACAAGACAGAGAGCAACAAGAAACCTGAATCTGGAGCAAGCCTGGAGAGGGAGTCAAGACGCTGAAGCGGGCAACCTGCGACAAGCCAAGAGACTGAGGACTGTGAATGCTGAAAGTCTGAGAGGGTCTGGCGAAGGATAAACAGGACTCCGTGGAGCTGGTGCCCGAGGGAGAAGGGTGGCAAGAGAAGAAGCCTTCAGCGAATGCTCGTTCTCCTGTGGCGCTGCCGAGGTGCGGGGGTGTCATAAGGGTAGGAGAAAAACTGCTGTTTTCCTGAAGCCTGATCATTGGCGAGTGGTATCTGAAGAAGCCTACAAGGGAACCTGGTGAGTGTATTGAAAGACAATTCCCAGTATAACTCTGCCCGCAAGGTTTCGCCAAGGCTATCCTATTGTTGAAATGTGAAATCCGGAAATACAAAGTAGTGGAGTGGTTGCGTATTTGAATTAGTTACAAGAGATACGTTGTCGAAATCTCAACTTTCAATTATTTATAAGATACCAAGTAACAGAGTGGTCGGGTATTTGCTGTGTTGTAAGAAATACGATGGCGAAAGTCTCCTAAATCCTTAACGAACTTTCAATTGTAAACAAGAAGGATTTTACAGTGGTTGTGTGCCTCAGTGGAAGGAGGATACATGCAGAATAATTAAAGCAACTTTTTACTATGAAATAAAGAACGTTTTGATCATGTATTCTGAAACTCAAATTTCCTGACTACAGAGACAATGAATATTGCAAATAGATGAAATCAGTGGTTTTGAAGTTTACAAGAGTGAGAAAACTAGAAAAGGGGAGTACGCTACGTGACCTGTAAGGAGCGGATTGTGTAGTCCAATACTGCGCCAAGGCTGAATACCCCAAAGAGACTAAGGGCCTCATCACAAGTCTGGCGGTAACTCTTAAAAGCGGTGGTAACGGAATGAGTGCCATCAATACCGCTCTGCCGGATCATGAGCTGGCGCAAATACCGCCGACTGAAAAAGCAGCCGGCGTTGTTACAGCATCACATGTTCATGTCCGGCGCAATTAGAGATACAAACCGGTGCAAATACAGCTAAAAACATGGCACATTTTACCTCCAGCTGGATCCCAAACCACCCGAGAGGACTACATAAGGCACACCTCTACCCCAAACACTATTTCCAACACCATGCCACCACTAGCCACTGTGAGCTGGGACAGGCAGCTGCTCATGCTGTACCTGGAAATAGAGAGGCAGGACAACCAGACCAGGGCACAGGGAGTACAGAGGGAGTGGGGGGGAGGAGGAGGAGAGCCCAAGCAAGGCGTGCACCGATCCCAAGTGTTAGGCACTCACCCTGGACCCTCACCGACAGCCAGTTGGTCACCCTGTAATGCCTCAATAGGGAGACCATAACAGAGCTGCTCACCACAATACAGGACGCCATATCAACATCGAGACAGCTGTACCCCACTGCTGAAGCTAGTGTCTGTCCAACAATTTCTTGGAACTGGCACCTTCCAGCACTCTGTGGCCATGATGCGCGGCATGGTATAGCCCACATTCTGTGCAGTGTTGAGCCATGTGCTTGAAGCCCTCCTGCGGCAAGTGCAACGCCACATCACTGTGCCTACCACCCCAGCGCAGGTCAATGCCATGAAAGCACGGTTATATACCATTGCCCAAATTCCAAATGTGATTGCTGCCCTAGAATGTACCCATGTTGGGCTGTTGGCTCCATAGGCCC
Source organism: Ambystoma mexicanum (assembly GCF_040938575.1). NCBI lineage: Eukaryota > Metazoa > Chordata > Amphibia > Caudata > Ambystomatidae > Ambystoma > Ambystoma mexicanum. The sequence continues at coordinate 673,835,167 of NC_090931.1, forward strand.
ACAAAGCAGTATACCAAAACCGCAAGCACTACCACCACCTGAATGTGCAGGTGGCTTGCAACCCCAACCTGTACATCACCCACTGCTGTGCCTCCTACCCTGGTTCCACCCACGATGCCATGGTTCTATTTAACAGCACACTGCCAGAATATGTGGAGGTGCACAGAGGACAATGGACCTGGATAGTGGGTGAGTAGAAAAGCCAGCACACAAGTGCCACGAAGCACATGCCCAAATGGGGGTGGTGGGGCGCGAATGACTACACAAAGGATGGCATGACAAGTGAATGGTAAATCTGCATTTCACCTCCTCCCACCCCATCGTCACAGTTCAGGCCCGGGAGCATGCACATGTCAGACGTACCTGCATGGAGAAGCAGCAGTACACATACAGTAGCAACCATATACACCAACATGACTACAGGTACCACAATGCAACATGCACTTACCAAATCAATGCTGACAAATAGCCACATTGCCTCACACAACAACCCTACCAGTACCACAATCATGCACCCATGTGCGGCCAGCACACAATGCCCACCCGTTGGCACTAGATGCCCATGGAGGGCCCATGGGGAACCCAGCATGCCACATGCACCTTACCTAACATATGTTTCAAGGGAACAGGGTACATGTGAAGCACCAACAATGCATGAAACAAGTGAAACTGCATGCACAGACATGGAATAGACACATGCCGTAAAATGAAGGTGCATGTGAATGCACAAGTAGTACTTTTTATTTTTAATAACACAGTTTATTGGATTTTATAGCAACAACCAATATAAACATGAACAAGCAGCAGGGTCAGAAGATGTGCAATACGTATTATCAATCGTGAACGTTTCTTAATAGCGGCAAAGTCCTCTGCGCCACGCGACAGGGGGGGTTGGGAGGTGGGGTTCCCTCTCTGCGAGGCTCGCTGATCTCGGTTAGGAAGTTCGTTAGAGATCTGGGCTCCCCCCACCTGGGGTTGGGGGGGCGCGGTGGGCTTAACAATTGTTCACCCATTTCCCCCAGATTTTCAGAATTATTTTGGGGCAACATCTCGCTGTGTAGATGCGTCGTTCCATGGATTCACACCTGCTTACCTCGTTGGACCATCGGTTTATGCACAATGTCTCTGCAGAGCCCCAGATAGCAGCAGTCAATCGCTTCCCCGCCCCCAGTGCCACCACAAGGAACGATTTTTCGTATTTGGTAAAGTCCACCTCTCCCCAAATACCAAGTAATATTAATTTTGGGTCTCTTGGAACCGGGGACCCCAATGTCCTGGAGACCCTGCTGATACATTCCTCCCAGAAGGTCTGTAATACGTCACAGTCACAGATCGTGTGGAAAAAGGTTCCTTCTTTTCTTTTGCATCAGAGACTTTCTCCTTCATCCGTCCCACCCCATTTAACCAACATCGTTCGGGAGTAGTATGACCGGTGTAGGATTCTAAGCTGTATCAGCCGTAGCATAGCCGTAGCGTAGCGTCAATACCTATGTTTCGGGGGGAACATAATTGCATCTACCCATTCCTCTGCTTCAAGCATGCCCAGGTCCCTTTCCCATTTTTCTTTCAATCTAGTGAGTTCCCTGGTAGCAAAGGAGTTAAGGGCCTGGTAAAGGGTGGAGGTAACCTTGGAAGGGATGCAGTGCAGGATAACATTAGTCTCTAGGGGGGAGCAAGTAGGTATATCAGCCAGGTTCGGGAATTGGGTATTCATGGCATGAGTGAGTTGTGTGTGTCTAAAGCGGTCCATAGCTTGTAACACATATTCATCAGAGTCACAAAATCAAGAAAAGTGCCCCTCTTGACTATGTTTGCTAATGTGCATATGGCGTGCTTCGTCCAATTCCCAAAGTATCCCATTCTTCGTATTTCAGAGAGGTATGAGCTATGCCATAGGGTCTGACTCAGTGTCAGTTTTGCATCCCATCCAATGTGCTGGTGTGCCTCCCCTCAAATACGGCGGATATGGAGCGTCATTCTTGGTAATCCTGACACACTCTCATCATATGTGTATAGAGTCTGGAGGGAGAGATGGAGTTCATAGCGCCCAATTCTGTGCGTATATGCGGGAGTGTAGGGTCGGTGTGTAGCCAATCATTCACCACTCCCGTTTGTGCGGCCCAGTAGTAGGTGCGAATGCTTGGCAGTCCTATACCACCCTTCCACACCGAGCGTTGCAGCGTTTTAAGAGTGATTCTAAGTTGTCCCCATTCCACCAAAGCAGTGTCCATAGGGTCTTGTCTATTGTTACGAAGGTTTCGAGGGGGATAGGGAGTGGAGCATTCTGTAGGACGTATAAAAGTCTCTGAAGCATCATCGTTTTAAACCCTGCCCAATAGAGATAGTGGAAGTGACTGCCAGTGGGAGACATCCTTTGCAAATCTATGTACCACTGTTTGTAGGTTGAGCTGGAGGAAATCGTCCAGAATTGGACTAATACATATGCCTAAATAATTGAAGCCCAGGATTGAAATGGGATATGGACAATGTTCGGGGATTGCGGCATCTCCCCCCTGGATCGGGAAGTACACTGTTTTCTGTTTGTTCACTCAGAGGCCCCCAAAGGTCTGGCATTCCTAAAGATTTTTGGACACAATCGGGCAGGAGACCACAGGGTTGCTGAGGTAGATGAGGAGATCGTCCGCGTATAGCGAGACTCGATCCCCCCCCCTCCCAGCCACGTGAATCCAGACCAATTCTTGTCTGTTCTGAGTCTAATCGCCAGTGGTTCAATAGCAAGAAGGAACAATAAGGGGGAGAAGGGGCAGCCCTGTCTGGTTCCGCGACCCAGCGGGACCATCCTAGATGATCTACCATTTACCCTCACAGTGGCTTCAGGAGAGTCATAGAGAAGCTTAACCCAAGATGTGAAGCTGTGCCCGAAATTCATCCGTCTCATGATTTCCCATAGGGCATCCCATCCCACCGAGTAGAACGCTTTTTCAAAATCTACAGCTGGAAGGGCCAGTGGTTTCAGGATCTCAGGGAAAATCCACAGCGAGTTGGACTCTACATAGGTTCATGCGAGTGGATTTGCTAGGCATGAATCCACACTGGTACGGGTGAATGAGGGATTCAATCACCCCGAACAATCTATTAGCAAAACGCTCGGATTTTATTTGTTTGTTTGTTTTATTTGCTTATATAGCGCACTGAACCCAAAGGTATCTGGGCGCTTTTCTTAAGGTACATGGTTACAATAATTATATGCAATACAGTACAGGATACTGTCAAAAATACAGTGGTGGATAAGAAAATAATAACATTTACAGGTATAAACATGAGAATGCGATTTACAAAATGTACAGGAACAAATTCACATAGAGCTTGGGGTAGGGTTCAACTGGCAAAAGGTGGCCGGTGAACGTGTCATACCTAGGCTATGGGGATGGTCATGGGGGTTGCTGAGTCTAGATGTCACAATAGAGCATTTGTGGTTGTTTAGATGGATTGTGAAAGAAGGCCGCATTTTGTTTATTCCTAAATGAGAGGAACACAGGGTCGGTTCTTAGTGCAGGTGGAAGCTTGTTCCAATTCTTGCCCGCTAATACTGGGAAGCTGGAGCCTCCCGCTTTATTGAGTTTGAATGTCGGAATGTTTAGGCAGTGGGTGTAGTTTGTTCTAGTGGGCCTAGTGGATTCTTTCCTTGATAATTTGTTCATCAAGTACTTAGGTGCTGAGTTGTTGAGACACTTGTGTGTGATCATGACCGTTCTGAGGGTGATCCGATCTTGGATACGGAGCCAGTTATAGTTTTGTCTAATTTGTGTAATGTGGTTGGAACAAGGGATATTAAGGGCAGCTCTGAGAGCATTGTTTTGCAATACTTGTAACTTGTGCAGATTCCTTTGACTAGTGCCCAGGTAGAGAGTATTGCAATAGTCCAGTTTGGACAGTATAAGGGCTCTTGCAAGGGTGAGACAGCTGTTAGTGTTAAGAAATGGTCGGCAGGCATTTATCAGTTTTGATGTGTATGCAATTGCGGAAGCGGTGGCAATGATTTGTCTTTGAAGGGTTAAGGCAGAGTCTAGGTTTCTACCTTGTCACTTTGATGAGGTTGCCATCAATATTGAAGGAGTATTTAGGGCCTATCCTGTTAAGTCTTAAATTGGAGTTGATGAGGAGGATCTCCGTTTTTTCGTCGTTGAGACAAACGCCATGATTGGCCATCCAGGCCTGAATTTTGCTGTAAATTGCGTTTAGGAGTGTGGAGTCAGATCGGTAGTCGCCAGTTATAGAGTGATGACAATGTGTGTTTCGCCTGCGTAATTAGTATATGATACGCCTAAGTCATCTAGATGGTCAAACAGGAGCTTAGTGAATATATTGTAGAGGGTGGGTGATATACACAGGAGCCTTGAGGGACTCTGCATGTGATGAGGGATGGATTGGCTGAGACGATAGGGGAGAAGACCCTCATGGATTTGTCCGTTAGGAAGGAGTTGACCCAAGCTGCAGCTTGGCTGGAGAAAGAGGCAGCTGTGGTTAGATGGTTGGTTAAGATGTTATGGTCGACTAAATCAAATGCAGCCGATAAAGCCAGTAAGAGTAGTAGAGCAGGCTTGCCACTATCCCTTGCCTCATCCATTTGGATTTTCAGATCAAGGACAGCTGTTTCTGTCCCATGTCTTCGTCTGAAACCCGATTGTCTGAGGCCTAGGAGGTTGTTCGTCTCAAGATGGTTCTGGATCTGGATATACGCGGCCTTGTCTAAGATTTTTAGGAGGAAAGGCACGGTGGTGATTGGTCTGAAATTGGTCGAGATATTGGGATTCAAGTTTGGCTTTTTGATGAGGGGCATGACCCACGCATCTTTAAGATTTTTAGGGACGGTACAGGAGGCAAGGGAAGCATTTATAAAGGAGGTGATAAAAGGGGCCTGCCCATTTATCAGCGATATATGCCTACAAGAGGCACAGTATTCCAGAGGCTTCTGTTAGGAAACCATTTCCCGCGATCTCCTCGCCTCACGTTCCAGGTTCTATCAGACATGCTTCTAAAACCGTACATGCGGTTAAAAGCAAAATTGCCTTCCTACCTGCTTCGGGAGCGGTGGCCCGACGTGTGTTTCTTACAGCTAGGACACGGCTCAGGGAGCGCTGCAGATTACCATGGCAACTAGGTCGGCATCAGCACCATTCTGTGCGTACACAGCGTTGTTTCACATCACGTGATGGTATGTAAGGAGACCCGGAACTAGCCGCGGTGCTCCTAATTGAGTTTCTTCGCTTTGTTTGGTTCCGGAAAGTTTATTGGCGTTCTATGTTTACGGATTGGCTTACGGTTCATGGATTTTCGACCTGCTTAACTCTTGTCTGCCTGGTCTTGCTCGATTGGAACTACGACCTTCTGCCTGTCCCTGGAGTGTTTTGGTCTACGCTTGGTCTTGTGTTTTTTGCCTGCTTGGAACTACGACCTTCTGCCTGTCCCTGGATTGTTTTGGTCTACGCTTGGTCTGGTGTTTGTGCCTGTTTGGAACTACGACTTACTGTCTGCCCCTTGATCGTGTCTGTTTTTGTTCAGGATATTGCATGCCTGGAACTGTATCCTACTGCCTGTCGGTGGATTTCTTTGCTTGGTGCTCTGTCACAGTAATTACCTGCCCGTGCACTGCTGCAATCTGACCTTGTTTTCTTGTCATGCTTCCACCATTTCCTGAGTACCTTTCGTACCTTGCCTCTTATCTGGGATACTGCTGAACTGGGACATATTTGCATCAAACATCCAGAGGAGTATTTCTTTGATACTGTTGTTCTTTCCCAAATCGACGTTTCTGACACTCCATTAACTCATATATGGAACTTCCAGGCTCACACCCCTGCAAGGAGGATTGAAGCACATCCTGTCTTCTGTTCCACTAAAGGAGTACTACCTATTTTAGGCGTTGTCGTGTCTGGTGGTTCTGTGGGGACTAGAGACTGACCACCTCAGGGCTAGGCGTCCTCGTGCCGTCGGTTTCTGTGACCCTAAGGGAAATAGATACTGGTCACGATTAGAATCTTTTTGTGGGATTGTTTTTCTACTCCTGTGGACGAGAAGTGCCCTAACCCCATCTCCTGGGCAATTGGTGAGTAAAAACCCCACATTCCTGTTAGTCTGTTTTGCTAGCATTACTACATTGACTATATCCGGCATGGATTTTGATTCGACTACTATTGTATTGTAGGGGCTTTTGATTCTACGGAGGTTATTTCCATTTAGGATCCATAGATCACCAATCTCACGTCCAGGTTAGTGCGTTTTCTTTGTGGGTATTGTATTGATTTGATCTTGTATTCTGACCACGATTGTGATGGTAATTGGCATATCATTCTCTAGATCTCGGGACTTGTTCTGAAGTTCTCCTCCTTGGGAATCCTCATGGAAATTTCCTGTCCCCGTGAGATCCAGTGGTATCCATCTTCTGGTCAATTTCTCTCCCGGTGTGTTTGTCTTTGACTATACACAGGAGTTACATTGTCTTGAGGAATTCCTCGGCTACACTACGTAGGCAAGACCGGCAGAATCCTGACAGCTTCCCTGGTTTGAGAATTACCACTATGCATGTTCTCCTGAGGTCTAGGGGTAGTTTCCCCTGTTCCCTGCTTCGGAGGAACATGCGGTGCATGTGCCCAGTTAATGTGCCACCAAATTGTTAAGTTTCCATTGGAAAGCTGTTGGGCCATGTTGTCTTCTGCATTTGAAGATGCGCTAAAGCATCTTGCACCTCTTCCTCAGTGATCTCTGAGTAGAGATGCTCAGCCTGTTGTTCAGAGAGTCTAGGGATAGAAATTAGGTCAAGAAAGTTGGAGCGGCCTGGCATGGGGTCCACTGCCGGCGGGGAGTAAAGTTGTTCATAATAACTAGCAAAAGCCTCTGCAATATTGGGATCTGCCGTCAACAGTTCTCCATTGTCCGACCGATGGCCCATACCTACCCTTTACTTTGCACACGTCTCTCTATCCATGCCAAAGTCTTGCCTGCTTTATCCCCCCTTTTCATAAATTTGACTCTGGACCGACCAGTGGGCAGCCCAAGCGTTGTCTAGGGCTATATTTCTTAAGGCCTCCTGTGCCATTAGCAAGGCCTCCTATGAGGCCCAGGTCCCCATCTCGAGAAGTTGTTCTTCCTGTTTAGACATCTGTCTTTCTGCATCCACGATCTCCCTAGTGTGTTGTTTGCGGTAAGCCGACACTATAGAGATAGCTTCCCCACGAATTACCATTTTGTATGCCTCCCACAACATTATCGGACAGTCCACTGAACCCTCATTTAGATCAAAATACTCTGAGGTTTTATCAGAGAGCCCTTCCACAATTTCTGGTATCCCTAGGTAATATGTATTCAGGTGCCAAGTGGTGTCCGATTTGTGTTGTGTGCCTTTTAGTGTTATCGTCGGGGGGAGTGGTCCGAGATCGCTCTCGCCAGGAATTCTGCAGATGTTAGCCCGTGGGACATCCTTCAGGGCTGAAAACATAGTCATTTCTTAAGAGCGATTTGTTTGCATTGGAGTAGAATGAGAACCCTGTGACAGTGGTATGCAGTACCCTCCAGGTGTCAAACAATCCCATCGCTTCTACAAAGGTGTATAGTGTAGTCGGGGCATCCTGGATCCTATTTCCCCTGTGTGATCTACCACGGGTGACCTCCATTACCTTGTTGAAGTCCCCAGAGATCCGCCTGCACCCCAAGCAGTATCGTTTGAAGCTCACGGAGGAGCTCCTTTGTAAGTGTGGGAGGGGCATATGCCGCAACAAGGCCCCGGTTTTCTCCCCACATGTCTCTGAGCACCATCACAAATTGGCCACGGGGATCAGTTCGCACTTTTCTTATCTGAAATGGCACTCGCTTATGAATAAGAATCATTGTGTTCCTAGCACCTTTTATAAACCCAGCCTGGTATGTATGCGGGTACTTGGACCTTTTAAAGAAACCGCAGTCTGTACCAATCAAATGGGTCTCTGTGAGAAAAGCCACATCTGGGAAATATCGATTAAGGTATTGAAGCAGTAGCCTTCACTTGATGCTGGAACCCAGGCCATTAACGTTCCAAGACATCAGGGATAATCATCAGGGATAACTGCCCAGCCTGTGTCATGGTCAAGTGTTCAGTGTCCTGTGACACCTAAGGAGGATCATGATCCATGGAGATCCCCCTCACCCCAAACGCCCCTCCAAGCCCTGAGTCCCGGTGTTCACACCATACCGACCCACAGGATTTTGTGGCAAGTGGTTGTACCCCCTTACACTCACATTTACAAATTGTATCTCACAAATAACCCCCACCCTGTACTTCCCCCCAACCAGATGCACCTGTCGCCCAAACTCATAGAACCATAAACTCATGAAAACCTGTTTGGGGGAACCCCGGGGGCCAGTCCACCTCTCCTCGCCTCTGTCTGGGGCTGCCAGTCTTAGGATTTAGTTCTGCAAGCATAGAGTGTTTCATCAACCGAGGAAGGGGAAGGGGGTAGAGCTCTCTTTGTCAAATCAAATCCAGACTCTTGTAGGTCTCATCCTGTATCGTTGGTCCTCACGTATTTCCTGTTCGCACAGGTGACTTGTCACACATGTCATCCTTCATTGGTGTGAGGGTTTGCCCTCGGTTTGGGCTGCCACTGCTTTCAAACGTTTGCGGTGTGCGGTCCCTCGGCACACTCGGGCGTGGGACAGATAGAACCTGCGTTTCCAGCCATTCCCAGGTCTCCTGTGGTTTGTGGATTACGTGGACTGTGTTATTGTAATATGGCTTGAGGGTGGCCGGGAAGAAGAGTGCAAATTTGATGCCCAAGGAGGCAAGTTTTTTCTTTACAGAGTCATAGGACTGGTGGGACTTCTGGACTTCTCTCGTATAATCAGGGAAGAAACCAATCCGGTTGCCGTTATATGTAATTGGACCTGTTGCTCCTGCCATCCTGCCATGTGGAGGAGTGTATCCCCGTCTCTATAATTCATAAACCTGGCAATCACCATGCGTGGAGGGGCTCCGGGCACCGATTTGCCAGCAAGGATCCTATGCGCCCTCTCAATGGAAAAGAAGCTGGAAAGCTTTTTGAGGGCCATGAGGTCTGAGAGCCAGCTTTCTAGGAAGAGTTCAATGGACGGTCCCTCTTCTTTTTCCGGAAGGCCCAGGATGCATAGGTTGTTTCGGCGTGATCTTCCTTCGCTGTCTTCCGCCCTGTTCTCCAAGGTGGTGAGCTTCTGCGCCATGTGGTCCAGGCGTTCTTCCAGCTTTCTAACTGTGTCCTTGGTGTCTGAAATCCGCTATTCTGTTTCTCCCACTCGGGATGTCAAATTCTGCAAGTCCTGTCACAGAAAGGAGACTTCAGAGGCCAGCCTGTCGATTTTAGTCTCGACCGATGTCCTGGATTCACCGATGGCTGCCATAATGTCAGTAAGTGATGGGCTCTGACTTGCCTCCCGGGTTGTGGCATCGTCTCCCGCATTGTCTGCTGATTCGGGGGCCTTTGCTGGGGTGTTTATAGTATATATTTGTACATTTTATTCTGTGTTGCCCCCTTGCGTGGTATGTCGTTCCCCATCTCTTTGAGTCAGTAAACCAACCCTGGGGCAAGTGTTCAGCCCACCTCTGAGCCAATGACTTTTGCGCGGACGTGTAGGGAGGCAAGTAGCTGTCCAAGAGGGCCCCCAGGTGGGTGTGCTGCTTCCCCCCTCCAAGGAGGGTGAGGAGGGGGGGATCTTCCAATCCCTATGTCCAAAACTCCAGGATGTGGTTGGGGGTAACTAGAGTTTCTTGTTGTCTTTAGTTCTCTTCAGCAGGGCGCTGGGCGCAGGGCCACCAATGTATGGCCCCCTTCCAAATCCTGGGTCTCTAGTCTGCCCCCAATGTGAGTGGTGTGTCGGTTTTGCCTACCGGGGGAGGGTCTCTTGATGAGAGGCTTGGCGGGATGGCGCCGTCCGGGTTCTGTGGTCCCCTGGGTTCCTCTCACTGGATTCCACCCACTCCCCTGTGGCGCTGTTGGTGACTCTCGGAGTCTCTCACTTCTGTTGGCTCCCTTTCTCGTACCACAGCGAGTAGGCCTGTGCCCCCTATCAGCCACTCACTTGATCAATTGCACACACACACAGAGGACCGCCGGTGGTCTGATGTGGCCCCTGCCATCGTCCCCTCTGGTATTGCCTATTAAGTATCCAGGGGGGCTCACAGGGCCTGGGGCGCGGGCCACCAGAGCCCTGATTCCCAGTTGCGCCAGGCTGGAATGCAATCCACTGCAGGGTCTCCTGGTCCCCTCTGTATGCACCAGCCACATGGGACCTACAGGGTTAACTAAGGTCTGTTGATGGATCCCAGGGGCCCTTCGTGTTGCCTCTGCTCTCCTCGAGCGTAGCGGAGGATCCGGTTGGATTCCGTTCCCTCGTCTCTGCGAGGCAGTCCCTCACTTGCTCTGGTGTCTGCCATTTCGGTAACCTGCCCAATGTGGCGAGTGGTTCCCTGGCTCGGCTCAGGCCACCTTTCCTCAGTCACCTCTGCCGGTACCCTGACCGCAGTCCACACTCCCCCAGGGAGGGGGGCATCTGGGCAGATGCTGGACCCCCGATCCGGGCAGTGCTCTGTGTCTGTGAACACCCAGTGCCCTGTTAGTTCGGTGGCACGGTCTGCTGTCCGGGACTCCAGCCGTCGCATGTCACGCTTGCCCACAGACTTTCCCGGCCACGTAGTCAGGCTTACAGAGCTCCAATATTCTCCGGGATTGCAAGGAGATGTTGCTGACTCCTTCCTTCTCGTATAGGCACGAGTTTGCTTTTATTTTTATGTCTGAATACAGGATATTTATTCAGGATGAGGCAGCCCCGGCGGAGCAGGAAAATTCTATGACTGCATTCGTCGGCTGCACAACAGCTCCCCCCTACAAGTAGTACATTGAGCTGATATTGTGTAAGTCCACCCCCACACCCTACACTGTGTCTAATGCCTGTGCCTCCCACTATGCAGTTGACTGTGCATACCCACAACTGTCCTGGCTAATGACCCCTGTGCGTGATACACAAATACAGCAGGATATTGGCTACAACCACACTCACAGCAGGACCTTTGTGTGCATTGAGCGTCCCTTTGGCCTCCTGAAGGCACAATTCCTCTGCCTCAACCATACTGGTGAAGCACTGATGTATGCACCAGAGAAAGTGGGTAAAACTGTGCATGTGTGTGCCATGCTGTACAATATCTGCCTTAGGTGAACTGTCCCACTACCACCTGACTTGGACACGCCACCCCCATAGGATGAGGAAGCAGTGCCTGCTCTTTCCCCTTTGTGGGAGTGGTTGAGGTGAATGAGTCGGAGCCTGTCCCCAGGTTTTGCTGCTGTTCTGTCAGTGCAGACGCGCCTTCTGTCATTTTCCTGACCCACTGTGCATACAGTGTCAGGGCAGACGTCTTGGCTGTCGTCTCAGCTCTGTTCCGTGCCGGGCACACACAATCCTTGGGTAACACCCTGGATGCTGTCCCTAATGGCCTGCAGGTGTGCAGAGTGGGCGTGGCCAATCTCCTCCATCTCACACTGTCTGCGCTCCATGTCCTCGAGCTACCACAACAGCATGCTGTGTGTTGGACTGTGCTGTGTGGGTGAGGGGCTCTGCACTGGCCCAGGGCTCAATACAGGGGAGCCATTTGAAGGAGTGTCAACATCTGGCTTCGTAGTCCATGTGCACTGGCGGCCTGGAGGGCTCTCAGGGGAGTGTTGGTGCTGGGAGGGCTACCCAGGGAATGGTGGTACTGGCGGCGTGGAGGGCTCTCCAGGGACAGTGGCCGCTGGTGGCGTGGAGGGATATCCGGGGAGTGTGGCCCTTTGGCAGGTGGTGCCACTGGGCTGGTGTACCCCTGTGGCTCCTCAGTCACCCTGTCAGCAAGTGTGGCCTCAGTGTCTGTGTCTCTGACTGCAGGTGTGGGTGCAGTGTTCCCTGCACTGCTCCTGGTGGCCTGTGGTGTGGGCGTTGCCTTGGCCCTGCTCTGCAGCAGCCTTATGCGTCGAGACATCCGCCTTGGTGTGGCCTGTGTCGGCCTTTGCAGGGTGGTGGTGGTAGTGGCGGCAGATATTGAGGGCCTGGAAGCGTTGCTCCCTGATGGGCCTGCAACTATCTGTAGGGGACATAAGATATGTTGTCTGGTATGGTTCCTCCAATTTGTTGGCATGCAATGCACAATTGCTATGGTACAGAGTGTGACCCCACACATATGGGCAAATGGGCATGGTTGGTCATGGGAGGATGCATGTGGGCCCAGCATCATGGGGTTACCTGTAGAGACGAGTGTGTGATCCATGACCTGTTGGTCATTGGCCTGTCTGTGGGTAGTGCAGGGTGTCCATGCTGGGGAGCATATGTCTGAAGTGCATGCTTGTGGTCCTTCCTGGCCCCACATCCCCTCCTCAGGTGTCATGGGTATCAAGCAGGTAGTTGGGGCAAGCTGGGTGGAGGCTTGGCAGGCCTGGCATAGGCACACAAAGAACCCATAACAAATCCCTCCTTTCATTCCTTCCTAGTGTTTGTAGTAACTTCCTGGTTCCCACTTCCTGTTGCCAAACAGGAAGTGTATGATAACTCATGAGCTCTCTAGTGTTTGGGTGTGGCTGGCTATATAAGCCACACCCAAGATTCTTCCAGTGCTTCTTGTTGCTTACTGTGAGCTGTATCAGCAACACACTTGCCGTGCTCTGGATCAGCCAGCATCTGCTTACCTGCACCGGATCATCCTGTTTCTGCTTACCTGCTCCGGATCATCCTGCTTCTGCTTACCTGCTCCGGATCATCCTGTTTCTGCTTACCTGCTCCGGATCAGCCTGCTTCTACTTACCTGTTCCGGATCATCCTGCTTCAGCTTACCTGCTCCGGATCATCCTGCTTCAGCTTACCTGGTTCTTACTCCACGCCGCAGCTATCTCCAGTCAAGAGGGGACTTCTACACCGGCACCTGTAAGAACAAAGAAGAACAGCGTTAACACGCGCACATCAGTAACGCTGCGCATACTCACTGAATCTTCCCGCGACGCTGGAATCCAGATTAGTTGCACAAGCGCACAAACCCCTGTAAGAAAGAAGAGACATTATTCATGGCGCTCGCACCAATAACGCAGACACTTATTTCACTGCGCTCTCTCTCTCTACGCAGTGCATACTTACCAAAAGCCTCCGTGCAAACTTACCTAACCACCAAGTCTCCAGTATCTCTGCACCCGGACTCGAGGTGCTAATACCACATAATTTCTCCTGCAAGGGAAAGGGAGAGACATTACCAGGCGCGCTCGAATTGAAGGCGCTGCGCTAACCTACCAGCAGCTAGCTTCTACACGCAGCGCTACTCACCCACAAAAATACCGGCAAACAAAGACAATATGGACAATTTTGGACACTCAACATTCTCTGCACAACGTTCACTTATGCGAAGGACTTTCTAGCCAGTGAAGAAACTGGCGCCTTGAACTCTCGGCCTCGCTGTGAAGGCATAAAACAGCGTTTGGCATCTGAACTCAGCCTACAGACATTGGCACCAATCACATGAGTGAATCTCGCCCCTGCAAATGCAGGAAGGAGTGTACACCCTACTAAAGATCAAGGTATTCCTCCAAGTGAAACAGGGGAAGTGAAGACTCTGGGTCAAGGGATGCTCGTCCATCGCTCCTGCAGAGACACAGGTGAGTGTGACACCAGGTGGCACTCACATGGGTGGGGTGGGGGCTTGTTCCATGAAACTGTCATGGCTCTATGGGGCACTGCTGTGCATCCAGCAGGGCTGTGCTGTGGTGCACAGTGATTGGCAGGCTGGGCACATGTCAGTGTGTGGGACATGTGTACTTCCCTATGGCTTGTCTGCCATGCCGACATGGGGCAGGACTACTGGGCCAGTGACATGCTGGTGTGATTGCTGCAGTGTTGTGGGCTCTCATGCATCTCAATCCCGCTGGCACACGGTGTGCCAGTATGGGTGTGGGCACATGGCATTTGTTTGGTCCACTTGCCTGCCCTTCCCGCTGCTCTGACTCTCAGGGGTGCCCTTGGTGCCCTGCCCCATGGCTGCTGTGGAGGATGGCTGATGTGCCACCCCATCACTCTGCCCTGTTGGCATGCCCAGCTTTTGGTTCGGCTGACTTGTGTCCCTGTCCACTGAGGCATATTATGCTGGGCTGTCATTTGTGCATGCATTTGTGTTGGCGGAAGGGGGATTCACTCACCTCCTGCCTCCTGGCTGCTGCCTCCGCACTGCCGACTCCATCTATCCCCTCGAGGTCCAGCACTGTGCTGCATTTCTCCTCCCAAGTGGTGAGGACCAGTGGTTCAACAGTGCCTCCTCCAGTCGCCAAGGACTCCCGGCGGTGTTGGAACAGCAGTCCCTGCACCCTCAGGTCATTCCACCGCTTGCAGCAGTCCTCTCCATCATGGGGTATGCTTGAGACTGCTGTCACCTTGTGGTAGATGGAGTTCCAGATGGCAGTCCTGTGCTGCCCAGTGTTCTTCTTTTGGCAACTGCCATAAAGTTCCTCACAGTGGGCAATTACCTCATCTGTGAGGACCCCCTGGCAAAATGTTGGTTTCTGCAGGCGATGTTCAGCCCCCTTGCCTCTTATCCTATCCTGGGACATTTTTGCTGCTTTCCAGGACCGGATGGCTGCAGGAAGAGGAGATATTTGATGGATTGTGTTTTTCAAAATGGCCGACATGATGCGCCCCGTTCCGGCGGTGATGCAATTTCCGACCGGTGCTAATAGCGACGGGATCACTGGCGGTAGCGCTATTAGCCCCTCTTTCTCTGTGGTAAACCTTATTTTGGTGCAGTTACCACCAGGCGCTAATAGCGTTACCACCAGAGCCAAGGGCACGTTCATGCCAGGTTTTGATGCAGCGCTAACTCCGCCGCACGACCCGGCGGTAACGCTATTTCCGCTCAGCGGTAATTGCGCCGTTTTACTGCGAGACTTGTGATGAGGCCCTAAATCTAAAACTTGTTAAAAGTGTGTGGAGGGAAAGGAACACCAGTGCCTTTCTTTTTGTTTAAGATGCTTTTGATCATGGGGAAGGGAACCTCAATACTTTTTGTTGAAAAGACTTGTTGAACATGCAATCAGAAGCCGCATCAGTCTGAATGTGACCCCAGCATTGCCAGAGAAGGAAGGCCTTATAGAACCTGTAGTTAAAAGCAGCACTTTTTGAATGTCAAATTACATGTAAGTGCCACAGAGACGATTCTGAGAACTGCATTGAATGAAAGAAAAGTCAAGTACATGTGAACTGTTCAATAAGAGAAATATCTTTGTTTTGTAAACCATTTCAGAAGGGAAATACCTTTGCTATATGAACTATCTTTGAAACACGGGAAAGGAAAACTCCAATGAGAAGAACCATTTCTGTTTTGGTCAACTTGGAACTCCTTTATGTGATGAACTGCTTGGAGTAAGTAGGCAGTTGAACTTTGGAATTGAGTTTTAAACACTATGTTGTTAAGATCAACATCCTTGCACATTTTTTCTTAGTTTATTGTGAGATATTTTGTTTTGGACTTTTAGACACAGACGATCCTTAGTTTACTTTAGGTGGGGAAATCCCACCTTAACATAGGGCAAACTGGCGTTATACCATCCTGATATTTGAGTTAATAAAAGTTGTAAAATGTGAATCCATTGTTGTCTGTGTCTCCTTCTATGATGCTAACCTCACATGTGCTACGTTTGAACTTTGGGAAAGAGATGTCCCGGACCTTTGTTTTGTGTAAATACTGGTACATTTGAATTTGGAGAAGGTAATCGCAGAACTTGACCAAACACTATTGAATTGAACCTTTATTAGAACTGTGTTGAACTTGAAACAGGAAACCCAAGAAGAACTCAAGCTGAAAGTAGCTTAATCTTTACTTTTGAACACTTCTATTTTGTTGAGAATGATTCCCACACCATGTTTTGTTATAATTGTGAGGACAAGCATAGGGTTTGACACAGACAGACTTTCATTTCGGACTTAAAATGACTTTCCTTAAGTTTCTTTAGACTGGGAAAATCTCAATATAGTATCGGGCTAGTTAGGCGTTACACCATACTGATCATTAATAATGTTTTTTTAATTAATTTGTTGTATTGCTTTATTCGGCTTAAACCATTAGCAAACACACAAACCTAATAAAATAGGGCCAATTCACAAGGGAATTAGGCATGCACGGGTATGGTAAACAATATTGCTGGGGATAGAAACAAGCAAATTGAGTAAAACATTAAAAGCACATAAAGTTCCCAGGGGGGAGTGTCACTGCACGAGGGAGGTCCTGAAGGGAGAGCATGCTCCCAGCCCATCAGGATTCTCCACATGAATATTCAAACGCTAGACAGAACTTTCTATCTTAAAATCCAAGTGCTATGAACATATCTCGCTATTCAGGAGAGAACCTTCCAATCCAAGGAACAAGAAAAAAACCATCATAGCTTTGCATGTACTCCTTATGTTCAAAGACAGCAAGATGGGCCTCAGGTACATGCGTCTCAGGGTCAATAAAACCAGACCAAGATCGGATATAACATGCCGTAGGTAAAAATCCTAGCCTGAAGCGCACATAAAGGGAGCGCTCGTACGGGGGGTGCATTTGGTTCAGGATATTTTTACACTTCCCCAGCATGTCAATGTGCACAAATTCCAGTGCCTTCTTCAGGTCATAGGCTAAGGACTCCATACTAGCCGTAGAAATAGCTTTAGCCTTGGCTTTCAATACAGCTTTTGGGACAGAACAACATTCAAGTGGGTTGAGCCAGTATTCAGCCCCTTTAACAATGTCTTCACATGCCACACCCACCCACAATTATCAGGCTCCATCCAGTTTAAGAAAATCGTTAAGTGCGTCCCTGTGTCTTTTTTTGGCGCAAGCAGTCTTTTTTGTCGGAAGCTGCTGACGTGTATGATTCTTCCTGGTCAGTGCGGCTTGACAACGTGAGCACGGTTACGTCCTTTCCTTGAATCCTTGTCTTGGGAGAATTCGGCATAGAGGACAAGGTTTGTTGTAATACGTCGCTTCTAAATGGACCCGTGTGCCCACAGGATTGGTGCTGACGAGGTCTGCAGTGGTGATCGCAGTGGCGGCGGCAACCTTTCAGCCGATTAAAGGCTGACTTAGAGGCGCCTGGTAAAAACTGTGAATCTTGTGTGTGTGTGTGTGTGTGTGTGTTCCAGCCTGCCGTGGTCCCAGTTTCCTTCTGTGGATCTTTGGCAGTTCATTTTGAACGCCCTGGCACCCACGCTGCCGCGTTCCCTGCAACTCTTTCTGGCCGATTGATCAGAGGCTGCTGTGCTGTGCGAGCACGGGGGCCGCCGGAAGCTTGTACGGTGACTGTGGGTCTCTGGCCTTTGAGCCGCACAAACTTGTGCTTTGTTTTGATTGCTCTCGCGGGGGGAGAACGCAATCGGAGCACAGCGGAAGACCGGAGGTCTGTGTCCCATAGACTTCGCCAGGGCATAAACAATTGTCTCTGTGGAGTGATAAAGCCACGGAGTGAAAAGATCTTTTAAGGAACTTGAACAAAAAGAAAAAAAAAGAAAAAGAAAAGTTAGTTCTTTTTTAAAAGATTTCAATCTAGGCTCGTGGGAGCCGCAAAGGCCATCGAAAGGAAGAAACAAGAGGGTAAATACATTTTGAGTCAGAGATGCATTAGAAGGGCCATGAAGCTGCGCAGCAACCCGATCCAAGATGACCTTAGAGCCCCAGAACGGGAGGAGCCAGAACGGCGAGCAGTCCCCTAGACCGAGGCTCAGAGGGGCCTTCAGAAGCCAGTGGGAAGGATTTGCTGCCAAGGGTTGGGAATCAGCACGTTCAAGTTCATGTGGACTCTTCTCCTTTCTCCCTCTTTACATCGGTAAGATCTAGTGGAGGACAGGAAGTCGAACCCAGTTTGGTGGAAAATTGGAAAAAAGGTCTAGAATTTACAATTACCACAACAAATATACAGAAAAAAATAGATGAGCATTTCATTTAAGTGCGTCCCTGTAAGGTGAAAGACCAGGGGACGACCATAAGCGTAGCCAATACAGGACAGGTTTTAGGGCAATCTGGTCAGCTGTAGGCCATGTTTGTAGGTTCAAATGGAGTAAGGAAGTCAGGGCATTTTTCGGTAACAATAGTAGTTTTTTTAGGAACGCATTCTCAATAAAGGATAAGCCTTTTATTGGCGCATGTCCCCAAACCTCAACGCTGTATAATGCTGTTGGGACAGCTTGTTTGTCGAACAATTCTAATAGCCGGAGAGATTGTCTCACTGTCATGGCTGCGGAAAACATGACAAAATACCCCCACTGTACTTAGAAAGATTGATCTTAGCTTTCAACATTTGGTCGGCCCATCCTCCTACTTCATTTAACCTGATCCTCAGGTAATCGAAATTCCCAACTTGCTCCAATAGACTGTCCTCTCTCGTTACCCTCAGCTTGTGGGACTTGGAGAAAGGGGGCTTGAAAACCATAACCTTGGTTTTGCTGACGTTAACTTCCAGCCCAAGGGACTTGCATTTCGCAAGAAATATCTCAAGCGCTGCTACAAGACCCTTCGGAGTTGTTGTGAGGATTGCCGGATCGTCAGCAAAAAAGAGAGCGGGCCACCTCTTAGAGGCAATCCTGGGCGCGTCCAAGTCGCTTAACTCCAGTGCATCCACTATTTCCTGGATACAAGCAAGAATAATAGAGGGGCCAAAACACATCCTTGCCGGACCCCCCATTGACCTTCAACGGTTTAGTTTGATCTTCACCTAGCCCATAATGAACTGACACTGAGATGTTGGCATGGAGCAGTTTGATGGCTTCTATTAGTGGCTGGGGACCCCTTCCCTCTTCCAACACCTGCCACAGCATTTTTCTAGGGACAGAGTCGAACGCCATTTTCAAATCCACAAAATGACGTATAGCTTCATTTTGAGGAGTTTGATATACTGAATCAAACGCCTTAATTGCGTCTAGTGAAGTCACTGCATACTTTTCCGAGTCGTTCTTGGTGTAGTCGATTATATGATCTAACCTATGATGTAACCTATGTAGGTTGCTTGTGATGCTTCTCCCCAGCACATAACCTGTTTGGTCTGGGTGTATTAGTGCGGCCATTGAGGCTTTCTACCTATTCGCCAGCAGGCCCGTCAGTATCTTTCCATCTTGATTCAGTAATGAGAGCGGCCTATCCGACCGCAGGTCCTTTTCTGGTTTATTAGGCTTAAGAAGCGGTATAATAATTGATTCTCTTAGTAATGCTGGGAGGACTTCTATTCTGAAAGCCTCATTTAGCATGGCCAATAGTGGAGGCCGTAGTTCTGTGACTGGTGTCTTGCCTGTGGGGAGTTCCCTAATCGTGGATACCAATTCCTCCAGTGTTGTGGGTGCTTCCAACAATTCGGCTGCCCTGGCTTCTAAGGTGGGAAGCTCTATCTGTGTGAGGGCTTCCTCCATAACTGCCACATCTACTGCCGAGGTGTCATCATACAGGGACTTATAATATTCTGAGAAGCTCTCATTTATCTTGGTTTGTGTTACACGTAGCGTGCCTTCATAGCCGACCACTGATCTAATCGTGTGGTGCTGTATCATTCTTGTACAACCAGGCAAGCAGTCTGCCTGGCTTGTCCCTTTCAGCATGTTGTATTTCTACGTATTTTGAGTAACTCAGCTTACCCAGCCTGTCCCAGTGCTTAATACATTTGTGTTTCAACCTATTCTATTCTGTAGTGCAGTCACCTGTTTCTCCCTCCCGTTGCTCCTCCTCCTCTAATGCTACTTCCGATTTCGCCAACTCCCTTGTTATTGCAGCCTGCATCCCTCCTATCCTGGATATAGCCAATCCCCTTATTAGCACTTTAAATGCCACCCATAATGTCCCAGCAGACACGACACTGCCGGTGTTGTGAAAGAAGCAGTCCACTATGCCTCCCCGAAGATGTTCTCTAAATGCATTGTCTCTCAGTGCTTCTCCTCGCAGCATCCACGTTGGGTACGGGCTCTTGAGGGTACTATCTGCCATGTGATCAGCAGTGGTGCATGATCTGACAGTACGTTTGCTTTGTTATCTGCTTGTAATATTTCCCCTATCGTCTGTACACCCATATAAATATAATCTATTCTGGTGTGTAAATCTTGGGGTGCTGCATAGTGAGAAGATCCCCGAGTCTGCGGGTGGAGGCTACGCCACACATCTACCAGTTCAAAGGCTTCTACTAGTGCATTGAGTGGCTTAGCTGGTGCGGCCGGTGCACATATTTGGAGTCAGACCTGTCTAGTCTAGAATCCCTTGTACAATTATGACCCCCACCCCGCCCCGATCATGGTACAGTGCCTATCGGGGCCTAATTCGGGATACAGAGAACAAAAAAACCCTCCTGCATCATGGTTCGGGGCATAGGTATTAACAAAGCATAACTCTCGCTTCTCTAAAAGGCTGTGAACTAAGACCATCCTGCCTTCTTTGTCTGTAACCGTTTGGAGGACTTGGAAGGGCACTGATGGGGCAATCCATATGAGTACCCCTCTAGCACAGGCTGAGTAGGGGGCCCCTGTCGTGCTGCTGCTCCATTTAGAGGTAAGGACCCTGTGTCTCTCTGGTGTTCGATACGTTTCCTGTAATAGGGCAACGTCCAATTTCTGACAGCGTAAATAAGTAAGTAATTGCGTGGTTCCTCTTGATGTAGCTCTTTGGGCCCCTAAAGTTCCAAGTGATCACTCTAAGTTCCCCAGCCATTGGTCCACTGCTTCCCAGGTCCCCTACAATTGTCTCTAATATCTACATTACATCTTGTGTCTGTAGCAGCTAGTTTCAAACATTTCCCCAGTTTCCCAACTTCCCATTCCCCTTCACAATGCCCCCCACCCACCGCCTCACTTAACTCCCCAACAATTGCCCAGCCATGTTCCTCATGCTCAGGCATCCCCACTTTTCACTTCTGCACTAAACAAAGCTGTCCAACTTTGGAGCCGGTTGTGCAGCAGGAGGATACGTAACCAGTACTATACGAAACTAACCAAATTCATGGGTATATGGCTATTCCTCACCGTGACCGTTCTTGTGTCTGCAGGGGATACGCAGTGTTTGTTCATGTGTTCATTAACATCGCAGGCCTAGAGTACTTGCATCAACCAGTGTCATAGCTCTGATGTGGGTCTGTACAGTGTACCGTACTACCTTCCATCGGACCAGCCAGGAGACCATAGGTTATTTCCCAGCAGCTTCATCCATTCTCGACTGACTGTACTCTCCGTCCATCCACTTGTGTGCGTCCTCGGGTGTATCAAAGAAGAAGGTGCACCCATTTTGCATTATTTTAAGCCTTACCGGATATAGCAACACATATTTCAGGGTGGACACATATAGTCTAGATTTAACAGAGGCGAATTGCATTCTGGATTTTTGTACCTGGAGGGTTTAATCGGGGTATGCCGTGATTTTTGCCGTTGCTCGCTATATCGTGCCTCCCGTTCTAAAGAAGTCCAGGATTTTTTCTTGGTCTTTATAGTTCAGGACGTTTGCGATTATGGGGCGTAGAGCTGCCCCTGGTGGAGGCTCCTAGGCCAGGGACATGTGGGCTTGATCAACTGTAAAACCTTGCGTCAGGGGCCCTGAGCCCACTTCTTGCACTAACATGTTTTCTATAAAGTTTGTAGGGTTCGCTCCATTTCCTCTGGAAGGCACACAATCCAGATATAGTTCCTCTGGGCTCTCCCTTCCGCATCCTCCACTCTCCCCTCCAAGTTCTTTATTTTTTGCTGTGTTATTAATGTCATTTTCATGGAGTCTTGGAGCTGAGTTGTATTTGAGTCTACTTGTTTCTCTAGTGTCCCCGTCCTGTCTGACAACGCCCGTACATCCTGGCGCAAGAGGTTAACATCTATGCTTATTGCATCCATTTTGTATTTCAGAGAGCTTTTTAGGTCTGTGATGGACGCTAGGACCGGCTGATCATTATCTGTGTGTTCCATATTGCCAGCCTGTAAGTGCGCAGCAGCAGGGGTCTGCGTCATGGTGTTTCCATCCTTCACAAAGTTATCCAGCATGGGTTGTCTGGATTTCTACCTTGGCGTTTTAGACGGTATGTGTGAGATCCTAGGGGGTTGTTGGGTCCTCTCAGGATATTATATTACTGGACCCCAATTTATGTCTATTGGCACCAGCTCATGGATGCACTGCGCAGTGGCTGACCTGGGTTCTGTGCTGATGTCCCTCGTGGCTATTTGTACCAGGTGTAATGCTCGTGGTTTACTGCTTACTTCGGGCCTGTCAGCACTGTGCCATTTGTTGTAGTTCAGCTGCTCGCTCCTATGGGTATGCTTCTGCTACTGGATTGGATGCTTATGAGCATATGTAATGTACCTCATGGTCTTCTAGACTTATACGGTATATTCACTGCCCACAGGCGCTGCCTAGCTGTCTTGAGCGCAATGTGTCATTTGTTGTTTAAGGAGGATGGGGATCGTAGGTTGCGCTGAGCTGTTAGGTCCCCTCACATGGTGATCTGTCGCACCTTTAGATTATGTGGTCTGCCCTGGTGCACCAAAAATGTGAGGCAAGGAATCCTAACGTGCAGGACAGGGGGAACATGCACATCAACGCCAGGCCGACATGTTTATATTTCCGTCCCCTCTTTTATACCTCCTGCGTGTGGGTTGCTTAATCGTTCTGGCAGTGCTCGAACGCAATATGGAATTGTCAAAGTAGCGGGGCGAGAGGGGCGCACTAACCTGCCGGATTTTCGCCCGTCACCTCGCGCTGGTTCCTCCAGACCTGCAGGAACGATCATGCAAGGGACACAACGTGTCTCCCGAAGTGGGAATGAGACACGCTCACATCCGGGTCGCAGCTTCAAACACACCTCACTCCTCGCCGGTCTTCAGCCCTGCTGGCCTCCTCTGGAGGAGGGGAACTTCACTTTTTCACCTGCTTCCCAGGCGCAAGCTTCTCTTTAGCAGCGCCAACATCTCGGTCGTCAGCTCCGTGCCCAGCATGTGCTCCTCCTCCCCTCTACGCACACACTGGGGCCGATGTCCTCCGGGTGTCCGCACTGCTTCTCTGCAGTTGCCGTCGACTCGCTGGTACCAGCTTGGGCTGTACGCTAACCCAGCGCCTCACGAGGCGAACCTTCAGTCTCGCTTCCTCCACATATCTCGTCCACTCGCACCAAGGATATCTGCAGAATTACACTCCCAGCTGCTTCACGCTCTCTTGGCTTGTATGGCCTGGATCAGATGGAAGCTACTGGGAATACGTCCTCACTGCATGGCAGTTGGCCACTCCCAACACGGTTGAATACTGTTTTGAATGGAAGTTGTTTTGTGGAATCACATGAGTTAAAAGAACTATGCAAACATTGACAAGAGCCACAAGGATATCATTGCGAACTGTGCAGCTTGAGAAAACAAGCATCGGCAAGAGCCATACAGGAACTGTATAATGTGAAATCATCAGGAAGAAGACACAGACAACAGAGTAAAGTTTAGGGTATCCACTTTTATTAAAAACCACAAACAGGTTGGGGTAATACCTACCTTGCCCAGTGCTAAGGTGGGATTTCCCTACCTAACTAAAACTAATGATAGTCTGTGTCAGGAAGTCCAAAGTAAATGTCCGTCTGAGTCCAAAACCTATACTTGCCCTCACATCTATTTGTTCAAACTGTGTAGGGTCAACTGAAAAAGTGGTCAAACAAAAGTTCAGAGCTTCTTCCAGCTCTAGGTCGGAAAGGGGCTTTCCCCTCCCAGGATTCAAAATAGTTCAATTTCAGTCACAAAGGGGTTACCTTGCCCAAGCATTCAAGTATCTCTCTGTTTTCACAACAATACACTTCCTTAGGATTCTTCCCAGCTTGCAGTCTTGTTGGCTCTTTCATCAATATCACAAAGTTTAACTCCGTCAGTTCACCATATGCAAGCTTCTCTGGATACTCAACCATGAATTTATAGATGAATCAAGTGACTTCTCTTTGGTTTGTTGCAGGGGCGCTCAGTACGCAGATGCTCCCGGTCCGGGCAACCGCCAGGGGAATTGGTTCAGGGCTGAGCCCCCTCTGGGCGGGGCCGGAGAGAATACGCAATATGTCTCTCTCTCCGGCTCGGTCCATGGCACTCTCAGCTAGTGAACAATTCATCATAAAGACATCATTAAATAACCGTTACTTTGTATGAACGGTATCTAATGAGGTTTTTGCAGTGCTGCATGTGCAGTGCACTGCTTTGCAAATTGCAATGCGAGCGCAAAGCTGTGAAGTATTGGGTGGGCTGGCTTCTGTAGTGTGCAGTCAGCAAGCCTGGGACTGGAGGGGGCAGAGGTTGCCCGGGCCCAGGCTGCTACTGCTAGTATATTCATGTGCCCCGATGCATGTGTGAAGTGTCAGAGAGAGTGAGGTTTTTGTAGTGCTCTTGCAGTGCACTCACTATGCAAATTGCAATGCGAGTGCAAGGCTGTGAGGTATTGGGCTGGCTTTTGTTTGCAGTCACTAAGCGGGCCCAGGACTGGAGGTGAAGTTTGCCCGGGAATCAGGCTGCTACTGCTAGAATATTCCCGAGTGATGGTCCCGACACACATGTGAAGTGTCAAAGAGACAGTTAGCGTCCAGCCAGCCTGAACCATTCACGGCCCGGATTATTTACAACTGTAGGCTGGAGCTCTTGAGTCCTGCGCTGCAACAAGCAGGTGTTGGTTGGCTCCAATAATCAGCCTTTACCACTCCGACATTGGTGCCACTGCCCTAGACTCTGGATTCAGAATCGGACGCAAAGGAGCAGCACGAAAAGAAAGGTATGTTTTTTCTGTAACTGTATTGCAGACTCGAAAGTGCGATATATAAATCATTGGTAATCCTGGCATAGACAGACACATATAAACTCTAGCGTCCATGGCTATGCTGCAGGTTGGTGTGGTAGGCCTCGTCCAGGTGAGGTCCAAAGCAGTAAATCAGGATGCAGACACAGGATGTACTTATCAACGGGTTCCCTGCTCCAACTGGCTCATGCCCTGCAGGGGCCCACCTTTATTAAGGCGAACACCACGTGACTGTGTGCGTCACACAGTCCTTTAAAGGGGCACACTATACTCCTCCCTTTTCATATTTTCAAACAAACAACAAATACAACACATGCACTTATTACACAACACAACCATGTAACATAAGTAACCAAGTTCAACAATACCATCTGGACTGCTGCACCAACGGGTGCCATAAGGTATCAGGGGAGATCTACTTCAAAGTCACGCAGGTAGCTGGGCTGCCTGCGGTGCTCTCATACAGGATAGCACCTCTCCCCGCTAGGATCGTCCTCTGCAGAGTCCAAACCTCCTCCTTGATCAGTCAGTCTGTCTTCCCCACTACTGGATGCTGACCCTTCCTGGCTGGTTCCTTCTCTCTCGCTGTCCAGGATCGGCCACCTTGGTAGAGACTCAGCTCTTCAGCGTCATTCAGGGCTCGATTCCGTCAACTGTTCAATCTTCCGGAAAAAGCAGGAGTTCCTGGTCACCGTTGTGGTGCCATACGATGCAGTCAACATTGATCCCTTAGTATCCATCACTCTGAGTGGGGTCGGCTTGTGGGGCAAGGACAACCTCCCCCTCGCATTTCTGGTTCTCACCAGCACCCAGTCACCTATCTCCAGGCATTCACTCCTCAGTCTTCTCCAATCGTTCTCCCTCTTGTTGGCTCTCCTTCTTCCCCTGGATACCACGTCATCATCAATGATTCCGTGTGTTTGTGGTGTGTGGTCTGGCAGAAGTTCTTGCGGGCACCATTGGAATAGTGCTTCCGCAGGGGATACCCCTGTGGAACAGCGGGGTGTTGTATGATATTCTGCCAAGAATTGATACAGGGTGCGCTTCTCACACTCCCCCTGTCCATGGTCTATCCTGAAGACTTTGTTCAGTGTCTGCATCAGCCTTTCGGCCTCCCTGTTTGCCCTTGGCCACAGCGGCGTGATCTGCGGTCTCGCAGATATTCCGCAAACCCACTACCCTGAAACGGGGGACCATTGTCGGAACATATCTCCCCTGGAAGTCCATGTGTGGCAAAGGCCTTCTCCAATGCCGGTATTACATCCTCCAGGGACGTGGAACTGATGAACTCGACCACCGATCGACAAGGACCACAAAATGATTATCCCGGCAGTTCGACCCGAAGTCCATGTCTGTCGCGCCCCATGGCACACAGCTCCTCTCCATCGACTGAATGCAGGGCTCTCCTCTGTGTGGCAGCACCACCTGGCACCACACACAGCTGTGGACAAACTCTTCCACGTGCTTCTCTAGGCCCGGAAACCACACCTTCATGCAGAGATGTTCCTTGGTCTTGGCCACTCCTTGGTGACCTTTGTGTGCCAGTTCCAATGACCTGTCCACAAGGCTGGCAGGAACTACCATCTTCGAGCCTCTTAACTCCAGGCCATATTCCATGAACGTGAGCTCTTCCCTCACTCTCCACATCTGCTCTAGCACCTTCCTCGCCTCTACGGTGCGTTTGTTGAGCTTTTCAAGGACTCTCTGCCACTCACCCTTTGTTCCAGCTGCCTGGAGTATCTTGAAACACTCGTTCCCAACCATCAATAGATATGGAAACGGGGGTCGCTGACTCCGCTAGACTATGCAGGTATTCCTCTGTTTCCACTTCTTCCGTACTCTCGTTCCCACAACTAGGGTGGCGTGACAGGTAGTCTGCTGCGTTGGTGTTCCCGGGGCAGAATATCAGTAAGATGTCGTACTCTTGCAGAGCAAGTAGCTACTTTTTGATCCTTGCCGGCGGCTTCCAGGAAGACCCAGTCATGATCAGTATCAGGGGCTTGTGGTCGGTGATGACCTTCATAGGTTTACTGCAGATGTAAAGGTAGAAATGTCTGCAGCACAATAGCACCGCCAGGGCCTCCCTTTCAATTTGTGAATACCTCTGTTCGGTCGCCGAAAGCGCTCTGCTGACAAATGCCACTGGCCGATCTGATCCACTCTCATCTGACTGCATAAGCACAGCTCCCAAACCAAAAGGGCTGGCGTCAATTGTGATTTCTGACCACTTCTCCGGGTTGAAGAATGCCATTGTGTCTTCTGCTGTTAGGGCCCCTTTTATGCCGTCAATCGCACTCTGTTCAAGTGCAGTCCACCTCCACACACATTCCTTGTTCATGAGGCTCCTGAGCGGTCAGCTAAGGTGGCCAGGTTCCGTATGAACCGGCCACAATACGTGGCCATCCCCAGAAGGAAGCTATGAACCTCCAAAACATTTGCCGGGGCACAGGCCTCACATATGTCCTTTACCTTTGCTGGGTCTGGTGAGATGCCACCCTCCTGGAACACAAATCCGAAGAATTCGATTCTGCTTTGCATGAGTGCAGACGTGTCCCGGTGTAGGTTGAGACCTAGGTGTTGGATGTGCATCAGGACATTCTCGAGCCTCTCCGGGTGTTCTTGTTCAGACTCAGTACACACCATGACGTTGCTGATATTTATCGCCCCTTTTAGGCTGGCGAGCGCCCTTCTGATTGTGTTCTTGAAAACCTCTGCGGCCGACGATATGCTGAAATTCAGGCGCTTATACCTGTACAGGCCTTTGTGTGTAGTGAACATGTTGAGGTAGCGTGATTCGGGATCTAGCACCAGCTGAAGGTATCCGGAGCGGAGGTCCAGCTTGGAAAATTAGCGTGCACCCTGGAGGTCTGCCACGATGTCGTCCAGGGTGGGCGTGATGTGTCTCTCCCATCGGATGGCTCTATTCAGGAGGCGCATGTCCACACAGATGCATATGGTGTCAGGTTGTTTGGGCTTTCTAGCAACTACAATGGGAGGAACCCATGGGGTTGGTTCATCTACCTTCTCGATAATGCCCAACCTGACAAGATTGTCTAGTTCCTGTTCTATGCATTGCCTCACATGGAATGGCACCCTCCGATGTTTCAACCCGACGGGCTGGACCGTGTTGTCAATGTGCAGCTACAGAGGGTCCCCCACCAGCTTCCCGATACCTGTTACATCTTCTTATCGGTGCTGGTCCCTGTGGCATCGCATCCGCCTTGGCCATTCATTGTTGGTTTCTTCCCCCAAGATAGCCGACGATTTGCCCAGGCTCTCTTGGATGGATTGTGCAGCTTATGCACGTACGTTTCTGACGTCTTGTGCTGATCATGTGCCGCATATAACGATCGCATTTCCGACAGTCAGTGCGTCGCTACTCTTAGGAAAGACGCTTCGTAAATTACTGATTCTAGGTGTTCAATATCCTTTCTCCTTTTAGTTCTTCATTTCTAACCCTCTCTCTCTTGCGATGAATTAGATCTGTGCAGCCGTGCCTCCAGCATTTAGCCATCCTCAGCGCCTATCCTGCTTCCCTCACGACAGACCCCCCTCAGACGTCTACCTTCTTCCCGTACGGACTGACTTCTCCACCATCTACCAGCACCTTTCATTTGGCTCCTAACCCGCCAAACCTAATTTCTTCTACGGCTTCGGACCTACTGAATGATACTTTTCATTCTTCTTCCGTTTTCAGATTGGGGCTTGTAGGTACCTTAGAACAGTTTTTCCACATTCCCATCTCTTTTTTCTCGCTTGGCATTAACTTATCCCTTTTGTCTGCTAGGAGCCCTTCTGCTATTATCGACTTCCCATAATTCTTACCTGTTACTGTTTCCCGGTAGGTTTCACTTCCGATTACACTTCTTTCTTTCCCCAAACTTGCTACTTTCACTCACTTGCATGTTGTCTTATCTTCTCAGTGAAGCTCATTCGCTGGAACTATCCAGGGAACTATGCAGCTCATCATTCCGAACCCGAGGATTAGCATCGGCATTTCACATCATCCAGGTTCCGAAGTCCTCCAGATCCTCCGACACATCAGGGTTTTCTTCCCCAGAGGGTTTCCCTGGGAACACTGCCTTCCCTCAGTCTGTAAGTTTCCCTATTCAGGCGGAGGGAGGTAGAATTAACAGGGAAATCTTCTACATCTGCAATCTAAAGTCACTGCTGTCTGACCAGGTTAGTCTGTTTCTATATCTGCGATACCAAATATATTCATTGATTGTGTTTTACGCTATTAACCGTAGTCAAGAGTTAACAATACCGGTGAAAACACTTGCATACCTGGTGAGCAGGGTCTGGACGTCCTCCAGGTATACTCCAAATGCAAAATTCACAATGTGCAACACCTCGGCGGCAGCACTCCAACAGGAATCACTTTGCTCACCTGTGTGACAAAAGAAACAAACTCTCATGGACGTGTCCTCATGACAGACACCGGCCACGAACACACCTTCCAGGGGCAGTGGGCGTTTCCTTCTGAACGTGAATATGCTCACGTTTGTCTTGCTCAGGGGTGGGGCATTGTTCAATCGCCGGTAGTGATCCTCTGCCATGACGCTCACAGTTTCAATCAGTACGGGGACTGGATGACCGGGGAATCGCGAATGCAGACCACGCACTTGGGCTGGTGTCGTCTTGACCATTAAAGCACAGACATGCTCGAGATGAAGAACACATCCTCCTCATCTTCTTCCTGTTCCTCAGGTTCGTCCTCCTCTGCCATCAGTTGTTCCACTTGGGCTACCTTGGGTTGCGATCTCTGTGTCATTGGCCTCTGGGACGCATGCCCCTTCAGGTGTGTCGACGGCGGCAGCGCCCTGCAGACGCGCACAAAATGGTGGGTTATGCCACAGCATCCGCACACATGGCCCTTTACACGGCAGTCCTTGGGATGGGGCAGATCATAACTGCAGTTGAGGCATGGGGCCATCTCCCCCACTTTTTCCTCTTTCCTGCTCCACTGTTGGCGTTTGTCACCTCTCTGAAACTGCTTCTACCCCACTGCATAGGCGTCCCCGACCTTGACGGCCTTCATCGCCGAACACATTATGTACGCCCCCAGACATCCGCCAGCTCGTGGGACCTCCCTAGTTCTAGTATGCGCACTAGCAGGATTTCAGGCTTGCATGGTATCTGGCGCCTCAATTTGACTGCCAAGCAGCCCTGTGTAGGTTGTAGGCGCACCTCATGCCCCATGTCTGGCCAAGCACATGCCACGGACATGCACCGTAGTCTGCAGTAAAAAGTGTTGAGAGACTCCCCCTCCTTCTGTACAGCCGTCCTTATGAGGGACCTCTCGTAGTCCACATTCGCCATAGGCGCGAAATATTCTAGCAGAGCTGCTTTGGCTGTGGTAAATGAATTGTCAGTGGGCCGCAGAGTCTCAGAGTAAGGCATGATGGACGTCATTGTTTCGTCATAGTCCTCACCAGTGGCCTTGAACAACATGCCCCGTCTCTTCACCCACGCCATCCACCTGGGACCCATCGACGATAGGGCCCCTGCAATGTCAAATTCTTGCAACAGGGCGAGGTGTGAAGATGAGCGTGGTATTTTGGCAGCTGCAGGTGCCTCATCTTCCTCCCCCATGATTCAATGTGGCAGGAATGCCTGACAGGAGAAGGCCCAGGGGGTGTCTCAGCGAAATGTGCAATGGCAGTCAAAGATGGGGCCAGGGCGCACACGCCCTCATCTCAGGAGCTGCAACCCAATGAGACCATGTCCACTGCCAACCTCCAGGGTGGTGGTAGCCTGCCTGGATGCTCAATCACTCCCTTAAGGAGCTGCAACACAAGCTGTAGCAGCAACATGTGGTGCTGGTGGACAGACTGTCCCTCAGAGGAATTGCTGGCAGCACGTGGTGCTGGTGGAGGGGCCGTCCCTCAGAAGAATTACTGGGGGCCGCGTGATGTGCGCACCACAGAGAACGTAGGAGAAGGAGCCTGAAGCTCTGCACACGTACCGACGTGTGTGCGCTTCAATCCGTTGCTGTCGGAATAATAAAAACACTTTTTGGGGGGGGGGGGCTTCTATCCAATCCCCATTACAGAGACCGAAGCGGGATGATGTGCCCCTCCTTTCAGTGCTTTCCTGGCATCCAGCACCGCCGGTGGCCCAGGCCGTGAGGTGGAGGAAGCAGAGTGGGACATGCGTGGCTGCTGGAGCGGCCCGGCGAGCCAAGAGCCTTCGGTGAGCAGGAATGAGCCGCCGGCGCACATGTGGGATCATCCGCCTCGTCGCCAATGTGGTGAGCCTCGTTCAGGTGAGGACCAGAGCAGTAAATCAGGATGCAGACACAGGAAGTACTTGTCAACAGGTCCCCTGCTCCAACTGGCGCATGTGCCGCAGCTGCCCACCTTTATTAAGGTGAACACTACGTGACTGTGTGCGTCACGCAGTCCCTTAAAGGGGCACACTACACTCGTGAAGGTGCCCAGGTTGCATTTGCAATTGCAAACGCATTTCTTTTATGGCAGTTAGAGCCTGCCCTCAGCAGATGTTTGTGGGCACACATTTATAATCACTCTCACCTATGATAACCCACGCTTCTCTCTTATTTCTCAGGTCATACCCGGTCTTTTCATAATTCCCCTTTCCCACTATTTAATTCCATTTACATGTGAACTCCCCAGTGAACGTTAATTTTCGCTTTGCTAGAATTCCTTTCTCTTTCAATAGTTTGCCTATCTCATGTTCAGAGCAGTCACCAGTGCATGTTGATTGTTATTCTGTGCAACTCCCATCCGCACACTTAGGTACACACTTGTTAAAATGATTTTATAACATGTATCCTGCATCGCCTACATTCACTCCTCTGTTTATTCCTGTGGTTTATAATTCATACTGCTCATGGTACTATTTCCCCCTATTTTCAGTGCACACTTTCTCAGCACGTTTATTGCCGGATCTAGATATCTAAATATTAGCTGATATTCGCTGTACTTCCCATGTAGTTTCATTTGACCTCTCAATCTTAATTTCTCACAATATTCTATTTGCTAAATGTGCATGCTCGCCGTTTTCGAACAGTTTTTTCCATCTTTTCTTCAGTCCCTCTCATTTTCTCGACACTGTTTCTTTCACTCCGTTGGGTGCACGCGTCTTCCATCAAGTTTCCTATTACAACACATCAATGTCCTGCAGCACCTACCCAGGTTCTGCCTGCCCTGCATCTGGCAGTGCCACAGGGGTGAACACAGGCTTGTATGGTTCCTCCTTGTGTAGTACCGGCCCCTGTGCAAACTCCTGTAATCCACAACACTGTGATAGTTGCAGCTGGAGTACCTGCCCATTATAGTCCACCTAAGAACATCTGATGCTGTGTTATCTGCCCCAGAAATACTTGCCTTAATCTGTCATGGTCCCCTCGTCTACTCCGAGAGGGAGTTACCTACGACCCTTATAATCTGACCCCAGGCAACTCTTGTCCCTTCATTGCACCAGGGAATATCTGCTCCCCCACTGTTCAGCCTCATTCAAAACCTGCCACTGGCACTGTTCAATCACATCAGGGATAATCCGCCCCCATGCCAATTGCCCAGGGCCTACCTATCGCCTATCCCAATCATATGCATGATGGAACGTTTCCAAAACCGCCCTTTTGCCTCGTAGCCCAGACAGTCTTGCAGCTGCAGCCCGTGCTTTTGATAAAGTGTAGTTCATTGTCCTTTCATGGCCGAGTGCACCCTCTCCACGACGCAGCCAGAGCTTTCACGTTTATTCCTCACATTTACTCCTGCCATGTATGCGAAGGCCATCGTTTAGTTTAGTTGGGGGTGTTCTTGAGCAGAAGAATGATGAAGAGCATCACATCTTCAGATTTTTACTTTTTGTATTTATTCTTTTCTTCTTGTTTCAACAAAGTGCAAGTAGCTGAAAGTTAAATGCAGTATGTATGTTGTCTTTGCCATGGAGCATGACGGCTCTGGTCTGGAGCACTGCTCTTTATCTTCGTCTAAATGCGGGTTTAGTGCATCCATGCACCTTCTCTAATTTCCTGATCTCACTTAATCTCCCGTAACATCAGGATACCACATTCCTCCTACGTACACGGTCCTCGAAGTCTCTTGCATCTGGTTGGGACCGAGCCTCACCTCTCTGCCGTGTCATTTGTTAGTACCGCCACTGCTCCATTCAGGTATCCTTGTGGGTCTCCATTCAGGTATCCTTGTGGGTCCCCATTCATAGCTAGAGCTCCCTCTTTGCCTGTCTCCCTCGCACTTTCACCTTTTTCCTATATTTTCTCCTCTCGGTCTCTCCTCCTGCTTGCTTCATTAACGTTGTTGTCCCTTTTGCTGGTGGAATCATCACTCCTGGGTTCATCACAGTCAACAAGTTCAGTGGGTTATCTTCCATTTCTTTTGGCTATGCTGCAGGTCGTGAAGGTGCCCAGGTTGCAATTGTGAACACATTTCTTCGTTGCAGTCATTGCATTTCCTATGCATGGTGGTACATTTCCACTTTCCAACTGAAAGAGCTTGCAAAGCACCAGTTACCTCGCAAATCAAAGCACCCATTTAAAGATTATTTTGAGATGCGAAAAAATAAAGTCACTTAATGTCACTAATGAAATGTTTTCAACATCATGATTAACAATGAGCTGGAGGTTTGCTGCAAAGAATCTGCATATCTGTGTTTGCTTATTACACAACTTCTTTTATTACACGTCTTAATATCACAGAGTACAGTGGGCATAAATAGATTTTTCAGGTTGACATTATCTTGCATTCTGGGACTTCTAGTTTACCATTCGGGATGCAAAAATTAAAGCCACAATGATATTCTTTTGGCTTAACATGTTGCTATAAGGATTTACATGTTGTCATGTGGCTTTATTGCCCCACCCCCGTAGTGGGGGTGGCAGTCCTTTGTTAACCAAAATGACAGGAGGGATAAGAACCACTTGCCCATCTTCTTGTGATGGCCGTGCAGCTAGAAAAATATGACGAAGAGTTCCTTTTTTTTTTTTTGGTAAGCATCCCCTCATTAGAATTCTCTGACTACTGCCCATCACAGGGGTGACTCGGGCAAGTGGTTCTCCATCCCATCATTTGGCTTACTGGAATGCAAATGGAAGGCTTGCATCTCCTTCTTACTTGACTTTAGTGTAAATAGTACATGCTAGACAATTTTTCCACTATTCTGTACCACCCCCTTGCAGCAAGTTGGCGACTTTGTGCAAATGCGGTCATATAACTGCCAATGATGTCACTTCTCTATATTTGGGTACCCCCCCCCCCCCCCCGCGAAATGTATAAATCGGCTCCCCTGGTGGGGTGTGCTTGGTCTAGGCACAGTTGTCGGACTATACGGTCCACCCATTACAGGTCACCTAACCAACACACCCGATTGGCTTCTTATCCACAGTTGCACCACCACTGCTTCAGCAAAACAGTGGTATTGGACTTAGCTACTTACAGTTCTTTTCAACACTTTTTTTGCCACCATTCACTTGTCAGATTTTCAGGCTTTCTCATACTGTTGCCCATTTTCAATTTGAATCTTGTATAGTTCTTTTCCTTATGGCCATTGCCAATGCTTGTTTTTTTCTTAACTTGTACAATTCACCATTACCAATACTTGCCTTCTTCAGTTTCTAGGATTCATTTTTTAACTTTACTTTATTGCATTTATATAGCGCAACCATAAAACCGGAGGTGTGAGGGCGCATGCAGTACATACAACATTGAACATAGAAGTTACAGGTGCCAACATATGTCAGCATGGAAACAAATGAAGGGCACAGTCCTGCATATTAGAACACGCACACGCCAGCAGGAAACTAAAAAGTCACAACAAGGCATAAGTCAGTGCCGCATAAGGAGGAGAACCCAACACCGAGGTACAAGTCAGATTAAAAGATTACACAAGAAGGATCCTCTGGGGAGATATTTACATCTTCTTAGAAAGGCCGGTAGGGAGCTGCCACCACAACCCACCAGGACACAGTCACTATTGGCTTGGGTACACC
The DNA here is from genome assembly GCF_040938575.1 of Ambystoma mexicanum. Lineage (NCBI taxonomy): Eukaryota > Metazoa > Chordata > Amphibia > Caudata > Ambystomatidae > Ambystoma > Ambystoma mexicanum. The sequence continues at coordinate 673,869,888 of NC_090931.1, forward strand.
AGTCACCCAAGTCCAATCTGCGCAGGATCTTCAAATCCAACAGTCTGACTACGCCAGGCCCTGTCCTCTGTCGCAACCAATCAAGGACGTTATAGCGCAATGCTTGTCTCGACTCTATAGCTTCAATCGTCGGGATGTTAGTAATAATCAGATTCTTATCGTCCATGATGAAATCATGGGAGCTGTTGGTGTGTATTTTTGGCATCTGTGATTTACTTAGATGCAGGCTTCGCAGAGCTACCCTTTTACAGTTGTCATTCGCTTCTATGGGAGGTTTAGCTGATTTGACCTCAGGATGGGTAGCCCATTAAACAAAGGGTTTTTCATGCCTTGAGCCTTTAATTTCGGTACTAAATGTTTTGCCCCTCTTATAAGATACAGGTGTTAACACCTTAGGTACCGGAGACTCCTCAAAAAGATCAGCAGTTTGTGAAGCTTAGTCTCTCAGATCCCTTTTCATACTGACTTGACAAGAGTTATCCAACTTAGTGAACTGTGGCAAGGCAGCAGGATTGTGATGCACGTCAGTCTGAAAATCAATATTCGTACTAGGTTGACATAAGTCTACTACCCAATCATTCAGTGAATCAACTAGTATACCCAAATCAAAAGGGCTAGTGCATAATAGAGGTTCTTTGGCAATACTGGCCATAAGGATAGGCCATTGCATGGAAGGAGCACACGCTGACTGTGTAGAGGACGTAGCTGACAAAGAGATTACATCTGTTGATTCCAGAATATCAGCTTTAACATTAATATCCAAGGGTAAAGGTCTGATGGCACCCATCATAAGTAATGGGCTGCTCCCACCACCACCCTTCTCAGCTAGAGCCATAACTTGGCTGCAGTCCTCCCAAAAAGGAGGAAATTTGTGGCCGCAAAGCAAGCAGGCACAAATCAAGCATGGAGTAAAACACGAAAAACTATTCCACCCGCGGGAGCAAAGTGCTTTCAGCACAGAGGCCAAAATATAACACGATGCGTGCCGCAATTTTGCTAGACCAACCTGGTCTAACACGAGCTTTCAGCCCGGGTGCTTTACCTTACAGGCAGCATCCACCTAGCCAACAACGGGTGAAAGGCGCGGACGGGTCCCGTATGATTCCAACATGGATCCCCCTGCTGGAGCCAGCAACCAGCCCGCACCGCAAGAAAGTTTAGAGGACAGGCCCTACCCGACATCAAGCCGCACGGCACCAAAGAGATGCCGCCGCCTCGAACGTCCTTCTCCATGCTTGCGTACATTGCTTGCCATCATTCACATCATCATTCACAGTTCCTTTGTATCAGTGAACGCTTTTCACCACTTTCCACTTGTCTGGCATTCACTCATTATTACTTTCCTTTGGTTCAATATTCAAAGTTGCAACTCATTCATATTCAAAATAACATAGCTGCAAATTCCAAGTTCACTCTCCTGCTGGGAATTTGCACCCGGCTCACAGGCTTCTCATTCACTTTTTTTCAACTTTGTTGCAGTTTGGTATTCACAAACCGCTTCTTCCATCACATTCTCATATCCGTTAAACATCAGTGTTTCCCAATTTCAATACCGGCAATCAAATTGCCTCCGCTGTTGCTCGCTCATTTGCGAGCGCTTTGACCTTCGATCACCACGTTGTTCGCACCACAGCGTCCCAAAGTTACTCAGCCTCACTTTACTCACCGGATATGCTGTCTTCCTGTGCCCTTCTCCGCTTCGGTCGGTCGCTTGCTGCTGCAGCTGTTCCTGCCTCTGCAAGACCCTCAGTAACACCACCTCAGAGTACTCAGGTATGAATTTTCTATAGAAATTGGCAAGTCCGATGAACCGCTGTACTTCTTTAACAGAGGAGGGAGCAGGCCAGTCTAGGATGGCAGAGATCTTCTTGGGATCCATGGTTATCCCCTGGTCGGAAAGAATGAATCCAAGATAGGGAATGGAAGAGGGTGAGAACACACATTTCTCAGGTTTGACCAAGAGATGATGCGTTTGCAGTCTGTTAAGTACCTCACGTAAGTGGACTTGATGCAACTGTTTAGTTCTGGAAAACACAAGGATGTCGTCAAGATAAATTATGGTAGAATGGAATAGGAGCTCAGAGAACAATCTGTCCATAAAACAGAGACCGTCTTGATAGTCTCAAATTCTGGTCCAAGGAGGCAATTTTGCTTACAGTACTTAGAATGAAAACCAAACTGATTATCAGTCCAATTAATAGACGGGTTGTGTTTACGGAGCCATCTTATACCCAAAATGACGGGAAAATGGGCAGCCCGGATGATGTCAAAGGTTATTCTTTCCGAGTGTTGCAGGATGGTGACTTGTATCTCCTCAGTGGTTTGTGTTATGGGACCTGAGCTGAGAGGCTCAACATCGATGCCCTCCACCTTCTGGTCTTCCTTCTTCTCCAGGCGTTTAAGCCCGATCTTATCGACCACAGCGTGTCTATGAAATTTGGCAGCGGCCCCACAATCCAAAAGGGCTAAGATGTAGATGTTCTGGTCTTCCACCTCGAGCTGGACGGCAACTACCATGAGGCGGGAGTCCTCAGAGGTATTGGGAGATGATACCGCCAATGTGACAAAGGAACGTTTCTCATTTCCCCTGTAACTTGTCCCACCTAGTACCGAGGACACCTGTTTCCCGGACGTCTAGGGGGTACCTCAGAGCAGTCCGTCAATAAGTGGGCCTCAGAGCCGCAGTACATACACAAGCCCTTTTCTTTTCTTCTCTTTCTTTCATCGGGAGTCAGAGGGGCTCGAACAGTTCCTACTTGCATGGGTTCTTCCTTAGAGGGCTGTCAGCTGGTGGATGGAGAAGTGGAAGTGCTTTGATCAGGAGAAAAATGAAAACTCTAAGTCTTCTTTCTTTCAGCCTGATGTTTGGATAACCAAAATTCAATTTGTAGCACAGCGGATAGTAACTCTGGAAAAGTAGAAGGCCGGGGAGTGCGGGCTAATTCGTCTTTTAGTTCTTCCCGCAATTCTCGCCGAAAGATTGCTCAGGGCAGCCTGCTTCTGTTGCCAGTTGTTTAAACATAGTGATGTAGGTGAGTAGGTCCGAATTGCCTTGCTGGACAGCAAGAAGCTCCTCAGAGGCTACAAAAGTGGTTTCAGGTCTTTGAAAGGTCTGTTTCAACAACACAATGAAACCGACGTGATCATGCAATATCTGGTTGGCTTCAGTGACAAGAGGGGTAGACGAGGCTAGGGCGTTCCCAACCATATGGGATATCATAAATCCAACCCGTGCATGGTCTGAGGCAAATGTGCTGGTGTGAGAGTGGATTCCACAGGCCTCGATGAATTCCTTCACCTTTTTCAGTGACTCGTTGAATTTACCGGAAGCCAAAGCCATTGGGGGTAGGTCAGCTGGATGTTGTTCTCGTGCTGTAACCAGTTGCCGTAGAACTGTGTTTTCCGTCTTTTAGTTCTGTACCTCTTGGGTTATGCAGCTACCAGTTCTTGTACCTGTTCGGCTGTAGCCATGGCAACAATTGGGCGTTGCAAACTGATAGCGTTATCTCCCTCAGATTCATCTGAATCAATCACAGTCACAAAGTCCCCTTCTTCCTCCGCACCTGACGATATGGAGTCTGGAGAGGGAATCTTCTTTCCTCTGAGGCGGTAATCCTTTTTTTTAGTGGGTAAGGCCTACCACGGAAGGAAGCCACTTTGACCACGAGGATTCCGCAGGCCAGTGACCTCGTTTCCGTAATAGCCAGGAAAATAGGGGAAAAAGCCTCCAGGCACAAAAAAACCCTGTGTAAATGCCACAATTAGAGATTGCTGATAAACGTCCAGGTAGGTTATCCCTGCCAGTGGTGGCAAAATCCAGGTCTGGTGTCAAAAGAGACTGTACACTGCAGGGGGTACTGAATACACACAGCAGAAAAGGGACCCCCAGCATATAGGTAGCAAAAGGAAACCAAAACGGACTGAGAGAAGCAGTAACCCCGGAAGGAGAGAAGGCAACCGGAGAACCAGAGAAGTAAGCCAGGAGCCGGGGGGAAAGAGCGCACGCGAAAAGGAGAACACAGGACAAGACCTGAACAGGGAGCAACAGCAACCAGGTAAGAACGGCGCTGCAAGGCCGTCAGCGGGAGACCCAGTGAAGCCAAGGGAGAAATGAGAGAGAAGAGAAAGAGAGACTGCAGGAGAGGGAGCTCTGCCACGGGGGAAAGAAAACGGAGCATAGAGAAAGCGAACGCTTAGGAGACGAGCGCCAAACAGGATAGGGGAGTGGAGCTCCGCTAAGGGGAAATAAACCAGCCAAACGAACCCAGAGAGAAGAACGCAAAGGGTTGCCACGTGCCAACCGCCGGGAGAGAGAGGAATAAGAACCTCCCGGCAGCGGCCATGTTGGAACTGGGAACTAGACTGATCATTGGCCTCGTAACAACAACGTGGTGGCACAATCAATGGCGGCAGTGTCTCCACTGCTTCCAAAGGCGCCAGCTACCCAGGAGCGTGACATATGTTTTGTACTGTTTGTTACAGGCAACAGGGTGCTGTTCCCTTTAAGGGAAAGCGAAACAAGAGACTGGGGGGAGGGAACGCACGAGGAGAAGGCAGTTGGAGATAGACGAATAAAGGAGTAAGACGCAATACCGGAGTCTGCGTGTTATTGTGTGTATGGACCCAGTTGGAACGCAACAACTGGCGTCGAGCAGTCGGCCCACGCCGGCGTCTCGGTGAGGAGGGGACGCTGCCTGTCGGAGCATGCTGGCCCGAGATGACATAGGAGAACATCGGCAGCGTTCTATGTGAGGCCTGCCGAGGTGGCTGAGGATAGCTGCGAGGCCAGTGGAGGCGGCCTGAGCTGGCGTTTGCGGAGGGGGTGTAGACCCAGGAGCTGCTGAAGAGAGAACAGCAGTAAGGAGGACTGCGGGCGTAGGCTGCTGGAAGGATACGATCGTGAGGAGAAGCAGTGCTGCGACCGGCGACGGATCTGCAGGAAGGAGCAGTATCACGTGCCACCAGGTACGGAGGAGTCCCAGGGAGGCAGAGACAAGCGGTAAGACACGCTGAATGAATCCATGCCAACATCGCTGCCTGAACCAGTAAACACAAGTCCAATAGAAAGTGAGGACTGGTAATTAATAACTGCGCCACAGCAAAGGTACAGAAGTCCACTAGACAGTGAGGATTGGTTCACTATACAGTGCTGCACATAAACCCACTAGAAAGCAAGAACTGGTAGTTAATAACTGCGACACGGCAGAAAGCGTGGATTGGCTCACTATACAGCGCTACACACGCTGCATGTGCAGGATATTGTTATTTTGCATTTATATAGCGCCTTATATACCATTGGTATGGTCTGACGGCGCTGGTAGGTTGAACGCCCTTGGGAACCGAAGTTCATATCAGTAGAGAGAGTCAAAAGGGTGCGTGTGGGCCCCGGGGTATGTGTGCAGCTCGTGCGGAATCCGTGTAATAGCTGCATCCTAGCGGTAGGTGTGCTGATTGAGAAGTCAGGAGTATTTGTTCGTTCTGGCAGTATTTATCCAGAGCGAAAGTGGCTGCGTTAGGCCTGAGGAGAATGCCTGGCTGGGGTTTGTGTTACCAACAGTGGTTACTTAGAGTGATGTGGAGTGAGCGACGAGTGTTGGTATGAGAACAGTTATACCGAATGGTGTCATAGTATCACTGTGTTCTAGTTGAGTGGTGATGTAAGGAGAGAGTAAGCGTGGTGGTGGGATAAGATGGGCTATATACCCTTTCAGATATTCTTCTGCATTCCAAATCATACTAGTCATTGTGGGTTAAATGCTCTTTAAGCGTTATCTGCGTTCCAAACCATACTTTATACGTTGCGCAATTCAAAGCGCTTCAGTCTGTTCTATGCCCCCCCAATCTACTCTTGTTTGCCCCACGCGTGCACTCTTGTCGGTCTCAAGCATGTACCCACTCACCCCCTCTGCGCGCTCAACCCATCTAGGCACTCACCCCTTCTAGGCACTCATCCCCACTACGCACTCATCCCTACTATGCACTTATCTGATCCCCGCACTCATCTGCTCCCCGTACTCATCTGTTTTAAGCACTCGTGTCTTTCACGCATTCAACATCAGTATCCTGTCCTATAAATTCATCTCTACACTCATCTGTTCTGTACCTTCATCTGTTCTGTACACTCATTCACTCTGTACAGTTGTTCGCTCTGTACACTTGTTCGCTCTGTACACTTGTTCGCTCTGTACACTTATCCACTCATACGCTCCAACACTTATCCGCTTTATCCTCTCATCTGCCCTATCCACTCATCCGCTCAATCCACTCATTCTCTCATCCGTTCTATCCATTTGTCCGTTCTATCCACTCATCCGCTCAATCCACTCATCCGCTCAATCCACTCCTCCGCTCAATCCACTCCTCCGCTCAATCCACTCATCCGTTCTATCCACTTGTCCTTTCTATCCTTTCATCCGCTCAATCCACTCATCCGCTCAATCCACTCCTCCGCTCAATCCACTCATTCTCTCATCCGTTCGATCCTCTCATCCGCTCTATCCACTCATCCGCTCCATCCACTCATCCCTTCGATCCACTCGCCCCCTCTATACGCACTCATCCCTTCTTCACACTCATCCCTTCTTCGCACACATCCCTTCTACGCACACATCCCTTCTACGCACACATCCCTTCTACGCATTCTTCCTCTCTAAGCATTCATCCCTCTACGCGATTCAGCCCCCCTTACGCACTCATCGCCACTACGAACTCATCGCCACTACGCACTCATCCCTTTACGCATTCATCCCTTCCAGGCACTTATCAGATCCCTGTGCTCATTTGCTCCCCGCACTCATCTGCTCCTCGTGCCTTTCACGCATTCAGCAGCGATATTCTGTCTTATATGTTCATCTCTACACTCATCTGTTCTATACTTTTATCCGTTCTGTACAGTCATTCACTTTGTACACTTATCCACTCATACGGTCTATCTCCTCATCCGCTTTATCCACTCATCCAGTCTGTACACTTATCCACTCATACGTTCCAACACTCCTCCGCTTTATCCACTCATCCACTCTATTCACTCATCTGCCCTATCCACTCATCCGCCTTATCCACTCATTCTCTCATTCGTTTTATCCACTTGTCCGTTCAATCCTCTCATCCACTCAATTCGCTCATCCGCTCAATCCTCTCATCCACTCAATTCGCTCATCCGCTCAATCCACTCATCCGCTCATCCGTTCTATCCACTTGTCCTTTCTATTCTTTCATCCATTCTATTCACTCATCCGCCATATCCATTAATCTGCCTTATCTGCTCATTCTCTCATCCGTTCTATCCTCTCATCCGCTCCATCCACTCACCGCTTCGATCCACTCGCCCCTTCGATGCACTCGCCCCCTCTATACGCACTCATCCCTTCTTCACACTCATCCCTTCTTCACACTCATCCCTTCTTCACACTCATCCCTTCTACGCACACATCCCTTCTACGCACACATCCCTTCTACGCACACATCCTCTCTAAGCATTCATCCCTCTACGCGATTCAGCCCCCCTTACGCACTCATCGCCACTACGCACTCATCCCTTTACGCATTCATCCCTTCCAGGCACTTATCAGATCCCTGTGCTCATTTGCTCCCCGCACTCATCTGCTCCTCGTGCCTTTCACGCATTCAGCAGTGATATTCTGTCTTATATGTTCATCTCTACACTCATCTGTTCTATACTTTTATCCGTTCTGTACAGTCATTCACTTTGTACACTTATCCACTCATACGGTCTATCTCCTCATCCGCTTTATCCACTCATCCAGTCTGTACACTTATCCACTCATACGTTCCAACACTCCTCCGCTTTATCCACTCATCCACTCTATTCACTCATCTGCCCTATCCACTCATCCACCTTATCCACTCATTCTCTCATCCGTTTTATCCACTTGTCCGTTCAATCCTTTCATCCACTCAATTCGCTCATCCATTCATCCGCCCTAACCATTCATTCTCTTATCCGTTCAATCACTCTCTTCCGGTCTATCCACTCCTCCGCTCTATACACTCCTCCGCTTTGTACATTCGCTAGGTCTACACACTCTTCACATTTCCGTATTCATGCGTTGTCCATATTGGTGTGCTCTACGTACTCATCAGGTTCACATATTCGTCTTTCTACACACTTATCCCGTATACGCTCATCCGTTCTGGACATTCATCTGTTTTACGCACTTGTGCGTTCTCCTCGCTTCCCTGTATTCAGCGCTCATTCGCTCTACACGCTTGTCCATTCTACACATCCAGCCGCTCTACACACTCAACCACTCAATATGTTCATCCATTCCATATACTCATTTGGTCTACATATTCATTCGATTCCCACATTCATTCAAACTATATAGTTATCTGTTCCAAGTAATTCATCTACGCCATTCACTTTGTTCACTCCGCATGCATTCTATCCATTTTGGGAGCTTAAATCTCTTTCTTGTTCCCGTATGATTTAATCTTATTAACTATTTCACTGCTTTGATATACTTTATTAATTTAATTCTGTTTACCCTTCTAGATTACATTGGGGGTCGTTAGCTGTCAGTTTCTTGCATCAGGAGGTTTGATGGATTGGTGTCATTGAGTTGCTGTAGGTCTGTTTGGGTTAGTTTGGTACAGGTTGGTTTTAGGGGAAGAGCCAGGTTTTCAGCAGTTTGCGGAAATCCATTAAATCCTCAGTGGGTGGGAGTGAGTTCCATAGCGTGGTGAGAATGATGATCCGCCTAACCTAGTTGAGTTTGTCTTCGGAATGACTTGGAGGCCGGCTGAGCTTGATCTTAAAGTGCGTGGGGGGTTGTAGGGTTTTAGCTTATCTTGAAGATAACGAGGTCCGGTTTTATGCAGCGCTCGATGGGAGATGCACAAGGTTTTGAAAGTCACCCTGCAGGCTACTGGAAGCCAGTGCAGCGTCTTAAGGGCTGGGGAGATGTGGTCTCTTGGGTCAAGCGCAAGAAGCAATTTGGCTGCCGCGTTTTGTGCCCTTTGGAGTTTATTCAGTTGGTACGCATGGAGTCCGAGGTATAGGGGGTTTGCGTAGTCCAATCTTGATATAACGATTGATTGGACCGCGGAGAGTCTGTTAGGAAAGGAGAGATATGGAAAGATGCGCCTAAGGGTTTTAAGGTGGTAGTGGCAGGACTTTGAGACGTTGTTGACTTGGCGTGAGAGTGTAAGGTCAGAGTCAAGGGTGCATCCAAGATTTTTCACTGAGCTGGAGGGGGTCGGAGACTTGCTCATGGCAGATGGCCAGGGTAGTGGTTGTGGGAGAAGTTCCAGGTTACCACACACCATGATTTCCGTTTTGGAGGGGTTTAATAGGAGGTGGCTTTGGGTGATCCAGAGTTCTATGTCAAGGAGGCAGGAGGCCAGGTCAGGTCTGCCGTTGGGTTTTGAGTTCAGGAGTTTTAAAATTAGTTGAGTGTCGTCAGCGTAGTTGTAGCACAGGATGTTGTGCGAACAAATTATTGGTAGGAGGGTGATCAAGTTGAGATTGAACAGGAGGGCGGAAAGGCACGCTCCTTGTGGGACTCCCGTGTCGACTGGTCGGGCTTGGGAGGTATAGTTATTTGGTACCGATCCTTGAGGAATGAAGCTATCCATTTAAGAGCGGTTCCACGAATTCCTAGGGAGTGGAGGCGGTCTAGGAGGATGGAGTGATTGATTGTGTCGAATGCGGCGGATAGGTCAAGAAGGATTAGTGCAGCGCATCCCGCTGAGTCTGCAGTCATTTTAAGGTTGTCCCAAATTGAGGTTAGGGTGGTTTCAGTTCTGTGACGGGCTCTGAAACCTGATTGAGCAGGGTCTAGGAGATTGTTGGCTTCGACAAGGGCATTTAGTTGGGAGTAAGCAGTTCGGTCAATGAGTTTGGCAAGGAATCTGGTGTTTGAGATGGGGCGGTAGTTTTTGGGCTCGAGAGGGTCGAGCGAAGGGATTTTAATTAGAGGTTTGACAAAAGCCGCTTTGAATGCGTCAGGAAAGATACCAGAGGAAAGGGAGAAATTTATGATGAATGAGGAATTTATGATGGATCTTGCATGTTCACCTGCGCAGGTGGAAATGAAAATTTCTTTGAGGGTTGTGGCTGGGCAAGGGTCCAGTGGCGAGCCAGATGGTTTGCGGGCAGATAGAAGTTTGTGAAATTGCTCTGGTGATATTGGAATAAAGGATTCAAACGTTGGTTGCGTAATGGTTGCATCTGGTGGGGTGGCTGGTATGGGGGGAGAATTGCTTGGAGGATGTAAGAGAGCTAGGTTGGTGGCAAGAGTATTTGTTCTTTCGAGAGCCGTGGTGAAGAAGTGGAGGGAAAGTGAGTCGCACAGTGATTGTGAGGGAGTCGGGGCGGTCGTGTTGCAAGCCGGATGGGTGAATTCGGAGATGATTTTGTGGAGTTCTTTGCTTGAGTTTTTGCAGTTTTGGATTCGGGAGTTGTAGTGGGCTTTTTTTGATTTCCGGATTTCGGCCTTGTACTGATAAAGGTGTCGGGTCAAGGTGGCCCTATTCACCTGGGTTTTGTCTTTCTGCCATTTGCGTTATAGGTATTTATATAGTTGTTTAGTGATCTTCAACTCAGGAGTGAACCATCTGGGGAAGAGGCCACAGCGGGTTGATGGTTTGCAAGGGGGTGTGAGCCGCGTCAGAGATGAATTGAGCCATGAGTCAAAGGCGTCGGGGGTTAGTTGTTTGTTCAGTAAGTAGGTAGGTGGTGGAGACTGGAGGAGTGCGTCGGCTAGGTCTGGGACGATTATTAGTTTTTTCCAGCATTTGCGTAGATACGGAGGTTCAGATTCGAGTACGGGAAGGCGGTCGGGTGAGTGAATGGTGAACGAGAGAATGAAGTGATCAGACCAGAGGATAGGGGTGGGGGTTTTTAAATGAATCTGGGTGTTGGAGCTAAAGATGGCATCAAGAGTGTGTCCTTTGTAGTGAGTCGGGCCGTTTGTGTGGGGTTGGAGGTTAATTGCTTCCAAACCGTCGACCAGAGAGTGTGTCATAGGGTTTGTGGGGATGTCGAGCCATATGTTGAAGTCTCCAAGAAGGAAGAAGAAATGTCTATCGTAGCCAGGGGGGTCTGTAGATTATTAGGAAGCTGTGTGAGAGCGAGGGGGAGAAGGATAGTCTAACGAGGAGAGATTCGCAGGATGGAATGGAAGGTTGGCTGTCGATGATTGAGGCGTGGAAGAGAGACTTGAAGACGAAGGCTATTACTCCTCCTCTAGAAGGACGGTTCAGTGGGATGAGGGAGTATTCGGGGGGGGGGCTTCACTGGCGATTGGGGGGGAAGTCGTCCGAGAACCAGGTTTCGGTGATGAAAACCAGATCTGGTTTGTCCGAGGAGAGGAGGTCAAAGATGCAATATATGTTTTTTGCTACGGAGCGGGCGTCAAATAGGATGCAGTTCACATCGGGTGGCGAGGTTGGTCTCGGAGCAGGAGCGGAAGGTGGTGGTGGCTGAGGGAGAGGAAGCTGGGGAGGGAGAGGGGTAGGTTGGGAGACGATCGATGGGAATAGTGGGCGAGCAGCGGAATTGGCGGGTTTCGGGCAGGAATGGGTGGCTGTGTGAGTTGGGAAGCTCGGGATTGGTTCGGGGGATTTGAAGGTAGGGTGTGGGTTGTTAGGACTTTTGGTTGTAGTTGAAGAGAAGTCGAGGTGGAGGGGTTCCAGGCAGAGTGAAGCTATGGGGGAAGGCGGTGATTGGGGTACAGAGGTTGCGGGTCGAGACAGGGAAGGCAAGGAGTGCTGAGAGATTGAGGGGGACCAGGTACGGTTCCTCTTTAGTTTCTTTAGTGCGATTGGAGTGTGGGAGAGAGTAGGGGGGTCGGAGGGGGAGAGAGATGCGGCTTCGGTTCCTTCTAAGGCTCGGCGTGCAGTTTTTAGGGAGGGGAAATGGTGTGTTCAGGGAGCGGAGGCGGTGGGTGTTTGTGGGCAAGGCAGGGGGATGCTTGCAGGGCGGGGTGTGCTTGCTATGGTAGTGAGGGGAGCAGGCATGGGTAATGTGTGCTGATCGATGGTGGTGTTCGGGGGTGGCGTTTTCTTAGGGTGGTTGGCTCGCCATCGTGCCCCTCTGGCTTGGTGTTCGGAGAGGCGAATGGTAGGGAGTACAAAGGAGGGTGGGACGATTTGGGAAGGGGGAGACGGGAGGGGAGGCAGAACAGGGAGTGGGGGCAGATTATGGTGGTCATTTCTGACGGACTCCGGAGGAGTGGATGCACTCATGCCTAGTACGAGCTGTTTGGCGTAGTCTCAAGTGCAACTTACAGTTTATTGGACTTTTTAGGGTCCGCTGTTTCACTGGCTGTGAGTAGTTTTGTACTCAAGGTTCCAAGAAGTTGGGAGATATTATTCACTTATTCTAGGTTTTAGTGTACAATTTGTACTAGCTTGCAGATATTAGGCCATTTGAGATGTAGCTAGATCCTAGGAGATTCTAACTGGGGGCCTATCTGGTTGTAGCTACAGCACAGTTATCACAGTTACGCTAGATCCTAGGATATACTAACTGGGTGGCCTATTTAGTTGTAGCTACAGCACAGTTACGCTGTTGGGTAGGCTCTCTTCTAGTAAGCTATAATAAAAGATATGCTTATTATTTTTGGCGGAGTTTGCGAGGCTGTTGGGCAACTTCTAAATTTAGTTTCTAATGCACATTTTTAGAATTACAGAGAGGCTGTTGAGGACACTTCAAAATTTGCAACTTTCACAGGGAGGCTATTGGGCACACTTCTAAATGCAACTTTCACAGAGAGGCTATTGCGCACACTTCCAAGTTCAACTTTCACAGAGATTCACAGAGCGGCTACTGGGCACAATTCTAGATTCTGGGAAACCCGGAGAGACTATTAGGCACACTTCTAAATTCAGCTTCTAAATGCACATTTCTAGAATCACAGAGAGGCTATTGGGCGCACTTGTAAAGATCAGCTTCTAAATGCACTTCTAAGTTTAACTTTCACAGAGATGCTAAGAGTGCAATTCTAAATTCAGCTTCTAAGTTCAACTTTTACCGGTATGCTATTATGCGTACATCTAAATTCAGCTTTCACAGAGAGGCTGTTGGGCACACTTCAAAGTTCAATTTCCACATAGAAGCTAATGGGCACACTTCTGAGTTCACACGGAGGCTATTGGGCACACTTCTAAATTCACAGAGAGGCAATTGGGCACACTTCTAAAATTTGCAGAGAGGTCCTTTGCAGATATCAGCATATACCCACTAGAAAGCGAGGATCACACATTAAAACAACAGAGGGGGGCTTGCTACAGAATCATAAAGCCACTTGAAAGCGAAGAGCATAGCAGCCCAGAGGCAGGCTGCAACGACCACAAAGGAGGCACCAACAGTCCCTCCTGAAACACCAGACCCCATCAGGACGCCACACGCCCACACCAAGTGGCCTAGAAACCCCAGCCTATACAATGACACAGCCACCACAGCGGCACGTGCGCAGACTGCGGAGATAAAGAAGGCACAGCTACCAGCACCTACGACAAGGCAAGGCAAGGCAAGGATGTCACAAGCAGGAGCTGGAGAGTGGATGGTAGCAGGAGTAACCCCCACCAACCCAGTGTCATTTCTACGCCGCCCCAACCACTTCACGTTGGAGCCACAAGAAAATCAGGGTCAGAGATGGCAGGTATGAATGGACGGATTTGAGGAATGTATGAGGGCATTGGGAAATCAAGACCCACCCAACAAACTGGACATCTTTACTAACCTGGTAAGAAAGGAAATCAAAAGCATCATCAAGACCATCCCTGCTCAAGAGAAATCGACCTACCCACTCCTCATCACTGCTATCAATGGATGCTTAGTGGTCCTGCCCAACAGAGACTACGAACAAGATACGTTCAACCAGTGCACCCAGGCACCACATGAGACAATTGGACAGTTCATACTACGTCTTCAAAGAAAGAGAAGGTATTGTGACTTTGCAAACATTAATGACAAAGCCATCCATCTACGAGTGTTAAAGAAACTTCTCCCACTACAGGAGATTGCCAAACTGGCAAGGGTCTAAAGCGGGTCGACGCACAAGCAGCCAATATCGAAAACCCAAAGAAGCTGGACACAGTCACCTCCATAATCAATAACCCACAAGGGTAGACACGCCCTCTTGGCAAATCCTCCCGTCAGGACACCTGGAACACATTGTCCTGCCAGGATACCTGGAACACCGCCCATCGGACCCAACCTGAGAGACAATGCTATTGCTGCAAGTTCGAATTCCCTCACAAAGGACAATACCCTGCCATTGGCCAAATGTGTATGAGGTGTGGCCAGGAAAAACATTTCCAGAGCATTTGTCGGGAAAGAACCCCACTACTCCTGGCGTACAGACCGCCACCCCAATCAACTCCCAACAGGAGATACGACTCAACGAGGCAACCTAACCCAGAGCCGTACCCGGAGAGGGACAATATCAGGAACAGCCTCAACAGGAGTACAGCATACACAACACATCCCGGATTCATTTGAGCTGTGAAGAATCTACAAGTCGACACATCAAGTGGAGCATACGACAGTCCGGAGCATCTCTACCATATACAACCCGACCATGGGGAAGAACAAAGAAGGGAATTCTCCACTGGAGACCCGTACGAGAATCCACCCATTGCAGAAGAACCACCAAGGACAGAACCGTACCAAGAATATGACCAGTAAAGTAGAGAATATATCCGGCTCATATACAACACATCTGACAAAAGTACCGCACCAAGAGTGACAGTGCACTTCGAAGTACTTAACACACCGTTCCTCATCGATACAGGAGCCACTGTCAACGTGATGAATGAGAAAACATATGAGGCGTTGATGGCCACGTATCCCCTGCACACATCTCAACCGCGCATCTTCTAGTGGGGACGTCCCTGCCACTGAACTCCAAAGGACAATTCCTGTGGGACCTAGTGCACAGAGGACGACGAGTCCCAGTCACAATTCATGTCATTTATAGCCCTGTGACCGGGAGGTGCCTCCTCAGTTACAAAACGGCCACCGCTTTACAACTCATCGACATTCAGTATGATCAATCTGAGATGATCCAAGGCTTCCCACCACATGCCCACTCCATATGTACCCTGTCCCAGGAGGCACTGGACATGGATGAACTGAAAACAATGTTCCCCAACCTGTTCAAAGGTGTAGGCATGCTGTAGGATACAGTCATCAGACTCCACATTGACCATTCGGTACGGCCCATACTGTAGCACCCCAGGGGGATAGGATTCCACCTACAGGCCAAGGTGACACATTAGCTACTGCTATTACTAGACAATGACATCATCGAAAGAGTGGAAGGGACCACTTCCTGGGTATCCCCCTTGGTGGTAGTCCCCAAGTCGGATGGTCCGCTCCGACTTTACGTCGACATGAGGATTCCCAACACCGACATCCAAAGAGAGACACATCTGGGGCCAAACATCGAGGATATGCTGGTAAGACTTAACCAGGCCACCCGATTCTCAAAACTGGATTTGAACCAAGACTATCACCAGCTGGTCATCGACCCCGAATCAGGACACATTACAACTTTCACGATGCACAAAGTCCCGTTCCGTAATCTCCATAATCCTCCTTGGACAATACCTATTCATATTTTTGTCTTTACTTTCTGTTTGCAAGACTTTGGAATGTCCTTATTTAATTTCACAAACTACAAGTCCCATTAGGCACCTTGCAGCAGTTCCCATTCCCCGGCTATTCCTATTCAGCAGTTTTAGAACTACAATCCCCAGAAGCCTTAGAGATCAGTTCTGCTTTCACTTTCCCAGGACCATAGAGGGAGGAGGCCAATTATCAGGTGTGCTGCTCCAGGTGCTGCTAATGAGCCTGGTTCAGCACAGGGCAGGTCAGTTTTTAAGTAGCTGCCTGCATGAGCACAGGTCTCTTGCATTGACTTTGCTCCCAGCCTTTTGTGCCTTGATCCTCGAAATTCTGCTGTTTCCCATTGCTGGCAGAACCTGTTCCTATGCACTGTGCTCCCTCCCTGCAGCCCAGCTACTCTGCCTATCCTCCCCTGCCTTCGGCATTGCACCCCTGTTCTTCCTGCACTGCAGCCCTCCTCCCCTGCTTGCACTCTCCTTTACCCGGTCTGCAGCCCCTTGCTCCCTACCACCAATTCTCTTGTTCCATCCTGCAGTTCCTTGCTCTGTGCCCATAGTCCGTGTTCACTGGCTTTAGCTTCCTACATTCCAGTCCTGAGTTTCCTGGTTCTCCGACTACAGTTCGGCCCTTGTTATTCTAGCCCAGAGTTACTGTCCTGAGTTTTACTTGTTGCTGGTCTACAGTTCAGTCCGATGTTCCTTAATTCCGGTACATCGTTTCTAGTCTGCAGTTCGAGTCTCCAGTAGCATTGCAATCTTTTTCTATTTGCTTTTCCTCTTTCATTCCTGGTCTCTGTCCTGACTCGTACTTCTGTTATTCCTTTGTTCCAAGTTTGGCTGCTGGGTTTTCCAGCAGGGAATCTCTGCCCCTTCCTTTGTATTGGTTTACTGGTAGTTTATAGTGAATTTAATTTAACAGTATGTTGCATTCCCTTAGAGAGCATCCACTGTAGGTTCCGGCTGGACCCATAACGGCTTGTCTTGTGTAAGTACACTACTCGTTTGTGCCTTAGGGTCCAGATACAGAAGCCACTCTTGCTTCCCCCCCTTCCATGCGCTTGTAAAGGTAACTTTCACAGAGGCATTGAGCTTCCCTTATAGCTGTGGGTATTCTCTAGTCCGACCTGTGTATACACCCCTAGTGGGATTCCTATTGTTTGTCCAGTGCATTGTACCCATACCTTCTTGTTCACAATTGAGGTCTGCCCTTCCTTCCTGTTCCATTGTTCAGAATTACCTTGTTTATTCTTCCTCCTTGTTTACCCGCCTGCTGTATGCATTTGCCTGCCCCCTTACATCAGCACAGCCACCCCAACCCTACCTGGAGGTTCTGTGCAACTCCTGACAAAGGGACCGTTCCTGTGATTCTGCAGTAACACCTTGATGTCTCCCCTGAAGTCTGGATCTATCACCCTGGCCAATACATAAATCCAAACCTCAATGCTAACCCTGACTTGGGAGCTAGTCTGATGTAGGTATGTGGTGGGGGAATCACTTCTTCCCTACGATTACAAATGTCAACCCCAATAGAGCCTGCTGTAGCTACCGAGTGGTCTGACGCTTTGAATTTTATTTTAAAATGTGTTTATTGGCATTTTCGGTAATATCACTTACAAGATTTGCAAATGCGTCCTGTGCATGCTCTTTTACAACGCTTTTCGGTTTGGCTTTAACAATATAACAAACAACAAATAACGGGTAACGAATAACAGTAACTGTCTCCTTGCCATGTCCATATGTTTCCGCTTCTCTCGTTCCGGGGAGGAGGGGATGTAGGGAAGTTGGGGAGCATACTCAGGAAGGGTACAGGGGGGATGCCTTCCCAGGGCCCTCGTCGTTTCCAGTCATACGTCTGGGGTTGCCCTTTCTTGTCTTGCAGATTAGTTCGTTTCGGGTCATGGGCTCATGGGGGCTTATCGTCCGAGGGGAGGAACATATGCCTGGTAAGTTCTTTCCATGCCTCAAGAGCTCTGCTGGACTCATCCGTAGATCTAGTGACACTTTCTTCCCAGGCCTTGGTTTCAGCCGATACCCATCGCTCCGCTTCACTATGCCATGCTTTATATTGCGGTCCTGCGGGTCTTTTCCAGGACATGGCTATGGTTCTTTTGGCCAGGATGCACGCTATGTCCATGAGTCTGACTATGTGTTTCAGTCTGGCAAGCCTAGGGTAGATTCCGAGTAGGCATTCCTCAGGTGCCCATTTATAGTTGGTCATGCCTGTTTTCTCGCATGTCTGTTTTACCCTATCCCACAGTGTCCTGGACTTGGGGCATTCCCACATCATGTGGATTAGATCCGCTTCCTCCCTCGTGCACCAGATGCAGTGTGACTGTGATTGTTTGTTAAACTTAGCTATTCGTTTCGGGGTTAGGTAGGTTCTGTGCAACACATTCATCTGTATTTGTCGAAATCTATGATTCCTGGATACCTCTTTGGGGAATGCAAGTGCCCTATTCCACTCCCCCTCCGTCATTTCTCTGCCTACATCTGTTTCCCATTTGCCCTTCATTTCCGCGCTCCGGGGTTTGGTATGTCGCTCAGGTGTCTGTATATTTGAGATATTGGTCTACTGCCCTCCCCCATATTATATAACAGCGTGAGTAGTGGATCCGGGTCCGGTTCCGCAGGCCACGCTTCCCATTTACTTCGTGCTGTGGAGCGAACCTTCTGGTACCAGAGGAACTGGCCCGTGTGGATGCCCTCTCTGTCCTGTAGTATGGCAAATTCTTTAAAGGTGCCCTCTTCATAAAGATCTCCCCAGGTGTAAACCCCTCCGCTTTCCCATAATCTGATTTGTTTTAGATCAGTGACCGTTGTGTACAGGTCTGCGAGCAAGGGTATTTCTGGTGCATAAGCGTTCTGCATGAGGGTGAGTGTCCTTGTTCTACGCCAGATCTCCCTCCCCAAGGTAACTATGAGGGGTGCCGCTCCTAGCAGTTTCGTAGGTACCCAGACCAGCTCCTTCAGGGTGAATGGGAGGCTCGTGGCCTGTAGCAGGGGTGTTTCATCTGTGGGCTCATCGGATAACCATTTAATTACAAAGCTAAGCTGAGCTGCTAAGTAGTACTTTTCTAGGTTTGGGAGTTGGATGCCGCCTTGCGTGTATGGCAGGGTCAGTGTCGACAGTGCTATCTTATGTCTGTTTTCCCCCCAAATAAACTCTCTTATTAGCATCTCGAGCAGCCGGAAGAAGGGTTTATTGATATAGTAATGTACGTTCTGAAACCCATATAGGAACCGCGGTAAAACAATCATTTTGATTATGGATGCCCTTCCCATCATGGACAAGGGGAGTCTCGACCAGAAGTTCATGGATCTGTGCAGAGCCGGGAGCGCTGCTTTTGTGTTGTGTTCATGCATCAGTGCTGGGGTATGCATTATTTGGATTCCTAGGTATCGGAATGTGGTGGTCTGCCATCTTATCCCAGCCCCAGGGAGTGATTCTACGTCCTCCTTCTTTAGGGCCGCTAGTGGGAACAAGCAGGATTTTGTCTTGCTGAATTGGATCTTAGAGACTCTGGAATAGTTGTCCAGGACTTCTAGTATGGTTGGCACATTGATGTGTGGGTCCCTGACATATATAAGAACGTCGTCTGCATAGAGCGAAATGATGTGGTCCACCCCTCCTAGTCTTATGCCGGCATCGAAAAACTGTTTCCGGAAATAAATAGCTATGGGTTCCAGCCCCAATACTTACAGCATTGGGGATAGTGGGCAGCCTTGTCTAGTCCCTCTTTTTATGCTCCAGGCGTCTGACACATGCTTCCCCGACTTTACTCTTGCTCTTGGCATGGCGTATAATATCTCGACCCATCTGATGAATCCGGGTCCAAAGCCAAATTCCTTGAGCACCGCCACAAGCCACTCCCAGTAGATGGAGTCGAAAGCTTTTATGGCATCGAGGGATAGTAATGCACTGGGACTCTCATCTTCACTAGTTTGCGCTATAATGTGTTGCAGCCTGCGCAGGTTCATAGACGTGTTGCGCCCTGGTATGAAGCCGTTCTGATCGGGATGTATTATGTCGCCTATTATTTTAGACAGGCGGTTGGCCAGTATGGTGGTTAATATTTTCACGTCATAATTTAGCATCGCCAGTGGGCGGTATGAGTCGCACAGGTCTGCCGGTTTGTTTGGCTTCAGGATTGGGACCACTAGTGTTTCTCTCATGCTTTCCGGTAGTATCCCCCTCTCATATGCCTCTTGGTATACTTTATGTAGCAGGGGTGTGAGGGAGGATTCATAGGCTTTATAAAACTCTGGGGGCAACCCATCTGTGCCAGGTGCCTTGCACGTGGCTAGGGACCTAATTGCTTCAGATATGTCCTCAAGTGTGATATCTGCGTCTAGTGCCATAGCCTGTTCAATAGGCATTTTATGTAGCCCAATCTCGTCCAGCGTGTCCGTGATCTGTTCTTGGGGGACCTCTTCTGCGTGTGAGTATAGGCGTATGTAGTATTCCCTGAAGACTTCATTAATACCTTGCTGCGTGTGGTGTATGTTCCCTGCCTCGTCTCGCAACGATGTGGTGGGGTGTCTGGGGTGCTCCCTGCGGGAGAGCCAGGCTAGCAGCCTTCCCGGTCTGTCCGCTTCTGTATGTGTTCTGTTCGTTTTGACCGTGTGGTCAAACTTTTCTAGTCTGCGCCATGCTGTTTCGTTCTTCCCCCTTAGCCTTTGAAGTTCTGATTCCCTTTCCCGGGTGTCTATGGGGGTCGCTTCCAGTTCTCCGATCTCCCTTTCCAGCTGGTCTAAGTCCTTCCTGAGCGATTTCCGGATTCCGCCGGCCTTTGCAATGGTCTCTCCCCTTATCACCGTTTTTAGGGCATCCCATACCGTGCTACTGTGTTCCACGCTTCCCACGTTGATTTCTATGTAGCTATCTATGGATTCTTGCAGCTCTTCTCTAAAGGCAGGGTCTTTAAGAGCCTCTGCCGGCATTTTCCACATGGGGATTGGGGGTCTGGGACCATTGTGGTTCCATGTTGCTAGGAGAGGGGAGTGGTCAGAGATAGTCCTTCCTAAGTACTGCGCTCCTTCCACCTGAGGTAAGTGTTCCCTGCCGATGAGGATGTGGTCTAACCTCGTATATAGGTTGTGCGGGGATGAATAGTAGGAATATCCTCTTACGGCTGGGTGGACTTCTCGCCATATGTCTGCCAGGTCCAGTCTGTCTATCATTGCAGTCAGAGCTGTTGTTGCTGCTGACGGACCTTTCGGGAGGGGAATGGATCTATCTAGGTTAGGGTCGCATATGCAATTGAAGTCGCCCCCCCAAATGAACAGACCATCTCTGTGTTGTGCAATTTTGGGGTATAACGAGTTCAGGTGGGCCGGTATATTGCTATTAGGGAAATAGGAGTTTAGGATGCACACTTCCGTCTGCTCTATGTGTCCCCGTAGCATTACGAATCTACCTTCCGGGTCTATTTCTGATTTGGTCAAGCGGAAGGGGAGCTGTGGGTGTATCCAAGTGTATACTCCCCTAGCAAATCTAGAGTAAGCAGTACCGAATCCCTGCCCTCCCCAGTGTGTTTGAAGTTTGGCCATTGAGTCCTCGGAGCAGTGGGTCTCCTGTAAGAGTGCTATCATCACCCCCTTCCTGTGCAGATAGGTCTTAATTCTGTTTCTGCGGATATATGTCCCCAGGCCTCTCACATTCCATGTCAGTATTTTAATTGCCGTAGTGGTCATGGTGGTTTAAGGTGGGTATGGTAATTATTCTGCTTCTCTCTCATGAATGCCAGTGGTTTGTTTGTTTAGTATTTATTATGCGCACCGGACCCTGGGGTATAAGGGCGCAGAAAGTAGGAATATGTACAGCTTAGAGCATAAGTTACAGGTTACAGTTACAAGTTACAGAAATTACCAGTTACAGGTGCAAGTTTACAATACAAGTTTACAATCGTATGGTGCAGATGCTGTGTAGCAAACAGGCGTAAGCATTATCATAGGTTCAATTAGCAGTTACTGTCGTTAGCCAGTTAATTACAATTTGCCTGAATTTGGAAAAAGAGCGTTCTAGCCTTGCGGTAGTGGGTAATTCGTTCCACAATTGAGCAGCTTTGACTGGGAAGCTAGCTCCGCCTATGGTGGTCAGTTTAAAGCGTGGTACTTGTAGGCGATTGGTGTAGGCAAGTCTGGTTTGTCTTGTGGGGTGTGATCTAGTGAATCTGTCCTTTAGGTATTGAGGGGCTTTGTTATGTAGAGATTTGTGTGTGAGAGATGCAGTTTTGAGTCTGATTTTCTCATGGGTGGAGAGCCATTTGTGTTTCCTTCTTATTGCTGTAATGTGTTCTCTCCTGGGGATGTTCAATGCCGCTCGGAGGGCCTTATTTTGCTGTATCTGGATTTTGTTGATGATGGATTTAGTGGCTCCTATGTATAGTGCGTTACAATAATCTAGTTTAGAGATGATAAGGGCTCTGGCTAGTGTTAGACAACTGTGCTGAGAAAGGAATTGTTTCCCTGCTCTAATGAGCTTACATGTGTAGGCTTTTGAGGAAGCTAGGGAATTTACCTGTTTGGAGAATGATAAGGTAGAATCAAGGTAGATCCCTAATGTTTTAACTTCTTTGGCAACTTGTATGCAGTTCCCATCTATGGTAAAGGAAGAGTAATTTGTACTTAGTTTATTGATGAGGGGTGCGGTGCCTAGGATAAGAAGCTCAGTTTTATCATCGTTCAGGCATAGGCCATGGGTTGCCATCCATGCCTGAACGATGCTGTATATTTTGTTCACCATAGCTAGATCTTTTTCGTAAACCCCTGTGAGTGGGAGGAGGATCTGGGTATCGTCAGCATAGTTAGTATACGTGATACCCAGATGGTCCAAATCATCAAACAGGGGCTTAGTGAATATGTTATATAGCGTTGGTGAAACGCATGATCCCTGTGGCACACCGCAGGTAATAGGGATGGGGTCTGCAGCTGCTGTAGGTGAGAAAACCCTCATGGTGCGGTCACTAAGGAAGGATTGTATCCATGCTATAGCCTCAGTGGAGAAGTGTGCTGCTGAATCTAGGTGGTTACATAGGACTTTATGGTCCACTAAATCAAAAGCGGCCGATAGGTCTAGTAGCAGGAGGAGTGCTAGTTTTCCAGAATCTCGTACTTTGTCTATTTGGGCTTTCAGGTCAATCAGTGCAGTTTCTGTGCCGTGAAGAGGGCGGAAGCCAGATTGTCGGGAGCCTAATAGTTGGTTTTGTTCCAGGAAGTTCTGGATGGTTGTGGGCCTGATGCCGAAGGTCCCTTCCCTGTGTGGGTCAAGGCACCGGTTTCCCTTTCCCTTCGGTCGGCCCCTCCTCCCCATCTTTTTTTTCCCTTTGGAGACTTACCAACAGTAGTAACGTTCATTCTGGTGAATGAGAACAGTGAACAGTGTAACTTTGAACTGCCCCCAGCAGTTGCCTCCAACTTGCAGCGCTCAGGGGCTCCCGAGCCTTCTGGGCCTTTCCGGGCCTTCCAGTGCGGGTGTTGTGTCGGCGGTATGCCTACACGTGTCCTAAGGGGGTGCGTCGACGTCTTGTCGTGTAGGTTGGTGTGCTCCTGCCCATTATCGCTTTTTTAATGCTGTAGTTTGCCATGCCGTGCTCTGGTTTGCTTATCAACCTGTTGCGCTGACCTCAGTCTTTCCCGCCCGGTTCTTCGGGCGTTCAATGTCCTGTAGTTCCTCTTGCCGTTCCTTCCTTACCATCTGCAAGGTTATTGTGTTCGAGCCACATGTTTGCCGCCTCCGGGATGTCCAGGAAGACCGCTTTACCTTTGTGTATCACTTTGAGGCGCGATGGGTACATCAGCATGTACTTCAAGTTGAGTTCACGTGGCCTTGCCTTCACCGGGATAAAGGAATTTCTCGTGCGCTGTACAGTGGGGGTGTAGTCCGGGTACACCACTATTTTGGCATCCTGTCTCCTAATTTCCCCTCCTTCTCTGGAGAATCTTAGTATAGTCTCTCTGTCTCTGAAGTTTAGGACTTTGGCAATCATTGGGCGTGGGTGTGAGCCCGGCGGAGGTCTTTTTTGTAGGGACCTGTGGGCTCGCTCTATTGAGAATCCCTGGGACAGGTTACCGGCCCCAATTTCCTGCTGTAACATCGTCTCTATGAATTCCGTTGGGTCTGGGCCCTCCATTCCCTCCGGGACCCCAAGGATTCGGATGTTATTGCGGCGGGCCCTCCCCTCCGCGTCTTCTGACCTTGCCTCTAGCCTTGCCACTTTTAGTTCAAGGTCCTGGACCCTGGTTTTAAGTTCCGTCGTGCTTTCTACGTTGTCCTGCAGGGTAGTCTCCACCGTGGTCACTCTTTCAGTGAGATTGCGGGCATCTTGTCTGATTAGCTGTATGTCCGATTTCACTTCATCCATTTTGGTTTCAAGAGATGTGCGTAGTGCCGCTATGGCTTGTAGTACTTGCGTGTTCGTGGGGTCTCCTTCTTGTGTCGTTTGTTCTGCTGTTGCCCCAGCGTCTTGCTGCTGCTTGGGCCTGACTGTTGTGAAGGAATCCATCGTTGCGGCTTTCAGTTTGCCCTTGGGTGGTGACATCCCCTGTCTTTGGGTGTTCGGCTCTCCCCTTTGCTTTGGGATCGCTTGCCCGTATTCAGGTTGTGGGTTCAGTGGCTTCCCTCATTGGCGCTGGCCCCTCCTTGTAGCCTTGCTTTCTTGCCCCGGTGGTGTTTTGGGTCGTCGGCGGCCCCTTCTGCTTATGTGGCTGAGCAGTCGTGGTGGCGGCCCTGGCTGCAGTGGGTCTGGGGCACTGTGGTCGGTGTGCCTTCTCCCCTTCAGGGCCCGCGGCACCACATGGGTGTCCGGTTATCGCTGCGCCCTGCCGTCCGTGGCGCTGCTTCCCCCCTGCTTCTGGCTAGTGGGTTTGTCGGGTGCCTTTTCCTGCCCTTGGGCCGTCCCGCTGCAGTGCTCCCTGTGGCCCGGTGGTCTCCTGCGACAGTCCAGACGGCGGTTTGGACCCGGTACGTCGGTCGTCTGTGCGTGTCCTCTGCCGTGTTATCTGGGAGGCAGGTATGTGCTGTGCCCAGGTATCGGCCTCCCACAGGGGGCAACTGGTGTTGTGCCCTTATCCCGCCGCAACCGGAGCAGCCCCCAGTCTTTTCGGCCTCCTGATCTGCGAGTCCCTCTCCCCCTCCGGTGAGGCACAATGCGGGCTTCCCCCCTCTCTGGTGCCGAGGCTCCCTCCTCTGCGGCTGTGTCCCAGCTGCGACGCGTAGCTCAGAGTGCGGGACCCGCGCAGTTACCAGTTGGCTGTTTGTTGCCGGTGTCTGGGGCGCAGTTGCTCGCCCGTACGCCACTGAAGGGGTTCGGTGAGTGCAGGGTGTGGGTCGCCCCCGTCTTCTCCGTATCTTTTTGGCGGGTTGGCGGGTTGCCTCGATTGTGTGCTGTGATCCGCAGCGGGCCGTTAGTTCTTCGCGGGCGCCGCCATCTTGTGGACCGTAGGGGGCCTCCCTTCGCACGCTCCGTTTTCGCACTGCGTGGGTCCGTTTATTCCCCAGAGGCCGCGTCGGGTGTCGGCAGATGGTTCCCCTTCCAGCTGCTGCAGCGTTTATTACGATTTATAATTGTTTGCCAGAGTTAAACGGCGCGTAGCAGGATCGTGGGCAGGAGCGCTGGCGGATCCCGTCTTCACGCCATGCCCGTCGGCCACGCCTGGTCTGACGCTTTGAAACTCAATTTCTCAAATTTTAGGTTTCCCCAACTTGTATCAGTTGAGCCGCATCCCCCTCCTGACACCATTTGTGAAGGCATCAGGAAGTAGACACAGACAACAGAGTAAGGTTTAAGTAAAACATTTTATTAAAAACTACAAAGAGGTTGGGGTAATGCTTACCTTGCCCTATGTCAAGGTGGGATTTCCCTACCTAACTTCAACTAATGATAGTCTGTGTCAAGAAGTCCAACGTAAATGTATGTCTCTGTCCTAAACCTATACTTACCCTCACATTTATTTATTCAAACTGTGTAGGGATGTCAGCATCAACTAAAGAAGTGTTCAAACAACAATTCAGTGCTTATTCCACTTTTAGGTCGGAAGCAGCTTTCTCTTCCCCAGGATTCCAAATAGTTCACTTTCAATTGCAAAGGGGTTCCCTTCCCCAAGCTTTCAAGTCTCTCCATGTTTTCACAACAATACACTTCCTCAGGATTCTTCCCAGCTTTCAGTCTATTTGGCTCTTTCATCAATATCACAAAGTTCAACTATGTCAGTTCATCATATGGAAGCTACTCTGGATATTATTTTTAAGAAATTGGGGCCTTGCAAAATCAACTTCAAATGCCCGTGCTATTTAAGGTGTTGCATGCTAGTGAAGTTGCAGAGAAATACCCCTTGCTCCATGATCAGTGTACCAAATTGGAGGAAGACCCTCCTACTTCACTTAATTAGCAGCGCCACAAAAAGTTAGTTCAAACACTGATTGTAGGTGTCCTTAGTGCTTCCTAATATTTATTAGGTGAGAATTTCATTCTTCATTATTATGCAAAAGCTTGCCCTTGGCGAGACACATGTTTTGGCAAAATCATTGCCTTTTTCAATCAGGGCCAGTCCTTATTTTAAATTTGAGTGGCTTTGGTAATGCTATTCACAAATCTAGATTAACCGACGCGACGTGAGGAGACTGTGTGCAGAACTTAGAGGTGGGATTCAACCCTTTTAATCTAGATGTGAATAGCATCACCAAAGCCACTCAAATTTAAAACAAGGACTGGCCCTGATTGAAAAAGGCATTGATTTTGCCGAAACACATGTCTCACCAAGGGGAAGCTTTTGCATAATAATGAAGAATGAAATTCTCACCTAACTTTTTGTGGCGCTGCGAATTAAGTGAAGTAGGAGGGTCTCCCTCCATTTTGGTACTCTGGATATTCAACCATAAACTTATAGATGAATCAAGTGGCTTCTCGTTAGTGGGGTGTGCTCAGTCTATGTGCAGTTATTGGACCACACAGTCCACCCATTACAGTTCACGCAACCGGCACACCCAATGGCTTCTTTTTCACAGTTGCACCACCACTGCTTCAGCTCAACAATGGCATTGGACTCACCTTCTCACAGTTCTTTTCAACACTTGCCTTGCCACCATTGAGATTATCAGACTTTCTCATACTGGTGCCTCGTTTTCAACTTGCAACTTGTTTAATTCTTCTTTTCCTTATGGCTCTTGCCAATGCTTTCTTTTTCTTAACTTGTAGAATTCACAGTTCTTTAAATTCATTACCAATACTTGATTTCTTCAGTCTCTAAGATTCACTGTTCCTTTGCATCAGGGAACGCTTTTAACCACTTTCCACTTGTGTGGCATTCACTCATTATTACTTTCCTTTGGTTCAGTATTCAAAGCTGCAGCTCATTCATATTCAAAATAACATAACTGCAGATTCCCAGTTCAGTCTCCTGCTGGGACTTTGGACCCTGCTTACTGGCTTCTTATTCACTTTCAAGTGTCAAGTTTACGGCTTTTTCTGCCCCATGTCCGTGGCCTTTTTAACTTTGTTACAGTTCGCTATTCACAAACCGCT
The DNA here is from genome assembly GCF_040938575.1 of Ambystoma mexicanum. Taxonomy (NCBI): domain Eukaryota; kingdom Metazoa; phylum Chordata; class Amphibia; order Caudata; family Ambystomatidae; genus Ambystoma; species Ambystoma mexicanum. The sequence continues at coordinate 673,897,007 of NC_090931.1, forward strand.
TCATTCATCACATTCTCATAGCCGTTAAACATCAGTGTTACACAATTTCAATACTGGCAATCACATTGTCTCTGCTGTTGCTCACTCACTTGCAAGTGCTCTGACCTTCTTTCACATGGGGCTCACACCACCGCGTCCCGGAGTCCCTCAGCCTCACTTGACTCACCGGGTATGCTGTCTTCCTGTGCCCTTCTCCGCTTCGGTTGTTCCCTTGCTGCTGCAGCTGTTCCCGTCTTGGCAAGTCCATGGTCTTGGGAATCCGACAACTCTGGTTACCGGAGCAGGAGTTCTCTTTATACCAGGAGGTTGGCAGCCTAACCCTTCCATCGGAGACCTTCCGACAACGCCAGCCACACACTGCATCCACTGCAGCGACTCTCAGCACCTCAGCGCTTCGGACACGCATCTTCCAGTATTTTCTCTGGCTTCTCATCTGCGCGCACCGGACTTCCTGCTTCTTCTTCTCAATCTCTTTCATCATTAGCCTCGCCTTAGCAGGCCATTTTTACCGCCCTTTTGGCTCCAGGTATAGCCTATTCACATTGAGTTCACAAAAGTCTCGGTACTCTGCATCCCTCTTCCTCATCCAAGTACCAGAGTGGTGTGTGTGCATGTGTGAGTTAATAAAACTTGAATGTAAGTTCATGTGTGGTCTCTTTCTTCGTCTCAGTACAATAGTTATGTTATGTTACTTTGCATTTATATAATGCCTTATGTATCATTGGTATGATCTCAAAGCGCTGGTAGGTTGAACGCCCTCGCGAACCGTAGTTCAAGTAAGTTGAGAGAGTTGTTGTAACGCTCACCTGACTCCCACGGGGGCGCTGGGCTGGTTCGCGCTGCTGTGACCTCATCTAAGGTTATGTGCAGGGTTCGGAAGACGGACTGGACCGGGCCCCAGATCTGGCTTGTCTGACCGCAGAAGTATCCTTCTGTAGGTGAGAATAGGGGGTTAATTGTCTGCGGGGTAATGCAATCGGCCTCCCATTTACCCCTCTCACCCTCCTCAAAACCCTGCTGTGCTTCCCTGTAGAGTCTCACCTTAGGGTCTGGAAGGACGAGCTCTCCATCCTGCTTCTGATGCAGGGGCGCGTTGGTATCCAGTTACGTCACTGGATTTTCGGATGGGTGAGAACCAAACTTGCTTGGCTTCCAGGTAAGTTTTTCTATAAGTGGTTCCCCTTGTGTCCATGCATTAATGTTCTAATGCTAGTGTCTTTTTCCCCATAGGGGCCGGGGTACGGAATGCCGGGGAACAGGCACCGACCCGAGGTGAGCGGTGAAATCCTTGTGGAAATCAGGTAAGTCTTTAATGAGTGTTTTGGTAATGTCTTTTCATTCACTCATTAACGCTGATGTCTTTTTCCCCTTAGGGGCCGGGGTCCGAAAATGCCTGGATGCGGCGCGGACCCGAAATGAAAAGGGAATGACCCAACAGGTAAGTCTTGACATGGAGTTTTAGCTTCCCTTTTCCCTTCTTTCTCTCACCTTTGTTCTTGTCTTTTTCTCCCCAGGCGGGGGGGGTGCAACTGCAAATCCGGATGGTCGCTGCTGAACATGGAGGCGCCCTGTAAAGGTGAGTAGAATGCGGCGCTGCAGCGATCGATGCGATGTGCTTTTAAAAATAAATGTCTTCCTTTTCAGGATTGTCGTCGAAATGTCTCTGGGATGCAGATTTAGCAGGTGAGGCCTTTTCCTTCTTCTGTTCTCTTGTTCCCTTCCTTTGCAGGCGATTCAGGATGCTGGCAGGTGTGGCAGAAGTCAGGATGCAGGAGCAGACACGGTGAGCGTCCAGCTGCTAGATGCAGAACAACGCGAAGCACGTGTGGCTGATTGGGTGTGGTTTAAATAGCCTTGGAAGAAGTTCCTAGAATGTGTCCTTCCTCCAATCAGGTATGTATCCTTCCCCGACCGGGTGGTAAATGAGTCCCACAGGTAAAGTAGTTCCTTTCAGGCCTCAAGGAGGCCGGGGTTCTGCAGCATGGTCTGCATCAGGTAAGTGCACCCAAACACTTTCATAATGAGCCTGGCGCCTATGGCGCCAGGACTGACGTTTTCTATGAGCCTGGCCAAAGGGCCCCTATAAGCGGTTGCTCGGACCTTCCACGGGTAATTGATGTCCGCTTTCGGGGACGCAGGGCCTGAGCGGGCATCGTGACAGTTGTAAGGTGCGTGGGTGCAACGGATATGTGTGCAGCTCGTGTGGCACTTGCATGATAGCTGCTTCTTAGCGGTAGGTGTAGTGGTTGGGAGGTCAGGAATATGTGTTCTTTCTGGAGGGTTGACACCCAGATTGATTTCTGCATGAGTTAGGCCTGAGGAGACGCTTAGGCTAGCGGTGTGTGCTCAGCTAGCTGTGCTTAATTAGGATGTTGAGGAGTAAGAGGCGGTTGTTAGTATGAGAACAGCTATACCGAATGTGTCATAGTATCGCTGTGTTCTAGTTGAGTGGTGGTGTATAGGAGAGTAAGCGTGGTAGTGTGATATGGTGGTTTTCTCAAGGCCGTTCCATCCACTCCATCCGATCCATCCGTGCAATCCAGTCCATCCGATCTATCCACTCCACCTGATCCATCTACTACATCTGTTCCATCCACTCCAATCCGCTCCATTCATTCCATCTGCTCTATCAGTTCCATCCATTCCAACTTTTCGTTCAACTCCTTCTGTTCCATCCACTCCTTCGGTTCCATCCACTCCTTCGGTTCCATCCACTCCTTCGGTTCCATCCATTCCATCTGTTGATCCACTCTACATGTTACACCCACTTCATCTGTTCCATCTACTCCATCAGATCGATCCACTCCATCAGATCGATCCACTCCATCTGTTCCCTCCCATTTGTTTCATCAACTCCAACTGTACGGTCTACTGTATCCGTTATTTCCATTCATCCGTTCTATCCATTTGATTTGTTCGTTCCGTCCACTTCATCCGTTCCGTCCACTCCAATCCGCTCCATTCATTCCATCTGCTCTATCAGTTCCATCCATTCCAACTTTTCGTTCAACTCCTTCTGTTCCATCCACTCCTTCGGTTCCATCCACTCCTTCAGTTCCATCCATTCCATCAGTTCCATCCACTCCATCTGTTGATCCACTCTACATGTTACACCCACTTCATCTGTTCCATCTACTCCATCAGATCGATCCACTCCATCTGTTCCCTCCCATTTGTTTCATCAACTCCCAACTGTACGGTCTACTGTATCCGTTATTTCCATTCATCCGTTCTATCCATTTGATTTGTTAGTTTCATCCGCTTCATCCGTTCTGTCCACTTCATCCGTTCCGTCCACTTCATTTGTTCCGTCCACTTCGTCCCTTACATCCACTTCGTCCATTACACCTACTGCATCCGATTCATCCGCTTCATCCACTGCATCCATTTAATCCGTTTCACCTATTGCATCCATTTTATTCGTTTCATTTCTTTCATCCATTTCATTCGATTCTGTTTAGTTTATCCATTTTCATTTACTCTGGCAGTTTTTGTTTTCCATTTTTCACGATCGGGTCTCAATGCATTTTTGATTCAGCAACCTTGGGTTACTGTTTATTGTTGCTTTTTATACTGTTTGTGTTAAGAGTTGATTTTTAGGGGAAGAGCCACGTTTTCAGTAATTTGCAGAAAGGCATGAGGTCTTTGGTGAGTCGGATGTGGGGTGGAAGGGAGTTCCACAGAGTGGGGTCCAGGGCTGAGAATGATGATCCACCGGAGTTGGTTTTTGGTATCACTAGGAGGCGGGCAGAGCTTGATCTTAGAGTGCGTCGTGGATGGTAGGGTCTTAGTTTGTCCTGTAGATATTGAGGTCCGATTTTATGCATTGCTCGGTGCGAGATGCATAAGGTTTTGAAGGTCACCATTCTGCCAACCGGGAGCCAGTGCAGAGTTTTGAGAGCTGGGGAGGTGTGATCCTTTGGGCCAAGTGCTAGTAGCAGTTTGGCTGCAGCATTTTGTGCTCTTTGTAGTTTAGTCTGGTGGTACTCATGGACTCCGAGGTAGAGGGAGTTAGCATAGTCTAGTCTTGACATTACAGTTGAATGGACCGCAGAGAGTCTGTTGGGAAAGGAGAGTTATGGAAAAATGCACCTAAGAATTTTGAGGTGATAGTGGCAGGACTTAGAGACGTTGTTGACTTGGTGCGAGAGGGTTAGGTCCGAGTCGAGAGTGCATCCAAGTTATTTTTACTGAGGTTGAGGTTGTCGGGGAATTGCCCATGGCAGGTGGCCAGGGTAGAGGGTGCAGAAGAAGTATGGTGTTGCCACACACCATGATTTCGGTTTTGGAGGGGTTTAAAAGGAGATTGTTTGTGGTCATCCAGTAGTCAATGTCAAGGAGGCGGCAGGCAGCGAGGTCGGGTTGGCAGCTGGGTTTTGAGTTAAGGAGTTTTAGGATTAGTTAGGTGTCGTCAGCGTAGTTGTAGCACAGGATATTGTGCGAGTGGATTATTTGTGGGAGGGTGGACAGATAGAGGTTGAAAAGGAGGGCCGATAGGCACGCTCCTTGTGCAACTCCGGTATTGACTGGTCGGGCGGCAGAAGTAAAGGGGGAAGAGTAGGGTTAGTTGGTTCCTATTGTTGAGGAAGGATGCTATCCACTTGAGAGCGTTTCCACAGATTTCAAGGGAGTGGAGGCGGTCGAGGACGGTGGGAGTGGTTGATTGTGTCAAAGGCAGCAGATAGGTCAAGAAGGATAAGTGCAGCGCATCCCGCAGAGTCTGCAGTGTTTTTAACGTCATCCCAGATTGAGGCTAGGGTGGTTTTGGTTCTGTGTCGGGGTCTGAAACCTGATTGAGCGGGGTCTAGGAGATTGTTGGCTTCAACAAAGGCATTTAGTTGGGAGTAAGCGGTTCGGTCAATGAGTTTAGAAAGGAACCTGGTGTTTGAGATGGGGCGGTAGTTTTTTGGGTCGTGAGGGTCGAGGGAAGGTTTTTTTTTTTTAGAAGAGGCTTAACATGAGCAATTTTGAACATGTCGGGAAAAATTCCAGAGGAGACGGAATCGTTTCTGATGGTTCTTGCGTGTTCTCCTGCGCAGGTAGATGCAAATATTTCTTTGAGGGTTGAGGCTGGGCAGGGGTCTAGCGGGGAGCCGGATGGTTTGAGGGCAGAGAGAAGTTTGAGAAATTGGTCAGTTGATATTGGTGTGAAAGAGTCGAAAGTCAGGTGGGTTGCGGGTGGGGTGGGTGGATTGTGTGGTGGGTGCAAGAGGACCAGTTTGTTAAGAGAATTTGTTCTTTCGAGAGCACTGGTGTGGAAGTGGAGAGAGAGTGAGTCGCAGGGTAATTGAGAGGGGCTCAATTGGGTGGTAGTACATGATGGTTTGGTGAATTCAGAGATGATTTTGTGGAGTTCTTTGCTGGGGTTTTCACAGTTCAGGATTCGGGAGTTGTAATGGGCTTTTTTTGCTTTCTGGATTTCGGCTTTGTAGTGGCGATGGTGCCGGGCCAAAGTGGATCTGCTCAGGGTGGTTTTGTCTTTCCGCCAATTGCATTCGAGGGATTTATATAGTTGGTTTGCGGTCTTCAGTTCTGGTGTAAACCATCTAGGAAAAGGGCCATGGCGAGCGGATGATTTGCAAGTGGGGGTGAGCGGGATTAATGAGGTATTGAGCCATGAGTCAAAGGCGTCGGAGGTTATGTGTTCATTGCGTGGGCAGTTAGTGGGAGGAGACTGAAGGAGCGTGTCAGCTAGGTTGGGAAGGATTTTTAGTTTCTTCCAGCATTTGCGTAGATTTGGAGGTTCTGGTTCAGGGAGGGGGGCGGGTGAGCGAATGGTGAAAGAGACAATGAAGTGATCGGACCAGATGATAGGGGTGGGGGGGGGGGGGTTTAGATGTATCTGGTCGTGGGAGCTGAAGATGGCATCAAGGGTGTGTCCTTTATAGTGAGTCGACCCATTTATGTGGGTATGGAGGTTAATCGCGTCTCTGCAGTCGGACAGAGAGTGGGTCATAGGGTTCGTGGGGATATCAAGCCAGATATTGAAATCTCCTAGAAGGGTGAGGGTGGGATGGTTTAATTGGATGGTGTTTGAGAATTGTCTGTCGTAGCCAGGTCTGTAGATAATTAGGAAGCTGTGGGAGAACGAAGGGGGGGGGGGGGGGGGAGAAGCTATTCGCAAGAAGGGATGGTTGGTTGGCGGTCGATGATTGAGGCACACACTTCAAGTCAAGTGTGACTTGAAGGCGATTGCTACTCCCTGTCATGATCTCTGCTTCCAAAAGATCAGGACTTGCCCGACTCCCTTGGAAGCAGACCCATAACCCCGGTTCCGAGTGCCAGCCAGTCCCAATTGGGACCTTTTGGACCCTGTCCTGGCGCCAGTGGCACCAGGCTCATAAAGATGCCCAGTCCCAGCGCTGGAAGCGCCGGGCTCATAATGCTTGGGTGGACTTACCTGCAGCAGACCATGCTGCTTACTTACCTGCCAGTTGAACCCCTGATCCTCTTCTGTTTGGGACTACTTTTCCTGTTGGGTGGGGCAGGAGCCACTCCCTAGGTTCAGAACACTGGAACTCTTCTGGAAAGCAGGAACTCTTTTCTTACCTAGGCGTGGCTGTGGAAGGAGACACCTAAGCACTACAGGAGGCTATTTAAACCACACCCGATGGATGAATCTTGCTTTGCGTTATTCTGCATTCTCTGCAGCAGAACGCTCATCGTGTCTTCTGCTTCTGATCCTGGGCCTAAGGGAACAAAGGCTTACCATCCTGGAATCCAGTCTTCAGCAGCACCTGTTAAGACAAAGAAAGAACAGGTTAGCACTACGGTCTTCAGTGGCAGCGCATCTCTTACCTGGTCCACCGGCTGTCACCAACGCCTCGCGCTGCATTCCGGCATCTGAAAGACAAAGGCTTACCTACTCTTCGCATGCTCCGGAGGTCTTCACACTGCATTCCGGCATCTGAAAGACAAAAGCTTACCAGCTCTTCGCATGCTCCGGAGGCCTTCGGCGCTGCATCCAGCATCTGAAAGACAAAAGAAGGTGCGTTTAAAGACATTGGGCAACTTTATTACTCACGTGCCATTACTCCTTCCCACGCCGAATCCAGTGGGTATTCCAGCACCTTCAGCTTCTCTAAAGCTCCGAACTTGTACCTGCAAGATAAAAGGGACAGTTAGTGCGCATCATGAAGCAGGCTACAAGCGCTTACTTACGTGCTTCCAGGCGCTTCTATTCCTCACGCGGGTTCGATCCTCAACTCTCATCAGCCCGCCATCCGCCATCGCCGGAACCCTGCAAAACAAGAGATATCATTACAAAAGACTTTTAAGACATTTGAAGTGCCCAGAACTTACCGTTCGTGCAGTTAACGACGGACAGCAGTCCTCTGAGGTCAAGAGGCCTGCACCCTTATCCAGTGAAGAAACTGGTTACGGCACCCTGCCCCGAGGCAGATGGAGAGCTCTGCGTTCACTTACCTAAGGTGAAGTTGTTAACCTTTGGGGTTCTACAGGAGAAGAGAAAGGGAAGAGGAGAGAGGCACCCAATAACCCCAGTTCATTAATCCCATATTTTCTATCTGCAGACATCTTACTCTTCGAGTCAGACATACAGTGCACAGAGGTCCAGCCCAAAGAGCCAACCGTGTGTTACACATCACCTTTGAAGATACGGCATTCACCCAGTCAAGACCGGCGCCTCTGCGGGAATCAGGTGAGCGTTACACTCCCCCTCCTCCTCTAGAGGGTCGGTTTACTGGGACGAGGGAGTAATCGGGGGGGCGGGAGGGGCGGGGGGAGAGGAAGCTTCATTGGCGATAGGGGCAAAGTCATCAGAGAGCCAGGTTTCCATGATAAAGACTCGGCCTGGTTTGTCAGAGGCGAGGAGGTCAAAGATGCTGCGTCCGTTTTTTGCTACAGATCGGGCATTAAAAAGGATGCATCTTACTTCGGTACAGGAGGATGATGTGGGTGTTGCAGAACTATGGGAGGGGCAGTGGGTCGTAGAGGTGGTGGGGGCGGTGGGGGCGGTGGGTGTAGGCGGGTGAGGGGGAGAGTGGAAACTAGGGTGAGAGGGGGGTGGTCGATGGGAAGAGTAGGTGGGCGGTTGAGGTGGTGGGTGTGGGGGGGAGGTGTTGGACGGGTGTATGGGGTTGGTTGGTTCTGGGTCAGGGACTTGAATGCGGGGTGTAGGGGGTTAGGAGTTTCAGTTGTGGTTGGTGAGAATTCAAGGGAGAGGGGTTTCAGGCAGGGGGGAGGGTGGTGATGATCGAGGTTGGGAGATTGAGGTGGTGGGTCGTGACAGGAGTGGTGAGGATTACTAAGCGATTTAGGGAGACCAGGTACGTTTTCTCTTCACAGCTTTTGTTGCAGTTGGTGTGTGAGAGAGGGTAGGGGGGGTCAAAGGGTGTAAGGGATGCGGCTGCTGTTCTTGCCAGGGCGAGACGTGCAGTTTTTAGGGAGGGGAAAGAGTGGGGTCGGAGGAGGATGTTGGTGGGATTTGATGAGTGGAAGGGCGGGGGGGGTCGCTGGGAGGCTGGGCTGGCCGATAGTTGGAGGGGCTGGGGGTGTGGATATGATGATAGAGGGTGGGTGGGTGGAAGGGATGGGAGGAACAGGGGTCTTAGGGTGGTCAGCTTGCTATCGGGCTCCTCTGGCTTGGTGTTTGGATAGGGGATGGGGTGGAGGTGAGTGGGCTGGATTGGGACCGGATGGTTCTTCTCGCTTGAGGGTTGGGCGGTGAGTGGGCGGATTACGTGGTGGTGGGTGGTATGGTTTGGGGAGGGGAGATGCGAAGTATGGCAAGAGGGAAAGGAGGTGGGCCCGAGCAGCTCTCTTTCGGTGGACCTTGGTGGGTTGGGTGGACTCCTGGCGTGGTTAAGTTTGAACTGTGTTACAGTTGGCATAGGATGATTTTGTTCACACATTCCAATTTCAACTATACCACCGGATGTTAATTGTTCACACTTTCTATCTTTACCTGTACTACAGTTAGGGATAGTTTCTAGGTTCAACGTAAAACACAGCAAGATATTATTCACTCTTTCTAAGTTTACCTATACCACAATTTTGGACAGTTTCGAAGTTCAACTGAGCCACAGGAAGATATTATCCACACTCTCTAGGTTTATCTATACCATAGTTAGGGACAGTTTCTAAGTTCAACTGAACCACAGGAAGATATTATTCACAATTTCTGAGTTTACCTATACCGCAGTTAGGTACACATTCTAATTCGGCAGTAGCACTGGAAGATATTATTCACACTTTCTCGGTTCAACTATACCATAGGGTGGGGTTGTTCACACTTTATTCACACATTCTAAATTGAATTAGACCACAGTTACACTGTTAGGTACACTTTATAAAATGAACTAGACCACAGTTATGCTATTAGGTACACTCACTAAATTGAACTAGACCACAGTTATGCTACTGGTATACTTCTAAATTCAACTTTGATACAATGAGGTTATTAGACACACTTTCCAAATTGAACTAGACCACAGTTACGCTATTAGGGACACTTCTAAATTCAACTTTGCCACAGTGTGGTTATTAGACACACTTTCTAGATTGAACTAGCCAACAGCTACGCTACTGGCACACTTTCTAAATTCAACTTTGGCACAATGAGGTTATGACATACGTTCTAAATTGAACTAGACCACAGTTGCGCTACAGGCATAATTCTAAATTCAACTTTGATACAAAGAGGTTATTAAACATACTTTCTAAATTGAACTAGACCACAGTAGTGGTATAAAGCCGAGATGGTTTTCTAGCAGAATAGGGAAAGGATTGGAAATATCCCATAAAAGCCTTGGGGACATTGGATTCTTGATGAAAGAGAAATGGGGAATACTACGTCTCACCTAAGGGTCCCTCTCCCCAAGTCTCCTTCTCCCTCGCATATCCACCCACCCCCAGGGTCATGATCCAAGAAGGATGGCCTTTCCCTGGCCACCGGGGGGGGGGGGGGGTGGGGGAGGATATTTGGGGGAAAGAAGGGAGGACACCCTCAGATTCTTCACAGAAACTTGAGAGAACAAGCATTGGCAAGGGCCATGAGAGTGTGAGAAAGTGCAACAAGCGAAAGTGGTGGCAAAACAAGCAATGGTAAAGCATTATAAGTATGTGGAAAGAGTATAAGTCAAAACATCACTGTAGAGATGAGACAGTGGCAATGTGCCTATGAAGAAGGACCAAGGGAGGTGTGGCGGTTGTGTGATCTGTGATGGGTGGGCCATGTGATCCAACAACTGCGCCTAGACGAGTACACCCCTTCATGGAAAAGCGACTTAAAATACCACAAAGAAGCTTATGCTCGATTATAAAAAGGAAATCTTGTGTGATTTGAAAGTAACGAGTTGAACTCTATTACTTTGGTGAAAGATAAACAAGACAGAAGAGTTGGGAAGGATCCCGAGAAAGTGGGCTGTGTTGAAAGACTTGAAAGCTTGGGGAAGGGAACCCCTTATTTGAACTGTGAACTATTTGAACCTTGGGGAAGAGAAACTTTTTTTGACCAAGAGCTGGGCGAAGCTCAGGACTTTTATGTTAACACTTATCATTTTGAGGCCGACATCCCTACACATTGTATACAAATAGGTGTGAGGACAAGTATAGGTTTTGGACAGACATTTGATTTGGACTTCCTAACAGACTAGCCTTCGTTTATTTAGGTCGGGAACTCCCACCTTAGCTTAGGGCAAGGTAGGCCTTTTTCCAACCTTCTTCATTTTAATAAATGTTTGCAGCCAAAACGTCCAGTGCATTGTCTGTGACTCATTCCTGCATAGCAATCAACTACCCCTTCATTAGACCCAATTGGAGCTCCTTTTCATGAACCCCTTTATCCAACTCCACAGTAAATTAGCCCTATCAAATGCTCTATTTCAGCCCACATCATTAGTTTCATCACCCCCCACTGTTTATAAATGCCTGATACCAGTAGGTAAGCCCCATACGACCACCTTTTTTATTTAGTGCAACTGATCCCTTAATCCTCCACTAAATTAGCCCACTGCTCTGCGTCAGCGTAGTTTTCTTTTCTGAATCACGCATATTATTTCCATGTCCCTCTTCCTCGTCTCAGTACTTATGTGTGGGGTCCCAAACTCCCTGCCAGTAATCCATTCCATGTTTTTACTATTGCCCCTATGAAACACCTTTCTCCACTGAGAGCATAACACTCCCAGCCACCACAATGTATCCGTTTTAGTTTTGTTGCCATCCTGACACTTACTCTGGTGGGTGGCTGGGCTACCTGCTGCTTTACTTATCCTGTCTTTGCTAAGCATGAAGAGGCAACTGTATTTTTCCCCTTCTCCCTGCACCCCCAGCTGGGCTATGGGTGTGAGGATGAATGTCTCTTGAGCCCATCTGCAAAGCCGGTTGAGTGATTTTATTTGTCCCTCAGAAGCACATTTTGGCGGTTCCAGCCAGAGACGGCCTTCCCCATTTTTGCCCAGGATGGAGAGTTGCCCAGCGCCCAGGCACAGGAGAGTATGGAGGGAGCTGGTGGCTGGGAATTCGACTCACTTTGGGGCGGTGTCTTTGGGTGCCAGGCCCAGACAGGGTGGCTCAGTATTGTGTAGTGTTTTGGGGCACGAGCAACAACATGCGCATTGGCTTGCCGGGCCTTTATTTGGCACCCGGTTCCTTCTCTTCCCGTCGCCTGGATACCAGCTTCCATTTTGTGCATCCATGGTACAGGTTTGGCGGAGGGTTGCATTGCACCACTAATATGCTCCGCTTGTGAGCCCCAGGATGCACTGGGCATGTCTGGGGCTCAGGTGGGTACCTTGTGTACTCAGGGCTGTGACAGGCTGTGGGTCCGGCCACTTAACGTCTGTTCGAAAGAAATATATACACAAATAAAGAAAACAAACTCCCTCATCTTTATTGTCCCAAAACCAAACAGCGGGTTCTGACTGATGATGGACCTGCAAAGGTTGAATATATGTGTGCAAGATTACTACTTCAAAATGGAGATTCTGCAGAAGATTATTTCACTGTCAAGGCATCAGACTTTCTGGGCAGTGGGCATCCGAGGAAATGAAGGATGATTACTTTCATGTGCCCATCAGGAGGTTGTATCAGAAATGTCTGATTTCTGATAGGAGGGGCAGCATTTCGTGTTTGCCTTAAAATAGCTGTGTTTACCAAAGTGACGGGCCTGGTGTTGGACTATTTTCATGCCAAGAGATAGCAGGTTTTTCCGTCCCTGGATGATTAGATGATCAAGGCTTCCTTCAGAGTCCCTTGTTGGAACAAGTGGGTGTTATGTGCAAGGTGTTGCAAGAGCTGGGATTTCTACTGAACGCAAGAAGTCATTCTTACAGCCATCCAAGGACCTTCCATACAGTGGGGCTTGGTTTTGGGTGGTGCAGGGGCAGGTTTTGCTGCCGTTGGATTGGGCAGTTTGCCTGCAGAGTTTAAAGAGACACCTGCTGTCCCGGGGCTTAGTGATGGCCAGGGATGTGCTCTTTATAAAGGGTGTGACGAATACCGGGATGTCATCACTGCTTCCGTAGGGGGAGCCCCTTCCCATGAGGCAAGGTAAGTGAGGCCACTACCCAATGGTCCCCCTGGGGTGGTACTCAGCGGCTGGATCCCATGGGAGAGGAAACCCCCTGTTGGATCAGTGATGACTATTATGAAAACGCGGTATCCACCTAACACCTACACCTCTCCTTCACCCCCACTCTCTCCATCCCCACCCTGCTATCCCATTTACGTCTATAAGACTCAAAGTAGGAAGGACTGAGACAAGGAAGAATAGAGGTATCGATCATGAAGATCCAAGCCAAAAAACTGTGGCGAGGAAGAGGTGCGCATCCGCAGGGATCAATCAAATGAACTTTCATGAACAGTCTAGTCTCCAACTACAGGCCTTACTGGATGCCAGCATAAAAACTGACAACAGACCCACCCAAGAGGCAGATCCTCCCTGGAGGTACTGAGAGCGTGGCAGAAGCTCACTGCGGAGTACAGCAGGGGGAGGCAGGAGCGCTGGAAGGCACAAAGCCCGTGTCCAGGGGACACACCAAGAGACCGGCTGGAGAGAGCACTGGCAGCGCAGCACTGCAGTACCACACGGTCCGGCAGGGAAAGACACGCCAATCAGGGTCAGGAGCCACAGGGCCACTGCAACACGCCAGAGAGATCCACAGCACCGGCAAGCCAAAGAGAGATACAGGGAAGCCTGCGACCGACCGGAGGGTTGCAGCCTAGACCCTAAAGGTATTTGGGGTGGCTGAGCATATGATTGGGGATACCCAGAGGGTACAAAGAACCCTAAAGACAACAGCACGTGTAAAGTGGGGAAAAGAGGATAACCCCTACAGGACATTAAGAGACTCTTTATCAGGACACTATAACAAGGAGAATAGGGTCTGGGACCCTTACAGGAGAAGGACATATCATGTAACAAGGATATCTAATCTTCCTCGTGACAGTAGTTGGGGGAAGAAGACCCAGAGCTGTCAAATATCAGAGGGGAACGTAAAGTTAACAGAGTAGTTCCTTTGGATGCAGTACTTGGCAGTAGAGTAAACCAAATCTGCATATGAGATTAAGAGGCCGTGAAGAGAACCGTGAGAGTAATACATAGGAACACAGAACTTGGCAGGTGAGTAAATTAAGTCTGTGTTTGAAACTATGGGACCTGGGAGAGAAGGGAACCAGGTCAGCAAACCAGGGTCAGGGAACCACCACAGATTGGAGAAGCATCGAAACCACTCTTCTTCGTTGCAGTACCTGGTAGAGAAGGGAACCAGGTCTGCCAACCAGGGTAAGGGACTCACTAGAGTTGGAGGAGCATCCAAACCACTTCTTCTTTGCAGAACTTGGTAGAGAGGTGAACCAGGCCTGCCAACCGGGGTCTGGTACCAATATATACAGATAAGGAAAGTGAGACATTTTCCTCACCAGTTGGCACTGAACTTTGAGAACTTTTTGAAACCCAGAACTACCTTTCCTCCAGGTGTAGAAATCATTTCTCTGGACTAGAAATCTACCCCTTTGATTTGATTTAACATATAGTGTGAGGAGAGAGTTAGGATTCTGACATAGGACTGTGGACTTTTGCTTTTGGACATCCTGACAGAGACATTAGTAGCAAGATATGGCTTTCTTTTTATTTGTTCACATTAATAAGTCTTTAACAAGCACAATGGCTCCTCCGTGTCAGAGTCTTCTGCACCCTTACACGGGCCATATAGCAACCAGTGCCTTTGCTGTTCCGTGGGCTAGGGTGCACATGCAGCCATTGGTGTTCCAGCTGGACAGGTATTGGAAGAGAGTCCCAGATATTCAAGGAAAGAATTATGGTCATTCTGGAGCTGAAGGACCAGCTTTGATGATGGTTGGACATAGCCAAACTCCTAAAGAGATTTCCGCTAATGCAGCTCTTGCTGAACATAATTATCACAGATGCCAGTGGCCTCGACTGGGGGGTGACTTTGATGGACCGCAGTTGTTAAGAGTCATGACCTTCCTTGCGGGATGCTCCTTCGAACTGGAGGGAACGTGCTGCGATTTTCTGGACTCTTAAAGTCTTCTCATCTTACATCAAGGGCTTGGCTGTTCTGGTATGGTATGGTATGGATGGACAACACGTCAGCAATGGCCTGTGTGAATCGCCAAGGGCTTACTCAGTCCGGCAGCTTGAGATGCTGGATTTTGAATTGGGCTGCTAGACGGAGAGTAACCTTCTGTTGCTGAAGGATGTTCTTATCAAGGGGGTGGACAATGTCCAGGATGACAGTTTGATCTGGGTGCCTTCTCTTGTTGGGCATTGCGCTGGAGAATGTTTTGCATACTCTGCAGGTTAGGCTTGCCAGTGTTGGATCTTTTTGCCTCCCATAAGGTTCCTGTGTCTGGGGGTATGGTGAGTGGATGCCATGACGACGCCCTGGCTGTCTGGACTCCTCTACATTTTTCATCCTTTACCTCGGCTTCTGCGAGTGCTGACTAAAATCAGAGATGGGATCAGGGGTTATTCTGATATCCTCTACTTCTTGAACTGGCAGAAGCTCCAGGGTGATCCCTTCCGTCCTCCCCATGTCCTCTCGTGAAGGTTCTGGGGACTGCAGACTCCTGCATGCGCTGTTGGGGGGTTTGGAAGTTGAGCGGTAGGGGTTGCAAAGGCATGGCTGACCCCACAACTGGCGTTGGTTGTGCAAAAGCACAGGAGGCCTTTCACACTAAAGGTGTATGATAAACATTGGAAGAACTTTGCACTGTGGTATGCTAAGAGATTGGCGCAGGCTTTGGATTGTGAAATTCTTGCAAGAAGGATGGGATAAGGGCCTGGCTGTGTCCTCTTTTTAACTCATCTTGCACAAATTTGTAATTTGACGATGGGGGCCGTTATCTAGCACTAAAACGTAAATGGCTCCAGTGACGAATCCTACGGATCCCTCCCAGACACCATGCCTAATTTCTCCTCCAAGGTTGCCAGAGAAAGGCAGATGCTTCCCGATCCTGACCTTCGGGGTGGTATATTGCGGAAGGATCACCTGGGAGGAGACCAGGCCCAGGGTGATGAGGTGATCCTGTGGGATGAGACGTAGTATTTGTCCTTTAAAAAGGAGAAACGTTTAAAGTTGCCAGAACAGGTGATGGCCTATTGTCATTATAATGTATCTAAACCACATATCAGATCTGTGGCTCTGAATGCAAATTCCTTTAAACCTGAACAGGCCTTAATAACACAAAGACCATGCAAGGTATTTCTGGATAAAAATGCTCCCTACTCCCAAATGTATAATGGAAAGGAATGTTGAAATGGTGCCTTAAATAAAATGTCTTCCTCTGTAACAACACATTCTAATGGTTCATGCTTAAATAATTCGAAGGGGTAATGGGCTAAAGAATCAGGCTTTAGTAATATTCAGGCAATTAAGCTTAATAGCCCACACCTGAAGGAACCTGAGAGGCATAAAAGGCCCCCTCGGGTGCAGGTAGTTAGGAGCTGGAACTGGGACTGGAGTGTGTGCAGTAGTATCAGAAGCAGAAGGAAGGCATAGTGTTGGGAATCCAGGCACAAGTGGGAAAACCAAAGGGACACCGGAAGTCTGATGCAGCAGATTTCACCTGCTTGTTTTGAGAGGAAACTGTTCCCCCAAACTCTGGTGTGTAGAGGTTGCGGAGAAGAAGGTTTGCAGGAAGGTTGCTTTTCCCCATGTGAGCCTAATAGTAAAGATTGTGCATCGGGAAGCGCGAGACCGTCGTGAAGCTGTGGTCTCAGGAGGTAGAGGGGCACCTCAATTGAGTGGCCGGACCGGATGCACCTTCAGCGAGGAAGGGTGTGGGTCCTGTAAGGAACGCATGGTGGCAACAGTAAAGACAGACACAAGTGATCACAATTCAAGGGTGTTTATTAAACTGTATGCAAGTGGAAAAACGCCTAATCTAAACCGAAATCTAAGATGGGTGCTAGCGTCGACCCATCAAATGAAAAATAAGGCAGTCCTTGTGGCATCCTATCAAAATAAATGGCCTATACTTAAGAAAAACAAAATATTGCCAAATCCCTACAACTAAATATATAAACAGTGTGGGATACGTTTTTCAAAAGAAGGCAGTGTACATAAATATGTCAGGATGTGATTGCCAGAGGTCTCCCCTCCCTACGTTTTGAGCATAGGGTAAGGGGGAAATCTTGAATCACTCTCGAGATTCCAAAAGCACAAGACAACAGTTCCGCTTTCAGCTGGTACAGCACACGCTCTAGGTTTATCAGCACAGGCCGACAATTCTGTTCTGGCTATCAGGCTCTTCAATGGTAAAGTCTCTTTCAATAAAAAGTCTCTCGCCTTCGAGGCCTGATGCTTTCAACAAACAAACACAAGGTTCTGTTCTACAAACACTTTGGTGATGGCTTCACCTCTGGGTCCCCCTCTTCTGGGCACAACCCCTCTCGAATCTCAACCTCCCTCCACCAGGTTCACTATGGCTTTCCTCTCTTTCACAAAATCTTTTTTTTTTAAAAAAAACATTTTCATTGGTTTGTTAACAACAGTGCAACTTACACAGCCGATTGTGTCTGCATAATCTCACACCCCTTAACTCCCCCCACCCTCGACCCAGCCTATTCCCTATGCTTTCTAGTATGCAGTACACCCTACTTTCCCGCACCCATTCCTCCCACTAGTCAGTTAATTGTGCATAAGTACTGCTGGCTCCCCGGGCGTCTTCATGTGCTGCAGCCCACAATGTGCTTCCAGGCATTTAAGTCCACATTTTGTGCACATTGGTCGTGGCAGGCCGCTTCTTGCCGCACTGAGGTTTCTGCAAGTGTCCACTTTTGGAGGTCGCTCCACCAAAGGCGCATCTCTGGACCCTTGCATGCTTTCCAACCCACTGCTATCCTACGTTTCGCCAGGGTATATACTAGGTCTTTCAACCTAACATGTTTCGGGCATGTGAAAATGCCTAGCAAACAGGCTGTAGGGGAGATCCTATCTAGGGTTATCCTCGCCTTGGCCAGGGCTTGTGCAATTTTGTCACAATAACGTTGCATCTTCATGCAGGCCCAGAACATATGCACCAGATCTAGATTCATTGCCCCGCATTTCAGGCAGCCCTGCTCCGTTGCCTTGCTAAACCTGGCTTTCTTCTTCAGGGTCAAACATGCCCTGTGAGTGACATAACTGGATCAACTGGAGCCTTGCGTTTCTGGATACCCTTTTGTGATATGCCAATATTCGACTCCAGGCAACATCTGTGATCTGCTCCTGCAAGTCCTCTTCCCAACTGCACTTTGTCTGTTCAAGCATATCTCTCCACTGTGACATGAATAACTCATATCGTCGACACTGTAGGTCCCCCTCTGCTATATCGTACAATGTTTCTATGAGCTCATCTTTCACAAAATCCTAATGTCTTTTTAAACAGTTCTCATGGACATCCCTCTGCCGGGTTCACCTTTGTCAACACTGTTTCTTGGGACCTTAGACTTCACTCCTCTTTATCGATACCCTACTCTGGGTTCACTCTTGCCACTTTTGCGGGATTCACTGCCCTTTACATTCTCAGAGATGTTCTCCTTTGCTGTGGGATTCATTTCTCTTGCTTTCTTAACAGTTTGTCAGTCAAAGACTTTCGATTGTACAGGGATTTTGCTAGACCTCCTGTATGACCACTTTGACCTGTCCTGGCAGCTCTCCTATGGCCTTCTGGTATCAGTAGTTTCATTCAACATGGGACCAACCAGAGTCTCTTGAGTCAGCACCCACTAGATGCCGGGCCCCTCTGCAGCTGGTTTTTCTCGAACGCTTTCACAGTTCTTTGAACTCGTCTCAATACGCCACTTTGCGACTTCATTGAACACAGTTTGATTCTTATCGGCTTTCCCTTCGACTCACCGGCTGTGATGAACCGCTTAGCTTTCCTTGGATCTGGAGTCAAGGCTGGTGCCACAGTAGCAGGACTTTCCCCTCGCTCCAGCTTATCAACGTAAGCATGCTCCAGGTACTGCTGACATCTGCCGCAAGACACTTGGGCTACTGTCCACGGCCTTATGATTCCCTCTGCAGAGGTTTCGCAGGTCTGAGTCGAAAACGGCAAGGTTGCGTCTCTCCTTGTCAGCCTCTCGATATTTGTTGCTCTGTCCTCCCTTTGAACCGCCGGGTCTGGATAGCTGTCTCGTCATGCTGTTTGCCTTGCTCATACTGTGCCCTCTTGCTCCACCTTTTATCCCTGTGGGGAAGGGAAAGGGCCGTCAGGTGTGTGTGTGTGATTCTGATCAATTGCCTGACTCTAGTATTGGGACATGTTAAGTGAACTGCTCTGGTGTTAGTTTGTTGTGGGAAAGTGTTTGTGTGGGGAAAAGTGTGGGGCAGTGTTTTAGAATACCCTATGTGGTAGGATGGGGAAAAGATGTTGGAAAAAGGGGGATACTGCCTCTCACCCGTTGGTGTCCCACTCCCCAAGGACCCCCATCCAGGTGATCCTCCCTCACTGGTTCACCCCCAAGAACTGGATCCAATAGCAATGGCCGTGTCCTGGCCACCTGGATGACAGATCCCCGGGGACTAGCTAGGGAGACACCTTCAGGTTTCATACAGTCCCAAGTGAAGCCAAAAGTTGCAGAAGTGGTGCGACATGTAGAGAAAGGACAACAGAAGCTTGTGAGTTAAACCTGGCAATCCGATTCCTTGCGAGAGCACTGCCGGAAACAGTATCCAGCTTAATAAACACTTGCGTAAGAGGAGAAGCGAGGCAAAGGTGTTTGTTCATTCAACAGCCGGAAACTTGAAATGTAGCACTCGCGTGTGATTGAGTAATTTTATTTCACTCACGTGAAGAGCAAACTCTGCGGAAAAGCAATTGTTAAACCTTGGTAAAATATATGAAGTGGTTGCGTGTGCCCAATTAGGTTTCTCAAAGGAAGAGTGAACTTTGAATTATTATTCACACAGACTACAATTGCTTCTAAAGAGATGTAAAGTGTTTAAAGCATTGTATTTGAAGTTGGAGAGAGCAAGCATTGCCCAAGCCAAGAGTATTCCCCTATTGAGACTGGAAGCAGCCTTGTGCAAAGTCAGAAAGCAGTTTAAACAATATTGTGAGCCCAATAGAACTTTAATATTGCCCAAGATACAAGTGTGCAAGCATTACCTGAAGCCAAGAGTGTGGCACCAGCTTCTGGGTAATTATCTTGGCTGACAGTTGGCAAAGGGATAAAGGCAAGGTTAGGGAAGGGAAACTTGCTACTGATAAATATTCTTTGGTGCTGGTACAACCTACATTGCCAGAAACTGTGGCTAAAAAAAAGAAGGGTGTTCCAAAGGCAATTATAGGTGGTTGTGGGTTACAGACGAGAGGCAAAGAGGCTGCCCCTTTGAAAAGGGATATTCAGAGGAAGAGCCTTGCCCATTTGCAGGTGTTGAAGAACCTGAAACTTAATCTTGTCAGAACGTTTCAAAACCATTTACAGAAGTTGTATTTCTTTTGAAATCTGGCAGGTCTTCTTGGATAACTGGAAGTGATGGCAAAGCATCGTGGTTGGAATAACATTGATGCTATTTTGAGGAAGTGGAAAGTCCTTATTTCACCAAGAACAAAATCTTTGTTGTTGGAACTTTGGTTAACAAAAACCTTCCTTGACATTGGAACTTCAAGTACTGAATTGAGACTGTACTACCTATATGGATTTCCTTGTTTCTTTTTGTTGAACATTGGAGCTGAAATTACCTTGAAGGTTACTAAGAGGTTATCAAGAAACTGTAAAAATCATTGTTATTTGAACAGCCATATATTTCCTTTGTGCATTTGATGTTTAAGTGTGAGGGCCAGACATCCTACGTTAGAGTGTTTCCGTTTAGTTAGGCAGGGAAATCCTCGTCAAGAGTAGGGATAGTGAGGAGTTTGATCACTTTTATAATTTAATAAAATTGGCATATTTTGAACAATCATCCAAAAGTAGTCCGCCTCACATTGCTGGCCTTCGCCGTGCAAAGGGAGTAAATGCTGCCTGCCATGCTCACATGCCAGGCAGCATTTACTTTTAATTGTAAACACTACCTGCCATGCAGCGTTTACAATTTCATTTTTATTTGTAGAGCGCGCTACAGCCCATAGGCATCTAGGCACTATACAATGGATCCCTGTAGGGTCCACCAGCATTGTGCAGGTGCATAAAACAGGCGGACCATATAGGTATCTCCAGCACTAGCACAGGCATGAAAATCTATGCCGGCCCAAATGCTGGAACATTTGTATTGAGGAGAGGAAGAAAGGAGGCAGAAACGCAAGTTCCGCCCCTCCTCTTCACCATACAAATGATTGAAAATGGGGTGTGACAAACATTTGTAAAACACTTACACACACATTTTACGCATGTTTGCTATGTTACGCCCCTGATGAACATGAACCCCTTAGTACTTCAGCTCCCCACGGCTGGCGTGATAATGTACAGCTATTCTTTTGACTTAATTATAATGGCCATCATTACGAGTTTGGCAGTAAATCTGCCCAATTACCGACAAAATTGTTTACTGTTACTGCCACTTGGTCCCATGGGATTACAAGTGGGGGTAGGACGGTGTAATTCCATAGGACTCCATGGGGATCTTGGGGGATTTACTGCAATTGTTAATTTCGTTGCAGTAAATCTGCCGTATTTTTGTTTTGTGTCAATGAGTGTTTGATTGTTGTTTCACATGCTGGCCAAATAGAAGGCATTAACACATTTTTAGTGCACACAGTTCTCTCTAAGTGCCCTTTACTGTTATGTTATGGTGCATTTATAGAGTGCCTTATATATCACTGGTATAATCTCAAAGCGCTGAGGGTTGAACGCCCATAGGCACAGTAGTCCAAGTCAGTGGAGAAAGTAGGATAGCATAAAGTGATTGGGTGCAATTGGTATGCGTTCAACCAGAGTGGTTTGTGCAGGGTTGGCTGCATTCTAACGCTAGGTGTGGTGCGGTGGTTGTGTGCAGCAAGGTGGGTGGTCTCCAAGTCTGCATTCTGGCTGCTGAGGGGCATGTGTGAGAGATTATGTGTACAGCTTGGCCGATTTTTTCGTGGGGTATAGATGCGTTCTAACCAACTGTTGGTGTTCACAGAATAGTTTAGGTATGTGTACAGCTAGGCCAAAATTGATTGAGGGGTATGGCTGAGTTGTATTGTTTGTTGGTCTGAAGTAGAGCGTGAGCATATTGGTAGGAATGAGTGTCCATGATTACCTGTAGGAGGTTGCTGTTCCGGATTACTTTCAGAGCTCTGTGAGCAAGTTGTGTCTGTCCTGGCGGTCCGCAGTAGGGGATTTCCAAGAGAGAACCTCTGGCTGGTGGGGAGTATGCTTTAAGTCCGGCTGGACAGTCCATTTTTCAGAAGCTCTGTTGTAAGTGTCAGAGGGCCACCTGTGCGGATCCCGACAAGTTTTTGGTTAACGTTCGATTCTGCGGCTCTGTTGTAAGTGTCAGAGGGCCCATTTTCCAGCTCCCTGGTCAGTTTTATGGCGGATGGCTCAGAAGTTCGACATTCTTGTGTGTTTAATCGCATGATTCTCCGGGAGTCCAGCCAGGCATAGTCGATATTGTGCCTCCCGTGTGGGAGTTCTTGGCCTTATTCCTAGGTAGGCCAGGGTTGCCTCATCCGATATGCCACCTTGTGTGCCCGGTGGGTGGCATGATATGACCCAACCGTTCTGTTTAAACCATAAGCGCTATGGGGTTCTGCATTGCTGACTCTTAGATTTGATACCCAGCTGGGTAGGGCTTGACCCAGGTTAAACAGGGAACAGGGCCAGGTGTTCGGCTGGCAGGGGGCCTGTGATGGTGGCTTTCTGTGTTGGTTCCCCAAAGGGTAAGGTTTGAGAAGAGCAGGTGCAGTCGCATTTAGCTATCAGAAGAGCTCATTACGTTCTGGGAAAGTGGTGGTGCGCAGGGTCTGTGGATAGGTTTGTATGATAGTGGTTGGCAATATCCTGGAGTGGTCATTCTATGCTTCCTTATGGTCAGGTAGTGAGTATGTTCAGTTGGGGGTGTTGAGTTCTAGTTTTCAGATTGATATATGTAGAAAGACATCTTTTGGTTTTAGAGCGTGGGGCATATCTGGTTGGGTGGCGGTGGGCTTTGCCTCGTCACAGCCTACGAATATGGTGAAGTACTTGCACATTCTGAATGCTCACAAGGCCTAGTAGGACCACCTCTTTCTTTCATGGTTTAGATTTGCCTTTCATTCCCATGTTGCCTCCTCATTGCCGTGTGGGCGATTTGAAATACAATTTACTTGATGTAGAAGTGCTTTACAAATGCACAATAAATAAAATGTAAAAGTCAGGTCTTGGGTTTGGATGAGCAACAGGGTTTTTAGCGCTAGGGCAGGCATCGTCAACCAGACGGCACAAAGCCCTTGTTGGTCGAGCCCGGGTGCGTACAGCCAGCAGCTGCCTAGCCCAGAGTCTGCCAGTCTCTAAAATCGGCTTTTCTGCCCGACCATTACTATTTTTCAGAGGCAATCTCTTGTCGGCTTCTGTTTATCAAGATAATGACGTACAGTTTGAAATCTAGCCATTGCTGTAGGGATTGGTGCCCTTAGATGGTCCCTTTCACGGATTAGGGAGGTAGGCTGGAATCACTAGTAGTACTCTAGCACTTCAGGATTACTAGAATCAAAAAGGGTCTGGATAACTGCAAAATGCATTTTTTTTTCTTGTCATTGAAGTAATGCACTCAGATTTTCAGGGTGGGTTGGGTTTTTTCTGAGGCAGTTGTTTTTAAATCTGTCAGATAACTGAGTTTATTCAACACTTGTTGCTGTGATCGCTGGTCATGCTGCCATTTACAGGTTGCAATGATGACAGGGCTAGCTCAAACTTTCCTACTTTCAAAGTCAGTACACTCCAATATGTACATGTTTAATAATCTTTTAGAATTTGTTTTAACACTTTATTTAATACTCAGCCTTACAGACAACTGGCAAGTAGAACATCTGCATACATATACAGCACAGGGAGGAAAACAATATAAGAGACAGAAATACATCATGAGGTCTTATATTCTTACTGCATCAACATTCTGGGGAACAGGGTGATGGAACATGTTACAGGGAGCACCACAATTATACAAAATGTAACCTGAAATGGAGGTATTGTTCATGCGGTATACCTTTAAGTATGACCAGATGTCCAAGGGCCTGTTAGTGGTTAGGGACAGGTCTAGCCATGCCTCCTTCAAAGTCTTGGACCATATGACATACTTCAGCCATTGATCACTAGTTGGAGTGTTAGGGAGAATTCTCTTTTATGGCTAATTTCCCCTCACTCTTACCTGGGTTTTGCTATGTGTTTCTACCCGTTTTTGTGATTGTGGACTCTGAAGTACACCACTTCAGTAGCCACCCTTCTTTTTGTGTGTCACACAGCACCTTCAGTGCCGTGGCACAGGGTTGTCTTTGAGACTTCCCTCGACTCCATTTCTGAGGCGACTACGTCCCCCAGAAAAGGGTAAAGTTATCATTAACTTTACTTAGTCAATCTACCACAGATCCAGTACACCCATCTTCCATGGAGTACTGGAAAGGGTTAACTAGTATTCTTTTGCATCTGTACCTCCTAGAGCATTGTTTCGCTCTTTTAACATTTAGACTTGGCGGGTGGCAGTGGTATCTACCCTAACTTTTCTACCGCGATTATATTAGATAAACGTGGTACTTTTCTTGGCTATTATATTAGCCTCGAACATAAACCCGCTAGATCAAATCGTCTTTCTCTTGGCTCCGGTTGGGTTTATTCGCCATTTCTTTTTGTTAAATTCCTCCTTGTGTTTTACTTTGCGCGGCAAACTATGTTCGCCTTCTTTTTCACTGTCTTTTGGCGGGCTTCTGCCCAGAAGCCCTCCTCAATGCGCCTGGGTGTCTAGGTGGGCTGAATGTGAGGGATGGGTGTAGTCACCCCCTGCACAGGCTATCCTAGGAAACCCAAGTCACACTTTGTCATGACTGGCCAGGGTAGTTGTCCGGGCTGGACAACCCCCCCTGCTGGGTGATTGGCAGCCAGGCTGCATGAATGGGGGTTTTTCGCATAAAAGGCAGGTCTCTTGGACTAGAAGTCAGAGTCGCCACTGGAACTACAAGGAACCGAAGAGAAGCAGAGAGAACGACGGCTGCTGCAACTACCCCGTCCCGGTGAAGCCCTGCTGCAGTCCTGAGATATCTGCCCTTCAACGACTCAGAAGATCCAGTCCGGAGTCTTCTTCCCTTGAGCTTGGTGGGGATAACCAGCTCATCTTCTACAGCCAGAGGATCCTCTTCCGTGGTCGAAATCGCTGAACACTGCTGTAACGGTCCGGATAGCCACCTGAAGAGCCTCTCCTGTTTTTAAGGAGCACACCTTTTATTCCTCATCACTGCTGCCGGCTTCATCCCTGTGTGGTGCAGACGCCCTTCAGACGTCCTCCTTCACAACGAAGCTCCAGGAATCGTGGTTCTGCGGGAAACCAACAGGAACAACTGCCAGGGCACTAGCTGCACCATTGGAACAAGGTACTGTGTTCTGTTGAGGAAACTGGGTGAATCCCTTTTTCTTCATTTCCAAGGCTTGCCCTTGTCTTCCCTTCTTA
This sequence comes from Ambystoma mexicanum, assembly GCF_040938575.1. NCBI lineage: Eukaryota > Metazoa > Chordata > Amphibia > Caudata > Ambystomatidae > Ambystoma > Ambystoma mexicanum. Next base: position 673,922,035 of record NC_090931.1, read on the forward strand.
GAACTTTTGCTTCCGAACATTGACAATATCGAAGTACTTTTGGCTACGTTGAATCGTGAACTGTCTGACCGTGTGATCTTAGGCAACTGGCCCTGGTGTCTTTCAACCCTGGCTCCGGCCCTTTGACCTCCTGTCTCCGAGTGTTTGACTCTACCTGCCTAACCAAAATATTGCCTGTGATTTTTTGCCTCCAACTCCCTCTGGGCATCTCAGGTGCTAAGTGTGTTTTTGCCCCGGTAGCATTTCATGTCACGGATATGCGTTTGTTTAGTAGACCGAACTGTCAAACAGTGATCGCAATCGTATTCGCAGTAACGGGTTTTGTTCATAACACCGGTTCATTCGAACACAGGGTATTTACCTTGAGACTTACTGTACAAAGTGAATTGGTTAGTTGTAGTATATTTAACGTGTGGTTTTTACTGAAGTTTAATAGAAGTGTTGTGCTTATAACGAATGGTTTAAAAATAAATGTACTTCTATTTTTCTACCTGAAACCTTGAGTCAGTGTTTGCTTGAGTCACAGTAATTGTGGTCCCTTTGTGTAATCTCTGCTACTGCTCATATACTCGAGAGAAGCCTGGCTGCTCCGCCACTGCTACCACTCTGACATAGTAGTACAGGCTTGTACCAAAGTTAAAACTTGTATTGCCACCTGTAGTCTTAATTGTGTGTAGTGGTCCTTAAGGGCACTGCACAGGATTCTGCGTAACATGGAGCCCTTTGGTGGGTTCACTGCAACAGAATACATATTTTTGCTAGCAGGAAACCCAGATACAGCAGTTTGAGCGTGCAGTGCAGCATCTCCCCAGTAAGGAGCTCATGGTGGCAACAATCAAGACGGACACAAGTGATCAGTTCAAGGATGTTTATTGAACAATGAATGCTGTATGTAGGCTGAAAAAAAAAACACCTATTCTAAACCTAAATCTAAGATGGGAGCAAGCGTTGATCATCAAAAGAAAATAAGGCAGTCCTAGTTGCGTTGTGTCAAATAAAAAGGCCATATATTAAGAAACCTATTGCCAAACCTTACAACTAATATATAAAAGGGTGCGGGATAGTTTTCAAGAAAACTAAGACGTGGTCTCAAATAGTAGGTCCGGGTGCGGTAGCCTGGGTCTCCCTTCCCCATGTTTTGAGCATGGGGTCAGGTGGGATCGTGGAGAACAGCACACTCTTGAGCTTTCCCAGCACGAGAATATGACAGTTCAGCTTTCATCTATCAGGACCATCAATGGCCAAGTCTTGTTTCACTTGAAAGTCTCTTTCCTTCAAGGACCCGAGGTCTAAAAAAAAAAAAAATAAAAAAAAAAAAAAATTCGCCTCAGGGTCCCTCTTCTGGGCACTGCCCACTCACGTATCATATTCCACAATTTTATACATCGCACTCCTTTTCTCAATTAACTTTTGGGTGATAGCTTCACTCCTGGATCTCCCTCGGTTGGGCTCGGACCATTCTCTTCTGTAAGCCGGATCTCCATCGGATCGGCTCAGACCCTTCACTTCTTTATTTCTCTTCTGACAACTACTCCCATCATCAGATGCGATAGGGACGCCAATCAAACAAAGGGTGGTGGCCTAGCCTTTATTTTCCAAAAGTGCACTTAAACTTAGATCCATCCCCAACCTCCAGATCCCATTGGCAGAATGACTCTCTCAAACTACCCATATCTCCCAACCAAACTACTACAGTGCACCTTATTTACAGGCCTCCAGGTCCCATCTCCACGTTCATTGAGGACATTTCATCCATCCTTGCCACCAATACTAAATCTAACTCACAAATACTCCTACTTGGCAATTCTAATCTAGGGTACCAAGATGCGAATGACACCAAAGCCCTTGACCTAGCAAGCACTTTAACAGACGATGGCCTTACTAAACACATCAAAAAGCCTACCCACAATAAAGGACGTACCCTTGACTGAGTTGCAGACCTGAACTGTGCTCTCAACTTGATCTCAGTTACACCTTGCCATTGGTCTGATCACCACAAAATAATCTTCTCTATCAATTCCAACCTCCAAACGCCCAAACCCAATCTCGCCCCTTCCATCCTTACTCGTAACAAGAAGGATATTTCGACAGAGAAACTTCTCCCTCCTATTCTCCCCTTGCTTAATATTGCATCGACCACCTGTTATGATCCCACAGTTCTAGTGGATACTTATAATCAGACCTTGCTAAAAGCTCTCAATGCCATAGCACCATTAAAATTACGCATACAAAAACCTTGCCAACACCATAACTCCTGGTTTACTCCACATCTCAGAGATCTTCGCAAAGAAAAAAAAAGGCTGTGGCACACTGGAAAAGTATACCATTGCTAGTTTACAAAAGTATCTTTTTTTTTTAAAACTCTTTTTCATTAACTTTTACAACATATTTCAACCATTCTCCCAACAACCCCCCCCCTTCCTTCTCACCTTTCCTTTCTCTGAGGCAACTTCCATTCCATCCCGACTTGCTTTCTTCCCGGTCCGTTGACCACTTCTCATTGTAATTCAAGCAGTCTTAAGCGCAGCGGACACCACATTACTCTGCAATCGTCCCAAAGGAAGGTTAGTATATCCCCCCCAGACCGCTGCAAAGTTTTGAACCTTGTTGTCCATGGCATATGTCGCCCATTCAAGAGATACTATTTCCCAAACTTTTCGCAGCAATTCTTGCATCATGGGGGTTCTGAACTCTTCCATCTTTGCGATATTATCCTCATAGCCGCCAATGTTAATATCAGTCCTGCTTTCTCCCCTCCAGCACCTTCCCGGAATTCCCGGATACATTATACATTCTGTGAAGACGAGCTGGTGTATAGTGCCATCCAACCAAAATCTTGTACCATGCTTCCTGTAGTTGGGAAGCTTTCGCCAGCTTGGGAACCCTCCTCCACAACCTTTCCCATTCCTCCCTGCTTATTTCTCTCCCCAGGGCATGATTCCATTTCTGCATATACCCCCATCGTAGGCCCGCATTCTCACTATCTAGAATCTTACAAAGGTTCGAGATTAGACCCTTCACTCCGGCATTAAATAGGAGAAAGTTTTCACATTTTGTTGGCTCCCAGGATGCCGCCTTCCTATTCACTGGGTGCAACACCCAGTGCCTTATTTGTGCGTATCTTAGCCTTTCTCCTTGTATCGCATACTCCCTTTCACAGTCCTCAAAAGTCAACAATTCCCCCCCTCGAAACATCACATAACTTCCTGCAGCCTCCCTCCTGCCACTGCTTAAACGCCCCTTTTTCCATTCCTGGCGTGAAGTCCCTGTTACCAAAAATCGGCGTGAAAGGGGAAGGCAACGTTGCGATTCCTTTGGATCCCAACAGTTTATGCCAGATGTCCGCCATAAGCTTAGTTATTGAGCTCTCATTAGTGTGTAGGCCTGTGGGACTTAGGCAACCAAAGAACTTCTGCCAAATTACGGTGAGCCACTGCCCTATCCATATTTACACATAGCTTATCTTGCGAACCCTCGTCCCCCTCATTCCCTCATCACCCGCAACTGCACTGCTTCGAAGTACCTCCTAAAGTTCAGTAGCCCCAACCCTCCTTCCTCTCTGGGCGCCATTAGCAAGCACTTGCTGACTCTAGCTCTCTTCCCTTCCCATAGGAATTCGTTGGTTAGCGTCCCCAATTCCCTAAAAAACCCTAAAGGTACTGTCTGCGGAATCGCCTGAAATAGGTAGAGCAGTGTCGGGAGCATGACCATCTTAACTGCTGCGATCCGTCCCAACCATGAAACCCTGAGATTTCTCCACCTCTGGAAGTCCCTTTTAATTTCTTTCAGGAGGGGGGAGGTAGTTAGCTATACCAGCCCGTAAGGGATGTCGTAATCCTGAATCCCAAATACCTAATACCCCCGGTCTCCACAGAAAGGGAGTACTTATCTTTTATGTATCACGCTCCCCTCCCCTAAGCGTGAGATTCAAAATTTCAGACTTGTTACTATTGATCTTTAACCCCGAAACCTCCCCAACTCCTCCAGCAGATTCGTACTAGCCCGTATTAAATTAATTGGTTCTGTCAGAGTGAGCAGCATATCATCAGCGAACGCTGCTACCTTCCGTTGCCCCCCCTCCAAAGGGAATGTCCTGTACACCCCCCCCCTGCTTCCCTCATCGCCTGGAGAAGAAGCTACAAATAAATTGCATAAAGCATTGGGGAGAGAGGGCAGCCTCGTTTCGTACCTCTATGCAATCTGACAGTTGTAGACATCACCCCATTTACCGGACGGGGCCTGATAGTTGGCTCGTAGCATTGTTAAAAATTCCTCTCCAAATCCCATCTGCTGCAAAACCCGGAACATAAAGGACCACTCCACGTGGTCAAATGTTTTTTCTGCATCCAAAGCCAGAAGGACTGCGGGAGTGTCCGTTCTCTGCACCTTTTCTACTAAGTGGGCGACACGCCTTATATTGTCTGCTGTTTGCCTACCCCTTACGCCCGCCTGATCCGGGTGTATCGGTCCGGAAGTCAGTTCTCAAGTCTGTTCGCCAAGATCTTAGTAAAGAAGATCTTGGCGTCAGTATTTATCAGCGCGATAGGCCTATAGGACGTTCTCTCCTTCGGGTTCTTATTGGGTTTGAGAATAAGGGTTAACTTAGCCTCCTCCATGGAAGGAGTTATTCTGCCTGTCCGCCTGAATGTGTTAAAGAGCGAGGTCAGATGCGGGATCAGCAGCGTGCCAAATGTTTTGTAAAAAGATCTGGTATACCCATCCGGGCACAGGGCTTTGTTAGCCTGCAATTCCCTAATCATCCTCCCTACTTCCTCCTCTGTAATTTCCTGATTGAGGACCTCCCGTACCTCCCCTCCCTATTCTCCCCAGCTGCACCTTTCCCAAAAACCACTCCTGTAGGTCAGCCGAGGATTCTGCGAGGCGTACAGTGAATCGTAGTACTCTGCAGGCGTTTCTTGTAATTCCTCTAGGCGTGTAACCCTTTCCCCTGCCCCCGTTTTCAACGCCGTGATCGCATTCCTCAATCTCGACCCCCTAAGGAGGCGTGCCAGCAGCTTTACCTGCCTTTGCATAATATTTCTGGCGCAGCGCAAGCAGGGCTCCTTTTTTGGTCCGGAGAACTTCTAGTTGTCCCAACGCCCTCCTATATTCCGTCATAGCAGACCTGGTCGGAGTCATGCCTGCTTTTTGCCTAGCTGCTTCTACCTCTGCTTCCAGCTCCATTTCTAGTGTCTTTAGTTGCCTGTCCGTAGGGTGGCTGCTACTATTAATTCCCCCCTAAGAGTAGCCTTAAATGCGTCCCATCTGACCTCTTCACTCCCATCTCCCTCCCTGTTAAGAGCGAAGAAACTTTTGATCTTTTCTTCCATTTCTCCCCTAATCACCAGATCTCTTAATAAAGCCCATGGGTATTTCCATCCCCACACCCTCCTTTCTTTGCGCCCCAAGTCCAAAATGATGGAGACTGCCAAGTCCAAAATGATGGAGACTGCCTTGTAATCTGCTATTCCTAAAGGGCCCGTGTTCACCTCCCGGAATCCACCCACCAATCCCACGGAGACTCAGATATAATCAATTCTGGACTGCAACCCATGGACCCCCGACAGGAAAGTATATCCCTCCTCCTTCCCCCCCTCAACTCCCGCCATGTGTCTCGCAATCCCATCCTTTCAATTCTAACCTTCAATGCTAGTGACATTACCGCCCCCTCTTTCCTGACCACCAAATCTATCCTGTTCCTTGTCCCAAGCAATGTTAAGATCTCCCATCAGGATTACTTGGCCCCAGGCCTTCTCTTCCAGCACCCCCAACACTTGCTGTAGAAACTGCTCCTGCCCAGAGTTTGGTGCATACACTACTGCTGTGGTGTAGGGGAGGTCCTGAAACTTCCCCCTGGCCATAATATACCTCCCCTCCCTATCTCGTATGACATCCCCAATCCTAAAGTCAACCGTATTTCTAATAGCCAGAGCCACTCCTTGTCTTGCTATCGCTAGTTGCATGTAAAATCTGATCAAACCCCTGCAATTTCAACCGCCCCTGATCCTTGGGCAATAGGCGAGTTTCCTGAAGCCCCAGAATATCCGGCCCCTCTTTCCTTGTGAACTGTTCCAGCTTCTTCCTTTTAAGGAGGGGTGTTCAGCCCTCGTACATTATGCGTTAACCACTTTAAGGATCACAAACCCACTCGTTTCCTGGCTGTCCCTCCCTCCTTTTCACCTTCCTTTCCACAAGTTGCCTCATCCCCTCCCCTCCCCTCTCCCCCACCCCCCCTGCTCCCTCCTCCTCCCCCAACCCCTCCTGGAAGTACATTTCCTTTCCGCTTCTCCTCCACTCCTAACTCGGGCATTCCCGGCCATTCCGTTTCAAAATGGTTGCTCCCCCACAGACCCCAAAACCTCATTACTCCTTTTAGAGGCCCATCACCCCTTGTACTGCCATATTACATCAGGGGCTCTCTTGTGTTCCCTTTGCCAGCTCTCCGTTGTTTTCCTTTAGTCTTGATCCACTCTCCTGCAAACCCCTTCTCCTTTTCTCCCCAACCGTCTACCATTCCCATGGTCTCGGTCTGGACAGATTGCCCACCCCCTGCAAGCCGGATCCTGAGGCGTTTCTTCTAGCTCTATGTGCAAGATATCCACCCCTTCCTGCACCGAGGTGATGCGCTTTTGACTCCCTTCCCATTCAAAAACCAATCCAAACGGGAAGGTCCATTTGTACCGTATGTCCTTCTCCTTTAGCGCTCTAATACTGGGCTCATTTGCCTCCTCTTTGTGAGCGTACCACTCGCCAGATCTTAGTACAATGCGTTCTGTTGCCCCTTGTACACGATGGGTTCTCGTTTTCTCGCTGCCAGACGGACTGCTTCCTTCTGGGCATATCTAGTGAAGGCTGCGAGGATATCTCTTGGCCTTGCCGCTCGTCCGTTAATCAGTCTCCCCACTCTGTGTACTCTATCCAATTCGATCCTGCTCGGATTCTCTTCCTCCAGAATCACTGCAAACACTTCTTGGACCACTGTCTTTAAATCTCTATCCAACACCGATTGCAGCAGCAATTTTATCCTTATGTTTACCTTCCGGGATCTATTTTCCAAGTCTTCCACCTGGATTTCCCGGTTCCGAGTTGCTACATCAAGCCTCTCTATAGCTTCACTATTTGCTGTGGTTTCCTTTTCCAATTCCTGAAGACCCTTTTCCAAGAGATCTGTTCTCTCACCTAGTTGCCTCATCTCTTGTCTGATCTCTCCAAGGGCCTCATTCAGATCAGCTCGCATAAGTTAAAATTGGTCTTGGAATGTCTTTGCCAAATTAGTCTGCAGAGTTTGTAATTCACCCAAGAGATCCTGTCGTGACATCGGAGTCAAACCTTCCGTACCGCCTTGTGGAGTGCCTTCCCCGACCTCTTCCTGGCCCCTTCCTAGTGTTCTGCGCAGACCACATTGCGTGAAGGGTGCCCGATGTGTCTCCTGAGGCTTGGGGAGGCTTTCCTCCGTTTCCCTTTTGTTTTAGTGGTCATAATCTGCTGCCTTCCGTCTCCCACTGCACTCTTTCTGCCAACCAGTGCCTCTTGGGTCTTCGCGTCCCACTTCAGCCTTCCTTTGCACTCCGACGTGGGATGGCCTCTCCCCTTATCCAATTACTCTGGACAGCCCTCTCGGGGGAGCGCGTGAAAACAGAGTACTAATGCTGACTCCCGGTGGCCCAGGGTAGGCCGATCAGTTCCAGGGGAGACCGCACACGTCAGTGCCCTGCACAGGCCACTCAAACTTTGGCTTCCTTAATTTATGGGAGGCCTCCCAGCTCTGCCCACTTGTGCCAGCGGGCACGGATCTTCCCGGGACCCTCCTCCCCCCACCTGGGGGCTTAATGTCCTCCTTCTGCTTCCCCTCCTCCAACGGGGGGCACAGTTTTCTAGTGTCTTATCTCCCCATGCTCCCCTCCACAGGGGAGACCCAGTTTGCTATTCGATAATGGCGGCCTTTCCCATGAAACAGAGGAGTGGGGCCCATGAAACAGAGGGGTGGGGCCCTCCCTCCGGCCTCCTTGGGGTGCCCCTTACCTCCTCTCCGCCGGATCTCCTCCCGTCTCTCCCTCTATGGGCCCGCTCAGCCCCCGCTGCGGGACATTGCTGGCTTGGCTGCCCCGTGATATGCACAGAGCTTTGCTGCTCTCAGCTCCACCTGAGACAGCCCGCTCCCCGCGCTGTCTTCCTCGAGGTCTCGGGAGTTCGGCGCCGAGCCGCACCTCCTGCGCCCACCTCGCTCCACCGGTTTCCCGCACCTCCTCAGGTCTGTGCAGGTCCCGGCCGCCCTCGTCCGGCTCTCCTCCTTTGGTGTCGGGCAGACGCCTCCTTCCCGCGCCCGTGGACCTCACTTCTGCTGCCTTCCTCTGCTCACCGCCCCCTCTCCTTTCTGCCAGAGTGCTTACATAACGGGCCGCTCACAAAGCCGCTAACGCCCCGGTCAACGGAGAGCACTCGGCGTCCTGCAGGCACTTCCAACGTCGTGCAGTTCCTACAGCAGCTGACGGGGCGATTTAGGGGCTCTGGAGGGGTGGTGGGACACCCATTCCAGTTCCAAGCCGCGGGAAAGCTGTCGGCATGTCTACTCTGTGCCGGCTGCCATTTTTCATCCCAACAAAGTATCTTAACCAATGCCTCCTCTTTTTTTATAAAGAAGCCATACTTACAGCTAAAAAAAAGACATTTACAACAAACGTATTTTATAAGCAGAATCCAACACAAAAGAAATATTTAAGATACTTAAGGAACTATAGTGCCCTGTAGCCACCCTCCGGATATTGGTACCCCTGACATTGCATCCAGCACAAACATCCAAAAGGCACTCTTAGATAAAATCTCTACGCTTCAAACTAAAATTAACGCCAAAAGAAACAACCTCTTAGAGTCAGCACTCAAATCCCAGTCATACAACCTCACCACCTCCAAACACACCTCTAAACCGTTCAGCTTCACACCTCTCTCTGTACAGGAAGTTGAAAATATTAAGAAGCTCAAACCTTCCAATTGCCAAGGGGATTCATGCTCAGCTCCTATCATCAAGGAGGCTGCCCATGACCTTGCGCCTTTTATCACCACCTTCATAAATGCCTCCTTAAAATGTGGAATTGTACCCGATAACCTCAAGGATGCTTGGGTTATCCCTTTAATCAAAAAGCCTACACTGGACCCAAGTAACCCGTCCAACTATAGGCTGATTAATACTGTGCCTTACTTACTACTCAAAATTCTGGATCATGCGACGTACCTCCAAATTCAGGATTACCTCGAAACTAATAAACTACTGGGTCTCCGGAAATCAGGTTTCCGCCCCAAACATGGAACCAAAACTGCCTGGATTGACAACACAAATTGAGGCAGGATTCATGTCCCTTGCTTTCACACAGTTTGCAGGATTCATGTCCCTTTCTTTCGATTGTACGGGGATTTTGCTTGACCCTCAGTATGACCACTTTGACGTATTTTCAGTGGCCCTCCTACGCCCTTCCGATATCTGTAGTTTCTCATACATGGGGCTCAACCAGAGCCACCACGATGTGGCGGTTTCCCTCTGCAGCTGGTCTCCCCTTTAACCCTGGTTAAAGTTGTTTCACAGTTCATAGAACTTGGTTGAAACTTGCTACTTTGCGATTCCCACTCAACACAGCCTGGTTCTTATCGTTTCCCCTTCGACTCACCAGCTGTGATGAACCTCTTGGCTTTTCTTCTTCATTGGAGTGAAGGCCTGTACCACGATCGTGGGAGCTTCCCTCGCTCCTGCCGATTGGCGTAGGCGTGCTGTGCTCTGTGTACCGTTGACATGTGCTGCAAGACACTTGTGCTATTGTTCACGGTCTTAGGCTTCCTTCGTCAAAGGTTCTGCGGGTCTCGGACAAAAAGTGCAAGGTCACTTCTCTCCTCACCACCCTCTTGATTCCTCCCACCTTCGTCCTTCTCTCGAACTGCCACGCCTGTTTAGCCGTCTCGTGCGGTCTGCTGTGCTCTTACTGCGCTCTCAGGCTCCACCTTTTATCCCTGTGGGGAAGGAAAAGGGCCATCAGGTGTGTGTGTGTGTGTGATTCTGAATTGCCTGACTTTGCCTGACCCTTTTATTGGGACATGTCACGTAAACTGCTCTGGTGTTAATCCGTTGTCCTTTGTGTTTGGAAGGGGGGGCAGTGTTTTTGAATGTCCTACATGAGCGGATGGGGAAAGGGTGTCAAAGGAAGGGGGACGCCGCGTCTCACCCATCAGTGTCCCACTCCCTGAGGACCCCCCATTCAGGTGATCCACCCGCACCAGTCCACCACCAGGAACTGGATCCAATCGCGATGGCCATCTGGATGACAGATTCTCGAGGTTTAGACAGGGAGACACCTTCAGGTTTCTCACACCCCATAGTCCCCAAACAGAGTTGTGTGCTGTAAGGTTACGTTGTTAAGAGTATCACATATAGCACCCCAGTGCATGGGCAAGTTGTTATAGGAACACAGCCCATGCATATAACCTGCATCCACGGTATTGCATATCATGCAAACACCAGTGCAGTCCTGCCTGAAGGGCATCATTCTGGCAGGTGTATAATGCCATTTGTTCACTACCTCGAACGGAATAAGTCAAAAGCAGGCATTTAGTGAGACTTCCCTGGTTAGACTGCTCATATTCCACCATACTTCATCTGTTATGTCTATGTCAAGGTCTCCTGCTTATTTGCTTCGAACACTACGGGAGCCATCTCAACACAAGTCTGTAAGGTTAGCAACGGTGCTTGTGCTTCCGAGTCCCAACTCCCACAGAGTCCGATAGGACTCTATGGGAATGGGGACTTACATTTTACCAGCGCCTGACTTCCCAAGCCGCTGGACTTGTAATAGCCTGGTATTCCTCCACAGTCCTCTTCCTCGTCTCAGTACCAAAGTGGTGGGAATGAATGGAAGTATGCATAGCTCCCAGTTGTCGCTTCCTTGTTTTGGTAATGACCTGATATTTCTCTGAACTAACCAAAAGAGGCTGATGTGGGTTTAACCTTGCCACATATGGAGGTGTCCTCATAGTTGGTCTCTTCCTCGTCCCAGTATAATAATGGCATTTCCGAGGGTCATTTTGAAAGGAAGGAAAGGGTTGGCAGTAACCTATAAAGGATGCCGAGACTGAAGGTTCATTGAGAAAAGGGGATGGGGAGACAATCACCCAAGGACGTGGTCTCCCCACTTTCCAAATCTCCTCCACCCAGGTGATACTCCCTCACATATACACCCCCAGGATCTGGATCCAAAACCGATGGCCTTTCCTTGGCCACCTGAGCACAGGATGTTGGGATGTTGGGGAAAAGCAAGTGAGACCGCCCTCAGGTTCCTCACAGAGGACAGGGTGCATCTTGTATTCAAGGCGGATAAACACGCTGACAAACATAATTAACGCTCAGGGGTTAAGCTAAGGGCTGGGGGTTTTGGAGTCATTTGGTGTCCAGGGGGAATTTTCGAAAGCATCCTGGTGGAAGTCAGTCCAGAGGGCCTCAGAAATTTGGCAAACCCTTCATTTCGGGGTGCCTTCGAATATATCATGCTGCCAACTGTGTTGCGGCCAGGCTCCACTGGTTCTGGCGGGCCGTATCTTCTGACCAGTGGGTGAACAGGATTGTTCGGTGGAGGTACCAGATTTGTCTCACCCCCACATCCCCCAAAAACCCCTTTGCTTGTGAGTGTTGGCGACTTTGCTGCCCTGGAGGACAGAGTGCGCTTTGGCCATGACCCAGAGTGTCCTGGAACTTTTGGAGAAGGAGGCAATCTAGGAGGTTCCCCGTACAGAGAGGGCCATGGGATTCTATTCTGTTATTTGTGGTGCCCAAACCCAATGGCATGTTATGGCTGATTATGCACCTCAAGAGGCTGACCAAATTTGTGCAGACTCTGCATCTCAAAGAGTATGCAACAGATCTTCCCATTGTTTGAGGATTTGGACTTTTTGGTGTCCCCGGTTCTCCAGGATGCCTACTTTACATGCCCATTCAGAGGTTGCATCGTAAGTATTGGCGATTTCTCTTTCTGGGCCACCATTTCCCGTTCCGGGCCCTTGCCTTCCACCTGAAGTCTGGTCTCACGGTATTTACGAAGGTGTTAGGCCAGGTAGTGGCATGCCTTCATGCCAGGGGGGAATACAGTTATTTCCGTATTTGGATGACTGGTTACAAAAGGCTAGCTCCAGGGAGCTGTTGATGGAGCAGATAACCATCATCTGTGGAGTATTGACAGCTCTGGGGTTCCTGATCAATTGGGACAACTCTTGTTTGGAGCCTGTTTCTGGACCTCAGAGGGGCAGGTTCTGCTGCCAATAGACCGGGCAGTCCACCTGCAGCATCTTTTGGGGCTTCTGCTGAGCAAGACTGGGTTACAGTCAGGGAGGTTCTCCGGGTACAGGGTCACATGGCAGTGTGCATCTTTGTAGTCTCATGGGCATGTCTGCACATGCGACCTCTGGTGTCCACTTACACCGCTCTTGGAGGACTGATTCCAAGATGTACGAGTCATGGACTGCCATTCTCCCGGACCTGAGAGGTCAGCTCCAGTGGTGGATGGACCTGGACAACCTGTTTCAGGGTTTTCCATTGGTTCACCCCTTACCGAACATTGTTACTACCAACGCCACTGGCCTCATGTGGGAGACAGTGTTTAGGGCCCAGGGTGCTCAGGGGCGCTGGATGCCGATACAATCATCCAATTGGAGGGAGCTTGCTGCGATTTTCCTGGCTCTACGACAGTTTTCCCATACCATCCGATGGTCAGCTGTCCTGGTCCGGACAGACAATATGCCAGTATTCGCATAGCTCAATGGACTTGGTGGTACAAAGTTGCATCGCCTGGAGTCTCTGGCGTTCCAGTTGGAATGCTGTGCAGAGAGCAACCGGTTGTCTTTGCAAGCAGTTCACGTCAGGGGGGTGGACAACGTACAGGCCGATGGCCTGAGCAGGATTTCCCGATTGTCCAATTGGTTCTAGCACAGGTCGGTGTTTCGCATGATCTGTCGGACGTTGGGGTCAGTCAACGGTGCTGCACCTGTTTGCCATCATTGATGGATGCTCAACTGCCCCGGTTTTGCTGCAGGTTCATCTCCGGGGGCTTGGGAGTGTGGATGCCTGGACACTGTAAAGGCCACACAGGCTTCTTTATTTATTTCCTTTAATCCAACCGCTTCCTAAGGTGCTGCTGAAGATTCAGGACTCGTGATCAGAGGTGATTCTGGTGGCACAGGTGTGGCCAAGGCCCTCTTGGTATCTTTTTCTTCTCAACCTAGCTGTGGCTCCAGGAGGATTCCTGCCCTCGTTCCCATGCCCACTCTGGATGTCTCTCGTATTCCAACTTGGGAGGTTTGGTGGTTGAGAGGCAGGGTTAATGCAGGCAGGGCTTAACTCCTTGATTGGCATTAGCTATTCAGAAGTCCAGGCGTCCCTCGAAACTGTAGGTGTATGAGGCGCACTGGAAAAACTTTGCAAGGTGAGCTAGGAAGCTGGTGCACGCCATCGACAGTTCTGTACCTTAAACTTTGCGGTTTCTGCTGGATGGTGGGGACTTGGGTCTCGCAGTGTCCTCACTTAAGGAGCAGTGGGTGGGAGCAGTGGGCGGCAATCTGGGCTTTCAGGGAGCCCTGGGTTCTCAGTTACAGATGTTAGTCATTGGTCTCTCGGCTGGTAAATAGTTTTGTCTTGTCTAAACCAATGGTGAGTGCTGGTGTTCCTCCTGGGGACCTTCCCTTAGTTTTGTGTGCTTTGCAGGATGCTACCTTTGAACCAGTGGTGTCCATTGATATCAGGTTTCTCACATGGAGAACAGTGTTCTTGGTTGCGATTATCTCAGCAAGGAAGTTGATGTGCACGGCTCAGTTCCTCCATGTTCTCCCGGATTCTCTGGTTCTTAGATGTGATCAGTTTCTTTCCTCAAGACCTTTCAAAGTTCCACCAGGCACAGTATATTGTGCTGCTGTCCATCTTTCCCAGTCCCACCTCGCCTAAAGAGGAGTGGTGGCATGAATTGGACGTGAAACAAGCGGTCTTGGCCTACGGTGTCTGTTTGTTGCATTTGGGAGTTCAAAGCCTGGCCTGGATCCATCGGTCACTACAATTATCCATTGGAGTAGGCAAGCCATTGCCTTAGCCTATTCTGGGGCACAGGGCTCTTTGCCGGCTTCTGTTCAGGGTTGCTCTACAACAGGCATGGCGGCATGGAAGGGTCTTCCTCCTTTGGGCAGAGGGTGCTGGGACTGCGTCTCAGAGTTGATTTTTTGTGGTGTTCTGAAATAAAGTTGGTTATGAGATGTTGCAACTACAAACTGGTTGTCCGTGGTTACTGGTGTTCATGGATTCATTTTTCACTGCTCTTTGGTATGCCTCACAAGTAAGTACTGGGATGAGTAAGAGGGCAGTGGAGATAACATTAGTTACGGTAATCTTCATTACTTCTAGTCTTACTCTTCCTTGTCACTGCACTTACGGCACTCCTCACCCATCCCAGACCTGCCAAGTCTCCAGGTTTCGCCCAGAGAATACAGGTTTCCACGCTCTTCTCTGGGTATCCGGGAAAGAACATGGAGCACGGAATTTCAAGCGTACCAGTAACTCTGCCCACACCTCCATGGGATTGGCTACAAAAGGACGATTAGCGGCCAATTACATGGAGGTATGGGCCGAGACACTGCATGGAGCGGAAATCCCACCGATATCTGGCACAGCGTCACTGTGCCATCAAAAGAAACCCAATTAAGGTTTAAAGAGGTCTCAATTTTCTCCCTTCAAGCAGATAGCAGTGACATATTTACGACTAGCCAGGAGTCTTCAAAACACACATCCCCCATAGTATACTGCTTCTAACAGTTGTACTTTGGCTATTGCAATGCAGATAGTTGTCTGGCAGTAAAAGCCTTCCTGCTCATTAACCCTTATCCTTTTTCCCCATCTCTTTCTCACTGCTCCTCCTTAAACGGAGTCCTGAAGAAGCACTTTAAAAATCCTGGTGGCAGTCCCATTACGTGCAATCATGCATGTATACAATGTATGTAAGCTTCATGGTAAACAATCTGTAGGCAAAATCAAAGCACACGTAGCCAAGGCAGGTTATTCTTCTTTTAACCCCTGCTCATACCTGCCTACATTTGAAAACCCAAAACCAAGATGTATGCCCCGCCCACATCCACACAAACTCCGCCCAGTTGTACACAGCTCCACCCACCTATCAAAATGGTAAACTCGGTTGTTGTAGCTGTCATTAGAAACGTTTGCATTTTGCACTTTACATACAGTGGAATGCAATAAATGTGAATGTCCAAGCACATGCAATATCAAAACCGATTTTATTGTAGCTCTAAATTATGCTTCTTGGCAACATTTCCATCAATCAAAAACATGCAGAAAAAATGGTTGCAATTCCCACGCTTGTTCCAACTATGAAGACAAGCACATTATGCCTTCTCACCATGAATCTCCACAGTATACGCGGATTGCACCTTCCTGAGCAATGGCTTTGTAAAGTCCATGTCAGAACAGCACTTGCCATTCAACATGTTCACCTTGCATTTAATAAGGTTTCCAAGAGTTTTATCAGCAGCAAGAGAGGCACAGAATTTGGTCGTTTTTCCCAACCATGCTGAAGATCCTCTCAGGGTCTGTACTGCTGTGTGGTAGAATAAGAACAGCCTTGGCAACTTTGCTAAGGAGTGGGAAATTAATGTTGCCAGTCACAGGGTTTTCCAATTTTGAAATCCAGTCCCAAAACGGAATTATCACTTTGCAATTGCTCATCTGGGAGTTGCACGAGCTGGTATTCTCAGAATTCTACACCTAGCCTGTCTACCTCCCTAGCCTTCAAAAGGTTTGGGAAGTGCCTCACCATGTCTTCCAGGCAGTCTCCATCACAGCTTTGCCTCAGAATGGGATTGAGGAAGAAAGCGCTCCTTATTATTTGTTCCTCCCGTGGAAGCTTTTTCCTAATGTAGGTCACACACTGAGCAGAACACATCCTTATATCTGCATAAAACCTTTGCAGTGTACTTGGCAGCAACTCATCATCATACTGTCTAATGAATTGCTTGATGGCACACCCAATGACAATCTTGTTGTCCAGCTGATTTGGTGGCAAAAGGCCACTGCCGGTAGCCAATCGGACGGGACCCGGAAACTATCAAAAACCATCCCCAGAGAAATCGTTAAAAACCTGAGTTTAGGCTGGTATGCCCTTGCAGTATAAGTGCCCGTTGTGTACCTGTGATAAACTTTTACTGTCAAGTTTCTCCACCTGTCCAAGTTGCAGTCCACTGAGGTAGTGTTTAGCTTTCTTTTATTCAACATGTGGGCGGGGTGCTGAGGGTGTATCATGTGGGTGTGGTGTCCAGTGACAGATTTTTGCCTTTCAAATGTAGACCGTCTGGCCCACCCTAGTGCGAGTGCAAAATCTTTCATGATGTGTAAGGAGGTATTGTAACTAACATGTCAGGGATGGGAGAGAATTGTACTCTCTGGAGGGGTGGGCAGGAGTAGGCGTTAGTTAAAAGATGAAATGGACTCCTGAGATGGATCAAAGGTATGTGAGAAGGAAGAGTAGGTCTACGAGTAATCAAGATTACTGGGAAGTAACTGGGTCATTTCCTACCCAGCACCCTTTCCTTTCCCGACACAGATTACAAGTTTGCTGCAGCCACAGAGTTCTTATTAGCACTCATGTAACGTAACGGACTACTACATGGTGAAGAAACAAAAAATGCGATGGTAGTAAGGCCAAATTCTCTCTAAAAAAAGACAAAGAATCAAAAATTACAATTGACTGACTTTGACATGGCTACTCTCACGGTACACGGCCTGCGCAGTAGAGTGTTTTAAAGATGTCCACGGGAAGGTTGAATGAACTGCGCCTGCGCATTCGTGTGTTGGCCTCGTTCTGGATGGTGGCGTCGGCTGCAGGATCGAAGACGAGGTTATGTAGACTTGTTTAGAAATGTGTCCGTTTACAGAGTGCCTCCCACCACCTAGTTACAATTCATCTGGTGCTGAGGAGAGATTCTAGTTTGGGGGGCGGGGAGGGGGATTTTTGTTGGACCGTTTCATTTTATTGTGGTCCCCTTAATGTTAACCCTAATTTATCTGCAAATATTAACCTGCAACATGAGGGAGCAGCACAAGCTCTATAGGCTAATGAGCTATGTAACGTACTGCAGTCAGTTTTGTTGTTTTGGTACTTTGCTGATGCGCAAAACAGTAGCCTTGTAATACTTAAACATGCATGTTAATCCCATTTTCAGTTTTTCATTCAATCGCTTGTGATTTTTTGTTTATCAACGTGGGAAGATCTTTCCTCGATAAGAGTACAAGCGTAACACAGGCGGTCGGAAAGCAATACTGGGTGCCTAGGATGTGAGGAGTGGAGGTAATGCCACTTTGTGCAAGCACGCAAGACCTTGCAGACAGAAGGAAAAGTACCACAGATCGTCAGGTGGAAACGTATGTTCTTGTGGTCGCTGCCCTCGTTTTTCTTTCAACTTGGCTTTAGCAATGAAGATACAGCGTTCAGACACGTTAATGCGCTCCTTTTTGCCACAAAAGGAATATCTCAAATGGAGTTTTTAAACTACCCAACCACCACACAATATATTCTGTTCAAAATAGAATTTGCATGCATGAAACCCAACGCGTTTAGGATCGTATACGAAGAACTGTAAATTGGGTACAAACCAAGCCAATTGAAACAAAGGTTTCTCAGCTAGAGGTCATTACTGATTGCACGCATTGTGTTCTCCCAAGCTTCCCAGACACGTAGGTGAGGCAATTGTATAATATAACAGCATACGTGCCAAAATGCACCATTCCACTCATGGGATATTAGTCCACCGTTGGGCTTAATTTTGCATCTGCGACCTGTAATCCTCGATATATAATGAGGAAATCCAGGACTGCAATTCACACAATGCAAAATAAATACAGGTCTCAACTAGTATTTCCTGAATGGAACGGGGACGCATTGGATGAAATCACTAATGTTCTTGAAATCTTTATTAGCTCCTGGTCCCTCCTCCTAGTACATATCTATGAAGTGTTGCATCCCCCAAGGAAGGTTTTTTCAAATTTTTTCTCCTTCCCACCATGAACCCGTGTCCCGCGCCCCCTTTGGAGATAGAGGTCCCGATTAGCCTGACGGACCCCAGTAAAAACATTTCCTACCTCAGGGAGCAAATTACCTTTAACAGGATCTGCTAGACGCCAGTAGTTGGCTGGCTGCAGGTCAGTTGGGCAAACGCCCTGTGGGTCTTGGTTTATGGCAGACCTGGGTCTAAAAGGAGGATTTAAGAAACACAGGACTTAAGAAACCATCCTGGCACTGATGATCATCAAACTACACCAGAAGTCATTCCCACATCAGTCATCAGCAAATATCTCAGAATGGTGGGTGATTTGGGGGATGAGTTTCGGATGACTTAATGAATATGCTAACATCATCACCATTTTAGAAAACTTTGTTCCTGATGCTTTTAGGATGACCTACTGATCTCTTCAAGATATTGCACGCTTGTCCCTGATTATTTGGGGACGATTCTGGGATGACCTGATGATTACTTCAAGAGCATTGCCATGAAACATGTTTGTTCTTGATGATTTGGGGATGACTTACAGATTACTTCAGAACATCAGAGTTTGTAGGATGATATGCAGACCAATACAGATGGTCATTCTGCTTTTGCTTAGTTGCACTTATGTTGAATGATCCCCCACTGTGGCAAGTGTAAAGCTTAAGACTATGTTGGACCAAAGTGGAAGCCAGAGGCCTAAACATAGCATGCACCCCCTGGGTGAGAATCCTTTGTCATCAAAAGCAGGAGCCCAGCATCCTCACATTCAAAAAAAATGTCAATACCGACTTGTTAGGCAAGAATTGGTGTAGTCCCACTGTGAGAGACTACACAACACTTATCTGCTTGGTATTAGGTAAGCCCACCTTTTGGTATAGGTCTGAACTACATAGGTTGACAGTAACTCAAGAGGGATAACTGTGCTGTACAAATGAAATCTGTAAATACAAGTAGCCAAGTCACTTGCACTCAAGATTTCAGTTATTAATAGTTATTTAACTAACATCATTTTTTTTAAATAAGCGGTCTTTCGAAAGGCAATTCATGTAACAATGTAAATATACTTTAAAATGACTTTTCAGAATCATAGCAAGTTAGTGGATACACCCTGTGGTAACTTCCATCACAAGGACAGTGATGGCATTTATATATCACTAGTTATACTGAGGTTGCAGAAAGGAAAGGTTTAAGAAAGTAAAAAGGTTAAACAGGCTCTCAGTATATGTGAGGACAACTAAATCTTCCAATGAAATCTAGACAAGCCTTTCCCAGTAGTACAAGACAAACCATATCAAAGTCAGTGGCCTAGAAGAGTCTGCAGGGACCCGGGACAGCCAAAGTCAATTTGAAACCGTCTCTGGAGCAGAGGCACTTCTTAGAATCAAAAGTCTTGCACAAAGTTAGAGAATTTGTTACAAAATCACTTGTAGAGTCACAAGCTGTGAAAACAGTTGGAATCAACTCTAAAAGTGAGTCACTGCAATTCCCAACTGAGAAAAGCAAGGCTACAAGACAGTGAGGTAAGTACCCAAAGTCTAAACAGTACCTCTGGTTTGAAGAGTGGTCCAGCTGGCTTCTGTCCTGCTATAGTGTTGCAGACCAGTGTGCCTCAGTCATGGGGACAAGAGGGAGGACATCTGTAGGGCTCCTGATGTGGTACTTCAGAGGTCGTTGGCAGCTACGGGCTCTTTTCGGTTCAGCAGCACTTAGCGGTTTTGTGCTTAGTAAACAGTTGGGCTTCCTTCACTCCTTGGGTCTGGTGAGAGGACTCTAGCTCTGGTCGTCCTGCTTGTGTGGGATCCTTTGGAGACTCCTGGAGTTCCTAGCTGGATTTCAGACGTTTCACTAGACTACAGATTACTTGACCCCTGCCACTTGCAGCAATGAAGAAGTACGGCCAGACAGGGAAGATGGTCCAGTGGAGTTCGTCACTGGGTTAGTTGGTCCCACTAAACCAAGGGGAGAAGTCGTTGATTCCGGAGCTTCTCTGTCAAAAAGGGAGTTTCAGCACAGCAGCAGGGCTTCACTGGGCAATTCAAAGGTCCAGGAGGATGCAGCAAAGTTCATTCACGGTTTCTTCGTACGGCGTTTCTCCCAGTGATCGACTCTGCCTCTAGTCCCAAAACCCTCACCTTTTAAGCAGGTTTCTCACATTCATGCACAGCCTAGGCTGTCAATCACACATCAGGGTCACTGTCCTGAAAGGACAGCCAGCCATTCAGGACTGGTTGCATTCAGGCATTCCTAGAGTCAAAGGACAGGGGAGTTTTGGACCCTCCCTCACATCCTGTACTTCCACACACACTGGAGCCAGAGGCGGGCCTCAGGGCTGAAGTGTGCCAAAGGCAATACAA
Organism: Ambystoma mexicanum; assembly: GCF_040938575.1. NCBI lineage: Eukaryota > Metazoa > Chordata > Amphibia > Caudata > Ambystomatidae > Ambystoma > Ambystoma mexicanum. The sequence goes on from NC_090931.1 coordinate 673,942,452, forward strand.
ACAAAGGGCTCCAAACTGACGCATAGAGTAAAACCCAAGAAAAACCCCACAAACAGAAAATGGCAAAAAAAGAAAAAAGGGGCCATTTTGATAAAATGGTCCCCCCTGGGTGCTATATTGCAGCTGAGGGTTCAGACTGCGGTAGAAAAGCATAAAGGTAGGATAAATTAAACCACTGCCACTAGCCATTTAAAAAGTAGGGAGGGCAACATACAAAAGTTACATGAGAATGTAGGCTAGGGGCTAGTAGGTAACCAGCACTCCACACACAAGGCATTGGGAAAAGGGGTTCTAGGTCATTTGGTCGAATATAAGTGGTCGACAGGTCAAATGGTCGAATTTTTTTTTTCCCCTCTCCTTCGGGGGGGGGGGGGGGGGGGGGGCCCAACCCCCTTTTTTCACCTAAACGAAAACCTAAACTATATATAAATAAATAAAAATTTGACAATTTGACCTGTCGACCAAATCGTGTCGACCATTTGTCTGTCGACCATTTGACTAGACACCGGGAAAAGGGTCTCCCTCACTTCAGAGTTAGAATTAAAAAGTCCTACAGTCCAGCAAGAGAGCTGGGGGTCTCCAAGGTTGAAGGACACAGAAATGAGAATTCTCCTCAAAATGACTGCACCAATATGTGCCAGTATTCACATGCACTCCTTCACACAGTATTGATGTTTGCTTTGCGCAAAATCCAATAATCAACCAAGTACCTCTAGAAAAAGAAAAGAAACAAAAAATCCAAAAAATAAAGAAGCACTAAACAATCGGAACCACTAAGTGCCATCAACCGAGGTCTCAACTACCAAGCACCTACCAAATACAAGCAAACCATAAACAGCAAGACTAAACTCAAAAGACCATGAAAAACACCAATCGAAAGAGGACGCCCACCAAGGAACACAAACCACGCATCATGCCTCGCCACAAGAAAGACAAAGAAGCAAGAAAAGACAACAGAAATAAGACATGCCAAACCACTTGGGAAGGCATGGACCAACATGATCCCACAATCCCAAAAAACTCGACAAACATCCGAGATGGCCCAAGGAGACAGACTACAATGCTTGCTACCTGTCCACATACGACAACGTGGTAAACAAAAACAGCACAGTAACAACGAACTGACAGCCAACAAGTTTCACGAATACAGACCCAAGGATGACAACTAATAAACTATCCCAGCCCAGTCTCCACCATGGACAATACCCCAACCAGAACAAGGAACATATTGGAAACCATCACACTCACTCTACACCCCCTAGATCACCATGACTGGAACAACAGAGGGGTAGCTACCCTATTTACCACCTGGAAACGAACCAGCTCCGCCATAAACCTTATCGGTCTACTCAACAAAGGGACTGACCAACAAAGAACCACCCCACAGTTGGTTTCTGTTAAGTCTTAAAGTTATTGCTTGTTGATTGTTACTTTAATGCAGAGCGGCAATATTGGGAAGGGGCTATTTCTGTGGTTTGTAATGTGCATCAGGGGTGAGATTTACTTGTAGTACAGGTGGATTCAGTTTGTTTTGGAGTTCTCTCATGCCACTGGAACTTGCACTCTACCAGTGAACAGTACAGCGAACAGTTAGTTATCCTCCCGGCTGGTGGTGGTGGTGGTGGGGTGGAGGATTTGGTATGTGCAGCAGATGGGAATATGTCTTATGAAGACAGACGCATTTGGGTACGAATTTCTAGCAGAACAGTTCAGTTATTTATTTCTCCTGCATGGGGCAGGGAGGGGGGGGGGCGATTTTTCATTTACCCCTTTGCAATGAGTGTAAGAGAAGGCTAAAACGGAGGCCTTGTATTGCTTTCATTATCAACCACACATTTAAAGTCCCTATGAGACCCGATCGCATTGTGTGTTTGTTTATAAGTGTGCCAATACTTTCTGAAATGCCTTTACGGCGTAATGACGCGTTTGTTACGCCGCCGTGACGTTTTCACGTGGGACGTCTAAGTGCTTAGGAAGAGGATTATGGAGGAAGGAGCGCTCCACGCTGTGCATGGGCAGGTATTTCTTTTTTATTGCGCATTTATAATGCGCTTAATCATCTCAGAGAAGCGCCAGGTATATTTAATGAGATTTTTATTCATATCGCACTCACACACGTTTCAGAGCGCTACAAGGCAAGGGAGGGAAACAGGGGAGAACAAAACACTGATGGGTTTGTTTTTCCAATTTTGATTTAAGTTGCACTAACAGTGGATCTTTGTCTTCTTGGTTGGTAGCCCCCATCCTCCGCTCCACCCACCCCCAAAACAGAAGTTCTTTATGGCCATGCCACACACACACCGAGTGAAATTCAGGGCAGATTCAGCTGCCAGCAGCAAGTCGGGTTGAAAAGCCATCTTCACCCTTAGTCAGTGGTGGAAATGGAAAAAAATTTGATGGGGGGGTCCCATAAGGGCCAGGGTGGGGGCAGAGCTGGCAGTTGACCTCCGATCAAAGGAAATGTCCAAAATAATAGTTTAAAATGGCGCAATTTCTTCTTGCTGGTTTCCCCCCGCCCAAACTATATCAATTCCACTTTAAACCACTTCCATGGCACTGGTGATGTGACTGTGAATAGTAGTTTTGACCAGTGTTGCCGAGTGTATATTCTTTAAAATGCACAATTTGCATCCCCTTTTATTTTTATTAAAACTCCTCCTTGGGGACTATTCAAACAGGGTCAGAAACGGAATGAATTGCCATTTACAATTATGGGCCACTTTTTCATTGGTGCCAGAGACAATTTTATGGCCCAGTCCGATCCGCACTTGTACACGGGAGCAAACCGTACCAGCCATCTGTGCACCTGAACTACCAATAGCAATGTTAGTCTACACTGATCTGAGCTCATGTATATGATTATTTTAAGAAGACTGTTAAAGAATCATTAAGAAGAGAAATTACTCTAGCTAATGGTGAAAGAGCAGATAATCTGTGGGGAAATCCTCTTTCTTAAAACCTGCTAAATTTCTGTACGCCTTAAGCAACGTTTTCTTTTACTTGAACCACAAGCGGCACAGCTCCTGCAGCTCCCCTCTGAAAGCAGTTGGGTGGCTGCATCGTGTGGGATAGTTTCAATGATAATAGGGTATTTATTCATGAAATGTTTGTCGGATCTCCGTATATTTATTTTTTATGCAAAGTTTGTCAGATACAAGTTTCTTCTGGTGACCCCAATCTCAGATCCAACTAAAGCCGGCCAAATGACCAGCGCTGCAGTTATCTGCTCAACACGGCTTTCACTGTTAAAACAGCAATGAGCTCACTACAACAGCATGCAGTTCCCTTGGTATGATTTCTGTAACTTTACTGCCTTTACGAGGTGAGGGGTTCTGAACATTACAGGGAGATGTGCCTGACTTTACCGCTCAATGCGGTCAAGCTGTGCTTTGAGCTGTCCTTGCCAGAGTCTGTACCACAAGATGTCTTTCTTGACCCCCCCGTCCCTATATTTCTTTCTCTCTGTATAGGACCGGCTTCCCTCATTTCCCTGCGACTTCCTCGATTTACCTGCATTGTCTCACTGACTAGGTGCCTGCATGTTGTTTTGCAAATATACAGCGAAAATGCAAACTCTTATGTAGTCTTGCCAGCAAGATAACAATGAGTATTTAGCCCTAAAAAAAGCCATACTGTAGGCAGAGGTCTTCAAACTGTGGGGCGTGTGATCCAGGAAAGCGAAAAAAAAAAAAAATAATAATTCATGCTCAGTCAGTGCAACGTGATGGGGCGTGGGAAATAAATCCAGCCTGGACGTGCGCTTTCCTGCATTTTGGATCGCGTGACCACGCTGCGTTGTTGCTTCCTGCTGGTGCCGCCAGCGTTTTATTGCCTGGTAAGGGATGCAACTTCTCGGCTCAGACCACCACACCACAGTTGGAGGGAGTGCCGGGAAGCAAGCGTTTCAGGCCTTTGTCCCTCTGCTTACCTCTCCCCCTTTGGACCCACAAAGACGAACGCAGGGAGGCTGGATGACTGCAATGCTGGTTCCCCCTGCGCCTCTCTCGCTCTGTGCCCCCACCTTGCTTGGCTATGGGGGGGGGGGAAGAGAAGAAGAGGCGAGCGGCGACGGAAGCATGCATTGCCAGTGTTGTATGATATCCTGCTCCCCCACAGCAGATTGCTGGGCTCTCCAGCAATCTGCCGTGGGTGAGCCAGATATCTTACACCAGTCCCTCTGCCTCGTCACCCCTCTGGTCCACGGGCCAGCACTGGCTGGGTCCGAGAGCCAGCATCAGAGGTATAGCCGGATCTTGGGACCTGGCCTGCCTCAGCCATGACCATGCTTTACCATGCCCCCAGCTTTGCAGAAGGAAGCTGGGGTCTTAGTGACCTAATCTAAGCAGTGCTCCTTTCCCCAGCCGTCACTCGCGCATTTCCTGGCTCTATTTGCTCATCCCGTTAGTTTTTTCTGTCCTGAGAGGGACACCACAGAAATCAATGGGCCATGAACATCACCGTGGCAGGGAGGGGGTTGGTCACTGTTGAACGCAGGCATTCTACATGCTGGACATTTTTCAAATGTGCGTTTTACACATTCAAAGGAAAAAAATAATTTCCAAACTCAAAAACGCTGCTGAAACTTGCGTTCACTAGTACAATATTTTTTTTCTCCTGTCCCCCCCCCCCCCCCGAGCATCCACACCAATACAATTAGTGTGACCCTTGCTTTGTGTTGTATCACAGGTTAGACTTAAATGGATGTTATGTTTACAAATAAATGCTTCCATTGTGCCGATAGCAGTTATTAGGAAATTAAACTGTGTTCATGGTTGCCAAACAGAGGCAGAAACACCCCAACCCATCCCTTGGCCAAACACATTTTATAGCACTTCCTTTTTTCTTTTTAAATAATTGCAAAAAGTCATTACATTAACAAGTTTCGCATACATTTTTTTTTGTTTTTATTGTTTTGGTCATATTCAAGCTTAAACACAGTCTCAGTAATGGTCCACCAACCTGCAGAGCTACCCTGGGAGCCATCTACTATAGAGCAAGTCTATGCATCCCTTGATGTACAAACATCGCTGCATTACCAACAGTACTTTGGGTGCACCGTTGCCATAGAAGTGATTTAAAGTGGAATATATGTATATCATCCTGCTGTGGGTGCCAGGCCTTCGCCTGCATGTGGTGCCATATGTTCATTGCCGATGGTAAGAAGGTTTTTTTTTTTTAAACAACTGTATTTTGCTGTGGGTGATGGTGGGGTAATTTTAAAAGGTATAAAAGGAGTCCCAATCAGGGATTTCAAACCTATTTTCGAGTGGATTGTGTCCTCCAACGTATTTCTCATCTTGATGTATTCCATCCAGCTTCAGCTGCTCCGGAAAAAAAATTTCGGCAGAGGACGCCGATGTCGTCGAGTCGATGGTCCCTCGAAGGCCTCCGTCGAGAGTGACGTCATCGGGTGTATAAGTAACACGCGCAGCGCTCGTTGGCCTCAGTTCCGTTTTTCCGCAGTGTACGTTGCTTCGGAGATTCGGCGCGCCTCGAGTTCTGTGAAGAAAGAACAACAAAATATGTCTTCGTCATCGACGCCGACCACGACCCCGACCCCGAAATCAGGTTTAAAAAAAATGCTAAATCGTGCAGCTCAAAAATGCCGATTACCGATCCGCACCGAGAGTGCTTATGGTGCCCTGGAGAAGGCCACGACATGGAGGACTGTATGAAGTGTCAAGCGATGATGGGGAAAGCCTTGCGAGAGGGGAGGGGAAAACTGCAGGTAGGTCTTAATTCCGACTGAAAAGCTTCTAGCATCGAGTCGAAGTCCCGTGAGAAATCTCCTCGATGCGAAAGGCATCGGTCCAGGTCCCGAAGCGATTCCCATCGCTCGTCATCTTCGACAAAAAAAAACACAAACAAAAAACACCCCAAAAAAATAACCAAGAAACTACGCCACAGATCCCCCTCCACTTAGTCTTCGGACGAATCCCCAAAAAGGATGAAATGTCCCACAAAACATTCATCATCCGAAGAATGGCAAGCATTTAGAGTAAAAATGATGGAGGTGTTCGAGAAAGCGAAGCCTCCGTCCGCACATTCCTTGGAAGCCTCCTTGGAAGCCTCCTTGGAAGCCAGCCGGGAGCGTTATCGCTCCGACACTCGCGTGCCCTTGAGCCCGGGTGACCGAAGGAGGAAGGATAGAGAACCTTCTAGGACGTCGAGCGAAAAAGATCGCTCAACTCGAGTCGACCGCTCGAGGTCACCGACGCCAACATACCTAAAAGGGCAATTCTTCGAAGAGTGCCTCGACGCCCTCGAAGCTGATGCCAAAGTCGGGTACTAAGTCGACGTTATCGATGCCTTTGTCGATGCCGAAGCCCTCGACGTCGAAACTTCCAGCTCGACAAGATCAGCTAGGAAGAGAGAAAGAAGAGGCTAAAACACCTGGGTTGCATTCAGGAGCCATTAGCACTCCTCCTATACCTCCTCCTGAGAAGGTTTTCAAACCTCTGCCTAGGAAGGAGTTTTTCAAATCCCTGACCTCAATTTTTAAGGAACAAGTAAGATCCGATGAAGGAAATGTACCTTTTGGGCTTGAATTTGGTACTCTAAATGTTCCTGAATGCCTGATTTCAGAGGAAAGCAGGATGAAGGATTTGGTTGAATCATTGCACAATGCAAGTGGTATCGATACGTCCCCAGAAAATAAATTTGGTAGACCATAGCCAGGTGAACATGCCAATCCATCATACCGTCAGTTAATGACTAACGTAGTAGATTATTAGGGCTGGGCCAGGCCTACAGCCCAATTTGTCCAAGATGATCTTACAGACATACTGGACCATGGCCCTACGGAAGACCCAATTCTACCATTCCATGTGGCCTTACAAAATAGGGTGGCCAAAAAATTGGGAGACGCCGGATTCTATTCCTCCAGTGAATAAATCCCTTACTTCAAAATACCGCCCTGCCAGTAGCGACCCCAGGTATCTGTCTAAACATCCCACTCCCGAAAGTTTGGTCATACAGGGAGCCACAGCTCCTAACAAACTTGCGTACCCGTCTATCCCTCCAGATAGGGACAATAAGCGTGTGGATGGCTGGGCACGGAAGGTATTTTCAGCTGGGAGCATGGCATTAAAATCAGCCAACTCCACTTTTGCCTTGGCAAAGTTTTCATACACTCTTGGGAGTGCATTGCAATGGCGGCGGAGCACATACCAGAAGGGGAAGAAGGGGAAAGATTCCTAGCCATTGTTAAGAGATGGAAAGGAAGCTATGCAGGAATCATTTGAATCTGGTTTGGACACTGTTGATAGTGTGAGCAGGTCCATGGCCACTAGCAAAGTAATGAGTAGATTTGCATGGTTACGGAAGTCGGGTTTTGCACCAGACATACAGAACCGTCTTCTGAACATGTCCTTTGACGGGTCTCACCTTTTTGGCAGCAAGGCTGACGAGAGCCTTGAGAGGTTGCAGACCTCAAAGACAGCTGCAAAGTCGTTGGGAGCTGCTATCAGGCAACCTCAGCCCTTTCGTACGACAAATCAATCTTGGAGGGGACGATCCCATCGTTACTACTCCTCATATGGAAGAACGAGAGGAATGGCCAGTCAAAGGGGCCAAAGAAAGGCCAATTGCGGTGGACGAGCAAAACGTGCAAAGCCAGCTACAGCCTCTTTGCCATCAGCAACCGCCACAAAACCACTTTGAGGACTTGCATCACAAAACACCTGTAGGAGGCAGGGTGTCACAGCATCTGCAAGAATGGCGAGCCATTACTTCAGATGTTTGGGCTCTAGAAATAATAGCCCGAGGTTACTGCCTTCCTTTTCTAACACAACCTCAAAGCCATCCACCAGGGAGACACCCTTTGAAGTTTTTCAGACCCGCTCCTACAGCAGGAAGTTCTAACCCTGCTGGAGAAAGGTGCTATAGAACCGGTACCTGCAGCGGAGAGGAACATGGGATGGTACTCCCCATATTTTTGATCCCCAAAAAGGACGGAGGACTGAGACCCATCCTGGACTTGAGAAACTTGAACAAGTTCCTCAGGAAGGACAAGTTCAGGATGGTCACTCTTTCTCAGATACTTCAGCTTCAGGGCGGGTTGGTGTCATTGGACCTCCAGGATGCTTATTTTCATGTGCCGATTCATCTCAAACACAGAAAATACCTGAGGTTTGTGGTTGGCGACTCACATTATCAGTTTCGAGTCCTTCCATTCGGATTGACCTCCGCCTGAGGGTCTTCACCAAATTGATAGTAGTGGCAGCACACCTCAAGAGAGGGGGGATTCATGTCTACCCCTATCTGGATGATTGGTTGATCAGAGCACGATCTGCCGAACAGGCACTGGATCACCTGAAAGTCACCTGCCATTTCCTCCACAATCTGGGCTTCTCCCTCAATTTCAAGAAGTCACAGATGACACTTTCTCAACAGCTCCAATATATAGGAGCTGTGTTAGACACATCCCTGGGAAAGAGCTAGCCTCCCAGGTCGAGGGCTCAAGACATTCTTCAGATGGTTTCCAAATTCCGAAATGCCCAAAATCTTCAGGCTTATGACTTAAGGTTGCTCGGCCTCATGGCATCCTGCATCTTTTTGGTGCCAGAGGCACGCCTGAGAATGAGATCCCTTCAATGGGCTCTAAAGACTCAATGGTCCCAGTTATCAGGTTGAATAACGGATCTTTTCCAGATTCCGAACAAGGTTCATCAGGATCTTCTATGGTGGACTTGTTCAGAGAATATTCTGAAAGGAGAACCCTTTTGGCAGCCATGGCTGGAGATTACAGTAGTGACGGACGCCTCACTCATGGGGTGGGGAGCTCATGCCAACGATCTGACAATCAGCGGTCGTTGGTCTCCATCGGAGTCCAAACTACACATTAACATTCTGGAGCAGAGAGCAATCAGACTAGCGCTGAAGGCTTTCATGCTATCTGTCAGAGGGAAGAATGTCCTGATAAAGACGGACAACACAGTGGCCATGCATTATCTAAACAAAAGAGGAGGTGTAGCTCTACCTCTATGCAGAGAGGCAATGCAACTCTGGTATTGGCCAATTCAAGAAGGAATCTCGAACGGCAGTTCACCTAGCCAGGGAAAAGAATATGACAGCAGATGCTCTGAGCAGGCAGAGCACAGTGTCCCACAAATGGGAACTGGCTCAGGAAGTCATTCTAGAGATCTTCGCCCTTCGGGGAACCCATCAGGTAGACCCATTTGCGACCGGTATCGACCGAAAGTGCGAAAGGTATTGCTCAAGGGAATTTCCCCCGAGAGGAGCCCTGGGGGACACGTTCGTGGTGGAGTGGAATTTCCCCACTATTGTATGCGTTCCCTCAGATTCCCGTCATTCCTCAGGTCATCAGAAGACAGACGGTTCGGGAGCCGCATGATCCTAACTGCCCCGGATTGGGCCAGGAGAACGTGGTACCCGACCTTATAGACATGTCCATCTGTCCTCCAGTACGTCTTCTTCAGAGAGAACCTTCTCTCTCTCAAATGGAGGGTCAGGTCCATCCAGAGGTCAAAACGCTCAACCTTCATGCTTGGTATCTGAAAGGCTGAGATACAAGGATTGGAACCTTCCAGGTGACGTTATGGAGGTGTTGCTTTCGGCAAGAAGACCAGCAACTAAGTCTCTATACCGTTGGAAAAAGTTTTGCAACTGGTGCAGAGAAAAGAATGTTGATCCGGAATAGAACAAAGAAAAGGAAGTACTATCTTTTCTTCTGACCCTAGCACATAGAGATCAGAATGTTATCTTGCAGCGCTTTCCATCTTCAAGCGCTCGTCGGAAGAATGCTCCTACTTCAAAATTCCTTTGATAGTACAATTCTTAAAGCACTCTCTAATGCGTTTCCTCCTCACCCATTTCAAGTACCGATTTGGGATCTAAATTTGATCCCAAAATTCTTAATGTGTGCTCCTTTTGAGCCTTTGCACACGTGTCCATTAAGATTACTAACATGGAAAACTGCTTTCCTAGTTGCTTCAAAATCTGCAAGAAGAGTGAGCGAATTGCAGGCACAGTCTTCTGGGCCACCCTATACTGTGTTCCATAAGGACATAGTTGTGTTGAAGGTTAAACCCTCATTTTTAAAGGAGGAGGAAGGAGGAGGAAAGATTACACAGGTTGGATCCAAAAAGAGCTTCAAGCTTTTATATCTAGGCTTTCTAGGCTTAGATTGGACCACCAACTGTTTATTGGCTACACAGGAAAAAACTTGGTCAATCAGTAACAAAACAGACAATATCACGCTGGATTGTGCTTTGCATTTCGGAATGCTACAGACTGGCAGGAAAAGACCCACTAGAAGGTTTCAGTGCTCATTCCACCAGAGGCATTGCTTCATCTACAGCCCTGCAAAGAGGTGGTCCTATAAGGTCCATTTGTGAAGCAGCGACTTGGTCATCGCTGCATACTTTCAAAATTCTACAACCTAGATGCTTCCCAATCTAAGGAGCTAAATTTTGGTAGAGCAGTCCTATACTCGCCCATCTGAAGACATTTAAAAAAAAAAAAATTTAAAAAATTAAAAATCTAATCCTCCTCCATAAGAATTATCCTTACTGCTTTGGGAGTCTATCAAAGATGAGGAATACGTTGGAAGACACAATCCACTCGAAGAACAAGTTATTTACCAACTGGTAACGTTCTTTCGATTGGATGTTCCTCCAACGTATTCCTCATCGCCCTCCCAACCTACCCCTCTGTAGATTTTTCCAAGGCTGTTGCCACTTCAACTCTCGCAAGGCAAGATACCCGTCTAGCGGCACAGTGGAAAAATCGATCATGAAAAGGGGAAAAACAGAACTGAGGCCAACGGGCGCCGCGCGTGCTACTTACACACCCGATGACGTCACCCTCGACGGAGGCCTTCGAGGACCATCGACTCGACATCGACACACAGCGCCCTCTGCCGAAATTTTTTTCCGAAGCAGCTGAAGCTGGATGGAATACATCAAAGATGAGGAATACATTGGAGGAACATCCAATCGAAAGAATGTTACCAGTTGGTAAGTAACTTGTTCTTTGAGGCTGTTCGTTTCTCATGTCCAGTTTGGGGCGGTACTGAAAGTTCACGTCTCATGTGGGAGTTGCATTTACAGTGCACTGAACTCTCTCCTAGTTTCCCAGCATTACATCCTGCTTACTAGCTAATGCCTAACACCCAAGAGCTCTTCTCATTTTTGAAGTCGCAGGTAGACCCATGTATCCTTGACTAACTGTTTTCATTGCAGCAGCATCGCTCCAAGCGCTGGTGTCAACCTAACCACCTGTGTCCCAGGAAGAAAAATCCAGTGAAGCACTTGACCCAGTCATGCAGGCAAGTAAGGATTTTTTTCCCTATGGTTGAGTAGAAGTGCCTAAGGTTTATATCAGTCCTGTGCAGTGTGCATCCAGGTGTGGTTTTCACCGCCCTGTGGCCTAGTGCAGGACCACACTTCAAAAATGTTTTGACCTGAACAGGAAAGTCTTCTGAGAATTGTATCAATGTGGCGTTTTCTTAATCCAAGAAGCATTTGACCCATTTCTGCTGAGTTCCGCCCCCACCCCCAAGGTGTTCACATGGTTTTGTACACCCCCCTCCCGGCCTTTTCACGTGGTTAGTTTTAAATCTTATGTGCCGTTAATTTAAATCTTTTAAAGCATTTTTGAAAACTCTTAATGTTTTTTTTTTTTAATAACGGGTCATACATTTACGTGGGGGCTTGCAATATTTTTAGAGTCAGTACCAATGATCCATCTAAAAAAAAGGAGCATACGTGAAAATATATTTTTTCACTGTACCGATGGAGGTGGGGGGGGGGGGGTTTATAAAGACCACTCTGACTGCACACAGCGGTCTTTCAAAATCAAACTATCATACGTGTCACAGCACACAGTGGCTGACAGCCGCTGTGTGAACCCCAGCCGAGTCGTCAAGGGAGGCAGAGGTGAGTTTTGGAATGTGTGTGCGCGCGCGCGCGCGCGCGCGCGCGCGCGCATGTGGGTAAGATGCATGTGCTGGGGGAGGGAAATTGGGAGTACCCCCCTGAATGATGAGTTAATGAGCGGGTAGGGAAGGAGGGGGCGGCAGTATATGATTTCCGCACTTTTAAGTAAATACAAAAACAGCCGGGGGGAAAAAAAAACTTCTTTGTGTGTTCAGGCTTTAAAATGCAGAAAAACATAAAACTGGATAGTTTCCTAGTGCCCAAAAATGGTAGGAATCTCAAACGAAAAGCGGAAGGAGAGGTGGAAACGGACACGAGAAATGCAAAAACACAGAAATATGGTGGCTTTTTTTTAAATTTTGGGTTCACATGGATCGCAGTTGCTGACAAGTTAAGCTGCAGTATGTGGCGCTACATTAGCAAGCCTGAAGCCAACACATGAAGGCTGACTAAGTTTTGAAGTGTGTGGCAGACTATTTGAGCTGCTGTTTGGTACAGGTCTGCTGCACACACCGCCAGGTGTAGTCTCAGGGTGGGGATGGTTGAAACGCCCTGATGAATTGAGTTCTTTGACTCCTGTGTTCCTCCTTCTGGTGGCACAGGGTGCTTTGGGCTTAGATTTGCTGTTGCGATTCTGTGCACAGAGAATGGTTGCAGATATTGGTCATCCAAGCTCTCGTGAAGAAGGGAGAGAAAAAGACTCCTCTAACCAACAGTGGACAGATGCCACCCCCCCCCCCCTCTATTTCTCTTAACAATGCTTGCAACCTGATCATTGCTTTCACTTAAGCCATTGAACAGCAGCCAACAAAAAATGTTTTTAAAAAAATAAAAAAAGTGGCATCCATTAATCGTACAACAACTGAATTTGCATTAAAGGAGAGTCTCAACACTCCCCTCCTCCACCCTTTCAAGCTGTGGAAGATTGTTGAGATTTGTGTAATGTGAAAAGTGTACAGGGCAGGTACTCTCAAAGTACCCCTTAATAGGTCCTGTAAAGCTGCTCCCACCACAAAAAGCTAACTGTCTGGCATTCAAAGACTCATTGTGTATTGTAATGCTTTTGATTGTTATTTTTCACTGCTGGAAGCTAACGGATGCTATATCGGCGAGGCAGAGCTTTTTATACCATTATATTTTAAAGAGCAAATAGATGGCTTGCTTACCCCAGTTTTCCATTGCCTTTTCGGTTCACAGTAGGGCTAGTTGTGCCAGCCTTTATACTTTATATATGCTCTACTCCATCTACGTTTAGTTTGTTCAACACTTTGGGGAAATCGCTACATAATATAATATATACAAAATGTAAGCTTCAGGGACTTGGGATTACTGCATGTTTTAGTTATACTTATGTCACATTCTCTATATAGGGTGATGAGGTTCCGGAGGGATTTTATTACCCCTTCAATGCGGTTTGTTTTTCTCCAACCACTTGACCTCAGCAGTTAATTGAAGAAAGTTTGCCCGTAAAGTTTATTGAATGCTTGCTAGGGATAGTGATCAGTCATTAATTTTGAAAATATCCCTTTGGATCATTGTTTATGGTGATCTGGGGTGAATGCTTTTTCTTTTTATCTAATGATGGGACCAGTTCATTCTCGTTAGATGACGTTGAGCTATTTTCTTGCTGGTCTGGATTTTTCAGCAGCCATGTGTATCAGAGGACTTGCGCGGTAGCAGCTTTCTGACCTGGGCATGAAAGGACTTCTGTGAATTGCTTTGCTATTTGAAAGTGGGAGGTCACTTTATTCCCTTAAGGCATCTGATGCTGGATCTCGGACCCGGTCACTACCGTTCCATGGACCAGAGGGGTGGCGAGGCAGAGGGACAGCCGCCAAGGCAGGGGGACTGGTGTTGTATGATATCTGGCTACCCCCTTCCGTCGCTGCTCGCCTCTTCTTCCCCCATGGGCAAGCAAGGTGGGGGCAGAGAGTGAGAGGGGTGCAGGGGGAACCAGCATTGCAGTGATCCAGCCCCTCTGCTCACCGTTACCCACGCGTTAGTCTTCGTGGGTCCAAAGGGGGAGAGAGAAGCAGAGGGACTGACAAAGGCCTGAAATGCTTGCTTCCCGGCACTCCCTCCAACTGTGGCGGTATGAGCCGAAAAGCAGCATCCCGTACCAGGCAATAAGACGGTGGCAGCACCAGCAGGAAGCAACAACGCAGCGAAGACATGGATCCAAATGCAGGAAAGCGCACGTCCAGGCTGCATTTATTTCCCGCGCCCCATCACGTTGCACTGACTGAGAATGTATTTTCTCTTTTGTCGCTGTCCTGGATCACACGCCCCACAGTTTGAAGACCTCTGCCTACAGTATGGATTTTTTTTTAGGGCTAAATACTCATTGTGATCATGACTACATAGGAGTTTACATTTTCACTGTATACTAGCAAAGCAACATGCAGGCACCTAGTCAGTGAGACAACGCAGGTAAATCAAGGAAGTCGCTGGGAAATGAAGGAAGTCGGTCCTATACAGAAAGAAATATGGGGGGTTGGGGGAGGGGGGGCAAGAAAGACATCTTGTGGTACAGACACTGGCCGGTACAGCTCAATGCACTGCCTGGCAGCACTGAGCAGTAAAGTCAGGCACATCTCCCTGCAATGTTCGGAACCCCTCACCTCGTAAAGGCAGTAAAGTTACAGAAATCATACCAAGGGAACTGCATGCCGTTGTAGTGAGCTCATTGCTGCTTTAACAGTGAAAGCTGTGTTGCACAGATAACCGCAGCGCTGGACATTGGGCCGGCTCCAGGTGTGTAGTCGGATCGTGGGATCCGGCCACAGTCAGCCACTGCAAACCCCAAACCCATGCTCTGCGCTGGGTTACTTTGGAAAAAAAAGAAAGAAAAGTAAGGGGGGGAAGCAGCGCAATGCTGCCATGAGCGCTCTGATGGCTCTGCCCCCTACGTGTACACAGCATGACTTTGATACAGGTCACAGCTGCAGGAAAAGCAAACTAACTTCCTCACGGGGTCACCAGAGGAAGTTACAGTCCTCAGCCATGACCCGGTTTGTTTATGCATGTTTGTCCGATACATTGCACAAAAAAAAATAAAAAATAAAAAAAAACACATCATTGAAACTATCCCACACGATGCAGCCACCCAGCTGCTTTCAGAGGGGAGCTGCAGGAGCTGTGCCAGGTGTGGTTCAAATAAAAGAAAACGTTGCTTATGGCGAACAGAAATCAGCAGGTTTTAAGAAGGAGGTTGCAGGACAACTCCTCAGTTTAAACAAGGATTTCCCCACAGATTATCTGCTATTTAACCATTAGCTAGAGTAATTGCTCGTCTTAATGATTCTTTAACAGTCTTCTTAAAATAATCCTCTGCATGAGCTCAGCACAGTGTACAAGTGCGGCTCGGACTGGTCCATAAAATTGTCTCGGGCACCAATGAAATAAGTGGCCCATAGTTGTAAATGCAAATTCATTCCTTTTCTGACCCTGTTAGAATAGTACCCAAGGGGGAGTTTTTTTTATAAAAAAATATTTACTCAGCAACACTGGTCAAAATTAATATTCACATTGTGAAGTAACATCACCAGTGCCATGGGAATGGTTTAAAGTGGAATTGATATATAATAGTTTGGAAAAGAAGCAGCATGAAAGAAATTGCGCAATTTTAAACATCTCCTTTGATCGGAGGTCAATTGCCAACTCCGACCTCCTAACCACCCCGACCACATTTTTTCCACTTCGACCACTGGATAAGGGTGAAGATGGCGGTACAAGTACAAACCCACTTGCAAATTCCCTCGGCGTGTGCGGCACGGCCATAAAGCACTTCTGTTTGGGGGTGGGTGGAGCCGAGGATGGGGATATCAGCCAAGAAGATACACAAAGATCCGCTGTTGGTGCAACTAAAATCAAAATAGGAAAAACAAACCCATCGGCATTTTGTTCTCCCCCCCCTTTTCCCCTCCCCCTCCCTTGCCGCGCTCTGAAACACCTGTGCGCGATATAAATATAAAATCTCATTAAATATACCTGGCGCTTCTCCGAGATGAAAAAGCGCATTATAAATGCGAAATAAAAAATAAAAACCTGCCAGTGCACGGCGCGCTCCTTCCTCCGGAATCCTCTTCCTAAACACATAACCATGCGAAAACGTCACGACGCCGTAACATAAACACATCATTACGCCATAAAGACATTGCAGAAAGTATCGACAAACTTTTAAACAAACACAATGCTATCTGGTCTCTAGGGACTTTAAATGTGCAATTGATAATGAAAGCAATACAAGGCCTCCGTTTAGCCTTCTCTTCCACACAAGGCAATGGGGTAAATGAAAAATCCCCTCCCCGGGGAACGCCAAATCGCCCAGTCCCCCCCACCCCCCCGCAATGCAGGAGAAATAAATAACTGAACTGGTATGCTAGAAATTCGTACCCAAATGCGTCTGTCTGCATAAGACATATCCCAATCTGCTGCACATACCAAATCCTCCTCCTGGGAGGATAACTGTTCGCTGTGCTGTTCACTGGTACAGTGGAAGTCCCATTGGGCAGGGAGGAATGTACTGTGCCTGTGCCCATCCCCACTCCATAAAACACATCTCCCCCGTGCAAATCGCACATCTGCATGAGAAAACCCCAAAATGAACTGCATCCACCTGTATTTTAAATAAATCTCAACCGATGCACATTACAAACCCCTAAATATACAGAAATACCCCCCCCCCTCCAATATGGCCTCACCCCTTTGAGGACATTACATATCCTCAAAATACACTGAAATAAAAGAAATAACTGAATCCGCCTGTACGTTAAGTAAATATCACCCCTGATGCACTTTACAAACCATCAAAATACACATGAATAGCCCCTTCCCAATATTGCTGATCTCCATTAAAATAACAATCAACAAGAGTTAGCTTTAAGACTTACCAGAAAACAACTAACAACTATACAAAATGTGCCTTACAACGGAGGAATCGCTCCCGCAAAGCCTTGCCTTCCCGCTCCTGCAAAAACAAATGACAAAGTGAACGTTCAAACCCACGTGATGCCTGGCAGCCCACGTGATGAAGTGGACGTTCAAACCCACGTGATGCAGAGCAGCCCAAGTGATGAAGTGGAGGCGGGCCTTGCTATGGTCCGTTTCTCGAATGGGAACTAGACGCTACCCTTTACGAAAAGCTCATGTCCAGTTTCCAGGTAGCATCAGGTGAGTGCATGCGATCCAACTCTCGTAGTGAATTTTATATGCATTTCTTTTAGCATCCATCAACTTTCCGTTCTCACCCCTTTGTTGTTATATTGTTAAGAGGAGCCCTTTTGCAACCTCTAGGAATGCATGTTGAATCTGTAATGCCTTGTATTGTACTTATCACTGGGTGAAATTAAATACTGCAAGTACGTGATTTTTACACGGGGCAGCCTGTTGTTAGTATTATAGGCACAGTAGCTGCTCCGAAGCTAATTTACTGTACGGTTCAGGCTCTGCAGTGCTCGCAGACGCAGTAACTGCCGTGCAGCTACTACACAGACCCTGCTCTGGTGTAAGTGACTGTCACACAGTATTTATGTAGGGTTGATGGAGTTCTTTCTGTGAATTGTTTGCCGATTTGTGTGGCGTAATGTAATATATATATATATATATATATATATATATATATATATATATATATATATATATATTTTGCTTTGAGGACTGTTGCTTTGTACAGTTTGAGTTGTCTTTGGTATTTTACTTTGTTTCGTCTGGTGTATTGTTCTCTCCATTTTGTGTATTTTTGTTGGCATTTTTTCATTTCTTCTGTGAACCATTTTGCTGCAAGTTTTTTGGGTCATGCTTTGAATGTTTTAGCTGGTGCTAATTGGTCAATGGCCTTGGTTACCAATTGTTGAGTGTGTCTTCTGTTGTATCTATGTTTGCATCGGTGGGATCTCTTTCACCTAGGTTGTCGTGGTGGGTTGATAGCATTGCTGCCTCGTCTGCTATTTTTGTTGCAAAGTTGGGGTTGTAAGAAGATGGTTTCTAGATCAGTATGAATACTATGTTGGATTGGTTGTTGAGTTCTATCTTGATTAGGAGGCATTCATATTCTTCTGTGTTGGTTGTGATGATTCGAGATGCTCGGGCGTGTTTTTTTGTGTATAATTGCGATTCCACCTCCTCTTCGGTTTTCTCTGTTGGCGTGTATTAATTTACAATTGTCGGGTATTGCTACATTTGCGATGGGTTTATAGTTGTCTGATAGCCAGGTTTCTGTAAGGAAGTCCACGTCTGTGCCTCCTTCACTTAGGAGGTGATTGGTTTCTGTTGAGTGTTTTGCCATGGATTTAATGTTGAGGAGGCTGCAGTGTAGTTTGCTGTATCTTCCTTTTTGTGTTGTTGGTAGTATATACAAATCAGGTTGTAGTTGGTTAGAGTTATCTGGGTCGTGACTCACAGTCTAATGCGCACCTTATTTGTGAAGTAATTGTAGGTTAGCCCACAGCCTGACTCCTGGTTTGTCTGGGGACCAACTCTGGGGTTCCCAATTGGCTGAATGAGTAGGTGGGATGGCAAACCTGTGGATGATGTTAGGCGCTGGGAGGATTCAATAGTCGAAGGATTTAGCTGATTTGCTAGTGGTTTCGGTTCATCATCAGGTCAGAAAAGTCATGTTGGTTTCTAAAAATTGTTGCTTTATTATTGTTTTCAAAATACACCAGAGCATCTAAAAACATGAATGTGGCAGATAATGCCAGTTGTTCAACATAGGTGAGTGCACACAGCCGACGCGCGTTTCGACCTAAGTCTTTTTCAGGGCTGTGAGTAGTGCATGTGGTCGAGTGGTTTATAGTTAAGTGAATGACGCAGTGACATTGTTGTGGACCACAGTTTGATTGGCAAAATTTGAACACAAAAGCATGATCATGAAAGGTCACATGATAATTGTGTGGTATGCAGGAAGAATTTATAACAAGGCAGATAAAGGAGCAGAGTTGGTTAAGTGGTGATAGTGAGTGAGGGTGAGGTGATTTATTTATTTATTTTTTTTATTGTGATATAACCTCATTTGGGTTTTTTTTCACATTCAAAACAATACATATATCTAAATTACATTTAAAATCAATTTGTCACAATTTTATAAAAATTAGCATTTTAAAATTAAATTCATCACATCAATATCTAATTGCTTTCCCTTATTTGGCAACAAGTCAGCAATGTTCTGGCGGAATAAAACCTGTCTTTTGCAAGACCCTTAGGATGTTTAAGGTTAGTTTTGTTAGTTTTGTTTCGTGACCCGCGATCATTCTTTCCCAGAAGGCATCAGAAGATAATCTATCCAATGACCCAACTAGATCCCCTAAATGTTCCACCCTGATTTTCCAAGTGCCTTTACAGAATCTTAGCAGGTGCTCTAGCGTTTGTTTACTTGGATCTGAGCATTCCATGCATAAACTACGAGTCCCTTCAATGATTTATAGAAGCCAGGTAATGTGTTACAGTAGTTCGTAATCATATTCAATTTATTGCATATTAATAATCGATTCAGCAGTAAGCAATCATACATAGAAACCAAACGAGCAAGGTGCCAAGGGAGAGAAGGAGAGAGAATGTTAGTCAGTTGGTAGGGGGAGCCATTTAAGAATA
This sequence comes from Ambystoma mexicanum, assembly GCF_040938575.1. Lineage (NCBI taxonomy): Eukaryota > Metazoa > Chordata > Amphibia > Caudata > Ambystomatidae > Ambystoma > Ambystoma mexicanum. The sequence continues at coordinate 673,961,942 of NC_090931.1, forward strand.
TTAGGGCAATGGGTTAGAGTGAAAAGGTGGTGTGGCTTACCCAATTGAGTCAAGATTAGGCTCTTGATAGAGCAGAAGGCTGGTCTTCCCGGGTCAGGGTGCCAGAAAGGCTGGATAGCCAATTCTGGGGAGAATAAGGAGAATGACTTGAGTCTGTGGGCCGAGATGGCGGTGTGAGAGAGCACCTATGTAGGGGGGCGCAGGCGTCTAGGGGTTGGAAGGCGGAGGCTGGGTGGAGCGGTAGATGCCTGGAGGATGGAAAAGTGGGGCTGATAAGCCGTGGATTAGGGACGGAGAGGCTCAATGAGCCATTACAATTGATGACGTGGTTGCCAGGTGTGCAACCCATGGATGAGGCTAATGCGTGAGTGACGAAATGTAAAAGCGGGCCTGAGAGGCGGTGTGACCCCGGTCCTGGTGAGGAACCAAGTGCTGGCGTCGGGGGTGCCCGCATGCGATGCAGTGCAGTGTTCCGATGCGATTCGGAAGGGAAGAAGGGCGGGATGTGTCGGATCGTGATCCTGGAGGAAGGGGAGGAGTGGGTGAGGAGGTTAACTCGTGAAGGGGTGGCGGAGGCCTGTGTAAGGTAGCTCGCAAAAGCCAAAGTGGCACTGCTGGCGAAGGAGCGGGTGGTGCGAGAGAGAAGGGAGGTCCAGTGGACACAAGCGGGGGGACTCAGTAAAAGGGGTAGTGGCATCCCGCTGGTGCGGCGGGCATCAGTCAAAGCCCGGACTTACCTAGTGCCGCATCGGTTTAGGAGCGCCGTGGATCCTGTGTCACTTGGCGGTGCGTGAGGAAGGCTGTGAGGACTTCCTGATTAAATAATCGTTTCGTTACGATTGGTCATCGTGGGGAGCCTGCTGATTGGAAGCTGCAAGAGGGATCCTGATTGGTTGACCTGCAATTGCATGCTAGCAGGGGAACCCAGTGATTTCTGATGCATGACGGTGTAAAGGGGTGATTCCCTAGTTTAGAATGGGCCGGAAAGTGGATTGATGAGTTCAGGTGCAGAGCGGCGTCAAGGAACCTGATAGCTGATCAAAAGTGCAGAAAAATAAAATAAAATATGGACACTGCCACATGGGTATCTGTAGCAGGGGCCGGTAGGTGTGGTGGAAAAGCAAAAATGGAATCAGATAGGAGGGAGATGTGTTGTTGCAGGGCAGTAGTAAGTTCGCTGGATCAGGGAATCCAGGCCCGCATGGGGTGTTTATATATAGCTGATCCGGTGAGGCTAACATGTGGTGAAAAAGCCCCCAACCCCCGGAGGGAGGGTGGTATGGGGAGCCTACCCCCTAATAGTGGCCCTGAGGTTGGCTGGTACGAAGGTGATCCAGTCTAAGAGTGGGGAAGGAGGAATTAACCCATGTTGAATGGCTAAGTGGGTGGGTGTGTGAGTCTGTGTACTTCAGGAAGGCAAAACGAAGTGCTATATTGGTAATGCGAAGGGCCCAATAACCCAAGAGGTAAAAATGGGGGGCGCAAGCAATGACATATACCTGAATTGGAACAGCCCCAATCGATTTGGGAGGGGTGCGGGCGAGATGTCAAGGGGCGCAAGGTGGCAATCTGTGAGGATGAATGGGGGCTGGGGAGAGAAGGTCACATGGTGCACAGCATCCCGCGGGGGATGATCATGTAGAGGTGGATGGAGTAGGGCCAGACCTGTGGTGGAGACATTAAGTACAGGTCGTGATATGAGGCCCGGGTGGACATCTTTAGAAAGCCCAGTTATATTCACAAGAAAACATGGAAATCATGATCACTATTTAGACCGTTGGTGATGGTTCTGTATTTGCATATTAGCCAAGCCTCTTTTTGTCGAAGCAGTAGTTCTCTGTCGCCTCCCCCTGCGTGCATTGGTATTGATTCCAATCCCACAAAGGCGATGTTTTCCTTGTTATCCAGCTGCTGTTCTTCTTGCCAGTGGACGGCCAGTGGGTATTTGCTTTCTTGAGAGTGCAGGGAGCTGAGGTGTTCCCTGAATCTGGTTCTGAGTTCTCTCTTGGTACCTCCGATGTATTTTCGATTGCATACACATATAATAGTATAGATTACATATTTGGATTTGCAATTAATATATTGTTTAATTACATGTGTATTGGTTTCGCTAAATTTGACATTCTAAGTAGTTGTGGCAAATTTACACATGGAGCACTTTCCACATTTATAAAAACGTACTGGTTTATTGCTCTTGAGCCAGTTGTCGTTAGTATTAGGAATCAGTTCCATAAAGGATGGGTTTAGCATGGTTTTAAGTGTTCTGGCATTGGTGTAGGTCATACTGGGTTTGTCAGGTATCCATGCTCTGATGTCTTCATCAATTGATAGGATATGGCAATGTTTCTTCAAGATCCTCTGTACTTTGTTGCTGTCACTGCAGTATTGAGTGATATATCTTGGTTGGTTGTCATTCAAAGTTGGACCTCTGGAATGTTCCTTCGGGGTCAGTAGGGTGCAGCGTTCTCTTTTGTTTGCCATTGCTTCAGCTGCTTTTATCGCTTGTTCAGGGTAGCCCCTCTCTGAGAAACGTTTGGTGAGGACCGTGCATTCTTCTCTGTAAGCAGGCAGAGTGCTACAGTTCCTCTTAGCTCGTAGGAATTCTCCTTTTGGGATATTGTTAATGACTGATTTTTTTGTGGCAACTGGATGCGTGTAATACTGAGTTCACTTCCGTAGGTTTCCTGTAGGTTGTTGTTGTGAGTTCAGTTCCTACTGGCCAGATGGTAATGTCCAAAAAATCAATGGAGGTGTTACTTGAGGTTCCTGTTAGTTCGATGCCAAAGTTGTTTTTGTTCAGGTATTGTTTGAATGATTCAAGTTTTTCTATAGTTCCGCACCAAATCATCAGGATGTCATCTATATAGCGCATCCAGGTGTGAATCTGTTTGTAGAAATCGTTGTTGGCAAAGGCGTGCACCTGTTCATAGTGATGCATAAATAGGTTGGCCATTGATGGCGCATAGGTAGCCCCCATGGCAATGCCTTTGGTTTGTCTGTAGTATTGCTGGTTGAATAGAAAGACAGTGTTGGTTAGTGAAAATTCCAAAAGTTCTTTGGTAAGTTCCAAGTGTGACCAAAAAGAGGCTGATGCTTTTGAAAAAGCAAATTCTATGGCTTTGAGTGCTAGTTTGTGGTCTATGGAAGTATAGAGAGCTTTGACGTCCAGGGTTACTAAAAAGAAGTCTGTGTTCCACTTGATATTTTGTGAGACCAAGAGGGTGTGCATGGTGTCACGCAAGAAGGTAGGTATCTTCGGTACGTCTGGAGCTAGGACGTTATTGATGTATTGGTTAAGTGGCTCTGTTATCCATCCCATTCCACTCAATATGGGTTGACCTTCTGGTATGGTGTAGAATTCTTTGTGTATCTTCGGGAGAAAATAAATGGTCGGTATCCTGGGATGTCCTAGGTGAAGATATTTCCTTTCCTCGTCAGATAGGAGTCCACGTTTGTGCCATTTGGTCAACAGGATGTTGACTTGTGTTAGGATTTCCTTGGTAGGGTTGATATTGATAATGTCATAGCATCCCGGTGTGGTGAGATGGTTGAGGGCCATTTGTATGTAATCTCCTCTGTCCATGATGACAACATTGCCACCTTTGTTGGCTTCCTTGATTATGATTTGGTGATTCTCTTGTAGTTCTTTCAGTGCCAGTGTCTCGTGATTGGTAATGTTGTCAGTTCCTCTCAGGTGTTTGCATCTCCTCTGGTCTTCATATGCCTGGAGGTCGCGTGTGACTGCCTGGCTAAAGATTTCAATTGCATTCTCACCTTGTAGGTTAGGAGTAAATTTGGATTTGGGCTTCATTTCAGGTATTTTCAAGTTTGGTACCTTGCTCGTTTGGTTTCTATGTATGATTGCTTACTGCTGAATCGATTATTAATATGCAATAAATTGAATATGATTACGAACTACTGTAACACATTACCTGCCTTCTATAAATCACCTCACCCTCACTCACTATCACCACTCAACAACTTAACCAACTCTGCTCCTTTATCTGCCTTGTTATAAATTCTTCCTGCATACCATACAATTATCATGTGACCTTTCATGATCATGCTTCTGTGTTCAAATTTTGCCAATCAAACTGTGGTCCACAACAATGTCGCTGCGTCATTCACTGTGTGCACTCACCTATGTTGAACAACTGGCATTATCTGCCACATGAAGGTTTTTAGATGCTCTGGTGTATTTTGAAAACAATAATAAAGCAACAATTTTTAGACACCAACATGACTTTTCTGACCTGATGATGAAACGAAACCACTAGCAAATCAGCTAAATCCTTGGACTATTGAATCCTCCCAGCCCTAACATCATCCACAGGTTTGCCATCCCACCTATATACAAATCAGACATACCACATTGGGTCTATTATCAATACCCATACCCATTGCAACTTCGGAAGGGCTGAAGCAGGGATGCACCCTTGCTTTAGCAATCGTTAACTTTTTTATCAAATACATTTCCAGACACATCTGTTCTGGCTCTCCAAAAATGTCCAATCTACCCATTCAAGCGCTATGGTATGCAGATGATTTAGTTCTCATATCAAAAGCCCCGGTAGGCCTGCAAAAATTGTCAGCTCTTTCTATGGTCCTAGATCAAAAACGAGCTGATAATTAATCTTAAAAAAACACAGTGGGTCTCAATACCGAGTAAATTGGTTACCGCAATATCGCGGACCAGAGTAATTGTTAAGACTTGAATGTCGTGTAGGCAGAAGAGTCCTCTGTCCCCAAATGCCACACAGAGAGAACTCAAAGTCACTCCCTGTACGACCGTTCAGGCCACAGGTGGTGATGGTCAACTCCAGAACCACGAACCTCTGGGACCCCAATCCGCTGCAAGAAAATACTGATTAAGTACCAAGCAAATGACTGTAAATGACAATACCAAATAATGTGAAAAGGTCTTACCAGAGGGATCAGGAGAAAGGTAATGAACCTATGAGGTAGGGTTCCGGGACTCCCGTGGGCAGATAGACAGTAGTCCCAAAATGGCGTGAGCACCACCTGATGACAAAAACATGATTTGATACTGTGAAGCTTGAAGCAAGAAGTTCCAAGGAAGGGCAGATGCAAAAAGGGAAATCCGTTTTGCAGTCCAATGAACAGTCCAAGTTCGATGCACAGGATGATCCAAAGTAACAAAGCCAGCAAGATAATCCAAGCGAAGTCCAAGTAAACAGGCCGAGGTCAAAAATCCAGAAAAGTCAAGAAATCCAAAGGAACACGTAACGCCAAACAGGTTGCAAAGAACAGCTGTGAAGCAACAAGTCCATGGAAAGCCGCGTTTAAATACTCGCGGTTCTGGCATTACTTCCCGTCACATGGCGTGCTGCCGCATCACGTGATTGGTTTTCCGGGTCACGTGAGTATACAGTGCTGGTCACGCGACGCGGAAGCATAGTAGCGTTCCGCCGGTAACCTAGGCGCCAAGGAAGCTGCCAATGCAAAAAAGGACGCAACCTGGAGAGCGTTCTGTTGCGGCTGAGGCATGCAAGTGCACGTGAGTCATTAGGGAGCCCACGTGAGTGCCGAGATGTGAAGGGGAAATGAGATGGGACAGAGCGAGCGGGGCAAGCTATAGTGATTCTAGAGTTTTGGGCATGGTGAGCACGGGCAGGAGTGGCAGTATTGTCAGGTGTGCGTACAAGAGTGTGTGTGACAGAGCCCCCCCAAAGGCCCACAACCTCGTGGGCAGGAAGGATGATCCCTGTGAAAGCGAGCCACCAAGTGAGGAGCATGGACATCAAAAGCAGGGACCCAGGAGCGCTCCTCCGGACCATATCCAACCCAATCCACCAGGTACTGCAAGCGTCCCCGGCAGATACGAGAATCCAAAATGCCAGAGATCTCATAGACATCCGGGGCCGACAGGGACACCGGGGCAGCAGGGACGCGAAGACGGGAAGGATCCGGACAAGGCTTGAGGAGGGAGACGTGGAACACAGGGTGAATCCTCCAGGAGCTCGGGAGTACAAGACGGTAAGTAACAGGGTTGATCACCCGAGACACTACATAAGGACCCACAAAACGGGCCAAGAGCTTCCTGCAACCCACCAACCGCAAATGACGAGTAGAGAGCCAAACACGAGAACAGGAGCCACCATACGCTTCCTGTCTGCCTGGGATTTCATGGAAGCTTGGGCCTCACAGAGGTGAGCTGAGGTACGGGCGTGAATATCAGACATATCCCTGACACAAGCAGTAGCAGCCGGATTGGATGAGGCCGCGAGGTCAGGTATAGGCAGAACACAGGGATGTTGGCTATACAAGACATAAAAGGGGGAGAAAGAGACATGAACCACATTGTTGTAAGCAAATTCAGCGTGACGGAGGGAATGAAACCAGGTGGATTGTTGTTGAAGTATCAGACACCGTAGGTACTGTTCCAAAGTCTGATTGACCCTTTCGGTCTGACCGTCAGTCTCTGGATGATAGGCAGAGGAATACCGGACATCGATACCCAACAGCTTAGTCAAGGCTCGCCAGAAGCGTGAGGTAAACTGAGAACCCCTGTCCGACACCAAGACAGAAGGTAGACCAAATAGGAAAAACACAGAGTCAAAGAACATTTTGGCCATGGTAGGGGCAGAAGGAATACCTTTACAGGGGTTGAATCGTGCCATCTTGGAAAAGGAGTCTTCTATCACCCATATGGTATCAAAACCTTGCACTCGTGGGAGATCTGTAATAAAGTCCATGGACAAGGTATGCCAAGGCTTAGAGGGTACCGGTAGAGGAAGCAACAAACCCAGAGGACGTCCCCTACGGGGCTTACATTGAGTACATATGGAGCACGTGTTGACGTAGGAGTCCACGTCCCTTTTCATGCCCGGCCACCAGCACCAACGCTGCAAGAGGGCTAACGTGCGTTGCTGACCCGGTTGACCGTTCACAGGGGCGTCATGTGACCACTCAAGAGCCATATTCCAAGTGTCTGCAGTGGGCAGAAACAATCGATTCAAGACAAAGGGAAGGCCATCATGAATGACCGGATTCCACTCTGACAACTCGTTAGGATGAAGCGATAGCCAGTTCCTTACTGCATCCAACAAGGGCATTGATGGTGTGCACAGACAAACTACCTTGGTGTGGTCTAATAGCGTGTCAGGGTACACAGGCAAAGAAATTCCCTCAGGAGAACGTGACAGGGCATCGGCCTTCCCATGAGCCGACCCAGAGTGATGACGTATCTGGAAGTCAAATGTCGCAAAGAATAGATGCCACCTCATTGTATACTATTGAGACATTTTAAGGAAGCTAGATCCTGCAGATTCTGGTGATCCGTGAAGACCATGACCTGATGCTTGGCACCCAAGAGATGATGCCGCCAAACACGAAAAGCATCCATGACTGCCAGTAGTTCCTTTTCGGTCACAGTATAATGTGTTTCAGGGATGGTGAACTTGCGGGAGTGGAAAGCGACCGGGTGCAAGCGACCTGAGGAGCGACAAGTCTGTGAAAGGACTGCACCTAAAGCAAAAGAAGAGGCATCTGCCTCAACAATAAAAGGGAGATCTGGATCAGGATGCTGAAGGACAGGAGCCGTAGTGAACGCAGTCTTCAATGTTTCAAATGCGTTTTGGTGTGTATCTGTCCACAAAAATGGTGTATGAGGGCTGGTCAGGGCAGTGAGAGGAGACGCAATGGATGAGAAGCCCGAGATAAAACGTTTATAGAAATTTGCGAATCCCAAGAATGATTATAGTGCCTTTAAATTCGCAGGGACGGGCCAGTCTAAAACAGCCTTCACCTTAGAGTGATCCATGGACAAGCCGGCAGGGGTGATGCAGAACCCAAGAAAATCCACACTGCGGACATAAAATTGGCATTTCTCTGGTTTGGCGTACAAAGAGTGTGTCTGTAATCGTGAAAGTACTTCACGGACATGACGTACATGCTCATCTTGGGACTTAGAAAAGATTAGAATGTCATCAAGATATGCCACCACGAACATGTCTAAGATATCGCTTAGGATGTCATTCATGAACCTTTGGAACGTGGCAGGGGCATTGCACAGACCGAACTGCATGACTGTATATTCAAATAAGCCATACCCGGTATAGAAAGCGGTCTTCCACTCATCGCCGGAACGCACACAGGCCAAATTAAAGACCCCACGTAGATCCAACTTGGTGAAAATGGTAGCATGTGCAAGGTGGTCAAGTAAAGGTGTAATGAGGGGAATGGGATACCGGTTCTTTCTTGTAATAGCATTAAGTCGTCGGTAATCCACACATGGGTGTAAATCGGCCTCTTTTTTTAGGGACAAAGAATATGGGACTCGCTGCAGGTGAGATGGAGGGTCGTATTTGTCCCAATTTCAGGGCATTTTGGATATAGTCTTTTAGAGCTAACTCCTCTGACGGTGAGAGGGAATAGATCCGTCCTGTAGGTATTGTGGTGTCGGGGAGTAGATCGATGGGGCAGTCGTATGGGCGATGTGGTGGTAGGACCTCAGAAGAACCACGATCAAACACATTTGCGAAATCTTGGTATTCGGGGGGAATGCTTGTGGCTGCTAACCCCACTATGTGTTCTGAGGATGACTCTTGCGAGTCAGACACGGTTAACTGAGTAATTGCATGAGCCGGGTTGTCACTGCTTGTGTCTGTGGTTAGGCAGAAATTTTGACAAATTTCTGATTCGATATGAACCAATCCTAACTTCCAGTCAATGAGTGGGTTATGTTCTTGGAGCCAAGGAATTCCCAATATGAGACCAAACTGGGGCATGGCAATGAGGTCAAAACTTATAGTTTCTTTGTGTGTGGATTGGATTGTCATTTACATGGGTGCTGTTTGTTGTTTAATTGGGCCAGACACCAGAGAGGTACCATCCACTGCCTGTACGGGTTATGGTCTAGTCTTGGTCAAAAGAGGTAGATTTAAAGAGTTAGCCAAGGCAATGTCAATGTAGTTACCCGTTGCCCCTGAGTCTATTATAATGGTGACAGGATGTGTAATAGTAGATGTGGGGTGAAGTGTGGCCTGTACTTGTACAGGCCTAATGCGGCCAAAAGCAGGAATCAGGTTCGGGGTATGGTGAGAATAACTCGATCCCGTCCCCGGTTCTAAGATCGAGCTGTCCGAAAACCCTGAGTCTTGGTCTTTGGACGCCGTTGGCACTCCTTCACAAAATGACCAGCTAGACCACAATAGTAAGAAGCATTATCCACCCTCCTACATTCTCTTTCCAGAGGGGAAATCGGGCTTCTAATTCCCCCTGTTTGCATGGGTTCTGATGAGGTGTCAGATGTAGAATGTGATGTAGGAAGGGTGACTGAGTGAGAGAACCCAGCCTCTGCTCTTCTTTCAGATATTCGTGCATCTACCTGGAGGGCAAGGTCAACTAAATCATGGAATGCAGTAGGTAGTGAAGGGACCACTGACAAGGCGTCTTTCATGGGATTACTGAGACCTCTATAGAATACCACCGCCTTCTTGCTTTCGGGCCAGGATGTTTCAGCGGACAGTTGGTCAAACTGAGTTATATACTCAATAAGGGAACCCTTACCCTGATTCAAATCCAGGAGCTCCAAGTCTCTCGACTGAACTTTATGTCTGGTGTCGAAGACCCTGGACATTTCCGTAACAAGAAGGTCAAAATCATAGAGGGTGGGGCTACCACTTTCCAAAAGAGGGTTGGCCCATGCAGCAGCAGTACCTGCTAGATGAGAAAGGACGAATGCTGCCTTGGTAGTGGAATCTGGAAAGGCAAGGGGTCGACACAAAAAATGCAACTTGCACTGATTTAGAAAGGTTCTTAATTTCCTGGGATCTCCATGGTATCTTTCAGGAGCAGCTAAAGGGAACGGGGAAGGTAATACAACAGGGACAGGATTTTGGGGCGCTGGAGGTGGCGTGGGTTGGGAGACAGAGGGTGTATCCCCAAATTCCGTGTCTGGAGGCAATGGGTGTCTAATACTTTGCATGTGGTCAAGTCGCTGGTGGATGACCGTATTAGCGGCAGCCATGTCTGCCCGCAGTACTGTGATGGCTTGAACTATAGCGGACATAGGATCTTCAGCGCTTTCCTCCATTGCCTATACGACAATATGGCTTCACAGTCTGTTAAGACTTGAATGTCGTGTAGGCAGAAGAGTCCTCTGACCCCCAAATGCCACACAGAGAGAAATCAAAGTCACTCCCTGTGCGACCGTTGAGGCCACAGGTGGAGATGGTCAACTCCGGAACCGCAGACCTCTGGGACCCCAATCCGCTGCAAGAAAATACTGATTAAGTACCAAGCAAATGACAGTAAATGACAGTACCAAATAATGTGAAAAGGTCTTACCAGTGGGATCAGGAGAAAGGTAATGAACCTATGAGATAGGGGTCCGGGACTCACGTGGGCAGATAGACAGTAGTCCCAAAAATGTCGTGAGCACCACCTGATGACAAGAACGTGATTTGATACTGTGAAGCTTGAAGCAAGAAGTTCCAAGGAAGGCCAGATGCAAAAAGGGAAATCCGTTTTTGCAGTCCAATGAACAGTCCAAGTTCGATGCACAGGATGATCCAAAGTAACAAAGCCAGCAAGATAATTCAAGCGAAGTCCAAGTAAACAGGCTGAAGTCATAAATCCAGAGAAGTCACAGAAAAGTCAAGAAATCCAAAGGAACACGTAACGCCAAACAGGTTGCAAAGAACAGCTGTGAAGCAACGAGTCCACGGAAAGCCGCGTTTAAATACTTGCGGTTCTGGCATTACTTCTCGTCAAATGACGTGCTGTCGCATCACGTGATTGGTTTTCCAGGTCACGTGAGTATAAGTGCTGGTCACGCGACGCGGAAGCATAGTAGCGTTCCGCCGGTAACCTAGGCGCCAAGGAAGCTGCCAATGCAAGAAAGGACGCAACCTGGAGAGCGTTCTGTTGCGGCTGAGGCGGGCAAGTGCACGCAAGTCATCAGGGGGCCCACGTGAGTGCCGAGATGTGAAGGGGAAATGAGATGGGACAGAGGGAGCGGGGCGAGCTATAGTGATTCTGGAGTTTTGGGCATGGTGAGCACGGGCAGGAGTGGCAGTATTGTCAGGTGTGTGTACAAGAGTGTGTGTGACAGTAATCCTCTACAGATATGGAACATTTTCCATTGATTCGGCTCTAATATTCTGGACACAGAAAGTTATACCCACACTATTATATGGGTTAGGGACTGTACCAATCATTACAGCTGTCGCCCTTAACAAACTAGAAGCTACATTTGGCGACAAGTTCTTCATCTCCCCCAGTCTGTACCAGGACCTTGGCTGCGATATGAGCTGGGACTAATCTCGCTAAATGCCTTGTATAATTGGCGCCTATGCGCCCTATTTCAGAAATGTTTGAGCTCAACGAATACAGACATTGTGCTAAGAACCATATCAATGTACATGTTCTTTTCTCTACACGTTTTCGCTCGAGAACGGACCAATCACATTATGTGAATTTTGGCAAAAGCAAATGTATCTGTAGAAGTAATTCTCACCAATCCTGACAGAGCCAAATGTAAAATCTACCAATCAGACTGGATTGAAATCAGGAGGTTATGCTCAGTGTACAAACATTTCAACACTGATCAATATGGTGAAAAAAATGTACAGAACCATGGAACCCTATCTTTCCTGATCGCCTTCACCAGACATCAGAAACTCCATACTGCGGTTGCGACTAAACTTATGGCCTACACGAGGTCTGTTAGCTAAACGCAAAATCATCAGTATGCATCAACATGTCTGTCGTTTCTGTTTGGACCATAAAGAAAAATAAATTATGGAACAATTTATAGTGAATTTCCCGGCTTTATTTCCAACTAGAACAACTCACTTTTTCAAGCATATGATGTACTTTGGAAACATATTGCCTGAAAACAGATGGCCTATGATTTTGTCTACAGCCTCAATTAGTATCCGCATTGCAACCTGTCATTTTATCAGGTCACTGGATCTGCATGGCTGAAATAACACGGAATCTTCTTAGCTTTGATTGACTGTAGAAACAATGGTGTGTTGGGTTAAGTGATAAAGTCTTGATTGTTCATTTTCATGCCACAAGCCAGTATGTGCCATATATATCACACTTGTGACAAATGTATCATGAATGAATACACTTGAAAGTTAACAGTGGCTCTTACGTTGGTTGTGTATATAGTTTTCCTAGTCTGTTGCAACTGTATAATCATTTAATGAACTGAATGGTTTCCTTAGGACATGAAGAGGCAATATTGCTTACTTAAAAAACATTTAAAATGCACAATGAACAATTGCCTTTCTACCTTTTTTCCTTGTTTAAAATGTCAAGGAACTTTTTAATTGTCAAAAATGATAACTGCTAAATGTTGAAAGGTTGATGTATTTCAGCTAAATCAATTAAAAAAAAAAGTATTGTTTGTTCAAACCGGTGTGTTTTTGGTTGGGTTTCCGTTCCAGGAGGGTTTTTCCCGGGTTGAGTCTTTTGGGTGGGGTGGTTCTTTGTTGGTCAGTCTCTTTGTCGAGTACACTGATAAGGTTTATGGCGGGGTTGGTTTGTTTCCCGGTGGTAAATAGGGTAGCTACCGCTCTGTTGGTCCAGTCTTGGTGATATAGGGGGTGTAGAGTGAGTGTGATGGTTTCCAATTTGTTCCTTGTTCTGGTTGGGGTATTGTCCATGGTGGAGACCGGGTTGGGATGGTTTATTAGTTGTCATCCATTTGGTGTCGTGGTTGGGTCTGTATTCGTGAAGCTTGTTGGCTGTCGGTTTGTTGTTGCTGTGCTGTTTTTGTTTACCACATTGCCCTATGTGGACAGGTAGCGAGCATTGTAGTCTCTGTGCTCTCTTATTGGAATGTCTCCTTGGGCCATTTTTTGGGGTTGTGGGATCATGCTGGTCCGTGCCTTCTCGAGTGGTTTGGCATGTCTTATTATTTCTGTTGTCTTTTCTGGCTTCTTTGTCTTTCTTGTGGCGAGGCATGATGCGTGGGTTGTTTTCCTTAGTGGACGTTGTCTTTCGATTGGTGTTTTTCATGGTCTTTTGGGTTTAGTCTTTGCTGTTTGTGGTTTGGTGTTGCTTGTATTTGGTAGGTTGTGGGTAGTTGAGGCTTCGGTTGATGGGACTTTGTGGTTCTGTTTGTTTATTGCTTCTTTCTTTTTTGGATCCTTTTCTTTTGTTTTTTATCCTGCAGGTACTTTTCATTATGGTTGTTGATTATTGGATTTTGCGCAAAGCAAACATGAATACTGTGTGAAGGAGTGCATGTGAATACTGGTATATATTGGTGCAGTCATGTAATGGAGAATTCTCATTTCTGTGCTTATTCCCTTCAACCCTAGAGACCCCCAGCTCTTTTGCTGGACTGTAGGACTTTTTAATATTATTATTATTTTTTTAAACTTCTTTTTCATTGTTTTTCCAACAAAGAAATACATTTCCCAACTCCCACAACAACCCGCCCCCCCTGAAAGCAGCTGCATCATGTCCTTGGTCAATTACTTCCATGGATCTCTTGCCCGTACATATAAAAGAATTACACTCCCCAACTTACCCTCCCCTCAGAGCAGTCTGACGTAATCCCTGGTCCATTACCTCCATGGACCGGTCGCCAATGTTCATTGCAGGTCCAATAAACGCAAACGTTGCGGGCGCCACCCAATTTGAAAATCGTCCCTAAGGAAGTCCAGGGTCTCCTCCCAGTCCCTTGCGAAATATTGGATATCGTTATTCATAGCAAATGTTGCCCACTCAAGTGCCACAATTTCCCAAAGTTTCCGCAGCAGGTCCTGCAACAAGGGAACCTCCTTACTCTTCCATCTCTGCGCTATAACAGTCATAGCCGCAAGTATGAGAATCGCTCTTGCCTTTTCCCGAGATCTAGGTTGCCCTACCAAGGTGTCCAGTCTAATTCCCAGAATAACCTCCTCGGGGGCAGGGGGGGTCGTTTTATTTCCCGTTGGGACTTTTTAATTTTAACCCTGGAGTGAGTGAGACCCTTTTCCCACTGCCTCATGTGTTTTGACCTTTGGATTATCAGCCTGAATTATGGAATTATTTGTGTGAAAAACGCAGATTTTCGCGCCTTTCTGCACGGAAATCCCTGTTTAAAGTATGGGGATTTTCAGGCAGAAAGGCACGCAAATCTGCGTTTTTCACGCAAATAATTCCATGAATCAGGCAGTATGTGTTTTCACTGTTTTGGGAGTCTGACAAACTCCATATGCATCGACTTTTTCTATGGTGGCACACAGCACCTTCAGTTTATTGTCACTGAGAAATCCTTTGGATTTTCCATAAGGTTTAAAATACCCTTTCTTGTCTGAACTACTTTTCCCAAGAATAGTAAAGCTAAATTGACTTTACTTACTTTTTCTCTTTGTGGGTCCAGCACACACCATCTTATGTGGAATGCTGGGTGGGTTACCTAGTAGCCCCATATCCTACATTCTCATGTAACATTTGTATGTTGCCCTCCCTCCTTTTAAATGGCTAGTGGCAGTGGTTTAATTGTTCCTACCATTGTGCTTTTCTATCGCAGGCTGAACCCTTACCTGCAGTATAGCACCCAGGGGGGACCATTTTATCAAAATGGCCCCTTTTTTCTTTTTTTGCCATTTTCTGTTTGTGGGGTTTTTCTTGGGTTTTACTCTATGCGTCAGTTTGGAGCCCTTTGTTTGTATTGCCTTTGGCGCACTTCAGCCCTGAGGCCGGCCTCTGGCTCCAGTGTGTCTGGAAGGACAGGATGTGAGGGAGGGTCCGAAACTCCCCTGTCCTTTGTCTCTAGGAATGCCTGAATGCAACCAGTCCTGAATGGCTGGCTGTCCTTTCAGGACAGCGACCCTGATGTGTGATTGACAGCCTAGGCTGTGCATGAATGGGAGAAACCTGCTTAAAAGGTGAGGGTTTTGGGACTAGAGGCAGAGTCGACCACTGGGAGAAACACCAGATGGAGAAACTGTGAATGAACTTTGCTGCATCCTCCTGGGACCAACTAACCCAGAGACTAACTCCGCTGGACCATCTTCCCTGTCTGGCTGTACTACTTCATTACTGCAAGAACCAAGTGCCAGGGGTCGAGTAATCCGTAGTCGAGTGAAATGTCTGGAATCCGGCTAGATGCTCCAGGAGTCTCCTAAGTACCCTCCATAAGCAGGACGAACAGAGCTACAGTCCACTCACCAGACCCAAGGAGCGAAGGAAGCCCAACCGGTACCAGAGATCTGCAACAGTGCTGTTTACTGAGCGCTAAAACTGCAAAGTGCTGCTGAACCGAAAAGAGCCCATAGCTGCCAATGACCTCCGAAGTACCACTGCAGGAGCCTTACAGATGACCTCCCTCTTGTCCCCACGACTGAAGCTCAGGAACACAGGGTCTGCAACACTGTAGCAGGGAGAAAGCCAGCTGGACCACTCTTCTTCAAACCAGAGATACTGTTTAGACTTGGTGTACTTACCTCACTGTCTTGTAGCCTTGCTTTTCTCAGTTGGGAATTGCAGCGGCTTACTTTTAGAATGGATTCAACTCTGTTTTCACAGCTTGTGACCCTACAAGTGATTTTCTAACAAACTCTCTAACTTTGTGCAAGACCTTTGATTCTAATAAGTGCCTCAGCTCCAAAGACTGTTTCAAATTTACTTTGGCTGTCCTGGCTCCCTGCAGATTCTTCTAGCCCACTGACCTTGATATGGTTTGTCCCTCATAGGTGGTAAACCTGTTTTAGACTGTTACTGCTGGGAAAGGCTTGTCTAGATTTCATTGGAAGATTTAGTTGTCCTCACATATACTGAGAACCTGATTAACCTTTTTCCTTCCTTAAACCTTTCCTTTCTGCAACCTCTGAATCTGCAAAGTATAACTAGTGTGATGCCATCACAGTCCTTGTGATTGAAGTCACCCAGGGTGTAGCAATTGTGTATGAAGCATATCCAAAGATTATCCACTAACTTGCTCTGATTCTGAAAAGTAATTCTGAAAGTATATTTACATTGTTGCATGAATTGCCTTTCTAAAGAACACTTATTTAAAAAATGATGTTCATTAAATAAATAACAATTTATAACTGAAACCTTGAGCGTAAGTGTTACTTGGCTACTTGTATTTACAGATTTCATTTGTACAGCTCTACAGCTCACAGTTATCCCTCCTTGAGATAGGCCTGGCTGCTCAGTCACACTGCCAGCCTGTGTAGTTCAGACCTATACCAAAAGGTGGGCTTACCTAATACCAAGCAGATAAGTGTTGTGTAGTCTCACATGGTGGGACTACACCAATTCTTATCTAACAAGTCAGCATGGAAATGTATTGATTGTGAGGATGCTGGGTTCCTGCTTTTGACTGGGATGGCAAAGGATTCTCCCCCAGGGGGTGCATGCTATGTTTAGGCCTCTTTCTTCCACTTTGGCCCAAGATAGTCTCAGGCTTTAACCTTGTCACATTGGGGATTGTGAGGGTGATGGGTGCCTGCTTTTGACTGGGATGGCAAAGGATTATCGCGAGTGCATGCTATGTTTAGGCTGCTGGCTTCCACTTTGGCCCAACGTAGTCTCAAGCTTTACCCTTGCCACAGTGGGGGATCATTCAGCATAAGGGCAACTAAGCGAAAGCAGAATGACAATCTGTATTTGTCCGCATATCATCCTACAAACTCTGATGTTATGAAGTAATCCGTAAGTCATCCCCAAATCATCAAAAACAAACATGTTTCATGACAATGCTCTTGAAGTAATCAGCAGGTCATCCCAGAATCATCCCCAAATCATCAGGGACAAACCTGCAATCCCTTGTAGTGATCAGTAGGTCATTCTAAAAGCATCGGGAACAAAGAGTTTTCTAAAAGGGTGATGATGTTAGCATATTCATTTAAGTCCTCCTAAGCTCATCCCCAAATCATCACCCACCATTCTGAGATATTTGCTGATGACTTTAACAGCGTGATGACGTCTGATGATGTGGGAATGACTTCTAGTGTAGTTCGATGACCCTCAGATGACCCCAGGATGGTCTCTAAAGTCATCCTTTTAGACCAGGGTGCCGAGCTCTATGCGCTACCCCCAGCCGTAGGACATAAACATCTGCTCACATTGCATTCAGAAGGTAGCTCAGTGGAGCTGGGGTGGCTGTTGTGTCTGGCTCGGGGGCACCTGGGCCAGACACACAGTTACTGGGGACACCCAGCATCAACAGCTTCTGCCGCAGTCAAGAAAGGCAGGGGCAGCATCCTGTTCGTCAGTGATCACACGGTTGAGGATATGAGCTGGGATCACTCAGGGGTCTTTGGCTCTGTGGGCACACAGGCCAGGAATACCCACAGGCTCTGATCACACAGTGGACCTACCAACAAATGACACAGATGCCAGTTTGCCTTGCAGGGAGTCTGCCGCTGTGGTGGGGCATGTGCCGGCTAAGCCTCCTTTTATTGACAGGCAGTCATGACGATGCATTCTTAAAAGTACAACACCAAGCTCCTCATTTTCCATAACAAAGAAAAACTGTAAACATCAAACATGTGAATCAACATTACAGCTTTGGATGCATTCCAGTCCATGCACTTGTTCCGTATAGGAGGCAAACAGTCTTCTCGTCACCTGATGATCCTAAATCCCTGGATCAAACTCCTCACTCCTTGGAAACTTGCTCCAGTCCTTTCATGTTTGCTGGTGACGCCCCTGATCACCTTGCTGGGCACAAATATGAAGAAAACATTCTCGTCTTCCTCCCTTGCGGGGCCTCTTGTGATGCCAGTGGAGCCACGGATGGTCTGGGCGGTCTCCTTCCTGCTGCTTGTCAAGTATCCTCCCTTGAGGCGGTGGCTGGTGCCGGTGCAACTGGGACGGCTGGTGTTGGGGCTGCACAGACCCTCGCAAAGTGGTCCTCCGTTCTGCACCTCCTGCACATGTGTCCTTTGGCCGAACACTCGTTTGTGTGGCAAGCCCCAGCCACACTAGGCATAGCACTGCACCTTGCTTCCCTGCCATTTTCTTACGGCACATACGGCCTCCAGCTTCATCCTCTGCATGGAATGGACAAGTCAATGGCTGATGCTCTTTGTCAGCTCACGGGACCAGCCCAACTCTAGGATCCTGGCCAATGTTATGCCAGGTTCTCTGAGAACCTGCTTCCTCAGTTCGACCAATCTGCAGCTAAGGCTGATTTGTTGCCTAATCTTGTCATCCTCATTTTTGCCCAAAGCACAGGATAGTGAAATGTGCCGCAGCCTTTCATGGAACGCATACAGGCTTTCTCCCTCTTCCTGCCTTGATTACCGTAGCCTGGAATGCCCGTAGTCATGGTTGGTCATGGTTCTGAAATACTGATTCAGGACCTCAATGGCTGCTGCCTATGACAAATCCCTAGGCCGCAGTGTCTTAAATCATTTTTGGACTGCAGGACCCGCCGTTTTGTACGCTCACTGATTTCAACAGCTTTAAAGTAGAGTTCAAGAGTTCAATTTTCGACCCTGTGTGGTCCTCCGAGGCCCAAGGCTGGCTGGTGCTCCCAATGTCAAATCCACTCAGCAGCACTAGCTGACCTTGTTGATGGTGAGTTCCAACAGCTACCTGGGCTCCATCTCCATAGTCTCCCATGGCATCTTACCCAATGCTAGTATGGCCTGTGCACATACAATGGTGGTGTGCCACCGTTTTCCTGTGGACATCTAAATGTGTTTGTCACCACAGTTTTAGAGTCTACAGATTGGTGCGAGACGGTCTCAGGTGCCAGCCCCCTCACGCCCACTGCACATTTGCTGGGAAAAGGGCGCACACGCGTTCACAAGGAGCCGCAACCCCCAAGTGACCCTGCACTGAGCCCAGACTGTGGTGCTTTTTAGATATAATTTCACTTTTACTGCTGTAATACCTCTATTTTTGTGGACCCCCCCAACTTTTGTTTAAACCTCTTGTCCTGCCTTTTTGCCAGTGGAGCACAGCCTTCAGCTGCACTTCACTGTGCACTCGCTCATCGTTCTGAGGAAACTGACTTGTCCTTCTGGCAGTCAGTACTGGGAAACATTGTTTCCCTTAGTCTAATGTCTTTTTTGCCACTTTTGGCAACTGTGTTTCTGTGTGCAAAGTACATTACAGTACCATGCACTGGGGTCCTTGCGTTTTCCTGCTCTAGACATCCCTTAACGATTTTTTGGGTACTGGACAATGTGCCTAGGAGTAAACTGTTGACAGCAGAAGCCTTTTCATGTATTTTTATGAACCTTTACCGAGCCATACCGTGCTTACCGCGTTTTGTTTGGCTCATGACAGTGGCTAGTGTCCGTCATGGCTGTGCCACAAGGTCTTTTGTCTTCTCCTTTGGCCATTTTGTCAGTTGGCCTTCCTCTTGCTCTTTGCAACCCAGGAGCCCTTATTTGGGCGTGCATTCTCACACGAAAGCTGGCACTTTTCGTGGGCTAATGCACGTGTGAGGGTACCTAGCAAGTGGGCTGGGACTGTCTGGTCCCAAGCCACACTGCTGGTGCCAGGATGTCTGGTGTGCATGAGAACATGAGAGCCGCAGTGGTCCTTGATTGGACCACTGGTGGTGTGCATGAGTGGGGCAGATCTCCTCATTGGCCAGCTGGGTACGAGCACTCACTGGACTTTTGGATATGAGGAGGGGCTCTGAGTGCAGAGCTGCAGCTCACCTTTAGGTCCGAATCGACCTACACACTGATCCAAGTATCCAAAGAAGTGAAGCAGACCCAAGGACTGTCCGGAACTGCGTAGAGAAGGTTTGGCACTTGGAGCCTGCTGTTGTCCCGGTAGAGTCCTGCTTCGCGCTCGATCTCCGAAGACCTGCAAAAGTGCTTCAACCCTTTTGAGTGGTGGGACCAATCGCGCTCAACGCCCCCTTGGTGCCCTGCAAACAAGCCTTCTCGGAAGTGTCCCTGGGCCCTCCAGTGATTGTACCTTGGCACACATGGCAGAGTGTTGCAACATCGAGTTTCTGCTCGAGCTTTGGGAGAACCCTAATACGCACTGCAAAGCACCTTCTTGTCAAATCTCGTCCCTACTGCTTTGGGCCGCGAGAGAGAAGCATGCGTCAGTACGTGAGACTTTGGTGCTTGTGCATCACTGTGCGACAGTGGCTGTCGCTGCTGGTGACTTGCTGCAAGTGTCTTGAGACTAGCTGCATCAGTGCTTTCTTTGTTCTGCATTCATGACAAGAGATCCATCTTCTGATATAAATTATACGCACAGAGCCTGTGCACTTTGTAGCAAAACCAAGGAGGGGATTTCGAAATCCAGATGACCTTCTTCAAATCTGCCAAGTTTGAACCCAGAGTGAGCTAAGGGCGGTGAGTAATCATACCACTTACTGGTGGCCCCTAGTTCATACGCACAAAGCATCCCTTGTGGTTGTTGTCTTGACATGGGTGGCTCTTGCTTTCTATAGTCATCCTAAAGGTGGGGACAGCCTTGTTCTCCGTAGCAGACCCGCCTCTGACTCTTGGAACCGAATTCCTCACACTCCAGTGTCCTCTTCTAACTTTTCCTTCCCATTGAACTTTGTCCCTTGTGAGCTTTACGCATCAACGAGCGCTATTACCGACAAACGTAACACTGAGCACAAGGCTCCAATCTTCGTAGGGCTTGACTTATTAAGTTAGGGATATCCATTTCTGGAGTTGGCCATTGTGATAAAGTTTGTGTGCTTTCCCTCTTTACCGCATTGACAAATATATATATATATATATATATATATATATAATATATTTTTTTTATTCTTTTTTTTTTTTTACATAGTGTGTGTTTAAGTAGTAGTATTGCTGTGGTCTTCATGACTCACCTGTTTGTTTTGGACCTAATAAATGGTATATTTTTGATATACTACTATCTAAGGGTAATTCTTGTGTCCTCCTGTGTGTGCTCATCCAATACCTCAGATCACCCCCACTGATCCTGAGACTTAGCTTTGACTGCTCTCCAAGCTACCTTGAATTGTCCTGGATAACTTGTGTTCTATTTCAGTAAACTAAGGTGGCCTCCTGAACATCTGTTCACTAGAGCAGAGTTCAGAAATCCATTCTAACTGTGCTGGGTAGCTCCAATGTCATATATTGTGTACTTTCTTAGGAACACACACTCCTGCCACCACCACATGAACACACCTTGGTAAATACTCCTCCTGTCGAGCTCCGATTACGAAGTGCGTGGATTAAATGCAAAAGTACCCTTCAAAATGTTGTTTTTCTGCAACCTCAAACACTGTCCTGGAAGAAATGCAAAATGTCCTTTTAATGCAGCTCCCTGCAGGGAGCACAACGAGAGTCGCTGCTCTCTTTTCTCCACCCTAGAGCGTCTTTCCCCTATTTCAATGTGCAGGCAGGCAGGCATGCATATAAGAACGAGTGCGGACAGCCGCACGACTTCCTTCCATACGAAGTTCCGATCACGGAGCAAATAACAGTTGCAGCCTGGGACTACCCAGGAAGGAGCGTGGACAGCCGCGCAACTTCAATTATCCAATGCCGGTACACTCCACTCGTGGCCTGGGAGCACCAGGGGGCCTCCAGCCGCTCCCTGCTCCAACTGCGTAGCAGACACACTTCACCGCAGCTTGGTCGGGGATGACCAGCCGGGGTTGCAGGCACTCTACTGAAGCTTCACTCCCAGAGCAAAACAAAAACCTCCTTCTTCCTTTTTTATTTTTCCGGTCCGCTCCAAACACAGGGGTACACGGACCCTTCAACGCCAATGTTGTGTCCAGCTCGGAGGCACCCGGGTCAGACACACAGTTGCTGGGGGCACCCAGCAATGACAGCTTCTGCAGCGGTCACACCGCCACCAAAGGCAGGGGGCACCCTGCTGCAACTGTGATCACACGGTTGGGGATATGAGCTGGGATCACCCAGGTCACTGTCGCTGCTTCCGTGGGCACACGGGCCAGGAATACCAACATGCTGTGATCACATGGTGAACCCACCAAGAAATGATGCGGACACCAGTTTGCCTTGCAGGGAGTCTGCCGCTGTGCTGGGGCACGGGCCAGCTCGGCCTCCTATTATTGACAGGCAGTCATGACGACGTCATGGCATGCATTCTTAAAACCACAGTGGCCGTATATAGGACTATAACGGAGGGAGCCATGCAAAGTGGCTGCATTTCCTTCAAAGTGATTGGGGCTGGTTGCCCCGGGTCAGGAGCTGGGGGAGGGCTCTTGGAGCGGCTTCCTTAGATCATTTTGTTTTTTGGTGTGTGAGGGGGGGGGGTATTGCAATGTCAAAAGTATGTGTTGATTATGCTGGCTGGTTGCTAGTGCTGCTTTCAGCCGGGCTGTTGGCACACTTCTGGGATTATGTTTAAATGTATCTGAGTCTCTGGCTTCAGTTTTAGTACTCCTGAATATTTTATCATGGGGGAACAAACAGAAACTGGCAGTCTAACTCCTCAAGTTCCACGTCTCCAGAGGTTACTGCAGGTTTTTAAGAAAAAAGACATTCAGGAGGAGAGTATTGGAGGAAAGAAGAAATGCAGAGCCTCTCCGGAGTCTTCCTCCTTTTCCTGTTCCATGTCATCCTCCGAATCCCTTGGTTGTAGGGAGGTTGATCAAAGGGTAAACTACCTGGATAAGGACTCTGTAGCCTATGTTTTGATCACGGTAGCACATTATGAGGTTTTCACAGCCAGACCCTCCACCTGCTGACACTACTGCCAGGATTCCTCCTGAGTTTAAGAAGGCACTGAAGTCTAGCCTCCAGCTGTTAATCAAAGTCAAGGAGGAGATCCTGTATGACTGGAGAGGACCTGATAAAGTTGCCGTTCCCAGATTCCTGCCTAAACTATATCCTCACCTGGCTGGAGAGAAGCTCATGCCCTGCACTATCCAAGTAGACACTATCCTTCCAGGTCTGGAGGGCAGTTCATCAATGGCACTGAATGAAACCATTAAAGATGCCACGGACAAGGAGGCGCTTTGAGAAAGGCTTACGAAGGAGCACATCTTTCCATGAGAGCAGCAATGTATTCTTCATAAACTGCAGAGACGTCACTTGGGGGTTTGGGTTCTGTTTGAAGGGAGCAGCCCTCTTGCTGCAAGAGGACTACATCCTGCACCGGTAATCCAGTCAGCCAAAACCCTAGCTGAATTTCTGTCCGATTTAGCCTAAGATGGGATGAAGGCTTCTGTCATGTCCATGGTTGCCATTGTTGTAGGCCGCTCCCATCTGTGTATTAAAGATTGGCATAGAAACTCCAATTAGAAAAAATTATCGTCGAAGATGCCGTTTGCGGGACATATTGTTACAGACTCCCCACACACCCCCTTGTGCACTCTGACGCAAATCATACACCAGTGACAAGACAAAAGGGGGAGTATTGCCGCAATTGCGAAATGCTTTCTGTCATATCTGCAAGGCAGCCTCTGGCCTTGGTGATCTGATCAAGTTCCAGCAGTGTCGTCAGCTGTGTACTGTGAGAAACTTGAAGGTGTCAAACCCGCTAGTCTGCGGGGATCTGTTATCCAGGTGGCCAGGACACGCCATCGCTTTTGGATCCAGTTCCTGAGGAGTGGACCAGTGCGGGAGGATCCCCTGGATGGGGGGGTATTGTGGGAGTGGGACACCGGAGGGCGAGACACGGTATCCCCTTCCCTGTAACACTTTCACCCCATTCCTATACTTTTCAACTAATTCAACCCCCCTGACCTCATTTTCCGACAACTCTTTCCCACGGACAACTCGCTGTGAAAGAAGATGGACGAACACCTGAGCTGTATACCTTTCATGTCCCACTACAATGGCCAGGCAGGGTCAGGCAATTGCTGATCATTACACACACCAGACTTCCATCACACTTCCCCCACACGGATAAAAGGCAGAGCACGAAAGCACACTCTGAGCAAGGCAAAGCACACAAAGCAGCAGTTCCAAGATGGCAGTTTAATAGAAGGCGGAAGACGGCAAGACCGAAGAAGATTGCAAGGAGGGAATTGGCCTTGACCTTTTCACTGAAAGCCAGTATCTTTCATGAGCTTTTGAGAATAGTAAGACCTGGACTTTCAGCTAAAGAATCCTGCATTGTGTGTTGGAGGTACTCCCAAGTCAACATTCAAGGCGGGGAGAAGCGATTGCCGCCATGGTACTGTCCTTGGCTCCTACAACAAAGCAGCACCAGTGAAGCCAGCACAGCCAGTGAGTTGGATAGACTTATACCAAACCGATCTGTATGGAAACCAAGGTTACATGCGGCAACATTGAATAAAGAATATTAACTTTGAAACTAAAGTACAATACCATAGACAGAGTGGTCCGGCACCATGTGGGTGCTTATTCGAAGGTCTCTGTTAGGTATCCAACAAAAAGGTGACAACGGTTAAGACAAGAGGAATTGTGAAATTGAAGTGGTCCTGCAGTGGGTCAAGCCAAACCCATGCACATTTGAAAGTCTTCGATCTATGAAGTAAATTGAAACTGGTCCGAGCCCGGCTGAGGGAGACTAATTGTAGAAAAGGGATCTGACCCCGGATAAGTGGGATCCGGGGTGAACCGGTTGTCGCTCGAGAAAAAGAAAATACTACAAACATTTTGTCAAAGGGGTCTGTGCCCGGATGAGGGGTGGGGGGGTCCGGGGTGAATAGTGAATTACCCAAAGTGAACACTTGTACAAAACAAAGGAAAATAACTTGTTCTTTAGTTGACTGCATCAGGCCCTCTGAGCGAAGAGACTTTTAAAAGCAAGGAGACCTGCGTACAGAAGGCCTTGATTCAAATAATTGGAACTGTATCCTCGTGCTAAAGAAGCCAGAGACTGAACCGCCTTGTCCCATGCTGAAAACGTGGGGAAGGGAGGCCAACGGCCTGAATAACCTGACCTATCATTTTGAACACTTCTTTCTTTTCATAACATTGTTCCCCCACACTGTTTGTATTTAGAAGTAAGATTAGTATACGCCCTTTATTTTGACAATGACACCACTAGGACTGCATTATTATTATTTGATGGCCGTAGCTTGCTCCGATCAGTAGATTTAGGCTTAGATAGGTGTTTATCACCCCTCTTTTGAAGTTCAATAAACACCCTTGAACTGTGGTCACTTGTGTCTGTCTTACGGTTGATGTCATGCCTTCCTTACAGTACCTTCTCAGGAGGACGCCATGAGCCGGCCTGGACTGCCTGAGTTGCAACATGCATTACACAGTGCTGCGTCCTTGCTTGGCGCAGTTGTTCAGCTGTAACCCGGTCTCATCCCATCAGAGGGGCCTCAGAGAAAAACCAAAGTAAAATGCAGTATCAGAGTTGGTAACAAATACCCTGTTTGGAGATACCCAGGAGGAGAAGGTCCACAAGGCCTTCCGTGTGGACAAGCATACTGGCAAACTCAGGAAAAAGATTTATACAAAACCAAAGCCTCAGCCCTCCTCTTGGGGTAAACCTCTGCCTTCAGGTTATGCAGCCACACACCAGGAAGGGACAAGCCTCGACGGGTGCCGAGGAACAAACACACATCCTTTCCCCAAAAGCAGCAGAAGTCCTGACACCAGGTCTGTTGGGGAAGCTGAAAGTTTTTTTTCCGTGTATGGCTCCGCCAGTCCAAAGATCCCTGGGCCATATGGACAGTAAGATGGGTCTCTTCCCAGAAAGGGGATCAAGAAAAGGGCAATGCACCTAGCCATACAGGAATGTGTAAGGAAATGGGTCAGGCAACCTACTCCATGATATTCCTGGTACCCAAACAACAGGGAAAGTTCTGGCTAATTATAGACTCGAAGACCCTAAACCCCTCAGTCGTGACTTGCCATTTCAAGATGGAATGTCTTCAAATGGTGATTTTCGCTGATCCAGGAAGGGTATTTCCTGGCCTCATTGGATCTAAAAGATGCCTATTTCAATGTACTGATATGGAAAAGTTGCCAACAGTACCACAGGTTTCTGAAAGGTAGGACGCACTACCTGTTCAGAGCCCTGCCGTTTGGACTCAAAACAGCATAGAGAGTCTTTATGAAGATCATGGGACCGATAGTGGAAATTTGATCTTCAATGCGTCCAGGTCTTTTACTACCTGGACGACTGGTTACTCGATGCCTAGTCCTGGGAAGTGTTGAGCCATCATATTTTGCTAACTTGCAGGATTCTGAAGGAGATGGGCTTCCCCATCTCAGAATCTCCACTTTATCTGCGCTGATTCTGGATCCTACACAGGAGGTTCCTTCTCTCAATGACGAGGGCATCCAATCTACAGAAATCACTCTGGTTCTGTTCTCATCCTATGGTATAGAGCGGGAGTTCCTCCGACCTCTGGGGCATATGGCCTCATGTGTCTTGGGCTCGCCTTCATTAGAAACCATTGTTGTACCAACCGCATCCGTATTGGAAGGCGGAAGATCAAGATTTCGAACGATGGATTCTGATGACCTCATCTTTGAGGAGGAAATGATAGTGATGGTTTCAACTGCACAATCTATTAAAGGGCTCCCCGCTGACACAGCCCTGGCTGACCATTGTTAACAACGATTCCAGCATGAAGGTTTGAGGGCAGTACTGGGGAACCAGTCCCTCCAAGAAGAGTGGTCGGTCAGGGAGGCATGCCGGTCTTCAAACTGGAGGTAGTTGGTAGTAGCTTATAGGGGCGCTTCAGGCGTTTGCATTAGCCTTGAAGGGAAGAGTTGTTCTACCACAAACTGGCAACACCACAACAGTTTCCTATATCAATATTCCGATCCAAAGCCCATATCTGGGACCTGGACAACACAGTGGCGGACACACTGGGCAGGGTCTTCCTGTCCAGGGAGTAGGAACTTTGGGAGGAATTCTTCCTCTCCATTTGCAACAAGTTTGGGACCCCTTGGCTGGATCTGTTCGCCTCCCACCAGAACAAGAAAACCCTACCGTTCTGTTCCCAATTCAAGAAGCATGGGGGGCAGATGCAATGGCTATTCCTTGGCTGAAATGCATCAAATTGTTTATTGTTTATTTTTATAAGTGTTATTATGGTTAAATAAAACCATTTAACACTAATAAAACAATCCAATATCATAATTCATCACAGTAGTTAATGCAATTTCCATTAATAGTTACAAAAACAATGCCCATATTCAAAATGTATGTAAATGAATATAAAAGCAATACCCTTATTTATATAAAAACACCTACATATCATAAGATATAAAAGTACATATAACAATACAAATTACAAAATGAGCACCTAATTACTTTTAAGAGCATTTTTCTAAAGAAATGTCACTGTTTCCAACCACATATGATATAGAGTGAAATTCATAATTGTGCAATTCCCAGAGTCTAAAAAACGAAGGAGAAATTCTCTAACTTACATCGTTGATTATGATAGCCTTAACATACAAGTTGTACAGTTTACAATTGGTTAAAAGATGTCTCAGAGTTTCTATCTCCTCCTTACTTAGTCTGCATAATCATATCTGATGAGGTATTTTCCCCCAAGCGCCTTTTCTTGATAGCGTTTGGTAGAGGATCCAATGTAACTAACATCAACATATCTTCTAGCCTTATTGTTTTGTAGCTTTCTAAGATCAGGGCACAGTGCATCGAAACTCTGTTGAGCGTATAATTAATACTTCTTTAATTTACTCAGTGTGGTGATGTTCTTATCTCTGTCCCAAAAATAGGCCAAAATTTAAAAACGTTTTTCCGTCAAGACAACATTCATGCTCTCCAAGTACGAAACTAATATCATCAAAGAAGGTCAGGACTTAATTTTTCTTCTGCCAGATGACTGCGGGCAGCACTGTTACCCAGAACATGCACAAAGATATTAAGTAATGAATATGGCTTATTGTCCTTACTCAGCATCCCTACATAAAATACTCCCATCGCAATCTTGTTTAACGTGCACAAAGAGATTAACCTCAGTTAGCAGTTAATTGCTTCCACAGGGGTAGGTTTTGGTAAATCGAATTCATTCCTCTAGAGTCTTCCCTCTAATCAATGGTGGACTGGCCCAATGTTCCCTCTAAGCTGTGCGCTTGGCCAGCTTCCTTCTGGGCGCCGCTCAGATTTTCACCAGCACACACAGACAATTCTCACCTATTCAAAAAGATTTATTAAGGCACACACCACAGCAATTAACGGACATTTTCTTTCTCTTAAAATAACTAACTAGTCTTGATATTCCAGCTCAAATGTTGGATACTGGCTGTAAGTAATCAGACAACGTGGATGTGTAACCTTATCCCACACATCGTCTTCTTTGCACACATGACCACGAAGTGGTCCTCTTGCAAGTTAACGCATTATAAAATGCAAATATTTATTTGCCCTCTAAGGATTTTGAGAAGCCTAATGTGATGCAGCGTCTCCTTCTTTAGCATTGCTACCATTAATTACCCTGTAAGTGGAGATCAACATTGCAATATCATTTACTTGGCCTACAAGGGATAATGGGTAGGGACTATGCCTGGCAATACGGGTCTATAGTATCAGAGGACCGTATATTCAGAGAGAAGAATGCTTTTCACACAATCTGAATCCTTTCCAAGTGTCCAGAGTTCCATGGGGCATACACTTTCACACATTATATGGTAACTCACTGCCATACAAAAACTGTTTCACTGAGCACTTATATAATCCTACACAATAATATAAAGGTGGGGTATGCTGCAAACAATCTTGTATGCATTGCAAAATAATTGTGTACATGACGAGTCATGACATTCTTAAAATGCACACAATATCATGTTGAGGCATATGCCTTGCTTGCAAAGCGTCTGCAAATATCCCACTGATGGTTTACTGCTACAATCCATCACTGTTTACAGTGCTGTATCAACTAGTATTGGAGGCAAGCATAGGGTCAGGGAAGGATATGGGCGAAAGGCCAGAGGTGCACACTCCTTGCGGGTGATGAACAAAGCAGCAAATTCAAAAACCAAGTCAAACGTTTTGGCAGTACACTGAAGGAAATGTGTTGCTTGTTTGCTAAAGGATAGGACATTCTAGTAACAATCTAGACAACAGCACCTTCTTTTTCTTTCAACGCTCAGTTGCTGAGGGCTCTTCAATATAACTATGTGCTTATGTGTATCGTCTTTAGCTTCTCCCCGCAACTTATTTAACTGATTAAGAATTACAGAAGCGAGATCCATAGTTATAGAAGAAGGCACTCAATCTGTTGCATCTCTGACAATTGATGCTATTAACTTAAAAGGCATATACATGTGATTTTCTTCAACAGGGATCCATAATAAACCTCAATAAGGCTCTTCTTTAATTCTGTCTCAGCTCTGGTGCGGAAGGGTGGCCAAAACTATAGACGTCCTTATGTTCCCTGTCATTTCACTTTCTATGTCAGGGTTACAAGCAAGGCTCCAATTATAATTTGCTCCCTACTTGGAGTCAAAAGATTTTCCAGGGAGTAAAAAAGTAACTAGCTTTGCCCATAAGGGTTACTTTGGGCTAATTAAAAGATGTTCTTTCCCTTAAAATTCCTCTTGGGGAGACCACCAGGGGGCACGGAGCATGACGGACGTGTAAAGCTTGCGCTCCTCTCTGCACCGCAGGGCCTAGTGAGAGTCCTCAGACCCCGGCCGGGAGTACCGAGTCTGCCAGGAGAGGTCTCGCCCCCTGTGCAGTCAGCCATGCAGAGGGAAGGTGTCAGGGGCCCACTCCAGGCACCCTTCACAGCACAGACCAGAACCGCTGCCCCAGGAGGGGGTGTTCTAGCACATGTCGGCTGCAGAGCCTGGTGGGCGCCAGAGACCGCAAGGGCAGCCAGCCCCCACGTCGCCGCGGAGAGGCCTGAGGAGCCGCTCGCCCCCCTCCCCCACACCAACAGAGAACGCCCGGAGGACACGGGCAGAGGGCGGCGACGGACCAGAAGTGTCCACGGGCGCAGGACCATCGGACGCGGTCCCGCCAAAACGAGGAGCCCCACGAGCCGAGAGGATCCAGCCCAGGGCCCACGCCAGTGGCACACGAAGTGGGGGAAACGTAGGAAGCTACGCGCAGGACCCCAGGAGCGTCCTCCTCGATTGGGGTTGAGGACCTCACAGCCCATACCCGGAGCACGGAGGGCCATCCGGCCTCGCGCAAGTTGCAGTGCCCACGGAGGAGGAGCCCAAGCTCGAGCAGCGGCCCCGCAGGCACCACCGAGGCTCCCCAGGCCGCGGAGACCACACGGCAGGGCCCAACGCGGAGACCGTGGGCTAACCAAGGTGAGGCGGCGGCAGGGGGGAAGTGGTACGCAGAGGACACAGAGGTGGGGGTCACCTCCCCCCCAACCCCTCCTTGAAAATAAGCCTAGAAATT
Organism: Ambystoma mexicanum; assembly: GCF_040938575.1. Classification (NCBI taxonomy): domain Eukaryota; kingdom Metazoa; phylum Chordata; class Amphibia; order Caudata; family Ambystomatidae; genus Ambystoma; species Ambystoma mexicanum. The sequence goes on from NC_090931.1 coordinate 673,992,116, forward strand.
AGCCCAGCTGGGCAGAGGGCCAGTGAGGCCTCGGCCTCCAAATAACTTCTGGGCCCCCTCACCCCCTGGACCTGGCGCCAGGGGCCCATCCAGGAAAGCAGGCCTCGGCTCTGGGCATGAAACTTCCACAGAGCCCTGGAGTTACCACCAAACCGGCAAAGGAACAGGGCGGGCGCACCAACCTGAACATTGGGACCAATATAAGGAGAACCTGCATTGAGGCACCACCCTCAGGTGCCTCGCTATACCCAGATCCTGGAGCAGCCCCCACTCTCCGGGGCGATCTCCTCTCTGCAGCATTTTCGGCAGCCTCACCTATCCCAGAACGAGGCCCCCAGATCCACCATGCCCGCCGTAGGTGCCCCCCCCCCCGCAGAACTTACAAAGGAAGATCTCAGGGACATTCTCCAGGAGATTAAAGCAATTCACACAGACATACAGGCCTCAATTGTAGACCTCGGGGGGGGGGGGGGGAGAGTAGACACACTGGAGGAGAAAATGGAAGGGATGGAAAATAATTACCTCCAGACAGGCCTGCTGGACATGAAATACGAGGCGAGGCTAACGGACTTAGAAATCGGAGAGGAGGACATAATTTTAAAGATGGGTGGCTTAGAAAACAGAGAGCGTCAAAACAACCTGCGCATCATGGCCGTGACCCAGGAGAGAGGTGAGACAGCAGCCGACGTGGGGAGGAACGTCCAAGACCGTATTAACCAACTCTTAACGCTAGAAAGGGGCAAGGAAGTCCAGCTGAAAAGAGCGCATCGAGGTGGAGGAGGCACGGGGGGGTGGCCCAAGGACCATTGTTGTGCGGTTTCTCCACTATAGAGAGAAATTGGAGGTCCTGGAGAAAGCAAAAAAGTTGGGGAGCTTCAGCTTTGAAGGGGACACAATCAAGATATATCAAGATCTATCAACCCTCACGCTTACCCGCAGAAGAGAGTGCCGCCCGCTCACCCAGTGGCTCACAAGCCAGGACATAAGATATAGGTGGTCCTTCCCATTTGCCCTATCATTTGAACGAGCTGGGGTAGACTACAGAGTGACCAGTGGTAAAGAGGCCTCACAGGTGCTGCAGGTGCTTAAGGGAGAAGTCCCGGAGGAGGGAGAGGGTGTGGGTACCCAGGAATCGGCAGGAGCTAGGAGAGAGCCGGAGGGCCCCTGGTCCACAAAGAAGAGGACAAAGGGCAGGAGAAAATTCAAAAAACCAAACACCCCGACGTCAGAAGCAGGAGAGGCGCCGAGAGGAATAAACACAATCTGGCAGGGAGTGTGAGGTCAGCAGTCAAGCATCCCCGGCCGGGGACACGGGTTTTACCAAGAGAACTACGGTGCACGAACATGTTTTCACCCTGGTGGCTTTCCCGTTGGCAGGCGAATAGGGGAGGGGGGAGGGGGTAGGGGTTCCCGTGCACAATACATGCCCAACATCAAAGGGGCATGGGGCAGCGCCCACAGGACCGGGAAATTAAAGAATGCAAGAAAAGGAAGCAATGGCAGACAATGAGAGAAGGGGCTGGGTCGAGACACTCCGAATAGGCTCACTCAATGTCAAGGGGCTTAACTCCCCATCAAAGCGCTCCCTCCTGGGGCGAGAAATGATGTTAGCATAGATGTTCTCTTCGTACAAGAGACCAGAACAGTGAGGGGTGAAGAGAGGGCCATCCCCGGATCCCACGTGGGCCAAACATTTTGGGCGTCTGGCCACACAAAGAGAGGCGGTGTAGGGATATTGCTCCATAAGCACCAAAAATTAACAGAGGTAACCCGCTGGGAGACGGAAGATGGGAGAGCATTGGTAGTGTCTGGTAATTTACATAACTCTATAGTCGCCCTAGCAGCCATATATTGCCCCAACGTAGGCCAGATGGAATTCATCTAAGAGGCCATGGGAGAGGTGATGGCCAAGGCAGAAGGGCTCACGCTCGTGGGTGGGGACTTCAACATGTGGGCAGATCGAGAGTTGGACCATAGTGGGAAGACTATCCCGCCAAGCAGCAGAGGGGGAAGGTCGCATGGGGGCTCCGGGACCTAATGTGGGAGCAGGGGCTGGTGGACATATGGAGGGAAGTACATCCATTTGCGAAGGGATATACCTTCTACTCTGCAGTCCATGGCACTAGGACAAGAATAGATTACTTGTTCACGGGACATCAGTACATGAGCACAATAGATGCCTGTGAGATTCGCCCAATCAGCTGGTCGGACCACAACATGGTCTGGTCCGACATTAGCATATCGGGCATGAAACCCAGGGAATCCCTATGGAAATGCAATGATTTCCTATTGAGCGACACCGTTTTTAAAGAGAAAATGTCAACTGGGATCAGAGTTTTTTTTAACTAAACGACATGGGAGAAGTGAACCGGGAAATTGTATGGGAGGCAGCGAAGGCAACCTGGAGGGATAGCATGATAAGTGAAGGAGCCTCCAAGAAGAGGGTCGGGACCCTCCTGTCTCACAGGTTGAGGTCAGAGATACTCGCCTTTGAAAGGTCTGAGGGGAAGGAGGAGAGCGAGAAAGAGAGGGATCTGGGCATAGCTAGAGAGAAGAGACAGGAACTGTGGGAATTGGAGCTGGGCAAAATCGTAGCGGGACTCCAACACCTGCGTCAGAGATACTACGAGAAAGGCGACAAGGCCGATGCCATGCTGGCAGCTAAACTTCGAGGCCAAAGGGCGGACAGATGGGGGGCAAGAATAGTGAGTGGCGGGGGCGTGGCTAGGCAGCGCACAATGAAGACGTGCCTGCTGTGAGCTCCGCCAACGAGCCCCGTAACAGCGTTTATTTTTATACTTATACACCCACAGGACGCAAAATAATCAAGGGGAACGCGAGTGGCACCTGAGGCAAAGCAGCAGGACATAATCCTGAAATAAATCGGAGCTCCGTGCGGAGGGAGCTGCCTAGGCGGGCCAGAGCCCCTGGAGCCGCTGAAATAACATGGCGGTGCGCGCCATTTCATCTGACGAACGGCTGGGGCTTCGCTGCCCCGAATCGCGCTCCCAGACCGTGGTCTGAGGCGAAGCAACCCTGCAGGTCGGAGACTTTCGCTAGACACGCAGGTGGAGAGAGTGGACACGGACTGCAGCTATTACGAGGGTGCTGGTCCTCCGTGTGCTCCCGGAGCACCGCCTGCCTTCCTGCTTCCTTCTGTGGGATCGGAGCTCCCCTTGCTTGCAGCTACTGAGATTCCTTGTGCAGCTGAGGTAGGACACTGGGAGCGGGTCACCAGCTTGAATGGGAGAGAATGCGCCGCATCGGCGGGGGTCCATGTGCACCATATGCCTTGAGCTGAAAGTTTCACGGACTCCCCAGAGCTTTCTACTCGACGCGCGCCATCTTGCCATTTTACCTGGAAAGCGGTGTGGTCCTTGCTGATCCGCATACCGATGACCCCTGCTTATGCATTGCGATTGCCGAGCCCAGAGGCGGAAGAGGAGACCCCCCCCCCTCTCCCTTTGACGGCTAATGGAGTGAGTGGCTGAGGCTTGGGAAGCGCTGCTCACTAGACGCTGTGTTTGAGTGGTGCGGTCCAGAGTACTCCGAGTCTACAGTGACGGAGTGGGTGGCCTGAGGTGGGGGGGGGTCATTGGCCTGCTACGTGATGGTGGGTTTTGGCCTCATGCTCACAGGAGCCTAAGTGAAGAAGTGCCCTGCTATGGCGACTACTTGATAATCCTTGAATGAATCCCCAGTATTAGCAGCTGCATCTGTTCTTCCCACAAGTTTGGTTGAGGAAATTGTTGGCCCTTGAACACTTATCCACATTATGGGGCTTCAGCACTATATGCTATACAGCACTGGTTTTTGCTTGGGACTATATTTTTGAAGATTGCCAGTGATGCCCAAAGCGGGATCCAAGAAAAAGGAGCAAACACCGGGGATAGAGGCTTTCTTGATGCCTCAGCCAATTCCCATTCCCCAGTGCCGCACAGTGTCAGTAGAGGTCCACCCAGCCCCTACTACGGACCCCATTGCGGATATGGCGCTCACCAGATATGACTTTGCAGAAATGCTGAAGACCTTTAAACAAGATGTTACCCGTGAAATTAAGGAAGAGATAACCACCTCGAAAGACATGTTAGCCAGGTCCTTGGCAGAACTAACCTCCCATTTGGGTGGCCTCGAAGACCTAGTCAGCGACCTGGAGAATACTACCTGCGAACTAACACATGACACTGAGGTGCTTTCAGAGCGAATGCGAATAGTGGAAGACCATTTGGGGGAAATTTGGGCCAAGCAAGCGGATTTAGAAAATAGGTCCAGACGTAATAATGTATGCCTCCGGGGTATTCCACGGCAAGTCTCTGACCAAGAACTACCTAGCTATGTCTGTGAGCTGTTTCGTGGACTTTTAGGCCTTTCTCCCTCTGAAACTCTGACCCTGGATAGAATGCACTGAGTGTATTCCTCTGATCAAATAAGGAGAAATCTTCTCCCAGACGTTCTCACTAGAGTTCACTATTTTCATCAAAAGGAGGAAATCATGTTGGCGGCCAGAAAATCCGAGTCAATACAGTTCCGGGGTGCTTCGATTCGGCTGTTCCAGGATCTCTCCCCGTATACCTTAGCTTGCCTACGCTGTCTGCAGAAGGTTTCGACATGGCTCCAGTCCCAGAAGATCCGCTACCGCTGGGTGTTTCCCTGTAAACTGATTTTTGACTTCAACAACCAGCACTACGTGATATCCTCAGAGATGGAGGCAGGAGAGCTTATGTCTGGAGACATCGCTGCGTCCACGCTGGGACAGGAAGCATCTTCGGAGGAGAGGCAGGGGTCTATACCCACTCCAATGGAGAGAAGAAGAAAGCAGAGGGGCTGGAAACGGATAGGTGGTTCTGGCCCCCGCGAGGAACAGACTGTAGCCGGAAATCATGCTCGCCTTTCTCCGGACAACTTAAATGGTCCCCCTAGACATCCTGGTCCCTCCCAGACTGATGAGGTGCCGGCCTGATAGTAAGAGGAGAAATGACAAAACATAGGAGATGTTTCCTGGGCTGTCCCGGGAGCGACTGGTGACAGGACCCCGGCCTATATGGTTAATCTCTCCTGTGAGAATCGCCTGCCTTCAGACCTGGCTGGTGTGTGCCAATGATGAGGAGCTTTAACTGTTAGATGAGCGAGATCACTGATTAGTCAAACTTGGGCACACTTGCTGTCGGACCACGATGTTCTGCGGGGGTCGCAGGAAAGAGACCTTGATATGAAATGGGATCTGTGTGGGTGTATAAAATCGCTTACAGCTTTAAAGTGGGGCGCTTTGGATGGAATGCGCCCGATTCTGTTGAAGGTTATTGTTGGTTACATAGAAGTTAGTTTATGGAAGCTTTTATAACTTGCTTCTTATTAGATTTTTGAGTTTTTATGCTGCATTGCTCAACAGTGCAAATTGGCTCCCCTTTTCCTTTATCCTTTTTGTTTGGTATTATTGGTACTCAGTATTATTCCCATTTCCTTTTTTACACTCGCTGGGTATTCATATGTTGGGTCAGTCTTGAATGGAAGCGATCAACAGCAAAATAACTTGTATAACATCCACTCTAAATTTGTGATACCATCGAAATGTTTGAGGGTCTGCATTGTCTGGAACGAGCTGGGGGTCCCCCTGAAACCTAGGCCCCAAGCCCCTAAGAACCGGGGTGGGAGGGTATTGACGGGTGCATATGGAGTAATATCTTATACGCCTTACTATTTATGTCAAGAGAATATAATACATGAGGAGATACTGACGTCACAAACCTAAATGTAACCTGCCTCACCCTTAATGTTCAGGGCCTCAATTCCCCGATTAAACGAAGAGCGTTATTTCACCGACTGGTGACATATCCTACAATATTATTTTTGCAAGAAACTCGCCTGTTGCCGTCTGATGAATTTCACTTGAATGACAAACTCTACCCAACCAAAATTTGTGCTTCCTCGGGCACAAGGAAGCGCAGAGTTGCTATCCTTGTTCGAAAGGGGACCCCATTGAAGATCCATATAACCAAGCTGGATGCAGAGGGAAGATATGCTTTAGTGGTGGCCACATTATATGGGAGGAAGGTGTCATTGCTGTCGCTATATGCTCCTAATGTCAACCAACACCAATTCTTTATCTCCATATCCGGAATGCTGAGTGAGCATGCCGAAGGTGACCTTATAATTGGAGGAGACTTTAACGCAGTGATTAACCTTTGGAGGATAAATCCCTCCCCCCAACTCAGGCTGTTAAAATAATTTTATGGCTCTGACCTCTCTCCTTCGGGAACACTCATTGATAAAGGGATGGCGGTTTTTTCATCAGGGTGAGCGGGACTATACTTTTTACTCTCCTGTGCACAGGGGTTTCTCCAGGCTAGATATGGTCCTTCTCTCTGACACTCTTATCCCCCACACCATAGAGGTAGAGATCCTCCCGAAAGCCATATCTGACCATGCCCCGGTATTAGTCTCCATGTCTCCACTCTGCGACGTCCCGGAACCCCTTCGAACTTGGCGGCTGAACAAACTCCTACTGCTAGACCCCCGGGCTCGCTCTTGCATTGCTAATTGCATACACCAATATTTTACAAACAATGATACAGGGGAATTAAAGTATGCAGTAGTGTGGGATGCAGCGAAAGCTGTCATTTGAGGCCAGGTTATAACCCAAACAATTGAGCACAGTAGAGTTTATAGACAAACCCAAGCCCAATTAGAACTAAGGCTTTCCGAAGCAGAGGAAGCGCATAAAGAGAATCCCACTAGACGCACACTTAGAATGGTTCGTACGGCACAGAAAGCACTTGAAGCCCATCACATGAGCCGAGCAGCCCTCGGTATAATGCGCACTAAACAATTTTATTACTCTAAAGGGAATAAAGCGAATCGTTTGTTAGCGGCTAAACTTAGGCGGCAGGCAAAACACAATCATATAGATTCCCTAAGAGAAGCGGGGGGGGCGGCAGGTTTTCACTGAGTCTGGAGAACTTCAGATTGTGGAAGAGTTCTTCCGGAATCACTCCTCGCCACATGTAACTGACCCACAATTAGCTAGAGAATTTATCCAAAAAGCCGACCTCCCGCAGATATCCCCTGAATTTCGCGAATGCCTGGAAGCCCCGATAACTACAGAGGAGATGGCTACGGCGATCCGTTCCCTCCCGCTTGGTAAGGCCCCGGGGCCAGATGGTTTCACTAATAAGTTCTATAAGACCTTCCGAGAAGAATTGACCCCTCACTTAACAAAATTATTTAACTCTGTATGGAAAGGGGTAGTGGTCACAACATCTATGGCGGAATAAGCTACGACATTGGTGCTGAAACCCGGGAAGGATCCTACAGACTGTGCCTCATATAGGCCAATCGCATTACTTAATACGGACGCAAAATTGTTGGGGAAAATAATAGCGACACGCTTATGTCCGGTTCGCCCGTCGCTGATAAATAACGACCAGACAGGTTTTATACACAATCGGTCTACCTACGATAATGTATGCCGTGCCATTAATCTAATTGCCCTTGCTCGGAAGATCCCAGGTAACTTATCCCTACTGTCCCTGGATGCCCACAGGGCATTTGATAGTATGTCTTGGGGATACCTGGAAATAGTACTTGAGGGGTTTGGATTTGGGCCGAAGTTTTCCAGATTAATACTCTCAAATTTCCAGATTCCCTCGACCAAGGTCAGGGTCAATAAAAGTTGGACTCCGCTAATTAGGGCTGCCAAAGGCACCAGACCAGGCTGTCCTTTGTCCCCGCTAATTTTTGCCCTAGCGATGGAGCCTTTTGCTCAGCATGTTCGACTGCACCCGGGTATTCTGGGCATTGAGGTGGAGGGACAATCTCGTAAAATCGTGCTATACACGGATGACTTACTCTGCTTCTTGAGAGACACCCCCCGCACGCTTCCCTGAACCTTCTCAATGAGTTTGCCACGATATCTGGCTTCAAGATAAACCCAGCTAAATCTGTGGGTATGCCTCTGTCTGAGAGCCCTAATAGGCTCAATGAAATACGAACAATGGCGAGCTTTCCCTGGTCCCCAACAGAGATTCCATATTTGGGGGTAAAGCTAACTCCAACCTATGCAGGTCTTTAAGAGGCAAATATCCCCCCCTTATTTAAAGAGTTAAAGGGGTGGTTGCAGCGATGGGATTCTCAAGAAATTTCATGGTTAGGCCGCCTTAACGCAGTTAAGATGATGCTTCTCCCGAAGTTATTATACGTATTCCACTCTTTACCAATTGCCATTCCTGAATTTGAACTTATAAACCTCCAAAAGGAGATATATCGGTTTATTTGGAAGAAGAAGAAGCCCCTTATTTCTAGTAAACTCCTGACAAGGGGGAGGATGATGGGAGGGTTGGGCTTTCCCTCAATACCGCGCTATTATAGAGCTGCACAGGTGGCGATGATGCTCTCTTGGGGTAACTCGCCAGACCCTCCTAAATGGTTAGAGATCAAGCAGGCAGCTGCTCCACTTCCTCTGGCTCATTTTCCATTCCTCCAAAAAGAGGCACGTAACTATAGAGGCGGGATATTGCCACCACCCTATCCACTCTCCAGAGCTGGGATAAAGCGCGTTCACAGAGGGGCATCCAATCGGGTGTGGGGCCACTATCCCCTATCACTCAGAACCCGGCTTTCACTCCAGGCCTTGCGCCTTCAGCGTTCCGGATCTGGTGCCAGGACAAACTCCTGCGCCTGGGAGACTTTTACGTTGATCAAGAACCTTTGAACCTTTCAGGAATGCAGGGAAAGGTTTGGTCCCCCGGAGACGGAACGCTTTCGATACATACAATTGCGCCATTGGATTACTAATAGAGACACCCGCAGAGCAGCTGGAAGGGCCCCTCTGGGAGTCGAACTTAAAATTCTTGAAGGTCAACAGTTCCACAGGATCTCACAGTGTTCCAAATTACTAGAAAAAGCCTCAATAGATGAGAAGCTCCCATACATGAAAGCCTGGGAGAGAGAGCTGGGCCTGGAGATTCCAGAGGATTCTTGGCAGAAGATCTGGCACCGAACTCAGACTAGTTCTCGCTGTACTCTAGTAAAAGAAAATGCCATAAAAATTTGCTTCAGGTGGTACTCTCTCCCCCCCCCCCCCTATCAGCAGACTCCACTCCATCAACCCGGAATATCCGGATACATGTTGGCATGGATGCGGCGAACAAGGGGATATGGCTCATATGTGGTGGCATTGTCAGATCATCCAGTCATATTGGCTGGAGGTGAGGTCTAAAATCAAAGAAATCACAGGTTCCTTGCTTCCCGTGGACCCCAGGATATTCCTGCTGGGGGATGTCCCAGAAGATGGGTCCTTCCCTATGTCCGGAAATAAAGCAGGTTTGATTTTGCATTTAATAGTGGCTCCGCGTATCACCAGGGCCCGATTTTGGAAAACGATAGAGGGCCCCCAGACAACCTACTGGTGGATGAAAATATGGGAATTATTGGGTTTAGAAAAGCTTACGGCAATGATGGAAGGAAAACTCTAGAGATTTCAGAGGACCTGGCGCCCTTTCCTAGACTTTGTTTCTGATAAGAAACACATGTTCTTCCAACCACAACTCCTGAAGCATTTCATGAATTCTTGATCCAACTATAGATTGTTAGCCCTTCACTTATGCACTTTTGATAGAGAATACGCATCAATGTTAGTCAAGTTTATGAACTCTTGATACTTGATATTGCTTAATGAATTCATGTCTCTGATCAACTAAAGGAAAGATAACTGACCCAATGAACTTAACCCCCCTTTCTTTTTTCTTTTTTTTTCTCTCTCTCTCTTTCTCCCCCCCTCCTCACCCTTTCTCTCATTACCCCCGATTAATTTACAGAAGACATATTGCACTATATACTTTGTATTTAACACTGTTATTTAATGCCAAATATGTGAGACATTGTGGAATTGTTGGGGATGTAAAGGATTTTTCTCGAATGAAAGGAAATTAATTGTTGGTTTAATTGTTTGTAATGCCTTTCATGTTGAAAATCAATAAAAATATTTAAACAAAAAAAAAAGAATAGTGAGTGGTGAAGAGGGGGAAAGATCAGACCCGGAAGGCATAGCGGAGAAATTCGCCAGCTTCTATGAGACCCTGTACGGCAGGGAGGAGGAGGTAGAGAAGGAAGCACAGGAGAGATACCTTGAATGGGTCACTCTCCCGGCTCTCGGAACTCCAGAGGCGATGGCCCTAGATGCCCCGATAACAGAGGAGGAGGTGCTCAAAGCAATATCGGGCCTGAAGCTGGGGAGGGCACCAGGGGAGAACGGGTTCACCGCAGGCTTTTACAAGGCCTTCTCGGGTTTACTGGTGGGATTCCTAGCAGGCCTATTTTCAGATATAATGAAGACAGGGAGGGCGCCCCTGTCATTTGGCAAAGCTCTAATTACGGTGATCCCGAAGGAGGGGAAGGACCCGGCGGATTGCCGCTCCTATAGACCAATCTCGCTTCTCAATGTGGACGCAAAACTATTCACGAGGATCATCGCGACGAGACTGGACGACCATATGCCGGGTCTAATCCATTCAGACCAGGTGGGCTTTATATAGGGGAGGCAGGGGGCGGACACCCTACGTAAAACCCTGCACCTCATGAGGGTGGCAGAACCGAAGGGGGAGAACCAGGTATTGGTGTCCATTCATGCCGAGAAGGCGTTTGATCGGGTTGATTGGGGGTTCTTACATGGGGTACTCGAGAAGCTGGGGTTCGGCATAGGGATTAGGCAAGCCATCAAGGCCCTATACGTGTCACCTTCATCCAGAGTCACAGTCAATGGACACCTGTCAAGTATTTTTAGCCTTCAAAGAGGGACTAGGCAGGGCTGTCCCTTCTCCCCACTCCTCTTCGCCATGACCATGAGGATACTTGCAGAATACCTGAGGTTCTCCCACGGTACGGGGCATTGACTTGGGAGACCGCACCTTCAAACTAGGCCTCTATGCAGACGATATTTTGCTCCACCTGAGGGAGCCCACACGATCAGCCCAAGCCGCCCTGCAGGTAATCGAATTGTTCGGTTGCTTCTCAGGCTTCAAGGTCAACGTAGGCAAGCCAATGATCTTTCCCTTTGCCTCAGACGCAGATAGAAACATTGCCGAACTGTCCCCCATGGGTCTTCAAATTTGTACAGATGGGATAAAATATCTGGGGATCAATATTGTTAGAGCCAGTGACGACCTGAGCCGGGCAAACTACCCTCTGCTGTTTGAGAAACTGTTCAGCGACATGGAGGGGTGGGGGAAGGAGCAAATCTCTTGTATGGGCAGAATAAATGCCATAAAAATGAATCTGCTCCCTAGAGTACTGTATGTCTTCCAGATGCTCCCCTTGGAGGCTCCCGCAGCATACCTCTTGGAAGCCAAGAGGCGCGTGACAAAGTTCATATGGCAGGGCCGGAGACCCAGAATAGGTTACGAGACCCTCACCTTCCCTAAGGAAAGAGGAGGAGTCGCCCTCCCAGATCTGAGTGCCTACCACAGAGCGGCCCATCTTAGGGCTCTAGCCCCTCACCTCAGAGAGGACCCCAATAAACAATGGGTCTATATTGAAAACTCCTACCTAGGCCCAGTCACAGTAGGCAAATGGTTATGGGTTCCATTGAAAAAGCTCCGGAAAAGTATTAGGGACCACCCAATACTAGGAACCATGTGGAAAGCTTTAGCAGGAAAGGGAAATAGGGAGAAAGTGACCACGTGGCCCTCCCCACTAAGTCATATCTGGTCCATGCCAGTGCTGGAGGAAATCCCAGGCCATGACCCTTACCAGTCTTGGTTTGACGCAGGACTCTGTAGGGTCGGCCAGCTGGTAAGGAAGAACTCCTTCATAACTATCCAGGAGCTCGAGGAGGCACTGGGAATTGGTAGACTCTCACCACTCTTATACCTTCGACTCATGGGAATCCTAATGAAGCCAAAGCTGAAGCAATGCATACAAAGAAAGCTCACCCTGTTGGAAAAAATCCTAGATTCCCACATAGAAATGAAGGGGCTCATCTCCCTCCTATACAAAGCTCTATTGTCCCCCAGGGAGGGAACGACCAAAAGCCTCGGAGGGAAATGGGAAAGGGACCTGGGCCGTGACATTGGGGATGGTCTCTGGGGGAGACTCTGTAGCAGGGCATTCAAGACATCGATTTCGGGCCAATACAAGACTCACGCCATCAAACTCCTCCATAGGTGGCAATATGACTCTATCTCCCTCTCTAGGATGTTCCCGGACGTTGTCCCAGTGTGCTGGCATGGATGCGGTGAAAAAGCCGACTATTCGCACATGTGGTGGACATGCAGAAAAGTCCAAGCTTATTGGTCGGAAGTGCTTAGTTGACTCAAAGAGGCGGGGGAGGGGGATTACCCGCAGGACCCAATCTTGCTAATATTTGTTCTCCAACAAAGGGATGAGCACTGGAAGAAATTACCGGATTTGAAACACTCTATTGTTGGCAGCGAGAGCGTTGCGGGCCAAGACATGGAAAAGAGCAGCCCTGCCAACGAGAAGGGAATGGGTGGCCGTGGCCAAGGACATCTACTTTATGGAGAGACTAACGGCAGCTATACAGGGCTCAAGTGCGCAGATAGAGACTGACTGGCTGAAATTCATGGAGGTGTTTGTCAACTCTGAGGACACGACCGGAGGGTAACTTGAGCTCTCCACTCGGCCCGAAAACAAACCCAGTATAGAACACATTGCACCGGACTAAGGAGAGTTGGCAAAAAACTGACGGTCATAAGCCTGGTCGGCGCTGCCTGAAGAGGAGAAACATGGAAAGCGGACATTGAGTCCCGAAAAAAGGGGTTTGAGGGGAGGGGGTGGGTGGAGAATGCATCAGAGGTTCATGGCTTTTTCGTCTTTTGTTAAATTGGTAAGGGGGCAATTGCCCAATGTTTATACTATGAATAAGCTCTTTGTTGCCTTGAGAAAACAAAAATTGAATTGAAAAAAAAAAAATCCTCTTGGGATCGGGCATTAATATTATTAGAGTTTCGGTTCCATGTCATTCCATTGCACGTTTTTTTTTTTTTTGTTTGCGGTATTTTTTGCCGCCGATTTTTTTTTTTGCACAAAAACTCAGATTTATTTTTCCTTTTTGGGGGGGTTACCCCGCCAATCCCCCCCCTTCCCACTGATTTGAAAACTAGTCCCGAAACACCCAGAAACCTTATCCCTCTACCCACCCCCCATATTTTTCGATGGGTTGTTTTGCAGTAAAAAATATGCGGCAAAAAATGCAGTGAAAAAAATAATAAAGTTGATGAATGGACGTCGTACCAGAGTTTCTTCCTATGCCACTGTTCTGCTGGTCACTTATTCAAACAAATATCAGTGGGGCCTTGTGGGTTGAAGCGCGGGGTGGGGGATAGGCTCCTATATGTTCATTGTCTCTCATTTATGTTAGGCAGTGTTAGGGAGAATTTTCATTTCTGTGCCAAGTCCCTTTAATCTTGGAGACCCCCTGTTCTTTTGCTGGACTCGAGGCTTCTTAATGTTTACTCCTGAGTGAGTGGGACCTTTTTCTCACTTCCTCATGTGTTTTCCTGACTATGTTTTTCTATGTTCCTTACTGTTTTATGGAGTCTGGTAAACTCCATAGGCATCTGCTTTTGCATTGTGACACATAGCACCGTTTTCGTGCAGTGCCACTGAGAAGTCCCTTGGACTTTTCCTAATGTTTAACTACATTTTCTTGGGTGAACTACTGTTCCCAAGAATAGTAAGATGACCCCTGTCTTACCTACCTTTTATCTTATGGGTACAGCACACACCACCCTCTTTGGAGTGCTGGGGGGAGTGCCTGCTACCTTTTTTGAAATATTTGCAAGGAACATTGGGTTGGTCACCTTAAGTTACCTGGGGGCAACCAGACTTGGACTCCCTGCTCACTATGCTCAGAGAGGCACAGCTTTGCCTCACTGATAAGGCCCAACAAGGCTGAAACACGTGTATGGGGTTGCTGTTGGTACTCTTGTTCAGAGAACTTGCCATAGCATTTCGGTGCTGGACTGCCCATGTGGGCGGGACAAAGACTGATATGCAAATGGATATTTCCCATCTGTGAAAGGTACAGTGAGCAAATAGTGTGTGCTGCAAACTCTCAGAACAGGTTATCATGCCATGTTCTTTCTGGAGAGGAGCGCCTGCTACCTTTTTTGAAATAGTAATTCCTTTAACCCATTCCTCTTGTAACATGTTGTTACACTGGGCCTCATTACGAGTTTGCCGGTCCGGTAACAACGATACCAGTAAGCTTGCCGGTACTGTTGTTACCAGACCGACAAACAGTTCTGCTCGCGGGTGCATTTTCGCCCGCAAGGTCTGACCTGACGGACGAAACAGCACCCACGAGCCAACCATGTTGGATGCACCATTCACGAATGGTGCCGGTGCATTCGACCTCCCCATTCCCTTTGAGCCCTACAGGGCTCAGTGGGAATGGGGACTAATGCATTCCGGCGCCTGGCAATGGGGAAATACAGGGTCTGCCAGGGTTGTAATGGCCCTGTATTTCCCCATTGCCAGGCGGTGAAAAAATGTGAATGTTCGGCGGCAGCCTGCCAGTTTTGCCGACAAGGCTACCGCCGAACTTGCAATGAGGCCCACTAACTCACTTCAATGGCTGGTGGCAGTGGTTTAATTTTTACTACCTAGTGACATGCATCTGCAGGCTAATACCTCGGCTGCATTGCTGCACACAAGGGTGACAATTTTCTCAAAATGGCCCCTGTCTTCTTTTTTGCCATTTCATGTTAGTTTGTTTCTAGGCTTTTACTCTGTTGTTTGCATCAGGTTTGAGTCCTTTGTGTAGTTTGTCTTCGGCGGGCTTCAGCCCTGAAGCCCGCCCAGCTTCCAGTGTGTCTGCAAAGGCAGGAAGTGAGGAAGGGTCCCAAAATGTCCCTGTCAGTTGTCTCTAGGTGTGACTGAGTAAAACCAGTTCCAATTGGCCGGCTAGCTGTCCTGGAAGGACAGCGACCCTGCTGGGTAATTGAGAGCCTAGGGCTATGAATGAAAGGGAACTTGCATAAAAAGCGAGGTTTTTGGGCCTAAGAGCAGAGTCAATAACTGGAGGACAACATCTGAAGCAGAAGACAAGAGAAGACGCCAACAGCACCCTCCTGGACCGCAAATGCCCAGTGAAGCCCTGCAGCTTTACTGACCCTGTTTTCGAATCGACAGGGAAGACCTGTAAAGGACAACTTCCTCCCTTGGGCTAGTTGGACCAACTAGCCTCGAGACAAACTCTATTTTGGTGTAACCCCCCGACATGTTGCGACTTTCCTATGCTACAGAAGCTCCATACATGTAGTACCTCGACCACTTCTGGGTGCATTGTCTTCCGAAGTCCGAATCCGGACAGATCTTAGTGGGCACCCAGAGGACCCTACAGAAGCAAGAAATCCATGTCCAGAGTCTCCTCAACTTAGTCCAGTACCGAGGGATCAAGGAAATCCTGAACAGAGATTTTCATTCTTCATTAGCGCTGAGAAAAAGGCGCTGAAACCACAAAGAGCCACTGAATCCACGGAAATCCATTACTGCTGAGTCCCTCTTTCGAGTGCTGCCGCAGGAGCCCACCAGACGTCCTCCCTTTCATCACCGCGACCAAGGACCAGGAACAAGGGTCTACTGCATCGTGAAAGCAACCAGCTGGAACACCTTCTTCATTCCTAAGGTGCTATGGGGCTTGGGGTATTTTATCCTTTTGCCATTTGGGGTGCCAATCTTTAGGAGTGCGATTTAACCCTACACTAAGTTGACCTCAACTTACCTTCATTGGCCTTAGAGCTTGTATTTTCTAAAGGTGACTCCTCTTGAGCTGCTGTGATTTCTCTTTTGAACACTGACTGTTTAAGAACATTTTCCTAAGAAGAAGGGCATCAGAACCATGACTTTGTCCATTGACTGGCTGTCATGGCTCCCTTAAGGCGTCCTTCTGAAACTATTGGCTTTTGCAGTGTTTGTTCCCTTACAGGTTTTAAATGTTGAACACTTTAATGCTGGGATAATTGACTGCCTGCATCCCTGTGGGAGAATCTAACTGTTCTTATCACCTATCAGTCTGTTCTGGTCTAACCCTAATCTCTCCTTCCTTAAAAACTCCATTGCATATAAATGCTAAACTGACCTCAAATGACGTCATCTCCGGGTGCTGGAACATGTGTAACATATGAATGACTTATTCACCTGTTTTATTGTTCACTGTTTGAACTGAATCCTAATTTGGGATTAATGTTACAGCTAATTACTGCTTTTTAAAGAATGCTTTGAATATCTTTGTATAAATAAATAAATTGTTATTATATAACTTATAATATAAGTGTTTAATTGAATTCCTGTATTTACTGATTTCATTGTACAGCACTACAGCTCACATTACCCCTCTTAAGATAAGCCTGGCTGCTCAGTCACATTGCCAACTTGTGTATTACAGCCTTATATTAAAAGGTGGGTTACCTAATACCAAGGAGATACGTCGTGTGTAGTGCCACACCAGTTGGACTTTACTAAACAAGCACGTTTTCCTTTTTTTGGGGGAGTAAAATTGATAGTGTGTTTATCAGTCAGTCAAACAAACTTTATTCGGCCTAAAAGGCCATCAAAGTACATAATAGCAAAAAACATTTATAATACAGTATTACATTAATCACAGAAAAGCAAAAAAACAAAACAGTAGAATAAGCAACACCCTCCCAAAGCCCCCCTGGTGAAATTTGTATCCAGGATTCAAAGCCGCCAACCCCAATAGTCACGGGCACAAGGGGACAAGGCTCGCCCCAGAAAGAGGACTGTTGCTATTGGAACCGCCATGGAGCCGTACACAGACAGAATTCGGGGAAAGGCTAACTGTAATTCCATTATTCCAGACCACCCCAGGTGATTGCATTTTTCCAGAGCAACCCTTGCCATGTACTCGTCCCTGAAGACTAGTTTAACAGTGTCATTTTTAATGGACAGTTCCGTGGACTGTCTGACGCACTACAACAATGAGCCCTTGGTCGCAAAAGCTCAGTCTCCGACAGACCGTAGCCAATGTAGGCATTTATTTGTCAGGGCATTAGGTTCTCTACAGCCAGAAAGTAGTTTTGGGACCCCAAGAAGGAACACTGTAGAGCTTCTGCGTCCCTCTTGTGCATGATGCCTCTGCTGCGACCTCCCTAAACAGGGGATTGGGGCATTACCCGCCCTCCACACTTGGCGGGACTTTCCTGGGGCCCTCAGCAGAAGATTCCGCAAAGGTGGAGCCTCATGAACCCAGTTTGGACTCATACTGGGCTTTCTCAGTGGGGCTGGCGATAGTTGTTTTGCCACTTCTGGTTGGCTCTTCATGGTTGGGGCGATCAAGACTCTGAGTGCAGCCCCTGGGGTGTTCTCTCCAGCCCTCCCTGCACCCACTCCCCCTGGCCCACATCACCCCCTTTATTAGGACCAGTACAGGTTTTTTGATGTCCAGCAATTCGGGGAGCAGATTTTGGCAGGAGCAGCTTGTCAGGTTGATGGGTACTTTGGGAGATGAGCCTGGCGGACAAGGATTACCTGCAGTGGGGGGTTTAGGTACCCAAAGTGGGCTGAGGCGCAGGAAGGAGTTGGCCCACAAGAAAGCCTCTAATGAGGACTCACTCTGTGTACTACAGGGGGGTCTGAACTGCTTTCCCTCACCCGGTCCATCCAAGCCCAGGACCATTGGATCATCGACAAGGGGTATGAAAGAAGACGGGAGAAGCACTTAAGCAACGGCTGGTTTCATCCGTGGGTCTGCGGTTGAGCATGTGGTATCAAGGCCGGAGCCGGAGTTTGAGCCAAAAGGTGGGTGTGGAGGAGCAGATGCCAGTGGTAAGGCCTGGGAGCACAGCCTCAGATTAGTTTTGCTATGCCCATGGCAATCCTCTCACAGCCGTTGCCCAGGATATCAAGGAGGTCAGCGGTAGCCACGCAATCAAGACCCTCACCATGAGTTAGCAGGTTGATGGTGGGTGCTTGATCATCTGAGAAAAAGCTAGCTATGGCAGGAGCAATGGCAGGAGCTTAGAATGTGTGCGAAACAGGGCCTGAGATGATCCCCGTAGACCTTGAGCGTGGCCCTCCTTGAGAGCTGTAGGTATTAAGAGACTTAGATTAGATGCTGGCTCCCCAGTGACCCCCATTGGATCGCAAGCAATGACTGCGGGAAATTTAGTGCATGCTCCGCCCCCGTTGGAGCACCCTAAGCAGGCTCCACCTCCCTGGCTTTTCTCCATCTGGGTTTGTGATGCCCCTTCCGGTGGACCACTATGGGTTTCCGCTTTGCCCTCGTGTCCAGGGGGCCCTGCAAGTTCGCAAGGAGACCAGTTTGATTGAGGAGGGGGGGGTGAAGGAAGGTCCTCCCTGTTCGTGGCTGCAGCCATTTTCCACTGCAACATCCCGTGGGGGGTTGGGGGGGGCTAACACTCTCACACAATGTGGTCAATGTCAATATAATCAATGTGGCCCGGAAACAGCACTTCCCAGAGTTAGTTGAGCTCGCCTCACAACAGTGCTTCTGCGATCAGTTTTCCTCCACTAACAGGAGCAAAGACCCAAGCGGGAGCAAACACCCGCGCCCTTACACCCCCACGGGCTTCCACCCTCGTGGGTACAGCCCGCCGTATTTGTCCTTGGAGGGGGCGGGGCTTAACCACAGCAATGTGGGTAGTGAAAGAGGACTCAGGCTCCAAGCGGGAGCAACCACCCGCGCCCTTACACGCCCTTACACCCCGCGGGCTAGTGTGTATATGTCTCTTAGCTGTAAGACTGGTGTTATCACAACTGACAGGACAACGTAATTTGGAAAGTAAGCAAAGGCACATGAATTTTGATCATCATATTCAGAGGCACAGTTATTCTGATGCAATTATCATTCTTACACATATTATTAGCAGCATGTTCTCTTGACCCTTGTATTGCTACATTAAAGTGACTCTGGAACTCCTATTGGCATGTTTTTGACACATTGCTTTTAATTGCCATAATCCATCAGCAAATGTTGTATTCGTTCTGAATTAATAGACAGCCAGATCGTTGTGTATTACAAAAACAAATATCTCTTCTGTTTTTCCAGTGGCATAAAACACACATTTTTCTCTGCATATAAGTACGTTTGCAAGGCACTCTGGCAGATGTTGTAGTCTTGGATGGTTGAGCATATAACATATTTTATTTAACCTATGTCTTTTGGAAAATGCACCTTTCACATAGATCTTTAAAGAATTACAGTGGTTGGGAAGAGGAAATTCCTTTCCAAACTCTCTTCTGATATGGTAGATCACTAAATATGCATGCTCACAAAGTGGCTTACCTCATTAGTCAGTAGCGCACATGGAAAATAATGTGTGCGCGACAGCCTACCGGTTCCGCACATAGACAATAATAATTAGAGGAAACATTGCATGGAGGACTCGGCATTCTCTATATATTTTTTTCTGGTGTCTTTTACCATGACCCAAAATACCACAAACATACCACGCCCAAAAAACAAAGCAAAATACTTTTAATGAAGAGCCATTTTCAGGGTGCTAATTGATGTAATCACTCCTTTTATGTTGCAGTTCCTTGCTGGAGCCAGAAAGCTAAAGATGGGAAAATTTGAAAGTATGAGTCGACCCATCCCAGTCTCCCCTCAAGTGATTACATTCTTACATTTTGGGCTAGTCTTAGTTGCTTGGGTCCCGCCCACCAAGCGACGCCAACAAATGCACAATAATACAAACGGTGCTGTCATTGTTTATTTTCTGATAATTTCTTACTTTATGGTTTACACAAACATCTTATGTAGAACACAAAGAAGAGAAATGTAGTAAAGAATGAATGTACACATTTTAAAGCATGTTTTTCTTGTCTACATAACTTTATTTATTAAAAAGGCAACTATTTGACTGTTGGCAACTACTTGTCCAACTATTCAGTATTCAGCCAATACTTAAATCTACTATTCGGTACACCCCTACTCAGAATTGCATCCTGTGGGATAGGATGTTTAAGAGAATGGTGGGTCGCTGGTGTCGAAGGCTGCAGATAGGTCCGGGAGTATGAGGGGGTGTATCCTTTACCAGTTATCTTACGGTGATATTTAAGAAACAGTCAATGTGTGAGGATGTGCTCACCTAAAACGACTTCGGCAGGGTCTTGTTTGCAGGTGATCCCAGTCTGGTCCTCTGCTTGGAGCGGGTGTCATGCAGGTAAGGGTGAGACTCTCCGGACACCACCCTGCCTGATAGGTATCAACCCAGGTCAGGTGACTCCTGGAGCAGAATGCCAAATGCAGGGAAAAAACCCTCCCAAAGTGTAAGGGAGGAAAACCCCTGTGCCACTGTAGCTGAATGAAGAAGGAAGGTCGGTGGACTTGAAAGGGGCCCATAGGGGTCCCTCACGTCTATGGAAACAAGGCAAGCCACCACACACGATAGATACGCCAGACACAAGGTTGTATTCCCAAAGCTAGGGTTTATTGCAAAGCAAATCGTCTCAGTTGGCCAACTCGGTCTCACGCCCCGCAACGTGTATCTCTAGACCTCGAGGGACGCAAGAGAGCGAATTACGTACATCAGTTACATATATACAAAATGCATATCATACAATTAGCTGTGACATGTTTAACACCCCCCTTTATTGGGTTTCTTTGAACTCGGTTTGATGATGGACACTTTCGACCAATATGACACCTTCAAATATCTATTCTAGTAACAATATGCAACTTTGCAAGTGCGGAGACATCTTTTACTTGTTGAACGGAAGCAAGCTACATACGGGGGAAGAGTCACATTCCAGACCTTGCTATCTATGAGGTGCTATACGTGTCCTGGGAGCCGACATGCTCTACAGGGCTCGGTAAAGGGAGGCCGTAAGAAGAGCATAATTCAAGCCTTTAGTTGCTTTATTCTAACATATTATACCATATAAGCTGGCAGCTGTGAAATGATTAAATGCCCTGCGGCTCTGCTTCAAGGCTACATTCGGGAGGGACACGGGCATTCCTTCCCGGCGCTGCCTACGTTGTGTTTCAACGAACTCTAATTAGCCTCGCGGCCCTGCGGCCTTGTCCTTTCACGTTCAGACAACAATATTAACAGTCGAGCAGTGTAAACAGAAAATGTGCTGCGAAGCAATTTGAACAGAAAGCAATGCGCAATTGTTAGAAAACAAAATGGCGATTCTTGTTACATCAAAATGATGGCCGTTCATTGGTAAACTCGGAAACCTGTATTTCTATTGTATCGTGCATGAGACGGTTGGCCTTCGGCCACCAAAATACGTTTGCCGTCAATCATGAGAGGTATCCATTTTTCTAGACTGACAAACCCTCCTTTGGCCGTATGCCAAACGTCTCATTCATCTATTGTATCCTCCTCTGATGACGTCATCCTCTGATGACGATAAGTCCGAAGCACTTATGTCGGAATCTTGCATGCTATTATAAGCATCACCATCTTCATTAATATCTATAGCCATTAATTCTTTCACTGCTTTTATTTCATGTGTGTCTCTGTCATCCCGGCCATAAGTTTGTTTTCTTTTTGTTATCATATGCATACATCCCTTCGTACATCCCTCAGTTACCTCAGTGCAAACTAACGGTAGGCAGTGTATGCAACAACAGCACGTTATGAATATTCAAAACACCACTACTAATATCGAGATCAACTTCCATCCCCAAGAACGCAGTATTCCCCAAAACCAGGACTCTATGCCCCAGCCCCCTTCTCCAGTAGGGAGTTCGGAGCTTAGGACATGCATTTTCTTTATTGCTTCAAAAATCATAGGGGAATAGTCATCTACAAATACACAGCACGCTGATCCCACAATCTTGCGAATTCCCCCACGATCAACCAGTATCACATCGAGAGCCATTCTATTTTGCAGCGTCATTAACCTGATTCCTTTTTCTTCCAACGTCATGTTAAATAGTATATCTGTCGTTGTGTTTATGGTATCTTTTAATATTCTGGACAGCCGCCTTATGTTATAGGAGTTCACTATCTGGGACAAGAATGGAATTAATGATTTTGCTACGTCAGTCGCTATCAAAACACCTTCGCTACTTCTTTTGGTTCTAGATCTGGGTAGTCTGGCCATGTCTGCTGTTTCTAAGAGGAACACTCTCAGGAACAGTAGACCTAGGTAACATGTACCTCCCCAGTTTCTGGGCAACCAAGGATATGCTTTCTCTCCACATATAAAATAGACTGGATCTCCCACATATACTGGTTCTATTTCCCATTTTAATACCACTGTATTCATGCATCCAGTAAATGTTCCTTCTGAATAGGAGCCTTTCTTTTTAGACAAAAAGGGACAGTTCCCGGGTTATAATTCACTGTGTAAGAAGGGGGAACTGCATCTTTGTTCCCGTCTGTCCTTACACGAAACGTCATCACAGATGTTTTAACTGGTGGGGACAATCTATCTTGTCTATTTTGTCGTGTTATTTTTCGCGTACTTTTTCTCGTAGGTTCTGTGGTCATCACTTGTGCTTTATGGAATATGGAACAACCCACAGGCCTCATAATTATTTCCTCAAACTCATTCATGTTTGTTCTGTCTAATTGACCCGTACTACTCTTATTCCACTTTCCATAGAACATTGCACTTAAAGATGCACTGCATGCAGAACTTAATGGTAATGGTTGTACATACCACCCTATTCCTTTCACTGCATGCTGCAGTAAATTGGCGCATCCCAACAAATATTTTTCTTTAGAATTGCATGCGTCATATTCATGATGAGTAACAGCGTAATGTTCACATACCCTTCTCTGTGTCTTTCTTCCATTGGGGACAAGGTATAAGTAATCACCTGAACCGGGCTTTCAGTAGTGGATATATTAACTATTGGTAAAAAACATTCCCAATGGGTGTATAGATTCCACATACCATAACACTAACGCTGTCGTTATTGGTGCTACCACACTCATGAAGCACATTATTATCGTCAAAGCCAGCATACAATTTTTTTTTACCAATGCAAGAGTATTCTCCCCTACTGATGCAGCCGACCCCATCACCTGCGGAGTCCCCCAAGGATCCTGTGTCTCCCCTACAGTATACAATGTGTTCACAAAACCCCTCTTTGACATTCTGGACCATTTGGGTGTCGTCTACACCAACTATGCAGATAACACCCAGATACTTATCCCACTAACCGGAAACTATGACGCTGACAACGACCGGCTAAACAAAGTCTACCTCGTCATTCAGGCATGGATGGCTACCCATAGCCTATGCCTGAATGACGACAAGACTGAAATTCTTATACTTGGCGCCCCCACTCATCTGAATAAACTAAACCCTAACTACACTGCCTTCAACATTGACGGCAATATGATTACGACTGCTAAGGAAACTGAAACCTTAGGCTTCCACCTAGACTCGGCCCTAAACCTTAAGAAGCAAGCCAACGCTGTTGCATCAGCGACAGCTTACACTTGCAAATTGATCCATGCTTGCGAAAACTACCTCTCCACCAATAGCCGCTTGATTCTGGCACAAGCACTAATCTTATCGAAACTTGATTATTGCAATGCTTTGTATGCAGGGGCTAACAAACAAGTTCTGACCAAACTCCAAACCTTACAAAACAATGCACTAAGAACGCATTGGGCATCCCAAGAAAGGACCACATTTCAGAAACAAGAAGAAGCCATAAATGGCTTTCCATCCAGGATAGAATATACTTTAAACTGGTCTCTATCTCCCACAAATGTCTTCATGAGGCCACACCTAAATACCTTATGGACAAACTTATTCCCAAAATATCTGCCAGACTCACAAGATCAGCTAACTCCTGCCTCATTGTTGCACCACGCTACAACCTCAAAAGAGCTGGAGGCACTAGCTTCCCAGTGCAAGCAGCCCAGGCATGGAATGCCCTCCCTCTTAACCTGCGTATTGACTCTAACCTTCAGAGTTTCAGGTCCAACACCAAAAAATTGCTCTTTTCCAAGGACAGTGTATTATAAATGTACTATCGGACTGTCCACAAGTAACTTACTAGGCTGCCTGGTCCTACCTTGCCCTTCTGAACCGGCTCACGCCTAGTAAGTTATATATTGCATCGATATGTCTGTTTTCCACTTGTTCTGCATATTATCTATAACTGTCGATTCTGTAACAATGGCTGCTGATACTGTACCACTGAATGTATATGCTTAAAGCTGTCTTA
Source organism: Ambystoma mexicanum (assembly GCF_040938575.1). Classification (NCBI taxonomy): domain Eukaryota; kingdom Metazoa; phylum Chordata; class Amphibia; order Caudata; family Ambystomatidae; genus Ambystoma; species Ambystoma mexicanum. Next base: position 674,016,258 of record NC_090931.1, read on the forward strand.
TGCAGCGCCCGGATGCCTTTTGGTGCGGTGCGCTCTAGAAAAGCAATAAACAAACAAACAAACATAAGTTTTCCCTAAGTTTACAGTCTTTATAACTAACTCATTCTCAGCCGTGGTGCAGGAGGAGGCTGAAACTGGTCTCGACATTTTTCTCACCGTCCTTCTTCTTCCTGACAACGTTCGTCGTGGCTATCTCTCTTCGTCGCACTTGTCCGGGTGTCAATAAGTTCAAAGGAAGTGTCAACAGTTTAGTCTGCCAGCCTTTTGCAGCCTGGTTTGCTTATTCGTTCTAGGCAAGATCACTTATTCTCTCTTATACTGCTCAGAGGACTTCTGAACAGTTCTCTATTGCCTTAGTACCATGTGCGCCCAGCTTGTGCGCTCTGGTTCAGGACACATGTACTTTTTATGATCACACCGAGGAGCCGCGAGTCTTGAATTGTCCGATTTGCACAATTCTCATGCTTCTCTCCTCTACACCTCTAGTTCCTTCTCTGTCCATGAGTGGAACCAGAGGTTAGCATAAACACCAAAGAACTGTGGATCACTCTGTCTTTCGAGGCCGCAAATCATATCGCCTCACTCCTGGTATTGTGTGATCCGTGAACAGTGCCGATGCACTTCCAAATCCAGGCTTAGCGTCAGCCTGCGGCGCAATGACAGATGCTGGTGTGCGCCGTGACAGTGATGCGGATTCGGTCTTTCGCTCTGGTGCAATGGCAAGCGCTGGTGGGCGCCAAAAGGGTACACGTTTTGTATCTGATGTTATTTGCAATGCAGATTTCGTGTCAGCCAGCAGTGATATAGGTTCTGCTGGGCAATGTTGGGGCACTCTTTGCCCTTCCCCCTTTTTGGCAATCTCTTCAGGCTTTGTTTCGATTTTCACTTTCCGCTCGGACAGTTTTAGTGGCGGTGGACTGGCAGCAGTTTCTTTCCTTTCTGGGACCGTTGTCTCTTTCTGGTCGTCCGGATTGGGCAAATCTTTCAGTGGAGATGGGATCTTTTTGGCATGGGTGGCATGGATCCACGACTTCCTCCCATCCACCCGTATTGCCGTCTGCGTTGCCAGAAGCACTTGATAGGGGCCGCGCCACCTGGGTGCTAACGACGATCTTCTCTCAAAGTTCTTAAGCAGCACCCAGTCGCCTGGCTCCAGCACGTGCCCTGGACCAGTATATCTTATGGGTAGAGCCTCCTCCACCGGCTGATGAATCAAACGCAATTTCTGCATTAAAAGGCCACAATAAGTGCTAAGTACAGGATGTTCCACTTCACTCAGTCGCCTTGGGTGAGGTGCGCACCAAACATTTGCTGGTCTCCCCAACACGATCTCATACGGGGAGAGCCCAGTTCTAGCCTGTATAGACGTACACATGCACAATAACGCTATCGGTAATGCATCCACCCAACTCAACTTGCTCCCTGCACATATCTTGGTAATTTTTTGACTTGAGGATTCCGTTGTGCCTCTCAACAAGACCGGCCGAACTCGGATGCCTTGAACTATGAAATCTCTTATCAATTTGAAGACCCGCATATATCTAACACCACTGCGCCCACAAAATATGGACCATTATCTGACCATATGACACGGGGCAAGCCAAAACGGGAAAAGTATTCTTTAAGCATTACTTTTGCCATAGTCATTGCTGTGCAGTCTTTTAATGGATACGCCTCCACCCACTTGCTGAATGCACAGATCACCACTAAGACATATTTCAAGTTTTGGCACCTCTCCATCTCTATGAAATCAAAATGGATTACCTCAAAAGGCATAGAGGGCGGGCCAAAACTGCCTATTGGAGTCACTGTTCCCTTTCCTACATTGTGTTGTAAACACGTGATACAGTTCTGCACCAACCTCTCTGCATTTGTCTTTGTTTGCATTCTGCCATACCGTAGATAGGTGCTGTATTATTTTTTTCGCACAGATGTGAGTAGGGCTGTGAGCCATTGTGACCATTGCAGTCACATAAGAATTTGGCAACATCCAGTTTTTAGTTCCCTTGTCCACCCAACAACCCTCTAAATCTAACTCGGCAAAGCCCTCTGCCCATCCTTGTATCTTATCGGCCGTGGCTTCGGCCTGCATTTCTTTGACAGTGGCAATTCCATCTTCTATCATACAGGGTACTTCCTCAGTCTAAACTGTCATCATTTTATTATTCAAATCAGTGGCAGTTTGTTTCGCAATTCTGTCTGCAAATGCGTTTCCCTCTCCCACTTTGCATGTTACCTTTTTATGTGCCTCGCGTTTCACTATTGCTAGGCGCTTTGGAAACGTGAGTGCAGACAGCAATCGTACAATCAAAGGGCCATGTTGAATTCTGGCCCCATGTGATGTCAAGAAACCTCTCTCAGCCCAGAGTCGACCAAAGTTATGAACCACCCCAAAAGCATACTGACTATCAATATAGATATTCGCGTTCAAATTTTCAGAAATCTCACAGGCTCTGGTCAATGCTATTATTTCTGCGGCTTGTGCCGAGTTGTAGGGAATTCTTTTGCTTTCTACAACGTTCTCTAGGGTAGTGATAGCATAAGCGGCAGTTGTCGTGCCATCAGGTAGTTTAAAACAAGAGCCGTCACAAAATACCTCTCCATCTGGCTCTTTTTGTGGGGTGTCACTTAAATTGACTCTCCCCTTCGTTTCTTCCTCAGTGACCATTAAGCAATCATGGGGTGGTGATTCGTTGTCACCAATTTCTTTTATGGGCAGTGGCATTAATTCTGCAGGATTCAAAGCGCTACACCTCATAATTTGGATATTGGGCGCGAACAAGATAATCTCATATCTTGTCAGTCTAGCGGAGGTGAGGTGTTGCGTCTGTGTCTTATTTATTAGGACATCTATGGCATGTGGCACCATCAGAATTAAAGTATGCCCCAATACCATCCCTTCCGTTTGTTTCACCGATGCAGCAGCCGCCGCGACAGATCGCAAACATTGTGGTAGTGCGCGCGCTACAGGGTCCAGCACAGAAGAAAAATAGCTGCACGGCCTATTTCTTCCACCTTGTTCCTGTGTCAAAACAGCTAATGCACATCCTTCATTCTCGCATACAAATAATCTAAAAATGTTTTCATAATTTGGCGTGCCCAAAACTGGAGCAGAACATAATGCAGTTTTCAATTGATCAAACGCTCTTTGACATTCTTCATTCCATTGCAAAGGCATCACCGCATCCTTCCTAGTTAATAGCACCATTGGCCTCACAATTAACGCAAAATTACCGATCCACTGCCGGCAATAAGAAGCCATGCCTATTATGGCTCTGACTCCTTTCTGTGTCTTTGGAATAGGCATGCAAGAAATACTTTCTATGCGTTCTGGCGTTAGCCTTCTCCCCTTTTTCGAAAGTAGGTATCCCAAATAAGCTACCTCCTTTCGATTATATTGAAACTTCTTCAAGCTAGCTTTATGGCCACGTGCCGCTAGGTGTGACAGTAGTAATACGGTGCTCTTTTTACAAATCTCTTCTGTATCAGCAGCGATCAACAGATCATCTATATATTGCAATAGTACACACCCCACTGGTAATTCTAGCATGTCTAGCTGCTCTTTTAACACTCTACTGTAAATACACAGACTTTCCGTATAACCTTGTGGAATGCACGTGAATGTGAATGATCGTCCCCCTAATGTGAACGCGAATCAATATCTACTGTCCTTGTCCACCGGAATGCTAAAGAAAGCGTTTTTTAGATCAATTACGCTAAAGTATTCTGCTGAGGCAGGTATCATTGTCAACATTGTAGTGACGTCTGGGACCAAAGGAAATTGTGGATCTACTACTTTGTTTAGCGCGCGCAAATCAATTATGAAACGATATAGTACTTCATTGCCTCCTTTCTTAAACACTGGAAGAATCGGGCTGTTACATGTATTACCTGTAATTTCTTCAATTACCCCTAATTTCACTAAATCTGAAACAATACTTTTCAATCCTTTCTCACCGTTAGCCAACATTTTATACTGGGGAATTCTTGGCAGTGTAACTCCTTCTTTCAAAATTATCCTCACTGGCTCTATCTTCAAGCATCCTACATCGTTGTCATGCATCGCCCATATACAGGTTGGCACTTCTTTTAACTCTCCTGACAAGGTTTCAGACATGAATTCTGACACAGGGGCATTTTGTGGCCAAATCGTTAGAAACACCCCGTCTGACGTACAATGTATAATCGCACCTAGCTTTTTCAATAAATTCAATCCCAACAAGTTCTCCCCACAATTGTCTGTTAAAAGGAAAGGACAATGTTCAGTGATGGTCCTATACTAACTGGGACTGGTTGGGACACTGGGTTTATGACTGGGTGTACCTGCGAATCCTACGGAAACTTTCTTTTGCCCTGACAGTGGTATATCCGGAACCAAGTGATGGTCTATTGAACACTTTTGCGCTCCTGTATCTATAAGGAAGCGGTGCTCCTTATTCCCGACTCCCATTTCTACGTAGGGTCCTCTCTGATTCACGGGAATGGACACTGGTTCCGATCCCTGCCCTGAGCTGTCCTATTGGGGAAATAACACATCGTCCGATGTGTAGTCACTACTATTACTATAATACGTATTTGGCTGCATATTGAAAATGTAGAAGAGAGTCGGAAGCGGCTGTGATTGCGAGTGCTAGCGAGACATAGCGACAGTGCGGCTTGACTCTGTGGTCCTTTCTCTAATCCCTAGTTCGCAGGAAACGCTGTGCCGAGACGCTGCAGCTCCGAGTCTCCTTATCTCTGAGTCTCCGTGAAGTCAGCTGTGAAGCTGTGAGGCGCGGGAGCCGAGACGCTGCAGCTCCGATTAAGCTGCATGTTTGTCAAGTCAGCTGTGTGCGCGGAAGACTCCAAGTAGCTTTCAGGGCGACTGGAAGTCGTGCCGAGTCGAGTCGACTGGGAGCCGAGAGTGAGAGTGAACCAGTGAGTTGCTCAGCAGCGGTGGGTGTTGGACGCAGGTGCTGGGCTAGTGGTCCGCGTCCTGGTCCAGGCCTAGGGCTAGGACCGCTGTTGGACTCGTTGTCCCTGCTGCCGGACTGCTGTCTGGGTCCTTAGAGGTGGCGTGTTTTTTAGCCCCCTGCCTCTAGCCCCCAGCAGTACCCCCAACATCCTGCGGTGCCCTAGTGCCTCAGTGCATTAGTGCCCCTGTGATCTCTGCAGCGCTGTATTTTTTTTGGTTCTTTTACTGGGCCCTTTTGCGGGGGTGTTTGCCAGGCTGATCTTTGGCTGCCCTCGTCCGTGCGGGGTCCCTGATCCTGCGAGTGTCGCTGTGGTGTTTGGTGGTGTTAGGCTGTGGTGGTCTGTGGTGGACTGCTCTGTAGGTTTCATCCGGCCAGTGTCCGGTGTGCCGCCTCTCCATAGCCATCAGATGAAGCCCTGCTCTGTCTTCTTAGTATAAGTAACATATCGTGCTCTCTAGTGCCCCCCAGTTTTTGCGTTTGGTGGTTTGTCTGCTACCAGCCTTTTTGTTATTCTTTCACTGGGGCAGAGCTGAACATCACCTTTTTCACTCTTTATTTCACTCTTCATTTGTTGTGTGACTAGGGGACTGCGGGCCGTTTTCTGCCTTTGACCCAAGTCTAAAGGAAGAGTAATTTTGTGTCCAACTAATTGCTTCTAATTACTCCCACATAAAAGAGTGAAATGTATGATCTACGGAGTGCGACTCTACCTACAGTAGCCCGTGGTCTTTTGCAAACTGGCCGGGCTGAAAAGGGGGAGAAACCCCCATGCAAGGGGAAGGAAAGGGACAGGGCTTCTTTTTTCAAACCCTACAAATCAGGAGGGGGCATTTTTCTTCCACCCCCCAGTGTTTATCCTTCGGACAATCAGTCCCCAACTGGTTCGGGATTTCAGGATTTATCTGTGCAGATGGGGGAAAAGAAGGGTGAGTCAATGCCTTTGAATCACCCTATCTGTGCCCTCTTCCAAGACAATTTGGACTTTACCTTGAGGACTACCACCATGAAGAAGGTGATTGCAAACCATCTTGCCCCAACTTTAGAACCATATCTGTCTAATTCCTCGCCTCCTCTTTTGGTTCTTGGGGAGGGCATAGTTCATCCAGAAGCGCTTTTGACTCATCCTCAGGTTGAATTTGAGGACCCGAGAGATGTTGACATGTTGGAGCTGGAAGCGGTGGTTTCGGCTTCCTATATGGGGGGGGGCCTCGCAACTGGATGTAGAGAGACCCCAAAGGAAGACTCATAACTTATTAAATGCTTCCCTTGCTCATGTGAGGTCTGTTGATGATGTTGAGTACACCTCTGATGAGCTTGTGCCCCCAACTATAACGGCCTCAAATTTTGTACTATCCTCTCTGGTTAAGGTCTTTGAAAATTTGAAAACTGAGGTTTACCAACATACGGGCATATTATTAGAGATCACAAAGGATTTGGAAGTAAATGAAATGACTATGGTGGCTCTAAAATCAGCCGTTAATGACTCAATGGGTGGATTTTTGAGTGAACTTCATAAAGCAGTAAAGGACCAAGCCTGTAAAATGGATCACTTGACTGATCTTTGTGGGGATTTAAAAAAGGTGTCCGTGATTCTATTAAAAAAAGCTGAACATTATGACCAACAGAATCAGGTTTGTCCATTAGTTTCCCTTGCCCCCACTTTACCCGAGAGTACTTTGGATGATACTCCTCTCTCTGCCTCATTAATGGAGGAGTTTCTGAGATTAGCTGCAGTGGCGGACTCTGATATCCAACTCTTGGCTCCGTTGGGGGGCTCCCAAATAAATATTTCATCCACTGAGGCAGACTTGGGAGTACAACGTTCCAAGAAACTGAATGGAAAATCTAAAAAGAAAAGAAAAAGAAGGGCGATATTGGTGGATGATACCATCTCTCCTCCCAAGAAACAGTCTAAACGGAAAAAAAGAAGGTTTGCCTCTGACACTAACCAACATCTACGCAAGCTAAAAGATGGGTTAAAGATCCGGGACGAATCCAAAAAGGATTTGGTGCCAAGGTCCCCTGATTTCAAAAAGGGGAAGAAAGTTTCAAATTTGAAAGTCCAAAAAGTGCAGAATTTGTCCGAAAGTGTAGTGCCTGTTGGGAAATCAACTGTGGGAAGTCAAACTGATTCTCTAGAAAAATCTAAGAAAATTGCTCCTATCTTTCTGCTAGCAAAACAGAAAAGGCTTTCGTCTATTCCTTTGGTGAAAATTGCTCCTATCTTCTTGAAAAAATCGGAGAGGACGACCTTAAGTTCGGGTTCTAAGGTTGTGTCGGCTAATGCTGAAAAACCTCAAATTAAGACTACTGATGCAACCAATTGTTTACCAGATTGTTCTGATCTTCGTAGGCCGGTTGGTCTTTCACAAAATCTACAGAATGGACTACTGCCTGTTACAGGTCTTGCAATTTCGGATGGCCTCGGAGCTTCTCCAAGGATGGGTAATACTTCCTCAGGACTTCAGAAGTCAGATAATAATTTGTATAAACTGAATTCAGATTTAAGAATCTTTCTGTCAAGGCATATTCCATCTATAAGAAATGATTCACCCTTAAATCGATCTGCATTTCTGAAACAATTGCAGAAGTCAATTCCTGCTCTGAAGTATTTCTCATCAAATGATATTGAGGCTGTGAGTTTTCCGTTTAGCCCAGACACGAATACGGCTGCAGTAGTCTTGAAGTCTAGGCTGGGTTTAGACATAATTATGGGTGAAGAGGAGGCCTGGGACCAGAGGGGTTTGAAGCTCTCTCTATCTTGTCTGGTGCCTGTTTCTGGCCACTTGCATCAGGCAGCAAATCTAGAGCAAGTAAGGGGAGCCACATTTAAGGCAGTTTCTGACGTTACTCAATTGAATGTGTGGGATATGCTCCCTGAAGTTATTTCACAAGTATTTCTTTAAATGGGGATGACTCAACCGAAGCTTTAGGGGTAACCCAGATTAATGTTTTATCTTGGAATACTAGAGGTTATGCCTCATTTTCTGAGGAGCCCAGAAAGTCTGATATTTTTGGATCTTCTGATTTAATTCTCTTTCAAGAAACATGGTTAACTTGTAAAATGGATATATATGGTTTCTCTATTCTACAGCAGTTGGCCGTGGGCTCGGGGCAAGGTAGACCATGGGGGGGTCTTTTGGTGGCCTCTAGTAATGAAGTTTTTAAATCTTCTGTCATTATTGCAAACGGTTTCCAGGGGATTCTAATAGTGACACTGTCAAGAAGAAGTCTCTCAGATAGTTCAAATTGGATAGTGGTTAATTTATATTGGAATCATGTTGCCTGTCCGCTATCAGATTTTCTGTATGCTTTGTCTGATGGTTTAGTGGAATGTTCCTTACGATTCCCGGCAGATGACATTCTCATTGCCGGGGATTTTAATTCTCAATGTATCTCTACAGTGGACCCCAGGTCGGGAAAGTGTAAACAGAAGTCCAGTAATGGCAAAATATGGTCAGAGTTTATGAAGGATTGGAACCTTTCTATGCTGAATGGTAACATCAGGGGGGATATCCCAAATTCTGCTACCTGGCATAGGGGTTCCTCCTTCTCTACGATCGATTATCTTTTTGCATCGAAAAATATTTTTGAGAGTTGTCATAGCTTGAATATTGGGGAAGGTAATAATGATGACCATGCTATGTTGAAGGTGACCCTCTTTTATGATTATGAGTGTGCCCTGGAGGTCCCCTGCTATGGTGAAGCGCTGCTCATTAACAATGCTGGGAATGTAATCAGAAAGTTTCCAAAAGGGGGTCAATTACTAAATGAGGTTCTGAGAAACAGGGTGAATGATCTATCGCTTCAGCAATTATCTGAGTTATGCATGCCAGGCCTCTTTATGAATTTTTTACCTGATTTGACTCCAGTAGTGTCTGTCTCACAGAAACCCCATAAGATTCATAAACATTCTTTCAATGATCAAATCAGTACCCAAAAGTTAGAGATGAGGTCTCAAAGATCTGTGTTAAAGAATTCGGGTTTATGTGTGGAAGTCTATAGGGCAGAAGTAGTTAAGTTAAAGAACAACTATAGGAATTGGCTTCGTGCCCATAAGCATCTGGTGGTACAACAGGATGCTGAGAGAATGCTTTCTGCTCTCTCTCACAGGAATTCTCGTAATTTCTGGTCAATGGTGGGAATGAATGAGGTAGCTCACCATCAGAAACAGGACTCAGTAATTCAGGAGGGGGTGTGGCTGGATCATTTTACCATGGTTTATGATTCGGAGGCTCCAGAGTGTGGGATGAAGACCTTAACATCTAACTGGGATTTAGTCTTTAATGTCTTGGACCTAGAATTACTAATTAAGAAATCTTCAGCCTCTAGAGCATCTGGTCCGAATGGTTTGAGTAATTCAATCCTGAAAAAGGATCCACTCACCTGGGCGAAGGTTCTAAAAATACTCTTTGATAATGTCATCAGACAGAAGAGATTTCCAGATGCCTGGAAACATTCCATAGTTATTCCCATCTACAAAAAGGGTGACAGGTCTCTGGCCTCTAATTATCGTCCTATCTCTTTGTTAGATGCAGATAGTAAAATCTTTTCGGGCATCATCCTAGGGGAATTGGAAGCCTGGGCTAAAACAAAGGGAATTATCCCAAAGCAGCAATCTGGCTTCAGAAAGGGTTTATCTTCTTCATTGAATGGGCTTGTTCTAAATTGTTTAGCTGTAAAGTCATTCACCAAGGATGGCCCCACCCTTTTTGGAGCCTGGATTGACCTTTCCCAGGCTTTTGACTTGGTCGATAGGAATTTACTTTGGAAAAAACTTGATGCTTGGGGAATTCCTTCTGGTTTACTTTCTATATTGAGAGAGCTGCACACTAACAACTATATGCGGGTCAGATTAGGTAGATCGGGTTTACTTTCTAATCCATTTAGGATAACTAGAGGGGTTCGACAAGGCCGTTTACTTGCTCCTTTGCTTTTTATTCTCTTTATGGCAGATCTAACTAATTGGTTGCATGATATTGGTTTAATATCTCCATATATCGGCCACACTAAAATAAATTGGTTAGCTTATGTGGATGACATAGTAGCCCTGGATTACTCTCAAGTGGGGCTACAACGTCTGCTTACCGCCTTAGAATCCTATGCAAGTAGCAATAAACTTGATATTAACCCTTCAAAATCTAAGATCCTACTATTCAAGAGGCCAAACAAAATAGTTAAGAACTTTGCCTGGAACTTAGATCAGTGTCCGGTAAAGGCCGTTTCAGAATTAACATATCTGGGAGCCGTATTAAGATCTTTTCCTACAAAGAGTAATCTAATGTCATCTAAGAGTAGTGAAATTGTGTGCTCAGATGAAAAAAATCAACTCTAAGTTTGGCAAATATTTCTATTTCCCCCCTTATAAGATTCTACATAGGGAAGGTAGTTCCCATAATTCTTTATGAATTGGATTATAGCATTATAGCTTTGGAGATAGATTGGGATGTAATAGAGTCTAGGATCTGGAAAAGTACTTTAGGTCTGCCAGTTTGTGTTCCAATTGTTAGTTTGCGCTATGAACTAGGTCTTTCATCACTTAGATCATGGCTAGAATGGAAGTGGATGACTCTGTACAGACTAATCTTAGATCCTCCAAAGAATTCCTTATTTGAGGAAACTGCTATTGAGTACCAACTAGGAAACAATGTTTTCCTGTGTAAACTGGGGGGAAAAATGTTTGGAACTCTTGTCTGGCTGCGACTGTGATGCAGAACTCCTTTTACAGAACCCTTTGAAAGTGAAAGAAAAAATGAAATTGACTGATTGGATAAGAACCATTGAAGATAAGCGAAAAATGAAAAGATCAGCTTCCCTGTCAGTATTAGATAACCACCTTTCAACCGTGCCGGCTTATTTAAAGAAGTCCCCAAATCCGCGGTTTAGGTCTACTTTTTTGAGGTTTCGTCTAAATTTAATTCCTACCTTAGAGTTACTAGCTATTAGAGATAAGGAAGGAGCGATTTGTCATGATGCCCGCTCCCGGGGAGCCGGTTCAAGCCCTGCGTCCCCGAAAGCGGACATCCAGTCCCCAAGGAAGGACCCAGCAACCCCATATAGGGGCCCTTTGGACAGTGTCCTGGCGCCTATGGCGCCAGGCTCATAAAAGACATCAGTCCTGGCGCCATAGGCGCCAGGCTCATTATGGGAGTGCTTGGGTGCACTTACCTGATGCAGACCATGCTGCAGGATCCCGGCCTCCTTGAGGCCTGAAAGGAACTACTTTACCTGTGGGACTAATTTACCACCCGGGCGTGGTCGGGGAAGGATACATACCTGATTAGAGGAAGAATACATACCTGGAACTTCTTCCAAGGCTATTTAAACCCCACCCGAACAGCCACACGTGCTTCGCGTTGTTCTGCATCTAGCAGCTGGACGCTCACCGTGTCTGCTCCTGCATCCTGACTTCTGCCACGCCTGCCAGCATCCTGGATCACCTGCAAAGGAAGAGAAGAAGAGAACAGAAGAAGGAAAAGTCCTTACCTGCTAAATCCGCATCCCGGAGACATCTCGCCGACAATCCTGAAAAGGAAGACTTTAATTTAAAAGCTCATCGCGTCGATCGCTGCAGCGCCGCATTCCACTCACCTTTACAGGGCGCCTCCATGTTCAGCAGCGATCATCCGGATTCGCAGTCACACCCCAGCGCCTAGGGAGAAAAAGACCAGAACAAAAGGTGAGAGAGAGTAGGAAATAAGGAAAGCTAAATCTCCATGTTAAGACTTACCTGTTGATTCATTCCCTCTTCATTTCGGGACCGCGCCTCATCCTGGCATTTCCGGACCCCGGCCCCTAAGGGGAAAAAAGACATCAGCGTTAATGAGCGAATGAAAAGACATTACCAAAAAACGCTCATTAAAGACTTACCTGATTTCTACAAGGATTTCACCTCTCATCTCGGTGCCTGTTCCCCGGCATTCCGTACCCTGGCCCCTATGGGGAAAAAGACACTAGCATTAGTACATTAATGCATGGACACAAGGGGAACCTCTTATCAAAAAAACGTACCTGGAAGCCAAGCAAGTTTGGTTCTCACCAATCCGAAAATCCAGTGAAGTAACTGGATACCAACGCGCCCCTGCATCAGAAGCAGGATGGAGAGCTCGTCCTTCCAGACCCTAAGGTGAGACGCTATGAGAAATCACAGAAGGGTTTCGAGGAGGGTGAGAGGGGAAAGTGGGAGGCCGATTGCATTACCCCGCAGACCGTTAATCCCCTATTTTCGCCCACAGAAGGATACTTCTGCGAGCCAGACAAGCTAGATTGGGGGCCCGGTCCAGTCCGTCTTCCGAACCCTGCGCATCACCTTAGAAGAGGTCACAGCAGCGCGAACCAGGCCAGCGCCTTCGTGGGAGTCAGGTGGGCGTAACACGATTGTACCGATTTGTGATAGGTGCCCTAGTAGTGATCTCCAGACTACCAAGCATTTACTATCTAGTTGCTCTGAGACCTGGAGCCTTAGGGCTGGTCATTTTAATAGATTTGTTCATGATAAGTCTTATATTAATTCCGAGGAGGCTTGGGCAAGACTATCTTCTGGGAATGAGTCGGCTTTATCAATTGAGGTTGTAAGGTGCTTAAGGGAACTGAAGTTAGTTTTAGACTGAATTGTTAATAGTGATTTGTATTCCTGTGTTTTTTCTTTTTTTTTTTTTGCTTTTTATTCAAGATGCTTCTGTTGTTTTTAGAATATGTAGATTTCTGCTGGTTTGCGTATTGTTATTTTTTGTTGAAAGTCAAATTGGCTATTGCACAATAAATAAAAAATAAATAAATAAATAAAATGTTCCCATTTTTTTCCTCTATTTCCCCCACTCTGATTCCTATATTGTTGGTTTTGCTGACCCTGACTCTGGTTAGGAGTACTTTGGTTTTGGCCTTGGTTTTAATTACCTTCATTATTGTGGTGCTGCTGCATACTATTCTTATTTGGTCCATTCGCTCCTTGGTACCCTCTGTGCTGTCTTCTCTGACCAGATCCATTTCTATTCTGTAAATGTGGACATTGCGTTCGCCAGTGTCCTTCCTCCTTACAGTATGCACACTGATTTGGTCACAATGGCCCCCCATGCATATTCAAATTACTCCTCCCATGTGCGTTCCCTCTTCCTCTATTATGTCCTGCTACTTGCTGCAGTAACACCCTTGTTTTCAAAATGCATTCTCTCAAGTCTTCCTCCACCTGTTTTAATAACAATAATTTGTCCACCATCGCCTTTCGCCCCGGCGATGGTAACTGTTGCCGTCGATTATGTGGCCCTAGCACTTCCTTCCTATCTCTCCCGATATCCTTACCCCTATACCCAGATGCAATAAACATTTCAGCATATTCATTATCCAATTCATTTTTAAGTTCAAAAAGTCCATACACATGTTCCCTCACTTCTTCATCTCTTTGTCTACAACGTGCTAATGTATTCAAGTCTAACAATCGCTGCGGTGGTAATTTCCCAATGAACTGTTTCCATCTCTCCACCAAATATTCACCCATACATTCCAACACTACCTGTCTGTCGGGGAGAAGCTGGACCCCCCTCCCCCCAGGGCAGTGGGGGGCCAGCAGCCATACCCTCACCAGCTATGGGAGGCCCCAACACCTCCCATATGGCCCCCAGAAATGCAACAGAGTGCCAAGCAGGCAGCAGCATGTTTTCAAACTGCATTTATTTCTAGGCGAAGAAAAGAAAAAAAAACACACAAAGCATTTTGCACACCGCGAATTCAGGCGCCGTCTCCCCCGGGGCTGTCTTGCAAGTAAGTTTTATAATCACACTGCAGGCTGACCTCACAGAATTGGATCAGCTCCCAGAAACCTATCTCCTCCTGTTATTGGCTGCAGAGTGGTGGGTTACATATGTAGCCCTTATAGAGAGCCTGATAATTGGATATTAACCTCCTGCGTCAGTGGGTTGATTTAGCTGTGCCAGCCCCCATTACCTAATTCTAATCTTGTTGCAATGTGACTTTGTTCCCATAACTTTTTAGCTGAACAAGCAGTTCGCACCTGGGCTCTGGCTTGTTACAAGTTATGTTTCAATGTTGTGCGTGTCCTTGAGAAAATGTCTTTCTTTCCCAGAAAGAAAAAAAAGCACACTGGGTTGCCGTGATTTGTTCGCATTTGTGGATAATTAAAAAATGTCTGTCTGCAGAAAGCAATTTTATCTTGAATTTGCGGCCTTGGCAGGTCGGACTTCTTTTGCGAGGAATGTTGATAAGGCTCCCGCAGCCAGTGTTCAGTGTTCAGTGAGTGAAATGAACTTAGCTGTAATTTTCCTGAAACATAGCTTTACACTGTGCATTTAGACCATGTTAATTCATATAGGCATTTGCAAGCCTTTAAACAGGGATTTTTGTGTTTGTAGATTCTGATATTGCAGCATTGATTCTAATGTAGCATAGAAGTTGCACTGTTGGTGAAGTGGGTGTGTTTCAGCATATTTGTCACCCATGGGTGCGCTGGGGCGCTTGGGGTGCGGGGGCATGGATTTGGTCTCCATTTTCCCTCTTCAGTCCCCCCTCTGGTCGACTTTGTCGACCACACCACCAAGCAACATTCACCTCCTTCCGGTCTGCATATCCTTGCCAATTCCTTGAAGTGTCCATAATTTTCTGCATTGTTGTTGATCAACAGTACATATAGGAGTGTTCTCCTTCTGTGTTCCACCACACTCACTTCCCTTCGTACTTCCTCTGATCACAGGGAGTGGCCACCTTTATTACTGCTGGAACCATGTTGCGCACCGCTATCTTAGTCCTGCTCTTCCTTTCAGCATGTCTCTTATTTGCATTCCGATGTCTTCTTCTGTTGTTCTCTTGCAATGTATCTCTATCTTGCACAATGGTGCTGTGCTCGGTACTCGTCCTTCCGTTATCACCTTCAAGCAACCAGGCAGTCATGATGTCATCCATCACCATGCAAGCACTAGCTAGTTCTTTGCTTTCTCTTTTCAGATGCATTTTTTGCTGATCATTCTTTGGTACGCTGGTACTGCACCCACTCATTCTTCTTTCTTGCTCGAGAAGTAATTCCCCCCTCTTTTTACTTCTCTGTCTGTTTCTCTTCTTCCGTTGTTTTCAATCTTTGTTAATGTGTCACTCTTCACATCTTCCTTGGTCATCACCAACAAGGGCATGCTGATGCGCACCAATGAACACTCTCCTCCCCAATTCAGTGGTAGTTTCTCTTGATCTTTGGATGCATGTGCTCAATAGTAGTCCATAAGCAGTGATGTTCCTGCTCTCATCTCGCAACTTCTCTCAACCTTCTTGCATCCAGCATGATTGTCCACTCCTTGTCACTGTTGTGCTGGTAACATAACGTTGGTACCTTAACAGTATACGTCCTTCTTCAGTGACCATCTTTGCTCTTTTCTCTCACACTGTTAGGCACTTATCATATTTTTGTCTTTTTCATTTTATTTTTTCTTCTCTCTTTTTGTTTTTCTTTCTTCTTTTATTATTTATTTATTTATTTATTTTCAATCTCAATGTTGCTGTCTTCCCTTGCAATCTTCTTCACACCTTGTCATACATGGCGTCGTGCTCTGCTGTAGTAAGTTGTGTTGTAATCA
Source organism: Ambystoma mexicanum (assembly GCF_040938575.1). Taxonomy (NCBI): domain Eukaryota; kingdom Metazoa; phylum Chordata; class Amphibia; order Caudata; family Ambystomatidae; genus Ambystoma; species Ambystoma mexicanum. The sequence continues at coordinate 674,031,787 of NC_090931.1, forward strand.
ATTCTCTTCCGGCATATGTTAAAGAACAGTCAGGACAGCTCTCTCCAGTGGTGTCCCTACCAATTTTGTACATGTGTGCATGTTGTTGGTCACTTCTGATATGTGTGTTATGTGTATGTTTTACTCCCCCTTGTGTCTGCCTTTAACTCTCCTTACTTTAGCAGCAGCTTTTCCTTACCCACTGACGCCGTAACTCTTCCTGCTTAGGTTAGGGAATGTTAGCAGGGGATACAGCGGTAATGCTCACTATTACAAATAATTTTCAAAGTACCACCCCCATAATTTCGTTCATCATTAATAGTCCCATCGTGAAGGTAAAAGTCCTTATTTGCGTGCCCATAACCACTTACGCTGCTGGGTCCTTGCAGCTGATGAGATGATAAAGTTGCCCGCCTGAAAATCGCAAGAAAAGCGTTAATACGTTAGTACATGTTAGTGACCTCAAGCTCCGCGAACTAAACAATCACTAAGGGCAAAATCAAACCTCCCCCTGGACATTTCGTGTTTTCAAAATTTCTCAATATGGGTAGGGAAAATCTTGGGCTGTTTATTCAATGGAAGCAAGGAAATATACTTCAGGGAAACATGCTCTAAGGGGTCTGAGGTTCTTGATAGGGTGGGCAATTGAGTGGGGAATACTACACAATGTTTTAATCAGTAGGCCTCACAGTTTCTAATGGAAGATAACATTAAGGAAATTTCCTACACATTTCTAACATCATACATACGCAACAACCTGCATGTGCGGGGAAAAGAGAAGAAACAAAACAGTGTTACAGCTGTAGGTGCACAAAATGTAATATGAAACTCAATTAAACTTTGGAAATGCGTGTGTCAGTCCCTATTCTAGTTGCTAGTGTGCGTTGGACCATGGGATGGCCATGTTTCCCTAACTCGGGAGTGTTCGTGCTATTTTGTAGTTCATGAAAATCTCTTGCGTTGGCCCTGTTGATCGTTGCTCCCTCGTTGCCAGGGTGGCCACCGCTTTGTAGGGCTTGACGCCTTACACTTCTGACCAAGTCTGTCAGGAGGGGAAAATGTCCCACTGTAGTCCATAGCCATTGGGCGTTGGTTGTCCGTTGTCTTCAGGCCTGCCCTGGGTCCTTTGTATCTGGCGAGAAATGAAATGGAAGCGCTTGAGACCTGAGAATTTACATATTCTTCATTTTCTTGACCTAATCTCTCTGCACTACTCTCACACTATTCAGTGTCCTAGTGGGAGGAGCCAATGGTACACCTATGCACCATCCTGTCACCACCTGGTGGCGTTCAATGGCGGTCTGACTGTAAATTATTACACAATTCGGAATGTACCCAGAAAATGGGTAGGCACTTAATTTTTGTGAAGATACTCATTACACACTCGGATCATATATATGCAATTTGGGTGCTAGTGTACAAATGGGCCTTTGGATCTTTGTATTTACTGTGCTTTTGTTATAAGTTATTTATAGTGCGTGCCTTTGTCCCGTGGGGCATCAGGCACTGACAAGCTAAATAGGGAAACATCAGGGTGGTAAATTTGTCATATGGGGTGGCTGTGTTTCTAAATTAAGTGCACCATGTTACTTAGTTAAAATAATCGCAGGGTTTTTAAATCTTTTTTTTTTTTCTGTGGCTCCTCTCTCACTTCTCAGGGCGTGCCTCGCAGTGAACTGCAGGCACATTAAGCTGGTACTAATGAAATCCGCTACCAATTTACTCCCATTCTCTCTATCCCACCCCATGTCCACTTTTTAAAGCCTACCTACTCTGTTAATTACTCATTTAGTCTAGTATTTTATTACTCCACTACTGTAATTACTGTTACATTTAAACAATATATATTTCTAATTACTGTTACATTTAAACAATATATATTTCTAATTACTGTTACATTTAAACAATATATATTTCTCCCCCCAATATCTGCTCTCAAATTTTAATACAACCATTATGCTCCAGTTCGTGCAGCAATGACCTCTTTCCCTATGTGTGTTGGCTAATGCATTTGTGCCAGTGTTATTTTCAAAAGCGCTAGTGGCAGTACCACTTGCACTGTTATTGTGTCGCCAAATTAATTCTGTTGGGAACATGGATCATCCACCCTTTACCCCTATTTCTCTCCTCCTGTCGTGAACTGTCAATGAAATGTAGCCCCCCCCCTCAAGTGCACCTTCTTCCACCTTGTGTGTCTCATTTGATTGTTCTGTGTTAATCGTGTATTCATGAGCCCAGTCTCCTCACTGAAAGATGTGTGCTCAAAAATGTAGCTAAATGTACTCTCTTGTGATGCGCTATCATTATGCACCCCCCTCTGTACAGTGCACCCCCATTATTCTTAAACAATCTTCCTTACTTTCAACATGTGTATGCCTGGTGTTTAACAAGTTATGGATTTCTCTGTTAATAAGGTGGTCATATCCACATTGCTCATGATGTCACAAATGTCTCTTCCCTAATGCATGGCCTAGTCGCCCCACTGTCACCCAGAAAAGAAAATGTTTTTATACATATCACCACCCCTATGCAATTGACCTCTGCATTATTGCGTGTGCGTGAGTGTGTGTGTCGGCGCGCGTCTCGCCCGCTCTGTCGGGGAGGTGGAGCATGAGTGTGTGTGGCAGAGTGAGTCAAATCAAGTTTGTCTTGGGCTGTCCTATTAGCGGTATAGTGTCAATCTATATCCTTTGAAAGATTTGTTCCCCATCAGGAAAACCCCACCCAGTCATGTAACCGGTACCATTGCTATTGTGTCAGTGTTCTGTATGGGTGCTGGCTGCTGTGCAGTGCCCCTGTGTTGTCATTCTAGTCAGTCCTGGGGTAGTGGTGCTGTCATTTGTTGTGTCTGTACATGTAGTGGTGAGAGTACCTGCATTGGTGCTTGTGGTGTCTGCTGAAATGATCCCATCCTGCCCCATGTATCCTCCCCACATGGGCGGTGCATATTGTGGTGATTGTTGACACTGCTATTGTGATTCTTGTGTGTGTGTGTTGAAGCTGTTTTTAACTGCCCCTCCCATCGCATGCTTGAATGATTTATTTTGTGCCTACTTGTCCTCATCTGCCTTTCTCTGCCCCTGTGTCATCAAATATTACACTCCCGGAGGTTCAGAAGGGTGAGTCCCCTCTTCCCTCTGCTCGTGTTTGTTCAACATCAGCTGACCCCTCGCATTTTCCTTTTCCTTCGTGCACACAGTTCAACTGTAGCCATGTGCTTTTAAAGCTATTCCCGTGTAAGTGCTGTGTATGTGTGTCCTTAGCGATTGCTGCACGCTTCTGGAGAAGCCGCCTATGAGCAGCCATGGTCTTTTTAATTTACCTTCAGTACTTTTGAATCTTTGCACACTATGTTTTACTGACTTATTTCAGCATGGAAGCTGTGTGCTACACAACAAGTGAAGGGGAGTCATTTCTGTATTGTGTGATACATTTTACCTCTATTCAATTCGAAAATTTCGATAGTCCGCTGTTCAGGGAGCAAAAGTTAGAAGATAATTGAACATTTTTTCAACTTCTGTGAGCCTTCTTTGCTCCGCACCTTAGCCAGTGCACTCCACGTGCAATCCATCTTCACCAAACCATTGCCTTCTCCGGCACACCCCCACAATCTTGCGCATGTGTCTTCCACACACCGCCTCTGGGTCACCTATTCTCCAAATCCAAAACCACACCACTATCTCCTCACCATCAAACTTTGTGTCCTATGCATCAATCTGAAGGTGACGTCACCAAACTAAAAACACAATGCAAATGAAAAGACAAATGTGCATACACAAAACAATAACCCATTTCTCCCAACCCCACAAAAATCCCAAAATAAAACCCCACAATCCCCACAGCTGTCTTCCTGTCTCAACTGGAACAAGGTAAACCACAATAAACTCTTATAATTGGACTGCACACACTGCGTCGCCTAGTGCATGATACGCTCCTCACCAGGGGACCTTAACCAGCCAACTATCTTCCGCACTCGGGAACAATCTAGCTACCTCCTGCGGGAAAACATCATCCACTCACTGAACTAAAACGCTCAATTAGCAGGGAACCTCATCTACTCACTGATCTATAACGTCAATTCATAGGAAATCCAGACCCCGTACATGAAATCACCATCCAGACCAATCAGCGCGGCACACCTGTTCTAGACCAATCAGCGCGGCACTCCTGTTCTATGTGTAGGGAGTCACTACCCCACCCAATATGCTCAAAAACACAAGAAGGGACCACTGCCACCACCCCAGTCCCAACTACAATTCACGTGCCGATCACTACCAATGCGCTGAATTTCTCCCAACCCCACAAAAATCCCAAAATAAAACCCCACAATCCCCACAGCTGTCTTCCTGTCTCAACTGGAACAAGGTAAACCACAATAAACTCTTATAATTGGACTGCACACACTGCGTCGCCTAGTGCATGATACGCTCCTCACCAGGGGACCTTAACCAGCCAACTATCTTCCGCACTCGGGAACAATCTAGCTACCTCCTGCGGGAAAACATCATCCACTCACTGAACTAAAACGCTCAATTAGCAGGGAACCTCATCTACTCATTGATCTATAACGTCAATTCATAGGCAATCCAGACCCCGTACATGAAATCACCATCCAGACCAATCAGCGCGGCACACCTGTTCTAGACCAATCAGCGCGGCACTCCTGTTCTATGTGTAGGGAGTCACTACCCCACCCAATATGCTCAAAAACACAAGAAGGGACCACTGCCACCACCCCAGTCCCAACTACAATTCACGTGCCGATCACTACCAATGCGCTGAATTTTGTGACAATGTACAATCACCCACCACCCAATTTACAATCCCTCCCTAAAAAAAATAAAATAAATAAAAATAAAAAAAAAACACTTTAACATTTCTACTTTAAACATTTCCCCCCCTCAGAGCCCATGTTGCTGGTTTACTTACATTTTCCTATGCTGCACTGGCAGTTGCACCACTGCTGGACACTCCCTCAATGCGCTTCACCGGACCCCTTCTCCTGCAGGGCTCTCACCTGCCCTCAAGCGGGGTATTTCCAAGTGGCCCCCGAAGCCTTTAGCCGGTTACGCGTTTTTCCGGTGGTCTTCAGGTGCAGGCGAGGGTCTCACAGCTTCCTTGAGTCGGCGGCAGGGAGCTCAGTCCATCGCAGAGCTTGCGCAGGCAGAGCTCAATTACCCATGTTACAATGAGCAATGAGCCTCACAGAGGGCACCAACTTGTCGGGGAGAAGCTGGACCCCCCTCCCCCCAGGGCAGTGGGGGGCCAGCAGCCATACCCTCACCAGCTATGGGAGGCCCCAACACCTCCCATATGGCCCCCAGAAATGCAACAGAGTGCCAAGCAGGCAGCAGCATGTTTTCAAACTGCATTTATTTCTAGGCGAAGAAAAGAAAAAAAAACACACAAAGCATTTTGCACACCGCGAATTCAGGCGCCGTCTCCCCCGGGGCTGTCTTGCAAGTAAGTTTTATAATCACACTGCAGGCTGACCTCACAGAATTGGCTCAGCTCCCAGAAACCTATCTCCTCCTGTTATTGGCTGCAGAGTGGTGGGTTACATATGTAGCCCTTATAGAGAGCCTGATAATTGGATATTAACCTCCTGCGTCAGTGGGTTGATTTAGCTGTGCCAGCCCCCATTACCTAATTCTAATCTTGTTGCAATGTGACTTTGTTCCCATAACTTTTTACCTGAACAAGCAGTTCGCACCTGGGCTCTGGCTTGTTACAAGTTATGTTTCAATGTTGTGCGTGTCCTTGAGAAAATGTCTTTCTTTCCCAGAAAGAAAAAAAAGCACACTGGGTTGCCGTGATTTGTTCGCATTTGTGGATAATTAAAAAATGTCTGTCTGCAGAAAGCAATTTTATCTTGAATTTGCGGCCTTGGCAGGTCGGACTTCTTTTGCGAGGAATGTTGATAAGGCTCCCGCAGCCAGTGTTCAGTGTTCAGTGAGTGAAATGAACTTAGCTGTAATTTTCCTGAAACATAGCTTTACACTGTGCATTTAGACCATGTTAATTCATATAGGCATTTGCAAGCCTTTAAACAGGGATTTTTGTGTTTGTAGATTCTGATATTGCAGCATTGATTCTAATGTAGCATAGAAGTTGCACTGTTGGTGAAGTGGGTGTGTTTCAGCATATTTGTCACCCATGGGTGCGCTGGGGCGCTTGGGGTGCGGGGGCATGGATTTGGTCTCCATTTTCCCTCTTCATGTCTTTCGTTGCTTCTTCGGAAGTCATACATCGAAGCCAATGCTGCCGTCCCATCATTCCCGTCTATATACATTTCTGCCTGTTGCTGCAATTCCACCTTCCTTCCTTTGCTGATCGAACTGCGAATTACCCTCGTGCATCCACTTTCTTCAGCCCCGCCTCTCGCCCCCGCGGTTTCAACTTCAACCCCTGGAGGGACGGACGGTACCGAGTCTGTATCTAAGGCGGGAGGTGCGGATGGGACAATGGGAACGGGGAGAGTCTGCTGTGGGCCTGGTTGGCTAATAGGAATTGTTACGTGCGCGGTCTGTGGTTGTGGGAGGGCTTGAGCTGCGGGAGGGAGAGTTTGAGCTTCGGGAGGGGTTTGGGCAATAGTTACTGACGTGTTTGGCCTCGCTTCTGATCTTGGGCCTTGTTTCGTATGGATCAATGTTTTCCATTACTTCATCTGCTATGTTCAATTCTCGTTGTGGCTATATTTTTTCTATATTTAACTGGTCACGTCTACCTGACCTTCTTAGACTCTCAGTCCGCTCCTCCTCCTCCTTTTCTTCCGCTACTTCACCTTTTGATTTATGCCTGCGCGCATGCTTCGCTCTACTTCTAAATCGGAGCATTGCTTCCCTTCTCCAGTCCTTAACAATATCAAATGTTGCGGGACGCGCTTTCTTTCTTAACACTCTTTCCAAATGATCTATTCTCGCTATCTCAAAACTATCATTTATCGCCCACTGATGGTCTTGTTGCTTTCTGGTTTGCCTATGCCAAGTCTCACAGAATATTATCGCTCCCACACCATACTTTACATACATCTCATACGCCAGCGTTCCCCCAGGTGGTACAATTTCGCCATCTTCCAAAGATTGTCTATCACAGCGGAAAAACCCCTCTAGGGTGGACAATACCCCAGGCATGTTTCAACCTTCCCCCCTGGTTAATCAACCTTACTTAGGGCGTTTGATTTTGCAAAGTCAACTCTCAACCAATATCAGGATTACTTTGAATCGGGGAATGACTCACCTGATAATTCAATTTGTCTTCCAGGACACAATTCGTCTGTATACTGACACAACCAATGACGTCGTGTCTGCGTTTCTTGGCTTCCGCCTCGTTTCGGGACCCTCGCCTCCTTGTTCTCTAGCCAGATACGTCGATCAGGGATCAGGTGGGTGCAGATCTGCAAAGGAATCTCATCACTTCTACAGGGCGCCCCGAACACCTCTTGATCTCGATCGTCCCGTCCTCGTCGTTCTCCACCTTTACTCAATTACAACGTACACGATGGAACAAGTGGGGGAGGGTCCCTATTCGGGCGCAATCTTGAAAGGGGCCTCTAGGGGTCCCTCACGTCTATGGAAACAAGGCAAGTCACCACACACGATAGATACGCCAGACACGAGGTTGTATTCCCAAAGCTAGGGTTTATTGCAAAGCAAATAGTCTCAGTTGGCCAACTCGGTCTCACGCGCCGCGACGTGTATCTCTAGACCTCGAGGGACACGAGAGCGAATTACATACATCAGTTACATATATACAAAATGCATATCATACAATCAGCTGTGACATGTTTAACACCCCCCTTTATTGGGTTTCTTTGAACTCGGTTTGATGGACACTTTCGACGAATATGACACCTTCAAATATCTATTCTAGTAACAATATGCAACTTTGCAAGTGCAGAGACATCTTTTACTTGTTGAACAGAACACAGTGCTTCTGTTCTTGGAAGCAAGCTACATACAGGGGAAGAGTCACATTCCAGACCTTGCTATCTATGAGGTGCTATTCGTGTCCTGGGAGCCGACACGTTCTACAGGGCTCGGTAAAGGGAGGCCGTAAGAAGAGCATAATTCAAGCCTTTAGTTGCTTTATTCTAACATATTCTACCATATAACGAGACTGGCTGGCAGCTGTAAAATGATTAAATGCCCTGCGGCTCTGCTTCAAGGCTACATTCGGGAGGGAGCCGGGCATTCCTTCCCGGCGCTGCCTACGTTGTGTTTCAACAAACTCTTATTAGCCTCGCGGCCCTGCGGCCTTGTCCTTTCACGTTCAGACAACAATATTAACAGTCGAGCAGTGTAAGCAGAAAATATGCTGCGGAGCAATTTGAACAGAAAGCAATGAGCAATTGTTAGAAAACAAAATGGCGATCCTTGTTACATCAAAATGGCCGTTCATTGGTAAACTCGGAAACCTGTATTTCTATCGTATCGTGCATGAGACGGTTGGCCTTCGGCCACCAAAATACGTTTGCCGTCAATCATGATAGGTATCCATTTTTCTAGACTGACAGACTCGGCATCCAATTAAGGTTAATGGAAGAAGAGTGATGTTTGTTTAGATGTCCAGAGGCATCCGTGGCAGAAATATAATGGGGGTAGAAAGGTCAGAAGAAAACAGAACTGAAGAGAGTGCAGAGAAAGCGTGGATGGAAATGGGGAAAGGCAGTGGCTGACAAGGTAACATGGCGAGAAATAAATGGGTTGGACTGATCCAGGACAAGGACAACAACAAGAAAACCACAATCGTGCTGATCAAGTTAAAATAATTACTGAGCGTTGAGACGCAAGGTCTCAGTGTTGCGGGCGATGTTTATCTGCAAAATCCAGTAACCGTAGCTGTAGGTCCGAGGCTGCTGATAGACTAGAGCGCTTTGTGTGCTTGCACAAGGAGTGAGCGGGCGCCATGTTGGCATAAAAAATGGCGCTCTTAAACATGGCAGAAGTCTCCAGGATAACCACAAGGACCAGAGCCGGTAGTTCATAACTGCATGCCCCCTCCAAAAACCAGCCCCACCTGGTTTGCCAGGATGTAAACGGCGAAATCGCCTAAGGAGGACGGGAGCGCATGGATATAAGTGACTGGTTCCCATGAGCACTCACTTGGCGTATATCCTTTCTATTCCACGAAGTACTGAAGTCAATCTCTTCTGTACCTGGAATCTGTGAGAAACCTGAAGGTGTCTCACCCGCTAGTCCCAGGGAATCTGTCATTGCTTTTGGATCCAGTTCCTGGGGATGGACAAGTGCGGGAGGATCACCTGGGTGAGAGGTCTTTGGGGAGTGGAAGTGGGACAGCGGATGGTGAGACGCGGTATCCCCTTCCCTGTAACACCTTTACCCCATCCTACCAGGTGGGATACTTAGGAACTCACCCCCTCTCCCGCTTTTCCAACAAGAACACTTTCTCATGGACAGCTCACTGTGAGAGAAAACGGACGAACACCCGAGCCGTATACCTGACATGTCCCAATCAGGCAGGGTCAGGCAATTACTGATCATTACACACACCTGACTTCATCACACTTCCCCACACGGATAAAAGGCGGAGCACGAAAGCACACTCTGAGCAAGGCAAAGCACATAAGGAAGCAGCAGTTCCAAGATGGCAGTTTAATACAAGGCGAAAGACGGCAAGACCGAAGAGGATTGCAAGTGCCCTTGATCTTTTCAATGAAAGATAGTTACTTTCATGAACCTTCGAGAATAGGAACCATAAGACCAGGGATCATGGCTGAAGAATCCTGCATTGTGTGTCAGAGGTACCAGGGGCTCTCCCGCATCGATAGTGAAGACGAGGAGAATCGTTTGCCGCTGTGGTACTGTCCTTGGCTCCTAAAACCAAGCAACAGCAGTGATGTCAGCACAGCCAGTGAGCTGGGGAGACTGATACCAGACCGGTCTGTATTGAAGCCAAGGTTGCAAGTGATAACATTGTATAGTGGAAACTGAAGAGAACAGTGTATGAAGCTAATGTGGCAAACGACACAAACATAATTAAACAGCATATGAGTGATTGAACTGTGAAGCCAAGATACGATAATGTAGACAGAGTAGTCCGGCACCACGTGGGTGCTCATTCAAAAGATTCTGTTAGGTATTGTGAGAAACTCATGGTGGCAACAAGTAAGGCAGACCCAAGTGATCACAGTTCAAGGGTGTTGATTGAACAATGAATGCTGTATACAGGTTGGAAAAACGCCTATTCTTAACCTAAATCTGAGATGGGAGCAAGCGTCGCCCATCAAATGAAAAATAAGGCAGTCCTAGTGGCGTTGTGTCAAATAAAAGGGCCTATAATAGGAAACTTATTGCCAAACTTTAGCTCTAATACAAAAAGGTGTGTGGGCTAGTTCTCAAGAAGAGAAAGAAGTGTTCTCAAATAATATGTCAATATGTGGTAGCATGGATCTCCCTTCCCCACGTTTTGAGCACGGGGTAAAGTGGGATCTTTGAGCACAGCTCAGTCTCGGGCTTCTCCAGCACGAGATGACCATTCTAATGGCAGCTCTCAGGCCCGTCGATGGCCAAGTCTTGTTTCACTTAAAAGTCTCTTGCCTTCGAGGACCTGATGATGAGTGATGAGTTCCTTTCTTGGTTTCACTAAAAGTGAGGATTCTCCACCCTTGGGTCCCCCTCTTCCGAACGCTAGCCCTCTGGAATCTTAGCCTCCCTCGGTCGGGTTCACTATGGTTTTCCTTCTTCACAAATCGTAATGTTTTTTAAACCGTTCCAGTGGACATACCTCAGCCGGGTTCACGTTTGTCAACACTCTGTTTCTTGGGACTTTAGACTTTGCCCCTCTTTGGACTCACTTACCTTGTTTCCTCTCACTGCAGGATTCACTTCCCTTTATTTCACTTAGTTTGTAGATCAAAGTCTTTTGATTGTACATGGATTTAGCTTGACCCTAATTATGACCACTTTGACTTATTCCGGTGGCTCTCCTGGTATCTGTAGTTTCTCTCCATATGGAGCTCAACCAGAGTCTCTTGAGTTGGCATCCACGTGGTGCCAGTTTCCCTCTGCAACAGTTCATAGAACTTGGTTCAAACTTGCCACTGCGATTCTCACTCAACACAACCCGGTTCTTTTTCCCTTCAACTCACCGGCTGTGATGAACCGATTGGCTTTTCTTCTTCATTGGAGTCAAGGCCAGTACCACGTTCGTGGGAGATTCCCTTGCTCCTGCTTATTGCCATAGGCTTGCCCCGTGTACCATTGACATGTGCTGCAAGACACTTGTGCTATTGTTTACGGTTTTAGGGTTTCTTCCTAGACAGTTCTGTGGGTCTGGGATGAAAAGGGCAACGTCACTTCTCTCCAACCACCCTCTCAATTCCTGCCACCTTTCTCCTTCTCTTGAACTGCCGCTAGCTGTCTTGTTGTACTGTCTGCCATGCTCGTAATGTGGTCTCGGGCTCCACATTTTATCCCTGTGCGGAAGGGAAAGGGCTGTCAGGTGTGTGTGAGTAATTCTGATCAATTGCCTGTCTTTACCTGACCCTTGTATTGGCACATGTCAGGTAAACGGCTCTGCTGTAAGTCCGTTTTCCTTTGTGCTGTGCAAAAGTGTTTGCGTGGGAAAAGGGGGTGAGGGCAGTGATTTTGAATATCCTATGTGAGAGAATAGGGAAAAGGTGTCAAAGGAAGGGGGATACCGCGTCTCACCCATCCGTCTCCCACTCTCCAAGGACCCCCCCATCCAGGTGATCCTCCCTCACTGGTCCAGCCCCAGGAACTAGATCCAATAGCGATGGCCATGTCCTGGCCACCTGGATGACAGATCTCCAGGGACTAGCTAGAGAGACACCTACAGGTTTCTCAAAGTATTCAACTGAAAGGTGGCACATGTTAAAAGGAAAGGAATTGTGAAATTGAAGTGGTCCTGCAACAGGTCAAGCCAAACCCTGTGCACATTCGAAAGTCTTCTATAATTGATGCTAGATGAAGTTGGTCCGAGCCTGGCAGAGGGAGATCAGCTAAGAGCTTTGATTAAAGCAAGCTTGTGTCAAGAGTTAGATTTGAAATTTAAATTTGATCCAATCCCAGCAGAGGGAGACTAATTATGTTTAAAGGGATCAGAGCTGGCTGAGGGGGGGGGGGGGGGCGGTCCGGGGTGAAGAGACAATCACCTAAGAAATTGAGTATTTGTGAAAATCTGAAAGAGGAAACCGGAACTTATCATTTATTTGTCACATCAGGCCCTCTGAATGAAGAGACTTTGAAAGCAAAAAGACTTGTGCACAGAAGCCCATGATGCTAATTATTCAACTGTATCCTCACGCTAGAGAATCCAGAGACTGTGCTAAGCTCGAGTCAACCTCCTTGTCCCGTGCTGAAAACATCGCGAAGGGAGGCCAACAGCCTGATCATCTTGACATATCATTTTGTGAACACTTCTTTCTTTTTCGTAACAATGTTTCCCACACTATTTGTATTTAGAGGGAAGGATTGGCAATAGGTATATTAATATAGGCCCTTTTATTTTTACAATACACCACTAGGACTGCGTTATTATTATTTGATGGTCGTAGCTTGCTCCCATCTGTAGATTTAGGATTTGATGGGTGTTTTTCAAACCCTTTTTAAGTTTAATAACACCCTTGAACTGTGGTCACTTGTGTCTGTCTTACTGTTGATACCATGCCTTCCTTACAGCGAGCGATGTTTATCGGCGAAATCTGGAAAATGCAGCCAGAGCTCCAAGGCTGCTGATGGACTAGAGTGCTCTGTGCGCTTGCATAAGGAGTGAGCGTGAGCCATGTTGGAATGAGAAATGGCACCCGTTAAACGTGGTAACAACCTTCAGGATGCCCACAAGGACCGGGGTTGGTAGTTCATGACAGAAACTGAAGTGTACCAGTCTCAGTTTAGTGGTTGGTTGAAAGTCAGATTGGACGATGAGGAGGTTGTTTGCTGTGATTTGTTGTGGTTGGCTTGTGTCGAAGAGTTCCATGGCTCTGGCAGGTTATGGTCAGATAGTGATGGGATGGTAGTTTTCAGGGAGCCTGGGTTAAAGGATGGTTTCTTGAGGGGACAGCCTTGTCCTGAGTGCAGTGGAGATAGTGCCATATTGCAGACCAGAGTTGATGATGATACGCTTGTGCAGAGTCACGGTTGCAAAACAGTTGGATGTGGATTGGGGTGGGCAAGCATCATCCAGGAAGTGTGCTGGTTTTGTTTTGGTTGTTAAAGTGTAATGGTTGATGTGGTGGAATGTGTTCCAGGTGTTAGGTTTGGGAGTAGGGTGTGTGAGGGGACTGCAGAGGGCAGAGTCTGTTTGATGTTGTGTTCTTTAGAGTTAAAGTAGCCCATGAGGGAGTTGCATACTAAGGTGAAGAGTGTAGGTAGTTTGTAGAGTTGACTTGATGATGCTGACAAGTTTGTGTGTGTGATTGGTGGCAGATTGGATCTCTTAGAGGTAGTGGGCAGTTTTGGCATTGCGTAAGGACCTCTTTTAACTTTTGTGGCAGTGTTTGTGTGGGTGCTGGTGCAGGGGGCTGGGTTCTTTTGCAAAACACTTTCAAGGTGTCTGGCTTCCGTTTTTTTATGAAAAGGAGGGAATTGCTGAGTCGTGGTTTGTGGTGTGGGGGTTTTGTGGGTGGCTATTTCATAGAATCCCTTGTTGATTGTGCCTTTGTAATTGTTGCAGAGTATGGACCGATGTGTGTGAGGAGGGGAGGGTGTGGTATTAGTGGTGATAATGCTGTGTCTGTAATGTGTTTGTGTCTGGTTGCGGAGTAGACGTATGGTAGGGTGAGAATGAAGGTGATCGCAAAGTGTTCAGACCACAACACCCAGATTCAATTTTGTGCAAAAAAGATGTGCTTTGGGGGGGCGTGGCCAGCCGAGGACGCCGTAGGATGCCTCCTCGTTGAGCTCTGGGTTCCCAGTCCCCTCTCAAACCCCTTATACCCCCTAAAACTATGCATGTGGGCCAACGAGTCCCACTGACGGGTGTCAGAAGCCGAGGAGAATAAGAGAGCCGCCGTGGGAAACCCTTGAGCCTTTATTCACAGAGTTCCACAAACTTTTCGGCATAGGTCCTCCCGCAACCAAGATGGGGGAAGAAACTGAGCTCCTTTACTGGGGGGCCCACTATCAATCGGTAACTAGAAAATAATAATATGGTGAGACAACGAATTGCGCCGAGGGATCCCATGGCTGCGCCGAGACGCTGGCAGTAGTAGTGCGCACCCTGGAAAGCATAACTTGGGCGGATATCGGTGCTGGCGGAGCCGCGTTGTGACTGCCTGTCCCCTTCCCCCACCCGATGCCTTGAGGCCCTGCTGGTGCGTAGCGGTGGTGTGGCGGGAGAGGCACCTACGAACGACTGGGAGGGAGAGAGACCCGGGAAGAGACCCAGGAAGGTGATTTGGTCTCTAACGCATAACACTGTATCAACGGAGGGACAGCGGGAGACTCCTCTGCCCCCGCACGGACAATTCGCAGAGTGACCGTGCTGCCGGGAGCGGGAGCTCCGAAAAGAAGGAGGGGAGCGTTGAGGCGGCGCAGCAGACCAGTGCACCCCTAACTCCTCGTCCTGCAGGTTTTGGTGGAGGCTACAGGGCATTGACATTCGACCGGACCGCTGCAGAGACTTCGGTCTCGGCCCAGAGCTGATCCGCGAAGGGGGAGGAGGTGCCGCGTCGGAGGATTCCACACTATCCCTCAGCGCTGCTGGGGTCCATAAAAGCGAGGCCCGGGCCCCAACGAGACAAAGCTCCCACCAAGTCTCCAACACCCGGCAGGGTCGCTGCTGGAGCCACGACGCCGCCCCCTAGAGGCAAATATCAAGGGGCCTAACATTGAAGGAGAGCCAGCAAAATGGAGGAGACAATATGAAACAGCTATTCCGGTTCCCCCCGCGCCGTATAAACCTGCTCTGGCACTGGGGGCATCATGGCAGGCCTGGGGGCGCGCCCCTGATCGTGGGAGAAGCGGTCTGGCTGGGGAGCGTCCCAGATACCTAGGGATGTGAGGCCAGGTCGAAGGCAACAATCCTGGTCATAAGCAACAACGGTCCCACTACTGACTTGGCAGCAGACAGAGGAGCTGAGCCGGGATGGCTAGCCCTTAGAATCCGAAAGGAGGTAAGGCGACTGGGGAGTGTTGGCCGGTGTATATGACACCCATATCGTACATATCAGAGCTGGTGCGGGGCCGTTGGAAGGCCCTGTAGCAAATCAGTGTCAGGACCAATATTCAAAGTGGAGCTCAGATGTACTAGTCCCATCCCGCCTCCCGTGAATGTGATGATCGCAGGCGGCGAGCTCTTGGATAAAACAGATATGTACTAATATAAGCGGCTAGCCATGTATGAATCAGGGAGCACAATCACTCCTCCATAATACAGTACCTCGCGACACCCTACTCAGAAAGTGGCAGGAAAAAAAGGGGCAGTTGGCCCCCTAGAGACTGTTCCGGCAGGTTCAAAATAACCCTCAACCCAGAGCGGCAATACATGGCAGTTGACTGGCCACAACTAGTCTCATAAAACCCAGGCAAAGCAGCTGTAGTTGGAAAACTTACTTGAGGCTCTGGGGAAGTGATCACAGCTGACCTGGGCTCACTAGCTCTGATCTGAAGCGACGCGAATCCGGGGAAGCGAACACGATGTCCAGGGGTCCGGTGATATCAAAGCCCTGCTACAAACAGCGGACACACAGAAACACAACCAGATACAAGCACTAGCCCAGGTACATCACCCTCCTGCTGAGGCAACCGAAACTCTGGAAGACCCCCCTATCAGGAAGTCGAATCTCTTGGAAATGTTACAGGAACTCAAGAAGGATATCAAAGAGAGTGTGAGTGACCTGGCTAAATCCATCTCAGACCTTAGCAAGGGAATCCTGGCAGCAGAAAAGAGGATTGATGAGGTTGAAACGGTAATAACAGAGCAGAGCCACGAACACGACGTCCTGACGCATGGGGTGCATGAGCTGGAGCAGCAAATGGAGCAAATGCAAAACAGACAGGAGGATGCTGAAAATAGATCCAGACATAATAACATTCGAATTCGTGGAATCCTGAAATCAGTGATGGACTCGGACTTACAACAATATGTGGTCGACTTGTTTCGCGACATTCTGCTAGACCGAACACACAGAACTTATTCCACATATCAAATCAATAAGAACCTGACTCCAGACGTCCTGACCCGGGTCCACCTATACCAATTGAAAGCAGACATAATGCAAGCTGCTCGCAAAAAAGAACCTATCATCTTCCGCTCCACGCCACTCCAACTGTTTCAGGACCTGGCCCAAGCTACACCTGCCAGGAGGAAAAAGCTGAGGGTGGTTACAGACTGGCTAAGAACTAGAAAGGTGTGGTATCGATGGGGTCACCCAACGTGCCTCCGCTTCGAGTGGAAGGGCCAGAGATTCTCAGTTGCTAAGGAAGAAGAAATGGCAGACCTCATGCAAGAAGGCGAAGGAGGCAACCTCACGGATGGAGAAGGCTCCCCATCCCGAAGCGACGAGTTGGAGGGGAGGCATGGGGGAAGCCAATGGAGACCGGGGCGACCTCGCCCATGGAGGCGCAATAAAGAAGCGCAACCCACCGACCCTATCTGAGAGGTCACACAACTTCTAGCAATAGGAGACATTTTCTTCAAAGCAAAAGTATGGCGACACTAGGGGGGAAAGAAAACAAGAAATCAGACACTTATGCCTGAATTGGAATCCCAAGTCAGCTTGGAATACGAGTTGTTGTCACACAAGCCATTATGTGGCAAAATGGGGTAAAAAGGGAGGGGGGAGAGAGGGGAAAAGGGACAACCGGGCCCCATACCTCCTGGGGGGATAGAACACCCAGTGAATTACTACATTGGTATTCTGTTGGTAATGCAAGTTGGAAGTTACAATCCAATAGTTAAGGGGGAGGGGGAAGTTATGTTTTGAATGTTTCGGGTAGAAGGGTACAATATACAAACAAAATGTTTTACAACAGACACGAGTTGGAACACAATGAAGGGGACAAATGGTTAAAAGTGTGGTAATGGCGGACCTAACTCTTGTCTCACTGAATGTACAAGGGCTGAACTCTCCAGTTAAGCGGAAATCCATAATAAACAGATTGAGGGACATGCATGCCTCAGTGGTATGGTTACAAGAGACACATCTGCTCCCCGACGATGAATGGAGGCTGAAGCATAGGGCCTTCCCAATGCAATACCTGGCCTCTAGTGGGACTAAAAAACGGGGAGTGGGTAGCTTAATGGCAAAAAGTATCAATTTCGATAAACGTTTTGTTAAAAAAAGACCAGGAAGGTCGATACCTGATGTTGGGGGGGGGGGGGGGGGAACTGCGGGGACAATTGGTCACACTGATCTCTGTTTACGCTCCTAATGTAAAACAAGACCATTTCTTGCTGAGTTTACTTCCCAGAATTGCACAATGGGGATAGGGAAAATCCTCATTGGTGGCGACTTTAACGGAGTGATGGACGCAGTCATGGATAAAACCCTTCCAGCTACCTCCCATGATCACACATTTAGACAAGCATTAGCTAAATTTCTAAGGGATTTACGCTTGCTGGAAACGTGGCGATTTTTTAACCCACAAGACAGAACCTATACTCACTACTCTGCTGTACACAAAGGTCATTCCCGTATTGATATGGTACTCATTTCAGAAACATTGGTCCCACAAGTCACAGGCCTCGAAATTGGAGTACGCTGCCTCTCGGACCACGCCCCGGTTATCCTAAAAAGAGAATTAAACGACCCGCAACAACAACCCCGCAAACCTTGGCGCTTGAACGAAATAATACTAAAAGACCTCACTGTCCGGGTAGACATAGAACAAACCTTAAACTATTTCCAAGAAAATATAACTCCTGGGATTGATTGGTCGACCATCTGGGATGCAAGCAAGGCAGTGATACAGGGAGAGTTTATAGCGCAAACATCAAACTACACCAAGACCCGGGCGAGGGCACAACGCAACATGGAGGCCAACATACGCGTAGCTGAGGTAGAATACCAAAAGAGGGGCTCACAAAGGGCATGGCGGGAACTTAAAAAGGCCAGAGCGATTTTAGAAACCCACCTAACAGATGACACGGCGCGTCTGCTGGTGCAAACAAAACAGTTTTACTATATTCACGGGGGAAAAGCCAATCGATTCGTTGCTGCCAAACTTTGGCATCAGAAACTCCGGAACCGTATTACTCAACTTCGTAAAGGGAACAGAGACATAATTAGGGGAGAAAAAGAAATTGAAGAGGAATTGTTCTTATTCCACTCCACTAATATGGGGAAAGATAACCTTGAGGGGGCAGCACAGGTAGCCTTTTTAAATCAACTAGATTTACCGCAAATCAAAGAGGCTGACGGACAACAGCTAGAAGCTCCCATAACAGAGGAAGAAGTAGGGGAAGCAATAAGGGCATTAAAAGGTAAAAAAAAAAACAGGCCCGGACGGGTTATGCAACGCATATTATAAAACGTTTAGAAATATACTGGTAGGCCTCCTAACAAAACTATTTAATTCCATCAGGGATAAAGGGCAAGTTTCCCGGGACATGTACCCAGCAACTACGATATTACTACTGAAACCAGGCAGGGACCCTGCTGATTGTGCAAGCTACCGCCCGATTTCCTTATTAAATGGAGATGCGAAAATGTATTCCATGATACTAGCGAGAAGATTGGCAATGACACTCCCAGAGATAATTCATTCAGACCAGGCCGGGTTTGTGAAGGAGCCACACACATACGACAATATTCGTAGGGCCATAGACACGATTGACTGGGGACGGAGGACGGGTCAAAAGTTTTCAATAGCAGCTCTGGACGCTTCTAGAGCCTTTGATAGCTTACATTGGGGATTTCTCCGGTTAACCATCGAAAAATTTGGATGCGGGCCAGTCTTCACTCGTATGGTAATGGCGAACTTTGCACACCCCTCCACTAAACTTATGGTCAATGGTAAATTCACAAAAGATATCCCCATTCCGAAAGGCACAAGACAGGGATGCCCGTTGTCACCCCTGATCTTTGCCATGGCTATGGAGCCATTCACATGCAGAGTCTGGGGCCACCCGGGGATTCGGGGGTGGAGGTGGGCAATATGGGACCGCAGAAGGTGGCACTCTATGCGGATGATTTTCTTTTGTTCCTAAAGGACACTGAAGGCTCCCTACCAGCAGCCATACAACTGCTCGAGGAGTTTGCACGAGTCTCGGGCTTCCACATCAATTACCCGAAATCTAAAGCTCTTAATATTACTGAAGAAATGACCCGAATCCCGGAGTGGGAAAGCTTATACCCTTTGAAATGGGAACGTAAGTCAGTAAAATACCTTGGGGTACAACTAACCTCCTGTTATGGCAGGTTATACGGAGCCAACATCCCGGACCTCCTGAAAACCTTAAATAGTGACCTAAAGCGGTGGGAATTGCAGGAATTGTCCTGGCTGGCACGCATCATGGCGGTCAAGATGACCCTGCTTCCAAAATTTGTATACGTGGTAGGAGCCCTTCCGATAAAAATCCCGGGTCCAGCTATTCAGACACTGCAGAGAGAGGTGATGTCCTTTATCTGGGGTGGTAAGAGACCGAGAATACCAAGAAAGGTACTCTTTAGACCACAACTGTCTGCGGGGCTGGCGGTTCCAGAGTTCTGCAGGTACCTATGGGCGGCACAAATAGCCCCAATGTTACAATGGGTAGCTGGAGAAGACCGCAATCAATGGGTAACAATAGAAAGAACGACAACCACAACGCCTCTGGGGAACCTTGGCTTTATTGCCACGCGTCACAGGGAGAAAAGGGGTTTGCTACTAGAATCAATTAAGACTACCTTATGGTACTGGGATAGGATGTTGAGAAATAAGATGATTAAAATAGAAGAGGGCCCGTTGGCCCCTATCGCCTATAACACAGACTTTACCCCAGGAATGCAAGCCAACTTCTGGACACAATGGGGGAGCAGAAAGGGCAACATAACTCTAAAAGATCTTTACGCAGAGGGGTCATCCCTGACGTTTGAAGACTACAAGGCCAGGTTCCACATACCGGAGCAGGAACGGTATCACTATGTTCAGCTTAGGCACTGGGTCTCCAACGCCAAAGTAAAAGAAAGGGCAACCAGAAACCCAACAGGCATAGAGCTAACCGTACAGGAAGGCCAACCAGATAAGGGCATAACCAGATTATATCGCATAACGGGAGGGGCTAACCCTGAAGAAAAACTCGCATATATGCAAAAGTGGGAGATAGACCTGGGGAAGCCAATTTCAGAGGAAACATGGAGTCACATTTGGCATAGAACAGCCAAAGGTTCCAAATGCACCTCCATTAAGGAGGCAGCATATAAACTTTGCCTCCGGTGGTACATGACACCTGCACGCCATTAATCCAGAATATCCTGCAACCTGTTGGAGGAAATGTGAACAATCCGGGGACCTTATTCACATGTGGTGCTCTTGCCACTGGCAGCGACCTACTGGAAGGGGATTTTAAGCCACATCAAAGATATTACCAGGGTGGGACTACCCTTCGATCCATTAGTGGTACTACTGGGGGAGGCGGTGGAAGTGAGTTAAGCGAACTCGGGGCCTACAGCCACTCTTATAACCCACATGTTGAGTGCGGCCAGGATTACACTTGCACAGGCATGGAAGACAAAGGAAGTCCCAATAACAGCTATGTAGTGGGTTAGACTCTGGGGAGTAATGGCCATGGAGAAGGTGGTGGCACAGGCCCAAGGCTCCTATTCCAAGTACTTAAACACCTGGTTACCACTACACGAATTTATGGACGACAAGGAACAGATGTTCTTTAAACCAAGGCTGCTTCATGCAATATCTATCATTTGAAAACCCAGATCTTCAAGTTGGGAATATGGCTAATCTTATGGCACGACGCAGAGGTCCTTGAATTGGGGATACTTTAGGGGGCACTTACCATCTGCTGAATTTGAACTTTACATCACAAGTGATCCAACCTGTTGAACTTACAAATCAGAATGTTGAACGTTCTAACCCATAAGTTGGGATATGTTGGAGGGGGGGGGGGCAAAGTGTATGTTGGTGCAGGGGAAACTGTGGTTGGTGGTGGTGGAGTCCGACCATTCAGTGTGGAATTTGAGTTGTGTGTTGAGGTGGATGAATGTGGGGTGGGGTGTATGACAAAGGGGAGCAAGTGAGAGAGAGGGCGTCAAAGGATGTGGATGGTAGGTGGGATTGCCAAATGTGTGTTTGTAAATGATGGCTATGCCACTGCCTGTTTGTGTGGGTGATCTCTGTAGTGGGTGAGATAGTGTACGTAGAGCATGTCATGGGTGATAGGAGTGTGGATGGTTTGATCCATGTTCCTGTGAGAAAAAACATTCTGCTGTGTGTTCAGGTGCAGACTGGCTGCTGAGGAGAATGTAAGTGGATGTAAATAGTAGGTTCAGTGGAGTGCAGGGATGAAGTGTGATTTGTGTTTGGTGTGTGGTTTGTTCTTAAAAACCTGTGCATCAGCCAACCTGCCTGCGATGGTATGGGGGCCAGAATCCACCAAGAAGTTGGTCATTCAATACACAGTCTGCCCAAACGGTTTGATCCTGTTATGTAGTGCTTGTAACAGTTCCAAGCTTCAGCCGAGCTGCTCCGGTCCCATTCCAGGCAACCAGTCTATGGAACATACACAATGGGGTAACTGAAACTGTGAGAAATATGTGTAATACTACGCTAAATGTGCTGATGTTAAAAACGTATGCAGGGAAGTTACTGTGGAGAACCTTGGACCGGCTGAATGTCAATAAATGTGTCTCTTGTATCAGTGCTGCACTTATTTTGTTGCCTTTTAGGTTATGAAATAAGGCCTCCTATTCAGAGTGTTCAGGTATTCAGTGTCAAGCTTTTGAAAGAAGTTTGGTTCCCTGTAAACAAGGCTATCAAAACTGGGTGAGTGTGTACACCATTGAAAAGTGATTTACCATTCAGGGTCTGATTTTTCTCCCCATTCCCACTTTCCTTCCTTGTTACCAATGAATGTCTGAGAAAAGCCATGGCAGCAAAAGAGTTCCAAATCCACTAGCTCCCTACCTAAACCGATAACTTTTCAAACCTCAATAAACAGCAAATATGGTCATCCAAAATGCAAGTCGGAACAGCAATACATTCATACATTAGGTTCTTTGTTCTTTTGTCAGAAGTAATTCTACTATCCCTATCCAGACCTCTGCTACCTAATGCTTTTAAGTGGTGACTCCAGATCCTCCCGTTTTTCTAGCATCTCCTACCACTACATGGGTCCAAGGGCCCAACCACCCGGACAATTGAGCGAACGCAGTTAGGCAGTCTACTCCAAATATGTTAATTTGATGCTCCCTCATGCTGCTCTTCTCCTTGTATCACCCAGTGTAAGGGTTGCCACTCTGTTTGGGCGGGACAGGTCACCCTATCTCGATCCCTTTGAAGTGAAATCTGGTCACTGCTGATGGTTAACTCTCACCATTCACCTCTAGATTATAAATGTCTCAGCCATCCTGAAAGGTGGTACATGGTTATCTTGGCTCTGGCAAGGAAAACGATTACAGTTGGGTAGGTACAGGGGAGCCTGGTGCCATCTTTCAGGGGCTTGTCAGCAATATGTTTCATTTGACTAATTCTCGTCAGAATTTGTAGGGAAAGCACTTGAAATAGTTGGATTCGGCTGTTCATGTATTCCAGTGGATGTTGTTCAAAGCTTGCTCTCAGCAGTTTCTATTAGGGTGGTGTGTGAAACCTAGGGGTATTCTCTCTCCCATGTAGACCCTGAGAATCCTCTATTCAGGTCGATCGCAACCCTGTGGGTTGTAAGGAAGGCATAGTATCAACAGTAAAACGGACACAAGTGACCAGAGATCAAGGGTGTTTTTTGAACTTCAATAAGGGTTTGGAAAACTCCTACCTAATCCTAAATCTACAGATGGGAGCAAGCTACGACCATCAAATAATAATAATGCAGTCTAGCGGTGTCTTGTCAGAATAAAAGGGCCTATACCAATAAACCTATTGCCAATCCTTACCTTTAAATACAAATAGTGTGGGTAACAGTGTTATGAAAAGAAAGAAGTGTTCACAAAAAGATATGTCAGTATGTTCAGGCCGTTGGCGTCCCTTGCCCCCGTTTTCAACACGGGACAAGGCGGTACACTCGAGCTTAGCACAGTCTTTGGCTTCTTTAGCATGAGGATACAGTTCAGTCATTAGCATCAGGGCCTTCCGTACCCAAGCCTCTTCGCCTGTCAAAGTCTCTTCTTTTCCGAGGGCCTGATGCCACAAACAAACAATAAGTTCTTTCCTCTTTTAGATTTCACAAGTACTCAATTTCTCAGGCGATTCACTATTCACCTCAGAACCCCCTCAGTCGGGCTCAGATCCTCTTAACGCAATGTTCATAGATTATTCATGGATCCAATTTCTCAGGTGATTCACGGTTCACCCCGAATCCCCCTCAACCGTACTCCGATCCTCTGTAACGCACTGTTCAATTTATCTCCCTCAGCCGGGCTCAGACCAATTTCAAGTTAACCCTTTCTCACAAACTTGCTTTAACCAAAAGCTCTCAACTGATCTCCCTCTACCCTCGGACCAACTTCATTGTCATCAACTTTCTTTACATTATTAACATCAAAGACTTTGGATTGTGAACAGGATTTTGCTTAACCCGTTGCAGGACCACTTCAATTCACAATTCATTGTCACTCTTTTGCTTTTGCCACCTTTCAGTTGGCTCCCTTACAGGGACATTTGAATAAGCACCCACGCTGTACCAGACCAACGTATCGTATCTTGGCTTCAAAGTTCAATAACTCAATTGTTCTTCAATTTTACTCGTGTTGTTTATCACATACACTTCGTACACTGTTATCTTCAGCTTTCACTATACAATGTTGCCTTTTGCAACCTTAGCTTCAACACAGACCGGTTTGGTATCAGTCTCCCCTACTCACCGGTTGTGCTGACTTCACTGGCTCTGCTTTGTTGTAGGAGCCAAGGACAGTACCGCAGCGGCAAGCAGTTCTCCCCACCTTGACTATCGGCACGGGAGAACCCCAGGCACCTCCAACACACAATGCAGGATTCTTCAGCCTTGTTTCCTGGTCTCACGGCTTCTTTTCTCGAAGGTTCCTGAAAGTAACGGTTCCTCGTCGAAGCAGTCAAGGACACTTCTCTCCTTGCGATCTCCTTCGACTTTACCGTCTTTAGCTTTGTATTAAACTGTCTTGTTGGAATGCTGCTTCCTCGTGGGCTTTGCTTTGCTCACCTTTCCTGCTCTGCCTTTTATCTCTGTTGGAAAGTGTAGTGGAAGTCAGGTGTGCGTAATGGTCAGTAATTGCCTGACCCTGCCTGACCATTGTTTTGGGACATGCCAGGTATACGGTTTGGGTGTTAGTCTGTTTTCTCTTGTAGCGGGCTGTTCGTGTTGGAAAAGTGGGGGTTGAGTTCCTAAGTATCCTGCGTGGTGGATGGGGTAGAGGTGTTACAGGGAAGGGGATACCACATCTCGGCATCCGGTGCCCCACTTCCACTCCATGAAGACCCCTGACTGAGGTGATCCTCCCCCACTGGTCCACACCCAGGAACTGGATCTAAAAGCAATGGCGTGTCCTGGCCACCTGGATGACAGATCCCGGGGACTAGCGGGACAACCGTTTCTTACAGGGTGGACAGGACAAGTGAGGGAAGATCACCTGGGAAGGGGATTCCGGGGTTGGACTTAGGAGGGTACCCTAGGAGCGACCTGGTATTCGAACAGGATGATAAGGGAAGAGATCCCAGAAGCCTTTATGGGTTATGCACGCCCCATTGGCCCTAACCCAAGAGAGAGACAAACAGGTCCTCCCAGAAAGCAAGGTAAGACAAAGACGTAACCTCAATCCAATCATAGGAAGTGTTATACAGATCTGTGCTTGCGTGTCCGGGTGTGTAACATGGGTAATAATTTGATACAAAGAGAATCACTTTTTGTATTCAAAACCAGGACCAAGGATTCCCCTCTATCCTTTACTAATCACTTTGTAGTAATGTAGCTTGTAAATATCAGATTTTTTGGCGAATGAAGCATGGGAGGAACTTCTCCTTGCCGTCTCCAACGAAGACTCAAAGAAATGTTGGGACTTTGTTGTCGCGGGCCCGCCCTACAAGAGAGTGAAGACACACAGGGGAAACTATGTGGGAGCCAAATCTTGGTTTGACCACTATTCGGCCCTATATCAGGGCCATTAGAGTAGGTACGAGGGTGGAGACCGTTGGTCCTCGATACGGCTGAGTCTGAAGGAGGTGGAAACAGCCGTGAATCAGCAATCGCACAACCATGCTTGGGGTCTAGACGCAGTCCCAGCAGATTTATATAAGGGTGAACCAGAACTGTGGGCCCCACTCTTGACAATTTGTTTTATTCCTTCTTGGAAACCGGCGTCTACCGGCAATCGTGGAAAGCTGCAATTATGCATCCCTAAATTTAAAAAGGGTGACACTGGAATCCCGGGCACCTCTTTAAAGGTCTTTGGACGTATCATGTTAAAACATCTAGAGGACTGGATCCTGAATAGCCAAGTCCTTTCGGAGATCCAATATGCTTTTAGGCCAGGCTTGGGCACATGCGATCAAGAACTCAATTTGTACTTGGTAGAGGCATCCTCTGGTTTTGTAAAGGGTGAAACGATGTATCTGGCCTTCATGGACCTGAGCACCGCATTTGACAAGGTGGACAGGGCACTGCTGTGGTAGGTGTTTGGGTCCACGGGTTGGCTGTGCCAGTTATTAAAAGTGTTAGAAATGATTCACAAGGACAACTAGGGCTTGTGTTCGCTTGGGGAACAGGGGCAATGCACAGGTTCTTTTGATTGAGGTGGTATCGGGAGTCTGTCAGGGTTGTTTCCTAGCGCCAGTGTTGTTCACTCTTTACATTGACATCCTCTACAGGGCTCTGGTGGACTCTATGGCAGATTTTCCTTGTATAATTGCGAAAACACTCCCGTATTAGTATATGCTGACAATACAGTTTTAATTGCTCGTACCCCGAAAGCCCTTCAGAAGTTAATTGATGTTTACAATGATTTTATGTCCAGCCTGAAGCTAACAGTAAATACTAGCAAGTCAGTAGTGATGGCATGCCGCTCCGGGAGAGGCAAAAAAGTAAAAATGCGTAACATAGTAAGCAATGCTGCCATCTTTCCACAGGTGTCAAAATTTGATTATTTAGGCATTTGCTTTTCTGAAAATTGGTGGGGATGGCGCATGTTCAGAGACAGAGCATTAAAATGAAACCGACATTGGGGGGGCATTTCCCGTTTTAGGAACATGTCACAAGGTCAACCATTCAACCTAATTCTTGAATTGTATCCAGTTCAACCAAAGGCAGCTACTAACTGTGGGGGAATGAAAATGTAACGTCCATTGAGGTAATTGAGAATATCTTTCTGAAAAAGTTATTAAGGCTTCCCAACTCTGCTCCGAATTATGCTGTACATACAGAACTAGGCATACCCCATATTGAGGATGATTGGTATGTAACCCCACTTATGATGCACTGGCTTGGAATACGGTCAAACCCAAGAGCTGGCCTGTCGCATGATATTATCAGGTTCTTTCTGGCGCAAAATACCATGGCTGAATTTTATCTCAGCTTGTCTGATACAGCTGAATGCCCTAAATTTGCATTGCCCAGATGACCCGTTAACCGCAGCCGAGAGGAACATGTACAAGAGGGTCTTTCGTTCTTTAATTTTGATAAAACGTGAATCCACCAGGGTCTCTCTCTCTCTCTTTCTCTTTCTCTTTCTCTTTCTCTTTCTCTTTTTCTTCTCTCTTTCTCTCTCTTCCTCTTTCTCTTTCTCTCTTTCTCTTTCTCTCTCTCTCTTTCTTTCTCTCGCTCTTTCTCGTCAAACACGAAACATTTGCTACTTACGAAACTTTATGCTATTCAGCCGTATTTGTTACACAGCAACAAACGTGTAGATCGCTCGGCGTTGACTAGGGCACGCTTTAACCTTATGTTGCTAAGAGATCCCACGAGGAATGGGCCGCGTTATGAGCAGCCCAGGTTGTAGTGCTGTAAAAGATCTGTTACACTTTATTTTGTTCTGGTCATGTTATGAGGACATCAGGAAACGGACCATTACCCCACTGTTGAGAGAAGCCAATTTTAATCAATGTCGACCTGCACATATTTTCTTGCTACGAGCTGAACCTATAGTCGTTGCCTGGTGCTCCTTAGAATTTCTGAGAAAGGCATTGTCATGGGTACCAGGCAGGTAGTTGGGGCAAGCTGGGTGGAGGCTTGGCAGGCTTGGCAGGCCTGCCATAGGCACACAAAAAGCCCATAGCAGATACTTCCACTTAGTTCTTTGTTAGTGTTTGTAGGAACCTCCTGGTTACCACTTCCTGTTGCCAAACCGGAAGTGCATGACAATTCATGAGCTCTCTAATGTTTGGGTGTGGCTGGCTATATAAGCCACACCCAAGATTCTTCCAGTGCTTCGTGTTGCTTACTGTGAGCTGCATCAGAAACACACTTGCCGTGCTCTGGATCAGCCAGCTTCTTCTTACCTGCTCCGGATCATCCTGCTTCAGCTTACCTGCTCCGGATCATCCTGCTTCAGCTTACCTGCTCCGGATCATCCTGCTTCAGCTTACTTGCTCTGGAACTTTTTGCTTCTGTTTACAGGGACTCCGTGTTTTCTCCATGCCGCAGCTATCTCCGGTCAAGAGGGGACTTCAACACCGGCACTTGCAAGAACAAAGAAGAACAGTGTTAACACACGCACTTTAATAACGCTGCGCATACTCACTGAATCTCCCCGCAACACTGGAATCCAGGTCAGTTGTACGAGCGCACAAACTCCTGCAAAAGAAAGAAGAGACATTAGTCATTGCGCTCGCCCCAATAACGCAGAGACTATTGCACTGTGCTCTTTCTCATAACGCAGTACATACTTACCAAAGCCTTTGTGTAAACTTACCAGACCACCAAGTCTCTGGTAGCGCTGAACCCGGATCGAGGCTCTAATATCACATAATCCACTCCTGCAAGGGAAAAGGGAGAGAGATTACCAGGCATGTTCGAATTTAAGACGCTGCGCTTACCTACCAGCAGCTGACTTATACATGCAGCGCTACTCACCCACAAAATACCTTGGCAAACAAAACAATACAATCAGGACACTAAACATTCTCCGCGCAACGTTCACTTGTGGAAAAGACTTTCTAGCCAGTGTAGAAACTGGCGCCTTGAACGCTCTGCCTCGCTGTGAAGGCATATAACAGCGTGTGGCATCTGAACTCAGCCAACAGACATTGGCATCATTCATATGAGCGAATGGCACCCCTGCGAATGCAGGATGGAGTGCTCACCTTACTAAATATCAAGGTAAACCCTTAGGGGACATCACAGCACACGCAAAGTGAAGGGAAAGGTCCAGGGGAATCGGGTGAATTCAGGTCTGAGTGTATATCTTGTATTTGACAGGAATCCCTCTGGGTGAAAACGGGGGAAGTGAGAACTCTGGGTCAAGGGAGGCTTATCCATCGCTCCTGCAGAGACGCAGGTGAGTTTGACAGGAATGGATTAGAAGAAAATGTATGGTGGACACCCAATCTTAAAATGTTTTCTTGGATGTTATTAGATTTTAACTGGTCGGTGTTTTACTGTGACATCGAACATTGCATCAGATTTTTATTATTGAATGTTTTATTGTGATTATGAATATTGTATTTAATTATCTTGAACTATGTATATTTGTATTGCTTTGCATTGGTTTATGGATTTCATCCGAATAAACTTTACCATGCAAATATAAATTCCCATCTTGCCTTGACTTCTCCTCCCCATTTCCAGCAAGTACTGAGATGAGGAGGAGGCAACTAAGAGCAGTAAAGATTACCCATTGAAATAAACATGGGGAAAGTAAAGGAAACTGACTATAGAAAGAACATGAACTGTCCCACTGATAGTCAGGCGGAGTCGGGCATTTACTAATTCTCACTCGCACCTGACTCCACTTGACTGTTTTCACAACTATAAAAGGTGTGGTCTTTTTCAAGAGAGTGAGCGAGCTCGGGACAGTCTCTGAACTAGAGAATCCAAGTATCAGAGACTGACGGGAGCGGAGGGCAGGAGAAGAACGGCGTGCTGTTACACTGGCCCGGTGTCTGTGAGGGGCTACAGAGTGGCAAGGGAGCCGTGTCTCCAAGAAGCGGGAGTGAGGCTGCCTGCTTCCTGCTGGTGGCGTCCAGGAAAGTGCTAGTTCCCTTGGCATCTGTGCCGGCCCCTATGGTATCTGAGGGGCAGGTGATGAGATCCCGACCTCAACCCTGTGTATCCTGAAAGACCACCTGTCAATGCGAAGCTGCCCGGTGAGTTTCATGAAAGCTGTGAAAGGGAAACTCATGAGCATGCATTTGACTGCAGCAGAGCGGGAGAAAGGCACAGAATATAAAGCGGCACGGAGCGAAATGCAAAAGACAGAAGGTTAAAAGGGTTTGAAGCTGAAAGATATTCAAAAAGAGTGTGAAAGACACAAAGGTGAAAGTGAAGAATAAGAGAAAAGCAGAAGGTGTATATAAAAAAGCACTGAGAGCAGAAAGAAAAGGAAAGGTGCGAATGAGCTCCTGGAGTACAGAAAAGTGTGGAAAAAGGGTGCAAGTTACCCGCAAAGAAAAGGAGGGTACATGTGAGCACCAAAAGGACAAGAGAAGTGTGCAAGAGCCACAGGAAGTAAATGGAAGGTGACGGGCACATAAAAGGTGAAAACAAGCGAGAGACGGTGCAAGTGTGCACAAGAAAGCACGCAAAAGAAACAAAGGAGAACAAGAAGGGGTGCAGAAAGCACCTGAAGGTGAAAGGCTTTAAAAGGAAGAGCAAGGAACAAAGAGAAGGGTTACAGATCAGAGTGACCACGCCTAGGAGGAGCAAAGAATCGGGCTATAATGAACATCTCTGATTGTGTCCCACAAGTGAAGCGTGCATGAACAAACTGTGTTTTAAAAGGAAAGGTGCATCCTGGCAAGTGGAACTTGTGTTTGAAACCAAAAAGGGGCCTATGCTTGGGGACGGGAACCCTGAGAGGCCTAACAAAGAAAGCAAAGTACCTCCTGACAAAACTGAATTTGTGTTGGAAACTGAAAGAGGCCTGAGCTTGGGCAAGGGAACTCTCAGAGGCCTAACCAAGTTGGAAACATATTGTTTTGTAGTGTTGATTGAAGTTCGGTAAGGGAACCCTGAGGAACTTAAAAGGAACTGTTATATTTATTTTGTGGTGTTTGTAACTTGAACAAGTTGAAGCTTGGGGGAAGGGAGCCCCAAGGAATCCAAAGTCACTGAAGGTATTTGAGAATATTGCAAGGGCTCTGTGGAGAAGGTTTTACAAACAGCCCTTTTTGATTGAACACATTTTTGTACATTGACTAAATGTGCACCCGGTTAGAAGACCACATGAAACCAACCTTGTATTCCTATTTTCTGTTGAACCACTATCCTTTTCTTTTGCAAGACTGTCTAACACATTTTGTCAAAGAGTGAGGGCAAGCGTAGGTTTAGAGACAGACAGATTTTTACTTCGGCTGTAAGGAAGTTTCAAAAACCTTTATTTTGTGTTTTAGTAAGGTTGGGAGAATTACTAACTGGCCCTAACTCTAGAATGGAAGTAGTCTCAACCACTAAACCAATGACAAACCAGTCCAAGTCAGTCTAGTCAAACAAAAAAGGCCTATTCTACCAAAAAACGAACCCTGCCCTCTTTCTTAAATGACAAATGTGTAAAGGGAATATATAAAGGAAAAATAGTGTCTCGTAAGAAATGTCGGAATGGCTTAGGTAACGACTCCCTCCCCCATGTTCAGAAGCACAGGGTCTCGAGAGTTTCTTAAAAGGATAGGCGGTTGGCACAGTTCTATCAATCTGGCACACTTTGGCTTACTAATATAATGCAACAGTTTGTCACAAATGCACAGTTCAATTCTTGTACTTTACCATAGTTCAACACAGGCTTCCCTCTGCTCGGCTCGAGCCTGTCTTTATTTTCATACTTGACTTTTACTTTGCCATATAGGTCTCCCTCCGCCAGGCTCAAACCCTCTTTGCTCTTTGTGGGGGTTCCCTTCCCCATGACAGTTCCATACAAATTTCACCGTCCTTTACTTTCCCTGTTAAAGACTTTCGAAACTGCAAGATTTTTACATAGACCTCTGCATGACTACTTCAACCTCTCTTTAACCAAATTAACAATTTTCAACACTAATGCTTCTTGGTACTTCTAGTTCCTTGGTTTATCCTTTCTTTCCTTTGCCCTCTTGGCATATTAAAGTTCATATACTTCGGTTTTCCATTCAATCAACTTTCATTCATGATCTGGTTACTTTCTTGCCTTCGCTTCCCACTTTATCACAACTTCAATAACTTTACAGAGACTTTCAAATGTGCAAATTCGGCCTTGCAGGACCACTCTGTTACTTTGTATACAACGATTGTCTTTTCCATTGCGGGTTTATCGGCACACACGCAGCCTTCAACTCTTGCTACAGTTTCACTTGCCTTTAACAAAACCAGCTTTTGTTGCTTTCGATAACTCGCTGCTTGTGTTAATTGACTTTCTTTTATTCACAGCCTTTCATGTAGCAGTCAAGGACGTTACTAGTACTTCCTCTGCTCCTCCTCAACTTTGTTATTCACCTGGCAGAGAAGCGGGCCGCCTTGGAGCACTCTGAAAGTAAATCCTTCCGTTAGTCTTGGAACGCTTACGGCTATCCGAAGGTATGGCCTTCTTGCCTGGCTCGCTCTCGTTCTCTGCAAATGCTGATCAGCCTCTTGGCCTTCTAACTTCGATAGCCTGGTTTGCATCAGCCCGGGAAGAGCTGCTCCATCTTGTACCCAAACACGCTCAGTGTACCTGTGCGCGCCACCTTTTCTCCTAACAGGGAGTCCTAACAAGTGGCAGGTGTGTGTAGTTAGGATTACGTGCCTGACTCTGCCTGATCTCATTAAGGGGACAGAGCCATTGCAAGTCATAAGAAGTAATCTTCCAGACCTCAATCCTCATCTTCCTCAGCTCAGTAATGTAGTCAGTGGGGAGGAATTATGGGAGCTGTAGTTTCCCATAAAATAGGTAGGGATGGGGGTTACATGGATTGGGGGAAATGGGGGAATACCATGTCTCGCCATCGGGTGCTTCTCCCCCCCCCCCCCCCACTCCCTGAGGACCCCCTACCCATGTAATCCTCCCTCGCTTGTCCACCCCCAGGTTCGGGATCCAAAAGCGATGGCCTTTCGCTGGCCACCTGACTATGGGATCCCCCGGGGACTAGGTTGTAAAACACCCTCTGGTTTTTCACAGGACCTTAAGACTTTGACAGCTGTTAGATCCATCAGTTAAGCAAACTATCCCTTTAGAGTTTGGGCCAGTCACCAACCCAAGAACCATAGTCATTAAAGGTTTTGAAACACACATTTGAGCCTGTGTCTCTCTTGATACCATGCCTGTCTCTCACAGCTTGAAGGAGTGACTCTTGATCAGAAGTTCCGATGTGCTTTTCATTATCCCTGTTTCTGATGGAATCCTCTCTATGAGCTTGTACAATGAGTCGTTTGTCAGAATTTAGCAACGCAAAGATGTTCCTCTCCCCACCTTCCAGAATGTTACTTGGCTATTGTCCATGAAAGATTTGTTGCTGAGGTTCTTACATTTCATCTGTGGTAGTTGTAAGGATGTGGAAGGAGGAAACTGACAAACAGGTGGCATTGTTAGGGTTATACACTATTATTTAGGTCAAAATAAAAGAGGAAACCCCTAACTGTCCCTAACACGAAGAGGGGTTTCCTTGGCTCAACTAAATACTAAGACTTGCTCAGGATGTCCTTCTAAAGCAAATAGTCCACCATCCTGTGACAAAGCCTATTTCCGTCCCGTACACTCTTAACTCACTAAGTAAAAACGAGGATCTTCTTAGTCCGGAGGAGTGACTACCTTCTTCTTGACTGAGGTTTTGTGTTCACCTCCTGGTGATGAGACTTGTTCTCCAGATTGCATAAACAAACATGTTCTAACAGCTCTCTTGGAGGATTTTTCTGTCAATGGCAGGCACAGAAAATAAAGTCTTATTTATTCTATTCACAATACCGGGGGGATGGCTCCCTCCTGTGAAGGGTCAGAAATTTGAGGCAGACAACTTGGTGAAGGTTTTTCAAAAGATTCCATTTTATTAACTCAAAAGATTGATGAACACCTCACTAGCCCTACCTTGATGAGGATTTCCCTGCCTAAAATAGACTAAAGAAAACTCTCTAACAAAAGGCTTCTGTCCCTCCGACATATACATACAACAACGCAACAAGATGATATATGGCAGTTCACTGTGAATAGATACAATAGGCGTGGGAGGGCGTGGGAGGGCTGACATTTTAATTGAGGTCATCCTGCCATACCACAAAAGAGTCAAGGGGTCCAGCGTGTAAGATCTGCACCCAGTTTAGTCAGAGCTGGGGTGAAGTTAACTTCAATCAGGCTTGTCAAGTCTTGAGGGAGACATATTCCCAAATAGGTTATTTCTTTATTTTCAAGCCTCATCTCTCTCAGTGATCCCTGGTCTTTCCTGGGTGTGCGTTCTAGCTGTAATGATATTACACTAGACTTTCTGTTGTTAATTTTTAGGCCAGAGAAGGCCCCGAAGGTGGTGATTTGTTCTGGTAGTCTTGGGAGAGAGGGATGCATATCGGATAGGTAGCATAAAATGTCATCTGCGAACAGCGATAGTTTAAACTCAACTTCCCCACACTGTATCCCTCTGATATCCGAGTTGTTCCTAATCGATATTGCAAGCGGTTTGATGTTGAGGGCATATAAGAGTGGGGAAAAGAGCAGCCCTGTCTAGTTCCCCTGGTTAAGTGAAAGGGCTGTGATATTGTGCCATTAACTAGAACCTTGGCCGTTGGGTCCCTATATAGGGCTGAGATTCATCTGCGAAAGTTGGGGCCAAACTAGTACCTTCCTTGTGTACTCCCACTCCACCCTGTCTTTTCAGAGTCGATGGAGACCAAGTAGCCCACCAGTTTCTGATCTTGAACCAGATGCATTAAGTCAATTGTTTTTCAGATATTGTCTGCGCCCTGTCGCCCAGCAATACATCCAACCTGCTCTCCATGGACTAATGATGGCATAATGTCCAATGCCTAATGTCCTCACAAAACTCTTCGCGTCTGTGTTTAACAGGGAGATCAGTCTATATAACTGGCATTTTGTTGGGTCCCTGCCTTCCTTTGGAAGCATTACTATCAAGGCCCCCAATAGGGAGTCAGGAAGGGCACCTGTTTCCAGTGCCTGGTTAAACAATCTAGCCAGGAAGTGTGCTAGAGTAGGGGGCTATGTTTTTAAAAAACTGGCAGTGAAGCCATCTTCCCCTGGAGTTGTTCCCGATTTCATCTTCACTTTCGCCAGTTTGTCTGGGGTGATTTGGGTTTTAAACTTACCCTTGGGTTTTATAACTTCTATTTTACTCCTCAGATGCAGCTCCTCTTTCTCTCTTTCACCATTTCTTCTCGTCTCCCAGTAGGATTAATTCCCCTCGTATTGTGGCCTTAAATGCCTCCCATACTGCCGTTAACCCTACCTCCCTGTTGTCGTTGAACTGGAAGAACTCCTTTATCGATTTCAGCAAGCCCCGGGACACCTCTCTATCTTTCAACAGAAGATCATTGCACATCCATCTCCCCATTCTGCTCTGTAGTCCAATCGCCCAATTCCACACTGGCCAAATCATGGTCTGACCAAGGAACCGGTTCTACGGTTGATTTCGATACCCTATGTAACAGGTTGGCATATAAGAAGACATAATCAATCCTGGAATAGGTGTCATGGACCTTTGAGTAAAATGTGTATGATGGGTCGGCTTTTCCCTATCAAGTGAAAGCGTCTACCACCCCCAATTCGTTATTTATTTGACCAAGTGTTGAGCCATCTTTCGCTGTGCGTTGGATCCCCTTGACGGGGTTGCCCCCTTCCTATCCGTTTCTGGGTCTAGGACCATATTAAAGTCTCTGCCAGTGAGCAGATACCCCTCCACAAATGTTTGGATCTACCTTTTTATTTTGTCCCATTGCTGGTCTTGTCCCTTATTTGGGCAGTACACTGAGGCTAAGACCCTTTTTGTCCCTTTATCCGCCCCTTAACCAGTATATAGCGTCCCTCTGGGTCCCTAAGGGTGGAGAGCTCTGTGAAGCTCAATTTGTTAGAAATAACTACTGCTATCCCTCTTTTTGGTTTCACACGAGGCGTGGTATATTTTCTCAATAGCCCTTGTTTTCATGGCTGGTTTCTCCCTCCCTCCTCCAGTGGGTCTCTTGCAAGAACATAACGTCTAGCATCAGCCGGTCAAATTCTCAGACTGTTGGTGATCTTTTTGAGGGGAAGTTAAGGCCTCTAATGTTCAGCGAGCCTAACGATATCTCAGTGTTCAAATCGGGCATTCGGGGATCCGTATCGCATCAACTTAAATCGCTGTCCCGGTGGATCCCTGTCTACAGGCCAGAATGTCTCCTTCCCTTGCTTTTCCTGGTGTTTTGTTTCCCCCTGTGTTGTGTCGCACTATGAATATTACTGAATCCCCCCACATAAACAACCAACAAAAATGTAACTTTCCCCCCTCTTCCTCTTTTCATCGCGTCCGAGCCTCTGATGAGATGTTTCGCCATCTTTGGTCCAGACCATCAGTGTTCCCTTTTCCAGGCCTAATTAGTCCCTTGATAGCATTCCATTGACCCCCCCTCTATTCTAATACTTTATACTTTGCACGCTACACCTCCCTCTAAACTCCCTACACCTGCTCCTGCATGTGGTTTATCGTCTCAGGATCCTCTCCCCGGGAGTCAAGTCTTCTGCAACTGCTGGCTGGGGGCTCTTAACGTCAGTCTTTACCCATTACCGCCTTGCACGGTTTATTCTACATCCAGCTGTGTGCGGGGAAGGTCCCCCTCCGAAGACACATTTAGGTCCCTTATTTCCCGCTTCAGGTTTGTGCTGGGGATGGCCAGTTTAACTTCTTGAACTTGCGCTATCCCCTAATCCGCCACCTGCCGTTGGGTCTCTCAGCCTTTGGGTTCTCTCTACGTATCTTCCCCAACCGCCATGACGCATCCTCCTGTGGTGACTCTCCCATTAGTTTTCATGATACTCTGCCAATGTCGTCTTCCGTTATCAAATTGTAGTTGTATCCCTCATGCTCAAAGTTGAGGGAGAAGGGAAATCCCCATCTATAGCGGGTGCCTTTCGTGTTGAGCCATTTCATCCAAGGGATAGAGAGGCGTCATCTGGAGAGAGTGAATGAAGATATGTCCTGGTAGATGGTGACCTGGGTATCTCCGCATTCTATAGGACCCATCGACCTGGCCTTTTTTAGGATTTTGGTTTTGTCCGGATAGACATGGAACCCTTCTAGTATGGAGCATGGGCCTCTGGTTTCACTGCCCGCTTTGTGGGCGCTATAAATGGTGGGTTCCATGGTGTTTTCATCGTGAAAAGGTTTTTTATATGGCTTCATTGATTGCCTGGACAATGTCTCGTTGTGTTTCTCCTTCTTTTTCAGGAAACCCAAAGAAACAGAGGTTGTTTCGACGCTCCTGATTCTCAAAATCATCAATTTTTAGGGCACATTCTTCTTCCCTTCTTTCTAGTTCTGTGATCTGCATGTCCAGTTGGGTTTCCAGGACATCTACTGAGGACTGATTGGCCTCCAGACCCTGGATTCTCTGTTCCATGCCGTCCACTTTCTTATCTAGTCCATCTAGTCTGTGTGTGATGTCAGACCTGAAGCCTTTGAGTTCTTCCAGGATTGCTGCCATGTCCCTCCTCCTTGACGTCACATCATCTGCCATGGTTGAGTCCACCGGAATCGACTGTTACACCGTTAGTCTGGAGGTCAGGTTGAACTTAAATTTCTGGAGCGGGGCCACCCAGCTCATGAATATGTAGGTGGATCTGCTTCTCAGGTGGCTGGTCCCAAGCAGGTCTGGGGGAACTCTAGTTCCAGTCCTCTCCCAGGCTTGCTCTTTCTTGTGTGTTCCTCTCTGATGTGTTGTATAGGCTTGGGGGCACCACGCCTCCCATGCTCCGGGTACTCCTGCCCAGATGCCGACCTAGGCGGTAGGGGCTGGTCCAAACTTCCCAAACTAGGGGGAATCCCACCTTCTCCAACGAGCAGCGTGGGGCTGGTGTTTGTGGCTGAAGTGTCCTGGTCCCTTTAAATGCATTCTGTGCCGGGCTCTCCCAATACTTGAACCGAGGACTGCCTGAGTGCTACTGAGTGCTACTACTGGGTGGTGTGGGTGCTCTGACACGGTCTCTTCGCCCTCCCTGGGCCATCCTCTCACTTGCCGGGTCGCAACCTGAAGGAGGAGTTACTGCTCCACCTCATCATCCTTGGATAGCCCCTTCTTGCTTCTGCTTGGGGCACACCCTTACCGGTCTCGAGGTCGTCCAATCCCCTGGGGGCGGAGTGTTGGTGTCCCCCGCAGGCCATGTACTCCGGCGTGTGTGGATGGGGCGGAGGAGCCCTGTCCGCAGAAGTGGACGTCTAGGCTATGGGGCGGCAGGGTCTTACTCTCTTCCCCCTTCCACTCTCTGTCTGCCTGGTCCTATGATAGGTCGCGGGGGTGTGGGTTATCCCGGCCTCTCCCTGTACTCCTGGATGCTTTAATACACACATGGCAGGGGGCTATGGTACTTGACCCCGCCACATGTTTTCGCTTGCGGTGTGCACTTTCTCCTCGCCCCCTGCCTAATTCCTATTTTCTCTGGTGGGGGTGTGGAGGCGGATGTACTGGGGGAGTGCCTCCAGGGGATCACACTTTTCTGTGTGCTTCACCGCTGGAGGCGCCGTTCATCATCCGCGTCCTCGTGTTGTCATCTGGAGCCGCGAGGTGGCTCAGAGATGTTGCTTTTTCTGCCTCGGATTCGCAACGGATTCTCTACATGATTCCAGGGTTCTCCCAGACCACTATTTAGCCTCCGCGTTGTGCCTGGTCTTAGCTGGCTCCGGGGTCCGTCAGTGCAGCGCTCCAGGGGCTAATTGGGGGACAGGGGCTCTTCTCCCCTTTATGCCCTGCCGGAGTGACGCAAATGAGCTAGCACATCACTGCGCCCTCTGGTGGCCGATCGATTTGTTCATTTTAATTTGCATTGTTATAACTTTCTTTTGGTTTTGGCAATGGTAGTTTGTATTGGGTTCTTGAATTATTGCCCCATTTTGTTGCTGGCTTTCAAATGGACTCACATGCTTATAATCATAGTCAGTTTGTTTTACAAAATCATGCTTTCTGTCAGTTCGGTATTCAAAATTGCCTTCCTTCTTGTTTTTCCCTCTATGCGTCTGGTTTCTGGTGTTAAAGTACCTGGTCTGAGCAAGCGAGCGGTTATGGAGCACTCTGGTGTCACAATAGCTTAGTGAGGTCACTGGGTCAAGTGTGCGCGCCGTTTCTCTCGTTGCTTCTCGCAGTCTGGCAATCTGCTACTTCCGGTTCACACACAGAGGTTTCTCTGCTCCAAAGGCTCTGCGGTGCTACCCTGCTGCTGGGGACAGTCTTGTTGTGGGCAAAGCTTTTAAAACCTTTGCTTCCCACTGCGCTGCTTCTGCAATTAAGGCTTCTGGAGGTGAAGACTCTTACAGGATCGGCTACAGCTTGACACTCGACAGTGGTCCTGTCATCTTCTTCATCCTCCAGTCTCTGCTTCTGCTGCAACGTGGAGAGTTCACATCTCCTCCACCTACGACTACTGCTCTGCTCCTTCTATTTGCTAAAGGCCTACACCTGAGGGGGCCTTTTAAGCCTGCCAGTCTTCCTCAAGTGTGGGTCATTACCACTAACAAGCTGCACTCTGCAGTTTTGTTCCTCTTCAGCCCACTTCTTCGCCCCAGTACTTTGGGGATTATGGGACGTGGAGTCCATAATACAAAAATCTGTTTTTCTAACTTCTATTTTAGAATAGGCCATTAAAAGGTTGGGGTTTAGGGCGAAGTTGAACAAGGGGGTTTCCCATTCCTCCTTACCTGCTCCCCCCTCTCATGTGATCCTCCCGCAGAACACCACCCCCAGGGCCTGGATCAGAAAGCAACTGCCTTTCCCTGGCCACATGAGAAGGGGTCGTAGGCCAGGTTTTCTGGGGAATCATCTCCGATTCATCACACTCCCCTCTCGCTCTTCTTGGACTCACTATGACAACTTAACAAGCGACGGGGCAATATCTCCCTTCCCTGGGTCTTTTCTTAGACTTTATAGATAGTTCAACAAACTGTGGGGGAATCTCTCCCTTCCCCAGGTCTTTCCAGGCAGGTCAACAAATGGTGGGAGGGAATCTCTCCCTTCCCCTGGCCTTTCTAAGACCTTTTCAGGGTGCCAGAGGAAATTACTCCTTTACCTCTGGCTCATTTGCAGCTTCTTGTATCCATAGGGTGAATGACTGCCTTTACCTGGTTGGTTTCCAGCTTCTCTCTTATTTGTAAGGCAGACCTGGATCACTATCATGCTAGTTACTGTGATTGTTCATATTATGGCTTCTTTAGTTAATATAGCATACCTGGTTCATTGTTCTGCCAGGCACTGCTATTGTTTATGTAGTGGTTGTAATAACTTCTCTGTAGTTGGGGTTCCCAGACCCTTGTTCCATCTTTAATTATTTCTTCATATTCTTTGTTGTACATAGGGCCCCAGGCCCCTACTTCATATGCAGTTGTTACTTTAAAGTCTCTCTCACAGGTTTTTCTCCTAGCCTTGAACTCCAGGGTACAGTTTCCGTTTTTAAGGGGTTCCCAGATCTGTCCTCCGTTCCCACCAGCTAGCTCTGGCAAGCCCCTACCTTAAGGGAGCTTCAGTTCGGACTCAGCCGGCTCTAGGATTCAATTTCTTTCGCCCCGCGCTCTCTGCGTCATCCGCCCCAGCCACAGCGTTTCCTCATGTCAAGACCACATAAAAGCATCAGTGAAGACTAGAACTATTATTAGACAGATTGATATATTCTTAGTAGATTCAAGAAATAGACATTTTGAGTAGCATTGTAACTTCAGTGACACCTTTCGTACAATGGTGTCTAATTGCACACAATTAATGTTTTACAACTAGTTTAATCCCTGTTTAGATTGGGCTCGCACAGCACTATGTTCGCACTTGGTGACGACATCCTCACGTAATGATGTCATCACGCTGAATAGACAGCCACCTTGTTTTGCATTAAAGGCTGACACTCGAGCAACAACACTGAATCATGAGGTTCTCACTAACTCTTCAGGTAACTTAATAAAACTATAGGCAATCTGTTAGAAGATCAAGGTATTCATAATATTTTTTAACTCATTCTTTCAACAGATATATCTTGTTTGACTGATATTAAATATGCAGGACAGTAAAGGTGCATTGAGAAAGACCACGACCCCATTACACTGAACGTAAGTGTCTAGAAGCAGGAACCAACCTTAATTGTAGTGAGTTCCGGTCTCACATTTTTAATTCAGTAGCTGCAGCCATAAGATTTATTTTTAACAAAGATAACTGATGTCCCTTTCAGTGGATGGACAGTATTTTTCCACATGTGCAGCAATTCACTTGAAAAGATGATCTGAGCCTCTCGCTGGCTAGGGTCTTCTGTCGACGGTGGGAGCTGTCCCAGCCTACCCTCCGGCATCCTCGGCGTTTCTTTGGCCTTGTGAGCGGTTTTCGACGTGTCACCCGTTGCCCGTCTCTGGCCGTCTTTAGAAGCTATACGCGCAAGGCTTTCGGCGATCAGCTTCTCCGTCGAGGGA
Organism: Ambystoma mexicanum; assembly: GCF_040938575.1. Lineage (NCBI taxonomy): Eukaryota > Metazoa > Chordata > Amphibia > Caudata > Ambystomatidae > Ambystoma > Ambystoma mexicanum. The sequence continues at coordinate 674,072,532 of NC_090931.1, forward strand.
TCGCTCGCCGTCGCGCTAGGCGGTGCTGAGTCTTTACTGGCAATATATGCACTCTTGCGAGGCGCGTCGCCTGAGGATTTGGGGTTAGCGCCCTTATTTACAGAAAGCCCAGTCGCCAGTCGCGGAAGCGGTGGCGGGGAGGGCTTGCGACCCTTATGGTTGGCGGAAGACGCCGGTGGGCCCGACGCCTCCGTTGACGCTATGGCTGCCTTCGTCTTCGACAAATGCGTGCCGTGGGGTATGTGCTTATGTGTTTTCCTGTGTTCGTCCTTGTCGCCGGGGTGTTCATCCCCATAAGCGGGGCGTGAGACGGGGTTGTCGGGGCCGGGGACGGATGAGGAGGAGCGGGCCTTCTTGACCTCCATGAAAAATTGTCGCGGCATCTGGATAGAGAGCATTTGAAAAGGGTATAGAAATCTTGGAAGGCAGGTCATTTTTAACGCGTTAAGGCGTCCTAGCCAGGAAATGGTCAGTTTGTCCCACCGGGCGAGATCCGCGTGGAACTTTTCAAGAAGCGCCGGGAAGTTAGCATCGTAAAGCTCTCGCAATGATCTCGTGACATATATCCCTAGACACTTTAGTTTATGGTGTTCTATCGTGAGGCCTAAGGGCTGATATTTATCATTGTTCGTTTCTACTGACCTCTGGAGAGGGAAAAGTGTGGATTTGGATTTATTAACTTTAAACCCCGATATGCGGCCGTATTCATCTAGGAGTTTGAGTGCCCTGGGGATGGATGTGTTGGGGTTAGTCACGTGGAGGAGAAAATCATCGGCGTACAGCGCCACCTTATATTCCACTTGCCCCAGCCGCATGCCCTCTACTTGGGTGTCCTCTCTCAATTTTTGGGCCAAGGGTTCGACCGATAGGGCGAAAAGAATGGCCGAGAGTGGGCATCCCTGCCAGGTACCACGTTTGGGCTCAAACCACCTCGAGTACCCCCCCCCCCCCGTTAACGGCTACTGAGGCTTTAGGTGAGGTATAGACTGACTGTATACCCCTTCTGAGTTTTGGTCCTATTCCCACTGTGCGGAGGACTGCGGCTAGGAAGCCCCATTCTACTCTATCAAAGGCTTTTTCAGCATCTACGGAGAGTAAGGCGGGATCGTCGCACATAGTTTGGGAGGCAGAAATTAAATGCAGCGTCTTCCTCATGGTATCCGCTCCTTGTCGCCCAATTATAAATCCGACCTGGTCGGGGTGGATAAGGTGGGGCATATAGGTCTCCAATCTGGCGGCTAGTACCCTAGTATAAATTTTGGCGTCCAAATTAAGTAGGGATATGGGGCGATAAGACCCGCATTGCTTGGGATCTCTGCCTTCCTTGGGGATGACCGTTATAGGTGCACGGACGAAAGAGTCTGGGTCAACCCCCGATTCGAGAATTTCATTGAACAACTCGGCTAGGAATGGAATAAGGAGGGTGCTGAAGGTTTTATAGACGCCGGCTGTATATCCGTCTTCGCCAGGGGATTTGCCTAGCGTTAGTCTATTGATCGCTTCTTGTATTTCTTCCTCTGTTATGGAGGACTCGAGGAGGGCCGAGTCCGTGGGTGCAACTCTGGGGAGACCGATGTCGGCCAGGTAATTGTCTATCTCACTTGAGTTAGGATCAATTTCGGAGGTGTAAAGGGATTCATAAAAGTCAGCAAATAATTCAGGAATGGAGGGTTTAGGTTGCTCCTGAGTAGGGTCAGCGTATGTTAGCTCTGTTAACCTACGCTCCGCCCGTTGGAGCCTAAGTCTAGCTGCCAGTAGTGCGTCGGCTTTATCTCCTTTTTCATAACATTTTTGTTTCAGTAGATGCAGCCTGCGCACAATCTGGTCATGCTCCAAGTGATGGAGTTCTTCCCGTTTTATTTTGGCCTCCTGAATCTTGCTGGGGTCCGTGGTGTCACCTTCTCTGGCCTCTTTATCTAGCCGGCATATTTCGCCCCTGAGCTTGTTTTCAATGAGTGCTCTTTCCCTTTTCTTCCTGGCCCCCTCCCGTATGAGGATTCCCCTCCAAGTTGCCTTCGCTGCTTCCCACACTCCCTGTTTAGGGACTTTCCCAGTATTGTTGGTTTTAAAATATTCTCTGATCTCTGTTTCCAATTCGTCCTTAAAGTCCTGGTATCTCCACAGGGCCTAGTTACATCTCCATTCCCCCACCCCCCTCTAGTCGGCAAGTCCTCCCCGTGAATATCAGTTAAAACCATGTTGTGATCGGACCAAGTTATTGGGGTGATTTCTGAGTGCGATGTGGTGTTGCACAGGTCTCGTGAGAAGTAAATATAATCTATGCGAGTGAAAGTGTTGTGGGAGGCCGAATAGAAGGTGTATCCCCTTTCCTCGGGGTGCAGTTCTCTCCACACATCAGTCAGCGCATATACTTGCATCATACTAGCATAATCATTGCGATTCCCCTCTTGCTTCATCATCTGCGGTTGGGTTGCCCGCCTTTTGATCCAAGTCCCGATTCGCCCAGAGATTAAAGTCTCCACCCAGTATAATGTGACCAGTAGCCTCCAGAATTTTCGGGATGGTTCTGGAAAGAAACCTGAGCTGTCCCAGATTGGGAGAGTAGATCGTGGCCAGCGTTACTTCAACCCCCCCCAATAGTCCCAGTCACCAACAGGGCACGACCCTCCTCACCCGACCAGGTTTTAGTGACAAATGGGAAATTTAAAACAAAAACAGACTTTTGGGACTCAGACTTTTGGATTCGGTCATTTCACGTAGATCCGTTGAAACTACTAATTTTGGGATGCTATAATTATGTATGGTCCTTTAGTATGTCACTAATTTTAATCAACATTATCTTTGCTCAAATTATGTTCTTTCTCAGTCTGCTGAGTTTGGTACAGTGTGAGAATCATTATTACATAGTTCATTTTTTCCTCCACACTCGCACGTCTGCTCGAGATGGGTTGTTTGCTAAATATTTACATGGTGGACTGCCTCTGTTCTTCACACACAAGAATCTTATGAACTGCGGAATGAAGTGTGCAGCACTTGGCATTTCACAGATGAGAGTAGTCGTTTCTCCATGTTCATTCATGCCCAATGGGAGATGGTATTAATGGCAGTGTTTGATCATGTTGCTTTTATATAATGACCTGGTAGGTAACTCTCTTCATTACACGGTTGAAAGCACTTCTTGTAGGCATTAGCTTTTCCCAGCTCGTGTGTTTCTTAGAAAACCCAGTGCAAAGTACCTCTGCAAGTTTAGTTATACTGGTTCTGGGCTAATAGTCTTGACAAACTCATGTCTCCATTTAATCCAGTACCTGTTCAGGATTTCCTTTTGTGTTTCTAATGTCTTCAGTCACTGTAGTGAATGTTTTCAGTATACAATTTGACCTTTCCCTGACAAAGAGGAATGGGATCACAAGTGAAGACAGACACACACAAGAGATTTACTGTTCAAGGGTGTTTATTGAGCAAAAGGGTTGGATAAACTCCTGTCTGGCCGTATTCCTAAAGATGGGAGCACGCTCTACCATAAAATAAATAAAACGGTCCTAGTTGTGTCAGTCAAAACAAAATGGCATATACTAAATAAAGCTATTGCCTGCCCTTATACTATTGCAATAAATGGGTGTATGTAAATGAAAAACAGGGTTCCAACATAAAGGATCAGGATGGAGTCAGCTTTCCTCCCCACGTTGGACAGCACGGAGTCCGGCAGCCCTCGTACATAGTATGACACACTCTGACTCAGGCTCTCAAAACAAAGGCAGTTCAAAACGTGGGCCGAAGCCCGCCTGGTCTCTCTTTCCAGCTTTCAAAACACAGTTCAACAAAAACTTCACGCTGGTCTCCCTCAGTCGGGCTCAAACCTTTCAAACACAGCACTTGTAGGGGTTCCCTTCCCCAAACTTTTTTTCTATTTTTTAAAATTTTTGTATTGAGTTTTTATCAACAATCAAACAATTAAACAAACTTAGTGGTGTGTAGTGTACATTTTACATAGCACGTATCATGTGTAAGTTATGGCCGCTAAGAGCCCCTTTTCCCTCCCCCCAAAACAACATGAGCCTATTCCATTACGCCATCCGCTATATACTATAGGGATGTACCTACTTCCGTATCTTGGGGAGTATCCTCTTCACTTGAATTCTCTTGGGTAGACCCCAATAATGTGGCCACTAGATGCCTCCAGGCCGTTAATGTGTCTGTCTCTTCCTCTCCTCCTCTTTTAGCTGCCTCGGTCCATACTGCCGTTTCAGTTTCTGCCCATTTCATAAGATCATTCCACAAGACTTCTATTCTGTTACATGCTTTCCAGCCCATGGCGATTCTGCAGTTGGCCAGTATATAAGCAAGGTCCTTGAGCTTACTCACATGCCTTAGCTTACATGGTCTAGGGAACCCGCCCATCATGCATGCCCATACTGATGTAACCATTAACGTAATGCCTTTCTCTGTCAGGCGGTGGGCTACTTCTTTCCAGAACATACTAATTTCTGGGCACGCCCAGAACATGTGCGTCATGCCAGCATTTACTTCTGCACACTTGGGACATGTTTGTAGTCCTGCATTTTTGAATCGGGCTAATTTCTGTGGGGGTCATATACGCTCTATGGGTTACATATAGTTGGATTTGTTGCAGCCTTGCATTTCTGGACACTTTTTTGTGGTATCTTTTTGAGCTCTCTCCCATTGCCCATCATTCATGCTTTCTCCAACTTCTTCCTCCCAATCTAGTCTTAGCTGGATCACTTCCTTCCCCACTTCAGACATTAGCAGTTCATATATCCGGGAGACCTCATGCCCTCCTTCTGCAATGTCATACATAGTATCTATAGCTATGTCCTGTTGGTCCTCTAACTCTATCTCAGCCCATGTTTTCTTAACCCGTCTCACCAGTCTAGTATATGTGATATATTGCCCAAGGTGTAGGCCCGTATCTTCTGCCAGTATGTTAAATTCCAGTATGTTCCCGTTTTGCCATATATCTCCCACTGTTGCGATCCCCACTGGTTCCCAATATCTACGTATCATTTGTCTTAGTTGTGCGTCCCATCGGTTAGTGCCACTAGTGGGACCTGTGGGGAACACGGAGTCAGGCTTTCCATGGCCTGACAAGCCTTTCGCCACATATGCCATTTTAGTTCCAGCATTTTCGGCCGCCCCTTTAGTTCAGTTTTGGGCAGCCATATCAATTCTTTCAAAAAAATGGAACACAGTCTGACCTCAGCAATCTAGATTCAGCTGTTGAGTCTTCAGATAGCTACCTGGCCACGTATTGTAGCTGGCTGGCCCAGTAGTAGATTTCTAAATTGGGAAGTTTTATGCCTCCTTTATCCTATGTGTTCTGCAGTTTCATCAGGGCTATTCTGTTTCTACTGCTGTACCAAATGAACCCTCTGCATATACTTTGGAGCTTATCAAAAGAACTGCTTCGGTATCAGATATGGTATGTTTCCGAAGAAGTGTATCAGCCTAGGCAGCACTACCATTTTCAGCAAGGCCGCTCTCCCCATCATACCCAGTGGGAGCTTAGCCCAGAATCTCATATTGCTCTCTGTTTGCCACTGCCTTTTCCGTTTTATACTTGTGTTCATTCTCAACAGTATGATAGATGTCTATTGCTAGGTATCTGAAGGTGTCGGTCTCCCAGGGTATTTGTAGGGTGGGTTCTCTCGTGCAATCCCTTTATATCTTCCTAAGGGTAATATACATGATTTCTTGGGGTTGTCTGCAATGCCTGAGAGTGAGGCGAACCGCTCCATAACTTCCAGGATATATTGCACGTTTTCCTCTGGGTATTTTAAATATAACAGCATATCATCTACATATAGAGATATTAGTTATGGCCTTCCGTTAATAAATATCCCCACCTCCTCGTACTGTTGTCTTAGGTATATGGCAAAGGTTTCAAGTGCAAGTATGTATAGCATCGGGGCCCAAGGGCACCCCTGTTTGGTGCCTCTACTAAGTTGCCATCTCTCTGAGATCACCGCTCCTGTCTTGACTCTGGCCACTGGTGAGCTATACAATAGTTGCACCCATCTCAGATATATGGGTCCCATTCCGTATTCCAGTAAGGCTGTCATTAGCCATGTCCATTTAACAGAATCAAACACTTTTACTGAATCTAGGGAAACAATCGCAACATCTTGCTCCTCCCCTTCTGTCTGTTCCATGACCCGGTGAAGTCTCCTAAGGTTATCGGTTATGTTCCTGTGTGGGACATATCCAGTCTGATCGGGATGAATGAGTTTGTTTATGACCTGTCTTAATCTGCCCGCCATCACAGCTGTGAGAATCTTGCTATCTTGGTTTAGCATGGACAGCGGTCTATACGACCCGCGATCCATGCTCGACTTATTTGGTTTGAGGATCGGGACAATTATCACCTCCCGTAGGGATTCTGGCAACATTCCTATTTCAAGGGCTTCGTTTAGCATTGCCTACAATGGGGGCAACACTTCCATCTTATATGTTTTGTAGAACTTGCTAGGGAATCCGTCTACCCCCGGGGCTTTAAAAGTGGGTAGTGCCCAAATCACTGCATCTAGTTCTTCTAGTGTGACTGGGACGTCCAAGTTCTCTCTGTCCTCTGTGTTCAATTTGGGCAGGCCAATGTCATTTAGTGTCTCTGCTATCACGTCCCAATTGCTTCCCTCTGTATCCTCATACAGATGTTTATAAAACTCCAGGAACCCCTCATTCACTCGAGTATCTGTCCATTTTCCCCGTATATAGCTCTAATTGTGGGTCTAGGTATCTCGCTTTTCTATAACCATGCCAGTAACCTCCCAGGTTTGTGTCCACCTGCATCTAGTTTCTCTATACATTTTTTATAGTTTAGGTTACATAGTCGCTCCCAGTGTTCTTTGCATACTAGTCATAATTTGTTTATAGTGTCAGCCTTTTCTAAAGTGTTGTCCTCTCTCAGCATGGCCTCCTCGAGTTCCTTCTCTGCTGTCTGTAGCTCTTGCATTATGCTTCCTTGCAGCCCTTTGGATTTTGCGATCGCTGCTCCCCTTACCACCACTTTAAATGCTTCCCATGGGGTGCCTGCCAATTTTATACTCCCCGTATTATTCTCAAAATATTCTACTATGTCACCTCTCAGATCTTCTCTAAACACTATCTTTTAGTGCTTCGGCTCGCAGCCACCAAGTTGGGATCCTAGCTCTGGGGGGCTGGTGTTGCCATATTAAGATTAGTGGCGAGTCGTCTGAAAGGACTCTAGCTCTATACTCCGTCTGCACTACTTCTCCTACCATCTCCAGGGAGACATAATCCAACCGTGTGTATAGGTTGTGTGGGGTTGAGTAGTGCGAGTAATGTCTCTCATGCAGGTGTTGTAACCTCCACACGTCATCTAGTTTAAAGTCCCTCAACAAGATCTTCAGGGTTTTGACTGCCGGGGCGGGTTTGTCTAGTTTAGCATCTGACCTATCTACTTTGGGATCCAGCGTGCAGTTGAAATCACCTTCCAATATGACCGTGCCCCCCAAGAAGGGGCTTACCTTATTGTATAAGGTCTTAAAGAAGGTCACAGTGTCCTGGTCAGGGGCATATGTGTTAATAATGCACACTTCTCTGTTTTCTATCAGACCTCGTTTCGCTGTCAGCCTCCCATCTGGCTCCACCATAGACTGCAGCAGCTGAAAGGGGGCATGTGGTGCTATCCAGATAATTACCCCTCTGGCATATGCTGAATATGTTGCCCCTACCGTGGTCCCTTTCCATTTTCTTTTTATCACATCTAATTTTTCTCTGGTGAGATGGGTTTCCTCTAACAGAGCAATGTCCACCTTCTGCCTTCTTAGGTACATCATAATGTTGTTCCTTTTCAGATAGCTATTCAACCCCATGACATTCCAGGTAGCTATTTTAAGGTCTCATTGTTTATCCATATCCAGACCCACCCCGTCTTTTTTTCTGTATCTTGTGCCATCGCGCTTGGACATAGGCTCTTCCCCCAACTATACTCACTGCACCAGTAGTGTGTAGTCCAGGTACGCCGTGATGGTCACAGACGCCCTTTGTATCGTGCCACCTTTCCGGAAATGTTCCAGGATTTTCTCCCTTTGACGGTAGTTCAGGATCTTGGCAATTATAGGCCTTGGAGGGGCACCCAGCGGTGGTTTCCTTGTCAGGGCTCTGTGCGCCCTCTCTACTGCAAATCCTTGAGTGAGCATCCCGCCTCCTATTTCTTGTAGCAGCATCGTCTCGACGTAGTCTGTTGGGTCCCTCTTCGTCTTCCAGGAGCCCCACAATACGTACATTATTTCTTCGAGCACGCCCTTCAGCCTCCTCAGCTCTATTTTCCAGGTTGCTCACGTGTTGTTTCAGTATGTGAATCTCAGATGTGCGTGTTGCACTTGCGGCTATATTCGGCATCATTTCTTCCTCCAGTTTGCTCATGCGTTCCGTTATTGCTCTTACGTCTTGTCTAAGTAGATTCACATCCTCCTGGACTTCGCCAACCTTGAGTTCCAGTGCTGCCTTGAGTTCAACCATGGCTGATTCCAGCTTAGTTTCTCATGTTAGTTTCAACTCTGCAATCGCCTCTAGGATCTGTCGATCATTGCGTGCTGGGGTGGTATCCGTTTGCAGGGTCTTTTCCTTGCTTCTGGCTCACTCCATTGGTTGATGTGTCCTTGATAATTCTTCCAGTGTGGGCTGCTTCCCTTTTTGTCTTGCCTTGTTTGGACGTCATCTCCACGCTGCCTTGTGCTCTGTTCCGGGTGGAGCAGATCTGGCCTACTGTGCTCTGGATCTATTATTTAGTTGATGCTTCTTGGGGCTTTGTGTATAGACCGTTCGCCAGCATTGGTGTCACGCTGAGGGATATTATGCGTCTTGTATTGTTTGTGTGGAGCGTGGTGCACAGGCCACTGATGCAACACTCTGTGTTGTCCCCGTGCCTATAGTTGGTACCTGCTTATGTTTATTAGGGTCATGTGTTTCTCGAGGTTTGTAGGTCTCGCCTTATTTCCTCTGGTGCCCCTGCTTACAGGATTGCAGCTAATGCACAGCTGCCACTGCGGGACAGCAGCTCTCCTGTGGGTGCAATGTGTGTATTTTCGCCTTGGCTGTTCAGCTGCAAAGATTCTTCGCTGGGTACACCTCAACGCAGCAGTTTGTTGTGGCCCAGTTTGTTCACTCCTCTGTGCGGTTATTATGGATCAGTGTTCTGTAGTCTCCTCGCCCCTCAATGGAATGCAGGGCTCAGGGGTAGGGTTTGTTTGTTCTGCCTTCATGTAGTGGTCCCTGCGGGTCTCTTCGGGTCGGGCTCAGCACTAGCATGCTGTGATTTGCATGTGTTCATTTACTTTTTGTTTTTGTATCCTTCTATTGTGTTTGGGCAAAGCGCCCTGTGTATCTTGGTCAGCTTCGCTCGTCCGAGCCTGGCAGAGACGAGACTTTGCCCTAGGCTACAATGCGAAGAGTAGCATTGACCCTGCTACAATGTAACTGTGCCGCGGCGCTGCTAAGTCGGAGGAAGGCAGCCTCGGCCAGCAGCGCAGCGCGGCTCACACATTGCCAGTTACTCAGATATGAGACCGCCCGATGCAGGCACGGCGTTTGCCTCGCGGGCTGCGCCGCAGTCACGCGTCCTGAAGCTCCTGCTTCATGCTCGGTGTATCGACCTACTTGGGGCTCAGTGTCCCAAAACCACATCCCACTTCAGGATGCAGGGTCGTTTTCCCCGAGCTGCTTGCTGCCAAGGTATCAGCAGCTGGGCACATTCTCCGTTCTCAAATCCTCCTCAGCCTCAAGTTCCTTTGTTCTGGTAGCCGCCATTTTAGAGACATCCGGTCCGTTTTCATTTATTTTCTTTTTGGGGATTTCGCATCGGGTTGGTGTTTCGGGTCAGTTCCAATGGCTCCTGCTTGTACGTGGTTATTTCACACGCACATACGTGCTGTTCTGTCCTTCTATGGCTGCATTTGATGTGTTATAGTCTGGATCATTGTAGAATTGCAGGAGACACAGCAGCCCCACGTCCTTCTACATGGCCACCAAGCCACGCCCTCCTTTCCCTTCCCCAAACTTAATTCACATCCTTTATGGGTTCCCTTCGCCTAACTTATCACACTTCAGGTCTCCCTCAGTCGGGCTCTGACCTTTTCTTAATGTTGAAGACTTTCAAATGTGCATGGCTTTTACTCTACACCTCTGCAGGACCACTTTGACTTTCCTTTCAATCCACACTCTCGTGTTATTTGCCCCAATGTCTCTTGGTCTGGGTAGTTCGATGTCCTAAGCACATAAGTTCAACATTCACCTTTTGCTCTCCCCTTTTTCCCTGGGGTTAATTTTGATCACGTCGTTTTAATAGTTCATTCACTTTATCGCTTCTTAACAAAAACATTTCACCTTTCACTGAGACTTTCAAATGGGCTACTTGCTTTCGCCGGACCACTCCGCCACTCAGTATCGCTGGCTTCACAGCCATCGGTAACTCAATGCTCAATAGAGGTCTGCCTTCCTCCGCGTCTCATCCACATGTGTGCAGCCTTCATTTGTGCAGTATATTGTTGCAACTTCAATCTGTGCTTAACACACACCAGCCTTTCATAGAGCTTGCCAACTCACCGGCTGGGTGCATTCCTTTTTTTGTCCTTTCCAGGGGTCGCTCTCCCTCAGTCGGGCTTGGACGCCCTCAAAGTTCACACACGGGCCTCCCTCAGCAGGGTTTGGACCCCTCTTAATTTGCAAGCTTTTTTGTCTTTGGACTTCAAGGCCCAGAATGCACTTTTCCTTTTTTCTGCTCCCACTTCACCAGCTCCTCAAAAACAGCATTCCAGTGTTTTGGGAGCTGCAGGAGTTCAGGGGGATATTTGTTGAGGTCAGGGTCCTACCACCTGCCCCTCAAAGGCACTTGATCGCCACACTGCAGCCTCCTCTGCACTCACAGGCCCGGCAATTGGGCAGTCCATTGTCCTGCAGGCCTTCCAGGGTCTCTTCAGCTTGAATTCTCCTCCTGGCCCCTGTGCACCATCCAGCACCCCCAGCTCGCTCAGAGTGTGTCTGTGTGCTCTGTCTTTTATATTGTCTGGGAGGCTTAACAGGTTTCAGGTGGGAATGAGTGGTAAGGGAGGCCTGACCTTGCCTGGCCTCATTACCGGTACAAAATCGCAACTGCCCATAGGAATCCCTGGCACATTGGTTCCTATGGGTAATCTTCATAGCTCCCCTTTTCCTCTCCTTCTTAGTTTTTTGGTATTCTAGTATAGAAATGGGATTTCTAGAGTAGAAGTAGGAATTGTCGGTGTTGTAGTTTTTTCAAGTGGTGTTAGAAAAAGGAAGAAGAATATTGTCAGAAGAAGGGGAACTATTGTTTTGTTGTGAAATATAGGGTGTTATGTTTGTTCTCCTAAGCCTGCCCTTGATGTGGGTACCTGTTGGAATTGGGCAGGGTCCTACGGGACAGGACCTACAACAACCTATAAAGATGTAGGAAGTGTCAGACAGGGGTGTGTCGTAAAGGGTGGAATGTCGCATCTCTCCCAAGGGCATTCCTCCAGCAGTCCCCAAGGACCCCCTGTCCAGGTGATCCTCTCGCACTGGTCCACCCCAGGGTCTGGTTCCAAAGGCGATGGCTGTACCCTGGCCAACTGAACAAAGAATCTCTGGGGTCTATAAGTGAGAACACCCTCAGGTTTCCCACACTGTGCACTCGAATCCAGACAAGACATGTAATACAAAAGCTTTTAAGAAGCCTAATGATATGAATATCTGCAATTCAAATACGTTTTTTATGACCCTTCGGGAGTGTGGCTGGATACTTGTTTATAGCAAGACACATCTGTGCTCTGTGCAAATAGAATTTTGTAGCTCCCCTTTCTGTGGTGGTGTGTTGATGGCATGAAGAATTACTTTCATGCCTGCCTCTTATTATGTACGTCTAAGAACACGGTCAGGTGGCCTCTTCCACTCGCCACACTACTACAAGGTGTTTTTTGGTCATATGTGCATGGTGAAACTTTTTTTTTTTTTAGCTCTGCTAGTAGTTCATTCGTCTTTGGTGATCATGTGTGACAGTAGCTATTTCACAGTAACATTAGCATGGTTTGTCAGAATGCTGCTTGACATCTGCAGTTATTTCCCCAGCCACCTCCCTGCATACTCAACTTCCAGCAGGGTTATATGTACTGGTATAAGGGTGAGCAGAGATGTGGGAGGGACCAATATCCGACAAGGGGGCCCCCAGGCTCCAAATGAGGACACTTGGAGTGCAACTATTCCAAGGTAGAAAACAAAGGTTTCAGTAGTGCTCAAACATGAGAGATGGGGAAATCCACTCTGGATCAAAACCCTACCTGGACAGAGCAGGAATCCTGCATGAGGCGTGACAAAAACAAGTCTGCAGCAGTCTGACCTCATGACACAAGGGCAACCTAATGGTATGTGGCACGAATATCCAAGTTAAAATCCAAATCCAAGAGGACCAGCCAAAACACAGACCAGGGTCCAAGCCAAAATACAAGGTGAAACAAAACGAGTCACCAATCCTGTAGCGGAAAACCACAGATCTTCCACAGAAGGGTCCCTGGAGGTCAAATACTCCAAAGCACGCTAGAATGGAAAGCAGGCTCTAGTACACAACACATCCAAAATTAGGCATTTAGGCCTAACACATTAGGAGTATCATCAGCAGGACTAGGTTAGAACATAACAAGAGACTTGGGAGAAGAGTCTTAAAGCACAACAAGGTGAGACCGGAAACAACGAACTGAGGAACACACAAGAAACTGAGAAACACCCTGTAGCACTCATCTAGCAGCGTGGTACAGCACTGGAGTCCTCTTCCGTGCTCCGCTCAACGCCTGCTTCCAGCGTTCATTACGGCACCTCTGCATCACAAGCCCAGATTGATGTGCCACTACTTCCCTCCTCTCTCCTCTCCCCCGACCCCCTGTGACTTCCTCGGTGGATGCTGAGCTTGTTCCCCACAATTTGAAATGTAGTTAAAATGCTGTGATTTACAAAACCTGGGTCTCGCTTGCTCTTCCTTAGATACTCTTCTACTCCTCACCCTGATTTTCTATTTTTCCTCTCCTTTTCTGCTACTTTCCCCCCATCTCTTCCTACCACTCCCCTTTGTGTCTTCCTCCCACTCTTTACTTCTGTCACTCCAATGTTCTTTATTACTTTGCTCTGCTCTCTACTACTATTTTCCTCTCTACACTACTGCTCTCCTCTCTGCTCACTACTACTCTCTCCTCTCCACATTACTACTCTACACTACATTTCACCCACACCATCTCCCACAGTCACCCTCCTTTAACTCTCGTAGGTTCCTTCGCAGTCAGTCTCATGCACCCTTACTCTCCCTGTGTTATTCTCTCTCAATCACCTTGAACGCACTCTCACACCCAAGTGCCACTTTCTCCAACCAATATTTCAACTTGCACCTGATTTCAGCAACCTGTCTTCACGCTCTTCTACACGTCCTTCTTCCGCCTCGATTTTTGGTCCTCCTTGTCCTCATCCAAACAACCCACACTGCCATGAAGCCTCTTCCCCTTTTTGTACACCCTTATCTCTTTCCATTGCCCCCTCCACCCCCCTCAGTTAGTTCCCTGGGCCAACTGCTGTCTTCCTTTTGCCCAGGGGCTGGGTTACCAGCAGCATAAAGCATATAACCAGCATTAAGCCTTTTTCACACGTGGGTCTGCTGGCATTTTTAATGGCAGCACGCTAAAAATCTGGTGAAAGGCGTAGTCAATTTCAGCATTCATATCATGACTACCCGACGCATCTGGAGTGCACGTTTGAGGAGCGGACCGCTCTGCGGTTCTGATGAAGGTAGTGTTAGTTGCATAGTATCTATCTGGGTTACGTAGAGTATCTGAATTTCCAAGGGGCTGTGGTCCAGCTGCTCCTTGCCAGCTCTCTCACGGTTAAGTTGCTCATTCTTGCTTCTGCATCCAATACTTCTGGGAGTTGTAGTCATAGCAGGAAAAAGCAACAAAGGATGGCAAGCATTGTGCACCATAGGCATTGGGCAAGAAAAGGTGGTACTCAGATCCTTCACCCAGGTGCAGGTAGAAGGGGCAGAATGGGGCCCTCGCGATGACCACATCCGGACTGTACGGCAGGATGGGCTGTGGTAAAGACACTGGTAGGCCTTCTGCTCCAGGTTGAGAGGGGTCTCCATCGCCTCTCTCTTGATAGGGTAATGTCTCTGACCCTGTCACACATGTCATCAACAATGTGCTTCGTTTTGATAATTGCGGTTTGTTGTTTTTGCTGCTTCTTTGTGGTGGTGGGATCAACGATTTGTCTTTTTGTATTAGACGGAGGGTATTGGAAATGCCACGATAACCGGAGTGAAGGGTATCATGGCAGAGGTTTATAATCTTTTGTTGTAGTTTCTGTGTGGGAATGACCAGGTTGTTATTTTTAAACAAGTATCCGTCCTTGGTTCTCAGATCCCATTGATTTCTTTTTGAAAGACCCTTCCAGAGTTCTGAAGTCTGAGTTTGTATGCAAATGTCTTCCAGGAGATTGTTTGCTTGAGCTATAAATATTGTGTGAGGAAACATCTTGGGATATGCCCGATCTCCCAGAGGTTCGTAGTCTGGACGTCGAGAGAGGGCGTCAGCTATTAGATTTTGTGCTCCGGGAACGTGGTGAATCGGGAACTGATATTGGGCAAAGAAGAAGGCCCACCGAGCTGGACGGCTATTCCTACATTCCAAGGCCTGCAGTACTTGTAGGTTTCGATGGTCCGTGCGGACCTGGACAGGATGTTTTGCTCCGTGGAGAAGATGACGCCACTCGGTGAAGGCTTGACGGATGGCTAGCGGTCCCTTTTCCAAGACTGAGTAATGGGTTTCACTGGGAGTTAATGTCCGTGAAAGGTAAGCGATGGGGTGCTCCATCCTGTCCCCGAATAGCTGTTTGAGAACAGCTCCAATAGCGTAGCTGGAGGCATCTGTCTCCACTATGAATGGCTGGTTGACATCAGGTTGAGCCAGGATGGGGGCTTTTTTAAACTCAGTCTTCAACCGTTGGAAGGCTTCCTCTTGAGCTGTGGTCCAAAGGAAGGGAATGTCTTTCTTTAACAGGGCAATGATTGGTTGGACTATCTCGGAAAAGGAAGGTATGAATTTCCTGTAGAAATTAGCCAAGCCCAGGAAAGACTGGATTTGTTTCACAGAGGTGGGACTTGGCCAGGATAATATAGCCTTAACCTTGAATTGATCCATTCCGATGCCTTCTGGACTAAGGACAAATCCTAGGTAGTGTATAGTAGAAGCATGGAAGATGCATTTCTCGGGCTTTGCTAGGAGTTTGTTTTCGCATAGTCGTTGTAACACTGCCTTTAGATGTTCTTCGTGCTTGGAAATGTCCTTCGAAAACATTAGGATGTCGTCCAAATAGACAATCACAAAAAGAAACAGCATGTCTGAGAACACCCTATCCATGAAGCGTTGGAATACCGCTGGGGCATTAGCAAGTCCAAAGGGCATGACCAAGTATTCATAATGACCGAAGGGTGTTCTAAAGGCTGTTTTCCACTCGTCTCCTGTCCTAATACGAATCAGATGGTAGGCACCACTGAGATCCAACTTGGTGTAAACAACTGCGCCCCTTACTGCCTCCAGAATGTCCGAGATCAAGGGTAATGGATAGCGATCCTTAAGGGTGCATTGATTTAGACCTCGATAATCCAGACACGGTCTGAGTTCCTTGGTATCTTTCTTGGGAACAAAAAACAGTGAGGCCCCTGCTGCGGATTTAGAGGGTCGTATGGGGCCATTTGCAAGATTAGTATCCAGGTATTCTCGAAGGGCTTTCTTTTCAGGTTCGGACAAGATGAACATCCTTCCAAAGGGAATCACAGCGGAAGGGTCCGTTTCTATAGCACAGTCTTCTGGTCTATGGGGAGGTAACGCCTGTACAATAGCAGAAGAGAAAACATCAGAATATTCCTGGTATATCTCCGGGATCCAGATAATGTTTGAGACTGAGATTGTACCTTGGTGATTCGTAGGAGGTGCTTCTGATGGTGTCGGAGCGAGGTCTGACATTATGCAGTGGGACATACAAAATTCTGAGCCCAGGAACAAGGAACCCCCTGTCCAATTGATGTACGGATTGTGTTTTTGAAGCCAGGGCATTCCCAATACCATTGGGTAATGGGCCGACTTGATGATGTCAAATTTTATCCTTTCTCGATGGTGGTTTATGGCAAGTTCGACGTCCTTTGTCTGAAGGGTTATGGGTCCTGAAGAAAGGGGCCTTCCATCAATTGCTTCTACAGGTTGCATAATAGTCCGGGATTTATAAGGAATATGGTGTTTAAGAACCCATTCTTGGTCTTTGAAAATCCCCATAGCTCCACAGTCCACCAGTGCCAGGATGGGATACGTTTCCTTCTTGGATGGCGATAAAAAGGCCTGTAAGATCACCAAAGAATTTTGTCCAGGAGATTACAAGGATGGAATTGATGTGGAGCAGACATCTCTCTCCCGACCCTGTGCTCCATCTAGGATCG
Organism: Ambystoma mexicanum; assembly: GCF_040938575.1. Lineage (NCBI taxonomy): Eukaryota > Metazoa > Chordata > Amphibia > Caudata > Ambystomatidae > Ambystoma > Ambystoma mexicanum. Next base: position 674,088,991 of record NC_090931.1, read on the forward strand.
GGAGCTGGCGTTTCCCGAGCTCCGTGGAGGGGCTATTGGGCACTCTCTTACTAAATGTTTGTCTGATGCACAATACATACACAACCCGGTATGGATCCTACGCATTCTTTCTTGGGAGGATATGAGTCCACGGATTGCCCCTAGCTGCATAGGTTCAGGCTCGTTACTCGAAGTGGAAATACCTTCAGGACCCGAGGTTATTCCAATGGGGCTCTTCTGGAGGGGTAGCTTGCTTTTCTTTTTCTCTGCCTTTCTCTCCTGAATGCGAAAGTCAATCTGCAGAGCAAGATGCATCAGGGCCTGATAAGAACTTGGGCGCGCCACTCTGGTTAGTTCATCCTTGATGTCTTTGTTTAGCCCCCTTCGAAATAGGGTAAAACAAGCTTCAGAGGACCAATCCGCTTCTTTAGCCAACTGTTTGAAGCGTGTGACGTACGTGAGCATAGCTTGGGAACCCTGTTGAAAGTTGAGTAGACCTTCCTGGGCACTGCAGACCTGCTCTGGGCGGTCATATATGGTCTTAAGGGCCTGTATGAAGCCATCGTAATCATCCAGGAGAGAATCCCCAGAATTAACCAGTGGGGTGGCCCAGGTCAAGGCATTGCCGGAAAGATGCAAAATAATGAAGCCCACCTTAGCCCTGGGCGTAGAAAAATAATAAGGCTTGAAAGTAAAGTGGATCAAACATGAGTCAAGGAATCCACGAAGGCTCTTTGCGGAACCATCATATTTATCAACAACGCCACCCAGGATTACACTCTTTCGTAGCAGATTCACGGGACAATACCAATTGCTTTAAGGCGGCGTTCTCTGCCTTTAAATTTTGCACTTCGGTCATCCGCTCTTGCATGCCACGCATAAGGTCCTGGATGGCCGCTTCCATGTCTGTGTCGAATTCAATCAGGTGGCGTCTCAATCTGTCACAGGTTTCCTTTTTTTCTCTCCTGTTTTTGCTGCCTTGCGGGATCCTTCGCCGGGGTTTTCTTCCGTGCCGTTCAGGTCTTGTATAGGCCCGCTCGGCCGTCGTCGGATTCCAGGATTCGTTCAGCTTCTTCGTCCGGGACCACGGAACTCCAGGAAGACCAGGAACGAAGGCCGCACACGAGAGTGGTCTGCGCGGAACGCGGTTGGAATACAGATACAAGGGGGAGGAAGGAGAAGGAGAAGGAATGGGTCCGGGAATTCGAGTAGCAACTCAGTTCCAGGAGCACGAACTGCGACGCACGTCTAGCCTCAGCTAACGATGGCGTTGAGACACGCGGAGCCGCGGGGGCGGGGTTCCTTTATGGAATGTGCTGCATGGACGTAAAGGTGGATAGACCGCATTCTGTGAGTTCAGCAATGTTGGGTGTACTACAACGAGTAACCCCCGACGGGCTAAGGACCAGGAGGACCAAAAGGGGCGTGATCGATGGATCATGACAGAAGAGGGACGGAAGGTCGTTGAAGAGAGGACCAGTGGAGAGATGAGGAATCACTGTGGCGGCCCAGGACAGCCAATATCTTGGGCAAGAAGCTGAAGAAAAGCGGCAAACTATAAAGTTGTAAGGCTGCCAGCAAGGATCCATGTCGGCGGCTCCAACACAACAAAGTCTGGGGAGGTCTGTGAGGATACCGGTAAAACCTGCAGCGGGGTGGGGGGGAGTGCTACAACCACAACACCTGGCAAGGGGGTGGGGGATCCTGGGCCTGGCATTTGGCAGGTGAATCAACATAAGAATACCCCAGAGGGCCAGTGGGGGGGAATATGACCCAAATTAAAGCAAACAGGCACTGATCTGCCCAATACACCCTGTAGGAGCAGAGCAAAAACAACTTCCATATAGCCCAGGTGGGACAGCGGCCAGAAGACTGACTTAGGGATCTGCCAACAATAACACCCAGCCAAGAAGACCCGGAGAGAAAGCAGGGCCAGGTCAGAGGAATCAGAGAAGAAGAGGATGGGCCCCTCAAGACTCCAGGGGGGAAAGCAGAGGGGAAAGGGGCCCCATGACAACAAAGGGGCGAGTTATGGTATGCCAAGAGTGAAGGCCCAAGGAGCAACCCCGGGGCGCACAAAGTGGGATACCTCGCTGGAAAGGAGGGCTGGCAGGAACCAGTGAGGAAAGGACTGCTTGACAGTGGGGAACAGGACAGATAAGAACAAGCAGGAGGGGAGCGCCAGACAAGCGGAAGAAGGGCATAGCTGGAGAAACATGGCACTGTGGATCAGCTAACAGAGTTTCACGCACTAATGGAATAGGAGAAGTCGATGGGACCAAAAAAAGAGGACTACTAACCCTGGAGAGCAGGAACAGGACGGACACAACAAGGGACATATACAAACAAAGCTTCCCTTTGGAAACCCAACAGGTCAGAGTGACTGGGGAATGACACTCATCAAGGAGGATCTGCTCGCTGCACTGACCAAATTCAAAGGCGTGCTCACTGAAACAGTCAAGGCGGAAGGGGCAAGCATTAGAGAAGAGCTCTTGCAGGCCATCGTGGGCAATCGGAAAGACATTGGGCCTCATAAGTTTGCTGGTCCGGTAACAACAGTACCGGTAAACTTGCCAGTACCGTTGTTACCGGACCGGCAAACTACGAGTTCTGCTTGCAGGTGCCTTCCCGCCAGCCAGGTCTGACCTGGCGGGCGTACCGGCACCCGCGAGCAGAGCATGTTGTATGCACCGGCACCATTCTGAATGGTGCTGGTGCATCCGTCCTCCCCATTCCCATTCAGCCCTATGGGACTGAAATGGGAATGGGCAGCATTTCATTCCAGCGCCCACGAATTGGCAATTACCGGGTCCGGCAGAGCCGTATTGTCATAGTAATTGCCCATTTGCTTGTGCCGGAAAAATTTGCAAGTTTGGCGGTAGCCTGCCGGTTTTACCAGCAAGGCTACCGTCAAACTTGTAATGAGGCCAATTGAATCTTTAGGAGAGCGAGTAATGGAAATGGAGGAACGCTTAACGGAAATGGACACAAGGGGGCCTGAATGGGCACAACAAACAAAGGAGACAGAGGAGAGAATAAGGGCACTACAGGAGAAATATGAGGACCTAGAAAACGGGTCATGAAGAGACAACGTCCGGATCAAGGACATGGGGATAGGAGTGGAGGGCCCTGATCTGGAAGTCTGCATTCGGGAACTGTTTGAGAACCTAGTAGAGTGGGAGCAAGCCCGAAGTATGGGGATAGAATGAGCACACTGAGTGGGCAGCGGGAGGATGGACCCAGGTGTGAGACCTCGGGACATACTAGTCAAAATGCACAAGCACAGTTAATAAGTGCGGTCAGGACAAAGGGGACGATTCAAGTGCGAGGGTGTGAAGTTCAGCTATACAATGACATGTCACAAGCAACACTAGCGAGGAGACGCTCATTCAAGACACTCACAGAGGAACTCAACAAGAGGAAGCTGAGGTACCGATGGCTCTTCCTGACAAGACTTCAATTTCATATGGGCAACGAGAAAAACGTTCTCCCAGGTGGAGGATGGTCTGAGGGCCGTAGGGGTGCCCGAAAGAGAGATAGAAGAATGTACCAAAGAAAACCACCCAGGAGGAAATTTGGGCGAGGCACGGTCTGGGCCTCAAGGGGGGACCACGAAAAAGGCCAAGAAGACGTGAAGAAGAATGAGCGCTGAGAAGGGGCTCACAACAAAAGAACTCGAGGACTAGAATATAGCCTTATGTGGGGTAAGGAGGTGGGAAAAGGGGAGGCGGGGGGAGGGGTGAGGCCATACACGGTCTGCTGAGAGGGGACCAGGTCAAGAACCTGGACATGGATCCAGGTACAGTTACAAGTTGGGAATGTAGAACTAGTTCTGAGGACGGCAGGGTTCAATGGGATAAAGGCTCAGTCATTCAAGGGAACAAAGGGTGTCGGGGCAATTGGCGGAAATGCTAGCAAGAAGGGATGTACAGGATAAACTCATGGAACGTAAGGGGACTGAACAGCCTGAACACAAGGGTCACAGTCCTGAGGGAAATTGCCAAAGAGGGGCCAGGCATAGTCTATCTGCAGGAGATGCATCTGATGAAGGCGGATGAGTCGCTTGTGCAGTAGGAACTACCCATTGCATTACCATGCTACAGCAGAAACTAAACGGGTGCGGGTGGCAATTCTATTCCATAAAAATGATGCAAATTGAAGGGACCAAGGTTAAATACAATATTATGGGGAGATATGTAATGGTCAAAGGGAAAATAAGAGGCCAGATGTATACATGGGCGTCGGTATATGCCCCAAAGGTAAGAAACTGGGCAAGTTTGGGGAGGGGGAAATGATTGTATCTGGGGACTTCAATTTGGCAGCTGACCCTGTCTGGGACAGGTCAAGGGGCTTGAGGGGGCATTCAACGGGGATAATGTCCCAATACCTGCTGAGAAGGTTTAAAGAAGAGTGGGTCAATGATGTGTGGAGGACACGCCACCCACAAGAGAGAAACTACTCCTTCTACTCAATGTCCACAAGACCTACTCCAGAATAGATGATATAATGGCAACACAAGGAACTAGCAAAGTGCATATGGGGAGCATGACCGTATCGGATCATGCGCCGGTCACACTAGAGTGGGTGGAAGGGAACGCGCGGACAGGGACGGGGGAATGGAGACTGGGGGAGTATCTTCACCGAGACCGCGAGGTGAGGCAACAAACGGAGAACGAGATACACACATTTGTGGAGGATGAGGGGTGGGGGCAGTGGCCTCGGGAGAGAGATGGCATGCGTTCAAGCAGCACTTTAAAGAGTGCTTCATAAAGGCTGCAAAGAGGAGCCGTGAGGAACGAAGGGAGGCAGAGGAGGGGCTAGAGAAAGAGATACAGGAACTTGAACAGATGCATAAGGAGAATGGAAAAAATAAAGTGGCCAGAAGGCTAGCGCATGCGAGTGGCCAACTGAAACCGATGATCAACAGGTCAGTGGAGAGCACCCTCCTAAGGAGCAGACAGGTTTTATGAGCAAGGCTAGGGAACAGAAAGCATTCATATACACTCTGGAAGATAGGGGGCCAATCAAGTAGGGGCGGAGGGAGCCAAACAAAAGATTGTGAGGAAATTCTATGCAGACCTGTACGAGCAGGACCTAGCTGATGGGGAAATGCAAGAGGCGTACTTGGCAGGTTGGGAGGGACCAAGATTAACCCTGAGCAAAAAAATCAATTAGATGAACCCATAACATGTGAAGTGGTGTAAAGGGCAATATCTAGATTAAAGGCTAACAAAAGCCCTGGGGAAGATGGGTTAACGGCAGCATTTTATATAACATTTAGGCACTCACTCGCCAAAGCCCTGACAGTAGTATTTAATCATTTCCGAGAGCAGGTGGAGATCACTAAATCTATGAACATGGCTCATATCACTGATCCCGAAGCCGGGGAAGAACCCACCCATATGCTCCTCATTCCGCCCTATAGCGCTCAGCAGCGTGGACGCCAAACTATATGCGAGGGTACTAGTAGCAAGACTGTAGGGGATACTACCGGGGCTGATGATGCACGACCAAACAAGGTTTATACAAGGTCGAAACACGTTTGCCAACATAAGAAGGGTACTACATATCATTGACAAGGCGGGGAGAGGGGAGGTGCCATGCCCACATGCCTTATGATGCTAGATGCCGAGAAGGCGTTTGACCGCATCAACTGGTCATCTATGGAGCAAACACTCAGAAAGGTGGGAATAGGACCGCATTTTTAGAAAATGATACAGGCTAACTATCGACATCCCGAAGCTAAAGTAAAAGTGAACGAGGGGCTGACCAATCCATTCTCAATAAGGAGATTAACAAAGTAGGGATGTTCACTCTCCCCACTCCTTTTCGGTGATGGCACCCTTCGCACATCGGATGAGGGGGAATAGGGAGGTCCAAGGGGTTAGGTGGGAAAAGATAAACCACAAAATAGGTCTGTTTGCCGATGATGTGATCTTGATGATCACCGAGCCGGAGAGATCGCTCTCAGTAATAATGGAGGAGATCAGGGCCTTCTCAGCAGTGTTGGGCTTTGAAGTGAATTTCGGAAAGTCAGAAATGTTAAATCCATCTGTAGGGGAGAGGGAAAGGAACCAGCTGGAAAAAAGTAACCCATTCAGGTGGGCATTAGGACCAGTCGGGTATCTGGGGGTGAATTTAACAACCTCCATTAAAAAAAATAGTGGGGGCAAACTACCTATCGCTGCTGAAACAAATGAAGGCAGACCTAGCGAGATGCACTTTGCAATATGTATCATGGTTTGGAAGGGTATCCGCTGTCAAAATGAACATAATTCCTCGGCTGCTATATCTTCCAGGCACTTCCCTTAGCCGTCCCGGGGAGGCTGATAAAGGACATCCAGGAAAGCATTATGGGATTTATTTGGGGAGGGAAAAAGCTGATGATGGGGAGGAAAATGTTATTTAGGAGCAGGGCGCAGCGGGGGAGTGGCCGCCCCAACATAATGAAATATTACCAGGCGGGGCAGCTGAGGGCACTGGGAGAGTGGGGAAGGGCAGGAAATCAAACACTGGGTGGGTATGGAGCAAGCAGTGGTGGGAGAACACCTCTGGAAAGTGTTGGGAATGAGGAAGAAGGACAGGCCAGTGGTGCTATTGGGCAACCCAATCACAAGAAATCCTTTGGAACAGCCATGGGCGCAGACGCAAATGGAGTGCACGAGCATGAAACAACTGAAACGTAACATGGCCCTTCAGGCGCCATCTTGAGGGAAGACCGAATAACTGCACAGACTCCTCCATAATGACCAACGCCGTACATGGCTTGTGACAGTGTCGGGGCTCTGTTTTATAACCTATTGTATTTTAAACTGCATATTAATTGTTTTGCAGATCAAATACAGTCACTTCATTGCGATGCACCCAAATTGGTTAATGAGAATATTGACCGATAACCATAACTGGACAGTATGGTATAAATAACCCTATCACTGATCGGGATGAAAAAACAATTAGACTGCTTGCAATTATTCTGCAACGAGCGTATGTAAACCTGGCCAAAACTGTAGTAATGTTGTCAAGAAAAATGTATCGATTCTAAAAGGTCAAATATTTTGAAAGTTGAGAATCAGATTGGCAGCAAATGGAACTTAGGGACTGGAATTTTATCCGGGCGAGGATCTTTGTCTGGGTTTTGGGATAGCAATGCCATATTGACTGAAAATTAATTCATCCCGGCGCCAAAATCCATATCTGTAAGCTGTTCTCCTGGGGCAGCATGGAACTCATGGAGCCCTAATGCCTGATGTAAATCTACCTGACGCTGTGATTTGCTTACAGCAAGTAGTCGGGCAAATAGTGATCTGTTTGCTCCTAACTCTGTAACGGTATCAGGGTTTTTTATTTTCTATTTTGCGCTTACAATTTTAGTTCTTCTTGCTAGGCTCTCATAAATTGATGGTGCTTGTGTCACAGATGAGTCATTCTGTTTTGAAATCCTCATACAATCTAATAACCAGAGCATGGAGCAGATAAACCTTTTTTGTAATACTAACTAAAAACTGCTTTGATTTCAGGTCCATCACATGAAAATGGATGATAAACTAATGGACTCCCTGTTAACTGCTTCTCGGGTGATGTTTGCTTTCCTGCCATGTCTCATTGTCTGTTCAGATATATTGTCAACTAATGGCACTGTTAAAATAGCATACAGGTGCCCTGTGTGCCTACTAAATCTCCAGTAACCTTCAAAGCCAACGTTTTGATGTTCAAGCACTTCATAGGAACCAAGAGAACGGAACGGAATGGAATATTCCTCCCAACCGTTTTTTTCAAAGTCTTCCCATAATGCAGGTCCTGATTCTTTCAAAACACGAATTACTGCAAGATAGTATGCCATCATCCCACAATAATGATTAAAGTTTAATGCAAAGAGGTTAGCGATGATTGCTTTCACTGATGAAATGTGTGCCTTCCAGTCACCATATCTTACAGACCTTGTAACTTGCAACAAAGATCCCACCATTGCCATGTCATCTCACATCCATTTTAAATGTTGGATAAGATTGTCCTTGAACATTGTAAAACATTTTTTTTAGAAGTATTATATTGCTCCATGGTGACGAGCAGGTAGTGAATATCACAGTTCTTGATACTTTTGGTTTGTAATTAGTCTACCTTTTTAAGAATTACGGAACATTGATGCTGCTTTAACACTTCCAGGTGGTAGGCATGGAGTGGAACAAGTATGTTTTTGTGTGCTTCTTTGTGTGCTGTGTGTGTTTGTGTTCTGTTTTGCTTGATTTTTCTACCCTGCTCCCCCTCCACCTCCTCCAGCTTACTTCTGCAGGAGTCTGTCCTGATACATTCTGGTTTCACCATCACCGTCTTGTGGCCAGTGCTGGATTTGACTTTTATGGACTTCATTCATTCACGGTGCGTCACTCTTTCTCAACTCTCATGCTGGACTTCCTTTGCATCTTGTACTCATGGTGGCCCTGAATCATGCTGTTCCCATCTTCATCTTGTATCCTGCCTTGCAACATTATGTGTTAGTACTGACTTCTGCAATTGTATTCACTCTCCAATCTTGCTTCTCCACTCTTTTTGACTGCTTACTCTCTATTCTCTCCTCCTTTCCCTTCTCCCTTTTCCTATCTCCTCCCCTTACTTTCTTCTATGCACTTACTCTATCAGAATTGTCCCTGGACCTAATATGATAGCAACCATGTCTGTTTCCTCCAGCCTCCCATTACTGTTTTTTTTCCTCCCCACCACCCCTCCAGCACTATCTATAATGTCGTCAGGCCTAGTATGATAGTCGCTTGTTTTGTTCCTCCCCTCCCTTTCTGCACCCCTCTCCCTCACCTTTTGTTTTTCTCCGGCTCTACCAGAAATGTCGTCAGGCCTAGTACGGTAGTCGCCTGTCTGTTTCTATTTCCTTCCCACTCTCCCCCTCCCTTCCTTATCTATGTCTTAGCTCTATAGTTAATTTCACATCCTTACTGTTCATGGCCTGTAAGAATGTCATTGTATTTTCCCTTGTTCCCTCTCTTGCCTTGAAGCGCTTTGAAACACATTGTGTATAGGCGCTATATAAATAAACTATCATATCATATCAATATATTTGCTCGTGATGATTTTTTGTACAGTGCTCTTACATCCAACATTTCATTAATACCATTAATACCATTTCAATAAATAGGCAATATGTGCTGTTAATTGGACCATAAGACAAAACGGTCACAAAGACACTGTTGGGACCTATTAGTTGCTGCACAGGACGATATGCCCCTAAATATGTTACAACACACTTTGACTCAATCTCGTTTGTTACATTTTCCAGATCTGTCAAGCAAACAAGTTATTGTGGGTTTATAAAGGTTTGACTGAAACCCTTCTACCTAAAATATGATGGTAGAATTGGCCACTTCAGCCATGTCACACATGCTGTAGTGCCATTCCGATTCAGAGATAGATCAGCAATGCATTTTGTTTATTCAAATTAACTCAAATGTAAGTCTTTTGCTCCAGAAACCTTTCCTTGTCTTATATGGCAGTGATATTTTATACATAGCATTATCAACTCAAAACAGACAGCTCTCATTACACTTTCCAAACAATTGTACCTGAACTAGAAAACCAAAAAGAATCCTTGGGGGTCGGGGGGCCTGGGGGGAAATAATGAAGAACTGAATGTATAACACTAGGGCTGTAATTGAAGATTTCCTAGAATAATTATTGATACACACCAGCCCCTTGAAGTTCCATCAATGCCAATAAGGAACGAAACATGTTGGGTGAAATATTTTTGCTTGAGAGGACTTCTGCCATCGCATGAAAAAAGGAAAATACTAAGACGTTGAACTGGCAATATACATGGACTACATGCTACTACAGACTACAAAACTGTATGGCATCTGTTGTTTTGTGGTTTGGTCCGTACTAATGTGGTTTGGCAACACTTAGAAGTTTAAGATGGGGATGTTCGAAATTATGGTGAGGCATACGCATACACAATAAGGTTTTAATTTCCCAACTTGCATAAATAATTGTTTTACATATCACCAATGAATTAAAATAATAATTTAAAAAAATGAGCATTGATCTAATGAATGTATTAGACAAAAACGCATGAGTACCATAGCTAAACTATAGGGTTGTGTGGAGTTTAACATTTTGTAGTTCTGTATATCATGCACAGAGCAACACCATAGAAATGATTTATCGGTAGCTGGTTTCAGATGACACAAAACCAGTCCCACTTTTCCCCACTAAAACTGTTACAGTGCATCTGTTTTTTTCTACATATGCTCCTATACTACAGGGGTGAAATGTTGTTTGGCTCTGTAGCATCACTGTTAAAATGTCTGATTTTTCATTGTCGCACAGTCACCTAATGACGTTATGTTGTTTCTGATATTTTAGGTTTGATTCATGTCCGACCTGAGCCTAGCAACCTCTCAATTGAAATTAGTTTGAAATTCGTTAATGCGTGTGAGAAGTTAATCCATGGTGAATGAAACTCGTGTTTGAGGCGGGGTAGTTAGGTTACCTTACAGGTGTTTGATTGCTGGGGCAGTCCGAGGATGTGTTCTTTCTCCTGGTTATTTCGCCTCTGTGCTTTCTGCTGCACAGAGATCAATGCCTTTGCTTGTTGATTTCAAAGCGTGATTTTTCTTTTGTTATGAGATCCGGTCCGGGTACTCGACAACCTCCAAACAAGAGAGGTGCAAAGAAGGCACACCAGGAGGTGGTACTGCCAGAAAGGGCCTGTACACATGAGCGATTGCTATGTCATTCTTCCCTGCACCATGCTTACATTATCCAAACCACCCCCCCAGTGGTTGAGCAATTTAGGGCATAGCTGTGCAGGGTCTCATTGGGATGCAGTATGAAGCACCTGATCATGCAGTCTCCCTCGTAACTGTGCTTCCAGCAATGTTCAGCTAAGATCTTCCCACTAAGTCATACTCTGCTACAGCCATTTCCAAACACCATCCCAGAAAACTCCCCCTTCAACTCTCTGAGTGTCCATAGCCCTGGGGCTTACCCAAGCACCACAGATTAGCCCTTAACTATGCTTGGATGTTAGTTGCAGCCTGGTCTATGGGACATGTGTGCTACTGCAACTCACTCCAAAATTGTTGGTTGCTGATTTCCCCCTTCAACGCCCACCTCCTCATCCCAGTCCCACTAAAATGCCTGAGGAATGGGAAGATCTATACCCAGTCTGTCACCACCTCACCAACGACAGATGGAATTTCACCCATCAGCAGTGCAGTGCAGAAGCAGAAGGCGTTGTGTGACAGGGTTCGAAGTCTGAACCTGTCAAGAAGGGATGCGGACCACTCTCAGCTTGGGGTGGGTGGCCTACAGGGTAGAAACCGAGCCATTCCTACCCCAGAGGGGAACATAGCAGTTGGGTGGGCCCCAGTGCCTGTCCCTTCCCTTTGTGCCTGTATGATTGATGGTAGCACCACTATCAATAACCCCATATCTCTGTATGAAAAGGTGTCCAGTCTCTTTCTGTTCTTTTCAGAAAACGAGATTTACCAGCATTCCTGTCGGATCACCAACAACAGAGCAGCCCACCTGAGCTTCCAGGGAAATTCCCCTCATCAATTCCTCACTGGCAACAGAGAGGGAGAGGGAGAGCGAGAACCACTATGCGATGCAGCACTCGCATTTATGAGTGTCCGCGCAGACTGCTGCACAACGCTTGATTACATGAACTCGCTTGATTACATGAACTTGCTCACCTGTAAGCCAGCCCCAGAGCGGCTCCTTGAAAACGCTGGAATGTTCATAGGAACTAGGGTATTTTCCTGAGTGTGCTGCCCATGTCTAAAGCCGGCGGACACCCATCAAGAAAAGGGGCAGCACCTATCCTTCTTTTATGTTTTAACCTAATTGTGACACATACTGGCTGGGGAATGCAGGGACTGATTGGCCTGGGGAACCAGTGGGAAAACACCAATGGGAGAAACAAGGGAAAAATAAAACGGGGACAGGAAATGTGAAGGCGTGGGTTGGCCAGTTGAGGTCAACGGAGGCGGAGGTAGCAGACCAATGTCGATGGTGGCAAATAGCTGCTGCTTTGCACACTACGAGAGACTGCTCCACAAGAATACTCTTAGCTGTCCCCCATCTTGGCCCATGTGAAAAACCACAGATATTGGGCACATTTGCAAATCATTAGACCTTTCAACTGTTGCACTACAAATGCCATGAGGAGAAAAAGTAGCAAAAATGCACTGATCCCTGAAGTGACAAAATTCGCTCCAGGTGAATTTTGAAATCATGGTTACGTAAGCAACAAAAAATAAACAATGTTCCTTCGTCCAAGATCGTCTCTCAAAATATTAACAGAAGAAACGTATAGAAGTGAATATGTTTTTTTTCTGTTTGTAAACCCCAAATATATTTTAGAGCTGATTGCCTGATTTGCATAATTTCTCTTCATCCTCTAAAGCAATTTTCATTGTCAGATTATTTTTACTAATTTAATCAGGATTTTTGCCCTGATATTGAGAATTGTCCATATTCAGACTTTTGAGGGAGATGACGTACTCTATACATATAAAATGCTTAGATACACTGTATTACTGTCTCAACATTTCAGTCTCTAAAGAGTAAAACGATGCAGGACGAATGCCTATTCACGAGCTAAAACTGAAAGTAGGTGCTGTAATTATACTACTATGCATTCTTATGCCATCACAGGTACTCTAAACTGGAACAAGGTTGACAATTGCGTGTCTACAAAGACGCATCATAATGGAACAGATACTGTTCTTATACCAGGCATACCTCTCATTCCATCTGTTTAGTCCTTTCAATGGACCTTAATAAGTCACATGGACCTACACCCCCTTCCTGGAAGCGATCAGTGGTGATTTCTGATATTTAAGAAGGGGGACAGAAGTGACCCTATGAATTACCGACTGATATTGACTTTTAAGATATGCTAGAACGGCATATGTTATGCCGGTATCAGCTAGTTACAATATATTTGTTTAAGGAGTAGATTTACAACCACAAAGCTCCTGAGCATGAAGTCAGTTATTTTCACAAAAAAATGAAGAACCCTTTTTTGATACCCCTTTACTGACAAATTCCACTGATGATCATAAATAGAGTACTGATTTTTCTGAGTAATAAGAGTAATCACTTAAATGAGATGGTCATGTTTATCGTATTTGTTTTTAAACATTCAGGTTTCTCACAACATGGATGGAAACGGAGTTGCTCATGATGTGAGCAGGAAGGAACCCAATGAGGTATTGATAGAAAACTACAGCAATGCAGAAGAGTCTGAACCAAATGATCAAGTATTCCAGGTAGGAACTAGCTCATGTATAATCCAAGTTTCCCTGCTTAGGGACACAAAGAATGAAACATGTTGTTTCTTTCATTAGGGGGAATCTTTGTGTGATGCTCTGTTTCCTGTTGTTAAATATTCTGTATGGGCTGCTATATGTTTAAAATGTATACTGTCAACACTTGTTAGACATATGTGATGCACTTTTCAAATCTCAAAATAAAGGTTTAAAAAAATATTCTGTATGGGCTCCTTCACATGGAAAGTAATCCAGGCAGAGAATATTTGCACACAACTAAAGTAGAATTGTTATCAGAAATCAATCACTGTCCACTATTTAACAGCACAACCGTGCAGAAATAATTCTTAGAAACATCTTCCTTTCTCTAGCTGTCTGACAAAAACACCCCACATAAAGAAATAAAAAGAATCCTTTGGCTAGCCAAGAGCAAGTTTCCCATATTCTGCATTTCAAGCAAATGTTGACAATCTTTTTGCAAAACGCATAGATTAAGTACTCAATAAGTAATCAAATGTATCTGAATTACCAAATCAGATTTGTTATATGTGCCTTGCAATGAACTTCCATTTTATTATGATTATTTACATATTTACATGATTGTTAGTCATCAGTAGATCACACAATTCAGAAGTGAAAACATACCATTGGATTGCCACAACGGATGTGTTATCTACTCGTTGGCATTAACTTTCCATTTCATCGTGTTTTTTTGCATAATGTAGTTGCATAGTATTATACACTAATTGGGGCCTAGCACATTCATTAGCAGTTGTACATGTCCATATTTACTCTGCTGTGTTTTTAAGTTGTGTGGTCAGTGAAGGTATTTTAGACTTTTTTAAATATATGAATGCATACATTATTGTGTGGAAAGTATGCAATGCTTTTTAGTGCTTGAGAACATTTTATAGAGGACTACAGGCATGAATTACAAATGTGTTAAATGAAGGAAGAGGAATTATTGCTAAGATATTTCCAAACATAATTCCTACCCCTAGTTCTATTTTCACCATGCATATCAATAGAAGGCATTCATCGTCATCTATTTGTCTTTAGGATATTGTGAGCTCTATATGTAATTGTAGTTTACGAATTAAGATGTTTTTTACTGGTAGAGCACTGGACTCCTGGCATCAGTATTTTCAGGACGCTCCATGAGCATTAAGGAGCACACATTAATTGTATTAAAATGAGTCCTCTGGTGGATGGTTGTCTCCAGGGATGGGGGGAGAATGTATGTATTTTTTCTAAGGCTTCACAACAATCCTACATCACTTTACTAGATTGATGGAAATTAATTACAAATGCTGAAAAATCTGGGATTCTGTGGTGCTTGAGAAGAAATGCACCCTGACTGCAAGATTGTAAATGTGTCGTTCTTAGGATGAGTTGTGACTCATATGACTTACGAGTCTGCCGGTTTTCAGATCCTCTTGGCATCATGGGCCGCAGAACCAGCTAGCGACAAGATGGTGCTGACGAGACTGTGTTCAACTGTAAAGTTGGGGCAATCCACATGGTGTGTAGGGTACTTTCTCTTCTGCCCTTGGAAAAGGACGAGAATGACAGTAACCATGATTCTTTTCAGCTGGCGCTACTAAGGAGCTTAGCATGTGGGATTGTTTGGGTGTGGGATTGTTTGGGTGAGTTTAGTATCACCTGCTTGCAACAGCAATATGGCCTAAGGTCCACAAGGGGGATGGCATTGCGTCTATCCACCTGCGACTGGCAATTAAAGGCCTGCTGGACACCGCAGTGAGGGTGCTATGGGTGCCTTGAAATTTCCCATATTGGGAGTGCTGCAGAGTTCTGTGCTTCCAACATTGGCAACGGGTCAAGCAGAAGAAGCTTTTTCAGGAGAATAATGTTCTAGGTCATGGGTTATGGAATTCCCCTGCCAGTAAATGGGGAATTACCTTAGTGGAGATTTCCTGCACCAGAGTGGCAGAGAAGTGCTATTCTGGAGGCTGGAGCTGCATTAGTGGTCTTTCTTCAGAGATTTAGGGGGTGTGATCTGTGTAGTTTCAAGGAGCTGAAGTTGTAGTGGACGTGTTGAAAGGAGAATGGGGCTTAAAACGATCCAAATAATGATGAAAGACCTCCTTCTGATCCCTGAGTTGAAACTAGCCCACACCCTAGCATCTATTAAAATCTCACGAGAATGTGCTGACTAATAGCTGAAACATATTTGTGAGGCTTATGCTCCCTATCAACTTAGATCACCAGAGAAACCATCAAGCCCATGGTATTCTCCGTTTCTAGACTTGTTGAAACAACGTCAGAAACTAGAAAGACCGTGGAGAAAATGGAGAAATATAATCTCCTTTTAATGAGGTAAAACATGTCATCAAAAGATATAAAACTGCTATCTTTGAGGCTAAAACCGAATTTCTCCACACTACAATAAATTCTGCTCTAAATAAACTCTGAGAACTCTTCCCGACCATTTCAAAAATCCTTCATCCTAGTAGTTGACACAAGCTTTTTTTTATTTAATATTTTTTTTTACCTTATCAATATCATAACAAACATATATACATTAGAATAGTAAATCAGTACAATGTAATCAAAACAATGAAGTAGTAATCAGTATGGAACTAAAACAAATACAAAATTGCAAGATCATTAAGAATAATATCCACAAGATTTTAGAATGTCTAACGAAAGTTTGATAAAATATTGTCAATCATACCAATAATACAAAAACCAACACAGGACGCAACGAAACACTAACTCCCCCACCCCCAAACCCACCCCCTCTTAAAAATATTAAATATAAGCAAATCTAACTCTGGTCAAATATTAAGTATAAAATTCATTAAAAACACTCCATTGCTCATTAAAAGCCTCATCTCCACGCAATTTTCCAAATTTGATCTTCTCAAAACGGGAAAGGAGCTGCACATGTACTAGCCACTATTCAACGCATGGTTTTTTCCTTGTTTTCCAGACACGCAAGATTTGTCCAGTGGCCACCAGAAGAACTTTAGTGACCCAACACAACATCACATAATCCAGATGCCGAACACAACTTGGGCATTTCAAAAGTACAGCCACAGGAGTGCTTGTAAAAGTAATATTACACACAATGTCGACCCTATCTAGGACATTGTTCCAAAAACCATTCACCTTTGAACAATTCCACAACATGTGTAACATAGTTCCCTTTTCCTTCAAACAACCCCAACACTTATCACTATCACTTAGTCCAAATCTATTCATTCTATCTGTAGTCCAAAAAAGACGCCCTAAAATCCTCTCTTGGATGTAGCGTAAATTTAGGTCCACTTTCGTTTTAATCAGAACTCTCCATATGTTTTCCCATTCTTTCAAGGATAAATCCAATCCTAACTCATTAGACCATGCAAGTCTCAAGTTATCCCAAGAATCAACTGAATGATTCTCAACTGGGAAGAGTTTAAAGAAACTGGGCACCTTATGAGGAACAGCCACAATAAAATCACACCTCTCAGGTCTCTGAACCAGAGGAGTGGTCATCATAGCTCGTCTTTCAACTAACAATATTTTTAACAAATTATACCTCCTTTGTTCCCGTTTCTGTAAGCCAAACTTCCTTTGTAAGAATTCAAAGGTGTGCATTTCCCCTTCACCATCACAGCAGACATCTTCTACTAGTAATATGCCTCTGTTTATCCAACTCCTCCAACACAACGTCTTATTATCAATTTGCAACCCTGAATTCTGCCAGATAGAGGCCTCCCTGTACATAAATAATCCCTGTCCACCACTTAATATCAATGAAGCGACAGCATCTTTAGTAGCTATCAACGCTTGCAAATTTGCCTGGGTACCCCGCCGAAGGACTTTTAAGGAGGAAAGGTCTCATTATGTATTCCTCTATCCGAGCCCATAGAGGAATCTCCAACCCATTCATAGAAAAATAAGCAACCAATTAAAAGCACAAGCTTTTAATGATTTTATTTTGTGAAGAAAATGACAACTATTCAGGAGAAAGTTGCTGAGATGCTAGCACTCCCAGAACCTACGACAGTCGTTTTCTGATGATACCCAGATTTATGTCTGAGCCAACAAGAGAGCAGAGTCACTACATAAGTAGTACAGTGCCTAGAAGTGGTGGGTCACTGGATGTCAATGAATCTGCTTCAGCAGAACCTCAACAAAGTAAGTGGCGATTCTGCTTGGGCCAAAACACCTGTGATGGTTTGATCTTAATGTCCGCCGCTTTGCTATTTCCTTGGCTCCCGCCTGACATTTGCTTCAAAGATCAAAAATCTGGGATGTATATGGCAGTCCAATTTGGGCAGTGAACAACATGTCAAAGCCAAGGTGCAGGCAGTGTTTTACTCCCATCTACTGCGTCCTGGTTGTAAACCAGCCAATTGTCACATTCAATAAAAGGTTGTTATATCGCACATTACATTGCAATATATAGCGGATGGTTGTTAAAATTTTAACACCCATCCGCTATATATTACAATCCCCTTCTTTGCAACTGGTTTGTGCTGTTATTTTATGCAAATGCATTGATATTTTTGTTAATCATCTGTGATGTACCAATTCAGCCTTAGAAGAACAGTTGCTCTAAACATGTGTTAGGCTGATCTTGAGTTCAATAAATCATATGCGATCACGCATAGAATATTTAGACATTTGCGCAGTGTGAATATATCTGTTTTTATTAGGTTGTCTAATTGTGGAGTACTAGGCAGTATACCCAAGTTATACACTCAACTGCTGCGATTTGTCTAATAACTTGTGTATAAGCGCTTGGGTCTCAAGTCTTTTCTGCTACAGTTTTGTTACTATCCACATTACGTTGTCCTGTGAGTTGTGATAACACCAGTCTTACAGCTAAGAGACATATGCACACTATCCATTTTACTCCCCCAAAAAAGGAAAACGTGCTTGTTTAGTGCAGTCCAACTGGTGTGGCACTACACAAGACTGATCTCTTTGGTATTAGGTAACCCACCTTTTAATATGTCGGTACTACACAAGTTGGCAATGTGATTGAGCAGCCAGGCTTATTTTAAGGGGTGGGGGTAATGTGAGCTGTAGAGTTGTACAATGAAATCTATAAATACAAGAATCCAATTAAACACTTACACACTTAAAGTTATATAATAAATATGTATTTATTTATACACAAAGTTAGGATTCAGTTCAAACAGTGAACAATAAAACAGGTGAATAAGTCATTCATGTGTTACACATGTTCCAGCACCCGGAGATGACGTCATTTGAGTTCAGTATAGCATTTATATAGCATCATCTTTGCAATAGAGTTTTTAAGGAAGGAGGGATTAGGGTTAGACCAGAACAGACTGATGGGTTATACGAACAGTTGGATTCTCCCAAGGGGATGCAGGCAGTCAATTATCCCAGCATTAAAGTGTTCAACATTTAAAACCTGTAAGGGAACAAACACTGCCAAAGCCAATAGGTTCAGAAGGATGCCTTAAGGGAGCCAGGACAGCCAAAGCCAATGGACAAAGTCAAGGTTCTGATGTTCTTCTTCTTAGAAACACTTTATTAAATAGTTTTCAAAAGAGAAATCACAGCAGCTCAAGAGGAGTCACCTTTAGAAAGCACAAGCTGTAAGGCCAATGCAGGTAAGTTGAGGTCAACTTAGTGTAGGGTTAAATCGCATTCCCAAAGATTGGAAGCACCCCATATTGCAGAAGGATAAAATACCCCAAATCCCAGAGCACCTTGAGAATGAAGAAAGTGTTCCAGATTGTTGCATTCACGATGCAGCGTAGTAGACCCTTGTTGCTGGTCCTTGGTCGTGGTGACGAAAGGGAAGGACGTCTGGGGAGCTCCTGCAGCATCAGCCAAAAGAGGGACTTGGCAGCAATGGATTTCCGTAGATTCAGTGGCTCTTTGTGGTTTCAGCGCCTTTTTCTCAGCGCTAATGAAGAATGAAAAGCTCTGTTTAGGTTTTCCTTGATCGCTCGGTCCTGGACTATGTTGAGGGGACTCTGGACATGGAATTCTTGCTTCTGTAGGGTCCTCTGGATGCCCACTAAGATCTGTCCGGATTCGGACTTCAAAAGACAATGCACTCAGAAGTGGTCGAGGTACCCCAGTTATTGAGCTTCTGCAGCGTAGGAAAGTCGCAGCAAGTCGGGGGTTGCACCAAAATAGGGTTTGTCTCGAGGCTAGTTGGTCCCACTAGCTTATGGGAAGAAGACATCCTTTACAGTTCTTCCCTGTCGATTCAAAAAATGGGGTCAGTACAGTTGCAGGGCTTCACTGGGCACTTCGCAGTCCAGGAGGGTGCTGCTGGCGTTGTCTCTTGTCTTCTGCTTCGGATGTTGTCCTCCACTGGTTGACTCTGCTCTTAGTCCCAAAAACCTCGCTTTTGTTGCAAGTTCCCATTCATTCACAGCCCTAGGCTGTCAATCACAAGGCCAGGAGGTTGTCCTTCCAGGACAGCCAGCCGGCCAATCGGAACTGGTTTCACTCAGTCACATCTAGAGACAAAGGACAGGGAAGTTTCGGGACCCTCCCTCGCTTCCTGCCTTTCCAGACACACTGGAACCTGGGCGGGCTTCAGGGCTGAAACCCGCCAAAGACAAACTATGCAAAGGACTCAAACCTGATGCAAACAACAGAGTAAAAGCCTAGAAACAAACTAACAAGAAATGCCAAAGACGGGGGGGGCATTTTGCGAAAATGGTCCCCCTTGTGTGCAGCAATGCAGCAGAGTTATCAGACTGCAGATACATGTCACTAGGTAGTACAAATGAAACCACTGCCACCAGCCATTCAAGAGAGTTAGTGTAACAACATGTTACATGAGGAATGGGTTAAAGCAATGACTATGTTACCCCATTAGCACTCCACATAGGGTGGTGTGTGCTGGACCCATAGAGTAAAGGTAAGTAAGACAGGGGTCATCTTACTATTCTTGGGAACAGTAGTTCACCCAAGAAAATGTAGTTAAACATTTGGAAAAGTCCAAGGGACTTCTCAGTGGCACTGCAAAAAAGGTGCTGTCTGTCACAATGCAAAAGCAGATGCCTATGGAGTTTACCAGACTCCATAAAACAGTAAGGAACATAGAAAATCATAGTCTGGAAAACACATGAGGACGTGAGCAAAAATGTCCCACTCACTCAGAGGTAAATCTTAAAAAACCCTGAGTCCAGCAAAAGAGCTTGGGGTCTCTAAGGTTAAAGGCAATTGGCACAGAAATGAAAATTCTCCTTAACACTGCCTAACAAAAATGAGAAACAACGAACATATAGGAGCCTACCCCCTGACCCCCGCTTCAACCCACAAAGCTCCCCTGATATTTGTTTGAATCAGCGACCAGCAGAACAGTGGCATAGGAAGAAACTCTAATAGTATTAATGCCTGATCCCAAGAGGAATTTTAAGGGGAAAGAACTTCTTTTTATTAGCAAAAAGTAACCCTTATGGGCAAAGCTAGTTACTTTTTTTGATTAGAGCCTCGCTTGTAACCCTGACATAGAAAGTGAAATGATAGTGAACATAAGGATGTCTATAGTTTTGTCCCCCCCCTTTCCACACCACAGCCTAGACAAAATTAAACAAGAGCCGTATTGAGGTTTGTTATGGATCCCTGTTGAGAAAAATCACATGTATTTGCCTTTTAAGTTCATATCATAAATTCTCAGAGATGCAACCAATTGAGTGCTTCCTTCTGTAACTATGGATCTCTCTTTAATTCTTTATCAGTTACATAAGATATATGATATGGCATTTATAACCCGCCTATACACAAGTATTTCAAGACGCAACGAGGCAATGGAGGGGGAACAGAGGGAAGACGTAGACAATGATCTTACTAGGCAAGGTGTCATTCAGATCGTGCAAGTGCAGGGCAAGGGGAGAAGTGAGGGGGAAGGGGAGGGGACAGTGCAATACATGGGGTAATAGAATAAATGAAGCAATAAGTAAAAGTTTTGCCAGATGGAGGCAAGTGCAATGGTAAGTGCAGACATCAGGTGTCAAAAGCTGGTAGGGGGATTGTAGGGATACAGAAACAGTCCCCAAGTGTGGGGTTTGCCAGAGAGGCAGTGCAGGTGTGCAACTGGCAGGGGAGGGGACCTGGGCCCAAGATCAGAGGGTGGCCAGGTAACCAGTGCAGTTTCAGTTTCAGTCAGGAGTTCAGCAGGGGAGAGGAGGAGAGAAAGAAGCAAAGAGGATCGTTTTGAGGTACTTCCGGAACCAGCGATGGTTCTCCTCAAGTTTCAGGGAGGCAGGGAGGTTGTTCCAGAAGGACGCCCCGGCCGATGAAAGAGATCTACCACCAACTTGTTGCTTGGAGAAGCGACTGACCCTGAGGGAGTTGGAGGCGGATGAGTGAAGAGCTTGAGAAGGAAGGTATTTAGGGCACAGGCCCTAGAAGGCCTTGTGTACAATGTAGAGGGTTTTGAATGTAATCCTCGCAGCCACTGGGAGCCAGTGCAAAGATTTCAGTCCTGGAGAGATACGATCCCTGGGCTTGAGACGAAGGAAAAGTCTTGCAGTCCTTTTCTGGTTGAGTTGCGGAGTAGAAGCAGGCAGACTAAGAAAGAGGCTGTTGCAATAGTCCAGCCTAGAGAGAACCAGAGCTCAGGAGGCAATGAGCTTCTGGAGGAAAGAGCGGAAAGGAAGAATACCACTGAGGAGGTGCAGCTGGTAGTGTGACTTTTTAGAGACGTCAGAGATGTGAGGAGAGAAGAAAAGTGTGGAATCGAAGATGACTCTGAGTTTTTTAGCCTCGCAGGTGGGTGCAGAAAGAGGGCCAAGAGAGGCCGCCCAGAGAGTGACAGGAAAGGAGGGAGCGGGTGTGCCAATAAGTAGAATCTCAATCTTACTGGCATTAACGCAGAGATCATTGGTGGCACAACACTCCTGGATAACAGTCAGAGAGGAGAGAAGGTGAGGTGGTGGCTGAAGGTAGCCTGAAAATGAGCGGAGTGTCATCAGCATAGCACTGAAAGTTGGGGCAGAGAGCGGCAATGCGGTGGGCAAGAAGTGCCAGGTATTGGTTGAACAGCCAGGGAGAAAGGTTAGACCCCTGGGGAACACCACAGGTAGAGATGGAGGAGAGGAAGGACCCAAGTTGGACCTGGGAGGGTCGATCGGAGAGGAAAGAAGTCAGCCACATCAAGGCCTGATCAGTGATACCCAGGTTATCACAGAGACGGTTGAGCAGGATGGCATGGTAGACCGTGTCAAAGGCAGAAGAGAGATCAAGAAAGATGAGGACACAGGGGGTGTTGGAATCAAGGTTGGAGAGCAGGTCTTCACGGATGTTCAAGAGAGCGGTTTCTGCGCTTCTGGCAGCTCTGAAGCCAGATTGATGGTCATGAACACACCGAACAGATTCAATGTGAAGATTAAGCCGGGAGATGGCCAGCTTTTTCAGGAGTTTGCCTAGGAAAGGAGTGATGGAGATTGGGCGATAGTTAGCTGAGCAGGACGGGTCAGCAGAGGGTTTCCTAAGAAGAGGGTGTCACAAGGGAGTGCTTCATGGGGGGATGGGAAGACTTCAGTGGCAAAGGAGTGGTTGCAGAAGTCAGCCAGAGCAGGAGCCAGCCAGTCAATGTGGTCCTCATGGTTTTGGAGGAACAGGTATGGACCTGTTTTGACAAGACTTTCATAGATCGGACTTGTCTAGAAACCTTGTATGGGGAGAACTGGGGAAAGGCGGAGAAGGAGGGAGGAGAGGTGGCCGAAGAAAGGCCAGAGGAAGACCAGGGAGTAGAGGGAGGAGGGGGAAAGGAAGAGCGAGTTTTAGAGATCAAATGAGAAGCCAGAGCCGTGCAGAGGGCCTGGGAGGGGGCAGGAGAGGTAGAGACTGCAGCAGGATTGGCCATTTCCTTGCAGATTTAAAAGAGTTTGGCCGAGTTGTTAAATGCTGCAGAGACGCAGGCTTGGATGTGAGCTCTCTTCTTGGTGCGGACAGAGAGCCGGTATTGCCTTTGGAGCAGGCGGCAGGCCAGTTTGTCAGAGGATGAACCAGAAGCACGTCAATTCCTCTCACCCACATTGCATTTCCGTTTGAGGGTGATGAGGTTTGCGTTGTACCAGGAGTTTCTCTTGGCTTTGGGCTTCAAGCGGATCCTCATGACGGGGGCAAGAACATCTAGAGTATCAGATATAGCAGATTGGAGCATGGCAAGGGCTGTGTCGGGGTCTGAGTCAGCCAAAGGGGTCAGGGGAGGTGAGAAAGTGGCAGTGAATGCCTTAACTGACACACACTTCATGGGTCGGATAACCGATAAGGTGGGTGGCAGTGCTGGAGTTGGCTTGGCCTGAGGGGTAGTGAGGGTGAGCTGGGAGGAAAGGAGAAAGTGATCACTCAAGGAGAGAGGAGTGGTGAGAGGGCTAGAAAGGGGAATGTCTGAGGAGATCAGAACATCCAGAGTGTGCCTACAGAGTGAGTCAGGCCAGAGGGGAGAATAGAGAGTGAGAGAGAGTCGCAGAGGTCGCGAACGAGTCCAGAGGAAGGACAGGAAGCATCCAGGTGGATGTTGGACTCCAAGAAGGAGGAGTTGAGTGGTCGGGACTAAGAGGGAAGAGGAGCGGTCCACCCATTCAGGGAGGAAGGAGGAGATCTGACCAGGTGGCCGCTAGATAGTATATGATAAGGGTTGTTTTGCTTCCAAGAATTGCGCACACAACCAAAAATGAAAGTGCTCAATTGGGCATAGTTTAATGAAATTCAAACAGCAGCCGACGCGTGTTTCGAGCAAAAGCTCTTCTTCCAAGGCTGCAAAATTATGAACATATTTTGTACATTTTTGACAATCAAAGTATTAGGATGAGCAACAATTAGACATGAGACGGAACCAAAGACCACACAGTAAGCATTAGGCTGGCATATAAAATAAACGTCACAAAATTTCCCAACAAGATATGTCAAATTAATTAGCATTGCAGAGTATAGTAATATAACATGGCACAATAAAATTAAACATGAAAGGATATATAGCGCATTGATCATTGGAGTTAATCGAACCGTCGAATCAATGCCATGTGTGAAAGATAAATGTGCATGAAGGATGGGAACGGCCCCGTAAATTCAAAACTCGTCACACTTGTGTCTAAGTGCTTACAGTTAATAGGAAATTAGTTTTACCTGAGGAGGCTTGGCACTAGTTCTATTGCGTGGGGAAAAACAAAAAACAAGAAATACAAGGTATTTGTATTTCAATGGATAATTTGCATGTTCGAAAAAGCCCTAATTGGTTGGCTTTCATAAATTTGTCAAAATGAAATTGCTTGCCTAAAGCAAGTTTACCCAAATTAACTTGCATCTATTCTTACCTTTTATATGTGGTAGATAGATATCCAATACATTTTCAATTGAGGCTCCGCTGCAAGCGGGAGAAACTTAACAACTTAGCATATGAAGGAATTAGGTAGCAAATAAGAAAGGAAAGTATATAGAATGTAAAACCATACCTATATAAACGCATGTGCTTATTCAAACGTAGCTGTCAGGCAGACCAATTGCGATGTAATGGAGTGAGATTGGAGCAGGCACGCGGCAATAGATGGATACTAGCCACAGTGAGGGAATGGCTAGGAGAGGGAGAGGGAGAGGGAGGGAGAGGGAGAAAGAGGGAGAGAGAGGGAGAGAGAGACACCCCACAGACAAGGAATTCGAAAGAGGAGTAGGCATGTGTAGGAATGACAGAGGCAGGAATCCACTCAGGGAAAATCAGGAGTACACCCCCTCCGGAATGGTTGGACCTGGGCGCGGAGAGGATCTTGTAGCCGTCAGGGAGGAGAGTGTCAAAGCTTGTGACAGAGCTGGTTGTGAACCATGTCTCAGTGAGACAGAGGACATCGAGGTCAAGTTCCTGTAGGAGGCAGCAGATATCAGAGGAGTGTTTGACAGCTGTGCGAGAGTTAAGAGTGGCAATATGGAGAAGGTTGCCGTCCTTGAAAGACTTCCGGGGAGGGGTACAAATCAGAGGTATGCCCTGCGGAGGTGTAGAAGAGGCCCGGGGGGGGGCAAAGGAGGAGAGGGCAGGGTAGCCAAGGAGGAAACAGCAGGGGGAGGCAAGGAAGCCGTGGCGGGAAGAGAGGGGACACCATGGGAAGGAAAAAAATTGATGAGGCGCAGGAAGCGTCTATCAAAGAGGAGAAGATTGGCCTGAGGGCCTTGGACCAAGACAGTACTATTCAAGTAAACATTAATGATGACCTTAGAGGAACGGGTGCCACCATTAATGGGGGAAGAAGAGAGAGGAGAAAGCACAGAAACCATATGAAGAATCCATAGGTCTGGCGACGGAACAACAAAGTGGATGTCGGTGAGGGTTTGCCTAGAGAAGGCACTGATATAGGTGTCGGCGATAGGCAGGCCTGGGTTGGAGACCGGGATATCATTTTTAAACTTCTTCCTACCAGATTTAGTGAGGAGAGCAGGATAGTCGATAGAGAAACAGTTATAAAAGATAGGAGAGACAGAGAGCACCATATAGTAGGTGAGGAGAGGAGAGAAGAGGAAGGGGGCGGGGGGAGTAGGGGCGGGGTGAACACTAGGGAAGGACGCAGGGAGTGGCGCAAGCGGATGAAACAGGGAGAGACGAGGCAATAGTAGACAATTGAACAACACGACACACTGGTAGAAAGTTTGCTAGATGAATGCTTTGCTAAGAAGTCAAAAACCACAGAATGGCACTACTTTCACAATGCTGATTAGATACTGGAGAAAAACACACCTAAGTCTGAGAGTCCTGTATAAGGGTAAAAGGCCTAGGTTCCACAATGCAATTTTAAATACTTTGACAGTGCAATTTTGAACAAACCTAGGTCTGAGAACCTGCTATGTGGCAGGGAAGAGTGCAGGCTCTATTGCTATCCCAGGCCACCCTGCCACTGGCTTCCTCTGCTGACACCTGCAGACACTAGCTGGAGCCGCCAATGTTGGCGCAGCCCTTTGCCTGGTGGCCCTTGGCCTCAGGGGCTGCAAAGGACAGAGGGCTGCCCTGGTAAGGTCAGCTATGACTGGCGGAGGAACCAATCAGGGGGTTGTGGGAGCACTGGGAGGCGGGCTGGATGCAAGCAGCAGAAGGCAATGGAAATGGGAATGGAAGGGGTGCACAGGGAGCGCTCGGAGGGATAATTAACTTTTTAAAACAACTGTGGGCCAAATCAACCACAGAAGCTGACGGGCAGCTCAACTCACCCTCTGGACAGCATGAGAAAGTCTGCAGAGATATGCTAGAGACAATACACATAGGCACATAGTTATATTGAAAGCCCTTAGCAACTGAGCGTTGAAAGAAAAAGAAGGTGCTGTTTTGTTACTAGAATGTCCTATCCTTTAGCAAACCAGCAACACATTTCCTTCAGTGTACTGCCAAAACATTTGACTTGGTTTCTGAATTTGCTGCTTTGTTAATCACCCGCAAGGAGTGTGCACCTGTGCCCTTCTGCCCATACCCTTCCCTAACCCTGTGCCACCCTCCAATATTAGTTGATAGAGCACTGCAAAAAGTGATGGATTGTAGCAGTAAACAATCACTGGGATATTTGCAGATACTTTGCAAGAAAGGCATATGCCTCAACATGATATTGTGTGCATTTTAAGAATGTCATGACTCTGCATGTACACAATTTATTTTGCATTGCATAAAAGATTGTTTGCACAATACCCCACCTTTATATTATTGTGTAGGATTACACAAGTGCTCAGCGAAACAGTTTTTGTATGGCAGTGAGTTACCATATCATGTGTGAAGGTCTATGACCAATGGAACTCTGAACACTTGGAATGGATGCAGATTGTGTGAAAAGCATTCTACTATCTGAATATACGGTGCTCTGATACTATAGGCCCATAATGCTAGGCATTGTCCATAACCATTATCCCTTGTGGGCCAAGTAAATGATATTGCAATGTTGCTCTCCATTTACAGGTTAATGGTCGCAATGCTAAAGAGACGCTGCATCACAGTTGGCTTCTCAAAATCCTTAGAGAGCAAATAAATATTTGCGTTTTGTAATGAGGACCGCTTCAAAGCACTTGCGTGTCATGTGTGCAAAGAAGACGAAGTGTGGGATAAGGGTACACATCCACATACTTTGATAACTTGCCAGTATCCAACATTTGAGCTAGAATAGATCGAAAATGTCAGGTAATTGCTGTGGCTTGTGCCTTATTAAATCTTTTTGATAAGGTGAGAATTGTCTGTGCACGCTGCTAAAAATCTTCTGTGCGGCACCCAGAAGGAAGCTGGGCAAGCGCCCATGCACAGCTTAGAGGGAACATTGGTGGTGTAGTCCTGCACTTCAGAGTACCTACAGATCTCTGCCCCGCTCCTACAAAGAAACAATGGTCTTCCTGTCAGTAATTTGAAATTGATTAAATGAACATTTGATGCTAGTTTTGTATGTATCCAAGGAGATATTTAATAAGAGATTCAATAAATTCAGAAAAGAAAATGAAGGAGATTACACTTGGTAATCCAGTACTCACTAAAACCAATCCAAAGAGTACTAATAGCCGATATATGAACCGTACAAGTGCCCCTGGTGGGGCAGTGTATTAGTAACACCACCTCAAAGCAAAAAACAACCAAGGAGTGCTACCTTCACCAAGACCAAGTGACATGTAATTGAAAAAGATAAATAAGTGGAACATAAGGATAAGAAATAATGTGCACAGGGCCCTAAGACCCAGTGGGTCGTACACCTAGGGCTGCATTGACATGTCAGCCCTTAGAATTGTAATTTCATCAGTGTTCACGATTCTTTTATAAGGGTAAATGTTGGCAACTGAATGTGCCTCTATCCCTGGCTATTATTGAACAGCAAACACTATAAGCAGGTCTAAAGACTTTGTTGTCTCGCCTACTTAAGGTTTGGCTAATATTGGCCAGTATGATGTGTTGGGGTCAAGCCTTCATCAGCACGCATGGAATCCTTGTTGAGATGGTAGTAGTTGCACTGACTTTAAAAGACAATATCTATATCAATAAACACGCATAGCCTGAATTGGATATGCACGTTTACATGGATGTTTCAATACAGTTTCCACAGCCTGCACCTTAGAAACAATCATGTTTGCCAGCCTGGGCATTTAATGGTTTACTAAACTTAATTGCATCATGCATTATAAAACAGTTCTTGGCAGATACTACTATGGCAACACGTTTAAGCTCCCAGGTGAGCCCCACCGGTACCCTCGTGAAGCCTGAAAAGGGGATACAAGTCCTACTGTACCTTGAAGTCAGCCAAGGTGCGTAACAGTTTGGTAAATGGGTCGGGGATGTCCACCAACATGCTTAAAGACAGTCCCACCTCCACTGTAAAACCAAGCACACAACCACTGTGGTCCCGGGCACAGTATCCTTACTAACTCAGCTATGCAGAGCAACACCTCAATCCAAAGGTGGCCATACCATATTCAACAGTCAAGGACTGAGATGGACTTCACGTGGGTATGAACCCCATCTCGCGTGTGTAGTCACTTTACTATTGCAGCAGATGTGCTAGAAAATGGGAGAAAATACATAACAGGAGTGTACGTCAGTGCCAACCCATCGGTGCACGTTTCAACCGGTAATCTAAAGCAAAGAGCTACAGACCTGGGCCTAGTGCTGTCTCTTCTCCTTACTGTGCGGCATGTGTTGGAAATGTTCACTGGCAATGCCCGCAACCAGCTTGAGTGAGGACCCTGCTCTGATAAAACATTTAATGTGTGTGTCCACAGATGTGGTGTATGCGGCATGTGACCAATTCTCTCATGTGACCCGGCACGTATATTACTGTCACGGGGCACACCCAGCGACCAGGTTGAAGTGGGGTCTGGTCTTGCTCTGTTCATGCTACAGGGACTCCGCTGGAATTTGGGGAGTGTGGCAAGAAAACTCTTAAACCGGGAGGCTGTCTGATTCACTTATGTGTATCCTTACCATCCTAGCTGAATTTAGGCTCCATCATTAGAACTGCAGTGACAGCCTGCAATATATCTACAGATATCAGCTGTCCCTCCGTGTTACAGAATACCCTTTAAGCGCAATATACATCACTATTGCATAGTAAGTTTACAATATGTGGTTTTTTACTGAACAGACACTGGGCCATTGGGTGTTGACTTTGTGGGTCTGGAACTGATCTTACTTCACATGATATTTGTCTGATTTCTTCTTTTTTCTTCTGTTGCCCGTTTTGGTTTCCTTAAGGTGTATAAAAAAATGTGTTTCTTTTATCTGCGGTTTCCTGAATCTGGATGATGGCACATACGACGGGTGATGTATCTGGTTTTAGTCTGAATTTATCTCTACTTCACAGCTTCCGCTTTCTTAGCCTTTTTTTATCCAGTTTTAATTTCCTGCATTTTAATATTGTAGTAATATTTGTCACATCACATCCACAGAGCTCCAACGTCCCTTAGGATCCTGACGAAGACAGTGAACTCCTTCTGCCGAAACGTCCTGCCTGCACAACCCTGGCACTAAATACATCTTTTTGGGTTGTCAATGTATTTGGGTCGTAGACCTGGCATGTGTATCTAGTTCTAATATTGTATATGTATCATTCACGTGGTATTGGCATTAATGGATTCTGTTGAAAGTAGTTAGGGTCAGCAGTACAGGATAGGGATTGTACAGTTTTAACACTTTGACTCATATCTATAGCCAATCCAGTGTTTGAAAATTTTCACTCTAACCTGTTGATAACAAAGAAGACCTGTTTCCTTTGTTTTTCATTTTTTGATAACAAACCATGCACATATGTTATTAACTGTATTGTAAGTTTGCTAGCATGCAATGTTTGGTTTGGGTAACAGGTTCTAGGTGGGGCTTCATTGTTTCGTTATTCATTTATTTTTTTGACTTATTTGTATAATTTGTAACATATTATATTCATTATGTGTATGTTTGTAGGATCCTTGGGCCCACCGATTTAAATGATGTATTTTTTATATTCAATTGTGTGCCATTTAATAGATTAATTCAAATATTATTTACGATAGCCAGGTGCCCTTGCAAGGTTGTGGCCTTACTGTGTGATAGTTGTTCAGCTCATTTGTCCCCTCGATGCTTTCGAGTTTTTCCCTTTGGCTATGCATGCTGCAAAGAGAGCATTATCCACTAAATCATAATATGATGGTGCATTCATGTCTCCTACGTTCATTCCTTGGCTAAGCACCTGCCTGGGGATGGAAACTAAGAGGAAACTCTACAGGAGCTAGTGATGATGATTGCAAATTGGTGCCATAAAACGCCCGCAAAGGTGTGGTAACTACATATATGTTAAATGCACAAAACTACATGAAATATATATTTAAGTGAGGACATCCAGTGGATCTCCTCGTTTACGCCTGTCTCATGGGTTTTAAGCCTGAGAATCCATCATTGTTCAAGCTTGAATAGACGGTTGATTGTACTGTAATTCCTCAGGTCTGGGGTCACATGGGCAATGATCATCCACTTTGTCATGATCTGAATGGTCATTCTCTATGTAGTGTTGCACTATAGGGGCTGATGTTGCATTGCAAATCCTCGACCGATGTTTGCAAATACGTATTGATATTTTTCTAGTGTTCATCCCTATGTATAGTTTGTAACATGGGCATTGGATCATATACACCACGTTAGTGGAGTTTCAATTTGTATGTTGGCACAACGTCCAGTTTACATTAGCGTAGGTCAAAGTAGTTGCTGTGAGACTGAACTCGCAGGCACCACAAGTTGGATTTCTGATGTTCAACTTTTTGAAGCATTAATGGACCAGTTTGACACGATTATTGGGCCTCTCTTGGGGGCGAAGAGTGGCAGTTGCGATCCACAGCCTGTGCTGCGGACTAATCCCCAATGTTTTATTTTTTTTACCTTTTTCATTACTTTTTTAAAATTCTAGACATGTTGCCTGAGAATGTGGTCACACAGACTAACCTGTCCTGGGATGGGGTGATAAGAGGGTATCCCTATATGTGTAGCAGACCCATTTAGCTGTATGTAATTTCGAAGGATAACCTTTGTCGGAGTCGGTCAATTAGAATGTTTGCCTGTTGTTTGTAGTCCTCTTTGAACGAGCAGTTCTTTCTGACACACAGGAACTGACTATAGGGTAGATTTTCTCTCAAGGCCCTGGGGTGTTCACTATTAAATAGCAACAGATAATTTCTTTCGGTAGGCTTCCTAAGTAGAGTAGTATGAATACATTGCTGAACCTTTAGACTGTACTTTAGATAGCTCAATGGGTGGTTGCACAGCCCCACCACCATGCCTGTGCGCAAAACTTTCCACGGCCCACTGTTTCTCTCCAGGGTGGTATGGGCTTTAGCTATCTAGACAGCCGATAGGCAATTTTCAGAAAATCTGATGCCCAGATTATCATACGTCGAGACTTGTTCCAATCTACTCCCATCTATGTTAATATTCAATCTATGGCTCTTAGTATATTCAGAATGAAAGACACTGGCATTGTTTTTACTAACATTTATTATCTCCAGCCCCATCGTCTTGAATTTTTCATTAAAAGTGTGTAGGGTTTTCCTAAGCCCGACTGGAGTTGCTAAAAGGATTGCATCATCAGCAAAAAAAAGTACCAGAATCCTGTCTTGACCTAATCTTGGGGCGTCTGCACTATTTACTGTTAGTGCTTCAGTAACCTCATTAATGTAAATACAAAATAATGTTGGTGCCGAAATGCATCCCTGCCCGACTCCCCTAGCAACTGTAAAAGAGTTTGTGGTTCCACCCGCAAGACCTCATCCAACAGCTGCTTGATTCTTAGTGTAGAGCTGCTTAATTAACCCAAGGAGATCTTCTGGGATACCCCTATCCTTGAGCACTTTTCATAACGTCTCACGTGGTACACCATCAAAGACGGTTTTCAAATAAATAACTGTGCAGATTGCCTTTATTTGAGATTATAGATTTCTGTAACATTAAAAAAAGTCTTAAGCCTTGATAAATAGTACTCCTACCTACGTGAGAGCCCACCTTAATGTGGCTAATAACCTCTTGTGAGAGAGCCCATTCTTGGTAGCTTTTGCAAACAAATTCCCACGTGCATCTGGGAGAGGTATTGGAGAGTAATTTGCTGGGCGCTCTCTCCCCCTTCATGTAAATGGGCAGAATTTCAGCACTGTACCATGAACTCACTTTAAAGTGTTCAGTGCATTAAAAAAAACTATGCACTACAGGCGCCCAAATTGTGGGTTCTGCCTTAAAGAAGTCAATTGAGATTTTGTCAGGGCCAGGTGCTTTCCCCCCTTCTGTGAGCTTAATGCTTCATGAATTTCTTCCAAAGTGAAGCTAAATGTTAGCTCTTCTTCTAGTGATATTCCTAGTGATATTCCCCTTAGTGCCAAGGGCGTGGTCTGAGATAGTGGATCCCTCTCATCACTGTATAACCCCTTGCAATGTTTATACCAAGCATCTGGGCCTATGCAACCCTTTATGATTGAATCACGATCAGTTACTTGCTTCCAAAATTAAGCTGAATCCCCCGACTTAACTACCACCAACAGATCATCCCACGTTTCACTAGCAAGGGCCTTATTTTTCTGGGAGAGAAGGGATCTGAAGAGTTTTTGTCCACCATTGCATCTCCCATTAACCCCTTAACTGCCAGGGCACCCCCCTGACCTCCCCCCAGTGCCAAGGCCTTTTTTGGTGATTTCGGTATGTCACGCATTCATTCCCTTGTAACATTTTTGTTACACGAGATATCTCGGACAAATTTGGCCCCTTTTCTTCCCACATGTAGGCAGTCATAACGCCACTCACTAAGGAATCCTAGTTTGCTGTATGGGATCAGAGAAACTAACCAAAAAGGGAGAATGTTTTTTTTCTTCAGAAAATGGTAATAAAATGATGTACAAAGAAGCCTGTGGTTTTTCCTTGTAAGAGCTAGGAACAAATGGTTTGATGTGCTGAATTCGCCATTCTTTAGGCTTTCAGGAACAGGTTGAGTGGAAACTAAAAAAACATATTTTTATATGGTTACAATCCGTTTTGTGAGAGATGGGCGATTTTGCCCTTTTTTTCCAATAGGACATGCATGGACGGAATTGAAGAGGAGGGTAGGAAAGCTGAATGGTAAGACAGAAAGACATACATTTCTGAAAAGTAGAAAAAATTTCAAGTTTAGAAAGGGGTGATTTGCGCAGGTCAGGCAACAACTATGTAGTGAAAAATTCCCTAGTTTACTGAAATAATTGAAAAAATGTGGTGGGCAAGGTTGGCCAGGTAAGCCAATGGCTTCTGTGAATTTTGAGAAAAGCAATGCTCTGCTATATTCCCCCGATTCTTCCAGTTAGGAAATCACATGTTTCTCGTAAAGTTTCACAAAATCAGCAAAACCACAAGCCAGAAACAGAGCCATGGTACACAGGATTTTTATGCTTACAGCCTAAACAGACATACTTGGCATGTGGCGGGGGCTCCCTGGGACTGCCTCTATACTTGGGGATGGTCAACCCACATGGGAGACAGCTGCCCAAGGCCAGGGACATCACTCCCGCCCATTCTGGAGCGCTGGCTGGGCTGTGTAAAAGAATTTACCCTCTGGGGAGGGAAGGGGACCCTGCTAGGGGCTATTGGCAGACTGCCCAGCCACAGATTCATGGAGCCCTGGAAGGGTGCCTGTCCTTTC
The DNA here is from genome assembly GCF_040938575.1 of Ambystoma mexicanum. Classification (NCBI taxonomy): domain Eukaryota; kingdom Metazoa; phylum Chordata; class Amphibia; order Caudata; family Ambystomatidae; genus Ambystoma; species Ambystoma mexicanum. The sequence continues at coordinate 674,122,826 of NC_090931.1, forward strand.
ACAGAGTAAAAAGCTGCAACGCAGGCCAGCCAGAACTTCAGGATGGTTGGAGGTGATGCCTCCGGCCTTGGGCGCCTTGTCTCCCATGTGGGTCGACTGTCCCAAAGTCCAGCGGCAGTTCCGGGTAGCCCTGGGCAGGATCCCCATTCCTTCCCGCAGGTGACATTTGTAACGCAGAACAGCCAGAGGTGCAGTCTGGGCTTGCGGACGGTCAACCCACATGGGCGACAGCCACTCCCAGGGAAACACCAATGTTATGCTGGTATGGGGGGCAATTTGTGGCCTGACCCTGCAATTGTGTACTAGCCCACCAAAATACCTCCCCAGACGGCCCACTCCCGCCCACAGCAACAACAATCCAGCCCCAGTCCTACCCACCCCACTGACAATGGGCCCTGACTGTATAATAATAGAAAACAGAACTCACATAATGTTGCAGCTGCTCACGTAGAAAAAGCTGGAAACGAAACAAAAAACATTTGTCATCTATGGTCACCCCAGCAAAAAGCAAAATCATAACTACTACTCTCCGATCACGGCCCCCATTTCAAGCCATCCCTAGTGGTCTACTGACCCTCACCCACCAGTAAAAATACATTTGCCCCTTCCTAGGGGCAGATTGCAAGATTTCACTAGCAATATGTCCCCAGGGAGGGGTACATGAGAGGCCCTCACATCCATTTGGGGTGGGGGGGAGAGGGCCACGCCCCTTCTCATTACCTAAGTCACTGGTGGTTTAGGGTGCCCCCCCAAACAACATTTTTTTTATTTGATTATTCTTTGTTGTTGACCCTACCCTAGAGGCTGATGGCCACTTTACTGTGCCCATCTGCCTCCAGGGTCGGCAAAACGTACTGCCCCATGCTTGTGGGGGCTGTGCCAAGATTTCTGGTGGTCTCTTCCCCCACCCCAAATGGATGGGGGGGCATATCATGCCCCCAGGGAGGGCTACATGAGGTGCCCCCCCATCCACTTGGGGTTGGGGGGAGGGCCACCCCCCTTTTCATTTTACAAGATCACTGGTGGTTTAGTGTATCCCCACCATTCCGCCCCTTCTCCCGCTCCCACTTGAACGTGCTGCCCCATGCTTTGGGGGCTTGTGGGAGAGGGCCGCTTACATTGTACCCCTCCACTTCACAAACGGACCCATGGTGGTCTAGTGGCATTGCTGGGCGCGGATCGAGCGAACTGTCGGGGCTAGTGTCCTCTTTCCAACGACACCTGCCTTGATCTGAACGGCATAATAATGCCAGATCGAGGGAGAGAAAGGTGGACACTCAACTTCTCTTTTCACTGCGGCAGCCGAAAATGGCTGCCGCGGTGAAAATTACTGTTTCACGTCAGCATGCATTATGCATGCTGACGTGAAACTGAAGGAAATCCAACTCCCGGGCCTTGAGGAGGAACCTCCTCCTCACAAAGCCCGGTGGTTGGATTTCACTTTTTTGTGTGATCCCTTTCTAGGGATCGCACAAAGTGAAGTGCCAAAAAGGATGAGCTATCCCGTCCTTGGCAACACAAATGTAATGCTAAGGATGAGATAGCTCGTACTTGGCACTTAAGGGGTTAAAAATGTTAGTAGTTTCTCCTTTGCTTCCCTACATTCATTCATACCACTTTTCGCACCCTAAGGTATACTTTTTTACTGCAATGCCTTTTCTTGTTTCATATGGCTGTATGGTTATAAATTAAATGCATTCTTGCTGATCTGGGTAGTTTTCCTCGCTTAGGGGCTCATTTTGGGTCTGACAGTAATACAGCGTTAATTCCGCCTCCGCAGAATTACAGTGGCTGCCGCGGCGTCTCGCAAAGTCACAGCTATATCACAACTTGGCAATCACTATTGGGAGTAACAGTACTTCTGTCTGGCGGAATTGCCACCGAAACTGAGTTCACAATGGTAATTCCACCTGTTACTGCCGTACATTCAGTGCTAATTCTGGCAGCAAAATTACCGTAGGCGGGAATGGCGTAATTGCCGGAACGGGAAACCTGGAAGTGTCCATTTTGAAAACTTCAATCCGCTCTGAATGCACCACTTCCTGTAGCCATCCAGATCCACAGGAGAGGGAAATAATTTCCCATCAAAAGTCTAAGGGGAAGGTGCCTGATGAGGCCCTCCAGCTTATAGCGATTTTAAGATCCCGTGAAATGCAGCGAAAAGAGCAGGTTTTTTTTTTAAAAGCCTAAAACTGATAAAACAACCATTTAAAAAAAAAAAACTCAAGTGGACCGTTTCTCATAACTTTTTGGGACTCAAGAAATGAAATGCGCAAACACATTTGATCACTTCTGCACAAAAAGAGCAGCCCAAACCACAACAGACATCTGAATGGGTTCATTTTATATGCGCTCATTCAGATGGCCTTTTTCACCCCTTTTGCGCAAATCAGGGGGCATTTCTGCGCATTTAAAAGCACACCCCAAATTGACCAGATGCGCTTTCAAATGTGCAGAAATTGTAGGCAACCCTATGCGCCTACTTTGAATAGGTGCACGGGTGAGTGTCTTTAATGAGTACTCCAATACTTTATTTTAAGTGCAACAGCCACTGTCTCTTGCATTTCTGTTCCTCAAATGGGATAGAAATGTGTTTTCTTGGGCCGCATTTTACAGTGGCAGGCTCAAGGGCCCATCACATTGAAATATGCGGGAAGCCTGTAGAACATTGTCAGGAGAGCGCTTCCAACACAAACGTATTCAATGCGGCTGACCAGCGCATCATTTGCGCTACAGATTAGCTCTGTTGAAATGTACAGGTCACCTTTGAGAATAAGGTGACCTGCTCATTTACAAAAATGGGTTATCTAAAAGCAGCATATCCTCTGCTCTATTCTTAGATGACACATTTTTTGAGCGTCTGGGCCAAAATCTGCAATTTAAATTCTTTTTTAAATGGTTACAATATTAGAGTGAAAGGAAAGAGACTGGGAGTGGTGGGTGAGCTGTCCAGTGGTAAACAAGAAAGCAGAGGGAGGGCAGTGGGCAAGAGAGCAGAGAGGAAGCAATGGGGCGGTGGGCCAGAAATCAAAGCGGGAGCGGAGATACAGAAAGTAGAGGGAGCATGGGCTCAGGGGGAGCAGTGGGCCAAAAGCTGAGAGGGTTGGCTGGAAAGGGACAGTGAGCTGCAGATTGGAAGAAAGGATGAGGAAGAGTGCGATAGAATGGGAGAAAGGATGCATGATGCAGAAATATCCCAAAATAATTAAAGACTGAATACTGGGAGGAATTGGGGAGTGTAAGGTGTGAGTTGGAAGTATGATTTGGAGATTGGCAGGGACTGGAGAGTGCAAATTATGACTTGGCTGTATGACCAAGCATGTGAGTGTGTATGTCTGAGCGAGAGGTTCAGGAATACAAGTTGTGATGGGGGAATTGGCGAGATGTGTGAGGTGTGTTGGTGAGAGAGGTGTGTGGGTGTTAACATAGAAGCAGAATATTTTCAGCATTACAATTAATAATATTAAATAGGCATGCACACTAAGCCAAAAAACATAGCCAAACGAACACTGTTCTGCCAAGCTAGAAACATCTGTGACTCTTCCTATTAAATAGATACAAAAGGTACCAATATTAACACCTGGCTCTCTTGTAGCCTTGCACACTCCCTCTTTCCTGCAATGTGCCAATCTTGCACCCTCCAGTCAATAAACAATGTGCTGCAAAAATGCTGCAATAAATTGAGATTTGTGTCGCAAAATGTGCCGTTTCATGCCGCAAAATTTGCCATTTCATGCTGCAAAATCCTGGAGGTTCTACCTGATAGGCTGAGGAAGCAGAGGTTCAGTGAGGTCGAGCAGCAGGTCCTCACTGACGAGGTGGTGGCCCATGCCGATGAGTTATATGGCTCCCAGCAATGTAAAACATCTGGGCAATGGAAGTCATTCATCTGTTCAGGCATCTGTGACAAGGTCATGGCTGTAGGCGGACAAGGAGAGAGGTGAAGCAAAGGCTTGTATCAGGCTGGGGCACAATGAAGACCTGAAAACAGGATCACACGCACAAGGAAAAAAGTGCCCTATAGCAACAGTCGTCAATTAGATTCAGACAAACATCTACTAATATTCATTTTTTTCTTAATTCAAATGCATTTTGATTGAAAAGAAATTCAAAGAAATAACACAATCCTAAATCATGTAGTTAAAACACAATCATAATTACAACCCAGGAGTTCCTATCCCAGAGTACCAAAAATGCTCCCACACACTGCTCAATATAATAAGCACTCCTAATCACATTTGTACCACACACACGCAATATGTTAAACGTAATGAAAACACAGACCAAACAGAGGGAAACAAAAAGAAAATAGAAAAATATGTACAATTTCCAATGTTCTTATTTGCTACAAACAGACCATGTAAGCATCGGTCCTATATTACAAATATCTTAATTCACAAAGATCCATGTATTCAATGTCATTGTGGAGGTTCGCTGTCTGGTGAGCTAAGAAAAAACAGACTGTAGCCAGTGCAGACCTCGACCCATAAACCAAAACCGAGGATGAAACGTGGGCAGAATCAGAGACGTGGGTACTTATAAACCGGTCGTGGCATAGTGCTGGATGTCAGGGCAGGGCATGCACCATGCAGTAGTGTGTCGGGACCCAGGCAAGGGTTATAAGGCAGGCTCCTAGGGCACCTACATTAACCCTAGTTCATGACGTGACACTGATTGTGCATGTAGAATAAAGGAAATCTTGCTCTTCCCTGTGTGATAAAATGCAAAGGTGTCCCGGGGCAATGGATATATGAGCATTGTCCCCTCGGCATGCGGCGTGTGGTGAAGCAACGCCAACCCCAAACTGCTGACCCCAAGGCTGGGGAAACGGAGCTTGGTGACAGCCCATTTAGGGTGGTGTACCAAGTGATAGTAAAGGTTATCACAATAGTGAACACTTGGCCGGGAGTTTGCCTGAGGCAATGTATCACTCGATCTGGCTCCAAGGGCTGGAAAATGAAAGCAAATAGCTGATACTATAGTGTCTGAAATGCATCAATGAGCATGCTGCTCCCAGTCTGAAACTAAGGAAAATGGCCTGTCTGTGGGAGTGGCATCCATGTGTCCAGAGTCTACCCTGTGCTGCTTCTGTCATCTGGCGTCGCCATGCAGATCAGACGCAGTGGTCAGCTGGAGCCGTTAACTGGAAAATGCGATGAAGAGCGACTGTTGCTTGCATGGTGTAACAAAATGACCCGATGTACGGTGGTCATGCTTGTTTTCATAACTGGCCTAAGTGATGGAGGAACGCGTACCTACATAATTTCGCACTGAATTCAAGAAAAATGCTCCTGGCGGTCCTTGAATTAGCCTAATAGGCTTTCCTGTTGGCCATGGTGCACCAAGGTATCACCCCAGTGGTAGATGGATTGTAAAGCACAGTATCGTGGCCGCTTGTTGTGAAAAGTGGTCAACAACAGTAAGGAAGGACCACAATAACCCAGTGAAAGAGAAACAGGGCCGTAACTTGTAGAGTTGAGAAGGAGCCTCTATGGCTGCCATCCTACTTGAGTAAGCTCCAGAGGTATCATAAAGGGGATCTGGTGACTAATTTAATAGCAAAGGCCACTGTAGGTCCTCATTTAACCCACTAATGTGTGTTTCTAAGCGGTGTATCCAATGTTGCTCCAATTTTAGTAATCTATTGCCAATCAAAAAATTCAAATTGTCATTCTGTATTTCATCAATAATGGTCCAAGTGATGTCGTCAGCAGTATGTTGGGCTTGCAAAAAGTGAGAGACGAGCGATATTGACTCTGTTCTTGTTTTGAATACGCAACCGATGTTTGTTAATACTTGTTAACACTTTCTTGGTTGTCATCCCTATGTACAATAAGTCGCAGGGACATTTAATGCCATAAATGACATTCTCTGGCTTTGAAAGTTCATAAATGTCCGTAGTTCCCAAACAAAGTTGTGGTGAGTAAAGGTCATGGCCCGGGAAGTGAATTGGCAAGCACTGCAGTTTCCACAGGGTTGGTGGGCCACCAACGGTTCTGTTCTGAGTTGCCAACCTGCATGTAAGGTGTTTTGTCATGAACCCAGGTTGGGTGGCTTGAATCTAGAATGGACCAACCTATCCCGAACATTCCGGTGGCATTTCAAAGCAAACAGTGGTGGTCCAATCGTGCACCCTGTGCTGCCCACTAAATTCTAATATTTCTTGTTGAATTGTTTGATCTTGGTTGTCTGTCGGGAGAAAGTTGTGACATAGACAATGAGTTGCTGTTCTGGAGCCTTTCTTTCGAGCAACCAAAAGTGGATCTCAATTTGTGCATCGTGCTCTTTTTGCTACTTGCTTGATGGATTTTCGGGGGTAGCCTCGGTCTATTAATCTACCCATCAGTGCTTGTGCATGCTGGGAATAGTCTTCCAAATATGTACAATTCTGCCGAATTCTTAAGATTGGCCATATGGTAAATTATCCTTCAAGTCTTGAGGATGCTGACTGGTATACATTAGCAAAGTATTCTTATCTGTTTCCTTGCGGTATAGACTGGTGTAAATCTTACCCTGATGTTGCCCGATATTTAAATCCAAAACAGGAAGGGACATTTTGTTAGACTGACTACAAAAAACTAATTTGAAATCCTGCTGATTTAATCCCTCCATGAAAACGTTTTGAGTTTCACCTTGCCAAATGAAGAAAACATTGTTGATGTATCGTCTCCATTGTCTGATTTGTTGTGTTAAAGGGTTGTTGTTCAAAATAAATTGTTCCTCAAAGTCAGCCATGTAGATATTAGCCACGGATGGTGCAAAGGGGGTCACCCATGGTGACTCCCATGTTTTTGTGGGAAAAGTTAATTATTGAACTAAAATAAGTTGCATAAATCTATATATAAGGGTTCTAAGATAAAGCCAGCTGGGGTCAATTGTGGCGCTGGCAGATTTTCTCATCTAGTTTGAATTATGGCGAGTACTTTGTCTTGGGGGATGTTAGTGTATAAGGCAGAGATGCAGAGATGTCCAAGGAAACAAGTAAATCCCTTGTGGCGTCAAAGTTCTGGCCCTCAAAGGCATTAATGGCAGACGTCGTATCTTTGAGAAAGGATGGGACCCCTTCTGCAAATTCATGCAAAAAGAATTCTAAATATTTACCAGGTTCCAGAATAGATCCACGTAGCGAGACTATTTGACTCCCTGGAGGGTTTTCCACTTTTTTGTGGATGTTGGGTAAGGCAAACATAGCCAGTGTCCGGCAGTCGTCTGGTGTTCGGAACATGGCCTCCTCAGTGGACAAAAAAACAAATTCTATTGCCCTCGCACATAAGGCCTGGAGGTGGGCTCTCAATTGTGTCGTTGAATCTGCTCCCATTCTCTCATAGTGGTGCGTATTATCAATCAAAGCCAGAACCATGTTTGTGTATTGTTCCTAAGTCATAATAACTATGCCCCCGCCTGTCAGCCGGCTTGATTATGATATTTCTGTTGGGAGAGACTTTTCAATGCATGAGCTGTTACATCTGCCACCCTGACTGTCGTCTGACAGATGGTGAGGGAGATGACCAAGAGCATCTCGGCTTTTGCCGAGGCAATGCAAGCAAGCATGCTCTTGACACTCCAATGCATCCAGGGTCCTGAGTTGGATAAGTCCACCTCCGTCACCCAACAGAGGGATCTTTTCGCAGCACCCCAAGGTGCTGCTCCGTGTGCCATCTTGCTCCAAAGGTGCCAGAGGAGACTTGTAAGGGCAAGAGGCAAGTGCACATGTGTTTAATTCATGACGTAACTATATTTACAGAGGTGCGTAGCATATGAAGATCAATGTGCTAAAAAAGAATTGTGCATCAGTTCTTGCCGAACCATATGTCCCTCCCTACCCTCTTCCCGCCCACTGCATGGCAGCGCTTCACCCACGGGCAGCGAGTCCTCCTCTTCTGGGGTGTCATGTCTTCATTAGGGAGATATTCTGACTGAGGCGAATGTTGTTCAGCATGGCACAGGCAAGAACAATTCGTCCAACCTTCTCTGGCCTATACATTAAGGCCCTTCCAGTCCGGTGTAGGCACTGGAAATTAGCCTTCAAAGGGCCGCTCGATGCAGAGCCTGGTCCGGACGTGTGCCTTATTGTAGGCCACCTCAAGTGGTGTCTGTGGATTCCGCATGTGTGTCATCAGCTATGGTACGTGGGGGTATCCAGAGTCAACTGCAAGGGCAAAGTGTCATAGGTGTCGGCCACAGGGAATTGTGGATGTGTTGCCTTTTACAACGACATGTTGATAGACACTCTGTGCATGCATATTACAAGTATTGTCGCACAACATGTCTTACCATCACAGCATGTGCATGTCATTCACTATGAGGGTGCTAAAGATTAACTCTCAGCAAAAATTATCTTGCAGCCAGCCATCCTGTCATCACATATGTCTTGTGTGAGGAAGGGAGAAAAAGAGAGATCATCTGCCGGCTCTAGGGATGAATTCATTGATTCACTTCTCTGCATAGCCAAAAAGGAAAGGAACCTCTCTCATGCATACATCATGGATTGTTATACACCTTTTAGGTGGAGGTAACTGCACTGGGTTTTTTGGTGGGTTTACCTCCCATTTTCAGTGATATATTTCGGCTGTATTTATACTTGTAATACGGCAGAAATACCGTTTTGGATCTCAGTGATAATTCCGCCAGCGGAATTACTGCCGGGGTTGATTCAGCCACATGCTGGTGCTAATTTCACCAGTGCTAATTCTGCCAGGTTAATTCCGCTGGCGGAATTGGCACCGACTCATGATTCGGCGGTATGGTAAAAGTGGCAGCAATTCCGTTACTACCACTTTTACAATATACGGCCAGACTTATAATGAGCCCCATAGTCTTTCTATGTGCCAATGATAGCTTGAGAAATAAATAACCGGGATACTATTCATCAGTTCTAGGTGAGCGCACTTTATTACACGGTGTGATTGTCCTGTTAATTGTATTGTCATAGTCCTTTCTCTATCCTGTGGTCTCTTTTGCTGTCCGTTAATGTTTTTAAATGCCAAACAGAGAGGCCTATGATTGCTTTCATATCGTTCAATAACCTCGAACTTCTCTACGTATCCCCAATCTTGGGCTAGGATTAGCATACTATCTATCCTGGATAAACTGTTATTACCAAATAAGGTGTTTTTAGCTGGTTGATCAGTTGTGCTTCTGCCGTTACATGCCCTTAATTCCTGCTCAGACAGTGGGCAAGCAGTTCCTATTGTCTGCCCGTGCATGCTGGGCAGATACTCAGCAACTAGATTTGATGTCCCAGGTGATGTCTTGTTCTTTACACAGTTAGTCTAGTTCTCCGATTAGTTTGAATTGGAGATTAAAATCCCCAACCACTATTATGTCTGCCAAGTTAAGATCATGTGGAGTAAATTTTCCACTGCGTCCTTGTATTTGATCAAGCACTTTTGATTTGTTTTTGTTATTTGGTCTGTTATAGATATTAAACAGGAATATCCGGTGGCCTGATTCTGCATGTATGTCTTAATGTTGCAGGCTGGGAGATCCTGTGTGATGTCCTTTTACTTCCCAGTTTAGATCAGAGTCCACCCAGGTCAGCAAGCCTCTGCTTGACCTCCCTCTCAAACTCTTTATGGCCGGTATATAATGTGATGATGCAAATTAATATGTCATTACCAACTTCTGCCCCGGTCTGCCCCATTACCACACGGGCGAGAAATGTTACAAGCTGAGACAGCCTTAACACCCATGAACCATGAGGTGGTTGAGAATATGAATTAAACTGAGCTCCATGAAACAATATGCTTAAATAAAATGAATGTACATGTAATCTACCACAATGGATTAGTTAGGTTTTGCAACACAATTAAGGACTAAAAGTAGTTTGTAGAATGCACTAATAGTGCAACACAGTACACAAGGACAGGACGTTCCGGTGTACCAAGAAAGGAACTCAATACACTGATAGGGCAATTGGATTGTTGGAAGATAAGATGCTGAATACACAGGCAGGGACACCATCGTATGGCAGACATAGAGGATGTAAAGACGCGGCTATAGGTCGCCAATATGGATGCAGGCAGACAGAAGTGCAGCCCTTTTCCTAAACGCAGAGGCCACAGCAGGTCTCGGAATCAGCAAGGCCCCAGAACGCAAGATGCTGAATTTATAAAAACAAATGTATTCTAGAAACTCGTGCAGAGCCCACACAGTAGCTCATGGCCAGAGCCAAGGTCAGGAACAAGGAAGAGAGTAATAGATTAACTGAACATAGGCACAAGAGGTTTTCCCCCCTCCCCCAATTATGGGAAAGAATTGTGCTTTGGAGGGGAGTTGGTTCCTGGTCATCTGAATTGAAAAAAATGTGCTATCACTACAGCTACCAGAATTCCTTGAGACTGAAATGGAAACTAATCAGTAACACCTGAAAAGAAAGACTGCCTCTGTGAAGATTGTTAGGGACATGAAAACGCTTGGAGGAGAATATCAACTGAACTGCAGCAGGTATACATGACTGGGAACTAGAGTGCGCGCCTCACCTTCCTTTTTCTACAAGATTACAGTTCCCAGGATGAGAAGCGATAGACTTCCAAGTTAATTCATTTTATTAAGGGCACGAATAACCATTGATATCCAGGTGCATGAGATCAGTAAGCCGAAAGACTTTATAGAAAGGTAACTGACTCGCTTCCCAAGGGGCCACAAAGAACAGAACATGCACATCAGTATTAGCTAAAACCTTAATAAATAGAAGGAAATTCACTCTCAAACATGGTACCCTAGCACGTGATCCAGACATGAGGAACACTGGCTATTCATTATGAGCCAAGCACAGAGAAGACACCTGCAGAACTCCCTCAGTACACGCTGTGAAAAACCAGAGGGTGTTCATAACCTAGTCCCCGGGGATCCCATACTCAGGTAGCCACTGAAACGCCATTGCTTTTGGATCCTGACCCTGGGGGTGGACAAGCAATGGAGCATCCCCTGGGTATGGAGTCCTCGGGGAGTATGGAAGAAACACCTGATGAGACATGGTATCCCCCTATTTCCACATCCCATCTAACCCCTATCCCTGCTTATTTTATGGGGAACTAAAGCTCCCATAATTCCTCCCCACGTTACATTGGCAACACTACTGAACTGAGGAATATGAGGAATAAGGTCAGGCAGATTACCTCTACTGACTTACCCTGACTCTGTCCCTGTAATGAGGCCAGGCAGAGTCAGGCATGTAATCCTAACTATATACACCTACTAATTGTTAACACTTCCGCTGATACGAATAAAAGGTGGTGCGCACAGGCACACAGTGAGCGAGGCTGAGTACGAGAAGGAACAGCTCTTTCAAGGCTGAAGGGAACCAGGCAATGGAAGTCAGAAGGCCAAGAGGCTGATCTGCAGTTACGAATATGGAGAGAGAGCCAGGCGAGAGAGAGCCATAAGCGTTCCAAGACTGAAACTGAGTGAGCAGAATAAAGAAACCTTCAAAGTACTTGAAAGCAGCCTGCGACCATCCCCGGTGAACAACATAGTTGGGGAGGAGCAGAGGAGGCATTGGACGGCCTTGACTGCTGTATGAAGTGCGTTGATGAAAGAAGGCTGATTACACAACCTGTGAGCAAAAGTAACTGTAACTCAAGAGTTGAAGGTTGCACATATGCCGATAAAACGCGCATTGACTGAATCTCTAAAAGTACCCAGCATAGATCAAACTTTGCCGTCTAACTCCAATCTTCATTTGGTGAAAGACATTTTAACACACAACTTGGACTTTACTGTTTCTACTACAACAATGAAATGTCACATAAACAAGGTGGTACAAAAAAAAATAGACTAGATCTCGTAGCCTGAGCAATCCAGAAACTATTTAATGGGCAGAAAGTCATGTCTGTTCTAATCGCAAAAGAAATCAAGATTCAGAAGTTCCTCTTATGTGCAATATTTCCAACAATATATCTCAGAAGAACCTTGCCCAATCGTTTGATTTTATTGAAAATGATAGAAGAAATGCATAGAAAAATGAGGAGCATGCAGGATTACCAGTAACCTTCTTAACAAGTCCTTAACCAAAAGAAGACATTGTATTGAAACCATCAGATAATTATGCTGTGAATAATACCCCTAACGAGAATCCCCCAAATATTAGCTCGTTGAGAGCCCAAGATTCGACTTAATCCGCATTGAGTTTTGTCCTAAACTCCTTATTCAACGTCTTCGAATCTTCGACAGAAGAGGGACATACCTACGCAGGTATCATCATGAAGATCACCAAAGAAGTGTGTAGCTGTGATTCTACACTAACTGGAGTAAATAATGCAATGCACGCTCACTTTAAAGAGTTTGTAGGCCAGATGTCACAGATTTAAAAAAAACCAGACAAACTCCACTAAAATCCTCACTGAAGAATTGTGTATGCTCAAAAATAATTAGAGCTAATGTGGTCTGATATCAAAACGATTTGCGATGCACAAAAACCAGTGGATTACCTTGATACAGAACAACTAAGTTCAGCTATTAAAGAAAAATTCACAAGTGATGACCCTCCGCTGTCTGCTTCAACACTAGAGGAATACATGAGACTGGCCCAAATTGCAGATGAATTAGACCAAAATCTGTCCCAACTAGCATGTCCAGGAAGTATCTCTTTAAACACTGAGAGCAATATACCAATTGCAAATAATAATCTGCAAGTGCAAGAAGACGACATTATAGTTTTACATATTCCATCGGACGAAGCAGGTGAGTGTTATAAAACACCAATAAAAGTAAACAAATCTAGCAGAAAACGAAAAAAAACACCCAACTAAAAATTGTTCAGGCCGCTGACCCACATTGTTCTTCGAAAAATCAACAAAATAGGAAACAAAAGCAAACGAGTAAAAGGAACTTTTTGAAGGCGCTACTAAATGCGAAAACAAATAAGTCCTCCAAATGAGCAAAATCTGACTCTGGAAAAGTAGATGAGAAATCAACGGCAGAGGGTCACTGCTCTATTCCAAATATTCCACTTACTGTCCCTGTGTTTTCATCGCTCATGGGAACAACACAAAAGGCAGATGTGGGGTCACAAACTGACAAGCTTGTGCAATTTGAAAAAACACAGCCAAAAGTTCTGAAATTAGCTCCAATTTTCTGCAAGGCGAACATTAAGAATTCAACAAGCACCAGCTTACAGCTCAATCCTAGTGCACAAATTGAAGTCATTAGCAAAAGTACTGAAAATGGCTCCAATTTTTGGCAAAAAAGCAATACAAAACCAACGGATACCTGTACACAGTCCAACTCTGGCGACAGTCAAATATCTAAACTTAAAGAGCCTGAGGAAATAAATTGAAAGATAACATCTCCAGTAAGGTCCGAGATCAACATAGACAATACTTGTGCAACTATTTCAACTAATAAACCCTTTGCCGCTCAAAGTGTGGTTGAAACAAACAAAAGAAAACAAAGACAAGAAAGCTCTGAATCTCAGTAATATTGTTTTGTACACAAAAACAATACCAGACCTTATCTATTTTCATCTAATGATATAGATAGACTATCTTTTCCATGTGACAAATTAACCAACATTGCAGAACTAATTCTGAGAACAAATGAAGGTGCTGAAGCACTGATTGCTTGTTCCAATGACCTCAAAAATGTAGGAGTTGAAGCACATACAACAATGCCTCTGCTGAGATATCCACCCACCCTTCCCCCGCCCGAAGCACAGACTCTGCCCCTACTCTTGTGAGATCTTCTGTATGTGATCAACAAATACTTGAACTGGAAACAATTTGATCAAATGGAATAAGTGCAGTACATACTGGAAAAGAACATTTTAACCTGCTGTCTATTCTTCCTGAAATGATAGTACAAGTTTTTCAATGGTTGGTGTTACGCAGTGCTCCAGATAAGATTTTGAAGTGGGAGTATTTTACTCTCCATTTTTAAACTTTGAGAGTAAATGTGATTTTAAGAGAGTAAAAATGACTTTTCTCCTTCACAAGAGAGTAAAATGTATGCGACATCCAGCCTACGTGTGAAAAAACTGTATGGAAATCATTACTATGTGGCAGCTTTCTGCATTGTGACCCAATACACCTTTCATTATTTCTGGCCATTTGATCTTTGCTGTATATATTTAAATGTTGAAATCACAAAAACATAGCCACTTATATAGTAAAGCATACATGAAGTTGTATTGTGTGTTTTGAGATTCGATAGCAGAATTGTCTTTTGATGTTTAATGAAAGACCTAATTTCCTGGAGCTATTACTACCTAGTGGTATGCCAATGTTATGATACAACAGCGCAGAGAGGGAAGGACTCCATGCTAAATTCTATATCTAATCTAGTGGTCAAATCGTTATTTATATAGCTCTTTTGGCAAAGTGCTGTACATATAACATATTTATCACAATTACCACCAAACCAAAGTTGGTACTCCTTTATCGACCTCGAAAGGATGAAAGGCTGAGTTGGACTTGCCGGGATTCGAACCCGCAACCCACATATCATGCAGAGATTGCAGCAATGAGTGCTCAACCGGCTGAGCTATCTTATTGGCTAACATCCTTCATAGGTTGGTTAACCGAGTATCGACTGAGGTATAATGATCACAGTACTTAGATGTATGACAAACCATTTATGAAGCGCTACATAAAGTTAAATACCTATCTGGATTATCAGAGGGACAGGTTTTGCTGAGTTTCTATTTCAATTACCAATGTAACTTTCATTTGTGTGATTTTGAACAACAGCGCTTGCACTTTCTTGAGAGTCAGGTTTTGGATGTTTTATTTGTAGTCTTGAAGATTTTAGAGGCTAGAACACCTGTGATCAGTGTAATGACAATTACTCACCCTCGAGCAAAGACTCTGCTGCCATTGGCCATGTATAGTAATGTACCCCACTGACTGCAAGGTTGAATGGATGTAAACTAGACTGTGCATAGTCATCATTTTACACACTGTTTTTATAATTAGACTGTAAATTAAATTAGAAGTGTAAAAATGATCTGCCTCTGCATGATTATGCACACAGCACCAGAACTCTGAAAAATACAATTGTGCAATACTGGTTTGCTTTCACTGGGAAAAAAGCATTACTTGTTAAAAAAAAAAAAAAAAAAGTATTCTCAATTGCAACTTAGTTTTCCATCTTGTTAATTATACAATCCTAAAATTCTAGGAAAACATGCACAGTGCTTCTGAAGCTGAATGGAAAGAAACCATTCCTTTTATCAGTGTGCAGTTTATTTTTTTGAAAGGCTTCAGAGAAATACATTTTGAGACAAAGGTGGCTTGCAACTACATCCATGTAGATACAAATCACAAGAAGCCTTCTGGTTTCTGTCAAGTAACCTGACCTTTGCACTGCCTCTGCTCTAAACCTGTGTGTAAATGTACGCAGGAAAATTATAAAGCTGGCGTATTTACAAGATTTTCATGCGTAAAAGGGCCTGGTACTCGCCTTATCTGGAGCCCTGGATGTTAAGTCTCTAGGCTAATAATCTAATCAAGCTTTTATGTTGGAATACTAGAGGACCTTCCTCATTCAAGTACAAGGAAATTTCTGAATCTATATTCAGGGTTTGATCTAGTTGTACTACAAGAAATATGGTTAAAAACCGATATATACTTGTATGGTTTCACTATAATCGCTCAACATGCAACTAGTTCTAGTTTGGGGTGACCATCTGGCGGTTTATTGATCATGATTCGGAACATAATATGGCATAACATTCAATGTATAAGTGATATAATTAAAGGTATTCTTGCCGTACGTGCCACAATTAGATGGGGTACATTATCGAAAGGAGTGCAGGTGATAAATGTTTATTGGAATCCTGTGCTAAACTCTTTGCCTATGTTTTTAGAAGATTTATCCCTCATTTTGGCTGAGTTAAACATTTGATTCCCAAATGATTTATTAATTATATTTGGAGACTTTAATGTCTGTTTTTAATCAATGGCAAGGCCTTCATCCTGGTGTTTTCCGAGCGCTTAACAGGCCTTTTTGGACAGACGCAAATAAAATGACCTGTCCACCCACAGTAAAGGCAGAGGTTATTGGCCATCCACCTCTCCCTCTCCTCTTTACTCAGAGGGCCTTGTGTAGCTCCAATCTGCATTTGTTCTGTGTCGCAGACCGGAGTTGGAGACACAGCCTCTGCTTTGCTGGGTCGCATTTCGGGGGTCCTGCATTCGCCTAGTCTTCGTATCAGACGAGAGTCGACCTGTAAAACTGAATCCAAGAGCTCCGTAGAAACCGGACGGTATGGATGGAACCACCGACAAGGCATCTTTCAATTAATTGGAAATGCCTCCGTAAAATACTACTGCCTTTTTTGTTCAGGCCATGCGGTTTCTGCCGCTAGTTGATTAAAGTGGGCCAGATAAGACAAAAGGCTTTGCTTTCGTTGAGTCAAGGCCAAGAAATCCAGGTCTGATGCCTGTGCTTTATACCTAACGTCAACTACGAGTTTCATGGCACCCAATAAGGCATTGAAATTGTTTAAAGCGGGATTGTTTGTCTCCAAAATAGTGTTAGCCCAGGCAGCAGCAGTACCCTCCAAATGTGACAACACAAAAGCGGCCTTAGTGGTGGAATTGGGGAAAGCCAAAGGACAGCAAAGGAAATGGCAACCTGCACTGGTTGATAAATGTCCTGTAGGTCCTAGGGTCACCCGTGAAGAATTCTGGTGGGGCTAGTGGAAATGGCCCTGACAAAATGAGAGGGGTGAGCTCCGGGTTCGGTGGAAGGATACACACCGCACCTCCCTCGGGTAATACGCCACTCCTACCTGTTGTGATGTAGTTGCAAGCGATGAACCTACATGCAAAACTCCAGCCAGATTAGTTCGAAGACTTCAGGATATCCAGGAAGAAATGGAAATCCAGGAAAGGTCCCACAAGGTCTTCTTTGTATGTGAAACCTGACCCGGACGGCACGAGTGCGCGGTCTAGGGGCAGAACAGACAATGAGTTCCAGGATGCAGGAAGTCCCAAAGTAAGTCTCTGAATTGAAAGCCTGAAGAACAAAAAGTACCCAAAATATATATATCCAGGAAATAATCCAAGTTCAGTTCCAGGGAGCAAAAAGAAGAGAAAATCTAATCCAGGGGCAAAGAATACCAGAATCCTCAGAAGATGACAGCTGGCGAGTCCAGGTAGATGATCAGAATGATTACCAGCCACAGGGACAAAGAAACGGCAGTCCAGGAGACACAAGAGCCGAGTTCAAGGGGAGCCAGGAGATCAAATGGAGGGAGCGAGCATCAGAAGCAGTGAGGGGCAAGAACAATTGCAGCGTCCAGGAAACTGAGATGCTGAGGTCGGGGGAGCCAGGAGATCAATCTGAGGGGTCGAGCATCGGAAGCAGTGAGGGACGAGACGAAGGCGGAGTCCAGGAAAAAGAAGCCAGATGCTCGAAAAGGCAGGATGCAATGCAAGGGAAACAGGAAAACCAGAAGCTGCTTTGCCGGGCGAGCGCAATGGTTAATGAGCGCCGCCCGACAGGCTTTGTTTGCTTAAGGAGCAGTTCACGTGAGCGCTGAGAGCAGGACATGCTGGGGATTGAAGTCTGCAGTGAATGCTGGAGCTCCTGCGGCCCCAAACGCCACGACAAACGCCACAGACCTTGCTGCCTGGTGCTCAAGGAGCAGGAAACCTTCGGGAGCAGGTGGGACGTGACACCCAATCATCCCACACCCACTTGCAACCCCCTCCCATCCTCAACCCGAATCATCCCATTTCCCCAAATCATCCCATTTCCCACAGATCTTGTGGAACTTTGTAAGTAACCACTGTGGTGGTACACTATCTCCTCTAGGGAACTGCACTGGTCCATGACCTCTCTCCACTGAGCCACCTTTGGCATGTCCCCCAACCCCCACTTAGTGGCCAGGTCCCTCCTTTACCGGCCAGGCCGGTGCTTATCAACTGACCAGTACCTCCTGCATTCATCACCTCCTCCAAGATATGCAATAGGTTCACTTTGGGGCCCCTCGGGATCTCGCTCCCCTATAATCTGGATAATATGCGCAGAATCTTGTCCCAGTATGCCCGGACCTGGTTGCATGACCATATCATGTGGAAGAAGGACCCGTCCTCGCCCTGACACTTCAGACAAGTGGCACTGTCAGCCCTCCCCATCCTATGCAGGTTAACTCTCGAGTAATGGACCCGGTAGAAGACCTTTAGTTGCACCAAGCAAAGTCAGGTAGACATATTGAGTTCCCTAATAGCCATCTGGGCCTTCACCCATATTCTTCTTCCAATACCCATACGTCCTTCTCCCATCTGCATCTTCCGACCTCAGTCAACAATAGACCTACTGCTCGCTCTACAAATTAAATAAAGCGGTGCGTGCCAGGCTTGGTATGGGGGTGCGCTTCCCTGGTCGCTCTGACCCGAGGCAGAGCGGCCATTACAACCACTGTTCTCGGTTTTAACTGCTGTCAACTCCCGGGGCAGCATCCTTCGGAGACGCTCAACTGTGTCCGCCTTTACCTTTATATCAAACTGTGCTGTGGATGCCAACGGCATGCCTTCCGAGAGTCTCTAGTGCTGCTTAGGCTCACTCTGGGGATCTGACACCCCACCCACCCCAGCGCTCTTCCGTTCCTGTGGGTCCTGCTGCACCCGGTGTTCATTGGGTGCACCATCTTGACCCAGTCCCATACGTCCACTAGATTCCGGAATCCCCCCCCATGGACCAATCACCCAGAGGACCGCTGGCAAGATAATGGATAATGGATGTAAAGTCTGGGTGGGGGGTGTCTGTACTGCTACCCTCTATATGGCGGAGTAGAGGCACAGACCACCCCAGCCAAGATTCTCTATATGGTAGAATGAACAAGCAATCAAGGATTAAGCTCTCAGGAGGTGATGCAGGCTGGTTCTTAAGTACAGTGTAGTCCCCAAACCCCCACAAAGGAATGTCCACACCCTATGTTATGTGCTAACAGTTCTTTATATGTAAATAAGGTTCAAGATATATACACAATTAATAACACTTTGTACTCTGGCCATTCTAATATGGCAAATATATACAATGTCTATGTGGCACCACACTTAGCTATTGACTCCTTTAAAATGCATCAACTTCTGACAGTTATAATGGCATACAAATCATACTGTAATGGGCGATAGCATCGATCATAGGAAGGAAGGCAAGTTAGTTTAAACAATGGCAGAATGGTTCTCTTGCTACTAAGACACAGTTCTGGGTGAGGATCCCCCCTCCTGGGCAACCTGTAATAAACAGTATTAACAAGCCCAGTCCATTAATGTGAAAATAGTCTAGTTTCCTGGTTAAAATGTTCAACTACCCCAATGAGTTAGAGTTTCTTCGACGGTTCGTTGACGGATCCCTCAAGAGTGAACTCCCTTTAAAGCAGGAGCCACAGGGCATCGAGAGTCCTCATTAAATGTGAACACTGGCGTCGGGACAGCAGCGTCGATCTTCGCGGTGCTCCTTGACGATCGGGCAACACGGCACGACAGGCTTTCAACTGTTACGATAATCATCTGAAACCCAGTCGACACCAATGGACTTCGATGTCCTGGCGCTTTACTTCAAGATTTTTCAACGGATCCCGTCTATTGGTCAACAGCCTTTCGGGACTGACTTCCAGTGTGCCTCGATGAAGATCAGCTTCTGCACCATGTTCCCTCGTAGCTTTTGGAGAGGTCTCCTAGCCAGGACCTCTCTTGGATCTGTCCTCGACCGACTCAACAGCTTTTAGATTGGGTCGAAGGAAAGCAGCAGCAATTCTTATTCTTACAGCTGGGCTTCATGGATAAGCAGCTTCACATTTCAACTTAAGCTTCTGAACAAATTCGGAAGTGAGAGGTCCCCAGATATGTCCCTCATTCACACTGCTGAGCCAAGCTCAGTCAGCCAATCAGACAGGAGGGCATTCATTCATGCAGGCAGGCAGCCAATCGGGCTCACAACGTATTCAGGCCATTGCCTTCCACCCAGACACCCATAACAAGGAATGTGGATTGGGGCAAGCACCCAGCCTTTCAGCACACCATACTGCATTCATGTCAGTTTTCGGGCAGGGCTGTCTCATTCATTGTGTCACACACACAGAAACCAGACACCCATAACATGGAATGCATATTGGTCACATGCTCCATTCACCCAGGTCCCACCCCAAGGGTGTACCCACAAAATACAGTCACTGGGAAGGCTCCAGCCAGTCATGCCTGGACTTCCCCACAATACCATATATGGTGGTTCTTCCACCCAACAGCCAGTCAGGGGCAGGGACAGAGTCCAGGCTTCCCAGGTCTTTGGAAAAACAAAGGAACAGGTAATAGAAACCAAGAGGCCACAGGGGCCATCTTGCCTTCTATCAGGAATCCACTGGTTGCTATGGCAGGGCCTGGGTATCCCAAAAGGGAGGATATTCGGAGCACCTGTCAAATTCAGCATGGAGCTGTCACCAGCCCATACCCTGCTCTGTTGGCCACACACAGGTGCCCAAAAACCTACACTAGGGGCATAGGGTTGTATCCCCACCCATGGGTGCCATAAGGGTATCCCAAGGGTCTCTGTTCACCATTACCAAAAAGAGGAGGAGCTGCGCTGCCAGGAGTACCAACTGGACTCTGGTGCAGAAAATATCACAGAACACACATGATAAGGGAGTACAGGACAAGGACATGTAGGCCCTGCCCCTCCAATGCATTTCTATCATCACAATGGAGTATTTGACCCCTTTGACTCTTAGCTGCCGTTTAACTGCATCGTAAGATTGTCTGGCATTCTGACCGCTCTTGTAAAATCTCAGTAGATCGACTTCCTATTGCCATTCACTTCCATCACCCCTTTCTTCCGGGCACCCTGCAGATTGAAATTGTGGTCCCTATAGTTCAGCAGCCACGCAATCACCTGCTGGGGGGGGGGGTCTTGCCTTTTGGGGGTTGAGAGGGCAGTTCCTGCCCGATACCCTATGAGCCCTTTCGATGGGAAGAAAGTTAGACGGACCGCTCCGGCCGACCAATTCCTTGATCCAGCTTTCCAGGTGTAGTTCCATGGAGGGGCCCTCGATTTTCTCTGGCAAGCCGTTTATGCAAATGTTGTTTCTTTGCACCCATCCCTCAGTGTTGTCCATCCTCGCCTCCAATTGCTGTGGTTTCTGAGCCAAGGCCTGCACCTCGGCCAGTAGCGTGGCGGCTAGGCTGGCACACACAAGACTGGAGAGGGAGGTCATGGTCCCCAGGACCCCGCTGCAGGTGCTATATGGGGGGCTGGGATAGTCGCCCCCAATTAGGGTGATGTCCACTCCGTGTTGCACTAGCAGGCCCTGTATTAACAACCAAGATGTCCAATGTGGGGGCGAGGGTGTGTACACTCATAGGCCTGTAGCGTGATTGTGGAATCTTCCAGGTCTGAGATCCTTTTTCCGGTCGCCCCAGCCCTGCCATAGATCTTATGGAGGTCATTCACAGTAAGCCCACACCCAGCCCCACTGCATCCATCTTCCTCCCCAGTGTTGCTGTTGCTTCCCTGATGGCGGCCATAATGTTTTGTGCAGAACATTCTCTGCCCGTCAAGCCATCTGTTTCAGGTGTGGCTCTGGCTGTCTTTGCTGCACCTTGCCCATGCATCGCAAACTTATCTATCCACGGCTGGGCATCAATCGCCTTCCTTTCATGCTTGTCTTTGCCTTTCTTCATGCCTGCCCCGGCCCCATGGCGGGCCCACGCCTCTTCAAACACCAGGTATTCCCAGCTGCGCTCCTCGGTCTGCAGCGCACCCTCAGCGCTGCACCAGGCCCCTCAGACCTCCTGTCTCCGTGGACAGTGCTGGCCGCGTCCACTGTCCTGCCAGGGGTCACTCTTCCTGTGTGACAAGACCGATCACTGTCCACCACCACTTCTTCACGGCCCGCCACCAGAGCCCCCCAGAGCCGCAGTCCCAGGCTACCTACTGCTCCTCCCTGGGGAGCACGCTGCCTCGCCAGGGCCCCCTGGGTCACCTGACCCAACCTCCAGTCTCTGCTGCTCCTCTACTATGGGGGACGGGGGGGTGTCCATTCCCCACTCCTAACTGCTTCTCCCCCGCCCGCCACCTGCACTCCCTCACTGCACAGTCCTCTTCGTGAAACTGAAACTTGCACAAGCAGCCCCCTTAGCCGCTCTGACCTGGTCCACTGTGGCTGCCTGTCACTGCTGAGACTGCAAGCGACTTCCTCCAATGATCTAGCTGGCATCCCAGCCTGCCTCCACCGCTGGTTGTTGGGCTGCACTCAGTGAGCCTGCCGCTTAATCTGCACCGCAGGCCCGGTGTGTCCCTTTGTGTTGCCGCCGGTAGCTGGGTGGTCGGGTGTGCCCCGTTACCGCTCTCTGGGTTGCGCTGCCCCTTTCTACCATGGCATCATCCCGCCGGTGGCCATCTTGATCCTGCACTAGCTTCGGACGCCTCTGCCGCACTTCTGCTGTTATTTTCGGGTCAAGGTACCTTGACCCGCCTCTGCCTGCTGCCACTTTTCCGCTCCGTGATCCCACCTTGTGGCGATCACTTTTGCCCTGGGATGGCACTGAATTTCACTGCCACAGACCGGCCGGAGCAGAGCGACCAGGACTCGAGTCCTGCTTAAAGCAATGCTCAACAGCACCACCCACATTCCATTTTCTTGATCTCAGTTGCACAATACAGAATGTCACTGAGTATACAATACAACTCTGCCATAAGAAATAATGTTGCTCTCTCTTGGGGTTTAGTAGTGATATGCATTCACCCACCTCGCTGACCAGTTGCCAGGCTCTCCTCTACAAAATTTTAGGGAATGGTGCGGTTTCTGTACCCTATGCTCTCGTCCTGACGTCTCCAAGGCAGCCTAGGATCAAATGAAGACTATTGTATTCAATGTTTGAAGCTATTGGAGGAAGGCATTGTCGTCAATAAGTGAACATTCAAATATATGTAGGCAACCAAAGCTAAAGCAAGCAGTGGAATAAGAAATTGTTGAGTTAGAGTTGGTGACTGGTCCGAGTATGCTGAGAATCTATCTCTGGTGCATGTGATGTATAGATTGAAAACTGTGTGAAGCTGTTGGTATAAGGTTTATGAGTATAAAGAATCATATATCCTATAAAACCTGATGGTGTGAACTTAATATATCAGTAGTCAGTGTAAACTAGGTATGCCAGAAGACCGAGGTTCGTGCTACAGTCACCGTTCAGCAGAGTGCTCAGGCCCAACAAACCTTCCCCCGGCAATGACGGAAGACTCAGCAAGGGCGAGTTAGAACTGTCCTTTAATTTCCATAACAGACAGGGATCATACAAGAAAATGAATTTCCATCAATCACAGCTCCTGAGCGCGTGTCGCAAGTTTTTGTTAGCAAATGTCATCACAACTTGGAACCATTCACCCTAAACCAGGGTGTTGATAGGTCTGGAAAAGATCAGGGGCTTAGATAATGTCGGGACTGGAGGTACCCAGGGCTAGCTATAGCCTTTTGGTTGTAGCCCCTGAGCTTCTATCTGGGGCTACAACCAAAAGACCCGGGGTATAGCCCCCTAAACCCCTCCTAGCAACGCCTCTGTCCTAAACCTATGAGCCTATACTATTGGGTGGCTGCAGTGGAAGTGCCTATAGAAGGTACCTATAGATGTTAGCTTACTGGTCCTTGCTTGTCAGGTGGTCTCGCCTGAGACTTACCCAGAAACGATCTATTACATGGGTGCAGGGTTGCAGGACTACCATTGGCCCTTGCCCATTACCCTCCACCCTAGGATTTGCACTCCGTGATTTGCTGGAACAGGTCTCCTCAGGCTTGGGACCCCGCTCTGTTCTCAGCGCTTACTGTACATTCTGAAGTTGCTGAGAAAAACTGTGTGTTCCCGTCGTTGCCACCGATATATCCATTTAGGCTGAGAGAGTGCCTGCAGGTTGCAACGTTCTTCTCTGGGAACTGCTCCTCTTCCCACCACAGGTAAAAGGCTATTGTACGACTCGGCCACATCACGTGGGTGAGGGCCGCAAAACTAAGCTTTTTGGGCTGCAATTAGTGAGAATTTATTCTGCTATTTTGCAGGTGGCTCCTTGCCCCTTGAGCCAGGAATGTTCTACCCGCCTTTGTCCTTGGCTGCGAGCACTGGCCCTTTGCTTCGTGCTGCAGAGTCTGCATGTCTTCGTTCCTTGTTCTAAGGCCTGTGGCTCCGTGCATTTTCACTACAGTTGTTCTATTGTGTCTCTATGTCTATATATGTGTTATTGTATTGTTTTCTGTTGAGGCTAGTAGTATTCTGTACTTCTAGGTTCCTTATATGTGCCCGAAGTTCCATATGGTTAGTTGCAATAAGCGGCTGCAAGCTTGTTTTGTGTGACTCTTGCTCTCTTGCGTTTCTGCATTTCTGCATTTGGCTAATGAAAGAAATATAAGAAAGACTTTCAACAGTATGTGCATGTATCTGTCCTCTAGCTATAGAACTGTGTATGTATATTCTTTGTGTGTGTACGTGTGTGTGTCTGTGTAACTTCATGCAGGGATGCAAGTTTGCTTTGTGGTTAACATTACTATGTCGTGGTGTCCCTAATGACGTGAGTCCAGCTTGATATTTATCTTTAGTCAACCTGGTCCAGTGTTGAGGCACCTGTATCCACAAAGACGTCAGCTGGATTTGGTTTGAATGGTTGTCTAAGAGAATATCTTCTCACATATGCAGAATTTACTGACCCTCCTGGGGGCTGGTCAAACAGTGACTGACATCTCTCGTTCCTCAGTCTTTGGGCTGTCATGCGTATAGGGGTCACAAGGGACATTCCAGGGACCCTCTTTCAGTCCCCTCTCTGGTTGACCTGTCGACCACCTCTCCAAATCTATTCACCGTACCTCTTGGGAGCCATACCTTCGTTACTCCTCCAAAATGTCCATAGTAACTTGCATGGCCATCCAAAATCCATGTCATGTAACCGCATTCTCCTTTTGGTCTGCACCACACCCATTTAGCCCAATATTTCTTGTAGTCGTTGGAATCATTGAATACTCTAATTTCGAGAACAATGGACACGCCTTTATCTTTGTCCTTATTGTATTTCGGGCTTATACTGTCTTGTCCTCCTCACCATTATTGTCTACTAATATTTTCATCGCTACTGTTTTCTCTGTCTTCTTGCATTATGTCATGCCTCGGGGTCCTATGTGGGGACTGCCCTGGCATCTCTCTCAGCACCATATGATTTGCGCTCGTGAGCGGACCACAATTCTCAGCAATCCTCGCCCATAGGGCTCACGTGACGCGCATGTATAGTGCTTTCACGTCCTTGCGGTTTGTTATTTAATCCTTTTCAAGCCGCGGCACGGGTGCTCCTTAATTGAGTAGTGACCTGCTTAGTTTCCGAGTGCGATATATCCTGCTTTCGGAGTCAAGGTCGGTGCTTTGTGTTTTTGTCTGCGCTGTTGAGCCGCTGTGGCTCTGTCCTCCTGTTTGTTTCTCTGTAGATTTGTGGATTTGTGTGACTGCATTTCAACTCATTCAACTTATTCAACACATTTTCTGCTGGTGTTGAACATTGACTGCTGCGGGGGCAGTAGACTGGAAAGCTAGTGCATTTACCTTTTAAGGCTCAAGGAGCGCTTAGCCATTCCCCCTTGGACCCGGAAATAAAACACAGTGCACTGCACCCTTGCGGCGTGAAGCCAGAGTGCGCAGTCAAGGGCAGTGCTTCGTGTTTTTGTCTGCGCTGTTGAGCCGCTGTTTGGCTCTGGTTGGCGCAGGGACACTTAATTTTCATTGTGGGAAATGACTGCTACAAATCACTGTCCTTCGTCTCGTGGCCGAGATCATTAGCAGCTGCAGAAGGAGGTACGCATGTGTGCCTGATATTCTCTCTACGCTGCCCATAGGAAGAGCCCCTACTGAAGGTAACTCCTTTCCTGTGATAGAAAACTTTTACCAAAAGTACTTTGAAACTGTGTTAATGCTGGGAAAGTTTCTTCTGGCACTTTTTCTCTCTGTGCAAACATTGCAATTAAGGGGTCTTTAAGAACCAGCAATTCTAAGTGTGATTCAAGAAGGGTGTGCGGTGGGAATCATAGTGGCATCTGGAAACGTTTCACTGAGAAATCAATCTGTGAGTGCCCTTCACCGGTTTTCCACTTGTTTATTCTTACACCTCATCTGGGAACTCAAAACGTCAAAACTGGTATAAATATATCAGCATTAGAAATCATTGTTGTGCATAGCCAAAAGAACTTTAGATCTCATTCTTTTTTCTGCACTGCAACTTTCTCACGTGATAAAACCATGCCTCAGAATGAGACTTCGCAGTACACCAACTCTGGAGACTAACCTGGACCAGGACGGCTCTTACCTGGATCAACTACAGAAGGTTGGGGAGGAAACCAGCTCATCAGTAGTGAACACGTCAGCTCCACAACAGAAGAATAAGGAAGAATAAAAGCCCTGTGGGAAAAAAAGATCCAATGTTCAAGTATTGAACCCCAATCCCATTGGATTCCCCCCCCCCAAAGACAAAAAGTAAACAAAGCTGTGGTAAAAACTCAAACAAGTATTAAGATAGCCCCAATATTTCTGAGGAAAAAAAGAAACTAAGGCTGAAAAATCAACTCCAGATCTTGGAAACAGTTGGAGAGTGCTCAAAGATGCCTCTGAAACTAGCACCAATATTTGCAAAGCGGACAGAGAAAACAGTACCCATTTCTGATATAAGACCCCCTCAACAAACTATACAAGAGGGAGCGAGGAAGGTAAAAACAACGTGTCAAGGACACATGGAATGGCCTGGGGAAATATAGGAAATCGGAGATCTATACTGGAAGTGGCTCAACGGTGGGGCCTGAACTTATCCCCAATCAAGAACCAGCAGAAGTCCAGATTACAGAAGAGGCAGATTATACCACACCAAAAGTCTGGTTAAGACAGGCTACAAATCACAAAAACAAATCTCTCAGCAGATCGGTTATCCTTTCTTATCTGAACAAGGTCCCATACCTGTACCTCTTTGCAAGCGATATCATTGAATATGTTACATTTCCGCTTAAGAACGATCAGCATTATGTGGAAATTGGCTTGAAATCTAGAATAGCAAAAAATTATAGGATTGATTTGGGCCTGATAGGCCTTACGGTCTCTGAATCATTTGAAGGAAACAAATCAAGAGTCTCCCCTAACATGGAAAGCTCAGGGGGAAGAGCAGGAGTTAAGATGGGCGGCTCAGTCGGGGACCTGGAAAAGAAAGACGCAAGCCCTCCTCAAGGCTCAAATCAAAATAGAGATCTCTTAGCAAAACTCCCTGAGATTATCTCCCAAATAATCCTAAAATTGGGAACAGAGACAAACTGCCTTTAGGCAAAGTAGCCTGAAGCTGGTTTGCTGGAACACACGAGGGCCAGGCTTTCTGAAAAAGAAACAACTTAAAGAAGACCTTTGGGGACTCAATGATATTTTAATATTTCAGGAAACCTGGCTAGCACACCAGGTCGAGATTGAGGGCTTCACAACTCAAAATCTTCAAGCATCTCAAAAAATTAAAGGCAGACCGTCGGGGGAGGGCGGGCCTGTTACTTGCCTTTTAAAAATTCCACCTTTAAGTTCATCAACCCATTGTGTAACAATCTTTTGGGAATAGAAGCTTGTAAAATAGAGATGAAAACTAATGGTACTCGACTCAAAATGGTAATCATGAATATTTACTGGAATCCTGCCATCTGTACACTCCAGCATTTTCTAGTGGATCTTGATGCTGTATTAACTAAGGTGAAGACCGAACAGGAAGGAATAAATATTCCCTTAGCTGGGGATTTTAATACTGATTGTTCCAGTAATCTCTGCGGTAAGCATTTACAAAAGGGAAGCAAATTCTCAAGAAGAGTAAAAATGTGGTTAGATTTCCTTACCTCATGGGATCTAGAGAGAATTCAGGGGATGCCCAGAGAAGGTGGAAATGCCGGGACAACCTGGCGCTGAGGGAACTCCGCATCTACCTTGGACTTTATCTTTGTTCCTTCTGAACTGTCCTGCCTCCAGTCAAGTTTGACTATAATTCATGAAGGTGGAAGTGATCATTCTAGGTTGGAACTTTCTTTTCCAGATCTGCTAAGCCTTAAAGGCATGAGGGTGGGGCAAGAAGTAGAGTGCCTCAAAGGAAAGTTAAGAGTATCAAAATATAAGCAAGAAGGGAAAACCCTAAATAAAAAACTGGGAGAAATTTCGAACCTAACCTGGAAAGAAGAACTCCACCCTCGGGAAATTTTTATGGGCTATTCTTCTACCAAGTAAAATTGGTGCAATCTCGAAGCAAGACCATCTTAACATTTTTAATGAAGAGACCCATAAGAAAAAAAGAGAACATAGAAGCACTATGTGCAAATTAAAAGCAAAGATCAGTGATAAGACCATCCTTCATTACTAGTAAAAAAAAAAGCAAAACAGTCTTACAGAAATTGGTCAAGAATCCAGAGATTCGAAAGGATGCAACAAGATGGAGAACAAATGTTACATCTTCTAAGTGTAAATAATTCTATGAACTTCTGGGCGGTGGTGGGTCAACTTGAAACGGGTATCAACAGCTCCCTGTGTAATCTAGTCCCAGAGAAAAAGTGGGTGGACTATCTCTCTGAAAACTTTAAATCCCAAGGGTCTCCGGAATTCTACGTCACAATGGATCTCCCTTGGTCCCTCTCTTTTGATGAAAATTACATCCTTGAACTAATAACTAAGTCCTCTAGATCCAAAGCCGCAGGACTAAACGGGCTAACCTATCAGGTTCTCAGAAATAACTCAAAACTTTGGGCAGAGATCCTAAATCTCTTATTTCGAGAAATATTAAAGACCCGTATGTGGGGGGGGGCGCTGTTGAGCGCCGAACAAGATGGCCGCCTGAAAGCTACACTCCGTGGCAGGCAGATCGCATGATCCTTTTTTTGGCACTTTCTCGGACTGGCACTTGGCCCTGGCGGGCGCGACTTGGATCCTGAAGACCCGTACACCAATACCTGGCCCTGACTTCAAGACGTGCTGATCCTTCCTGCACACCGGGGTCTTCTGGTCGCTCCTGTGCAGACCCGGTGAGGGCCCCAGTGTCCCGGCCCCCTCCACCCACTCCAACCGGGACCCATCGTGTGAGGACACCCCCCCCTGGACCCTTAGACCTGTGCCTGCCCTGAGACCGCTCCCCACGGCGTGGGGTAGCGGCTGTGGCCGCCGACACTGAGCGATCCGGCGCCACCTCGGAAGGCGATCGCCCTCAGCGCCGTTGCCATCAGGTCCCTCCTGGACCGTGGTCGCGCTCGCCAGTGGGGTCAATAATTGGAGGCCCTCACCCCTCAAGGAGATTCCGGAGACTGGGTGGAGCTGTGGCGCACCCTTGGATACCGGGTGCCGTGCTCCCCAACCGACACACACTGCGCCGCAGGATCCAGGATCCTGGCGGCAACAAGGTACGTGGAAGGGTGGAGCCCCGTTCACCCCCTGTGATCGGCGCTGCTTCACTCCCCCTCGCATCGCCCCGCGACATGATCATTGGTGGTACTAGACTCTGGGGCATGTAAAAGATACCGGACACTCCACGATCTTGGCACGCGGAGAGCCCCGTGCATGCTTGTAGTGACACGCGGGGGCTCAAACCCTGCCCTGGCTCCACTTTGCCCTGCTCAAGCGTCCTCCAGCAACGCGGACCTGCCCGCATCCGTTCGCCCTACCTGGGGTGCTTTGGGCCACGCTAGCCACCCGCAGCTCTACCCTGGGGAACCCCTGGCTCCTGAACAGGTTGCAGTGATCCCGTGGTCATCTTTGCACACATGACCTGCTGACTGTCTGGGGCCTGCCACAACTTACATTACCACACTTGGAACCGCGACCTGTCTGCCCCATCCACAAGTACAGGACTGAGAGGAGCTCTTCCCCACCCCTGCTACAGGCTCACTTGGACAAATATGCCTGGGCCTCTGCCATCATAGCGGCTTCTGGGTATTGTCAACCCCAGCCCATTGGCCGCCTACGCTCGAGGTCCTCGGACTGTGCACAGGTCATAACCCACGTCCCCCACATTGCCGGGGCATGCTGGGCCCCCGCGGTCGCACTGGTGGCCATAGGTCCCATATAAACGGATCCACAGACGCTGGCCCCCCTGTACGACCGCCTGTTCCACATCACACCTTGCATACCGTCCTACGCGTCGCATAATCTGAGCTCCCCCCACCTTTCTCCTTGAGCTGCTGAGACGGCGCCGGCCCCCCCTCACTCCACTTGAATTCCAACATCATCAAGATGACCAAGGGGACCGGTAAGAAACAGAGCTCCATCAATATGTTTGCGAAGACACCGGTGAGATCGCCAGGGGAGGCCACCGATCAAGCTTCTACTGCATCATCTTCCGCCACAGCTCCGGAGTCCCAAAATATGATGGATTTTATCCGCGAAGGCTTCACCGCACTCCACTCAAAATTAGATGACATGAACGGCACTATATCCTCCATTAAGGCCCACATTGAGAGGACAGATAGCCGGGTGGCGGAGGTTGAGGCAAGGGTGGGCTCCACTGAGGATGCACTGGGTACCCTGCGTTCTGAGGTCGCCGCACTCTCCAACCGAGTTCTTGAGGTGGAAAAGAAGAACGAGGACTTGGAATCTCGATCAAGACGCAACAACCTCCGCATTATCGGCGTTCCCGAGAATGATGTTCATGAATCAATGGAGGACTTTGTTGAACACACATAATTGATGCTCCTCGACTCACCCAAGCTCTCCCCGCAATTCACTATAGAGCGTGCACACCGAGCCCTGACGGCTAAACCCAAGCCTGGTGCTCCTCCCCGGCCCATCATTGCCCGCGTGCTGAATTTTCGAGACCGCAATGCCCTCCTCAGGGCCGCGAGACTCAAGGGAGAACTCCTGCTGGGTGGGGCAAGGATCCATCTCTACCCGGACTTTTCAATGGCCGTCCAACGTGAACGCAAGACTTTCCTAGCGGTGAAGCGCAGGCTTCGGGACCACTCAATCAAATACTCCATGCTCTACCCTGCAAAGCTTCGCATAGATCAGGCCAACCAGGTGTTCTTCTTCACGATCCCGGAGGAGGCCTCCAAGTTCATGGACGAACATTTCCCAGGCTGACCACCCCCCTAATCATGTTTCTGCAATTATCCTTCAGTCCCATTGGGGAGGGCCCAGGCCCGGCCAACTTCGCATATCGGGGCCACACTGGTTTACTACTCTATAAATTGCTCAGTTTGTTTCATCTTTACAAATATGTGCCACATTAACATGTGCAAAAACTCTGCCCAAGTTACGTATGTATTCCCACTGTTGGCACTTTTTGTTTTACTTAGAACTGCCGTGGCGCGGCCAGTCCGGCCTGCAGGCCCCCAGGCGCTGATGCCACTGGTTTGGTTTTGGATGAGGGGTTTTGGGATTGCCATTCCTCTGATTGGGGGGGATGTGGGTGGGGGTGGGACATGTTGGGGGTTGTGTTACCAAAAGCTTGGCGTCGGCAGCGAAGGCAGATCGCAGAACGATATTCAGTGACTGGTGTCACAGGGCTGCTAAACTGACCCATTGTTTATTGACATTTTTTCTGATACTAACGCCACTGCATCGATGACTGGGAGTGATCTGACCTTCATGAGCTGGAATGTACGGGGATTGGGCAATTATAAAAAGATGAGGCAACTCCAGCTGCAGGCTGAGCGTCATGGATCCAAGATTCTTTTTTTACAGGAGACACATGCCCGCACTGAACAGTGTATGAGATTTGCTAAAACATGGGGTCCCCATAGATTCTTTACCAATTTCTCGACCCAAAGCCGCGGGGTCATGACTCTCATCCATAGCAGTCTCAAGTTCACTCTTATATCTTCATAAATAGACCCTCAAGGCAGATATGTACTGCTTCATGCCACACTTCAAAACAAGGAGGTTGTCCTGCTGAACATTTATGGTCCTAATATAGATGACCCGGATTTTTATGTACATGTCGCGTCCCTCTTCGATGGCTTCCCCCTCGTCCCCATCCTTTGGGGGGTGATTTCAACACAATCTTTGATGTAGTCCTTGATAGATCTGGGTACAAGCCCCGCCAATTTACCAGGGCAGCCTATGCTGCATTATCATCCCTGCCCCGTCTCGCCATGGTTGATGCGTGGAGGCTCCTCCATCCGGATTCCCGAGCTTATTCCTTCTACTCCTCAGTGCACGATTCCTATTCCCGTATAGATAGATGGGTGATCTCCAATGAGTTGGTTAAGAATGTTATACAACTAGTGATCCTCCCCAGAACACTATCTGACCACCCTCCTGTAACCATCACCATAGGTTGGGGATCCTGGTCGTACTCGACATTGGAGGTTGAAGCCCCACTCCCTCCTGGACCCGGAGTTTGGCTCCGAGCTTGAGGTGTCCTTTGAGGAGTTCTTCAAGACGAACTCAGGCTCGGTAGCATCGCAGGCCACTCTATGGGAGTCCTTCAAGGTTTATATTAGAGGCATAGCGCTGTCAAAGGAGAATGGTGTCCTCAAGTCAATCCGGAGAGATCTTGCCGAGAGCGAATCCAAATTATCGACCCTTGAGGCTAAGTGCTCACTTCACTCTACCCCGGGGACCCTGGCGGATGTCGGGGTGGAGCTGGATGCATTCCGATCCCTGGCAGAGCGTGAACAAAAAAAATGTTTAGACAACCCTGGCGTGGTGAGGAGATACGGGGAGGGTGAGCGCTGTTAAGCAGAAACCTGTGCAGTTCCCTCTGGGACCACTGCAAAAGATTTAAGACTACAGGTGTTTGGCAGTAAACCCACTTGGTAGCAGTCTGTACCACACAGATTCACTTGGTAGCTGTGGCTGAGCAGTCAGACTTCCCTCAAGAAGAGTTAGGCAGTATGCAGAGTATTCACAATAGGTCAAAAGAACACAGTAGAACAAGCAAACACTGAACAGAGCTTGGTGTAAAAGAGATATAATTATTTATTTAAAACCACATCTAATAAAACACACTGGCACTAATATCAAGCAGTTCAAAAACACGGTCACTAAAAGATATACACTCCCTTCCACGATTAGTTAGACAAGTCTTAAGTAAAGCAACACTTATTTTCAGACAGCGGTGAGCTCTTAACAAAGATGGCACTCTAATCACTCGGTTTAAAAGGGAGAGAAAGGCAGAGCAAAGATAGAAACAGATCCCAACACTTTCGGAAGAACACAGTAGGAGAAGAAGGCAGGTTAAAACCGTAAAGTCAAAGTTAACACGGCCGGACCCACTTTAAGAGGCTCCGGTCGAAATGTGTCCAAGGTCACACGGTTCAAAGTGCCCAAAAGTCTCGAAATCAGTTCAGAAAGAGTTGGACCAAAAGAAAGGGACCAGTTAGGTAGTCAAGGTGGCCAGCCCAGTCCAGAAGGTTAAGGGATTATTATTACCTTGTAGCAATCTTTAGAAAGGGAGGCCTGGCGGACACGGTACCTTAAAGTGGTGAGAACACTCCAGCGGGGGCAGTTGCTCCTGGCAGCGGATGCAAGTCGGTGCTTCATCTGGGGGAAGAGAGGATCTCGTCGGGGAGGAAGACAGGAGTCCGTTGCACTGCCAGGGAAGAAACCAGCCACAGAGTTCTCAGTTAAAAGGAGCGGTCCTTTTATTCGCGGTCCAGTGGTAAGTGGCTATCCGGTTGCCGGGATGTTTGGCATGGGCAATTCGACCACAAGACGTCCTGGGATGCGAGAAAAAGAAGGTAAACTGGTTGTGCCCACCAGTCAGGGGAAGAAGACTCTCCAGCTGGGAGATCTTCTTTGTCGTCGGGAAGTGGTAAGTCGGTTCCACAGGGCTCCACCGTTGGTGTCGTCGTAGCAGGTCGGCTCAGCTTCTCCCTCGTCGGATTTTCAGGTCCTGTGGCGACTTCTAAAGTTCCAGTCCCAAAAGCCCTGCTTTTATGCAGCACACCCCCATTCACTCAGCCTAGCTGTCAATCAAACATGCTAAGTGGTGAGCCGGCCGGCTCACCACTTGGGCCAATCACACAAGAGTGCAACTTGAGTTACCAAGGTAACTCAGTCCAGGGTGCCTAAACCCCTCCCAAACCCCCTGTGTTACCCAGGCAGAGAGGCACCACTTTTGGAGGCTTCTGTGGAGTAGCCTGCCAAAAAGTGGAACAAAGGGCTCGACTTGGGTTGGAGTCACAGAAGAGAACACAAACGCCATTTTAGAATCGAGTTCTGGCAAATACCAACCGGCAAATTAATAATTAAATAAACCGGCGGTATGTTCGAGGCTAAGAGAATTAAATAATTAAAGTTGGTAGCCTCGAACAATGGGAAAATTCCATAGAGATATATTTGCGGTCGAATATAAAAAGTAGTATCCACTGCCAATCGAATTGCCCCGACCAGTACGTCCACAATAAGATGGTTTGTACTGGTTTCTGTTCATAATTTGAGACTAGTAAAGCCAATGGTGACTTTACCTGCCCTGGGAGACATAAGTCAGTCCCAGGGTATGGAGTCTATGGTGGGGTGTCACTATGACACCCCTGTGTCACTGCACTGAGTGTGCTGTGTAACACACATAGTAAAAACACATGAGACCCTATGGAGTAAAAGACCCCATAGCCCATAAAACACATTAACAGTCAAAGGAACCCATCAAATCATGTCCAGGAGTATGAGGAAAAGAGACTCACTCTTGGCAGGAGAAAGAAAACAAACTCCAGAAATCCAGCAAAGCTGCTGGGGGACTCACTAGGTTAGGAAATTCAGCCTAAACAGAGAATTCTCCCTAACAAGCGCCCTGGCCGATTTTTGGCGAGACTTATCCGTCACGAGTTGGGGTCCCCACATATCCTTGGGATTGAAAGGCCCGACGGCTCTATGGCTGTTACCTCACAGGACATCAACAGGGAATTTTTTACATTCTACGAAACCTTGTATTCCAACTCAGATGAGGTCTCAGTGACGGAGATCAACTCCTTTCTTGATACCCTTCCTCCATCGGTCCTCTCTCCAGAGACCCGGGATCCCTTGATTCCCCGCTTACCCTTGAAGAGCTCTCTGATGCTGTGGACTCCTTATCCTCGGGGAGGGCCCCTGGTTCAGACGGCATCCCAATTGAATTTTATAAACGCTATAAAACACTACTACTCCCAAACCTAATGGCTCTTTGGGAGGAATCGGTCTCGGCCGGTGTATTTCCCCCTTCACTCCGAGAAGCCACAATAACGGTACTGCTTAAACCTGGTAAATCTCCCTCGCAGTGCGGTTCGTACCGTCCACTTTCACTTATAAACTGTGATGTAAAAATATATGCAAATTTACTGGCGCTCCGGCTGGCTCCCTTTTTACCATCCATCATCCACCCAGATCAGGCGGGCTTCATCCCAGGTCGCTCTACCTCTCTGAATCTAAGGCGTCTCTTTAATATAATCAACAGAATAGACCCTGAGACGCATGCAGTGGCCGCCAAGCTTGATATGCAAAAAGCGTTTGATTTGGTCTTCTGGAGGTATTTGTGGCGTGTTCTTGAGTGCTGTAAATTTGGTCCCTCCTTTCTCTCCCGGGTTAGATTGCTTTATTCGGATCCTATAGCTAGGGTCCGTACTGAAGACCGATGCTCCCCCCTCTTTGAGATCGCCAGGGGGACGAGACAGGGATGCCCCTTCTCTCCCCTGATCTTCGCTATAGCAATAGAGCCCTTCGCCGATATGCTCCGCCAATCCCATGCACATAGAGGGCTCCGGACTGTGGGCCAGGCTGACATAGTATCCCTATATGCTGACGACGCATTGCTATTCATACGCTCCCCCCTCCATCAACTTATCCCCAATACTGGAGGACGTCATCCATTTTGGCTGTATTTCGGGCCTCAAGGTGAACTGCTCGAAATCCACACTCCTCCCACTCACGGAGGGCACCCCCCCTCCTGATACCCAGGCGTTCACATGGGCTCAGTCTAAAATTACCTATCTGGAGATAGAGGTAACGCGTCACCATGCGTTGACCTTCGAGGAGACTATCAGAAGTATCTTACACACCTGTCATCTAAAGTACTAGCCTGGGACAAACTCCCGATATCCCTCGCAGGCAGAATAGGACTACTGAAAATGGTAGTGTTACCTCAACTACTTTACAGGTTCACCAACATCCCTTTATGGCCAGGTGAGGGTTTCTTCCGTGGACTAACCCACACTATCAATTCCTTTCTATGGCACTCGGGTGCGGTCCGTCTTAAACTTGATACCTTGTCTACCCCTATGACTTACGGGGGCTTTGGCGCCCCTGACTTTCTTAAATACTGGCTGGTATCCCAAATCCAATATGCATCCTACTGGTTTAACACAACGGACCCCCCCCCCCACATGTTAGACTTGAGAAACTAGCAGTTAATGACCGTGATATTCGCTCCCTGGTGATACAACCCGCCCCCCCTGGCGCTGGACTCAGAGTCCGGTCGCCTGTACATCCTTGGCATTGGCAAAAACATGGAGGCTGACCGGTACCGCTTACGCTTTTCATGGCAACCACCCTCTCTGGAACTTTCTTCCGGGGGTCCCACGCGTGCCAACATCCATGGTCCGACGCTGGGCCGAAGCAGGATACGAGCTACTACGTGACGTCTTTGATCAGGGTATATTTGTTGAATGGCCTGACCTCCCGATGTCCTTAAGGAGAGGCCAGTGCGCATGGCTTCAATATTCGTCTCTTCGTAAGACCCTTAAACGTAACTACCAGATGTTCCCGGCATTACCACCAGACGACCCTGCCATCGATGAACTGACCTCCCCCTCGCCCACCAGAGGTAAAATATCTAGACTATACACTATGCTGCAGTCCAGATCTATTCCGAAATTCGCTAAACTGAGGCGGGCATGGGAGGCTGACCTTGGGGCTGAGGTATCAGATGAACGCTGGGCACATATGTGTGAGCGCATACACCGGGTGTCCTTCAACTCCCGTTTCAAACTGATTCAGTTTAAAGTACTGCATAGGTTCCACTACACCCCGAACAGATTGCACCGCATGTCCAGTGACCACCTTTCTAGCTGCCCTAGATGCGGTCAGGATACTGCCGATTACATACACATGATTTGGTCCTGTCCCCGTCTCTCACAGTTCTGGGATGCAGTGTGCTCGACAGTATCGGCTATGCTTGACCACCCCATCAATCCCTCCCCAGCGGGATGCTCTTCCATGACTTCTCAGGCCTTTCCCGGAATTCCAAGAAACTAGCCGGCCTCTGCATGCTTCTCGCAGTACGATCCATCCTACTTTGCTGGCTTCGCCCCACACCTCCCACCCACGCCCAATGGCTAAGAGCGGTCACGTGGGCCTCGGACTCTGAGGAAACTTGGTCTTATCTGCAGCCCGCTCACTCTAAGCCCAGAAATATCTGGGTCAAATTCCGATCTTATATGTCTGACCTGAATACGACACCGGATGCAGCTTCCCCAGCTGCTGCCCCCTGCCAGCTCAGGTCCCCACCCTTACCATAGCTCTCTTATACCTAGCCCATGTCATAGTAATACTCAATGATCATAATTGTATGTGAAGCAACCTTTGTATGCCTAAATTGTGTACATCTGTATCCGTATTATACTTGCCTGCTGTTGTTCGCCTGTGTTATGCTGCCACGCTGAATAAATAAAAGTTTTTTTAAAAAAAGACCCATATGTTTCCACCATCATGGAAGAATGCATTGGTTAATCGGCTCAATCCAGAAAATGATCGTCCCATCGCCCTCCTTGATATTGATAGCAAACTCTTTATGCAGTTACCTTTGAGAGATCTCATACACTGGGTGGAGTCACGGCAGATTCAGTCATGTCATCAAACAGGTTTCAGGAAGGGATTGTCCACCAGCCTAAATGGCTTAATCTTAAACCTGGTCAGTGAAAAGACAAAGGGGAAATCGGACCTACCTCTCTATGGGGCTTGGGTAGATCTATCCAAGGCATTTGATCACGTGGACAGATCTTTGCTTTGGAGAAAACCTATACAGCTGGGGGATTCCATATCCCCTTCTAGCAATGTTAATTGAGCTACATAGAAACACAACCTTAAGAGTGCGGCTGGATGACCAAGGTCATCTCTCTGATCTGATCCAGGTCCTTAGAGGGGTTAGGCAAGGCTGTATGGGGGTGCTGCTGTTTTTCAACCTTTTTTTTCAGATCTAGGTAATTTTTTGTTTTCATCAGCGTTGGCCAGTCCGGTGATAAATGGAAGGAGGGTGCACTGGCTGGCCTACGCGGATGATATTGTATTATTGGATAGATCTGCAGTGGGACTTCAACGTCTGCTCGACAAGCTTGGGGAGTATGCCAGCATCAAGAGGCTCACAATCAACCCCTCGAAATCCAAAATCCTGATCTTTAAACATCCAAAGAAGAAAGTCGGCTATGAAAACTGGTTTCTGGAGGGGAAGGCATCCCTCGTGTGGAAGAACTGACATACTTGGGTTACAAGATATTTTCCTGCCCCGCGAACAACAAAGTAAACTGTGCAATGATGGAGAAAGTTGCCCAAATAATTCCACAAATGAAAAAACTGAATGCAAAATATTGCTAATTTTCAATTTCACCTTTAATCAGGGTTTACATGGCTAAAGCAGTCCCAGTACTACTATACGGCCTAGAAGCAAAGCCATTATTATGGCATACAAACTGGAATAGAATATAGGGCTTAATCTGGAAAAAAAAACTTTGGCTCTACCATTGTGCACCCCAATTGAGAGTTTGTGTTTCGAACTGGGCTTGGTTTCTTTAGGGTGCCTTGCAGACTGGAAGCTAATTTCATTATATCGTGAAATTATCATTGGTAAGAATGATTCCCTTTTCTATGAGGTAAATATGCACCTCAAAAACTCAAGATCCCAGGTTCTTTCGGGCTTGGAGAAGAAAATAAAAAGAATTTTGAACAGGCTTGAGCTGAATTTGGAAACGGTTGTGTCAAATCCCTGCAAAGTGAAAAAATCATTAGAATCCTGGGACTGGATAGACACAATTGCCAGCGTAAAACCCAGCAATCCTCCGAATCCATTTCTAAAGGTGGAAAAAAAGATGGGCTCTGTCCCTCGTTATCTACAAAAGTTCCCAGACAAAACAGTAAGAGACAACTTCCTGAGACTCAGACTAAATGTGGCGCAAACTGGGGAAATATTAGCAAGAAGAAACCAAGGGGATCAGGCAAGAAAGCTCTGTGAACATTGTGCACCTCCTGGCAAACGAACAATAAGACACTTATTAATGAAGTGCAAGGACACTTGGGAAACCAGATTGTTGCTATTTAGAAGATTTGTGGCCAAGCAGGAAAGACAAAAGGAGTTTTTTTGGGATAGAATGATTGCTGGCCAAGAGATCATGTTAACAGCAGCAATAGTACAAGTTTTGAAAATAAGTTCCATCATAATCTAAAACAAGATTTTGGTATTTTCAAAGTGTGCTGTTTTGACTCCTGTTCCTTGAGGGACCTCTGGTTTGTCTTCTATTTTTCTTTTCTTTGCTTTTCTTTTCTTTTTTTTTTTCTTTTTGAAGTTTGGTTTTTGATTTTTCTCCATTTATTTATCTTTTGAGATTGTTCTTATTTTTGTAAAGGTTTTTTTTTTATATATAAAAAAAATATCCTGCTTTCTTGAGCTGATTCCGGCTTTTCGACCATGCGTGATTATACAGACTTCTGCATTCCGGAACTGCCCCTTTGATCTCCGACGCTTGAATCCTTACGCTGGTTCCCCTGGTTACTGAGCGCTTGACTATTGAATCTACGGCTTTCCTCCTGCTCACCCCTACTGTATTACGCTATTGGCTTTTGCTTCCGTTCCGTGTGTCAATGCTACTTTTCAGGCATTCAACACTCGTCTGGCTGGCATTCCATTCCTGTGCTTTTTTACTCCCTTTGTCCTATTGTTTCTCGCTAACACGTCCTGCCTCATTCTATAAGGATTATTTGAATTCACTCCTTCTTCAAGGAAGTTTGCTACACCCACAAGGAATACTACCCCGTACAACAGGTGACCTCTTGGACGCTCTCCTGATTACACCATGGTCACTTTTGTGGATCATCATTCTATCCTTACGGATTACATGTGGACACTCTGCTTATTACAACAGGATTTGCTTTGAAATTTGTATTGGTGTACTTTTCTTGGGATTTTGGGATTCTAGAGCACTAAGAAGACATCTAAATCTCCAGCCACATTCCTTTTGGCACCAAGTAGGTTTCTGGCCTTCTCCTTCACTCAGCAGGTAAGAGTGGGAAATTGAGGGTAGTGGTAATCAAGGACCGGCATGTTGGGCTGTTGTTCTGAACTGTTGTATTGCTTTTTTGTGTTCCCTTAGCTCTGTGGTTGCTGCTCCTTCCTTTTCACTGAAGCCCCTGGCCTTTCAGGTGATTTACTATCCTGCATGCCGCGCTCTTGTGGGGAAAGTCTATTATACGTCTGCTCCAGGACTTTCGAGTGAATTGTCCTTTTAAGGGTGCGTTATCCTATCAACCACCCTATGATTGTGACAAATTGGGTTGTGCATATCCGTATCACACATAATGTCAATAATATTAGTATCAGTGCTGCTAAGAGTACTTTTAGTCCATCTCCATCCATGTGGGTATCCATGAGAAAATATACGACCGACAGCGTTGATCTTTCCCTGCACCTTTGGCTTCGTCCTCCATCTGGGCATGCATTTTTGATAATCTGATAACTGCTTCAGTTAGTGTTCCGTTGGCTTCGTCATTTGCTGTCACGAAAATGCTACAGGAAGACCCAATCTTGGTGCAAACTCCTCCTTCCATTGCTGTGAGTAGATCTAAAACCTATCTGTTCTGGAGGGACATCAACCTTACTGCTCGGAACTCTTCTTTTATGGCGTTGAAGCCATTGACAGATGCATTTATTATCTGCATAAGCTCCCACCTCGTAATCTGGATCCATTTTGCATTTGTGCATGTCTGTACAGCTGGAACTACTGATGCAAAGAACATTTCTGTCCTACTGAACAGTTGACGCTCAGGTGGTAGGTCGTCCAGAGAAGTTTCTGATGCTGACAAGTAGTTCTGCCTCTTAACTCTGCTCACTTCTACTGACCTCTTCTTTCTTCTGGCATCGTCTATCTTAGGGAAGTGTAAGGAAGGCATGGTATCAAACAGTAAGACAGACACAAGTGATCACAATTCAAGGGTGTTTATTGAACTTCAATTGGGTTTCAAAAATGCCTATCTAATCCTAAAGCTAAAGATGGGAGCAAGCTATGACCATCAAATAATAATAATGCAGTCCTAGACAAGTCTTTCAAAATAAAAGGCCCTATACTAATAAACCTATTGCCAATCCTTACTTCTAAATACAAACAGTGTGGGAAACAATGTTATGCAAAGGAAAAGTGTTCAAGAAATGACGTGTCAAGATATTCAAGCCGTTGGCTTCCCTTCCCCACGTTTTCAACATGGGACAAGGCGGCACACTCGAGCTTAGCACACTCTCTGGCTTCTCTAGCATGAGGATGCAGTTTAAAACTTCGACATCAGGGCCTTCTGTGCCAAAGTCTCTTTGCCATTCAAAGTCTCTTATTTCAGGGGGCCTGATTGCAACACGACAAACATTAAAGTTAATTTCTTCTTAGGATTTCACGTATACAACTTCTCGGATGATTTTCTGGTCACCCCAGATTCCATCTCCACTGGACTCAGACACACTTTAACACAAAATCTTCAATTAGTCTCCCTCCACCGGGCTCGGACCAAATGTATCTACTTTTCCAAACTTTCTCTACTTCATTAAAATCGAAGACCTTCGACTGTGCACAGGATTTTGCTTGACCCGTCGCAGGACCACTTTGATTCACAATTATTCATTCTCTTCTTGATATAACCTTTTTCTCACTTTCACTTTTGCCACTTCTCAGCTGGATACCTTACAGAGACCTTCGATTGAGCAAAAGGGGAGATCAGTAGAAGCACTCCCTAATTTTCTATGACAAGAAGTTAATTTCCTTAGTAATGTGTGCTAATAATTTTAAGGTGCGGGAGAGGAAACGTGATCTTGGCACAGGATCACTACAACATTTATGTAGAAACAAAAGCGAGGATCCAAAGGCAGGAGCCCACCCGTCCCCTGCACTCTGTCATAAATCCATTAAAAGATGATTCACCAAATTTCAGTATGCTGGCTATGGTTATACAATGATATACAGGTTGAATAAGTAATAAAGCTAATCATTCGATTGTTTAGTTAAAGAACCAAAAGAGGTTTTAATTGTAGTCACAGTTAGTTCACCATTAAAACTTAAAGTGAAAAAGCCAAACTAGCTGTCAACAAAATAACATGAAGTAAATAAGCAAGCAATGATAATCCATGTATACAATTCAGTAATGGCTGACGCGTTTCGGGATACACATCCCTTCTTCTTGAACCAAGTAGATTAAACAGAAAAACATAAATAAAAGTAGAGACTGTTTCAATAGACACAATGCCTATGCAAAGGTGTATTAAGTTTAGACATAGCAATAATAATAAATCTTTCATGAAAAAGATATACCATGCTGAGTACAGTTCAGATATATTCTTAAAATGCTAATCCGAGTTACCCTGAGAATGGAGGCCTCTACTGTCGCCAGTGTGCCAGATAATGCCCACTATATGTACCAAGCTAAATAAATTGAAGCTCTAGGTTGTCCTTTAAATAAAGCCACACTCCATTTATTAATTTCAAACAATTTCAAGTCGGCATACCTTAAACGTAGAGAGGGTGAAGTATATGTCTCCACTAAAAAATGGTGAGCTCGTATGTTCCA
Source organism: Ambystoma mexicanum (assembly GCF_040938575.1). Taxonomy (NCBI): domain Eukaryota; kingdom Metazoa; phylum Chordata; class Amphibia; order Caudata; family Ambystomatidae; genus Ambystoma; species Ambystoma mexicanum. The sequence goes on from NC_090931.1 coordinate 674,165,503, forward strand.
ATCCTTCACACCAGCCGGTGAAAGAGGATGATCATCTCCTGAGTGCCTAGCGCCTAAGGAAGAAAATTAGAAACGGGGCTCTAACAACCGAGTTCTGAATCCCTACGTATGTGATAAAAAATCAAGCTTTCTCAAGATTGCACACTGGTTAGAAACTGAAAACATGGGTGTCCCTAGGAAAGTGTACACATGTCGATGTGTACATCATGCATTAAATAGTGGGTACGGGTAAACAGCCATGTACAATGAAATGGCTTACCTGTTAAGGTGAAAGAATGGGAGGAAGTGAAAGAAATGGAAACTCCACTAGCACGATACTCCTGGCGTGCCCAGCAAAGTAATTGTAGACCAATTTGTGGTATTCTGTATAGAAATATAAAGAGACGGATAGCGTCAGCTATGAAAAAAAGCTTTTAAAAGCTTTTAAAAGGGCTGTGTCTGCACTAAATGTGCCACTGGTAATGTAGGTATCAGTTTACCTCCGAAATTGGATTCAAAGACTGCACTAGCGCGTGTAGAAAAAATGCTGCTTCTGCAGATAGACACTTCCCGAGTACGAGTGCCTTCCGATCAGAGGGATGCAGTCCTCGTACGTGCTGTGGTGGGTTTGCTCGTCGTCTCCCTGACAACCCTCTAAACACATGGCAGACCATCATAGTGTGAGTGTGTTTGATAAAAATAAAGAGCGGACTATGCAGAATCCCATGGCACAAAAGGCTAACCAAATGGTGCACATGGGGGCGCCATCTTAGAATGTCCAGTTTGTACATGGAAAAGCCTACAACAGCCGACAGAAGTTATCTGCTTGACACAACTGATGTGTCAAAAAGAGCTAGTGAACAATGAAATGAAAAATGAAGTAATTGACCATATATGCTATTAAAGAATGTACAGACAGAATATTCGAGTTATCTATAGTTTGTGCATGTGTGAGCAACGCATTGTGGCCACATCAGAGAGCCTCTCAGAAGGATAACCTCAATAATCTATATTCACAGATATGCATAAACTGAACCTGCCACGTACTCTTAGACATAAACCTATGAACAGTGGGCCGGTCAACATACCCCGGACTGATTAAACCTTAACAATTGTTCCACTGTAAAAAGTAGTTAGTAACATATGTTATGTCTATTGAAGGGCATTTATTGCATGTCTAGCAATTCAATCATGCCCCAAAGAAAAAGAACAAGTAGTTGTCAATGGGGTGTAAATTGGTGGATATGACCTAATTGAAATTGATTTTAACAATGGGGAGACCCAAGACATTTTTTTTATATATAGAGTGATACCTTCATATTTGTGAAATTGGAAAAACAACGGGAGGTCTGATCAATGCTCAGACAAAACACTTCAGGAAAAACTCCTCATTGAGACCTTGTGGATTTAATGTGTCTATGTCAAGACTCGCTCCCTTCGCTCCCGTTCCCGCCACTTGGGGGCATGTTTTGGGGTTTATTCCCTACTGGACATTTCCTCCGAACTTAATGCTACAGTGCTGTGATGAATTGGGAGCGCTAAAACCTTATTTTCCAAGTTACTTCCCTTCCGGATCCATTCCAGGTTTTTGGCAGCCAGCATGCTACTTTAATCAAATGACTATGCTTCCCAGAATGCCTGGCTCACTGCTTCACCTCCTCCCTTGCAGGACAAGGTTGGGTGGAGGATAGGCAACACCTGTGGCTGCAGGTGCAGCAGGCCGCACACCTGAGGGGTGTGCTCGTTAAGCAGCTTTAGAAGCCTCAGTTTGCTTCAGTCCAGCGCTGGTCATCGTTGCAGTGTTACTGTTGTGACTGGTTCCTTGTTCCTTGTTCCTAGCTTTTGTGCCTAGTTCCTAGTTCCTGTTTCTTGTTCCTCAGCCCTGGATTTCGGATTCATGTGCTTAATTGATTTCTGCTTTCTGGATTTCCCTTTCTGTCTTCCTCTGTCTGCAGGCAGCCTTTCTCTGTGCTTTACCCTTTGATGCAGCCCAATTTGCCTGTGTTTTCTGTTTCTTTGATGCTGTCCTTTGCTACTGAAAAACTTGATGCATTAGTCTTTCCCTTTTTAGATTTAGCTTCCTGCCTTTTCTCCTTGGATGGGTGGGAAAGGTTTCCTTTTGTGATATCATTTTCCCTGCTCCTGATCCTTACTTTCTATTGGGATCCATTCCATGTTTTCCATTGCACTTCTGCATTTATTTCCCATTTGATTATTTAGGTGGGGGTGCTGTTGTAACTAGTCCCTGTGTGAATGCCTTTTTGTTTTCCTCACTATTTCTTTATCACAATTACTACTTGCTCCTTGACTTAGGTCTTATGTATTTAGTTATCCTCCACCCATTGCTGTTATAGCCTTCTAGGTCCCTGTTTGATCAACTGGGTTCGTGGGTTAACTGACATTCAAGTGGTCTTTCCGGTTCTCGTGAGTACTGTTTCTAAGTTCCTTATTCAGTATCATCCAGAGTGTCAGCTCACAGATCCTGTCCTTGCTTGCCCTCTACGTGGGCTTAGCGCTGTCAGTATCTGTAATAGCATAGTGGGTAAGGAGTTTGCCGACTTTCCTTTCAGTCATAAGGAGGTTCTAAGTGCTTACCCCACATCCCTTTTCATATATTGGTATTTTTGTTTCACTCTATCTGCACTCCTGGGTTTTAGTATATATGAGTCGTGGTTCTTGTGTGCACGTTGTTTGATTCAAGGTTATTCACTGTGCGATTTTGTGCACATTTCCCTTGCCATATTCGCTGCCTTTGTACTCACCTGATTAATCCTGACAGTCTAATTGGTGTATCCAAAATTTCTCCCTGCGGGAGAGGATAGATTGGTAGTCTCCCCCTCTGTATGGCTTCTTGACCACCTCCCGAATTTGGAATCTGATCTGGGCTACCGTATGATGATGTTCTGTGAAGTGTCTTGACAATGGGGATTTTATGTTCTTACATCTGATATTAGATTTATGTTCGGTTACTCTTTCCTTCACCGCTCTTGTAGTCTGGCCCACATACAATTTACCACAGGGGCATTTAATTGCATAAATAACCCCTGTTGACATGCAGGTAGCGTAACCTCGAAGTTTGAATTTGTTGCCCGTCAGGGGATGTGTTACACTTTCGCACTTAATTACATTGTTGCAATGGGAACATCCTAAGCATGGGACTGTGCCCTTCTTTCTTGTTTGTAAAAACATCTGTTTCTCTTTGGGGGGTTTCTCGGCTCTCACCAGTTTGTCTCTTAGATTTTGGCCTCTTTTGAATGCCATCATTGGGAAATAGTTTTTCAAGTAGTGGATCATTGTGGAGAATGCCCCAGTGTCTTTTAATTGCTCTCCCCACTTGGAAACATTGACGGGAGTACTTTGAGATGTAAAGTAATGGTGTTTCTTTATTTTTGATTTTAGGCGTGAGAAGTTGTTCCTTACTCGCACTGGATACTGGATGATCTCTCCTTTGCTTCTTCTAGAACCGATTGTGGGCAGCCCCTCTTTTCAAACTTGTCCAAAAATTTGGTACATTCAATGTCAAGTCCTGCTGGATCAGAAACAATCCTTTTCAATCTTAAAATTTGGCTATAGGGTAAACTACCCAACATTGACTTTGGATGGAAACTGGAAAAATGTAATAAATTGTTAACGTCTGTTGGTTTGTGATAAACATTAGCCGCGATTCGATTGTTCTTGATCTCCAGACAAACGTCTAGAAAATGTAGAGATGGTGTGCCTACATCCATCGTGATTGAGCACCCACGTGGTGCCGGACCACTCTGTCAAAGGTATTGTAGCTTGCTTTTAAAGTTCAGTCCCTCATCAGCAGTTCAACTTTACTTGCGTCTCTTATCACACGCGTTTTAACAATGTTGCTGTTTTCAACCTTGGCTTCAACACAGACCTGTCTTGTATCGGTCTCCCCATCTCACCAGCTGTGTTGATTTTGCTGATGCTGCTTTGTTCTTGGAGCCAAGGATGTAACCACAGCAGATGGTGCGTCTCCCCACCTTGATTATTGACACGGGGGTGCCCCAGGTATCTCCGACACACAATGCAGGATTCTTCAGCCTGGTTTCCTGGTCTTCCGATTTATATTCTCGAGGCTTCTGGAAAGTAACAGTTCCTTGTCGAAAAGGTCAAGAGAACTTCCTTCCTTGTGATCCCCTTCAGGTTTGCCATCTTTCTTCTCTCGTTCAGCTAACGTCTCGAAACTGCTGATTCCTCGTGTGCTTTGCCTCGCTCCGAGTGTGCTCTCGTGCTCTGCCTTTTATCTGTGTGGGGAAGCTTAGTGGAAGTCAGGTGTATGATGGTCAGTAATTGCCTGACCTCGCCTGACCATTGTATTGGGACACGTCAGGTATACTGCTTGGGTGTTTTTCTGTTTTCTCTCATAGCAGGCTTTTCGTGCGAAAGTGTTTGTGTTGTAAAAGGGGGGTACAGTTCCTAAATATCCTAAAGGTGTTATAGTGAAGGGGGTACCGCATCTCACCATCCAGCGCCCACTCCAACTCCCAGAGGACCTCTGACCCGGTGATCCTCCCGCACTGGTCCACCCCAAGGAACTGGATCCAAAAACGATGGCCCTATCCTGGCCACCTGGATGACAGATTCCCGGGGACTAGTGGGTGAGACACCTTCTGGTTTCTCACAGAAGTCTTCTGTTTCGATGTTTTTTTGTGGCACCTCTAGTGCTGGCGTATTGATATGCACTAGTGAGCATACTCCTCCCTAGATGGGTGGCAGCTTTTCATACGCCTTAGATCTGCGAGCCCAACAATGATCCATTAATACTGCCATCTCAACCTTCATTCCTGGACGCTTCACTGTCTCCTTGCAGTCTTTGTTCTCTCCAACCTTTACTGCTCCATCATTCTGGAAACATAATGCTTCTTTCTTCAGTGGTATTATGGGCATTGGTCCAGCATCATTCTCCACCCAGGTCCGTAACTTTGTACTTACATCCGATTCTTTTAGGCATTTGCCATTCTCCACCTGTACTGTGTTTACTGGAACTGGCAGGAGCATGTGTACTTTGCTTCCTACTACATCTTCTTTCCACCCTTCAGCTGTGTATCCTTCGCCGTACACGATCATCTGTGGTCTTTCCCAGAATCCTGGTTCTCCTCCTATTTCCTTGGTCCCTTTTTAGGGCATGGTAACTCCTTCAGTGTTATCATTTTTGTCTCTCCTTTTTGTGGGCCGTCAGTTATGTATTGTATAGCCTGGTCTTTCTTCCAATAATTGTCCATCATGTCAAGTGTTTTGATGTAGCTATCTTCCTATGGGAATGTTGTCTTGGACATCCATCTCAATGTTGCCGCCCTCCCTTGGAATCTTCCTCGGGTAGTACACATGGACAGGCACATAAGGCATTGTGCTCTTGCTGCTGATAATTTCAGTTGCCACAAATGTTTTGGAGGCATAAGAGAGCAGACATAGCAGCTCTCCCCTGTGCTTTGTCTGCCTGCTTTAGTTATGTGCTTGTACCACATGTCATTAGATACTCGAGCACTATCAGTTAGATAGAGATCCACCCCTCCCATGTCTACATCAGCACTGCGTCTACCTCTCCTTACTGTACTTGCAGTGCTTACCTCTCCACCTGACATGGTAGTTCCTCCTACCGACGTTGAGGTTGTGTTAGTAGGGGTACAGCTCCATACTTTATAACAAAAGACATTCACCAAAAGATGAGGGCTAATCTACCAAATGAAAATAAGACACAGGACACAATAAGCATTCTTTTAATAATATCACCCATTACTTGCTCCTCTTCGGAATCTTGTATAGCTTTGAAGATGTTAATTGATTGCCTGCAATGCGCTAGAAAAAGTGTTACTGTTATTAGTATTTTCTTATTCAAGCCCTGTGAACTTGATGTTGGGTCATTGCAAGGAAAAATAATTGTTCCCATACTGTGCGTATTCTAGGATCACGAAGTAGTGCAAGCACAGACGGGTTACCTCTATTCAGTTGAAGGTACGTTTGTGCTAAATAGGCCAGGAAAACACGGAAACATACATTAGGATGGCGTCTTCTGTTGCTGTTGGATCTCCTGACAAATTGGCCTTGTAAGGTCTCGGGATGAGGATCAACGGGAAGCATCGGGCAATGCAACAATAAAAGTCGCAACTTTCACGATGAATGCTGTCAGTGTGCAGAAAGAAAATAATAAACAGACAATGGGCCTCATTACGGGTCTGGCGGCAGCCGTGCCGGTGAAACCAGCTGGTAGCTGCCAGATCCGTAATGAATTACCTGCACCTAACTTCCCGGTGCCACCGGGCTACTCCAAGTCCGGTGGCCGGGAAGTCAGGCGCCGGCAATTTTGTTGTTCCCCATTCCAATGGAGTCCAGTAGGACGGAGACCCCATTCCCAGTAGGACTCCATGGGAATGGAGCCGGTGCTCCTGTGAGAACTCTGCGAGGTGCAGTCCCGCCTGGCATGTCTGACCCTGGCGGGAAAGACGGCACCCGCCCGCAGAGTTGTACTGTGCCGGTCCGGTGACAATGGTACCGGTAGACTTACCGGCAATGTTGTTACCGGTCTGGCACAGTTATGAGGCCCAGTGTGCCCCCACTCCAGATGTGTAGGAAGTCCTTTCCCTATCTCTCTTGCTCTGGAATGAGTCATTATAGGTTGGCCCCTGCTGGGCTGAGATGCTGCGAGGTATTTGTTTTGCTCTTCTGCTTGTGGATCGTTGGCCCTTTCATTTTTGGTGCTAAGAGAGGCCGCCACTTGACAGGGCTTGACATCCCCCAGGTAATTCCAAGCCTTTTTATCTCGCAACTTTAATGAACGATTTGTGTCCTGCTCCACTGTATATGGTCCTGTAAACTGGGGCTTGTGTAACATCTCCTTTAAAAGCACCTGATCTCCGGGATAAAGCTATGGAGGTGTCACGATGCCCGCTCCCGGGGAGCCGGCTCAGGCCCTGCATCCCCGAAAGCGGACATCAAGTCCCCGGGGAAGGTCCCAACAACCCCTTATAGGGGCCCTTTGGACAGCGTCCTGGCGCCTATGGCGCCAGGCTCATAGAAAACGTCAGTCCTGGCGCCATAGGCGCCAGGCTCATTATGAAAGTGTTTGGATGCACTTACCTGATGCAGACCATGCTGCAGAACCCCGGCCTCCTTGAGGCCTGAAAGGAACTACTTTACCTGTGGGACTCATTTACCACCCGGGCGGGTCAGGGAAGGATACATACCTGATTGGAGGAAGGACACATTCTAGGAACTTCTTCCAAGGCTATTTAAACCACACCCGATCAGCCACACGTGCTTAGCATTGTTCTGCATCTAGCAGCTGGACACTCACCGTGTCTGCTCCTGCATCTTGACTTCTGCCACACCTGCCAGCATCCTGAATCACCTGCAAAGGAAGGGAACAAGAGAACAGAAGAAGCAGAAGGCCTCACCTGCTAAATCTGCATCCCAGAGACATTTCGCCGACAATCCTGAAAAGGAAGACATTTATTTTTAAAAGCACATCGCATCCATCGCTGCAGCGCCACATTCTACTCACCTTTACAGGGCGCCTCCATGTTCAGCAGCGACCATCCGGATTCGCAGTCGCGCCCCCGCGCCTAGGGAGAAAAAGACAAGAACAAAGGTGAGAGAAAGAAGGGAAAAGGGAAGCTAAAACTCCATGTCAAGACTTACCTGTTGGGTCATTCCCTTTTCATTTCGGGTCGGCGCCGCATCCAGGCATTTTCGGACCCCGGCCCCTAAGGGGAAAAAGACATCAGCGTTAATGAGTGAATGAAAAGACATTACCAAAACACTCATTAAAGACTTACCTGATTTCCACAAGGATTTCACCGCTCACCTCGGGTCGGTGCCTGTTCCCCGGCATTCCGTACCCCGGCCCCTATGGGGAAAAAGACACTAGCATTAGAACATTAATGCATGGACACAAGGGGAACCACTTATAGAAAAACTTACCTGGAAGCCAAGCAAGTTTGGTTCTCACCCATCTGAAAATCCAGTGACGTAACTGGATACCAACGCGCCCCTGCATCAGAAGCAGGATGGAGAGCTCGTCCTTCCAGACCCTAAGGTGAGACGCTACGGGGAAGCACAGAAGGGTTTTGAGGAGGGTGAGAGGGGTAAGTGGGAGGCCGATTGCATTACCCCGCAGACAGTTAACACCCTATTCTCACCTACAGAAGGATACTTCTGCGAGTCGGACAAGCCAGATCTGGGGCCCGGTCCAGTCCGTCTTCCAAACCCTGCGCATCACCTTAGACGAGGTCACAGCAGCGCGAACCAGGCCAGCGCCCCCGTGGGAGTCAGGTGAGCGTTACAGAACGCGAAGCCGTCCTACAAATTCCCACCCAGGCGCTATGGAAACTTCTGAGACTGATCAGTTGACCCAATTACTGGGGGAATTACGGGCCGAAGTACATGCCGCTCGTCAAGAGACTAATGCCCTCGAGGGAATTAATAATATCAAAGGAAAGAACTGATGACCTGGCCAGACAGCTTTTGCAAGGTCAAGCTGGACAAACTCCTCTACCCTGTTCTGGAGGGAACCCCGCTCCTGTGGTTCCCAGTAACCCTGTGCAGATTGATCTACCTGGAAACATGCCGCTGGCCCCACCTGAACGCATTTCTGGGGACCCCAAACGATTCGCCGTATTCATGAATCAGTGTCGTTTGCACTTCATATGCAGACCTGGGGCCTTCCCTAATGATCAGACCAAAGTAGCCTTTGTATTGTCATATCTCAGCGGCTGCGCTGCCGATTGGTCAGTTCCACTGGTTACTCAAGATGACCTGATTCTCCGTGATTTTCAAGGATTTCAAACAAGCATGGAAAGGTTATTTGCTCGACACTCCCAGGGACAGGCTCTGGATGACGAACTTCTATCTCTGCGACAGGGCAATCAAGACCTTCTATCCTACATTGCAACCTTCAATAGACTAATTGTGGAAACTGGTTGGCCAGAGGATAAAAGAATCACGTTATTCTATCTAGGTCTACGCAGAGAACTTAAAGATGTCCTGGCACAAGTTGTAAATCCGCCCCAAGAATGCACTGAATATATAGACTTAGTGGTCCAATTGGATCACAGGCTGCAAAACAGAAAAGCAGATCGGTCCAAGTTTGAAACCCAGGTGTTGGCCAAGACCCACGCTAACCCCAAGGGGGCTTATGCCTCGGAGCCTATGCAAATCGGAGGGGTTAAAGGACCCCTAACTCAAAAAGAACGAGAAAGAAGACGACAGATGCAATTATGCCTTTATTGTGGGTCCTCTGGACACTTTCTACGAGATTGCCCAGTTAAGCCGCCCAAGAAGGTGGTAGGAGCCGCTGATAAAATCCATGGAAACTCTGTTTCGGGAAACGACCTCGCCCGGCAAGCGTAGGGGTCCGCTTGCCGAGCTTGAAAACTAACTCTCAGACCTCGCATTTCATTGTGCCAATGGTTCTCATAGATCCAGAAAAGCCTAAGCAGTTGCATGCAATAAAGGCATACATCGATAGTGGGGCTATTGGAAACTATGTGGATCGTGAATTGGCCTCTAGGATTAACCTCCCTCTCCGTCCTAAAACCAGCAAAGATGTCATCACCACAGTCGATGGAACTGAAATTGCCTCTGGACCGGTAACACATTCCACTACTGGGGTGACTCTTATTGGTCCTGACGGCCATCGGGAGGCAGTTGTGTTTGATGTAATCAAGGCTCCACAATTTCAGGTTATTCTTGGAACTCCTTGGTTAGAGACACATAAACCTCGAATTGATTGGCGAGCTAAGAGAATAACCTTCCCGGATTGTGCACAAACATGCTACCCAGAAAACCTGAAGATTAATCTAGCATCTGTAACCTCTGCCTCCATGCATTTACCTCCGGAATACCAGGACTTTCAGGGCGTCTTCCAAAAGGAACAGGCCAACACGTTACCACCTCACCGATCGTACGATTGCCAAATCGATCTGGTGCCCGGTGCACAACCCCCTTTTAGCAGGATTTATGCCCTTACCGAACCTGAGAACCTGCATTTGAGACAATATTTGGATCAATACCTCGCCAATGGTTTTATTCGCCCGTCAAAGTCCCCGGCATCCTCGGCTTTGTTCTTCGTGCCTAAAAAAGAAGGCAACCTTAGAACTTGTATCGATTACCGCGCATTGAACCAGATAACGGTTAAAAACCGTTATCCTCTGCCTCTGATCCCTGAACTCCTTGACCAGGTGAAGGACGCTTGCATATACACCAAGTTAGATCTCCGGGGGGCATATCATCTGGTGCGAGTAAAAGAAGGCGACAAATGGAAAACAGCCTTCCGTACAAAATATGGATTATTTGGATACCAGGTAATGCCTTTCGGGTTGTGCAATGCGCCTGCTGCCTTCCAATTCTTCATGAATGATGTCCTTCGGGAACTCATCGATGTTTGTGTTGTCGTCTATATCGATGACATTCTAGTGTACTCCTCTTCGGAATCTGATCACAGAAAACACGTTAGGGCAGTTCTGGAAAAACTGCGCCAACACAAACTATTTGCTAAACTGGAGAAATGTGTTTTCCATACCACAGAAGTTGAGTTTCTCGGTTTCATCCTGACACCCAAAGGAGTCCGAATGGACTCAAGAAAAGTGGATGCCATCCTCAAATGGCCATCACCTAGCTCTGTAAAAGGGGTTCAAAGCATGCTCGGCTTTGCCAATTTCTATCGCAGGTTTATCCCGGAATTTTCACGCATAGTACAACCCATTACTGCACTCTTGAGGAAAAATAAACATTTTGAATGGTCTGAAGAAGCCGAGCAGGCCTTCCAGGTTTTAAAAGCTAAGTTTACCTCCGCACCTATATTGAAACACCCACGTCCAGATCTCCCGTATGTCGTCGAAACTGACGCATCCAGCCTAGCCATGGGAGCAGTTCTGTCTCAAAGAGATCCTGAAACCTACCAACTGCATCCCGTAGCATTTTGGTCCAGAAAATTCTCGGCACCAGAGATTAATTACGCAATCACTGACAAAGAACTGTTAGCCATAAAGTCCGCTTTTAAAGCCTGGCGGCATTACCTGCTTGGCGCTCGACATACCATCACGGTGATCACTGATCACCGGAATTTACAGTATTTGAAAACCGCCAAGGCTCAGTCATCACGGCAGCTCCGATGGGCTTTGTTTTTCGCTGAATTTGATTTCGTGATTACCTATCGACCTGGCTGCAAGAACGGCAAAGCAGACGCATTATCCCGAATTGGAATGGGAGAATCTGATACAAACTCAGAACCAGTACCAATAATTCCTGAACAGAGAATTCTAGGCATGACTTTGTTACAGACGCTTGAAGACATTCAAGTCAGAATGAAACAACTCCTGGACCCTACAGTCCTACAGGATTGGATACAAAAGGGATCAGACTTTACCATAGATAATGGTTTACCTTATTACCAAGGACGCTTATTCCTGCCGCACAAGGATTTACACGAACTAGTTATTTCAGGTTATCATGATACATTAATAGAGGGACACCCCGGTATTGCCAAGACAATGGAAAAGGTGAAACGACAATTCTGGTGGCCCTCTTGGCGAAAAGATGTTAAATCTTTTGTGATGTCCTGTGGTGTTTGCGCCCAAAACAAAGGTCAAAAGAAAAGACCAGCCGGTCTCCTTCAACCGCTAGACATACCGCCAGCACCCTGGCACACCCTATCAATGGATTTTATTATGGACTTGCCTCCTTGTTCGGGATACAATACCATTCTGGTAATTGTGGATTTGTTTTCCAAAATGGCCCACTTCATTCCTTTGAAAGGTTTACCTTCAGCTTCTGTCCTAGCCAAAGAATTCCTCGAAAATATTGTTCGGCTACATGGATTCCCATCTATATTAATCTCTGACCGGGGAAGCCAATTCATTTCCCACTTCTGGCGCAAATGTTGTCAAATGGCACAAATCGACGTAAGATTATCGACCAGTCACCACCCTCAGACCGATGGTCAGACCGAGAGGACAAATCCGACCCTTGAGCAGTACTTACGGTGTATGTTACAGCAATCTGAAAGCAACTGGAAAGACATTCTTTGGATAGCCGAATACGCATATAATAATTCGGTACACTCTGGAACTGGTTTATACCTTGTTTGGACATCACCCTCGAACCTCAAACCTCGACTCACCTCAGAACCTCGGAGTGCCCGCAGTAGAACATCTGCATTCTACCATTATCCGAACCTTCAAAGAGGCAACCACGCATTTACAACAAGCCAAGAGAAAATACAAGGAGAATGCTGACCTACATCGGAGTGAAGCACCTCCGTATCAGATTGGGGATCAAGTGTGGTTAGCTACCAAACATTTACCGCTCAAAGGGCCTCGAACTTTTAACCCAAAATATCTGGGACCTTATTCTATTACGGCAATAATTAACCCAGTAGCGGTTAAACTTGATTTACCAGCTAATATGCAAATTCACCCTGTTTTTCATGTGTCACTTCTGAAACCAGTGGTACCCGGAACCCGACTACTCAAACCTCCAGAACCTATTCAAATAAATGGGGAACCCGAATTCGAAGTGAAGAACATTTTAGATTCAAAAATGTTTAGGTCAAAGCTTTTCTACCTAATTGATTGGAAGGGGTACGGACCTCAGGAGAGGTCGTGGGAACCCAGTGACCATGTGCATGCACCTCGATTAGTCAGGAAATTCCACCGACTCTTCCCAAACAAACCAAAACCCCCGGAGGGAACAACCTTGGGAGGGGCCTTGGGGGGGAGTGCTGTCACGATGCCCGCTCCCGGGGAGCCGGCTCAGGCCCTGCGTCCCCGAAAGCGGACATCAAGTCCCCGGGGAAGGTCCCAACAACCCCTTATAGGGGCCCTTTGGACAGCGTCCTGGCGCCTATGGCGCCAGGCTCATAGAAAACGTCAGTCCTGGCGCCATAGGCGCCAGTCTCATTATGAAAGTGTTTGGGTGCACTTACCTGATGCAGACCATGCTGCAGAACCCCGGCCTCCTTGAGGCCTGAAAGGAACTACTTTACCTGTGGGACTCATTTACCACCCGGGCATGGTCAGGGAAGGATACATACCTGATTGGAGGAAGGACACATTCTAGGAACTTCTTCCAAGGCTATTTAAACCACACCCGATCAGCCACACGTGCTTCGCGTTGTTCTGCATCTAGCAGCTGGACGCTCACCGTGTCTGCTCCTGCATCTTGACTTCTGCCACACCTGCCAGCATCCTGAATCACCTGCAAAGGAAGGGAACAAGAGAACAGAAGAAGGAGAAGGCCTCACCTGCTAAATCTGCATCCCAAAGACATTTCGCCGACAATCCTGAAAAGGAAGACATTTATTTTTAAAAGCACATCGCATCCATCGCTGCAGCGCCGCATTCTACTCACCTTTACAGGGCGCCTCCATGTTCAGCAGCGACCATCCGGATTCGCAGTCGCGCCCACGCGCCTAGGGAGAAAAAGACAAGAACAAAGGTGAGAGAAAGAAAGGAAAAGGGAAGCTAACACTCCATGTCAAGACTTACCTGTTGGGTCATTCCCTTTTCATTTCGGGTCCGCGCCGCATCCAGGCATTTTCGGACCCCGGCCCCTAAGGGGAAAAAGACATCAGCGTTAATGAGTGAATGAAAAGACATTACCAAAACACTCATTAAAGACTTACCTGATTTCCACAAGGATTTCACCGCTCACCTCGGGTCGGTGCCTGTTCCCCGGCATTCCGTACCCCGGCCCCTATGGGGAAAAAGACACTAGCATTAGAACATTAATGCATGGACACAAGGGGAACCACTTATAGAAAAACTTACCTGGAAGCCAAGCAAGTTTGGTTCTCACCCATCCGAAAATCCAGTGACGTAACTGGATACCAACGCGCCCCTGCATCAGAAGCAGGATGGAGAGCTCGTCCTTCCAGACCCTAAGCTGAGACGCTACGGGGAAGCACAGAAGGGTTTTGAGGAGGGTGAGAGGGGTAAGTGGGAGGCCGATTGCATTACCCCGCAGACAGTTAACACCCTATTCTCACCTACAGAAGGATACTTCTGCGAGTCAGACAAGCCAGATCTGGGGCCCGGTCCAGTCCGTCTTCCAAACCCTGCGCATCACCTTAGACGAGGTCACAGCAGCGCGAACCAGGCCAGCGCCCCCGTGGGAGTCAGGTGAGCGTTACAGAACGCGAAGCCGTCCTACAAATTCCCACCCAGGCGCTATGGAAACTTCTGAGACTGATCAGTTGACCCAATTACTGGGGGAATTACGGGCCGAAGTAGCCAGCGCCCCCGTGGGAATCAGGTGAGCGTTACAGGAGGTTTCAGAAGTTCTTTGTTTGCTTCTTGGTTGTTGCTTTCTTCTCTTGCATCAGGCCTCTCCCGTTGTCCCTGCAGTTGGCGAGAAATAAAAGAGGGACTAGCCATTAAGGAAGCAGTATATTCGTACATTTCTTGTCCCACTGCATCACACATTTTTTATGCATTTAACGCCAGACACTAGTTTGTAAACAATTACAGCAGGTCATTAATTGACTAAGGGTAGTGAAAGGAGCCATACCTCACCCAGTGGGTCAATTCCAACACCTTCATTTCGACTATGTTGACATGCTCCAAGTATGCCAGGCTTATCGCTACATGATAGTGGTTGTATGCCCATTTCCTGATGGATCGAAGCTGGTCCCTGTTTCCCATCCTGATGCCATTAGAGCAGCAAAATTTCTGGTTTGTGAGATTTTACCATGATTGGGCATGCGTGAGGTCCTGCGCTCTGACAATGGTCCTCACTTCACCAATGAGATGTTTCACCACATCACAACTTGTTGGGAATATACACAAATTATGTGTGTTGTATAATAATATTATTATGCCTATCATCCGCAAGCAAACTGGGTGTGTGAGCGCCTCAAAGAGCTGCTCAAGGAAGGCATTGCCAAAATAAATAAGATGCTCAACAAAAGTTGGTTGCATTGTCTGCCTTTAGCTTTATTCGCATTGCGCGATAAACCAGGGTCCGACCACCATTTAACCCCACATGAGGTGGTGACAGGACGTTGCATGAGACTTCCCCAGGCTCCTTCCACTAGGGTGTTAGTAGATGTAGAAAAACACTTCTTTCTGGCAATATTGTAATTTGGCCTTGTCTGCCTTGTGCCCTTTTTATGCAGGTACTACAGTCACATGTGCACAGAGTCATCTCTACATTGTGTGGCTGTCTAAGTCCATTTGAAGGACCCTTTTGAGTATTGAAGGTGATTCGCAGTACCATTCAGGAAGTCTAGTGTGTTTCTACTTCTTATTTCTATATAGAAACAAAGGTAAATCTTGTGAGTCTGGGTGTAGGGGTATAGAAAACAACGCATTCTTCGAATCTATAACCGTGAAGTCGGTAGGGGGGCGTGGCTAGCAGCCATGGAGTGATGCTGCTTTCTGTTGAGATCCTGCATGATCCGTTATTAGCCAAGCATAAAAGACGGACCCACTGTGTCGGAACAACTCTAAAGTGTTTTTGCAAAAACTAGATACGCTGCAGCGGAGCAACCTCTTCCCTTGAGGGACGACCCGCTTCATCGGAGCACAGTGTAGAGGCCTTGTGAGTGTTGGAGGAGGACCGCTGGAATGAATCCAAAACAGCGACTATGACAAAGTAACTGCGGTCTCAGGAGAGGGAAGAACCCGCTCCGGGAAAGGCACCGGTTGCGTACACGAACACCCCAAGGAAGAGAAACACGCTGAAGATAGCCTCCCAGCGAGCAAGGTGAGCAAGCTGCATTTGAGCAGAGACGCGCCGCGAGTGAGGCTCGGCACAGAGCCGCGGCTTGGAACACTTGCACTGGGCCATGTGGGCGCTTTCCTTGACCCCAAAATGTAACTAAGAGTGAGCTGGAGAGCCCACAATAGGTCACCCCAGCACGGGGAACCCATACATACATACATACATACATAAATAAATAACAAGAGCGAGTCCGTGAAACCACAGAAGAGAGGCAGCTGGGCAAACAAATCATGGGCACCAGCATATTAAGCAGGATGCAAACCACTGACCAGACCAAGACTCCTCCTCCTGCCTAGATGGACAAATGGCCCCAGGAACACCTAATAACCTCAAACTATACCCAGAAGTAAAAGCCCTTGAAAGACACTTAAGGAAATATGCCACCTGCTCTCCGGGGGCTCTTCAAATCGCAACTAGTGCCGGAAGGACACAATGGGAAGAAACCCTCTGAAGATTTGCGCTACAGCATTCTCCTCCCTACACCTTCCCAATTAAGATAAAGAGAACCAGGACAGAGGCGCAATACAACTACACAACTGGTGCCTCCAATTAACTGCTGGCAACACTATTGAGGTGCTGTGAACCTGGGCACACCACTGCAGTGTATAGAACAAGCTAAATGCCTCCCAAAGCAGCTAAATTAAAGAGTAATCAAACAACGATAGACAGCTACTCAGAAACTTGCTACAGCGGCCTACAGAGAATATGGCTGTGACACAGGTCAAAGCAAAAAAAGCCGACAACGCGGACAACCAAATCCTGCTGACTATCGCGGAATGAAAGCCTCGTTGGGTTCCAAGATAGATGCCCTTATAGTTGATGTTGGACTGTTGTGCCAGGATGTCAGAAAACTGTCCGAAAGGACCACCAAATTGGAAAAGAAATTAACTGAAAACACTGTAATGACCTACATCTTGCAACAAAAGGTTATCCTTCTGGAAAACGGGGCGCAGGATGCAAATGGCAGAGCCCAAAGAAATAAATCTGCATTGTCAGCCTACCCAGAGGAGAAGAAGGGACAGACTCCACAACGTACTTTGAGAATATGTTCTTACATGAGATCGGACCCGGGAACCTTTCACAAGGCTTCACAATAGAAAGAGCACATAGAGCCCTCACTAGAAAACCACCACCAGGAGCTCCTCCATGTCCTATAATAGCAAAAGTCCTAAACTATAAGGACAGCGGGAAGATTTTATCCTACTTAAGACAAGGGGGCACGATATGGATGGCATCAGTAAACTATGCAGTGTACCCAGACTACACTTCCCAAGTCCAAAAAAACAGAGCACATTTCTCATGAGCTAAAGCCAGACTCTGCAAGGCAGGCTTAAAATACATGTTGATGTATCCAGCTCGTCTAAAGGTCCTTTACAAGAACAGTGCCCTATTCTTTGACCTCCCAGAAGACAAACAAACATGGACGGATAGAGAAAAGATCGACCCTCTTAAAGATGAGTATACCACTCCACCTAAATAAAGACTCCTCTGACGCTGGCATAGGCACGAAATAGTGAACAGACCAGGGAAAACTGCACTCTGACACCAATGAAAATAACTGACAAGAAACAGCCAGAGACCCCAGGACAAGCTGGTTCGCCGACGCAACGAGCCGCCTCTACCTGCCACAATCGGTATCCAAGCTTGTTTAGCTGCCAGGACCCACTTTATGGGCTTAATCGTCATTCCAGAGGCCGAAAGCCTATCCCACGGCTGCTAACGACCCGCTCACATAGTTTTTTTTTCATAGGACGCTTGTTTTTGCTTATGTACAGCACCACTTCGTGGGATACACCATGCACTATTGCAACACTGGACGCCGTAAAGGCATTTGATTCCATCAAATGGGATTGGCTATACGCCACACTACACAGGTTTGGCTTTGGCACGAATTACCCAAGATGGGTGAAGTTAATATATACTGACCCCATAGCAAGAGTCAAGACAGGTAATCACTTCTCAAAGCCCTGGGTGCTAGAAAAGGGCACTAGACAGGGCTGCCCATTATCCCTGCGACTGTACATTTTGGTTATGGAGCCGGTGCAACATACTTAAGGATGGAATACATTGAAGCGGGCATACTAGTTCACGGAACACATCATCTGATATTCGTGAATGCTGATGACTCGCTTATGCAGACACGCTTAAGTATGTGCAAAATCCAGAAGACAATTTAGAATTTATACTCAAAACCCTTGCACATTTTTCCCAGCTTTCAGGCATTACAATTAGTTTGGAAAAGTCATCCCTGTTCCCATTAGCGGGACTACCCACAATACAACAAAGCAAACTCCCAATACTCACCCTAAAATGGACAACTCTTACATTCCGATACCTAGAAATCAATATATACCACAACCCTGCTCTGGAACATAACAACAACACTCAAAAATCCCTAGACAGTATAAGCAACTCAATGAAATTCTGGACCAAACTACCCCTCTCATTATTGGACAGAGCGGCATTCCGAGGCTTCTACACTATTTCGCAAATGTACCATACAACATACCTAAAACCTTCTTTAAGACTATTGACTCCCTATGTAGGGAATTTTTGTGGAACAATGACAGGTGCAGATTAGCGTTAGCCGCATTGCAGACTGTACGAAGAGGGCGGCATTAGAGTGCTTTGCTTTGAACTGTAATGTATGGCAGGGCAACTACAGTACATAGTGAGCTGGATGGCGGTTGAACCTAATTCCGACACTATGCTACTCCAACTTGCAGAACCACACTTCTTCTGAAAGAATTGTTATGGTGTAAAAGACCACATACCGGACAACATTCATACCTAGTATCGCTGGGAATACCATTATGGGACAGGGAGTTAGCATTCAAATGGATTGTGCCCTCCAACGTATTCCTCATCTTAGATGTATTCCACCCAGCTTTGCTGCTCCTCGGAAATTTTTTCGGCAGTGGGCGCCGTGCGTCGATGTCGTCGAGTCGATGGTCCCTCGAAGGCCTCCGTCGAGGGTGACGTCATCGGGTGTATAAGTAGCACGTGCGGCGCCGCTTGGCCTCAGTTCCGTTTTTCCGCAGTATACGTTGCTTCGGACATTCGGCGCGCATCGAGTTCTGTGAAGAATATAATATACAAAGAAGACATCGACGCCGACCACAACCCCGAGATCGGGATTCAAAAAGTGCAAGCCGTGCGGCTCAAAAATGTCGATCACGAACCCACACCGTGAGTGTTTGTGGTGCCTCGGAGAAGGCCACGACATGGAGGCCTGTTCGAAGTGTTAGGCGATGACAGGGAAGGCCTTGCGAGAAAGGAGAGGAAAGCTACAGGTAGGTCGAAAAGATCAAAAAGCCTCTAGCGTCGAGTCGAGACCCCATGAGGAGAAATCTCCTCGACGCGAAAGGCATCGATCTAGCTCCCTAAGCGATTCTCATCGCTCTTCGTCTTCGTCAAAAAAATCGAAGAAACAACGCCACAGATCTCCCTCCACCTCGTCGTAAGACGAGTCTCCGAAAAGGATGAAATGCCCCAAGAAACATTCGTCTTCCGAAGAGTGGGAAGCATTCAGGGTCAAAATGATGGAGGTGTTTGAGAAGGCGAAGCCTCGGTCCGCGCCTTCTTCGGAAGCCGGCCCGGAGCGTCATCGCTCCGACACTCGCACGCCCTCGAGCCCGGGTGATTGAAAAAGGAAGGATAGGGAATCTTCCAGGACGCTGAGCGAAAAACGCTCGAGTCGACCGCTCGAGGTCACTGATGCCGTCCGAGACCTATCACACCTCGAAGGGAAAATCGTCGAAGACCGCCTCAACGCCCTCGAAGCAGACCCTGTCAACGACCACTAAGTCGTCAACGCCTATATCGACGTCGACGCCGAAACCCTCGGCACCAAAGGCTCCAGCCAAGCCAGGGAAGCCAGAAAAAGAGAAGGAGAAGGTTACAAAACATGTAATTTCCTCAGAGCCTGGTACTACACCTCTTCCTCCTCCTCTTCCAGAGAAGGTTGTCAAGCCTCTCCCTAGGAAGGAGTTTTTCAAATCCCTGACCTCAATTTTTGAGGAACAGGAGAGATCTGATGAGGAAAATGTACCATTTGGGTTGGAATATGGCACCCCAAATGTCCCAGAATGCTTGATCTGAGAGGAAAGCAGAATGAGGTATTTGGTGGAGTCTTTACACAATGCAAGTGGCATTGACACATCTCCTGAGAATGACTTTGTTTGACCAGATCCAGGAGAGCATGCCAGTACATCTTACCGTCAGTTAATGACCAAGGTGGTAGATTACTTGGGATGGGCTAAACCACCAGCCCAATTCATCCAAGATGATTTAACAGACATATTGGACCATGGTCCCACTGAAGACCCAGTACTACCTTTTCATGTAGCCTTGCAAAACAGGGTGGCCAGGAATTGGGAAACTCCGGATTCTATTCCTCCGGTAAATAAGTCCCTCGCATCAAAATACTGCCCAGCCAGTAGCGACCCCGGCTATCTGTCAAAACATCCAACTTCTGAGAGTCTGGTCATACAGGCAGCCACAGCTTCCAACAAACTTGCGTACCCGTCTATCCCTCCAGACAGGGACGATGAGCGTGTGGATGGTTGGGCACGGAAGGTATTTTCAGCCGTCAGCATGGCATTAAAACCTGCCAACTCCACATGTGCCTTGGCAAAATTTTCGTACACTCTGTGGGAGTGCATTGCAATGGCGGCTGAGCACATACCAGAAGGGTAAGAAAGGGAAGGTTTCCTAGGCATCGTTAGAGATGGAAAAGAAGCCATGCAGGAATCCCTTCAATCTGGATTGGACACTGCGGATAGTGTAAGCAGGTCCATGGGCACTAGCACAGTAATGCGCAGATTTGCGTGGTTACGGAAGTCTGGTTTTGCACCGGACGTACAGAACCGTCTTCTGAACATGCCTTTTGACGGGTCTCACCTTTTTGGCAACAAGGCTGACGAGAGCCTTGAGAGGTTGCAGACCTCAAAAGCAGCTGCCAAATCTTTAGGAGCTGCTATTAGGCAACCTCAGCCTTTTCGTGCGAAAGGGCAGTCATAGAGGGGACGATCCTATCGTTATTACACCTTATATGGAAAAGCGAGAGGAATGGCCAGTCAAAGGGGCCAGAAAAAGGCCACTTGCGGTGGATGAGGAAAACGTGCTAAGCAAGCTCCAGCTGCAGCCTCTCTGCCATCAGCGGCTGCAACATCCACCACAAAACCACTTTGAGGACTTGCATCACAAAACACCTGTAGGAGGCAGGTTGTCACAGCATCTGCAAGAATGGTGAGCCATTTCTTCAGATGTTTGGGCTCTAGAAATAATAGCCCAAGGCTACTGCCTTCCCTTTCTAAAGCAACCTCAAAGCAATCCACCAGGGAGACACCGGTTGACGTCTTCAAACCCGCTCCTACAGCAGGAAGTTTTAACCCTGCTGGAGAAAGGTGCTATAGAACCAGTGCCTGCAGCGGAGAGGAACAAGGGATGGTACTCCCTGTATTTTTTGATCCCCAAAAAGGACGGAGGACTGAGACCCATCTTGGACTTAAGAAACTTGAACAAGTTCCTCAGGAAGGACAAGTTCAAGATGGTTACCCTTTCTCAGATCCTTCAGGCCCTTCAACTTCAGGACTGGTTGGTGTCATTGGACCTCCAGGATGCTTATTTTCATGTGCCGATTCATCTCAAACAGAGAAAATACCTGAGGTTCGTAGTTGGCGACTCACACTATCAGTTTCGAGTCCTGCCATTTGGGTTGACCTCTGCCCCGAGGGTCTTCACCAAGTTTTTTTTTTTTTTAATTTGTTTTTATTGTTTGCAATCTTCACAATGCGATTACACCCTCCCCGCCCTCCCTCCCTCCCCCTTCCCAACTGTCTGGACCATAACGTGCTGCACCACAGGTTCCATCTCTGTGATTATTGAGTCATTTGTGTCATCACCAGAGGAGCCTTCTGCCTTGGGGCTGAACAACGTAACTATTAATGCCACCCATTGAAATAGGTCATCCGAGGTGTCCTGTCTTTGTTGAATCTGAGCCGTCTCCCAGGCGGCCGTTTCGGCATTCGTCCATTTGCGTAGGTCTTCCCACCATGTTGACAAGCACGGGGCCTGAGGGCGATTCCAGTTCATAGCAATACGTCTCTTGGAGAGTATATACATTAGGTCTTTTAGTCTATTTAATGGTCTATTCTTCTTATTTCTGGGGTATCTTCCAAGGATGCATGCTTTTGGCGTGTGTACCTCCAAGGTGACGTCCGCCTCAGCCGCCCTGGCTTTGACTTGTGCCCAGAAGGCCTGTATTGTTATTGTTATTGTTATTTTGCATTTATATAGCGCCTTATATACCATTGATATGGTCTGAAGGCGCTGGTAGGTTGAACGCCCTTGGGAACCGAAGTTCAGATCAGTAGAGGGAGTAGAGAGAGTCAAAGGTGCGTGTGGGCACCATGTATGTGTGCAGCTTGTGCGGTATTCGTGTAATAGCTGCTTCTTAGCGGTAGGTGTGGTGGTTGAGGGGTCAGGAGTATGTGTTCGTTCTGGCAGGATTAATCCAGACCGGATGTGGCTGCGTTAGGCCTGAGGAGAACGCCTGGCTGGGGGTGTGTAACCAGCAGTGTTTACATAGAGTGATGTGGAGTATGAGACGGATGTTGGTATGAGAACAGTTATACCGAATGGTGTCATAGTATCTCTGTGTTCTAGTTGAGTGGTGGTGTAAAGGAGAGAGTAAGCATATGGTGGGTTATATGGTCAGTTCAAGTGTTTTCTAAAATGTTCTAAAGAGGCTATTAGGGACACTTCTAAATTCAACTTTCACAGAGAGGCTATTGGGCATACTTCTATAGTCAGTTTTCACAGAGAGGCTATTGGGGACACTTCTAGGTTCAACTTTCACAGAGGCTATTGGGCACATTTCTAAATTTAACTTAAACAGGGAGGCTATTGGGCACACTTCTAGAATCGACTTTTCACAGAGGCTATTGAGGACACTTCTAAATTCAACTTTCACAGAGGCTATTGGGGACACTTCTAAATTCAACTTTCACAGAGGCTATTAGGCACACTTCCAAATTCAACTTTAACAAAGAGGCTATTGGGAACACTTCTAAATTCAGTTTTTACAAAAGGCTATTGGGGACACTTCTAAATTCAACTTTAACAAAGAGGCTATTGGGGACACTTCTAAATTCAACTTTAACAAAGAGGCTATTGGGGACACTTCTAAATTCAACTTTAACAAAGAGGCTATTGAGGACACTTCTAAATTCAGTTTTCACAGAAGGCTATTGGGGACACTTCTAGGTTCAACTTTAGCAGAGGCTATTAGGCACACTTCCAAATTCAACTTTAACAAAGAGGCTATTGGGGACACTTCTAAATTCCGTTTTTACAAAAGGCTATTGGGCACATTTCTAAATTCAACTTTAACAAGGAGGCTATTGGGGACACTTCTAAATTCAACTTTAACAAAGAGGCTATTGGGGACACTTCTAAATTCAACTTTAACAAAGAGGCTATTGGGGACACTTCTAAATTCAACTTTAACAAAGAGGCTATTGAGGACACTTCTAAATTCAGTTTTCACAGAAGGCTATTGGGGACACTTCTAGGTTCAACTTTAGCAGAGGCTATGAGGCACACTTCCAAATTCAACTTTAACAAAGAGGCTATTGGGGACACTTCTAAATTCCGTTTTTACAAAAGGCTATTGGGCACATTTCTAAATTCAACTTTAACAAGGAGGCTATTGGGGACACTTCTAAATTCAACTTTAACAAAGAGGCTATTGGGGACACTTCTAAATTCAACTTTAACAAAGAGGCTATTGGGGACACTTCTAAATTCAACTTTAACAAAGAGGCTATTGAGGACACTTCTAGAATCGACTTTTCACAGAGGCTATTGAGGACACTTCTAGGTTCAACTTTAGCAGAGAGGCTATTGGGCACACTTCTAGAATCGACTTTTCACAGAGGCTATTGAGGACACTTCTAACATGCTAACGATCCCATTTCTATCTAGATGCGACGCAGGCTAGGGTTCAGAATAAGAATACCAATTTTTATCTAGATGCGGTGCAAGCTAAAGCTCAGTTCCCTGCACGTGTGGCACTAGCTAAAGTTGGCAAGTAAGTTCATGTGCATCGTAAGGCAGTATTTACAATCCATTTACAGTGGTCGCAAGTCTTCCTAGGTATGTCTTGATTTAAGTCTATGGCAGTCTATGCTATGGAAGGTAAGGTAGAGTGACAGGGGCTTTCTGGAGTAGAGTGATTGCTCTACACCCCACCCATGCCATACTCACAGTTTTGTTGGTGTCTGGCTTCCTTTGCTTCCCCTGCGGACACCTGCAGACACGTCCTGGAGCCGCCAATGTAGGAGCCGCCCTTTGCCCCGGGCCCTTAGCCGCGGGGGCTGCCGGGCAGGGGGCTGCCCTGGAAGGGTCAGTCAAAAGGGGCCAGCAAGCCAATCAGACCACGGGGGACGGCTGGGGGCGGGAGGAGGGAGGAGAGGGGAAGCAGGGACACGGGGCGGACAACGCTGCAGGCAGGGCCCGGGGGGCCAAGCAAGAAAACAAGGCCCAGATCACAAGGCCCAAGAGGGAATGGGCTCGCACCCACGCTCACCTGAACACGCCCGGATGGAAAGGCGGTCGGGAGCTGGGACGGCGACTAGGTTCGCCGGCTGCCTTACAGCAGCCAATCAGACCACGGGGGACGGCTGGGGGCGGGAGGAGGGAGGAGAGGGGAAGCAGGGACACGGGGCGGACAACGCTGCAGGCAGGGCCC
Source organism: Ambystoma mexicanum (assembly GCF_040938575.1). NCBI lineage: Eukaryota > Metazoa > Chordata > Amphibia > Caudata > Ambystomatidae > Ambystoma > Ambystoma mexicanum. Next base: position 674,189,966 of record NC_090931.1, read on the forward strand.
GGGGGGCTCAAGCAAGAAAACAAGGCCCAGATCACAAGGCCCAAGAGGGAATGGGCTCGCACCCACGCTCACCTGAACACGCCCGGATGGAAAGGCGGTCGGGAGCTGGGACGGCGACTAGGTTCGCCGGCTGCCTTACAGCAGCCAATCAGACCACGGGGGACGGCTGGGGGCGGGAGGAGGGAGGAGAGGGGAAGCAGGGACACGGGGCGGACAACGCTGCAGGCAGGGCCCGGGGGGCTCAAGCAAGAAAACAAGGCCCAGATCACAAGGCCCAAGAGGGAATGGGCTCGCACCCACGCTCACCTGAACACGCCCGGATGGAAAGGCGGTCGGGAGCTGGGACGGCGACTAGGTTCGCCGGCTGCCTTACAGCAGCCAATCAGACCACGGGGGACGGCTGGGGGCGGGAGGAGGGAGGAGAGGGGAAGCAGGGACACGGGGCGGACAACGCTGCAGGCAGGGCCCGGGGGGCTCAAGCAAGAAAACAAGGCCCAGATCACAAGGCCCAAGAGGGAATGGGCTCGCACCCACGCTCACCTGAACACGCCCGGATGGTGGGGCATCCCCAAAACATGTGTGTCATCCCTGCTTGGGGTTCTTTGCATTTGGGGCATCCAGTATTCTTGGCACCGCTAAATCTGGAGATGATGTCCGGTGTGAGGTACGCTCTGTTCGTGATATAGAATTGAATGAGCTGGAACCTAGCGTTTCTAGATACCTTCTTGTGGTATTTCATGATTTCCTCCCACTCCTTGTCTTCAAGCTGCGAGCCAAATTCCTGTTCCCACTTTCCCCTACACTTAAGGTTTTGGTGGGTGGTGCTGTCGAGCAATATTTCATATATTCTGGAGGTCTCGTGGCCTCCCTCCGCCGCCCCCAGCAGGCCCTCAATGCGCTCGTGTCCGGTATCCAAGGTCTCCACCGTGGGCCAGCGGGCCGCTAGTATTTTCACCACCGCGCTGTGCAGTAGGAATTGACCTGTGTGGATCCCCGAGGCTTCATGTAGCTCAATGAAATTCATGATTCCCTGGTCATCCACCAGGTCGCCTAGGGTGGCGACACCACTTGTTTCCCATGTGCCTCTTAGTATCCTGTGGCTTCCCGGCCTGTTAGTCATAATGGCAACTATTGGGATCTGTGGAGAGTAGGGATCTGGTAGTTTTGCGGCCTTGCAGGCTCGTTTCCATATCTGGGTACCTAAATGGATCAAGTACGAGTGTGGGTGTATAGCTCCTGGTGCAGTCCATAGCAGCTCTTAGTAGCAATTGGTTGACTCCTGGCCGCAGCAGGCGGGTGTCTGTTGAGGGCTCGTCGGCCATCCATTGTATCACATGCTTCAATTGTCCGGCTAGGTAGTACAGTTCGAAATTAGGAACCCTGAGGCCACCTTTGTCATAGGGTCGCTGCATTGTGTCCAGGGCGACTCTGCGCCGTCCATCTTGCCACAGAAATGTCCTGCACAGCTTGTGCAATTCATCGAAGAATAGTTGCAGTATGTTATATGGTACGTTGGTGAAGAAGTAGAGAAGTCTGGGCAATGCCACCATTTTTAGTAGTCCCACTCTGCCCGCCACCGAGAGAGGCAACTTGCTCCAGAACTCCATTGATTTGGCCAGCCCTTCTTTTGCCCTGACTGTGTTGAGAGCGTGCTCTGTCTTGGGGTCTCTGTGTACTCTAATGCCCAGGTACTTAAAGGAGGAGGGTTCCCATTGTAGGGCTAGTATTGGGAGGGCTGCTGCCTCTCTCTTGCTCAAGGCGGCTAGGGGGTATAGGCAGGATTTGTTCTGATTGATCTGAATCCCTGTATATCTGTGGAATCTTTCTAGGGTTTCTAATATGTAAGGCAATATGTGCACAGGATTTGTTAGATAGAGGAGCATGTCGTCAGCGTACATAGATATCAGGTGATTCACCCCATCCACCACTATGCCCCCGTCTCCGTATTCTTGTCTAAGGTATGCTGCCACTGGTTCTATAGCCAGGATGTATAGCATGGGTGATAGGGGGCATCCCTGCCTAGTTCCTCTGGTTAGCCTCCATTTGTCTGAGAAGGTGTTGTTGGTGGCCTCGGGGTTAGTGTAGATGAGTGTGACCCACCTGGTGAAGCTAGGCTCTATGCCCATCTTGGACATGGTAGCCAGAAGCCATTTCCAGCGTACCGAGTCGAACGCTTTGGTGGCGTCCAGGGACACCACTGCGCATTCCGTCTGCCTATCTTCAGTGCTGTAAATGACATGGTGCAGTCTACGTAGATTTTCGGTGATGGTTCTGCCGGGCACGTATGCAGTTTGGTCCTGGTGGATCAGAATCGGGGTGGCTTTACGTATTCCTCGTGGCTAATATTGCCGTTAGTATCTTGCTGTCTGTATTTAGTAAGGACAAGGGTCTATATGAGCCCCACTCGGTGCTATCTTTGTCGGGTTTTAAGAGTGGTATAATGACCGCATCCCTCATGGTGTCAGGGAGTTGGCCTACATCATATGCCTCGTTGAACACCTGAGAGAGTAACGGAGCTAGTACTTCCTCATAGGCCTTGTAGAACTCGCCTGGTAGTCCATCCGGCCCCGGCGCTTTCCCGGAGGGAAGTGTTCTAATGAAAACTGCTACCTCCTCAGGGGTTACCGGCCCTTCCAGGGACTCTGCTACGTGTTCCTCAAGGTGTGGTAATATAATGATGTCTAGTACATCCTCTATTTCTGTGTCTGTTGGCGGCGAGGTGTCCGTGTAGAGGGCCTGGTAATACTCCGCGAATGCATGGTTTATGGCGGCTTGTGAGTGTGTGTCAGTGCCATTGGCATCGCGGATACGGCAGATGGGTGTTCTGGGGGCTTCTCGTTTGTAAAGCCACGCAAGCAGCTTGCCCGGTTTATCACCGAGGGCGTGGCTTCTTTCGGTGTATTTGGCGTAGCTGAGGTTTCCGAGGGCCTCCCAGTGTTGTAGGCAGGCCTGCTTTAGTTCAACTATTTTGCGTATGTGGGCAGGGTCTGAGGAGGCTATGGATTCTAATTGCTTCAGTTCTTCTTCGGTGCTTGCGCTAGCTTTGCCGTGATGGATTTTTGGGCTCCCCCTGTGGTGGCTATCATTTCCCCTCTGATCACTACTTTGTATGCTTCCCATGCCGTGCTGACGTGCTGGACACTATCCATGTTCCTCTGCCAGTAGTTTGTCGTACATTGTTGGATTTGCTCTCGGAATGCCTTGTCTAACAGTGCTTCGCTTCTAAGTCTCCAAGTGGGTATAGGGGGTCTGGGAGCCGTTATTGTCCATGAGGTAACTATGGGGGAATGATCCGATAGCACTCTAGCCAAGTATTGTGTATCCTCGGATGTATCTAAGTGTTCCTCGCTCACCAGTAAGCTGTCGATTCTAGTGTGTACAGCGTGTGGAGGTGAGTAAAAGTAATAGGCTCTGCCTTCTGGGTGCTGGGCCCTCCAGAGGTCTCGCAGGGCGTATTATTGTAAGAGGGCATTCAATATTTTAGCGGGAGGGGAGTGGCGAGTCTGTTTGCTGTCGGATCTGTCCATGCGTGGGTCTAGGGTGCAGTTGTGGTCCCCTCCCCATATCAGCATGCCATCTCTACTTGTACTGAGCCGGGTGTACAAAGCTCGGAAAAATACCGTTGCGTCGTGGTTGGGGGCATATGTGTTCACTAGGCAGAGTTCTCTGCCTTCGATGGTGCCTCTTAACAAGGCCATTCTACCTTCGTTATCGATGTTTGTGTGTGTCAGGTTGATGGGGATGGAGGGGGCGATCCATATCAGTACTCCACGTGCGTAGTTGGAGTATGTGGTGCCTATCAGGGTCCCCCTCCAGTTTTTAGCCAATGCTGCTAGCTTTTGTGCATTCAGATGAGTCTCCTGTAATAAGGCAATTCCTATCTTGTGGCGTTTAAGGAAAGTGTGGACTCTGTGCTGGTTAATGTAACTGTTCAGGCCCCTGACATTCCAGGACATGACTTTGACTGTGTTATTCATGAATGCGGCGTGTGTATGGGTATATGGGCTGGCTGTATGGTGGCACCGCCCTCTGGTCTATCCCCATGCGGCACTGTGGCCTGTTCTGACATGTTCCTCTGCTGACTCTAGATCGATCTAATAGTCTGTGGTGCTCAAGTTGGTCCTGGATTACCCCTTTAACTAACTGAATCGGGATTTCAACAAACGGGTTTCCTTCCCTCTGAACTGTAAACTTGGCGTTTACAGTTCTGGTCTAGCGGGGTTCCCCCCGTTCTGACTTTCCCGTTTCCGCTCCATTCGACCTACGGTCTCTTGGTGCCCTACGGGCGGGTGAATTACCCTAAGAGATTCGGGGGTGTAGGACAACCCTCCGCGGTAGTGTCTGTTGCCGGGCAGTGCTCGCTCGGCCAGCTCCAAGACACTCAATGGTGCCACAATCTGCAAATTTGGGTTTCTTCATATGCTGTCTCAGAAGTCGGTTTTCATTTGGTTTTCCTAGGGGTGCCATTTTCTCGTGTTTTGCGTTGCCTTCCTTCTATGTCGGGGATCTGCTCCCTGTCCATCCATTCATTTACTTCTTCAGGTGTATCGAAGAGGTACGTTCTATTGTTCCGAATGACCTTTAGTCTGGCCGGGTACAGCAGCATGTATCGCAAGCCCGCATCTTTCAGTCTGGCCTTTATGTGGGCGTATTGGGCTCTGCTTCTTTGGACCAGGAGGGTGTAGTCCGGGTAGATTGCAATTTTACCGGAGTCTATTTCTATGCGGCCGCCAGTTCGTGAGTGGGCTAGGATCGTCTCTCTATCTTTGTAATTGAGGACTTTGGCAATTATTGGCCTTGGTGGATTCCCTGGTGGTGAGCGTTTAGTGAGGGATCGATGCGCCCTTTCAATTGTGAACCCCTGAGATAATTTCCCTGCTCCGACTTCCTGCAGCAGCAGGTTCTCCACAAAGTTTGTGGGGTCGTTTCCTTCAGTTCCCTCCGGTAGTCCGATAATTCTGATGTTACGGCGCGCGCGCCCTTCCGCCTCGTCTGCCCTGTCTTCAAGGTTCTTTACTTTTTGGGCTAGGGCATCTACCTTTTTCAAGGGGTGGGTTTTGGCTTCCGTGTTTTCCTTTACCTGAGACTCTAGTGCTTCTGTTCTGCCTGCGATAGAGTGCATGTCTTGTTTTAGCAGGTTTAAATCGAGGGCCACGGCGTCTATTTTGCCCTCCATGGTTTTTTGTAGCGCCAAGATGGCTTCTAGTAGTTGTGAGTTTGCGGGTTCGGGGGGCCCCTCCGCAGCCAAGGTTGTGGTCGTGGCATCTGGCTTGGTGACGCCCGTGGCTGCAAAGGTCTCCATTGTTGTCTGCCTTTGCTTGTCTTTTACGGACATCCCTCTGTGTGCTGGCAAGCCCGCCTCGTCCCAGTTGCAGTGGTTGCCGGCAATCCTACAGTTTGGGTACGGTTAATGTGTACCATGGCTCAGCTTGCGTGGCTGAACTATCGTGGTAATCTACATATGGGCTATAGCGATTTTCTTGTTGGGTTTTTGTGAGGGGTTGTGGACTGTATGAGCTTTAGATGGTCATGGCTCTTTACGTTGCCCCAGAGCATGTGGCCATGCAGTTCAGTTTGTGTATGTGCTCCGTGGCACGTTGTGCGTGGCAACCCAATTGCGGTGGTTTTTATGAGGCGCTAGCAGGCGGCGTACATAGAATGTCAGGCCCAAGTGTGGGTTGGCAGTCTGGGCGGGCCCCTGTTGTCCTGTGCTTGAATCTCTGTCGCAGGGCTTGCGGCCAGCCCTGTGGCTATTAAGCTGTCCTATAATGGGGACCGATCCTTTCTGAAGGCTATACCTTGGGCCTTCTCGGTCCGCGTAGCGGAATGCTGCGGGATCTTTAGCCGCTCCATGCTGGTTTCGTGTGTGGGTCTTAGCGAGGGGGCAGGCTGCGTTTTCTATGTCCTCTCCAGCCCCCCCTTTCCCTCCATACCTCTTAGTGCGGTGCCGCTCACGGGCGCACCCGATCTCCGGGTCCCGGCCTCTCTGCGTGTGCTTCCTCAGTATCTCCGCCTCCGACGGCGCTGTAGGTCCCACGCCAGGAAGGCTCTCGGATGCGGGCGCCGGTGTCACGTCGCTGGTTGCTGCGCAGTGTGCCCGTCAGTCGGCGGGGTCCGCTGGCCGGCTCCTGTCGTCTGTTCTTATCGGCTGCGGCCGGGGCAGGCCCCTGCGCCCGCGCTGCACCGCGGCGCTCGGCTCACTCGTAGTCAGCAGGCAGCCGCCATTTTCGGACTCGCGTGTTCACCCTTCGCCACAGTGTTTCTCCTCTTTGGGGGCACGCACAGGTCCCAGGCTGCCGTTGGAGGGACAGCAAGCAATTCTGAGTCGGACCGTGGGTTGTTATTATATTTTCCTTAGGTTAAGGTGCAGATTGATGGTAGTATGTTGGGCGCATCGGCGGAGCTGAGACGAAGCGCAGCTTTCTCACATGGCGGATGGCCACACCCGGTCTTCACCAAGTTAATGTTAGTGGTGGCAGCGCACCTCAGGAGAGGGGGGATTCGTGTCTACCCCTACCTGGACGATTGGTTGATCAGAGCGCGTTCTGCCGAGCAAGCACTGGATCATCTGAAAGTCACCTGCCACTTCCTCCACAAACTGGGCTTCTCCCTCAATTTCAAGAAGTCACAGATGACACCTTCCCAACAGCTTCAGTATATAGGAGCTGTACTAGACACATCCTTGGGGAAAAAGCTTGCCTCCCAAGGCGAGGGCTCAAGACATTCTTCAGATGGTTTCCAAATTCCAAAATGCCCAAAATCTCCAGGCTTACGACTTTTTAAGGTTGCTCGGCCTCATGGCATCCTGCATCTTCCTGGTGCCAGAGGCACGCTTGAGGATGAGATCCCTTCAATGGGCTCTAAAGACTCAGTGGTCCCAGTTCTCGGGTCAAATGACGCATCTTCTTCAGATTCCGAACAAGGTCAGACAAGATCTTCTATGGTGGACCTGTACAGAGAACATCCTAAAAGGAGAACTTTTTTGGCAACCATGGCCAGAGATCACAGTAGTGACGGACGCCTCACTCCTGGGGTGGGGAGCTCATGCCATGACAATCAACGGTCGTTGGTCTCTATCGGAGTCCAAACTGCACATCAACCTTTTAGAGCTGAGGGCAATCAGACTAGCGCTGAAGGCCTTCCTGCCATCTGTCAGGGGAAAGAATGTCCTGATAATGACGGACAACACAGTGGCCATGCATTACCTAAACCAAAGAGAGGGTGTGGGGGTCACTGCAGAGAGGCAACGCAGCTCTGGTAATGGGCGATTCAGGGGGGAATCTCTTTAACGGCAATTCATCTAGCCGGGGAAGAGAATATGATGGCAGATGCTCTGAGCAGGCAGAGCACGGTGTCCCACGAATGGGAACTGACTCAGGAAGTCATTCAAGAGATCTTCGCCCCTTGGGGAACCCCTCAGGTAGACCTGTTCGCAACCAGTACCAACCGAAAATGCGAAAGGTATTGCTCAAGGGAATTTCCCCCGAGAGGAGCCCTGGGGGACGCGTTCATCGTGGAGTGGAATTTCCCACTATTGTACGCGTTCCCTCCGATTCCCGTCATTCCTCAGGTCATCAGGAGGCTGACATGCTTCGGGAACCGCATGATCCTAATTGCCCCTGATTGGGCCAGGAGAACATGGTACCCAGACCTTCTAGATATGTCCCTCCGTCCTCCAATACATCTTCCTCAGAGAGAGAACCTTCTCTCTCAAATGGAAGGTCAGGTTCTCCATCCAGAGGTCAAAAAACTCAACCTTCATGCTTGGTATCTGAAAGGCTGAGATACAGGGATTGGAACCTTCCAGATGATGTTATGGAGGTGTTGCTTTCGGCAACAAAGTCTCTATACCGTTGCCGTTGGAAAAAGTTTTGCAACTGGTGCAGAGAAAAGAATGTCGATCCTTTTCTATGTTCTATTCCGGAAGTACTATCTTCTGACCCTAGCACATAGTGGTCTAAATATCGGAACAATAAAAGGTTACCTTGCGGCTCTTTCCATTTTCAAGCGCTCATCGGAAGAATGCTCCTACTTCAAAATTCCTCTGATAACACAATTCTTAAAAGGTCTCACTAATGTGTTTCCTCCTCACCCATTTCAAGTACCGATTTGGGATCTCAATTTAGTCCTAAAATTCTTAATGTGTGCTCCTTTTGAGCCTATGCACAAATGTCCATTAAGATTACTAACGTGGAAAACGGCCTTCTTAGTTGCTCTAACATCAGCAAGAAGAGTGAGCGAATTGAATTACAGGCACTGTCTTCTGGGCCACCCTATACTGTGTTCCATAAGGACAGAGTTGTATTGAGGGTTAAACCATCATTTTTACCAAAAGTAATATCTGATTTTCATTTTAGTCAGAAAATTGTTTTACCCACATTCTATCCTCCACCCCATCCTTCTAAGGAGGAGGAAAGATTACACAGACTCGATCCAAAAAGAGCTTTAAGCTTTTACATCTCTAGACTTTCCAGACTTAGAGTGTACAACCAGTTGTTTATAGGCTACACAGGAAGGAAACTGGGTCAATCGATAACAAAACAGACAATTTCGCGCTGGATTGTGCTTTGCATTTCAGAATGCTACAGATTAGCACAAAAAGACCCACCAGAAGGGTTAAGGGCTCATTCCACCAGAGGCATCGCCTCTTCCACAGCCCTTCAAAGAGGTGTTCCAATAAGGTCCATTTGCGAAGCAGCAACTTGGTCTTCACTACACACCTTCTCAAAATTCTAGAACCTGGATGCTTCCCAGTCTAGGGAGCTGACTTTTGGAAAAGCAGTGCTTTATTCCGCCATATAAAGGCATTGGGGAGAAAAAATCTGACCCCTCCTCCAGAGAAAGTATGCAAAATACTGCTTTGGGAGTCTATCTAAGATGAGGAATACGTTGGTGGACACAATCAACTCGAAGAACAAGTTACTTACCAACTGGTAACGTTCTTTCGATTGGATGTTCCTTCAACGTATTCCTCATCGCCCTCCCAACCTACACCTCTGTAGATTTTTCCGGGTTATTGCCATATCAAATCTCGCAAGGCTGATACCTGTCTGCCGGCACAATCTACACAGTACAAGATCACAGGCAAAAAAGGGGGGAAAAACAGAACTGAGGCCAACGGGCGCCGCGCGTGCTACTTATACACCTGATGAAGTCACCCTCGACGGAGGCCTTCGAGGGACCATCGATTCGACGACATTGACGCACGGCGCCTTCTGCCGAAAAAATTTCCGAAGAGCAGCAAAGCTGGATGGAATACATCTAAGATGAGGAATACATTGGAGGAACATCCAATCGAAAGAACGTTACCAGTTGGTAAGTAACTTGTTCTTCTAAAGGACCCATTATCCATACAGATCCCCTTGGCTTCACTGGCCCCAGCAGCAGCCCAAGCACAACTGGGAATTTGGACGTATTGGGAGCCTAAACACGTTGCCACAATAGGTAACTTGCTCCAAGATACCACCTCTATACCCTTTCAAGCATTAGCGGATAATACGAGCCTTATCAGGGCCAATACCTGTTGTACTGCACTATAAAAAAGGTGATTGTACGCAGATGCCCAATGAAAATGGAGATAATAGAGACACACTCTATAATCGACACCTTATATGACATTGCCGAAAGTGCACAAACAATTTCTAGGTTATATGGCTTCCTTCTGACTAGCCAACCCCCCACATATGCGACCGTAAGATCCAAATGGGAAGTGGACCTGGGAGAACCACTCAAGACACGCACTGGACAGAGATATTGCGATACCACAAAAAAGTGTCTCTTAACGCGAGACTGCAATTGATCCAATTGTTTGTGATGCATAGAGCATACTTGACTCCTCTTAGAATATCTAGATTTCCAGGAGCAATCCAACAATGCTGCCCTAGATGTGTAACCATGGAGGCAGGCATGCTACATATGTTTTGGTCATGCCCTACCGTATAGAAATACTGGGAAGGAGTGGCAGATACAATGAGTAAAGAAGGCCTTAACATGAACCCACTGTTGCCCGCAGTCTGCATGCTAGGCCGTTTCATGCGCCCTAAACATACACAATACATGTCCAAGATGAAAGACTTAGCGTTTATACTAGTTAAATCCAGGATAGCGATGACATGGAAGTCCCCGAAAGGACCTAATATAGAAGAATGGTAGCGGGATCTCAAAAAATTGGCACTCGCTGAAACAGCTGTCTGGTGGCGCGCAGCACACTTAAGCCTCTCTGACATGTGCGTAGAAATAACGTCATGGAATACACTGACACAGGCTCTGTTTGCACCACCCATATCAGTGACGGAGATAGTGTACAAACCCCCATAGATACTACTAATAGTTAAATCCTCGTAAACTAACGAGGGCATAGACTAGACACTGATTCCATAGGCAACAAGTTGGGGGGGAAGGATTGCATGTTGGGGAATAAGTATAGGTAGAGTGCAATTTCATAAATGTCAAAATGTAACTGTACATTGATAAGCATATGATTGTGCATTATACTGTTATCATACATGTGAAAAAAAAACCATAATAAAACCTGTTTAAAAAAAATGTGAAGTGGGTAGCTTCCTTAGGAATAATACATAGAATTGTCACTGGATTCGGAACTAAAGCAAATTCTGCTTCGACAATTTGCTTCAGAGGGCACAAGTCCTGTATAAAACGCCATGACTCCCTATTGCCGTTGTCACAGGGTACACCACTGTGCTGCACAGTGATTCTTATGGTATTAAGATGCCTTACTTCACTAGTGCTGCAATTGTCTCATAAATACCTTTGCTGCCTCCCTCGACAGGGTATATTGCCTGGCTCGTGGTAAAATGGGTCCTGGCTTCAGTTTTATTTTTACTGCTCCTATTCCTTTCAGAAGCCCCACGTCATAGAGACTTGTGGTCCATAAGACGCTGTGGACTTTTGCCAAGTCTTCCTCGAGAAATGTCAGCGGTGCTTGTAGCATCATCGCCATCCCCTGTGGTACCTCCCTGTAGTGTATCTTCACCCAGTATGCAATCGATTGTCAAACACTACCTCGTGATCTGATCGGTTGTCTTTGAACAGTTCTTCGTCTGTCACAGTAGTTGGCCTATACCCTTCTGCCACTGCGATCACTGGCCTTCATGCCCGTCTAGTGTCCTCTCTCCCATGTACTGCTATTCTGTCGTCTCCCACTATTACCAACTCTAATTCTAGCGGTATCGTCATCCCTTCCTTCTTTTCAAGTGGTAGTTCTGGTCTAAACATGTATTAATTCGGAAGGCGCCACATTTTTCCCTGAATTCCTGGGAGCCATGCTATTATTACTTCAGCCCTGTATCAAAATAGCTCTTCATCTGCTAGCACCCCCCTCTGTACCATGCGCCCACAATAAGCTAGAATAATTTCCCTCAAATTTAAAAGGTGGATCCCAGGTGTGGAACACACTATCCCTTTGTTAATGAATGAGATGGTCATGTTAAGTTTCCTCATAATGTCTCATCCCATTATGTTCACAGGTGTCTGTCAGGAATACAGTAAGGGTAGAGCTAGGTCATGCTTCCTTATAGAAAGTGTAAGATCGCCTGTAAAAGGAACCACTTCCATCTAGAAAATCCCTGAGCATTCATGGCGTTGCATGACATTCTATGCCTCCCCTCCCGGATGCAGGATCTAGTTGCCACTGTGTCTACAATAAAAGAGAAAGTCTTGTCACCTATCGTCACCCCTATGCGTGGTTCCTCCACCGGGTTGGGTGTAATCGGTAGGGTGGAACACATCTGGTCTGTCCTATTGAGGGTATAATGACATTCCGTCCCCTGCAAATGGGTTTCCCCCCACCACGGTCCCCCCCCCCCCCTAGTTTCCGAATTGGAGTCATTCCCATGGAGTCTGTGCATGCTAATGTCCTTTAGTTTTGTGGTGCTGTGTATGGTGTTTGTGTTATTTTGTGCCTGTGGTATCTGAGGTGTCTGCGAATTCTGTTGCGCTGGTGCCTGCATTTGTGGTGTCTGTGTCATGGATTGGTGTGTCTGCGAGTATGCGTCTGGTGTCTGTCCTTGTCGTCGCATCTGGTCCTGGGCATAATACTCAGTCTGTTCCCCTTCATATGTTGGCTGATATTGCATTTCCCCATTCTGCTACAGCACCCCTCTGCTCCTGCACACTCTAGAGATGTGTCCTACCTGTCTGCACACCCAACACTGGGGTGGTTCTCTCATTTGCCTCTGATACTCCCCAGCAAACCCTTCAGGGCCTTGCTGTACTGGTGGCCCATATCTGCGATACCCTCCCAAAAACCCCTGTTGGCTTTGTTGGATTTGGTGCTCATACCCGTGTCCCCTAGGTGCCCCCCCTCGGAACCAATGCTGCACATCCCCATACCGCATGAACCCTCCTCCCGCGGGCGGCGGTGTGTACTGTGTCTGTGGTGCGCTCTGTCCTTCATTGCTTGTGAACACTGCCCCTTCCATGGCGTATTTAGACAGTTTCTTCTGCACTAACTTCGCCTCCTCCTGCTTACTCTCCTTGCGCTTTTTCCTCACGCTTTCTTGTATTAACCTGCAGTAATGTACTATTGTACGTTGAATTTCTGACCAAGGTTTTGCCTCCATCCCCACCAACTTCTTTAGTTGCTTTTGCACCTGCTCTGGTAACCACTGACATAGTATATGATAAAATAATGCCACTGTTTTGTCCCAAAGTTCTCACGTTTCAAGTCTTCATAACTCTTGAACAGCCTGAATATATTGTAGGGGATATTCATCTTCTCTCATTTTACATGCCATGATCATGCTAATGTCTGATGTGCCTGGGTACTGCACCCATAGAGCTTGCCATATAGCCGCTCGGCAGTTTTTAAACGGCGATCCATCATGCGCCATGTTCTGGATGGTTACTCTTGGGTATCCGGCCCGTTGCCATATGTCATCGGCAGCCTCTCAGGATCGTTGCTAATAAACCCTTCATGTCCCCCACCGCTAATGTCTGACCTACTGTTATCCTTTCCATTGTGTATATGAATTTCCCCGCATCCACGGTCAACGAGGGTAGCTTACACCAGGTTTTCCTTGTCGATCTGTTGCCATGGTATATATTGAGGTCGCCTTCTCCAGTAAGGGGAACTGTCAGCCCGATCTCCCCCTCCATTCTCCCAGTGTCTTTGGTGGCAGTGAATGCCTGTGCTAATTCCCTCCTCCTGCATGCTGGAAGGTTCCTTAGTCTCTGTGTGTATGGGGTAGCGCTGTCGATGCTCCGCGATATAGACCTAGAAAGCTGTATCCTTTCATCTTTGTCACCCCACAATCCACTCCCATCCTTGCCCTATCCCCCTACCGTATCTCGGTCCGTGCCCTTCCCTAAACTTCCTTGGGCATCACTGGACTCGGGGTCTCTGCCGTCATTGTCAATATCGTCTTGGAAGCTTAGCCTTCTCAACATGGTGCCTCCCTGCTGCCCTTCCTCTGTGTCGGGCATGAGCCCACATTCCCCCCTCACCGAGGACCTGGTATTGCTTTTGCTTGGCAGCGTGGCTGCCCTGTCACACCTCTCGTTCCGTTCTCTACCTACTTGCTCTTTCCTCTCCATGTTATCCTCAAAACGTGCTAAACCAAACTTGATCCTTACTTCTCTCACTGCGCGCTCCTCCTTGCGCTGTCGCTCTCATATGAGCCGCTCTATTTTTAACTTTCTCTTCTCCCTTTTTATCTGTACTTTCCTTTCCCTTTGTTGGTCTTCCCTTTTCTTCGCTATCTCCTCTCTTTCTCTCTTTCTCCTGATCTCTCGCTGCTCTCTCTCTAATTCTTCTGCCTTTTTCTTTTCTCTTCGCTCTCTTGCGTTCATCCCTTTCCTGTTTTTCTTGCCTCTCCACTTCTTCCATTATCTCTGCCCATTCTCGTGCTTCACTATTCTCCTTACACCTTGTTGCTTCCTTCCTTTGCCCCTCCTGTTAATCCAGCTGTCTTCCCGTCTAGTTTCAGTAATATTTGTCCTCCCATCCACTCATTCGATACTATATTCTCCAGCCCCTCTCTTCTTCCCTTTGCTCCTGGGTCGCTGTCCTTTACCCTTATCTGGGTCTCACTGTGTCCCTCTTTTCCACTTTCGGCATCTGTTATTCCTCCTCCTGCTTGTCTGACCCCTTTCTGCCCCTCCTCCTTCCTGTATGGTGGAGGTGTGAATATTGGGTTTGTGTACCCCACCGATGCTCTCAATTCCTGTATCGGGTATACTCCCTGTACCCCTGCTGCTGCCCCTTTGTTCCCATGTTCAGGAGGAGGAGGAGAAGTGGGGGCTGAAGGCTTTTCGCTGGGGTCTACTGTTGGCTCAGCATCCATTGATGCCGTGCCACATTCCTTCTGTTATCCTGGAACATTTTCCAGAGCTCGAATATTGCCATACGGCTGCTCAATTTTTTTTCCCCCTTATAAACCTCTTGAATGTGTGTGTGTGTGTGTAATGGTTGCTACACATATTTGGAGAAGCTTCTGCCCATTGGTCATGGCTTAGGGAATTTACCTTCTGTGCTCTGTGTCCATTCTGTGGTGGATTTACAAATGTTGTCCTTTAAATTGTTGAAGTGATCGGCACATGTGCTGGAGGGGTGTTTCCCCCACTTTAACTCAAGTCGGAGTTTTCGACACTTCCACAGTCACTTTATAGATATACTTTATTCAAATTTTCAGCTCACAGTGCTATTCGTATTTTGGTGAGCCTCTCCGGGTCTCAATGAATACCTTGGGAGTGCTTTTTGCGCTCCTTCTCCTTACAACCTTCTGTCTCCTTGATCCCACCCAATATTCTCGCGCATGCGCCTTCCACTCACCACCTCAAAACACCAAAACTCTGTCGCACCTCCTCGTGCTTTTCACGTCCTACACATAAACCTCTATGTTGACGTCACCTCTAAAATGCAAAAGTGAAGGAAAGAAATCACTGACAGTGCTCACAATTCCATTTCCCAGTTATACCTCTATTTTAACAAATACAAAACAATATATACCCACGACTGTCGTCCTGCCTCCTAACAGGGGATACCAATATTTTATGTGTTTAATCTGTACCCACAGCGTCACCTTGTAGATAAAATGCCTCTGGGAGAATTAACCAGAAGAATTTCTGCGGTTCAAGCTCGCCTTAGTTGCTAAGCCCTATACATGGGGATACCGTCATCCATGACCCAAGCTAAAATGCCCAATTCACAGGAAATCCACTATTTACATAACTTTCTGTCATCCATACCCTTCAGTCAGTACTCTAGGCTAACCGACCTGAACGTTTTACCTCAAGATCGAATGTTCCACAACCAGTAACAAACAATATCCATCTCCGCTCCTATCTCAATTATCCTTACACTCAACAATACTTCAACAATACTCATCACCCCCCACACCCAACATCTTTTTACCACCCCCCTCAATTGCTGTGTAGCGGAGTCAATACTTCCACTCTGTGATCCACTGATGTCGTTTGGCCACCGGCTCTCCCCAAAACTGAACACCGCCCTTCTGGCCTGCTGGGCTCCTCGTGGACCATGGGCAGGATAATCTCCATGGAGGTATCCTGACGGCCTCTGCACGGGGTGCACCTCCGTGTGACTTGCGCTCCGTAGGTCACCTCACAGCCCTCCAGGTGTTGCGACGGAAGAGGCGGCTCTTTGCTGAACGGGCGTAGTGATCCATCCTCTGCTGCCCATTTGTAAACTAGGTATGCCAGAGGACCGAGGTTTGTGCTACACAGTCTCCGTTCAGCTGAGTGCTCGGGCCCAACCAACCCTCCCCTGGCAATGACAGAGGACTCAGCCAAGGGCAAGTTAAAACTGTCCTTTATTTTCCATACAAGACAGGGATCATACAAGAAAATGAATTTCCAGCAATCACAGCTCCAGAGCCCATCTCAGGAGCTTTTGTTGGCAAAGGTTGTCACAACCTAGAACCATTCACCCCAAAACCTATGAGACCATACTATTGGATGGCTGGGGTGGTAGTGCCTATAGAAGACAACTATAGATGTTAGCTAACTGGTCCTTGCTTGTCAGGTGGTCCTAAAACGTCCCCAAAAACTATCTATTACATTGTTGCAGGGTCGCAGGACTACCATTGGCCCTTGCCCATTACCCTCCACCCTAGGATGTGTGCTCCCTGATTGGCTGGAGCGGGTCTCCTCAGGCCTGGGATACTGCTCTGTTCTCCCCGCTTAGTGTACCTTCTCAAGGTGCTGAGAATGACTGTGTATTCCCATTGTTGCCATTGGCATATCCACCTAGCCTGGGAAAGTGCCTGCAGGTTGCAACGTTGTTAGACAACACATGTATCAGTTCTTGTCTTCTTTGCTGGGAACTAATCCTCTTCCCACCGCGGGTAAATGACTATTGTTCGGCTTGGCCGCATCACGTGGGTGAAGCCTGCAAAACTGAGCTTTTTGGGCTGCAATTAGTGAGGATTTATTCTGCTATTCTGTAGGTCGCCCCTTGCCACTAGAGCCAGGAATGTTCTACCCGCTTTTGTCCTTGGCTGCGAGCACTGGCCCTTTGCGTTGTGCTGCAGAGTCTGCATGTCTTTGTTACTTGTTCTGAGGTCTGTGGCTTTGTGCATTTTCACTACATTTGTTCTATGGTTTCTCTGTCTATATATGTGTTATTGTATTGCTTTCTCTTGAGGTTAGTAGTATTCTGTTCTTCTAGGTTCCTTATATGTCCCTGAAGTTCCACATGGTTAGTTGCAATAAGAGGCTGCAAGCTTGTTTTGTGTGACTCTTGCGTTTCTGCATTTCTGCATTTGGCTAATGAAAGAAATATAAGACTTTTAACAGTATGTGCATTTATATGTCCTCTATCTATAGAACTGTGTATGCGTGTTCTTCGTGTGTGTCTTTGTAACTTCGTGCAGGGATCCGAGTTTGCTTTGTGGCTAAAGTTACTATGTCATGGTGTCTCTAATGACGTCAGCACAGCTACATATCTATCGTTGGTCAACCTGGTCCAGTGTTGAGGCACCTGTATCCGCGAAAACGTCAGCTGGATAGGGTTTGAATGGTTGTCTAAGAGAACATCTTCTCACGTATGTAGAATTTATTGGCCCTCATGGGGGCTGGCCAAACAGTGACTCGCATCTCTCGCTCCTCAGTGTTTGGGCTGTCATGCGTAAATGGGTCACAAGGGGCATTCCAGCAACCCTCTCTTCACCAGTTTTTCCATAGACATTGCTTCATGATGTAGATTGAACTGAAAATCATTTTTATTTGTTGGTAGATTGTTTTTCCATCACTGTCTAGTTCTATGTGATTTCCTGGCTACCACAACACCTTACTTTGTACATTGAGAATCATGCATATCATCTAGAAACTAACTACACATTGAGGTGTAAATATCTTGTGGCAAGCCAGAAGGATTCTTGCCAGAGGACCTGGTTTACAAGTTACTGTATTTAAGTTCTTATCAAAACTAAACTACAGTGCTTGTCAGTAGACAAAAGAAAAATAGTCCTTGGTCCACACCTATTCACTAAACGGGCTCTATCACTTAGAAAAAAGGTAAAAGAAAATGAGTGTCCTTCACTTGGTGTTAACCACAATCTCTCTCTGGCATTCCAGGCATTCTTCCTGGATCTGGATCTGAATTCACTCTGTATCTGTAATTAACAGTTCTCCTTATTCAACAGTTCTTGTCAGTCTGTCAAAGTTACTCAAGTGTCCTAAGTTCAACAATAAAAGCGTGAAGTTCCTGCAAAAACAAACGTTCCACATTTCTTTAGTTGGAGGGATATTTCCCCTGATCCTTCTCAGCATCTTTCTAAATACCAGAGTTGGGTGCCTCCGGGTTCTTCTTTTGTCTACTCTCAACTTTGCTTATGGGCCCTGGTGGTTCTGTTGGGTTCTTCAGTACCAATGTCTCCAGTGTGATCTCTCTGGGATAGGGGTCACGCCTATTTCCATCTGGTTCTTTTACTTCTCAGGGCCCCTGTGATTTTTCTTGAGGTTTATAATGGTCGGGTTTCTGAGGTCCCCACCACCCTTTTCCTTGTCTCGTGTTTTCTTTCTTATCTGACCCATGTGACTCTCGTGGGGGTTTAGGGAAGTCCTTTCTTCTTCCGTCCCCCTTGTACTTTCTCTTATCCCTCTGGGGTATTGGTGACCCACTTTTCTATTTGTTTTTTTTTCAACTCTTGGTACAGATGTCAGGAGCCTCTGCGAGCCCCTCATATCTGTTCTTTCCTTTGCTTATTGGGCCCCCCTGGCTCCATCGGGTTCCTCTGTACCATGTCTCATCTAGCTCTGAGCCCCTTCCTTCTTCCCCACTCGGTCTTTTCTCTCTGCCTCCCTCCAACATTCGTATTTCACGTACCTTTCGTGTTGTAGGGTTGTACTTCAGGGTGGATGTGTTATCCCAAAATACCAGTGCACGGTAGTGTTCGAGGGGAATATAGAATAATCCACTCGGCGGTTATCCAGGGACTTCCTGAAGAAGTTATATTGGGTAGAGATTTCCCCACTTTCTTCACCCTTCCGAAAGAGATGCCCAATTCCCCTAGAGATTTCCTACCTCCAAAAAATTGGCAGAGGGTCTGGGACTGGACAAACCGATTCTTATGACCCTATACTCCATCAAAGGTCAACTCAGAAATATCCAGACCCAATCCTTCACACCTATTTATATATAGGGTATAAAAATAAAAATGTCATGTGAGATCCCGTAGACATATCTACCCTTCGTTCCCCCCCAGAGTTCAACGGAAGTAGGACCCTGGAAGAAACCAGGCATGTCTACCTCCCATAGAGGAAGGATATTTGGGAAACCAAAGGGTGTCTCACTGCTCAGTCGCCGGGGCACTGTCATCCAGGTGGCCAGGACACACCCATCGCCTTTGGATCCAGTTCCTGGGGGTGGACCAGTGCTGGAGGATCACCTGGATGAGGGGTTCCCGGGGAGTGGGAGTGGGGCACCCGGAGGAGAGACGCGGTATCCCGGTTCCCATTTCCCTGTAAAACCCACTCATTCCATGTACTATCTAGGAACGTTATCTCACACCCACCCCCCTTTTCCTACACACACTCTGCTGCACGGACAAAGCGCTTCAGGGAAAGATAGACTCGCACACAACCAGTCCGTTCGACATGTCCCAATATTGGTTCCATGTGATAATTCTGCAGCAAAAATATTGCGATACAAAAATATTGCCATATTTTTGCGGCAAAATCCACAATGGAACCTGCGGGGGGGGACCCCCGCATCATTTTTTAATGTGCAGGGGACATCCCCGCAACCCCCGCGCCCACATAATATCCCCAATAAAAATATCACCTATGCCGAACCAAATGGCCATATTTACGGCGATATTTTTGTTCGGGATATTAATACCCGATACCCCAATATCAGGGTCAGGCACTTAACCTTAATAACTCGCACCTAATTCCTGTTACCTTTCACCACTGGGATAAAAGGCGGAGCATGAGAGCACCCAGAGAGCAAGGAGAGAAGGGCAACCGAAGCGAGCAAGTCCAGCAGAACGGAAGGGCTGGAAATCCCGGTAAGGCGATGCGACTATTGAAGCAGAGAACACGGAATAAGGAGGCGAATTAAAAAAGCTGTGGTCCTACCAGCTGCAAGGTGAAAGTCACTGCAGAATCCCAAAGGGGCAACACACTGCCACTGCAGAAGGTCACGGCGGTACCTCCTCCATGTGCGGCGTGAGGACTTGAAAGGAGGCTAGCCTTGCTGGGCCAAAAGCCTCAACAGACACGAAGGAGTTGTTAAACTATCAGCCGCTGAAGGAGTTGTTAAACTATCAGCCGCTGCCTGTGAGTGAAGAGGGAAACCGGCTTGTGTTAATAAATGAAAAGGACGTTATCATTTGAAGTGCTTGTTAGGTTGTTGAGAAACGTGAGTGAGAGCACATTGTAGCAAGAAGGAAGAATGCTGAGATTGTGCGTGTGAGAGAAGCTGCGAAAGAAAATAACTTACAAAGGAGGCAAATATTCAAAGTGATCACATCAGGAGAAAGTCAAGGGTACAAGCCTCCTCGTACAGTCAAAGTCTTTGACAAAAAGTGAAAGGAACTGCAGTTACCAGAAGGCCTCAGGAGAGGATGCCAGTATAAACCTTTGACCTGTATACATATTGTAGGTTGCATGTAGGATGCCAGCCGTAAGAAAGAGAAGCTTGATTGTGAAAAGTAAACACACTAGCTACCATTTAACAGTCGCCCAGCGAGACGCGATCGCCTGTTGGAAGTCTCTGTATCGAACTGGCAAGAACATAAAAGTGAAAGATTGCAAATGAACAAGTGTGATGCTGGCTGTTTGAAGGCTCGCGCCCGATCGAGGGAAGCCAGAACTGCCTACAGAGGAAGGTCTGAGCCCAGAGGAGGTGGGGGGGGGAGCTGAGTGAACTGATGAAAGTGAATTTAAAAATTGTTTAAAAAGATGTTAAGAGTTCCTGAATGCTGTAAGCTTATAGAACTGGTAAAGTTAACTGAACCATGATTTGAAGGCTACAGTGAACCCGATGGAGGGATGCCAAGTGAAAGCAAGGGAAAGTGAATCCCGCATTTTGATAAAGTGATTGAACAGTGGTGTAAAGACGAAGGTGAACCCAACGAAAGGGTACCACGAGAAAGCTGCAGAAGAGGGGAATCCCGCATAGTGAGAGTTTTGGAAAAGTCTTGTGTTGCCATGTAAGAGATATTGATTCGAGGGATCCTTTTTTTTTGTTGGAAGAAATGGCTTCCTGATGCCTATAGACTCAAGGGGTGATGACAGTAGTGCCACTGTTCCGCCTTGTCCCGTGATGCAACATGGGGAAGGGAGAGTATTAGTTCAGCAGTCCTGTACTACCGAAACCCTTTTGGACATTTCAGTTTGCATTACCCTCTTTTGTTATACATATCATTGTCCTGCACCCTTTAGTTATATAGAGTAAGGATTTGGCAATAGGTTTATTAATATATGCCATTTTGTTTTGACATGACACCACTTGGACAGCGTTTTCTTTACTTAGATTGTGGTAGCTTGCTCCCATCTTAGATTTAGGTTTAGATTAGGTGTTTTTCTCACCCATATACTGTTAAATAAACACCCTTGGATTATACTCCTTGTGTCTGTCATGCTTCCGATAAACATGCCTTCCTTACAACAGACAACATGATCCGAAGAAGATTGTCCTATTTAATTTCACTGGGTTTTTGTGATGTGAATGTTTGGGAAATTTGCCTGCACAGGGTTGGTTGAGATCTACCCCTAAAAACGAATAATAAAGTGGCATGATCGGTCATAAGTAGATTCAATGTTTTATTACTTTGCTTTAAATGTGTTTGCAAAAGAATCTGAGTGAAGTGTACCCTAATTTATGTGTAGAGCTGTAAACAATTTGTACAAAGTCTGAAATATGCATGGAATCGGACTACACGTTAAAATCAAAAAGTTTACAGTATTTGTGAAAACTACAGTAGTTCAGGAGAAAGAATTGAATGAGCAAAACAACACAATAATTCTTAGAATTGCTTTGTGTTGTGGTGGTGGTGCCTGCACTAGTTGCAGCAGATGAGATGTTTCAATCGAGATTAATTGTGGCCAGGACTGAAAATTGTCTGACAATACATCGTTTAAAAAGTGAGTCCTTTGTAAATGGAGTAAGTAACTAATGTATCTGTTTTGCAGAACACAGTGTTGCAGCTGTCCGAGGCAAAGCCTCTTACCGAGCAGTTCCAGCTGATAGACCAGAATGGACGAACCATTCATTATGACCTGCAGTCATTGGCAGGTTGCAACACTCAGATGGTAAGCAATAGTGTACCCACATAATAATGCATGGCATGGATGCCATATTATGTATCATTTCAATTTGTTAATGCCATGAACTGTAATAATACCTTAAAGTGAAAGTGAGGTATTCGTGCTTTGTGCCCCCCTTACCTACCATTGTCGAGGTTCAGATTTCTAGTTTGTTCAGTTTAAAAATCACAGTAGGGTTGGCCACCAGGAGGCGCACAGATGAGGAACACCTCCGTGTGAGCACCAGACCCACGGGCCCCAAAAGTGACTTGAGCCCCCACTTTTGACACCCCGTGCACAACAGCTGCCCAAGCTGTACGACTTGGGCCCCCACCCACTGGGCGAAATTTCGGGGAAAAACGGACGAGCCCTCCAAGAGAAAAAAACGTTGGTCTGAGCCTCCCCCTCCCAGCGACGTACGCAGTAGTCAGAGCGCAAGCCGTGGCTGAACAGGACCCGAGGCACCCAGCTGAAGGTACGGACCGCGCTGCAGTTCCCCCAGCAGACGCTGCATCACCGCCTGCCCCGCAACCCCTGTGGGACGGGCGAACACTCCACGCAGGCGGCCGTGTGCGCACACCCTGCACAGCCACCCGTGTGACACTGAGCCCCGGTGTCCCGCCGCGCAAAGAGGAGCGACGGAGAGGGTGAGTGCCCTCCCACCCCCGGAACACGCAGAGATGCTCCGCACAGCCTGAGGCCCCGCCGCCTCCCAGAACGCTGCCTCCCAGAACGCCCCCCACCCGAGGCCCGGGTGCGGGCAGCAGTACTCGGGTCGCAAGGTAAGAACGCCCCCCGCACCCCTACCCCAATTGAGGACCGGACTGGCGCCACTGCAGACGGCAGCGCGTGGTCTTCTGAGAGCCCTTAGCTACGGGCACCGCCCCCCACAACGCAGCGATACGCACGGGCCCCCAAGACGGGGCGCTCACGCTCTGGACTCTGTTTTCACCCCTGCCCCAGAGGACCCGTAGGGCCCCAACGAGCATAGCATCAAGGACTCGAAGGGGGGGATCCCAACACCCTTCTGGGGCCGTTGGCCCAGTTACGACCCCCCCCCCCCCGCGCCCCACACAACGCCGTTCCAGGCCCTAGGGAACAGCCTATAAAACTTTGTGCCACTAAATCGCCCCCAACCATAAGCGGCCTACAGAACACCTTGTGCCAAACTCCCTTTCCGCCCACAGGGGTGCAGTACACCATCCAATGACGCTGAAGCACTAGGCATCTCCTACAAAGGCACTGCTTCCCCCAGGCACCGTCATAAGAGAGCCAGCAGCCACCTAACACCCCCCGGAGGACAGCAATATACTCTGTGTCAAGAAATCCTTCCCACCTGCCACGCATAGCGTATTGCCCTGGGTGCATCCCACAGCAAAGCCAGACTTTGTCCACCCAGCCAAAACACCATAACTGGCAGCCCTTCGACCTACTGCAAACGACTGATGGACTACCTACATAATCCCTGCTAAATATACCAATAACGCCCACAGCAACCAAGGCAAGGAGCTTGTGCCTGCAGCAAGGGCAGTACAGAGGGTTGGGCCCCCACGTACGGGGCGTGTGCCCTCCTCTGTGCGAACGCCAGGTTTTTTTTGTCCCTCCCAGAACCAGACAGGAAGACCGGTGACGAAGAGAAACATAGCATCCAAGTGTGCCCCCCCCCCCTGATGTTTACCCGGAGCTAAAGCCCCCAGCTAAGAGATCTTTCCTACGCAACCCCACCAGTGCCTACGCACAGGACCGCATCAACATTGAAGCACCCTTGAAATCACCTTGGGCCCGCCAACAGACGCCAATTCAAATGGAGGACCCCGGGCGTGTACCTCCTCCCATCCACAGGTCTCTGACCCATGGGAGGCCCCGCACAACGGCCCACATCATACTTCAAGAACCATACATCACAGTAGTGCAGACGGTAGGGCCCTCACACCCGGAGCGTGTGCCTCCTCGCACACAAGTGCCATATTGACATTAAAAGCAAGTTTTCCAGATACGCATTTACCCCGCTTCCTCCGAACCTTGATCCCGGAACCGCAATGTCGTCGGAGACGGGTACGGCAGCCACCAAGGGTGACATCGCAGCCTTTCTTGAGTGAAATTAAAAACATGCAGCAAAATCAATAGGGTGACAGAGAGTGGACAACATCGAGGAGAGACTGAAGGGCGTCGAGAACAACCAAGCCTCGATCGATAACCTGGAAGCCCAAATGGACCTCAGGATACGTAACATAGAGAAGAGAGAGGACGAAATTCACCTTAAAATGGACGATTTAGAAAACAGAGAAAGAAGGAATAACTATGGTTCTTCGGGATTCCGGAGCACGAAGGGGAAACAGAAGAAGACCTCAAACAAACAATACATGATATCATTAAAATCCTGACGGGGGCGTGGCCAGCGCGCATGGTGTGAAGACGGAACCCGCCAGCGCTGTTGCCCGGGATCCTGTTACGGACCACACTGCCTCGATAAAACACAATATATTGGCATACATTCAGCAGTAGCATGAAGGGGAACCGTTTTCCTGCTCCCGACACTACCTTCGTGAAGAAATCAGACTTGCGTAATAAATAAATGGAACGAGAGAAGTAGAGCCCCTCCGACATACAAGATGGTGGCGCCCGCAAATGGCAAGTAAACCGCGGCGAAGCAAAATAGACGAGCAGGGAGCCCGCCGCACGCTGAGAGAAGGCAGCGGTGAACAACACCCTCCACTTCAGGCACAACAGACGCCTCGGACAGCGCCCGACTCGTCGCTGGATCTCCGGCGCCCGCACAGAACTGCGACCCAGAGGAGGAGGCATCGCGAGCACCACTCCTCGGGCTGAGCACTGGAACGGGGGCACCGACAGCGCAGAGGGAGCCCCGAAGGAGAAGAGGCGGGGGGACCCCTGCTCCGCCTAGGAGCGGCCATGCTGGCGAACCGCAGCTCAGTTGGAGCTCTGCCAGTGAGGCGGAGGGGCGCTGCCCGGACTGCGACTGAGCGCAGCGTGCCTGGAGGCGGGCTGTGAGTGGGCAGATGGTGCGGCAGGCCCCACCACAGAGCTGGGAGGCCAAGCACCACCCCAGATATGAGAGAGTGATTGGGTGGCCAAACAATAAACTGCACCAAGGGCCCCGAAGCAAGCCGGACCGAGACACAAGAGATCTCCACACTCCACCGGCAGCTGGGCTCAGGCACGGAGGTAACCCTCCCAAATAAAGCAGCCACCTAAACAGTAAGGGGGAGAAGCAGGAGATCAACCCACTGGGCACAAAGTGGCACTGGACCTAACAATGAAAACCACCAGCCTGAGTGGGAGGGAGACTAAAAAGAAGCGGATAAGCAAGAGCATTGCCTGACTCGCTACAACCTGCCCTCCAACCCCCATGGACGAAACCACCATGCACTGATCGGCCCTACGGCCAAAAATACCAATGCTAGGACAGCTGACACTCGGAGGCGGCACACAACGCTGGAACTAGCTAGGAGCGGAGACAAACCTACGCCCACAAGCGACAAGCTGGTACAGAAATCAATATAAGGGTTGTGTTACTCTTACTAATATCATGCGCCCTTGTCGTATCGTTGTAAGAAAAGATAAATCAATGCTTCTTATACTCCAAGTTAAGTCATTGATTTTTTATTACTCCTTTGGTTCCTTAGAAAAATGCCCTATATGATTACACGTGTAATCACGGAGGAACCAAAGGAGTAATAAAAAATCAATGACTTAACTTGGAGTATAAGAAGCATTGATTTATCTTTTCTTACAACGATACGACAAGGGCGCATGATATTAGTAAGAGTAACACAACCCTTATATACATTTTCGAACGGAGCAAGGGGGCCAGGAAGACTCCGTTGTTACCTAGGCATGCGACCGTAATTGGTGAACAATAAACTATTATCAAAAAGGGCGCTGAGGTCCAATTGAGGAGGTACCCTATAAAAAAGGCTCCCCACATTTTCAAGAATGGTACAGAAATCAAGCCATGACACAATGTGCCCCATGGTACTTCGGACCCGGTGATAATTTATCGGCCAGCACGCCCCAGGCTCAACAAAGCAGGGACCTTGCCGCCAAGAGGCCGACGCAATGACAGCCGTACTGCAAAACAACAATCTGGGCCACCTCCACGACAACTTACAACCAACACACACAGGCAAACCTGAGAAGCGGCAACACAACCCTACGCAACCAAAAATCCAACAAACGGTAGGTCCCAACCACGGCTCTCCGCTCAAGCCCAGAACATTTGCCAGAGAACTTGAAACCACCAACAGGGTAGCTACTCCTGATTCACAGCAACAGGCTGAGAATCCCGAGGTAAGGGAAGTCTCCCCCTAAAAACAAATTGAAAACTGTAACAATGGACTCTTTCACGGCGATCAGGCCCAAACAACAGCAAGATGCCACGGCCGCTGAAGAACCATCGACCCAGGAAGGAGACCCTAAAGACACGCAAGTCCTGCAGGCCATAGCTGCGCTCCGCACGTTTATCGACACCAAAATAGAAGAAGTTAAGTCGGACATGCAGCTGATGGGACAGGACACCCGCAATTTGACTGAAAGAGTGACTACTGCGGAGGCCACAATACAGGACAACGTCGAAAACACGTTAGACCTGAAAACTAGAGTCCAAGAATTCGAACTGAAGGTGGCGCGACTGGAGGCGTGCTCGGAAGACGCGGAAGGACGAGCCCTCCGCAACAATATTGGAATACTGGGAGTCCCAAAAGATATGGAAGGCCCAGATCCAACAGAATTCATAGAAACAATGCTACAACAAGAAATCGGAGTAGGCAAACTCTCCCAGGGATTTTCGATAGAACGGGCCCACAGGTCACTATAGAAAAGACCTCCCGCGGGCTCCAACCCACGCCCTATAATCATAAAAGTCCTAAATTTCTGCGACAGAGAGACAATATTACGATTCGAGAGAGAGAGAGAGAGAGAGAGAGAGAGAGAGAGAGAGAGAGAGAGAGAGGGCGGGAAAATCAAAAGACAAGATGCCAAAATAGTCATGTACCCAGACTATACTCCCGCAGTGCAACACGCAAGGAACTCATTCATCCCGGTGAAAGCAAGATTACGGAAACTCAATCTCAAGTACATGCTATTATACCCATCGCGCCTCAAATTACTATACAATTCGAAAAGCTATCTTCCTAGACACTCCAGCTGCAGCGAACATGTGGCTCGAGCATAATAACCTCGCAGACGATAAGGAAGACACAACAAAGGCGGTCACAAGATAATGAACATCCAATGTAACAAGAAACGACTGATGCTAGCCTAATGAAACGAAGAATGGACTATTGGCCCGAACTAAGAACTACAACACTATGAAAGCAACATTGGGCAGGAGCGCAAAGACCCAAACACGCAACGATGACGACGACACCCCCCACCCCCAGAAAACGTGTAGGCCGAATGCCAACACACCACCCGCACCGAAAGGCCTGGCAAGGCCCAGAAGGCTTGGGAGCCCCCAAGCGCTGCAACTTAGAAGCAACTGCTGGGGGCAGTTCACAGATAACCAGTTTGTTGTTCTCATTCACAGAACAGAAATCAGAATAAGCTTCTTTTCAGCTAGTTAGTTAATAGCCCATCAATATGTGGCCCTAACACGCTCCTTAAACGGAAGAACACCCTTTCCCTTCATGGTGCTTACTGGCCCCAGAAAGCGCTGTAGCACCGCCTACCTAAAAAGGGATAGATAGAGGGAAACTCGCCCTACTCCTACAATGAATGGGATGGCTTTGGGGCGAAATGCTAACAATAAATTGTCTTTTTCAAAAACACCGATATAGGCAACATTAGTTAAAAGTTGCAGTTGGGATTTTGGTCTCCCCAAGCTGCGTGCTTTGGTCAAACAGGCAGTTCGCGTGGGAATAGGCGTCACACTACGTGTACAATTTAATTGCCCTCCGCGAAGTGTGTCCGATTTTCTCAAAACCAATGGTATTCAAATAATTAAGAATATAAATAACACTCTCAAATTGTTGTTGTACTCCTTCAAAACTCCTTCTCTCTCCGGAGTCTGCACAAGAGTTAATTTTCTGAGAGTATGCAATTTCACATAAAAGCAATTAGAATGTCCACTTTGTTAGTTAGGATTCCCAATTGTTCAAGTTCACTGTGGGTCTTCCTTGGTCGGGGGACATCTGAAAGTCTGGTCGACCAGTTTCAATGATTGTTTCTTTCGTACATCATCTTCTTCAGGACCAATTGATTCTTTTATAACGACCAAATCTGTGCGCCCATCAAAGTTTTTTGACATATTCTGTGGGGCAAGCAAAAGAAAAAGTCAGGGTGACTTCTCCCATCAAAAGGGTTGGGTGTATCGCATTTAGTACTTTTAATGTGTATAGCAAACTTGCTGAAGTGATTATTCAATTAATGAAAGTCATCTCTATGACATTATAAACATGCTACTCCTCTCCCCTCCTGCCTAGGACATCCAACATTCATGTAACACTTAGCATTTAGAGGTACAGAAAATCGTACCTGAGTTGTTCGTTGTGTGTGCAATGGGAATGCACACCTAACACTGTGGTTTGGGCAGTTCTATTCAATGGATCAGTACTTCTGCCTCAATGCTATTCCTGTAATGACAACATGCAGGCATAAGTTCTTAACTTTTGTGTTCTAGCTGTTATCAATGTGCTTCCAATATTGCACACCCCATATTAACCAGTGGGCACATGGCTGTGCAAGCTATAGCACTTGTTAGTCATAATTACCTGGCTATTAGATGGGTTGCCAGGCTTGAAAAGCAGTTTTATGGTCGGTGGATTGGATCGTATTCCTCACTGCAAATCTTTTCTCATGATGATTCTGTGGGGTAGAAGAAACCCATTAGGCAAGGTTGCCCAGAGTTTACCAATCCAATGTGGTTATATTAGCAATTCATGTTTTTTAAGGGGGGGGGGGGCATACGGTACTCAAGATGTTCAAGATATGAGACTGTGCCCCTTATTCAACAATGCAGTCCATAGGAGTGCCTTTATCTTGTGGCCAAGTGCCTCTGTGGGCCGCATGTTGTAAAATATGTGCATGACCCTGTTGTACTTGAAATGCCGTATTCGTGCATTTCGTTCGTTTGCATAATCTGAGTGTGTGCACTAAGCGAGCCTCGTCCTCATGTGGGTTCCTTTTTCCCACTTACTTGTTTCATCTAGGAGGGTCCATTCGATGGCTCCACGGCTTGCACGAGCTCTATCCTTTCCTCGTGGTATTCTGTTGATCAGCGCGAAGCCGACGCGCGTGTTGCGTTTATGACACGGCATCCTGGCGGCCATTTTAGAGTGGGCATTAGGTTCAGAAGCCTAGCAGCCATCTTGGAAGGGGAAAACCCTCCCCTGTGTGCCACCACATTGTGATGGGCGGAATAGGATGGTAGGAGCCGCATTATCGGGGCTCACAGATGGTTGTATTGTTGCACCCGAATAATTATAATTCAGGTTGCGGACTCCTTCCTGTCAATATTCTAAAGTATCGAACAAAATCATTCTGTGGTGCTTTTTATGCAGCAGAGAACTATTCTTATCCAATCGCCCACACCATAGTTATTTGGACTAGAATCTAATGTAATTATATCATAATTCAATGCGTTGGATGTGAGCACCACGGTCACACCGACAGTTATTCTAAGTAGACAACATCCCCATACAAAGGTCATGGTATAATTACATTGGATTCTAGTTCCAATAACTATGGTGTGGGCGATTGGATAAGAATAGTTCTCTGCAGCATAAAAAGCACCACGGAACGATTTTCTTCGATAATTTAGAATATTGACAGGAAGGAGTCCGCAACCTGAATTATAATTATTCGGGTGCAACAATACAAACATCTGTGAGCCCCGTTAATGCGGCTCGTACCATCCTATTCCGCCCATCACACAGGGGAGGGTTTGCCCCTTTCAAGATGGCTGCTAGGCTTCTGAACCTAATGCCCACTCTAACATGGCCGCCAAGACGCTGTATCATAAACACAACACACGCGTCGGCCTCGCGCTGATCAGCACAAGCAGAATACCGTGAGGAAAGGAGCTCGCGCGAGCCGTGGCGCCATCGGGTGGACCCTCCTAGATGAAACAAGTGGGAAAAAGGAACCCACATGAGGACGAGGCTCGCTTAGTGCACACACTCAGATTATGCAAATGAACGAAATGCACGAATACGGCATTTCAAGTACAACAGGGTAATGCATATATTTTACAACATGCGGCTCACAGAGGCACTTGGCCACAAGATAAATGCACTCCTATGGACTGCATTGTTGAATAAGGGGCACAGTCTCATATCTTGAACATCTTGAGTACCGTATGCCCCCCCCCTACTCCCCTCCTTAAAAAACATGAATTGCTAATATAATCACATTGGGTTAGTAAACTCTGGGCAACCTTGCCTAATGGGTTTCTTTTACCCCACAGAATCATCTTGGCAAAAGATTTGCGGTGAGGAATACGATCCAATCCACCGACCATAAAACTGCTTTTCAAGCCTGGCAACCATCTAATAGCCAGGTAATTATGACTAACAAGTGCTATAGCTTGCACAGCCATGTGCCCACTGGTTAATATGGGGTGTGCAATATTGGAAGCACATTGATAACAGCTAGAACACACAAAAGATAAGATCTTATGCCTTCATGTTGTCATTACAGGAATAGCATTGAGGCGGAAGCACTGATCCAGTGAATAGAACTGCCCAAACCACAGTGTTAGGTGTGCATTCCCATTGCACACACAATGAACAACTCGGGTACGATTTTCTGTACCTCTAAATGCTAAGTGTTACATGAATGTTGGATGTCCTAGGCAGGAGGGGAGAGGAGTAGCGTGTTTATAATGTCATAGAGATGACTTTCATTGATTGAATAATCACTTAAGCATGTTTGCTATACACATTAAAAGTACTAAATGCGATACACCCAACCTTTTTGTCGCCCTGACTTTTTCTTTTGCTTGCCCCCCAGAATATGTAAAAAAACGTTCTGATGGGCGCATAGATTTGGTCGTTCTAAAAGAAGCAATTGGTCTTGAAGAAGATGATATACGAAAGAAACAATCATTGAAACTGGTCGACCAGACTTTCAGATGTCCCCCGACCAAGGGAGACACACAGTGAACTTGAGCAATTGGGAATCCTAACTAACTAACAAAGTGGACATTCTAATTGCTTTTATGTGAAATTGCATACTCTCAGAAAATTAACCCTTGTGTAGACTCCCGAGAGAGGAGTTTTGAAGGAGTACAACAACAATTTGAGTGTTATTTATATTCTTAATTGTTTTACTACCATTGGCTTTGAGAAAATCAGACACACTTCGCGGAGGGCAATTAAATTGTACATTGTGTGATGCCTAGTCCCACGCGAACTGCCTGTTTGACCAAAGCACGCAGCTTGGGGAGACCAAAATCCCAACTGCAACTTTTAACTAATGTTGCCTATATCGGTGTTTTTGAAAAAGACAATCGTTAGCATTTTGCCCCAAAGCCATCCCATTCATTGTAGGAGTAGGGCGAGTTTCCCTCTATCTATCCCTTTTTAGGTAGGCAGTGCTACAGCCCTTTCTGGGGCCAGTAAGGGAAATGACACCATGAAGGGAAAGGGTGTTCTTCCGTTTAAGGAGCGTGTTGGGGCCACATATTGATGGCTATTAACTAACTAGCTCAAAAGAAGCGTATTTCTATTTCTGTTTTGTGTGTTAATATTGAAGAAGATAACAGAAAGGACAAAGTACCCCAGTTTTGAGGGATTGATCTACATAGTTCACTGTATTGTTTATAGCCATGTTGTTCTCATTCACCAGAATGAAGGTTATTACCGTTGGTAAGTCTCCAAGTAATACCATGAAAAAGGGGGGATGAGGGCGGGGGGAAGGGAGAGGACGGGTCCGAGCCCACACACAAGCGGTACCTTCGGTAACCAAGCCACGACCCCGAGCAACCATGCCAAGGAAACGAGACACCCGCAATACCCTTCCTGAACCACCATGACAGCAACAGTTAAAATAATGACATGAAATGTAAGAGGTCTGGGCACTTACCTCCGCAGGAACAGAATTAAATCCTATTTACACAGAAAATCTGGGGAGGCGATTTCAACTGTGTTCATGACCCAACACTGAACAGGTCCTTACCCCAACCAAAAGGCCCATCAGCAGCAACAACTGCCCTGATGGATAGGTTAGACCTGGCGGACGCATGGCGGGAATTGCACCCAGTAACGTGAGGTTATTCATATTTCTCGTCCCCGCACGGCCTATACACGAGGCTAGATTATATCTTCATAGGCAGGGAACACCTGCACCAGATGGAAAGAGCACAATACCTGGGAAGAACTATCTCTGATCATTCCCCCCTCCTAGCGGAATGGAATCATACTGGCCCCAGACCCCCCGATCCCCATGTGGAGAATGCCCCTAGAAGCCCTGAGGGACCCAGCGTTTAGAGATGAACTACAAGTTTCCATTGACAACTACATAGAAGAGAACACGGGAAGTGTAGAACACATAAGCACAATGTGGGATGCTCTAAAAGTAGTGACAAGGGGAGAAATCATGGCAAAAGCGGGGGCATTAGGAAACTACTCCGAAAGGAATTAGACCAATGGGAACGAGAGATTAAGGGGTTGGAGGCCACTCCCATAGGCACCCACCAGAGGGAAGTTGAACTAAAAAAACTCAGGGATAGAAGCACAAATGCATGGAACAGACTTGAAAAATTCGACTATGCCACTAGAACAAACAGCACATATAGAAGCGGACAGGTTGAGTAGACTACTGGCCTGGCTCTGCAAAAAGGAGCACCCCAAACATCCTACCACCACAATGCAAGACGAGGACAGAAATATACACCAGACACAGCAGAGCATCAATGACACCTTCAAACACTTTTACGCACACCTGTATTCTCACAAGGGCCGAGTCCCCCAAGATCCGATAACAGACACACTGGAAGAGATAGGGCTCCCCACACTATCCCCTACACAAGCCGAAACCCTAGATGCAGACATCACACCTGAAGACATAGCTGAAGCTATTAGGTCCCTGGCCACATGCAAAGCTCCTGGTAGTGACGGACTACCTTCTGAGTTTTACAAAACATATGAGTCCTCCCTGACTCCCCTGCTACATGAAGTTTACCAAGCGGCATACGAAAGGAGGATACTGCCTGAAAGCATGAGAGAGACGCTTGTGGTCCCGATCCTTAAGCCCAACAAACCAGCAGACAGATGTGACTCCTAGCGATGCTTATTTATGACGTGAAAATCTTAACCACAATACTAGCCAAAAGGTTGTCCAGACTAATAGGAGCCATAATACACATAGACCAAAGCGGTTTTGTGCCAGGTCGCAATACATCCATGAACTTACGCAGGCTGCAACATGTCATAGCGCAAACTGACAAAGAATCATACACACTACTATCCCTAGACGCCGTTAAGGCATTTGATTCCATATATTGGGAATGGCTGGTGGCGGTCCTTGAGGAATTTGGTTTTGGACCAGTGTTCATTAGATGGATCAAAATACTCTATACTAAACCAAGAGCACGGGTGAAATCCGGGAAACACGTATCAGAGGCCTGGGACATATGTAGAGGGACTAGACAGGGCTGCCCACTGTCTCCTATGCTTTATATATTAGTATTAGAGCCCATAGCCATCTACTTCAGGAAGCAATTTTTCGACGCAGGTATAAGACTAGTAGGGGTGGACCACATTATCTCACTCTATGCAGATGACATTCTTTTATACGTTAAAAACCCACACCTCAACGTGCCCACCATGCTCGAAGTTCTAGACAATTACTCCAAGGTGTCTGGAATACAATTTAGCTAGTAAAAATCCTGTCTGTTCCCCTTAGCGGGTCTGAAAAACATGGACACAGAGGATTCCCTGCAGTAGGGATACGATGGCAGACCACCTCATTCCGATACCTCGGAGTCCAGATAATGCATACCTCTGAACTAATGCAGAAGCACAAAACAAAGGCAGGACTCCCAGCGCTGCGCAAGTCAATGAACTTCTGGGCGAAACTCCCTCTATCAATGATGGGCAGGGCCTTGATAGTCAAAATGATTGTCCTCCAACGATTCCTCTACGGGTTCCAGAATGTGCATTACTACATTAACAGACCCTTCTTTCGCCTACTCGAGACAATAATACGAGAGTTCCTATGGGGGAAAAGCAGACATAGGATAGCACTCTCCACGCTAGTTCTACCATACAAACTGGGCGGAATCAACTCCCAAACCTGGAAAAATTCTACGTAGCAGCCCAACTTAGTTTCGTGACCAAATGGCTAGCGGACGAACCTACATCTGGGACGCCTCTGCTGCAAGCCATGATCGCCCCGATACAACTAAAAGAGCTGATCTGGGCACCCCAACACCTGCTGAAAAACACACCCTCCCTAGCTGCCCTGGGGAGGAAAGTATGGCGCAGAGCGAAACGCTTATCCACTCGCAGCACCCCTACTCGCCAGAAGTGCCATTAATTGCCGATCTATGCACAACAAATTCGCATCTGAAACACATTAGACTATGGGAAAACACCTGGGGGACCTATATGACGAAGGCACCTTCAGGGAGTTTGCCTCACTACAGGAAAAAGAAGATATTCACATCGGCCAATTCCTATGTTACCAAAGGGTCCGCAACGCAGCACGACACAAGTGGGACACCTGGCCTGAAGAGCCAGACACGGATCCTCTCATGACGCAGCTGTACAACTTAGGGGAGGGTTGGAAACCGGTATCCCAAATATACTGCCACCTGAGTGACACTCACAGCAGCGAAGTATGGAAATGAAAGGAACATGGGAAGCAGATGGAGAGTGGAGCAGAGCACTCACATTCCCTAAAGAAGTGTCCAGAAACCACAGATTCCGGCAGATACAGCTGAACGTATTGCACCGCACTTATCTAACACCATGCAGAATGGCGAAATTTAATAAGCAAATACAACCCAATTGCGTCTGGTGCAAGGGGGAGAAAGCCGACTTGATTCACATGCTGTGGGAATGCCCCAAAACAGTGTTCCTGTGGGACAAAATAAGACAGACATGCGAAAAAGCAGGCATGACCAAGTATAAATGGACCCCGGAAGAGTGCCTGCTGGGAACTTATCCTAGACTAGCCAAACTCAAGCATGTGGTAAGACTCGTGGACATAACGTGCATACTGGCTAAAAGAACCATTGCAATGTCTTGGAAAAAACCTGCAGGGCCGCAATACAATACATGACACAGAGAACTGGAAAGATGGGTGAGCGCAGAGACAAAGGCATGGGAGGACAGTGTTGCCAGGTCCACTGACGACTCCAGTATGGCGCTGGAGGCATGGAAAGAACTCACTAGAAACATGTTCCACCCTCAGATGATAAGCCCCCATGAACTAAAGACCTCTGACAACACTAACCTACAACCAAAGCAGAGTTAACCAGGGAGAGACTTGTGCAGTCGGCAGCGGTCCCCTGAAGGCCCCCTCTTACAGTCGCCTAGCTATCCCCCCACCCCCTGGGAAATATGCTAAATATGCTACTGAAACACATGGACAAAACATGGAGACAGTTAATGTTGTTTTATTAAAATGTTAATGTTATATTATGGAAATATTGATATTACCACATGTGAAAGGCACATTTAAATGCCATGTAACAGCTGCAAATAATAAATGCCAATAAACAAATTTAAAAATAAATCATTAAAATCCTGACAGCAGATGAGAACATCGACAAACCTAAAACCGAGAGAATACATAGAGCCGGTGGCCCACCAGACGGCCCGAGGGAAGTCCTCGCCAGATTCCACCGATATCAGGATAGAACAAGGATACTCGCGAAGGCAAGGATCGGGGGCCCCCCTCACTCTCGGGGGGGGCTCAGATCACCATCTTTCAGGACCTATCCTTGATCACCCTGGCCCTGCGATGTCTCTGCAGCCCCCTAACGAAATGGTTCAAAGACCAAGGCACGAGATACAGGTGGGGATATCCCTTCTCCCTCACGTTTGAGCATGGAAGCAGAAAGATACAGCTCCGCTCCGAAGAGGAAATTCGAAAATGTATAGCAGAGCTTCTTGGGACAGGCCCAAAAGAAGGAGCACAAGAGGAGCCCGAGCCGGACAGAGCGAGATGGGAGCTTCAGGGCCCGAGGAGGAAAAGAGTCAAGGGATCCAGAAAATACGACCCAATGACACACCGGACAGTAACAAATGATGCCGTTCACTTATGCCACAAATCTCAGCGATGGCTACCACGATATCACCGCATGGATATTTACCAACATCCCGGTACCCGGCACGCCCCTGCTGCATAGCCTGACCCACAATGGGCCTGCCACCTGGAGGGCAGGGATGAGCAGTCGGACGATGAATCCGGAAACCGCATGTATCATTACATTTTCCAATTACAAGTAAAAGTTGTTGTTGTTTATTAAAATGTTCCAAGGGAAAGGGGGGAGGGGGCTCAAAATGTTACAATGATAATAACGGTGGTAGGGGTCGTGCAGTAACGACCCCCACTGGTGGTCCGATAGTGGACCGGCTGTACACACCCAGTTCAACTCGGACGCAACCGAGCCAAGATGCAGACCCTCAGGGAAAAGGGGAAGGATGAAGAAACAGAACTGAGGGCAAGGGGTATCATGTTCAATACCTCGAAGGGTAGGGAGGGGGGAGGGCAGCAGAAAACTTTACAGCCCCAGCTGGTTGGGGGCATTTCCCAGGTTACTTCCACTGCGGCGGCATCCAGCGACAGGACACGATGAGCAAACCAAATAGACACACCACTGATCAACAGACATGACAAATCAAGTGAGAGCATGGCACAATTAAAATTGGCACATTGAACGTCAAGGGGCTTAACTCTCCCACTAAAAGGTTGCTAGTGTCCAGAGAATTCAAGAGGGCGAAGCTTGGCATACTTTTCCTACAGGAAACCCGATACTGCAAGGGAGATGGGACGAAGATCCTATATGCCAAAGCAGGCGCCGAATACTGGGGCTCAGGCCCACTCTAGAAAGCTGGAGTCGGCATCTTGGTCAACAAAGCGATCCGGTTGGAACTCCTAAAAACCTGGGCCGACGTAAGTGGCAGAGCGCTTGTATTGGTCCGCAAAATACAAGGTACCATCATCACACTCCCATCCATATATGCACCTA
Source organism: Ambystoma mexicanum (assembly GCF_040938575.1). NCBI lineage: Eukaryota > Metazoa > Chordata > Amphibia > Caudata > Ambystomatidae > Ambystoma > Ambystoma mexicanum. The sequence continues at coordinate 674,226,858 of NC_090931.1, forward strand.
ACACCGGACAGTCCAGGTTCCTACAACAAACCATTCCTAAAGTCATGACCGAAGCAGAAGGCGAAGTGATCTTGAGAGGTGACCTTAACTCGTGGAGGGATGCAGATCAGGACAGACAAGCAGGCAATCCACTCGCAACCCCCCCCCCACCCCACCTGGCTCCGCACGCTCATTGGTTGCGGACATGATGGATGCCTACAACCTCAAGGACGCATGGCGACACATGAACCTGACGCAAACAGGCTTCACGTTCTACTCGACGCAGCACGCCACGTTCTCCAGAATTGACTATATATATACCTCACCTCAGAACTCGCTGAGGCGATGTCCGAATCCAGTATATCTCCCGTAACATGGTCAGATCACGGCATGGTTACGGCCACCATCGATCGGATGGCTCTCCCCCAGAGAAGCTCTAAATGGCGATGCAACGAAATCAACTCGGGATCAACTCGAGCAGGACATCACCCAATACTTTGAGCAAAACAATACAGGTGAAACTTCCGTAAACACAGTATGGAGGCAGTTAAAGCCACTTGGAGAGGAATACTCATTAAAGAGGGGGCAGCAAAGAAAAGAGAACACCAACTCATAGAACACAGGCTCCGAAACGAAATCACCCAACTGGACCTCATCGCCCAATCTTCTGGCCCCGACAGAATCCAAAAAATTGAGCAAGCCAACGACAAGAGGGAGGAACTGAGGCAATTAGAAACGGGTAGCATCGTGCACAAACCCCAATGTCTTAAGCAAAAACAATACGAATATGGGGACAAGGCAAGTGCCCTAGTTGCCGCAAGACTCCAGGGGCAACGCAGAGAGCGATGGGTCCCCACGATACAGAGCGAAGAAACATCCCATGGAAACCGTCCTCCCAATATACCGGAAGCCTTTGCCGACTTCTACAAGAAACTATACACTTCAGACACTGCCCCACACCCAGAGGTGATCACAGAATATATGAACAGGGTATCCCTACCAAGCCTCCCCTGGACATGGCACAAGCCATCGACGCCCCCATCACAGGAGAGGAAATTGAAGAGGCGGACAAAAGGCTTCCAGCGGGGAAAGCCCCCGGAAACGATGGCTACACAGCAGGGTTTTACAAGACCTTTAAGGACGTCCTCCTCCCATTCATGGTCGACCTTTTCAATAACATCCTCCAATCTGGCGTTGCACCTGAATCCTTCTCAGAAGCGCTTATAACGGTCATACCCAGGGAAGGCAAGGATCCCAAACAGTGTGCATCCTACCGCCCAATTTCCCTCCCAAACACTGATGCCAAAATATATAAAAGAGTCCTCACCGCGCGGCACGAGTCATACATGCCCGCAATAATCCATAATGACCAAGTGGGCTTCATCCTCGGCAGACAAGGCGCGGATTCTACCCGGAAGACCCTCCACCTCATAAACGAGGCTAAGAAGATGCCAAACACGCCCGCATTATTTTTGATCGATGCCAAGAAGGCGTTGGACAGAGGGCCCTACTCGCTGACGAGGGATTAAGGCTGTCTACACGGTGCCACAAGCATCTGTTAGTGAACTCCCAATACTCCCGCTGGTTCCCCCTCAGTAGAGGAACAAGACAAGGTTGCGCTCTCTCGGCAATATTGTTCGCGCTATCGCTGGAACCGCTTGCGCAAACGCTTTGAACGGACGCCGGCGTGGAGGGGATGCAAGTAAACAGCAGAGAGTATAAGCTGGCTTTGTATGCAGACGACATCCTGCTCCATGAATCCGATGTCATCGAAGAGAATACACATTATGACTACAGCAAAAACCTTTTTTTGTCAAAGCTGAATAGTCGCAAAGGCACAAAAGTTTAGTGGGGTTAGTACGTGTGAAACAAGGAATATTGTGTGAGCACTCAATGTGCAGCATCAAACAATTAGGGGTAGAGCATTATTTAGTTGAACTAGCTCTATCACACAAGAAAAACCTGTTAAACATCTTAGGTTTGGTTTTGTGGAGGTCGACATATGTTTCGGCTAGTAACTCTAAAAAGAATCAGGCAATGCACAAAAACGTTGTCTGTTGATGCAAGTATAGCCGTCTTCAGGACAAAGGGAGCAAGATAATATGGCAGTTTGGTAGTGCTGAGTACTTCTTATTCGTCGTACTTTCAATTTAATATCGATAGACAGTCGAGATCGATATTCAACGTGAGCAGTACTTGTGAATTGTGACCGCATAGGGTTTCTTTAAATGTTGATAAGTTCAGCAATGCGGTTTTAGTGCAAATAAGCGTTTTTCAAATCTTTAAAGTGGCCTGGGGTTGGATTCATTCGAAAAATAGTTGTAATTGACTCCTACCGGGTCGTTCAAACGTTACCTTAAAGTTGATGGAAACAGAGCCTGAGGCAAGCAAGCTTGCAAAAGCTTCGTTCGTGCGTGTGTCAAACACCAAAAACGACCTCAAGGGCGCAGTTTTCTGAGAAACTAGAGCCGTGTTACTCAGCGAATCGGGCATGCGTGCTGGCGAGAGTTGGCAAGCTCTGGAGAGATGGGAAATTTATACCAATTACAGAACTAGAGGAAGCTCCAACTACATCCGATCCCGATCTTCTTGTACCTACGATTGAAAGGCGTATTATCCAAAAGGGTGTGGAAGGACAAAACGCAAAGAGCTCACGCCCTTTGAGATATTTCTGGACACGACCAACACAAACAAAGGCCTAATAGCACGCATGTACAGCGCATTGATCTGTAAGGAAGGAACTTCAAGTCTCTGCCTTAAAGAGAGATGGGAAAAAGATTTTGGCAGAGAATTCGATCAGCAGGCTTGGGACAGAATTTGTGAAACACCATCCCGAATATCAATTGCTACTCAGTACAAGCTACATGCAATAAAGTTACTCCACAGATGGCAGTACAACCCACACAGGCTTTCCAAAATGTTCCAGACCTCCAGCCCGAGATGCTGGCGACAATGTGGCATGGGCGCCAATTACTGGCACATGTGGTGGGACTGCCCCAAAGTTCGCATTCACTGGCAGGAAGTCCTAGGAGGGATCAAACAGTTAGACGGCATAGAAAGGGAACCATCCCCCCTCCTGATTCTTTTTGGTCTTGAAGAAGAGGACGATGAATTGATCAGGGTAAAAGGACTGGCATCCCCTCTGCTATTGGCCGCGAGAGCGGGCCTGATCATCAAAAGGAAATCCCCACACCTGCAGTAAAAAAAGACTGGCTACAGATCGCAACAAACATCTACGCAATGGAAAAAATTATGGCAGCCCTCCCCAACAAGGCTGCACGACATGAGGAAGCCTGGTGTGACTTTGCCAATCATTACATCACAGGCTCAGTTGGGACCGACCCGACGAACTAAGGACTTTAGAAAACAACCCGTCCTAGCACGAACTGAGCATCTCACGACACGTTACCAGCTAACCATGCCTGTCACAAACTTAATCACCAACTCTTAACCCAAAGGACTATCGGTGATAAACGTCACGTCGCCCGCTACAAATCACCACAATAAATGCCAATGAACTGGAAGGACTAAGAGCACTGTTAGGGGCTCAGAGGGGGGGTGTGAGGGTTTATAACCTTTCATTTGGACGGAACATTTTTTTTTTTTTATCAAAATGTTATTCATGTGGAACGATATTGTATTTTGATGTAACCTTGCGAGCATAACACGCATCCACTTGTATGTTCAATCCTTATGTTCAAATATCAATAATATTTAAATAAAAAAAAAAAATAACCACAGTAGATGAAAAGCTGACTACTAGTTGTCCATCTGTGACATTTTCCATTTGGACACACCTTGTTTGGTTTTTGGACCACCCATGAAAAGCTAGACACTGACCAAACCCTGCTTTTGAAGGGATTGTGTCCTCCGACGTTTTCCTTATCTTGATAGATTCACTTCCAGCTTGCTGGCCTCGGAAACATTTTTCAGTAGAGGGCGCTGCGCGTGGACGTCCCTCGAGTTGGTGTCCCTCGACAGCCTCTGTATCGGCGCCAACGTCATCATGCGTATAAATAGACTCGCGCAGCGTCCGTTGCTCAGTTCCGTTTTTCCGCGCTTCGTGGGCCTCGGAATCGTGTTGCTCAGTTTGTTATTCAAGTAGATTCTACTTATTCCTCGAGTATATCTTAGTCTGTTCGATGGCTTCCTCATCTGAACCGTCAACCCCACGGTCCGGCTTCAAAAAGTGTCGAGATTGTGGAAAGAAAAGGTTGTTGATGGATCCTCACAGGATCTGTTTGTGGTGCCTGGGATCGGAGCACCATTGTTCAGAATGCGAGGACTGCATGTCCATGACGGCGAAAGCCTTGAAGGAGCATAAGGGGAAGCTCGAAAGAGGTAAGACTGTTAAAACTTCTACTCCTTCGAATGTTTCCTCGGCAGAGTCGAGACATTCCTCTCCTTGCCTTCACAGGAAACATTCTCGTTCGAGGTCTCGAAGCAGTTCCCATCCATCACTCTTCGAGATCCAAACATTCGAAAAAGAGGCGTCGAAGATCTCCCTCTTCTTCGTCTTCTTCTGTTTCCCCGGAAAGGGTCACCTGCCCCACAAAACACAGCTCTCCAGCTAAGTGTGAGGAATTTCGTAAAAAGATGCTTAGCGTCTTCGAGAAAGCGGCCTCGACCCCCTCGGAGACGGCTAAAGTTGATACCCTGGGTGAAAGACCCGAAAAATCGAAACGCTGCGAGTCGTTGCACCCGGCGAAAGAAACTGCTAGAGAGCATCCCGAACCCTCGAGCAAAGGCAGTAAGACTGCGTCATCAACGCCATTATCGAAGGGCCCCTTCGCCTCATAGATCGGTCGAATCGACGCCGTCCTAGATGCCGATAAAGGAGAAACCTACGGCTGTCACTACCTCGCAGTCAGTAGTCATACCGAGGTCTTCCACCATGACCTCGAGAATGTCGTCGACAACCTTGACGACTCCGAGTAGGATTCCGATCCTCTCAAGTTCGTTGAGGTCGCTTCATACCTTTTCGACGCCTTTTTCGGTTTCTTCGAAGCCTTTGACTTGCGCGTCGACAATGTCGACGTTTTCTCAACCGGTTACTACAAGCTTTGCCCCTTCTGCTTTAGAAATGGGTTTTAAGCCTTTTCCAAGTTCAGATTATTTCAGAGCCTTGTCCTCTATTTATGAAGAAGGTGAGGATTCTGATCAGGAAAGACCTTTTGGGTTGCAGCGAACTACAACACCTGTACCAGAGGAATTTATCTCTGAAGAAAATAGGTTGAATGACCTTCAAGAGTCCTTGCATGATGCAAGTGGGTTAGATACTTCCCCAGAAGTAGAATTTGCTAAACCAGACCCAGGGAAACATGCTGAGACACCTTATAGAACTTTAATGGCCAGAATAATAGAATTCATGGGTTGGTCTAAACCTTCACCTGCTTTTCAACAAGATGATCTTACAGACATCTTAATTAAAGGCCCACAAGAAGATCCTGTGGTTCCATTCCATACTGCAATACAGAGGAAAATATCGGCCAACTGGGAAACTCCTGAGGTTATCCTGGCAGTTAACAAAAAACTATCTGCCAAATATAGGGTATCTGCTTCTGACCCTGAATATTTGTCCAAACATCCAACTCCAGAGAGTCTGGTTGTTCAAGCAGCAACTTCATTGAACAGTAGATCTGCATACCCTACTGTTCCACAAGACCGGGATGATAAGAGATTTGACGCTATGTCAAAAAAGGTCTTTTCTGCGTGTAGCATGGCACTTAAATCCATTAATGCTACTTGTACGCTCGCAAGATTCAGCCATACACTTTGGGAGTGTGCTTCATCAGCGGCTGACTGCCTCCCGGAAGGAGAAGAAAGGGAAGCTTTTCTGAACATCATTAAAGATGGTAAAGACGCAATGTGCGAATCCCTTCAAACTGGCATTGATTCTGCTGACAGTATCAGCAGGGCCATGGCGGCAAGTACTACAATCCGCAGATTTGCGTGGTTGCGAAAGTCTGATTTTGCTCCAAATGTACAGGCCAGACTTTTGAATATGCCCTTTGACGGCTCTTCTTTATTTGGTAAGAAGGCTGATGACAGCCTAGAGAAGTTACAAACATCCAAGGCAGCAGCAAAATCCCTCGGAGCTGCAATCCGTCAAACTCCGTATCGCCCCTCAGGAACCTCTTGGAGACGTAGGTCCTTTTGTTTTTTTTTCCGCATTCGGAAAAGGCAGAGGACAGCCGGCTCAAATAGGCCAAAAGAAATTCACCCGAGGTGGACGGGTTAAAAGTACAAAAGCCGCAGCAGCAGCAGGTGCCTCTTTAACCACGGCATCTGCATCAGCCGCCTCTAAACCACTCTGAGGACTCTCCTCACAAGACACCAGTAGGGGGCAGGTTAACTCAACATCTGACGGAATGGCAGGCTATTACGTCAGATGCTTGGGCATTGGAGACAGTTGCCCAGGGTTACTGCCAGCCTTTTCCACGCACCCCTCAGTCATCCACCGGGGAACAACTCTTTGAAGTTTCCAGATCCTCTCCTTTTGCAGGAAATTCTAGACCTGCTGGAGAAAGGTGCCATAGAACGGGATAAGTTCGTAGTGGACTGGGAGTTTCCACTTCTGTATGCGTTTCCTCCAGTCCCTGTCATTCCTCAGATGATCAGGAGGTTGAGAAGATTCCGGAAGACTATGATCCTAATTGACCCAGACTGGGCCAGGAGAACGTGGTACCCAGACCTTCTGGACATGTCCATCTGCCCTCCGATTCGTCTTCCACACAGGGAGGATCTTCTCTCACAGAAGGGAGGTCAGGTTCTCCATCCAGACATCAGAACCCTCAACCTTCACGCTTGGTTTCTGAAAAGTTGACATACAAGGATTGGGACCTCCCAGATGACGTCATGGAGGTGTTGCTTTCAGCCAGAAGGCCAGCAACAAAGACTTTATACCGCTGTCGTTGGAACAAATTTTGCAGCTGGTGTAGAGAAAAGAATATTGAACCCTTTTCATGTGGTACACCAATGGTGTTATCCTTTCTACTCTATTTGGCGAATTCAGGTCTTCAAGTTGGTACGATCAAGGGCTACCTCACAGCGCTATCGATCTTCAAGCGCACTGCAGAGGAGCCATCATATTTCAAATTACCCTTAGTAATACAATTTCTGAAGGGGTTAACTAATGTCTATCCCCCGAGACCGTTCCAAGTTCCCTTATGAGACTTAAATTTAGTCTTAAATTTCCTGATGGGTACTCCTTTTGAACCACTCCACTCTTGTTCACTAAGGTTTCTCACTCTTAAAACTGTCTTATTAGTGGCCTTGACATCGGCCAGCGGGTGAGCGAATTACAAGCCCTATTTTGTAAACCCCCTCATACAATTTTTCATAAAGACAAAGTTGTCCTGCAAGTGAAGCCTAATTTCCTCCGAAAGGTGGTTTCTGAATTCCACAACACTCAGAAGATAACCTTACCCTCATTCTATCCTCCTCCCCATCCAGGGAAAGAGGAAGAGAGGCTACATAGGCTGGATCCAAGGCGAGCCTTGAGTTTTTATATCAGCAGACTTGCTAGAATTAGGCAAGCAGACCAACTGTTCATATGTTACACAGGGCACAAATTAGGTTTGCCAATCACAAAACAGACAATTTCCAGATGGATTATCTTAGCCATTCTAGAATGTTGCAAACTGGCAGTGAAAGAGCCCCCTCAAAATCTTAGGGCTCATTCAACCAGGGGTATCGCAGCCTCTTGGGCCCTCCAAAGAGAGGTACTGATTCGAGACATATGTGCGGCTGCCACATGGTCGTCCGCACATACCTTTACAAAATTCTACAATCTGGATTCCTCCACTAGCCAAGAGACTAGATTTCGCAAAGCTGTGTTACACTCTGTTCACTCTTAAAGGGGAATATGACAATTTTACTCCCACCTCTGTTTACACACCACTGCTATGGGAGTCTATCAAGATAAGGAATACGTAGGAGGACACAATCCCTTCGAAGAACAAGTTACTTCTTACCTGGTAATGTTCTTTCGATGGGATGTTCCTCCGACGTATTCCTTATCTCCCCTCCCATGCATCCCCTCAGTAAAACTTCCCTTGTGGCTGCAGCTTACGCTCCTTCAAGGTCAATAACCAATTCATGCACAGCTACTCTTAAGCTTCAAAACGGAACTGAGCAACGGACGCTGCGCGAGTCTATTTATACGCATGATGACGTTGGCGCTGATACGAAGGCTGTCGAGGGACACCAACTTGAGGGACGTCCATGCGCAGCGCCCTCTACTGAAAAACATTTCCGAGGCCAGCAACCTGGAAGTGAATCTATCAAGATAAGGAATACGTCGGAGGAACATCCCATCGAAAGAACGTTACAGGTAAGAAGTAACTTGTTCATCTCTACAATAAACTATAATAATCCTTACCCCAAACACACGCTTGATCGATCAGGCAGAGGACAATCCCTCTTGAGTAATGTCATGCCGGAAAGGCAAGGCTACCTTCAATGTGCCAATTGGGTATTTGTGTAGCACCCTTCTGCCACTGAAGGTTTATTAGGGTCTGTGACGGCACAGGACTCTTAATTTCAGGTAGAATCCCTATGATGGAATCAGGTAGCTGTGATGACCTACAGTGTGTCAAGGCCTACAGCACTGCAGCATATGGCCTTGCCTTTAATGTCTATTTATTAGGATTTGAAATTGAAGTGGTATATAATAGGACTGTGTTCCTGCATGACACTAGATTCTGATAAAAATTTGATTTAGGTGTGGCATAAGGTTACGCAAGCTCAGGAAAATAAGCAATGTGTGTGTGATATGAACCACAATATGACCTGCCTTTCGGTACTGCTTCATAATGGCTCTGTATCCAAAGTTGGCAAATTAGAGGTCTAATGTACGAGCATCATGTGTTAAAGGTGGAACTGCGTTACTTGGTGCTGCATCTAATGGAAGAATATTGTCAGGATCCAGGGCCCAGATCACTTAAGTCTAGGAGACTTATTTAGACAACACTCCTGGCGACTCAGGCAGATGAAGATGGGATAGGGTTACAGGAAAAAGATGGAGCAGTGTGCGTCCAGAAGTAAGAATTACACATAAGTTATCTTGTGACTTCTATTTAAGATATCAGATCATCAATGTCATTGGCTCTGCAATTGTTTTGCTGTCCGCCTGCCTTTCAAGTTACCTTATTTTGTTACCTTCGTGATTGAGGTTTAAAGGAAGACCTGTTACCTATGAAGGTATTACTGCTTCACGGTCTTCTGCCCCCTTCCTTTTGATCCTTCTCCCAATGGCACTATGCTAATTGGCGATGCCTTTCTCCATTGAAAACATCAAGCTCCAGTAGACCGCTTAACTGAGGCACAGATCGTTGCTCGCCAAATTGTAGCTCCATGGGACTTCCCAGGGGAAGCACTGCACACAGCTACACAGGATAAGCTCGGCAAGGATTTCCCATGGAGACAGTGCTTTCTACACCCCAAGATGATCCAGTGCCTGCAGACACTGCCCTCCGCATTATAGGGGAGACCTGAGGGGCTTCCTGCTGCTCAACAACTACACTTGCCAGCTCCCCAAACCTCGCTTAAAGGAATAGTGCGCTCAAAAATATGATTGGCCCGAGCGTTCGAGCATGTGTTTTTAAGCCTACGTTGATAGATCGTACAAACATTTCTTATGCACTTTACTGTAGTTTTCCTCACTTTTACACATGCGAAATCAGGCAGCAGGGCGTGGCCATCTTGTGCTAATCTTATCCGTTGCTGCATCGCCCTAAGGTGTACTGCCCTGGCGGCACTAAATCATATCCCCCGCCCCTGAAGCTGACATCATCATTTCTAGCGCTATTCTCCACCTATCTCCATGACGTTACTGGGCAGCATAGCCAAACACGCCCAGTCATCACCTAAGTGTTGACATCAGTTGACGCAGAACCCAGAATATCAACACACATCCCCTCACAACACAGCGCGTCCCAATTTTGAATACAAAACTTTATTTTGAAAGGAAACCGCAATACTCTGCAATTTATAATGTGCTTTTATTTCACAATACACGCTCTGAGAACATCCGCCGATTTCCATATTCAACCACCTTGGTAATTTCTTTCTTTGTTCTCGATCCACAAATGTTTATTATGAGTCACACGGTGTTCTTTGGGTATAAGAAGCGCATTGGATGCACCGTGAATCGCAAGGCTTCGGCATCAGCTTGGCGCTAGGCCACCGTAAATGATGTCGGGTTGCTCCTTATCACTGGTAACACGAAAGGGCATATCGGCCCGGGGCGATCGTCCCAAAACAGCGCCATTGTAATCCAGCCATTTAAGTGTATCTGCAGCTGCCGGCTAAAGAAGCCATCAGCTGGTATCTGGAATCGATGACATTTGCAGAAAGGCAGGATGTAGCTGTGTAGAAAACAGAACAGAAATGTGTGTCAGTAGGTGTTCTTTATTCTAATTGATCAATTTACCCATTGTGCACCGTGTGAAAACTAATGATGAACACAACGTGAAACAATGGAAACACAGAGAAAACATTGTGGAAAGTTGGAGTCTACGATGTGCTTGAACGTTTAGTGCTATGGAGTATGTTTAGCTCGCAATGGGATGCAGAAGCTGATGGAAGAATTCGAAGAACACATAGACGGCATTTTAACGGAATATTAGCGTACAATTTGGCATTGGTGGAACCTGGGGGAACCCAGATGTGAACTACATGCATTTCGGTGCTGGACTGCCCATGTGCCCGGGACAAAGACAAGTACACACTAGTTATTTTTGCGTGTCATTGCATTATGCCACAAACAGCAACCCATTACAATGTAAGCCAGCAATAACGGTCAGAAAATGAACCCTTGACTCGTTTGTCTATAAAGTTGTCTACAGTAAAATAATTTTGAATTCCACATCTTTGACAGTAATTGCCACAGCTGTGCCGCTTCAGAAAACTTTTTCGGCGTAGGCGTACTGTGTCGATGACGTGAATACGCTCCCTCGACGGCCTCTGTCGACGTCACCGGATGTTATAGCTAGGATGCATGATGCCCGTAACCTCAGTTCCTTTTTTTCCGCAAGCGTGTTCGCTTCGGAATCTCGGCGCACTCGATTCTTCTACTTCGTTGTGAAAGTTTGAGATCATGTCTTCATCTTCTTCTAACCCGAAGTCGGGCTTCAAAAAGTGTCGGGACTGCGGTTCCCAAATGTCCATCATGGACCCGCACGACGTCTGCCTCTGGTGCCTTGGCGAAAGCCACGCCACCGACGACTGCGATGGCCTTGCGGAAGAAGTTGTTAACGGTAGGTAGGGTATCTAAAACCCGTAAGCCGAAATCTGCTGGACTTTCCACCAACGACTCGAGGGGCGACTCTCCGTGTCAGCGCAAGTCCAGGGGGTCTCGGTCTCGGAGTGGTTCCCGCCATTCCTCTGCCTCTTCTAGGCATTCTCGGAAGCGCCGTCACCGGTCGCCTTCCCCGTCCTCGTCAGAGGACTCCGCCAGAAGGCGGGTAGCTTGTCCCACCAAGCATTCATCGCTAGCGGAATGGGATGCATTCCGCAAGGAGATGATGGCGATTTTTGAATCGCAGGGCACCGTTCCAACCGCACCTTCGAGAGAACATGGCAAAGAACGAGCTAGAGCTATTGCTCAGACGCCTTCGGGCTCTGGTGGTCGGCGCGATCATCGGGAGCCGTCGAGGTCCTGATCGGACAAGGCTGATAGCCATAGTCGTGCCAGGTCCAGGTCCCGGTCCTCAACGCTGCCGAGATCGTCAGAGCCTGTGAGACCTTCTAAGAAGGCAGTGACGCCGTCGGCACCATGTCCGTCTCTCGAGGCTCTGGCTCCGAGAAGGTCGTTGACGCCATCAGCCCCGTGGCCGTCGAAGGACGCGCTCGGCGCTCCGGCCTCGAAGCCGTTGTCGAAGTCGTCAGCGCCTCGGTCGTCATCGATGCCGATTCCATCGGCGCCCTCGACGCCTTTTGAGGAAAATTTACCGGAGGGCTGTGGAAACTCTGAGGAAGGCCCTCAGTAAGTCAGTGAGGCCTCTCTTTGAGCCCTTCTCTGGTCATCCCCCCAGGCTTGATTTATTCTAGCCTTTGGACTACATTTCAGAGGTGGAAGAAGGGTTGGATGAAGAGGGCGTGGTGCCTCCTGAGGTTCCTGATGACCTGTTGTCTGATCAAAGCCAAATGGAAGACCTGCGTCAGTCCTTACATGATGCCAGTGGTCTGGACACCTCTCCGGAGTCTGAGTTTGGCAGGCCTGAGCCTGGTACACATGCATAGTCCTCGTACAGGCGTCTCATGTCGAGGATGACTGAGTACTTGGGGTGGTCTGCTCCACCGGTGGACTTTCTGCAGGATGATCTGACAGACATCCTGGACCAAGGTCCACCCACTGACCCGGTGTTGCCGTTTCATATGGCATTACAAAGAAGGGTGGCGGCGGCTTGGACTGTTCCGGAGAGTCGACCGGCAGTGAATAAGTCGCTTCCGAAAAAATACCGTCCAGCCAGTGGTGACCCCTGCTACTTGTCTATGCACCCCAGTCCGGAGAGTTTGGTGGGGCAGGCGGCTACGGCCCCAGCGAAGCAGGCTGCGTACCCTACCATCCCTCCCGATAAGGACGACAAGCGCTTTGATGGTCGGGCAAAGAAAGTATTTTCATCTGGGGGTATGGCTTTAAAGGCAGCCAACTCCGTTTGTGCCTTGGCAAGATTCAGTCACACTCTGTGGAATTGTGCATCTTTGGCGGCTGAACATCTTCCCAAAGGGGGGGAATGGGATGGATTTCTAGCCCTCGTTCAAGATGGCAAAGATGTCATGTGTGAATCCGTTCAGTCGGGTCTGGACATGGCAGACTGTGTCAGCCGGTCCATGGTGGCGAGCACCGTGATGCGCAGGTTTGTGTGGTTGCGGAAGTCGGGGTTTGCTCCTGATGTACAGTCCCGGATTCTCAACATGCCCTTTGATGGTGTCCATTTTTTTGGCAGCAAGGCTGATGAGAGCCTTGAGAGGTTGCAGACCTCCAAAGCTGCAGCAAAGTCTTTGAGCGCTGCAGTACGTCAACCTCCGCCTATTCGTCCTAGGGGACAGCAATGGAGGGGAGGTTCCTTTCGATACTACTCTTCCTTTGGTAGATCGAGAGGAGCTGCCAGTCAAAGGGGCCAACGTAGGAGTACCAGAGGTGGAAAACAAGGTACTCGAGGTGCCAAAGCCGCTCGGGCAGTTGCCTCTTTGCCCTCAGGCACTGCCGCAGCCGCGTCAGCTCAGTCATGAGGCCATGTCCCCGCCGGTTGGCCATTACTTCAGATGTGTGGGTTCTGGAGATCATAGCCCGCGGCTATTGTCTTCCTTTCCGGCAGAGGCCTCACGACAGTCCACCAGGGAAGCTCTCTTTGAAGCGTCCGGATCTGCTCCTTGCGCAGGAAATCCTATCCCTGCTGGAGAAAGGCGCCATAGAACTGGTGCCTGTAGCGGAGAGGAACAAGGGACGGTATTCCCCATATTTTTTTATCCCAAAAAAAGAGGAGGATTGTGACCCATCATGGACTTGCGTGGTTTGAACAAGCTCCTCAGGAAGTACAAGTTCAAGATGGTTACTCTTTCTCAAGTCCTCCAGGCTCTTCAACTTCAGGCATGGTTGGTGTCTCTCGACCTCAAAGGATGCTTACTTTCATGTCCGATTCATCCCAAGCACATGAATTACCTTAGGTTCGCGGTTGCCGACTCGCATTTTCAGTTTCGGGTCCTGCCGTTCGGATTGACCTCCGCCCGAGGGTCTTCACCAAGCTGATGGTGGTGGTGGCAGCGCATCTCTGTAAAGGGGGGATTCACGTCTACCGCTACCTGGACAATTGGTTGATCAGGGCGCGCTCTCCCGAGCAAGTCCTGGATCATCAGTACGTCACCTGCCTATCCCTTCACAAGCTGGGCTTCTCCTTCAACTTCAAGAAGTCTCATGTGACACCGACCCAGCGGCTCCAGTACATCGGTGCAGTGCTCGACGCGTCCCTGGGGCTGTGTTCGCCTCCCCAGGTGAGGGCTCATCACATTCTGCAGATGGTAAGCAAGTTTCAACTTGACCAGAGTCTTCTGGCGGTTGCTTGGCCTCATGGCATCCTGCATTTTCCTGGTGCCAGAGGCCAGGCTGCAGATGAGATATCTGCAGTGGGCTCTCAAGAGGCAGTGGTCGCAGTTCTTCGGCAGGATGTCGGATCCCGTTCAGATTCTGCCCTCGGTCGCCCAGGACCTTCTGTGGTGGGCCGTCGATGGAAATCTGTTGAAGGGGGGCTCCGTTTTGGCAACCGTGGCCAGAGGTGACGATCGTGACGGACGCATCCCTCACGGGGTGGGGAGCTCATGCCAACTAGTTGACGGTCAGCGGCCGTTGGTCTCCGTCGGAGTCCAGACTCCACCTCAATCTGTTAGAGCAGCAGGCTGTCAGGCTAGTCCTGAAGGCTTTTCTGCCGTCTGTGCGACGGAAGAATGTCCTGATTATGACGGAAAAGTGTCCATGCACTACCTCAACAAAAAGGGCGGGGGCAGGGTCACTCCCATTGTGCAGGGAGGCGATGCAGCTCTGGTTCTGAGCCATCCAGCAGGAAATTTCGATCTCGGCAGTTCATCTGGCCAGAGACGAAAACGTGGCGGTGGACGCTCTGAGCAGGCAGAGCACGTTCTCTCACGAGTGGGAGCTGGCTCAGGAAGTTCTGTTGGAGATCTTCGCTCTTTGGTGAACCCTGCAAGTGGATCTCTTCACCACCAGTGTCAACCGGAAGTGCGAAAGATTCTGCTCGCAGGAACTTCCTCCAAGTGGAGCCTTAGGGGACGCGTTAGTAGTGGAGTGGTCCTTCCCATTGCTATACGCGTTCCCTCTAGTCCCCGTCATTCCGCAAGTGTTGCGGAGGTTACGGAGGTTCGGTTCCCGGATTATCCTCATTGCTCCGGCATGGGCCAGGAGAGCGTGGTACCCAGACCTTCTAAACATGTCCATCTGCCCTCCACGTCGTCTTCCCTACCGAGACGATCTGCTCTCACAGGAGGGGTGTCGAGTTCTCCATCCAGAGGTCAAGTCTCTCAGCCTTCATGCTTGGTATCTGAAAGGCTGAGGTATAAGGATTGGGACCTCCCTGAAGAAGTGATGGAGGTGTTGCTTTCGGCCAGAAGGCCCGCAAAGAAATCCCTGTACCGTTGCCATTGGAGGAAGTTCTGCGACTGGTGCAGGGTACAGAATGTGGATCCTTTTCAATATTCCATTCCTTTGGTTTTGTTTTTTTTGCATTCTTTAGCCCACAAGGGCCTGCAAGTAGGTACCATTAAGGGGTACCTGGCGGCGCTGTGCATATTTAAGCGCTCGTCTGAGGAATGTTCTTATTTTAAGATCCCTTTCATTTCTCAGTTTCTAAAAGGGCTAACTAATGTGTTTCCTCCGTCACCTTTCCAGGTACCGGGATGGGATTTGAATTTGGTTCTAAAATTCCTAATCGGAGCTCCGTTTGAGCCCTTACATTCGTGCCCGCTGAGACTGTTGTCCTTTAAGACTGTGTTTTTGGTTGCGGTTACTTCTGCACGCAGAGTGAGTGAATTGCAGGCACTCTCCGCCAAGCCACCTTTCACGGTGTTCCATAAGGACAGGGTTGTCCTTAGGAGTCCTCCTTCTTTTCCTCTGATTTCATTTAAGCCAGAAGGTGGTTCTTCCGGCCTTCAATCCGCCTCCGCGTCCTGGTAAGGAAGAGGAGAGGCTCCATAGGTTGGATCCTAGGAGAGCTTTGTTTCTATCTCTCACGGATGTCCCAGGTCAGAGTGGACGATCAGCTCTTTGTTGGTTATGCTGGGAGGCATTTAGGTCAGGCTGTTTCCAAACAGACCTTGACCAGATCGATCATTTTGACAATCTCTGAATGTTACCAGTTGGCGAGTAAGGACCCTCCAGTAGGCTTACGGGCTCACTCTACTAGGGGTGTGGCTGCCTCCACGGCTCTACAGAGGGACGTCTCAATTCGATGTATTTGTGAAGCAGCCAAGTGGGCTTCTGTCCATACCTTTGTGAGACACTATTCCATGGATTCTATCCATGGGCAAGATTTGGCCTTTGGTAAGGCAGTCTTATATTCTGCAATTTGATTGATGAATTTGTAAATTCTTTTCCCACCTCCATACGTTGGCACTGCTTTGGGAGTCTGTCAAAGATGTGGAATACGTCGGAGGACACAATCCCCTCGAAGAACAAGTTAATTATCTTACCTGGTAACGTTCTTTCGATGGGATGTTCCTCCGACATATTCCACATCGTACCCTCCCAGCCTGCCCCTCTACAGAATTTCTTATGCGATTGCAGTTTACGTTTCTGCACGGCTTTCTGCAGTCATACTGGCAGGTGGTTGGTGCCACAAGTTCTGGGAAAACACTACAACTGAGGCTACGGGCGTCGTGCATCCTAGATCTAACATCCGGTGACGTCGACCGTCGAAGAATGCCCTCGAGGGAGCGTATTGATGTCATCGATGCAGGACGCCTACGCCGAAAAAGTTTTCTGAAGCAGCACAGCTGTGATAATTACTGTCAAAGATGTGGTATACGTCGGAGGAACATCCCATCGAAAGAACGTTACCAGGTAAGATAAGTAACTTGTTCATTCTGCATTTCCATTCTCTCGGTATCACGCAGAGTCTCCGTTCAGATCAACGAATTTTGAAATTACATGTTCCTTTGTCCAGTTTTGGAATGGTGAACCTTATCATTCATTCCATTCCGAATCCTCCCTTTCTTCCAAGGACGAAAAACAATCAAACCTTATACTGTGTAGGATGCTTGGTTTGGTACAGCTCACAAGCAAAATTTCAAACGTGTTGACCTTCATTCTCATGGGAGCGAATAGCCCTGCAGACCATTGTGGCATTTGCAATATTTTTGAAAAACAAATACATTGTTTGCTGGCATCCACCAATGCCGCGCAAAATTTCTATTTATATACTGTTTTTAATTAAAACAGTTAGTTTACTTCCAAATGCCTTATTTTTATAGTCCCTCTGTTGAACTGTTCACTCTCCCAGCACCTCGCACAGCCAGCCCCCACCACCTGTCAGCTCAGCCCGTGTCCTGTTGTCACGGCAATGCATGTAATCATTTTTGCAAGTAGCAAGTCTCGAGCCCTGACATGTGCTCGTACGAGAATGTCCGAGCAAGCCCTGCTCCAACCTTAGTACACAATCTGTCTCTGCTCACTGACTCATGCCATCTCCAACCCCCTCCTGCCAGGCCGCGGTCTCCTGAACCCATGACCCCTGTTTTGTTGAACGCATCTGGTCCCAAGACGCAACCTCCGCACCACCTCAAATTCACCTCTCATATACCTAATCAGGAGTAGTCATATATTTTGGTAACACTGACACCTTTCCCCACTGCGTTTGAAATCGTAAGACTCCAAAGGCCGCAAATCAAAGATCGGCCCCTCTGATAAGGCATCCGATAGCAACGACCCCTAACCCATGCCCCCATAAAAATATAGGTCAGAATGCACCTATTTCTCACCAACAACTCCCTTTCATGCGTTGTTTTGCTTACAGTCAGTAGTTTTTGCTTGCCAAGTTTCTTATCTAGGCTAGGTCTCCTTCCTTTGTGGGACGCATATTTATTCAGCTATTTGGACACATGCTTTGTAAGGCAACTGCAGAACCCCGAAGTTGCTTTCATGCTGATATCCATCTGACCCTCACCCGATCAGTGAAGGACCCACAAGAGCTCGACAAAAGCGGGAAGTGTGAAAGCACAGCATTACACTGTATGGCATCCTCCAAAAGGCACTTCTTGCAAAAAAAAATCACAAAGAGGATACATTTCAAAAGGCAATTTGGATGCTTTATTTGGACAATTTATATAAACATTGTTGAACAAATAAATAGCTGCTAATCATTTGAACCGGGAAGTGAACTGTTCCGCAAGGTCTGCTTTGGGTGGACAGGGCACGTTTGCAATGTTTTGTGGCAATGTATGTGTCCTAGGAACAAAATCATGAGCGATTCCATGAGTATGTATGTCCAACACAGTCAAAGTGAGATCTTTCACAAAATCGAATTCCATTTACTGGTATATTGGCTTGACCACCCATTATTTGCTTCTTTTCATAAAGGCCATTGTGTAACGAAGCATCCCAAAGTTTCCTGCAGTCCTCGATTGTTCTCTCCCTACGTTCTCGTTATGCGCTAATACCGCTAGTAGGGTTCAATATTGCAACCCGTCTATGCCGAAATGCAATCTCTAGTGCCTGTACTTTAGGCACATATTGTGGAACACCTCCAAATCCCCCGTGTGACATAATTCTGTGAGTCCCTTCAGATCGCTTGATAGGTATTACCAAAATTGACCTTTTACAATTGACCTTCTGTATAATTGACCTTTATATTATTTTAGTTATTTTATATATGTATTGGGTTGGTTTTGGATTATAAATAATATAAGGGTATTGGATGGGGGGGGTTGCAGGGGTTTTTGGATTGGGTGGGAGGTTGTGTGGGGGTTCCCCCCGCAAATATGTCCTAATTGACCTAAATTAAGTCAATTCCCCCGAGGTCAATTGTGAAAAGGTCAATTAGTTTACAACCCTCTTGATAGAGTTTTATCAAACACGATATTCTCAAGAGCTTTGTGTGGAGGTGAAGATGGAACCAACCACTTCTTCTTGCATTCCTGCTCCTCCGATAAAACTCCATCTGCACATTGGTGAAAATGTAGGTTTTATGTCCAAGAGGGAATGTTAGAACAGTGGTGCAATAATGAACGCCATTTTTCTAGTAGAATTTCCACAGACCACCACAAGTCCACCAAAGATGGTTGCTCAAAGACTAGGACCTCTGTAAAATATTTTCAGAACCCTATTTTTTTACCAGCAGCTGTGATTTTATTATTGATTGATTTGGCAACGTGCCATACATTAAATTTGTGGCAAATGTTTGGAAACTGCTCTCGCATGGCCTTGGCTATTGAAACATGTCTGTCGGTGGCTATGAGGTCTATTTGCATTCCCCTCGATTGGAGATCTTCCAGGGATTGTATAAAACCATGTTTCTCTATGGCCACTGAGGATTTACATTGGGACACCTGCACGACCACAGAACTCACCTTTTTTTCAGTTTCCATGTTCTGAAAGTGGTGTGTACAGTACTTTGCTGAAAATCCGGGGCTATCACGCTGTCCATCGCCAGCTAGCCTGAACCGTTTGTCAGAGAATGTCCTTTCAATTGACATTTGTTCAATTTTCCAAGCTTCACTAATAGCAGGGAATAAATATTCTTGTTGATATTTGTAGTACTGCGTTTTAGAAAGGAACTGGAGTCCCACAAATTGACAGTAACTGGACAACTTACTAAAAGTAAAGCCACTGAAAGGTAAAGCTGCTGCACACAGTAGATTTCCAGCTGGCACTTTGCCCCGCATCGGTTGAGCGGACCATGAAAATGTAGCATGTAACTGGCCAGAGGTGGCATGGATTTTCAGGTTAGTGCCTTGTGATACACGAGTCACATACACCAATGACTGCCTGTTAGGGAGAATTCTCTTATACGGCTAATATCCCAAACCTAGTGAGTCCCCCAGCAGCTTTGCTGGATTTTTAGGGTTTGTTTTTTTCTCCTGCTAACAGTGAGACTCTTTTACTCCTACTCTTAGGCATGATTTAAGATATGTCTCTGACTATTTGTGTGATTTTGGGCTATGGGGTCTTTTACTCCATAGGGTATCATCTGTTTTTTGTGTATGTGTTACACAGCACCCTCAGTGCAGTAACCCAGCGGTGTCATAGTGACCCCCAAACATAGACTCCATACCCTGGGACTGACTACTGTCTCCCAGGGCATGTAAAGTCACCATTGACTTTACTAGTCTTAAATTATGAACAGAACCAGTGCAAACCATCATATTTTGGAAGTACTGGAAGGGGTTAATTATATTTCCCCTGGGTCTGTTTTCAAGGGGGCACTGTCCAGTCCCCCCTTGTCAAGTTTCTGGCTGGTGGCAGTGGTTACCACGCGGAATATTCCACCGGAATATTCTCTATGGGATTTTCCCATTGATTTTAAACGCACCACTTTTTGGTGCAATGTTAAAAATACTGCTGGTTTATTTATTTAATATCAAATTCACGGTTGGGTCTTTTTGCCAGAACTCTTTTCTAAAATGGCATTCGTGTCCGTCTCTGTAACTCTGACCAAGGTTGAGCCCTTTGTTCCACTTTTTGGCGGGCTTCTCCACAGAAGCCCTCCAAATGTTGCCACTCTGTCTGGGTTCCACAGGATGGGTGGGGAGGGGAATTGGCACCCTGGACTGCATTGTCTTAGCAACTCAAGTCGTACTCTGTTCTGATTGGGCTAGTGGTGAGCCGCCCGGCTCACCACTTAGCATGTTTGAGTGACAGCTAGGCTGATGAATGGGGGTTTTTCTGCATAAAAGCAGGGCCTTTGGGACTGGAACTTCAGAAGTCGCCACAGGACCTAAGAATCCAAAGAGGGAAGAAGCTGAGCCATCTGCAACGACGACACCACCGGTGGAGCCCTGCTGCAACAAACTCGCCACTCTCCCAACGACAAGAGACGATCTTCTGCTGGATGAGTCTTCTTCCTCTGAGCTGGCGGGACCAACCAGTTCTCCCTTTTCACCTTCCAAAGACATCTCTTGGTCAAATCGCCCGTGCCAAGCACCCTGGCGGCCGGATAGCCAAGCTTCACCACTTTGACCGCGAATAAAAGGAACGCACCTTTTATTGACTAACTCCGCGGCTGGTTTCATCCCTGTGCAGTGCAACGACTCCACGTTTCCTCCTCGACGGGATCCTCTCTTCCCCTGGTCGAAACAACAAACTGCAACCACTGCCAGGAACAACTGCCACCGCTGGAGCTTCCTCTCTCTTTAATGTACTGTGTCCTGCCTGACCTCCCCTTTCTTCGGTTTGCCCAAGGTGGCCCTTAAATCCTTGGCTTTCCTACTGGGTTGGCCCCAGACCTTCTAACTTTACCTTCTTGAATCGCCCCAACCTCTTTTGAACATTCTGCAAAGACTTTTAGTGCATTTTAAACCGTGTGATCCTGGGCACATTTCACTTTGCTCCATTTAAAGCGGGCCTGGCCTATGAACTTTGGCTCTACAGTATATACTGCCTTTTATTCCCTTGCTGAGAACTCCTAAAAGTGTTGGGACCTGTTTTATTTCTATGCTCTTGTGGAATCAGAAAAATACACTATTAAGGCTCTTACACCATGCAGAGGAAAATACACCGACACGGGCTTGTAAAGATTCCCAGAATCTTTATTACAAAAACTGAACAGTATCAAACAAAGTACACAAATAGCTATTTGGCTGTCAATACATCACAGAGACCACCAGCAGGGTTCAATGTGAGCAGTGAGCAGAATTTGCTAGGTGGACATCAGCGTATTTATACAGTTTGTTATAATGATGTCCAGCCTCTTACAAGTTAATTATACACTGGGCTAGGGTCGCGCCAGGTTCGTTTCCTAATTTACATATCTTGTGAATGCGGTATACTTTTAAATACATTTACTAACAAACATTATTATTCCCTAATTTAACGTTACACTCTTTACACATTGCTTTAATACAGATCAAATAAATGTTTCGCATGTCGTATTTGGATAGCATTATTGTTCTTGTATACTTGTAGGTTAACATTGCTAATTCAAGTAATCCCCTGATCCTGAGGTCAACGAAGGACAAGGTCTACATGACCCTAACATGTAGCCTGAAGGCAGGCTGGACATTAACCCTCCTACAGCGGTTGAAGAGGTTAAGGCAAGAACAAGAGCACACGAGACGGCCATTTTAGACTACAGGGTGACTTTGTACAATAAGCTAAAATGGCGGCTCTAACCTAAAATGGAGGCTTGATTCACTTGAGGTCACGACCTTGTAATACGGATTTCCTCGCAAGGCGACTGGGCATAGGCCAACATATACAATGAGGACGAAACAATATTATATCAGTTCTAACACTCTGCCTCTTTCTCTCCCTTTAACTGAACTATTGGAGTGCCATCAGGTTATGCTCTCACATCTGTTTAACAAATCGTGGTGTTTTAACTCTGACTTGTCTGATAGTTATCAAGAGAGGTGTGTATACTTTACCTGACTGCGTTTTAACTTGCTTTTAATTTAGAGTGCTAGTATATTGCCTAAAGTGTGTTTTTAAATAAATAATTATATACTTTTTATACAAAGCTCTGGTCAGTGTTTGTTTGCTCTGTGTTTTTAGCCCTATTGTGTATACTCTATATACTGCCTTACTCTTTTTGAGAGAAGTCTGACTGCTCAACCACAGCTACCAGGTAAATCTGGGTGGTGCAGACAGCTACCAATTGGGTTTACTGCTTGCTCCTGTAGTCTTAATCTTTTTGCAGTGTTCCCCAAGGGAACTGCACAGCATTCTGCCTAACATTACCCGCATACTCCCCCTCCACCCCCCTCCTCACTGGATGGACACATTTCAGCATCAGTATAATCTTTACCAGGCAGCTGCCGAATACAATGTATTTGTGCTCCTTTATTAGACTATCGTCCTGCATGAATGTGGTTTGTGACCCAACTGTGGTGGACATATCGGCCGAACAGGACAGACTGATGACGAGATCTTTGGCAAGTTCCTCAATCAACTCCGTTGAGGCTTCATTCTGTTTCATTACAGCCTGTGTTATTTGCGCACAAATTGGAGAAACCATCAATATCGATTGCTTATTGGGTGGCCCTTTTTTTGCGGGTGTAGATTGTGTGAAGTGGTCACCGAGTAATTCAAAAGCATCTTCCTTATTTTCTGTTTCTTCTTCATCTTGTCGAGGTCTCACACTGTAGCAATGGTCCAATGGTCCAAAGACACTTTGCTTGGTTCGCCGGTCAATTCATTTTCTGGCCATTGGGCATAAGCATCTCGAGTCTGCTTATTGACTGGACCACGCTGCGCCTCAAATAATAGTTGCTCCATGGTGATATCTGTTTGACAAGCAGCTTCTTTGGTTTCATTTATTGTCTATGTCTTCATACTTTTTTTTCTTCTGGGCCTCTAGGAGATGAGTTGTAAAAACATGTTCACTGTAAATCCACCATACAGTATATAACAGCACTTTAGATTAAAAAAACACGTTATGAAGAAAACCAGCCCAAAACACGTTTAGTAAACTAAATTTGATGTAAGTTACCCTTTTTTTCTTGATTTTCTGTGAAACCGTTCTCTTCACTGTAACGACCGCACCAGCAAGCTGGTCCACCACCTCTGATCCATGTGCCTCCTCTTCAAATTCCCGACCTTGTATACTTTCCTTGAATAGAATAGTCATTAAAAAAACAAAAGTCAATGGGCCTCATTAAGGGTCAGGCGTTAACCGAGGCAGTAAAACCACCTGGTTACCGCCGGACTAGTAGTACCATTCCGCCTCCGTGATTCCTGTAATTACCGGGGCATTACAACCCCGGTTTTCCGGGAATCACGGAGGCGGAATGGTGTAAATCCCCATTCCCATTGAGTCCTACAGGACTCAATGGGAATGGGGATCATGGAAACACCGGCAGCATCTCGTAATGCTGCCAGTGTTTCATCGTCCGCCTACAGGTGGGCGGTGTTAAACCCGCCAGGTCAAACCTGGCGGGAACATCACCTCCCGCCTGCAGGAGTCGGGTTCAGGCGGTCCGGAAACAACGGTGGCGGCGGGTTTAACGCCACCATTATTTCCGGACCGCCTGACCTGTAATGAGGCCCAATCATATCTGAATTCAGTCTTTCATCCCACACATTGCTTACATACATACCCTCGTCATTTAGTCAAAATAGAAATTTCGAATTTCACCAGATTGATGGCATGTGCACTCGATCAGTGATCACCGTGCATAACCTACTGGTTGTAATGTTGCACTAACATTTTACATTGTATTTTGCATTTGGGTAAAAATTGTAACGTTAGAACTGAAATGAAATGAGTTTGAAACACTGCACGTGTATATGAATGCCACTGTCTAATAGTATCCGATGTAGGATTTACTTTCTTTCATTCAAGGGAACAGTCAGTACGCATACCTCATTCTCTGGACCAACTCCAAAGGATGATGTAATTGTAGTCGAAGTACCAGCATTCCCCTTTAACACAGTACTTGTTTTAGTATGTATGAAAACAGTGAAATTGAACAGAGACAATAGGATGCATACAATGTTACATATAAATTAAAACCCATGAATGAAACATTATGTAAACAAACAACATGATAAGTAAACTATTTCATATCATTTAAAATTCCATGCATAATAAATTCGCGTAATCGAAAAAGTGAAATAAAACTACCCGATAGGCGCTCAAAGTTCTTGTTGACTCGAAAAGAAATGGATGCAGAATCTTGCTCCTTCGTTTTCAGTGCATTGTCACGAAGTGGTAAAGGGAAAATTAGATTTGCATTACACCGCTGGGTACATTTGTTCGAAATAGATAAAAATGAAGATATCAAGAAGAGATGATTAGGTGACCTGCCCTTACCTTGACCAACAAACCAGTTAGATTAAGCAAGCAGGGTAGTTAGTAGTAGGAGAACAGGTAGCACAATCACAAGTTGACTTCCAGTGCTCACAGATGTTCTCATGATAAATATCAAGGGGTTTATAAAGAATTAGAAAAGTGGGTGTGTATGTGAATCAGTGACATGTATATGGCGTGGTCTTATGTGGATAGCAGGGGCGTGGCCTGCTTCAGGGGAGCCTGACTGGAGACACAGGGTCTGGGGAGGCCATGTGAACAATGGACCCTGCGCGAAAGATACCTTTGAAGTGTACATGGTGTTTGGCACCTTGGGCGTTCCGATCCCTGCCAGCCCCTTTTGGCAGTGCACATCCACAGGTGCGAACTGCCATTGATAATGGAGGGGGATGGATGGGCATGGGGCATGCAGACAAGGGCCGGAACAGTGCTGAAGGGAGAGACACACTTATGTGGATTGCAGGGGCACAGTCTGCTTCAGGGGAGCCTGCCTGGGGACACGGGGTCTGGGTAGGCCATGTGAACAATGGCCCCTGCGCAGAAGATACCTTTGAAGTGTACACGGTGTTTGGCGCCTCGGCCGTTCCCACCCAGTCAGCCCTGCCACGACAAGTGAACGTGTCCTTGATTCACTGAAAAATTGAAATAACCATTCATAAAAGTTCAGTTGTATTTTATTTTGTTGCTGATGTTGATGGAGCAAATTTACTACACGTTATATACTTCGGGCTGCAGCACAGTGTGGGAAAATCCCCTGTACTGACCGCTGTCACTGGGGATTGTGTCTCTAATGGCACCAATGACACAGGCGGGTATTACTCGTCGAACGCGGTGTCCAAGCCTCCCATGAAGCCACCATGTAAACGAACGATAGGCCACCAGCCTGTACCACCTGTGGAAGAGAAAGATACAAACTGTATTTAAATGAAGAAGACAAGTGTATAAAACCTTAGTTGAAAATGCAATCTTGAATACTATTGCTTTGTTGCCAGTACAAATGTTACTTCACGGATCAATCAACTTGGGCTTTAAAGTGTAGACACATTAACAACTGTGCATTCCCTTATATTTGGTACACAGAGAAATATTGTTTCTTGGTTGTAGGTTAAAGACACATGATGACCACTATGATTTCCCCAAATCGCGAGTGATGTATATCATTGCAAGACTACATTCATTTGGCAGTGATAGATCAAAGTTACGACAATATAGGAGACAAACATGAAATGTTAGTGGCTTAAGTGACATCACTTCTAGAGTACACTTGCTCGTTAGTTGGATTGCGAGGGAGAACTGTTGCGTGAAGTTCCTGCATAAGCACCATCATAATCCTCAACACGGACCGTGTGAGGCAGGCTGCCCTGAAGTCATGCAGCTCGGTAACGCATTGCGGCTGTGTCTCGTCTTCCGATATGTAGGCGAAGCATCCAGAGTTTTCTCAGCAGCAGCAGTTATCCTCCTTGGTTGGCATGACCTTGCACCGATTGCAAGTAGACCAGGTGGAGACGTCGTCCATGCGACTAGGCTCAGGCTCTTGATCTGGTGATTGGTCCTCCCAACTGTCGAATGAAGCCCCATTGTTTCCGCATCTTTCTCTTTCGAGTAATTCCGCCTCGGAATACTCCGGCTCGTACTGGTAGGGCTGTATTGTTGCCATTATGTGACAAAATTAAAATCGATAGTAATGATAGTAGTAGTATCTGTTTGCACGGGCTATGAGCAACGAAGATAGATGAACAGAGCAGAAACGAGCCACAGGATACACAAAAAAAGACAGTGAAACGATTGAAAAAGCAACTCTGATGTTGTCTGATGAGTAGCGGTCTGTTTATACTTATTGAGGAAAGAGGCGTCCTGCCATTTCCATGGAGACACGTCATTAGCTGGAGCGCAGAGAACGTTGACACGAGACGTGCATTGGTGTTGTGAAATTGCCCGTACGTGCCTAGTGATGTCCGCTTCAGCGCCGGGGGATATGATTTAGTGCCACCAGGGCAGTTCACCTTGGGGCAATGCGGCAACGGATAAGATTAGCACAAGATGGCCACGCCCTGCTGCCTGATTTCGCATGTGTAAAAGTAAGGAAAACTACGTTAAGGTGCATAGGAAATGTTTGTACGATCGATCAACATATGCTTAAAAACACATGCCCGAACTCTCGGGACAATAATATTTTTGAGTGCACTATTCCTTTAAGGGGGGGTTTTACTCAAGTTCACTCTTCTCCCTCTGCAACTGTGGGGTTCTCTCCTTCAACCAGGAAGCTCTATTGAGTGTACCCAACCAAAGATACTAATTCCCTTCAGCTTGTTGTCCATCAAGCATCTCTTTCTATACATGATCATTAAGACATTACTGCTCTTACAGCTCGATAATTGCCCATGTGGGTTCTATTTCTGTTGAGCACAGATAGTTGGTCCCATCACGATTTTGGGTCTATTTAGGCAGGAAATCCACCTAAGTACTGCAAAATTCAATTACATTTACCACCACTTGGTCTGGCGGAATTACCGCTGGGTTACAAGTGGTGGTACAGCGTTGTTAGTCCCCATTTATGGGGTCCAATGGACTCCAAGGGGCTTTTGGCGAAATTACTGCCAGGGGTAATTCTGCCAGTGGTAATTGCGCTGATTTGGCAGTTTTTTGGCAGTAAGGCGGAGGAATTACCGCCTGCAATTCTGCTGGAGGTTTTCCCTTTGCCTTACCTCCAAACCTGTAGTTCGATGGTGCAGTAATGCATTTCTACCGTTTTTGTGCCGCACCGCCAATCATTAAGTCTAATTGTCTTTGAGTCGCGCTTTTGTTCCTGGCACACATTTGGATGCGGATGGAGGTATACATGTAGAGTAGTTACAGTACTAAATAATTAGACTGGGTTCTACATTTCTAAAGCCTCTATGGAGAGGGAATTTCTTGGTTGGTTTTTCTGAAATGGGAACAAACGAGATGTGCATGGTCAGAAGGGGGAGACAGACTCGTTTTTGTCATTCGGATTGATGTTTATTGAAAATATAAGAAGAAAAGTCCTTGCTGTCCCTAATCTGTGGGTTTTCCTGCCTAACAAAACTAACTAGGGTCACTAGGGTCATCAGTTGTGAAGTCCAAAGCAAATGGTCTATCCTCCATCCAAAGCTAAACTGCACTGACCCTACCACCAAGACAAATCAACTGAAGTCCAGAAGAATGACTTACTTCTCCAGGCATGGCTTCCCCAACCTTAATATATCAATCTTAGCTTGTTTATGGTTGTGCGCTGTATTAACTCCTTCAGTTCCTTCAGGGGGCTTTCCCAACTCTCTGTTTCCCCTTTTTCTTGACTTTGTAAAGTCTCCTTCTATTTTGTTCCGGTCCTTTGAGTTTCTTTTATTGTGTTTTTCTCAAGTGTTTCTGAAAGTCTCTTTCTTTAATATCTCTGGGGAAATACATCCTGTATTCACTTTGTATTGTATTGTAACAATATTTGTAAAGGGCTGCAAGGACCTATTGGCATCTAGGCGCTAGTGGGACCAAAGAAAAGAGGAGAAGCAACCCACTCTAAAACAGCAGTGTTTTAAGTTGTTTACGGAAACTTGATAAAATGTGATTGCTCCTGATGTGGTAAGGAAGAGCATTCCATAATGACGGGGCTAACACAGAAAACGATCTGCCGCCGGACCGGGCACGCCTAAAGCGGGGGACAGACAGGAGACATTGAATGGAGGAGTGCAATGATCTTGTTGATAAAGGGAAACCTTAGTTTGAAGAAATTGGGCTCCCATAGAGTGAATAGCACAGTGAACCCTGCATAAGAACTTGAAGTTCACCCGGCTTTTAACTGGCAACCAGAGAAGGCGTTGGAGAAGATCATGAGTGGGATAGTCTAGGAGCATTAAGATCAAGTCTAGCGGCCGCATTTTGAAGAATATGGAGCCTCTGGATTAGCATCTCTGGTTGACTGAGATAGATGCCATTACAATAGTCTATTGCCCCCATAATGGAGGCAGTCACTGTCTTAACCCTAGCCTCATCAGGAAGAAAGGGGAGAACCTTCTTCAAAATCTTCAGTTTGACAGCCTGGCAAACAGCAGAGATTTGAGATCCTCTAGAGCCAGAGGCCATGACCTTAATGCTGAGGCTTTTGACTACAGCAGAGGGAGTCGGGCACGGCCCCAGGCATTCTGGCCAGTAGTCAGATGTACAACAGGAATTGGCAGACTCCTGGCCAATCGCCAATCGTCTTCTCTCCGTTCATCTTTAGCCAATTGTCTCTCAGACGCTGTGGGGGGGACTTTCTTTAGGGGCGTTAATACGAAAGAGAGGGTGTCATCTGCGTATATGAAAGAAAGCACACCAAAACAAAAAATAAGCTTGGCCAGTGCAACCATATACAAATTAAAGAGTAGTGTCGAAAGTGCCGACCCCTGCGGAACTCTGCAGCCAAATACCATGGGAGGAGAAGTGAAAGGGGGAAGAGACACCACCCGAGTACGGTCCAGAAGAAAATATGAAAACTATTTCCGCGGGACACTCGAGACACCCACATCAGAAAGACAATGCAGGAGTCTTTCATGGTCAATGGTGTCGAAGGCCGTGGAGAGATAGAGTAGGATGAGCATGCTCGTCTCTGTGCGGTCTTGCAACCCTGCTATATCGTTCAGAAGAGCGATCATTATAGACTCTGTACCCATCCCTGGGTGAAAGCCTGCCTGGAGAGGGTGAAGAATATTATTGGCCTAAAAGTAATCCGAGAGCTGGGGGGTGATAATGGATTCCTGCAATTTTGCCATTGCGTTTAGTAAAGAGATTGGGCGATAATTTTCCGCTGCTGCTGGATCGAGCTTGGGTTTTTTCAGCAACGGTGAAACAACTGCATGCTTAAGTGCCTTTGGGATAAATCCTTTGGTACTGGAGTGATCAAGTGCTTCAGTGAGGAGAGGAACACAATTCGCAGAAAGTTCTTGGAGAATGTGAAGGGGAATAGGATCCATGGGAGAGGCAGATTTCAATTTCAAAGAGCCTTAATAACCATAGTTTCCGTGACTGTCACAAAACTGAAGATAGTAGAACAGTGTGTGGTCGAGCAGTTAAAAGAGTTATGGGTATTGAAAGAAATAGATCGTTTCACATTGATCTTATCTCGGATAGTGCAAATCTTTTCTTGGAAAAAAGAGGCAACGAGATCACATTGGACTTGGGTGCGAATTATCGTAGAGGGAGGTCGAACAGGGGAGGACAGCTCTTTAGCCACCAAAAAGAGCTCTTGGAAGAACATGGCGCACTTAAAATACAATTGGCGTAATGTTGGGCTTTAGGTGTTTTTATAGAGCATTGATAGTACTTCCTCCCTTGTACATAAGCCAGTTTAGTAGTGGGATCAGGAGAGAGATGCCATTTTCGTTCTGAACGACAACACTTTTGTTTTAGTATCCTTGGCTCCGCAGAATACCATGGGGCTGACAGCACAGTGCGTGTGGGAAGCAGCTGAGAGGGGGCCAAAGTGTTGGCCGTGAGTTCAAAAGCAGAGACGATAGCATTGCAAATGTTCATGCCCTTATCTCTATTCTTCTGAACTATGTTCACAATAGAGTTAGAGATATCATCAATAGGGATTTTCGCCAGTGACGCTGAATTTTCCTAAGAAAAAGTGGCTTAGCTTTAACAGGGGAGCAAGGTAAAGCAAAGGGAATCAAAAAATTATCAGACCATACCATCGATAGGGAATTGTAGACTATAAAATGAGGGCATTAGGGATATTTGCTCCAGTTTTCCGTCTTTCTATAGCTCTTTAGCTCATCATAAGGATGAGTGAGATATCCTATTTCAGAGTTCTCCTTTCCTGGTTTACTTGTACTCTCACTGGGTAAGTACGATTATCCTAATAGTTATTCTTATCATCTTGACCACTTCCTGTATTACTGAGATGAGTAGGTTGAATGCAGTATTCCAGTAAAGATTCTTGTTCTCTTAGTTATTTCTGGTATTACTGGGACAAGTATGACACATTCAGTAATTATTCTTACTCCGTAGGTCACCTTCTATATTGCTGAAATGAGGAAGACGATTCCAGTAATGAGTATCGCTCTTTTTTTATTTTTGACAACACATTTTTTATTCATTTATCATTTTAACAACACAAAACATACATTGTTCAAGTTAACATTCAACCTGACATGACCAATCAAACAATTCTTGGTTAAACGAAAAAAGGACAAGGAAAGAAAAGAAAATAGGGTCTTACAATGTCCATAGTATTTCACGCAATATGCCAAATCGTTTTTCTTTTTTACACTGCGCTTCATAGTCTAATGTGCAGGTTGGTGCGGTTATTGAGCTTCCTCCCATCTCTTCCATATTTTGTCTGCTTTTTTCGGACAACCCCTGGCCATATACACTCCGTTCCATTGCAATACATATGTTTACGTCCGTGACCCATTCTTGGTACTGCGGTGTCGTTTCCGAGCCCCACAGTTTTGCGATGTTCCTTTTAATTATTGCCGAGGTCGTCGACAAGAACAGCTTCTCGTATTACCTCTAAATAACAGGCCCGGCATTAACGGGTCTGGCATGGACAGAGGCGGAAGGGCTGTAAACACTTTCAATGATGCCGCTAAGGGATGTTTTAGGCACTTTTTCGGCAAGCCGGTAATGTCGTTACCGGCATGCCGCTACGCGCGTGCACACATACTCGTAATCGGCCGCTGCTAGCAGCGTTATTACTACCCGGACCCGGTATTGCCTCAATGCCGGTAAAAAATGATTTTTAACGTCTAACTCGTAATGACCAGAAGTAACGTCATCACGCCGGAACGGGAAATGGCACGGCAGCCATCTTGAAAAACACAATCCATTGCCATCCTCGATGCACAGGACCTTGAGCCTCAATTCAACACCACCAGCACCATGCCAAAGGTGATTAAGAAAGGGGCATCCCGGCAGCGGAAGGAGCGGTTCTCCGAGGATGAACTCTTGCTGAGAATGCAGAGGTGTTCTTTGCCTCGGACCTGTAAAGAGCAGCACAGCTAAAACAGGAGATATGGGAGCTGGTGGCCCAGAAAGTCAGTGCGGTTGGCACCACCCCCCGCACAGTAAAGGACGTCAGAAAACGTTGGGACGACCTGCACCTCAGAGTGTGCAATATCTTGTCTGCCAACCGGAGCTAGGGCCTGGCTACTGGCGGTGGCTCAAACTCACCAATCAAACTGAGCCGCTGGGATGAAACCTGCGCAAGCGCAGTCAGTATGGGGTCCATAGAAGGTGTGGAAGAAATGGACCATGGAGCCACGTCATCAGCAGATGGAGGTGAATGTCCTAAGAAAACACTGTATTGCAAAGTATGATGATAGTCCACCAATGTGACCGTACCATGAGGCAATGCATGGCCCATTACACACACATGGACACATCCCTGCCTAGATGCCGTCCCCAGAATTTACACATCCACATGCATGCAGCATGCCTATGCCATACCTGACACACCACAGACAGGGAAACAGCATGTGTCACACTGCACGCAGTCCACAACACAAAGGCATGTCTCACAGCAGACACCACCTCACACATGTCTGAACCTAACGTATGCCTGAGCAACCCCACCAAATGGCAGATAACCTGTATGCCACAAGAGTAGGACAGCAA
The DNA here is from genome assembly GCF_040938575.1 of Ambystoma mexicanum. NCBI lineage: Eukaryota > Metazoa > Chordata > Amphibia > Caudata > Ambystomatidae > Ambystoma > Ambystoma mexicanum. The sequence continues at coordinate 674,258,930 of NC_090931.1, forward strand.
GTCATCAAATGTGTACAACTGCACTAATACCATTGTATTCATGATGCATGTACAACCATCACTGATGCCGTCCCTCTCATGGTCCCCCACAGGCCGAGATACCGACAGCGATGCAGGGGACTCTGCAGCACAGGCCACCACACCTACCAAGAGGGCCAAGTCCAGGGAAGAAACCAACAGGCCTTCCACCTGCAAGGGCACTGGCAAGGCAGACCAACAACCGAGGAGAAAGGCACCACTGGATGGCAGGGAACAGGGGCGTCATAGCTCATCCACTACTCCACAAATTCCAACACCTGTGGTATCCGCAGCTGTAGAGCCGGTGGCAGATGGAACCCTGTCTGCAGCTAACAGTTTGGTTGGGGAGGCAGCTGCCACTGCGCCACAGAGTGGCGATGAGGTCCTTTCCCAGGGCGAGGTCTTTGTCCCTGAGGAGGACACATGCTCTATCCTTGGCACACCCAGCCCCTCCCAAGAACACCAGTACACACCCATCAGCACACCCGATGGCACGTCTCATGTCCAGTCAGGAGGAGAGCCTGAATCAGAGGTCTGGAGCCCCTCACAGGACACACCAGATTTGGGCCCTTTGCCGCACCAGCCATCCACCTCCAAAGGGGACTGGGACGGGGAGTTCAGGATGACACAGATGGAGGCACACCAGCAGGAGTTGACCGGCCTAGTGAAGCAATATGTCACTGATGGTGATGTTACGAGGAGGGAGGCCATAGACAACACTGCGGCCATGAAAGGGGCCATGGAGGAGAGCACACAGAAGATCTGTGAGGAGCTGTTGGCAGTGCGGCAGGTCCTTTGCAGGATTGCGGATGCCATGGAGGCTCTGGGTCCTGCCCTGACAGTTGAGCATGCGTCCACGGGGTCTTCCTCAAGCTCAGCACAGAAAAGCCCCCTGCGCAGGTCTGTGTGCACCATGTGCCGCTCCAACATGCCACCCCCGGAGTCAGACACAGGACATTAGTTGCAGGCTTAGCCTGCATGTGCACACCTATGCAGACTGGAGTGGCATAACATTGCACGCCATGTGTTAGGGGAGGGGTGTGTGGGGGAGTTTAGGGGGGAGGGTGTGTGTGGGGGAGATGTAGGGGGAGGCGGAGGGGGCAGGGATTGTGTGGGGGAGTTGTGGGGGGGTAAGAGCACTTTCATCTTTTTCTTGTTAAATACACCCGTTCTGTACCTGAAAAAATACTTGACTGGACATTCCTTATTGTGTACGTCTCATTTATTGGTTTACAGTGCATAGTGTCCATGTACCCCCACACCCAGTGCCCTCAGTCCCACATTCATGGCATCCTCTGCACCCATGTGTCTTAGAAGTATTGGCCTATCACTGACTGGTGCACAGCTCATCCCTCATGTGCATCGCCACCGGGATGATGTACAACCCCATCTTCTTCATCCTCACCTGGTGGTTGCTGTTCAATTTCAGGGGGCAAAGGCACGTTCCGTCGGATGCACATGTTGTGCAGCATGAAGTGCCCCACCCGACCGGCTAAGACGGCGAACATGCCTTCAACAGGCCAAATGTCTGCTCGATTACCACACGGGTACGGGAACGATTCTAGTCCTCTTTGTGCCTGTTCTGCGGGTTCCGGACAAGGGTGGGGAGCCACGTCTTCAAGGGATAGCCACTGTCACCTGCATGGGTGCAAAATAAGGTATGTGTAAGTCAATTCCTGATGGACACCTGTACTTATCACACATGCCTGCAGATATTTGTTGTTCACATGCACATGTCCCTGGTTGTATGCACACATTTTACCTTGCCACAATGTGTGCTGTGCCATGGTCTTATGGTGTGGGTTGCGTCTTCCAGTTGATACAGGGTGTACACTCCCTTGATGTTCTTCATGCACTGTGGATGCATTCCGCTGTGTTTGTTATCATTATGTGATGTGTAGTGATTGGTATAATTTTGTTACTGGCAGCGTTGGCAGAAGTCTCAGCATTATTTGTCATTCTGTACTTATTATTCCCATGGTGACCTCCAGTGCTACTGTGCTGGTGGCCCTGTGACAAGCATTGTATACCTTTGGTGGAATTGATTTGTGTACTCTCATGGATGCTTATCCTGTGTTGTGAATTGCTGTGGACATTTACATTGTGCATACACTCGGCATGTTGCTGGATTGTGTTACAGGGGGTGAAGTCTGATGATGGGTGGTGGACGTGTTGTGGGATGTGGGCTGGTTGAAAGTTAGGCATGCTGCAATTGGTGTGCAGCTTCCATCCTTGCTATGGGGATTGGTTGTCATGTTCAGTTTGGGATGCTTTGGGGCACAGTGTTTTGCAATGTGGACTTTGTGCTGTCACCACAACAATGATGCCATGGTGGTGTGTGCATCTCCCCCCCATTACACTGCCATGTGCCTGTCATGTGACTTAGCAAGCAGCCAGGCACGTCGTCCTGCATGTCGCTCCATGTAGCGTGGTAGCCTGGAGTTCTGCCAGACCATTGAGTCATGAGTTGATCAGGGAAATCGGGCACAACAATGTGTGATGATCTTGCTGGAGTCAAATATCATCTGTACATTGATGGAGTGATATAGCTTACCATTGCGGTACGCCGCCCCCGTGGCTTGTGGGACCATTCTACATGGGTGCAGTCAAGTGCACCAATACAATTTAGCATGGCTGCCAGTGCATGGGAGCCAACTTTCTTGTCAAAGATCTCCTGGGCAGTCCGTGGTAGAGATATGTAGTTCCTCGAGTGCTTCAGGAGGGCATCCAGCACTTGGTTCAGCATGCGAGAAAATAAGGTTTGTGATATGCCATGCATGTGCCCCACTGTGTGCTGGTAGGTGCCTATTGCCAGGAAGTGGAGCACAGACACTACCTTCAGTAGAGGGGAGGATGGTGGTGCGTATTTCAATCAGGCTGACTGTCATTGTGTATCATTTCCACAATGCTGGTGATGGTGTTCCTGTCCAGACGGTACAGGGTGTGGATGTCACGACCCTTACCCAAAACCCCCTCTGGCAAACCCATTGGCCCGGTGGAGTCAGGACTCGGGCCGCTAGAGCCTGGCATCCTCTTCAAAAGCCCTCATGGGGCCAGGCCTGGCGCCTATGTCGCCAGGCTCGTACACCATGAAAACTTGGGAACTACTTTATTGTATTGTCAGCCAACATGGAGGCATCCACATTGCTTGGTTCCTTGGTTCCTAAGAACCAAGCTATGCAGTCTAGTGTTTTGGGTGTGGTAGCCTAGGGACTACTGTACCTGGACTATTTTGTTGGGGCTATTTAAACCACTCTCGAGCAAGACAACACGCTTCGCGTTACTTTGCAGCTTGCAACGTGATGCTCACCGTGTCCAGCTATTCCCTCGAACCTCGGAGAAACAGAACCTGCAAGGAGACAAAAGGAACATCATTAGCAGCAGCATCTTACCTGCAGTCTTAATATTTAAACACTTGCAGCTACTGAGAACAGCTCCCTCGAATCTGCACGCCTCCCGGACAGAACGACCTGAAAGAGGAAGATAGAGGTAACATTAAAGAAAGCAGTAGAGACTTTTACAAATTACGAACTGCTCAAAAGGCTTACCTGGCTGGTCGCCTCTCGGCTGGCACCACTCTGGACATTCCACTCGCGCTCAAGAACACAGCGACCTACAAGGAAGGAAAACATAGGTTAGCAAAGGCAAGACTTCGCAGCGCTGCGCATAGCGCTTACTTACCGCATCATAGCACTGTTAATGCGCCATCATTTACCAGCGGGGCTTTACCAAGCCAGTTCGCCGCGCTGAAGCTGCGCATACCCAAGGGAGAAAAAAGAGACATTTTAAACAAAGAAAGGCATGCAGGATAGCGACAAAACTAAAGAACAGCAATAAGACCTATCTGAACAATATCAAACGGGCTGGCGTCAGTGAAGTGACTGGACGGCACTCGCCGATGAAAGACCACGCGCCCCTGCAAAGAAGGCAGGACGGAGAGCACGCCTAATACATCCACAAGGCAGAACCTTCCCCGCAGACCACGTCCGGGCAAAGCTGAGAAGCATACCAGCGAGTAACCTGGCTGGGTGGCGTCCCGGTGGATACCAGGTGAGCATAACAGTGGATCTGCCCAGGGGTTAGGTTGAATGGACTGGCTCTGATGCAAGGGATTGGGGCTGCCTGCATAGTACCACTGGCTTCACTGGTGGGGTTTGCTGGGCCTGTCTCACCCTCCTTCTCCTCCTGCATCTCCTCTGTGGTGCCTGTTGTTTTTGTTGTTGTTGTTGTTGCTGGTGTAGCAGTGCAAGCATGTCCTCCAGCCCCATTCTTGCTACTGCAAGAATGGGGCTGGAGGACATGCAAATGGAATCATTTTGGTGTGGTAAGGACATGCAAAAATTGAATAATTTTGGTGTGGTAAGGGGTGTGGTGTGTGGGTGTGCTCCTTGTGTGCTGGGCCAGACTCCATTGCCTCCACCTGTGCTGATTGTGTGCACCTGTGGCAGTTGGGAACACTGCACATTGCTGTTTGCGGGTGGTTCGCGATGCCTTTGATGCCGGAATCCCGGTATCCCTTATTACCGCCTTCATGAGGCCAGTATTTGCATGTCCGCATGACTTGTGATGTCCTCCTGTTAGCGCCATACCTTATTTTTTTATTTTATTATTATTTATTTATTGAATATAGTTGAAATTACATCAACTTTTTCAATTTATACAGATTAGAAAAGTTCATAAGCATAAAATCCAATTAAGAAAACCATATAAATTCATAACATGCTCTACAATCAACATCATTCTAGGTTCAAGGCCTGTAAAAAATTAATCGTTGCAATTCTTATACTCATACATTAAGTGGCTGCCAAGGCGACCCATCTATTTTTTGGATCAAGTTGTGCAAAGTATGCAAAATGATTAACAAAGTGCAATTTTCTTAAAGTACTAAGTGCCGGACATTCCAATATTAAGTGTTGAAGAGATTCTACAATCATAACATTTTTACAGAACCGACACCAGTTAAGGTCAGAGGAGATTTGTTTCCTTCTTGTTTTAACCTCACGGGTGGGCCAGATGTTAAACCTCAAACGAAGAATGGCAGTTCTTAAGGCAGCAGATGGTGCTAAGCATAAATAAGAAGCAATGTTTTTAAAATGTTTTGGGCCAAAGATTGTAGAATCAAAGTCTTTATAAGTTAGACACTGAGTTCTGGTGTCAATCCAGTCCATCATATTACACCTTCTTCTTTGCTTGCTCTGGGTGAGCAGTAAGGAGTTCAAGTGATATGTCGGCATGCACCATGATTGTTAATATTTTCGTAGACCAGTATTTCGGAAATATTTCTGTAGAATTGAGCAGATAGCTTGAAATGGTGGATAATGTGGAGTTACCATATGTAGATAATAGACATTTGCGAAATAAGGCACATAGGCGCCAGTTATATAATGCACTTAGAGAAATTATTCCCAATTCATATCTTATTAACACACCAGGAATACATTGAGGTAAATTTAAAATTGCACGCCAAAACTTGGCTTCTAATAGATTAAGAAACCCTGAGGGGACAATTAGGGTTTCCAGACCATAAAGGATGGTTGCCACGACATTCTGGTCCCAATAAGTAATGGCAGCTTTGATGGAAAATTTACCATATTTAGAAGTGATTACTCGTGTCTGACAGATTGCCGTGTTTAACTTCTGTTTAATTTTATTTAGATGTGAGTCTAACGTTGGGCTGCCCTCAAAGATAAGGCCCAAATAAACATAATTTGGTATCGTCTTTAAGGGAGTCCCCTCGATCTGCCAGTTCATTAAGTGTTTGCGTGAGCCTTTAGGAACATACGCGACAATTTGTGTTTTACTCGTGTTTACTACCAATTCATTTTCTTTGAAATAAGAGCATAGGGCTGACAGAAGATTGCGTAAACCACTTGAAGTTTTTGATACCAACACAAGATCGTCCGCATACCATAAGGCACAAATTTTTACACTGTTCAATTTAGGAGCATCAGCGATTACTTTGCAAAAAATGTCACATACATCATTAATGAAGAAATTGAATAAGGCAGCAGCTAAAATGCACCCCTGTTTCAGCCCTCTATACGTTGGAATTGGGGTTGATAGAAGCCCCTCAGAGTTTAGCCTTACATAGACCTTGGTTTGTGAGTGGAGGGCAAAAATAATGTCAATAAGAGTGGATGGGCAGTTCGCTTTGATTAACTTATCTATAAGTTTTGGTCTTGAGACCGAATCAAAAGCGGAATGAAGATCTACGAACGCAAAATATCTGGCTTGCTTCTTATGAATTGCTTGTTGTTTTATAGCATTTAAAGTAATTAAATTAACGCCCGTGCCTAGACCTGCCACAAAACCAGTTTGTGCTGGGTCACGTTGATTTACTTTATTCGACCAAGCATTGAAATCTCTTAGCACCAGTCTAAAAAAAAAAATTCCCGGCACGTCTAGTAACGTTATTGGACGATAATTTTTAGGATTCATTCGATCACCTTTTTTATAGACCGGAATGATTACAGAAGAACGCCATGATTGCAGAATATGTTTAGTTTGTAATATATGATGAAAAGTATTATTCAAGATTAGTGCCCACTCTGTTATGTTTTGTTTGAGCATTACATTGGTCAGCCCATCCAGGCCTGCCACTCTAGATGATGAAGAAGCTTTGATAAAGGCTTGAATAGCAAATCTTGTACAATGTAAAGACCAACTGTTTACAACGTTACTATTGTAATTATAGTAATTCATCATAGGATCGTCGTATAAGGACGAAAAATGTGTAACCCACATCGATTCAGGTACGCCATTGAGCTGCACATGATCTTGGGATGAGATGTTACATTTATTCAACAGCTCCCAGATCAAGGCTGAATTTTTACCACGGCAAGCTGATAGAAAGCATTCACTATCTAGTTGATACAAGGTAGCTCTCCTTGCTTGAACCCAATTTCGATATCTCCAAGAAGCAACTTTAACTGCCTTAATTCGATCAATTATGGGTAATTTCTGATAATTTCTGATCTCTCTTCTGTAGGCTTTCTTTCGTTCACAGAGAGCTAGATCAAAGCCATGAACATGTCTTTTAACTGGTTTACTACAAACAGGATAAAGATTCGCGAAGGTGCTTAAGATATCAATATAAGAACCAGGCTTGTGTGAGCTTTGATTTTTTAGAATAGCATCATTCAAGGCTAGTAATTTATTGGCAGACTATTTGAATCGATTTCTGCCATTGTTAACAGATACAGTATGTTTATAGTAAAGTGCAGTTTTCAGGTGATCACCACTTTCCACCGCCCAAAATAAGGCTAAGAGGTGGTGATCACTGGATATCTGTTTGATTATAACAAATTTGCTAGTGTTCGTAAAGATGGAATTAGATACAAAGATATAATCGATGGTAGATTTGGAGGAGCCTCTTTCCCAGGTATTCATAGGTGGAATATCACCTATGATTGCACCATTTACCAACTTTAAACCATGATCTTCCATAAAGGAATTCCATCTTGCACCTTCCCGAATCCAGTTCCTCTTGTTCGAATGAAAACAAGAAAAGTTCAAATCACCCATTAACAATGTTCCTGAGACATTATTTTGGTTTGAGATATGTTCGAAAATACAGGAAAGAGCATCATAAAAGCTGTCATCGGTAATGCCTACTGGGTTTCTATAAAGATTAATAAGTGCATATGTCTGTGAGTTGAAAAGGATCTTAACCAATTGCATGAATTTATTTGGTGTTTGCCAGGGGGAGATTTTCAAACCCCTGCTCACTTTCACTGCGACTAACAAACCAGCTGTGGGTCTACCTTTACCACCATGGGCTGCTGGCGGTAAACTAATCTCATGATCGTCCCATATGGGGGAATTTAATAACCACGTTTCTTGTAGGGCTACAATATTGTAACTATTCAAACCATTATCTAAATTCCACTGCAAATGAGAGTAACCTCTGGTATTCCAACTAGCAAGTGGAAGTTCGTTGGTGGAGATGGTTGCTCGTGGTTACGAACGGATGTTGGGTCCCGCATTGGGATCTGATGACAATTGGTTGATGCAATAATTGCAGGCACATGAGGGTTCGAGATTAGTGCCACCAATAGACTTATTACCATCGATCTCCTCAGATTGCTGTCGTGCTGGATCTTGAGCTAACAAGAAACCAAGATTAAACAATTCCATTCTGGCGTGCCATAGTGTATTACGAACAATACCAGACTTTATCCAAAGCCTAACGATGGAAAGATTCTGGTCGCAGAGAAACTCAACTTGATCCACATCTGATGAAGAAATGGCTTCCAGTCCCTCTATATCTCCAAATATATTGAAGACACTGGCACGACATAAATCGTACTTTGGGAAGGACCCATCGCGACATTTCAGGATCAGAGTATGATACTGGTTAAGTTTCTTTGAAAATGCAGCACTATCGTCATTTGTGTAGTGTTTACTACTGCCATTGCGTATATTCATGTTACTCCTGTTTCTACCTTTAGGTGGATCTTGAAGGCGCTGACTATTAGAAGAAAGAGGCATGATTTTCGTGCAAATTATCTGATCTGTTTTTGAAAGCTTGGGTATCATTTTGGGAGTTTTTATTAAAATTATGTATATGAGGTGCATGTTCACGGACATGTGGAGCTTCAGGTAGCACTTCTGATATTCTATTAAGTAAATAGGAATCCACCGCAGTTCTTAAAGCACTTAAACGATCTTCAACTTTCGCCATCGGAGCAAGAGGAGGAGGTAACTTGCCCGCACCAGTCGAAACGACACCATTTTGAACAGCTAATGTCGTTTGTACAATCGGGCAAGATTGTTTTGTATGTATATTATCAGGTTTGGATGTTAAAAGAATTACCAGCTCATTCAAAGGATCATAATTAGGGGATGACCTAAGAACTTCTTTTGGGATACCTTGAGGGGGAACAACCTGAGAGGGAGGAGAGATGTCTTGCAAAGCTTCATCTACACACGAATTGCTGGCTATATCGACTAAGTCGGTATTAGTTATCTCATCGCCTATAACTGGCAAACCAACAGCACTGTGAGTGAGAGATTTCGTGACATCTGAAGAAAGATGTATTTGAGGTAATTTTTTTAAATCTGACAGAGCTTTTTTATTTCTTTGTATAACTTTAGATGACACCAATTTTATTTTTCTATTATTTAACAAAGATCCTCCTATCTTTTGTACATTTTGGTTGACGCCCCCACGAGATTGACAGGGTATAGATTGACCCACAGTTCTCACAGGAGAATCAACACTAATCCAAGTTTCGTTATGTTTTACTGTCATCTTCCTCAACACATTCAATAGGTCGAATAATTTTAGCAAACATTGGTAAAGCTGGCGTGATTGTTATAGGATCTTGGATCATACTCTCTAAGTGTGAGAGACGCTGAATAATAGATGGTCCTGAGTGTACGTTTGAACCTTGATAAGCTGACAAATTGGATTCAATCTGTACAATTCTTTGCTCCAGATTTAATAAAGAAAGCTCTTTAGAACATTTAAGTGAGGTATCTCTCATCCAGTCACTTATATGATTTATCTTGTCGGTTTGAACAGCTAGCTTCTGATCCAAAGAGTTAAAAAGCTTGAATAGAGTAGACATAGTAGTGTTAATAGCCCCCAAGGTGACTTCTAATAGGACAGGATTTGGTAAAGTTACAGTTGATTGTCGTTTCTTATCAGAGGTTTGACAGCGACGAGGGGTAGGTTGCAAAAAAGAGATCTCCTCATCTTGTCTTGTTGAATCCATGGAGCAAGGTTGTGCATAGTCAGACATGATTGAAACTCTTGAGCTTTCAAAGTGTCTACATTCAGGGGGATTTTGTGAGGGGGATGAAGGAGACTTGTTATTAGAGACTTGTCCCACGTCTTCAATAATTACTGAAGCCAATGTAACATTCCCAGACAGTGAATTTTGTGCTGTTTTTTGGTTTTCATTTGTCATCGCATCAGAGTGTAGAGATGACTCTTCTAAAACGGTGGAGAAAAATTGCATAAGTTTAATAATTTTAATAGGCGAATGAGGTACAGTTAATAAAGTTTGATCTGAGATAGAAGAGCTCAAAAGAGGAGCAGATGCCTCATTATTTAAATTGGGATTTTGTATTGGGATCAAAACATTTACATCACCGTTAGGTAGTAAAGGCTCTGCAGGGATCAATACAGAAGAAGCCAAATCAGTCAAATTGGAGATTATTGAGACGTGATTTTTTTACATAAAAATTACGAATGTCATTTGGATTTTTGTTAATTGGAGTTAGTGATGTTTTTTTTTTGATGTGCGAGTGCGACTTTTGGTCTTTTCCTGTGATTTAGGAATGTTTTGATTAATGGGAGTTTGAGGAAGCAGAGCTGAGTCTGGTATATTAGGCATGATAGATGATGGAGTGATCATCGGGTCTCTAGTTATCTCTGATGGCATGCCTGTTTTTAGGGTGAACATAGAATGTTATATAAAAAACACTTTCTTTCTTGAGTTAAAACACTATGTGGTGTTTAAAATATGAACCGACAACCTGATATATTGATGACCTTGATATCTAGAGAATTCCAAAATTCGCCACAGTGCTTGGTTTAGAAACCTGGAATTAATTGATGACGTTGGTATTGAACAGTACCTTAGGTGAGGGAGTCTCACTTGTGACCATCCGCCTAACAGCCGCACAACGGCCAAAGGGCTTGTCCCCGCCGGGCTTAACGCCGCAAGGGTGGTTAGTGCGTGAATAAAAGGACCTTCAAAGTCACGTGGTCCGTCACGTGACCGCAGTCAGGTCCGCCTCCTCCAGGAAGCAGTAGGAACCTCGGCAAGAGCCTTGCTCGCAGTGCCGAGGGAGCAAAGTATGCTGGAGTAGCAGCCGTGGAGCACAAGCGTTTAAGCAGGAAAACGCTCCTTCAAAGCAGTATGTAACACCGCGCACGGGCGATCAATCCGTGAATAAAAGGACCTTCAAAGTCACGTGGTCCGTCATGTGACCGCAGTCAGGTCCGCCTCCTCCGGGAAGCAGTAGGGACCTCGGCAAGAGCCTCGCTCGCAGTGCCGAGGGAGCAAAGTATGCTGGAGTAGCAGCCGTGGAGCACAATCGTTTAAGCAGGAAAATGCTCCTTCAGAGCAGTATGTAGCGCCATACCAGTATTGCCGGACCGAACGGCCGCGTGCCCGCACGCATGCCGGTACAGGGGTGTACGGTATCAGCGGTGGTGCCGATACCAGGTTGTTGTGTCGTAATAGCCCAAGGCGGTATGCAGTGCCGGTAATCCCTTACCTGCATAATTTTTCCATTACCGCCTAACTCGTAATGACCCCCTTTGTCTCTTGTCAAGTACCCTTATTTATAGTGCATAATGACATCATCCAAGTATAGGCTGGGCAGGGTTAACCAAGCACGCCCCTAAACTACTTGGATTGGGCAGGGGCGCTAGTCTCTGCCTTGCTATCAACTGGTTGGATTTCCTAGGGAATGATGTCAGATTTATGTGGTGAGTTTTACAATGTCCAAAAACTCCCACATTTACTTTACTTAAAATTCGATTTTGCCAAAAACTGACATTTATACAATTGCAAATTATATATACAGGTTACCTATTATGTGCAGCACATAAAAGTCCAATCTTCAAGTCTGTGGGACCTTGTTTCGCCCTTCTGATACATTTTGGTAATTTTTAGCATTAAAGATTGGCCTAAAATTCCATAATTTTCTACACAGATGCGAATTATCCCCATGGATGTATGTACCAAATTTTATGTTTGCAACATTGATACTTTTCGATTTATCCTCAATACTTTGCCCTTTCTGCCCCAAATGGGTTAGTGACTTCTACCATGTCTCAAAAGAAAGCACAGAAAATCACTTTTAAACTGTGACATTTCTACAATTTTTCAAAGTCTTGCTGCAAAGATAGAAGTCTTTAAAGTGTATTCCTGAAATAGTCTTTGGGACCAAATGGCAGTCTTTGTTCCAGGGTCCATTTCTTTCTGTCCTTCACTGCTGCCAACTGTCATTTCCTTTAGAGCATGGGGGGGGTTTCTCCCTTGATTGAAGTTATATTGCCCCTTCACACTTCAAACTTCCTTCCCTGGGAGCTTCATTGTTTGGGTCTGAGCAGAGACAAAAGTCTGTTCAACCCCGTAATTATGAGGGGGTTGTCAGTATCTGCTGAGAGAGAGCCCTCCTTTTGGTGCCACCCCTCCAGGCAGAAACCTGTTTTTCAACTTGCAGCTCCAGCCACAACATTTTTAACCTTTTCATTTCTGATCGTGTATCCAGAATTAAAGCAAGCCGGTTGCATAAAATAACCCATGTTATATAGTCTCACCATCAACAAACCCCTTCATATTGCTAAAGATTTGCAGGCTTTCATTCACCAGTGTACTGTTCCTAAACACAGGCATTTGTTTTTCTTTAATTTGCAAAAGCCCATTTATTTTTCACGTGGTGCAGCTGACCTTTCCTTCTTAGGTGTTTTGATCCCTATCGCGGTTCCGGGGTGGAATCGGGACAGAAGATTCAACATAGTTTAGCGTCAGTAGGGTTTTAAAAAAACGCGCCCTGCCACCATGTTGGATCCGCAATTTGGCCGGGAAGATCAAAGCATACGGAATCTGGCGTAGTCGCAGCTATCTCTTCACCGGGTCATATGGCCTCTTTTGGGCCTGCACCACAGCAGCAAAATCCAGATATATGTGAATGTTACTTTCCTCATATCTCAACATTACCAGCTCTGTGGACATTCTAAGGATCAAGTCACTGTCTCTGTAACTCAACAGTCATGCTATAATGGTGCGAGGTGGGGCCCCTGGTTTGGGTGTCGGGCCAGGGTGCAATGAGCTCGCTCCACTAGGAATTGGTCAGAAAACAAGGCTGTGGAGAAAGGGGACTTAAGGAGTGTCTCCACAAAGGTCTCCATATGGCCTTTGCGTGCGGATTCCCGGGACTCCAATGATTCGTGCATTGTTCCTTCTGGACCTCGATTCCAAATCTTCGCATTTGCCCCTTATCTTAGACAACTCCCCCTTCAAGTGTGCTATGTCTCGATTGTGTCGATCTACCTTGTCTTCAGCTACACTTATCCTGGCTTCGGTTTCTGTTATCCAAGCCCCTTCCCTCTCCAGCTTCGCCTTGAGTGACCCAATTGCCGCTATTATGTCATCAAGTTTGACATTTACGGTTAAAAAAAACGGACTGAACAGTTGTTAATAGGTGGTCTTCTCTAGGATTTCCGCTTCATGATGTTGGGGCATCACCAGCCGGAGGTGCCGCTATGCTTGCCGCTGGGGTCTGAGAGTTGGTAAATGAATCCATAGGGCCTTTCATTTTGCCAGCTGCCCCCTTTGTCATTGTCAATAGGTTGCACAAAGGATGTCTCCCTGTTACCAGTCAGTTTTGCTTGGCAATTGCACGAAGGATCAGGCTTGTATAACAGTTTGCAGCCAGGTGACCCAGTCCCTCCCTTTCAAATATTGATGCTGGGCAAACACCACCTTGTAGCTCGTTGGTGACAGCGCCTCAATCGTGGTATATATTCTTAACTCGACGTTAATTCCAAATCTTGTGATCAAGTAGGAAACAGGTTTTACTACTTTTTCCCACAGGGTAGTAGCCCACCAGCTGTTTATTCAGGTCTCAGAGCAAAGGGGCATCGGCTTTATGATGATGCCTTTCCCTCTATGACCAGTGGTCGATGCACGTGTCCTTTTTGGCGGTTACTGTTGCCCCTGGATGAATCGTGGCGTCCCTAGGAACAAATGTCCACACTACAAGACAGGATTGCGCCAATGCGTGTAGTCCGATAAGGTTTATTGCAATATTAGGAACTTGGGGGCCAGCGATATATAGTTCACAGATCGTAGTGGGTGTATAGGCTACACCGACTCTATGCATGTAAAAAGACGGATGGACTATGATCTCCCTCGTACTTAGGACTTAACCCCATAGACTTGAAGCCAAACACAAGCTCCTCCACCTCACTCACCCCATTCATTCTTAGTCAAAGTGTCACCAGTTAGAGGTTTTAGAGTATATGCGACCCAAGCTCGGAGGCTGTCCGCCTAGTAGGTAAAAGCATGCAGCAGGGCCTGCTACAGAGAGATTCCTACAATCGGAGAGGACACTAGTACCTTTTCAGCACATATGAGGATACAGCGCCACCTTCATTTTCACATGTCTCCTTTACTTCTTGCGATAAGGGGTATGCTGGGTTGCAGCCTTTCGTATACTTATGGTTCAGCCCAGGGGACACAGAGCCACCTTCAAGTCAATCTGCCCCTCACACTCTGCTCTGTATTGATGTGAACGCTGGCAGTCAGGGCACACAGGATATGATCATATTTGCCAGTTAGTTGCCTTCCCAATAGTTAACGACATGCATCGAACCTGCTTTGAAAGTCACAACCCAGTACGGGGAAGCACTATCACCAGGGGTCGGCAGACCAGTGGAAGTCAAAGGATTGTCAAAACTATCGTGACAACGTATGTAAGGTCGGCCGGCCAATTACTTGTCAGTTCTGGGGGCTTTTGGGCGCAGCTCTCACCTCCTGCGGCTGTAGCCGCATCCGAAAATGGTGGCACCACACTCCGACAGGACTTTCAGAGTCAGCGGGTACCTGTGTCAGGATCTGTTGGGGCCGTTAGGCTGCAGGGATGTCCATCCGCAGCTGCAGCTCAGCCGCAGCTGCAGCCCAGCAAATGGTCGTATTGCGTATCCCCCACAGCAGTAACAGTCGAGGCGGCATTCCTCTGTGTCTTCCTATGATTTCAGCGGTTCCCCTTCTGTGTGTTGTGAGGGTCGCCACTCCGATTTCCCCGCTAGAGTCGTGCTGCCGGCTGCGGCGCTGCAGTCGGGAGTAACTGGAGCGGGGTTAACCCGTTAGGCAATCAATATGGGCTTCGCAGCAGGGGGAGGCTTACCACGGATCACCCACAAGTGGGACCCACTCTGCCCCGTCAGAGGCAGCTGTACCAGCTCAGAGACAAGGAGGGTGACTCCTGGCCTCACCGCACCTCGCTGAGGTCAGCTCCTCCCCCTTCTCCGCCCACAACGCCACATTCTTGTCATGATCCCAGTCATTGAGCATAGTCCTCATTCAGGCATCAGGCCAGGCGGGGAACATTCAATCAGTCAGCAGGTCAAAGGTGGGTTTAGCCTGGCACATATGTCATTTACACCATTCACAGCATTCACTTCCATAGACTCCAATGATGTTCAACAGTAATATCATACACGTAACATGGCCGCCGCAAAACCCATTTACAAGTAGCAGCACTGTTCTATTCATATTTGCAGAGGGAGCTACTTAAGCCCCGCCTCTGCTGGAACCCGCGCTTCGCATCTGCTCCGCTGACAGCGGGTAACGCTACCAGCGTTTCTCCTCACAGAACCTGTCAAAGAAAGGAGAAATTGGAGCATTAGTTTACGAATAGTTACAGAGTACCATAGTTCCATAGAATAGACTTACCTGACAGAAGTTATTCTCTGACACGGTTTTCTTCAGTAAGAACATGTATTCGCTTGTAGTCGCAGCATCTTCCGTCAGAAGTTTTTCGCTCGCAGCCACAGCATCTTCAGTCAGAAGTTTCTTCTGCAGCCACTGCATCTTCCGAAGGTTTTTCCTCAGCTTTCCGAAAACCTGCAGACAACACAAGTGGCATTTAAGTTAAAAAAATGAACTTAACAGTTTAACAAAGAAGACGTTTTAGCGTTTACGTACCTGAAAGGTCTTCAAGTTTTCACCTCACAGTTGTACCACGCTTAACCTTGAATGCTGCAGTTACTCCGTATTGGCGAACTTACGTTTTTTAAAGACGTTTTCTCATCCTGAGTAACTCTGCAGCGATCCACAGCCCTAATTTTTTCTTGAATTACTAGAACCTGCGTAAAAGAGAAAGAATACAAGAGTAATTAGTAAGAGAGATCTCTCCAATGTAGGAATCAATTCAAGCCCTTACAGATTACAGTATTTTACCTGTTTACTTACCCAAAGACTCATTCTCCTAAGAATAGACATTTCAAGGCAAAGAAGCTATAGAGCTCATCAGCAACCCAACTTACCATTGTTTCTTCATCTCAACGCGCCCCTGTAGAAAAGCAGGATGGAGAGCTCCATAATAATAAAACACAGGTGAGAAGGAAATTCAGCCATAGTGTTAGAAGGGAGTGATTTAAAGTAATACACATCTCATGTAGTACTAACTCAGTTAATAGATGTTATAGCATTTCTATAGTTGTCATTTGTTTGTTCAAACAGAAAAAGAACCCTAAAGGCTCCAAGGTATCGTGTCCACAGGCTGGGAAGGTATTACGCTCCCGAGGAGTAGAGGTAAGCATTATAATTCTCTCCTTCAGCAGGGTGGCTCACACTACGGATGACTCAGGTGGCCATGCTCTCCGTCTTTGCCGCAATCTTTTGTGCCCGAATTTCTCTGCTTCCACAGAACGTAGGAGGTTCAAAACGTGACAACCAATGCTCCAAGCCTTCCGACGCAAGTAATTCTTGCTTTCGAAGACCTTCGGATTAGAGCATTTGACACTTACCTTGTTACTCGCTCAGAATCTTGGACCAGATGTATGTAGAGCAATAGCCAAATATTGATACTTAAATTGGCAGACATCCTTGCTATCATAGAGGAGAATCATGTGGTAAAAATGGCAAATATGGGATATAGTAATATATGTCGGTAGCCTCAAATGATAGGAGATATTGCAATGTAAGTATTGCCAATGACTTTGTATATAAAATCTATGGCTGACCTTTTGAATTGAATGGAGAAGATGAACTTAGAATGTATACTTGTTTAGTCCAGAAGATGATCTCAGAATGTACTTTGTTTAGTCCAAATTACTTTTAGGAACTTATGTTTTTAATTGTTTGTTTAAATGCCTGTTTTTTTTTTTTTTTTTTTTGAGGGTTGTAACCTTTCAAGTGTTATTAAGGTTATCTTTTATTTTAATCGAAATGTAAAGATTTTATGTGTTTAGTTCATATTCTAATTTATGTGAAAAGATCTTTTTGTAAAGGTTTGTTGCAAACCATAAATAAAATAAAAACAAAAACAAATAAGTAATTCTTGCTTTCATGATAAAAGGTAGCACCTGTCAGGATGTTTATTCATTCAGGATGTGGCCCTGCCTGGATCTTTAGTCAGGCAGCCATTTCGAATTGATTGTGTCCTCCAATGTATTCCACATCTTTGATTTGTAATGTCCACAGCTGTGCTACTTCAGAAATTTTTCGGCAGAGGGCGTCCTGCGTCGATGACGTTGGGTCGATGTCCCTCGAAGGCCTCCGTCAGGGGCGACGTCACCGGATGTTATAAATAGGACACACGGCGCCCGTAGCCTCAGTTCTGTTTTTTCCACAAACGTGTTTGCTTCGAGAACTCGGCGTGCCTTGTGTATTCTTCATGAATATGTCTTCATCTACCCCTCCGACTCCACGGTCTGGCTTTAAGACTTGCCGGGACTGTAAGTCTAAGATGTCAATTACGGACCTGTACTGCATTTGCTTGTGGTGCCTGTTCGAAATGCCAGTCGCTGACTGCTAAGGCCTTGCAGGAGCGTAAGGGGAAGTTACAGGTAGGTCGGGGTACTAAACCCAGTAAGTCCCGAAAATCTGCGAAAGGAATGTCCACCGATGATTCGAGGGGTGTCTCTCCTCTTCTTAAGGAGTCCTGTGGATCTCGATCCCAGAGTGTGTCCCGCTGCTTGTCCTCCTCGTTTAGGTCCATCCCCGAAAGCAGCGTCACCAGTCGCCTTCCCCGTCCTCGTTGGATGATGGCGCTGCAAGGAAAGTGGCTTGTCCCACTGAGTCCTCGACTCCGGAGAAATGGGAGGCCTTCAGGGAGCAGATGCTGGCAATTTTTCAATCACAGGGCACAGTTCCATCCACGCCTTTGGAAGAAGCCAGCAGGGAAGGGTCTCGGTCCGATGCTCGCGTGCCATCGTCCCCGGGTCCTCGGCATGATACTCATCAGGAACTGTCGAGGTCCTGTTCGGACAAGGTTCAGGTTAATTGCCAGAGACGTGCTAGATCCAGGTCTCGGTCTTCGTCCCCGGCGAAATCTGGTAAGGGTTTGAGGTCGGCGTCGACTCTGTCTGCGCTGTGTCCTTTGGATACGGAGGTCGAGGCTTTGCCTTCACACCAGCCCTCGGCGATGTTGTTGGCCCCAAAGCCGTCGTTGCCCTCGACGCCTTCAGGGTGTTTTGGCCAGAATTTGCAGATGGAGGTTTTTGTTACTGTGGATCCTCAAAGGAAGGCTAAATCCAAGTCTGTGAATCCTGTTAAGGAACCAGGCCCACTTCTGTCCCTAGGCAGAAGTTATTTATTCCTCTAGATAATATCTATGAGGATGAGGAGAGGTCAGATTTGGAATTTGACCCTGTTGAGCCTGATGTGGCTCCTGTCTTTTCCGGGGACAGTCAGTTGGAAGGCTTACGTCAATCACTACATAATGCCAGTGGCTTAGACACATCTCATGAGGTGGAGTTTGGCAGGCCTGAGTCTGGGGCTCATGCAGAGTCCTCTTATAGGAGACTGATGACTAAGGTTACTGAGTATCTTGGTTGGTCTAGTCCTCCGGATACATTTGTTCAGGATGACTTGACTGATATTTTGGATCTTGGATCTAGGTCTGTCCACTGACCCAGTGTGGCCTTTTCATTTGACTTTGCAAAAAAGGGTGGCAGATGTTTGGCAGACCCCAGAGTCTCTTCCGGTGGTTAACAAGTTGTTAATTAAAAAATACCGCCCTTCCAGTAGCGACCCCAGCTACTTATCCACTCTCCCACTCCCGAGAGTTTGGTGGTTCAGGCAGCTACGGCCACCTCGAGGCAGGCGGCGTACCCTACCATCCCTCCTGCTAGGGACAACAAGCGCTTCAATGGTTGGCACGCAAGGTGTTTTCTGCGGGGAGTATGGCGCTGAAGTCAGCCAACTCCACTTGTGCTTGGTAAGCTTTTCCCACACTTTGTGGAATTGCGTCTCTCTAGCGGCTGAGCATATTCCTGTGGGGGAAGAAAGGGATAGGTTCCTTGCTCTAGTGCAGGATGGCAAGGATGCCATGTGTGAATCCCTTCAGTCTGGGTTGGACACGGGCGACAGTGTTAGCCGATCCAGGGCTGCGAGCACCGTTATACTTAGGTTTGCGTGGTTTTGGAAGTCTGGTTTTGCTCCAGATGCACAGGCCCGTCTTCTGACCATGCCCTTTGATGGCTCATTTGTTTGGCCCCAATGCTGACCAGAGCCTAGAGAGGTTGCAGACCTCCAAAGTTGCTGCTAAATCTTTGAGTGCAGCAGTGCATCAACCTCCGCCTTTTCATCCTAGGGGACAACAGTGGAGGGGAGGTTCCTTACGTTACTATTAGTTACTACTCCTCTTTTGGTAGGACGAGAGGAGCCGGCAATCAAAGGGGTCAACGAAGAAGTACCTGTGGTGGTCGGGGAAGTAGAGGTGCCAAAGCCGCTCAAGCAGCAGCCTCTTTGCCTGCAGGCACTGCAACAGCCGCTCCAAAACAACTATGAGGCCATGTTTCATTGTTCGCCGGTTGGGGGCAGACTGTCTCAGCATCTCGAAGAATAGTGGGCTATTACTTCGGATGCGTGGGTTCTGGAGATAATAGCCCACGGCTACTGCCTGCCCTTCCTAAAGCGGCCTCACGACAATCCACCAGGGAGTCTCTCTTTGAAGCTTCCGGATCTGCTCCTTATGCAGGAAATCTGAACCCTGCTGGAGAAAGCCTCTATAGAACTAGTGCCTGTAGCGGAGATGAACAAGGGATGGTATTCCCCATATTTTTTTATTCCAAAGAAAGATTGGGGACTGAGACCCATCTTGGACTTGCGTTGGTTGAACAAGTTCAAGATGGTTACTCTTTCTCAGGTCCTTCAGGCCCTTCGACTTCAAGATTGGTTGGTGTCTCTGGACCTACAGGATGCTGCTCGCACTTTCAGTTTCGGGTCCTGCCATTTGGTTTGACCTCTGCTCAAGGGTCTTCAACAAGCTAATGGTGGTGGTGGCAGTGTATCTCAGGCGAGGGGGGATTCACGTCTATCCCTACCTGGACTGGCTGATCAGAGCACGTTCTCCCGTGCAAGTTCTGGATCATCTCGATCTCACCTGCCGCTCCCTTCACAAGCTGGGCTTCTCCCTCAATTTCAAGAAGTCCCATCTTACACCTTCTCAACAGCTCCAGTACATCGGGGCTGTGTTGGACACGTCCTTGGGGAAGTGTTCGCCTCCCAAGGTGAGGGCTCATCACATTGTACAGATGGTGGACAAATTTCAACATGCCCAGAGTCTTCCGGCTTTCGTATTCTTAAGGTTGCTCTGCCTCATGGCATCCTCCTGCATTTTTTCTGGAGCCAGAGGCCAGACTGCGGATGAGATCCCTGAAATGGGTCCCCAAGATGCAGTGGTCACAGTTCTCAGGCAAGATGTCGGATCCCGTTCAGGTTCCACTCTCGGTCTTCCAGGATCTTCTGTGGTGGCCAGCGAAGGAAATCTGTTGAAGGGGGAACCATTTTGGCAACCTTGGCCGGAGGTGACGGATGCCTCAATCATTGGATGGGGGGCTCATGCTGACGATCTGACTGCCAGCGGTCATTGGTCTCCATCGGAGTCCAAACTCCACATCAACCTGTTGGAGCTGAGAGCCGTCAGGCTGGCCCTGAAGGCTTTTCTGCCATCTGTGCGGGGGAAGAGTGTCCTGATCATGACGGACAACACAGTGGCCATGCATTACCTCAACAGAAAAGGGGGGATAGGGTCACTTCCATTGTGCAGCGAGACAAGGCAGCTCTGGTTCTGGGCAATCCAGCAAGGAATTTCACTCTCGGCAGTTCATTTGGCCGGAGAGGAGAATGCGGCGGCGGACGCTCTGAGCAGGCAGAGCTCGATCTCTCACGTGGGAGTTGGGTCAGGAGGTCCTACTGGAGATCGTCGCCCTTTGGGGAACCCCACAAGTGGATCTGTTCGCGACCAGTGCGAACCAGAAGTGTGAGAGATTCTGCTCAAGGGAATTTCCTCTGAGAGGAGCCTTAAGGGACGCGTTAGTCGTGGATTGTTCATTCCCACTTCTGTACATGTTTCCTCCAGTCTCCATCATTCCTTATGTGCTAAGGAGGTTGCGGAGGTTCGGATCCCACATGATCCTCATTGCTCCGGATTGGGCCAGGAGAGCGTGGTACCCAGACCTTCTAGAGATGTCCATCTGTCCTCCACACTGTCTTCCCTACCAAGAGGATTCTCTCTCTTTCTATTTCTCTCTTTCTTTCTCTGTTTCTCTTTTTCTCTGTTTCTCTCTTTCTCTCTCTCTCTCTCTCTCTCTCTCTCTCTCTCTCTCTCTCTCTCTCTCTTTCTGAAAGATTGAGATGTGAGGATTGGGACCTCCCGGATGACATGATGGAGGTGTTGCTTTCGGCCAGGCGGCTGGCGACCAAATCCCTGTATCGTTGCCATAAGTTTTGCGACTGGTGCAGAGGACATAATGTCGGTCCTTTTCGGTGTTCCATTCCCATGGTTCTGTCTTTCTTGCTTTCTTTGGCCCACAGGAGTCTTCAAGTAGGTACCATTAAAGGTTACTTGGCTGCGCTGTCTATCTTCAAGCGCTCGTCTGAAGAATGTTCTTATTTCAAGATTCCTTTGATTTCCCAATTTCTTAAAGGACTCACTGTGTTCCCACCGTCCCCATTTCAGGTGCCGGTATGGGATTTGAATTTGGTCTTGAAATTCCTGATGGGTGCTCTGTTTGAACCTTTGCACTCTGGCACTTTCATCTAAGCCACCCTTTACTGTGTTCCACAAGGATAGGGTTGTACTGAGGGTACGTCCATCCTTTCTACCTAAGGTAGTGTCTGAGTTTCATTTAAACCAGAAAGTGGTACTTCCTGCTTTCTATCCTCCTCATGCCGGTAAGAAAGAGGAGCGACTCCAGAGGTTAGACCGTAGGAGAGCTCTGAGCTTTTAGATTTCTAGGATGACCAGGGTCAGAGTGGACGATCAACTCTTTGTGGGGTACGCTGGACACTGATTGGGCCAGGCTGTTCCCAAAGAGACCTTGTCCAGGTGGATTATCCTCACTATTACTGAATGTTACAGATTGGCGGGAAAAGACACTCCTGAGGGTTTGCGCGCTCGCTCCACTGGGGGAGTGGCTACTTCCACTGCCCTGCAGCGGGGAGTTCCTATTAGGAATATTGTGATGCCGCTACATGGGCTTCTATCCATACCCTTGTCAAACATTACTCTCTGGATACGCTCCATGGTCAAGATATGGCCTTTGGTAAAGCGGTCTTTTATTCTGCCATATGATTGGGTATTCTGAATTCTTCTCCCTCCTCCATTTTCTGGTACTGCTTTGAATACGTTGGAGGACACAATCCATTCGAAGAACAAGTTACTTACCAACTGGTAACGTTCTTTCGACTGTATGTTCCTCCAACGTATTCCACATCGCCCTCTCGGCCTGCCCCTCTGGAGAATTTCCTATGCTATTGCAGCTTGCGTTTCCTCAAGGCTATGTGCAGTCAAGCAGGCATTGTGTACGAGCAGGTCATACATATGGAGGAAAAAACATAAACTAAGGATACGGGCACCGTGCATCCTATTTATAACATCAGGTGACGTCGCCCTCGACGGAGGCCTTCGAAGGACATCGACCCGATGCCATCGGCGCAGAATGCCCTCTGCCGAAAAATTTCCGAAGTAGCACAGCTGTGGACATTACAAATCAAGGACGTGGAATACGTTGGAGGAACATCCATTCCAAAGAACGTTACCAGTTGGTTCTTGTTCTTCTCAGCTGCACAACAGCGCCCCCCTGGTGAGATCCCTTTTTGAGGTATGTTGTGGAGGTCAAATTGCTCTAGTAATTTTGGAAAGAGCTCTATTTCCTCAGTTTAAAGTAAGTGAACCAGATGAAACCTAAAGAGGTAACTTAGGCTTAGGGGAAGCTGATAAATCTCTTAACATCGAAGGAAGGGAGAAGAACCTACCATCTATCCCGACTTAGCCTTCACCCAGCGAAATGATCCAGCTCTCGCTGAAGCTTTTTTCCAAGCAATTCCAGAAGGAGAAGGCTTAGAGAAGTCCCTTTTTCTTCTTGAAACAAGGATTGCTGTATAGAGGAGAGACATCTACGGAAGGTTTAGTAAAAACACAGTTGGTAATACAAAAGAGCCACTGAAAGGTTGTGCTGGAGATCACGCATTTCCATCTTACTGGAGCGCATTTCGGACAATCGAAACCCAAGCACATATTACTGGGAACTTTTACTGACCAGGTATCCATGCCGATATCAAGACCTTCATCTAGACGTGCGAAATATGTCAAAGGACCAGCATGCACATCCCATTACCTGCCCCTCTGAACCTGTTGCCGATCATTGAAGTCCCCTTTTCAAGAATCGGGATTGATATAATTGGACCTCTAGAGACATCCAGACTAGGCAATAAATATGTCCTTGTGATTGTGGATTATGCGACCCGATATCCCAAAGCCTTTCCAATGTGAAATAATACCACACAGTAGATCCTTAAACAGCTTCTACTGTATTTCTCCAGGGTCGGCTTTCCCAAACAAATACTAACAGACCAGGGTTCGAATTTTATGAGTAAGCTTATGGCAGAAGTCAATGAGTTACTCCACATTACCACCTTGCGAACTTCTGTGTACCATCCGCAAACCGATGACTTGGTAGAAAGATTCAATAAAACTCTGAAGCTAATTTTAAGAAAATTGGTAGATAAAGATGGAAACCACTGGAGCCGAATTATCCCGTGGGCACTATTTGCAGTAAGGAAAACCCTTCAGGCTTCCACAGGCTTTTCTCCCTTTGAACTGCTCTATGGTAGAGAGCCCACAGATGTCCCGTAGATGCTCTGGGAAACCTTGGAAGAATGAAAGGAGGCCCCCATCCCATCTCGCAAACCGCCACCAGAATGCGAGAACATATGAAATTGGTTCCAGAATTACTGTGCTTAGAGAGGCATCAGCTTCACCTCACTGATGATCCCCAACAAGGGTGAAACACGTGTATGGGGTTGCTGGTGGTACTCTCGTTCAGGTTGGAATTGCCATTGCATTTCGGTGCTGGACTGCCCCTGGGCAGGACAAAGACTGATATGCAAATGGATATTTCCCATCTGTGAAAGGCACAGTGAGTAAAAGCAGTGGCTGCGAACTCTCAAGTGGTTAATAACCACTGAACAGGTTATCAGGCCTTGTTCTGTCGAGAGAGGGGCGCCCGCTACCTTTGCAAACTAAATTTCAAGGAACCTGGGATTGGTAACCCTAGGTCTCCTGGGGGCAACCAGACGTGGTCTCCCTCTCACTGTGCTTAGAGCGGCATCAGCTTCACCTCACTGATGATCCCCAACAAGGGTGAAACACGTGTATGGGGTTGCTGGTGGTACTCTCGTTCAGGTTGGAATTGCCATTGCATTTCGGTGCTGGACTGCCCCTGGGCAGGACAAAGACTGATATGCAAATGGATATTTCCCATCTGTGAAAGGCACAGTGAGTAAAAGCAGTGGCTGCGAACTCTCAAGTGGTTAATAACCACTGAACAGGTTATCAGGCCTTGTTCTGTCGAGAGAGGGGCGCCCGCTACCTTTGCAAACTTGGTTCCAGAATTAGTTTGTACTCATGGAAAAGGCCCAAAGCCAACACAAACCACCTATGACAAAAAGGTGAGCTTAAGATCATTCTCCATAGGACAAAAAGTACTGGTCCTCTTACCCACCTCAGAAAATAAACTTGTTTCCAAGTGGCACGGACTCTATGAGATAGTAGAACAAACGGGAACCTGTACTTATAAAGTTGCCCAACCAGACAGAAAACAGAAGGTCGATTTGTATTACGTAAATCTCTTGAAAGAGTGGAAAGAGAACCTGTCAGCCACCTCGCCAAAGTACTACCATGTCTGGTTCCCAAGAAGATAGATAACTTTGATTTGATCCCTACAAAGCTATCTATCCAACAACAAGAAGATCTAAAAGATGTAGTGGTCTCATTTCCCGATGTATTCTCAGAAAAACCAGGAAGAGTAAAAGGCACGTACCACTATATTAGAACACTTAAAGGTAAAGTGGTTCATTTAAAACCGTACAGACTCCCAGAAGCCTGTAGACAGATAGTGATTGGGGAAGTCAACAAAATGTTGAAAGCCAATATTATCGAGCCTTCTTCAAGTCCATGGTCCTCTCCTATTGTGTTGGTTACTAAACCTGACCGGTCTGCATAGATTTCTGTCAAGTTAATGCCATTTCAGACTTCGATGCCTATCCCATGCCACGCATCGATTACCTAATTGATCAACTCAGAGCAGCCACCTTTCTATCCACCCTAGATCTAACCAAAGGGTATTGGCAAGTTCCCATGTTTGGGCCAGATGTGGAAAAGACTGCGTTTTCAACGCCTCTAGGACTGTTCCAGTTCAAAGTCATTCCTTTTGGCTTACAGAGCATGCAAGCCACTTTCCAACGCCTCATGGATCAAATCCTACAACCTCATTCAGATTTCTGTGGTGCTTATGTTGCCGATATCGTCTTTTATAGTAAGACTTGGGAGGACCATCTCTTCCATCTTTATACCATCATGAAAGTCCTCAGAGGCACTGGCCTCACTGCTAATCCAGCTAAGTGCAGATTAGCCCAGTCAGCCGTAAAGTACCTCATCTTCTTTTTAGGGATTGGGAAAATACAGCCCCAACAAGAGAAGGTAAAAGCCGTCCTACATACACCAACTCCCAAGACCAAAAGAGATCTTAGAGCTTTCCTCTGGTTAATGGGATATTACCATGGGTTTATTCCCAACTTTTTAGACAAAACAGTCCGGCTGACGGATAAACTTAAGAATGCAGAAACCCAGAAACTTTATTGGAATGATGAGGATGATATATGTTATAACACCTTAAAACAGACTCTGTTCCAGAACCCAGTCGTGAAGGTAGTCGACTTCTCTAAAGAGTTTGCATTACAAACGGGTGCCTCCCTTACAGGGTTAGGAGCAGTCCTGTCCCAGGTTTGCGACAGATTGGAACACCCCATATTGTTTGCTAGTCGCAAGCTGTTCCCACGTGAAAGAAATGACTCTGTGTTGGAACTAGAGGCCCTGGCCATCTATTGGGCCATCATGCATCTTAGATACTACCTATTATTTTCACAGTTGTTACAGATCACCCATCCCTAGTTTGGATTAGCCAACGCAAAGACTCCAACCCTTGGGGCAAGCAATGGTTTATAGACCTACAACCCTATTGTTTCACTGTGGAACACCGAAAGGGAAAAGACCAGGGTAATGTAGATTTTCTTTCTCAGGTTCCCTGTGAAACAAATGTGGCTACATCGCATGGAGGAAGGGTATTTGAGAAACCTGAAGGTGTCTCCCTGACTAGTCCCTGGGGTCTGTCATCCAGGTGGCCAGGACATGGCCATCGCTATTGGATCCAGTTCCTGGGGGTGGACCACATTCACGAGAGACAACAGACTAACACCAGAGCCGTTTACCTGACATGTCCCAAAGCAAGGGTCAGGCAAAGTCAGGCAATTGACCAGAACCACATACACCTGACGGCCCTTTCCCTTTCCCACAGGGATAAAAGTTGGTGCACGAGAACACACTAAGAGCAAGGCAAACGTCACAACGAGACAGCTATTCCAGGGCGGCAGTTCAAGAGGAGGAGAAAAACTGCAAGAACTGAAGGGGCGACAAGGAGAGAATCGACCTTGCCCCTTTTGACCCAGACCCACAAAGCCTCCGTGAAAGGAATCCTAAGACTGTGAACTGTGCCAGCGTGTGTTGCAGCAGATGTCAACGGTACACAGAGCCCTCCTACACTGATAATCAGGACAGGGAGAGACGCTTGCTACCGTGGTCCCGTCTTTGACTACAGAGACAAGAAAAGCCAAGCGGTTCATCACAGCTGGTGAGTCGAAAGGAGAACAGATAAGAAATCGAACTGTGTTGAACAAAAGTTGCGATTGGCAAATTAAGGGGAAAACCAGCTGCAGAGAGGTCTGGCACCACATGGGTGCTCACTCGAGAGACTCTGGTTGATTCTCCTACTGTTGAAACTACTGATACCAGAAGGCCTTAGGAGAGCCGCAAGGAAAAGGTCCAAGTGGTCATGCAGGGGTCTAGCAAAACCTCCTGTACAGTCAAGTCTTTGACCTGCCAGTAAATGGAAAGCTAAGGGAAATAAATCCTGCATAGTGAGAAAGTAGAAAACTGTGTGGCTGGCAAATGTGAATCCGGCAGAGGGATGCCTGCAGAACGGAACGAAGCATGATGCCCCAATGAACATTGCGTTGACAAAGAGTGAACCCGACGGAGGGATGTCCACAGTGGATTGTTTAAGAAGACATTAAGACTTGTGAATACAATAGGTGACATTTTTTTAATGCAAGCCGTAGTGAACCCAACAGAGGGAGGCTGCTATTCGAGAGGGGTCTGAGCCCGGAAGTGCGAGAACCAGGGGTGAAAACTCATCACCCAACGTAGATACGGAAAGGAACTTTTTGGTTTGTTATTTTGAACACATCCAGTCCAACGTAGAAACTTTTTTGTAGAAAAGTGTCTTAACCACCGAAG
Source organism: Ambystoma mexicanum (assembly GCF_040938575.1). Taxonomy (NCBI): domain Eukaryota; kingdom Metazoa; phylum Chordata; class Amphibia; order Caudata; family Ambystomatidae; genus Ambystoma; species Ambystoma mexicanum. Next base: position 674,286,500 of record NC_090931.1, read on the forward strand.
ATCCTTACACCTGAGAATGGAACTGTAGTCTCGTGCTGGGAAAGCTCGAGAGTGTGCTGTGCTCAGGAGTCCCGCCTTGTCCTGTGCTCAAAACGTGGGGAAGGGAGACCCCTGGCTACAACATCCTGATTTATCATTTATGAACACTTCTTTCTTTCTCGTGAACACTAGCCCACAATCTTTTTTGTATTTAGTTGTAAGGATTGGCAATAGTTTTTTTTTTTTTTAGTATAGGCCCTTTTATTTGATAAGACGCCACTAGGATTGCCTTATTATGTCTTGATGCACGTAGCTTGCTCCCATTTAAGATTTAGGTTTAGATTAGGCATTTGTTTCAACCTACCTATACAGTTTAATAAAAACCCTTGAACTGTGATCAATTGTGTCTGTCTTTACTGTTGCCATCATGAGTTCGTTACATAAGGCAGGTGCCTGTATTCCTTCAATCACTCTCCCATTCTCCCACTCCCTCTCTTTCACTCTCATGCCTTTCCCCCTCCTACTCTCTCTCACTTTTTCCCCCGCCCATGTTCCCACTGTCTCCTCTTACTATCTACACTCTCCCCTCGCCTCTCTTCTTCCCTATCTTTCCACCTCTATCTCTTCCCCTCTCTTCTCTCTCCTCCGACCTCTTTCCTCCTCATGTCGTAAGTCAGAGGAGTGAAAAATATAAATTTCAGCGCTGTGCAGGATCAGCCATAGTAGGGTTTGGCACTTTCTGGAACATCATTAAAAATAAGCTGATGTGTGCAATTACCTCCTCGCTGAGTGATAAAAACATGTTATATTAGTGGGGATTTCCATTTAACCTAATGTTCACGTTCAAAGGCAGCAACACCAGCTTACGACAAGAATTAAGGTGGAATTTATCCAGGTCCTGCGACAAGCTCCAGTGGAATGAAGGAGTCGGATAATTCAGTAAAAAATGTGCATTTGTCCCTCAGGCACTTGAGGTCTTGAAAGTGCTGAAATACTGTAATCTAAACAACAAAATGAGATTCCAACAGTGGTCAACACAAATCCAATAAACCTATTCTTAAGTCTTTAGTCTTAAATCCAGCTGCCATAGTCTGATATCAGAAGTCCACAGGATGGACCAAAGCTATAGTTCAGAAATTTTGATCTTCTATATCAGTCCATCCCTATACTAATATAGCAAAAATGTATCGGTTTCTTATGCAGGTTACCCAGCATGGGCCTATTTCTCCACCTTTTCCATTTTCACCTGCTGCTCCTCTTATAGACCCCCTTCTGGAATCAGGACTCTTTGTTTACCTTCCGTATGGCCCATTTTAGCTCTTGACTTTCTCTGTGTTACTCAGTTATTTGGGCTGTTACTGGTACGGTTGCTACAGGCCTTAGTTCCAGTCTTCACATCTTTCATTCACCTGTTTAAAAGGCTGCTCTTGGAAATCTTGAACTCTACTCCATTGCTCTCTGAACTCCTTGAGACCACTGGTTTAGAATTGTCACAATGTCTCCTCCCAGGCTTGGGTTTCTCAACCTGATTTCTTGTTGGCACCCAGTAGGGTGTACATAGAATGGAAAAAACATTCCAATCTGCTTGGATCTGGAGAAAACATTTGGAATTGATTGAATAGATCTTATGCCTTTTTCTTCATTTGGGGCTTCTTTCTGGGATAGGTTGAGAATGATCTCCTTAACACATCAAGGAGGCTATGGAAGTTTGGGGTTGTTGGAGGTAATGGGACTGGTGGGGTTTTTCCACTCATTGTGACAAGTCCAAAGTATTGAACTTGTCAGGAGAAGAACTGAGCTCATCTCCCGAAAACTTGGGTGGAGGGCGGGAGGGCGACTTAGTGAATATTCCCTCTTGATGTGCCTGTATATATGCAGACCTGGGCTATCTTTGCAATCCGAAGGACACTGCAGTCATCCACCGGGTTTTTGCCCTTCGCGTTATGTATATGGCCAGAACTTCAGAGACGCACTGGACATCATGCGTGAAGAGTGGGAGTAACCAAACAAACGCCAGACCAAGGACATGGGACAAAACACCAGACCTATGGATACAATCAGAACATTCTTTGTTAGATTATATAGCAATTAACATGAAAAGTTCAGTTCAAATTGTGAGCATTACATTATTGGTTAAACCAGCACAAATGAAAAACATCTGCCAAGAAATTCTTTCTGACAGTAATAGAACCAGATTAAGTAGCAATGTACTGAATTCCTGCTGTTAATGTTTATTATTGTTAATTTTAACTTCCTATTTCAGATTTGTTCAAATTTTATTAGAATGTTATCCATTACAAACCTGCTTATGCTTATGCTGTTGCTATTCTTCCAGTCAAGAAATTGCATCGTGTCTCAGAAAATTTCTTTAGAGTGATGGTTTTTAACACTATCATTTTTGACTATTTGATCTCCGTTTTTTCTTCCTTGTGCGCTTATCTCTTCCAAGATAAAGACTTTGTTTTTACTTTGAATGATATATGATATGAATTCAATTAAATATTGGGTGAATTAATGTTTATTTGTTCCAAAAAGATATGCTATGCACTATAATGTATCCAAAGCCGACTTTGTTTATTTTTAGATATGTGAGTTTTTGAAAATCATGTTTGGTCAGTTACAACACATTCTTAGTTGTTTGCTCTTTTTATAACAGATGGTTGTTACCGGCCAGTCAGAAAATGGGCAGGTTCTTCACGTGATTCCTGCCACTCAGCCAACTATGGCACAAGTGATTTTTCCTCAGGGACAAATTCTCAACATATCTGCCAGCCATGGTGAGTGTTCTAGAATTAATTGCTTGATTTTGTGTTAGCTTGCTAACCTTTGTTTGGTTTTTTTTACGTGACATTGGCACAAAAGCTGCTTTTCATCAGCTTAACAAATATCTCACCAATTCTTTCGATATCTTGTGTGGACAAAAAGGGTACACTAACTCAACTTGACTTACTCGTTTTAACTTCTTTTGTGCATTTTATTTATTTATTGTGATATGAAAGCGCTCATGGCAAACTGTTCCACATTTAAAAAAGTGGTTACAAAAATAAAGTTTTTATGCAAAAATGGCTGGCATGAAGTATAAACTTAATTCAAGAGGAGCCAAGATGGTAAATTTACAGAGAAGACGGAAAGATGATAGATTAGGACCAGGACGTACAAAAGCAGGAAGGGCATTGCAAAGTTTTGGGGCCAAAAAAACAAAAGGGCAAAATAGAGTTTCAGCATAAGCTCTATGAGGGGCAGTAAAAAGAAACAAACAAGAGCATAGTGTAAGAGTTGGGAGATTGAAATGCAGTGAAAGACAGAGATATTAGAGCGCAATGGAAGTAAGCACGCAGACTGGCAGCAGGATTTTAAAAAAAGACTTGAGATGAGCCCTTCTTCTACTGACCAAACATTGCATTTCCCTGTGCAGCACAGCTGGCACCACAGTTCCTAGACTTGAAACACCCCAGTGATGCTTATAAATCAATGGCATAAGTACACATGACTATGCCATAAGAAGATATTGCTTCGTACAATAAGGCCAAACTGTACAAAGTGACTAGCTTCCTTAGCCCTGAGTAGTGCTTGCCACTTGTCCCTGCTGAACATGGTCACTTTTCTGCCAGCCTTTCTTACCTGCCCAGTTTAACAATGGGTGGAGGGAAGAGCCGGAAGGAAGGCAGAGAGCTGGTGGGTGGTCTGTACTTGGCTGCTTCCCAGCCACAACTCTCCTTACTCATTTAATCTTTTAGTTCCTTGGGGGCTCTTAGCCGCTCTTCACAGTTGTAATCGGGAAGAGGTGAGAGGTGTAATGGTTACCAAGTCACAGACCAGACGTGAGTGTTTTTGTATGAAAGCTCAAGATGCTTTATTATATGTACACGTTCCAGTTACTCTAGTTATGTGTGACAAATTGATTTCCTCTTTGCAAGAGTACAATAATGAGTAGGGGTAAAATAGCCAACTCAGCCCCCACACTTCTACAAACCAAAACACAACGCAATCATAAAGGTAAAACAAGGACAGTTAAGAGATGTACCTCCTTCTCCTTTTGTGGTAACGTGGGCAGAGGGAAGGATATGCTCTTAAAATGGGTGTGTAGATGAACTAGTAGTAACCAAAACATATTATCACAGTTTAAAATAAAGGGAATGCCCAATCAATGTTCTATAAAAATATAAACACTTTAAACACACCATCTGCACATAGAACGAAAAGAGATTACTATACAGGAACCCACCCCAAAGGAAGAACAGAGAAGATGCAACCGACTGGAGAAAGTAGCACTCTTGAGCGTAGCTATAGGGGTAGTAGGTAAAGTACTACAATAAAAAGGTTATCTTTTTTAAAACGGGAGCGATTGTGACTTAACCAGTCTCTAGGGTCCAAGTGGACCATGGGAGCAGCTCAAAGTCAACAGTACCTGGATTCAGTTATTGGTGGGATTACGCAGTCAGACTTAGAGTTAAACGCTGATGCGAGCTGATCGGGCTCAGTTCGGGCATGTAGTATCGTGGAGGCCCTGGCAGGAGCTGGCATAGAGTAGGGGTGAATGCGTGTGCTTGGTGCAGTCAAAACAGCGGTTCTTCAAAGATGCAGATCGGGCCGTCCCAGGAATGCTTTGCAGTTGGCCAGGCCAAGTTGGGCTTTAGCTACTGGGAGGGGTCGATGGGTGACACGCCAGCGGTTCGAGTTGGTGGGCGACGGTCGTCAAAGTGGTGATATTGGGTGTGTCGATGTGAGATCTATGTGGCGGCAGTTCTAGGGCTAGTTGGGCTGAGCCGTGGTCTTAACCCCTGGTTAGAATCGGCGAGTAACTCTCCAGTGATTCATTTGGGGTTCTGGCTTTTTGACCAGTTGCTTCGGGCCTAGCCAGTGACATGCTTTGCTAGGACACAATGCAGTGTCGAGCTGATTGAGATGCAAGCAATAGTTCGGCTGGTTGTAGGAACACAGACACAAGTGCCTGTGATAACATGTGCCATTCAAAATCACCTATAGACATCTCTTCAGGGACATGGACAAAGCACATTCCCTAATGGCATCAATGGCTGAATGTGCAGACGGAGCTTGTGTCAGCTGATGTGACATCAGTGAGAGATTCATACAGCAACCCTATACATTTAGTGGGCAATTATTGGGGTTGAGGGCATGACAGTTTGGAGAAGGCAGGGCGTCAGAGCCTCTGCAACATTAGTTTGCATTGAGATAACGGGAGCAGACAAGCTGCCTGTCACATGCCATCAAAAATACAGTTTTGGGGGATTTCTTTAAAGAAGTTATAAGACTGGCCAGCAGGCTCCATTCAGCAGGCTGGCAGGCGAGCATATTGGAGATGGATTCGCCTTGGCAGAGAAGTTATCCTAAGGAAGAAGCAGTTCCAAGGGCTCTGTCAACAGACAAACGCCAAGGGGGTGTCTCTGCTACAGGAGCAGGGGCCAACCGTTAAATCTTGGGTATAGAAGCTCTTGAATTGATTTGAGGCTATTACCATGTCTAATATTTAGATATTTCCTGGGAATATATTCTAGCATGCAAAGGTTGAACTAGATGCAATGATTTTGCAGTCGATTCGTTTTTGCAATGTGAACCTGCATTTCTGAATAGCAATGGTCTGAAATGGAGAGCGGTGCTTCCAGCATCCATGGCTGAGGCGTTGGTTATGTTTTAGTGAATGCATTTGCCTTGCATATTAATTGCTTTTGCATGATTCTGCATTGTTAGTTTGCTGAATATTTTTTAAATAGAAAGTGATGCACAGTCCTGTTTTTCCTTTTTGATGCTTAGGGTTTTATACAGGTTGACTAGTGAATGCAATTGCCTTCTGAAATATGCTATATGATTTGTGTTATTTAATTAGCACCTGCTTGAAAGTGATTTATTGCTTTCTTTAACATTGTGCTTTACATTGTGAAATAAATATGTGGTTTAGGATCAACTCACCCCATAGGATAGATTAGCATCATGCAAAACATCCTGGTGTTTGAATCTTGTATGATTTGTGGGAGAGCAGCTATCATATGTTATTAAATTAGTACCTGCTATACAATTATGAGAAAGCTTCACGCTTAATAATTGTTTGGTGTGCTGTGAACTAATTAATTGAATTAAAAATGTTCTTTTGACTTTGGATAGTGGCTTTTAGATTTTGTGAATTGGCTGAGAAGTGGCTTTTCTATTTTCATAATAAAATGTATTAAAAAATGATCAGGGATTCCAAGATGGCTGCTAGTGGGTAAGGACGTGCAGTCCTTGGCTCCGCTCCTAGTCGATGAAGCAAGCCTGCCTACAAGGATCTGAGGCAGCCTGTGTGACAGCTTAAGACCCCACAATAGAGGATGAAAGCAGGAAAGCAGCAGTGAACTTTGTTCGCCCCCTTCCCCAGCGCGCACAAAAAGTTCCAGGCGGAGGGGTGAACGGGCGGGGCCGACATGTGGACCCAGTGAAAAAGGCGAGCACCTGAGGAGAGAGGCGCTGGGAGGTGAAGGGAAGAGTAAGAAGGCGTTCCCGGCCTCTGAGGCGGCCTTACAGAGACAATTAAAGCTTTGAAGCACTTGACGTGAATAGAAGACTTCTGGTAAGGTGTGCGCTTGCGAGCAAAACGAATAGTTTAGCAGCAGAGACTATAAATTACTGGTGCAATCCCCAGACTGATGCTATATAGCCAGTGACGGCTGGAGGGGGGGGGGGATAGGGGCAAAGCAGCAGCATTGATAATTGATATGAGTATTGGAAACTGCTGGCAAATCAGGAAATATATGCAAGCATGTGCAATCATTTCTCTACAGAGGGAGATACTGCGGACAGAGGGCAATCAAGAGGAAAGTCACAAAGGGGCTATAATTTGGCTGACCCCTATGGCAAGAAATATGGGGCCCCCTTCAACAAGTGACATTGGCAGAGCTGAAAGTTAGGAGGAGGAGAGAATCCCAGGTGCACATAGAGAAATAAGAACCTAATAAGCATATGAACATATAACTCAGATGGGCAAAACTAGAAGACACTGAGAAGTGAGGAAACGGCCCACGCCTTCGAAGGGAAGGTGCCCCTAGGCTAAGAGAGGCTGAGGAACGCACATTGTATATAAGTGGGGTGATGCCTCCCTGTCAGAAACCGCCGACCCTTGACTATGTAGTGTAGCCGACAAATTCTTCCTGGTAATGTACACCTTCCAGTGGTAATGAAACAATAACTCAAAGGAATCTATTAACTGGAAGATGGACGCCAGACGAGGACCACCGGCTGCAGGGGATAGAGAGAGAACAAGGTCAGTACAATTGGTAACGCAGGCAAGAATCTGTGAGATGTCTCAACAAAGGACTAACCTGCCAAGTAATTCCGAAGGCTATGGAAACTTGAATGTGGAACGTGAGAAGTAAAGTCCTTCTACCAATTCTATAACAGCCATAGGACAAGTGAGGGGTTTTCAGTACAAGAACTATACGAGTAGGAATTTGCAAACATACAAGGGAAAAAGGTACAAGGAACCAGGCTTACCATGGTTACCCAAGCAGAATGTCTGAAGTCTGTAGAATTCTTTGGTAAATTGCAGGAAGTCACTTGATATCCGGAGCAATCCAAGGGAAAAACCTATACCGCTGGCACAAGGACGCCTAGGACTAATGTGGCCCAGTCTCTAGTCCCCAAAGGCCACCGGAACCTGACGGCACGCGGTCGCCTAGAAGTCCAAAGGCAGAGGCACAGTAGGAGTCTCTATTCCGTGCGGGTAAGGAGCTGGAATTGCAGGTGGAAGACCAGCAAGAAACCAACAAGCAAGGCAGAGCGTGATCGGAAGCTTGGAAAGAAGACCGAAGAAACGTCAGGTGGGAAGCAATCCTTATTTCATTCACCTGAAATCATCCCGACTTCCTCCCTTGGGCATCTACATGACATAATTGGGCTACAGTTACAACTTCTAAGCCTATCCCTTGCCGGCAGGCGAACGCCGGCACACTAGCAAAGGCATACCTCTAAGGCTCGTATCCTGTTGTGAGCCTGTCTGGAGCCGACGGAGTCGCGGCCAGTAACGCTATCAGACTTCACTTTCTACCCATCTGTGACCTACAAACTTTTCCTGTTAAGCGCTCTGCCTCTCAGTATCCACTATCCGACCCCCCGGCCGCTGTAAGTCATATTGCGCATACCGCTCTTGTAACACTTTGTTGAGTCTGCTGAAAACTTGCATGCATCGTGAATTAACACCCATAATCTGAAAAGCCACTTATTTGCACGTACCATATGAACTACTAAGCTACGTATGCTGCAATCCAATATATCGTATTGTTCTATTTAGCCACAAGCATACTGTCTGCTACTGATCGCATCACAGTCTAGGAACTGCGTTCTACCATTCCTCCCCCCCCCCCCGGACCATCCGTACCACGTGAACTTCAACCTCTGAATTCCTATGTAACCTGTTCTATTGCGCCCTTGTGCTATACAACCGGTACGCAATGTAGTGGCATTGCACTATCTCCAAATAACTGCCATATGTATTGCCATGTATTATGTTCCCACCTTTTCTGCAAAACTATCATATGCCATTGCATTAGTAGCCTATCCTACCGACAACTAGTTCAGTGCTTCTTCACACTGCCAGTTTCTATTATAGTATGCATGCAGAACTATCATATGACTCTATGCAATCTCCTTGCTGACCCGTTAGTATTTCTGCTACTACAACCTACTAATTAATGCCACCTGCAGATTGACTTAATAATTGCCACCTCAGCCATGCTCTTAACCACTTATATGTTTATGTTATGATTGCCACTGCTTAACACAACTCACCGCACACTTTGCTCTAAATGGACTACGTATCACACTATGTACCTTGGCTAACACTCTACATATAGTTTATACCAGTAAGTAAACATAGTCTATACACCCAATACATCAGCCTCATATAGGCCACAGGTCTTAGCGCCTAGTTGACTTCCCCAGCCCCTGAACTAGACTACTCTAACACCCTTCGGGCCATCAACCTATCCTATTGCCCTACCTCTTTGCTCGCCTTTCCTCAGAGCACCTACACAACCATACTACACATTACAATGCGCAAATTTACCTGGTCCTACCTTACGCTTATCCCACTATTGTACATGCCACGCACCACCTGGCTCATTCCCAACACACCTGAGACAGCCTGTCTACAAGCTACACTGCTCAGCTTCAACCCACACAACAGAACCTTGATAGCTCGGGCCTATCCACCAACCTCACATCTCCCTGCCACCAACCTCCACTATCGTCATCCACACCAAGGTTGTATCCACACAACCCACTGCTCACTACCACAATGACCATGCCTGATGTCAATCCCTAATTGAACTCACCAGCCCTCTGGTTACAACATTTTGCTTCCAAACCAACGCCTAACCAACCCTGTGCCACACCCATTAGAAATCAGAGACTAGCCTCCAGACTTTGTCACAAAACCTATCACCCACACAAATACACTAATAGCAAACTAATATCTGACCAGAACACTCCTACCAATGCGACTGTCGTTACCAACACCGCAACCCTATGTCATGCATGCTGGACGCTACGCTCGTAGAACAGCTAGACCGTTCTATTCCAAATGGAGGTTATTCGATACGTTACCGGGAAAACGACGTTTGCACTTTTCACGTCGCTAACTTCACGTGACTTTTGCTTCGTCACGTGAACTACGGTATTACGTATTTAAGCAGCGTAGAAACTTCACTCGCTGCTTCTGATCGAATCTATTGGCGTTGTGTAGCTGAACCTCTGATCTGCATCCTGGCATATTTCTACAGCTACTTTTGGGCCTTCAATAGCGTGTGTTCCGCCACACGCTGATTCCTGGAGCTATTCCTTCGCGTGATAATTCACACGCGTTCTCTGTCTTCATACGCGGCTGGCCCGGACTGCGTAAATCCTGCCCGCGTGTAATTCCACACGCGCACGTTGTCTCTAAACGCGGCTGTTCCGGACTGCGGGAATCCTGCCCGCGTGTACATCCACACGTACACTCTGTCTTCATACGCGGCTGGCCCGGACTGCGTAAATCCTGCCCGCGTGTAATTCCACACGCGCACGTTGTCTCTAAACGCGGCTGTTCCGGACTGCGGGAACACCGCCCGCGTGTAATTCCACACGCGCTCTCTGTCTTCAAGCGCGCCTGGCCAAGGCTGCGTAAATCCTGCCCGCGTGTAAAATCCACACGCGCTCTCTGTCTTCAAGTGCGGCTGGCCATGGCTGCGTAAATCCTGCCCGCGTGTAAAATCCACACGCGCACGTTGTCTTCACTCGCGGCTGGCCCAGACTGCGTGAATCCTGCCCGCGTGTAATATCCACACGCGCTCTCTGTCTTCAAGTGCGGCTGGCCAAGACTGCGTAAATCCTGCCCGCGTGTAAAATCCACACGCGCACGTTGTCTTCACACGCGGCTGGCCCAGACTGCGCGAATCCTGCCCGTGTGTAAAATCCACACGCGCACGTTGTCTTCAAACGTTATTTTCTTCGCGGCTGTTTATAACCGCGTGTACTTTGTTTTTCCTTAAAAAGAGCGCTATTTCTAACTCCTGCATCTGTGGAATTAACAGAAGGATTGATCCCTATAGTGGGAAGGAAGCTTTTCAAGGATTATTGGAAGGTGACATTGAACTGAACTTTTTGGACGCTATCCTGTGGTGAATTCAACCCGTATCTAGCGTGAGCCTCGTTCCGTTCGGGATAAGTCTCCCTTACTAATTTTCCCTTCCTTGTCGTTTGTTCTTCATTCAAATCCATCAAGAGACTTCTGGATTATTCTACCCTAAACTAATGGTCAGTGTGAACATTCCTGTCATTATCTAATTCATCATACTCAGGTTGGAGCAGTTATTCATGATACTTTAATTTGTCCTAGGCTGGCTTTCTATACCTTACCCACGCCCTTTCCAGTGATCCATCGCTCTGCCTGTTTTATCAGCCAGAGGGTTGTATCATTTGGAAGGTCTTCAGTTGACTTCACAACTATCAAATCGTGTGAACAGGGATCCGGAAGACCCTACCTCCTGTATCCTTTTGAGTATTGTATCCTTTTCAGTTAATACTTTGGTACATTCTGACACCCTAGCCCAGAACACTCTCCCAATCAGTCTTGACAATAGCTCTACCAGCTCCAAAACCATACCAAGCAAAGGTGCCCTAATCAATGCCAGGTTACTCCCAGCCCATGCTCTTGACATTGCCGACTTCATCACAACAGAAGACTTGGACTTCTGTGCTATCACGGAAACTTGGCTTCATGCCTCACCCGGTCCCACACTGTCTTTGGCCATACCAGACAACTATGCCATTATCAGATGCGATAGGAACACCAACCAATCCAAAGGGGGTGGCATTGCCATAATTTTCAAAAAATCCCTTGGAATTAGACCCATCTCCTACTCACAAATCCCCTCTGCCGAACTGCTGTCAGTCAAACTAGCTATCTCACCGAACGACACGGCTACTATGCACCTCATTTATAGGCCACCAGGACCTATATCTTCCTTCGCCGAAGACATATCTACGATCCTTGCTAACAACACAAAGCTAAACTTACAAATTATATTACTTGGTGACTTCAACCCTGGCCTCCAAGACCCAAATGATACCTCCGCCTTCGACATAGCTAACTAACTGACCTAGGCTTCACCCACCACATCCAGGAACCCACTCATATCAAGGGTAGAACCCTCGACTGGTTATCAGACTTGAACTGTACAATTAACCTATCGTCCATAACACCATGTTCATGGTTGGATCACCACAAAATAATCTTCACCATTAAAGCGTCCCCGTCCATCACCAAAACAAACATAGCGCCTGCCATACCCACTCGCAACAAGAAGGACATAACCAAGGAGAAATTGCTACCTTTAATCCGCCCCCTTCTCAACAAGATGTCGCTATCCAACTCTGACCCTACAGTCCTTGTCGACATTTATAACCGTACTATTTTAAAAGCCTTAAACACCATGGCAACACAAAAATTGCGCAAACCAAAACCACATCCTCATCTGAAATCATGGTTTACACCTCAGCTCAGAGACTTCAGCAAAGCAAAATGAAACGCGGAGGCACATTGGAAAAGTATTCCATCTGACACCAATAAAAACTCCCTGATCACTGCTTCATCATCATGCAAAGAAGCTATCTTCCTCGCTAAAAAAGATGCATGCAACAATCATATCTTGTTGGCCGAATCCAATACCAAAGAAGTCTTTAAGATTCTTAAAGAGCTTTAGTCACCCATAGCTCCATTAGACCAATGCAACACAGATTCCTCCTGGTGTACTAGCATCCAGAAAGCTCTCCTTAATAAAGTCGCATCTCTACAAACAAAAATCAACTTTAAAAAATGCAGCATCACCCCAGACCCTGCACTTAACTTAGCATTTAATACCACAACCTCAACTTATCCCGCCAAACCATTCAGCTTCTCACCACTCTCCACATGGGAAGTAGAGAATATCATTAAAAAGCTCAAACCCACCAATTGTCAAGGTGGCTCTTGTCCAGCACCTATTATTAAAGCTGCTGCCCACAAACTTGCCCCCTTTATCACTACTCTTATAAACGCCTCCTTTAAATCTGGGATTGTACCAGACAACCTCAAGGATTCATCGTTATCCCCTTAATCAAAAAACCCACCCTCTATCCCAGTAACCCAGCCAACTATAGACCTATTATCACAGTACCCTTCCTCCTAAAAATTCTGGACAGGGCAGCCTATTTACAAATTCAGGCTTACCTTGAATCGAACCAACTTCTTGACCTCCGGCAATCGGGCTTCCGTTCTAGACACGGAACAGAAACTGCCCTTATTGATTTAAAAACACAAATTGAGATTTAAAAGATAAAGGCAAACTGGCCCTACTTCTATTGCTTGACCTATCGACGGCTTTTGATTTGGTCGATCACCAAAATTTGTGCCAACATCTCAAAACTGCTGCCCACTTCTCAGACGAAGCCACCTCCTGGATCAGTTCATTCTTAGCAAACAGAACTATGCGTGTCTTCTCACCAACCGCTTCTGCTGAACCATCGCCAGTTTTATGTGGAGTCCCACAAGGTTTGTGTGTCTCTCCAACACTCTACAATGTATTTACGAAGCCCCTTTTTTTACGAAGCCCCATTTTTTATATTCTCGACTACCTGGGTGTCGCCTATACCAACTATGTGGATGACACCCAGATACTCATCCCCATCACGGGCAAACATGCGATTGACTCCAAAGCACTTAATGATGTTTACTCTTTACTTTAAACAATGAGAAAACCGAGCTACTCATCCTAGGTTCTAACACTAGACTCAGCAAATTGGACCCTACCTTCAAATCATTTACTATTGACGGGAATACTATTAATGTCTCCAAGGACACAAAAACACTTGCTATCTACCTTGATTCCACTCTGTCACTCACAAGACAAACAAATGCCGTTGTGTCTGCATCAGCCTACACTTGCAAGCTGATAACAGCATGTAGACCGTTTTTAACCGCACCCAACTGCATCATCCTAGCCGGAACCCTCGTCATGGCAAAAATTGATTACTATCTAGGTACTAGCCAAAGAAACCCCAACAAGCTCCAAGTCACCCAGAACAATGCTATAAGGGCTGCCCTCAACATCCCCAGGAAATCTCACATTTCCGACACGGGACGCAGCCTACATTGGCTCTGTTAGGAAAACCCAAAGGTCGTACTGGAGAAACTGGAAAATGCACCATCCCTATTACTTGATACAGAAACCAAGATGGGGCCTATTTGGTTCCCTTTTTGTCAGTCCCAAGTGTAGGTCTAGTTCTCCTCAAGATGGCATCCTCCACTCTCCAAATACTATATCTCTCCGGCAAAGGAACTGGTAGGTGCGTCGCTACTCGCTCCACACCTTGTGCAGCCTTCTTAGCATTACGCTTGCTTGCAGAAAAACCTTTCTACTTAATCTTGTTTCCACAGACTTCGGTCTGCCTATTCTTTTCCTCTGTTATAAATAACCTCCTTTCTGGCTCCTTTCTTTCCCCTTGACTCCTGCTCTGCAGCTCCGGCACTGTGTTTTCATTCCCCTTGCCGTTCTGCGCCTTTCAACTCTGTCTCTTTCAGCTCCGCCGAGCATCCTGCTCCGGCTCCTCCTTCCTGCCTCCTTTGCCGTGCAGCTCCTTCCTTCACGGCTTCTCATTCAGCACTTCAGAGCCTCCGGCTCCGGCACTGCCTACCTGTTTCCATTGCCGTGCTGCTCCTCAAGCCATCGCAGCGTCATGATTACGGCACCAACAAGAGTCTCCCCTGTGCACGGAGCACAGTGCATGCAGTCACCCTTCACCACAAACTACTACAGTCTAGTATTGGAGGATCTCTGGTCTTACCTGTATCAGGTTTCATTCCCCAGAGGGTTTCCCGTGGGTACTGCCCATGGGGCGCTTGGAGCCCACTGGTCTCTTCAGCGCTTCCTGGGAGACATACAATTTCTTCAGACCTGTGGCAGGAAAAGAGAACCTGGTGGAAAAAGACTCCCAGTTTCCGTGAGTACCTTTTCCGTATTTCTGGTGAAGCTAAGAGGCTCCCTATTGCCTCTAGAATATCACTCAAAACTCTAGCACTCGCTCACAAATCCAAAACTAACCAAGCACCTACCTATCTTGTCAACCGCTTCACTACCCACACTCCCAACAGACCCTTAAGATCTGCACAAGACCACACACTGGTAATACCTAGATTCAAGCTCCAGAAAGCAGGGGGATCTAGTTTCCTAGTCCTCGCCCTAAACTCTGGCACACATTACCCACTACATTGAGAGCCGAACCATTTTACCCAACATTAAAGAACAGAGTCAAATCCCGGCTCATTGAGCAAGACCACACTACACCTACCTTGTAATCTGCTGCACCTTCACTATCTCTTCTTTCTACCACATGTTAATACACCACCCCATTGTACTAACTGTAAACAGCCTCTTTTTGTAAAAATGTCTCCCAATTTCAGATATATTGCCTCGCTGAAAAAATGTGTGAACTTGTACATTTGTAATTTGCTTTCCACGTGTGTATCTTGACATTCCTGTATATTTACTGTCATACCATGTACCCCCTCTGTTACCCTTCCCTAAGAAATGCACCCAGATACCTTTGGACCAGGTGCACAATACAAATAACATAAATATAAAAACAAATTTAAATAGTCTGAGTCCGAGATACCAGGAAATCCAAACAAGGCAAAATCGTGATGCAAGTAAAGTTCCGGAATGGAAGCAAGGTCGTAACGAGTAATCAATCAGCACAGGGGTTAGGCAAGAGCAATCCAGGGACAAAAGCAGGAGTCCAATCAACCAGATCGCAGATCCAAAAGTAAATGAAACAAACAAGAGCCGCAATGCCAATTAGAAGCACTGCGGCAAAACCGCTTAACGTTTAAAAGTATGTGATCACATGACTCTGTTGAGTCGCACCAAGTGACGTCTAGTGTGCGGAGGTTGCCAGCGTCTTCATGGCAATCTCTAACGCTCCAACATTCGGGAGCTTCCTGTAATGAATACGCGATGCAAAGCATATGCAAAGCGTTGTTGGGAAAGAAAGGGGCGAGTGTGAGGTTTTCTCCCAAAACATGAAACGCCTTTCCTTTTCCTCACGCCTGATCCTGATTCATTAATGCTGACGCCTTGTGGATGATCACGGATTGGGTCATGGTTCATGACACTCCCAGATGCCAAAACCCAAAGAAAAGGGCACCCTGGCCAAAAGAAGACAACCCCAAGCGGAGCAGTAAGGTCAATTGGAGCGGTGTTGGAAACAGAGTGGGAAGACAAAGACAGGGGCCAAGAAGAAAGAAGTAGAAGAGAAAGGGGACACCATGGGGAGTGGGGAAATGGCCTTCAGTAAGGAAGACTTAAAAGAATGCTTCAGTGAAATGGAAGGAAGAATCACAAACAATTTTCAACAACAGTGAACTTCATTAAGAGAAGACATAAGAAACTCCTTGATGGAAGCTAAGGGGGAAGTGAAAGAGTTGGGTCTAAGAGTGGATGTTACTGAGCAAGGCCTAGCGGAGATGTCGGATGAGGTACAGCAGAATAGTGAACTATCAGACCAATTGGCTAGAGTCTCACATAACTTAGAGATAACCGCTCAAGTAGGTCAAACAGTGAAAGGCTTAAGTGAGTCAATATTGGACACAGATTTGAAGGGTATAGTTCAGCAATGTTTTGGAAATTTACTAATGGATGTACCACCGGAAGACATTGGAATCGACCAAATCTATGGAGTGGGCCCTACGAGGCGAGAACCAGGTGCTAGATCTAGAGATGTTCTGATTTCTTTAACCTCATACTGATTAATGGGTCACAAGTTCAGCTGTATCAAGATTTGGCTCTGGGAACATTGCAGAAGCTAAGAGATGTGGGTCAGGTCACACGTGCTTTGATCTCAAAAAGATTCCATATAAATGGACGCTTCCGTTTGGGCTGCTTTTTACCCTGGAAGGAGTACAACATTGTATAATATCATGTGCGGAAGGGCTGGCACTACTGAACTTGGAGGAAGAAGGAGGACATGGAGAGACGATCGAGGTCCTGCTCCCAACGTGGAATGCAACAATGGGATTGGTCCATGGTGCAAGGGAAGAAGGGAGAGAAGTTGAAAGGTCCGCAGGGGGGAGGGCAAGGGGGCAGTGCAGAGGGAGGAGTGGGTCTCCTAGGAGTGAAAGGTAGCATGTAAACAACAAGGGGATGGAGAGAAAAAAGGGGGCAGGATATTTGGAGTGCCAGGAGGGGAGAACTGGCGGATGATGTCTTCGAATCCCAGGGAGGTATTAGGATGCTTCCCAGAGGGAGAGACTTCCAGTAATTTTCTGGGTCCAAACCTTGCGGATGGTCCCTGAGGGTATCATAGGATCTTCAGTCTGGTCCTGAGAAGGATTGTTGGGGAAGTTGCAGGGTGTGGGGGGTTAGGAGGGTTGGGGAGCAGAGGAATTTAGGAAATGGTCACTAATAATGCCGGGGAACAATTTAAACATGACAGTGAGTAGCTTAATTAATGTTGTGCATTCAAAGTAATATCTTATAATGTTAGGGGGTTAAACTCCCCTTTTAAGAGAAAAAAGGTGGAGGCTTTGTTGAAAAAGGAAAAGGTAAATGTCATTGTACTACAGGAGACACATATTAAGAAGGCAGGGAAACTTGGGGTTAAGATGCAGTCATTCTCTTGAATCTATCAATCTAATGCAGTGGGGCAAGACCTCAGGGGTTATGATAGGATTCAGAGATACACTAAAAATTACGGTAGTGCGGTTCCTGGTGGATACAGAGGGAATATATATTTTTCTATCAGTACAGTTGGAATAAAAACAAATCACCCTGGCAACAGTGTATGCGCCTAATACAGGGCAAGGTGGGTTAGGGACCGGATGGATTCACGGAAGCTTTTTATAAAAAAAATATGCAAGACAATTGGCAGAGTTGTTCAATATGATAGTGGCAGACGGCGGGGTAACACCGACATGTCGGAGGTGAAAGTGGTAGTGTTTGGGAAACCTGGCAAAGACCAGACGAAATGCGGGTCATATGGACCCATCGCATTGGTGAATACTGATGCAAAATTATGTTTTAGTCGCAAGATTGGCACCTCTCCCCCCCGGACTTGATCAATGCAGATCAATCAGGATTTATCATAGGTTGACCGACCTCAGATAATATTAGGAGGGTGAAAGTGGTACCCTTATCCTTTTGCACCCCCGGTAGGTGCACCCACACATGTGAGGTGCCGTTTTCGTCGGGACACCTGTGGGAACGCGAGAAGGTATGACATCTGTTGTTGGCGATGTGTTTTGGTGAGTGGACACAGGGAGATGTCTCTGAAATTGGCTGAAAATGAAGATAATTCTCAGACATTTCGCTCTGGCCACCCACCGAAACACACCGCCAACAACAAATGGACTACCTTTCCGCGTCCCCACACGTGTCCCGTTGAAAATGGTACCTCACATGTGTGGATGCAACTACCGGGGGCGCAAAAGGAAAAGGGTAACCCACTCGTAACCCCAAGCCTTTCGGCACAGCCCATTTTGTTCATGTGGGCAACCTACAGATTTGGGCCTAGGGTGTCGAAGCCAGCAAGGAAAACGGGGAACCCCATGCATTTCCCAAAAGAGGACGCCCGTGGAAATCCAGAGGTCTGACTTACGCAAATCGGCCCAGAATTTATTACCCAGAAGCCCCGGCAAAGACCCACATGGGAGAAGGGTGCCCAAGGCCAGGGATATTGCCACCGACTTTGCTGGAGCCCTGGCTGTCCCGCGTTACAGCTTCTCCCCACCAAGGAGTCTCGGCAGTGTGCCAATACCTCCCCGAAGGGAAAAGCTGTAATGCAGCCCAGCTACAACTCCAGGACAGTTGGCGGTGATGTCCCTGACCTTGCACATCCATGTACGATGTGGGTGTACTGTCCCCTAAGCACAGCAGCAGCTCCAGGGAGCCCCAGCAGGATCCCCATTCCTCCCCGGAGGTGACATCTGTAATGTAGCACAGCCAGAGTTGGAGCCTGGGCTTGCAGATGGACATCCCACATGGGAGGGATCCGCTCCCAGGGAAACGCCAATTTTCTGGGGGCAATTTGTGGCCTGCCCCTGTAATTGTGTCCTAGCCCACGAACATATCTGCCCAGACGGCCCATTCCCACCCACACCACCAACAATCCAGCCCCAGTCTCACCCACCCCACTGACAGTGCGCCCTAACCATAGAATAATAAAAAACAGTACTCGCATAACGTTGCAGCTGCTCGCGTAGAAAAAGCTGTAAACAAAACAAAAAACATGTGTTACCTACGGTCACACCATCAAAATGTAGCCCTCCCTGGGGGCAGATAAGGGGGGGTGCTGTCCTGCACTCCTCCCTGGCCTCAGGAGTCCCTTCCTAGGAGCAGATATCTGGTCCCAGGGAGGGCTGCATGACATGTCACCCACTCAATTGCAGGTGGGAGGGTAAACGCCCCATCCCATTGGAAAATTCCCCGTCCCTTTGGGGTGCCCCACAGCCCCCCCTAAAATGTGTTCCACCATTTTCACTTTTTTCCTTTGGTAACCCAACTCCCCTTGATGAAGAGGGGCACATTGGTGTGCCAATCTGGCCCGGGGTGCCCAAACCTTACTGCCCCACCCACTGGGGGGCCTGTCCCACAATCTTTGGGGGCCCTCTCCCCCCTCACCCCAAATGGGTGGCTGGGGCACCTCATGCAGACCTCCCTGGGCCTCCTACAAACGGCTGCATCCCCGTTCGCTCCGCTATTTGGGAATCCACAATTTTGGATATATACATAAATGAGAGAAGACTCTTTAGGTATGGACTTACCCAGAGATCCCTGGGAATATTTATGGGCAAACGTTCCCAAACAGACATGGTCGATTCAGGTCAGGGAATTGTGGTATAGAATCATGGTCCACTGGCATTGCACCCCGGAAAGGTTGCATATAATGTTCCCGACAACAACAGAAAAATGCTCGAGGGGTTATAGTAAGTAGGGGGACTGGAGACTCATATGGTGGGAGTGCCCAAGTTTAGGGAATTTTTGGGAGGCTGTTACGAATCAGATAAAGTCGTTGATATCCCCAAATGTGAATTTGACACCTAGGGAATGGTTGTGTGGTTTGTTTGACCCAGAGATCCACCTGTCTACTAGAATGCATAGCAAAGCTTGTATGTTAATGTTGATAACTGCATGGTTGGTGATAGTGAATGGTTGGAAACAGAAAAGACCACCAACGATAAGGGATTGTCTGTTTAAATTGTGGGGGTTCATGGCAATGGAATGGATGTCGTACATTTTGCAAGGGCAATATGTAAGATTTCAAAAAGAATGGACATTGGCCTTGTACTTTTTAAAAGCTGACTTTGTACAGCAATGGTGTCCGGATAATCTGAGAATAAGTGGGAAGTGGGAAGAATGGTATTACAGCTCAGCCCGTGGGTGGGGGGGTTAATAGGGGAAGGGGAGGCTGGTTTATATGTTATTATAATTGAAAATGCTAATAAAAATACTTTAAAAAAATACAATGGTCATGATTATAGTCTTGAGTTCATATTTATTTGTTATTATGCTGCGATGACAAATTCATTGAAATGCCATTTTATCCTCTTGATGTTGCTCCCATTTATTGCACTGCACGGTAATCGAGGTACCACATGGTGAAAACCCTGTCCAAACTGATAGTGCCCAGGGTTGAATGAAAGTGCTTAAGGTGGACTAGATATCTTAAGCCTTATGGGTAATAGATAATAAGATATTAAATGACTTCAAGAGCCTGTAAAATAAATAATAGATTATTGTGACCATAAAGAGGTTGTGCTTCCAGTCATGCAGAGACATATGTTTGGATCAGGGTTTTATAATCCATGCTGCCTGTTGTTAGTAAGGCTGCCAGGACCTTCCTGTGACTAAAGGTACAGGTGGGGTTAATTCCCAATAGAAAATTACGATACTGCCTTCAATCTTGGACATTCCTTCCCCACCTCAGGCTGAGGGCTTTGGACAGTGCAACTGTCCATAGGAAGTCCAGTGAGATCTTCAGACGAATCTGTGGCCTTAAAGGATCCAAGAGGAGTCTGCTGAAGGGGGGTTGTGGTCCCCCTCCTTTTAAAGGGTTAAGTCTCCAGGCGATTGGCCTAAGGCTAGCCGGCTTTATGCCCTATTGATGTTGCACCCAAAGTGCTTTGCTGCAGAGGAAGTGGAGGGGACAGGAAAGGGAAAGGGAAGCAGCAAGAAACAAGATGGTGGAAGGCTTCTTCCAATGGCCAGAGCCCTCTTGCCTATCCTACTCCCTCCCCCTTAGCCCCTTACTGACAACAAAGGCCTTTAGACCTGCAGCAACCTGGTACGAGGCTACTCCTTCTGAATGGGTGTGCTCCTTTAAAACCTGGCTGATCTGTGGCTGTCTCGTGGGCATGGTGTTACTGGCTCTCACAAAGAGAATCAAAGAGAGGCTGGGTTATCTGGGATTTTCACACCCCTTCAACAGAACACCTTCACTTCCTCGAGGATCCTTTAAGGCCAAAGAGACATTCTGGGGACTCTTACCTGGACTTCCTTTGAGACAATTGCACTTTCCAAAGCACTCCACCGGAGATGAGGAAGGAGCAGTCCAAGACAGAAGGAAGATCTGTCCCCTAGCCACTCCCAGGGACTATCAAGAGTGACCATTGGTGATGACCAGGACCAACCAATCTGCAACAGATCTTCTAGAAGAGCAGACCCTGAAGTGGTGCATCCTGTCCTCAGCCCCTTTGCAAAAGACTCACAGCAACCCGCAGGGCCAAATGGGCCAAAGCTTCCTGTTCACATGTGTGATGCTGGAAATGCATCGGAGGGACAGGGCCTCCGTATCCTTGTCCTTTACTGCTTTTTATCGTGTGTTCTGTTGTGTTTTCCGTGCAGGAGTTCATGTAGGACTCTTGGCGGTGCAGCTCTCTCTCTTTTGGTTTGGTGAACAGACCCATGGGATACCCTTATGGCACCCATGGGTAGAGGTGCAACCCTGTGCCCCTAGTGTATGTTTTTGGGCACCTGTGTGTGACCCACACAGCAGGGTATGGGCTGGTGGCAGCTCCGTGCTGAAATGACTGGTGCCCTGAGTGTCCTCCATTTTGGGATGCCCAGGCCCTGTCATTGGGAATCGGTAGATTCCGGATGGAGACAAAATGGCCCCCATGGCCTCTTGCCTTCCATCACCTGTTACCTTGATCTTCGCGAAGTCCCGGGAAGCCCTGCCTCTGTCCCTTCCCCCTGACTGGCTGTTTGGTGGAAGTTCCATATATGGTAGTGTGGGGAAGTGCCGACCAGACTGGCTGGAGCCTTCTCAAGGACCGTATGTTGTGGGTACGCCTGTTGGTGGGTCCTGGGTGAAAGGAGTGTGTGACGAATATGCATTCTATGTTGTGGCTGTCTAGTATCTGGTGGTTGACACAATGGTTGAGACAGCCCTGCCCGAAACCGCTATGAATGCAGCCTGGAGTGTTGAATGGCTTGGTACTTGTCCCAATACACATAACTTGTTGTAAGTGTCTGGAGCGAAGTGATGGCCTGAATGCCCCGTGTGCCTGATTGGCTGCCTGCCTGCATGAATGACCGTAGTCGTGATTGGATGCGTGAGTGTGACCCAGCGGAATGAATGGGAGATCAACAGTATATCTGGGGACCGCTCACTGCTAGGAATCGTGTTCAGAAGATGAAGTCCACTACGACGAGTAACTGGAGTAACTGAAGCTTGATCTTGAAACCCTGCTGGACGCGAAGAATTGCTGTTGCTCTCCTTTGCAATCTGAAAGCTGCTTTGCTTCAAGAACTGACCCAGAGAGGACCTGGTAAGGCGCCCTCTTCCCGAGCTACGAGGGACCATCGTTCACAACTGATATTTGCCTAAGCTCCCTGGTAGACAGACCTTCGACAGGCTGCCGACCCGATACGGGGACTGCTGCGGAACTCCAAGGAGAAGCGCCCGGACTGTTGTCCGCCACTGTCGCCGACTAGAGCCGCCGTGCTCCCGTTGCCTAAGAACTTCATTGATCCAAGGACGCTCTGGTCCGCATCGTCGCCGCTGTATCATGCTGGAGAAGGCCTGACCGTCGACATGCCGAGGAGCAACCACCGGTGGGTTTCCCGCCACCCAAAGACCACAGACGCCGACAACTCGTCGCCCTTGCTGGGCCACAGTTCTTCAACTCTTTGCGGTCCAGAACTATCAACACCGAGGTGCCCTGCACACCTCTTCCTGGCAGGACGTTTACGCTTCCCCGTCAACGAGCACCGCTAGGAACGACGCGGCCACTTCACCGTCGTAGCTCGACCTGTTCTCCGTCGGACGTTTCACCCGTGACTCCTGCCTGAAAGGGAGGACACTCAAGAAGGGTTGTTGATTTCCCCGATGAGGAACGCTACAACACCAAGGTACTTTGGGGTTGCAGAATGTTAGGCAGAAACCTGTGCAGTTCCCTTAGGGACCACTGCAAAAGATTTAAGACTACAGGTGTTTGGCAGTAAACCCACTTGGTAGCAGTCTGTACCACACAGATTCACTTGGTAGCTGTGGCTGAGCAGTCAGACTTCCCTCAAGAAGAGTTAGGCAGTATGTAGAGTATACACAATAGGTACAGAGATACAGTAGCACAAGCAAACACTGACCAGAGCTTTGGTGTAAAAGTATATAATTATTTATTTTAAAGACACACTTGTAAATTACACTAGCACAAAGAGGTAAGTAAATTCAGCACACAGTCACTATTATATATATATATATATATATATATATATATATATATATATATATATATATATATATATATCCCTAATTACTTATTAGACAAGTCTTAGTGAGAAACACCACTTATTTTCAGACAGAGGTGAGCGCTTAACATAAGATGGCACTCTAATATGTTATTAAAAAGGGAGGGAAAAAGGCAGAGTTATGGAAGCACACAAATTTCAATACTTTTAAAAGAACCACAGTAAGGCAGGATAGGCAGAGTTCTACTGGAGAGCAAGGAAGTCAATTGCAAGGTCCAGCTCTTGGAGAGAGCAAGCAGAAGGGATCCAGGTTCACACAGTGCGGTTATGCCCAAAGAGTCTTGTAGATAGTTCGCACACAAAGGATGAAATTAAAGTCAGGAAAAGTTAGCTAGGTTGTCCCAGGCCAGCCCTGGTTAGAAAGTCGAGGCTTTACTGTCACCGCGAACGATCTGTCGCAAGGGAAGCCAGACAGGACACAGTACCTTAAGTGTGAAGGAAGCTCCAGGGGGGGCAGTTGTTCCTGGCAGCGGGTGCAAGTCGGTGTTTCGCCCAGAGGAAGAGGAGGTCCGGACTGGAGATCTCCTCTGTCGTCGGGAAAAGTGGTGAGACGGTTCAGCAGGGCTCCACCGGTGGTGTCGTCGTTGCAGGTCGGCTCAGCTTCTCCCTCCTCGGATTCTTAGGTCCTGTGGCGACTTCTGAAGTTCCAGTCCCCAAAGCCCTGCTTTTATTCAGCAAACCCCCATTCATTCAGCCTAGCTGTCAATCAAACATGCTAAGTGGTGAGCCGGCCGGCTCACCACTTGGGCCAATCACACAAGAGTGCGACTTGAGTTGCCAAGGCAACTCAGTCCAGGGTGCCTAAACCCCCTCCGACACCCCTTGTGGTACCCAGACAGAGTGGCACCACTTTTGGAGGCTTCTGTGGAGAAGCCCGCCAAAAAGTGGAACAAAGGGCTCTACTTGGGTTGGAGTCACAGAAGCGAACATAAACGCCATTTTAGAATCGAGTTCTGGCAAAAAGTACCAACCGGTGAATTGATATTAAATAAATAAACCGGCGGCATGTTCGAGGCTATAAGAATTAAATAATTAAAGTTGGTAGCCTCGAACAATGGGAAAATCCCATAGAGCTATATTCGCGGTCGAATATAAAAAGTAGTATCCACTGCCACCAGCCAAAACTCGATCAGGATGGACAGAGACGTGCCCCCTCGAACAACAGACCCCGGGGCAATCAAATTGCCCCGACCAGTACGTCCACAATATGATGGTTTGTACTGGTTTCTGTTCATAATTTGGGACTAGTAAAGCTAATGGTGACTTTACATGCCCTGGGAGACAGTAGTCAGTCCCAGGGTATGGACTCTATGTTGGGGGGTCGCTACGACACCCCTGGGTTACGGCACGGAGGGTGCTGTGTAACCCACATCAAAAACACATGAGACCCTATGGAGTAAAAGACCCCATAGCCCATAAAACACATGGAAAGATAAAGGAACACCTCAAATCATGTCTAAGAGTGGGAGTAAAAGAGTCTCACTCTCAGCAGGAGAAAAAAATAAACCCCAAAAATCCAGCAAAGCTGCTGGGGGACTCACTAGGTTTGGGAAATTAGCCTTTACAGAGAATTCTCCCTAACACAGAACTGTTGGAAAGTGTAGTGTGAACAATATATGGACTGGGCTTGTATCTTTCTTTTACAGGTTGCCCAGGTGGGGGGGATCTCCACACAGAACTGTGTCTAGGTATCGGGGCCAGCATTCTGCCTATTGCTCAACCATCTTGCTTTCCTTCCTCTCTCTACTGCTGGTTTCCTCTTTATTTTGATCTGTGTGTCATTCTGACCATATGCACTTTAATAAGATCTAATAACGTTAGTGTTACCACTTTAGAATTGTACATATTTACCATTGTTGATTTTCAGAGTACAAAGTGAGTTATCATGATCGTGTATATGACCTTGAATATTAATTATATAAAGACTGTGTTTTAACTGATACAATGTGCGGACATTCCTTCGTGGGTGCTTGGGGACTACACTGTACACCAGCTCGCATCACCTCCTGAGTAGATAGGCCTTGATTGCTCGACCAAGTACCAATAATAGAGAATCTTGGCTGGGGTCCTCTGTGCCTCTCCTCTACCATATAGAGAGCAGAAGTACAGACCCCCCCCTCCAGTCTTTACAACATGCACCAAACCAGTTGCTCTGTGTTCCCCACATCCTAAATGAGAGGGAAGGCGCTGGTACTGCTATCTGCGTTCCTCCAACCAGCTGAACGATTGCACTCTATGTTGTGAGGGGTCAGCAATGCAAGGCAGAGAACTGTTTCATGAAAGATCAAAACATACAATTTTATTAACACAGGATGTCTGGCCCTCACACTTTAACATAAAATACAAAGAAAAAAATATATGACCATTCAATCAACATAAATGAAGATATTTACTGTTTCTTGTGAACCTTTTCAGTAACCTGGGTGAACTCCCTTCCCCAGGATTCAAGGTTAGTTCTGCTCCACAGTTCATCAACAGAAAAAGAAGGAAATCCACATAGGTAGCAACGCCTTAATTAAGTTCTTGAAATGCCATTTGCAAGGTAAGGTTGTGTTAACCAAAGTTTCAACAACCGAGTACTTCTTGAAAGACTACAGACTTTCCACTTCCTCAGGATAGCATTAATGTTATTCCCAACCACATTGCTTTTTCACCACTTTTAAGAAGACTTGATACAGTTCAAAAGAAATACAACTACTAGAAGATTAGTAGAACATGATTCTTAGTTAACAGTACTTATTCTTCTGTTTACATTGGTATACAACCACAGCTTCAGTACTTTACAATACAGCCACGGTTTCAGTATTTTGTGATACATCCACAGCTTCAGTATTAGGCTTCACAATAGGTATATGTGTCAGGATGACTTCAAAGTACTACTACTACTTCTACCTCAACAACCTCACTTCTTCTGCAGTTTACCATGAGGACATTCTCCCCGGCCACATCTGAAAGTTCGCATCCACTGACAATCGGATATACCACAATTGCTTCAGTAGTATTAAGACTCGAGACAGATTTTGACAAGACTCCCTTTGTGGTACTTCAACACCTTCACCTAGGCAAGGCACTCTTCCTCTGAATGTCTATTTTCTAAGCGGACAGCCTCTTTGCCTCTCTTGTCTGTCTGCCACAGTTACAACCAAGTTTGCCTTTATGACCCACTTCTCTCTGTCTTTGGCAATGTAGGTTTTGTCAACTTCAACAATCTTTGAGCAGCAAGTTCCCCTTCCCCAACTTTGTCTTCACTTTTTCTGCCAACTGTTAGCCAAACAATTACCCCAAAAGCCTTGGTGCTACTCTCCTGACTTCTGGTATTGCTTGCACATTGATGTCTTAAGCAAGATTGCATTTCTATTGGCCTCACAGTATGGATAAGATTGCGTTCTGGCTCCTGTGAGAACCCAAAGGGTGTCTCACATGCTAGTCCCCAGGGATCTCTCTCTCATTTGGCCAGGGCAAGGCCATTCGCTTTGGATGCAGACCCTCAGGGTGAACCAGTGCAGGAGGATCAACTTGGTGAGGGGACATCGGGCAGTGGAGGTGAGGCGACCAATGTTAGGACGTGCTATTCCCTCCTTTCCTTTACACATAACACATCCTATTTTTTAGGATTTTCCGATGTCCTAACCCCTCCCCCCTTTTCACACAAACACTGGGCCGAGGAAGAGGAGAGACTGAGACTAAAGAGGCTAGAAAAGGTATAATGTTGTCCCATCACTAGGTAATAAGAGTTGGATTACACCAATTTCATGAAATGATTGACATCACACCACCAATATGCAGGGCCATCGCACGCACGACACGCATGGATATTTCCCCCCCTCCCCCTTTGTTACACTTTAGGTAGGTCCTATAGTTTTATTCAGTGACAAATGTGGCAGTTTCCAGATAAATACGACAATCTGGATCGACCCACTCATATTCATTATTAGTTTTTACCATCCTGTTCTCTAACATACTTTGAGCACCTACGTGTCTACATTTGCACTGTATGTTCCACAACTATGTCCATTCAAAGATGGCTGACCGTTCTTTCAAATGCGGCCTTGCTCCGTTGCCATGATCACCACATCAACAGTGGATCACACACAGCCCCTTGCACTGCCCTGATGAGTGTGGAGAGACACACACACACACACACACACACACACACACACACACACACACACACACACACACACACACACACACACACACACACACACACACACACACACACACACACACACACACACACACACACACACACACACACACACACACACACACACACACACACACACACACACACACACACACACACACACACACACACACACACACACACACACACACACACACACACACACACACACACACACACACACACACACACACACACCCCCCCCCCCCCCCCCCCCCTCTTTGAGTGCTCACCGGACTAGATACTGCCTAGGTAAGATGCATCCCTTTTCAATCACGGGCGACGAGCAACATGGGGATCGTACATGCAGAGTAAGACCGGAATATTTTCAAAACTAGCGCCTGCATGTTTTTCAAAATACAGACGCATGCTGCACTCCGATCAGGAGACTATCTGGACCTTTTTTCAGGCTGGCTTTTCTCCACTTACTTAGAAGCTTGCTGCACGGCACACATCCCCATTATATAAGTGCTTCTCTCCTAAGAGGCAAGCCGTTACTCGTCCCTCTCGCCAGACCCAGACTGGCATATGCGGGACCCTCCTAACTCCAGTGGCCCCTAGCATCTACGGAGCACGAGTGATCAGTATACACGTGTTTTACCAAGCAACTGTCACCTATGCTATGGGTTTATGTCATGCCGTTCATAACCCAAGCATTGTCAAATCCTTTTCTGTAAGCAATACCACGGTGCACATGCTCACATATTTGATAATGGGGATAGCCAGACCATAGCCACTGTCAGGATGACTTCTGGTCTCTCTTTCTTCTTTTTTCTGTTAGGCGTACACTCTTTTTAACAGTGGCTAGCTCAGTAATGTGCTACCTGAACACCATGATCCGCCCTGCCACTCACGCCTCCATGTATTGTGGTGCATTAATCCTTTTGTTTGCCTAATCAACGGCAGTGACACAGACACCCCAGTGTTTACTGACACACACTTTGGTATATTTATATATATCCACAGGTCCCCTACAAACAAGTACTAGCGGACTACCGACAATCGTGCTTCGACACACATGCATGGTAAGCCCTCTGAGGGATTTGTTTTTCCTCATTTAGAAAAATCAACAAGCATCAGTAGCTTTACAGATATTTTGTTGCTCAAAGCCCTCTTGCACTCACAACACGATTCTTCATTGTTTACAGATACACACAGGAATACTCGTTAGCTGAACACTGATCAGTTTTACCCGTCCTGATGAAGGCCACCCTACTGACAGCACTTTTCAACTACTCCTTGTGGCCGAAACAGAGTTATGTCGACATCCTTATATAGTATTGATTGTTAATACTGTCCATTAAGCTGATTTTCTTTAATAGATAGAATGATTTGTGGTTCCCAACAAATGTAAAGGTACCCTGCTGCATTTGTAAAAACAAATGTTTTCAGTTTTCTGCATGTTTAATTTTTCTATGCTTACACTGTATTGTTGCTTTATTTAGTTTTTTCCTGTGACACACTTTGTCAAACAATTATATGTAAATGTCTTGCAGTAATTTGACGAATGAAATTGTAATGCCTACCTTTTAATTAAGTAAACTCATAAAAAATCCTTTTTTAGGGGTCATAATATATTCAGTCTTGCCCATATCTGTCACAACCACTCTCTGACTTCCCATAATCACTGTTCCCACTCTCCTCACCTGTGTCGGATGAGTCCGTGGAGAAGACGTTCTATATGTCCTTATGGCATGTGCAGGGATCTTCCAGTTTTTTTTTTTTTAGGAGCAGTGGCTTGCCACGGAAAGAAGACGCAATCACAATTTCCGTTTTGTGATGGAGACCCCCTTCCGGGACAGCCGGAAGGGGAAAAAGCCAAGAGGCAAAAAAAAAAACAGTCGGATTTGAGTCCAGTCCGTTAGTAGCCTTGTGGAAATGATGAAGGTAAAGCAGAAGGAAAAAACGGAATCTCCTTGATGTCCCTACACAAGGTCCAGCGGAAGGAGAGCAGGAGCAAACCAGGTACCAACGGTAAGTGAACTGAAGACGAAGGTAGAAAGAAATGGAACAAATGGAAGCCTTAGCAAAAGGGGAGAAGGCAAAAAGGTACAGGCAGGCAAATAAACGTAGCAACAGAAATAAGAAAGAGAAAAGGAAAGCCTAACAGAAAGGAAAAAAGAAAGGGGAGAGAAGGGTAGCAACAGCAAGGTGGTGCTTTAAGAGAGATTTCGCGTTGGTGAATGAAAGAAAGCTCTTCAAAGAGTAGCTGCTAAGTGTTGAGGTGGCAGTCAGAAAGACACTGCAATTGCAACACACCGGGGCCGCCGGAAGGAAGTGTATAAATTCGGCGGCTCCGATCACTGAGAAAGAAACACTAGACCGCTGCCATAAACAACGTGCACAACGTGAAGGCACATTTAATGGCGGCGGCCCTTCGTCCATTTCGTCCAAAGTTTCCACGCTCCAGGGTACATGACAGTATGCCCCCTTCTATTCTTTAGGCAACCAGGTTTCCCTGGATGATTCCTGTGGAATTTCCAAACGAATCTTGCTGCATGTAAGTGGTTTACAGGTTCCCAGGAGTCTTCAGAGCTGGTATACCCCTTCCAGCTAACCAGATCTTCAAGCCTGCCCTTGCGGTAACTGGAATCATTAATTCCTGAGACCTCATATTCCTTCCTCTTTGTCCACCCCCTCTCCTTCCCCTCCCTCCTTCTCTCGTTGTGACCTCCGCAACTTTAACCCTTCCCTCTTCTTCAACTCCTGCTCTTCTTCTTCCCTTACCCCTCTCTTTGACTTCTCTTCTCTCTCGGCTGATGACGCCCTCTCCTCAATGTCTTCCTCTATATCCACCAGTCTCGAACAACTCTACCCTCTTACTTCCTTCCACCCTTCTCGCAAACCTTCCCAACCCTGTCTTTCCCCTCACCTTCTGTCCATGCATCGTCTCCTCCGTCGCCTCGAACGACGTTGGCTAAAATCCTGTTATCTGACTAACCAATCCCTTCTTCCTAAAATCTACCCCCTCCTCATTCCCTTCCTAACTACTTTCTTCAACACCTGCCTCTCCTCCGCCACCTTTCCTTCAGCATTCAAACATGCCACTATCATTCCCATAATGAAGAAACCTTCTGCTAACCCTCTTCTCACTTTTAGCTTTCATCCAATCACGCTTCTCCCCTTCCTCTCTAAGCTTCTTGAGCGCCTAGCCTACTCTCAACTCTCAGCTTTTGTAATCACTCACTCTCTCCTTCCTCCCTCTCAATCTGGATTCCGCCCTAAACACTCCACCGAGACTGCTCTCACTTATGTGCTCATTTCCCTCCTTACTGCTCGCTACGCTAAACAATCCTCTATCCTCATCCTCCTTGACCTGTCTGCTGCCTTTGATACCGTTGATCACCCCTTACTCCTTAGTACTCTTTCCTCCTTTGGCTTCAAAGTCTGTCCTCACTTGGCTCTCCTCTTACCTCTCCAATCGTTCCTATGCTGTCTCCTGGGGCAGCCGCAGCTCTTCCAGCATCCCCTTGGACTACGGTGTCCCCCAAGGCTCTGTACTCAGCCCTTTTCTTTTCCCTCGTTATACCTCCCTTCTCGCCCCTGTTATGTCTTCTCTCAGCATTTCTCACCACTTCTACGCTGATGACACCCAACTCTTTCTCTCCTTCTCTTTCACTCCCGATCTGCATCACACCTTATCTTCCTGCATTACGGCTATTAAAAACTGGATGTCATCCCATTTTCTCTCCCTCAACACTGACAAGACGGAAGTCCTTTTCTTTCCGTCTAACACACTTTCCCATACCCCTCCTCCTTCCATCCACTTTCCCCCTTCCAATCTCCCCATCTCTGCCTATGCTCGCAATCTTGGTCTCCACTTCTACTCCTCCCTTTCCTTCTCCCACTACATTTCTTTCACCTCTCGTGCCTGTCGTCACCATCTCTACAACATTCGTAAGATCCGATCCTCCCTCACCTTTCACGCTCCTAAACTCTCAATCCCCTCCCTCATCTTCTCCCATCTCTTCTACTGCTCTTCTCTCCTCTTTGGACTCCCCGCCTCTTATCTAACCCCCCTCAAATCCATCTACCACTCCTCTATCCATACTCTGTCTCCTCGGTCCTCGTGACTCTATTTCCTCCTCGCTCTCTCTCCTTGGCTGGCTTCCCTATTTCTCCCAACTTAAATTTCAATTCCTCTGTTTTGCTTTTAAATCTCTCCATGACCTTGCTCCCCCCTACCTCTCCTCGCTCCTCTCATTTTACTCTCCCTCCCATTCTCTCCACTCTGCTGACCTCTTCTTACTCACTGTACCCCCGTCACCATTTGTCTCTTCACGCTTCCGTTCCTTTCCGCTCTTGGCCCCCCTATACTGGAACTTCTTACCTCTCTATCAGTTCCATCCTCCAACTACCTCTCGGTCAGCCGCTTCTCGAAGCAACGAGCTGGGGGTAGATCTCTCTCCGCGGCAGGGGCCTCCCTCTGGAACAGCCTCCCTGCCTCCCTGAAACTTGAGGAGAACCATCTACGGTTCCGGAAGCACCTCAAAACCTTCCTCTTTGCTTCTGCTTTCTCTCTCCCTCTCCCCTGCTAATTCTTCGCTGAATCTGCACCGAATCTGCAACTGGGCCACTCTCGCCGACCTTGGTCCTGGGCCCAGCCACTCTGCACTTGCACTGCCTCGCTGGCAACCCCTGCTCTGCGGGACTGTCTCTGTATCCCTACAGCCCCCGTTCCCAGCACTTGTCTGCACTTACCTTGCACTTGCCACCAGCTGGCCCTATTCATTTTATTATATATACTTAACCTTGTACTGCACTTGCCCCTTCCCCTCCCCTTGCGCTTTGTCCCTTCCCCCTTCCCCTGCACTTGCGCGATGTGAATGACACCTGGCCTAGTAGGATCGTTGTCTGTCTTCCCCCGTTTCCCTCTCCCTGCCTCGTCGCGCCTTGAAACACTTGAAACGCTTGTGTATAGGCGCGTTACAAGTGCCATATCATATCATATCCCCACCTACACCTCCTTCCGCACCTCCTTGAGAGCCCTTCTTCACTTCCCCCTTTGACTTTCCTTCTATCATCTCTCCTCCCCATCTCCCCTGTCCCCCTCATATCCCCTTCATACCTTCCCCTGCCTTCTCACACCCACTGGAATTTAAATCCGATAACTGAATTATTGTTCCTCTTCCCTTGACTACCTCCTCTCCCTTCCTTCTCACCCTTCCCTTACCTCCTCCATCTAAGGAAACTGTTCTGCATGTTGTTTTACTGGTTTGTCTCATGATTGTAAATATGCTTCTTCCATTATTGTACCTTGTTGTTATATTGTAAAGCGCTATATAAACCTAATAAACATAAAGTGTGGAATTACGGGAAAAGTTAAACAGGGGGTTTCCCAGTGTTCCTGCTCTGCCCCACCCCCCCCATGTGATCCTCCCACAGTACACGACCCGCAGGGTCGGGATCAGGAAGCGTCTGCCTTTCCCTGGCCACATGAGAAGGGTTCCAGGCCAAGTTTCTGGGAGGAATCATTACTGATTCATCACAATCTCCTTCTGTTCGACACGGAATTGCACCCTACCAGAGCCAGCGAAGTGCCAGGCCGTAAGCATCGGCTCACCGCCGGATACCGAACCGAATCTCTGGAGGGTGTGAGAAACCTGGAAGTATTCTCCCATGTAGATCTTGAGAATCCTCTACTCGGGTGTCCTGGGGAGGATGTGGGAGGAGCTAGCGGACGCCATTCCAACTACCTCTGTGGATAAACCCCGCAGTCGAGTGTTAATTAACAGCTTTTTCCTTCCATTATTAAAAATGTCAGGTGCCACGACCCGCGGAATACAAGTAGCTGACGGGGTTTATCATGAAGCAGCATTTTCTGACCATTTCATTGATGATCCCCCATTAAACACTGGAACGGTGCACTCATAGGGAGGTCACATCTGACGCTGATTCCTCCTTTTCCTCCTTTTCACCTACCTCACCTCTAATGAGATGAATGTGTGTAGCATATAAATATTCAAATGGTTTGGACAACTTCTCGGACCCAGAAGCACTGGGGGAAATAAATCAAGTACTATCTGTGTTGTTCTCGCTGTATGAGGGTCTAAAGGCAGAAACAAAGACCCATTCCATATTATTGGAGTCCCTCCTTTTTAAATTTGAGCATGTGAAGCTCCATACCACAGCTCAGTACTTTCTCTGCAGGTTTGGTCAAGTAGAGGGGCCTACACAATGCAATTTTGTCCCGTCTAAGTCTAACGCCTCTATATCTCAGACAATCCTAATTTCTGACACTATTAGTGAAGAACTATACTTGAGCCCCTCAAGGAGGGTAAATAGATTTGAAACAAGTGATGTGACATCCAAGAATTTGGGAATTGACTTAGTTGTACCACCGGCTCACTTGCCTGAGACGGTTGACATGACTGTAGGGGAGCATGTAACTGAACTGGTGGTTGGGGTGAATAATATACCTACTGAGTGGACCTTGATGACTCGGGACAGGGTTGATCTACTTTCTACCACTTCTGCAAAGTCTGCTTTATCCCACGGGAAAGTAAATTGGGTAAATATACACGGAAGACAACAAAAGTGCTGGCAAATAAGAACAGATCAGCCTCAACATTTATTTTCGTACTTTATTGAAAAAATCTGTTGCCAAGACTAAATTGAAATCTCATAATTGGGGTCTCTCCTCAGTAGACGTGGTACACTCTTTCCACTATTTCTGGATGTTTAAAACCCCTTGGTTTAATGCCTGGAGGAGTTGCAGCTACCTCAGGTGTTTTAGGTGGGAAGTCCCAGGGCTGTATGGGTAGTTCTGTGCCCCCCCCCCTTGATTACTTCCACTGATGGTTTGAGTCAGACTTTACCCTGGACGGGCTCCGTTATGGTGCATATGGTTGATCAATCTTCACAGGTGAAGCCCAGGCATAATTTGGTGGTAGTGGGGCGGGAGTCCCATTAAGTGCTTGGGCACTTAGTTGGGCACTCAGGGTGTAATTTAACACAAAACTGTTCTTCAATGCAACATGGGGAGACTTCCACCCGACCCCCTTTGATCTTTAAGCCTCTTTCCACTTTGTCAGAGTTGGTCCCTAACGATTCACAATTGTTTTGCCCGATTCCTCATGCCTCCAAACCATCTCGGAGTGCAGCTCTGCATTTGCTCCCCGCCACCCTTAATGGGCTGTGGGACAGCTTGAGAGGGAGGGCTTCTGTGGGTCCCTTTCATTGAATCGAATCTGTTTGTGAGTCGAGGCAGGGGGCAAATTGCTCTTCTCAAAGTATTTAGTTTGAAGGTGATTCTAAAGGACTCTTGGTTTTGCTTGAAAATGTTCTACCGGAAAACAAGGACATAGTGCTGAACCGTTCTGCTGTATTTGGGTTGTTGCGGTCATCTCCACGCTCATCTCCATGCATTTAAGTCTTACCTAAAGAAGGCACGCCCACAGCTGAATTTTGCTGATTAGTAGCTTAGTATGTTCTTAATGGAAACATTCCAAATGTTTATGCTGTGGGCCTTTTTTATTGAAACTGGACAATACCTACAATGAAAAATGTGCAGCTGAATATACTCCACTTATACTGCACGGATGTCAACAGATACTATATAAAACACTGAATGAAACCAGGGTGAGGAAAGCACACAGGAGTGAAAAAAAAACACTCACCCACTGGTGTTATAAACACTAATGTCATGTTATGAAGAGATGTAAACTCACTTTAGGTATGGAGTCTATATAAGAAAAAAAGAAATCCAAATACAAGCTGTTTTAGCTTCATACATTGTCGATGTGAATGAAATATTCATTAGACGCGTAATACGTCCCTTGATGGAATTTTAAAAAGAGTAATATGACTTACTTAATTATACATCTATCTTTAAAACTGGTGCCTGGTCCAGCTGGCTGGTCACTCAATCATTGAAAATTGCAATACGGTGAAGAGTAAGAATAGTAGCGTGATGAAGAATATTTCATGGACAGTGAAAATGGACTATGATCCTCTGCTGGGGAGGACGGAACTAAGCCGTTTCAAACAAGAAGGACTCTTAACAAGGAATCAACACCGGGAAGGAGAGGCCCAGGATTTTCAAACCTCCATTGCAGGGACAGCAGAACGAAGCAAGGAAGTCCTGTGCCTCTTGAAGGCAACCAGCTGGTGTATGGAGGAAGTACTGAGGGAGCTGGAACCAGGAAAAGGAAGGGTACGAAAACAACAACACAGACAACCTGTTGTGAGTGGTGACCTGACCCAGGAAGGGAGGACCGTGCCATCTGTGAAGTGCTGAGACCTTCACGACCATTACTACGCAGAATGAGTGTCAACCTGACCAGAAGGAGAACAATACCTATCCTGAGAACAGGCCCGGTGGCACCAAACCCCTGCAGAGAAGGTAACGGGGACGGCGGGAGAACTGGGGGGTATGTTAGCATTAAAGAACGTGTAAATTATCCTTGTCTCAGTGAATATGCTAATTTGAATTCAAGAGCAAAGCATTACTGACCCAAAGGCCGAAATTCCAACAATAAGGAATTAAGAAATATCAACGAAGAGAATAATTATCTTCGTACCAGTAAAAGTGGGGTCAATCAAGTGGGTAGTCCAAGAATAAGTGAAGAATACTTGAGGCTACTGCCTCCTCGTCCCAGTACAGGAATACGTGAAGAATACCTGGGGACACAGCCTATTGGTCCCAGTATATCGATGGCAAATAAAGGAAACAAGCGGATAAAGAGTCCACAGAAGAAAAGTTGGTTAGGATCAGAACAAGCCATTCTGAATACGGGGAGTCAGAAAGAGATACTGGAAGTTGTTAACAAGGGGAAGGGTCAGAATCCTCATTGGATAAACTGAGTGATGTTTATACAGGAAGAAAAGGGGACAACCGGGGGTGGAAAAGTCCCCTCGAAGAACTAAAGGAACTGGTTCAATAAATCACGAAAAGCTTTTTAAAGATAGCTTACTGAGGCTGAGCAAGCCTGTCCAGGAGAAGGGAGTCATTCTCATGGGCCCCTTTTTAGTTGTTTTTTTCAGTGTTAAGGTCAGGACAGATTAGTTTTGGACAGAGGATGGACTATATTTTTGGACTACGCTATTAATGACTAGCACCCTAGTTAGTTTTGTCTTGGATAAGGAAAACCCTTTGAACAGGGATAAATAGGCCTTTTTCCTATTATTGAAATAAAGTTGTACTACTGAAATGCCGCCACTTGGGCCATCTCCTTTTTTTATTTTTTTAATTATTGTGAATTAGTCATCATTGTGACTTTTTACACAGGTCCATGTACTTCTCTTGACCTACTACAATACCCACACTGATCACCTAGTTAAAAGATGAGACCAGGAACCTGATGCTTCTCGGCTTGCTTTTCGTAGGTGCTTGAGCCTTCATGAGCCTTTCTCAGACCTGTTGATGACCCTGAGTAAGAAGCTGTGTGATGAGCACTGCAGGTACTGGAGAGGCATGTGGTAATACATTAGGTTACATTCAGGAATATGCCCTGTATTTATCAAACAAGGGAGAATTGCAACTGGATACAACACAGCATGTTGTAGAAACACCTTGCCACAGAAAGGAGAGGCAGCCCATTATTTTATTTTCATTGTTTAAAGCGCTGACTTGGCTCAAGAGCAGAGAGCGCAGTACAGAGTGTGGGTAGCCAGCATTTAGGCTGCCATCTTTCAACAGTAGCGCAATACTGTGAGATCTGTGCGTCTGTAATTGTGTCCATTGGAATTAGCCCTTGGTCAGGTGTTGTTGAAAGAGCCATGTTTTGAGAGATTTGAAAAATTGTGTTGGCATTCCGAGCCGACACCGGGATCAAGTTCCAGAGAGTTGGGTGCATGACAAGAGAAGGTTTGTTTGCGGGTCCTCTCTTTGTGGATGAGTTGTGATTGAACCTGTTGGTTGATTTGCTGCACAAGGAGCTTTTACCACCAGATATGTGGTGCTTAGCCGCCAGGTCTGCTGCTCGTGTCTGCTTTGGAGATGACACATGCAGTCTTGAACAGTATCTTGGCTTGGAGTGGAAGTCAATGTAGTTTGCATAGGATGGGGGTAATGCGGCTAGATTTCCGTGCTCCTGTAATAAGACGTGCTGCAGCGTGGTGGACTGCTTTTAGGGGAGCCAAGTGAGCAGCTGGGATCCCCGTCAGGGTGGATCACCTGGGAGAGAAGGCCCCCAAGGGAACAAGAGGATTCCGTTAGGAGGGACGCAGTGTTTGTCTCCTGCAGAAAGAGAGATTTCTACAATGCCAGAATATGTAACGGCTTGTTGTCAGAGTCCGACTTCCTTTCACAAAGATGTCCACATTGAAGGTATTGTGAGAAAACAAACAGTGTCTCAGCCGTTAGTCCTCAGGCACTTGTCATCCAGGTGGCCCGGACTCAGCCATCGCTTTTGGATCCAGTTCCTGGGGGTGGACCAGTGCGGGTAGATCACCTTGAAGAGGGGTCTTCAGGGTGTGGGGGTGAGGCGACCAATGGTGAGACGTGGTATTGCCCCCTTTCCCGTACACCTAACCCATGCTATTTTATAAGATTCTCCAATGTCCCAGCTCCACCCCCCTTTTCACACGAACACTGGGCCGAAGAAGAGGGTGACCGAGACTAAAAAGGCTAACCCTTACATATCACATTGGACATGGCCCGCTAATTGGGTCAGGCAAAATCAGGCACTTGACTTTAAGTGCATACATCTGATACCAATTAGCTCTCCTCACACGGATAAAAAGCGGAACATAGAGACACACTCTGAGCAAGGTGGACCACGAGCAAGAGCAGAACTTCTGGTGTAAAGGCGAACCTACTGTAGCAGAGCAACGGACCGAGGGACGAGAGCAAAGGGTGGAGAACCCCAGGAGTTTCCTGTAGGAGGTAATTTCCTCCAAAAGGCTGCGAAAGACAAGTGCAGAAGGCCAAATCCCAAACAACAAGGCTGCATTGTGTTGCAAGTACGCCAGCGATCCTCCTGGGTGAACGGCAGAGTTGGGGAGGCGAGGCCAAGCCTTGACTCGTGAATTGAAAAACTGTAAAAGACAAGAAAGAAACCCACACAGTCGGTGAGTGGCAAGCGACACGAAAGACTGTTGTGTGTTAAGGAAAGATTGAAGTTGCAACATTATGTCGCACAATTGAAGGCTGCACGCGTGTGGATGAGACGTGAAGAAAGGCAGACCTGTGAAGGAACTTGGATAGCTGTAGAACCAGCGATACTGAGTAAGAGTGGTCCAGCGAAAGGATGTAGCCCACTCGAAGATCTCTGTGAAAGGTGAAATGTTTGTAGCGATAAAGTGAATGAACTGTAAAAGTGAAGTGATTAAAATTAACCCTGAGGAAAGGGGAGAGTAAAAAGGTGAATGTTGAACTTTGGTGCTTAAAGACAGTGAACTACCCAGACCAAGAAGTACTGGGGCAAACAACATAAGAGTGTGAGACGGAAGGACAGTCGAGGTGGTCCTGCAGAGGTCTGTTGTAAAAGCCATGCATATCCGAAAGTCTTCAACATCAGGAAACGATCCGAGCCCGACAGAGTAAGGGAACCCCTTTGCTTTTGCTGTGAAAGGTCTGAGCCTGACTGAGGGGCACCAACGTGAACTTTTGCTTTGAAAGGTCTGTGGCCGACTGAGGGAGGCCGACGTGAACTTTGCTTTAAGAGGTCTGAGCCCAACAGAGGAGGGCCGGCGTGAATATTTTGTTGAACTGTGTTTTGAAAGCTGGAAAGAGAGGCTTTAACGTGGAAGGCCAGTCGGGCCTCGATCCATGTTTTGAACTTCCTTTGGGTTAAGAACCTGAGCCAGTGTGTGTCATCCTGCTTGGGGGGGGACCACCTTACTCCGTGCTGTCTTATGTGGGGAAGAGAGCTGACTCAGCCACATTTATTCTTAATATTTAAACACTGATTTTCCTTTGCATACATATTCTCCTTTACACGCTTTGTGTACAAGAGATAGGGCAGGCATTAGGTTTTGTTTGTATAGGCCATTTTGATTTGACAGACTCAACTTGGACTGTTTTATTTATTATTTGATGATAGAGACTATTCCCATCCTAGTTATATGGCAAAGTAGGAGTTTTTCCAAACCCAGAAACATTAATAAGGGTTTTACAAATCATACCTTTTTTGTTAGTGTCATACTTGTGATACCATGCCTCCCTTACAGTAGGGAAAACTCTTGTGGCTGCCAGAGAAATAATATATGTGGGAATCAGAATATTAAAATCCTGACTTCTGATAAATATAACTATCCCTTAAATCTGAATAAGACATCAACTCCTCCAAAATGTTTCCTAAATGATTCATTTAATAGACAGAGTAAATTTAATAATTTTGAGGTTTGTAAGAAAGAAAGAACCAGAACACTGGGGACGTCAAGTCCCGCAATGCTCTAAGTACTGAGACGAGGAGGAGGGACTCAGAGGCACTAAACTGCAAGATACAGCCTAGTGGTTCTATTGACCCACAACTGAGCAGGACTTTTGAATATATAAGGCCTCTCAGATGCAGGCCATTGGAACACGAGGGTAGAGTTGCAGAGACCACCCATTGCAGTTGCAGGAGAAGCAGAAGTGGAAGAAGGGAGATGCCGGAGATACTGCTGTTTGTGAAGCGGGTATCGGTCCTGAAAGGGTTTCCCAGGACAGTAACATAATTTGCAGATGTCGCACAGCGGAAAGCGACAATGCAGCAAGCTTTCCCCATGGAGGGAGAGGCTCTCCTACTGGCGTGGAGTGTCCCGGTGGCAGGCGAGCACTGGTGTACACTTGGAGCAACGGAAGCTCATTTCCAGTTTGGCACGGGGCCGCAAGAACCGAGAAGCACCCTGCTGTGCAGACAGAGGCAGAAGAAGCAGAGCGAGCAGCGGCAGTGGTGTGCACGGACATGTATGCAAAAGCTGGTGAGGTTACTAGTGAAGGGTAATCCCGGTGCGCTCTGTTTGCGACCACTAACAGTTGTTTTGAATACCAAACTAATATAAAGAAAGCATGTTGGTGAACTTTTTGAAGTGGCAAGAAGAGAAAGATTAAAATCCTTGTTCTAAAAGTCAGCATCTTTACCAAAATAAAGAAGGGGCAACATAAAAGCCAGCCAATTACAAACACCAATGCCAAAGTAAACAAGGGGCAATACAGAGTGAAGCTTATCATCACCAGTATTACCAAAAGCCAGCTAATTATAAACATCAATGACAAAGTAAAGAAGGGGCAATACAGAAACATGCTAATAGTAACCAGCATTGCCAAAGTAAAGAGGGGGCAATGCTTTACAGAGTTTATAAATCATGTTGGCTGAATGACAAGTGAACATTGTTGCAGGCAGACTGTAACTGTTATGATATGATATGGCATTTATTATGCGCCTATACACAAGTGTTTCAAGGCACGACGAGGCAAGGGAGGGGGCACAGAGGGAAGATAGACAACGATCTTACTAGGCCAGGTGTCATTTAGATCGCGCAAGGGAGGGGGTGTTACGCTCACCTGGTCTCTGCGGGGGCGTTGGGGCACGGTTGGAGCCCTCCCTCGACTTGCCTCCTCTGGATCGCCTCCCTATCCCGGTTGCTGCAGAGCCTGCTGTTCTGGATGCTGGTATTGCCCCTTAGAGAAGATGAGAGCTAATGAGAATGGCATGGGGGTGTCGTGAATTCCCTTGACCCTCGTGCCAAAATGAAGTGTGCAAACGTTTTCTCCCCTGTTGTGTTGTAATGTTGAGCTATCCGTCCTGCGTATCGTAGCAGGGGCGCCTAAAACAGACTGAGTTGCTTCACTGGTCCGTGGAAGTGTTGATCCAGACCGGCTGCGACCAATCCACTTAGAAGGTAAGTCTTTTGGTTGTGATTATAGTTTGTTTATTATAATGTCTTAATCTTGTTCAATAATAATTCTTGCAATGTCTAATCTCATCCCAATAGGTATGAAGAAGCAGATCAGAGTCGTGGAGCAAATCCGGGGAGTTCCTTGAGCCTGATCGAACTGGTAAGTTGGTCTTTATAATGGAACTCTAGTCACTGGTATGGCGGTCAAGCATTCGTTATTGTTATGAATTCTAACCTGTTGTGTTCTCTCTTTTCTCTTGCAGGAGAAGGCCGACGGTGAAGAATGAAGTCCAGATGCTTGATGCAGCTCCGCAGTTGCAGGGTGAAGATGCTGCGAAGAAAAGGAACGAAGTAGAGCTCTGGGTAGTTGGCCGCCTGGATCAGGTGAGAAGAAGGCTCCGACTCCGGTAGTGATGGGATGCAGGTAAGAGGCGCGCACAGCGATGGAGTGGCTGGGAGCAGGTAGGAGCGCCTTCGGCGATGGAGTAGCTGGATTCAAATAAGAGGCGCGTACAGTGATGGAGTAGCTGGAATCAGGTAAGAAGCGCCCTCAGCGGTGGAGATGCCGGAATCTGGTAAGATGTCTTCAGAGATGAAGCTGCTGGAATCAAGTGGGTGCACAGGTAAGAACAGCGGTAAGCGTTATGCTGCAAAAGCAGAACAAAGCGAAGCAGAGGCATGTGGATGGGTCGGCCTTATATAGGCTGGCCCTGGCCCCTCCATTTAGCCCCGCCTAGTGGCTCCACCTTGCCCCACCCAGGGACTCCTGCACGTGCCTTCCAATGTTGTTCTATGGCCACGCCTGGCCCTGCTGCACGTGCCTTAGGCGCAGAGTGTGCTAGGCACACTTTAACATGAGCCTGGCGCTAGAGGTGCTAGGACTGGGTCCATTTGGACCCTGAGGATGAGGGAGGACTGGCCCTTAATTCTGTGGCCATGACAGTGGGGGGGGGGGAGGTGTGGGAGTAGGGGGAGGGAAAAATGCAGTACATGGGACAATAAAATAACAAGATAAATAAAAGAACGGCCAGCTGTTGGCAAAGTGCAGGGTGAGTGCAGACATAAGTGTTGGTGGGGGGACTGTAGGGATACAGAAAACAGTCCCCAGGTGCAGGGGTTGCCAGGGAGGCAGTGCAGGCGTGAAACTGGCAGGGCTAGGGCCCGAGGTCAGATGGGTGGCCAGGTGTAACCAGTGCAGTATCAGTCAGGACTTCAGCAGGGGAGAGGGGGGAGAGAAAGCAGACGCAAAGAGGAAGGTTTTGAGGTGCTTCCGGAACCGAAGATGGTTCTCCTCAAGTTTCAGGGAGGCAGGGAGGCTGTTCTAGAGGGAGGCCCCAGCAGAAGAGAAAGATCTACCACCAGCTCGTGCTTGGAGAAACGATTGACCCTGAGGGAGTTGGAGGCGGATGAGCGGAGAGCTAGAGAGGGAAGATATTTTGGAAGAGAGAGTTGAAGGTATCAAGGCCTCAGGCCCCAGAAGGCCTTGTGGAGGATTCAGAGGGTTTTGAACTTAATCCTCGCAGCCACTGGGAACCAGTGCAGGGATTTCAGTCCTGGAGAGATACGATCCCTGGGCTTGAGGCCAAGGACAAGTCTTGCAGTCCTGTTCTGGATGAGTTGCAGATGGCGTATAGTAGAAGCAGGAAGATTTAGAAAGAGGCATTTGGAGGAAGTGCTTTGTTGAAGTGCTGTCGGCTGTGGAGGAGTCCGAATGCCCGTTTTTTGTGGAGCTTGGATTTCGATTCAAAAACCTGAGCTACGAGACTAAGCTCCACCCCTTTTCTCCAGAATCCTCATAAACAACAAGCCGCACGCATTTGGCACACGCGCATTTGGAGGAAGTGATTTGTTGAAGTGCTGTCGGCTGTCAGCTGTCAGCTGGCTGAGGGTCTCAGGGTTGCGGGCAAACGTAATGTTCATTTTCTCTTTTTTTATTGTGCCTCCACGAACACTCGGTTATTGGGTGTTGATTTTAGTGCTCTAGTTTTCTTTTTTTTTCTTTTTGCTTATTTTGTTGTGTTTTGTTAGTATAACATTCTATCTGAGCCTAAAAAAGAAATATTAACGGAGTTAGCAAAACTGAAATTTGCTATCCCACACTGAGTGCTCTCTGATTCTTAACTCTGTGTTTTTAACAACTTGTATCAAACAAGTGGTTATTTGAATATGGTAATGACTTTGCACACTGGAATGCCGTCAAAAGATGCCATCGCGTATGTGCGCGCGAAGACATTTCTACACCTAAAAAGTCCTCAAGAACAATAAATATTATGCGAGTAAGCAAATCAGCTTCTAGTGTAAGAGTTTGTTCGGCAATGGCTGACATTAGAAAATTCTGTGCTATAGGGGGTAAAGATGGAAAGTCGCACGAAAGTGCTCAAAATCTATGTTCTAATGGTCTTTTAATAAATCTTGATCCAGAGTGTAAAGATAAGCAGGAGTGTAATGTGAACACGCCATCCCACCTTCCTGACTCGTTAATTGCTGCAGGAGTTCTTAATGTAATTGACCAGCAAGAAATGGGGGGGGGGCCTCTAGTTGAGGTAATAGAAACTCTTCCGAGCTCACTAACGACCAGCGGTGACAGCAACGAGGAATTAGAGCCGAATGACCCTCGCAGCAATAGTAATAGTGAGATTGCTGACGAGGAGAGAATGATAAATAATCAGGACAACAACATGGTGAGCTCGCCAGTAATACAAAAGAGCAGAATTTCTAACCAGGCGATGAATGAAAGTGAAAACAGACAAGACTTATACCAATCTCCTATGATGTTCTCCCCTACAGCTAATGCATCATCAGTAATGTCTTGCTCTTTTGCCCAACCAACCCTGCGGCGAAATCATTCAGCCCCAAATGAAAAAACACAAGCTTTACCGGGAAATTTTGTAATAGGTTTAGAAACATCATTACAAACCATTAATGCCGCTTTATTCTCGCTTACACGTCTTTGACACACTAGACACCAAAATAAATGATCAACATTCTTTATTAATTAAATTGCTACAAAGAAGTAAAACTAATGAATCACATTGTGTATGTTGTGAGAAACAAACTAAAACACACAGCAGCCAAGAGGTTAAGCCTGAAGTACATAGTGAAGAAACAAAAACACAAGATGACGTGATATTGCTAATTTATTGTACACAAAACCAACAGACTGCTTTGCAACTGGGGGCGAAAAAAAAAAGGGAGGTCTTTCAGAATTTGACAAGGAAACCGTTTCCAGGCTCCTCCTAAATGATAAATGTGTGGAAAGCGTGTCAACAAGCTCCAAACAAGATGAAAACGAGGAGTGTAACCCAGGGCAGGCATGCATTAAAAAAAAGAAAGCTAAATCCAAGAATGTGGAGACAGCCAGTCAGCAATCCGTGACAAAGACCAAAGATAGTGTGGCTCAAACTGCCTCTGAGATATCGGAGAATAACAACGCTATAATGTACAACATCTGTGACACGAAAAAGAAAGAAACAAATACAACTGTTAAAACAGCATTCAAAAAATCAAAAAATGTTCAAACTGGTACAAACTCTAAAATCACAGGTACAAGACAGTTTATCCGTACCTTAACACTACCCAAAACAGCTGCTGCTGTAGCCCGTACGGCAATTGCTAATAAATATCGAAATGTGACATTACATAAAGCGAGCTAAAGTCGCTCGATTCCAAACACATCTACAGAATACGAGCCTCTAGACAATTTAATTCTTTTGGCCAAACAGAAACAGGATGGTACAAAGAGTGATA
Source organism: Ambystoma mexicanum (assembly GCF_040938575.1). Classification (NCBI taxonomy): domain Eukaryota; kingdom Metazoa; phylum Chordata; class Amphibia; order Caudata; family Ambystomatidae; genus Ambystoma; species Ambystoma mexicanum. Next base: position 674,331,482 of record NC_090931.1, read on the forward strand.
CTATGGAAAATCAAGTTAGCATAACTGGTAACAGCCAATCAAATGTCACACCTAGCATATTGCCGGGTCAGTTAGATGTTGAGTCTATTAACACTGAGAGACTGACAAGGGATGAGCAAGTAGATCACATCGGTGAGGGAGATGAATATCTTGAGCGTGTAAAACAGAATCGGACACAACTTAGCTTAATGAGTGAATGGAAAACGGAATTAGAGCAATCTTTAAAAAGAATTATTGCCCAAGTGAACACGCAAGAGCACACAATAGGAAATGCCATGAGGCGGGAAATACAAACTCCTTTGATGAAAGTTTCCAAGCTATGTAATAGCATGTCACATGATAAAGCAAGTTATGCAACTAAAGCGGGGCTTCGTACTCCAGCCCGTCCACATCCCTTCTGCACATTCGATTTGAACAGACAATCTGTAATGAACATATTTGCAGAGGTCTTGGCTCTTGAAGGGATATGTTCAAGTGATATAGACCAAATAGAATTCCCTCATAGAAATGATCTATCTATAATAAAGTTATGGATGAAATCAAGTTTGGTTAAAAACGCTGTGTGGGAGGCGAGAGACGAACTGTACGAACTGGGTTTTATTTTATTAAATCCAACTTTTTTTGATCAACAACAGCCTCCTAACTTGATAAATCAGTATGTTCCTAAAGCAAATGTGTATCAGAAAGGCCAAAGTCCTAATTCACAGGCAAATGTGGAAAGATTGAATGGGCAAAAATTAGATACCAGAGAATTGAGACCAAATAACAACTGACCAAATAACAACTAACTAGTCCAAAATCAGAAAACTCTTTCGCTAGCATATTGGAACACAAGAGGCTTTAAGCATCTCACTAGTTCCAAAGATATCTTATTGTGGAGTTTTGATATTTTGGCTTTTCAGGAAATATGACTCTCTAGTGCTTCCATCTGGGATAAACATATTGTACTATTGATTCCTGCTATAGTGCCAGTCAGAGGTAGACCCATGGCAGGTTTAATGGTGGCTATTAAAACCTCTCCCAATATGCAAATCGAGCCTTGGTTTTCCCCAAATAGCTTTCTCCAATTGGTAAAAATAAAATTTAAGTCAACTGACATTGGTTTGATAAACATTTATTTTAATCATGCCGCAATATCTGATTCTGACTTTTTTGATGCCTTGGATGAAGTATTAAAATTAACAATACTGGACCCAACTTGTAATCATGTAATTATTACTGGAGATCTGAACTTAACATGCTTACCCCAAGTGGGAAAACCTCTGACTCCTATAGCTAAAATATGGAATGCTTTTATGGTTGAACGCCAGTTCCTAATGATAAATGAATCTAAAAAAGGGGATATGCCAGCACAGAGTACATTTCATAGAGGATCACAAACGGCAACAATCGATTACACTTTCGTCGACAGAGAGCTATTTAATCACATAACTGAATTCCAAATTATAACCCAAGATATAAGTGACCATGACATTCAATCCACAAAATGGGATTGTCTTACAGAAGGTAATACATATGATTCATCCCTTGCTTGTAATCTAATGACAAATTCTGCACAAAATAGTTTCCATTGGACGCCTGTATCTCTACAAACCTTGCATGAAAAATTGAGTCGAATATCAAATAGAAGACGTATATGATGGCTCTACGTTTCTTCCATCATATGTTGAGGAAATGCAAATTTTTAAAACGAAGAAAGACAATCATAATAGAGCAGATTGTAGAACTTTGCATATATTTGACCAGGAAGTAGCTATCTATAAATCCCAATACAGAGCAGAAAAAAGAAATATCATAAAGAGAAAATGGGCCTCATTCCGAGTATGGCGGTAAGGGATAGCGGCCACCGGTAACGAGACCGGTGGCGGTAATCCCTTACCGCCATACTCCGAGTTCCCTCTGCGCCCTCGCCCTTAACGCCTGCTTTGAGCAGGTGTTAAAGTCGAGGGCGCAAAGGGGCCTCCAAGCCAATAACGGTGACCGTAATGAACGGTCACCGTTATTTGCATCTTCCCCATTCCCATTGAGCCCTATGGGGGCTCATTCGGGAATGGGGAAGAGCCTTGGTGAATGGGGAATTACCGCCCCGCAAACCTTGAAATGGGGCGGTGATTCCGCCATCCACCAAGGCGCTGCCGGTCCGGGTACGGCGTCAACCAAGGCGTTAATAGTGCCATTGGTTAGCGCCGTACTCTGAATGAGGCCCACTGTATCAACGAGACTCCGAGGCCATGCTGAGGAGTTTACTAGAGATGAATTCGGCAAAAATATGGTCACACTTAAAATATACCCAAAACAAAACCCAAATGGTGAACCAAATGAATCCAATTCCACACAAGGTATGGGCTGCTTTCTATAATTCTTTGTATGCTGATACAATGACTACTAGGTGCCAGAACTCTCTTGAATGTAGCAAATTGGAAAATCTTGTATTTGACATTGGTGACATTTTACTATTCATCTCGAAATTGTCCTCTTCTCGTGCTCCGGGACCTGATGGACTCTCCAATTTCATGATAAAGAAAAATCCTACTGCATGGGCACAAATTCTAACTACTATTTTCAAGCAAATTGTATTGACCCAGCGTATCCCTTATTCTTGGAGGAAATCCATTACCATACCCATTCATAAAAAGGGGGATAATCAAAACCCGAGAAACTACAGACCAATATCTCTTTTGGATATACCAAGCAAAATTTTTGCACGTTTACTATTAAGAGATATTAATAAGTGGTTAAATGGCGCAGGCATTGGAGACCCAAATCAAACTGGCTTTATGCCAGGAATGGGGACTGCAGTTAATCTTCATATGCTGGAAGTCATAAAGAAACAAGAACATCAGAAAGGCAACATAGTTTATATGGCCTTTATTGACTTCCAGGCTGCCTTTGACACAGTGTGCAGGAAACTTCTAATCAACAAACTAAAAGAAGCGAAGTGTCCTGATTATCTAATATTTTGGATAAATGAATTACATTCACAAACAGTTCAAATTAGATTGGCCCTAGATGGCTGTCAGATCCCATTGAAACCTTACGTGGGCTAAAACAAGGGTGTATATTGGCAAGTACTTTGTTTAATTTTTTCATGTCGGCTGTACAGAAAGACTTTATGAACATCATATCTGATGCTCCCCGTCTGGCTGGGAGGTCATGCAGTCCCATGGTTGTTCTACGCTGACGACTTAGTGTTGCTAGGTAAGACGCCAGGGGGCCTACAAGCTCTCTTATGATTAAGTAATTATGCTGATGAAAATTTACTAAAAATCAATCAAGAAAAGTGTAAAATCATGATGCTAGAGCTCAAAAGAAAGAAAATCTCTAGAAATAGAGAGTGGAAAATCCAAAGTGTAATTATAAATATTGTCAGTGAATATAAATATCCAGGAATAACAATTAGCAATGACCAACAGGATAAACCTTATTACGATGAAATTGAAAATAAAGTTAACACCTTTGTAGCCCAATCAAAAATAATACGGGCTAAATTTGGAAAATTTTCGTTATTACCAGCCATTACATTTTACAAACAAAAAGTTACACCGATGATAACGTATGGGGCAGAAACTAGAGAGATCATTAAAGAGAGTGTATGGCTAAGACTCGAGGGTCGTTTTTGGAAGAAGGTTTGCTGCCTCCCAATGTCAACATCAATGTGCCTACTACGGCACGAAATGGGGCTAGTTTCCTTATATGCAATGTATTCTTGGAAAGTTTTGTCATTGTATCGAAAATATTTAATAGCAGTGAGTGAAAATGGAATAATGGGTAGACATAGTTGGAATCAATGAATCCTAACATTTTGAAATGGAGAAAATGGTTAAAAGCATTGATGGAGATGTCTGGCATTGATGACGAACTACTTGTCAGCAATCCTGAGAGAGCAAAAAAGAAACATTACTTATATGATTGGATAAAAACTAGAGATGCATACTTGAAATTGAGAGTGTTTAAACATCAAGCCTTTCCTGATCCCAAATCCAGGTTTTCATATATGCGAATAAGGCTGAACATTTGCCTAACGAATCAAGTACAATTCAGGAGAAACAACACAGCAAATGCCAACTGTAGATTCTGTTGTGTTCCATCAGTGATAGAGACACTAAAACACTTAATCTGTGAATGTCCAGCTTTGATACGGCAAAGATGTCAAATGTTTAAACATCTATTTGAGGGCTATTCATTGTTGAGTGAGGAAAGCTTATGGAATATTTTGTATAACAGTCAATCTGTTAAAATGAATATTGCGAGTCTTTTGTTTGTTGAATCATTAAGCCTGTCAAAAACAAACTAATATCATTGATCCCAAAACGATAAAATTCAGCAAATAGTTGTTCCTAAAAAGATTACTGTTTTTATGTAATGAAATGTATGTGTTAATGGTTATCTTTTTAAATTTTATGTATTTAATGTAAATATTTTACTGTTTTTCTTTTTTTATTGTATATTGTCACTTTTGAAAGGCTGTATTTTACAGCTATATCAAAATAAAAAAAAAATGTTTTTAAAAAGAAAGAGGCTGTTGCAATAGTCCAGCCTAGAGAGAACCAGACTCTGGAGACAGTGAGCTTCTGGGGGAAGGGAAGGAAGGGAAGAATACCTTTGAGAGGGTGCAGCTGGTAGTGTGACTTCAGATGTGAGGAGAGAAAGAGAGTGTGGAGTCGAAGATGACCCTGAGGTGTTTGACCTTGCAGGTGGGAGCAGGAAGAGAGCCAAGAGAGGCCGGCCAGAGAGCTATAGGAAAGGAGGGAGTGGGTGTGCCGATGAGGAGAATCTCAGTCTTACTGGCATTAAGGCAGAGGTCATTGGCGGCACACCACTCCTGGGTAGCAGACAGTCAGAGATGAGGGACGGAGAAGAGGTGGCCAAAGGTAGCCTGAAAATTAGCTGAGTGTCATCCGCATAGCACTGAAAGTTCGGGCAGAGAGCAGCAATGCGGTGGGCAAGGAGTGCCAGGTATTGGTTGAACAGCCAGGGAGAGAGGTTAGACCCCTAGGGGACACCACAGGTAGAGAAAAAGATAGCAAAGAGGAAGGACCCAAGTTGGACCTGGGAGTGTTGGTGAGAGAGGAAGGAAGTCAGCCACACCACGGCCTGACCAGTGATACCTAGGTTATCACAGAGACAATTAAGCAGGATGGCATGGCTGACGGTGTCAACGGCTGAAGAGAGATCAAGCAAGATGAGGATGCCAGAATAAGGAAGAGGCAATAGTTAAGCAAGATAACAACAAGCATTGCCTGAGCCAACCAGAAGCAAGTGTAAGAAAGAAACTGTATCAGCAGTTTGTTGATGTGAAAGTGGGAACACAGAAGTGGCAGGAGAGGGGCCCTCCTGGTATGACATGTTCAGGAGGAGAGGAGCATCACCTGCATTGCCTGTGGCAAAGCCAAGAGTGGAACAAATAGCACCAATGTGTAATATGTTTTCCTAAAAGAAGGTGTGAATGTCGATATGTTTAAAAGTTAAAGACTTTCTTCAAGATTTGAAGTAGACCTTACCACAGAGTACTTGGTAGTGGTGTTGGGACCTTTTGAGTATACCAGAATAGGGACCTTTAGCCCAGTAGTCCTGGCAGGTTAGTGTACCAGGAAAAATCATTGAAGTACTGCATTGTAGTTAAAGGAGTTGCGAAGAAGAAGTGGCAAAGCCACTAAAGTGTTTCATGAATTGTTGTGGAATCCTCCTGACAAACTGTTGTTTATACAGAAGAATTGTAAAAGTGTTTGTGTTGAACTTTTGTTACAACTGGAAAAACAAAGACTTGTCTAATTGAACTATTGGTTAAAACTCAATTGGAAGACTTTTGGAGCCAGAAGAACTTTAGCTTCAGGACTAGGTTACAAAACAGAACTTTCCTATTTTGAGCTTGTGACTGAAAGTTCTGCTTTGAATCTGTGCCAGGGGAGCTAACCCAGGTTGCAAGGAATATACAGTTATCAGGATTTTGCTGGATCTAACTTTTATTTTTGTTATCTTTGAATTGCCATATATTCCCTTTAGGAGTTTGATGTATGTATAAGTTTGACGGACGGATTCCTTTTGTTAAGAGTGTTTCCTTTTAGTCTATTTTGATAGGTGAGGAAATCCTCTTCAGGGTAGGGATAGTGAGTCGTTTGTCAAACCCTTTTGAGTTAATAAAATGACATCTTATGAAAAACCTTTACAAGTCTCACATTTCTGACCCCCTCACAGCTATGTGTTTCTGGAAGGACAGGCTGCTGTCAATGGTGAAGCCTAAAGTTTTTGCTGAGTCTGAGAGTTGTGGATCAAATCCTTCTAGGCGCATAGCATTGAGTCTTTTTTGGACAAGTTGTTTTTAATTGTGTAGAACAATGAGGACAAATTCAGTCTTAGATGTGCTTAGTTTGAAGGAGGCAGTCGGCATCCAGGACTGAATGATGGCTAGGTAATCGCGGAGCCGAATTATGTCCTGTGCGCTATTTACTCTCATGTACAATTGAGTATCGTCCATGACCCATGTTCTCGGTTTTGCAGACTGTAGTACTGGAGATATTGATCAAGGGATCGATTCAACCATTAGGTTTGTCAGTCTGTATGCAGGTGGTACGTAGAATAGAGGACTAGTAGAGCGGATAATGCTTACCCAAAAGCAAGAAGTAAATTGGGGACCCCTGTCTGATATAATCACACAAGGTAGACTGCCTAACTGGAAGGCATGCCATTACATCAAATAGGCTAGTTTGGTCACTGCTGGTAAGTTGGAAATAAATCACCTATTTGTTAAGAGGCTACTGCTATCAAGATGGTGGTATGGGTGTTTTCAATGGGTAGTTTAGCTATGAAATCAAGGCTAAATGTATGCGGTTGGCATGAGGAACAGGCTGGGGATTTAATAACCACATCGCTTTGCCAGGGTGTATCTTAAACCACGAGCAAACAGTGGTCTACACATATGTGGAGATATCCTTTTCCATGCCAGGCCATCAACACCATCTACGCAGGATAGATAAGGTTTTCCAGTTTTCCCAGATGACAGGCTATTTTACTATCATCACACAAGGTTAGGGCCAGCAGTTGCAGAAAATGGATTTGAACATTGTGCTGAGCCGAAGGCCAATACATTTTGATGGTAGTGTTGATCAAGGAGAAAATGAACATGCGTACGGTTGTGTTCCTTACATTCTGCTGAAGCATCAATCCAAGACCTCTCTTAAGCTTCATACCTCTTTAGCTCTGCTTTTCAGAGGGCGTCCTTTCAGGCCTTCCGTGGATTTCAAGTCAGGAAACAGAGAAGCGAGATCAGCTGCAGCCCAATCCAGGAAGTGTCAGAGGACAACCAACATGTTATTTAATGCAAGTTTCTCAGTGAAACCCAACATTTAATTGAACGTTTCAGCCCACTCCAGAATGTATGCTTTCCTGGAGATCTAGATACCAATCATGAGGGATGCCTGTTTCCAATATGTGATCAGCAAGGGCCAGTGTCCCCTTCTGCCCCTGTCCATCCATTCTCTCCTCCAACTGTTTGCTTGATCTCTGGGGAGCTTATGGCATAACTTCAGAAACCTCTGGACATGAGGGCCATAGATACTGCCCCTCATGCAGAGGACTTGCATTAGAAGGAGAAAGAAGGATCAGGCTGTTTTTGCACAATTCATGCTCAACCTATCTCCTCTAGTGGAACGGTCCAAAATGTTCAGCGCAGCACTGGTCCCAAGCTAAGGACTGGCTCTTGCTAGTGGACCTTCGGGGTGCCTATATGCAGATTGGTAATTAGCCACCATCCCCCCATGTCTTCATTTGCTTTGTGGCTGTGACATACACTACCAATTTTGAGTCCTTCCGTTTGACTTTAATGTTTCTCAAAGGGATGAGGGTGGGAGCTGCCTCTCACTTTCTGACTGGATGAAGTCCAGGTACACCCATATCTTGGTGACTGGTTGATTCGTACCCCCAGCCTGAAGGAAGCCCTGCCATCTCTTCTACATAGGTCCTTCTACTTGGGTCTTTTTATCAACTGGGAGAAATAGGTTCTCATTCCCTAACTACTGCATCAATAAATCTGTGACCGTGTTTATTCTCTGATGAAGTGCATCCGGTATGTTGTGTTTGGCTGGCAATCTCCTAGAGCAACATGATTCCACCCCTGCTCTTCCAGAAAGCCTTGGAGCATATATATTGTCCTGTATTACTCATCCCATATAGACTTTGCATGCGGCAGACTCCACTCCATCTGGCCCAACAATAGAAGCTAGAAGTTCAACCACAGTATGTATTATTTTCAGTCATACAAAGCATGCAGAGGCCTTGGGTGAAGCCCATGGGTCCCATACCAATGAGCTAATCCCTCTTGGGGTGGGGACTGTAAGGAAGGCATGGTATCAAACAGTGAAGACAAACTCAAGCGATCTCAGTTCAAGGGGGTTTATTTTACTTCAGTGGGTTGGTTGAACGCCTATCTAACCTAAATCTAAGGCTGGGAGCAGGCTACGACCATCAAATAATTATAATGCAGTTCAAGTCGAGTCTCTGTCAAAATGAAAGGGCCTACACTAATAAACCTAGTTCCAGTCCTTACTTCTAAATACAAAAGGGTGTGAAACAATATGTATGCAACAAAGAAAAGTGTTCAAGAAATAATGTTAGGATGGTTGAGCAGTTGGCTTCCCTTACCCATGTTTTTAGCACAGGGCAAGGCGGCACGTTCGAGTTTCACACACACTCTGGCTTCTCTGCCACGAGGACACAGTTCAAAGCATAGGCATCAGGGCCTTCTGCCAAAGTCTCTTTTAAAATAACTGTCTCTTACTGCCTGAGGGCTTGTCGTAACAAACAAATATCAAAGTTCCATTTCTATTAGGATCTTCACATGCACAAGTTCTCGCTTACAGTATTTATCATAGGTATCCCTCCTTCAGGCTTGGACCCCTTTGTACCTCAATGTTTACTCAGACTTTCAATCTTTTGGCTTTCGTGTCTCTTGGCGGGATGCCAAACAGAGACTCGTTTGAGCACACTCACTGTATGGACCACTCTGTTTACCGTATTGTATCTTTCCTTCTTAAGTTCAAACATTAATCCGCAGTTTAGATTTACTCACATCTTTCGTCACATGCATTTAACAATGTTTGTTCCAGCACTCGTTATACAATGTTGCCGCTTGCAACCTTAACTTCAGCACAGACCGGTCTTGCATCGGTCGCCCAAACTCACCGGCTGTTTTGATCTCTCTAAGGCTTCTTTGTTCTTGGAGCCAAGTACGATAACCCGGCGGCTGCCGCTCTGCCCCACCTTCGTTGGTTACGCAGGAGGGCCTTCGGTATCTCCGACACACAATGCAGGAGTCTTCAGTCTGGTTTCCTGGCTTTATACTTTCTGTTTCGAAGGTTTCTGGAAAGCAACGGTTTCCTGCCGAAAAGGTCAATGGTATTTCCTTCCTTGCAAACCCTTCTTGGTTTCCCCTCTTTCTCCCCTTGTTCAGCTGTCGACTCAAAACTACTGTTCCTTTGTGTGCTTTGTCTTGCTCAGAGTGTGCTCACGTGTTCTGCCTTTTATCTGTGTGGGGCAGTTTAATGGAGGTCACGGGTGAGTGATTTTCAGTAATTGCCTGACTTTGCCTGACCATAGTAGTGGGACATGTCAGGTACACTGCTCGGGTGTCAGTCTGTTTTCTTCCAGAGCAGGCTGTCTGTGTGGAAGTGTTTGGGAAGGGAAAGAGGGCGGGGGGGGGGGGGGTTCCCACGTATCCTACCTGGTAGGATGGGGTAAATGCGTTACAGGAGAAGGGATACCGCTTCGCACCATTCAGTGTCCCACTCCCACTCCCCAAAGACCCCTCTCCCAGGTGATCCTCTCACACGGGTCCACCCCCAGGGTCTGGATCCAAAAGTGATGGTTGTGCACTGGCCACCTGAGAGAGAGATTCCCAGGGAAAAGCGGGTGAAACACCTTCTGGTTCTCACAGGACAAATTTGGACGATTTAAAAGTTCACAATTTGTGGAGACCACGAAAGCGGACACATCATATCAACCTTTTGGAACTCAGCTCATATTGTGTGGGTCTTGCATCCCACCTTACAAAACCCTAAAGTCCTAGTGCTCATGGACAACACTACTGCAGTGTTATTTGTGAACAACAGGGCAAAACCAAAACTAAACTAAGTTACGGATGGCTTTCGTAGGATGGGTATGCTTCATGGTTTGTCATGAAGTATGAGCTTTGACCAAAGTCCTTGCACAAAGTCTGTTGCTTCTCTTAGCCATCTGGGGTCCTCCCTGATATTCCCAAATTTAGGCTTTGTGGCTACCTGCACCCTTCTTCTCCACTCCACAAATAGCCTGAAACCTTCTTCTCGCTTGTCTCTTAATGGGTCCCTTTTAATCTGTTGTCAGATGTTTGTTTATTAAGTTTATATAGCGCTTTAATCCAAAGCACTATGATCAGATCTATGTGTTTGATTGAATTGCAGCTGTTTGAATATTTAAAATAATATTTGTATTTACTGCATAGATAGATGGTGGGTTGGGGGTCAGGCAACATAGAAAGGGTAGAAGTAAGGGGGTAAAAGATTTAGTAAAAACAAAGACTCCAACAGTTGAAATGTGACCAAAACACATAGATCCAGCTGCACCCGTCTTCTTTCTCTCTTCACATACTGGTCCTCGCCTCCTCATGAGTTTGTTGGAGGCCACAGTTGTTCTCCAGTTGAGGCATCCATTACAGTTGCACGCCCGGAAAAGGTGGTGGGCTGAGAAGGTGACCACACACACTAATCCTGCCTCACAGGTGGGATATCCGCAACCCTAGGACTCGCCATCTGTACTGTCTTTCCTCATCGCACACTCTTCTGGGCCCTCTCTCCATCTCCAGCTCTCTCCTATTAGTAAATTCACAAATTCCTCATCCTTGTCTTCTATCACATTTTCCTTTCGTATCCACCTCTCAACCACTGCTCCTCTCCTTCTTTCCTTCTCTACTTCTTTGCCCTTCCAGGAACCATATTCTTCACCCTTTAGGATACCTCCTCCACATAAAACACTCCATTTGGTTCACTGTCAAACCCTCCTTGGTTAACCTTCTGTCTGCCAAGAATCAATATCCAGTGACTTATTGTTGTCCTCGACTTAACCCCTTTTACCTCTGTCCAAATTGTGCCATCAACTAACCATGTTATCCGTCAGACTCACTCCTTCCTGGCATTCGTTTCTTCTTTTCACACCCTGATTTCCAGGATCTTCTAGTTCCAGACGTGTACTTCCTGTCACTTCCTGATAGACACCCCCATCCACCTCCTGATGTTCTTCAGTCCCCTTCTTGATGTTCTCTATGCCCCCTTTCTCATACTTCACTGTCTCCCTCTGATAACCAACTATGTGCAGCTATGTACGTTCACTCCCTACCACTGCCAAAATCAACTTATTCCCCCTTGGGGTTGGTTTGTCTCAATTCTCCTCCTGAAAATCACTCCCTCTTAGCCTCTCAAAACCCCCTGTGTCCTACTGATTTCTCCCTCTTTCACCTCCGTCCTGATAGTCTCCTTTCACCTCTTGATACTCACTTCCTCTTTAACCCCCAACCTGATATTCTCCATCATTGGCGACCACTCTCACCCAACTTGCCTCTTGCTCCAGCTCTCTTGGCTCCTTGGTTTAGTCTCCTGAGTTTCTCTTCCAGTTCCCAGGTTCCAGTACTGCCAGCCTCCTGGACCTCTCTACCACTCTCCTGGCTTTTGCTCAATCTCTTAGTCTCCTCCAACCCAATTCATGTCCCCACTCTCTGGTCTCTAGCTCCAAAGACTTACACTGCCAGGCTGAGACTGTGGGCTTTTATAGTGCTTTGGCCTTGCCTTCCAACAGCTCTCTGGTAAAAAAGGGGACATTGGTGTGTTATCCTGGTTGAATAGAGCTTACAGCCCTGATATGGGACTTGGGGCTGGCATGCCCCTCCCCTTCATCAGTCTCTGCCTGCTTCACCCTGGCCCTTCTTTCCATCCTCTGTCTCAGGTAAGGGAACTCCACTGTGTCTCTTTATATAGTGTGTGTAGGAATTTTGCATTGTAGGCCACAACCCTGCGGATGGCTTCCAGTTATGATATGGGACTTGGGACTATCTAGTCCCTCCTCTTGGGCGGTCCTGTTTGGTTAATCCGCCCTGCCCTTGACCCCGGAGTAGACTGCCTTAACTTATCTGCTCTTAACTATGAGACTGGAGGCCTTGTGCGATAAATGGCTGGCTGTTGAGTTTCTCATCCTAATTCGTGTCCCCCTCTTTCCCTCTGTAGATTTATATGGAATTTTTGCACCCATCTGAGGGGAGTCGAACTTGCAGACTCTAACCATTTCTACAGGACTGCTTTGTGGCTCTTCCTTTAAAGATGAAGGACTGTCTCGGATGGCAGTTGTACTGCCCCCTTCCCTGAGATGGGGACTAAGTGGGGATGAACTGGGGTAATACCCATACTACCCACGGGCCTAGCATCTGCTAGTTTGGGTAGGCACCTGACGCCCTTGGTCACCCGACTGGTGGTCCCCAAAGCATGACTTTGTCACATTACCCATCAGCTTGAAAAATGGGTGGACTTGCTAATGGTATCGGCCGAACTCATTGCGGCCGTGTACCCGCATTTGTTTTCACTACCATATTTTTTGCTGCATTTTTATGAGGGGGTGTGCAGGTTTACGGAATGTTTACAAATATTTAACGCTAGGGGAAAGGGTGGGGGTGGTGAAGAAGAGGGGTCATTTGTATCTGATCTGACCAAATCCGTTTTTAAGGGGAATTTCTGTCAGCTGTTATTGGTGCTTTGAGGACTCTTGTTATTTGCTGCAGAAGCCTGTAGTTAGTTAAGAGTCATTTTAATAGTTAACTTCATCTCTACCGACATGTGAAGGAGCCCAACTGTTTGCCCCGTCACTACCCGATGTGCCTCCCAGAGGGTGTAAAGAGCGGAACCCGCAGGCTTGTCACCCTTTCCCCATGCACAGTATTACAGCCTCTGAAGTGTTGCAGATCACTGTTCCCAAAACACATAGATAAGTATCTTCTTGGAATTCTAAACACAAATCTGTACAAGACATTCATACAAACTTATTTTTTCTCCAATATCTGAAATACAACCAGAATGTACTGCATAGATTGTTCCCCATATTAATTCCTCTTCTGCCAATGAAAGAACGCTTTCCGGCCCTCTCTATTTGGGTGAGACTTTGAGACATCACAAACCGCCATTCTGAAGATGCAGCATGCGCAGATGATCACACACACCAGAAGTATTCCAAGATGGCGGCAACGCTATGTGCTGCATTTAAAAAAGTGGAGCGAATGCGTGAGGAAAATCAGCCGATTAATCAGTGCCAAGAAAGCTAACTAGAGGGCTGTTAGAAGAAATGAGAAATAGAAACCAATTAAAATCCCTGAAACAAACCTATAACAGCCCAAGCAAATCCCAAAAGCTGAAACGGGTACGAAAACTCTGGTGGAGGTATTAAAGAAGGGACCAACTTTGCTAAGAGGCTTGGGGAGAAGCTTGGATGTAAGTGACCGTGCTACCAAGCCAGCCATGGATACACGCGGATCCTGCTACCTGGAAAGAGGTAGCCCATGTCTTGGCCAGCCTCCAGTAGTTCTGGATAGGTCTAACCTAGAGTATTGACCTGTGAGACGGCAGACTGTTGGTAAAAGCAGACCTAGGAAATGTTTCTGTGCCAAGCAGATGGAGGCCTGAACGTGAAGTGCTTCCTACAGAGGAGAGACTCGTGGTAGGAGGGTGGCATATTATCTGCCTGAAAAGGACCCCGAATGAGGGGGCATGGGGAAATACCCATTGAGTTGAATGTTGAGAAACCCAAGGTGTGGGAGTGGCATAGTAGGAATGTAGAATAAATTCCAGCTCTAACAAAAACCTCAAATGAATGCTGTGAGTCCTCTACTCTGGGGAGGGACCTCAAGTGAATTTTGTGAAACTCAAGGTCTGGGGAGAGTCTTAGAATCTCTATGAGTATTGTGGGAACCCTAATTTCTTTTGAAGAAGCCAGGTACTTAGGTACAGCCTGGGAGAAGGATCCTGAGAAAGGGAACCTAGAACCTGACACCTGGAAGAGTTTTTCAATGACAATGACTTCAAGGAAGACCTACAAAGGGTGCAGAGCGTGAATAAATCCTGGCAGAGCCTTCCCAGGACAATTTACCCATTTAATTTCTTGGCTTAGGGTTTGACAGTTTGAAGATTAGGATGTGTGAACACTTTTGTTGACGGTAACTTTGAACATTTGTGTTGAGATCTTAAAGGTAGTCGAAAGGCTACAGAACTCATTAAGATTAGGATTTGTAACTTTTTGTTGGCCCATTTCGTTTGGATGTCATTTTTTATAATACAGTATTGCTGAGCAGACAAGGAATTGTAAGTATAGGTTAAGAACTTTAGGATTTCACGCTTGTCTTTGAAGGTGTTGGACACCTGGAGAAAACCCTATTTTGTGTTGACCCTTCACTGACACTGCTTTAGTATCAGGCTTATTTTTTATAGAGATTTCACTAAACCTCATAGGCTTATGGTCTACATCCTTCCCTGAAAAAATACTTAAAAAGCCATCCTTCAAACTATACTCGTTTAGTGTCATGTGTCTTTGTTCGGCCTTACCACACCACCCAGTTTGTGACCTCAATGTTGTGTTGATTTCCGTAATTTATTTTTTAAAACATTTGGTGATTTAATGTTGGTTACGTAGAAGACCACTCATGAGACGCAGATTTCAGACACTCTGTGGTCGTGGACCGTAGGAAGGCCGCTATATAGACACTCAGAAATTACTGTATTTTCTTACACTGTAATCTCAACAATCACAGCAGTTGAGCAACATGGCCCGCTGTACTATTTGAAAGCTGATCCAAACTAATTGCTTGAGAAGTCCTGAGGAAGACCGTAGTAGGTCAAAACACGTGTTGGCTGACATCCACGAATACACGTGATTTTGTTAATCAAGCTGACTCAGATTGAGAGTGATGAATACATGTTTTCCTTTGTAATTATGCTGGAACCCTGGCCTGAGTTCCTGTCCATCACTCTCCTTGCAGCCCGCCGTTACTCAGACAGTTAGAATCAAGAAGGAGAGCTCAGACCCAGGAAAGGACCTCACCTCTTTTTGCATACTACACCTTTTGGTAGGTTAGTTGTAGGCCCTTTGTTTTGAGGATCTGTTTATTTTTTGCGTGGCCAGGGTGATCTGTGAAAGGTACAGTGAGCTAAAGTGTGGCTGCAGACTCTAGAGTGGGTACCTTCCCAATGAACAGGCCATTGTTGCTGTGTTCGTTCTCATAGAGGAGCGCCTGTGACTAATTTTTGATCCTCCTGATACACCTTTCTTTTCTATCAAAAATGGCTTCCGAGTTCCACACTGACCAGAAGATAGTTCATCTGCTCTTTTTTTCCTGATCCATCTAATGCAGCCTAAATGACCTAACGCAACCTCGACATCAGCAGAGAACTCAAATTATATTTGCACTGGATTCATCCACCTCTGCAGTTCAGCCAAACACACCCAAGTCCCCCCGCCCTGTTTCCTGCCAGCACCAAGTCAGTCAATTTTGACATTGATTTTGAACTCTCCTTCAGAGCTTGCATCTCCATAAAAAATCAAATGTCCCCCTTCTCTTCCCCAACCTCGCTGATGTCCATGCATGCTTTCTAGCCTCGCTGAAAGAAATCCAGCATTCCACAGCCCTTCTCATTCAAGATACAAAGGAATTCAACCATATCGCACCCATCCGCAAGGATTTACAATGGCATCTACTACAGTCCCAAATCAGCTTCAAGATAGCCTGCCTCACTTAAGGTTGTGATGAGCAACGTTCCGTCCTACCTGGCTGATGCACCTGTTATTTCTGTTGGGCAGCCCAGCACAAGAAGCCTTAACATCGCCAGGCTGAAAAACTGCAAGAGCAAATTAAGAAAAAAGCATTCTCTTTGTGCTAGGCACCTTAATCCTAATAACATCCAGTTTCACACCGTGACAGCTACCTCCCTCTTGCACCTCAGCAAGAGAGTGAAAACTCTACCTTTAAAAGAGCATCAGCACTAATCTGTGACTCTTCCGGCAGGTATCCCAGTCTAGAGTCCATTCACCCTCAGTGGGCTATTGAGCATCCTGTCATACATACTCTACTTTCCAGATAAATTTGCATCATAGAAAATTCCTTACATACATAGAAAAACAAACTCTTAGGTATTGAATTCATATTATATATTATATATTCTGTTATGCTTTCATGTCTCTAAAGGAAATTCTTTATTTGAATTTGACATCCAAGCAGGTTATTCATTGAACGAATAGAAATGTTCACTAGTATTTGAAATAGACAAATGTCAAGGAAAATAATATGTACATCTACTGTTTATTTAGTGCAGCTTTTTTAAATCTATTTCCTGTGGTAGCTTATACATCAGTAAATATTTCACTTCATTCATTTGGTAGAACATGCAGTGGAAAAAAGAGTATTCACTTGCTGGACTAACATGTTTGCTGCTAATTCCGGCAGGATACCGGAAAACTGTATTACCGTTCCTGCCACCTGATATCCCAGTATTATTGGGATATTATGGGCAGTGGGAACACCGGTAAATCCCCATTCCATGGCTGCATGCGGGGGATTGCCGGCATTTCCGGCACTGCTAATAACAGTGCCAGAAATACCGGCGGCTGTTTGCTGGTGTGGGCCTGATTTACCTCCAGCTCTTGGCTGGCGCTAGATCTGTGACCCCCACCAGAAAACCTGTAGTTTGGTGGTCTGGAAAAGTGCTGTTATACGGAAATAACAGGACTTTTTTACCAGACCGCCAAACTTGTAACACACTTGTGTCTCAACGTTTTAACCACGGATATGAACTCCTGATTGAAAGATGCGTGGGTGCTTCTCCTGAAGGAGAAATAGGATCACCACACTCCTGACAAGCAACTGAAAAAGAAACATCCCAGCCTTTTTGAATGCAACATTTAAAACATAACCTATTACGGCCCAATTGGTTTCTTCACTGATGTTTTCATGAGCCTCTATGATTAGGGCATGTTTTAAAATTGCACCAACCAAATTAATTTCAACAGTCAAGGTGTGGGTTGGTTTCTTGCTCTCTTTTGTACATACTGTTATTTGATGGGTTTTTTTCGGAAGAAACGCCACTCTTTCTGGACGAGGCATTTCAAATCCACGTTAAGCCATTATGAGACGATTTTATCAACTGGAAATCTATTAGCTGTGTGCTTATGTGTGAAAACTATTAACTGGTGCGAATGAGCTCTACTATTGCTGCTATGAGTGTAGTAAACATGCTTAGCATTTACTGCGGCACATAATGATAATTTGAAGAGTTTGGCTTGTTTTGACTATACATTTATTTGTCGTTACTTATTGGATGGTGAGCATGCTTTAGCGTAGGAAGTTGATACTTTTGACATTGTGTCTTTGAGATGCTAGGCCAAATGCTGACCTGTTTGACCACCCTCCATCCATCCCTTATCCAGTGAATGATACAATGACACATCAGTGTGGCTGATGGCTGTCTGGGTGGGTGATGGAAGAAATTAATTGACAGTCACAGATGACTCTAATTGCAAGACATTGGTTGTTTCAGACATCTAACCCCGGTATTTAGCACCGTGAAAAAGTGGTAAAACATTATGTTCTTAGATTGACTTGGTTGTTTCGGACATCTAACCCCGGTATTTACCACCGTGACAAAGTGGTAAAATATTATGTTCTTAGATTTACTTTTCTTATACCTTCTAGAACCTTCAGACGAAAGTGAGAGTGATGGGAACTTGCATACGGTAGCAATGGCCGCTATTTCTGGCAATGGGAATGGCTATGTCCTGCATTCACAAACACCTCTTGCGCTGGCATGCAAGACATCCCCCAGGTAAGGCAATCATCCAAGTGTAGCTTATCAGACGGTGGCATAAGTGATTTTCCTAAAAGGCTTTTTTTATGTTCTCTTTTGGTGTATACCGCTGCAGCAATTTGTTTTCAATGATTTTTGTTTAGGTCTTTCATTATTAAGAGACATTAATTGCTGAAGTGTAAAACTCAATCATTCTCAAACCATATTCATTTTCTTACTGGATTGCAGGTTACCAAATTGACCAGCTCCACAAAGTTCAGTAGGCGCTGACCTACTGGAGGGTGTGATGGTTAGTAGGAGAAAATAACAAAATAGCTCAAAGTTCAAACAAAAGCTCTAATAAATTAAGAAGTGGTCTACCAGATTAAATGGGAGATTTAAACATGTTCAACGTGCTGGTGAGACCGTGGAATTGACCCAGTAAATGCTCTCTGATCGGGTAGTGAGAAAATCCAGTCAAGTTGCTTGTCTTTTTGCCGGTTCAAAAAGGGCTTGAGCAGGTTAATCCTGTGTGAAAATTAATGTTTATCATTTGTAAAATACCACACGTTTGCCGGTTGTTACGTGGAATCTTAAATTAGCCCACCCATCAACTCTTTCCTTCCATCTTTCAGCTCCTTCCTTCTCTGCTGTGCTTCTTAGCTGCAATTCCGCAAACTCAGTATGCATTTGGCTGCACTGTGTCACAGATGGCACAAGAATCACTCCAAGCCACAGCGATGGTTAAAGGGTTTTTATTTTTGTCTTTGTGGGGCATGTGGACCTCTCTCTTTCTCTCTCTCTCTCTCTGCTTCTGAATGTTGACTCCAACTGTGCTAGAGATGATGATCTAAATGCTGGCTCTCTAAACTCACTCAGGAACTTCCTAACTTTCCCTATTCTGTCCAGTTGTTAGTGATCTAATGATATTTTAGGAGAGTTCTGTACCACTACGCTGTTTGATACAGGCTCCTCTAATACATTCACCCTCACCTATACCTTTTCTACTCTTTCTTGTCCACTAGACCCCACTCATAAAGAGAGAGAGAGAGAGAGAGAGAGAGAGAGAGAACAAAGGCATACATAGGGGTCTTAGCACCACCCACTTTCTCTGCATGAGCCTGCCGCATAACAAACATGGTGCTCCGGAAAGGCCAATGTTTATGTTTGTGTTCCAGTACCTGGATTTCTGGGGATTCCTGGTAAGTTTGTTCTTAGGCAATACAACAACATGGTTTCATGGCGTACTCGCGCTTTATTTAGGAAATCTTAGGTTATGATTGACGCGAACTGTACACTGTTGCCTGTTGGAAGCATGAAGAGGAATCTTTATTCCTGAAATATGTTGTCCTAGAACCGGACCACATATCTGGCTGTCGTATCTTCCGACCATGTCACAGACTGCCACTTAGAGTGGTAGTCCATCAACATGAATACAAACCTACATTCAGGGGTCATAGCTGTTAAGGGACCAATAAATGTCCAAAGCCTTTTTCACCTGTCGAGCTTGGAATTTGAAGTGGGTGTAACAGTGGCTAGATGTTAATGTGGGATTTGCCACTCTGTGCAAGGCAGGCAGTGCTTGGCTGCTGTCTCCATTTCATAGTCTACTCACTTGCATCAGTAGGGTGGATTCCTCGATACTAATTGGTGGATCCTCAGCCGTTTAACGTCCTTGGTGCATTCCTGCTGCCACGTAAACTGATCAGTGATTGCTCCAACAGTCACCTGTGAGATGGCAGCCCACGCGTCTTCTTCTCCCTCTGCCTATTTCACCTCCCACTTCAGTAGGACACAGCTATCTGTTACAACATTCTGTGGGTCTGGAGTGTAGTCTATATATTAAAATTGTATTATGGCAGGAACAATGCCAATTTTTGGATCCTGGGAGAGATAACGGAGGGGATGCCCTAGAGAAAAAAAGTGTGATGTGCTCTATAGCCCATCGGCATGCCGGTGCCTCGTAGTCATTTTAATATGCTCCCTGTAAGATACGAAAGGTGAATGCTACAATCACTTATTGCCCTCAGTGCAGCAGCATAAGGGATGCCCCTGAGCCCTGTGGCAACATGGTCCCCAGAACGGTCTCAGACTTTGGGTATTTAAAAAAAAAAAATACTTCATTAAGCAGGTATAACCAAAACAGGGTTTAAACTATAAAGCCAAGTGTTCAAACGTAAGTGACTTAAAAGTCCAGGCCGGAGTAACAAATCGAAACTTAAGATGCACTTCAGCTATGAAGTAAGAAAGTGCCCAAAGTATTAAAACCCCCAAAGTAAACTCACCTGTCACAACTAATAGGTGAACTTAAAGTTTTCCTGAATCAAATGTTCCAGAAAAGTGAGTTTTCAGAATAGCTAAATCAAATGTTACAATAAATAAAACAAACTTAGGGCCTCATTATAAGTTTGCCGGTCTGGAAAAAAGTACTGGTAATGACATTTGCCGGCACTATTCCAGACTGGTGGGGTTACATGACTTACTGCCAGCCAAGAGCTGGCGGTAACTCAGGCCCCCACCAGCATTAACCAGACGATATTTCCGGCACCTGTATTATCAGGGCTGGAAATACCATCAATCTCCCCCAATGGAGTCCATCCAATGGGACTCCATGGAATGTGGAATTTCTGGTATTTCTGGCGCTTGTAATATCCTGATAATGCTGGGATATCAGGCTGCGGAAAGGATAATACCGTTTGGTATCCCGCCGGAAGTACCGGCGGGATGCCACCAAACCTGGAATGACCCCCTTAGTCCTTCCCATAGGTAGAAAAATGTTGAGGTGAATATATCCAACTTAAAGGACTTCCCAAAAGTAACAAAGTCCATCAATTCAAGGAGGTCTTCTCTTAGGGTCTACTCAAGTAGACAAACCAATATGGCCTCCTACACAAAAACTCAAACTGGGAACTGTAGTTGCCTTCCAGGTGCAATGCCTCTTAGGCGAGGGATCACCTGGGTCCTGTGCTTTGGTTCTTTATCTCAGTCCTTTGATTCATCTCTCTCTCCTCTTTTTTTCAGGAGTCCCATCTTTACCTTCTTTCTCTCTTTGCCCCTCATGTCTTCACAGGACTTGGATTGCTGCCCCTGTTCTCTTCAGGGGATCTTTGCTTTTGCCCTTCTTCTCTCTATAGGGGTCTTGATTTTCCCCTCTCCTCTTCAGTGATGCCACTTCTGTCCTGGCCCCTCTAGCAGGGTCTTAGCAAGGACTGTTGCCTCCTTCCCACTCCAGCGCCTAGTACCCCTGCCAGGCAGTTCTGGGTGAGTATCTTGTGGGGACCACGGCACCACAATTCACACAGCCCAGATGTTTGGAACACCAGAGAGCCTATGAGAGGAACCGAATCCAAATTGCTGGAATCTGTTGTGAGTATGGTGTGGTCACAGGGATTGAACATGCCGAGTGTCGGGGTCAGAGCAATGTCGCTTTTAATTTGGTTGAATACTAATTTGTGTGCATGCAACCAGTTAAACTTCACACGCTTTTTTAGTACTTCACTCATGGGTGTGCACTAAATGCAAAATTCTCGACACATTTCTAATAGTATTCTGCAAGGCCCAGGAAGGCTCAGGGTGTCTTTATCTGGCATAATGGGGGATTTCTTCTACTGCGCTCATGATGTAGTTTTTGAGTGGATACCATGGGCGCTTATGACATGGCCCAAATACGTAGCTTCTGTTATTCTAAACTGTCATGTCTCACGCTTGATTGTGAGACCAGCGTGCTTCGGGGAGTTTAAGACCTGTGCAACTGAAGTATAGTGTTGCAAGTTGTCTTTGGCAAACACTAATATATTGCCTTGGAAACCCCTCTCATTGGTGGTGCCTCCAAACAGTCCCTCCATGGCCCACTGGAATGCTGCCTAGGCTGATGTGAGGCTGAAGGACGTTCGTCTAAATCTGTTGGCTCCAAATGATGTACGTTACATAATTTGAATCATCATTTCGCTGGTTGTCACTATATAGGTTGCTTGGTGAAAAAGTATTTAGCCCCTCTCTAGAAGAGCTAGCATCTCTTGGACTCTGGCGAGGGTGTGCCGATCCATCCAAATCCTTCAGTTGATTGAGCACAGGTCTACACACATTCTTATGGCCCTGTTACGTTTGTAGGGAATCACTATGGGCAATATCCATTCTGCTGGCTCATAGGACATCTAGTTCCTTCTTTAGTTGCATCCTCAACATAAGTAGGATGGGCCTCACGAGGTGTAGATTTAGGGTGGCCCCTTTCTTCAGTATTATTCTATGTTTGTAACGCTCACCTAGCTCCCACGGAGGCGCTGGTCTGGTCTGGGTTGCTGTGGCCTCTTGAAGCGTGATGTGCAGAATTCGGACCACCGATTGAACAGGACCCCCGAATCTTGCTTGTCTGGCCCATAGGAATATCCTTCTGCAGATGAGAAAGGGGATTAACTGTCTGCTGAATAATGTGCTTGCTCCCCCCTTACCCCCTTCGTTCTTCTCTGACTTCCTCCAAAACCCCCGGTTTAAGCTCACCTTATGGTTTGGAAGGATGAACTCTCCATCCTGCTTCTGGTGCAGGGGCGCGCGTTCGTCCAGTTACTTCACTGGTTTTCAGAATGGCGCTGGCAAATCCACTTGACTTTACTGAGCGATACGCCGTAAGTATGAAGATGCAAAAGTTCAAGTGTGAGCCTCCTTTTATGTTGTCTTTTTCTGTCCTATATTTCAGGTGCAGAACAAAGGCGATGCGTTGAGGGGTTAAATTGCCGGGGTAAAATCAGGTGAGTTAGTGATGAGGGTGACCCCTCTAAATGTCTTCATAATTCCCCAGTAATGTCTTTTGTCCTTTCCCCATAGGGGCCGGGGTGCGGTACCTGCCAGAGATGTGGCGCCGACCCGAGATGTGGAATGGTTCACCAAGAATAGCCGGTAAGTAATATGGCTGAAAATTCGGCTTTCCTCTTGTGTTCCCTTGCTCACCTTTTGTCTCTTCTTCCCTCCCTTAGGTGCAGTGCAGAGATGTGGCGACCAGCACTGAGAGCCGCGATGGAGCCGGGCGGCGTCTCGGGAACAGGTGAGTGAAGCGCGGCGCTGCAGCGGGCAACGCGGTGCTTTTAAATGGAAGTCTTCCTTCAGGAATGCTGGCGTGAAGATTCCGGATGCAGGTAAGGTTGAAATAGTTCTTGGTTTTCACCTTTCTCTTCTCTTATTCCCTTACAGGTGTTCCAAGTTCGAGGCGGGCGTGGCTGGAGTCCAGGTGCAGGAGCAGACACGGTGAGCGTTCAGCTGCTGGGATGCAGAACAACGCGAAGTACCTGTGGCTGTCCGGGCGTGGCTTAAATAGCCTTGGAAGAAGTTCCAGGTGAGTATTCTTCCACAGCCCCACCCAAGTAACAAAATAGTTCCTTCAGAAAAATAGTCCCTCCTAAGCCTCTTTTGGCTTGGTTCTTCATGCAGCATGGTCTGCATCAGGTGAGTGTGCAGCATGGTCTGCTTCAGGTAAGTGCACCAAACACTTCCCCTTATGAGCCTGGCGCCTATGGCGCCAGGACTGATGTCCAACATGAGCCTGGTGCCAACGGCGCCAGGACAGAGTCCAAAGAGCCCCTATAAAGGGCCGCTGGGCTTTTACCCGGGGGCGTGATGCCTGCTCCCGGGGGTGCTGGGCCTGGCCTGGTGCTCCGGGGGTAGGCATCATGACAATGTTTAAACCCCTTGAGGCACTCTAGGGTAGGCCAGAACAATTTGTGGAACATATCGCATATGTGTAAGCCACCTGCATTAACGGTTTAGGTGCCTTGGGGTCAGGTCTAACACTCTGTTCTTTCTAATTGTGTCAGCTCAGGAAGGTGGGCTCTCTTCCTGGACACATGCAATTTATAATGTACCCTCTTTCCTTTTAAATTCGATATTGGCCATACAGAACCCAAGGTTGTCTACAGGTAATGCCATATGCCTACGGGGTTGTTTTGTTTCTGCAGATCCCCCAAGGTCACAGCCAAGTGTGAGAAATGTGTTGGTATCGCGCGACCGCAGTCAGCCACCATTTGCACCTTTTCGCCAAAAATGCTCGAATCACACCACAGGCAAGCCACATCTTCCTCATCCACAGTATTATCAGAAGATCGCTAATTTCTTCATTGACTTGGTGTTTCTATATCTAGGTACCTAATGGACCCTGTGCTGGTTTGACACACCCTTGCCATGTGGACCCCTCTCTTGTACTTATAACATGTGACCCTTCTTATCGTAGTACAATTATTGGCCATGTGCTCCGCTCCCGACATGCAAAACATGCATACCTCTTCCTCTCATTTGGCAACCTGTGTTCAGCACTTCCCTGGTGTCGCTGCTTCTGGTGTTCTGGACCATCATAGTGCAAGATTCCTTGGATCTAACTGGCTGATTCCACCCCCCCCCCCCCCCTTTATCGCAGACGGACAATGCTTGACCATGCTGGTGGATTGTTCTAAGGTGAGGGCCTTCACAAAAACAAGCTTTTCCTTCAGCTTTTTGCTGTAACAGCAGCACACTCTTTGGCAATTTAGTCTTTGATTGAGTTCTCATTCAAAGGGCAGAGTCACTGTCTTTAGCTAGGCTGTACATCTCTGCTACATACAATGCTACCTTTTCACTGGTGCCTTGATTGTGTGAAAAAAACAGATCAATGTGCCCCTTGGGCCCACATTGCTTCTCTAGGACATGCTCCTTGATTAATGCCCTGAGCATCACTTGCCCCTTCTTCTATGTGTATCTGGGGGAGGTTTTCAAAGATTCTCTGTCCCTCCACCCGAATATAGTTCAGCAAGATTGTCTACTTGTGTTCAGCATCAAAGTTTTTTCCTCCTATTGCTATAATATGCTTGTCAAACTGGTTTTTCCAATGTGTCCCGGAGATAGCCAGTTCACTTGTAGTGCGTTGGAACACTGGGGGAGGCTGGATGGTAGGTCCCATTGTAGGCAGACTTGGCAAGAGTAGGCTAATATATAATATACTAAAGTACAAAACGGGTAGAAGTCAAGTCAATACATTAAAGACAAAAGCTAATATTCATGCCTCCCATGGGATTGGCTTGGCAACAAAAGTAGCTAAATAAAATACTGTGAGAAACCTGACGGTATTCTCCCAACTACTCCCCCGGGATCTTCCATTCAGGTGGCCAGGGAAGGACCATCACTTTTGGATCCTGACCCTAGCAGTGGCCAAGCAAAGGAGGATGACCTGAGTGGAGTGTCAGAGTGGATTGGGAGGAGAATGCCTAAAGGTGAGACATGGTATTCCCTCTTTCCGCATTATACATCAAAAACCTCTCCCTCAGCTTTTATGGGATATTTCTATTCTCATCCCCATCTCCCCATTCCCCTTTCCAACCTGTACTGGGACGAGGAAGAGGCGACCTAGAGTAAGAGGGATTACCCATAGGCATTACATTGGGAGGCACAGAGAGGCCTACTACATTTCACCACTAGGCTGTCCCACTATTAGAGTCACGCATGGTCAGGCACTTCACCTTAACCATGCAGACCTGACTCCACTTGACCCTAAGGGTATAAAAGATGTGGTTCAGCCAAAGAAAATTAGCGAGCTGGGGTTGCTGGTTGGATCGTGGAAGCCAGTGAGCAGGAGGCTGCAGCAAGAGAAGCCTGGAAGAACCGGAGGTGAACGGGACGCCAAGACGCTCGCCCGGTGTGTCGGAGCGGTTGCAGCGTGGGAGGGAGCTGTCTCTCCAAGGAGCCGGATTGCAAGCTGCTGGCCGTGTCCAGACCAGTGCTCGTTCCCCTGGGACGTGTGTCTGAGGGGCAGGTGGTGAGACCCTGACCTCGACCCACATATCCAAAGGAACGGCTCGCCAGCACTGCGCTACCTGGGTGAGCTTCCTAAAAGAGAGAGAGAGAGAGAGAGAGAGAGAGAGAGAAACTCAGTAGCGTGCAGGCGGCTGGAGTGGGAGCAGAAGCGATGAAAGATGCAAGCAGCACGATAAGGGGAAAGTAGAAAGAAAGCGAGGAAAAGCAAAGAGAAAGTGCGCAAGCGACACGAAAACAGAAAAAGACAGAAGGATTGAATTTAAAAGGAGTGGAAAGCAAAGGGTGCGAGCGACCCGAAAGAAGGAAAAAGGTTACAAGCAGGAAAGTGGGTACGAGCGACACCAAAGCAGAAAAGGAAAGTGGAAAGAAGGTGCAGGTGTGCACAGCAAAGTGGAAAGAAAGGTGGAAAAGAAACAAGAACAGAGTGGAAAAAGTACCAGAGGGAAAAGGTGCAAGAAGAAAGGTACAAAGTGTAAAGAGAGAGGTCAGAAGTCAGAGTGGTTGCGCCTGGGAGGAGCTGAAGCCTGGCGTTTTTGCAAAGTCTGTGATACTTCCCCATGAAAGAACTGTGTATTGAAAAGTACATCCTGACAAAGTGAACTCTTGTTTCAGGCCCAAGGGGCCTAGTCCTGGGTAAGGGAACCTTGAGTCCCACAGAGACATTTAGAACTTTGCAGAAGATGCCTAGACTTGGAGAAGGGAACTCTGAGAGGCCTAACGGGAACTGTGTCTTTTTGTTTGGAACTGGAAGGATCGAGGCTTGGGAAAGGGACCCCCAAGAGACCCAGAGACAAGGTGAACTTTATTGACCTGCTGCAAGAGCCCTACGTGGAAGGTTCCGAGGGCAATGCTTTTGAGTTGAACCATTTTTTTGAAACTGGCAGAACTACATCTGATGGTAACGCTACCTGAAACCAGTCTTGGTTTGGATTTTTTTTTTGAGCCACCATTTTTCTTTAAGAAGACCCCAGATCACATTTTGTCTAAGAGTGAGGGAAAGCATACGTTTTGACATAGACAGACCTTGGTTTTCGACTTACGGATATCGATGGCCCTTAGAATAACCCCCTTAGAGTTAGGGCCGCAAAGTTAGGGCCAGTTAGGCATTACACCAACCCAACAAAGTTTTGCAATAAAGGTTTTGAAACTGTTACTTTTGAGTGTGCGTCTATCGATACCATGCCTGTCTCACAATAACCAGTGCAACAAACTAATACAATAAATTAACACAAAAGACTAAAATAAGATAAAACAACTACTCACAGCTATTGTTTGTGTGTAAAACGTGTGCAGGGTGCTCGTGCTGGCAATGTGGGCTTATAGTCCAGTCGTCGTTTGTCTCACACCTGTTGTACCTTCCTTCCTCCATTTTTGCTGTGGGAGCCGGCTTCTGCTTGGACTGCCAGAGCATTCCCTCGCCATCGTTTCTGTGTCACCAGCAAAAGCTTCTGCACATTGTGCAGAGCACTGTGGGGCACAGTAGTCGGTGTCATAGTTACCGGGCAGTGACAAGCTACATAGTGCATGCAAAGCATTGTGGGTACCCCAACCCTTACCGAACATAGACTCGGTGGCCGCGGTTAAGTGGGTCTCCTGAAGAAAAGCCACCCCCACCCTATGTCGCTCCAAGTAGTGTAGAACTTTCCGACATTTGGGCCAACTATTCAGGCCCCTGACGTTCCAAGTCATACAGTTCAGCGTCGCCATTTGAGAACATTAGAACCCTACTAACCCACCTCCACGCAGCCCCCCAGGCACCCCAACCACCCATGTGTACCACCAACCCCCCCAGCGCCCCCCATCCTCCCCCATTCTACCTGCAACCCCCCAACCTGCCGGTGACTCCCCCCCAACCCAATCCCACCACTCCATTAACCCCACTGACAACTCCAAATCCCCACCCACCATGCCGAAGACCCCAACATTCCGGCTCCCCTACCCCTATCAAATTAAACCCACCCAGCTTTCGCAACGGGAGCAGCCAGGAGCCCGACCCTCCCCGCACCCCACCAAGGTAAGTACCTCCACGCTCAGAGGAAGCCCCCAATGACACAAGTAACTTCTACAACAGGAGATCGTACTCTGTCCGAGCCCATTCAATGACCATCTACCCGCGGCCTAGGTGACTGCGGCAACATGTCGAGGAAAGTGGATGCCTCCTCTGGAGTTTGAAAAAAAAACGATTTGCCCTCATGCACCACCCATAATTTAGCCGGAAACAGCATGGCGTATTTCAGGCCCCTTACCCTCATCCTCTTCTTGACGTCGATAAAGGTTTTTCTGGCCGCCTGCACCTTATCTGAGAAGTCCGGGAATAGTCTGATAGCGTCACCTTTGTACGACAAGGCGCCTTTCTCCCTAGCCTTCCTAAGTGCCGTGTCCCTGTCCCGATAGTTCAGTAACCGTGCTATCAACGGGCGAGGAGGGGCACCTGGAATCGGTCTCCGTCTACTTGGAATCCTATGAGCCCTTTCGACCAAACACACCGAGGAGAAGCCCTCAGAGCCCAACGTTTCTCGAAGTATGTCCTCCACCAACAACTCCATGTTCCCCTGATTTCCCGACTCCGACAGGCCAACAATACGAATTTTATTCCAACGTGACCGCGACTCCAAATCTTCTTGCTTCTCTCTGAGTTCCTTTAAGGCTCTCCTAACCTCAGACATTTCGCCCGTCACTGTTACCGCCGTTCCCTCCACGCCTGCAAGGCGTCCTTCCGCTTCATCCAGTCGCTCCCCGTGCCGATCCAGGCGGACCTGCATCTGGTCCACCTTGCAAGTCAGAGTGTCCAGCTTACCGTCCAGGGACTGGATTCCCGACTGCAACTGCGTGAGCATGACTTTAATGTCCTGAAAGGCGGTTGCCGGGTCCGGACCCATTTCCGCGGCGTGGGACCCCGCATTTACATTCATTGCAACACAGTCCTTAGGCCGCACGGGCGTCTCAAAATTCAGTTTAGCCTGATTTTTGCCCCCTTTCCCAGACTTAGACATGGCTGGCGCGGTAGGAGTGATCCAGCTCCAGACAGGGTGTCCCGTATGCACAGCAGAGGCGACCAGACCAGACCCCCACACCAGGCCTTAAGGCAAGGGCCCCTCGCGCAGGTGCAACAAAAAAATTAAAAAAATAGTCCTTCCCCCAAAGTCAACCCGCGCACGGGCGCATACACCAGGGGGCGAATATATTCCCAAGAGGCAGCCAGCAGGAGCACTCGGGCGCTGCAGATACGATGGCGCCCCCCAGCTGCAGCCCCCGCCAGCACCACCGCTGATCTCTAATGTAGGGTCCTGTCGCCGGGTGCACTAAAGTCAGGAAGGCTGGGCACCCCACACTCCGAACTGTCGGCACTCCCCACTAGACAGCAGGGCCAAGATCCCACAACACATCTCCACAGGACAGGGATTGGGAGGAACTGCGCAGGCCCTACATTCCTCCTGTCCGCTCACACAGCATCCACATAGACTCTGGAGGCCACCCTGATCTGCCCCCCGAGGGGCCAAGGCACCGAGGGGTCCCACGCCGTCCAATCTATCCCACAGGATGAGCCGCCAGCTGCTGCCTCGCCCTCCCGGCTTGGAGGCCCATATCGCACGGCGTTCAACAGGAGACGGAGGCCGCCGCGGCACTCAGAATGCGTGCCCGTGGCCCACTGCTCTTCGTCCGTCCACCCGCAGCTTTTGCCGGCCCAGCACACCAGGCTCCTGCAGCGATCAGCGGGCACTCCCCCGCCACTCCGCCAGCACCAATGGTCCACGGGGGTGGGGGGGTACCAGGTGGTCACGGGACTACACCTCTGCCGACACCGCTCCAAGGCACCTCACCCCCGAGGGTCCGCCGCACGCCTCCTCCTCCTCCTCCACCTCCGGCAAGCTCGAACCCCGGGGCGCAGCTCCACACAGGTAGGCGCTGTTCACCGGCAACGGGGTCGGAGCACCGCCCCTCCTCCTCCTCACTGCACCAGGCCACAACCGCCGCATCGCAGCCGCCGTTTCCACTCGATTCAGCTCTGCTTTCTGCCCAGAGTCGCCTTCCTCAACTCACAGCACTATCGGGCAGAGACCCCCGCAGGGGGCTTCCTCTTTACACCACGGAGAACGCCGGATTAACAACAGGATGTTCGGGGTGTGAAGGAGCTTCACGGGCTTGCGGGCATCTTGGTCGGGCTCACAAGCGCCCCCCCCCCCCTAGTTCAGTCATTTTTGTTTTAAATATTTTGTCTGTGAATTTGCAGCTTGCATACAGGTTGAACATTCCACTGTTTATCAGGATTTCAGCATACTGTTGTTTGTTTTGAGTTATATACCTTTTTTCACTTCAACATATAAATCCAAGCAAACCATTAAAGTTTTCTCCCTCCTTCTGGGTTCCAAAAGTTTTAATTCTGTTTGGTAGCAAGGATTTAAATTCAGTCCGGTATTCAATAATGAGCTCTTTGCTTATGGTCCATTTTCACTTCCTCTGTAGTTCAGTATTTGTTTGTTTGGCTTTAATTGCATGGTTCATTGTTCGGAGACCTTCGAAAATGTGTTTGTCAGACGCGACCACTCTGCTACAAAGTATTCCCATCTGTTTGCTAATTGACAACGAAAGGGATCGGAGACTTTCAAAAACGTGCTATTCCAATGCACGCGACCACTCTTATACAAAATATACCCATCGGTTTGATCATTAAAAATAGAGTTCACACACCCGAGGACTGGGTTTCTCAATCATCATAAATTCACTGGTCGCTTTTAGGAGTGTGTGCTGCAGATCAGGGCTTCAGTTCCTGCCCCTCAGACATTCCTGGGGTGTTCCTCCACCACACGGGAATGAGCATGTTTTGTAGCGACGATGAAGGTATAAGAAGGAGCTTAAACGAGGGCCCGGCTTCTTGCAAACATTCAGTTCCAGGACCAGGGACTTGCTGAGCCTGCTCTTCGGACTTTGGTTTCCATTCAATGGCCTTTCAGGTATTAGGTATTTAGAAGGTATTTAGTTTTTGAGTTATTTTCATTTGTTGGGACTGTTACTTTGGATGAGCATGCCTACAGGCCTTTTTAGTTGGATTGGCTAAGTGAAGACTAACGACCCCTTGCCGAGTTCCAGTTATCCACTTTCCCAATTCAGGTAAATCACATTCAGTAAGGGGGAGGGAGACTGACATATGTTGTAACATTCATCTTATAGTGTTTGTTGAGTCTTCCAGCACCGACTGTCACATCCCGTCAACACAAAGCACCAAGTCTTTGTTCCATATTGACTACTGCCTAAGAGAGAAGTGAACATCCCATCTCCTATCCTAGAGCCCCCCATACTTGGGGAGGGAAGGGAACTTGAAACTCTGTTTCATTATCAGTGTTCTGTTCGCTTTTATCTCCAAGGAGTACTCGCTACGTGGTTCCTGAGATTCAAGGTCAGTGATCAATTTACTATCTGACAGATTGCAAGACCTTATACTCTCCCAGACCATGCTTGGGTTGTTTACGGAATTGTCACTGGAAGTTGCACAAACTACAAGCAGAGGTAGCCACTTCCCAGCAAGAGAACGCTGTCCTCTACCAAGCTGTTAAAGTTTTACAAGGAAAGATAGACGTCATGATTGATAAAACACCCATAGTCCGTACACCCTGGGCACCCGTTGAAGGAAGCTGTCCTTCTAGCAGACGGAGCACAGAGGGGGATAACTGCTCTGTACTCACTCCTGCCACACTACAACTGGCAGGAATGGGTTCAAACATCCAGTCTCCTTCCATGCCCATGAAGTACAGTGGAGACCCTAGAGAATTCAAGCCCTTCCTGATGCAATGCTGTATACATTTCCAGAACAGGCCTCAGTTGTACCACTCTCATCAGGCTAAGGTCTCTTTTATTCTATTAAATGTAGGGAAGAATGCATTAGCCTGGGTAACCCCTCTAATCGATAACAATGACCCCTTGTTACAAAACTATGATCAATTCCATGAAGCATTCCAATCAATGTTTGATCGTCATTATGCCACGCAGTCAATCAGAAACTAATTGACATACGACAAGGCAGCAAGGACTTATTAGCGTACATCACACAATTTCAGAACCTGGCAGCCCAAACCACTTGGCCTGAGGAATTCCAATTGACTATATTCTATAAAGGATTGAGAGAAGAGTTTAGGGATACCCTCAGACAGATTTGGCCAACCCCCTTCACAGCTCAAGGACTACATCACGCTTGTGATACAAATAGACTGGCGATGGGGTGAAAGGAAGGCTGAGAGGAGGCATACCGAATGGAAATGCAACCCCTTCCGGGAAGACACTCCACTCCCTCCATCAGACAGTGAACCCATGCAACTGGGTAGTACGCGAGGGCCTGTGTCCTCAGCTGAACGGGAAAGAAGAAGGAAAGGGAACCTTTGATATTACTGTGGGGATCCAGCTTATTCAGTTTGGAAATGCCCCAAAATACCTGTCAGAGGTGCGGGAAACAAAATAACTTGTCTATCCGAAGGGCCCAGATGACGAGTCTAAAACGGTTCTCCCATTTAAAGAACAATAACCGTTCCATGACCCAACATTTCATCATTGAAGTCCTACTTAAGGATTCCACACATATATTGGGAGTAATACTTCGCTATGATAGACAGTGGCGTCAATGGGAAGTTCCTTGACCTTAAGTTTACCGAATCACAGAGTATCCCATTACTACCAAAACGGTACAGTAAACCTATTATCTCAGTTGATGGATCAGCATTAACCTCCGGTCCCATTACTCATCAAAACATTCCCTTGCATATGATCTGTTCTACGAGACATAAGGAGACTCTAACCTTTGATGCCATCTCAGCTCTCAATTTTCAGATCATTCTGGGTATTCCATGACTTGTGTTCCACCACCCCCACATCAATTGGAGGCAAAGGGTATTAACATTTCAGGGTGATCACTGTCCTTTCAGTTGTCCACAACCGGTTCAGGGAGCTGAGATACCTCTGTGAGTAGCAGGCACATCAGTCACTGGTCTTCCATTAGAATATCAAGACTTCTACAAGGTTTAAGACCCTACTGAAGCCAATAACTTACCACTGTACCGAGCCTATGATTGTCAGATCAATTTGTAACCTGGAGCAGCTATTCCCTATGGAAGAACTTATGCTCTTACTGAAAAAGAAAACCTGAGCCTTAAAAACTACATAGATGACAACCTAAAGAAGGGATTCATACAGAACTCCACCTCTCCTGCTGGGGCACCCATATTCTTCATACCAAAAAAGGATGACACTGAATTGAGACCTTGTGTGGAATAAGGTCAATTGAATTACGTTACTCTTAAAATCAGTTGGCCTCTCCCATTAATCCAAGTCTTGATTGATCAGGCCCGTCTCAGCAAAGACTACATAAAACTGGACCTCAGGGGCGCATACAATCTTGTTAGAGTAGCCAAGGGAGACTAATGGAAGACCAATTTTCGCACTAAGTTTGGTCATTTCAAGTACTGTGTTATGCCCTTCAGGCTTTGTAATGCCCCAGCAGCATTCCAGTTCTTTCTGAATGACATCCTCCGAAGCATCCTGGACGTATTTGTAGTCATCTACCTATACGACATCCTGGTGTTCTCTCTGTCATTGGTAGAACACATACAACATGTGAAAGCCGTCCTCCCCATATTAAGGAAACACCAATTATATGCAAAGGCGTCCAAGTGTTTGTTCCATCAAAAACAAGTACCATACTTGGGGTACATCCTGTGCCCCAATCAAGTGGAGATGGATCCACGAAAAATAGATGCAGTCCTAGAATGCCCTGTACCGAAGACCACGAAAGAACTTCAGCAATTCCTGGGTTTTGCCAAATTTTATAGGCGATTTATAGCTACATATTCACAGATTTTGCTCCCATTAACAGCACTTCTAAAGAAAGATGAGAAGTTCACCTGGTAAGAATACACTCAAGGCGCTTTCGACAAATTAAAGACTGCGTTCTCCATGGCCACAGCATTGCACCTACCGGATCCCTCTAAAGCCTACATAGTTGAAGCAGACCTCTCCGATCATGCATTTGGCACAGTTTTATCTCAAAATGTCAGACTTACGGTAACTGGAAATATGGTTAAGGCAGAACTCACCTGGGCCATAAAAAGGATACAGGTTGAATTGACCAGTTACCCTGTAGATTCAATATCTTCCTATCAGTGGCACAAATGACGGACTCTGATGGAGATGGTCTTGCTTAAAATGAATTAAGACCTTCCAATTGATGAATCTCCTTCTGGCTGATAAGAGTATTACAGTCAGAGCGATGAATCAATTGAAAGGGCACGAAACACAAAAACACACGCCCAGCTGTATAAGAAAAAGACAACATTCAGTGTCTATCCTCATTTGATGACAACACTATCACGTAATCCCAAAGAACCACTAACCTCTTGGTGTTTTGAGTCAAGCAAAGAGGATCCAGGGTAGATTAGTACAAAGGAACTCCAAAAGAAACAACAACCAGGGAAAGGGAAGTTAGTAAGGAAACTAGTGCCCGCACGACATGTGGGTCGCACTAGGACTGGGTTGGTGCACCCCTGGATAGCGTCCACAAAGTTCAGTGCACATATGGAAAGACCAAAAATAAATGAAGTAACCCAAAGTTCAAGGTAGTGATGACGGAACTCTGTAATCTGCTCTGGAGATTATAAATCCAACGCCCTTGGGAAGTGCGTATAGGCAATTAGTTCCATTCGCCATTGCATGCACTCGAAAGAAAAGAAAACAACTGAGTCCTACTGGCAGAATAGTAGGAAGAGTCCTAAGGTAAGTCAGAGTCTGTCCGCTTGGAGGTAAATGTTGTGGAAATAGCTGCTTACTTTGCAATCCGCTTGGTAATACATGATCGAGAGAACCAACGTCCTCTTAATCTCCGCTTGGAGATGCTACGTGGAAGGAAAGCAAAGACAGTTGGTTGGTTCGTAGTCCGCTTTGAACGCAACGCGGAAAGGAATGAAGGACAGCTGGTTGCTTCGTAGTCCGCTTGGAAACACAACGCGGAAAGAATTGAAGGACAGCTGGTTGCTTCGTAGTCTGCTTGGAAACACAACACGGAAAGAATTGAAGGACAGCTGGTTGCTCCGAAGTCCGCTTGAAAAGAGAAGAACTGGACATTAGGTGACGAGACGGATCCACAGTATCCACAGCTTCGACCAAGAATTTACACTAATCAGAAGCAGTGAGCCTCACCCGGCGTGCCTCTAAATATGTTGGTCCTGAACCCACGTGACAAGTTGAAACTAGGAACAACACGTGATTCATTAACGGCGTCCCCGCAGTAAGCACCTCTTTCCAGGGAGAGAGTCAAAGAGCCGCCAACGCGAAAAGAACAGCATGGCTGCCGTCCTATATGCATAATGCCTCCCTTGCAGTCCTGTCCATGTGGGTTTGACCTCTGGACCGGGGGAAATGACTTGGCAGGCATGACAGTGCCATCCCCCAAAGTGTCCACCACACCCATCCTGGCATGGAAACGACGTAACGGGTCTGGAGTGTGAATGTTAGATAAAGGCTCCCAGACCTGTCCTCCGGACCATAGCCTTTCCAGTCAACCAGATAAAAAGACTTACCTGAACGCATTTTCATGTCCAAAATGGCAATCGCCTCTTTCTCATCAGAGCCCCTGACAGACACTGCCAGAGGGCGGACAGGCAATCGTGTAGAAGGCAAACATGGTTTAATCAGAGAGACATGAAAGAACGGATGCACCCGCCAACGGGCCGGGAGATCCAAACGGACAGCAGCTTGATTCCCGATCCCAGTTACCACATAAGGACCAATAAACCTAGGTAACAACTTTCTTTTGCCAGGTATCCTCAGGTTCTTATCCGACAGTCAAACTTTCAAACCAACCTGATAGGCTGGAGCTGGTGTCCTATTGGCATCAGCGTAAAACTTCTCACTCCGGGGCCCTTGTCAGATGCCTTTTGATTCTTGTGTGTAATACAGCAAGATCCCTGACACTGCCCGCCGCCGCTGGATTGTCAAAGGAGAGTACAGGATCCAATGGAATGGATCTGGGGTGCTGACCGTACAAGGCATAAAGCGGAGATGTACCAATGGAGGAATGTAAAGAATTGTTGTCGGCGAACTCAGCAGATGGCAAAACTGACAACCATGTAGACTGGAATTGCAAACATAAACATCTTAGATATTGTTCCATGGTACTGTTTGTTCTCTCGGTTTGCCCTTCTTTTTGAGGATGATATGAGCTTGACATCCTGTCATTAATAAGAAAAGCGGCGCTTATGGCCTTCCAGAAGCGTGAGGCAAACTGGGAACCTCTGCCGGTGATGATGATGATGGAAGGCAAACCAAAAAAACCTAAACACATGCCGCATGAATAGATCAGCAAGGACGGGAGCTGTGGGTACCCCCATACATGGAACAAATAAGGCAAGCTTGGTGAACGACCCAGATGGTATCAAAACCTTGGACTTGTAGCAGTTCCACAAAAAAAATCCATCGATATCATGTGCCACTGTTTGTGTGGTACTGGTAGAGGACGCAACAGCCCCATTGGCTTGCCTCGGTTATTCTTACATTGTACACAAACAGAACAAGAGGTAACATAATCTATTACGTCGCGTGACATGGAAGACCACCAACACCAACGTCTGAGCCGTTCCAGGGCTTTCCTCCGACCTGGATGAGCCGCAACCAGAACATCTTTTCCCCATCGTAGGGCTTTGCTACGCATACTCTCCGTTGGTAGATGCAGAACCCCTTGTATGAATGGTAATCCATTATGTAAATCCAGATGGAGATCCTGGATTTCCCGTGGATTCCGGGACACCCAGTCCAGCAGTTCTTGCTTTAATGAAGGCTGTACCGAGCTGCTGCATATCACATGGTCGGCTAGAAGGGGACGTTGCTCTGGACGGACCTAGAGTGTGTCGTTGTTGATGCGGGACAACGCATCAGCTTTGGTAATGTATCGTGAAGGACGACAGGTGATGTGGAAATCAAATTGTGCAAAGAAAGCATGCCACCGGGCGTGACGTGCTGTAAGACACTTCATTGTCTTGAATGCCTCGAGATTACGATGATCAGAATACACCAATACTGGATGTTTTGCCCCCAGAAGATGGTGGCGCCGTTCTAAGAGAGCATCCTTGACTGCAAGCAGTTCCCTTTCAGTGACGGTATAGTTCCGTTCATATGGAGTCAACTTGCGAGAAAAGAAAGTTACTAGATGTTCTTCCTTTGTATCTACACATAGCTGGGAGAGGATAACGCTGATTGCGACACTGGACGCATCAGCTTCCACTATGAACGGCAGTTCAGTATCAGGGTGTTGTAAAACAGGAGCCGTGGTGAATGCTTCTTTCAATGTGTCAAAAGGGTTCTGTGTGGCTTTGTTCCAACTAAACGCTACCTTGGAGCTGGTCAATGCGGTAAGAGGCGCCACGTCATGGAAAAAGACTGAATGAGACGACTGTAGAAATTAGCAAACCCTAAAAAGTATTGTAGTGCTTTGGTTTTGCTAGGGATCGGCCAGTCTAATACGGCTTTGACATTGGAGTGACTCATCCGCACACCATTGCTTGTAATGTCGTATCCCAGGAACTCCACCTGCTGGGTATGAAACGCGAATTTCTCAGCTTTCACAAATAATTGGTTTTCTCGCAATCTTTGTAACACTGTAGACACATGCACAACATGTTCTTGATAAGACGAGGAATAGTTCAGTATATCATCTAGATAGATGACAACAAACTGATCCAGGAGATCGCTAAATATGTCGTTCATGAAGAACTGAAAAGTAGCAGGGGCATTACAAAGTCCAAAGGGCATAACGAGATATTCGTAAAGCACATACCGCGTCTTGAAGGAGGTTTTCCACTCGTTGCCTTCCCGTATTCGTACAAGATTGTATGGCCCTCGAAGGTCTAGTTTGGTGAATATTACAGATGATCCCAGTTGATCCAAAAGAACGTAATCAAAGGCAACGGGTATTGATTTTTTATAGTTATGGCATTGAGTGCTCTGTAATCTATACAAGGCCTCAAATCCCCTTCCTTTTTAGGAACAAAGAATAGAGGGGATGCAGCAGGTGACCGAGAGGGGCGTATCAACCCCATCATCAATGCCTTGTCGATATAGTCTTTCAAGACCTCGTCTTCCTGTCGTGTCAGTGAATATACCTGACCTGTTGGTACCTTGGAACCGGGCAGTAATTCGATAGGACAATCGTATGGTCTATGCAGATGTAAATGCGCAGCCATAGCTATGTCAAATACATCTGAAAATTCACTGTACTCACATGGTACCTGATTACAACTAGGCATAACGGCACCGATGGTCGATGCCCTCTCCATAAAGGCCAATACAGGAGTGTCTCTATCCACTTCTTGATTGTGGAAGCAGTGATCATTGCAAAACATGGAAGGTTACTGTAATTATCGAGTAGCCCAATCTATGGATGGGTTGTGTAAAGCCAGCCAAGCTAACCCCAGTAACAACTTTTACTGAGGAGCAGCAATTGCATCAAATACCACTTCCTCCATATGTCTATTGGACAGAACCATCCGAACGGGGATGGTTTCTTCCGTGACCATGCCTGAAGTCAGTGCAGACCCATCAACCGTGTTGACGGTTTCTGGGGGTTGTTTTGCAACTGTGGGAATAGCAGCAGCTTTGGCAAAACTGACATCAATGTAATTATTGGTAGCCCCGGAATCCACCATTGCCTTGGTGCGAACACAGGATCCCATAAAGCACAAGTCTACTGAGACAGCTACTAGTGATGAAGGGGGTTCATATTGGAAGTCTGGGTTTGGAGCCAGCACAGGGACTCCTGCTATTGCCGGGCTTTGGCGTTTCCCGACCGCTTAACCGGTTTCTTAGGACAGGAAACCAACAGATGATCAGCAGAACTGTAATACATGCATAAATAGTTTTTCTGGCATTTCTCTCTTTCTGCAGAGCATAGCCGGCCATGAATTGCCCCGATCTGCATCGGTTCAGGTTCATTGGAAGGAGCCGCAGTGGGGTTCTGACCTTATGAGAGGTTGCATGTTGGGTTTTTTTCTCACCTTTTTTAGCGGACCTACGGGCGTCTAACTGAAGAATTAGATCCAAGAGTTTGGTGAAACCCGATGGTACCACTTGCACTATAGACAAGCCATCCTTTAATTCTTCTGACAAGACTTTATAAAAAAACAGCTGTTTTTTGATCCTCCGTCCATCTGGTTTCAGCTGTTAGCTGGTTAAACCTGGCTAAATAAGCCAATAAAGGCAGGGTACCTTGCTGCAAACTAAGTAGTTCCAGATCTGTGGTTTGTGTTGCATAACGCATGTCAAACACCTTGCTCGTGGCCGTCAAAAGGGCATCACAATCATAGAGCAGAGTACTGTTGGTTTCCAATAATGGGTTAGCCCATGCCCCGGCGGTTCCACCTAAATGCGAAAGCACAAACGCGGCTTTTGTGGTCAGATCAGGGAACGAATTTGGACGGCAAAGAAAATGAAGGCGGCACTGATTGATGAATGTTCGATATGCCTTGGGGTCGCCAGTGATCCTCTCTGTGTGGATATTACCGCCCTGCATTGATTGTTGTTGGGGTGTCAGGAGACCTGAGCCAGAAGCAGTGGCTACAGGGTTTTCAGTCCCCTGAGAGGGAGAACGTATGGCGTCTTGTAAAACATCCATACGATGACGAAGAGTATCCTGTGCAGAGACCATCTCATTTCTTAAATCAGCAATTAACTGCATTAGAACTGCCAAAGTGAAGGAAATAAGGCACAATCACCACACACGAACTGATACGCCAGACACGAGGTTGTATTCCCAAAATCTAGGGTTTATTGCAAAGCAAATAGTCTCAGTTGGCCAACTGGGTCCCACGTCCCGCAACGTGTTTCCAAACCTCGGGGGATGCAAGAGAGTGAGAATCATACAACAGTTACATATATACAAAACAAGCATCTTGTAATCAGTAGTGACACATCAATACCGCCCCTAATACATTTCCTTTGAATTGGGCACGATGATTGACAATGGTGACGAGTAGGACACCTTTGAACATTCATTTTGCAACAGTATGCAAAATTCGCGAGCCTACAGACACAATTCTTTGTTTAAAAGAACACAATCCTTCTGTTCTTGCAAGCAAGCTGCGTGCAGGGGAGAAACACATTCCATGCCTTGCTATCTCCTAGTTTCTATTCGTGTACTGGGGGTCAACTTGCTCTCCAGGGCTCAGGAAAGAGGGGCCGCAAAGAAGAGCATAATTCAAGTCATTTAATGTTCATTTCTAGCATTTCTACTGTGTTTTCGAGACTAGCTGGCACCTGTGGACTGATTAGGATGCCTTGCTGCTTACTTCCAAGGATATGCGAGGGAGGAAACCGGGCATTTTTGTCTGGATACTGTATTATGTTTCAACATGTCTCTCGCGGCCTTGCTTTATGCACTAGTAGAGCAGAATAATATTTCAGCAAAGCAGTTTAACAGAAGGCAAAAAGCAACGTTAGAGAAAACAAAATGGCAATTTCAGTCACCTTTAAAATGGCCGCACTTTCCTTCAAAATGGCTGCACTTTAGTCAAGCTTATGGCTATATATTCCTAATACTAAACACATGAGGCGGTTGGTCTTCGGACAACAAAATACATTGCCTTACGATCGAGGGGTGTCTACTTTTTCTGGACTGACAAACCCTCTTTTTGGCCGTATGCCAAACGCCTCATCTATACATTGCATCCTCTTCTGACCAAGTATCTGATTCTGAATCTTGTGCATTTTTAGTTTTCCTTTTATTGTCGTCACTATTGATTGACATTAATTCTTTAACTGTTTTTAATTTCTCATTACCGTGGGTACACTCATTTCAGTGCATATTATGGGTAAGCAGTGTATGCAACAACATCATGTCATGAATATTCCTAGTGCTGCTACTAGGATTGCAAATAATTTCCATCCCCATGAATATAATATCTCCCAGAACCAGGAATTTATGTTCAAATCCCAACTCCCTTCTTGGGTATGGAGTTCAGAGCTCAAGACATGCAATTTTCTTATCGCCTCAAAAATCGTAGGGAGGAGTCAATAACAAATACGCAACACGCTGATCCCACCATTTTGCAAACACCGCCACGATCAACCAGGATTACATCAAGAGCCATTCTATTTTGAAGTGTCATTAATCTAATCCCTTTCTCCTCTAATGTCATGTTGTATAATATATCTGTTGTTCCATTTATTGTTTCTCTAAGATTCTGGATAGTTGTCGTATATTATAGGAGTTTATTGCTTGGGCCATAAATGGTACAAATGATTTTGCTATGTCTTCCGCAATCAATGCCCCTTCCTCATTTCGGCGAGGTCTTGACCTGGCCAATTTGGCTATGTCTGTTGTTTTTAGAAGAAACACTCCTGGGAACAAAAGTCCTAAATAGCAAGTACCTCCCCAGTTTCTAGGCAACCTGGGATACGCTTTTTCTCCACAGA
The DNA here is from genome assembly GCF_040938575.1 of Ambystoma mexicanum. Lineage (NCBI taxonomy): Eukaryota > Metazoa > Chordata > Amphibia > Caudata > Ambystomatidae > Ambystoma > Ambystoma mexicanum. The sequence continues at coordinate 674,372,527 of NC_090931.1, forward strand.
TAAAATACACAGGATCACCTACATATATAGGTTCTACTTCCCTATCAAGAATCGCTATATTCATGCATCTAGTGAATTTCCCTACTGAATAGGAGCCTTTCTTTTCTAAGCAAAAAGGCACAGAACGTGGCCTGTAATTTACTGCATAGGAGGGGGGCACTGCATCTTTATTTCCTTCTAATCTCATGTGAAACGTGATTACAGATGATTTATATGGCGCAAACAATCTATCTTGTGGCATAAGTTTGGAAGGTGTAACCTTTGGTGTCATTATTCATGCTCTATGAAATATGGAGCAACCTACAGGTTTCATGATTATCTCTTCAAATTCATTCATGTTTGTGCTATCTAATTGACCCGTTTCACTTTTATTCCATTTCCCATAATATAAGGCACGTGGAGATTCACTGCATGCAGAACTCAATGTCAATGGCTGCACGTACCAACCTATTCCTTTACCACCATGCTGCGGCAAATGGGCACACCCAACAATTATTCTTTCTCAGAATTGAATGCGTCATATTCATTATTTGCAGTAATGTATTGTTACCATATCCTTCCTTATGTCTTTCTTCCATTGGGGACAGAGTTTAAGTAATTCCATGAACTGGCTTTCAGTAGTGGAGATATTTCTTACAGGCAAGAGAATTTCTAATGGGTGCATTTCTTCTAAGTACCATAATACCAATGCTGTCGTTATTGGGGCTATTATACTCATCACACACATTACTATTGTTAAAATCAGCAAACAATTTTTTTCGGCAATTCTTTTTGTGTAACCTTCCAGTCACTATGTTTAACTCATTGTCAGCAGTGGTGCAGGAGGGGGCAAGGCTTGTTCCGGCATTTTCCTCTCTCGGTTCTTCTTCAGCAATGTTCGTCGTGAATATCTCTCCTCGTTGCACTCATTCAGATGTCAATAAATTCAGTAAATGTCAGCAGTCTGTTCTGCCAGTTCTTAGCAGCTTGGATTGCTATGCCTTGGGCAAGATCTCTGTGCTTTTGCACATTGCTCAAAGAACTCCAGAGCAGTTATCAATTGCCTTCGTACCATGTGAGCCCCTCTTGTCCGGGAGGGGTGATCTGCACATGGGTTTTTAGCACCGAGGAGCCTCGCTTTTTGGGCTGTCCGATTTGCACAACCCTCACGCCGCTCTCCTCTAGGCCTCCGGTTCCTACTTAATCCGTGATAGGAAACAGAGGCAACAAAGATCAAAAGAAATGAAGATTTGATCACTCCTTCTTCCGGTTCCGCAGATTATACCGCCTTGCTCCTGGTATTGTGTGATCAATGAATAGTGCGGGTGCACTTCCAGACTCGAGCTCGGAGTCAGCTTGTGGCGCAATGACAGATGATGGCGGGCGCCAAAGTGATGATGCAGATTTTGTTTCACGCTGTGGCGCAACAAAAGATGGTGGGCGCCACAGTGGTATACGTTTTGTGTCAGCCAGCAGTGATGCAGATTCTGCTGGACAACGTTTGGGCACTCTTTGCCCTTCCCCTTTTACAGCAATCTTTTCAGGCTTTGTTTCAGGATCAGGCAGATTTTGTGGCAAAGAACTGGCAACTGTCTCTTTCGTTTCTGGGACCGCTGTCTCTTTCTGGTCGTCTCTATCAGGCAGTTTTTCAAATGGTGCCGGGACCTCTTTAGCGTGCGTGGCATGAATTCACGCTTTCCTCCCGTCCACACGAATGGCCGTTTGCGTTGTCAGGAGTATTAAATAGGGTCTACGCCACCTGGGTGCAAGCAATGTTTTCCTCTCAAAGTTTTTAATGAGCACCCAGTTTCCGGGTTCCAGTGCGTGTCCCGGACCAGTGTATCTTATCGGTAATGCCTCCTGCACCTGCTGATGAATCAAACCCAATTTTTGTATTAAAAGATTACAGTAAATGCTGAGCACAGGGCATTCGAGTTCCCTCGGCCGTTTCGGCTAAGGTGCACACCAAACATTCGCCGGTCTCCCCATCACGATTTCCTAAGGGGAGAGCCCAGTTCTTTCCTGCACAGATGTGCGCATGCACATTAACGCTATTGGTAATGCGTCTACCCAGCTTAACTTGTTTCCTGCGCATATTTGGCTTATTTTGGACTTCAGGATGCCGTTGTGGCGTTCAATAAGACCGGCACTCATGGGGTGTCTAGAAAAATGGTATCGCTTATCAATATTGAGACTTGCGCAAATCTGTAATATCACTCCGCCCACAAAATGCGGACCGTTATCTGACCATATGACACAGGGCAGACCAAAACAGGAGAAATACTCCTACAACATTACTTTTGCAGTGCTCATGGCGGTACAGTCTTTTAGTGGATACGCTTCCACCCATTTACTGAATGCACATATAACTACCAGAACATACTTCAAGTTTTGGCATCTCTCCATCTCTATGAAATCAAAATGGATTACCTCAAAAGGCATAGAGGGAGGACCAAAACTGCCTGTTGGAGTCACCGTTCCCTTCCCCACATTGTGTTGAAGACCCGTGATACAGTTCTGAACCAGCCTCTCGGCATTTTTCTTTGTGTGCATTCTCCCTTACTGTGGCTAGATGCTGAACTATCTTTTTGGCACAAATATGAGTAGGACTGTGGGCCATCGTCACCATTGCGTTACATAGGAGTTGGGCAGTATCCAGTTTCTACTCTTTTTGTCCACCCAGCAACCTTCCAGATCTAATTCTGCAGAGCCCTCAGCCCACCCTTGTATTTCATCAGCAGTGGCTTCTGCCTGCATTTCTTTGACAGTAGCAATTCCATTCTCTATCATGCAGGGCACCTCCTCAGACTGTACTGTCAACATTTTGGTATTCAAATTAGTGCCAGTTTGCTTCGCAATTCTGTCTGCAAATGCGTTTCCCTCTCCCATTTTACATGTTACTTTTTTATGCGCCTCGCATTTCACTATTGCTAGGTTCTTCGGACACGTAAGTGCAAACAGCAATCGTACAGTTAAAAGGCGATCTTGGATTCTGGCCCCATGTGATGTCAGGAAACCTCTGTCAGCCCAGAGTTGGCCAAAGTTATGAACCACGCTAAAGGCGTATTGGCTGTCAGTATATATGTTTACACTCAGATTTTCAGAAATCTCACAGGCTCTGGTTAAGGCTATTATCTCTGCTGCTTGCGCAGAGTTGTAGGGGATTCTTTTACTTTCCACAATACTCTTTAACGTGGTGATAGCATAGGCAGCAGTTGATGTGCCATCAGGTAGTTTAAAACAGGAGCCGTCGCAAAACAACTCTCCATCTGGCTCTTTTTGTGGGGTGTCTGTTAAATCAATTCTTCCCTTCGTTTCTTCCTCAGTAACCATTAAACAATCGTGGGGAGGGGATTCATTCTCACCAAGTTCTTCCGTGGGCAGTGGCATTAATTTTGCAGTATTCAAAGCGCTACACCTCATAATTTGGATGTGTGGCGCAAAAAGGACAATTTCGTATCTAGTCAATCTAGCAGCGGTGAGGTGTTGCGTCTGCGTTCTATTTAATAGAACGTCTATGGCATTTGGCACCATCAAAATTAAGGTGTGCCCCAATACCATCCCTTCAGTTTGTTTCACTGATGCAGCAGCTGCTGCAATAGCTCGCGAACATCGTGGTAATGCGCGCGCTACAGGGTCCAGCGCAGAAGAAAAATAGCTGCATGGCCTATTTCTTCCACCTTGTTCCTGTGTCAAAACAGCCAATGCGCAGCCTTCATTCTCATGTACAAACAATCTAAACATTTTCTCATAATTTGGTGTGCCCAAAACTGGAGCAGAACACAATGCAGTTTTGAGCAGATCAAATGCTCTCTGACGGAGGCCACCAGGGGGCGCAGGCAAGATGGCTGCCTAAACCTCAAGCTCCCCGTATGGCCCCAGGAAACGAGCAGAAAGACGTGAATTGATACCTTTCGAGCCTCGATTGCGGGCATAATCTGAGCAGGGGAACCGTTCAGGAGCGCAAAGGAGTTACGGCGGTCCCCGGAGGTGCCTCCGTTCTCCCGCTAGTCACCTGCTGAGCGTGGCCCTCCCCCTCCCCCAGCCGTCCTCGCATACCATCCACCGCGGAAATCGAGCGCTGGCCGCCCGCGCTGCAGGAAGAGGAGCCGAGCCCTCTGCTTGTGCCCGCCCACGAAGTGAGCGCCCTCCAGCACAACATTGCGGGGCTTGTCGAGCCCTCAGAAGCTCTCCACTGGTTGCCGGCAGCCTGGCCCCCACCCCGGGCGATAGGCGGTGTACGGCCTCACACTCCAGATGAGAAAGAAATGCGGTTCTATCACCAGATGGCTACAAGAGAAGGGGATACGATACCGCTGGGGTCACCCATTCTACCTAGTGTTCGAATGGCAGGGCCGGAGATACCAGCTAATCACAGAAACGGACATTCAAAGGGCCACAGATGATCTTACAGGAGACCTCGCGGGATTGTCTGCAGATCATAATGGAACCAACGGGAACCACAACCGTGCCCCTCGGGGCCCGGATCCCTCACTGGGGAAGCTAAAAGTCAAAGGCTCACGCAAATTTCAGAAGACCAGACATCCCTCGGCTGACCGAGGGGACCCTATGTGATTACACAGGCGGCATTTGAGGCTTAATTACCATACCAAGGCTCAATTCATGTTCCTCTGCAATTCTCGAAAATTTGAGGACCTCGTTGGGCACAGCATGTTTTCGCCACGGTATGTGGGAAGTTCTTCGTTCAAATGACCTAGGTCAGAGTTAAAAGGTTGCCCATTTTGAGGCTGTTGTATGGTTTGACAGTGCGACACTTGGTGTTTCTTCTTCAAGAACTGTTGGTGGCCTGCAATCCCGCGTTGCGATATGCATTAAGAGGGTTGAGGGAGGCTGACCGTATGTCAAGGCGGGAGGGTAAAAAGGGGAGGGGGCACCATCACCGGATCCTCACCACCGGCGCAAGAAGGCTGACACCCAGTGGAGAAAGGCATGACGTAATGTGTCATACTAAAAATTATGTTTCCTGGGTAGTGACCCTGGCGGTTCGTTGCTCGCTTCAACCCCTCCAGGGGAGCAGGCGGCGAACGCCCAACAAAACGGGTAAGTGGGTGGGAAGGGGGGGAAGAGGGATGGAGTTCTTGTCGGGGTTAAGGGGAAGGGGGGAATCCAGCTCAAGTCATGGACACTGGTTTTGCAACCGGTTCTAAGAAGTGGAAACTCGAAGGGGCTCAGAGAGCACAAGCCGAAAGATAACAATGATTGAGGGGAAAATAGGCACGTTAAATGTCAAGGGCCTCAACTCCCAGAACAAAAGGCCCCTTACGAGTAACATGTTCCGCAAACCACGCCAAACAGTCCTTTTCCTACAGGAAACCCACTACAGGCAAGGAAGGGAGTCGAAAATAAAGGGGAAAGAGATCGGTAGTAACTACTGGGCCTCACACAGGAGCTCTAAGAAGGAGGGGGTGGGCACTCTGCTGGGCAGGACGTTCAATCTCACGGGAATAGAAAGCAAACTGGGCTTGATTTCTAGGAATAAAGGGAACCTACGAGGGGGAACGTATCACCCTAGCCAATTTCTATGGACCCAATTAGGGACCGATACCTTTCCTTACCCAGATCCTCAATCTCATGGACGAATGGGCGGAAGGGGCCATGATACTGGGTGGGGATTTCAACCTAATATTGGATCCCCGTCTAGACCGGTGGTCCGCGAAGGGGGGGATGCCCAAGGGGATTTCCAAAGACAATCTGGCCATGCAAACCCTGCTGAAGGAACACTATTGGGCGGATGTCTGTCGTACACCGCATCCAGGCCAGGGTGGGTACACCTTTTTCCTCACCTCCGCATTGCACCTCCACCAGGATCGACCTGTTGATTTCCGAAGAGGTAAATGGGGTGGTGGACCAACCAAAGGTAGAAGCCATAACATGGTCTGACCATGAACTGCTTACAGCCAACTGGTCTCTGCCCGTCTCTCCAAGATCTTCCCAATGGCGATGCAACGACACACTCCTCAGGGACCCCGTATTCCGGAACTTCATGAGGAAAGAAATGTTGGCCTACTTCGAGATAAATGATAACGGTGAGACCGATATCTCTATGGTGTGGGAGGCAGCAAAAGCAACCTTCAGGAGCCTCCTTACCGCAGAGGGTTCAAGGCGCAAAAGAGAAAGGGGCTTAATTGAAAATAAGATTCGCATGGAATTGGGTGGGCTGCCTACTAGGCTGGACATCCCAGGGGTAGACCGTGGGGCTCTCCTGGAGGAGATGCAGGGCAAAAGGCAGGAACTCCACACAGTCCTCATAGGGGAAGTCATTAAGAAAATGCGATACACCAAGCAAAGGTACTACGAACGAGGAGACAGGGTTGGGACCCTCCTGGCACAAAGAGCTAGAGGCTGCAGAGTCCAGAGGGGAGTTGCTCGTCTTAAGGACGGGGAGGGAGGGACCTACGGGGGCAGGGAGGAAATAGCAGAATGTTTCGCCGACTACTATAGCAAACTCTACTCCAGACAGACAGGTGAATCACTAGACGACATCCGCACCTACCTGGCAGAACACCCTCTTCCTAGGCTGTCAGAAGCAGAACTAGATGCCTTGGAGGGGGAGATATTGGAGGAGGAGGTGGAGGGCGCCATCAAGAGACTGAAAGCGGGAAAGGCCCCAGGGGGAGACGGCTATACAGCCGACTTCTATAAGCAGACCCAATCTGTCCTACTAAAGCCATTGGCCAAACTATTCAATCAAATCAGGAGCCGAGACTCAATCCCGCCGACGTTCTTGCAGGCCCTCATCACTGTAATACCTAAACCCGGTAAAGACCAGACGGAGTGCGGGTCCTATAGACCTATCTCACTCCTAAATCTAGACGCCAAGATCTTTGCAAGAATCCTGGCCTCCCGATTGGAACGCTGCCTCCCTCGCCTGATACAAAATCAAAAGAAATTAGTACTGCTGCTCTGACGGTTCGCTCCAATTGTTGTCAATGAATGAAACAACACATATAAAGTTATATTGGGGAACCATTCACAATGATACTAATGGACTAAATCTCTGGGTGAATTGCCCATGAAATTGCTCCAGAAAGGGAAAAAATCAAACACACGTCAGGGGCTGTGAATGTACATAATTTGTATTAAGCAAAAGACACAAAACATTTGTGGCAAGTTACAACATTGTTAATAAAGACATATAGTGAAATCAAAAAAGCTTAAAATGGTCTTCAGTGCATAGTATCCTTCAAATGCATCACATACCCGTAGTGGATATATACAGAAATCATAAACTACAATGGATCAACACTGTTGTGGACCTGTAACAGTCTAAGTCCTACACAATGTTCAAATGTATAAAACATCTGGTCTAACAAGAGCATCATGTTTCAAATGCCTGTGTAACGTGTTAACGTAGCAGGGGGTAAATGGGCTGTGCTTCCAACCGCCAGGAATTTTTTGGAAAAATATTTTTTAATATGGACAATATATGACACTGAAGCCCTCAAAAGATGGGTTTCATGCTTCCCCCTTGCATTCAATATACGTTTCGGCAGCAGTTTCATCCATCTTGAGAATACATCAGAAGGATGTGTGTATATATACGGTAGCCACCTTCATTAGGGCGCGTATGCGGCCCCACTTGGCAATTGAAATTAATCTCTCTATGGGGCAGGCTCCCCAGGCTGGCCTCTCCTGTAATACTGAACTGTAGTTCCTGTGGATGTAAGTATAGCCGTGCCGTGCCAAGCCGAGCGTGGAGGGCACGGAGATGAAAAAACGTATTTGTTTCTCCTTTTTTCTTTTTTCAGAAATACTCCTTGGTTCGTGAGGTAAATGGCAGACTCGTGGCTTTTCAAATGGGATCAGCACAGTGAAAGAACCACCTCCCGTTCTCGTAAAGGCAGTGCCTGGAGACTCAAAGTAGTAGAAGACCGGGTTTCGGAATTCTGGTCGTCCGGACACTCACTAGGTAGTGTACACGAAGGAGCACTCATCGCCTGATACACCCTGATCAAGCGGGATTTGTCCTAAATAGACAGGGCTCTGATAACATGCGTAAGACTCTCCACGTGCTCACCTCTAGGGTGGTTCGTATTGAGAGCGCACTCCTACTGGCCCTTGACGCGGAGAAAGGCTCGGTTGGATGTCCGCACTCTACTCCTCTCCCTCCTCCAGAGTGGTAGCTAACGGGACGGAGTCGAGAATATTCCCCCTCGAACGTGGCACACGACAAGGATGCCCACTGTCCCCGTTAATTTACGCACTTGTGATGGAACCATGGGCGATCTCGGTCCGCAAGGATGAAGCCATCGGGGGGGGGGTACAGATGGGAGACACACAATGTGTAAAATCTGCCTCTTCGCAGATGACACACTGCTCTACATTACAAAACCGTCCCAGGCGGTCCCCAGGCTGCTACAGGGTCTCTCGCGCTATGGGGAACTGTCGGGGTACAAGGTCAACCTTGAGAAATCGGTGGCATTCATAGGGGGAAACTTACCGGACCCAGAGGTAACTTATGTGAGCGTGCTCCCCTTTAGCCTACGGGAGGAGGGATTCCGGTATCTGGGGGTCCAAGTCACACGCGACCCCGAGGACCTATACCTGGCTAATCCCCCCTCCCCCTTTGGTCCGCAATCAGAAAAGACATGGAGAGGTGGGGGGGGTCGGGTCTCTCTTGGATGGCATGCCTTAACCTTATAAAAATGATTATCCTCCCCAAATTCATGTTTCTTTTCCAAATGCTCCCGGTACTGATTCCCAAAACATTCTTCACGGAAATGAAGCAAGTCCTTCTCAATTTCCTCTGGTCAGGCAAAAAACATAGGATCTCTTATAAGGTATTAAATAGGCCAAAGGTGGAGGGCGGGGTGGGATACCCCGACTTGGAAACCTACCACAGGGCCTCCCAGCTGAGGGTCTTGATTGACCACTTCACCCCAGGTACAGAAAAAAAATAGGTGGCCATGGATAATAGGGTTCTTGCACCCGTCACAATAGAGGAATGGCTCTGGGTCCCTAGGAAGAACATCTCTAGAAGTGTTCTGAATCACCCAGTCCTAAAAGTACTGTGGTCCCTGTGGAGGGAGGGAGGTTACTATTGTTGGCTTACGACCTGGCCCTCTCCGCTGAGCTGCATCTGGGCCCCCCCTTCTTAGCCAAGCTAGCCGAGCCAGCGGCATACCAAACGTGGTTTGAAGCCGGCCTTAGCAGGACTGGCCACCTCTGGGTGGGGGGGCACGTTCCTACCCCTGAGAGATTTGGAGGAGGGGAATAGGTACTCTGTCCCCCTTCCGCTATCTTAAACTCAAGGGAGTCCTCACTGAGCCATCTTGGGGCGACACCCTCAGGAGGGACCTCACGGATTTCGAGAAGCTCCTCCTCTCTGCCTGGGGCTCTAAGGGGATAATATCCCGCCTTTACAAACTCTTCCTGCTCTCATTCCCAAGAGACCCACCACCGGCACGCACGCAATGGGAAAGGGACCTGGGTGAGGAAATTGATGATGAAAGATGGACAGCAATGTGCAGGCGGGCTAACCGATCCACGGCTTCGCTCTAATATCGCCACCAAGCCCTCAAGGTTTTGCACCGCTGGCACTACCCCCCCACAGACGATCGCTAGAATGAGGCCGGGATACGACCCTCACTGCTGGAAGTGCAGAACAGCGAAGGGGGGATTATATTCATAAGTGGTGGGGGTGCCCAGTGGTCCAAAAGTACTGGGGAGAGGTATTAAACTGGATCAAAGGGGTTGACGGGGTTGAACGATCCTCCTGTCCCTGGCTCCTCCTTTTTGGTATAGACTCCGGCGAGGCCAGGAGGATACCCAAGACCACATGTTACAGATTATGTTGGTGGCAGCTGGGTGCTGTCTGGCACAGAAATGGAAGAACCCCGGAAAGCCGGGGGAAAAGCATGGGTCACTAAAGTGCGGGCCATCTACGACATGGAATTCCTTACACACCTACTCGATGAGGCTAAATCAAATATCGAAGAAACATGGCTGCCCTTCTTTGATAAATACGGTTGCCCCACCTAAAGCGGTGCACCCCGGCTTGGGGCCCATCTCCCGAGGGTGAAGGGCTGCTGCCCGCTGACTCAACCTGATTCTGTACTTTCCAAGGCTTGGCTCATGACTTTGGTGTGCTAAGTGACACATCATGACAGCTCCGCTATGCTCTTTACGAACCCGCCAAGCAAGCAGCAAACAAAGACTTTGAACTGGAGGTGGGAGGGGGAGAGATAGGGGGGAGGGTCGGGGGGTGTGTGTTATAATTGGTCTTTTGTTGTTAATCTTTCCTTTGAAATGCTCTGTGATGTCATAACACATATGATATTCAATAAAATATGATTTTCAAAAAAAAAGCTCTGACATTCTTCATTCCACTGCAAAGGCATCACAACATCCTTTTTTTGTCAATTCCACCATTGGCTTTACAATCAAAGCAAAATACACAATCCACTGCCGACAATAAGAAGCCATGCCTATTATGGCTCTGACTCCTTTCTGTGTCTTTGGAATAGGCATACCAGAAATGCTAAGTGTGTTAATAGTAAAACAGTGCACTTTTTACAAATCTCCTCTATCTGCGGCGATCAATAAGTCATCTATCTACTGTAACAATACACAACCTGCCGGTAATTCTAGCATGTCTAGCTGTTCTTTCAATGCTCTGCTGTAAATACTCGGACTCTCTGTGCAGCCCTGTGGAATGCGTGTGAATGTGAATGATCGTCCTCCTAACGTGAAGGCGAACAAATATCTGCTTTCCTTGTGTACTGGAATGCTGAAAAAAGCATTCTTCAAATCAATAACACTAAAGTAGTCTGCTGAGGCAGGAATCATTGTCAAAATTGTGGTGACGTCTGGAACTAATGGGAATTGAGGATCTACTACCTTGTTTAGTGCACGCAGATCAATTATGAAACAATATGGTACCTCATTACCTACTTTTTTATACACCGGAAGAATGGGACTGTTACAAGTGCTGCCTGTAATCTATTCAATCACTCCCAATTTTACCAAATCAGACACAATACATTTCAATCCTTTCTCTCCTTCTGCTGAGATTTTGTACTGTGGAATACGCAATAACGTTACTCCTTCTTTCAGAGCAATTTTCACTGGCTCTATCTTCAGGCATCCCACATCATTGTCATTCATTGCCCATATACAAGTTGGCACTTCACTCCAATCTCCTGGCAAAGGTTTGGACAAAAATTCGGATACCGGTACATTCGGTGGTTAGATGGTCAAAAATACTCCGTCTGGCGTACAGTGGATAACTGCACTCAGTTTTTTCAATAGGTTTAATCCTAACAAATTTTCCCTGCAGTTTTCTGTTAAGAGAAATGGACAATATTCAGTGAATGGGCCTAACGTCACTACTACTGATTGGGACACTGGATCTATTACTGGGGTGCCTGCAAACCCTACTGAAATATTTCTTTGCCCTGACAGTGGTATTTCTGGAACCAAGTGATGATCTATCAAGCATTTTTGTGCCCCTGTGTCTACAAGAAAGCTATGCTCTCTATTCCCTACTTCCATTTCTACGTAGGTTCCTTTCTGATTCACGGGAATAGGCACTGGTTCCGACCCTTGTCTTGGGCTGTCCTATTGGGGAAACAACACATCATCCGATGTGTAATCACTGCTGTTATTATAGTATGCATTTGATTGTCAAAAATGTTTCTGCCCCTCCCTCTATTCCCATTATGCGTGTTTTGATGGCTCTGATTCTGAGTAGAGGCAGTTTGATTCTGAGCTTGTTTCTGACTTTGAGCACTATTCCCTTGGCTATTTTGGTGCTGCTGCATGCTATTTCTACTCTGCCCTTTTGTTCCTGGATGCCCCCTATGCTGTCTTCTCTGGCTATACCCATTTCTATTTTGCAGCTGTGGACATTGCGCTCGCCAGTGACCTTCCTCTCTGCACGCACACCGATTCAATCCCAGAGGCCCTCCATGCATGTTCGAATTACCTCTGCCTTGTGCATTACCTCTTCCTCTATTGTGTCCCGCTACTTGCTGGAGTAGCACCCCAACCATTGTTCGTAGTGCTTCTATCCTCATTGGCAAGGGGTATTCATCAAATATCTCATGTATTTCCATTGTGGGGATACTAGGATCTGAAATCCACTTCAACGCCTCTCGTATACATACTTTTAGTCTGTCGCTTGTCTGTATCGACGATGGCAAAAATCGACGCTGTATATAGGGCTCTACCGCTTCCTTCCTATCTCTCCTAATATCTTTACTCCTATACCCAGGCGTGGCAAACATTTCGGCATATTCATCATCAAGTTCATTCTTTAATTCAAAAAGTCGGTCTACATGTTCCCTTATTTCTTCATCTCTATCTCTACAACGTGCTAATGCATTAAAATCCAACTATCGTTGTGGCGGTAGCCTCCCAATTAACTGTTTCCATCTCGCCACTAAATATTCCCCCATGCATTCCAACACTACCTCTTTCATTGCTCCTCCTGAAATCATACATCGAAGCTAGCGCTGACGTTTCATCATTCCCGTTTATATACATTTCTGCATGCTCTTGCAGCTCCCGTCTTCTCTCCTTGCTGATCGCACTACGAGTCACTCTCGCGCATCCACTTTGTCCAGTCCCTTCTCTTGATTCACCAAGTTCAAGTTCAATTACAGGAGGGGCAGTTGGGACAGAGACTATCTCTAGGGAGGGAGGTGCAGATGGGACAACGGGTACGGGAAGTGTCTATTGCGGCGCTGACTGGCTAATGGCAGGCGCTGATTGTGTGGTCTGTGGGTGTGCTTGAAGGCCTGGAATTTGATCAGTAGGGAGGGGCTGAGCAATAGGAGGGAGCTGAGCAATTGTTACTGACATCGTCTTTTTAGTCTCTTCCCTTGGGCCTCGCTTTGTATCAGTAAATATTTTATTTATCAATTTATCTGATGAATGCAATTCTCGTTGTGGGTATATTTTTTCTGTACTCAACTGGTCGCGTCTATTTGATTTTCTCAAACTATCATTCCACTCCTCCTCCTCCTTTTCTTTCGCTCTTTCTGCTTTTGATTTATGCCTGCGCGCATGTTTCTCTCTACTTCTCCAGCGAAGCATAGCTTCCCTTCTCCAGTCCCTAAGGATATCAAATGCTGCAGGGCGTGTTTTCTTTTTCATCAACACCTTCTCCAAGTTATCTATTCTCGTAATCTGGGGGCGTGGCTACGAGAGCCATGTAGGACGCGTTCCAGCGGAGCTCCCGAGATCCTGAACAGATCCGGGCAAATCAGTGCAGTACGACCGCTTATTGAATACCGACGATATGCATGCCAGCGTGTGAAGGTGCTACCGAAGTACTGTGAACTTTTGGAGGTCATAGCAGCTACAACGGCTAAGATCGGAGAAGAAAAGTCGAGAGACGCTGAGAACAAAGGGCGACTCAAAATGGCCGACATAGGCCCGAGACGGGATTGAAAAGAGTTGCGGGAAGACCTAACCAGATCAGCGTGCAGTGCGCCCACTCATCACTCGGTAGACCTGCACGTCCTCAGAACCATGTCCAGTAAGGCAGTGCGACCTAAGGCGAAACAGCCCACGCTGGACGACTTCACCAAAACGTCCCCGGGCCCGGACGCCACCAAGAATAAGGATGCACCGGCCGTGGGTAGCGCGACGACTTCGAGCTCTAACCAAGAAATCCTGGCAGCGATTGCGGACCTGAGAGCGGCCTGGGAGTCGAAATTGGAACTAGCTGTCTCTGAATTAAAAACGGCATTGGACCTCAAAGTTGGGGAGGTCCAGGAGGACGTCAATCTACTGAGACAAGACGTTAGGGTTCTGGCGGAGCGCACAGAGTCCCTGGAAAAAGAAGTCGGCCCGAATACGGCGGACTGCGCCACCCACAAGGCAAAACTGCACGCCCTAATCCAAAGGGTGGGCAACTTGGAAAGTAGAGTGGAGGAGGCGGAAGGACGGGCCCGTCGCAACAATATCCGCATTGTGGGCCTACCGGAGGGGACGGAGGGCCGTGACCCTACTGACTTTGTTGAGACTATGTTGCTGCAAGAGATATCCGGAGGGGCCTTGTCCCAAGGCTTCGCAGTAGAGAGAGCACATAGAGCCCTAACGAGGAGGCCGCCTCCCGGAAACCCGCCCAGACCCATCATTGCTAAAATTCTTAATTATCGTGATCGAGAAAGAATATTAGAACATTTTCGAAAAGGAGGCACGATCAAGAGAGGAGCAGCAAACATCACGGCGTATCCGGATTACACCCTAGCTGTGCAGCGGAGCCGCATGAACTTTGGGACTGTGAAACGGAGGCTGAGAGAGGCAGGTTACAAATATATGTTGCTTTACCCTGCGAGGCTGAAGGTCATACAGGCGCATAAAACTTTATTTTTCGAGACCCCAGAGGACGCCATGGAGTGGCTCGACGCACAGGGGTGCCCTCAAGAATCGGCGGACCGGCCCCAGAAGGACTCGGAGGAGCTGCGGAAGACGTAAAATGGCGCAAGATGGCGCGACTCATGGACCCTGAGACTTGATTATAGTCGGTTCGGAACCTTCGGTATGGAAGGTCAGTTGGTTGTACTGTTTGTCACAAACATTGAGATTATCATTGAACGGGAGCCCCATGGAGCGATACTCTCTCCCTACAATAGTTTAGGTTAGGTGGCCATTAGGGCGACCTCACCCTACTGGGCTCCGTGCACGGACCGGTGTTTGCGGAACCAGATGTGGGGGTGCCTGAGCTCTTTTGTTGAAGCTGGGCAACAGTTGGGGTGTGTGGTGTTGGGGGGAGGGTGGGAGAGAGAGGGGAAAGGGAGTTGGAGTTTGGTTGTGTGTGTGGTTAGTTTGGGAATGAGCTTATTCGCGGAGTGGCTGCAGTGGGACGCCTTCTGTGTCATGAGAACCGCTGGAGGTTCCCGTAGATGGGGTGGGAAGACACATAGCTGCCATGGGTGACCTCAAGATTGCCACCTGGAACGTCCGAGGCCTCAATAATTACCTGAAAAGAAATAAAGTCATGTTGTATCTTAAACGACAGAAGATCGACATTGCCCTACTACAAGAAACGCACCTGGCCCAACATAAACTAGACCTTGTAAAGAAAAAATGGGGTGGTACAGTAGTGGGCTCCCCGTACTCGGCCTATGCCAGAGGTGTGCTGATCTGGGTGGCCCCGCATGTCCCACTCAGAATTGTACGAGAGGAGGTAGACACGGAGGGTAGGCTGGTAATACTGAGGGTACTGATTGAGAACAGAGGACTGAGTATTATTAATACATATGCCCCCAATCAGAATACTGCTGTATACTTCAGGACTCTATGTACACGCCTGGGCCCGTGCGCAGGGGAACCGATTATCTGGGGGGGGGGGCTTTAACTGTGTTCTTGACCCCAGGATAGATAGGTCCGACAGTAAAGTAGACAGGCCCACCCCAGCGGCCAGGGCTCTACGGGTACTATTAGACGACTATGGACTAGAAGATGTCTGGAGATTGAAACACCCCACGGCCTTGCAGTACTCTCATTATTCGGCCCCTCAACAGTTGCACACGAGACTAGATTACTTCTTTGCTACGCCAGAAGTGGCGATAACAACTACACAGGTTGAATACAGAGCGAGGGTCCTGTCGGACCATTCGCCCTTGGTGATGGCCTGGCAATATGGCCGCCCCAGAGGGCGGATTCCAACATGGCGCCTTCGGGCGGAGGCGCTCAGAGACCCGGTCTTTAGAGAAGATATTAGAGAGACGATTACAAGGTATTTTGAGGAGAACACGGGCAGTGTGGATTCGGCTGGGACACTTTGGGAGGCCTTCAAGGTGGTAGTGAGGGGCGACGCTATTTCTAAATCAAAGGGCCTTCAGGGGGGGGTTTTAGCTGAGCTGGAGAAAGTGGAGAAAGAATTGGAGCGTGAATGTACCAGAGGGGGAGGGGACACAGACCTAGTACTCGAATTACAACAACGATGCTCAGAGCTTTGGGAGCGGCTTTGTGACCTCAATTACAGGAAATACGTGGAGAGGCAACATGCAGGAGGTGACAAAACTGGTCGCCTACTGGCATGGCTTTATAAGAGGGAAACCCCCAGGGCCCCGGTCATGATGATAGAAAGGGAAGACGGAGAGGAGGCTCACACTCAGGAGGAGGTTAACGCTGCTTTCTTAGATTATTATAAAGCGCTGTATGAGGACAACGGGGAAGACAATCTGGATAAAATCAGGGACACACTGGAAGATATAGAACTGCCCAGGATTAGTGCAGAGGAAAGGGAGGAGTTAGATGGCCCCATTACGCTAGATGAACTGGAAGAAGTGGTGAAAAGGCTGCCTACTTGCAAGACCCCGGGCACTGACGGACTCCCGAGTGAGTTCTACAAAACGTATAGCGCAGAGATACTCCCCCCTATGCTGGAGATGTATAACGAATCATTCGAGGGAGGCCGATTGCCAGACACGCTCAGAGAAGCGCTGATCGTACCACTACCCAAGCCTAACAAGCCGAGACAACACTGTGGATCGTACAGACCGCTGTCGATGTTGAACCAAGACAGTAAGATCCTGACAGCGGTCTTGGCGGACAGGCTGCGCAAGGTCATCGGCAGACTGATACACTCGGATCAGACAGGATATGTCCCTGGCAGGAATATAACTCATAATCACAGGCGGCTCCACCGAGTGATAGAAGAAGGGAACAGAAGAGATGAGGAAATGGCAGTGATCTCCCTAGACGCAGTTAAGGCGTTTGATTCGGTGAGGTGGCCGTGGCTGTTTGCGGTCCTGAGGGAATATGGGTTTGGGCCAGGCTATATCAGATGGGCGAGACTACTGTATAGCCAGCCAACGGCTAGGGTGCGTACGGGATCAGTGATATCCGATAAGTGGCACCTAAGTAGGGGTACTAGGCAGGGATGTCCTTGGTCCCCGATGTTATACATATTGGCCTTGGAACCTTTAGCGGTATATCTTGGACAGCAATATGACCTGGTAGGCATCGAGGTGGGAGGAAAGAGCCATTCGATATCCTTATATGCCGATGACTTGCTGCTGTACTTAAAGTATCCGGAAGAGAACCTCCAGTATGTTTTAGAGGTCATGCGGAGGTATGCCGAATTGTCCGGCATAGCGGTTAATCCCGGCAAGTCGAGCATGTTCCCCCTAGGGTACTATTCAAGGGTCCCCACGGAACGCTTGCCGGTATTGCCCGTGCCTTGGGCAGCCGAGTCCTTCCGATACCTCGGAATAGACATATATCACACTGTGGGAAACGAACATCTGCATAACACCGAGGTTGCTGTGGATAAAATTGTGCAGCTATGCGATTTTGGGAAAAGCTGCCACTAGCGATGATAGGGCGAGGGGCGTTGCTTAAAATGGTTGTCTTGCCTAGACTGCTGCATTTCTTCAACAACATACCATACTTAATAGCTAGGAAGTTCTTTACCAAACTCGACAGTATGTGCAGGGACTTCCTATGGCACGGCACTCGCAACCGAGTGGCGCTGTGGAAGCTACGAAACTTCTACGATAAAGGAGGGATTAAATTACCACATTTTGAGGCCTATTATGTAGCGAGCCAATTGCAATATGTTACACAGTGGCTCTCTGATGAGGAATCTCCCGAGTCCAGGTTGGTTGGGACAGATTGCACCCCGTTTTATTTGAAGGAGATCATCTGGGTCCCTAGACAAGACTTAAATCTTCGCCCTGGTATGCTGTTACTTGGGTGGAAAATGTGGCGTAGAGCATGCCGGCTACTGGAAAGCCCGGATCCGTGTTCGCCGCAGGTGCCACTGGTTGCCTTGACTGCGGGGGATGGTCAACTTAGAAAAACGATCAGAATGTACTGGGAACCGGTTGGGTTGGCCACGTTAGGAGATATATGGCAAGATGGGGCCATCAAGGATTTTGCAGACCTAGAAGAAGAAGCTGGGTTACATGGGGGCCAATACGTTACATACCTCAGGTTGGTACGGATTATCCGAAAATCTTGGCCTGAGACGGTGTTAGCAGAGGATCCGGACACCCTGATTGATACAATATATGACATATCGGAGGGCGGACACGAGATCTCCAGATTGTATGAGGTGGTGATGTCCCGAGTGGGAAAGGACTTGACAGACTTGAGACTAGAATGGGAAATGGAGGTGGGGGTTCAGATGACTGATGGGATGTGGGAACGGGCTCTGGGATATCATAAAAAAGTGTCCAGAAATGCTAGATTACAGCAAATCCAACTATATATCATACACAGAGCGTATATGACCCAGAAAGAGAATAGCTAAGTTTGCGAACTCGGGCAGGCAGGCATGCCCGAAATGTAACGAGGAGGATGCGGACATGACGCATATGTTCTGGTCCTGCCCAGTAATCGAAGTCTTCTAGAGAGAAGTGTCACAGAAGTTGGCTGACAAAGGGGTCCCGATAAGCATTGACACGACCTGGGCTTGCCTTCTAGGGGGGTTCCCCAGACGGAAGAACACCAGACATCTGGGGAAACTGAGAGACCTAGCGTATATACTCGCTAAGAGGAGGATAGCCATGAACTGGAAGCAATGCTACAAACCTAGGATAGAGATGTGGTGGAGGGATCTCCAAAAGTGGGCGGAAGCCGAAACCATGGTCTGGCAAGAGGCATGCAGTAAATGCGGGGAGGAGGATGTGGGCAACCTAGTAGCCTGGAGGTCATTAGTCACTGGTCTGTTTGGGGTACGAGGAGAACCTACTGCCTCGGAGGAGGAAGTCACCCGGCCACACCAGGTCGATACGGAACTACCCTGTGGATGAGCTCTTGGGGGGGAGGGGGGGAGTGTAGTTTTGTGATTTGTTAAGTGTTTATTGTTTTATTGTATATAATGTTACAAGTTTGTTTATACTGTTTTCACTTAAAACAAAATAAAAATATATTTAAAAAAAAAAAAAATCTATTCTCGTAATCTCAAAACTCCCATGATTCGGCCACTGAAGATCTTCCTGTTTTCTGGTTTGCCTATGCCAAGTCTCACAAAACATTATCGTTCCCACACCTTATTTCACATACATCTCATACGCCGGCGTCCCCACAGGTGGTGCGACCTGGCCAGTTTCCAAAGATTGTCTACCGCAGCGGAAAAATCCTGCTAAGGTGGACAATACCCCAGGCATGTTTTAACCTTACCCTCGGGTAATCAAACTTACAATGGGTGTTTGATTTTGCAAAATCAACTCTCAACCAATATCAGGATTACTTTGAATCGGGGCACGACTCACCTGATCAATCAAGTTGTCTTTTTAAGACACAATTCGTCTGTATACTGACGCAACCAATGACGTTGTGTCTGCGTATCTTGGCTCACTCTGCCTCGTTTCGGGACCCTCGCCTCCTTGTTCTCTGGCCGGGTACGTCGATCAGGGTTCAGTTGTGTGCAGATCTGCAAAGGAGTCTCTCATCGCTTTCTCAGAGGCGCCCCGAACACCTCTTGATCCCGGCTCGATCGTCCCGTCTCTCGCCATTCTCTCCGCCTTCCTTATTTTACAACATACACAATGGAACAGGTGGGGGAGGGTCCCTATTCGGGCACCATCTTGAAGGGTAACCTGAGGGACCCTCGAGTGTGGAAATAAGGCACAATCACCACACACAAACTGATACGCCAGACACGAGGTTGTATTCCCAAAATCTAGGGTTTATTACAAAGCAAATAGTCTCAGTTGGCCAACTGGGGCCCACGTGCCGCGACGTGTGTTTCCAAACCTCGGGGGACGCAAGAGAGCGGGAATCATTCAACAGTTACATATATACAAAACAAGCATCTTGTAATCAGTAGTGACACATCCAATACCGCCCCTAATACATTTCCTTTGAATTGGGCACGATGATTGACAATGATGACGAGTATGACACCTTCGAACATTCATTTAGCAACAGTTTGCAATTTTCGCGAGCCTACAGACACAATTCTTTGTTTAGAAGAACACAATGCTTCTGTTCTTGTAAGCAAGCTGCGTGCAGGGGAGAAACACATTCCAGGCCTTGCCATCTCCTAGTTTCTATTCGTGTACTGGGGGTCAACTTGCTCTCCAGGGCTCAGGAAGAGCATAATTCAAGTCATTTAATGTTCATTTCTAGCATTTCTACTGTGTTTTCGAGACTAGCTGGCACCTGTGGACTGATTAGGATGCCTTGCTGCTTACTTCCAAGGATATGCAAGAGAGGAGACCGGGCATTTCTGTCTGGTTACTGCGTTATGTTTCAACATGTCTCTCGCAGCCTTGCTTTATGCACTAGTAGAGCAGAATAATATTTCAGCAAAGCAGTTTAACAGAAGGCAAAAAGCAACGTTAGAGAAAACAAAATGGTGATTTCAGTCCCCTTTAAAATGGCCGCACTTTAGTCAAGCTTATGGCTATCTATTTCTAATACTAAACACATGAGGCAGTTGGTCTTCGGCCAACAAAATACATTGCCTTACGATCGAGGGGTGTCTACTTTTTCTGGACTGACAAAAGGGTCTGTACTCTCCTATTTTTTTTCCTTTAGGCGTCTGATTCTGTCAGACTTAAGGTAACTGGAAATATGGTTAAAGCAGAACTCACCTGGACCATAAAATGGATACAGGCTGAATTGACCAGTTACCCTGTAGATTCGATGTCTTCCTATCTGTGGCACAAATGACGGACTCTGAGGGAGATGGTCTTGTTTGAAATTAATTAAGACCTTCCAACTGATGAATCTCCTTCTGGCTGATAAGAGTATTACAGTCAGAGCAATGAATCAATGGAAAGGGCACGAAACACAAAAACACACGCCCAGCTGTATAAGAAAAAGATAACATTCAGTGACTATCCTCATTTGATGACAACACTATCACGTAATCCCAAAGAACCACTAACCTGTTGGTGTTTTGAGTCAAGCAAAGAATATCCAGAGTAGATTAGCACAAAGGAACTCCAAAAGAAACAACAGCCAGGGAAAGGGAAGTTAGTATGGAAACTAGTTCCCTCATGGCACGAGGGTCGCACTATGACCGGGTTGGTGCACCCCTGGATAGCGTCCACAAAGTTCAGTGCACATATGAAAAGACCAAAAATAAATGAAGTAAACCAAAGTTCAAGGTAGTGATGACGGAACTCCCTAATCTGCTCTGGAGAGTATAAACTCCCTTGGGAAGTGCGTATAGGCAATTAGTTCCATTCACTATTGCATGCACTCGAAAGAAAAGAAAACAACTGAGTCCTGCTGGCAGAATAGTAGGAAGAATCCTAAGGTAAGGCACAGTCTGTCCGTTTGGAGGTAAATGGTGCAGAAATAGCTGCTTACTTTGCAATCTGCTTGTTAATACATGAGCGAAAGAACTGACGTCTTCTTAATCCCTGCTTGGAGATACTACGCGGAAGGAAAGGAAGGACAGCTGGTTGCTTCGTAGTCCGCTTGGAAACACAACGCAGAAAGAAATGAAGGACAGCTGGTTGCTTCGAAGTCTGCTTGAAAAGAGAACTGGATACTAGGTGACGAGACGGATCCACAGTATCCACAGCTTCGACCAAGAATTTTCACTAATCAGAAGCAGCGAGTGTCACACGGTGTGCCTCTAAATACGTTAGTCCTGAACCCACATGACAAGTTAAAACTAGGAACAACATGTGATTCATTAACGGCGTCCCCACAGTTAATGCCGCTTTCCAGGGAGAGATTCAAACACCCGCCAGCACGAAAAGAACGGCCTGTCTGCCGTGCTGTATGCATAATGCCTCCCTTGCAGTCCTGTCAATGCACGTTTGACCGCCGGACCGTGTGGAAATGCCTTGGCAGGCATGACGCAAACAGACACATCACCAGGACAAGCTCAACCGATCGCCTATTATTCAAGAAAACTTAATGCAGCCGAGTTGAACTACAGCATTTTTGACAAAGAGCTACTGGCCATCAACGGAACCTTCCTAACATGGAGACACTACCTCGAGGGTGCTAACCATTCAGTAATAGTAATAACAGATCATAAAAACCTTGAATTTCTCAAAACAGCTAGAGCTATCAACCAACGCCAGATTTGCTGGATACATTTCTTCTCTCGTTTCAATTTTCTAGTCACTTACAAACCAGGAATCCCAAATACAAAAGCAGATGCTCTTTCACGCAAAGATGACCCTAACACGGATCTGGTCTTGGGCGTACCTTTCGTTACACCTAATCAGGTTTTGGCCTTCTACACCATAGACTTGTACAAGTTCGAAGATGCATTACGGAACTGTTACACCGTTCGTCAGAAAAGAGCGTTTCTCCAGAAAGACCCACATTACCATGAACATCACAGATTGTTATTCAGAGACAAAAAACTACGGTTACCAACACTACCTGCCCAAACCTTGTTATTACAATTGTGTCATGACGTTCTGGGAGCCGGGCACTACGGAGTAAAGAAAACCCTGTAAAAGGTGGAAAGGTATGGTTGGTGGAAAGGATGTCAGGCCGATTTGTCTGATTACCTCCGTGGATGCAACACTTGTGCCAGATCCAAGGTACCTCGCCATAAGCCCCTGGGTCTTCTCCAGTCTATTCCTATTGCTTCAGGATCATGGCGCATGTGCACAATGGATTACATCACAGATCTACCTCCTACCCAAGGAATGACCTCCATATTGACAGTGCTTCACTAAGATGGCTCACTTTATCGTACCCCCCAGAGTGCCTTCTGCTTTTGTTTATGACACGTGTTTCGCTTTCATGGACTGCCGGAATCAGTCATAACAGACAGAGGTACGCAGTTCGTGTCATGCTTCTGGAGGGAATTACGCAATCTGCTGGGGGTACAACTCCGGTTTTCTTCTGCTTACCACCCCCAAAGTGATGATCAGACGGAGTGAGTGAACCAAGTCAGTACCCCTGTTGCTATGCCACGAACAAAGCACATGTTGGGTTGCGTTATTGCCCTTAGCTGAATTTTTATTAACGAATCCCATCGTGCTTCCATGGACTGACATTTCCTCTCTTCTTATGGGTTTCATCCTGTGTCACTTCCGGTCTCCTCCCCTAAAAGTTCCAGCATCCCGGCAGCTGCAGAAAGACTGCAATCATTACAGCAAGGGTTTAGGGTAACACCTTCAACACACCCAAGAGGTAACAGCGAATCATGCAAACTCAAAGACGCTCGCCGCTCCCTCCTACCGGGTAGACGAACCCGTTTGGTTGTCCACCAAACACAACTATATAACTTCCTGTGCCAACAAAAGGAAGCCCAAATACATAGGCCCTTTCCCTATCAAAAGGATCCTCAACCCTGCGGCGATGGAACTAACACTCCTGCCTCCCTATCATAAACGCCCTGTGTTTCATGTCTCGTTATTGAAGCCTGTAGCCATGTCCCAAAAATACAGTAACCATCACCTGCTCTGCCCTCCTGCTGTTGGACCTCAGGAATAATATGAAGTCTGAATGTGTCATGATCCAGACCAATCCCAAGGCTCAAGGAAGAACCTGGGCCGAGAAACTAGCTGCCTGGCCTAGGCCCAGGCTGTTGCCGTGTAGCCCCTTCCAAAATGGCCCCCGGGACTGGACCAGTCAACATGATTCAACATGGCCGCTAGAGGGCCATAATACAAGTTTTCCTGGTGGTCTAGTGGTTCTGGGTGGGCGGAGGGCTATATAAGCCCCGCCCTGGGCCACACCCAGTGCTTAGCGTTTTCTCCGGCTGCCAGCGTGACGCTTGCCTGCCTCGGAGCTCCTTCGTGCTGCACTACGGGTCAAGATATCAAGAAACCAGCTCTGCACTACGGGTCAAGACATCGAGAAACCAGCTCTACACCATGTGTCAAGACCAGGTCAGCACTAACATACGCGATGCGAGGCAAGATCCATTGAAAACACTTACTGGGACGCGTGCAGACCGCAGACTTCTTCCGGCTCTGTTTCTTCATCATCCGCTGGATTCTTCTCGCACCTCTGCTCCCAGCGCACCACAACGTCTGAAAAAGACACAAAGGGACTCAAGGGTAAGCGGAGACTTGTTGCAACTGTTCTCATACCACCCACCACCCGCGTATAACTTACCGGGACAGCTGGGCTTAGGAAAAGGCGCTGCAGACTCCGTGCCGACCTTTTGATGTACCGTGCATGGGGGAGGAAAAGGCAGAAAGGTATTAGAACTCTTGAACATTTACTTATACGGAAAGGTGGATAGAGGGTGTCGCAGCTGGCCTGGACATCCCATTGACTTAGTGGAGCAACTGGCCATCCACCTTGCTTCAGTGAAGGAACTGGGGTGAAATAGGACTAAACTGGTACGAGCCTCAGTGAAGGAACTGGGGTGAAATAGAACTAAACTGGTACAAACCTAGTGAGGAAACTGGGTAGCAACATCTATGAACCAATGACTACAAACTGGAAAGACATTTGTATAGATTCCTGGAGGCGCAACGCAAACAACGTAGTTCCAGAATCAAGTCTTCCAGATCACTCCTACCTCTCCGACCACTCGGTGTCTGAGCCTGCAGTGAGCAGAGGGGAGGGAGAGTTTTGGGCAACATCAGGAGGTGTTCACAGACCGGACCAGCACTCCTGCAGGGTCCCAGAGGTAAGCGTTACAGAACGCTAAGCCCACGTTATTGCTTTGCCCGAGTGCCATGGCTTCAGAGGTTGACCAGCTGGCCCTCTTGCTGAGCGAATTAAGAGCCGAGGTGCATGCAGCACGTTCGGAGACCAGTGCTGTAAGGAAGGAGTTGGTGGTGAACCATGAGAGGACTGAAGAACTGGCAAGACACCTCACCAGTACTCGAGCAGGACAAACCCCATTGCCAAGCTCAGCAGAGGGAGCAGCCTCCCAGATACAGGTAACTACTCCAGTTACTGTCCCTTTGGCTCCACCGGAAAGATTCTTGGGTGACCCACAGAAATACGGAGTGTTCATGACTCAGTGTCGGCTCCATTTCTTATGCCGACCAGGAGCGTTTCCAACAGACCAAACAAAGGTAGCCTTTATTCTATCGTATCTAGGAGGACATGCCGCTAGTTGGTCAGTTCCATTGGTTGATCGAGATGATCCTGTTCTACAAAACTTTGCCCAATTTCGGGGGCGTTGTTAGGCAGAAACCTGTGCAGTTCCCTTAGGGACCACTGCAAAAAGCTTAAGACTACAGGTGTTAGCAGTAAACCCAATTGGTAGCAGTCTGCACCACCCAGATTTACCTGGTAGCTGTGGCTGAGCAGTCAGACTTCTCTCAAGAAGAGTTAGGCAGTATATAGGGTATACACAATAGGGCTAAAAATACAGTAGCACAAGCAAACACTGACTAGAGCTTTGGTATAAAGTATATAATTATTTATTTTAAAACACACTTATAAAAATACACTGGCACTAATATGTCAAGCAAGTTCAAACACAGTCACTAGACCCCTCCCTAATTAGTTATTTGACAAGTCTAGGTTAAGACACCACTGATTTAGCAAAACAGAGGCGAGCGCGTAACCATAGATGGCACTCCAATAATTTGTTTCAAAAGGGAGAGAAATGGCGGAATAGGAAAATCACACAGTACCAACACTTTTAAGAAACCACAGCAAGTCAAGAAAGGCAGGGTCTACTGTAGAGCAAAAAGTTCATAGGCCAGGCCCACTCTTGGAGAGAGCAAGGCGGAAAGTGCCCAAGATCACACAGTGGAAATGCACTCAAAGTCTTTGCAGAAAAGTCAAAAAGAGGTTGGATCAAGTAAGAAAGGTAATGTTAATAGGTCCGAGGTCACCCCAGGATAGAGAGTCAAGGATTTACGGGACACCTTGGACAGTCTGTTGCAAGGGAAACCAGGCGGGACACAGTACCTGAAATGGTGAGAAAGCTGCAGCGGGGGCAGTTGTTCCTGGCAGCGGGTGCAAGTCGGGGCTTCGTGCAGGGGAAGAGAAGATCTCGACGTGGAGGAAAGCTGGAGGTCATTGCACCGCCAGGGAAGAAACCAGCCGCTGAGTTTCCCGGTTAAAAGGTACTACCCTTTTTTTCGCTGTAGTGGTGAAGCATGGCTATCTGGCCACCAGGGTGCTTGGCACGGGCGATTTGACCACGAGACGATCCAGGAGGCGAAAAAAGGCGAACTGGTTGGTCCCACCAGCTCAAAGGGAAGAAGACTCTCCTGGAAGAAGATCTTCTCTGTCCTCGGGAAAGTGATGAGTTTCGTACAGCAAGGCTCCACTGGTGGTGTCGTCATTGTAGATGGCTCAGCTTCTCCCCTCTTCGGATTCTTTAGGTCCTGTGGCGACTTCTGAAGTTCCAGTCCCCAAAGCCCTGCTTTTATGCAGAAAACCCCCATTCATCAGCCTAGCTGTCAATCAAACATGCTAAGTGGTGAGCCGGGCGGCTCACCACTGGGCCAATCACACAAGAGTGCGACTTGAGTTGCCAAGGCAACTCAGTTCAGGGTGCCTATTCCCCCCTCCCACACATCCTGTAGACCCAGACAGAGTGGCACCACTTTTGGAGGCTTCTGTGCAGAAACCCGCCAAAAGTGGAACAAAGGGCTTGACTTGGGTTAGGGTTTCAGAGGCGAACACAAACACCATTTTAAAACTGAGTCCTGGCAAAAAGACCCAACCGGGGAATAAATATTAAATAAATAACCCGGCGGTATCTTTAACATTGCACCAAAAAGTGGTGCGTTTAAAAAGAATGGGAAAATCACATAGGAAATATTCCGGTGGAATATTTCGTGTGGTATCCACTGCCACCAGCCAGAAAATCGACAAGGGGGACTGGACAGTGCCTCCTTGGAAAACAGACCCAGGGGCAATAGAATTACCCCTACCATTACTTCCATAATATGATGGTTTGTACTGGTTCTGTTCACATTTAAGACTAGTAAAGCCAATGATGATTTTACATGCCCTGGGAGACAGTAGTCAGTCCCAGGGTATGGAGTATATGTTTGGGGGTCACTATGACACCCCTGTGTTACTGCACTGAGGGTGCTGTGTCATACACTTACCAAAAACACATGAAGCCCTATGGAGTAAAAGACCCCATAGCCCATAAAACACATTACCTAGTCAAAGGACATTCTCAAATCATGCCTAACAGTGGGAGAAAAAGAGTCTCACTCTTAGCAGGAGAAAAAAAACAAACCCCAAAAATCCAGCAAAGCTGCTGGGGGACTCGCTAGGTTTGGGAAATTAGCCTTTACAGAGAATTCGCCCTAACAGGCGTGGCTAAGCGAGCCATGTGAGAGCCTGTGCTCTGGAGGAGCTCCCGTGATCCGGCAACTGATCCTTGCCAGAAATGCACTTCTAGTGGCACATATGCTCTGGAACACTTTCTAGCAGTCCATGAACATGGAGTACGGGTGTGCTGCAACTTTGGAGCCCGTGGGATGTGGGGAACTGGAGATCTGACCCGTGCCGAAATCGCGTACCTTGGAATCACGGCACAAAATGGCGGCCGGGAGGCTCTAACAAAGGAATCAGCCGGCCGTGTGAGGGAAGCACGGATACAGCGGAGAGCTTGTGGAGGGTTTGCCCGGCCACGAGGGACACCGCATTGGGCACCCCTGAACTGTGCGTGCAAGCCGGTTGGTGTTGGGACCGGGAACGGAGTGGTGCGATACGCACCAGACACGGAGAGGGCGTGGGCCCCTTCGTGTGACTCTTGGGAATTTTGGCAGCCCCTTGACGCGAGCTGCAACGGGCCATGCTGCCGGGAGGGAGGTCCGTCCCGAGTGAGCACAGCCCCCGAAGCAGTACAGCGCAATATCGTAAGGCGACGAGGCCGGCAGTGAAGCTGCCTGGGGGGGGGGGAGCCACACCCTCAAGGCAATCCAGTGAGCCCAGTGCAGGCGGGTGTTGGGACGCCCACTGGGCGAAGGACGGCGCTACTGAAGGCGCCCCCTCCAGATAGACCCTCAGCTTTTTTGCTGGGGGATGATACCAGCGGCGGTGCAACGCCGGGGAGCTTAGGCATGCAGAAGAGGATGCCAGGAGAGAGGCTGCCTCGGGCGGCGCGGCCCTGGGAGCCACCCATCATACATACAGGCGGCCCGCCCTGCCAAGGCTGGCTGCGGATACCTTGCCACACTGTGACCCGTGCGTGCGCAGCACCCGTGGCGGTGGAGCAGGAGGCAATAGGGCACCCATGATGGCAACGGGCCCGCGCACCCCCTACAGAAATTAACACACGGCCAGCGAGGTGCGTGCATACTCTGACTCAAGCATAGACCCGGGGCCCCGGACACGCAGGCGCTTGGGGCATTTGGGCTGCTGCCACACTGCTAAGGACACCGGGAGACTGGCAAGAACGCCCCCCCACCAAGGCGGGTTGGGTGCAGAGGACATAAGAGGTGGTGCACGGCGACACCCCCAGGCCTCCACATGAGGCGGGGGGAGAGGAGTGCGGAGCATTGTGCGGAGAGGGCTGGGGAACATTGCCCGCGTATGTAGGAGGCGCACGTAACTCGGCTGAGCCCATCGTTGGTGTGTGCAGGGACTGCAGGGATACCCAGGACGGCCCGGGCACTGGGTGGAGCGGTTATGGGCCCAGACCTGTAGGAGGAGGAGCAGCACACAGACCTGGAGAAAAGACACGCCAGCGCACACGCAAGTTGGAGGGCAAAATCAGCCCCAGGTGCAGACAGGGCAGCACAGGGGAACCCTAACGCGACACACCTTGGACCCCCTGCTAGCCGGGAACGAGGTGTGCGCGGGCCAGAGACCACACGCTGTAAAGCTAGAACCCGCACGCCCAGACTACGTCAGGATGTCCAACAAACAGCCCAAAATAAAGGGTAAACAACCCATGATCGATGAGTATGCCAAAACATCGCTGTTGGCGGAGGGGGCCAGAAGTAAGGAGAGAATCCCCACTGCGGGAACAGCCACCACGAGTAAAGACCAGGAGATCCTTGCAGCGATAGCAGACCTGAAGGTGGCTTGGGAAACCAAATTGGAACTGGCCATGGTGGAATTGAAACCGGCACTGGAGCTCAAAGTTGGGGCTGTACAGGAGGAGGTAAATCTCCTCCGGCAAGACATCAGAACTTTGGCAGAACGCACAGGTGACTTGGAGAAAGAAGTGGCCCCGAACACGGCAGCATGTGCATCCCATAAGTCTGAGCTTCATGCCCTACAGCAACGTGTGGGCAACCTGGAAAGCAGAGCGGATGAGGCGGAAGGATGTGCTCGGCGGAACAACATACGCATCGTAGGATTGGCTGAGGGACCCAACCCCACCGAGTACATCAAATCAATGGTGTTGCAGGAGATAATTGGGGGAGTGCTGACCCAGGGGTTTGCAGTGGAACAGGCGCATAGGGCCCTGACAAGGAAACCACCTCCGGGGACCTTCCCCCAGGCCGATGATTGCCAAGATCCTGAACTACAGAGACTGGGAAAAGGTCCACGAGTATTCCGAAAGGGATGAACGATACAAAGGGGGTTGGCAATGTAACGGCATACCCGGACTACACTTTGCAGGTACAGCGCCGACGCATGAACTTTGGGGCAGTGAAGAGGAGAATGCGAGAAGCGGGCTACAAATACATGCTGATCTACACCGCCAGACTGAAGATGTTCCACAAAAATAGAACACTGTTGTTTGATACCCCCGAGGACGCGACAGAATGGCTGGACATGCAGAGCTGCCCCCAAGAATCAGGCATCCAGATGGAAGACGGCGCAGATAAGTAGCATGAAGTCCGTGCCACCTACGGTGTCGCAGCCTCGGACATTGGGACTAGAATATAGGGCAGGACAATGCCTGTTTGCGTAGAGCGTCCAGAGCTATATTTGTACGATCCTTGAGCATGGCAACTTGGCGAACGATAGAGGAGCCCCACAGACCTTGCCTTCACACCCCCACGTATAGACTAGTTAGGTCACCAATATAGTGGTGACACCCTGCCGGGTTCCCGATCTCGGCATTCCGAGGTGGGACCAATCGCAGGGGAGCCTGAGATCCAGGGATGGAGCTGGGCACCAGTTGGGGCGGGGCAGGGAGGTGGGAGGGAAGGGGTTGTGTGCAGTGGTTTATAGTTGAGTTAGAGGGCATAGGGGGGTTAGTTGGGGAGTTTAAGTTGGGAGACGGAGGGGTACGAGCCCAATTTCATGCTAAACTAGACTGGAACGGTAAACGGGAAGAGGGGAGGCGGTACACATTACGCATGGCTATGAGTAGTCTCAGAATTGTAACATGGAACGTGAGAGGCCTCAACAGTTACCTGAAAAGGAATAAAGTGATGATGTACCCGAGAAGGCTGAAGGTGGATATAGCATTACTACAGGAGACCCACCTTACTAGGGATAAACTGGAGTTAGTCAAGAGAAAGTGGAGGGGGACTACCACGGGAGCCACATATTCGGTTTACGCTAGGGGGTGGTCACATGGGTGGCACCCCATGTACCATTTCAGCTGCTACAGTCCACGCTAGATCCAGACGGAAAAACGCTAGTGGTGCGGGGGATGCTGGAAAATAGGGATGTTAGTATTATAAACTCATACGCCCCCAAGCAAGACACGGCGGCCTACTTCAGGGCCCTATATGGCAAAATTAGCCCCCTAGTGGGCAGCGCTACCATTTGGTGAGGGGACTTTAATTGCACATTACACCCCAAATTGGATAGGTCCGACAATAAACTAGACAGACCCACCCCAGCCGCAAAGGCATTATTGGCCCTACTGCAGGACTTTGGGCTAGAAGATGTTGACAGTTGCACCCGGGAGACAGACAGTACTCGCATTATTCGCCCCCCCCATGATCTATACACGAGGTTGGACTATATGTTCATGGCCTCGGAGATAGCTGGGGAAATGATAGGTTCGGAATACAAGGCCAGAGTACTTTCGGACCACTCCCCCTTGGTGGTGGAGTGGAGGCATCAGCCCCCTAGGGCGAGAATCCCAACGTGGAAACCTAGGGCGGAAGCCCTGCAGGACTCGGGATTCTGGGAAGATTTAAGGGAGGCAATTACTGAGTATTTTGACATTAATACAGGTAGTGTGCAGTCGGAGGGAACCTTATGGGAGGCGTTCAAGGTGGTAGTACGGGGTGCAGCCATATCTAAGTCTAGTGGGCTCCAAGGGGGCATAGAGCGAGAGTTACAGGAGACAGAGAAGGAGCTGTAAGAAATAATACAGAAGGGGAGCACCTCACAGGAGGATACCGCAGGGGCGAACCTACTGTAGCAAACTAGCAGGGAGCACTGGGACAGACTCTGCAAGTTAAACTATATACATCGTGAGGCAACGCGCGGGGGGAGATAAACCGGGAAGGGTGCTGTCATGGCTATACAAGCATGAAACGCCACGCCCAGTGGTCAGGGAGTTGAAGGGTGAAGGTCAGACTTGGAATACCCAAGAGGGAGTTAATGAGGGGTTTCTTAGATTCTAAAGATGCCTATAGGAGGATACGCGGAGATGGGGCAGGAAACTCGGGAGACCCTGGAGGACATAGGCTTGCCTAAGTTGAATGTGGAGGCAGCGATAATTCCGCTCTTAAAACCAGGCAAGCCGAGCACGGACTGTGGATCATACCGACCCCTGTCAATGCTCAACCAAGACAGTAAAATCCTTACAGCCACGCTGGCAAATAGGCTCAAACCTGTTATCGGCAAACTGGTACACCCCGATCAAACGGGGTACGTCCCAGGTAGGAATATAACAGACAATCATAGAAGACTCCACCACATAATTGAGCAGACAGTGGGGGACCCAGGCGAAATGGTGATAGTCTCATTGGATGCCATCAAGGCATTCGACTCTGTGAGGTGGCCGTGGTTGCTAGCGGCGCTGAAGGAATATGGAATGGGGCCGGGGTACCTCAGATGGGTCCAAATGATATACAGCTCCCCAATCGCCAGGGTTAAAACCCGTGCAATAATTTCAGACAAATGGCAAATTAGTAGGGGCACGAGACAAGGCTGCCCCTGGTCGTGCATGCTGTACATCCTCGCCCTGGAGCCACTGGCTATCTGCCTCAGACAACAATATGGGGAGATCGGAATCCCCACGAAAGGGGGAACGCACTTCACTTCACTGTATGCGGATGATATCCTGCTATACCTGCGCTTCGTAGAGGAAAACTTGCAATATGTCTTGGAGGTGATGGAACAATACGCTACCCTCTCGGGCATAGCGGTAAATCCCAGGAAATTAAGCATGTTCCACTTAGAGAGAGACAGGAGGGCCCCGCAGAGGCACCTTCCGGTCCTGCAGATACCCTTACAGACTAGGACATTTCGATACTTGGGTATCGACATATGCCACTCGGCCGAGGACGAACATAAGCATAATACGGAGAGGACAGTGGTGCTCCCTAAACGGTTTATCGCGAAACTTCACAGCTTATGTAGGGGCTTTATTTGGCACAACTCCAGGAATAGGGTGGCCCTATGGAAGCTACAAAACCCATGTGACAGGGGGGGTATAAACCTACCGAATTTCGAGCTATACTACCTGGCGGCAGCTTCAGTATGTGGCAAGATGGTTGTCCGAAGTGGAGACAGCTGAAGCCAGGCTTTTGTACAAGGACACTGCCCCCTGTTCTTTGAGAGAGGTGATTTGGTTGCCCAAATCCAAGTTGCAGGGAAGGGCGAGACTGTTGTTACTGGTGGCGTTATGCGGGGAGCATTCGCAAATAACAAAAGCGATCCGTAAATACTGGGAACCGATGGGCCTGGTGACTCTCGGTGATGTATGGCAAGAGGGGGAGGCATTATA
Source organism: Ambystoma mexicanum (assembly GCF_040938575.1). Taxonomy (NCBI): domain Eukaryota; kingdom Metazoa; phylum Chordata; class Amphibia; order Caudata; family Ambystomatidae; genus Ambystoma; species Ambystoma mexicanum. The sequence goes on from NC_090931.1 coordinate 674,405,117, forward strand.
CTTCAAGAGGCTGATGGAAGATACTGGGGTGCACTCAGGCCAACATATTACCTACACAAGAGTTAGCAAACGGGTGCGGGAAAGATGGCCTGCGGAAGTGCTAGCGGAGCAACCTGATATGGTTATTGAGACGATGTATGACGTCTCGGAGGGTGGGCACGAAATATCCCGCATATACGAATTATTGATGACCAGGGTGGGTTGGGAGGTGCTCCAACTGAGGCGAGACTGGGAGGAGGAGGAGGTGGGAGAACCTATGCTGGATGGACAATTGGACAGAGTTCAAAGGTATCACAAGAAGGTGTCCCGTAACGCAAGGCTTCAGCAGATACAGCTATATGTCACCCATAGGGCATATATGACCCCAGTAGGATCGCCAGGTTTGGAAATTCAGCAGTACAAAAATGCCCACGGTGCGCACATAGGGCATATATGACCCCAGTAGGATCGCCAGGTTTGGAAATTCAGCAGTACAAAAATGCCCACGGTGCGGGGAGGTGGATGCTGGGTTGATACAGATGTTTTGGGCTTGCCCAGAGGTGGGTAGATTCTGGGCAGAGGTTAAGCTACGCCTAGCAGAAAAGGGGATTGTGCTGGAGGTGGAGTCAGTTTGGGCATGCATGCTGGGGGTGTTTGCCAGACCACGCAGCCTGAAGCACATTAGTAAAATGAGACCTGGCCTACATCCTGGCCAAACAGAGAATTGCAATGGGTTGGAAGGCTGCCCAACGGCCTAGAATACAGTCCAGTCCCCCTCCTTGTCGAGTTTCTGGCTGGTGGCAGTGGTTACCACGCGAAATATTCCACCGGAATATTCTCTATGGGATTTTCCCATTGATTTTAAACGCACCACTTTATGGTGCAATGTTAAAGATACCGCTGGTTTATTTATTTAATATTAAATTTATGGTTGGGTCTTTTTGCCAGAACTCTTTTCTAAAATGGCGTTCGTGTCTGTCTCTGTAACTCTGACCAAGGTCGAGCCCTTTGTTCTCCAGCCTGGGGTCTGGCATGGATTCACATGCTCATGAATATTCCCCGTCGTCAGGCCGGGAATCCTCGGTATAGAAAAAAATCAATATCAGTTTCATTTCTGATCTGTCTTTCTTAGTAGTAACCAATCACTGGTCTCTGGGTCATACTGCCCCCAGCCAATGACTGCCCTCTCCCTAAGCCCCGCCTCTGGCAGCCATCCTCAGATTTTTACCGCACGTTCAAGTGTTGGGAGTCCTCGTGCTTAGCTCTCGAGCTTTTGCTGCGTTTTTGCACTTTTTTCAGGAGATTTTTCTCATTTTTCGGTTAAATAGAGCCTCAAGCTCCACCGTTTTCTACATCCGATCAACGGGGATCCGTTTCGGAGTTTTCTGCGCCCCTCAAGGGTGACGATTTCGTCGAGTTACGCTTTTGGAGGATTCCAGAAGTTCCGAGGCCTACTCCGGACATGTCCCAGGAGAAAGGAAGCTCGACGCCCGGGAAGCTGTTCAGGACCTGCCCTGGATGCCAGCTTCAGAATGTTTTCAAGGAGGGCGAGCATTCGTTATGCCTCTACTGTCTCCATGAGGACAAGACGCACACGGAGAAGGACTGCGCGTTTTGTGGGAACATGTCGGAGCGGACCATGAAGGATCGCCACCTCTGTCTCGCCAACTGGCTGGAAGGGAAGCCCGTCAGGCGAGAAGAAGAAAAAGAAGTCCGAGTGGTCTTCTAAGTCCTGTGAGGGCGCCCCGGCGACGGGGGACCAACAAAAGGCTAAGCACCGCGAGTCCGCGGGCACCAGGAGCGCCGAACGGTCGGGCTCCTTGGCTGCCAGGCAGGGCGCATCCTCCCCGGCGCCATCAACCACGAGCCAACGTTCTGGCTCGGGTAAGAGGAAGTCCGAGAACCCGGCAAAGCTTCTGGAGAGGCCCCGGTCGATCTCGAAGATTCCGGCCGAGGGGGAGCGAGGCTCGGACCCTCCCCCCAAGGTGAAGGCCCCAGGCGTCCAGAAGGTGACGATGGCCTTAATTCACCCTGCTAAGACCTCGATCGAGGATGTCGCCGCGGCCCTGGCTCAGCCTGTGGAGGCTACACCAGTGGAGGCGCCCTCAGGACCCAGAGTCTCCCTGCCACCGCGGAGGGAGTCGTCTTTCAGGCCCATTGAGAAGACCCCCACGAAGTCCTTGTTGGAAAAGGTGGGGGAGGGGCTGGTGGCCATCGTGGATACGGACACAACCTCTGAAGAAGAGCTCATCGAAGTCGTGGAAGAGGCCCAGCCCATCGGGAGGGATCCCGACGAGGGCGACGACGAGAGCGACGGGGTCGCCGACAAGGCTCCTCAAGAGCCCTCACGCCCGTCGTTTCCGGCGCCGCAGGACACTTCAGCGGCCATTTTGTCAGCAATTCAGTCCTTATGTTTGGAGATAAGGACAAGGTTGCCCCTCCCCCCGACAGAGGTACCTGAGCCAGACCCGACGGGGGAACCAGCCAGGACCTTCGGAAAGTCCACCGCATAAGAGGAGGAGGACGCATCCTACGCCACCTCTCCCACCTCTGCGGCCTGCTCTGCCTTCCCCCCGGTCTACTACCCACGGGGATGATACAGGCACGGACACGGCTACGACCGGTACAGATGATGACGGAGGCGACGACGGGACGTGTCCCCCGTCGCCCCCTGCTCGGCCGTCCCCGCCCGACGAGATTGGATCCTTTCATGCCATGATTTCCAGGGCATCCGAGCTCTTCCAGCTCTGCCCAGAAGAGAAGCAGTACCAACGGCACGAGGCTAAAAGGAAGACGGTCCTCGCCGTACCGCTTCTTGATGACATCTGGGATGAGGGGCTCGCCCTCCTCAAGAACCCTGCCACGGCGCCGGCAAAGAGGGACCGGTACGAGAAGAAGTACCGGGTCCCGACGCTGCCCCCATGTGCCTTCGGGCGCAACCTACCCCGGATTCGGTCGTCTCGGCGGCGGCAAAGAAGAAAGCTTGGGGGGCATCGGCCTCGACATCAACCTCCCCGCCGGACGGTGAGGGCAAGGAAGTTGGACACGATGGGACGGCGGATCATCTCATCCGCAGCGACGACTATCAAGGCGGCCAATGCCCTGGCTATCGTAGCCCGCTACGACAGGGAGTTGTGGTTCAAAATCGCCCCTCTGTTGGACTTCCTTCCGGACGCCAAAAGGGCTGAGGCCCTTGAAATCCTACAGGAGGGTGAGATTGCTTCGGACCACGCCATCACGGTGGCAACAGACATCGAAGACACTGGTTTCCGTCAGTTGGGCAACGGCGTTTGCTTGAGACGACGAGGATGGCTCAAGGCCACGGATTTCCGCCAGGACGTACAAGCCAAGGTTTTGGACATGCCCTTCGACGGGAACAACCTGTTTGGGAAGGCAGTTGATGAGTCCCTTCAGGCCATCAAGACAGACACAGAAACTGCCCGGGCACTGGAAGTGCTCCAACAACGACGGCCGTCCTTTCGGAGCTCCGGAGGCAGACAAGGTGCCTCCAAGGGATCCGGCAGTGGCTCCTCCACGTACCGCCAAGCTGCAAGATCTTCGTCCCAGGAAGCCTACAGGGGACGCGGCAAGTCAGGTGGTGCCAGTCATCGTCGACAGGGAGGTCAAGGAGGCAAGGCAGCCTCCAAACAAGATTGAACCGACCGTGGGGTTGGGCCCCCGCCGAAGCACCCCGGTGGGAGGCAGGCTGGTGAGGTTCATCAGCGTGTGGGAGTCCATCTCCACCGACCGTTGGGTGCTGGACGCCCTGGCCCAAGGGCACGCCCTCGAGTTTCAGAAGAAGTGCCCTGGCGTTCCACCCGTGGCCAGGAAGGAAAATCACGTCCCTCAACTACTGTTGGAAGTAAGGGCGATGCTCAAGAAGGGTACCATCGAGCTCGTCCCAAAGAGGCTTCGGGGCTCCGGAGTTTACTCAAGGTACTTCCTCGTAAAAAAGAAGACAGGAGGATGGCGCCCCATCCTGGACCTACGACGACTGAACAAGTACATCAAGGCACAGAAGTTCCGTATGGTCACCCTCCAGCACGTGCTGGGACAGCTGGAGGAGGGCGATTTCCTGTCGTCGTTGGACTTGGAGGATGCGTACTTCCACATTCCCATTCTAAAAAGACACCGAAAGTTCCTCAGGTTCGTGGTCCAAGGGCGGCACTACCAGTTCAAAGCCCTCCCGTTCGGTTTGAAGTCGGCACCCAGGGTGTTCACCAAGTGCCTCGCACCGGTGGCGGCGCGGCTGCGCCTACAGGGGATCCACGTCTACCCCTACCTGGACGACTGGCTCATCCGGGCAAGGACAAGGGAACTTGCCGTGGAGGACACTGCGAAGACCGTCCAGCTGCTCACGGACCTGGGATTCTCCATCAACTTTCCAAAATCCCACCTGCCTCCGTCGCAAGTCGCCCTGTTTCTGGGAGCCAGGCTCGACACAGTGGCGCGGCTGGCCTCGCCGTCGGAGGAAAGGACCAGGACCATTCTGGGCAAGGTGCAGCGTCTGCTTGCCACGGACATGGCCAGGGTAAGATCTATCAAGTCCCTCCTCGGGATGATGTCCTCCTGCATTTATCTGGTGTGCCTTTGCAGGCTTCGGATGCGCCCCTTACAAGAGTTCCTCGACGCCCGCTGGGTCCAGTTGACGGGCAGCTTCGAGGACAGGATCCCTCTCAACGAGACGTTCCGTCAGGCGATCCGGTGGTGGGGTACCCGCTCCCATCTGTCGGCGGGTACGGACTTTCAGACCCCAGCTCACCAGGTGACGTTGACGACGGACGCCTCCCTGGAAGGTTGGGGAGCGCACTCCGGAGATCTTCACGCGAGAGGCCTTTGGCTCCCGGAGGAGAAGTCTCTCCACATCAACATCTTTGAGCTCCGCGCAGTGTTCTGGGCCCTCAGGTCCTTTCTTCCGTCCCTCAAGGGCAAGGTGGTGAGGATCTCCACCGACAACACCACCACGATGTTCTACATCCGGAAGCAGGGCGGAACCAGGTCCCCTGCCCTATCCAAGGAAGCCCAGGATCTGTGGCATTGGGCCGTCGCCCAGGGGATGTTTCTGGTGCCTCTTCATCTGGCAGGAATAAAAAACACGATCGCCGACTCACTCAGCAGGGAGCTGCGCTCGTGCCACGAGTGGGAACTACGCCAGGATCAAGTGGATCGACTCTTCCGACGATGGGGCGAACCCCAAATCGATCCCTTTGCGACAGCGACGAAATTCCAAGTGCCGGAGGTTCGCCAGCAGGTTCCCCCAGCCGAGGAGCATGGGCAATGCTTTCTCGTTCCCCTGGGACGGCCTATTTCTTTATGCGTTCCCTCTGCTGCCGTTGCTGCTCCGGCTCATCAACCAGCTCAAGAGGTCCCGGTGCAGGATGATCCTCGTCGCACCGGCATGGCCGAGACAGATCTGGTTCCCGGGCCTTCTGGACTTGTCAACGTCCCCACCAGTCAAGCTGCCGACGGACGCAGACCTTTTCTCCAGAGAAGGAGGCGCCATTCTTCACCACAACCCAGAGTCGCTGAACTTGCAGGCCTGGCTCCTGCAGCACTAGAGTTTGGAGGGTACGACATCCCGGCCAACTGCAGAGAGGTTCTCGCAAAGGCCAGGGCGTCCTCAACTCTCAAGTGCTACGGACATAAATGGAAGAGGTTCTCTGTCTGGTGCCGTGCACAGAAGATTAACCCTCTGCGGATTACGGCCCCTCAGGTACTGCCGTATCTACTGTCGCTGGCCAAAGCTGGACTGGCTCACGCCTCCATCAAAATACATCTGGCTGCAATCTCCCGATATACCAGGACTACGGGACGGGCGTCCTTGTGGTCTCATCGCCTGGTGAAAGAATTCATGAAGGGACTATTCCGATCATTCCCGCCGGTGAAGGCCCCTGCCCCGGCATGGGAGCTTAATGTGGTGCTGACCAGGCTCATGGGGGGGCCCCATTCGAGCCTATGCATTCGGCGCCTTTGAAGTTCCTGTCATGGAAGATAGCTTTCCTCGTGGCCATCACCTCCGCACGACGAGTGGGAGAGATCCAGGCCCTATCTTGCAAGCCTCCATACTTGACTTTTCATGACACAAGGGTGGTGCTGAGGACACTCCCCTCCTTTATGCCCAAGGTGCCGTCGGACTTTCACCTCAACGAGCCCTTGGTGTTGCCAGTTTTCTTCCCGTCGCCTTCGTCGCCGGCCGAGAGGATTTTGCACTCGCTGGATGTAGCTAGAGCGCTGAAGTTCTACGTGGACCGCACGAAGAGTTTTCGGAAGACATCACAGCTGTTTGTGAACTTTGGGACTGTGAATCAAGGGAAGGCTCTCTCGAAGACTTACAGTTCCAGATGGCTCTCCGGCTGCATCATGCACTGTCACCGGTTGGCAAACCGACCGCTGCCCGGCCGTCCGAGAGCCCATTCGACCAGAGCGATCGCTGCTACCATGGCGTTCCTGTCTGGTGTGCCCCTGCTGGACATCTGCAGGGCTGCGACGTGGAGGTCGACGCACACCTTCACAAGATTCTACTGCGTCGATCGGGACTCCAGGGAAGAGTCCAGGGTCGGCCAAGCAGTGCTGCGCAACCTGTTCGCCTAAGGTGAGCCTGGTGAGGAGGTAAGAGTTGCTTAATGTTTAGCCTGTTGCCACCTCCCGTGGCTCTGCATGTGTGTACTGCTATGTATTCTCTTATTCATGAGCATGTGAATCTATGCCAGACCCCATGCTGGAGAAGGAACAAGTTACTTACCTGTAACTGTTGTTCTCCAGCATGGGTCTGGCATGGATTCACATGCGAACCCTCCCGCCTATCCCTCTGCGGCTCTTCACTTGGTCATACTGCCACTTTACGTGCTACCAAATCTGAGGATGGCTGCCAGAGGCGGGGCTTAGGGAGAGGGCAGTCATTGGCTGGGGGCAGTATGACCCAGAGACCAGTGATTGGTTACTACTAAGAAAGACAGATCAGAAACAAAACTGATACTGATTTTTTTCTATACTGAGGATTCCCGGTCTGACGACGGGGAATATTCATGAGCATGTGAATCCATGCCAGACCCACGCTGGAGAACAACAGTTACAGGTAAGTAACTTGTTCCTTCCACTTTTTGGCGGGCTTCTCCACAGAAGCCCTCCAAATGGTGCCACTCTGTCTGGGTTCCACAGGATGGGTGGGGAGGGGAATTGGCACCCTGGACTGCGTTGCCTTAGCAACTCAAATCGCACTCTGTTCTGATTGGGCCAGTGGTGAGCTGCCCGGCTCATCACTTAGCATGTTTGAGTGACAGCTAGGCTGTTGAATGGGGGGTTTTCTGCATAAAAGCAGGGCCTTTCGGACTGGAACTTCAGAAGCCGCCACAGGACCTAAGAATCGGAAGAGGGAAGAAGCTGAGCCATCTGCAACGCCGACACCACCAGTGAAGCCCTGCTGCAACTACCTCACCACTTTCCCCGACGACAAGAGAAGATCTTCTGATGGACGAGTCTTCTTCCTCTGAGCTGGTGGGACCAACCAGTTCGCCCTTTTCGCCTTCCAAAGACGTCTCTTGGTCGAATCGCCCATGCCAAGCACCCCGGCGGCCGGATAGCCAAGCTTCACCACTTTGACCGCGAATAAAAGGAACGCACCTTTTATCGACGAACTCCGCGGCTGGTTTCATCCCTGTCCAGTGCAACGACTCCACGTTTCCTCCTCAACGAGATCCTCTCTTCCCCTGGTCGAAACAACGAACCACAACCCCTGCCAGTAACAACTGCCACCGCTGGAGCTTCCTCTCTGTTTAAGGTACTGTGTCCTGCCTGGCCTCCCCTTCTTCGGTTTGCCCAAGGTGACCCTTAAATCCTTGGCTTGCCAACTGGGTTGGCCCCAGACCTTCTAACTTTACCTTCTTGAATCACCCCAACCTCTTTTGAACATTCTGCAAAGACTTTTAGTGCATTTTAAACCATGTGATCCTGGGCACATTTCGCTTTGCTCCATTTAAGGTGGGCCTGGCCTATGAACTTTGGCTCTACAGTCTATACTGCCTTTATTACCTTGCTGAGAACTCCTAAAAGTGTTGGGACCTGTTTTATTTCTATGCTCTGTCTTTTTCTCTCCCTTTAACTGAACTATTAGAGTGCCATCAGGTTATGCGCTCACATCTGTTTAACAAATCGTGGTGTTTTAACTCTGACTTGTCTAATAGTTATCAAGGGAGGTGTGTATACTTTACCTGACTGTGTTTTAACTTGCTTTTGATTTAGTGCTAGTATATTGCCTAAAGTGTGTTTTAAATAAATAATGATATACTTTTTATACAAAGCCCTGGTCAGTGTTTGTTTGCTCTACTGTGTTTTTAGACCTATTGTGTATACTCTATATACTGCCTTACTCTTCTTGAGAGAAGTCTGACTGCTCAGCCACAGCTACCAGGTAAATCTGGGTGGTGCAGACTGCTACCAATTGGGTTTACTGCTTACTCCTGTAGTCTTAATCTTTTTGCAGTTTTCCCTAAGGGAACTGCACAGGATTCTGCCTAACAGGCGGACCTCCTGAAGTGGGCAGATGCAGAAACGGCAGCCTGGTATGGAGCAATCAGTAGAGGAGGGGAGGAAGAAGCGGGACCCCTGATAGCGTGGAGGCAGTTGGTGGCCACTGTGGCGGGACACCCCCAGGCGGATCTTAGTGAAGATGACACGAGGGAGAATAATTGAGTAAGACATGTATATTGATACGCAAGCTAGTGGCATTGGAACAGTGGCTCGAGTTCAAGAGGTGGGAGGGGGGAGGACAGCAATGTGCAATGAGTGAACATAATGAAGCAGAATTCATATGCAATGTCCTCAATGTTTGTAATGTTTGGTGTGGTGTTAACAAAAAGAAAACTGTTTAAAAAAAAAAAACTTTGCACAATTTCAGCAAGAGATGGATAAGCTCTTCTCCCGCCATACTCGGGCACATGCTCTGGATGCTGAGCTACTAGGCCTTCAGCAGGGATCACAAGACCTATTGGCACACATCACAACGTTTAATCGTTTGGTGGCGGAAATCAATTGGCCGGAGGACAAGAGGACCACCCTGTTCTATCAGGGTTTACGAAACGAGTTGAAAGATGTTCTTGCACAGGTCGTGAATCCGCCCGATCGCTGTGCTGAGTACATAGACCTGGTAGTCCAGCTTGATCATAGATTACAGGAAAGGAGGTCCGACCGGGCCCGGTTTGAAACCCATTCCTTGTATGTCCGTCCCTGGGATACGCCACGGGCCACTGACAGTGCACCAGAGCGAATGCAGTTGGGGAGTATTCGAGGGCCACTGACCAAGGAGAAAAGAGGGCGACGTAGAAAATAACAATTATGTTTGTACTGTGGCAAAGCAGGACATTTCTTGAAGGACTGCCCAAATAAAACAACTCTGAAGCCTCTAGGGGCAATGGAAGCCACGACAGAGCCACAAGAGCCATTGGAAAACTACTTGGCTCGACAAGAGTAGAGACTGGCTTGTCGGGACAGGGAGAGACGTCAGCGGTCTCGCATCTAACAACACCCGTCGTCCTACTATGCCCCGAACAGCCACAACTTATGCACGCCTTGGAAGCGTATATCAACTGCGGAGCAGTAGGCAATTACATGGACATCACCATGGCTCAACAGTTAGGGGTGCCTACCCAAAGGCTGACACCATACTGTCCGTGGATGGAACTCAGTTGACTTCTGGGCCAGTGACCCAATGTACTGGAACGGTTGTGATGCTATGCCATGACGGTCATCGGGAAAATATCACCTTCGACTTTATTAATGCCCCTCAGTTCCAGCTAATTCTGGGAATGCTCTGGCTGGTATGTCACAACCCTGGTATAGACTGGCGTAAGCATCCAGTGAGGATTTCACCCGAATGTGCTCAGGTCTGTTATCTAGCTTCAGTAAAAACCCAAGAAAAGCCCAAGTCAGCAATACAGGTATCGGGAGCTGTCCTAGGAATCGTAGGCCAACTGCCTCCAGAGTACGTCGATTTTCAGGATGTTTTTCGCAAAGAACAGGCCTACGATTGTCAGATAGACTTGATCCCAGGAGAACAGTGTCCATGTAGTCGCATCTACGCCCTTACGGAAAAGGAAAACCAACACATGCGTGAATATCTGGACCAATACCTCGCCAATGGGTTAATTCGGCCTTCCAAATCTCTAGTCTCCTCAGCTCTCTTCTTCGTCCCTAAAAAGGAGGGGGACCTGAGGCCATGTATAGACTATAGAGGGCTCAATAAAATCACTGTAAAAAACGGTATCCGTTACCCCTGATCCCTGTACTCTTAGACCAAGTAAAAGGGGCAAAAATCTATACAAAATTGGACCTCGGGGGGGGGGGGGGGCTACCATTTGGTTCGCTTGACGGCTGGAGACGAGTGGAAGACGGCCTTCCACACCAAATTCGGGCTATTTGAGTATACTGTCATGCCCTTTCGCTGTGCAACGCCCCGGCAGCCTTTCAGTATTTTATGACAGATGTAGTACGAGAACTATTGGACATTTGCACTATGGTTTACATAGATGACATTCTGATTTATTCTGAAACCATCGAACAACATGTACACCACGTAAGAGCAGTCCTTGCTAAGTTGCGTCAATACCACCTGTTGGCAAAACTTGAAAAATGTGCCTTTCATGTCACCACGGTGGAGTTCCTCGGATACATACTCAGCCCGCAGGGCATCCAGATGGACAGGCGCAAGGTAGAAGCAATACTGCAATGGCCGTCCCCTTCTTCCATCAAAACTGTCCATAGCTTCTTAGGCTTTGCAAACTTCTATAGGAGGTTCATTGCCGATTTCTCAGAAGTAGTCCACCCAATCACATCATTGCTCAGGAACAATCGCATTTTTCAATCGACCGCCGAAGCCGAGAAAGCTTTTCAAGAACTGAAAACACGACTTACCACAGCACCGATCCTCCGTCTTCCAAACCTAGACCTTCCATTCCTGGTTGAAACAGACGCTTCCAGTGTAGCGATGGGGGCGGTGTTGTCCCAGAGAGATCCAGGTACCAACCAACTACACCCAGTGGCCTTTTGGTTTAGGAAGTTCAAACAAGCAGAACTAAATTATGCAGTGACCGAAAAGGAACTTCTTGCCATAAAAGCAGCTTTTAAGGAATGGCGGCACCATCTTCTAGGAGCAAAACACCCGGTTGCAGTGCTTACCGACCATTGTAACCTGCAATTCCTGCGGACAGCGAGTGCACAAACACCATGACACCTGCGATATGCTCCGTTTTTCTCAGAATACAATTTCACAGTCAGTTACCGTCACGGGGTGAAAAATGGAAAAGCGGACGCACTATCACGAATCGGCTGGAACACCGAGAAAGTAGATGAATATGCATCTCCTCCTTCTGATTGATTGGATTAATCAGCAATCATCAGACCATACTGGAAAATCTACATGAAGAAATCATGACCCCCTATGGAAGTGCAAACACGGGTTTCACAGGGACCACAACGCTTTGCACGTAACAATCTACCGTATTATCAGAAACACCTTTATTTACCACATCAGGAAATGCTGGACTTAATCATGAAAACCAATCACGATGCTCTTACAGCAGGGCACCCTGGCATACCATGGCAAAAATTCAACAACATTTTTGGTGGCCTACTTGGCGAAAAGACATTGTGCAACACGTGAAGTCCTGCGATGTCTGTGCTAGGAATAAGGCGTCCAGAACCAAGCCTCAATGATTACTCCGTCCTTCGTCAATTCCACCGACTCCATGGCACACAATTTCCTTAGACATTATCACAGACCTACCCCCCTGCAGAGGCTATAATACCATATTGGTGGTAGTGGATCTCCTAACCAAAATGGCGCACTTCACCGCTCTGAAGGGGATACCGAACGCCGGGCAGTTAGCTCAAATTTTCCTAACCAATATTGTCAGACTGCATGGATTCCCTTCAGTGGTAATTTCAGACCGGGGAAGTCGGTTTGTGTCCAAATTTTGGAGAGCTTGTTGTGCCAAGGCTCAGATCGAGGTCTGTCTGTCTACTAGTCAACATCCACAGACTGATGGACAGACCGAGAGGACAAATCAATCACTCGAACAATATCTCCGGTGCATGCTTGCCCAAACAGATCAAAACTGGAAGGAGCTACTATGGCTAGCTGAATACGCATACAACAACACAGTGCATAGCTCCACCAAGATTTCACCTTTCTTCTTCCTATATGGACGGGATCTACAGACTTCAACTCTAGACCCACCAGTGGCTTTGGACATGCCGGCCATGTGCACCTTGCACACCAGCATTAAGGAAACCCTAAAAAAGGCTATGCAAACTCTCCAAGAAGCCAAGGCAAACCAAAAGCACTTTGCAGACAGGAAAAGAACACCTGAACCCCATTACCAGATTGGAGACAAGATATGGCTGTCCACAAAGCACATACAGCTAAAGGGACCCAAGAAATTCCACCCCAGGTACATCGGTCCATACCCGATGAGAAGTATCATTAACCCTGTGGCCATGGAACTGGAGTTACCACCAGTACTCCGTATACATCCAGTATTTCATGTTTCGTTACTGAAACCAGTACATCCAGGCACTCGAGACACCCTTAAAAGGCCTCCATCTATAATGGTACAGGGAGAAGCCGAATACAAGGTCAAAAGCATCTTGGACTCCAAGATAGTCCGAAAGAAACTCTATTATTTAGTGGACTGGAAGTGCTATGGAGTTTTAGATCGGGACCTGGGAACCAGTGGAATACCTTCACGCACCTCGCCTAGTGGCTAAATACCATAAGGCACATCCGGAATGACCAGGACCGGGAGTAGCTCTCCTTGGGGGGGGGGGGGGGGATTTTAGGGGGGGAGTGCTGTCACGATCCAGACCAATCCCAAGGCTCAAGTAAGAACCTGGGCCGAGAAGCTAGCTGCCTGGCGTAGGCCCAGGCTGTTGCCTGTGTAGTCCCTTCCAAAATGGCCCCTGGGACTGGACCAGTCAACAAGATTCAACATGGCCGCTAGAGGGCCATAATACAAGTTTCCCTGGTGGTCTAGTGGTTCTGGGTGGGCCCAGGGCTATATACACCCAGTGCTTGGCAGTTTCTCCGGCTGCTAGCGTGACACTTGCCTGCCTCAGAGCTCCTTTGTGCTGCACTATGGGTCAAGATATCAAGAAACCAGCTCTGCACTACGTGTCAAGACCAGCTCAGCACTAACCTACGCGAGGCAAGATCCATTGAAAACACTTCCCGCGACGCGTGCAGACTGCAGACTTCTTCCGGCTCCGTTTCTTCATCAACCGCTGGATTCTTCTCGCGCCTCTGCTCCCCGCGCACTGCAACGCCTGAAAAAGACACAAAGGGACACAAGGGTAAGCAGAGATTTGTTGCAACTGTTCTCATACCACCCACCACCCGCGTATAACTTACCGAGACAGCTGGGCTCAGGAAAAGGCGCTGCAGACTCTGTGCTGACCATTTGACATACCGTGCCTGGGGGAGGAAAAGGCAGAAAGACCTTAGAACTCTTGAACATTTACTTATACGGAAAGGTGGATGGAGGGTGTCTCAGCTGGCCTGGACATCCCATTGACTTAGTGGAGCAACTGGCTATCCACTTTGCCTCAGTGAAGGAACTGGGGTGAAATAGGACTAAACTGGTATGAGCCTCAGTGAAGGAACTGGGGTGAAATAGAACTAAACTGGTACGAGCCTAGTAAGGAAACTGGGTAGCAACATCTATGAACCAGTGACTATAAACTGGAAAGACATTGTTATAGACGCCTGGAGGTGCAATGCAAACAACGTTGTTCCAGAATCAAGCCTTCCAGATCACTCCTACCTCTCTGACCACTGGGTGTCTAAACCTGCAGTGAGCATAGGGGAGGGAGAGTTTTGGGCAACATCAGGAGGTGTTCACAGACCGCACCAGCACTCGCCGACAGACCGGACCAGGCACTCCTGCAGGGCCCCAGAGGTAAGCGTTACAGAATGGTCTTAGATTCCAGGCGCCGAGGCAAGTCTGTTCATTATCTGATTGACTGGGTAGGCTATTGCCCTGAAAACGGCACGTAGGTTTCTGCTAAAGATGTATTCGCTCTTGCATTATTTGCTAGATTCCACCATGGACACCCGGAAAAGCCTAGTGGTGGGAATCCCATTCCTTTACCAGGGGGGATGGGTGTTTGAAGGGGGCCTACTGTCAGGATTCTCCTGCCTGGTCGGGCGGTGTCACACCACTTCCTACTAAGTCAAGGACACCCCCCTCCGCGTCTACCTCTATCCGCGCTCCCCGGCACACACGCTCAGATCCATGTACTTCGTTTCCCACTCACGTTTCACACAACAGGGCACGGCATGGCATGTTTGGCGGAGCTGGCGTTTATCGCCCTTCACGGCTGTGGCAAACCAAGTGGAGACTCCTTCACTCCAGGAACTCACATCCTTCGCGGAGACCGGCGCTGCCCGGCTCGTCACGGATCACGTGACTCTTAGTTGCCTAGCAACGCTACAACGCTTTCGGTTCACTTCTCACGTGATACTGTCACGTGCGTCCCTTCCAGGGATAAAAGGAGTTTGAAAACCGAAGGCGTTGCTTCACAGCTGTTTCAACTAGGATCACGTGACGCTCTCTCTTCGTTCAAGGACCTGTTCTATTCTGACCTACGCTTGCTCCACGGATCGTCCTTGCTTAACCCTTCATTGGCTCTGGAACATTGAATCATCGGTTTTCTGACCTCGGACTGCCTGGAGTTCTCTACGGATCATGTGTTTCATTAGGACCTCGGTCCTACAATAGGTGGTTACCTGCTCTACCTTACAGCCTTGTCCAGCCACAGTCTGGAGGTTCACGCCTCTTTCAGCCTTGGGAAAGACACAAGTCCTCACAGGTATTCCAGTGTTTTGGTATTTGCATTTGGGAAGATTGTGTCCTGCTTTCCTACTTACATAACCATTGTACCTTGCCTTACAGTGCTCAAGGGGTTCTTCCGGCTGTCCCGCATCCTGGCTTGGGGACTTCCACCTGTGGCCTTAATAATCACGCTGACAGTATTTCTGGTGTTGTCAGGGTGTTTCTTGGGGACAGAGGGGTTGTTCATACTCTACACGACCAACGAACTTCGTAACAGGCGGCCACAGTACCTTGCTTCCTGGGCGTCATCGATGGATGCAGCGTTATCTAGCCAGCATCCTCTTTCCTTATGTTAGACCGGCCCAGCTGCAGCACCACTTCCCCGTAAGTTTCCCTGCCCATACCATGATGGCCGCTCCATCGGCCGCATCGGACCTCACCACGATGGCTGCTGCTACACTAGGTGCTGTGTAGTATTGCGGCGATGCAGACGCCAATCAGGTTTTAGACACAGCACAGAATCAGCCCTCCTCGACCTTAAGATCCAGCTGGACCTCATCCATGATGCAGGAGTTATCGTCATCCTCCTCATACTGTACCTCTCAGCAGCATTTGACCTCATTGACCACGAGATGCTCTGCCACCACCTCATCGCCACCACAGATGCATCCAATTGGATCGAATCCTTCCTATCCTATAGGGTCTTCGCCGGGGGCCAAAGCAGCTTACCCCATCCCATCTCCTACGGTGTCCCACAAGGATCCTGCCTCTCGCCCTCCCTGTACAACATGCACACAAAGCCACTCTTTTCGACCACCTGGGCAGCCTTAGCATCCCATACACAGATTTCGCAGACGACACACAAGTCCTCATCAAACTTACCGGCAGCCATGAACTAGATTCCACCAACATCAACCACATCTGCAGCATCTTCCAGGCCTGGATGGCTACACGCCATCTTTGCCTGAATGATGACAAAACAGAGTTCCTCATAGACAGCTCCCCACACCGCCTCAAAAACCTCTCTCACCTTTTCCTCCTTCTGCATCAATGGTAACATCTCCCCTGTATCACCAGATGTCAAAACACTTGTTTACCTTGATGCTGAGCGCAATATGCAAAAACACATCAAGTCAATCGCCTCATCTGCAGCCTATTCCAGCAAACTTTTCAATCTCTCCAGAAAATGTCTAACCACTCGCAACTGCCACACCCTAGCGAGGGCCTTCATCGGGAGTAAACTGGACTACTGTAATGCCACCCTCACAGGAACCTCCAAAAAAAAACCTAAACAAACTTCAGTTGATTCAAAACAACTCAGAGCAGCCTGGGGCCTGACACTTTCAGACCACATCTCGTCTCCCAGATGTGATGCACACTGGCTACCCATCAAAGCATGGATAGAGATAAAAATCCTGTCCATTACGTACCACTGCCTCCACAATACCGCCCCCCATACCTCACCCCCCCCCCGCATCTCCAGAAAGTCACACACACACACACGCAGGCTGCGCTCCTCATCCTCCACCTCACCCTCAGCACGTAGATTCAATAGGAAAAGAGCTGGCAGATCCTGCTGCACCTCCATCGCCCCCACTCTCTGGAATACTCTACCACCTTGTATACAAGATGAACCCTCCTACCCCACCTGCCGCAAAAAAATAAAATTGACTTTAACAAATACATCCTATTAATGAAGAACCTCTTCTGTGGACACTAATTTCTGGACCTCAGCACCCTCCTTTTGCACATAGGTTATTATCCGTGTCGCATGAGGCTGGTAACAACGGGTAACTTTGGTTCCGGGGGGGCGTGGCTAACCAGCCATGGACTAGGACGTGCCTTCGTGTTGAGCTCCTGATGATCTGACATCCATTTGAGAAATTAAGCTGGAAAAATGCTGCACGCGCCTGGTAAATGAAGGAACGGGTGTCTGAACACATGCTCTGCAAGAATCCTGAGAAGCAAGTCCTTCGCGTTTATGAATCAAGAGATAAAAGACGTTTCAGTGGGCGGCCGTATGGATAAATTGTTGCTAAAATGGCGGACAACAAAGGGAGTGTAATCGCAGCCCCGAGGAGAATCAAATCCTGCTGAAACACGGATCGCAAGGAAGTTAGCTGCCAGTAGCAACGCATTGAAACCTTGCTCTATTTACTGTAACAAGGAGGCAGCGCTCCCGGGATCGAATGAATGTAGCGACCGAAGATTTCAACAGTATCAATAGACGAACGCCGTATGCTGGCGCGGCTCCCAGCCGCTCACGAAGGCAGCTGTGTATGATGAACGCTGCGATCCGTGACACGAAGAGCGGGCGGAGGTGAGATTGATGAGGGAGATACTGACCGCGAGTTACATATGCTTGAAGGCATCACATCCCTGAGCGCCGGTGACAGAAGCTGTTTACTTAAGCACGGAACACACAAACACGGTGTGCTGATGTCGAAACAAACGGGGTGAGATGCCCATTTGGGTTCCTTTGTATTGCTGCAGTGCACTGCAAGCCTGAAGTGGTGCGCTGTTTGAATCGGAATGCTGTTGAAAATGAGTGCCACCCGGAACGAAATGAACAATTGAACGAGGCGCATTGAGAAGCCTGTCTTATCACAACAAAGGCCTATGAACTGACCCCCTTCCATTGCCGAGGTACTCGGTAAATGCAGACCGCTGGGCTGCACAATGGCACCGCTGCTGAGAAGAAGTGCCATGTGAAATACAGTGGGAAATAGGCGCACGAGGGGCGCCGATGGCCTGCCCTTTATAAACTAATGCAACACTGTAAGATTTGAAAGAGGTTGGGACCTGCAGAGAGGACATGGACCCCAAGTTGAAACGTTGCCAGGGGACGAAAAAAGGTGGAGTGTGAGCACAGGCCCCGGAAAAAACGCTACTGAAACATTGCTCAAAGGAGAGACGTGGGAGGACACAGCCCACTCCAAGCTTAACCTTGCGTGCCGCCTTGCAATACAGCCCACTGAGGACATCCATGCACTGAACTGAACTGCGGAAGCTATAATAACACAGGAGAGCTGATGTAGGATACGAAGTGAGACTGCAGGATGTCGGTGAAAGGGCTGAAGGCCAGGAGCAAGCAACCCACTGTGGACACCTTTGCAAAGGCGCAGCGGACCCCTCCGACCCCAGCACAAAAGTGTCAGACTCCGCTGTAACCGGCTGTATATCAGTTATGACCAAGTCCACCTCCCCTTCCTCCTCACCTGTTTCTTCAGAGGAGCTTCCGCGTTGACGGGGCTTTATTTTGGTCTTCTTTTTTTTGTGAAGAGAAATGGTCTTCCGTGGTAGGAAGCCACCCTGATTTCCTGATAAACAGGGAAGCCGGGGACCCCTCCTCCACAGAGACCACAAGAAGAGGAAAAAAAGCAACAGCTTAAAAAAAACCTCTTCTAGCGGATCTGTATCAGTGCGATACAGGTGGGCAGGATTCTTTCCAGTTCTGATGATCGATGGGATGGATGGATGGAGTGGCAAGGTGTCCCAGGAGGCGTGGATGCAGATGAGAATACACTGAAGATGTGGAAGTCTGGAGAGTGTAGCAGGCGGGTGAATCCGGAATGGCAGCGTGGAGTAAACAACCCGTTAAGGAAGGCACCCGGACTATACCCTGCAGCGTGGCCCGAGGAGCGGGAACGCTACAGATAAACTGGAGAACCAGACAACAGGTAGAAGAGGGAAACGGAAAAGCAGAAACAGGGAAAGCCAAGAAGGAGAGAAAGAGAGAGAGAGGGATCAAGGAGGAGCGAGCGGAACGGGAAAACCGCTGCCAAGTCCACAGAGAAGCGGGAAAGAGCAAGCAGGGCTCAGTAACGGGAGTGAAGCAAGAGGAAACGATGTAGAAGTAATCGGAGCGGAGCATGGCAACAAACCGAAAAGGCAAAGTTGCAACGCGCCGAACCGGAAACGGAGGCGGGGCTAAATAGGAAAACAAGACAGACAAGAAAGACTAGACCGTTAACTAGGAAGTAAGAGGGCTAGAACGGAAAATTCTAATGGCAGCGCCAGCACCAAGCATTCCAAAGACGCCAGTGAGACCTGCGGACTGGTGGAGGCATGACAAAAAGACTGGGGAGGCATCGGGGGATGACGCCCCTGAAGGAGAAAACCAATAGGTCCTAGCAGCCATAACGGACCAAAGTGCTAGGTGGGGCACGGCGATGGCGGAATTGCGGACAGCCCTGGAGAACAAAATAGATGCCGTAGGAATTGAAGTCACCCTGCTGCGACAGGATGTCAGAGCTCTGGCAGAAAGAACTAGCGGCCTGGAAAGCGCAGTAAAGACTAACACTGACGTAAGCACGAACAATGCGAAGGAGGTCCATATGCTCAAACAGGTTGCCAACCTTGAAAACCGAGTGGAGGAAGCAGAAGGACGGGCGAGACCGAACAACATCCCGGTGGTTGGCCTGCCAGAAGGAGAAGAGGGCCAAGACCCCACGGACTACGTGGAGAACCTGATCCTGCAAGAAGTAGGAGCAGACAAACTCTCACAGGGGTTCACGGTTGAGCGGGCACATCGAGCCCTGATGAGGAAACCACGGCCTGGAGCTCCACCGCGGCCGATAATTGTGAAAATTTTGAATTACAAAGACAGGAAAAAGATTCTTGAGTATTTTCGTAAGGGCGGAACGATAGAAAGAGCCTCCTCTAAGATTACAGCTTACCCTGACTATACTATGTTAGTGCAAAGACAGCGATACAGTTATGTGGCGGTTAAGAGAAGACTGCGTGCAGCGGATATCAGGTACATGCTATTGTACCCAGCGAAGTTGAAAGTTCTGCACAAAGGCAGAGCGCTGTTCTTTGATACCCCAGAGGAAGCAGCGTCGTGGTTGGACTTACAGGGCTGTCCGGTGCGAGATGAGGAACAGGATCGCCAAGAACACGATAAGTGAAGATACTATATCATGTACACTGCGAGGATAAGCGGGTGGGGAATTCTAGTATAGCGCCTTGAGGTACTTGATAGATAATGTGTAGCCCTCGGACTTTATGACTCTGTTGGACTGGAATATGGTGTATAAAAGCGCACATGGATTCGGCCACCAGGGGGCGCACGGATGGACGCGATCTCCGTGTAGGCTCTGCGCAAGGGTCCCGAAAAGTGGGTTGAGCCCCCACCACGAGACCCCCGCCGGCCGCAACATCGATGGAACCTGGCATCGGAAGTGTCCAGGCGTCACCCGGAGCAAACCCGATGAAAATCGGAGCCCGCTTCGCGGAGAAATCCTCTCCGGCGACCTACGCCGAGTGAGCGCAGACGGGGCCTACGAGCTGCCATCGCACGCTGTGCCGAGATACGCGCGGCTTCGTGGAGCGCGTTATAACGTGCACTCTCGTTCTTCCTGGGGACCGCTATACGGTATGTGCACACATGGCCCCATAAACCATACCTCTCAGTGGCGCGGTCCCCAAGGACGAGCTCCCACTCGCGAGGCTCGGAAGTGAGCGGCCCAGTCCCCAGCCCCCGCGTATGATCTCCCCAAGACTACGCGGCAATTCTGGCAGTCCACACACGCCCAGAGCGGGCCCATCCACGGACCACGGCGTAGCTGCCGCATCGGACCCGGATAGCACGAATCAAGGCCCGGCGGCTGCCGCTGACATTTGCACCCAGGTGGCGGTGGAAGGGAGCGATTGGGATCCACCACGACGCCTTGTTGTCTTTCTGCCCGCTCGGCCCGGATAGCTTTCCCTCGAGCGAGCCCATGTGGGAGAGAGGCGCCTGAACTTGGCTGGGACAGCTGCATCCTCGCCCCAGGTCACCGGGACTGCGCACGTTTCGCAACGCGGAGCCCCTCATCTCAAATCTCTCCCAGGCCATTGTGGGCTGAGGGTTGGGCCCCTGGTACGCAGGGCGTGTGCCCTCCTCGCCCTCCACTTTGAGCTTAAGGCCTATCGCCTCTACACCCTGCCTGGCCCGGACCTTGAGCACGAGGAATTCCTGAGGAGGCCGCAAGCACTCATTGGAAGGGGTTCATACGCGGGGGTTGCCATCCTCGACCTCTCTTCTGCTGCCCAGTATTGGGCATCCCAGGAAACCACCATGAAGCCCTAATTCCAGTGCTTTGGAGCATATTAAAGGTTTTCCTAGCTGTTGGATCCCCTCACAACATCTTGCCCTGGTCATGTCTCTCCACTGCTGACGGCAAGGGTAACACGAGAACACACAACCTTTGGACGCTCACGCGGACATTGAACAGGGCTCAGTCCACCGCGTCATTGGGATCCCGTTCCCCATGGACCCTAAGGGCAAACTCGCAAAGTATAAGTTCGCCCCACCTCAGGAAGACCCGAAGTCCCGCATCGAGCAAGCGATGTTGTCCCAGGGGTCAGACGCCGCTGCAACCAAAGGGGATGTCGCTGATTTACTTACGGAGATGAGGAGCATGAGGGCAGATATAGGAGGTAGGATTGACAAAATCACTCAAAGGATGAACAAAATAGAGGACAGAGTGGAACAGGTCGAGCACAACCAAACCTCCTTAAATACGCTGGAAGCCCAGATGGATCACCGCATTGCGGAAATTGAACATAGGGAAGAGGAAATACGATTAAAGGTGGACGATCTTGAAAACAGAGAACGCCGTAACAATATACGCGTCCACGGCATCCCCGAAAAGGAAGGCGAAACTGATACGGATCTGAAACAGACTCTCCATAACATCCTAAAGCTCCTCTTCCAGGACAATCTGATAGATGAGCCAAAAATCGACCACATCCACAGAGCGGGTGGCAGAGCAGGGGGCCCGCGCTCAGTCCTAGCCAGATTTCATAACTATGCGGACAGAGCACGGATCTTGGAAAAAGCCAGACGTGCCCCGTTACTCTCCATGGGTGATGCGACCGTCTCTCTTTATCAGGACTTATCATCACTCACGCTTGCTATGAGGAGGAAATGCTCACCGATTACGAAGATGCTGAAGGATACAGGATCCAGATACCGTTGGGGCTACCCGTTCTCACTCACCTTTGAATGGCAGGGCTCGACAATGAAGCTGGCGTCGGAAAAGGAAATTGCAGATTGTACAGTTGATCTTTTGGGCGACCAGGCAGAGGGCCCCTCCCATGGAGAGTCGAAAAAGGAGGAAGGTGAATGGCATACTAAGGGTCCCCGCCATAGGCGGATCCAGGGATCCAGGAAGTTTCGAAGAATGAATAACTCACAGGACATGGTACACTAACCTGGACACCAGACTGGCATGCTGAAATGCTTGAGGCAATGGACCCTTATATTGAGTGTTAATGCTTGAGCAGGCCACCTGGGCATAGCCTGGAGTGGCACGAAGCCAGGCGGATGTGTCGGCCGGGATGATGCCTGCACGACACACCATTGTTGCTCCTGACTCCCGCGACACATCCCTAGTTTATAATATGTTACTCCTCTTGTATGCATGGTGCACTTGGTCACGCAGGCACGAGGCGCCCAGAGAAGGATATGAGGTAATATCCACGCTGTGATGACGCCTTTGTGGGGGTCGATATTAAGATTTTGATTTTTGAAATGTTGATGTTGGTATAAGAGCTGTTGGTTGGGGGCTCACTGTTATATATGTCTATATTACGATAGGACCGCTTGTTTCTGCGGTCCCCATTGGTGGTCCGGGATCGACTGGGTGATGTTAACCCAGACGGGTCGGGCGCCGAACAGAGAAGGGATGGGGGGGAGGGGAGGGAGGGGTGGCAGGGGAACACATATTTTGTCACAGTTCAGACCGGAGGAGCGGGAAAACAAAATATGGGTATATAAAGGGGCTTTGTAGGGACTGGACGGGTCAGTTTTTGACCCCTACGGGAAGAATCGAGACCCAATGCAAAGAAAACGAACCACATACTCTAACAAGAAACATGATGAGGGCCTTGAAGCAGACGTACTGGACGCGCACACACTTGTCTACAATTTAAGATGGCTCCCACGCTCTGTACAGACACGATACGTATTTGCACACTTAATCTCAAAGGTTTGAACTCCCCCACAAAAAGATCCATGGTGGCTAGAGAATTCAGGAAATCGAAAATAGATATTCTTTTTCTTCAGGAAACGCGATATCGAAAGGGCGAGGAGAGAGGGATCCCGTCGCGGGAAATTGGGCCCACCTTTTGTAGCTCTGGTGTTTTAAAGAAAGCTGGAGTGGGGATTCTGATACGCAAAAGCCTCCGGATTTCAATTCTGGAGACATGGACAGATAGGGAAGGGAGAGCCCTCATATTCACCGGAAACATACAAGGCACAATAGTCACCCTTGCTACGCTTTATGCACCTAATCAGGGGCAAAACAGATTTCTTCATAAAATCACTGAGAAAGTCTTTGGGATGGCTAGGGGACACACGGTTCTTGGTGGGGACTTCAATACATGGATGGACAGCTCAATGGACAAACTAGAGCCGATGCAGCAGACCCGCCCGGTACCAGAAATGAGGCAGACATCAAAATAACTCTTGATCTCTTTGGCCTCACTGATTGCTGGCGCCATTTGCACCCGATGGAAAGAGGCTTCACTTTCCACTCTCTCCCCCATGACACACTCACGCGCATCGATTACATCTTCCTCTCAGAACACCTCCTGCACATGTTGCAGGCGGCCACTATACACCCCTCACGGACGGATCACGATATGGTGATGGTGGATATATCTTGGAATGATCTGGCCCACCGTAACACCAAATGGAGATGTAACAACTCCTTATGGGCTGATTCGGTCTTCAGGGAAACCTTCGAAACCGAGATCAAGCAATTCTTTATTACCAATGACACTGGGGAAGTTGGGAAGACAAACGTGTGGGAGGCTGCTAAGGCAACCCTGAGGGGAGTACTTATTAAGGAAGGAGCCGATAAAAAAAGAGAACGTGCTCTGATAGAGAAAGGCATCAGGGAGAGGCTCGGGAAGGCTCAAGAAATGGCACAGTCCTCTCCATCTGAGAGACCCAAGTATATCGCTGAGGTCAGGCGTCTCAGGGAAGAGTTGAAAATACTTATTGCGGGCAAAACAGCCCAGACCTTACAGTACCTTAAACAAAAATATTATGAGAAGGGCGACAAGGCTGACGCCCTGTTGGCAGCCCGTCTTCGTGCACAGAAGGCGGAGAGATGGGTTGACTTAATTGAAAGAACGGATGGTACCCTCACGGACACGATAGTCACATCCCCCGAAGACATACAGGAATCATTCACCTATTTTTACGAAGACTTATACATGTGCGACCCCCCCCCACATCTAGGAAGTATAGACACATACTTGAAGGAAACACGGCTTCCCACACTCACACCCACGGAGGCAGCGTCCCTAGATACGCCAGTCTCGGAAGAGGAAGTTACAGACGCTATCAAGAGATTGACGGCGGGAAAGGCCCCGGGCGACGACGGATTCACGCCGGGGTTCTACAAGACGTTCTCCCCCCTCATTGCCCCTTTTCTTGCATCCATGTTTAATCACATCTTTGACACAGGCCAAGCACCTCCGTCCTTCTCACAAGCCCTTCTTGCCGTTATTCCGAAGGAAGGTCGGGATCCCAGGTTCTGTAGCTCCTATCGTCCCATCTCCCTCCTCAACATCGATGCTAAGATATACGCTAGAGTGATTGCGGCTCGGCTTGAAATACACCTCCCTAGGCTGATACACTCCGACCAGGTTGGATTTGTCCTTGGAAGACAGGGCGTGGACACTATGCGGAAAACGCTGCACTTAATCCATGAAGCACAGGAAATGGAGGGGGACCCGTCCCTTCTGTCCTTAGATGCCGAGAAGGCTTTTGACCGGGTTTCATGGGACTTTCTAGAAAGGGTACTGGTGTCATATGGGCTGGGACCAAAACTTTGCCGTGCCATCAAAGCACTGTACAGTTCCCCCACAACATCAGTGACGGTGAACGGAGGCTATTCTCGTTGGTTTCCTCTGGAAAGGGGGACAAGGCAGGGCTGTCCACTGTCAGCGATCCTATTTGTAATGTCACTTGAGCCATTGGCGCAAAAGTTGAGAAGTGATAATATGGTAAAGGGTATCACAGTGGGCGATCTAGAATACAAATTGGGTCTATACGCCGACGATATCTTACTACATTTGATAGACCCCCTAGAATCGGTCCCGGCTGCGCTCCGCATAATTGAAGAATATGGCGAGCTGGCGGGTCTGAAAATTAACACAGGGAAATCTGTCCTTCTCCCGATTGACAGACTTGGAGATTCTGAGGCCGAACGCTTCGCCCCCTTGGGAGTAAAAGTCAGCCTCACCACACTCCGATACCTGGGCATCAACGTCACCCGTGATCTGGGATCCCTATATGGGGCCAACTTCCCTCCATTGTCACTAGCTCTTCAAAAAGATGTCCAAAGGTGGTCCAAGCTTACCATCTCGTGGCTAGGCCGTCTAAATGCTATAAAAATGGTCCTTCTCCCCAAGATATTATACTTATTCCAAATGCTCCCCATCAAAATGCCCCCAGAATATTTCACGGATACGAGAAGGCTGTTACTAACCTTCCTATGGCAAAGTCAAAAGCCGAGAATCCCGAGATCCCTCCTCCAACTTCGAAAGGACAAAGCTGGGGTGGGTCTCCCAGACATTGAAACATATTATAGAGCGACTCAACTCAGGGTCCTTGTCCCACATTTTAGACAACGGTCGGAGCCACAATGGATAGCGCTCGATAACTACCATCTCCGCCCCTTTATCTTATGTGAATGGCTATGGGTGCCTGGGCCTCAATTACGCAATAGCGTTAAATCTCACCCGATTATAGGCACAATATGGTCAATATGGAAACCGGGCAAGAAAATGGTGGGAGTCACGACATGGCCCTCTCCCCTGGGACATCTTTGGTCACCCGGGATTCGCGACGCAATTCCTGAACCGGGAAGCTTTGAAACCTGGTACCAGGCGGGGCTAGAGAGGGCAGACCAATTACGCCAAAATGGCTCTTTCATAACCATTCAGGAATTACAAGAGGCCCTTGCCATAGGTACACTCTCGGTCTTTCTGTATCTGAGACTCAAGGGGGTAATGACTAGACCAATATGGAAAGAGCAGTTACAGAGAGATCTTACCCCGTTGGAGAAAATCCTCGATTTATGCACGGGCTCCAGGGGTTTGATAAGTGCTATGTACCTGGCACCGATTGAAATTGATATTAAACCCTCCCTGGCACTCAAAGGCAGATGGGAATCAGACATGGGTAGGCAAATTTCATCAAAGCTATGGTTGCAAATATGCAGACGAACGGCGAAATCTTCCTTATCATGCCAGTATAAATTACATGCCATTATTATATAGATGGCAATACGACCCAACCAGGCTTGCCAAAATGTACCAGGGAATAAGCCCACATTGTTGGAGGGGATGTGGGAAGCGAGCCGATTACTGGCATATGTGGTGGGGATGTGCATTGGTTCAAACCTATTGGTCAGAGGTCCTCAGCTGGATCAGGGACCTGGATGAAGAAGACAGAGAGAAGCATCCACTGCTTATTTTGTTTGCCCTAACTGAATCAGATGACAAGATTGTGAAGGCAGGCAAGATGGTGCAGGGTCTCCTGATGGCTGCGCGGGCATGTCTTACCATGACATGGAAAAGGCCCGCACTCCCCAGCAAAACTGAATGGCTGGCGGTCGCATTGAGCATTTATAGAATGGAATGTATGACTGCAGCCTTACACGGAAATCGTGATATTGTTGAAAACGCCTGGTCTGAGTTTCGATCCACATATGCTGCGTGAAGGAATTGTGTGCAAAACACTGTTGAGTTTCGTGTCAATTTGGTTTATCGCATGACGAGTCTGTGGTACTGGAATTTTGAATCCTTGTGCGTCTTCTTTGCCCGAAGTCACGAGTACAATGTCGGTTTACAGGTATTCTTTAATGCTCTCTTCGTTCCCAGGTCTGAGTTTATGTGAGGGGGGTGGGAGGTGGGATATAATGAGAAACATGGAATGGGTTTTGTTTTTCTTACCTGTTATTTATCTGATTTCTAAAAAGACTCTACATACGATAAATGAGAATGTAATTCAATGTAAAGGCTCGCCTTTTTGAATCACGAGATGTAACTTGCATATATTTGATTGTCAACCTTTTACAAAACCAATAAAATTGAATTTAAAAAAAAAAAAGCGCACATGAGAATGGAAGCACTAGGCATAGCAACTTTAAACAAATAGGAGCAACAGGATCGCAGCTACCTACCCCCGAGAATTAGTAGTAAGGCAGCCAATAGGGCGGCCTCACCTTGCTGAGCCGCGAGTACGGGCTTCGCCAGAAATGGCTAGATGCGGGGGTGCCTGAGATCCAGGGATGGAGCTGGGCAACAGTTGGGTGGGGGGGTAAAGTTGGGAAAGGGAAGGGAGACGGGAGGGAGAGGGGAAGGTGTGTTTGGGGTGTTTGTAGTTAAGGGAAGTTTGAATTGGGGAACACGCCTATATAGATTGAGATGGAAGTGGGATCTGGACTGCACCGATGGGAGGGGAAGGGGAACTCTAATGGGCCATGGGGGACCTTAAAATAATTACGTGGAATGTCAGGGGACTTAATAGTTATCTAAAGAGGAACAAGGTTATGTTGTACCTGCGCAGTCAAAAGATAGACATTCCACTGTTGCAGGAGACTCACCTGACACAGGAAAAGATGGAGATGGTTGTGAAGAAATGGAAGGGGGTTGTGGTGGGCTCGACATATTCTGCTTATGCTACAGGAGTGCTCATCTGGGTGGCGCCGCATGTCCTGTTTCAACTGCTGCAGGAAATGGTGGAAACGGATGGAAGGATGGTCATACTGAGGGGATTGGTGGAGAATAGGGAGATAAGCATTGTAAATACATATGCCCCCATCAGAATACGGCAGCATATTTCAGAACTCTGTGTACTAACCTTAGCATGTGTATGGGGAGTGCGTGATCTGGAGTGGGGATTTTAACTGTGTATTAAACCCCAGGGTGGATAGATCAGATGGAAAGATTGATGGACCCGCCCCAGCGGCTAAAGCGTTGCAGACACTACTAGACGACTTTGGTCTGGGGAGGCACCCCCAAGAAAGGCAATACTCGCACTATTCCGCCCGCAGCAGCTACATACGAGGCTGGACTACGTCTTTGCTACGTCGGAGGTAATAACAGAGATTACTCAGGCAGAATATAAAGCGAGGGTCCTCTCGGACCACTCGCCCCTGGTCCTCGGATGGCAATACTGCCCCCCAAGAGCAAGGATTCCGACATGGGACCTCCGGGCAGAGGCACTTAAAGATCCCTTTTTCAAGGAAGATATAAGGGAGGAGATTATAAACTACTTTGAGATGAATACGGGTAGCGTGGACTCAGCAAGCACATTATGGGAAGCCTTCAAGGTGGTGATGCGAGGTGTAGCCATAGCAAAATCAAAAGGCCTGCAGGGTGGGATCTTGGCTGACCTACAAGAAACAGAGAGGGAACTGGAAAAGGCATTGAGGGGAGGAGGTGACACGGAGATGGACATGGAGCAGGCACTTAAACTGCAGCAGAAATGTGCGGAGCAATGGGAAAGACTGTGCAACCGCAATTATAAAAAATATATAGAGAGACAGCATGCGGGAGGGGATAAAACAGGAAGGGTTTTGGCATGGTTATACAAGAGTGAAACCCCCAGACCCACGATTAGAACGATAACGAGAGAAGATGGTAGTGTAGCTGACACCCAAGAGGGAGTTAATCAGGAGTTTGCAGATTACTATACGCTACTATATGGGGATGAGGAGGGAAGTAGCTATGGGGAGATAACAGAAACACTGGAGGACATAGGACTGCCTACGATAAGTGTTGAGGAAAGAGAGGAGCTGGATGCACCGATTACTTTGGAGGAGTTAGAAGAAGTAGTGAGGCAGCTGCCTACTAGTAAGACTCCGGGGGCGGACGGGTTCCCAAGTGAATTTTATAAGGTGTATAGGGAGGAAGTGCTCCCCCCAATATTAGAAATGTTAAATGAAGCGTTTGAGGTGGGACGGCTGCCAGAGCCACTTAGAGAAGCGATCATAGTACCGCTTCCCAAACCCAACAAGCCTGGGCATAGCTGTGACTCCTACAGACCTTTGTCGATGTTGAACCAAGACAGCAAGATATTGACGGCTGTCTTGGCAAACAGACTGCGGAGAGTTATTGGCAAACTAATACACCCCGACCAGACGGGCTATGTCCCGAATAGAAATATAACTCATAATCATAGACGACTCCAACGGGTTGTTGAATGGGTGAACAAGAACAAGGGCGAAATGGCAATTGTGTCCTTGGACACGGTAAAGGCTTTCGATTCGGTCAAGTGGCCATGGCTGCTGGCGGCCCTGGCGGGCTATGGAATGGGGCCTGGATACATAAGGTGGGCGAAGATGCTCTATAGTGAACTGCTGGCCAGGGTCAGAACAGGATCAGTGATATCCGAAAGATGGCAACTTAGTAGAGGCACCAGACAGGGGTGCCCATGGTCCCCAATGCTCTATATACTAGCCCTGGAGCCCCTAGCAATATACCTTAGACAACAATACGATACTATAGGTATCGAGGTGGGAGGGGAACGACACTTGATCTCCTTATATGCGGATGACTTGCTGCTGTACTTGAGGCACCCGGAGGAAAATCTCCAGTACATCCTGAAAGTTATGGAGAGATATGCGGGGCTGTCTGGTATAGCAGTGAATCCTCAAAAATCTAGTATTTTCCAGTTAGGCAGTTATAAGGGAATCCCTGTGGGACGGTTACCGGTGTTACAAATTCCATGGGCGGTTAGTACTTTCCGGTATCTTGGGATAGACGTGTACCACACGGTGGAAGAAGAGCACAGGCACAATATCGAGGTAGCAATTGAGAAATATTGCCCCTTGCAATGATGGGACGAGGGGCAATGCTTAAGATGGTGGTCCTACCTAGGCTCCTGCATTATTTTGGGAATATCCCATACTTGCTACCCAAGAAGTTTTTCACTAAACTGAACAGCATGTGTAGGGATTTCCTGTGGCATAGTACCCGGAATAGGGTGGCACTGTGGAAGCTGCAGAATTTTTATGAAAAAGGGGGGATAAAACGGCCAAATTATGAGGTCTATTATGTAACGAGCCAGCTGCAATATATCGCCAAATGGCTCTCAGATGAACTGACCCCTGAATCCAGGTTGTTTGGACATGATTGTGCCCCATTTTATTTAAGAGAGATGATCTGGCTGCCCAAGACAGAAATGGAAGAGCGCCCTAAGATGATGATGCTTGGGTGGAAGATGTGGCGCCGGGCATGCCAGATGATGGAGAACCCATTCCCATGCTCTCCGCAGGTACCACTAGTTGCACTGGCAGGGGGAGATAAGCAGCTGAGGATGATAATCAGGAACCATTGGGAATCGGTGGGGTTAGTGACGATGGGAGATATCTGGCGAGAGGGGACGATCATAGATTTTGAAGTGCTGGGGGAGAAAATGGGGTTACACACGGGCCAGTATATCGCATATCACAGAATGGTGCGGAGAATCAGGAGAACATGGCCCGAAACGGTACTGTAAGAAGAACCAGATGCTACCATAGATACAATATATGATATAACGGAGGGGGGGGCATGAGATCTCTAGACTGTACGAGATGATGATGTCTAAAGTCGGGAAGGAATTAACACAATTAAGACTAGACTGGGAAGCGGAAGTAGGAGCCTCGATAGAGGACGCGATGTGGGAACGTGCCCTGGGGTACCACAAGAAGGTGTCAAGGAATGCGAGACTAAAACAGATACAACTATATATTACGCACAGGGCATATATGACACCCCAGAGGATATCTAGGTTTGAAAATGCTGGAAGACAAGCATGTCCCAAATGCGACGAAGAAAAGGCTGGCATGGTACACATGTTTTGGTCATGCCCAGTAATTGAGTGTTTCTGGGGGGAAGTAGCACAGAAACTAGGAGAAAAGGGGGTCACGATTATTATAGATACAGCCTGGGCCTGCTTGCTGGGGGGTACCCCAGATCGCAGAAACTTAAGCATGTTAGTAAATTGAAGGATCTAGCATATGTGCTCGCAAAAAGGATTGCCATCGGATGGAAGACATGTCACAGGCCATGGGTGGATATGTTGTGGTGGAAAGAGTTGCAGAAATGGGCAGAGGCAGAAACCATGGTATGGCAAGAGGCGAGCAATGTAGGGGGAGAGGAGGAGACAGGAACTCTGATGGCATGGAAATCATTAATAGCGGAATTGTTTGGAACGATACAAGATCTGACAGAATCCACGGAAAGGGAGACCCCACCACGCGAGGTGTGGAATAAATAGGCTCGTAAGGGAGGGTGGGATAAGGCGAGCAGTGACCAAAATTAAGCAATGAACAATTGAGCTGTTGATATATGCACTGCGTGTTTGGTTTGTATTGTTTTTTGTTTGAATAAATCAATAAAACTGTTTAGAAAAAAAAACGTTGGTTCCTCCACTTTTGAAAGAATGATGTGTAATTTTGGTTACACTTTATTTTGCTCATGCGCCAAATGAAACCAAAGAAATGAAACGTGACTCAATTTTGTGATGAATAATGAATAAAGTTAATCTCAGATGTACTGCTATTCCCAGTAAATTCTATTCCAAATGGACTGCAATTTGCTCTTATTCTGATGTTCTCCAAACCTACCTCCTTTCCTGTTAATTTGGAAAGGAAAGGAGGTAGATTTGGAGAATTTCAGAATTTGGAGTACATCTGAGATTAACTTTTGGATTTAACCATTTATTTCACCAACAATCAAATCAATACAAGAACTTACAGGAAGGAAACAGAAGCCAACTGAATGTTGTTTGCGACAAGTTGCCACTACAACCCTGTAATTAAGAATATCCCTAAAGGAGAATATATAAGAGCAAGGAGGAATTGTATGGAACAAAAAGCTTTTAATGAAGAATGTTATTTGTTAACATCTAGATTTTCGGCTAGAGGCTATGCCAGAAAAAGCATAGCAAAAGCACGGGGTCAAGCGAGGAAACTAAATAGGGAAGCTACCTTAACTCCAAGCAAGCAGAAAGTCTGCAAACCAGAACAAATACACTTCATTACAACTTATTTTGCAAACAACTCAATTTTGAGAAAGATTCTAAAGAGGAATTGGCACCTTCTGAAACTAGATCCACATATCAAAGATCATAGCCCATCAGTTATCTTCAGACGAGCTAGAACACTGAAGAACATTTTTAGTCCTTCTTTTCTTCCAAATGAAAAACTTACAAACACTCTTACATGGCTACCGCAATTACATGTGGGTTTCAAGAAATGCAGCTCAGGTTCTATGTGTAAATATGCAATGGACAACAAGCAAAAAGGAAGAGCAACTTCCCCAAAAGAACGCAATTTGGATCATATACATCAGTTCTCAACACTTGTGTCTCATCTACACGGTTGGGAAAATCACCGAAATAATAACATAATAAAGCAGACCCAAGTAATAAAATAAATGACAAATGGAAAATAAGAACAAGCCGTTAAAAATGATGTTAACAGTTAAAGAAATGAGTCAAGATATATTTAAACAAAATATGACAATGGTTACAGCTAACCTTCCATTATAAACTCAACGAGATTAAGAACGTGCAGAAGCAAGACAAGACACACCATTAGATTATTAGACCAGCTAAAAATCAAAAAGGGACAAAAGTTGGTTAGGTCTCTTGAGAACATCTAGAAGACACTCACAAGATGGCAGTAGAATCAAACATGAATGAAGGACTATGGCGATTGCTAGGGGACCGCGAGGACAACATAATAGGTATCATTTACAGTTCGCCGGCGAAAGCGGACCAAATAACACGGACATCGGGTAGCTAGACGGATTCAGGTAAGCCCCCCTAACAAGGGAGAATGTATGCACGAATCGGAAAGCATTCCGTGCACACACACAGTACAGGCGCGTTGAAACTAACAAACCATCACACGCATTGTTATTTCTGGGAAAGTGGGTTTTGTTTACAATAAATCAATGCACCCAGAGGAATGAAAGCACAACCACTCTGCCAAACCTCTCGCTTCAGGCTCAATTAGAGAGATAAAAGAGAAAAACTTGCGATCACAGCAAAAGGCTAAAGAAGTTTTAGAACAAACCGCGGGTCACTACTGTGGACGCAGGAGTGAATTTTTAGCAAACATATTCTCTTTGCATTAGAATTACCTAATGAATCTGTAATTAAACTTCAAAATAGCCCAAAATGTATTCAGTGTTGTTAAAGTGCATATTTTTGCCATAACTGACAACAACATTTCTATTTAGATGCAGGCAAAACCTGTAACTAGCAACAAATTTTACTTTAGAATCTATAGGGTCACAATACTCATTCCAGATTTTTTCGACAGGCTGTGATTGAACCCATGACTTATTTCGTATGCTGAAAGGCTCACTTTCATTTGTCAAGAAAAATTGGGTAAGGTAGATTTAACAATGAAACTGTAGCACTACTGAACAAGATACCGAAATAAACGGATTGATGCCAAGATGATCAATGCAATTAACCAATGTAATGTATTCTCTTTTTCTTTGCATTTTGTTTACTTTCTCTCACCCTAATTACTCCTCTCCAATCCCCCTCCCTTTGTGTCTACCTAACACATTGTGCTCAAAGTATATTCATGGTCATCTCCACCAATTGTTAACACAATTATTCACATGTGTGTTTTTTCCCTAATGATGGGTATTTATGTATGTTTAAACATTAAATACAGCTCTGATTTGATGAAGACGGTATGGAGCCTCGAAACACGTGTCATCATAAAGGGCATTTTCACTAAAAATACATCATTATACATCACAAAATGGAGTCAAGTTTCATTTCTTTGGTTTCATTTGTCGCATGAGCAAAATAAAGTGTAACCAAAACTACAAATTTAACAAATACCCCTGAACCCAACAAATGATATGTACCACCCACAGCCATGATCTAAAACACAACACGTGCATGACCTGTATATTGCTTGAATGCTATTGTCGGTAACACTAACAGTGTTTCCACCACCTATGCTCTAACCTTCTTGCGCTGTGATACCCCTGGGTCTGGGCACAATCAACAAATGAAATAAATATAATGAGGAGCTTAAACGAGGCCCGGTGTCTTGCAAACATTCATTTCCATGACCGGGGACTCGCTGAGCCTCTTCTACGAAATGTTGGTTTCCATTCAAGGACAGTTTAGGTATTCGGTATTGTGAAGGTATTTAGTGTTTGAGTTATTTTCATTTGTTGGGACTGTTACTTTGGAGGAGCATGCCTACAAGTGGAAAGGGAAAATACCACGACTTACCTGAGGTTATTTCCTTTCCTCTCGCCAAGGACACTCCACCCAAATGATCCCCCCTCGTTTCTCCACCCCGAAGGTCAGGATCCAAAAGCAGTGGCCTTTCCCTGGCCACCTGCGCAGAAGATTCAAGGGTGTGGGAGATGGGAGGACCCCCTCAGGTTTCTCACATATCCTTCCCCTATACAACCAGCCTCCCGCACAAGGGACTGTTGTTCTAGGGTTGTGAGGGGGTGGTTCATGCTGTAATATTTTATGGACCTCAGGCAGTCCCATACAGCATTATCTGTCTCAAATGTATCTTATCGCCAATTGTTAGATGAAAACCCAGAGGCCC
Source organism: Ambystoma mexicanum (assembly GCF_040938575.1). Lineage (NCBI taxonomy): Eukaryota > Metazoa > Chordata > Amphibia > Caudata > Ambystomatidae > Ambystoma > Ambystoma mexicanum. Next base: position 674,439,516 of record NC_090931.1, read on the forward strand.
TGGAAGTTTGACTTCATGTAATAATGTTGAAAAAGTCTATTCTGTCCTGATGCCCTGGGTAAGGCCTGACACTTTATATTTATTTATCCAGCGTATATTAAATGTCAGAGAAACAACCTGAAGCCTACTCTTTTGTCAGCAGGCATTAGGTATTTAGCCGAGGCTATGACATTGTGTATATCGACAAATTACCAAGCCGTCTCCATTAAGGATCCTCAATTTCTAAGCCAAGCATGGTTTGTAAGGCAAGAAAAGCTCCTGGCATAGAAAAGGATTAGTATAATGCGGTTAATATATAATATATTCCATAAAAGATACAGACCGAAAAATGAATCTTTTGTACTAGGTGGTAAATAATGCAGAATTTTAATTATAAATGGTTTACATCCGATTTTCAGGTAGATAGTTTCTGAACATGCTCTTGCACTTTGTACTTGTGCAAATAGGATAGTTTAAAATGATGTCTTGAGATGGGATCAATATCTTTATGCCATTCCATTTTGGTTTGGATATCTCAGGGAAAATAATTGCACTTTAATAGCATAATGTTTACTTTACTCCCAAAGAAAAGCAGCTAAGTGTTATGCTTTTTCACTTTAGAAGGTGTATCTTTATAATAATAATAATTTAGCATTTATATAGCGTTATGAACCCTCAGGCATCTGAGAGCTGCTTATTATTACCCACAGTGTGTGGTGCTCATTTATCGACCTCGGAAGGATGCAAGGCTGAGTTTGGCCCTGCCGGGATTCGAACCTGCGGCAGCAGGCTCTGCACAGATGTCAAAGCGTGAGCTTTACCCGCTGTGCTATCGTACTGGATATATAGAGAGAGAGAGAGAGAGAGATAGATATATATATATATATATATTATATATATTATTATTTTTTTTTTTCAAAAAAAGTAAACAAATGCCCTAGGACAGGGCAAAATTCGATGGGTTGCACTCCCAAGAGCAGCTGAGAAACGAAATCCAGTCTCAGCAAGGAAAAGGCATGACAGCAAATCCAGGCAGCACAAGTGTTTGTATTAATAAAAAGGTGCAGCAAAAAGGGAAAGCCTGGTTACAAAACGACGCGTTTCGCGGTACACTGACCGCTTGTTCACGTAGGTTTGGGTGTTTCATGGAAGAAGGACTTCTTATATATGCTTTAAAAACCTCTATGATACAAGTGCATAGAATGTCCCCATTCACGAGGTGGTACAAAATGATGAACACATAGCAGCCATCTTAAAACATTTAAGGCACTTCAACATGCAGTGTATTAAGTCAAATAAAAACACATCGTAGGTGTCAATACATCAACCAAATGTTATATGATTAAGAATATAGCAACAATTGCACAGATGTGCTGGCTGCGAGGACTGTGGAGGAAAATGGCAAAAAGAAAGCCTCAGGTACATAACGAGTGTCAAAGGAAAAAAATATATATAAAAAAAGGATATATAAATATATATAAATACACATCGTTCAAAATAAACGTGTGTTTTCCAATGGTATGTCTGTCAACAAAGGCTGGTACCCAAGATTAAATAAAGTCAAAAAATCATGCCATTCTAAGGCAACCGCCAAAAATGACGAGCCCTGCCTTGTAGGTCTGTCCATGTTATAACGTCTGAAGCAGCCATTACCTCAACGCTGTCCAAGCAGCCCCACAACATGTGTTCACTAGACAAAATATAGCCATTCTAAGTGTCCAACGTTAGTCTCGAATAAACAAAGATATATAGTAATGTAAGTCTAAGTTTACGCATACATATGCGAGGTGTAATACAAATCGAACTTAATAATGCAGTCTTGAGACAATATAAAGTGCTAAGTGCTTTAGCAGCAATTTTAAAGTGCTTCGTGCAATAGCAGCAGTTGTTAAAATGCATAATATTTAGCAACAAGGTAGGGAAAAAGTTTAAAGGAGAAAAATGTTCAGACAACAGCAATGATAAAATGCACAGTGCTCTACGTCCATGGATGCACAAATATGTTCCTAAGTGTGTGGTGCATATGCTAAGTAACATAATACAATTTGACAGTCAAATAGATAAAAGAATGAAAGTCAATAAATATATATATCTCACAAATAGATAAAATAACAATGTCACTGGAACAAAAAAACGTGCATCCATGGACGGCTGTAAAGTAGACAACAAATGTATCCCCAATAAAGTGCAAGTGCAAAAAACTTTACTTAAGATTGCCTACAATGAATGGTAAACTATTCCCTATAAAAAAATCCTCAAGACCCTTTCCGCTCGATGAGCCCAGCAAGGAAGATAACATCACTGGGAAATTATTACCTTAAAAAGACTACATACCAAGCTACAAATAATCAATCGACAATAAAACATGCGAGACAAAAAAACGAGATATGGGGACAGAGTAAAAAAGCAATTAAGAAGCCTAAAACCAAGCTATACAAAAATATTGATCAAAGTGATAAATATCAATAGAAAATGCCCTCCTAAGAATCTTGTTAAAAACAATCATATGCAAGATATGCTTCACAATCATTTGGAGAAAGAACCTGTAAAATGCATCAATAAAAAAGAAGAAAGAAGAGTTAATGTACATTAATACATAGGAATGTGGACCGGAATGGAAAAGTATTCAAATATTAAACACACTAGGGGTCACTCTTGAACATTGCAGGTACCTAGTATTGCAAAAAAGTGCAAGAAAATTCACGAAGTATACTTAATTGGTACCTAAAAACGTATATAACTTCATCAAGATTGTGGCCCCTGGGTTTTTTTGTTTCAAGATCGAGAATGGACCTAGTTTCCAGTTGTCTCAACAGTAACTCCCGGTTACCACCTCTGGGTGATTTAGGCACTGTCCGAATACCGAAGAAGGAAAAGCCCTCCAATTTACCTTCATGTTGAGACTGAAAATGCAGAGCCATCGGATAGTTGGGATCAACATTTCTTATGATGTTTAACTGATGATGTAGACCAGGAAAAAGTGTTTGTTTATCTAAAATGGAATGTGATGATTGGAGTTGATGGTGGGCATGGGGGGATGCTTTTAACTATGCACACGCACTTTAAAAATGTGAGGTAGTTTAAAAGGATGTTATGTTAGGAACATTATCTTATGCCAGACTAAATGGACACGATAGCTCAAGGAAAACAATTTCACTTTATCTGTATAATGCTTACACTACTCTTTAAGAATGGCAGCTATGGACTATGCAGTGGCACTTTATTAGTAATATCCTTTATAGATTTTTGGTGATGTTTATTGGGAATATTGTCTTTGTTATTCTAAAATGGAATGTGATGTCTGCAAGTTTTCTCAGAACGAGGTTGGGCTAAGTAAGGTGTCTGTCCTGAATATTGATAAAACGACAATCCCATATATATGCAGAGGGTTTGGAGTTTCCTATCAAATCAAGATAGAATCTATTCCTCAGGTGCTGAAACCATGCAATGGAATGTAGTGTACAATAATGCTTACTGTATTTTAGCATTGCTCTGCATTTAGCAATTGGGCCTCTGATGCTCTAATTTTAATATTTCAAATTTGGAGATTGATTTTACTGTTTGTAAAGCTTTAAGATAACTATTTTTTTAGAAATGCAAAATGTGTATGTTCTGGCATTTAATGCAGACGAGTTCGAATGGCTTTGTTAATGTGTTAGTACAATGTCTACTTGTATGTATGTTTTATGGACTAAATATCTGAATTAACCTTTTAGAAAATATATATAAAAACGGAGCCCCAAATGTCTGCATCTCTTCTTTTCTACTTGGGATAATAGGACCTCTGATAAGACCAATCTGCAGGGGTTCTTCTGTTCAACCCTGACACTGCTCTTCTGGGGACAGAGTTGTAGCTACAGTTCTGCTAGAAAAGGGTCCAAACATTGCTCCTTATTGCCTACTCTTTTTCTACCCACGTCTGCTATAGAAGATAATATTTTAAGACCAAGTTAACCATGGGTTGCATAGTGTTAGGACGATTCAAATGGGCCATCTTCTCTTTGATTTCATCTCAGAGTACTTAAAAAAGCAAGAAGAACTGGGTGTTCCCCTGCAAACCCGTTTCGGAAGCCAAGTAATGAAAATGTATAGCACAAGATAGAATATCAGTGTTGCCTTTGTCCACCAGTTCTTTTGCAGAGTGAACACAATCCAAGCAATCAAACCTAGCCTTAAAGACTGCCAAGAAGAGTGTATAATTTTCTAAGCAGGGCTCAGGAGCAGTCACTTATGGTGTTACCGAAGATGGAGCAGTAGATGCGAGGTTACTGATGATGTTTTCTATCTTGGCTCGATCAGTACTAAACTAGTGAGGGTGGAAAGTAAACTGAACTGTACACGCATTGAGAAATTCTTGACATTTCCTTAGGCTACCATCAAACTTTCCACCTGACAAGTATGCCAATGGCAGATCTAGTGATGTTTTACCTAGAGAGCCATTGGCTAAAGCAAGGCACAATTGTAATTCTTTGGGGTCTGTAAGACCCTGGTCAACTGCAGCTAGCTCCTGTATCTGGGCGAAGTCCTCAGAAAATCTAGGACTCTTTGTGGTCTAAACCTGTCAATAGCATGAGGATCGGGAAACCGCGTCAACTCCTTATTTCCTTTTCGGAAGTGCGGCTGATCAGTCCCAATACCGAGTGCCTCAACCCTGCTAGAGTAAACTCCCTTCTCCCAAAATGCAAAAACCTACAGGAAAATAGCTCCGTGAAAAAAAAACAAAAGAACCCCTAGAACTGATCCTATCCTAGATCAGTATCAAGAAGAAATAAGGCACATAAATGCAAGGGTGTGCTGCCAACGACTGGTGCACCAACACTGCCACAAAGCATTGAGATTCACAGAGGCGTTGTTCCGTTTTTTTTAATTTAGTGAGTAGTGACCTGGAACTGAAAGGGAGGACAGTAAGTTGGAAAATCACCCTCTTGGATTTGGACCTCACAATGTTGGCAACACACATAAAGAATGGAATAAACAAAAGGAACATCCACTATTTTGGGGAGGTCTTCTTTGTTATAATCTAAGAGGTGTAACTCCAGAAGTGGGCACAGAAGGCATAGTTATGGGTACAACCCCCCTTTAAGAGCTGGCATTGCATTCTGTGGTTGCGGCCGTGGTTATGAGTGCATTAACCTCACACATGGGCACATTGTCATAGGTGAAAATAAATGGAGATCTGCAGGAAAGGGTTATTGACTTCTTCAATTAGCATACAGAGGCCAGGACGCATGGTTTCGTTTGTGGGACATGACCCAGGTAGTGGACCTTGTCACAGTGGGCAGGTGTGGTTAGTGAAAGTATACCTGGTCTTTTATACTCCGAGAGCTGTCACTTTCGACGTATGGGAGGCCTGCTTGTTTGTCCTTTCCAATTCACATTCACAGTTCCTGAGGAAGCTTGTGTAATGGTTTGCTATATAAGGGGTAAGTTGCCCTCTTTTTTGTTTCGGGAGGGCCCAAGTCATGAGGGGGTATAACACAATTGAGAAAAGGGACTAAGGCTACCCCACCTTGCGGACACTGGCCGTGAAAGGATCCAGCACACTAATGACAGATCACTACTAATGGTCTGTATACTAGAGAGCACCCAGGCTACACATGGCATATATACACATTTTATTTATATCATGAACTTTAAAAAACAAAGCGTTTAGCCTAACAAAACATAGCTAAAATTAACATGACCTTTTTCTTATCTTTGAGGTCTTACAAATTGACTTCATACCGACAGTTGTACATTCAGTTACTTTGTAATGTGAGTTAGTACATATTGGTGACTGAGAATGTGGTCAGAGTGACCTAACATCTATCTCATCGACACTAATTGGTGTTTCTGGCACATAATGGGTTGATGGTGTTCTGGTGCCGTCTTCAGGACAGTTCTAGTGTGCTTGATGGTGTCACCGCTTATTCACTGATGTGGGCCATCTAAAGGTAAAAAACGAGTAATTAAAAACAAGGCATGCAGAAGCCCGCGAAAGCATTGGGTTTCGCGGGAAAGTGCATGACCAAATAAGGACGGACCCGGGTCGGCTCGACCTGGGGAAGGTGAAGGGGCAAGACGGTCAGAGGACAGGACAAAGAACCTTGTGGCATGGCCATTTTGGAGCCGGGCCACTCATTTGTGCCAAATGCGGTAAGCGCGGATACCATGGCGAAAAAGGGTTCAAACCACAAGAGAAAGGATAGCTGCCACCAGTCCTGTCCGTGACACACTTGCGCAGTTCATAATAAGACCAGCGAGAGTTTCTAGGGCCTTTGGGATGACTAGAGGCCCAAGAGCGCGGTAAAGTAAGTTACAGTGCACTCTTGTTTCATGTTGCACAAAAGCTGCAAAATGAGGAAAGGACTAAGGGAAACGAAGTCTCCCAGTACTGACTGTTTTAAGGGCATGTCAGTTTCCCCATAAGAATTGAGCAAGAGCCCAGAGGAGTGCGCCCAGCAAAAAGTTTGGGGGTTGCCACATGGAGGGAAAATTACATACAATATGAAATCTTTCCTAACAGGGGTCATTACAAGATTCGCGGTAAAAATCCATTTTTACCGGCATGGAGGCAATACAGGGTCCGGGTAGCAATGACGCCGCTAACAGTTGCCGATTACAAGTATGCGTGCACGTGCGTAGCGGCATGCCGGTATCGACAGTACCGGCTTGCCGCAAAAGTCCCAAAAACATCCCTTAGCGGCATCATGGAAAGAGCTGACAGCCCTTCCGCCTCCGTCCACCTCTTAATAATGGGCCCGGCATTAATGGGTCCGGCATTAACAGGCCCGCTAATACCGGACCCGGAAGTAACGTCATCGCACCGGAACGGGAAATGGCACATTGGCCATCTTGAAAAACACAATCATTTGCCATCCTCGATACACAGGACCTGGAGCCTCAAACCAACACTCAGATCATCATCTACGCCACCAGCACCATGCCAAAGGCTATAAAGAAAGGGGCTTCCCAGCAGCGGAAAGAGCGGTTCTCCAAGGATGAACTTAACATGCTCGCTGACACTCTGGCTGAGAATGCAGAGGTGGTCTTTGCCTCTGCCCTGAAAAGAGCAGCACAGCTAAAAAAAAGAGATATGGGAGCTAGTGGCCCAGAAAGTCAGTGCGGTTGGCACCATCCCCCACACAGTAAAGGACGTCAGAAAACGTTGGGACGACCTGCGCCTCTGAGTGTGCAATATCTTGTCTGCCAACCGGAGCCCAGGCCTGCCTACTGGCGGTGGCTCTAACTCATCGATCAAACTCAGCCGCTGGGAAGAAACCTGCGCAAGCACAATAGGTATGGAGTCCATAGAAGGTGTGGGAGAAATGGAACATAGAGCCACGTCATCGGCAGATGGAGGTGAGTGTCCTAAGAAAACACTGTAATGCAGAGTATGATGAGAGTCAACCAAAGTGACCGTGCCATGAGGCAATGCATGGCCCATTAAACACAAATGGACACATCCCTGCCTAGATGCCGTCCCCAGCACGGACACATCCACATGCATGCAACATGTCAATGACATACTCGAGACACAAACCACAAACAGGGAAATGGCATGTGTCACACTGCACGCAGTCCACAACACAAAGGCATGTCACACAGCAGACGCCACCTCACACATGTGTGAACCCTAACGTATGTCTGAGCAACCCCACCAAATGGCACATAACCTGTATGCCACAACAGTAGGACATCAAGTCATCAAATGTGTACAACTGCACTGATACCATTGTATGCATGATGCATGTACAACCATCACTGATGCCGTCACTGTTATGGTCCCCCACAGACCGTGATACCGACAGTGATGGAGAGGACTCTGCAGCACAGGCCACAACTCCTAAGAAGAGGGTCAGGTCCAGGGAAGACACTAACAGGCCCTCCACCTCCAAGGGCACTGACAAGGCACATCAGCAAACGAGGACAAAGGCACCACTGGATGGCAGGGAACAGGGGCGTCATAGGTCATCCACTACTCCAAATGTTCCAGCACCTGTGGAATCTGCAGCTGTAGAGCCAGTGGCAGATGGGACCCTGTCTGCAGCTACCAGTTCGGTTGGGGAGGCAGCTGCCACTGCGCCACATAGTGGTGATGAGGTACTTTCCCAAGGCGAGGTCTGTGTCCCTGAGGAGGACAACCGCTCCATGGAATTCCTTGGCACACCCAGCCCCACCCAAGCACACCAGTACACACCCATCAGCTCACCCGATGGCACCTCGCATGTCCAGTTGGGAGGAGAGGCTGAAGCAGAGACCTGGAGCCCCGCACAGGTCACACCAGATTTGGGCCCCTTGTCACACCTGCCATCAACCTCCACAGGGGTCGGGACGGGGAGTTCATGATGTCACAGTTGTAGGGGGAGGAGGGTGTGTGGGGGGCAGGGGGAGGATGTGTGTGTGTGTGTGAGGTGGAGGGTATGAGCACTTTTAACTTTTTCCTGTTAAATACACCCATTGTGTACTAGAAAAAATACTTGATTGGACATTCCTTATTGTGTATGTGTCATGTATTGGTTTACAATGCATAGTGTCCATGTACCCCACACCCAGTGCCCTCAGTCCCACATTCATGGCCCCTTCTGCTCCCATGTGTCTTAGAAATATTGGCCTATTCCAGACTGGCACACAGCACGTCCGTCCTGTGCATTGCCACCAGGATGATATACACCCCCATCTTCATCTTCTTCATCCTCACCTGGTGGTTTCTGTTCAATGTCAGGGGGCAGAGGCACGTTCTGTCGGATGCGCATGTTGTGCATCATGACACATGCCATGATGATCTTGGCTACCTTCTCATGCCTGTACAGGAGTGCCCAACCTGACCGGCTAAGACAGCGAAAACGTGCCTTCAACAGGCCAAAGGTCTGCTTGATCACCACACGGGTACGGGTATGGGAACGATTGTAGTTCTCTTCGTGCCTGTTGTGCGGGTTCCGGACATGGGTGAGGAGCCATGTCTTCAAGGGATAGCCACTATCGCCTGCATGGGTGCAAAATAAAGTATGTGTAAGTGAATTCCTGATGGACACCTGTACTTATCACACATGCCTGCAGATATTTGTTGTTCACATGTACATGTCCCTGGTTGTATATGCACACATTTAACTTGCCACAATGTTTGCTGTGCCATGGTCTTATGGTGTGGGTTGCGTCTTCCAGATGACACAGGGTGTTCACTCCCTTGCTGTTGTTCATGCACTGTGGATGCATATCGCTGTGTTTGGTATCATTATGTGATGTGTAGTGATTAGTATGATATTATTACTGGCAGCGTTGGCAGAAGTCTCAGCATTATTCATCATTCAGCGCTCATTATTGCCATGGTGACATGCAGCGCTACTGTGGTGGTGGCCCTGTGACAAGCAGTGTATTCCCTTGATGGGATTGATTTGTGCACTCTCATGGATGCTTGTCCTGTGTTGTAAATTGCTGCGGACATTTACATTGTCCATACTCACAGCATGTTGCTGGATTGTGTTACGGAGGGTGAGGTCTGATGATGGGTGGTGGATGTTGTGGGATGTGGGCTGGTTGAAAGTTAGGCATTTTGTAATTGGTGTGCAGCTTCTATCATTGCTATGGGGATTGGTTGTCATGTTCAGTTTGGGATGCTTTGGGGCACAGCGTTTTGCGATGTGGACATTGTGCTGTCACCACAACAATGACGCCATGGTGGTGTGTGCATCTCTCCCCCCCCCCCATTTCACTGCCATGCGCCTGTCATGCGACTTACCAAGCAGCCAGGCACGTCGTCCTGCATGTCGCTCCATTTAGCGTGGTAGCGCGGAGTTCCGCAGGACCCATTGAGTCATGAGTTGATCCGGGAAATCGGGCACAACAAAGTGTGATGATCTTGCTGGAGTCACATACCATCTGTACATTGATGGAGTGATATAGATTATGATTGTGGTACACCACCTCCGTGGCATGCGGGACCACCAATTCAACATGGGTGCAATCAAGTGCACCAATACAATTTGGCATGCCTGCCAGTGCATGGAAGCCAACATTCATGTCAAAGATCTCCTGGCCAGTCCGTGGTAGGGATATGTAGTTCCTTGAGTGCTTCAGGTGGGGATCCAGCACTTGGTTCAGCATGCAAGAAAATAAGGGTTGTGATATGCCATGCATGTGCCCCACTGTGTGCTGGTAGGTGCCTTTGGCCAGGAAGTGGAGCACAGGACACTACCTTCAGTAGAGGTGGGATGGCGGTGCATATTTCAATCAGGCTGACAATGTCGTTGTGTATCATGTCCACAATGGTGGTGATGGTGTCCCGGTCCAGACGGTACAGGGTGTGGATCTGCTCAGGAGTTAGGTTGAATGGACTGACTCTGAAGCGAGGGATTGGGGGCTGCCTGCGTGTTACCACTGGCTGCACTGGTGGGGTTTGCTGGGTCTGTCTCACCCTCCTTCTCCTCCTGCGTCTCCTCTGTGGTGCCTGTTGTTGTTGCTGGTGTAGCAATGCAAGCATGTCCTACAGCCCAAATATTGCTACTGCAAGTGGAATCATTTTGGTGTGGAAAGTGGTGTGGTGTGTGGTGTGCTCCTTTTGTGCTGGGCCAGACTCCATTGCCTCCACCTGTGCTGATTGTGTGCACCTGTGGCAGTTGGGAACACTGCACATTGCTGTTTGTGGGTGGTTCGCGATGCCGGTGATGCCGGCATCCCTTATTACCGCCTTCATGATGCCGGTATTTGCATATCCGTATGACTTGTGATGTCCTCCTGTTAGCGCCATCCTGGTATTGCCGGACAGAAGGGCCGCGTGGCCGCGCGCATGCCGGTACGGGGGTGCACGGTATCAGCGGTGGCGCTGATACCGGGTTGCTGACTCGTAATAGCCCGGAGAGGTATGTGGTGCCGGTAATCCCTTACCGGCATCGTTTTTCCATTACCGCCTACCTCGTAATGACCCCCCATTTCTTTCCTGCCCTTCTCAATAGATGCACTTTAAAAAAAATAGATAGAGGTTTTCATTACCAGCTGATTTATGAATATCATGACAAAAGGGTTTTACTTTTTTTTTTTTTTTTGCCCAGTGATCTGACATGCTGAGGTGGGTGTGCGACTGGCGGGGACTACTTAGAAATATGGTTCGCATCTGCAAACATAATAGAACTTTGGAAATAGTTGATTAGGATAGTGACAGGATTTACACTTTTGAGTAACTCTACAAGCATATTGCCTGTAATCTTTGCTCTGATCTAAGAGAGAGGCGTTTAACCAATTCCAGCAAGAGGTGAAGTTGTTAAGTATTTTGTTGTCGGGAAAATGTTTGATACCAAATTTGGATTCTTAAGAGAAAAAAAATATTTATTTGTTTTAGTTGTAAAACACAACTTTTCAAATATATTGCGTCACAAATACATTGAAACATAATTGAATAAAAACATGAAGAAGAATAAAAATCAGATACATTAGGGATAAAAGCATATAGAATATTTCATAGGAAATGCAGTGCATATTTCATAAAGGATAGAATGCATATTTTCATGCGGTTATTTCGTCTTCTTCGTTTTCCAATGCATTGGTTTAAAAGAAGTGCTAATCTTCTCCTAATTTTTGTGTTTGTAGGAGTCAGAGTCTTCGATGTCTGCTTATGAAATGTATGACATTTCTATGTGGGGGTGTTAATGGGCTAACTGTGTACAGCCAACCAGCATACACCTTCTTGATTGTACTCATGGAATATTATTGTCAAAAATAGTTCAGCAATCGTTATTGCAAACAGTACATCCCATATTGTTGGACATAAGTCAGTGACTGGACACATTCCAGTGTGAACGATGATCTAGAAGTAGTGTGAGTGTGGTATTTACTGATAATGCATTTGTAGTAGTTGCGTCTCAACAACAAATGTATTCTCTGGATTTATAGCTCTCATTTTAGCAAAAGGTTAATTGTGGCTATGTTTGATGAGCTATGCTCTGCATTCAAGATCATGATCCACATTTGGTGGGCTGATAATGCATGATAATTGCTGAAGAATTTATGGAAATATTCCTTTCGTGCCACAGCTAGATTAGTGCAATGATTCATTAGATGTTTTAAAGTTTCTGGGTGATTATCTGACAGACAGAATCTGAACATAGATTCAATAGCTTGGTCCTTGGAGCGGGCAGCTATCAATGCTTTAGTTGGCCATAAATTAAATCTCATTCTCATAATATGAGTACATACATTTTGACTTGGAAATTTCTTGAGATAAGCCGTAATTGATTAAACATTTTTGGGATGAAGTTTCTGAAATCAAGAATTTCATATGCAGTACATTTTTCCCCAGTGATATCCCAGTCTGAATACCAGAGCATATGCTTAGCGCAATCAGGGTTGGTGATTAAAATGTTTTCATTTATGCTTGCCTTTTCCATGGATAAAATGCATCCTTCTTTTCAGGTATCTAATAATTTTCCATGCATGTTTTCAATAATGTGCGCTAAAGTCGTTGCTAGGGTTCCTTTAAATGTCATTTTCAATAGACATTTTCTGTAGACCATTACAGAGTACCAGGAGACAACAGCTCTTAGGGAGAGTAATCGTAGTTCATAGCGAATTAGCGGAATAGGGAAGCTTTTAGGTAGAGATAATATAGTTTTCCAAAAGGTTCCTTCGAGTCCCTGTCTGGCTGGTTTTCAGGAAGTTTCGATTGGGCACTGTATGTTACTGTTGGTATGACTTTTTTCTTGTAAAAGGTTAGCAGAGGGAGACAAGAGTATTTTCCATATTTATGGTGCACCAGCTTTGCATGTGAGCACAAAGATTCCATTTTATACTTAATTTCAGCTTTGTAGGGTGTGTGAGCTCTAGCGTTATTGACCTTTTGCCTTGAATATTTATATTCTTGGATGATATCCAGTTTTTGCATTCCTATAGACTCTGCTGTGCTGCATTGGCAAAATATTAGATTTATTGGTATTAATTACGAGTCCAGCATAGTTTTGAAGCACATTAAGTTGCTTCTGGAGGCCAATTGGAGTTTGGTCTGCTAAGACAAGGTTGTCCACATAGAGGAGCCATCCGATTGGATGGTCTCCTAGTTTGGGTGGGAAGGATTACGCAGCATTCAGGTATATACCAATGTCTATAATGAAGAAATTAAATAGAGTGGGTGAGAGAATACAGCCTTGCTTAAGTCCACGGCATGCTTTTATGGTGCAAGAGAGAAGTCCTTTCTGATTCAATTTTACTCTGATAGAGGTGTTGGTAAAGAATTGTTGCAGAAGATTCAGAATGTACGATGGGCAGCCTGCTTCTCTTAATTTTTTCCACAGCAGTGTTCGTGAAATGGAGTTGAATGCATGCTTGAAATCAATGAATGCGAGGTATAATGGTTGTTTAGAGGCAATCTCCTTTTTTTAAGGGCGTTAAAATTAGTAAATTTACAGACGTAGGCCCGTCACAAATCCATATTTATTTTTTATAAATCTTTTTATTGTTTTGTGAACATACATAAACCATGCAGACATCCATACACTTCCCTGCGGTTGGTCATTCAGTGGTCAAAACTAAAGGATCAACAGCTCACTCATACAATCAAATCAGACCAAGACAGTTGGTTTCCCTCCTCCTCCCATTTGCCCCAGACTTTCGCTACATTCGCGGGACAGCCACGGGCCATGTATATACAGTGTTCCACTAGAGCACATATGTCCATATCTGCAATCCATTGTGCCAGTACCGGGCTCTCTGGTGAGCCCCACAGACGGGCTGTGTTGTGGATCAGTCCAACTGCCGTGGAGATAAACAGTTTTTGACATTATTTTAGTAATGTTTTCGGTGGGGATACCCAACAATAATAGCTTTGGGTCCATTGGTACGTCTTTCCCCATGGCTTCCGTCAATTTATTGCAGCATTGTTGCCAGAATCTCCTAATTCGAGGACATTCACACAGGATGTGTATGAAGGTTCTCTCTCCCCCTCATGGCATCGCAAACAATTTGGATTGGGCCCTCGGTCCCATCGGTATAGCGCAACCCCTGGATAATACACTGTATGCAATATCTTGAGTTGTATCAGGCGGATTCTGGAGGCAATAGCTACTTCCCGTGGATGCATTAAAGCTAGAATCCAATCCTCTGGGTCAATGGTGCCGACATCCACTTCCCATTTCTGTTTCAGACTGGCCAGCTCCGGAGTGGCAAAAGCCGTTATGGCATTATACAGAGTGGACATGACTTTGGCGGGCACACGTTCTATCAAGAGATTACGCTCTAAGGGGGTACATTGAGGCGTATCTGTGAGTGAGCGTATGTTCCTGCGCAGTGCATGGGTGATTTGTGTGTAGTGATAGTATTCTGCTTGAGGGAGTCCATATTTCTGCTGGAGTGTTTGAAATGGGGTGATATTGCCCTCAGTGAGAACATCTCCAACTACAGTAATCTGAGCTTCGGCTCATCGCGGCCATATCGGTAACTTATCTATTTCAGGCAGGTTTATATTGTTCCACAGGGGCTCATCTGGGTCACTCTATGTTCCCAACCAATGTGCTTATGTGCTCTCTTCCATACCGTGGCAATGTGTGCTACTATCGTCTGTGGGGGTGGATTAGTGAGGGGGTGATGAAGCAGCGCTAATGGGGACATATTTCGCCACTCCCGCGTTTCTGCGCGAATGTGTGGTAATTCCTGGATACCATGAAACATGCCATTGACCAGACATTTGGGTCGCCCAGTAATATGCCTGGAGGTGTGGCAGGCCTATACCCCCCCTCCCAGACTGACTGTTGCAGTGTATTGAGGGCGATGCGTGGGTGTCCCCCACCCCATATGAGTTTCCTGAGAAGGCAATCTATTCGGTGGAACTCGGGGTCGGGGATCCAGAGCGGGGCGTTCTGGAAAGCGTACAGGAAGCGTGGCAGAGTTAAACAAGGCTGCTCTGCCCAACAGCTTCAGGGGGAGGAGCATCCAGTGTCGGACATCGCCCGAGAATTGGTCAATGATTGGGTGTAAGTTACGGGGAATATACTCTAGGAGGTCTCCGGAGATCTGAATGCCCAGGTAGCGGAAACACTTGAGTTCAACCCGATACGGGCAGTCTAGTGGTATAGTGTGTTCTACACCCTTGACCAGAAAAAAGACGGATTTCCCCCGTTTGACTCGCAGTCCGCTAAATGCACTGAATCGGGCCAGCATTTGAGTGACCACTGGGCAAGAGTGGACTGAGTCACCCAAATACATCAGAAGACCATCGGCATATAGAGAGTTTGTTCCCCACCCTCCGGCCAACTGAATCCCATCCACGTATTGGTTTGTCGAAGCCATAGGGCCAGGGGTTCAATGGCCAGTGCAAATAATAAGGGGGGCAGGGGACACCCCTGTCGTGTGCCCCTACCCAATGGAAATGGTTTGGAGGGCCAACCATTGACCCTGACTTCTGCTTGCGGGGACTCATATATAGTAGCTGCACCCATCCCAAGGACGTTTTGCCAAATCCCATTCGGCGCAGGGTCTCCCAAAGGCTCTCCCATATCACTGAGTCAAACGCCTTCTCGAAATCAATTGCCAGCAGGGCGAGGGGAGTATTAAGGATCGGGGCCCGTTCCAGGAGCAGGTGGAGGCGTCATGTGTTCATGCGTGTTGATTTGTTCGGCATGAAGCCACATTGGTCGGGGTGGATTAATGAGATTAACCGTGTTGCAAGAACTTTGGCAAGAATTTTTGCCTCTCCATTGATCAACAAGATCGTCCTATACGAACTACAGTCTATTTCTATCTAAGGGTGAATGGTCCGATATGCCACGAGGTAGGAGCGATGATGTGGTAACTATATAGGCATCTGGAATTGGAAGGAAAAAATAATCTAGTCTGGATTGAGAGGCGTGGGCGCCTGAGTGGAATGAATAACTATTGTTCTGTGGGTGAAGTTCTCTACACACATCGCATAAGCCCAGGGTGGATGCAAACGTCATGAGTCCAGTAGGGGTGTCAGGGTTCCTCCCTCTTATGAGTGCGGTCGAGCGTGGCGTTCATTACATCATTAAAATCACCCCCATCGGTGATCCATATGTCTGGGTGGTGCTTCGCCATTATGGTCCCAATATCCACCAAGAGCCCGCCTGTGAGTGTATGCGGGGCGTATATGGCCGAGACGCCTATAGTTTTGTTCTGCAATGTGCCTTGCATCAGCACAAATGGTCTAGTTCCACCAGGCTTAATGTGAGCGGGAGGCGTTTATGTATTAGTATCAAAACACCACGGGAACCCTTAGTGAAGCCTGCTTGTAGAGCAGTGCAGTAATTTGTCCTGCGAAAGAGAGTGCATGTTGTGCCTGCCCAATGTGACCCGGTAAGAATGGCAATGTCGGGGGAGTACCTGTTGAGGAACTGGGTGACCAAGCGTCGCTTTATCCCAGACCCTAGACTGTTGACATTCCAGGTGAGGCGTTTGGGGGGCTTGCTAGCGCTATTAGTCCTTACCATATTCTGAGTGTATGCCATGAATAATTGTGGATATGCCGCCGCAAGTGGAGGTGTCTTTTATAGGTATGACCTGGTGTGGGTAAGTGTATGCATAAGTGTATGCTATGCATGACAGTGTTCACTCATTTGTCCAACAAACTCAAACAATAAACATGGGTAAACAACACCTATTTCGTCCCCCTCCCCATACTCCGTCCCAACCCGAAGCATCTGTCGCCTGAACTGTGGCTGGGAGTCAACGAGAACCTGCTCCCAGCTTTCACCAAGAAAACGTACCACGCCTAAGAGAGATCAAAGATCCTGGGTGGTGGCCACAGTGGTCATCACCGCCATGGCAGCTCCATGACTAAAATGATGTATGAGTCTATATAGCACACTGGTCAATGCACCAGTGCGTGTCTATTGCTGTATCTTCCTTTTTCTTGTGTCTGTCACATGCAGGCCATTGTCTTCAAGAGTCAGCTGCTCGTTCCGGGTCATTCTGTTCCAGCGGTAGAGGCCACCGTGCAGGTGGGGCATGGCACAGGGTCTACCCCCAGGGTCCCGCCCATCTGTTCCCCAGTTTCCTTCATAATGTCTTTCCGCCCATCTCCAGGCCTCTCGTGGATCGGTGAAGTGCACTGTGGTGCCGTTGTGATTGATTTTTAGTTGGGCTGGAAAGAGTAGTCCGTATTTCACATTCATGGGTTGGAGCTTCCTGTTCAGTTGTTTGAAGGACTTCCAGCTTGTTAAACCTCCCGAGTGTAGTCGGAGGGAAAAAGGCGATCCTGGAGTGGTTGTATGTGATTGCTCCCTTTGTACGGGTCATCTGGAGGATCGCATTTCGAGAGGATTGGGTCCTCCGACGTATTCCATATCTATGACAGGTAATGTCCACAGCTGTGCTGCTTCGGAAAATCTTCGGCGTCTGCGTCCTGCGTCGATGCGCCGTCCCCGAGGACCTCCTCCGACGGCCGACGTCACCCGATGTGATAAGTAGGACGCACGACGCCCATAGCCTCAGTTCCATTTTTTCCGCGAACGTGTTCGCTTCGTGAATCTCGGTACGCTTTCGACTCTTTGGAGTTTGCTCTTTTCTTCTTGGTTCGTTGAACCTGTTCGTTTTTTTGTGAAGACCTGTTCGTGGCAATGTCTACTTCGTCTTCAACCCCACGTCCGGGCTTCAAGAAATGCGGGGACTGCGGGTCCAAGATGTCGGTCACGGACTCGCACAACGCCAGCCTCTGGTGCCTCAGGGAAGCCTACGATACAGATGACTGTGTCGACTGCCAGTCGCTCACGGCAAAGGCCTTGCGGGAACGCAAGAAGAAGCTGTCGGTAGGTCGGGTGTCTAAGCCCCGGAAGTCGAGGTCTGCAGGGCTTTCGACGGATGACTCGAGGGGCGACTCTACGCGTCATCGTCGGAAGTCCAGTGGGTCTCCTTCCAGGAGTCGGTCTCGCCACTCCTCCGCCTCTTCGAGGCATTCCCGGAAGCGCCGGCATCGGTCGCCTTCCCCGTCCTCTTCCGAGGACTCCGCCCGTCGGCGGGTCGCTTATCCATCCATGCAAGCGACACCGGAGGAATGGGCTTCCTTCGGGAAGCAGATGCTAGCGATTCTTGAATCGCAGGGCACGGGTCCGTCCGCGCCTTCGGGCTTAGGTTTTCGGCACGGCTCGCGGGAGAGGTCCCGCTCGGACAAGGGTAGCCGTTCTCGCCATGCCCGTTCCAGGTCCCGGTCCTCGACGCGCTCGAGACCGCGTGATCCTGTGCTGTCTTCGAAGAAGATGTCGACGCCTGTGGCGCCGACGTCGTCTACGATTTCTCTCGAGGCTCTGCCGTCGTCGCCGGGGTCGTCGACGCTGTCGGCACCTAGGTCGTCGAGAGACCCGCTCGGAGCTCCGGCTTCGAGGTCTGTGTCGATGCTGGCGGCGCTGCAGCTGACGTCGACACCGTTTCTGTTGACGCTGGCACCGACTTGTTCGGCGCCCTCGACGCCTTTCGAGGTGGTGGTGTCGGAGGGGCCCCGTGGCACTGGGTTAGCCCCTAGAAAGGCTCTGGCTAAGGTCAGGCACTGCTTTGGTCCCCAGATGTCTTCCTCTCCCCGCCTGGAGTACATTTCAGATGGTGATGAAGGCTCTGATGACGGCTTGGTTCCGGTTCCGGTACCAGATGAGCTGATTTCGGGCCATAGCCAGTTTGATGACCTGAGGCAGTCACTGCATGATGCCAGTGGACTGGACACCTCTCTCTCTTTTGTAGGCCGGAGCCTGGCACTCATGCCGATTCTTCATATCGGCACCTTATGTCTCGTGTCACCGAGTACTTGGGTTGGTCAGCTCCCCCAGAGGAGTTCGTTCACGATGATCTCACGGATATCCTTGATCTTGGTCCCCCCACTGACCCGGTTTTGCCGTTTCATATGGCTCTGCAGAGAAGGGTGGCGGCGGCTTGGACTGCTCCGGAGAGTCTCCCGGCTGTGGGCAAGTCTTTGTCGCGAAAATACTGTCCAGCCAGTAGCAACCCCTGCTACTTGTCCAGGCACCCCACTCCGGAGAGTTTGGTGGTGCAGGCGGCTACGGCCCCGGCAAAGGGTATACACGCATTTCGCTGAATGAAATGTCATCGTGGGACATTTCATCGCCGGAATTCTCATCGCCAGAAACCCTTTTTAAAAAAATATATTTTTTGGGGGGTGTTTTGTGCGGGTTGGGGTATGATTATTAAAGTAGGGGGGGTCTGGGGAGGGGAGCCCCCTCCCACCCCCCCAGAAATAAAAAATAAAAAAATACCGGGTTTCTGGCGATGAGATTTCGGCGATGAAATGTCCCATGATGAAATTTCGTTCGGCGAAATAACGTAGAACCCGGCAAAGCAGGCGTCGTATCCTACCATCCCTCCGGATAGGGACGACAAACGTTTTGACGGCTGGGCGAAGAAAGTGTTTTCTTCAGGGGGTATGGCGCTTCAGGCGGCCAACTCCATATGTGCCTTGTCTTGTTTCACACACACTCTGTGGAACTGTGTTGCATTAGCGGCTGAACATATTCCCGAAGGGGACGAACGGGATGGTTTCCTTGCTATCGTTCAGGATGGCAAGGATGCCATGTGTGAGGCCATTCAGTCGGGTTTGGACATGGCAGATTGTGTCAGCCGGTTCATGGCGGCGAGCACCGTAATACGCAGGTTTGCGTGGTTGCGGAAGTCTGGGTTCACTCCTGATGTGCAGTCCCGGCTCCTCAACATGCCCTTTGATGGTGAACATCTTTTTGGCAGCAAGGCTGACGAGAGCCTTGAGAGGTTGCAGACCTCCAAAGCTGCAGCAAAGTCGTTGGGCGCTGCAGTTCGCCAACCTCCTTTTGTCCTAGGGGACAGTAATGGAGGGGAGGTTCCTTTCGCTATTACACGTACTTCAGTAAAGCGAGAGGAGCTAGCAGTCAAAGAGGCCACCGTAAGAGTGCCAGAGGTGGAAACAAGGGTACTCGAGGTGCCAAGGCCGCTCGGGCAGTTGCCTCTTTGCCCTCGGGCAACGCCGCAGCCGCTACCACTCAGTCATGAGGCCAGGTCCCATGGTTCGCCGGTTGGGGGAAGGCTGGCGCAGCACCTTGTAGAGTGGCGAGCCATTACTTCAGATGTGTGGGTTCTGAAGATCATAACCCACGGCTACTGTCTTCCTTTTGCGGCAGAGGCCTCACGACAATCCACCTGGCAACCTCTCTTTGAAGAGTCCGGATCCGCTCCTTGCGCAGGAAATTCAAGCCCTGCTGGAGAAAGGCGCCATAGAACTGGTGCCTGTAGCGGAGAGGAACAAGGGATGGTATTCCCCTTATTTTTTGATTTCGAAGAAAGACGGGGGATTGAGACCCATCATGGACTTGCGCGGTTTGAGCAAACTCCTCAGGAAGGACAAGTTCAAGATGGTTACTCTCTCTCAAGTCCTCCAGGCCCTTCAACTTCAGGACTGGTTGGTGTCTCTCGACCTCAAGGATGCTTACTTCCATGTGCCGATCCATCCCAAGCACAAGAAGTACCTGAGGTTCGCGGTTGGCGACTCACACTTTCAGTTTCGGGTCCTGCCGTTCGGATTGACCTCCGCCCGAGGGTTTTCACCAAGCTCATGGTGGTGGTGGCAGCGCATCTCAGGAAAGGGGGTATTCACGTCTACCCCTACCTGGACGATTGGTTGATCAGGGGGAGCTCTCCCGAGCAAGTCCTGGATCATCTGTCCGTCACCTGTCACTCCCTTCACAAGCTGGGCTTCTCCCTCAATTTAAAGAAGTCCCATTTGACACCAACGTAGCGGCTCCAGTACATTGGAGCAGTGCTCGACACATCCCTGGGGCAGTGTTTTCCAGTGAGGGCTCTTCACATTCAGCAGATGGTGCACAAGTTTCAACTTGCCCAGAATCTCCCAGCGTCCGAGTTCTTGAGACTGCTCGGCCTCATGGCTTCCTGCATTCTTCTGGTGCCAGAGGCTCGTCTGCAGATGAGATCTTTGCAGTGGGCACTCAAGCTCCAGTGGTCTCAGTTCTCCGGCAGGCTGTCGGACCCTGTTCAGGTGCCGCCATCGGTCGCCCAGGACCTTCTGTGGTGGGCTGTCGAAGGCAATCTGATGAAGGGGGCCCCATTTTGGCTGCCCTGGCCGGAGGTGATGATCGTGACGGACGCATCCCTCACGGGATGGGGAGCTCATGCCAACGAGTTGACAGTCAGCGGTCGTTGGTCTGGAGTCCAGACTCCATATCAATCTGTTGGAGCTGAGGGCCGTCAGGCTAGCCCTGAAGGCTTTTCTGCCGACTGTGCGAGGAAAGAGTGTCCTGATTCTAACGGACAACACGGTGGCCATGCACTACCTCAACAAAAAGGGGGGGGGGCACGGTCACTTTCTCTGTGCAGGGAGGCGATGCAGCTCGAGTTCTGGGCCATCCAGCAGGAAGTTTCGATCTCGGCTGTTCATCTGGCCGGAGACGACAACGAGACGGCGGACGCTCTGAGCAGGCAGAGTACGATCTCTCACGAGTGGGAGCTGGCTCAGGAGATTCTCCTGGAGATCTTCGCCCTTTGGGGGACCCCTCAAGTAGATCTCTTCGCCTCCAGTGTCAACCGGAAGTGCGTAAGGTTTTGCTCGCGAGAATTTCCTCCAAAAGGAGCCTTAGGAGACGCGTTCGTGGTGGAGTGGTCATTCCCACTGCCGTCATCCTGCAAGTACTGCGGAGGTTACGGAGGTTCAGTTCCCGGATGATCCTCATTGCTCCGGCGTGGGCCCGGAGGACGTGGTACCCGGACCTTCTCGACTTGTCCATCTGCCCTCCACGTCGTCTTCCCTACCGAGACGATCTGCTCTCACGGGAGGGGGGTCAGGTTCTCCATCCAGAGGTCAGATCCCTCAACCTTCACGCTTGGCTTCTGAAAGGTTGAGGTATAAGGATTGGGACCTCCCTGAAGACGTGATGGAGGTGTTGCTCTCGGCCAGGCGGCCGGCAACAAAGTCTCTGTACCGTTGCCGTTGGAGAAAGTTCTACGACTGGTGCAGAGTTAAGTATGTGGATCCTTTTGAATGTGACATTCCCATGGTTCTGTCTTTTTTGCTTTCCTTGGCCGACAGGGGCTTGCAAGTGGGGACCATTAAAGGTTACCTGGCGGCACTGTCCATCTTTAAGCGCTCGTCTGAAGAATGTTCTTATTTTAAGATTCCTTTAATTTCTCAGTTTTTGAAAGGGCTCACTAATGTGTTCCCTCTGTCTCCTTTTCTGGTGCCCGGTTGGGATTTGAACCTTGTTCTTAAGTTTCTTATGGGTGCTCCGTTTGAGCCTTTACACTCTTGCCCTTTGAGGCTGTTAACTCTGAAAACTGTGTTTTTGGTTGCGGTTACTTCCGCTCGCAGAGTGAGTGAGTTACAGGCACTTTCAGTTAAGCCACCCTTCACTGTGTTTCATAAGGACAGGGTTGTCCTTCGAGTTCGTCCTTCTTTTCTTCCGAAGGTGGTTTCGGAATTTCATTTGAGCCAGAAGGTTGTTCCTCCGGCGTTCTATCCTCCTCCACATCCTGGTAAGGAAGAGGAGAGGCTCCATAGGCTTGATCCTAGGAGAGAGTTGAGCTTTTATATTTCGCGCATGTCCCGGGTCAGAGTGGACGATCAACTTTTCATTGGTTACGCTGGAAAGCGTTTGGGACAAGCTGTGACGAAACAGACTTTGTCTCGTTGGATTATTTTAGCTATCTCTGAGTGTTACCTCTTGGCGGGTAAGGACCCTCCGGCTGGCTTGCAGGCCCATTCTACCAGGGGAGTGGCTGCGTCTACTGCCCTGCAGAGGGGTGTTCCTATTCGTCACTTCTGTGATGCAGCCACCTGGGCTTCAGTACATACATTTGTACGTCACTACTCCCTCGATTCCATCAGAGGGCAGGATCTGGCCTTTGGCAAGGCAGTCCTATATTCCGCAATTTGATTGGGCATGCTAAATTTGTGTTCTAAATTCTTTTCCCACCTCCTTGCTTGGTACTGCTTTGGGAGTCTGTCATAGATATGGAATACGTCGGAGGACCCAATCCCCTCGAAGAACAAGTTACTTTCTTACCTGGTAATGTTCTTTCGATGGGATGGTCCGACGATGTATTCCATATCGCTCCCTCCCTACCTTCCCCACTGCAGAATTTCTTTTGCGATTGCAGCTTGCGTTCCTCAAGGCCTTGTGTGTCTGACTGGCAGAAAACTGGTTGCACACGTTCGGGGGAAAAAAACTATAACTGAGGCTATGGGCGTCGTGCGTCCTACTTATCACATCGGGTGACGTCGGCCGTCGGAGGAGGTCCTCGGGGACGGCGCATCGACGTCATCGACGCAGGACGCAGAAGATTTTCCGAAGCAGTACAGCTGTGGACATTACCTGTCAGAGATATGGAATACGTGGTCGGACCATCCCATCGAAAGAACGTTACCAGGTAAGAAAGTAACTTGTTCTTTCTATCCCAATAGTTTAACAGCTTGGGGATAACTGTTCTTGGGGAGGCTCCCGGGACAGGCCTTCCAGACGGCATCCAATGGATTCTTTCCACTGAAAAAAATCTGAGAAGGTTTTTGGTGCGAAGACATCCGCCAACCATTGTTCCGAAATTAGTTCCATGCTGGGTCCTTCCGTTTTATCTGGGAGGCCCAGGATACGAATGTTATTGTGGAATGATCTGCCCTCACCCTCGTCGATCCGAGCATCCAGGGTCTTCGGAGGGTTCTCGATTGCGAAAGTTGTTGGTGTATTCCGCTGAGGTCATCCTCCACTCCAGAAATACGTTTTTCCGCCTCTCCATTGGGGGAGGATAATTTCTGCAGGTCATGACAGAGAAAGGAGACCTCGGCCGTGATGCCGCCCATCTTTTTCTCCCTGGAGTAGCAAGAGTTCTCCAGCATGGGGTCTGGCATGGATTCACATGCTCATGAATATTCCCCGTCGTCAGGCTGGGAATCCTCGGTAAAGAAAAAATCAGTATCAGTTTCGTTTCTGATCTGTCTTTCTTAGTAGTAACCAATCACTGGTCTCTGGGTCATACTGCCCCCAGCCAATGACTGCCCTCTCCCTAAGCCCCTTCCCCGGCAGCCATCCTCAGATTTTTACCGCACGTTCAAGTGTTGGGAGTCCTCGTGCTATAGCTCTCGAGCTTTTACTGCGTTTTTGCGCTTTTTTCAAAGAGATTTTCTTATTTTCCGGTTAAATCGAGCCTCAAGCTCCACCATTCCACTTTGGATCAACGGGGACCCGTTTCGGAATTTTCTACGCCCCTCAAGGGTGAAGTTTTCGTCGAGTTATGCTTCTTGGAGGATTCCAGAAGATCTGAGGCCTACCATGGACATGGCCCAGGACAAGGGAAGCTCGACGCTCGGATCCAAGCTGTTCAGGAACTGCCCTGGATGCGTGTTACAGAATGTTTTCAAGGAGGACGAACATTCGAGATGTCTCTACTGCCTTCATGAGGACTAGACGCACGTGGAGAAGGACTGTGCGTTCTGCAAGAACCTATCGGAACGGACCATGAGGGATCGTTGTCAATAATAATAATAATAATAATAATAATTTCGCATTTATATAGCTCTACCAACCCTTGGGTATCTGAGCGCTGCTTATTATTACCCACGGTGTGTGGTGCTCACCAGCGTTCCCGCCTCTCCAGCTGGCTGGAGAAGGGCCCAGCAGGTGAGAAGAAGAAAAGGTCCGATTGGTCTTCTAAGTCCTGTGAGGACACCCCGGCGACGGGGGCCCAACTGAAGGCTAAGCACTGCGAGTCCGCGGGCACCGGGAGCGCTGAACAGTCGGGTTCTTCGGCTGCCAGGCATGGCGCGCCTTCCCCGGCACCATCAACCACGAGCCAACGCTCTGGTTCGGGGAAGAGGAAATCCGAGAACCCGGGTAAGCTTCTGGAGAGGCCCCGGTCGATCTCGAAAGATTCGGATGAGGGAGAGCGAGGCAGTGACCCTCCCCTCAAGGTGAAGGCCTCAAGGGTGCCAAAGGTGGTGAAGGCCTTGATCACCCGGCTAAGGCCTCTATCGAGGGAGTCGCGGCGGCCTTGGCGAAGCCTGGGGAGGCTACACCAGTGGAGGCGATCTCGGGGCCCAGAGTTTCCATGCCATCACGGAGGGAATCCTCTTTCCAGCCCATCGACAAGACCCCCATGAAGACCCTGGTGGAAAAAGAGGGGGGGCGGTGGCCATTATGGACACGGATTCAGCCTCTGAGGAGGAGCTGGTGTAAACCGTGAAGAACCTCAACGAGAGGTTCGAGAAGGTACGATCCCACAGGAGGGATCCCGAAGAGGTGGTCGGAGAAAGCGATGGTGGCGCCGACGAGGCCCCAGTGGAGGAGCAGCGATCTCTCCCGTTGCAGCCATTGCCCGAGCCTCAGGACAACTCGGCGGCCATTTTGATGGCAATCCAAACCTTATGCACGGAGATAAGGACGAGATTACCATGAACCCCAACGGACGATCCAGAACCGGGCCCGTCGGGAAGCCCTCCGAACAAGCGGAGGAGAGTTCATCCCTCCCTGCCCTTCATGCCCCCACGACCCGTGGAGCCCTCATCCCCCTTACCGGACCCCAAGGATGACACAGCGACGGATACGGGGACGGATGACGACGGTGGTGAGGACAGGACGGACCTTCCATCACCACTCCCTCGGCTTCCCTGCCCGACGAAATTGGCTCCTTCCACGCCATGATCCCCAGGGCATCCGAGCTCTTCCAGCTCTGCCCCTAGGAACAGAAGAAGGAGGGTTTCCTCCCTCAACGGCGGGAGACCAAGAGAAAGACGGTCCTCGCTGTACCATTACTCAACGATATCTGGGACGAGGGACTTGCGATCCTGAAGAACCTGTCCACGACGTCTGCCAAGAGGGACAGGTACAAGAAGTAGTACCGGGTCCCCGACGCCGCCCCTTTGTGCCTCAGGGCTCAACCTATGTCTGATTCGGTCGTCTCACCAGCGGCCAAGAAGAAGGCGGCGGCGGCGGCAGCCTCAACCTCTACTTCCCCACCTGACTGCGAGGGTAAGAAATTGGACGCCATGGGGCGACGGGTCATCTCTTCGGCGGAAACGACAATTAAAGTGGCCAACGCCTTAGCGATTGTGGTCGTTACGACAGGGAGTTATGGTACAAGATAGCCCCGCTACTGGACTTCCTACCAGAGGGCGGAGGCCCTGGAGATTCTGCAGGAAGGTGAGGTAGCGTCGGACCACACCATAACGGTGGCAACGGACATTGCCGACACCGGGTTTCGCCAGTTAGGCAACAATGTTTGCCTTCGACGATGAGGCTGGCTCAAGGCGACAGACTTCCGTCAGGACGTGCAGACCAGGGTTTTGGACATGCTTTTCGACGGCAACAACCTGTTTGTGAAAACAGTGGATGAGTCGCTGCAGGCCATCAAGGTCGACTCAGAGACGGACCATTCCCTGGGAGTCCTTCAGCAACAACGGCACTTTCGGAGCGCCGGAGGCAGACAGGGGGCCTCCAAGGGATCAGGCGGTGGTTCTTCTACGTACCGCCAGGCGGCCCGCTCCTCGTCCCAGGAGGCTTACAGAGGTCGTGGCAAGCAAGGAGGATCGCGGCGTTGTCGTCAAGGCGGCAAGGCCGCTTCCAAGCAAGATTGAACCGGCTGTAGCGTCGGGCCCCCACCGAAGCACCCCGGTGGGAGGCCGGCCGGTAAAGTTAGTCAGCGTGTGGGAGTTCATCTCCACCGACTGTTGGGTGCTGGATGCCCTGGCCCAGGGGCACACTCTCGAATTCCAAAAGAAGTGTCCCCGCATTCCTCCCGTGGCCAGGAAGGAAAATCACGTCCCTCAACTGCTGTTGGAGGTAAAGGCGATGCTCTAGAAAGGTGCCATCGAGCTTGTCCCCAAGAGGCTCCGGGGCTCCGGAGTATTCTCAAGATACTTCCTTGTCAGAAAGAAGACAGGCGGTTGGCGCCCCATCCTGAGCTCTGCCATTCGTGTTGAAGTTGGCACCCAGGGTGTTCACCAAGTGCCTAGCACCAGTGGCAGCGTGGCTGCGCCTGCAGGGGATCCACGTCTACCCCTACCTGGACGACTGGCTCATCCGTGCAAGGACAAGAGAACTCTCCGTCGAGCACACGGCGAAGACCGTCCGCTTGCTCACTGAGCTGGGTTTCTCCATCAACTACCCGAAATCCCATTTGGTTCCGTCGCAGGTGGCACTGTTTCTGGGAGCGAAGCTCGATACAGTGGAACGATTGGTGCCTCTGTCGGAGGAAAGGACGAAGGCCATCTTAGGCAAGGTGCAGCGCCTGCTAGCCACAGACGTGGCCAGGGTGAGATCCATCAAGTCCCTCCTCGGAATGATGTCCTCATGCATCTATCTAGTGCGCCTGTGCAGGCTGCGATGCGTCCTCTACAGGAGTTCCTCGACGCCCGCTGGATGCACGCGGCGGGCAGCTTCGAAGACAAGATCCCGCTCAATGAGGTTTTCCATCGGGCGATTCAGTGGTGGGGCACCCGTGTTCTGGGCGCTCAAGTCGTTCCTCCTGTCCCTCAAGGGCAAGGTCGTGAGGATCTTCACCGACAACCCCACCATGATGTTCTACATCCGGAAGCAGGGAGGCACCAGATCCCCGGCCCTATCCAAGGAGGCCCAGGATCTGTGGCACTGGGCCGTCGCCCAGGGGATGTTTCTGGTTCCCTTCCATCTGGCAGGAATAAAAAACACCATCGCCGAGTCACTCAGCAGGGAGTGCGCTCGTGCCACTAGTGGGAACTACGCCAGGATCAAGTGGATCAGCTCTTCCAACGATGGGGCAAACCCCAGATCGACCTGTTCGCGACGGCGACAAACTCCAAGTGCCAGAGGTTCGCCAGCAGGTTTCCCCAGCCGAGGAGCATGGGCGATGCTTTCTCGTTCCCCTGGGATGGCCTGTTCCTGTATGTGTTTCCTCCGTTGCCGCTGCTGCTTCGACTCATCAGCCAGCTCAAGAGGTCCCACTGCAGGATGATCCTCGTCGCACAGGCGTGGCCGAGACAGATCTGGTTCCCGGACCTTCTGGACCTCTCAGCGTCCCCACCAGTCAAGCTGTCGACGGACGTAGATCGTTCTCTCCAGAGAGGGAGGCGCCATTCTTCATCACGACCCGGAGTCGCTGAACTTGCAGGCCTGGCTCCTGCAGCACTAGAGTTTGGAGGGTACGGTATCCCGACTGACTGCAGAGAGGTTCTTGCAAAGGCCAGGGCGTCCTCAACTCTTAAGTGCTACGGACATAAGTGGAAGAGGTTCTCTGTCTGGTGCCATGCACAGAAGATCAACCCTCTACGGATTACGGCAGCTCAAGTGCTACCATACCTACTGTCGCTGGCCAAAGCTGGACTAGCTCACGTTTCCATCAAGATACATCTCGCAGCGATCTCCCGATACACCAGAACTGCAGGACGGCCGTCCTTGTGGTCTCATCGACTGGTGAAGGAATTTATTAAGGCACTGTTCCGATTGTTCCCGCCGGCGAAGGCTCCAGCCCCGGAGTGGGAGCTCAACGTGGTGCTGACCAGGCCCATGGGGCCACCATTCGAGCCTTTGCATTCGGCTCCGTTGAAGTTCCTGTCGTGGAAGACAGCGTTCCTTGTGGCCATCATCTCCGCATGACGTGTGGGAGAGATTCAGGCCCTATCCTGCAAGCCTCCATACTTGACTTTTCACGATACGTTGGTGGTGCTGAGGACGCACCTCTCTTTCATGCCCAAGGTGCCGTCGGACTTTCATTTTAACAAGCCCTTGGTGTTGCCAGTCTTCTTTCCGTCGCCTTCGTCACCGGCCGAGAGGACTTTGCACTCACTGGATGTAGCTAGAGCGCTTAAGTTCAACGTGGACCGAACAAAGAGTTTTCGGAAGACATCACAGCTGTTTGTGAACTTTGGACCTGTGAACCAAGGGGAGGTTCTCTCAAAGGCTTCCATTTCCAGATGGCTCTCCAGCTGCATCATGCACTGTCATCGGTTGGCCAACCGACCGTTGTGCGGCCGTCCGAGAGCCCATTCGACCAGAGCGATCACTGCTACTACGGCGTTCTTGTCAGGTGTACCCCTGCTGGACATCTGCAGGGCTGCTACGTGGAGGTCGACGCACACCTTCACGAGATTCTACTGCGTCAACCGGGATTCCAGGGAGGAGTCCAGAGTTGGCCAAGCAGTGCTGCGCAACCTGTTTGCCTGAAGGTGGGCCTGGTGAGCTGCTTAATGTTGAGTGTATGTAATGCTTAATGTTGAGCCTTTTGCCACCTCCCGTCGTTGTGCATGTGTGTATTGCTATGTATTCTTATATTCATGAGCATGTGAATCCATGCCAGACCCCATGCTGGAGAAGGAACAAGTTACTTACTTGTAACTGTTGTTCTCCAGCATGGGTCTGGCATGGATTCACATGCAAACCCTCCCTCCTTCCCCTCTGTGGCTCTTCACTTGGTCATACTGCCACTTTACGTGCTACCAAATCTGAGGATGGCTGCCGGGGGAGGGGCTTAGGGGGAGGGCAGTCATTGGCTGGGGGCAGTATGACCCAGAGACCAGTGATTGGTTACTACTAAGAAAGACAGATCAGAAACAAAACTGATACTGATTTTTTCTTTACAGAGGATTCCCAGCCTGACGACGGGGAATATTCATGAGCATGTGAATCCATGCCAGACCCATGACCCTTCGCAAGATCATTTCTCTGTTTCCAACTGTGACCAGGTTCTCACTTGTACATGATCTCCTGGCTCCACTGGAAGTTCCTTGACACATTGCAATGTGTCATAGTATTGCCTATAAATGCCTGTTTCTGCCTTATCCTTTCCATGACCTTCGACATGTTCAGACCCTCGACGTGTACAATTATATCACCAACAACAATGGGGGACTCCAAGCAGAAAAAAAAAAAAAACACACACGGTCGTGCTTGGAAGGAGCAAATATATATATAGAGCAACTAAAGGACCGGAGTATGGATTCTTGTTTAGGTGAATAGGCAAGGTTGAAGCTATAGGGGCACAGCTAATCTAAAGTGCAACTGGATAAATACAGACCACTTCATAAGGCAGGAGGTGAAAAAATTCAATTCACATCCTAAATTCAATAGATATTTTTATTTTATATACTAGAATATATCATAAGAATTTTAAAATCTCTTAATGTATCAAAAAACATAAAAGTCATAAAATACAATTCATGAAAAAATATTGGTACATGAATGTCAAGGAAAAGAAAACTCAGAACAATATGCAACACAACCAGACCCATACAATTCACCAATCACTCCATTCATACTAAACTCATACATCTCTAAAATGCATACCTCAAATATAATGGTGAAAAACACAGACTATACATAAACACAAGTGAAATAATTAGGCAAAATGTTATAGCACCATGTTCAAATTCTAGTACATGACAAGCACTATACTACTAGAATATCAATAGAAAGTCCTAGAATTAGAGACCTTCAAAAGTCATATTATTTAACAACTTGGGCCACAACAAGAGTGGACCACTTAGAAAACCGACATATTTCTTTCCATCTTCATGATTCGATTAATTGAGCGGAAATTCATCAGGGTGACTTAAGAACTGAAGTCATCAATGATTGATGGTACTGGATAGTTGCAAAGCTCAGTAAGCCAGTCTTGCCATAGCACCTAAGCAAAAAGAACAGAGATTACTGGTCTCAAATCAAATATTTACTTGAGTTCAGTATATATCTGTAGCACGCTCTATCAATGGGCATGAATACAAGGTCACAAGACCTGTTCAAATCCCCCTACAGGCGGTCACAAACAAAAAATGAATGGACCAACAGGGTATAGAAACTAAATAAATACGGTTCTAGCCCAATGTACAGTGCAAGAGAGTGAATACAAAAGAAGAAAAATGTCATGTGTAGACCCCAAAAGAAAACAATCGTCTGGGGAAGAGAGCACAATCTCAGACTTCGCTCTGGATGTAAAAATGACACATAATTCAAAAATGGAAAAAATAAATAAATAAATAATAAAAAACAAAAGACATGTGCCAGTTCAATTTAGAGCACGACGGTCTGGTACAGAGCACACAGTGCGTGAACAGAAGGTAACTTGCAAGTAATGAACCACTGGCACCCATGGTTAACCATAAATGATTGGCGTCAGAGTGTCGAAGCAGCAACAAATGGCTCTGGGTACATAAAATGCTACACTCAATGGTCTAGGAAACTATAACGTTTACCAATATATGTTCAAGTAAATGTGGAACAAGGTAGAACTACAGTCAAAGTCACACTTACTCTGCCGTGGAACGAATGACAGTATCAAGCCCAATGAATGGGTCAAAAAAGTGAAGCCAAGCAGAGCATAACCAAGCGACAATCCTGGGAAGACATGCCCTATGGAAATGAAGCATGAAATCAAATGAGGCAAATAGCTAAAACAGCTAATATATGAACTCATAATACAATACGAGTAAATAAAAGCAAATAACAGTCAAAAGCTAGCAAGAGTTAACTGGGGCAATGATTAATAGACACCGAAGGAACTTACTTGAATAAATCTGTGTAGACATCAACAAGGTTTGTAATTAAGCAGAAGCGTACACGACCAGGCAACTCGAGCACAATTCATAGATGCAGGGTGGGTCGTGGCAGATGCATCTCAAAAATGGCTGTTCAAAGTGCCTAGCAACTGAAACAATGAGTACACGCACTATAAACGAATTGTCCAACCTCTCGGTGCATATGCTGTAAGCATGCATGTTGTCTGAAAAGTGGCTGCCTCACTGCACTAGGTGGTAAAAAATTCCATAATTTATAAAACGAAATTGCAGAGGGAGAATAACCAGCATCCACAAAGCAATGAGAGTGCCGAGCAAGGCTATGAAAGAATGTACGTAACAGTATGAGGCCGGCACCTATCGTGAGTGCGTGTTGTTATGAATCATGCAGGTAATGGTTGGCAACTCGATGCCGCCCGTATAACTGAATGTGTCAGGTTGCTATATCACCTGACTTTTTGACAGCAAGTTGGGTTAAGTCTCTAGCTGTATATTGTGTTCTCATCATCATGATGGGCTCAATTTCTGTATCAATCTGGTTTAAGCTTGTAGGCACACAGTGTCTCGTGAAGCATTGCTTTCCAAGCCAAAGAATTTGCCTAGGCCAGTTCTACACCTCTCTTAAGGAAGTGGTTAATTTGTTCTATTAGACAGTTTCCACTGGGTGAAGTGCGGTATAGATGATTATATTGTTGAGCTTCAGGAACACTTAAATCTCAATGGAAACAAATTGGCTATTATTGTCTGTTACTATAGTTGAAAGGGTCCTGAATGGGATCCCTGTCGGAAGAAGGGGGTGGGAGGGAACTGTGACAATTCACAAGGTGTCGTCACTTCTCCCTAAGGGGTAGCCCTTTCCCATAAGGCTAGAGAGGTGCGGCCACTTGCCAATAGTCCCCTTAGGGGTGGCTTAATGTGCCAGGATCTCATGGGAAGGGACTCCCACTCCCCCCCCCCCCCCGCACACCTCCCTGTACCCCCCTGGGGTCAAGGACGGTCACCTGCGGTACAGCCCATTCAACGTTGTCACTCCACCACATTCCCTACCCCTTCCCACTGTTCAGAATGACTTTATTGAAAGTCACCCCATGTACTGTTGCCATACCGGAGAGGGCCTGCAAATGTGGTTGCTCAAAGCCATTCTATATTTTCATCTGTCATCCCCTCCTTTAACTCTTCAACCATTAAAGCACCAATAGCTCTTCTGATTAAGAAGCCGTATCTGGATCCAGAAGACATGTACAGTTACAGAACTCTTTCCAACTCCACAATTAAAGGCATTTGACCTATTGGAACCTAACCATGCTGGATGTAGGCCTAAACGAGAAAGAGTCCATTTTAGTCATGGTTATTCATGTCATGACCGAACAACTAAAGCTATTCTGATCCAACTGTTAACTGACATACTATTGAGATTTCAGGCATTTAACGGGTCATGTTTTTTCTGGATGAAAGCCAGTCCATCATTAACATTGGTCCTTTTGGTTGTAGCTTGAATCAGTCCTCTAGGGTTTATTCTAATAACCCTCTTTCTCCTATTCTTTATTTTCTACCTCTTCTGCACCTAATCTGAACTTTTTGTTTTCTGTTCAATAATGATATGCCCATGCCATGAGTCAGAAGGATTATTTTAACTTCTGGCAACATCTGCAGATTTTGGAACTTTATGCATGGTCTCAATTCATGGAATAACTAGAATACGCTTAGATTACATTAACAAAGTTCGACATTCTGCAATTCAGCCCTTATCCAGAACATTGCACCCCGTGCCTTGGCCTACTGTTCTCATCTATTGTACAAAACCAGGTAGAACAGTAAGACATGTTGGTGTATTAACAATAACCTATTGCTTTTACATCTGATTTCTACTATTATACAATCCTGTTTTGTAGATCTAACCGTGAGGCACGTTTTTCTTGCTTCACTAAACCTTAGATGGCTAGTACAGTTGCAGTAATTGCAAAACACTGCAACACATTTGCTTTGCTTAATTCAAAGGATCATCTATCAAACCCTCTCCGCTGACATGAGGTTGTTTGAAGAGTTGGATTTCAAATGCTATTTGGGACACATCATATATTCCACAACTAGGAACCATTGTTTGGTTCATAAAAACTCATACACTATATGTCTGGCTAACATCGGAGATCAGGTGATCTTTATTCCTGTTGAGGGAGTTATTGCCATGAAGTAGATATTCCATTTTCTATGTACCTTGACTATAGAACAGCTATACAATTTGCGTGCAACCGAAGACCTATCCTTTCGAAAGAACTGAAATACTTTTCTCTTCACTCACCTTTCAACTGTTGAATCCTAATCCTGGATCATCGTCATGAAATTACTTTGACTATTGTACTTCTGTAATATGCAGAAGAAAAAGGGAAGAGCCTTTTCGAAGAACAAAATCAATAGTGACAGGAGTTAAAAGCATATATTTGGAAGGTGAAGTTGTTAAAAGAAAATAAAAAATAAAGTATTTATGAAACGTTCTTAATGAAAATAATAAATAAGAATGAACTGAGAAGAAATGTACTGAGTCGATGCACCAGCAAACGGCTGCAGGTAACCAACATGAAATAATTGATCAGGTGTTATTACAATGGAATTTTAAAACCCATTTATCATATAGAATTAAAATGATTATTTCAGGTGGGGAGGTAGTAATGATTAGGTGAACTTAAGGTCACCTTGAACACTGTTGAGTACTATAAAAATCAGATAATTTATCGGACAACCTTAACCTTCCTACCCAAAAGAGCTCTGACACAGAAGTTGATGTCATCCATCAACATCAATGCTTGTTGCCAGGATGATGACTGTAACTTTTAATGAGACCACCGCCCAAATTTATTTTTCCTTTGTGATTTTATTTGAATATACATTAACAGGGTAGCCCACAAAGTGCTTCAAAGCAACTAAAGAGATGAGGACAGTCCTGGCAATGTTGATCTGCCTGTCTTTTGTAAGACTTTTGACTGGCTTCCAGGCTGAGTTTGGCAGATTGATGGGCTTCCATAACCTTGGTCAAAGTCGCTTCAATAGCAGGTACATTAATCGGTCCTGTGTGTGAGGGAAATATGCTGCGAGGATGGAAACCATAGTTGTAGTAGAACGGAGATTGCCCTGTGGCCGGGTGTTTGGCATTATTATATGCAAACTCTCTTGTTGATAGTAACATAACTCAGTAATTCTGCTGTTGGTTGATGTAACAACGGAGGTACTATTCTAATATGGCATTGAGCCTTTCTGTCTGACCGTTAGTTTGAGGATGTAACCCTGATAACAGGGCTCTGTCAATACCTAAAAGCTGACATAGGGCCTTCCAAAAATTAGAAGTGTACTGACTTCCTCTGTCAGACGGAACTTTTTCTGGAAGTCCATGGATTCTGAAGATGTCCCGCACAAAAACCTCATCCATGACAGCTGCTGTGGGAATTCCTGGAAGGGGTGAGAAGTGAGCCATTTTTGTAAGAGAATCAACCACAACATGATACAGGTACAGGAATGAGGCATGGGAAGATCTACGATAAAGTCTGTTGTGATATGACTCCAAAGACGAGAGGAAAGTGGTCCTTGTTCCAGCAGTCCGATGGGCTTCCCTGCAGCGTTCTTACTCTTTGCACAGACAGGACATGTGCTGACGTAATCCTTGGCATCCTTATAAAGGTTGGGCCAATAGAAGGATCTTCTGACTAGGTCCAGTGTGTCCGCTTGTCCTCTATGTCCTGCGGTTTTCTTGTCGTGCTGCAAAATGGGGGCTGAGCAAAAGAGGTGTTTCAAGTGGGGAAAAACTGGCCTCATCTGAAGGGGACCATTGGAACCGACCCAAGGTCTTCTTGAGGAGAGAGGTTATGGGCAGCACTACTTCCGAAAACTGTGGTATGAAACGGCGGTAGAAATTTGCTAACCCTAAGAACCGCTGCACCTCCTTTACAGAAGAAGGAGCCGGCCACTCTAGGATGGCAGACACATTTTTAGGGTCCATTGTAATCCCATGTTCGGATAGAATGTATCCCAAATACTGGATGGACGATGCCTTGAAAGTGTATTTTCTCTAGTTTGGCGAGAAGACGATTCACTTGTAGTCGGTTCAGGATTTCTTCCAAATGGGCGGTATGTTCTTGTGGTGAGGAAGAAAAAACCAGTATGTCATCAAGGTACACTATTACACTAATGAACATGAGATCAGAGAATATTCTGTCCATAAAGCGTTGGAACACCGCTGGAGCATTCACTAACCCAAATGGCATCACTTTGTACTCGTACAGACCAAACGGTGTGCAAAAAGTAGTTTTCCAGTCATCTCCAGAGCGAATCCTGAGGAGATGGTAAGCACTCCTTATATCCAACTTGGTGAACATTTTAGCTCTTTCGACAGCTTTGATAATGTCAGATATTAGGGGCATGGTCTCGTATAGTTACTTTATTGAAGCTTCTGTAGTCTATGCATGATCTTGATTCTTTCGTATCCCGTTTGGGAATAGAAAATAGCGAAGCCCCTGCGGGGGGTTTTGATGGTTGAATGAGACCATTCTGGAGATTGGCATCCAAGTAGTCACGCAGTGCAGTCTTTTCTGCGTGGGACAGTGAGAACATTCTACCAAACGGCACCAAAGCATTGGGCACCAGTTCAATGGTGCAGTCTTCTGGACGATGTGGAGGCAATTCCACTGGAATCTGTTCCGCAAAGACTTTCTGAAAAATCGTCAGATCCTTTGGTATTGCTAGCATACCTACAGCACGTTCTGTGGAATTAGCAGAAGTTTGAGCTTCGGCATAAGCAGTGGCGGGAAGGCCATGTTTCTTGCAGAAATGAGAGTCCAATCATAGCTGATTCTTCTCCAGGTCTATGTGGGGATTGTTTTCTGAGCCATGAGATGCCCAGAATGATGGGAAAGTGGGCTGCCCTTATGATATCGAACTGGATGAATTCTGTGTGTTGCATGATGGTAAGCCGTAGGTCTTCAGTGGTCTGAGTTATGGGCCCAGACATAAGAGGACGACCATCGACTCCCTCCACCTTCTGTCTTTCCTTGCGCTCCAGTCTCCTGAGACCCTTCTCCTCTGCCCAGATGGTGTCAACAAAATTACCAGCTTCACCACAATCTAAGAGTGGCAAGGCTTCGATAGCTCTGTGATTGATCCATACCTGAACGGTAACCACCATGAGACGTGAATCTTTCTGGATGTCTGTGGACGATACGGAAATAGAGACATAGGGACTTGAGCCAGAACTGTACCCTCGGAAAACCGTCCCTTCTAGGTCTGAGGGAAACCGTTTCCCAGCCGGCGAGGAGGTACCTCAGGGCAGTCGCTAAGTAGATGTTTGTCGGACGCACAATATGTGCACAAACCCTTCTCTCTCCATCTTCTCTGTTCCTCCTGAGTGAGTGGCGAGCGAGCAGCGCCGATTTGCATGGGTTCCTCCCGAGACACAGAAGGCTGGGAGGAAGGACTTGCTGGTGGTCCGAGAATGTCCAGGAAAGTGGGAGGCCTGGGGGATCAGGCCAATTCATCTTTAACCTCATCTCTAACACCACAGCGAAATATAGCATACTGGGCCTGTTCTGGCGAACCCACCTCAGAGGCAAGTCTGTTAAAGATGGTAATATAGGATAACATATACATATAACCCTGACGTACGTCCAGGAAGTCTTCACAGGCAGTGAAAGAAATTTTGGGGCGTTCAAAGATCTGCTTGAGAAGTGCAGTAAAGCCCCCGAAATCATGCAAGATTTTGTTGGCACTGGTTACTAACGCGGTAGCCCATGCCAGAGCGTTCCCAGTCATATTGGACATCATGAATCACACTTGTGAGTGGTCAGTGGTATGAGTAGCAGGCCTGAAGGTAAAGTGAACTTGACAAGCATCCAAAAATAATTCCTTGACCTCCTTAGGGGTCCCATCAAACTTCCCAGATCCAGGGCCATAGGAGGCAGTTCTGTGTGCTGGTGTTCCCGTGCGGTTATTAGCTGGCGTAACAGTGTTTTCAGTCTTAAGGGCTTTTAGTTCCTGAGCTAAGCCTTGAACTGCGCCCAAAAGCTCCTGGACTTGTTCCGCTGTCGCCATAGCCTAAGTTAATTGTGGGCGTTGCAAACTGTAATGCCCTAGATCCTCCTCCCCAAAGCTAAGACTCTTCTCGTCCTCCTCACCTGTGTCACTGGTGTCCGGACTGTCTGAGGTTAATGTCCTTCAGGAATTGTAGTCCTTTTCTTTCTTTGGAGGAAGAGTCCTACCGCGAGAGGAAGCCGCAGTGACTGATTTAGCAAGATAGCAGTCCAGTGGCCCCTTTTCCTGAAGGACAAGAACGGGGCAAAAAAGCTTCTTTGGCACCAAAAGAAAATGCTGATTTAGTGCTTCTAGCTGGACGAGTCTCCAATCCGATGAATAATAGGTTCCAACTTCTGGTTGGGTGATGACATCTGGTATCTGGCCCCGACACTAGGATCCTCAATGATAGCGTTGGGCTGAAGCAGCGTGGAGACGTGCAGAGGAAGCCGGTAAACAAGGTTCCGCACCGATGAAACGGTGGTCAGCTCCAAGCAGTTGCGAACCGGCAGGTAAGCAGCAGCAGATCAGCAGGTAAGCCGAAGGCATGGAGAAAGGGAATGAAGCCCCCCGAGATAAGATGAGAGGGCGTTAAGAAAAGGAGGCAGAAAAGAAGGAAACAGAAAGCGTGAGCGCTTGAAATATAGAACGCTGGCGGAAAATGACAGTACGGGAGCAGTACAAAGCACGAAACCAGAAGCACAGATGAGCAAGCGAGATAGACGGAGTGAAGAGTAATTCCGTCAAAGGAACGATAAAAGGATACCCTAGTGTATTATATGATATGATAGGTTATTTATAACCCGCTTAATACCAAGATGATTCTAAGCACGGACCCAGGGTTTTGAACCTGCGTTGCTCTGTCGTCTTGCTTCCAAGGCGAGCAGGTTGCCCCTGAGCTATCCTCCCGAGACAAGAATCAGAGAATCTTTACCGCAGATAATCAGAAGACGCAAGCGGTTGCAACGCGCCGACAGCCGGGAGTGAAACAGCTAAGAACCTCCCGGCCGAACCTCCCGGCAGTGGCCATTTTGGAAAAGGCCAGACCTACACAATGCGAAAGGGGGAGAACACGTGAAGGCACAAACTATGCCAAAGGCGCCTGTGTGCATGACAGGCGTGCAGAGTAAATCTCAAGAAGGACCTTTCCACAAAGAAATTGCGAAAAAAGCAGACCTGGGCCGTTTTGACAAAAATAGCACCCTTTGGAGCATTACTCCAGCTGCGAGCGCAGCTAGCAGTAAATGCACACCATGGTAGTTAAAACGAAACCACTGCCACCAGCCATTCAGTGAGGAAAGGGTAACATGAAATTGTTACATGAGAAGCTAAACAAAGGGGATAGTAGGTAACCCCTCAGCACCCTATTCTAAGGTAGTATGTGCTGGATCTAGAAAGTTACAATTGTAAGTAAAGTCAATTTCACTTTACTGCTCTGGGAAACAGTAGTTTATCCCAGTGGAGGTATTTAAACATTGGGGAAATCTGGAAGACTTCCCTGTGCCACTGCACTGAAGGTGCCGTGTGACACAATGTAAAAGATGATGCCTATGGAGTTTCAGGCTCCATAACCAAAAGATGCACAAAGCTCAGAAATCACATTAAAATACATGAGAGAGTGGGGAAAAGGGCATCACTCTCTCCAGGTTAATAAAAATCAAGTCCTCAAAATCCAGCAAAGTTCCTGGGGGTCTGTAAGGTAGAGGGAATTGGCACATTTTTGAGAATTCTCCCTAACAATGGCCAACTGTGGAGCGCAGCAGGAATCAACAAAGTGGCAAAATCAAGTGTAGTGAAATAGTAGTGGCAGGGCTTCGGAGGCACAGCACTGGCTGTGCTTCCAAATCTTACCACCTTACCTGGTTGTTGCTGTAGACTGCTTTGTAGGGCACCCAGGCGAAACAGGCAAACGGGCGATAAAGGTGCCATATGGAGTTGCCCTTTGCCTGGACCCTTAGGCACTGCCCTTGCCATGCTGCCCTGGGAGCTGTGCTAAAGAAATGGAGAATGGGAGCAGAGAGAGGAAGGACAGAAACAAACAAAGGACTAGACCACAAAGGCAGTTTCCTCTAGAAGCATTCTAGCAGAAAAACAGATTGCAAATCACACTAAGACAGACACATAAATCTCTCCAAAAGGACACCAAACCAGCTATAAACTCCTTACCAAGTGCTTGATGTACAGATGACTATGGATTACTAACAAGAAGGCAGGGGGGAAGTATTAAGAAAGGACACTAAAAACTGAGTGCAGGGACCCCTGACTGCCCGAGCCAATTTCTATGAAGATAGGAGAAGGACATCAATCTAGCACACAAAATTGGATTGGAAATCGCACTAAAAACACACACAAATCTCTGCAAAAAAACACCAACCAGGCACCTTGTCATAACCAAGGGTAACTTGATATTTATCTAGAAAGAGTATCCTTCCCTGATGTACAAGCCTCCAGTACTTCCTCCCTAACATGGGAGGTGACAGTTGCACATTTGAGATGTCCAAATTAAACAGATGTTTCTATGATGCCAATTCTGTAACCCCAGCCCACCTGCTGTACATCTTGAAAGCATCAACCTCTTAATAATTTATTTGCATTCTTTGTTTTTAAATGCATAATTTAAAAGGAAAAATACAGATTAATGTGTGATGGCTGATAATGTGTCTAAAGCATAGGAATCCGAGGAGGAGCCCTTCCCTGGAAAACTAGCGGTAGTAGCCGTTCCTTTTTTAAAACTGACCTCCATGCTTTGTTTTATCACTTTCAGTTGCTTTGTAGGAGAATGTAAGTTCCCTGACCACTTGATGAATCAGGAATAAAATTCAGCCTTGTCCTAGAAGTACTGCG
Source organism: Ambystoma mexicanum (assembly GCF_040938575.1). Lineage (NCBI taxonomy): Eukaryota > Metazoa > Chordata > Amphibia > Caudata > Ambystomatidae > Ambystoma > Ambystoma mexicanum. The sequence continues at coordinate 674,479,819 of NC_090931.1, forward strand.
TAGGCTCTTATGTGCAGAATCTGGCCTTTTTCATTCCTGATCTCACACAGAACTTCACAAACACAGTACATTCCACTAGCAACCTACATGTGATGCTATTTCCTGTCAAAATTGAATATTGTTATCCTTGGAGGCATAGCTCTTTTGCATAAAAATGGGGTTGTAGTCCAAGGGATTCATCTTTCTATTGCAAATCAGAAATCTTAGGAACGAGTAGTGGCCTTGTGCTTCTGTAATGTGAGTGAGCAAGATCACTTGTAAAAAGAATAACGTGAATCGTTTATCCACACACTTGCCCTTGATAAAGTGTTGTTTTTCCCCAAACCCTGCGTAAAAATGTATAAACATAGTTGCCTATTTCATAACGTCTGTACTTACTGATCCAAAATTTACTTTTGCCCTATCTTTGCAATCAATTTGCTTCTTGATCCTCGTGTACATGAAAATATTTTATTTTTCAGGTTAGAAGATGACCTCTTCCCAGTACCCCTCGAGCCACTGCCTCCAAGTGCCCCTGCATGGGCTCGTCGCTTGAGGAGCTGTGAGGTGAGGGGGTGTAAAATGCTTTGTTCTTACTTCTTAATCTCACCAAGGAATCCTCCATTGTCCTATGAAGGTTATACTACTTTACAAATCCATTTGAGGAATTCATGTCCCAACATTTACCTGTCCTCAACCAAGACAAGGCCAGCAAATATGGATTATACAGAGTCTTACTAGGTTGGTTAAGGGTAAATCAGTGTCCCCTTATAGAGTAGTGTGGTGAGGAAATGGTTAGTCGAGGGAGCGATTTTGGCTGAAGTTTCGGTTTTCGATACAGGATAGGCTTATTTGCTATTGCTTGCTTTTTTTCAGATTATTGCCCACCCACATCAGAGGTGAGGTGTGGGGCAAAGCCTGTATTTTATGAAAACGTTGTGCAGTTGAAGGGCTATTGCACTTTTTGTTACCTCACCTCCCGTCCCCAGTCCCTCCTCCCTTTTTAACCTTATTTGGGCAGAGACCTTTGTTTTGACTACGGCTTAAACTCTTTTAGACACATTGTAGAGACGGGGATAGATTCTCTCCACTGCCTTTCCTATTAGATAGGCGGCACACCAGCTCAGACCTAGGGACAGCACATCCTGCAGGGATAGGGTGTGCTTCTCACCAGGGATAGTTGCTATGGGACTCATTTATTTTTTTCTCTTGAATCTCTCATGTTAAAAAGGGGAACATGCTCTATATCTGTTTTTGTATGATGCAAGATACGTAGTATGTAACAGTAGGGCATATGCCCTGTGAAGGTGTATCAAATCAAAATTGTTTCCCTGACCGTTTTTGGGAGTAAACTGTAGCCAACATTCCTAAATCATTGTCATTAGTTTGTGTTTTAACTTCGGGTACTTTGGTTAGTCCTATGGTTAAGATTTAAGGTATTTCAAAGTTTAGGGTCCTCTACTGTAAAGTTTCTGCATCCATGTTTTAGATGCATGAAAGGCATTTAGAGGACAGAATGTGTGCTTACAGAGCAGAGGTTTCTAGCTAGTGTTTAATTGGGCACATGATTTTGCAGATACCTTGCTATAATAGGCGTTGAGCCTTGCAAGTAGTAATTTAAATGTGATCCTGGAATCCACCACAGCAAGTGCTGGTCTGATGTGATTACACTTCTTGAGTTGTGGCACAATTTGCTGCATGGCTTTGCACTCTCTATGGAAGTCCAATGTAGTTATATTCTATAATTGTCCAGCTGTGCAATGTCAAGACTCTCAATGGTTCCATACAATGGTTCTTTTGTAACCGTGGGAGGCTCTTAGTGCCTGTGTTGACCACTAAGTTGATCTGGGGGAGGAACAACAGATCTGTGTCAGAAATTAGTCCTGGGTTCTTTGCTATCCACGCTAGGGCAGGTGCTGTACCCAATGCACCTAAGTGTTTCAAAGAAAAGCATCTCTAATCTGTTGCAGAATAAGGATTGCTGTTTAGCTCCAATCAGACATACACCATTGTCCTTAATCCATTAGTAGATGTGAATTAGGCAGTTTTGAGCTATTTGATTCACCTGTGCACAAAGATTTTGTTAATAAATTCTGGGAGGAAAGGCACTTTTTTATCAGATCAAAATGATTTTTGTAGTAAGAGCTCTGCATGTAAATTGTCATTGAAGTCTCTTCTATCCTGGCGTTTGTTATCACTTGATCAATGTAATAGAGCATTTTAACCAGAACAGGGTGTATCACAGTATGGGTAGGCACAAGGCAGTGCAGAAACAGGCTGGACTCTGGGATGTGAGAACAGTACTGTAGGTGTTGGAGAAGTGGGGTTGTGCATTGCAGGTTATCTAAATGTGATCTGACAAGCTGGGCATTGGGTTTGCAGCTGAATGTAAGGTGGCCAGGTACTGTGCTGATCAGCAGAGTGGATTTGGATGGGATTCACATTATGGGGGAATTTGTTTGAAGTAAAATGTTTCTCATGAGTTTCTTTCTCTATCCTCGTTGAAAAATGTTTGTGAAGTTAAATGGTATAAAATGATCCACTCAACAGCAACATACTTTTTTCTTCCCAATGGGGGAAATGTTGATATTCATGCAGTAAATGCTGGCTATGCTGTTTGAATTATTTTGTTCATTGGTCATGACAATACACATTGTTGCCATATTTTCCCTTTTACTCCTAACTTCTAATCACGCAGAAAATTGGGGACTCTTACCGTGGGTACTGTGCAAACGAGGATGAGCTTGAAAGTGTTCTGAAGTTACACAAACAGCAAACGCATAGTGTATGGGGAACGCGGCAGTCTCCAAGCTCAGCCAAACCAGCCACAAGGATGATGTGGAAGTCTCAGTATGTCCCATACGATGGAATCCCCTTCGTCAATGCAGGTAATGTAGGTTCATTTACATTTGAGGTGATAATCAGGTGCCTTGCATTTCGTGATATAGCAGCATGCGTAAGTTAATGCAAGATGAATAGTGTTACATTCTTACAAATATATATTGTAGTAATGTTATGCAAAGTTTCAGTGTACTATAGCAAAGTTCTTCTTTCGTACTTCAATTAAGTAAATTGAGGTGCACTTAAAATGTGTAATGTCAGGATTCACTTTTCACTTTTTAGTATCACAATGGGACATTACTTTCATAATATTATTCTGAGCTAATCCTATCACGCAGTGGTCATGATGGTTTTTTACATCTTCAATGTGTACATAAAATTATACATTGCTAAATTGTGAAATTCAGATTATGCAATTAATGTTGGCACAGGGAGTAATAAGATGTGTTGCTATATATATTATTTTGAAATCTTTTTCTTTCAGTTAGGTGTTTATTCCTGCACCCTAGTCCTACAACTGGGTCATCTGCCCATAGGTTGTCTGAATCGGGAGTATTCATGCCTCCTCCCCAAGAGGGTGCCACCCCGTTTGAAGATAGGGAGGTGAGCATGCTCCGTAAGACACTCCCTAAGGGTCTGGGCAAGTGGGACCTCACTGGGAGTGACTACCCCTTAGGGAAAAGGACTCCCATTGCCACAGTGAACTCCCTAGGCCTACCACCATATCTGCATATATGGGACGGCCTTTCTTGAAGAATACTGCATCCTCTGTCTGTTGCTTCAGACAATGGTGGATAAAACAATGGTAAAGTGGGTATCTCTTTAAGAAAGGACTTGTATTTAACTGAGACAAGAGGCATCCAAGAGGAGAAAAAGTATGGTGCATAGGGGAAGCCCCCTGGCATAAGCATGCCTTGGAGAGGAGGAACCGGAGGAAGCTGCAGGGAAACCGTTTTAGGGACAGGGGGACAAAGCCTGTCGGAGGCGTTGGCGCGACCGCAGTCCTACCGTGGTGAGCCTGGCACCCGGTGAACAGCATGGAGACCATTACCGCAAGGAGCGCCGACAGCTCCCAGCCACCATCGTCTGTGGAACGCAAACTTTTGTTGAGATGCCAAGAACAAGACGCAAGCGAAGCCAAAGACGGAGAAGTCATAAAGGCAAACCGACTACTTGAGCGAGTGCCGAGCACTGCAAGGTCACCCTGGAGCAGTACAGGTACCGGGGTGCACGAAAAGAGCGGGAGGTCGCCGGGGCAACCAGATGTAAGAAGTGGAACATGAGAAAGCTGGGACACCAGCAGAGAAACCAGCATAACTGTAGATATGAAGAAGCCATAAAGAAAGTAATGAAAAGGGCGGGTTCTGAAATAAAGGGAAAGTTGAAAAGAGAACCCTGGGAAAGAGGGAGAAGACCACCAGACCTCAGTTAGATGCTGGGGAAAACACTCCCTGGTACAGTATCCCATGTGTTGTGAATTAAGACTGTCAAGTGAACATAATAGAGGGAGACGTAACCCAATAGGAAGAATGCAGGAAGCGAACTATGAATATAACTAAAAGGAAACCAAAACCTTTGAAAGATTGAGTCTCAAGAAAGTGAGAGACATAAGGTCAGGAGTGTGAGAGAATATATTGAGTAGACATTCTAAATAAATCTGTACAGAGAATATAACACCCATGCACAGTCGAGAGGAGCTACAAGAACTCCTGAAGGAAATGTAAGAGGGTCTCAGAGAAGAGCCACATAAGAAATGTATTACTAACCAGAGACAGTTCTACAGAAGACTATACACGGAAACTAGAGAAGAGTACAAGGACCATATTTCTACCTAGAGACATTTGTATATTAACCATACAAGGAAACCTGCTACAAACCCTGAGGGAAGTCTGCAAGGAAGAAAGAAGGCATAAAGGGAAATGATCAGGATATAAGAGATATTCTCTTGGACTACTTTAGTTACTTGTGTTAGTGGTAGGGTCAGATAGTTAGGTTTGGACTGTGGACAGTTTACTTTGGACTTTCTGATGACAAGCGTCTTGAGTTTCTTTAGTCAGACAGGGTAATAGGGATAGATAGGACGTTTTTTATCATTTCACTAAGAGAGTTCATGTAAAAAATATGTCTGGCTCCTTCTTATGACGCGCCACAGGGGCAGAGTGGAGGAAGGATGGAGGTACCCAGGAGGCAGAAGAGAGAGGGCATACAAGAGGTGCAGATGGGGGTCCACTTAGGCACAAGATCATTGCGACTCATGAAAGAGGTAGACCGGGTGGGGTGTTGAGGACTGGAGCCAGGACCTTAAAAGGGGGAGGTGGAAAAGGCACTTACACCAAACTTGTGCAGATGCTCAGGCGGCCAGCCAATTGATGACAACTCTGCTGCTTAACATGCTATTACCCAATCCTACCTTCTAGCATTGTCCTAGCCTAAAGTGCTGGTGCAATTGGGACCAAGACCCAGGTAAAGGGTCTCGCAGGTGCCCAGGATGAAAAGCAGAGGATCTGGAGCTACATAACAGAGCCAAGAAGTGAGTGTATGGATGTGTATGGATACGGATTGAGGGTTTTGAAACTCAGTATCGCCATTTACACCCAAAGGAGAAGCCACCCTGTTTTTTGTAATATTTACCATAGTCTCAATTGGCTACACGGTATGATGTAATTTTTGCATTAGGATCTATGTGTATGTGTCAGACTCTGGGCTTCCCAAATCATCTTGGTCCTGGGTCTGGTCAGAGTGGTGAAAAGGTACTGTTAATCTCAGTTTTTGAAGTCCTAAGGACTCCTTGAGGTTTTTTCAGACATACCCCAAGCATTAATTACACCGAGTAAAACAGTCAATGTTTGGCCTTAAATTGGTGGAATTACTTCCAGCTTCTCGCTGGAGGTAAAAGCCTTCACTTCAACACTTAAACTGTAATTCGGCATGACATGGCCAATTTTCTACTGCACAGCCAAACTTGTAATGAGACCCATAGTCTCTTCAGACAAGTCTTTCTTCTCTGTCACTTACAGTCTTGGGTGGTCTTGAGTGTCCCTGCACTTTTCCCATTTCCTGATTCCTCCTTCTGTAGACTCAAGTACTCTGTCTCTTGTCTGTATCTCTAGGGAGACCTCTTGGTCTGGTTCTCAGGCCCTACATGTGCCTGTATTTTAGTCAAGCGCTAGGGCTGGGTGAGCCAGAAGTGAACCCCAGTGCTTCAATCAAAAGGTTAGCCACCTAAACATCTCTACAGGTGCATTCAGGGCAGCTGCCCACATCCCTGTCTTGTCCCCAACATCCGTCCCTTTCTATCTCCTCAACAGGTCACAAGGGTCTTGTGCCTCAGGGAACCTTTCTTGCAAATCCTATTCTCACCTCTTTCCTACTTATTCTTCCTCGTCACCTCACCATGTGCTCTTACCCCCACCCCTCCTACACTTACACCCTTCAGCCTTGTGGTCTATCTCTGTCTCTTTCAGGTCTCTGCTCTTCCACTCGAACTTCCTTCTGGCTAGCTTTCTTCGCCTTCTCAACTCTCTCCTCATTCGCCTCCTCAATACACTCCTTTTCTACTCTATTTTTACATCCAACCTTCTCAACATTCGTGTTCACCTCTCTGCCAGCATCATCCATACTGCCTCTATAATCCTTCCTTCTCCTTCCCTTCTTTAGCTTTCCTTCCAAGCACCTTACTTCTTCTGGGGTTACTCCTTATCACCTCCTTATTCTCCAAGACCTCCTTACTCCCCCCCCCCACTTTCTTCTCATCCCCACTTCCTATTTAACCCTCCTGGTATTATTCCTAACCACCTCCTTATTCTTCACTTCCGCCACACTCCTCCCGATATGCCTCGTTATCAAATCTCTATTCTTCAGCACCTCAAACCTCCTTTACTGTTCCCTGGTCACCTTTCTCCAGCCCCCTTAAACTTGGTCTACCTCCTTCTACTCTTGCCTTAACACTCCCCAGAGCTCCCCCTAGAACTTCAGAATCTGACTTTGCACCATGCCAGCTCTGCCATCTGGATCTCTCTATCCATGCTGTGCTGGCAGCTGGTTCTTTTATAGAGCTTGGACTAATGTCTTTATTCTGATTGGCTGGAAGGTCATGTGATCTACCTGCGCATGCCTAATACCTATATTGCCCTGCATTTTTTTGCTTCAGAATCTGACTTTGCACCATGCCAGCTCTGCCATCTGGATCTCTCACTCCATGCTGTGCTGGCAGCTGGTTCTTTTATAGAGCTTGGACTAATGTCTTTATTCTAATTGGCTGGAAGGTCATGTGATCTACCTGCGCATGCCTAGTCCCTATATTGCCCTGCATTTTTTTGCTTTGGGAGGAAGTCTTCAAATCGGGCAGGTGGCACCTTGGAACCCATTATAGAATGTTATTTCCATTGGGTGGGTTATACCTTTTTCCATTTCATTTCTGTGGTAAACCGCAACCTGGTTCATCCCAGGACAGGGCACAATTCATCACTACCTGGACAAGCCGCCTTTGATTGCATAAACCGAAATGTTTTATGGCACCAGTTAGAAACGTTGAAAGTGCCCAACCAAAGGCTGTACGGATCTAACACTGCGGTAGCTGGATATGGCTCAAACGGTGAAACAGATCCATTTATGGTACCCAGGGGAGTTTGTCAAGGTTGTGTCCTTGTCCCTCTTTTATTCGTTTTGTATATTAATGATCTGGCGCTGGAAATCTCAGATATTTGTGCTCAAATTCCCTGAATGGGCAACAAAAAGATTGGCATCCGTCTGTATGCTGATGACGCTGATCTTATGTCAAAGAACAGAAAGGGGGTGCAAAAACAACTGGACTTGGTTAGTCATTTCTGTAAGGATAGATATAACACCCTTAATTGCCAAAAAACCATGGTAATGGTGTGCCACCCCACACTCAAATATAAGGCTAAAATCCTTCTGGATGGGACTACCCTTCAAGGGGTAAGCTCTTATGATTACCTTGGGCATTAGGTTCCAAAATGATATAAAATGGACCAGCCAGAAAGTCAAGAGCGAACTTGCATGAACTCGCTGTGCAAATGCACTTTAAACTCCCGGTTGGGGAGCCGTTCACTGCTTGCAGTGTACAAGGCACAGGCAATCCCTGCTGCAATTTACAGTAGTGAGCTTTGGGGTATGGGCGATCTGGACCACTGAACTAAATTAGAAAACAAATTTGTCGGGCATGTCCAGGCCATATCCCAGAGCATTTGGTTGATTCCATTAGATTAGAGTCGAGTTTGCAGCTTATAGATTTTACCACACTAGGCAAACCTCTATTGCCCTGGCTGCGTCTACAGAAGGGTGCAAAACTTTACCATAAAGAAATTATTTGGGAAGATTTAAACACACAATGGCGGAATCCTTGATGTGGTACTGTCATGCTTTTTCACTGCTTTCAATGTTAAATTCAGAACGTCTTTTGGACAGAGACATCCAGATAACCAAGGAAACCTACAATGACATTAAACTGAAACTAGAAGTACTAAATATTGAGAAGGAAATGGCAGCTTCCATTTCATTAATGAGATTTCCTGGTTATGTCATCCACAAGAGATCTACACTGTTTCTAATAGAGTATTGTAGACTACATTCCAACTACATTTTTTGCCGGATGCTGAATTTTCATACAACTAGGTTTCCAATTCATCAATGTTCTGCCCTTTCTGTCCTACTTTAATAGAAACAATGACACTTTTTTTGTTTGCTTGTCCAAAATATAAATTCCAATTTTATGGAAATATCAGACACGCTCTTATAGTAACGCCGAATCGACCTGCCAGAGGGATGTGGTTTATACAGTATCCAGTTATTTGACCAAAGCCTAGCAGGTGAGATGTAAGGCCTGGGTATTTATTTAGCCAGAAATATGTCATATTTAATGTTGTCCTTTTAAATAGTATGTATGATTCTTCAACTGTAATTATATTATTTTATTAGCACTGTATATTAATCTGTGACGATTTGTTGTGGGATCACGTCACTTCTCCCCAGGAGGGAGCCCTTCCCTATGAGGCTGGGAAGGTGAACCCACTACTCAACATTCCCCCTAGGGGTGGCAGAAGGCGGGACCTCACATGGAGAAACTCCCCTCATGGGGACAAGGACTCCCGTTCCGTTACGGAACTCTCTAACTCTTTTGCCCTTAAGTCCATGAAATCTATAAAAACTGCTGTGAAATCATCTGAAAGCACAGTATGTTACGGCCATACATCTTCCTTTAATTCTATAAACATTGATGCCACCAAGATCAAGAAGACTAAAATGACATAGTCTGCTTTCAAGTCATCTTTGAAGAAGAAGATGAATGGAGTTATACAAACTACTCCTTTGGCAAGTACAGAAGGTACTGGGAAGAGGTGGCCTCAAGGAGGCATGAAGAATACCCAATGGACAAAAACAAAGGAATGTGACACTCTGCTGGGGAGGAACAAAATGCATGGTATAAAAACAGAGAAAGGACCCAATGAAAAGTCAAGGAGGCGTGCAGCCTGGTAGACCCGAGACGTTCAAACCTGGGAGCAAGAAGCAATGCCAGGGAAGCAAACCTCCATGAGGGAGGATCCCGACAACAGATTGCAGGAGTCCTTTTCAGGCCAACCTCCAGCAGCCCTGACTGGAAGCTGGAAACCGATGTGGCATGACCTGGAGGATGTGGACTGGGTGGTCCATTAACTGCACTGATACTGTCTGGCTGGGGACACTGCAGAGCCCAAGCGCAGCAGCGGGGCGGGGAAAGAGAAGCAGAGAGAAAGTACCTTGGTAGCACATTGACCCGACACCCCAGGAAGAACCGGCAACATGGCTCCAACAATGAAGGGGTAACAAGAGTCACGGGAGACCCGGTAGGGGGATTGGGGAAGGGTGCTGAAGTTAAAGAAGGCATCAGGAGTAACCTCCCTTGTCTCAGTCACTGTATCAAGAGCATTGAAAGAAGAGAAAGCCTCGGGAGAAATCTCCCTCATCTCAGTACTTACATCAGAAGTACCGAATGGGAAGAAGAGATCGGGATTAATCTCCCTTGTCTCAGTAATTCTATCAAGAGCATTCAAAGAAGAGAAAGCCTTGGGAGAAATATCCCTCGTCTCAGTACTTGCACAAGAAGTATTGAATGGAAAAAAAGCCTCAGGAGTAACCTCCCCCATCTTCAGATTTGGGGGAGTAGTATCAAATGAGAAGATTACATCACTAGTGATCTTTCTCGCCTCAGTTGTGTTAAAGAGACAGAAAGAGAAGACCATATCGGGAGTTCTATCTCAACACTGTATCACCAAAAGGGACTGAGGCTAGAGAGTGCTACGAGGATAATCTCCCTTGTCAGAGTATCAGAAGAAGTTGAGGACATTACAGGAACAGTTCCCCTTGTTTTTACTGACAAGAAGAGTGAAATGAAAGAAGAGAAATAACTGTGTTGGGAACAACAGGAGTGTTTCACTTTTAAACAAGCCCTAAGAGAAGCCTGGAAATAAGTGCAAAGGTTGATCAAAACTGTTGCAGGAAATTGTCCAAAGTTAGCTAATGGCTGAACCAACTGAACCAGGAGAAGGGAGTCATTTCACCTAACGTGTTGAGTCAGAAACTAATGCAAAGGTTACTAAACAGCAGCTTGGAGGCTGAACTAGTCGGCCAGGAGGAGATAGCAGTTGTTGAACTGTGGGACCAGGAAAAGGGAGTCATTCTCCTGATATTCTCTATAAGTGCAGAACTTGAACTATTATCAGAGACTAATAAAAATATGCCCCTAGGGCGGATCCCATTGCACCAGGAGAAGGGAGTCATTCTCCTGGAACTATTTATGTTAATGTCTTTTGTTAGGCCGGGAGGATAGCTCAGGGACAACCTGTTTGTCTTGGAAGCAAGACAACGTATAGCAACACAGGGTTGAAACCCAGTCTCGCGCTTAGAAACCGCTCTCTTGTATTTAGTGCGATATAAAAGAATAATTATTATAATTCGTGGTAGGGCTAGAATGGTCTGCTATCCCCATGTGGGATAAATCATACAAATTTGTATGAGATGGATATATTAAAATGTCCACTTTATCTATAACATGAAAATCAAAGCTAGTCCCCTAGCCAGCTGCAAAGTCTTTAAATCAGCCATGTCATATTGTTTTCAATTAAATGTCTGTCGAGATGCAGGTGGAGTTCCATGCCTAACTTAATGAAGGCAAGCAGGCTGCTAGTTCCTGCCGGTTCATCCCTGTAACATGTGGCTAGTGCTTTGAGGCGTGAATATAGGGTTTGATATAAACGAGCAGTCTTGCTTGTCTGTGCTCCTTGTACCATATTCCCAAGGAGCACAAAAAAATGGCCATGGTTCCCCTTGCAACAGAAAATGATGGTCTCCGGCTTTCACCATTAGGAATCTCAGCAAATGCAAGACTTTGAAAGGTTTCTCGGGTTCATTGCCTGCCACGTGTGTAGAGCACAAGGAGCGGGACTGACTACCCACCTCCTAATCTCCCTTAAATAGCATGTATCCCTGGTGGGGAGGAGAGTGTATTGGGTATTTTCTCTAACTCACCTGTTGCTTTCATTGATTCAGCCGTGTAGAAGGCCAGCTTCTAATTATATTTTTGGGATACAAATGGGTTTCCAGTACTACCTAGTTGAACTGAAAATGCCAGTTCCAGATCCTCATGTTTTCACATTGCCCCTTTTCTAGAACATTTTTACCTGGAATTTTCATGTTAGAAAAAATATCAAATAGTCTATGCAGTATGATGCAGCCCTCTTAATATTATTATTAATAATGCATCTTTTTTTTTATTGTGAAAGTGTTTTAGTTTATTACAAACTTCAATTTTACAGTTATCGTGTCACTTTGCCATAACTATGACTAATCCATATATCTCCAAGAAAGGAAAAAAAAAGAAGGAGAAATAAAACGGAAATCTGCGCCATATAGTTTTGCATTAGTTGGACCGAAATTCCTCAACATCAAGGTACACATGCAATACTATTTTACTAGTATGTTGTCAAGGAAATCAATTACTGCACATGTTAGCATAAAGTTACTGCCTGATAGCAGACTCTTCCCCACCATTCGTCCATGTTGCCAAATTTGCAGAGAAAGTGGCTTCTTTTGTTGCCAGACCTTCACATTCGGCCACATTTGCTTTGTCTCATATAAATGTAATCGTAGTCGCAAGAATTGGTCTCTATGGTATCTGGACGGAAATTATACTAGATACTTCGGGTGGATATTCAATGCTTTTGCTTCTCCGCCTAGGTTTAGGGTTGCCACGTATAATAATCACAATGTGAGTGTAATGAGAGGGCAGGCAGCCAGGAGCGTGGAACTTAATATAACCTTTATTCAGGATACAAAGAATCAATGGTTCCAAAAAAAAGGTTTCAAGAATGCCTTCTTTTTCTTCTGTAATAAGGATGAGGCTTCACGACTTGGCAGCTAGTCCTCATAAGCCCACAGCGTCTCAGGTGCAGCTCTCTCTCAAGGTCCTACAAGAGAATGGCAAAGAGACACACAGTCCGTCATTTGTGTCAACCTTATATAGGGGTTGGAGTCTAGGAAACCAATCAGTGCGGACTTGTCCTGGTCTTCTATAAATTCTCCCATAAGCCCAACCCCCTTTCTCTTGTATTGAAGGTTGCCCCATTGCCTGGCCCGTCAAGCCCGGAAGACCGCGGGGTACCCCTGCCCCGATGTGAGCCGGCACCCCCGTGGCTTCTGGAACGCCACATGAAAGTGAGTGCTGGTGGAGGACTCGAAAACATGGTTCTGCTTCACGTGTCTCCTGCAACGGCCTCTGCCGCACGGGGACAGAACCGCGCAGTGCTAAACCAGCGGTTGCCTGGGAAGGCGTTCGGCCCGACCACCCTGGTCCTGTCTTTCTGCTCGCCGGAACAGACATTCTCCAGGTAGTCAATACGCAGGGGAGCGGGGACGGCCGGAAAACTCTGATCCGCGTCTCTTCTGGTGCCGTCTTCTGGGGTCTTGCGACTGTCCGCCGGCGGGTTGTAGACGCCAGCATGCTCCCGACTTCGCTGTTCCACCCCCGCAAGTTTGGTCATGCTGCATGTTCTCTCAGGGGGCTTTGCTTCCATCTGGTGGTATTCACTCGCTGGCGGTTGATTTCCTTCTCGGCTTATCCCTTCCTTCAGTCCTTCCTTGCCTTTCTTAATCTTCCGTTCACAGTGAGGTTTTTATAGCATGCTTTGTTATTACCAAATTTAATGGTACTGAACCTCAGAAGAATTAATAGCTGAGTCAGCGTGGCTGCATTTGAACTTGTGAAATGCATGCAAAATGCATGCTTGCCCAGTGATGTGAATGCTTAACCCATGAGCTATTCACTCAGTATTGGAACCTAAAAGTGTGAACAGATCAAGCCATAATTAACTAGCATAAATTGACATATAAACACAGTGCACAGCAGAACCCTGTATGTCCGTGAAATAGAGGCAGTCTTCAAGGTATGAGGCACAGTGGAATAAACGCAAGATTTTTTTTCTGGAGACACAACCTTGAATTTTGGTATTCAACATTATTCAAACTAATCTTATCTTTAAGTAGAACGCATACATTTCACCAAATAATGAAGCTAGGCATTAATATAATTTCAATAGATTTGTATTGAACAGGGTCATACATAATTGCATCAGGAATTTTACCGAAATATGTATTAAATTTGTGGCATGCATGTACATTAGGAAAGAACTTTGGAAGAAAGAACAATTAGCTGAAAGTGCAACAAGCAGTTAATTGTATCAATACTTCATCATCATTAAACTGCAATATACAGATAACATGATCATTCTACATGCTCTAAATCAATACACAGTTAAATCATATTTTCCACTATATAGAAAGGTTTGCACTGAATATGAAAACCTTACAATTTTATTTTTTATTTAATACAGACTCTCAATTTTAATTAAATGTTAAGCAAACTTGGACAGCCATTGTGCATTGGGTACTAATGGTAAACACAGCCGATATTTGGAATTTTGCCTGTCTGCATGACCCCATATGCATCGTCACTGCATGCAGTGTAATCTGCAAGGGGAGAGTTGGAGCATTGAACTTGTATGTGTACAAGCTAAAGATAGCATTTGGTAGACTCACTTCATGAGCAGTGGAAACAGGTGACCCAGAGGAGGTGGAGGCCCATTCTCTAGCGGTTGAGATTAACTGCATTGTGCAAAACCTCGCCCTTGGCTGGCTTAATACACACACCATCATCTACATTCTGAATTTGGAAGAGCTAAGGGGTATGAAGTTTGGTTGCACCTACGCATGACTGAACTTCACTGCTGCATGTGCACCAACGGCACTGGGGCTGAAGGTGCAGCAGAGATGCTTTCTGCTCCACTGGGACCTCACCACACGGTGCCATCAGAACATCAGGAACAGAGAACTTGATAGTGAAGCAAAAACAAATAGAACTGAAATCAATCCAAAATGTTGGAAATTGACAAAAGGGAAAAGGAAATTGAATTGGCTCATTAGGAGAGACCGGCAGTAGGTCAGTTGGCTCACCAGCTCGAAATAAGGAAATCTGAATTGTCTCAAAACTCTACTGTTTCAGACTCTGGGAATGGCTCCAGCTCCTCTTCTCTCTCCACATTCTCTGGTATCCTCCTTTACTTCGTCCATAAAACTTTGTCTGCATTCACCTTGCCTACATTTACTTAGCCAGACATTCACTTTGACTTTCATTTACTTCTTCATGCCTTTACTTTATCTGCATCTTCACATTGTGTAGGTGGATGTAGTTAAGGTTAGCTTAAGGATAGGGTTGGGGGTCAAGGGGCGGCAGGGGGAAGAAAACGGGATATAAAAATGTGGATGCAGAGAGTCTCACCCTGTAATGAGGAAGTGGATGCTAGGAGAAGTGAAAGACAGAAGAAGTAAAGGTATGGAGCAGTAAACGTGTCAGTCATTGTTTGGCAAAGTGAATGCAGGCGAAATAAAGACATACATACCATTCCCCAGGGACCTAAGGAGTATATAAGATGAGAAGATTGACATCCTTGACTGGTTGGTTGCCTTTAGATTAGTATGTGTTATGATATGATATGTTATTTATAATATGCTTAATACCCAGAGGTTTCTAAGCGCGGACACGGGCATTGAACCTGTTGTGCTCCGGGTCCTCTTGATTTCAAGGCGAGCACGTTGCCCCTGAGCTATCCTCACGAGAAATGTATTGGTGGAGTGTGGATGATCAGGCTGCCTGTCTCCTTAATAGACTCTCCCAGGGTGGTTGTCATACCATTCTTGAGTTAAAAGCTGGTTGCAGACGGGTGTGTGCCAGAATGAAAAACACACATTTTTAAGTTTGGGTGGACTTCTTCCCAATATATATATTTTTTTTAAATTCATTTTTATTAACTTGACAGCACAACAAAGAAACAACAGAGGGAGCCACATGGCACCAGCGCTAAGAACAAGCAGTGCGAGTATTAGACAATACAAATGAATAAAATATGACATATTGGTAAAAGGCAGATTACAAGTTATTGCATATACACCTTAACAGGTCAATGACTAAGGGGAACCACCTGGGGAAACAGAGGGAGAAGTTGATGGTGAGGCCAAGGCAGAGATAAAGTCTCGGAATCTCGGCCAAATATCCCTTGGCCTGGAGCGCGAACACTGCAACGCACCCCAGGACTGCTCGGTGTCGTGAGCCAATGTGACCGATCTAAGCCATTGTGTATAGGTAGGGGCTCTAGGACGGAGCCAACATAGTAGTATACAGCGGACTGCCAGCAGCATGCAGAGGCCTGCCAGTTTCTTAGAGTCTCGAGGCAACTTGGGGAAATCGTGGAAGAAGCAGTGCAGTGGGGTAGGTGTTATCGGGTGTTCCAGAATGTCGGACAATGTAGAGCAAATGTCTAGCCAAAATTGGGATAGGCGGGGGCAGAGCAACAACATGTGTATGTAGGTAGCCTGGTCTGCGCCACACCTGGGACAGGAAGGGGGGTGAGCATCAAACATGCAATGGAGTCTCATGGATGTATGATGATATCTGTGCAAGATTTTAAACTGGATAAGTTTAAATTTGGTGTTGTAGGAGACCTCGTGAGTACGGGCGCACATCCGACCCCACCTCATCAGTGATCTCAGAGCCGAAGTCCTCCTCCCACCTGCGCCGCAGCTTGGCGAAGTGGGGGGCCGCTCTAGTTTGCAATAAGGAGTAAAGTCTAGACACCTTGCCCTTGAAGGAGAGATAGGAGCAGAGCTCCTCCACTATAGGTTCATCAGGGGGCAAGGCGGGGAAATGCGGGTATCTGGACTTAAGATGTCCACGGAGTGACGAGTACTGCAGCCACACCGAAGGTCGACGCCTAAGGGAGGGAGGAAGGTCAGACCATTCTATAAAGTTACCCTGTTCAAAGACATCGCGCAGAGACAAGAAGCCAGCAGCGGCCCAGCAAGTGACCACTGAAAGTGGAACGTGCGGAACATCGGGCAGGAAGTTCCACAGTGGGAGATCACTGTGGAAAGGATAGGGGATGTCGACCATGGACCAGAATTTGGACACAGCCAGAGACGTACTGGCTACAGGATTTGCAGAGTTTGAGTCAGGGGCAATCGGTTGGAGGACCAGGGAACCGAGCACACGGTCACAGACCGTGAGCTTCTCGAGACGAACATGTGGGGGGGGGGATCAGTGGTATTGAACCAGAATGCAGCAAACTGTCATGATCACTGCTTCCAAGGAGCCAGGACCAGCCCAACGTCCTTGGAAGCAGGCCCCTAACCCTAATCCTAAGCACCAGCCGGTCCCCACTGGGACCTTTTGGACCTTGTCCTGGCGCCGGTGGCACCAGGCTCATCAAAACCATTGGTCCCGGCACTGGAAGCGCCGGGCTCATAATAGGTGTGAAGATGCTTGGGTGGACTTACCTGCAGCAGACCATGCTGCTTACTTACCAGCCACTTAGAAGCCATCTGAGAACAGGAACTACTTTCTTACCTGGGTGGGGCAGCTCTACTCCCTGGATACAGCACTGTAACCCTTCTGGAAACTGGAACTCTTTTCTTACCTAGGCGGGGCCGTGGAAGAAGACGCCTCATCACTCCAAGGCTATTTAAACCACACCCGATAGATGAAGCGTGCTTCGCGTTATTCTGCATCTGCAGCAGAACGCTCACCGAGTCTGCTCCGGCCTTTCTTCTTCCGATCCTGGACCTGCAAGAATCCTACTTACCATTTCAGTATCCAGACATCATCAGCACCTGCAAAGAACAAACAACAGGTTAGCAAGGCGAACTTTACACGCAGTGCTTACTTACCTGATCCATCGGCTGCGGCCGTTTCTTCACGCCGCATCTACACCTGCAAGAACAAAAGCATTGCCATACTTACCGGCACGCTGTGAATTCCGGATTTCTTCGTTCTGCATCGCCGCCTGTGAAGACAAAGTATCGTTAACAACTTACTGGCATTCCGCGGACTCCGGCCCTGCAACCCAACATCTGAAAGGCAAAAGAAAAGACATTAAGCAGGTATTTACTTACGTCCATCACGCTCTTCGCAATAAAACGCCTGCGAATTCTCCGGCGTCTCTTTAACACGAGCTAAGCTGCAAGGAAAGAGACAGTTAGAGCGCTTGCCATACTTCCGAACTTCCAAGCGCTTCACTTCATCGTTCATCTCAAGAGCCCTGCAATACATAAGGGAAAGGCATTATACAGAGTCTGCATATAAACGTGCCACGCATGTAAAGACTATAAAGACAAAAGGTGTCCAGAAACTCACCGCTCGTGCAGATAACGACCGTAACCATCCTCTGAATTCAAGAGGCCTGTGTTTCACCAGTGAAGGAACTGGCAACGGCACCCTGCACCAGACGCAGATGGAGAGCCCAGCATTCACCTATATAAGGTGAGCACGTTGACCTGGGGGCTCTACGAAAAAGCTGGGAAGAGAGAGAGAGAGGGACATTCAACAACCCAGACCATTAACCCCCATATTCTTTCACCTACAGAAACCTCACTCTTCGAGTCCGACACACAGTGCGAAGAGGTTCGACCCCAGAAGCCAATCGAGTCCTGCACATCACTTTTCGAGTCACAGACAGCTTCCTGCCAAGACCCGCGCCTCGGTGGGAATCAGGTGAGCGTTACAGAACGCGAAGCCCACCACAAAACTCCTACCCAGGCGCAATGGAAACCTCAGACACTGATCAACTAGCCCAGTTGCTCGGGGAATTAAGAGCAGAAGTACATGCAGCTCGTCAAGAAACGAACTCTCTAAGAAGAGGATTGATACTTTCCAAGGAACGAACAGAGGACCTTGCTAGGCAGTTGTTACAAACGCAGGCAGGACAGACACCTTTGCCTGTTCCAGGAGGAAGTTATCCTTCTGCATCATCTTTAAATCCAGTGCAAATCAATCTGCCCGGTAATGTTCCCTTGGCTCCGCCTGAACGCTTTTCTGGTGATCCAAAGAAATTCGCAGTGTTCATCAATCAGTGCCGCCTACACTTCTTATGTCGACCAGCTGCATTCCCAACAGACCAAGGTGGCTTTCGTGCTTTCTTATCTCAGTGGCAGCGCTGCAGATTGGTCGATCCCTTTAGTCACCCAGGATGATCCGGTTTTACATGATTTTCAAGCCTTCCAGTCCAGCATGGAGAAACTGTTCGCAAGACATGCACAAGGGCAGGCCTTGGACAATGAGCTTCTCTCATTACGACAGGGTAATCAAGACCTCTTGACTTATATAGCCTCCTTCAATAGACTCATAGTGGAAACACTATGGCCCGAGGACAAGAGAATAACGCTTTTCTACAGAGGCCTGCGTGGAGAGCTCAAAGATGTGTTAGCGCAAGTTGTGAATCCTCCACAAGAATGTTCTGACTATATTGACTTAGTTGTCCAATTGGACCATAGACTACAGAACAGGAAGGCAGATCGTTCCAGATTTGATACCCGAGTGTTTTCTAAACCACAGACCTCGAATAAGGGAGCTGACACTGTGGAACCTATGCAAATAGGGGGCCAGAAAGAGCGGGAAAGAAGAAGGCAGCTGCAATTATGCCTCTATTGCGGAAACTCAGGACACTTTCTTCGGGACTGTCCAGTGAAACCAGCTAAGAAGACTGTAGGAGCCGCGGATACCTGTACCACAAATTCTGAGCAGGGAAACGACCTCGCCCGACAAGAGTAGAGGTCCTCTTGCCGAGCGTTAAGATCTGTCCCGTGACCTCGCATTTCGTGATACCCATGGTCCTCATTAGTCCTGAACGTCCGGATCGTTTGCATGCAATTGAAGCTTACATTGACAGCGGAGCAATCGGTAACTATGTGGACCGTGAAATGGTATCAAGGATGAATCTACCCCTTGTCCCTAAGGCAGTGAAAGACGTCATCACTACTGTGGATGGCACGGAGATAGCCTCCGGACCAGTAACGCATGCCACCCAAGAAGTGAGGCTAGTGAGTCAAGATGGACACCGGGAGAGAATCGTGTTTGATGTAATCAAGGCCCCTCAGTTCCAGATCATTCTGGGAATCCCTTGGTTAGAGAAGCACAATCCTCAGATCGATTGGCGAGCAAAGACGGTTCAGTTTCCAGAGTGTTTTACCACTTGTTATCCTCGGCCTGATGTTTCACTGGCGGCAATCTCTTCTGAGGAGGTGCCCAAATTACCTCCCGAATACCAGGAATTCCAAGACGTCTTCCGGAAGGATCAATCCAACATCCTGCCTCCTCATAGGTCTTACGACTGTCAAATAGATCTGATACCTGGAACAACTCCTCCTTGCAGCAGGATTTATGCCCTCACCGAGCCAGAGAACCTTCACCTCAGACAATACCTAGACCAGTACCTAGCTAACGGGTTTATCCGTCCTTCAAAATCTCCAGCTTCATCGGCTTTGTTCTTCGTTCCGAAAAAGGAAGGAGACCTTAGGACTTGCATAGATTACCGCGCCCTGAATCAGATCACCGTTAAAAACAGATACCGTTACCTTTGATCCCTGAACTCCTGGATCAAGTCAAAGATGCATGTATATACACAAAGTTGGATCTCAGAGGAGCCTACCACTTGGTACGGATAAAAGAGGGCGATGAATGGAAAACGGCCTTCCGCACCAAGTACGGGCTATTCGAGTATCAAGTGATGCCCTTTGGACTGTGTAATGCTCCTGCTGCTTTCCAGTATTTTATGAACGATGTCCTTAGAGAACTCATAAACGTGTGTGTTGTTGTCTACATTGATGACATCCTCGTCTATTCATCATCTGAAGAGGAACATCAGAGACACGTTAAAAAGGTTCTCGAGAGATTGCGTCAACATAATCTTTTTGCTAAGCTTGAGAAATGCGTTTTCAACGTAACGGAAGTCGAGTTCCTGGGATTCATATTGTCACCTAACGGAGTCCATATGGATTCAAAGAAAGTTGATGCAATCATCAAGTGGCCATCACCAACCTCTGTAAAAGGAGTTCAAAGCATGTTAGGGTTCGCTAACTTTTACCGCAGATTCATTCCTGAATTTTCTCGGATAGTCCAGCCCATCACCGCTCTGTTGAAGAAGAACAAACGTTTTGAGTGGTCTTCTGAAGCAGAACAAGCTTTTCAGGACTTAAAAGCTAAATTCATTTCTGCACCTGTTTTAAAACATCCTCGCCCAGAACTCCCCTACATCGTGGAAACGGATGCTTCTAGTCTTGCTATGGGGGCAGTTTTATCACAAAGAGATCCGGTCACACACCAACTACATCCTGTTGCCTTTTGGTCCTGCAAGTTTTCGCCTCCCTAGATCAACTATTCAATTACAGACAAGGAACTTTTGGCCATCAGATCGGCCTTTAAAGCCTGGCGGCATTATCTTCTAGGAGCCAGAAAGCCAAAGCTCAGTCTTCCAGACAGCTTCGCTGGGCTCTGTTTCTAGCAGAATTTGACTTCATAATTACTTATCGACCAGGCAGTAAGAACGGAAAAGCAGATGCTCTCTCCCGGATGGGAGTAGATGAACATTTGACCAATCCAGAACCAATACCCATAATCCCAGAACAAAGAATTTTGGGTTTGGTCAGCGCTCAATCTTTTGAAGACATCAAGACCATGGTTAAATCACTCCTAACTCCGGGCGATTTGCAAGATTGGCAATTAAAGGGGAAAGAATTGTCAGTGGATCAAGACCTACCATATTTCTGAGGACGATTGCATTTACCCTGTGAGAAAATACAAAAACAAGTAATCTCCTGTTATCACGACTCTCTAATGGAGGGTCATCCTGGCATTACCAAGACCATGGAAAAGATTAAAAGACATTTCTGGTGGCCGTCATGGAAAAAGGATATTAGAGACTTTGTAATCTCCTGTGGTGTGTGTGCCCAGAATAAAAGTCAGAAGGAGAAACCAGCCGGCCTATTACAGCCGCTAGACATCCCTCCCTGTCCATGGCATACCCTGTCCATGGATTTCATCACGGACTTACCTCCATGCTCGGGGTATACTACCATTTTAGTAGTCATGGATCTATTCTCCAAGATGGCTCACTTCATTCCCCTGAAGGGTCTACCATCAGCCTCAGTATTGGCCCGAGAATTCTTAGAAAACATCGTTCGGCTACACGGTTTTCCCTCGGGTTTAGTCTCCGATAGAGGAAGTCAATTCATCTCTCACTTCTGGCGCAGTTGCTGTCGTCTAGCCCAAATTGATGTAAGACTTTCAACTAGTCACCATCCTCAAACTGACGGACAAACCGAAAGGACAAATCAAACTCTAGAGCAATATCTACGTTGCATGCTCCAACAAACTGAAAACCCCTGGAAGGATATTCTTTGGATCGCGGAATACGCTTACAATAATTCGATTCATTCTGGAACAGGGAAGACTCCATTCTTCCTACTATACGGACACCATCCTAGAACCTCTAACCTGGATCCTCCCCAAGAATTCGAAGCACCTGCTGTGGATCACTTGCACTCGGAGATCACCCGTGCTTTTAAGGAAGCCTCGGCCCATCTGCAAAGAGCTAAAGCTCAATTCAAAAGAGGAGCAGATCGACACCGTAAAGAGGCTCCTCACTACGCTGTAGGAGATCAGGTCTGGCTATCCACTAAGCACCTGCCTCTAAAGGGACCCTGCACCTTCATCCCGAGATACCTTGGACCCTATCTCATATCTGCCATAATTAATCCGGTGGCTGTCAAATTGGAGTTACCTACGCATATGAAAATACACCCAGTATTCCATGTCTCCTTATTAAAACCAGTACAACCAGAAACCCGATTGACTGAATTCCCAGAACCGGTTTTAGTAGATGGAGAACTTGAATTCGAAGTTAAGAACATCCTAGACTCCAAGATCTCCAAATCTAAGTTATATTATCTGGTTGATTGGAAAGGTTACGGCCCCCAGGAAAGGTCTTGGGAACCTTCAGAATATGTCCACGCACCTCGTCTGGTCAAGAAATTCCATCTGAATCACCCCGACAAGCCAAAACCCCCGGAGAAGACACGCTTAGGAGGGGCCTTGAGGGGGGGTACTGTCATGATCACTGCTTCCAAGGAGCCAGGACCAGCCCAACATCCTTGGAAGCAGGCCCCTAATCCTAAGCACCTGCCAGTCCCCACTGGGACCTTTTGGACCTTGCCCTGGCGCCGGTGGCACCAGGCTCATCAAAACCATTGGTCCCGGCACTTGAAGCGCCGGGCTCATAATAGGTGTGAAGATGCTTGGGTGGACTTACCTGCAGCAGACCATGCTGCTTACTTACCAGCCACTTAGAAGCCATCTGAGAACAGGAACTACTTTCTTACCTGGGTGGGGCAGCTCTACTCCCTGGATACAGCACTGGAACCCTTCTGGAAACTGGAACTCTTTTCTTACCTAGGCGGGGCCGTGGAAGAAGACGCCTCATCACTCCAAGGCTATTTAAACCACACCCGATAGATGAAGCGTGCTTCGCGTTATTCTGCATCTGCAGCAGTACGCTCACCGAGTCTGCTCCGGCCTTTCTTCTTCCGATCCTGGACCTGCAAGAATCCTACTTACCATTTCAGTATCCAGACATCATCAGCACCTGCAAAGAACAGAAACAACAGGTTAGCAAGGCGAACTTTACACGCAGTGCTTACTTACCTGATCCATCGGCTGCGGCCGTTTCTTCACGCCGCATCTCCACCTGCAAGAACAAAAGCATTGCCATACTTACCGGCACGCTGTGAATTCCGGATTTCTTCGTTCTGCATCGCCGCCTGTGAAGACAAAGTATCGTTAACAACTTACTGGCATTCCGCGGACTCCGGCCCTGCAACCCAACATCTGAAAGGCAAAAGAAAAGACATTAAGCAGGTATTTACTTACGTCCATCACGCTCTTCTCAATAAAACGCCTGCGAATTCTCTGGCGTCTCTTTAACACAAACTAAGCTGCAAGGAAAGAGACAGTTAGAGCGCTTGCCATACTTACGAACTTCCAAGCGCTTCACTTCATCTTTCATCTCAAGAGCGCTGCAATACATAAGGGAAAGGCATTATACAGAGTCTGCATATAAACCTGCCACGCATGTAAAGACTATAAAGACAAAAGGTGTCCAGAAACTCACCGCTCGTGCAGATAACGACGGTAACCATCCTCTGAATTCAAGAGGCCTGTGTTTCACCAGTGAAGGAACTGGCAACGGCACCCTGCACCAGATGCAGATGGAGAGCCCAGCATTCACCTATATAAGGTGAGCACGTTGACCTGGGGGCCCTACGAAAAAGCTGGGAAGAGAGAGAGAGAGAGAGGGACATTCAACAACCCAGACCATTAACCCCCATATTCTTTCACCTGCAGAAACCTCACTCTTCGAGTCCGACACACAGTGCGAAGAGGTTCGACCCCAGAAGCCAATCGAGTCCTGCACATCACTTTTCGCGTCACAGACAGCTTCCTGCCAAGACCCGCGCCTCCGTGGGAATCAGGTGAGCGTTACACAAACTGTGATTGGGCCACCACCCAGTATCTGACAAAATCGGGTGCGCTAAAGCCGCCCAGCGCCTTAGGGGTGGATAGTGTGGAAAGTTTGAGGCGGACGGCCCCGGAGTGCCAGAGGAAGGTATTACATATGCGGCGCAGTGTTCGAAAGAAAGTGTCCCCTGGCCATAAAGGCAGATTGGTAAACCGGTACAGCAATTGGGGCAATACAACCATTTTGAGTATTCCAATCCTACCTGCTAGCGAAAGGGGAAGTTTAGTCCAGCTGGAAGTTTTAGCCTCCAGGTTAGTTAAATAAGTATGGAAGTTATCATCGCGCAACTGAGGCGTGTGGCGGGAGACCGCCACCCCTAAGTAGGTAAAACTGTTAGGAGACCAGTTAAACCCATGTGGGTGGGGGGGCGCCAGTGTGGAGTCTGTAAGCGGAAACAGTGTAGACTTAGAGCAGTTAACCCTCAAACCGGAAATGTCACCAAATCGAGCCACATCAGTCAGGATAGGCAAAAGGTTGACCGCCGGGGATCGAACGTACAGGAGGGTATCGTCAACGTAGAGGGAGACTATGTCGGTCTGGCCAGTCGTGCGTAACCCCCTGTGTGAATGCGATTGTCTAATCATGTCAGCGAAGGGCTCCATGGCGATATCAAAGATGAGTGGGGAAAAGGGGCATCCCTGGCGGGTACCTCTAAATATCTGAAAGGGGGAAGAGCATCTATCTTCTGTGCGGACCCTAGCCGATGGGGAGGTGTAAAGAAGCTTTATCCAGGTGCGGAAGTTGGGGCCAAATTTACATTTCTCAAGAACACACCACAGGTATCTCCATGAGACCGAATCGAATGCCTTTTGCATGTCCAATGTAGCTGCTACTGCCTGAGTGGAGGGGTCGATTTGGCTGATTACATTGAAAAGTCTCCTCAGATTGAGGGACGTGGACCTACCGGGAACGAAGCCGGCTTGGTCAGGATGGATAATGTGGGACATGAACGGGGCTAAGCGGTTAGCAAGAAGTTTGGCAAGTATTTTGATGTCACTATTAATCAGAGAGAGGGGGCGGTATGAACTGCACTGCGTAGGGTTTTTACCTGATTTAAGGAGCACTGTAATCAACGCCTCCCGGAGGGACGGTGGAAGTATGCCCCTGTCGCATGATTCCTCCCAGAGCGTCAGTAGGTGCGGCGCTAGTTGGGCCTTAAATCTTTTATAGAAGTCTATCGGAAGCCCATCGGGGCCAGGGGCTTTACTGGATGCCAATGACTCAATGGCCTCAACAATTTCCTCTAGGGCAAAAGGCCTCTCGAGAGAGGCACCAGCGTCGTCTGATAGCACTGACAGAGGAAGGCTCTCTAAAAAGGAATTGATGTCAGAAATCTGGGATCCGTCTACCTCGGAGTATAGGGACGTGTAGAACGCGAGGAACTCGGAGTTAATGTCCTGAGGGGAGGTGGCGAGTGTGCCATCCGGTCTAGTGATGGCCGGGATATTGGGGGCGCCAAATTCGCGGTGCAGTAGTCTAGATAGCATTCTGCCGGGCCGTTCACCCTCGCCATATTTCCTCGCCAATTGAGGGGAGTCCAGGAATTTAACCTCGCGCTCGGCAAGGCCCCGGAACCTGTCCAGCTCAGAACCCAGCAACGCCAGAGTGGCCGGGGAGTGGTCAACCGCATATTGGGCTTCGTAGACGGATAGGGCTGATTCGCTGGCAGCAATATCGGCACGAATGTCTTTCAGTATGCCGCTGCACTTGGAGATGGCAACCCCTCTAGTGTGTGCTTTAAAGGCCTCCCAGAGCACCGCCTGCGTTGAAACAGAATTCATATTGATCTCAAAGTATTCTTCGATAGAGGACTCAAGCTCAGAGACAAACGCCTGGTCAAGGAGCGCACGGGGGCATATCCTCCACTGTCTTGTTTTGTTGGTGTCTAGTCCCCAGTTTAAGGAGATGAGTACAGGTGAGTGGTCTGACAGTGTCCTGGGAAGGATGGTTAAGCTGGTGGTGCTTTTGATCAGTATGTCCGTGACAAGCCAACTATCTATTCTGGAGTGTGAATCGTGCACTGAGGAGTAATAGGTGTATGTACGGTCATCAGGATAGATCAGGCGCCAGGCGTCCACCAGTGCCAGGCGGGGGAGCAAGGTCAGGATAGAGCATGCCGCCCTGGAGAGCTGGCGGGGACGAGAACCCGATCTGTCCAGGGTGTGATCCAGTATCGTGTTGAAGTCACCACCCCATAGGATAGGGATTAGGGGGTAGCTCTCGAGTAGAGCGGCCAGGTGAAGATAGAAGTCTGGGTCATCAACGTTGGGACCATATATGTTTAGGATGACTATCTCCTGATGTTGTAATATACCGGCGATGAGCACAAACCTTCCAAGTGGGTCTATGTGGGAGTGCTGACATGTAAACTTCAGGCTTTTATGTATTAGGGTGAGGGTACCTCGGCTCTGAGTGGAATAATTAGTGTAATACCTCTGGGGGCCCCATTGCTTGGCGAACCGCTCAGTGCTCAGAGCGGGCGTGGGTTTCCTGAAGACATAGGATCTTCACTCCGTGGCGTTCAGCGTGGAGCTTAATCTGTCTCATCTTTTTATAATTGCCTAACCCCCTGACATTCCAGCTCATAAAGGTCAGAGACATATCAGCCATATTTGGAGGGGTGATAGTGTGATAAGCTAAAAAGGATTCCAGTGAAGTGAACGGGGTGGATCCTAGGTGTATGCGGACTCCCGACCATGTGTATGAATTGATTGGGCGCGGTGCCTGCGGCGCCTCTGGAGGCTGTCAAGTCTTTTTCAAACCATAACATTCCCAACCTACCCCCCACCCGCATCCCTCCCCCAATCAGAGGGACGAAAGCCAAACAGAACCAAAAAAACACATAAATTCTTAGGCATCAACGCCTGGGGGGCTGTTTGCGGCCGGACTATGGCGCGCTGGATCGGGAGAGCGTAAGGAGAGTTATGCTGCGTAGTGGGACAAGTAGGGCGTTAAGGGTGAATGCAAGCAACATCGGGACCGGATCTATAAGCAGAGGGCTCACCCGGATATGGGTTGAGGCCGTGTGCCAGGACACGGAAGCCGCATAGTCGAGTGCAGTCCTAGCCTAGGGGGGGCCCGGGCATCGGGCATGATTGACATAAATAAGTGGGATGAGCGGTGGGGTAGCTCCGAGAGAGGGACCCCACAGGAGATGGTCAATACAGTCTACGATGGCACAGCAGGGCGGGAGAACACACCTACACAGATAGGTAATGGAGCAACATCAACAATATAAACAATAATGAAGTGCGATGAATAGTGGTCAACGCGGGGGGGGGCGCAGTGGCGGCCCCGGCCTGCGGCCTAGGTATAATAGCAATTATAGCAAAACCATGAAGCGAATGTGAACATCGTTTACATCAACCAGGAAAGTGTTCATCAATAAACTTCGAGGCCTCTTCGGGGATGGTGAAAAAGTGTGTTTGATTAGAGTGTTCGATCCTCAGTTTGGCAGGGAAAAGCATGGAGTACTTAACTCCCAGGTCCCCTTTCACCGCCAGGAAAGTTTTACGCTCCTGCTGCACAGCCATGGAGTAATCTGGGTATAAGTGTATCCTAGACGCCCCGAGTTGAAGCTCACCTTTGGCCCTGGCCGCCGGAGCAAGGCATCGCGGTCCCGGAAGTTGAGGATTCTGGCTATGATGGGACGGGGCGGGGCACCTGGCCTGGGCCTTGCAGCCAGGGAGCGGTGAGCTCGCTCCACAGAAAATTGTGCCGAAAGCTTGGGGTTATCCAAAAGAGTCAAAAGGGTACGCTCTACATAGTCCCCCATTGGCTCCCTGATGTTGTCCTCCGGTATGCCAACAATGCAAAGGTTATTCCGCCTGGAGCGGGATTCGAGGTCATCATTTTTCTTTTCGACAATAGAGACTCGGCTGGTCAGGGTGGTCACAGCTGTGCGTAGGGAGACCAGCTGTCCTCTGCGGTGCCAACCCTTGTCTCAATCTCAGCAACCCTGCTGTCCGTTCTTTCGATATGGGCCTTTATGGAAGAGATAGTCCCATTCATATCATCCAACTTAGTGTGGAGCATAGTGAAACCCTCTCGCATGTACTCCATCATTTTGTGCGCATCATCAGAGGCTGAGGGAGCTCCAGTGGGGGGTGACTCCTCCGGAGGGTCAGTAGGTGGCTTGGAGGGAGTTTTAGAAAACATATTCAACGAACTCTGCTTCTTGTTAGACCATGCTCCCTTGGTCATGGTGCTAGGACAAGTCTGGCGTCCAGGATCCGGCACAGAAACGGAGGGAGACCCTCAGAGCGTCGCCACAACGGTCTCACAGGGGGGGAAAAGGCGAGGCGTGGAGAGAAGACAGCGAGGCTGAGGGAGACACCATAGAACACAGAGCAAGCCAGTCAGACACAAGGACCAGAGGAGTAGGCCAGCCGTGAAATTTCCACTGGAATGTCGGGATGATGCGTAGTTATCGAGGCCAGGGATCAGCCCACGTGGATCGCACCCGGAACAGGAGGGTTAGGGCATACAGCAGGGTGTTATTGGTGGGCTGCACGCAAGGGCCCGAGTGCACTGGAAAGCCACACAGAGGTAAGTAGTCTGTGGAGTGAAAGTGGAGCTGAGGAGGGGCACTTCACAGTGGACAGCGAAGTGGAGGGTCCAGATCCGGAATTGTGTTTGGGGACCACAGCCAGAAGCCAGGGGTGGGGGGCAACGGTCCAGGAGAGCGAAGAAGTAGTGCCGGAGCAAGGGTCCCAGCCGTGTCAGCCCGTGAAAAGCGGCGGAGGAGACTGGACGCATAAATAGCGGAGGTCCGCCAGGGCCACAGCAGGAGGATGGGAAGCTGGAGGGACCGCTGGGGCACAGGCCCCCCACACGCCCCACTGCCCCAATGAAACACAGCGCCGTGGATCGGCAGGAGGGGGGGGGAGGCAGGCGAGGTGGAGGCCGGAGAGAACAGTGGTGGCCCGAGGGCAAGTGTCCGGCGAGGGCTCCGGGCCCACAGTCACTGTAGATGGAGGCTGATGATACGGTGAAGCCCGGCGGCCGTGGGGCCTCAAGGAGCAGCAGCCAAGGGGAGGTAGTCTGGTGGCAAGGGCAGATCGGCTCACGGAGTCCGCCGCATGCAAGCCAAGGCCGCAGGAGATTTAGGCGGCCCTCCCTCCCCTCGCACCTCCATACCTTGACAAGAATCCGGAGGACGGCAGGAGCCGCGGAGAATCGGGGGACCCCACGGCACGAGACAGGGGAGCCGAATAGTACGGCGTCTCAAGCGCCGCAAGAGCCCGCAGATGCAGCTGGTCGTGAGCCCGGACGGGATCCGCAGGGTCCTCCAGGAGGGTGGCGAGGTAATCGACGGAGCGCGGGGTGACCACGGGGGCCGGCAGGCCCGGATCGCTGAGGAGGGCTCAGACGCCCCTCCCCCCACCGCGGCCCGCAGAGCCGCGCGCTCAAGTGGGAGGAAGAGCCGCAGCCGGTGGAGCCGCGGGGCAGAGCGGCCAGGCTCAGACAGCCCCCGGCGAAGTCGGAGGGCCGTAGCACGGTCCCAAGGGGGTGGCGGGTGCCAGGAATCCGTGGGGCTGCGGTTGATATGTTCCGGAAGAGGGACCAGCGGTGCACTGGAGGATAACTGCAGCTACAGCGTCTTTTTTAAGGATTATGTCGCTCTCCCAGCGCGGAGCTCTGCAGCTAGGCGGCCATCATGTTTCAGCGCAACAGCGCCCCCCCTTCTTCCCAATATTTAAGAAGGTTCAGAGAATACAAAAAGATGAGAAGAAAGGAATGTACAGTTGATGATTTTGCAGAGTACTCCCTGAAGAACCTGAATAGCTAGATGGATGGTCATAAAGCAAACTTGCTTTATGACCTGGTCCTTTTGGTCATGCTTGAACACTCTTGATTTACACCCCTGAATTGAGACAGCACTTGACCGACTCTAAGGAGTTGGATCCTGAGAGGTTGGCAGTCGCTGCTGACTTCTGGGTGTCCCATAGGGTAGTGCACAAGAACCAAGGGGCTCCTTATAAGCATGAGGAAGAGAAGAAATAGAAATTGAAAGAGGGTACTAGTGATAACATCCACCCATCCAAACAGAACAAATGTAGTAAGGAATGGGGATAAGTGAGATGGGCACTATGGTAAGGCTAGTGGGACTCCTGCTACTGAACAGGAGTCTAATCACATTTTGCCTCCGTTATTTAAGTCCTTTGTTACTTGTATGGCTTTTGGAACAAGCGACTGATGAGGGACCCCAGATATTGGGGGTCCACACTGCGAATTTTGCTTTCTCTCAAGATAAGGGAAGTATAATCTCAGGGTCTCATTCCCTTCAGCTGAAGAACCTAAGGAAGGTCTATGTCTAGAAGTCCAAAACAAAAGTCTGTCTGTGTCAAAACCTATGCTTGCACTCACGCCTAATACGTTGTACTGGCCTTCCTGCTCCTCTTCCCCACAGGCTTCTTCCTCTCTCGCTCTCCATGCTTCTCGCTTTATATACCTGTGAGTCTCTATCAGGCTGCAGGTGTGATGTTCAATGGCTCCTTTGCCTGACCACAATTAGTCCAATTAACAGGACCTGCCTGACCTTCAGCTCTATAGCCTTCAGGCTCCCTCTTCTTCGTCTCTGTACTATAATGGTGTTTGTAATCTCCATAACTCCTGGAGTTAGTTTCGCTTTTAAGCACTTTGTCTGATTTTAGGGGGAGAAGTAGGATATGGGCAGCAATATCCTACAAAGGCTGAGGGAGCGTAGGGTAAATCACTGTCTGAAAATGGGGGATATCATGTATCGCCCTCTGGCACCCTCTCCCCAATTCCCAAGGACCCTCCGCCCAGGTGATCCTCCCTCACTAGTCCACTCCCAGGGTTGGGATCCAAAAGCAATGATCCTTCCCTGGCCATCTGAACAGAAGATCCCTGGGGAGTGGAAGTGAGAGTACCTTCAGGTTTCGCACACCCTGATAACACAAAATCTTATTTTAAGGACAGTGCCATTATTAATTTCCAGGAATCAGGTGGCATCAAGGGCACTGGGGCCATGATGGCAGTGGTAGGCTACACCATTGTAGATGCAGAGGCAGTTGCTAAGACGCCTTTGAGACCTGCCAAGCTGGCAGATGGCCCTCCTCAAATGTTCCCTGTAATGCATGTTGCTCCTGTAAATGGGGTGACTGTAATATTACATGTGAGCAGTCAGGCAAAGTTTACATGCATGGTGCTGTTAGGCAATTACTTTAGGGGTTGGGTTTGGTCTCCAACACAGTTAACTTTAGGCGTCAACCCAGTTTGGCTTCAGATTTAGGCAAGACGAATCCTAAGCGAAAGACATTTGGGAAACTCAGTGCCTTTACAGAGGAGCATTGAGCTGAGCCAGAGGGAGTTGACTGTATACCCCTGAGCCTACTCCTGACCGAGAGGAAGTGTAGGGGAGTATTTTTCTTTTTTTTGTGTAAAATCTGTTTTTATTTTAAAACGCTTACAGTCATACATGAATCTTGTGTTCAAATGTCTTCTTTTTTGTATATAGTATTGAAGCAAGCAGTGTTATACAGATATTACATATTTTAACAATTCTAAACATCATACCCTCCCTCATCAACTTAACGGCCATTCTGGAACCCCCCTCCACCATCCAGGACATGCTTTAATTGCATCAGTGTCAATATGCATTATCAGCTACCCTATCTTGTTGTTGTGATACGCTCAGCCTCATGACTGTGTGGCATCATTTGAAGTGAAGCCCATATCTTAACATTTTCTCAGTCGGAGTTCATGTGTATGGTTCCAAGAGTTCCCAGTACCGAACCCCTTCACTGAGCCCATCCTTGATTGCCTTTTAAAGGGGGCTCGTTCTAGTAGACATGTCTTCGAGGGAAGTGCGGTCTTCCAATGGATAACCAGGAGCTTACGCACAGTGAAGAATATAAGGCTCATGAGTCTACGCGTTAATTCTTCTGTGTGCCATTCTTTTTCATCTGCCCCAATAGCATCATATTGGGAGTGAACCTAATGTTCGCCCAGTCTATGTCTGAAATCTGTTGGTGTACCCTACGCCAGTATGGGTTGAGGGCAGGGCAATACCACATTACGTGACCCATGGTGCCTATGCTATTGCAGCCTCTCCAGCATACTGCAGTGGGGTTTAGCCCCATTTTAAAGAGCTTGGCTGGGCTGTAATACAGTTGTTGTAATTAAGCAATATGACCCGAGCGACGGGGGCATAACCGACTCAAGTAATGACCCGGGGCCCATAGTTATAGGCTCGAGCGAAGCGAGGGCCTTAACGAAGGCCCCGGGGCATTACCTGAGTCGGTAATGCCCCCGTCGCTCGGGTCATATTGCTACTAGTACCCCGGCCCGCATTATGTGCATGACCGGGGCACTAAAAGCATTTTTTTCTGTCCCGAAACGCGGTGGCGTTTCGGGACAGAAAAAGTATAAATAAAATGACCAAGAAAATGGCCGCCGCCATGGAAATGGAAAACAGAGTCCGTTTTCCCTTTCCATGGCGGCCATCGGGAGCGGACGCGTTGGGAACACTTGTTCCCAGCGCGTCCGCTCCCGAAAAAGGATCAAAAAGAAGGTAAGTGGGGTTGGGCGGGCGGGAGTGGGACGGGGGAAGAAAAAAAAAATGAACTGCGTCCCCGGCAGGGGACGAGGGAAGCCTGCAGCCGTATAGTCTCTGTTTTTAACATGTCAAAACAACCAGGGTCCACAACAAACTACCTGCTAATGTATTAGGCTGGGAGATTCACATGGTACCTCAGGTGAGCAAGGCTAAATATCGTGTTGAGAAAAATATACAGACGGTAAAGTCGGAATTAACAAAAGTATAAATGCAATTTTATTATTTAGAACATAGTAAAAAAAATGGACAGGAAGGATGAAGCCCATTCAAGTAAAAACTTAACAATGAATCACATAAAAAACACAACAGAAAGAAACATACAGACTGGTATTTTTTGCCATTCCAAAAAATGTTTGTCCTAAACCCTCAAAGTGGTGTTAGTAATTGGTAGGTGACTTAGTAAACAATTTTGTTATACAAAACAAAAGTCCCCACTAGAGGTGTGTCGACAGTAACAGGATCTGTTTCCAGCCCCAAAGGGGTTCCTACAAATAGCCGAAATTAATAGCAGATGTATATTATTCCCATTGAGGCTTTCATCAGGACACTTACAATCCAATTTAGAAGGCTTTTTGGATGTCGTTTTGATGGTCTTTTTTACACTTTACACCAGTATTTCTATAAAAAACCATAAAAAACATTTTTACCGACCAATCTTGCTTCGCCATACCACCCCTGAGGTGACAATTGATATTCT
Source organism: Ambystoma mexicanum (assembly GCF_040938575.1). Lineage (NCBI taxonomy): Eukaryota > Metazoa > Chordata > Amphibia > Caudata > Ambystomatidae > Ambystoma > Ambystoma mexicanum. The sequence continues at coordinate 674,512,868 of NC_090931.1, forward strand.
AGACAGCCTAAGCGTCTAGTCTTTATACGCATCAGCATGCTTGTGTATATATGCAAGCTCAAGAAAAAGGGGCATAATTTAAGCCCATGTAACATCAGTTTTACATCATCTTATTTTGTTTCGCTAATAAACAAGGCATAGTGTTTGGGAAATACCCGTGCATGGGAGGGGAAAAGGGTAAAAGGTAAAGGGAAGGGAGGGGGATGAGGAAGGGGAAGGGAGGAAAGTGAGACAAGGGTTTAGTGACTTAAACTCTCTCTACACATATCTATTCAGTGCAAAAAGATCAATCAAGCGGAGTCAATTTGTACCTCTAGGAGCTTTCCCAGGTCATCAAATCCAATTGTTCTATTTCAAAAGCCATATATAATGCCCCAGATAACATGTGTCTTCTGTGCATTCGGCTGGAAAAAGAAGCAGGGATATACCACTTTTTAGTTTTTTCTCCGATGTCATTTACTAACATGGCCATGTTTATTTAATGATTGGTAAGTGCCTACCTTAACTGCAGTAAGGAAGGTGTGAGCTGCATGCCATTTGTGAAGGTGCAGCATTGTCAGGCTCAAATCCCAAATGATTAAGTGCGGGGCTGCAGTATATATCGGAAGGAGCAATATTTTGTAACCGCATCCCTTTCAGGATATCTTACGGTCTCGTAGATGACCTAAGAGAAAGCGGAGTGTGGAGGTGTGAGTCAAAACCATGTGAAAAGGACTGCACAAGATTCCTAAATTTCACACGGCGAGATACGCACGGAATCCAACTTACTTCAAGTATTGAAAGCGGCGGACCCAGCAGTTCGCTGACTGTTCTCGGCGTCTTCATAACGAAAGTCAGCGTTCGAGAGCCAAAATCATGTGATCGGGTTTTGAAACGTCAGTCACGGGTGCGCGTACTCTGTGATTGAAGCACGTCTGTTTACCACCTAGTTCCAAAACAGCTGCAGCGCTCCTTCCTCTTTGATGGAGAGAGGATGGCCGACAGACACGCCGCCCTAATTAGGGTGGGTATGAAGCAGAGGGCTGGGCAGCCCCAAATATAGGGAAAGAATAAAACCTGAGTTCGGGAACACCCCAGAAGGGAGAGAGGGCCAAAGGTGAACTCATTTACTAGGCCAACCAAGCAACACCCAGCTAGGGTGTATAAATTATGCTAATGGGGGGCCCCCCCTCCAGGAGTGCAAAAAGCATCATATATTAGTGATCAGGTGCTACAATGGCCTGGAAAATCAGGTGTTCTGTTCAAATGTAGACGTACAAAAATGGTATGTCTGTGATGATGACACAAAAGGTAGACCGAAGGTGCCTGCCACATGCCGGTAAGTATTAGTCTGATTGGTACAGTGATACACTGGGAAAGCAGACCATTATTTATGCAGGAATAGATTCCATTCGATGTACAAATTAAGACCCTGACTGACCGAGTCCAAATTGTAAATCCATTTCTGTTCGAGTCTGCAGAGCTTCAGTCTCCATCTCCACCACGAGGGTGCGAACCCAGAGTTTGTAGAACACACCAGAAGAACTCATCATGGGTGTGTTGCATTTTTTTGTAATGTTCTACCAGGGGTTTATCTGTTGTACCATTCTTGATACAGGAGTGGTGTTCTCCTATTCTGGTACGGATTGCCCTTTTGGTTTTGCCAATATAACAGAGACCACATGGGCAGATGATACAATAAATCACCCATTTAGTAGCACAGTTGGTGAAGGATTTCAAATGCCAGGTCTTTCCCTTAAGGTCAATGGATTTAAGATTTTTCATAAATTTGGACATAAGGCATTTGCCACATTTGTAGTGACCTGTCACTAGTGGAAGGTCCCATAGTGTGGATTGTGCCGTCCGCACATCTCGTTGTTGTGGGTATGTGTGGACCAATTTGTCTCCAAGCCCTCTGCTTCATGCCCACCCTAATTAGGGCGGCGTGTCTGTCGGCCATCCTCTCTCCATCAAAGAGGAAGGAGCACCGCAGCTGTTTTGGAACTAGGTGGTAAACAGACGTGCTTCAATCACAGAGTATGCGCACCCGTGACTGACGTTTCAAAACCCAATCACGTGATTCTGGCTCTGGAACGCTGACTTTCGTTACGAAGACGCCGAGAACAGTCGGCGAACTGCTGGGTCTCCCGCTTTCAATACTTGAAGTAAGTTGGATTCCGCGTGTATCTCGCCGTGTGAAATTTAGGAATCTTGTGCGGTCCTTTTCACGTGGTTTTGACTCACACCTCCACGCTCCGCTTTCTCTTAGGTCATCTACGAGACCGTAAAATATCCTGAAAGGGATGCGGTTACAAAATACTGCTCCTTCCGATATACTGCAGACCTGCACTTAATCATTTGGGATTTGAGCCTGACAATGCTGCACCTTCACAAATGGCATGCAGCTCACGCCTTCCTTACTGCAGTTAAGGTAGGCACTTACCAATCATTAAATAAACATGGCCAAGTTAGTAAATGACATCAGAGAAAAAACTAAAAAGTGGTATATCCCTGCTACTTTTTCCAGCCGAATGCACAGAAGACACACGTTATCTGGGGCATTATATATGGCTTTTGAAATAGAACAATCAGATTTGATGACCTGGGAAAGCTCCTAGAGGTACAACGTTACTCTGCTTGATTGATCTTTTTGCACTGAATAGATATGTGTAGAGAGAGTTTAAGTCACTAAACCCTTGTCTCACTTTCCTCCCTTCCCCTTCATCATTCCCCTCCCTTCCCTTTACCTTTTCCCCTTTTCCCCTCCCATGCACGGGTATTTTCCCAAACACTATGCCTTGTTTATTAGTGAAACAAAATATGATGATGTAAAACTGATGTTACATGGGCTTAAATTATGCCCCTTTTTCTTGAGCTTGCATATATACACAAGCATGCTGATGCGTGTAAAGACTAGACGCTTAGGATGTCTAGAATATCAATTGTCACCTCAGGGGTGGTATGGCGAAGCAAGATTGGTCGGTAAAAATGTTTTTTATGGTTTTTTATAGAAATACTGGTGGAAAGTGTAAAAAAGACCATCAAAACGACATCCAAAAAGCCTTCTAAATTGGATTGTAAGTGTCCTGATGAAAGCCTCAATGGGAATAATATACATCTGCTATTAATTTTGGCTATTGGTAGCAACCCCTTTGGGGAGGGAAACAGATCCTGTTACTGTCAACACACCTCTAGTGGGGACTTTTGTTTTGTTTTGTATAACAAAATTCTTTACTAAGTCACCTACCAATTACTAACACCACTTTGAGGGTTTAGGACAAACATTTTTTTGAATGGCAAAAAATACCAGTCTATATGTTTCTTTCTGTTGTGTTTTTTATGTGATTCATTTTATTTTTATTTTTTTAAACGGTTTTAATTAATTTTGAAAACAAACGAACAATACAAACCAAACAGGCAGCGCTTTTTGCAACAATCACATGAACATCAATTAGTCAAGACCACTGCTCCCCCAATCCCTCCCCCCTCAAGAGCTTGTTTGTCCTTTCTCTTTCCGTATCTGCTACGTGTGGCAGGGTATCACCTCCTTCTGAGTCTGCAGAATTCGTTATTGTTCCAAACAGTCCTGCTATTAATACTCTCCATGCCATCAGGGTACCCACTTCTTCTTCCCCACTCATGCTACATGCCTCCTGCCATACCACCGTTTCAGCCTCCGCCCATTTCTGCAATTCCCGCCACCATGCCTCCACCCGTGGCTTATGACACTGCTTCCATCCCATGGCAATCCTCCGTTTTGCGAGCACATATGCCAAGTCCTTCAATTTCCCAACATGTTTAAGTTTCCGTGGTCTGGGAAACCCTCCCAACAGGCAGGCCCAGGCCGTATCTATAATGAGCGTGACCCCTTTGTCCGCTAGTTTTTGCGCCACTTGTCCCCAGAAACTCTCAATCACTGGGCAAGACCAAAACATGTGTGTCATATCAGCATTTTCCTTGTCGCATTTTGGGCACGCTTGTCGTCCCGCATTTCCGAACTTAGATATTCTCATCGGGGTGATATAAGCTCTGTGCGTTATATACAACTGTATTTGTTGTAATCTAGCATTTCTTGACACCTCGTTGTGGTATCCCATAGCACGCTCCCACATCCCATCCTCCATCTGTGCTCCCACCTCTGTTTCCCAATCCAACCTCAAATGCGTCAACTCCTTCCCAACCCGGGTCATCACCATCTCATACAATCTAGAGATCTCATGCCCCCCTTCTGATATGTCATATATTGTCCCCATAGTGGCGTCTGGGTCCTCCGCCTATACAGTCTCAGGCCAGATTTTACGAATATTCTGCACCAGCCTTAGGTACATGACATACTGGCCCCTATGCAAGCCCGTCTCTTCCCCTAGTCCTTCAAAATCCCTAATGGTCCCCTCTTGCCAAACATCCCCCAATGTAACCAACCCGACCGACTCCCAGTAGGTCCTGATTATCATCCTTAGCTGCTTGTCTTCCCCTGCCAAAGCAACCAACGGCACCTGCGGGGAACACGGGTACGGGTCCTCCATCATTCGACATACTCTACGCCACATCTTCGACCCCAGCAACATCATTCCCGGGCGCTCCCTCATTTCTGAACTAGGCAACCAAATAATTTCCTTCAGGTAAAACGGAGTGCAGTCCTGTCCAAACAGCCTAAATTCGGGAGTTGCCTCATCAGAGAGCCATTTGACCACATATTGCAACTGACCAGCTACATAATAGGCCTCAAAATTAGGCAGCTTAATACCCCCCCTTTCATGGAAATTCTGCAACTTCCATAGCGCCACTCTATTCCGGGTGCCATGCCATAGGAAGTCTCTGCACATACTATTCAGCTTGGCAAAAAACTTCTTAGGTATCATATACGGAATATTGCTGAAAAAATGTAAGAGCCTAGGCAGGACCACCATTTTAAGCATCGCCCCCCGTCCCATCATTGCCAACGGCAACTTCTCCCAAAACTTCATGCTTATACAGATTTTTCCCACAGCCACCTCGGTGTTATGCAAATGTTCCTCCTCTACCGTATGATACACATCTATTCCGAGGTAGCGGAAGGAACCAACCGCCCATGGTATCGGCAACACTGGCAACCGCTCCGGAAGGGTTCCTCTGTAGCTACCCAATGGGAATATGCTCGATTTTTGGGGGTTCACCGCTATGCCAGACAGTTCTGCATACCTTTCCATTACCTCCAGAATATATTGAAGATTTTCCTCCGGATATTTCAAATATAATAGCAAATCGTCAGCATACAGGGATATTAGGTGTTTCTCACCCCCTACCTCGATGCCTATCATGTCATATTGTTGCCGAAGGTACACTGCCAGGGGCTCCAGGGCCAGAATATATAACATCGGGGACCAGGGGCACCCTTGTCTGGTGCCTCTGCTAAATTGCCACGAACCCTAGCTAGCGGCTCACTGTACAGCAACTTCGCCCACCTAATGTAGCCCGGCCCCATCCCGTATTCCCTCAGGGCCTCCAGCAACCACGACCACCTGACTGAATCGAAAGCTTTGACTGCATCTAAAGACACAACCGCCATTTCACCCTCGCTCTTGCTCCTCCATTCGACCACCCGGTGGAGTCGCCTATGGTTGTGGGTTATATTCCTGTTGGGGACATAACCTGTTTGGTCCTAATGTATCAATTTACTAATAACTCTCCGCAATCTATTAGCCAGGACCGCCATCAATATCTTGACGTCCTGATTCAGCATTGACAAGGGCCTGTAGGAGCCACAGCTATGCCCTGGTTTGTTGGGCGTAGGGAGCGGTATTATGATCGCTTCTCTAAGCGATCCCGGCAACCGGCTCACCTCAAACGATTCATTAAGCATTTCTAGCATGGGGGGGGGGGGAGTACCTCCTCTCTATATGCTTTATAGAATTCGCTAGGAAGTCCGTCCGCTCCCGGGGTCTTACTGGTGGGCAGCTGCCTCACCACCTCATCCAATTCCTCCAAAGTAATCGGTGCATCTAGCTCTTCTCTTTCTTCGGCACTAATCTTAGGTAATCCAATATCTCTTAAAGTTTCCCTTATCTCCTCTCGGCTGCCCCCCCTTTGTCCTCATATAGTGCCCTGTAATAATCCAAGAATGCCTCATTGAGTCCTTCTTGGGTGTCCGCTACCTCTCCATCCTCTCTGGTTATCGTCTTAATCGCGGGGGCCTAGGGGTTTCACTCTTGTATAGCCACGCTAAGAGGCGGCCCGTTTTATCCCCACCTGCATGCTGCCTCTCAACATACTTCTTATAGTTAAGGTTTCAGAGCCTTTCCCAAAGTTCCGCACACCGCTGCTGTAGTTTAAGTACTAGCTCCGCATCCCCCCTCCACTATTGAGTTCCCTTTCCAGTTCATCCTCAGCTCCCCCTAACTCCGTCAGGACCCCACCCTGCAGGTCTTTTGATTTAGCGATGGCAGCACCCCGCAACACCACCTTAAAGGCTTCCCAGAGCGTGCCCGCCGAGTCCACACTGCCAGTGTTCTCTTTGAAATAATGTATAATCTCGTCTCTGATATCCTCTCTGAAGACCGGATCCTTGAGTGTCTCAGCCCGGAGGTGCCACGTCGGTATCCGCGCCCTGGGGCGGCAGTACTGCCACCCCAGGACCAGAGGCGAGTGGTCCGACAGGACCCTCGATTTGTATTCTATTTGGGTGGTCTCTACCACCAAATCTGGCATGGCAAAAAAATAAAGTCTCGTATGCAGTTGTTGCGGGGCTGAGTAATGCGAATACTACTCCCTGTTAGGATGTTTCAGTCTCCAAACATGTGCCAGCCCGAAGTCGTCGAGCAGCGTCTGCAACGCCCTGGCTGCTGGGGTGGGCCTATCAATCTTATCATAAGATCTGTCTACCCTGGATTTCAGCACACAATTAAAATCCCCCCCCAAATAACCGCCCCACCCACACACGTACCCAGGTTCGTACACAGAGTCCTAAAATATGCCGCTGTGTTTTAATTGGGGGCATATGTATTTACAATGCACACCTCTTTATTCTCCACCAGCGCCTTCAATATAACCATCCTCCCCTCTGTATCCACCACCTCCTGTGTAAGTTGGAGCAGAACGTGCGGTGCCATCCAGACCAACACTCCCCTAGCGTAGGCAGAATACGGAGAACCCACTACAATACCTCTCCACTTCTTCCCCACCAGCTCCAACTTTTCTCGCGTCAGATGCGTCTCCTGCAACAGTGCAATATCAATCTTCTGCCTTTTCAAATACATCATAACCGTGTTCCTCTTTAAGTAACTATTGAGTCCCCTGACATTCCACGTTATGATCTTAAGATCCCCCATAGCTCATAAGTATCCTCCCCCCTTCCGTGCAGCCAATCCCACCTGCCCATGCGATACAGATACAACCCTCTAGCTCTTTCTTGTAGCCTCATGTACAAACTCGAACTCCCTATAACTATGTACACCCCAAACTCCCCTCTTTCCTCCCCACCCTCCACCCATCCCTTCCCCAACACCACACTCCCCAACTGCTGCCCAGCTCCATCCATGGAACTCAGGCACCCCCACATCTAGCCCTGCAAGCACCAACCAATGCCCAGAGCTCAGTAGGGTGAAGTCGCCCTAATGGCCACTTAACTAAGGTTACTAAGTGGGGTAAAGAGATCCGCTCTGCAAGGCTCCCCTAAAAACAGCAATAGTCACAGTGCTCATAACATGTTGTTTAGCGGTCTGGCCTTCTCTGCCTAAGGCCGCTCAAATGACTATAATCAAGTCCCAGAGTCCTATTCCGCGCCATCTTGTAGCGCCCTCCTCGTGCACTACTTATCTCCTCCATCTCCTCTTCCCGTCCAAACGTCAGGCTCCTGGGGGCATCCCTGCGCGTCGAGCCATCCCATGGCGTCCTCCGGAGTCCTGTGTTTATGAAAAACGTTCAATTTCGCCGGATACAGCAACATGTATTTATGGCCCCCCTCTCTCAATCTCCGCTTTACAGTTCCAAAGTTCATACGGCTACGCTGCACGATCAGGGAATAGTCCGGGTAGGCCGTTATGTTTGCCGCCCCTCGTTTAATCGTTCCACCCTTGCGGAAGTGTTCTAGTATCCTCTCCCGATCCCGGTAATTAAGGATTTTGGCAATTACTGGCCTAGGTGGGTTTCCCGGCGGCGGCTTCCTTGTCAGAGCTCTATGCGCACCTTCCACCGCAAATCCCTGAGATAAAGCTCCTCCGGGTATCTCCTGCAACAGCATAGATTCGATGAACTCCGTGGGATCGTGGCCCTCTGATCCTTCTGGCAGGCCCACGATGCGAATGTTATTCCGTCGGGCGCATCCTTCCGCCTCCTCCGCCCTGTTCTCCAAGTTGCCCACTCTGCAATTCGGCCTTATGGGAGGCACAATCCGCGGTGTTCGGGCTAACCTCTTTCTCGAGGGTCTCAGTGCGCTCCGCCAGAGACCTGACGTCCTGTCGAAGTAAATTCACCTCTTCCTGTATCTCACCGACCTTAAGGTCCAATGCCGTTTTCAGCTCAATAACGGCCAGTTCAAGTTTAGCCTCCCAGGCCTCCTTCAGGTCCGCAATCGCAGCCAGGAACTCCTGGTTAGTGCCCGTCACAGGCATGCCGCCTGCAGGCGACTTATCCTTGCTCTTGGAACTTTCCGGACCAGGGGACGTCTTGGCGAAGTCGTCCAACGTGGGCTGCTTCGCTTTGGGTCTCACGGTTCTATTAGACATGATTCTGCAGCCGCTGGGCACGTTCCAGGGGGCCACTCTCGAGCCACCCCCAGGCGGGACCTGTCCGCTACCATGGGTCGTGCTTTCCCATGTAGCCGCATAAGCCCCACTCCGGCAGCTCCACGGAGTGGGGGGGGCACACACAGTCCACAAACTCTGTGAGCTTCTCACGCCGAGCTTTCCATGCACAGTGTCTCGCTACTTTGATGCGTCGTAGTGCGGCCTCAGCCCTCTATCACATGCCCAAAGGCCTACGCCAGTAGTAGAACACTCTAGAAATACAGTCCAATTCGCGTTAGTATTCCAACATAGGGGACCTGCGTTCCGCACAAGTTACAAATACGCACACAGTCTGCTCCTGTCGCCCGACCACCGTGCGGCCTGCTCCTTCCTTTGTTCCGGTCGTTGACCGGCCATTTTGTTTCGTCTTCCGTCTCCGGCGCTCCTTATCTTTTTCACACAAAACTCCACCGCCATTCCTCCCACGCATTCCAAAAGTTCACCAAGCGCAGTCAGTCCGTTCGCACACCGACGTGCGTTTTCAGCAATCATAGGCACGTTGTTATGCACTATTTCGCCAGGATCATTTCAGGATCTCGGGAGCTCCTCCAGATCGCGTCCTCCTACATGGCCCTCGTAGCCACGCCCCCATGTGATTCATTGTTAAGTTTTTACTTGAATGGGCTTCACCCTTCCTGTCCATTTTTTTACTATGTGCTAAATAATAAAATTGCATTTATACTTTTGTTAATTCCGACTTTACCGTCTGTATATTTTTCTCAAGACGATGTTTAGCCTTGCTCACCTGAGGTGCCATGTGAATCTCCCAGCCTAATACGACATTAGCAGGTAGTTTGTTGTGGACCCTGGTTGTTTTGACATGCTATTAAGTCCTCTCCCAACAAGCCCCTAAAAAAAGAGGACACTCCTTTTGCTCGTTTAACGATTGCACACGTCTCTGTTTTTAAGACTTAGGGATACCTCCGGAAAGACAATGAAGTAGTTGAGGATGTCTGATATGTCTATTTGTACGCCAAAATCTTCAGTCCATGCCATCGCCAATGTGTGATTCCTGCTCATGTTGTTGTGGATTAATATAGTATAAAATGTGCGAAGATGTGGGACGACATTGAGATGTTGTTCCATTTCTTTCTCACATAGTGAATGGGGGAATTGGGATTCTTCCGATGTATGTCTGAGGATTGTGGCCTGTATAGTACGATAGTGAAGCCAGTCCCCCAACCCCAATCCCAATATGTGGCCTGCTTCCTGAAATTGCAGTAAAGTCCCCTCCTCGCTGATGTCCATTATTCTTATTGTGCCCATTCTCCCTCCTGCTTGGGGAGTACCTTCTGCGCTAGCCCATATGATGGCACCGCCGATATGCTAGACCATGATGGTGCTTCCCGTATTGTGCGGCTCGGAGTTGGTGCCATTGTCTTATTGTCGGTCCTACAATTGGCTGCAGTTTAAGTTTCAGCACAGGTTTGGTTGGTGGAATAGCCATAATCTCTGTAGGGGATAGCAGGGCCATCAGGGCCAACTCTATGGCCCTCCAGCTAGTGTTGGCGCTCACGTCTAGCCAGCGTTTTATCCAACAGACATGGGCTGCCTGGTAATAGGGTTTTAATGATGGTACTGCCGAAATGCCATTCGATTTGTCTGCCTGCAACACACTGAGGCGGATCTTCACTTTCTTTCCTCTCCATATAAATTTGGCGATTGCTTTGTCTAGATCTTTAAATATTTTGGGTGAGGGGCTGATAGGCAGCATCATCGCGATATGTTAATTTGGGACGTGAATTCATCTTAAGCGCATTGATCCTTCCTGTCAGGGAGAGGGCCAGTGAATCCCATCTTCTTAAGTCTGAGCTGATTTTGTTTAGGACCTGTGGGTAGTTTATATCCCGGAGTTCGCAGAGTGAGGCGCTGATAATGATCCCCAGGTATATAATATGATGTATTTGAAGTGTAAATGGGGCTACCCTGCCGGGGTGCCAGGGGATATCTTGCACTAGGGGCAGGACCTTGGATTTGTTCTAGTTTATTTTATAACCTGCCATTGGGCCGAATTTCTGTAAAAGTGTCCATATGTATGGTAGGGATGGGGGGGGTCTTTGCTTATATATAGAAATAGATTGTCTGCGTATAGGGAGACGAAATGTTCTTCCGTACCTTGATAGATGCCCGTCCATCCGGGATCCGTACGTATTTTAATAGCAATTGGCTCTATGGAAAGCGCATATAAAAGGGGTGACAATGGGCCTCCATGGCGCATTCCCGATTCTAGATCAAACAAGGGCGAGGCAATACCATTGGTGACTACTGATGCTGTGGGACCAGTATTTAGTAGTTTGAGCAATCATATGAGACGGGGGTGGAGCCATATCTGGGTAGGACCCAAAACATGAACTCCCAGTGTACCTTGTCATACGCTTTCCCTGCATCAACAGCCAGTATTACATCCTTCGGGTCTCTGTCCCCAGCTATTATATGTAACAGTCTACGTATGTTGTCGCTTGAATGCCTATTGCGTATGAAACCCGTTTGACCTTTATGGATTAGATGTGGAAGGATAATTTCTATTCGCTGTGACAGGCATTTCGCTAGTATTTTGGCATCTGAGTTCATCAGCGAAATCGGTCTATACGAGCTGCAAGCCTCTGGGTCCCTGCCGGCCTTATGGAAGACTATTATGTTTGCTGCTAGCATTGATTACAATAATTGCCTATAATCCTTTGCCTCTTGGAGTACTGCCTCCAGCTTGGGTGCGATCGTTCATAATTCTTTAGAGATCAATGGGAATCCCATCCGGTCCAGATGCCTTCCCAGGGGAGAGCGAGGAGATTGCGCATGTAATTTCTGAGACTGTAATGGGGGTGTCTAAGTCGTCTAGCTGGTCTATGGTTATCTGAGGTATGGTCATAGAGTCGAGGAATGCCTCCATGTTCTGGGTTGAGCATGAGTCGGGTGCAGTGTATAGTTTGCGATAGTATTCCGCGAATCAAGCATTGATATCGTCATCCCCTACCACCAGGTTGCCGGCGGCATCTCTAATGGAGACGATCAATTGTGTGGCCTGTCTTTGTTTTAATGCCAGTGCCATCATGTGCAGCAGTCTATCGCTTTCTAGGTGGTATGTTCCTGACCAGCTTGTGAAAGACTTCTGTGCCCTGGTGGCAGTGATTTGCTTGATCTCCGTTCTCATTTTTTTAGTATGGGTTGTAGTTGTCTGTCGCGGGTCGATTTATGTTGTCTTTCTGTTTTTCTGAGTTCGTCCCTCAGTTGGGCTCGGTCTCTCCCCAGGATTTACATGTGTACGACCAGCGTGAGATACATTGGCCTTTCAAAAAAGCCTTTAAAGGCGTCCCAAAGTTTCACAGGAGTATCTCGGCGTGATCTGAGAGGGTGATCGGCAGAATTGTAGTCTGTGACTATGTGTAGTGTGTTGACTGGGGTCATCCAGTAGTCCAAGCGAGAATAGCTGTTGTGTCGGTGAGAGAAGAATGTAAAGTCTTGGTGATTTCCATGAATATGTCTCCAAATGTCTTTTAGGCGTAGTTCTTTCATCAGTGTTAAGGGTTGCCTGCTTCTTCTTAGTGGGTTTGCCGGAAGCAGTGCTCTGGCGATCTAGATTAGGGTCAAAGTTTACATTCAAATCTCCACCCACGATGGTTAGATTCTCCATGTATTGCGCACATGCTGAAAATTTGCGTGTGAAGAAAGTGGAGTGTCCGTCGTGGGATCATATGTATTCAATAGTGTGATGGGGTGCTGGTGGACCTGACCCTGGACAAGAACATATCTTCCCTCCCCATCCCTGCAGATGTTCTATATGTGAAATGGGACCTGTTTGTGGATCGAGATGGATACCCACCTGCTTTCCCTGGTAGGGTGAATGGGCTGTTGTTTCTACCCAACCGCATTTTAGTTTTTCTGATTCTGCTTTGTTAAGGTGGGTTTCTTGTAGAAATACAATATCTACCTGTAGGTCCCTCATATAGTTCAGCATTCGCCTGCATTTTCTAGGGTGTCCCAGCCCCTGAATGTTAAGAGTTACTAAGGTGATTTGGGCCATTTCGTAATTATACAGGGGAGCCTATCGCAGGGCCATGTCGAGTCTTTCCAGGGTAGTTCCATCATTGGGTCTGCAAACATTGATCACGCCATTTGTCGTATCCCCCGAGATTCAAACATTTGGATCAACTTCAATAACCAAACATAACATAACCTTAAACATACGCCTATAAATAACCATCAACTGAAACACTGGGTAGGCCAACTGACCGACGCTATCCCAATACTTGGCCGAAGAGCCCATATACAGGATTTGTGGGTGCGAACCCGAGGGTTACCACCCTTTCCCACATATTGTAGTAAATCTATGGTTCTTTCCACGGACAGATACACCTGTTTGGTGCACAAGCCGGCCGCAGGTGACGGAGAGTGCAATGATGTGGTACCTTTCTTTTGTCTCTATGATGGTTGTATGGAGTAATGTTTCCTCAAGATTTACGACTTGCGATACGCTGCCCATTTGTTGGGGCAGTGGGATGCTTCTGCTTTAATTCCGTTAGGCGAAGTTGCCTCCAAAGTCACCCAGTATGCTTTCTTCGATCGGGATTCCATCCCAAGGCCTTCTGCGTGCTTGTTGCCATTTCCCTTTCGCTCGTTGCGCTCCAGGAGGGGTGGTCTGTTTTTGTAGCCTCTGCCGCTGTCTGCTCAAAGTCCGTTATCACTAGATTTCGTTGTTGTAAGAATCACCATGCCATCTCGGGGTCGTCGAAGGAGTGCCATTGTCTGTCCAGATTGGTGCACCATATCGCTGGGAATTTGAGGTAATGTCTGTGATCTGTGGATTTCAGTGCCTCAAAAATTGGATTGAAGCTCTTTTGCCGTCTGGACACCCATCGAGTAATCATTGTAAATCCTGATGTCGGTATCTCCAACACGATTTGGAGCCGCGGCTCTATAGGCTTTCAGGATGGCCATCTTGTGCTGAAAGTTTAGGAGTTGCATGGGTATTATGCTAGGACGGGTACTTCAATCTGTTCGAAATAAAGCCTTTCAATACAGTCCTTTCACGAAAAACATAAATACATAGTCAATCACATTTAGTGATGTTTGGGTGTAGTCAGTGCTCCAGATAAGATTTTGAAGTGGGAGTATTTTACTCTCCATTTTTAAACTTTGAGAGTAAATTTGATTTTAAGAGAGTAAAAATGACTTTTCTCCTTCGCAAGAGAGTAAAATGTATGCGACATCCAGCCGACGTGTGAAAAAACTGTATGGAAATCATTACTATGTGGCAGCTTTCTGCATTGTGACCCAATACACCTTTCATTATTTCTGGCCATTTGATCTTTGCTGTATATATTTAAATGTTGAAATCACAAAAACATAGCCACTTATATAGTAAAGTATACATGAATTTGTATTGTATGTTTTGAGATTCGATAGCAGAATTGTCTTTTGATGTTTAATGAAAGACCTAATTTCTTGGAGCTATTACTACCTAATGTTATGATACAAGAGCGCAGAGAGGCAAGGACTCCATGCTAAATTCTATATCTAATCTAGTGGTCAAATGGTTATTTATATAGCTCTTTTGGCAAAGTGCTGTACATAGAACATATTTATCACAATTACCACCAAACCAAAGTTGGTACTCCTTTATTGACCTCGAAAGGATGAAAGGCGGAGTTGAACTTGCCAGGATTCAAACCCGCAACCCACATATCACGCAGAGATTACAGCAACGAGTGCTCAACCGGCTGAGCTATCTTATTGGCTAACATCCTTCAGAGGTTGGTTAACCGAGTATCGACTGAGGTATAATGATCACAGTACTTAGATGTATGACAAACCATTTATGAAACACTACATAAAGTTAAATACCTATCTGGATTATCAGAGGGACAGGTTTTGCTGAGTTTCTATTTCAATTACCAATGTAACTTTCATTTGTGTGATTTTGAACAATAGCGCTTGCACTTTCTTGAGAGTCAGGTTTTGGATGTTTTATTTGTAGTCTTGAAGATTTGAGAGGCTAGAACACCTGTGATCAGTGTAATGACAATTACTCACATCTCGAGCAAAGACTCTGCTGCCACTGGCCATGTATAGTAATGTACCCCACTGACTGCAAGGTTGAATGGATGTAAACTAGAATGTGCATAGTCATCATTTTACACACTGTTTTTATAATTAGACTGTAAATTAAATTAGAAGTGTAAAAATGATCTGCCTCTGCATGATTATGCACACAGCACCAGAACTCTGAAAAATACAATTGTGCAATACTGGTTTGCTTTCACTGGAAAAAAAGCATTACTTGTTAAAAAAAAATATACTAATTCTCAATTGCAACTTAGTTTTCCATCTTATTAATTATACAATCCTAAAATTCTAGGAAAACATGCACAGTGCTTCTGAAGCTGAATGGAAAGAAACCATTCCTTTTATCAGTGTGCAGTTTATTTTTTTGAAAGGCTTCAGAGAAATACATTTTGAGACAAAGGTGGCTTGCAACTACATCCATGTAGATACAAATCACAAGAAGCCTTCTGGTTTCTGTCAAGTAACCTGACCTTTGCACTGCCTCTGCTCTAAACCTGTGTGTAAATGTACGCAGGAAAATTATAAAGCTGGCGTATTTACAAGATTTTCATGCGTAAAAGGGCCTGGTACTCGCCTTATCTGGAGCCATGGGTGTAGTCAATTCAATAATACATATGTTTAACATGTTACAATCTCTATTCGATTCACAAGAAGTTAGTTGTCCAATTGTCAGATGCTTTGTATCCTGATAGGCAGTGTATTTGTAGTCCTATCTGCTTACTACACGTTTCGAGTGATCAATGCCCTTCATCAGGTAAAGATATCTGGAGAATTTAAATTCTGTAAAAATGAGCAGAATGATAAATAGGGTAATAATTAACTATTTAATGTTGTGATACGTCTCACTTTTACTAAAAAATAATTCTTGGTCTCTGCACTAACCTGTGAATGGGCTTATCGTCTGACCAGTGCCCTTCAATTGTCTGATTATATTTCTGAAAATAAAAGCACTCTGGTTACAAAGTTGTTTAATTAGCCTAAAATATGGTTTCATGTGGAATAAGTTGCAAAAAGAGCACGATGTCCCACTACGAGACCATTTATGATTAAGTAGAATTGATATTTCACTAGTGTTTTGACATTTGGCTCACCTTGATTTGTTACGGAGTCTGATCTTATGGTTTGCTGGACATTCTGAGATTTCTTTGTGCGGCCACCCGGACCACTTGAGTGGGATTTCGCTGAAAATTAAATCCATATTGATTCCCTTTAGTATTTATACAGCTTGCTAACTTTCATAAAGCCTATAAATTACTGTATATTGTATAAAGCCAACATAACTGGCATTGTAGGAGATATGTCTGTGTTCTGTGTTTAATGACAACAGAACACGGACATAACTCCAGAATTGATTTGGGATCCCCACCTTTGGTCTCTGACCAGGAGAAAGAAGAAATTGAACCTCTTCTAGACCTGTTCTAAAGTAGCCCTTCTGATGGCCCCGCGAGGGAGTAATGCTCCCACCGCATCTGACTCTAGAGCAACAATAAAGAGTGTGAATCTTTCTATAGGCAGTATTCCTCCTCTCTTTTCACTCTTCTACAGGGCTATCCCATCTGGTGTCAACATTTATTTATTTCATTTGTTTAATGCCTTTATCCAAAGCACTTTGCAGGAAAATTAATATGGTTCAAATAATGAAACATGCATGTTTTCATACATGAGTGCTGTACATTATAGCTATGAAATTTACAATGCAGGAGAATAGGTAAATCTGAAGTAGGTAATGTTTTGTTAAATTGGCGAGTGAAGGGCAAAGATGTAAGTCAATAGTTGGAGAATTATAGAGTAAAGGAATTGAAACAATAGAAAGTGTAAAGCAGCACAGGGTTATTTGGAGACAGAAAGTAAAGACTGGGAAGAAGAGAGAATGTCACCAGCGGAAGAATAAGGAGAAATGAGTACAGAAAGGTAGGCCTTTGCAAGCCTATGGACACGTATAAACACAATGCATAGTAGGTGGGATTGAAACTTGAAGTGAATAGGAAGCCATTGAACATGAGTCAAATAAGGAGAAACATGGGAAGAATAGTTAGTATTATACAAAATCCTAACAGCAAAATGTAAATTAGATTGAAGGACCAACATAGAGGTAATACCAATAGTAAAGACCGGAAAAGGCAAACGTCTAGGTAAGAAGCTTGGTAAAGGAAAAGGTAAGTAGATGTCTTTCTATATTAAATAACTGGAAACAACAGGATTGAGAAGCATAGAGAATCTGTTTCTCAAAGGTAAACTGGACATCAGAGATGATGCCCAGATTACAGGTTCTTTCAGACGGGGAAAGCAGGACAGAAGGAAACAAAATTTGAAGAATGAAAGGGAACAGAAGAGGAAGTAGGATAGAACAGAATTTCAGTTTTATTAGAATTTAGACGTAGAAAATTACCGTGCATCCAAGTCACTATAGAACGAAGACATGAATACAGGAGATAGCGTGCCTACCAAGAGTTGGAGCCATAGAATGTCAGACAAGGTAAAGGACCACATCATGGCTGAGGTGAACAAGATGCTGGACCTTTGGGTGATTGAGCCCTCTGCTAGCCCTTGGTCCAGTACAGTGGTACGGGTTTTAAAGGCAAGACAACAAAGTTATATTTGCGTTAAAATGACAATTTTGAGTGGCCTCTGCCAAAATGCTATAGTGCCAATGCATTTTGGACAATGGCCATCATCACGGCTAAAAGCTGGCAAAGCTGGTTCATGCAATGATACGGGTGCCTGTGTGTGCCAATGATCGCTCCAATTTCAGAAATAGATGCAGCACCCTGCTGAAACTGACAAGATAAAGTTTCCTATTGAGAGTGTGTCTATGCTTCACTGGTCCAGATATCCTCATACCTGGGTATTTATCTGTGCTGCATTACGTGTCTGCTGCTCAGAGGTGCGTACACGTTATGCAGCATGGATAGACACCCAGGTTTGAGGATATAGCTTGGTCTTGTGTGAACAAAAATTTTGGATGTCATTTTCTTTGAACTCAAGCAAATTAATAACATAGACAATCCTTTTTAATGTATTTCTAGCTGGTTTAGCTAGACCAAGGGTGTGCAGCCCTCACCTCCAGCTTTTCGGTTTAAGTCCACAACTAGGTTATACATTCAATGCCCGGTGCAGAGGCTTTCTTTACAGGGTATGCACCCCAAACCTGATTTATGAAATTTCAACTTACTAAGTTAACTGGGTACATATACCTACAGTAAGCAGTGGCCACTCACCCACGTTGTTAGGCCCAAAAATCATGTAATTCTGTTTTGACTATAGAGTTCTGAATGCTGTTACCAAGAAAGATGCCCAGTCTCTTCCAAAAAGTTATTGGACAAGCTAGGTGCTGCCAAGTACCAGAGCACATTTGACCTC
Organism: Ambystoma mexicanum; assembly: GCF_040938575.1. Taxonomy (NCBI): domain Eukaryota; kingdom Metazoa; phylum Chordata; class Amphibia; order Caudata; family Ambystomatidae; genus Ambystoma; species Ambystoma mexicanum. The sequence continues at coordinate 674,531,029 of NC_090931.1, forward strand.
ACTAATGGTTATAGGAAGATAACCGTAATTGCCAGTGCCAAGGAAAAGTCTGCAACGTCCATCTGTAAGACCTTTTTCAATTTCTTTTTTTTTTTATTGTAATATGTTATGTTTTAAACTTGAACCTTTCACAAAGAGGTATATCGCATTCATATAACACATTGATACAGTATAGATACACATATACATACAGTCATCTACTAAAAATATTAAATAAAATGTAATTATTATATATACGTTCATAAAAAATAATTCCATAACTGTTGTGGTAAAAAATGTGTGCAAATTGCAGCGCCGCAATCAATAATGGGCTGTGTGTATCCCCTAGAATACGGTGCCACAGATTTTTAAAAGCAGTTTTCGTTGAAGTATGAACATCGATTGAAATACATATGCTGAATAATGTAGACATGGACATTGAAAAAATAAAGGCTGCAGAGATTCTACCATGTTTTTCTCCCTACAGAATCCACACTCTTGCTGTTTCCTGTAAAGTTTAAAACAAATTCACCAAATCACCCTAGTAGACAGAAGATCCATACATAGTTAAAGGAAGTTTATTCGCTCCTTTCTGTTGAGGAATGTAATGGGAAAAAAGGAAGTGTTTTCAGAGGTTTCTCTATTAAGGCAATGTAAGAAAAGAGTCTGTTATACATGATTAAATGGTCCGAATCCAGTCTGTCCTCTATAATTTATGCCAATTCAGGGTAATGCCTTCTGGCTTAAAGACTGCACCTGCCACTTTCCAGAATTAATCATGTACTGCATGGGCTTGCAGGTTTCTGTATGGCATACAGATGACAATGCAATTGTCTGCTCCACTTGGGAAGAACATATTTCACACCTTTCGGGCATTATTAGTGCAGGCTCTTCAGCTGAGTAATCTGACCATAACACATCAAAGTGTTGAATTTGTCAGAGTTCGGTAGTCTACCTTCACAAGAAGTAGAAGGAGATAATACTCAACATTTATCAGCAAATTCCAAAGCTATACAAGACTGAGATTGCCCTCTACTGAGACACATGAGAGAGCCTTTTTAGGCCTCACTAAGTACTACATGAATTGCATGGCTTACTTTGGCGTTAGAGGAGTACCCTTGCTGCTCTCACTACTCCCAAGAAACCTTGAAGGGTAACTTGGTCTGACGAGTGTGAGAAGACGTTTCCATAAGGATTCACTTCGCCAAGGCCCAGTTCTCAAGGCTCCTGACTACAACCGTTTTTTATTGTACAAACTGATGCTTCAGAGGGAGATATTGGAGCCGTCCTATCCCAACTTGGTGAGAAAGGCGGGTGTACTGTGTATGTTTTATCAGCAGACATTTTAAGGATAGGGAATTGAGATGGGCCGCTGTTGAGAAGGAGTGCTTTGCCATTGTGTGAACATTATAGCATTACACAGCTTGAGACCTTAGGTATTATGGTCCTCCTTCAAAATACAGACTGATGACAAGCCCCTCAAATGGCCGATGAATATGAAAGTCATTAAATATGGGCATGGGTTCCAAGATTACAATGTTGATGATTGGTCCACGAAGTGGAACCGACTGGAACAGGAAATAATTCGGAGGTGGATTAGATCCCATTGTCCCTAGTGTGGGGACAGAGAAGCAAGTGTTTTTGCATGTAACCCCTCTTGACAACAGTGGGGATCTCAGCATATCTGTTATTGATTAGGACTATAGCTGATCACCTACTGACTCAGTTTGTTTGGGGTGCACTGTGTGGATCTTTAGGCTCCCAGTGTATGGAGAGCTTCTGCCATTTCTTTTTCCCTTTGTTTTGCATTACAGCAAGTAGAGTGCTGTAGGGATACTTTGTATCTGATGTTCTTTTCTAACAATAACCTTGTTGCTACTTTAGAGATGAGCAAAAAACAGGCTGGTGACAGTAAGCCATTTTTTTACTCTTTTTTTTTCGTTTCCCTGCCATGTACCATTATTTTTAACTGTGCTAATGCCTTGGTGAGTGCCATATACTAAAATCGCAGCCTCTTGTGTTCTAAGCCCTGTCCTTTGTGCCATCTTGCTTTTTGCCCATCTTCCTGCACTTTCAAGTTGGAAATGCTCACATACAGTCCTGCAACTTCAAGGCAGACTGCGCAGAATTCCTGGTCATTGTTTTGTGTGGCTGAATTAATTCAAATTTGGGATTGGGGCTGTTTGGTCCCAATCTACATCTCAGCCAGAGCATGCCTGGTTGCTAGGCAAATTGTGGGGTAGCTATATGTCAGTAATTAGACAGCCTTTTCCTGTTTGAATTTTTCAGTTCCCTACAGTTGGAGGGGTCAGGTCTTCAGGGTAGGGCCTGAGCGGGCAAGGCCCACCCAAAATCTGTAAATGCCCATTCAACAACAGATGTCAGTTTCACAGCGGACCAGCAGGGTTTGCTCTCCTGCTCCTTCACACACTTGTCAGGAACCAGGAAGCAGTTGAGGAGGTGGTGTTGCGTCGAGTCTGGAGGGTAACAGGTAAGAAAAAAACAGTTTTTGTTTGCGTCTATGCAAGGATCATATGTTTGCAGGGCCAGCCTTACCACTGCCACTGCGTGGGGCGAGTTAACAAAATTTGCCGTCCCCACAAGCCCTACCCCAGCAACCCCTGCTGGACCGGGGAGTTAATTGCTTCAATACAGCTGTGACTTGAACCCTGAATAATTTAAAACAGACAAACATAGCCCACACAAACTGTAGCTCTAAAATGTGTTAATGGGGCAGCCCCTTTAACGGACAGTAAAAAAAATGCAGACAATGTGTACTGAAATTTTGCATTGCATTGCCTTAGTCCTAGAAACCTAAACACATGGGTGACAGGGGTTTACCAAAATGCATGTAAAGTCTGACACTCAAGCCAACGACAAGGAAATGGTTTGTTTCCTGTTTTGGCGGTCAGGCTCACCACAAAGGGTCAAAGTGGCAGCTTTTAGCAGTGCACAGTTAGTTTATTATCTGATACAGTTAATGGCCAGTTAGCACACAAAGCTCAGGTGGCAACTCTCTACACTTGCAAACTCAGGTGCCCATAGGACAGAATGAGAGGCAACGACTAACGGTTGAAAATGATCGCACATTGTGATAAACAAAAGGCCTGTTCTGCATAAAGTTAGAGCTCTACCTCTAATGTGTCACCCTTTACTGTTGAAAAAAGAGGATATGACGAATCCAAACATGCAGGGTGGCCATCCTGCGGGCAATAAATAGTTGGCCGAGGAGATGGCAAGGGCAGACGGGAGAGCTCCGGAACTATCAAATGGTAGAGAGCATAATTGTACCCTTATTGAAAGGAGAACCTGCAAGGTTAGAAGTTCATAGAAAATTGTCCCAGTTAAACAAGCAAGAAAAAGGGAGCAGTTTGGGGACATAGTGACATCCATTTATCAATCACTAGGCAGAGATCACCTAGTCAGGAGACCTGCAGAGGCACAGAAAAAGGCTAATAAACCAGACAAGGAGACATACCAGCAAGGGAGACCCTCAAGAGGAAAGAGATCCTTTCAAGTTAAAAGGGGTGGTAGAACACACAGGCAACAACGTGCCCCGATAGAGGAGGAAAAATACCCAGAGCATGAATCAAACAGTGAGAAAGCTACAGGAGAGGGGACACACCGCAGTGGCAAACACTCACAGGGGTAGACAACTGTGGGGTAAGCCAAAGGGGGCAAACTCATTTTAGACCAACAGACCATGATTTCAGAGACAGAAAATAAATGAGAAGTCCACCAAAAATATGGTACTGACGAGAATTTGTCTCATTCCTCGCAGGTGACAGCGCCAGACCGTTCTTAACATGAGAAGGACGTGAAAATTGAGCAAAAACACACTGCAGCCCCACACGTTTTTCAGAATGCAGAGTCCACACACACATCGAATAATTCCCAAGACTAAGCAACACACTGATTGGATAGAGGTCCTGTTAGATTATGGGTCTGACATTTCCATATTTGAATGCAGCCACAAGGCACTGTTGGAGCATACAAGGGAACATAGAAATGCACAGATAACTACACCTACTAGGAAGACGTTAGCGAATAATGAAGTGTATTTTGTAACCATTCAGTTGGAAGGTGAACATCCCAAAGAGATTGAAGCATTATTTTGGCTACAATTAAATATCCAACATATAAATATCCAATATAAAGGACTTTTGGCATTTGATGATTGGACACCATTCTAAGTGAGATAAGCACCAAGAGGTGAAGTAGTGAGGCCTGCCTTTTCAAAAGAAGTGAGTGGGTAACTAGTACATAAATATGCACAAGAATGGGCAGCGCTGGCAGTATTGCAGCTGCTTAACCCCTTAAGTGCCACCGACCAGCCGGCTCGTCGGTGGCAAGCGCTCCAGGTTGCCACCGACGAGCCGGCTCGTCGGTTTAGGCACTCTGTTTTGCTCGATCCCTGCAACGCAGGGATCGTGCAAAACTGTAATCCAACCCCCGGGCTATGGGAGGGGGAGGTCCCCCCTCACTGCCAGGGGGCTGGATTACCTTCAGTTTCACGTCGGCGTGCGTAACGCACGTCGGCGTGAAACTGAAAGTAAATTCCCCGCAGCAGCCATTTTCGGCTGCTACGGGGAAGAGAGAAGGTAAGAGACCTTCTTGCTCCGCCTCGATCGCCGGCTGTATTTCAAGCCGGTGATCGAGGCGGGTATCGTTGGAAAGGGGAGATCCTCCCCTTTCCAACGATACCCATTGTGTGGCATTGCTGCCCGTGGATCAGCCGCAGGGCGTGTGATCCACGGGCAGCAATTCCACCGGATCAATACAGATCTGTTTGTGATGTGGGGGGGGGGAGCTGCTTACTAGGCAAGCAGCCCCCTTCCCCCGTGGCCCCAAAGCATGGGGCCACAGCGCCAGAGACCCCTGGGGGCAGATGATCACTGCCCCCAGGGGTGAAAAAAAGAATCGAGGGATGGGGGGAGGTGGGAGGGGATTTGGGGCCCACTACACCACCAGGGATATGACAAAAAGTGGTGTCCCTGGAAAGGGGATGTTCTCCCCTTTCCAAAGACACCACTGATATGACGCATTGCTGGTCACGGATCAGCGCAGAGCGCTGATCCGTGACCAGCAACCCACTGGACCACCATTGATTTGTTTGTGAGTTGAGGGGGAGGGGGGCTGCTTCAAGTAAGCAGCCCTCTCTCCCCACCCCCAGGCCCCCAAAGCATGGGGGCACATGCACATGAACCCTGGGGCAGATGAGGGCCACCCCCCCATTGCAGTACATCATTCGCTGCCAATTTAGGGTGCCCCTCAGCCCCCCCTAAAATGCAGCCTACAATTTTGTATTATTTTTTTTTGTTTACCCAAGTTCGCTTGGCGCAGATGGCCACATTAGTGTGCCAATCTGCCCCCAGGGTGCCCAAACCCTACTGCCCCATCTATTGGGGGTACTGCCCCCTCTTTTGTGGTGGCCCTCTCCCCCCACCCCAAATGGCTGGGGGGCACACCTCATGCAGCCCTCCTTGAGCCTCCTAGGAAGGGCTGCATGATGTGCCCCCCCCCTCCGTTTGGTGTGGGTGAGGAGAGGGCCACCACAAATGGTGGGACAGGCCCCCCAATAGATGGGGCAGTAGGGTTTGGGCACCCTGGGGGCAGATTGGCACACTAATGTAGCCATCTGCGCCAAGCGAAGTTGTAAACAAATAAAATACAAAATTATAGGCTGCTTTTTAGGGGGGGCTGAGGGGCGCCCTACATTGTCGGCAAATGTTCTACTGTAACGGAGGATGGCCCTCTCCCCCCAACCCCAAATGGAGGGCCCCACCTCATGCATCCCTCCCTGGGGTCAGATGCCTCTTCCTAGGAGCAGATATCTGCCCCCAGGGAGAGTTGCATGAGGTGGGGCCCTCCATTTGGGGCGGGGGGGTGAATGCCACCCCCCGTTGCAGTATAACATTCGCTGCCAATTTAGGGTGGCCCTCAGCCCCCCCCTAAAAAGCAGCCTACGATTTTGTATTATTTTCTTTGTTTACCCAACTTCGCTTGGCGCAGATGGGCACATTAGTGTGCCACTCTGCCCCCAGGGTGCCCAAACCCTACTGCCCCATGCATTGGGGGGCCTGTCCCACCATTTTTGGGGGCCCCTCTCCCCCCACCCCAAATGGAGGGGGGTGTACCTCACGCAGCCGTTTGTAGGAGGCTCAGGGAGGCCTGCATGAGGTGCCCTGCCACCCATTTGGGGTGAGGGAGGAGAGGGCCCCCAGAAATGGTGGGACAGGCCCACCAGTGGGTGGGGCAGTAAGGTTTGGGCACCCCGGGGCCAGATTGGCACACCAATGTGCCCCTCTGCACCAAGGCAAGTTTCGTAAACAAAGAAAAACATGGAAAATTGTGGAACGCTTTTTGGGGGGGGGGCTGTGGGGCACCCCAAAGGGTCTGGGAAGTTTCTAATGGGATGGGGCATTGACCCCCTCCGCTCCCCAGCCGCAATGGAGTGGGTGCCATGTCATGCAGCCCTCCCTGGGACCAGATATCTGCTCCTAGGAACGGATGCCTGAGCCCAGGGAAGAGTGCAAGACAGCCCCCCCCCCCATTATCTGCCCTTGGGGAGGGCTACATGAGATGGGCTGCCCCTCCAATTTGGCCATGTGTGGGTTCCCACGGGTGTCCTCTTTTGGAAAATGTGCGGGGTTCCCCGTTTTCCTTGCTGGCTTCGACACCCTGGGCCCAAATCTGTAGGTTGCCCACATGAACAAAATGGGCAGTGGCGAAAGGCTTGGGGTTACCAGTGGGTTACCCTTTTCCTTTTGCACCCCAGGTAGGTGCACCCACACATGTGAGGTACCGTTTTCATCGGGACACGTGTGGGGACGCGGGAAGGTAGGCCACGTGTTGTTGGCGGTGTGTTTCGGTGGGTGGCCAGAGCGAAATATCTGAGAATTGTCTGCATTTCCAGCCAATTTCAGAGACATTTCCTTGTGTCCACTCACCGAAACACGTCGCCAACAGCAGATATCATACCTTCTCGCGTTCCCACAGGTGTCCCGACGAAAAAGGTACATTACATGTGTGGGTGCACCTACCGGGGGCGCAAAAGGAAAAGGATAACCTGCTGGTAACCCCGAGCCTTTCGCCACAGCACAATTTGTTCATGTGGGCAACCTACAGATTTGGCCCTAGGGTGTCGAAGCCAGCAAGGAAAAGAGGGAACCCCATGCATTTCCCAAAAGAGGACACACGTGGGAACGCGAGAAGGTAGGCCATGTGTTGTTGGGGGCGTGTTTCGATGGGTGAGCCGAGCGAAATGTGTTTTTTTCCACACATTTTGGACTTTGCGGAGGTGTCTGTGTAATACATTCTGGGGCGATTTGGGCATATCATACCTCTGCGGATTCCCACGGGTGTCCTCTTTTCGGAAAAGCATCGGGTTCCCTGTTTTCCCTGGTGGCTTGGACACCCGAGGCCCATATCTGTATGTTGTGCCGGTCGGCAGAGTGTCTCAAATTCCGGTCTGAAAACAGACTTGGGGTTACTTGTGTTTTAGGCTTTCCCCTTGGCGGCCAGGTAGGTGCACCCACACACCTGTAGGAACGTGGGACGGTAGGCCATGTGTTGTGTTTGTGTGGTTTCCATAACGTTTTGACCCATTTGTTGGTGGCCTTTGTCACACAACCCTTTCATTTCCCAAATGTGACCTACATTTAGTCGCTGCTTTACGCACCATACACTTTTGTAACCTGCACAAGTCACCTACCCTTGAAAAGGTCTGCCTGTGCTCTTTCAAAAAATGTATGCTAAGTGCGTCTGTTCAGGCTGTGAGCGTAAAACTCCTGTGTACCATGGCTCAGTGTTTGGCTTGTTGTTTTGCTTGTTTTGTGAAACACTATAAAAAATGTGTGCTCTCCTAACTGCAAGAGTTGGGGGAATGTAGCGGAGCATTGCTTTTCTCAAATTTCATAGAAGCCATTGCCGTACCAAGCCAACCATGTCCAACACATACCTTTTTTCCGGTCATTTTCCCGCTTTTCCCCCAATCTATGGCAGTTTCCCCTACCTAGCTAGTTGTTGCCTGACCTACGCAAATCACCCCTTCCGAAACTTGGAATTTTGTCTACTTTTCAGAAATAGTTGCCTTTCTGTCATCCAATTCGGCTTTCCTACCCTTTTCTTCCATTCCGACCATGCATGTCCAATTGGCAAAAATGGCCAAAATCGCCTACCTCTCACAAAACGGTTGATAACCACATCAAAATAATTTTTTTTTGTTTCCACTCAACCTGTTCTTGAAAGCCAGGAAATTGGGGAATTCAGCACAGCAAACCATTCGTTCCTATCTCTTACAAGGAAAAAACCACAGGCTTCTTTGTACATCATTTTATTGGCATTTTTTGAAAAAACCCAACATTTTCGCCCTTTTTGCTTATTTTCTCTAACCCCTTATACAGCAACCTAGGATTCCTGGGTGGCGTTACAACCGCCTACATGTGGGAAGAAAAGGAGCAAAATTTGGCCGAGATACCTCATGTAACAAAAAAGTTACAAGCCATTGAATGGCCACATACCGAAATCACCAAAAAAGACTCTGGCACTGGGGAGAAATACCCATGGCACTTAAGGGGTTAAAAACCATGCAGGACATGATTTGGAATGTCCAGTGTATGTGATTCCTGTGCTGAAACCACCCCCACCACAGTGGCAGTATCCAGTTAAGCTACATGCAATTTCCCATATGCAAACCATAGTGGACCAGTTAATGGACCAGTGGTTACTTAAGCAAGCAAGCACACATAACAGACCAACTTTGCCTACATTATGACCAGATGGTACTTATCATTTTATTGTAGACTTCAGAATTTTAAATGCACATTGTAAGACAGAGGCAGTCCAAAATCAGCACAGCTCTGGACTACAAGCGAATTCACACAGATGCAAATATAAAACAAACCTTGATTTAGTCAATGGGTATTTCACACAACCTTTAAGTGTAGAAATCCAGAAATACACTGCTTTGACTTTTAAGGGAACACACTTCCAATTCACTAGAATAATGCAGAGGTATAGGAATTCGCCCTGCACGTTCTCCAGTATAATACAGAATTTGCTGACAGACATTTCTAACTGTTGGCAATATGTAGATGACATTTACATCACCAATGAGGATCTCAATGAACACTTTCAACAAGTAGATTGTCATTCACACATTGGCTGCAAAAGGGTACCTGATACATTTCAAAAATCCAGAATAGCTCATCGTGAGGTTACCTTCTTAGGGTTTACGCTTACAGATGAACGCAGAGGATTGTCAGCAGATTTTCTTGAGAAGTGTGCCAGGATACACCCGCCTAACACACTTGGGCAATTGGAGGCCATTTTAGGGCTTTTGAATTTTGGCAGATCTTGTATGTCCAATTTTGCTGAGCTAGTGAAACCATTGTATGCTTTGATGAAACCAAATTTCAAAGCAGCTCATTGGTTGCCAGAGCACACACTTACTGTTTGCACCAGGTGTACTCATTAATGACTCAACCCGGTTCTTTGCAAGACAGAAACACAGAAAAGGATTTATAAATACATCTGTTGGTGGGAGATAATGCCTTCACATACACAGTCTGTAATTTAGGGGTGACTAAACCAATTGCTTTTAAGTAACATGTGTATTTCACACCTGAATTAAGATTTACACCTGAGGAAAAAAAATCTCTCTTCAGTTCAGATGATCATTCAGAAAGAAAGGCCCCTGGTGGTGACTAGAATTAGACACATAAATACACATTTAGCTCAACTTGAGGCTGCCACAAAAGCAGGCGTGCTCAATGTAAATGCATTACATACTAGATGTATTCAATGGTCAGCATCTCAACATGCTCCAGATGTAAAGTATCATTATAAAGCATAATTGCAAAGAATGAGTGTATGTCTTGGACAATGGATACATAACCAGATACCTCACTGCCTGACATACCATTGTTTGATTTTTTTGCAAATAATTTACTGTGATGGCTCTGCCATACCAGCTGTTGGGACACATTCCAAATATGCTGCTGCATGTGCAGCAGTGGTAGGACATTTTGCACATGAAGAAACATTTATACATACTTATATTGCAACAAAGCACTTGGGAGACATGTCCGCCCAGACTGCTGATTTGCATGGATTGTTGCTTGCATTGCGCATAGAAGACTTCGAGAAGCCCACACTAGTTATCTCAGATTCAGATTACATTGTCAGGGCTTGTAACACTGATTGGCATTAGTGGATTCAAAATTACTTTAGAGACATCAGATATAAAACTATTGCTTCCAGGCAACTCTGGAAACCATTGTGGGACCTTAAACAGACTCACCCTTTGCTATGGGTGATGCACACAAGAGCACATACTAAAGGGCACATTTATAGCACTGTCAATTGATTGGCAGACAAATATGCGAAAGAGCATACAGTGAGAAAAAAAGTAGCAGCCGTAACTCGGCCAGCAACTCAATGGATGAGGAAATAAAGAAGCTTGTTTGGGTATTCTACCCAGGCCAAAAGGTTTCCCCAAGTAATTATATTTATGACATTGAGAAAAAAAAGCTGTATTCCCAATTCCTATGAAAAAAGGGGACCCTATTCAAAGATGAATCCCCAATGGAATAACTAGAAAGCCAGGCCAAAGACCTAATTCAAGCCAAGCACGAGATGACACCGGCTGCCTCGATACCGCTGGGTCCCAAGGAGCAAATCAATTCCAGCCTAGTGATGGATACTTCTGGTACCAGGAGTGCATGGCATTACAAAGCAATGCCCATGTGTTTGCAGAAATCTGGGGTGCAAATTCTTTTTCCTTCACCAGTTTGTTTGCCAACACACATCAAGAGAAGATTAACAGCAAACCCTGAGTTCAGAAAGCCTGAAATAATGCTGAATCCACCACTATTGGCATCACACTCTGGATCCAATGAACTGAAAAAATACTGCATTATACCTCAAAGCCCAAGTTCAAGCACACGTCATACTTATGTGTTGGATGATCTCTATTTGCAAATCACTGTGGGTGACAGTGGGACTCGTGTATTAGTCTACCTCAAGGATCACCAATTCAAACTGTGGATAATTTACACAAGTGGCCATAAGCTGAAGATCACACATTCAAATGGATTGTGTCCTCCCACGTATTCCTTATCTTTGATATTCATTTCCAGCTTGGTGGCCTCAGAATTTTCTTTTTTTTTTCAGTAGACAACGCTGCACGTCGATGTCCCTCGAGTTGATGTCCCACGGAGGCCTTCATATCGGCGTCAACATCATCATAGGTATAAATAGTCGTGTGCAGCGTTCATTGCTCAGTTCCGTTTTTCCACGCTTCGTAAGCCTCAGAGACGTAACGCTCAGTTCCTCAGTAAATCAAAAAACTTTGAAATTTCTTGAAGAAAAACATTGAATCTTCGATCCACAATGGCATCTTAGTAAGCTCCATCGACGCCCCGATCTGGCTTTAAAAAATGCCGGGATTGTGGGAAAAAGATGTCTTTGACTGATCCCTACAGGATCTGTCTATGGTGCCTGGGCCCAGAGCACCCGTGTCAGAGTGTGAAGAATGTCTTTCTGTGATGGCGAAAGCCTTGAGGGAGCGTAGGGGGAAGCTGGAGAAAGGTAAGACCGGTAAATCTGTTACCCCTTCACAATTGACCTCTGACGAGTCGAGACCATCATCTCCTCGTCGAAAAAGAAAGCATTCCCGTTCAAGGTCTCAGAGTGGATCACACCACTCATCCACTTCGATACACAATAAGAAGCGGCACCATAGATCACCCTCATCTTCGTCTTCCAGTTCCCCAGAAAAAGCTATCATATCTATCCCTACCTGGACGACTGGTTGATCAGAGCAGTGTCCCCGGAACAAGCTCGAGATCATCTGGATTATGTTTGCCACTCCCTCCACAAGCTAGCTTCTCCCTCAACTTCAAGAAGTCCCATATGATACCATCACAGAAACTCCAGTTTATTGGAGCAGTCCTGAACACATCCCTGGGAAAAGCCTCACCACCAGAGGTGAGGGCTCAAGATATTCTACAGATGGTGACCAGATTTCAAAATGCCCAGCATCTGCCGTCCTTTGACTTTCTGAGGTTCCTCGGCCTTAAGGCATCCTGCATTTTTCTAGTGCCAGAGGCTCGCCCGCGAATGAGGTCTTTCCAGTGGGCTCTAAGGACCCAATGGTCGCAATTCTCAGGAAAGATGTTGGATCTCCTACAAATTCCAAACAGAGTCACACGGGACCTTCAGTGGTGGGCCTGTCGGGGGACCATCTTGAAAGGAGAACCGGTTTGGCAACCATGGCCGTAGATAACAGTAGTGACAGATGCCTCACTCACGGGGTGGGGAGCCCATGCCAACGATTTGAACATCAGGAGTCGTTGGTCTCCATCGGAGTCCAAACTACACATAAACCTATTAGAGCTGAGAGCAATCAGGCTAACACTGAAAGCTTCCCTGCCATCAGTACAGGTAAAACATTTTCTGATAATGACGGACAACACAGTGGCCATGCACTACCTCAACAAAAGAGTAGGCGTAGGGGTACTGCCATTGTGCAGATAGGCAATGCAGCTGTGGTTCTGGGCAATTCGAGAAGCAATTTCTCCATCGGAGGTTCACCTAGCCGGAGAGAAGAACACGGCGGCGACGCTCTGAGCAGGCAGATCAGTCTCCCACGAGTGGGAACTAGCTCAGGAAGTCCTTCAAGAGATCTTCACCATTTGGGGAACCCCTCAGGTGGATCTGTTCGCAACGAGTCTCTAGGAAATGCGAACGGTACTGCTCCAGGGAATTTCCCCCTAGAGGAGCTCTAGGAGATGCGTTTGTGATGGACTGGGAGTTTCCGCTTTTATATGAGTTTCCTCCAGTCCCCCTCATTCCTCATGTAATAAGGAGGTTGAGAAGATTCCGGAAAACCATGACCCTAATTGCCCCGGACTGGACCAGGAGAACATGGTAATCAGATCTTCTAGACATGTCCATCCGTCCTCCGATTCGTCTTCCACAAAGAGAGGATCTTCTCTCACGAGATGAGGGCCAGGTTCTCTATCCGGATATCAGAACTCAACCTTCACGCATGGTTTCTAAAAGGCTGAGATACAAAGATTGGGACCTCCCGGATGACATAATGGAGGTGTTGCTTTCGGCCAGAAGGCCAGCAACCAAATCACTATACAGCTGCCGTTGGAACAAATTCTGCAGCTGGTGTAGAGATAGGAATATTGACCCTTTTTCATGCAACACACCGACAGTATTATCTTTCCTACTACATTTAGCAAATTCAGGACTACAAGTCGGCACTATTAAGGGTTATCTCGCTGCGCTATCAATTTTCAAACGCACGGCTGAGGAACCCTCATATTTTAAGATACCTTTTAGTCATTCAATTTCTCAAAGGGTTGACTAATGTCTACCCTCCAACTCCTTTTCAAGTCACCCTGTGGCACTTAAATCTAGTTCTAAAGTTTCTAATGGGCACTCCCTTTGAAAGAATCCACCATCCTACCTCGTGTCTATGGCCAGTAATAAGAATTGGAATGTACCTTAATACCTCACATTTAAATACATGCATTCATTCATGTGTTCTTAGCTATACCCAGTAGCAGAAAATTTGACTTATCTGTTAAATACATGTATTCATTTATGCTTTTGCTAGCCATAACCGCTGACTGCTTTAAGCGTGCTGCATTTCTTCATTTGAATTTTTCTTAGTACCTACAATATGTTTCTAAGACGCTCGTGTATTCACCATGCAACTCATTTACTTGCACATGCAGTGATCATTGATCCCCATTGCTAGGATTTGCATGCTTTGTTTGCCACCAACATTATTGGCCTGTTTTGCAAGTATAGCTCATAGATGTTTTCAATAGAGGCGTCACAGTGCTACAGATTTCTGGTCTATTACAACTGTCTTGAGGGCAGTAACATGAACCCAGAATAATTTAAAACACGTTTCATAGCCCAGACAAACTGTACCTGGGGCAGCCCCTTTAATGTACAGTAAATTAATGCAGACAATGTGTACTGTAATTTTGCATTGCCTTTGTCCTGCAAACCTAAACACATGGGTGATAGGTCCTTAGCAAAAGGTGCGTAAGGTCCGACACTTAAGCCAACGACAAGGAAATGGTTGTTTCCTGCCTTGGCGGACAGGCGCACCACAAATGGTCAAAGTGGCAGCTTTTAGCAGTGCACAGTTAAAGGTTTTTATCTGATACATTTAATGCCCAGTTAGCACACAAGGCTCAAGTAGCAACTCTCTACACTTGCAAAAGTAAGTGGTCATAAGAGAGAGTGAGAGACAACGACTAATGGGTGAAAATGATCACACCTTGTAATAAACAAAAGGCCTGTTCTGCATAAAGTTAGAGCTCTACCTCTAATGTGTCACCCTATAGTGTTGAATAAAGCAGATATGACGAATCCACACATGCAGGGTGGCCATCTTGCGGGTAATAAATAGTTGGCTGAGGAGATGGAGAGGGCAGACGGGAGAGCTTGGTAAGGCCGGAGAGCCTGGGGAGAGCAGAGAATAGACAGGTCCACACGAGGCAGATCCTGTCAACCACAGCTGCAGCAGAATCCTCTCTAAAAGTGAGGGTCAAGTGGATGCTTCCTGTGTGCATGGAGACTAAAGGCGTGCAATGATTATTAGCGACAGGTGTAGGTTACTAATGCTTTAATATTAAACACCACTTGTTCTAGTATTTACCCATTTAAACATGCTCTTCGCTTACATGGCAATCTTGTTAATGGGCTTGATGTTATGTTATATCTGCTTTTGCTGTAGCTTATTTAATGAGGTTGAGAACCCTCAGAAGATAAGGCTTCATATTAAAATCCATTAAAATAATAACTATTTTGTCATGTGTATATTTAATTGCAACTAGGTGTAATGTTAACTCTAAGATGGTCATAAACCTCATTTTTCTGAGAGCATATGTTTAATCATGTTCACAACACCAGACACTAGGCCAGCCTGTCTTTTAGCGCTAGATACATGACCTAGGGTCTTTAGAACAAGAGACAGATGACCACAGGCCCATTCTCACAGCCTCACACGAGGTGGAGAAAACGGAGATTGTGGTCTCGCCTGAACCACAGACATTCCTGTCAGCTGTGGCTGTCAAACCAGCATGGGGCTGCCTTTCAAAGGCTGCCCCATGTTGGTTTGACAGCTGCGCCCTATTATGATATAATGCACCCTGCTGTAGTCGAGAGCGGGGCACATTTCGGTTCAATAGGGCACTTGCTGCGCCTTCACCCACTACGTCATCTCAGGGGAGCGCTTGAAAGACTCCCCTGAGCTGGCATGGTGGGGGACTAATGGCAGGGACACCAAGGCAGCCCTGCCCTAAGGCCGACCCTGTGTGTATGTATTAATCTGTGCGTGTATGCACGCGAGCGGGTGTCTGTGTAACTGCGCATATGAATGCAGTGTACAGTGGAATAGTGTGTATGCGAGTGCACATATCAATGGGAATGTTGTGTTAATGTTCTACATGCTTGTGTAAATGACAGAGAAGCTGTATGGGTGCGTGCCTTGTGGGTGAATGCGTATACATGTGTGTGTCTGTGTGCGCATGTGTATGCAAGGCATTTTTGGGCTATGCTAACTTAAGGAGTGTTAGTACGTGGAGGAGGGGCTGGTATGGGAGGAAGGTACTACATTGGGGCTGACGGGTTGGATTGCATACTTGCATTAAGGGAAAAGTCAGCATAATGAGATGGGGACAGGAGTGCATATTTCCTCACTGTGGCATGGCATTTCTTTTACTGGTGTCATTTGTCAAGATCAAACGCAACATGAGTGTTCTTACATGGGGGAGTGGCACTTGTGCAGCCTGCAAGGCAATGTTTTCTTACTGCGGCTGGGCATTTTTTACTGGGGCTAGAGGGCAAATACAACATGATTACTGTTCTTATAGCTGGGGGCATTTGTTTAGCCAGTACTGACTTATTTTCATACTGTGGCATGGTCATGTTACTGGTTGTAAGGCAAAGCGAACAGAAGTATGTTCTTATGTGGGAATACTGGCACATATTTGCAGAGCCAGCATGAACATGTTTTGTTGTAGTGTCATTACTGACATTGCGGGCAAAGCACACATGCATTTGTTCTTATGTGGGAATACTAGTATATATATAGGTGCACCAGCATGGATTTATGGGCACAATCGGCATGACAATGTTTTTCAGAGTACTGACCTGTAGTGGGCAAAAGCATTACGAAAGGGTGTTGGAAAATGCAACTGTGCATTGTTGGTGACTTGCAATCAAATGGATTTTTTTAATGTCCCACCCTACAAAACCATTTGTTCTCAGTCACAAAAGCGCTGAGATTGGAAGCGGACCTACCTGCTACATCCTATCTGGCACTGCGAGTTCTCTCACAGACTCTTGCCAGCAACGATCACTGCAACGCGCTTCCTGGAGGAGGCGCGACTTCGTTTGGACACGTGATCTGGGGCGGACTCAAAGGACGGAGTTTGCCGCCCGTTCCGCTGTGTTCTCAGTCACAAAAGCGCTGAGATTGGAAGCGGACCTACCTGCTACATCCTATCTGGCACTGCGAGTTCTCTCACAGACTCTTGCCAGCAACGATCACTGCAACGCGCTTCCTGGAGGAGGCGCGGCTTCGTTTGGACACGTGATCTGATCACGTGATCTGGGGCGGACTCAAAGGACGGAGTTTACCACCCTCGCGGCGTTAAGCCCGGCAGGAGACAAGCCCATCGGCTGTTGTGCGGCTGTTTGGCGGTCTGAGGCGCACCCAACAGGTAATTAACTAGCGCGTTTTGCGCGCACCTACACCATCAAGCAATAATTATAACAACCGTAATGAGACTGCGCAGCTCGCCTCTTGAAGAAGACATGGATGTACAAGAGGGGTCTTACTTAGAGGCAGGGTGAGAGCCAGGGAGGGGGGCATCTATTGTCTCAGACGTTGATCCAGTAGCCACACAGGAGACTCAAACCCATTTTGACGCACAACAAACTCCAGCGGGAAGATTCCCCAATCTTAACATTCAAAAAATGTGGAAAAGAGGGTTAGAGTACACTCTGACAACTGAAAAAATCCAGACAAGAATTAACGATCACTTCCCCAGGAAAAGGAACAAGAGCACCAATGACCTAGAGGGCATTATTGACACTACCTGGCATTTACCAACACATAAACCCAATACCCTGGCCACAAATACATCAACAGAGGGGTCAGAAGCAAATACCACCCCAACAAACAAAACTCAAGGAACCAGGGCAATCTTACTGAGAAACCGCAGCCAACAAGAAGAGCCATTGGCCATCTCACCAGAAGGTCCTCCATTGGCATCAGAAAACACATTGGCAGCCCTGAGCTATGTTCTAAATTCTCTGGTCTCAGTGTTCGAATTACTAAGAACAGAGGTGCAAACACAAGCAGGACATCTCTTGGAAATGTCGCAGGAAATTGCGAAAAATGAATCATCTATGGTTGCTGTAAACAATATCATGAATAGCATTCTGATTCCAATTCTAAAGGAATCACAAATAGAGGGCATCAAACAGGGGCTAGACATCGCCCAAATTCAAAGCCTACTGAAGGAGGGGGCAAAAAGTAATTCAACCACTCACGAACTCATAAAGACAATCCCATCGGAAATTCAAAAACTGCAAACACAGAACAAGACTCTAAACGAAGAAGGGCCAAAAGATCTCTTCGATGATACACCACTCTCAGACTCAATCTTGGAAGAATTTCGAAGGCTGGCAAATGTAGATATTGACCATATAGAAGTCATCAACAACAGCCCTCATAAAACCCAAGAGGAGGAAGAAAAGAAAACCGACAGTTTAAATCAGAATATCGAGGCTCCACAGATACTGAGAAGGAGAAAATGTCACAAAAGGGGCAAACAAAGAGAGGCTACCTCTTCTCAACCTTCAGGTGGAACAATGAAGAAACCCAAAAACCAGAAAAATAAGGCAAAAAAGAAAGCAGGGATAAACACATCCCTGAAAAATCTTACTACTCCCACAGCTGAAAAGACAGCTGATTCCATCGTTATTGCATCTCCAGTTACTAACCTTTCACAAACATCAAAAGCACATGATGCCCTCGTAAGCAAGTGTGTTCCTGAGACAACCCAGGGCAAAAAGACATGCTCAACGGGCAGAGAGAGTCCTAGTAAAATCATGGTTCAAACATCAAACTTTGGTATGCAAACGGATTTTATATTTCCATTACCTGCAGCTTCCGACAATCAAAAAAGCACACCGGTCTCTACAAACATCAAGATTGCTCCAATATTTCTAAAACAAAATTTACATAAAGAACCAAGAAAGGAACTTAGCGGGGAGCCCAAGCAAGCATTTATAAAAATGGCCCCTATTTTTTTGAAACCGTCAGGTAAAAAAGCTCCTGCATTACAAGAAAAAAATACACCTCCCGTGTCAGCCATCAAAGATGTGACATCACCAAGCTTCTCATTCAATGAAGTTGTCTGCTGGAACGGGTCCAGGAAATTTAAAAACCTGTAAAGGTATCCTCAATATGGAGAAAGAGAGAAAAACGAACAAAAACAACAAACCCCTATGGTAGGAAAAGAGGAAGTAGCGGCATCAAACTTTACAATCCCAAGATTGTGGCTTAGACTAGAGAATCAGAGTACAAAGACATCACTATGCAGATCTGTCCTATTGTCAGAAATTCAAAAGAATTACAATCTCTTTCTTTTTGATTCAGAGGACATTGAATATTTAGCCTTCCCATTCAGGGAGGACAAATTCTTCGCGGAGATAGCTCTCACCTCAAGAAAGGCACAACAGGCGCTTATCAATAATAAAGACGATCTGGCTAAAGAAGGGCTCTGGGTTTATGAATCAGAGGAAGAAGGAATATCTGGAAATTACCGGTGGTATAATCAGACCGTAGAGGAACCTGCACCCACTGCTGTGGGTACTGCCGGAACTACCAGAGGGCTCCAAAGCAACGTAACAAGTGGTCTCAGATTAAAAGACGATCTGATAACTAAACTCCCAGAAATCATCTCGCAAATCCTCCAGAAACTGGGCGAGGAACAGAACAGTCTTTAGTCAGAGAGGCCTTAGATTAGTCTCCTGGAACACCAGAGGCCCAAGCTTTTTGAAGAAAAAGCAACTCAAAAACGACCTCTTAGAGCGCAATGACATCTTATTATTCCAGGAGACATGGTTAGCTAACTCTATCGAGATAGAGGGCTTCACAGTGCAAAACCTCATGGCCTCTCAAAAAGCCAAAGGAAGACCAGCAGGAGGAATGTTAATAGCAACCAAAAATTCTGCCATTAAAAATGTGGTCACGCTATGTAATAACCCAGTGGGCATTCAGGCCTGTAAAGCAGAGATAAGACAGAATGACTGCCAGGCCAATCTCATTTTGGTAAACATCTATTGGAACCCAGCCATTTCCAAACTCCGAGACTTCATAGAAACTCTAAATGAACTCTTCTCTAGGGTCAAGATGAATCACATAGGAGCACAGATTGCTGTAGCAGGGGACCTGAACACAGATCTCATTAGTGTAGGAAATAGGAAAAACAGCTTACCTAAACACAGTACCACACAGAAAGGTAAACAATGGTGGGACTTCTTCCAATCATGGGATCTCGACATGATATCTAAAGACGATAGCAGTACGGACAACCCCGGACCAACATGGCGGCAGGGAAGGTTGCAATCAATTATAGACTACATCTTCGCCTCATCATCACTTACCCTGCACCAACATCATCTCACCTTAGATTGGGAAGGGGGAAGTGATCACGCGAGGATGGAACTCTACTTTCCTGAAATTCAGTGTTCTGCAAACCCACGCATCAGACAGGACCTGGAGGGCTCTAAAGGGAAATTGAAAGTACTCAAGTACAAACATGGGGGGGGGAATTTGAATGATCAGCTAGCAATAATTCATCCCTCAATAGTGGCCGAAAAGTGTCATCCAGAAAAATTCGCAAAGTTTATATGGTCCACTTGCCGACCAAGTGAAGTACAAATAGTGGGGAAACAGACACATCTCCATCACTTCGACGAGGAAACTTTCAAAAGAAAAAGAAGTCTGCGACAAACACTGCGAAGTATAAGACAGACCAGAGCAGAAGATCCTTTAGGCTGTATTCAAAAACTTAAAAAAACCAAACAAATTTATAGAAACTGGTCTAAGAATCACAAACATTTAAAAATTCAAGAGGATGGGGAGAAAATGCTTTCGCTTCTTAGTACAAATAATTGCAGAAACTTTTGGGCAGCTCTAAATCAACTTGAAACTGGCCAAAACAGTTCTCTTTGCAACTTAGTGTCGGAACACAAGTGGGTAGAACATCTGGCCAAGAACTTCGAAGCAACAGGCTCAAGAGACATTAACATCAGCAACATCACCTGGTCTCTGGATTTTACCGAAGAGGACATTGAAGAACTTATAACATCATCCTCTACCTCGAAAGCCGCAGGTCCGAACGGCCTCACATATCAGGTGTTAAAAAATCAGCCAAAACTCTGGTCAAAACTGCTATTCCATCTCTTTCAAGGAATATTGAGGGAAAAAACTTTTCCACCATCGTGGAAGAATGCAGTGATGATTCCATTCTTCAAAGCGGGTGATAGGCTAAGTCCAACATGCTATCGACCCATAGCCCTCTTGGATATAGACAGTAAAATATTCATGAGAATATTAATGAGGGAACTTTCTCTTTGGGTGGACTCAAATGAGATTCTCCCCCCGCACCAAACAGGTTTCAGGAAGGGTCTTTCTACCAGCCTTAATGGCCTTACACTGAACCTGTTGAGCGAAAGCTCGAATGAGAAAGAAGGGTCGCCGCTGTATGGGGCATGGGTAGATCTGTCCAAGGCATTTGACCTGGTGGACAGATCACTCCTCTGGCAGAAACTGAACAAACGGGGAATTCCAGCCCCCCTGCTGGCTATGCTCGTCGAACTACATAAAAATACTACGATCAGAGTGAGGCTGGATGACGCCGGCAACCTTTCAGAAGCAATCCAGGTCCTTAAAGGGGTACGACAAGGATGCTTGGGTGCACCACTGCTTTTCAACCTTTTTCTATCAGACATTGGAGACTTTCTGGCCTCGGCGTCGCTTATCTGTCCCAGGATTAACAGCAGAAGACTTCACTGGCTGGCCTATGCGGATGATCTTGTTCTTTTGGATGGATCAGCATTAGGACTGCAACATCTTTTATCCAAACTCAATGAATATGCCAAGTTAAATGGCCTAATAATCAACCCACTAAAATCAAAGGTCCTGATTTTCAAACATCCAAGAAAAAAGGTAACATCAAGGATCTGGGTGTTGGACAACGAGGAAATTCCCCGAGTAGATGAGCTCATATACCTGGGATACGAAGTCTTAGCCCATCCAACTGTAAATAAGGTGAACTCATCAATTCTCAACAAGACCTCGAAAATCATTGCGCAAATGAAAAACTTAAACGGAAAATTTTGTAAATTTTCATTGTTACCACTCAAGAAATTCTATGTAGGGAAAGTAGTTCCTGTCCTCCTCTATGGATTGGAGGCAAAACCTTTGCTGTGGAACTATGATTGGAACAAAATTGAGGGCCTCATTTGGAAATCATCCATGTGGCTACCAATGTGCACATCGTCAGTCAGTCTGAGGTTCGAACTAGGCTTGACCTCATTGAGCTGCTATGCAGAGTGGAAACTTCTCTCACTCTACCGTAATATAATCACAGCCAGTAAGGCCACTCTCTTTTTCGACATAAACCAACATCTAAAGAAAGCAAAATCAAACCAGCTATCGAGCCAAGAAGAGAAGATTGGACAGATTCTGCATAAGCTTGATTTAACAACAGAAATCCTTCTACAAAACTCCTTGAAAGTAAAAAAAAATCTAAAAATGGCTGACTGGATCGACACAATCACAAGAGTTAGAAACCTAAAATCACCAAACTCTTTCCTGATAGCAGACAGAAAACTTGGAACCATGCCACGTTACCTGGAAAAATTCCCAGATCGTGAGACAAGAAACAGCTTTCTCAGACTACGTCTGAACTTAGCCTACACAGGAGAAATATTGGCTCAAAGAAACCAGGGAGAGAAGGCAATAAAATTCTGCGAAATCTGTAAAACTTCGAACCTCCAAACCTTGAAACATCTACTGTTGGAGTGCGAAGGCACATGGGCCATAAGAGTGTCTTTACTGAGGAGATTTGTCAGCAGAGAAGAGAGTCTAATTCAAGATGCATTCTGGAACAGACTGATCTCCGGCCAGGAAATTATGCTCACTGCAGCGATAGTAAAAGTATCAGAGGAACTTACTATTCTAACAAAGTATCAAAAGATGACACAGCCTACTGAGCTTCCTGGTCGACATTCTCTGGCCTCTCAGTATTCTAGTTATTCCGTGGTTTCCGAGAACCGTTTGTAATTTTATCTAAGGAAATGCACTATTCTTTTGTAAAGGTTTTCTTTTAAAACCAAAAACAAATAAATAAATTTAAAAAAAAAAAACATTTGTACATTGTGCGGCTTTAAACCTACTTTGTTACAGAAAGTGTACTGTAAAATTAGACTTTTTACCCATTATTGAAAGAAAATTCTCGAAGGGGTGGATTGATCCTTCACCCCACAACTCCCATTTGGGTTTCCATTTTGCACTCGGTCACTCGTTAGCATTTGGCCTGGGTGAGAACTAACCCCCTTCCCTATAAAGGCTCCCCTTAGGGTGTGCCCAGCTAAATTAGCTTCAGGTCCCACTTGTTAGACAATCCTGGATGAGCTTCTGCTACCTTTCAGATCAATCTTGTCCAATTCCATATGCTGCCTTCATCACTTGTTCATCACTGTAATTCCACTGACCTTTCATCAAAGTTTACTAAAACAGGCTTCATAACTTTATCCTTTTCACAGATGTTATGCCTCATTTCTATTGCATATGAAGTATATATAATTTACAACTTGAAAATATGACATTATCCAAAACCCTTCTGAGATCACAGTTTCATACATCTGCAGCAAACAGTAGCAACACTTGGAAAAATAAAGCATTAATAAGCAATCTTCTCTGGTAAAATGCTTTTTCTAGACCTGCAACTACTCTTTCTGTTGACAAAAAGTTAGGTGGGAGTTACTCGTGTTGTAAAACATAACATACTCTTCTTTATAATTATTTGTAACTGAAAAAAACAGTCTGCCAGCCCGAAATAATAAAAGCAAGCACTGACCAAGCCTACCACAGTTTTGGCTTTTATGTATGCATGGAATAGACATTTTCCAGGCCTTGCATACCGGTACTACATGGACGTAAGATGGAAACACCTGACAAATGGTGTTAGTAGTTGGTCATATTATGGCAGTGCCTGGTAAATATCTGATGCCTCTATAAGAGCCAAAACGGGTGGCTTTGCCCTTTCTTGTATTTAATAGGAATACATTGCAAGGAACAGATGCAAGAACAATTTTATTTTTTAAATATAAATAATGAATCTTCATATTCAAGGCAGGATTTTGTGAATTTCAACTGATTTTGTGATTTTTATGTCATTTTTAGATTTCTATTCCTTCGCTCATTTCCTTGTTTCTTGAAATAATTATTTGTGTAATGATAAAACGTTTTGAAAAAGTTGAGTTTTTCTCAGCTGAATTCAAATAAAAAAATGTAAAAAAAGATGCAAGAACAATCATGTTGCTTGTAAATCAAGTACCTGAAGGCACACTAGGTTGACATGTTTATTACACCAGTAGCTAGTTTACAGCTGCAATCGACTAATCCTTCCAGAAAATTGCTTACACATGCCAATGACTTCCCCTTAAAATCACAGAGCTAACTCAGAGATCCTGGGAGTGGAGGGCGTTTGGGCTGTGAATGGCCATAGGGGCTAGCATGGCCACGGACAGTCAATGGGTGGGTGAAATAACCAAACACCCACATGATGTGCGTTCATCCTCACATCCCGTCTCTCTCCTAACTTGCCATGATCCAGCGTTCATGGCACCTCCCTGGGTATTGCAAGTGGCAACCCTAGCAGTTGCCATGGTGTATGGTTGACCGATCATGAGGTATAACGCACAGATTCCAGCAGCCTGTATAATGGTGATGCCTTCTCGTGGCCGACACGCAGCACATCCAATGCATGGGAATCCTGTGCTCTAAGCAACAAGGAATTAAAACACTGGTGTCTTGGCATACATGTGGACTTCGAACTACGAGTATCCCTCGGTGAGCCGCATTTGTGCGTGCTTGATTTCTTTTCTGGTAGTTGTGACCATGGCTCTTGTTTTCTGGACCTGCCCTAAAATTCTATTTTAATGGACAATTCCAACTCTGCTACTCAGTCCAGGCCTATTGGACACCCCTGGCTGTGAACTCAGGCTTGTGTTCCATTTGATTTGGTAGTTTCGTGGACCTTGTTCTGGATAGGTGCTTTGGATTTGTTGTCCAGTATCTACTTCTGACTCTGCCTTGTGTGCTGGACAATCCCTCCGATAGGTGATTAGGACTTTATGGACTGCATCTGCTGCTGACCTCTGTTTTTATGAAGTTCCTTTTGGATACATCTGTTTGGACTGGCAACTTGATTTCATTTCTTCTCTTTTAGCTCTCTGTCCTCGTTCTGCCTGTGTCAAGTCCATGCAAACATGCTTTCTTTTTAGATCTTCTGATCCCACTTGACACCTGGTTCTCAGACTGTACCAAGCGAGTGACCTGACCTTTGGAGTCCGGCTTCTTGGTTTAGTGTATGCCCACGCAGGGCCCTGTTAATCATCATCCTCTCTAAGGTAGGACCAGTGAAGCACAGGCAGGGTGCTGGGGGGAAAGGGGGACGGGTCGGTCTGAAGGTGTGTTTACCCACAACTAATTATTTTCCCTTCCTTTTGTGTCTGGGAGAGAGCCATGCAATACACCTCTACCTTTCCAATCGACTTTGACTCCTCACCTTAAACGTGTAGTTCTTCTGTTTGCAAGGGTGTTGTCTGTGGGAAATCCTACAACCCTCCAGTGTGCTGTTAGTCTTTTCCCTGACCATCTGTGACATATTTTCACTTCCCATGTCAATTAGCTTTTAGCACCACCTAATCTGGTGTAGCCACAATTAAAATGGTGCTTGCAAAATAGTGACTCCATTCTACTATCACTCTTGCATCTTTCTTTTATAACCAAAATACAAATCCTGCATAATGTTTCCTGGTGTGAGAAACCAAAAGGTGTGTCACCTATTAGTCCCCGGAGATCTCTCTCTCAGGTGGCCAGGGTATGGCCATCACCTTTGGATCCAGACCCTAGGGGTGGACCAGTGCAGGAGGATCACCTGGGTGAGGGGTCTTTGAGGAGTGGGGGCGAGGCGACCAATGGTGAAACGCAGTATTCCACCCTTTCCTGTACCCATGACCCATCCTATTTTATAGGATTCTCCAATGTCCCATGCCCCCCCCTTTCTACACAAACACCGGGCCGAGGAAGAGGGTGACTGAGAGTAAAGAGGCTAACACTTACATATCTCATTGGACACGACCCGCTAATCGGGTCAGGCAAAGTCAGGCACTTGACTTTAATCATGTACGTCTGATGCCTATTAGCTCTCCCCACAAAGATAAAAGGCGGAACATAGAGACACACTCTGAGCAAGGTGGAACACAAGATGGAGCAGAACTTCCGGGGCGAAGGCGAACCTACTGGAACAGATTGACAGAGGCAGGAGAGTAGAAACCCAGATGATCCCTGCAGGAGGTTGTTGCCTCCCAAAAGCCGTGAAAGACCCATGGAGTAGTCCAACTACCAGACAAGAAGTCTGCATTGTGTTTCATGGGCGCCAGCGCCCCTCCTGGGTGAACGACAGAGTTGGGGAGGCGAGGCCAAGCCTGTGGTATTAACCTTGACTAGTGAATTAAAACTGCAAAGACAAGAAAGGAATGCACACAGCCGGTGAGTTGGCGAGCGACATGAAAGACCAGTGTGTTAAGGAAAGGCTGCACACGTGTTGATGAGACACGAAGGAAATAAGACCTGTGGTGAACTTTAAATTACTGATAACTGTGAAACCAGTGATATAGAGTAGCGGAGTGTTCCGGCGAAAGGAAGTAGCCCACTCGAATGTCTCAACGAAAGGTGAAATGTTTTTGTTTAAAGCGACAAAGTGAATGAACTTTAAAATGTGTTATGATCAAGATTAACACCAGAGAAAAGGGGAGGTGAAAAGGCGATTGTTGAACTTTTGTGCTTCTAATACTGAACTACACAGACCAAGAGACACTGGGGCAAATTACACAAGAGTGTAAGCTGAAGGGAAAGTCGAAGTGGTCCTGCAAAGGTCTGTAGTAAAAGCCTTGCACATTCCAAAGTCTTCGACATCAGGAAAAGGTCAGAGCCCGACTGAGGGAGACCGGAAGTCCGATACGTTCGGAGAAGGGAACCCCTAAAGAATGTGAATTAAGCTTGGGGAAGGGAACCCCTCCAAGTGCTGTGATTAAGAGGTACGAGCCGACCTGCGTGAACGTTTTGGTTTGAGAAGTCCGAGCCCGATCGAGGGAGACCTGTTTGAACTGTGAAAGAACTTTTGAAAGCTGGAATTAGAGACTTTAACGTGGGAGGCCAGGCGGGCCTCGACCCACGTTTTGAACTGCCTTTGTTTTGAGAACCTAAGCCAGCCAGAGTGTGTCATCGCGTTTACGGCGACTTCCTTACTCCGTCTTGTCCAACGTGGGAAGGAGAGCTGACTCGGCCACACTGATTCAATGTTATAACACTGATTTTCCTTTGCATACATATTCCCCTTTACACACTTTTTTGAATAAGAGATAGGGCAAGCATTAGGTTGTTTTCGTATAGGCCATCTTTGATTTGACAGATACTGACTAGGACTGCGTTTGCTTTATTATTTCATTGTAGAAACTACTCCCATCATAGCTATAGGGCAAAGCAGGAGTTTTTCCAAACCTTGAAAATTGAATAAAGGTTTTGAAATTGTGTCTCTTGCGTCGGTGTCATTCTTGTGATGCCATGCCCATCTTACACTGGGCACATATTTTCCTGTGTGAAGCATGAAACAATTGATTTATTCTTGGAGCACAACATATTTGTCATCAAACACAGTTTCCAGGTCTGTCTTTTATAGAAGGTTTACCTTCTTATTGTCTGTGTCCTCCTGTGCTGAACTTTCATTGTTCAGAATATAGGCACAGAAATGTATTATCTCCTTGCTACCCTAGCAGCTGTCTGTTATATTACATGGACTCTTCAATAAACTGAAACAGTCCATGGAAGATCTAGGCATATGTCAGCAAAGTAGCTCGCCATGACATAGTGCTATTCCTGACTCATGGGGTAAAAGGTGGGGGCGGCGGGGAACATATCACAACACCTGTTACATGATGCTGCACCAAGGGGAGGTGCAGAAAGGACCCCATGCCCTAGTCCACCATAATCTAGTGTTTTGATAGGGGCTTGGACTATTGATTAAAAATATGTCCATGTCACTTCACTTTAAGGGAGCCTCCAAGAGTCTATGAAACCTCTTAGCCATGAGCACCGTTTAAGTGCAGCTATTCCCTAAACCATTGTTCATTAAAGTAGCCCTAGGATCTCTAATTCCTGCCAAGTGTGCTTACACGCCATCACAACTGCTGGCCAAGTGGCCGACAGGTGAAAAGAGTTTAAAATCTGCCTGTAAAAATGAAACTGTAATCGAATTACCAGAGCTGGGGAAGTATGCTGTCCACAGTGGGAGGACTGCTCCACACAAACTCATCCTGCAAGGCGAGCTGCGCATGGCAGACCCTTCAATCCGCTGTCGTACATGAGTGAGCAATGCACTGCTTAACTGGGAGACAGGAAGCCCAATAGCAAAAGGCCCTACAGCATAGGATTTTAAAAAAATGGTAATCAGCCTTAGTAAGAGCATGTAAAGCGGCTCTGTGCCATTAGAAATAGAGTTGGAAAGAGAGCATGAAAATAGCAAAGAATCTCAGGTGAACCAATCCACTCACATGATCAATAAAAGTATATACCTTAATTTGGTTCATCCAGAGCGGTCTCTGGGGTTGGGGCCAGACCACTATACAAGCCGCTGACATTTGGATCTTAGTATGGGTGGTTGGAGGCAGAGGACAAACTTTGCAGAGAGTTTTAGGTGAGAGCAGAAGGAGACTGATGTGGATAAGGAGTAAGGAGGTTGGAAAGTGGTGGCCAGAGAGGGAGATTGGATGGAAGGGAAGAGGTGTGAGGAAGTGGTGAGGAACATTTGAAAGAGTAAGAGTTAAAGAGGGAGAGAAAGGAGGAAGAAGTATAGAGAAGGATGAAGGCGACATCAGGGGAAGAGGAGTATATTTTGGTGACGTTTGGAGGCGACATTAAGAGAAAGAAGGTTGGTATTCAGGAGTTAGTACATCAAGAGAGAGGTTGAGGTGACCACTAGGGGGCGCGGACGACAATGTCCATCTGATCCGAGGCTCCCGACCCGGCAGGGAAAACGGAGATGAGAAGGAGTGTTTTTCTATCTCCAATTGGCATAAAAACACCTCAAATGGATGTGTGAACATTGACATCTTACGATATCTCCCCCAGTACCGGATAGCAGGGAGAACCGGAGGACAATTGGCCAAGGGCGACAAGCCTAGCCCCTCCCACACCATGCACGAAGGGGGCAGGCCAGTGGAGTAAGAGTGCCAAACTACTGACCGGAAAATCAGGCATGCAAAAGGCGCGGCTCCAGCCTGGAGCGGCGACTAATCAACAGACCTGAGACCAAATCAGCCCAAGGCACTGGGGAAAGGGGGCCTCGGGAGGAGCAAATGACAGGAGCAGAGGCAGGGGAGGCAGTGCCCGTCTCCCGCCGCCCCCGCGCCAGGCCACCCTTGTCCATAGAGAGCCCCCGAAAACGGTTCCGGAGGGCTGAGAGGTTGCAGGGGCCCAGCAACGGTCACACTGCTCTCCACGGATCCCGCAAGCAAGAGGGGGTAATAGCGCCAGCTGTAAATTTTACGCGCACGTCCCCCCCCCTTGCAAAATAAAGAGGTGGAAAGGAGAAAGTGTGCTGCTAACACCCCCAACAAATCCCGAAATGAGCAGTAGGAAGCCTGGAATCTGTAGGAGAAGCTCTGGGGAACCCCCCCACAACCCGGTCACCACCCCCACCAAAGTCAGGCAGAATAGAGCAAAGCCAGCCGCAGGAAGAAGCTTGGACAGACTACAGGAGGGGGAGACATTGGAGTGTTCAGCCACAAAAATGAGCGGGGCAGCAACAAAGGATGATATTGCAGGAATTATGGCTGGAATCCACATATTGCGGTAGGACATACAAGTCTCGATCTCAGAGATCAGGGGAAAAGTGGAATCCATTGAGAGTAAAGTCGAGAACCTGGAGCATAAGTCAACACAGACTTAATGGAAATGAAGCTGAATGAACGTATGACAGAAATGAAAGAAGAAGAGCTCATCCTCAAAATGGATGACATGGAGAACAGGGAAAGGAGGTCCAACCTGAGAATAGTCTGCCTACCAGAGACAGACGGAGAGACACCGGCCATGGTGGAGAAGAAAATTCAGGAAATAATAAACCAGCTATTTATAACAGAAGGGGGCAAGACCGTGCGCATTGAAAGGGCCCACAGAGGGGGCCGGGCATTTGCAAAGGGTCCAAGATCGATCGTAGTAACATTTTTAAGTTGCAAGGAGAAAACGTAAATCCCCATCAGGGCGAAAAAATCGCAAGACATCATGTTCCAAGTTGCTAAATTGGAGATATTCCAGGACTTTCCAAATTTTACGCTAAACAGGAGGAGAGCATGCAGACCCCTCACCGCATGGCTAACAGAAAAATCTGTGAGATACCGATGGGGCTATCCCTTCGACCTCACCTTCAAATGGAAAGGGGAGGAATATCGAGTGATCACCCCTGAGGAGGCAAAGCAGGTACTTCAGCACCTAACAGACCAGACCGATAGAAGCCCAATGGGGCCCAGTTAAGACCAGGCCTCGAAAGCGCAAGGGACCGACAGGCCACATCAATGGCGTAAAAGATCCAAAGCTGGTAGGAAGTACGCCAAATTGAGCCCAAAGTCGCCTGCAAAACCTCCATGATGGTGCGTAAAGACGGAAAGGGAATCGTGTAAAGTAGTTCACCCGTTTGGGTTGAGTCCTGAACCTAGTGGCCCTCAACTTTTGGAGGGTGTCCCAACTCAGTGAACCTAGGTCAGGTACAATGACCGCGGTTCAATTAATGGGTAATTTTTTGCCCACAGTTCACTTTTTGGGGTTAGGTTGGTTATTTGTTCAAGGGGGAAGGGGGAGGATGGGAGACGCACAACGGGACAGTCGAAGGGAGGAGTCTTGAGGCACAAAACAAAACGTTGAGCACAAGGAATGCTGGGGAGGGAAACTACGAACACGGTGGGACCCAACCTGAAAGTGGCACCACCTACCAAGCATAGGCCAGAGGTAGGGATCCTGAAAATAGGCACCCTCAACATCAAAGGGCTTAACTCTCCCACCAAACGATCCCTAGTAGTGCGAGAATTCGATAGAGCGGACCTAGACCTGCTCTTTGTTCAAGAAACTAGGCTAAGGGAGGGAGAAGAAAAATCATTGAGAGGGAGAGGAGTGGGCCAAGTATACTGGGCCTTGGCAGGCCACAAGAGAGGGGGGGTATGATCCTCCACAAGAGATTGAAGTTAGAAAACCTGGTCGTGCAGTCTCTGATGGAAGGGAGACTCATGTTGGTGAGGGGGGAAATGGGAAAGGACCGCCGTTATGTTAGCGGGAGTTTACGTTCCCAATCAAGGCCATGGGAAATTCAATAGGGAAGCCCTCTCGACAATAGTGGGAGCCGCCAGGGGCTGTATAATAATAGGGGGAGACTTTGATACATGGGCGATGCCCCAAATGGATAGACAAACCACACAAGTGATTACTAGGCCCCCCCCCTAGGGAGGAAGCTGGTGAATTCCAGAACAGCCTAGTGTATGCATGTCTGGAGGACGATAAATCCAGCTGAAAAAGGGTTCACATTTCATTCAGTGGTCCACGGGACGTTCACCGGAATCGACTACTTGCTAGTTGCCAGAGGTACTGCATCCGCAATCAAAAGCAGCGAGATTCGCCCCATGGGGTGGTCAGACCATGACACGGTCCAAGCAACATTAGAAATGGAGGGGCTTGGCCGACGTGAAACCAAATGACAGTGCAACAAATTCCTTTGAAAGGATAAGCTCTACTGTCAGGACTTAGACAAAGCGATTCAGGAATATTTTCAGATTAATGGGGATGGAAAAGTAGGGATCACAACAGTTTGGGAAGTGGGAAAAGCAGTCTGGAGGGGACACCTGATGAAACAAGGGGCCCTGCGAAAAAGAGAAAGGAAATTGCAGGAGGAGAAGATTAGGAAAGCGATCTCCAGCCTGCAGGAAAAGCTACACGCTCTGGGCTCATATACAGGGGAACATCTAGAAATGCATACACAGAAAAGGGAGGAATTGAAAGCATTGGGCAAAGGTGACATCCTGAGAAAGCTGATGCTCCTAAAGTAGAAGGTCTAGGAAAAAGGGGATAAGGCAAATAAGATGCTAGTGAACAGACTAAGAGCCCAGAGAACGGAGAGGTGGGTGGATAGGATCAAAACAGAGGAGGGTGGTCATGTGCACTCTCCAGAAGGAATAGCCGATCAGTTTGCTGACTACTTTGCTAAACTATATACATCAGAGGGAGACAGGGCTCGAGCTGAGATGGGGGGGAATACATACGTAAAGCTGGTCTAACACACCTCACAAGTACGGAGCATGCCCTCCTAGAATCCCCAGGCGAGGATGGGTACACGACAGGCTTCTACAAACGCTTTATAAAGACCCTGTCTCCGCACCTTGCCAAATTGTTCAACCATATACGCGACTCTGGCCAGGCCCCACCCTCCTTCTCAGTTGCGCACATAGTAGTGCTCCCAAAAGCGGAAAGAGATCCTACTCTATGCAAATCGTACCGACCAATTTCACTTCTAAATACCGACGCCAAGGTTTATGCGAGAGTCCTGGCCACACGAATGGAGGACCTGATGCCGCGCCTGATCCCGCCGGACCAAGTGGGCTTCATTAAAGGGAGACACGGGTCAGATGCCATGAGAAAAACCCTAGACGACATTGATCACTCCAAAAGAATAACGGGGGATCGTGTGCTCGTGAGTGTTGATTTGGATAAGGCCTTCGACCGGGTGGAGTGGGCTTTCCTTTGGGCTACCCTCGAAAACATGTGGTTTGGAAAGCGGTTCCTAACAGGGATACAGGCAATGTACAACAATCCCAAAGGTAGAGTGGCTGTGAACAACAAACTCTCAAGAGAATTCAGCCTGACCAGAGGAATCGGGCAGGGTTGCCCCCTGTCCCCGCTCCTGTATGCCCTGTCAATCGAACCACTAGCCAACATGATAAGGAACGATCCATCCATCAAGAGAGTTACGATCGGTGACACAGAAGATAAATTAGCTATGTTGGCTGACGACCCAATGCTTTTCTTGTCAGATCCCAGCACATCAATACCCCGTCTGATACGATTAATGAAGGAATTTGGTAAATGGGCAGGTCTTGGGGTAAAAGAAGAGAAATCGTCCCTCTTTACATATAAGGCGCTGATGGACCCCAGAGACGTAGACACGCTGACAGGAGGTATACCCACAACGCAGCAAAACCTGACATACTGGGGATCAAAATCACCAAGGACCTTGAGGACCTTTACGAGGCAAACTTGCCCCCGATGCAGGAACTAAGGAAGGAATTAGAAAAGTGGGGCAAGCTCACGGTATCCTGGATAGGCCACCTGAATGCCATAAAGATGGTGATCTTGCCCAAAATCCTATATTATTATCACATGTTGCCAATCACCGTTCCCACATCACACTTTTCCGAACTGCGAGGCATGTTTACAAAATTCCTTTGGCAGGGGAAGAAGCAACACATCTCCCTATGACATGCTAATGCAGCCAAAGGAAAAAAGAGGGGGTAGGGTTACCAGACCCCTGTACTTATTACCGTGCTGCTCAATACCGTGCTCTCACTCCACATCTGAGAGGGGACAAGCAGAAACAATGGGTGGCCATTGAAAACTACAGACTCAGGCCAGTAACACTTGGGGAATGGTTATGGGCTCTGGAAAAAGCATTCGCTAAGAGCATACTGAACCACGTTGCAATGGCCCCCCTCCTGAGAACAAGAGGGAAATGAAGGGTCTTACAACGTGGCCTTCCCCGCTAAGTTGCATCTGGGCCCCACCAGTTATAGACAAAATTCAAGACCCGATCCAATATCATAGATGGTACGAGGGGGGCCTAGAAAGAGTGGGGCAAATTGTAAAGAGGGAAGGTTGCATAATAATCCAGGAACTGGAGGCAGGACTACAACAGGGTCCCTCTGGGAGTGTTCATGTTTATTCAACTGAAAGGGGTGCTCATGGGACCAGCATAGAAAGATGAACTTCAAAGAGACCTCACTGCCTTTGAACAGATACTCAACGAGACCCAATTGAGTAAAGGCCTCACCTCTCGCCTCTATCGTTCATTGCTAGCAGAGCGACAAAATAGCCTCGAGAGCCTCAAAAAGAGATGGGATAAAGACCATGGCCCATTAATGCCAGACCAGCTCTGGACCAAAATGTGCACATCAGCGCAAAAAACATCGATCTCGGCGCAGTATAAACTACACGGCATCAAGCTGCTGCATAGGTGGCAATACGATCCGCTAAGGCTCTCCAAAATGTTCGAGCAGACCAGCCCTCAATGCAGGAGGGAATGTGGGGACACCGCAGATTACTGGCATATGTGGTGGTCTTGCCTGTTAGGCAGAATCATGTGCAGTGCCCTTAGGGACCACTACACACAATTAAGTCTACAGGTGGCAATACAAGTTTTACCTTTGGTACAAGCCTGTACTACTATGTCCGAGTGGTAGCAGTGGCGGAGCAGCCAGGCTTATCTCAAGAGCATATGAGCAGTAGCAGAGATTACACAAAGGGACCACAATTACTGTGACTCAAGCAAACACTGACTCAAGGTTTCAGGTAGAAAAACATAAGTACATTTATTTTTAAACCATTTGTTATAAACGCAACACTTCTATTAAACTTGAACACAAACCACATGTCAAATATACTACAACTAACCAATTCACTTTGTACAGTACGTCTCAAGGTAAGTACCCTGTGTTTGAATGAACCGGTGTTATGAACACGTTACCGTGAATACGATTGCGATCACTTTTTGACAGTTCGGTCTACTAAATAAACGCGTATCCGTGACCTGAAATGCTACCGGGGCAAAAACACACTTAGCACCTGAGATACCCAGAGGGAGTTGGAGGCAAAAATCACAGGCAATATTTTGGTTAGGCAGACAGAATCGAGAAACACTCGGAGACGAGAGTTCAAAAGTCAAAGGGTCGGAGCCAGGGTCAAGTGACACCGGGGGCCTGTTGCCGAAGATCACACAGACAGATAGTTCACGATTCAACGTAGCCAAGACTACTTCGCTATTGTCAATGTTCGGAAGCAAAAGTTATAAGAAGGAGGGAAGACAAGGGCAAGCCTTGGAAATGAAGAATAGGGGTTCACCCAGTTTCCTCAAGCAGAACACAGTACCTTATTCCAATGGTGCAGCTGGTTCCCTGGCAGTTGTTCCTGTTGGTTTCCCGCAGACCCACATTCCTGGAGCTTCGTTGTGAAGGAGGACGTCTGAAGGGGGTCTGCACCAAACAGGGATGAAGCCAGCAGCAACGACAACGAATAAAAAGTGCGCTCCTTAAAAACAGGAGAGACTCTTCAAATGGCTATCCGGACCACTACACTGTGTGCAGCGATTTCGACCAAGGAAGAGGATCCACTGGCTGTGGAAGATGAGCTGGTTATCTCCACCAGGCTCAAGGGAAGAAGACTCCGGACTGAATCTTCTCTTAGTCGTTGAAGGGTAGATAGCTCGGGGCTGCAGCAGGGCTTCACCGGGACGGGATAGTTGCAGCAGCCGTCGTTCTCTCCGCTTCTCTTCAGTTCCTTGTAGTTCCAGTGGCGACTCTCTGACTTCTAGCCCAAGAGACCTGCCTTTTATGCGCAAAACCCCCATTCACACAGCCTGGCTGTCAATCACCCAGCAGGGGGGGTTGTCCAGCCCGGACAACCACCTCAGCCAGTCATGACAAAGTGTGACTTGGGTTTCCTAGGATACCCTGTGCAGGGGGTGACTACACCCCTCCCTCACATTCAGCCCACCTAGACACCCAGGCGCCTGGTGGAGGGCTTCTGAGCAGAAGCCCGCCAAAAGACGGTGAACAAAGAAGGCGTACCTAGTTTGCCACGCAAAGTAAAACACAAGAAGGACTTTAACAAAAAGAAATGGTGAATAAACCCAACCGGAGCCAAAAGAAAGACGATTTGGTCCAGCGGGTTTATGTTCGAGGCTAATATTATAGCCAAGAACAATACCACGGTTATCTAATATAATTGCGGTTGGAAAGTTAGGGTAGATACCACTGCCACCAGCCAAGTCTAAATGTTAAAAGAGCGAAACAATGCTCTAGGAGGTACAGATAAAAAGGGATACAAATTAACCCTTTCCAGTACTCCATGGAAGAAGGGGTGTACTGGATCTGTGGTACATTGACTAAGTAATGTTAATGGCAACTTTACCCTTTTCTGGGGGACTGTAGTCAGCTTCAGAAATGGAGTCGGGGAAGTCTCAAAGACAGCCCTGTGCCACGGCACTGAAGGTGCTGGGTGACACACAGAAAGAAGGGGGCTACTGAAGTGGTGTACTTCAGA
Organism: Ambystoma mexicanum; assembly: GCF_040938575.1. Classification (NCBI taxonomy): domain Eukaryota; kingdom Metazoa; phylum Chordata; class Amphibia; order Caudata; family Ambystomatidae; genus Ambystoma; species Ambystoma mexicanum. The sequence continues at coordinate 674,566,763 of NC_090931.1, forward strand.
GTCCACAATCATAAAAACAGAGAAATACACATGGCAAAACAAAGGTAAGAGTGGGGGAAAAGCTCACACTCTTACCAAGTGGAAAAAAATAAACCTCAGAAGTCCAGCAAAGCTGCTGGGGGACTCACTAGGTGAGGGAAATTGGCCATAAATGAGAATTCTCCCTAACACTGCCCAACGACACAGACATTCTGGAGTGAGGTGCTGGCATGGATCAAGAACATAGAGGGAATAGCCAAGGACCTCGACCCAAGGCTAGTGCTTTTTAGACTTGAAGAACACGAAGGGAGGCTGATGAAAGTCCCCCACATGACCCATTTCCTACTGCTTGCAGCCAGGGTCTGTCTCACAATAAGTTGGAAAGCCAAAAGCCTCCCCACAGAACGTACACGGGTCCGGCAAGCCAGAGAACTCTATGAAATGGAGAACATTACATGGGCCATTTATGGATGGTCCCCAAGCAGAGGAATGGAGTGGGCACCTTTCCTGGAGGCCTATAAAGGTACCGAGCTCTCACAAAGCACCCCAAGATCCATAGTGCCCACGAGCTAACAACTGTTACCTGTCCTCAATCGTGTCTCCCTAGGGAGGGGGAAGGGGTGAGGGGGGGAGTTATAGCCAAATCTGTTGTTTAATGCTTAATTAGTCATGAGTGGTTCCAAGCTGACTGTTTTAAATGTGTTTCATGCATATGTGACTTGCCATGTACTCAAAATGACCAATACAATTATTTTTGAAAAAAGAGAGCGGTTGAGACGTGGGCTCATTAGTAGGTTGAAGAATACATTAGAAGTGTGTGCTCAGACTTCCAAGATTGGCGCTGTGACCCCTCCACCGTGAGGAGCGTGCTCCTCCCTGGCGACCACATAAAGGTTAATTAAGCAGTGAGGAATCTCCAACCCAAAGGCGGCACAGACAAGGGGAAGAGTCGGAAAGAAGATCGGTCCCCACAAAGACTCCAATCGGAGCGTCCTAAAGCAGAACGCAGCAGTGGGAGTGGGACAAAGACCGCGACCTTCAGGGCCTGCACGGGGGCCAGCGGCCCGATACCGAGCCCGGTGAGACCGGTGGGGAGATCCAACTTCCCACAACTACCGCAGGAAGATACGAGTGGTGCCCATCCATAACTGGGCAAGGGAACATGCACGAGTCACCGCAGACATCCCTGCGGTCCGATCCTAGGAGGCAGCGAGGCTGCCGGACCCTTGCTCCCCTCGGGATCTGCAAACATGCGGGCAGCAGCGCAGCTCCACAGGATAGCCCGAGCAGCCCTGACACTCGGCTACACAAGAAAGGCGGGGGAGCGTGCAAGACACCTCTGGCATTCCGTTCCCCGGTCCCCCCCACACCAAAACCCAACACCTCACGGCGCAGAACCCCCATGAGTGGCAACACACATCATCTGGCTAATTAGGCGATCCTGGGAGCAAGAGCCACGGGACATACATACATAGAGGGGGGTACCGATGTAGTCAAAGGAGCCTGCTGCTGCGAATCAGGCGCGCACAAGCTACCCCTACCCTCTGGACATAGGGGTCCCAGCAAACATTAACCCCAACACACCAGGGCCTACACAGAATAGAGGACCTCCAATGGCGGGAGAGACCCGGCGCCAGGGAAAGGGGCAGGCCCACAGCACAAAGCAACAGAGGCCGCCAGCAGAAAACTGAAGGGCCGCCGTGCTAAACCACCTCCAGCACCCCCAACCATTGGCCAGTGAAGGCCCTCGGCGGCCAGTGCAAGATGCCGGGTCCCAGCATTGGACTCACTCAGAAGGGCGCAGGTCCACGCCACTGCTAATCCCCACGAGAACCGGAAGCAGCTAACGTAAGGCAAGCAGAGAAGGAGTCGCACTGGTTAATATAGCGGTCCGGGAATAGCAAGAACACAGGGGGCCCCCTGTGATGTAATCTAAGATGCTCCTAACCTGTGGCACACTGTGGCCCTGGCCAAACTGGGAACCCCTCTTAGCGCACCCGGCCCAGTATCCGCCTGGGAGCAGTCACCCTAGGCTCCACAGGGTAATCGGAACATTGTGGTACCCAGGAGGGAGCGAGGAGTATTTCCCCCCACCCCCCAACACGGCACAAGCGGCCTCCGCCCAGGGGACAGGAGGAACATCAGAGGCCTGTGGGAGCAGCCCCCCGCATCAAGGTGCAAGCAGGCATTAACCGCCATCCGGCAATGTCGCGTAACAAGCCCCAGGATGCCAAAGAGGGGGCCTTGAGGGCCAGGCTCTAGAAAAAACAGAAAGGTGCCCTCCAAAAGCTATGGAGAAAGGAGGGGGACACCCTGGTAGAAGAGGACTCAGCGATAACAGAACGGCAGGGGATGGAGGAACCCCCAATGCTACCATAGAGACAAGGGGTTACGAGCGAGGTGCTCCAACAATGCTTTAAGGCATTCAGCGACCAAATGACGGCCACCTTACAAACACAATTAAGCCTAATACGCACAAAGCTAGCACAATCCCTGCAGCAAATCAAAGGCAACATTGTGGAACTGGGACAGAAACGAAAACGCCATCCAAGAACTTACTGAAGACACCCTTAAGATAGACGCACTAGCGGATTAGCTGTTGGTCTCGACACATAACCTGGAGCTCCAAGCAGAGTACTTGGAGAACCGCTCGAAAAGTTGAACATCAGGGTAAAGGGGCTGCCTGAAAGTGTAAACAACAGCGACCTCAGGGAAACAATGCAGCAAGCGTTTAAAGACCTAATGGACCTAGAGACTGGGGGAGAAATCCATATAGATAGAATCCATCGCATGGGCCTGCAACGAGAGGAACCCGGTGTCAGGCCAAGAGAAGTGGTGATGGCTCTGCAATATGACCAAAAAGAAATGATCCTACAAGCGGTGAGGAAAGCAACCCTGATAAAGAAGAATGGCACTGTAATAGAACTCTTTCAAGACCTGGCCAAGTCCCTGCTAGCAAAGAGGAGGCAAATGGGCCTGGTGGCCAAGGCCCTTTCCAAAGCCCAGATACAATACAGGTTGACATTCCCCTTCATAAAGGTCTTCAAGTGGGAAGGATGCCAACACTGCATTACCATGCTGGAGGAGGGGCTCAAGATCCTCAATATCAAAGAAGAAGGGGACGCAGGCGGAGGACACAAAAGGGAGGCCAGAACACAATGGTCATCAAGATAAGCCATGGGAGTGGAGAAGAGTAGGGGAGTCAAAGACAAGATGTAAACATTTGCAGGGCCCAGGGGGGCAGCGACCAAAGTCTCCAGGCTAAATAGACTTTCACCCAACAATTTCCACAGGGACCACGACGTACTGGGATGAGACCGAGCGGGATTCCAGCGGTAACTTCAGTCCAGGGGTCCACTCAGGGAGGTGGGGGGGGTGGTAGCAGATCTCGGAAACGGGGGAGGACAGAGGGATTGCTCTCCCCACACAGTTATTCTCAGGAATGGAACGAGACTCGGTTCCCATGGTCGCGCTCACGGCCTTGGGAAGTTGAGCTGAGTCTAGCCTGAGGGGGCAAGGGGAGAGGGGGACCAGGGGGTGGGAGTGAGGGGGAGGAGGATTGCTGCATTACGGCAACACTCCAGGTACAACAGGGTATTGGTAGCAAAAAGGGATCCAAAAACTTACACTGAATGTTAAAGGGCTAAACACACCAGCTAAGATACAGAAACTTGAGAACCTCCTCCAAGACACTAACCCCGAAATTGTGGCACTCCAGGAGACACATCCGTACGCAGGATTTATTTATTCATATTTCTAAAGCGCACAACAGCCCAAGGCAATTTTTTGGCGGCGCAGGTATGTCATTATTCTATTTCGCTTAATATAGCTGTTTAGCCCCCTGACATTCCAGGAAGCTATTTTCAGGTCGCCCATCACAAATAAGAACTACTGTACAACTCGTTACATATACTCCCATCACAAATATTGCACGTAACACGTGTGGATCCATAGGCTAACTCACAACTAACTTCCCCAACTCCCATGCCCCCCCACCCCCAACAATTGCCCAGCTCAGTACCTCGTGCTCAGGCACCCCCGCTTCTCATTCCCGCACCAGTTGCTTGTCCTGGTGCCTGGAGTGCAGCAGGCGGATACGTAACTGCTAGTATCCGAAAAACCAATCCAGTCCCAGGTGAAGGACGCTCCCCTGCAGTACGCTCCTGGATAGAGACAATGCTGCTGGCTCCTGCAAGCCACACATGTATTGGTGTCTATGCCTTTAGTCAAAAGGTTGCACACCGTTGCTTGTCGGTCAGCTTTGTCCGGCCTTCTCCTTATAGATCCTACATCAGTCCTTCAGCATGTGGCCCTCTTGACTGTAGATTGAATGTCCACTCCAGTTGACAGATTTTCCGTGTCAATCCATTTATGCGCATCCTCTGCTGTGTCAAAAAAGATGGCTCGAACTTTACTTATGACTTTCAGCTATGCCGGATATAGCAGCACGTACTTGAGGTTCACCTCCCGTAGCCTCCTCTTGACCGATGTGAAGTGCAGCCACTGTTTTTGCACCTGCAAGGTGTAGTCCGGGTATGCAGTGATGTTGGCTGATGCTCGCTGTATTGTTCTGCCTTTCCGGAAGTGCTAGAGGATCCTTTCTCTGTCTTTATAATTCAATATCCGGGCTATTATGGGCCATGGCGGGGCACCTGGCGGTGGTTTCCTCGTCAGGGACATGTGCGCTCTTTCTACTGTGAAACCCTGAGTGAGAGTGCCCAGGCCAATTTCTTGCAGCAGCATGTTCTCTATGAAGTTAGTAGGATTCGCCCCCTCTTCTCCTTCAGGGTGTCTGATGATTCTCACATTATTGCGTCTGGCCTGCCCTTCTGCATCTTCAACCCTACCCTCAAGGTTCTGCAGTTGTTGTTGCAGTATCGTTACATCCCTTGAGGTGTCTTTCAGGCCGATTGTGTTAACTGCAACTTCTTCTTCAAGAGCTCTGGTGCATTCTGCGAGTAATCGAACATCATGCCTTAGAAATCACCCACCTGGAGTTCGAACATAAAATCAAAGCAACCACTCACTGCAAAGGCCGAACCATTGATTGGATCTCTGACCATAATTGCTCATCATCCATCACTGACCTCTCAGCCCTCCCTTGAACAGGCCACCACTAAAACTCACAAAAACCAACCTCGCTCCCTTTCTCAATATCCCTGAACTCAAACTTCCATTTAAAAATTACCCCACCTCTCCTGCCAACACCTATGCCCACGTTCTCACCCAAGCCATCGAGTCCATAGCCCCCCTAGAAGAAAAAAAATAAAAATAAATCTATGCACTCAAACTCTTGGTTCACAGAACTATAAGCTCCCTGCACCAAGAAACATAGAGCTCTAACCAAGTGGCACAGTGCCCAGCCAATCCTCTCTTAACGAGGGATCTCCTCCGCATATAAAGGAGCCATATTCCGAGCTAAATCCGAATCTTATAACCAAACAATCTCTAAAGCCAACTCTAAATCAAGAGAAATTTTCTCTATTTTTAAAGAGCTCACCACACCCATCTCCAGCCTAGATGAAGTCATTAAGGACGAAACCTGGTGCTCTAGCATCCTGACTGCCCTCATCAACAAAGTTAAAACGCTGCAAAATAAAATAGCAACACAGCGCAAGGCTCTCCCCAAATAACGCACTCCCCCCTCACCCTCCTCTCACAATCCACTTCCTCAAACACCCCTCTTTACCTTCAGAGACGTCACAGAACTGGAAGTCATCACCCTTCTCAAAAAAATCAAACCTTCCACATGTAAAGGGGACATCTGCCCACCGACCATCATCAAAGGATGTGCAGACTCACTGATACCCATCATCGGAGCATTCATTAATTCCTCATTCTCATCAGGAATTGTCCCTCAATGCCTAAAAGAAGCCTGTATTCGCCCGCTCCTAAAAAAAAAAAATAATAATTTAAAAAAAAGTAACTCCCTTGACCCCCACCTCACCTAACAACTATCGCCCTATCACCACCGTTCCCTTCCTCCTTAAAATCTTAGACAAAGCCGCCCACAACCAAATCCAACACTATCTGGAAACTAATGCCATCCTGGGTAGAAGACAATCAGGCTTCCGCAAGTGCCATGGCACAGAAACCGCCCTCTTAGACTTAAAGAATCAAATCACCAAAATAATGGACAATGGCAAACCTGCCCTCCTGCTCCTCCTCGATCTCTCCACCGCGTTTGTTCTTGTTGACCATAACATCCTCACCTCCCACCTATTCAACACAGCACACTTCTCGCACAAGGCCACCACCTGGATAACTTACTTCTTAGAAGGAAGGGCCATGAAAGTGTACTCAGACCAGGTCAACGCATCCCATGACACCATTAACTGTGGAGTCCCTCAGGGGTCATTCACTGCACCCACCCTCTATAACCTGTTCACCAAACCTATCTGACTTGTTGGATGCGCTCGGCATAGCATACACAAACTATGCCGATGACACCCAAGTCCTCCTCCCTCTCACTGGAGACTATGACCAAGACACAGAAGCTCTCCTCCAGATATATGCCACCATCCAAACATGGATGGCTATTAATGGTCTATGCTTAAACGGTGATAAAACCGAGATCATCATCCTAGCCCCCAAGGAAATACTATCCAAACTCTGCTCTGAATACTCGCACATCATCATTGACAACACTTGCATACCTGTCTCCACATCTGTGAAGACCTTAGGAGTTTACTTAGACTCCACACTCTCAATGATGAGACAGGTCAGCGCCATCTCCTGCGCCTCTGCGCTCACCACTAAACTCATTTATGCCATCAAACCCTTCCTAACCTCTCAAAACTGCCTCTCCATCACCAGAGACACGATAGGAGCGTTCTTGACTACTGCAACGCCCTCCTAGCAGGCACCTCAATCAAAAACATAAACAGGCTCCAAATAGTGCAAAATAACGCGCTCCGCGCCGCCCTGCACATTGCCAAATTTGACCATGTATCTCGGGCCAGACGAAATGCACACTGGCTACCAGTTAAGGAAAGAATTAACTTAAAAATCCTCACCCTCACACAGAAATGCATCAATCTCGGTGCACCTTCCTACTTATCAGAAACCATATCGAAGAACTCCTCCGACCGTCCCAAAAGAAGCCACCATGCAAACCAACTCTGCATACCCAACATAAGAAGAGCCAAAGCCAGCGGCTTTGGCTTCCCCCACATTGCACCTAAGCTCTGGAACGCCCTTCCCAACTCACTCGGAGCAGAAGCCTCTTTGTTCTCCTTTCGCAAATCACTCAAAACCACACTATTCTCATAACGCTCTACTTCTACCCGCACCCTAGCCACCTCACTTCCTACCTTAAGCTGTACTGTAACGCAACATGTCTGTATTACAATTGCTAGGTAATTAAAATATGCTCTTAAAATGTAAATATCCATGTAACCACCATACCTTTGTCTGTAACCAGCAATGTTGTTATATCTGTAACAGCGCCATCATGCCCTTGGGCTGTTGTGCGCTTTAAAAATACTAATAAATAAAGGAGATTCACATCCAGGCTGATGGCATCCATTTTTGATTCTAGTGCGATCTTCAAGGCTGCTATGGCTGCCAAGACCTGTTGGTCTCCCTTCATTTGGGCCTGCTCTCCTTGTGGTAATGGAGTCACTGGCATGTCGTTCTCGACTGAGTTTGTGGTCTTAGCGAAAGTGTCTAACGTGGGCTGCTTGGATTTGTTTTTCTGGGACTTGGACACTATGTCTGGACTGCCCAGTGCCAGGTTGTACACCCCTTGTTGGTTCCACACTTGCTTGTTTTGTGCTGTTAGTTGCCAGTCTGTGCTGGATGGAGTCTGCTCCTGTGTTCTAAAGTCTTGATATTGCCGCTGCAGCGACTAAAATGTACTCTGTAGATAAGCAACACTCCCAATCTTGCCGCATAGGTGAGCAGCAGTATGCCCTGTTGGGTAGTAGCAGCTGTGCTTACGTGTATTGCCCACATTGTACTGTCCAATGTATTCCCCCTCATGTGGTGTGGCTATTATCAGCACACACCCATGCAACTGTGTAGTCTCTGAAGCTTGTTTCGGGTTCTATCTACTGCCTCAAGCACCTCTCATGCCTGTTGGGGGCTAGGAGTCTTCATGTATGCTCCTTATGGTGCTGCAGTTGTGGGCTTCACGTGTAGGTGTTTTTTTATTACTCTTTTACATTTCTTATTTCCCCTTATAGTATGCCCAAGTCATGCATGCGTGCGGCCTCATGCATTAATTCATGGCCTCATGCATGTGATCAGGCTACTTGTTCTGCCACGGTAGCCAGCTCTTGTTGGCAGCTGATCATTTCCTCTTGTAGTCTGTTGTTAAAGCTGGTGCTCATGCGTGGCTGGCCATTGTCCGTGTCTGTCTCTCCCCCGTCAGATGTTCCAATGTTTTTGGACCCTGTTATTGGACCCTGTTATTGGGCCACACCTGCAGGGAGGCCAGATTGTGGTATTTGGCAACATTTGTGCTCCGGCGACTTGTCTGCATATGTGTGCTTTCACACACATGAGACCATGGACCGTGCTAGGCTCCCACCTCCGTCTTGCCACAGGTGATCATCCATAGCCTAGCCGGCCTGCATTGCTTACAATTCCTGCTACTTCTTAGAGCATGCCTGAGGGGGGCCAGGTGTCTTTGTGGGTGCAGCTAAGCCTCCGTGTATCACAGAGCCCTCCCTGCGCACGATGGTATTTATACCTCCGTTGTTGTCCCTCCAAGCGGAACACTCCAGGAGTTTCCACTGTCCTCACGCAACTCAATGCAGTTTTCCCAGAACTTCCAGCAATCCTGCAGCAGCCGCTAGTGTTGGTCTCTGCTTCATTCCCGGATCATTGGGCTCTTCTGCCCACTGTGTCCCTGTCTCATGGTGCTGCTGCTTGTGCAACGGAAACTGACACACCCATTCTCGTCACACCATCCGGTTAGTCCAGGTCCCAACGTTGACCAAGCATAGGATCTCGCTGGGACGCTTTGGTCACAGGCTGCCTCTCCGAGGCTATTCAATGTCACATTGCCACTGTCTCTCCTCAAGCTGCTGCTTTGCGTACGCTGCCATTTTGGGCTCAGCACCACTTGCCGGATCGAGTACTTCTGCAAGCCCGTTCACTGCAACTCGCTCCCTTGCAGCTTTCTGCTTGCACCAGCATGTGCTCACGCACTTTTCCCAGCAGATGGTGCGTAGACAAGCTTTAACACACTTTGTAGCCAGTATTTATGGCCCGATCATGTCAGATCAGCAGGAGCAGATGGAGACACGTCTTCACTGCATGGCTGCTTGGCCACGCCCATAGTTATCTTCTTACAACAAATATGCAGCACGAAATTAATCTGGATACTGATCTCTTTTCCAATTTCTGATCAGGAACTGATGTTTACGCATTACTTTGATGTTTCAATATGTATTATGTATTTCTAAAGAATATTTTTCTGAAATTCCTGTGATTCTCTGCAAGTCCCTGCTCTCCTGTTAAAATATCTATAAGGAGTGTCCGTTCAAATCACAGTCTGAAAGCAAAAGTTATATCATCAGTTGGTAGGCACTTTATCACCCTTCTTCTTGGTCGTCGATCAAGTCTGCACACTCTGAAGCTGAGAGCGTATTCCCAGGTCTTACAGGCTAACAATAAGAGCAAGGTGCAAGGGGTCCTCATAGCGTTTAGACACCTACCTGACGTGCAAATTGTAAGCACAGAAGCCGACAAAGAGGGTAGATTTCTCTTTGTCCAGCTCCAATGAGGAGAAAAACCTCTCACAATCGCCACGGTGTACGCCCCCAACTCGGGGCAGGATGGGTACTTGTGGGGGGTAATGGAGAAACTAGACCAGTACACAATGTGCCAGCTTATACTGACTGGGGATTTTAATATGGCGTGGCACCCAGCCACGGACAGAAACGCGGGCAAGACGCCTGCATCTAAAGGCCCATCCTGAAGCCTGCAGGCTAGTATAGACAGACTGACTTTGGTGAACACTTGGCATGAATTGAAAGGGGACACCAAGGGGTATACAAACGTCTCCCGTGTGCACCGAACATTTTCAAGAATCGTCCAGAGCCAGCGAGACGCCCTGGAAGGGGCGATCACCGAAGACGAGGTCCGGGCGGCAATCCGATCGCTACCACAAAATAAAGCCCCAGGCCCGGACGGTTACCCTGCTATGTTTTACAAGGCATTCCAGACGACATTAGTCCCGTTAATGACATCCCTGTTCAACTCCTTCTCGGTTTCAGGCCATATCTCCTAGTCCATGGAAGAAGCTAAGGTGGTTCTCTTCCCTAAACCAAATAAGATTGAAACCCTGTTGTAGCTCATACTGCCCTATTTCCCTTATAATCCTCAATGGCAAAATCTTCACAAAAATGTAACATCTAGAATGGATCAAGTAATCCCGGACCTGATCCACCTGGACAAGGCGGGCTTCGTCAAGGGGAGACAAACATTTGACAACATTAGGCGAATATCCCACCTGATGGAGAAATCGAATCGGGTGGGCCTAAGGGCGGGGGTGTTGGCTCTGGATGTCGAGAAGGCCTTCGACTGGATTGAATGGTCATTCTTGTTTGCCACCATGGAGGCAATGGGGTTCGGCCCAGGCTTTCTCTGCCTGGTCAAAGCCAACTATAGAGTACCACTTATCAGGGTAGCCATCAATGGGAACATCTCCCAGGCGATGAGAGTAACCAGGGATACTAAACAGGGCTGTCCTATGTCACCAGTCTTGTACGCGATTTTTCCCGAACCCTTCCTAGCTAGAATCAGACAGGATAGGGGCATAAAAGGGATTACCTTCAGAGGGGAAGACCATAAAGCATTGGCCTCTGCTGACGACCTCCTGGTCGTGCTTACCGACATGAGCTCTTCCCTCCCGAAGCTAACAGCACTCCTAGGGGAATTTAGCAGAGTGGCGGACCTGAAGACCAACAACCAAAAATCTGAGCTAATGATCTTACAAGGAGGCACACCCTCGAACTCATCAGATAGAGGGCAGTTTGCATGAGCAGAGGGGCCTCCAATACCTGGGGGTGACGATAACTAGCACCCTAGAGAATATGTATCAAGCAAACTCCCCCCACCTGTTGGAAACAATCAAGACTTGGCTGGGAGAGAGGAGGCTCCTCAACATATCATGGATGGGCCGTATCAATGTCATTAAAATGATAATTCTTCCCAGAGCACTATACTACTTTCAGGCTCTCCCCCGGAGGTCCCCCAAAAATTCTTCAAAGCCTTGAATAATCTTGTAGGTAACTATATCTGGCAAGGGAAAAGGCGGAGGGTGGCATGGAAAGTCATGACTACCCCCACGGGAGTGGGGGGAATGGGAGTCACAAACTTTCAGATGTACTTCCAAGCAGCCCAACTGAGGGTCATTTGAGAATGGTTCAATGGGAATCCCGACAGCATCTGGCGAAGGATGGACAGGACAGTGGTGGGTAGGCCCCTAGTTAATGTTTTGTGGTTCCCCAGGGCTGACGGACCCCCCCCCCCAACATGTACAGAAGCCAAATTACAGCCCTGGTGGGGGATACATGGGACGCTGTAGTTAAAAAAGCAGGGGTTACATCCTATCCGTCACCGTTCACTCCCCTATTCCGGAATCCGCAATTCACCCCAGGGTTGGAGAAGGGAGCATTTTCCAGGTGGGAAGAGGCAGGCTGCAACCGTGCAAGGACGATGAGAGAAGAAGCACACCCTATTTTTTTATGTGTGTACGAGAACACTGAGTATAATCTTTAGCTATGTAGAGCTCCTAAGGCTCATGAACTCTTATTGAGTTTAAAGGGTGCGGGGGAAAAAAACAAATGACTCTGGTATCATAAGTCGGCATACTAATGAACGCAATAGAGTTCCTATTGGTAATAGGAACTTCCGTCCCCTGCACACCATAAAGTAATGGAAAAAGTGGTTTTCCAATCAAAATTAAATGACTCTTTGATAATTTAGTAGTTTCCCAATATGGGAATTCAAAAGATGAAAGGTAGGTACATCAAATAAAATCGTTTTTCAAAATCAATAGTTCGTTCACTTTGTTGATATCGTATTCTTACATTTCAAACGAGCAGAAAAGTAAAGAAAACTTTTTTTTCCAAGTTAGGTCAATTTACTCAAGAATCAATGACAAAAATCAAATAATAGTAACACTTCAAAGAACAAATCACATAGTTAGATACAGAGCTCTACGCATTTCGAGAGATAGTGCCTCTCTTCTTCAGGAGCAAAATTAATTAAAAAATATTCAAAAAGTTCTCATAAGGACTTTTTCAAGTTCAAAAGTCTTTCTTGGTATATGGTGCAATTTCGTTGTGAGATCATGGAAACGTCATCTATTGGCGTCAGTGTTCATTTTGTGGTAATGATCTGAAAATCGTATAATGTACATATTAGTAATGAATACTATGGTGAATGTAGTGATTACTGAATAAAACATCAGTGTGATTAATACCTGTGCACGGATGAATCCTCTAGGAATACAACATGTCACCAGCGATTCCTCATTATATGTAACCGTTCAAGGGACATGATGGAGGGGCCGGAGGTTAAATCATTCCAGCTTTGCAAACAATCCATGAGGTTGAGGGAAGATCGGTATGGCTATGCTCAATTGAGGCACTGGCTTTTGACACCGGACATGAAACAATCTACCACCAGAGAATTCACCCCGCTAGAAAAATACTTATTAACAAACTCGGGCGATAGACAAATGATTAGCAAAATGTACAAATTGTTCACCACACCAGCGGCCCAGACACAATAGCGCCATATAAAAAAATGGGCAGATGTGCTGCCCCTCCCGATCTTCAAAGAACAGTGGTGGGAGGTGTGGCAGCGAATCTGCAAATTAGAGAGGGATGCAAATCAGGGAAATGTGGACCGGGATACTGGTGCAGTGGCACTTAACCCCAGAGAAGCTGCATAAAATATACCCCTCAACATCCCAGATGTGTTGGCGGGGTGCAAAGAGGTAGGTACATGGCTCCACGCCTGGTGGTCCTGCCCTATACTAAAATCATTCTGGGAGGTAGTTAACAAAGAAATGGAAGTCATCTTCGGCCCCCAAATACAGAGAGAATGTGGAGAAGCTATGCTGGGCCTGAGCGACGTGCTGGACACACGTCTGACTAAATCACAGAGGAAAGCATACATGGTTCTAAACGTGGTGGCTCCCTCCTTAATAGTGCAAAAGTGGAAGCAAGCCACGATCCCCAATGAACAGGAATGGATAGCAAAAATATGGCATTACACCTCACTGGAATGGGTAACCTAAACTATCCAGGGGGATTACGCTAAATTCAAGAATGAGTGGGACTTGGTTCTGAATTTCTCCAGCATTGGATCTTTCATGGATTCACATGCTTAGAATATTTCCCGTCGTCAGACTGGGAAATATCCGGTACATTATATAGACCCTTTCCCGTAGGAAAACTTTTTCGAGCCTTATGCGTCCTATCCACCTCGTTTTGTATCGTGCGTGCCCGCACCGTCAGGACGTCATGATATAAATACAGGACCCGCCCCCGCGCTCCCTCAGATTTCAACCGTCTTTCAAAGTAGTGGGATCCTCGTGATTACTGCTAGTGGAAACTAGGTTGTTTTTTCTGTTTCGCTTCGGCGACGTTAAAATTCTGGAGAATGATGTCTGGAAAAGCGTTATTTCGCCCTTGTGCGACATGTGGCCTCAAAAAAGTTTATGAAGGAGATGCCCACATGGATTGTATCTACTGTCTTCACCCGCACCACACGGCGGATACATGTGAGATATGCCAGGGTTTCTCCCAAAAAACCCTTAAGGCCGTAAAAGAAGGCTGGTCGACGGAAGTTGGCTCCACGGCCTCCAGGAGCAAGTCGGAACCTCCATCGAAGAAGGTACGGCCGGCGGAAAACCGCGCTGAGGACAAGCATACGGGGAAGCATGCTGGGTCTTCCTCATCACATAAAAAGCCCTCCTCCTCCTCATCATCTAAGACGGAGAGGCAAGCGCTGTCAAAATCCTCGTCAGGGGACCGTCCTAGGTCTCCCGTGAGTCGAGACGCTTCAGCCGGGAAGTCGGCATCGAAATCGGCGACGAAGTCTAAGGGCTCGACGCCGACTACTTGCTCGTCGACCTCGGTGTCATTGACGATGCCTATTACCGTTCAGGCAGCAGCGGTTGGGATTCCTTCGTCGACGGAGACTCAGTCTATGGCTTGGCTGCCAGAGGTCTATGACCCGATCCCCCTCTGAAGTCTTACTGCAGCCAGACACGGCCTGCTCGGCGGAAGGAGAAGGTGGCATGGTTCTGCAGCCATCGGATTTGGGCTTACGGCCTTCCACGTCGGCGACGACGACGAGTGCGAGTGGGGGTATGGTACCTATATCATCAACGTTACTGACCCCCCAGACAGTTTTGTCTCTGGATGTGCTTAATACTCTTCAGAAGCTCCTGCAGCGGCTGGATACGCAGATCCCTCAACCTGGGACTTCATCGTCACCTTTTTCTGTACCTTCCGTCGACGAGCAAACTTGTGCGGCTCGCTCGATGACTAAAAACCCATCGGCCCCCCAGGCGGTAAAAGATCGTCCTCGAGCGCAGGAGGAGGGTGAGTTGTCGGAGTCCGATTCTATACTGGGTGACTCAGGGTCAGACATTTCCCTGTCACCGTCGAGGGACCCAACATGGAATTCGGATGTAGAGGTAGAGTCTACGAGGAGCCAGACACAGCCATCTCCTCCGGATGATGTGGGAACCTTCCATGTAATGATGGGAAAAGCGTGTTCCGAGTTCGGCTTGATTCCTGAGGAGCAGAAGAAAGACTGTTTCCTTTTTGACCATATGGGTCAAAGGAGGAAATCGGTATTTGCCATCCCAATTCTGGACCACGTGTGGCAAGAAGGTCTCAAGACGATGCGCCATCCGTTCTTGGAGCCGGCTGTAAAGGGGCGGATTGAGAAAAAGTTTAAAGCTCCGGAGTCCACTCCAAAATGTCTAACATCACAACCTCTGTCAGACTCGGTGGTGTCGGCGGCAGCGGCTAGGAAGGCCAGGGTACAGCAAAAATGTTCAACTCCACCAGAAAGCGAGGCTAGGAGGCAGGACGCCTTTGGAAAAAAGGTGCTCTCGGTCGGCGCGACGACGGTAAGAGCAGCCAATTCCTTAGCGATCGTGTCACGATACGATAGAGAAATGTGGCACAAACTAGCCCCTATCATAGAACATCTGCCAGACGAACACCGGAAAGCAGCCATGTTACTGGTGCGGGATGGCGAAGAGGCTTCGAACCACGCAATTAATATTGCAGTTGACCTAGCAGAGTCTGGTTTCAAACAAATCAACCATGGCGTAGTACTTCGTCGACAAGCGTGGCTCAAATGTACTACTTTCCGTCCTGAAGTCCAGTACAAAGTCCTTGACATGCCATGTGAAGGAGAACACCTGTTTGGAGAAAAGGTTGATGAAGCGTTGAAGGGGATGAAGGAAGACACGGATACTGCTAGGTCCCTCGGCGCCCTCCAAACGGGTAGAAACTTTCGCTCTTTTCACCCCTTTAGGGGTGCTTCTGGAAACTCCCGCTTTGGAGCCTCTAGGGACCGTGGATTTAACAGGCCCTCGTACTCTTCACAAGGGTTCAGACGAGCGTCCCAGTCGGCACGTAGAAGCAGAGACTATCAAGCTTCCAGGCGGCGAGGCTCGGGTCCCTCGTCGACGAAGAACAAGCAAACCAGCAACCAATGACGGCCTTCGGAACGTCCTGGGGGGCCGAGTCTCTCATCACTTCGACCAATGGAAATGCATCACCACAGATCGATGGGTTCTGGACACGATTCGCATGGGTCATGCGCTACAATTCAAAGACAAGCCTCCACGTCTTCCGCCTGTATTTTCGACCCAGCCCCACCTCCGAATCCTACGACAAGAGGCGGCGCTTATGTTGCGAAAAGGAGCGATAGAGAGAGTTCATGTGGCACAGGAAGGACACAGAGTTTATTCCCAGTTCTTCGTTGTCAAGAAGCCAAATGGAAAATGGAGGCCCATTCTCGACCTGAGGGTACTCAACAAATGGCTAAAGAGCCTAAAATTCAAAATGCTAAAGCTCCAGGAGGTTATCAGGTCGGTGCAACCCATGGATTATCTATCGTCACTAGACCTTCAAGACGCCTATTTTCACATCCCAATACGCCCATGACACAGGAGATATTTAAGGTTCGTCGTCGGGAGAAAGCATTTTCAGTTCAAGGTCCTCCCGTTCGGGCTCAAGTCCTCCCCCAGGACGTTCACCAAGTGCTTGGCTCCTATAGCGGCCCATTTAAGGAAGGATGGTCACCATGTCTATCCATATCTAGACGACTGGCTGGTCAGAGGTTCGTCCAGGGAACAAACACGAAACAGTCTAAGGGCCACAATGTCCCTCTTACAGGAACTGGGCTTCGCAATAAACTTCAACAAGTCCTCCGTAGAGCCTTCGAGGACCTTGGTCTTTCTAGGAGCGGAGTTTCATACACACACAAGCCTGGTGAGACCATCCAGCGAAAGAATTCAGAAACTTCAAAGCAAGGCGTCGGAATGGAAATGCGGTACCAAGGTGTCGGTGCGCAAATACATGTCCCTGCTAGGGACCATGTCGTCCTGCATTCCGTTGATAAGCAACTGCCGTCTGTTTATGAGGCCTTGCCAGGAATTTCTAGCGGACCGTTGGGCGCAGAGCCAAGGTCGCTGGTCCGACAGACTGGTCGTCGACGAACAACTAGTACAAGCACTCTGCTGGTGGAGAGTGTCTACTCATCTAACGAAAGGAATGCCTCTACTGGAACCGGAGTTCCAAAAGACGGTGGTGACGGATGCATCGCTGAGCGGGTGGGGTGCTCATCTGGATACGTTACAGGTACAAGGCCAGTGGTCGTTGCAGGAGTCCTCCCTGCATATCAACCTGCTAGAACTGAGAGCAGTGCGATGGGCTCTAAAATCTTTTCTTCCTCAACTGAGGGACTCGGTGGTGCGTGTCATGACGGACAACACCACTACGATGTTCTACTTGAGGAAACAAGGAGGGACACGTTCCAGGTCCCTATCGACGGAGGCACAGAAAATCTGGCATTGGGCCCTGCAACACAACATGCAAATCTTGGCGTTCCACCTGCCAGGCGTGAGAAATGTGGAAGCCGATGCCCTCAGCAGAGAAATGAACGAAGTTCACGAATGGTTGCTGAACGACCAACAACTACAACAAGTATTCAAGAAATGGGGACATCCTTCCATAGATTTGTTCGCGACGAAGAACAACAGGAAATTCCATCAGTACGCAAGCAGATGGCCTCAGCAGGGCTCACTGGGGGATGCGTTCTCCTTCCCATGGACGAACAAGTTCCTGTACGCATTCCCTCCATTTCCCCTTGTCCGGAGGACGCATTCCCTCCATTTCCCCTTGTCCGGAGGACGTTGCAATGGATCCTCAGGTACCCATGTCGGGTAATTCTGGTGGCCCCGTACTGGGCCAGACAGGTGTGGTTTTCAGACCTGCTACACTTAGCGGTGGCGGAACCGATGAGATTCCAGAAGACCCCCGACCTTCTGTCTCGACAGGAGGGTGTCGTTTGGCATCACGACCCGGACAGCCTCAAGTTGACGGCCTGGCTCCTGACTTCGCCGAATTTGGTCGGCTAACGATTCCGGAGGACTGTCGGCGTATCCTGCAAGCGGCAAGAGCACCTTCCACAAACGCCTCATACGCGTACAAATGGAGAAGTTTCTGTCAGTGGTGTGAGGATCAACCAGGTTTGGCTCCGCAATCGATTAAGCCGGAACAGCTCCTTCCATACTTGCTGTTCTTAGCTCAAAAGAGCCTATCGGTATCGTCAATAAAAGTACACCTGGCCGCCATTTCCAGGTTTACTCGTCAACGGCATTCGGCACCATTGTTCAGCGACCGCCTGATTAAGCACTTCCTTAAAGGCCTCTTTCGGAGTTTCCCTCCAGAGAAGAAATTTCCGCCGGAGTGGAGCCTCAATCTGGTCTTAACGTCTCTTATGAAGCCTCCTTTTGAGCCAATGTCATCATCGTCTCTAAAGTTTTTGTCGTGGAAATTGGCCTTCCTGGTGGCCATCACTTCAGCCCGACGTATTTCAGAAGTTCAGGCTCTAATGGTAGACCCACCATACTTACGATTTTTCAAGAACAAGGTAGTCCTAGCCACTAACCCACAGTTCATACCGAAAGCTCCTTCGGTGTTCCATAAACACTCCTCTATTGTGTTGCCTACGTTTTTTCCGGAGCCATGCTCGGGAGCGGAGCGCACGTTACACACATTGGATGTAAAAAGGGCTCTCAAGTTTTATCTTCATCATACGCAACCGTTCAGAGAAACGAGACAGCTGTTCGTGGCCTATGGTTTGGGTGCTAGAGGAAAAGCCATTTCAAAGCAAGGACTGTCAAGATGGGTGTCATCTACCATTTCGTACTGCCATTCCAGGGCAGGGAAGCCTCTTCTACGACGGCCAAGAGCTCATTCAACTAGAGCAGCAGCATCGTCGACGGCACTGTGGGCCGGAGTCCCTCTGGGAGACATCTGCATGGCGGCTACCTGGGCGGCTACACACACCTTTACCCGCCATTACTGCCTGTCGCAGCAACATGCCGAAGATACCCGGATGGGACGGGCGGTGCTTCGACACCTATTCCAATAAGGTAAGCCCCGGCTGAGGGGTTGCATCCTGTGGAATTTATGACTGTATGTGGTTCGTTTTCCTATGTTAACGATTACTGGTGTATACACGATCATAGGGAACGGGCTTTGCGAAGAAAGTATATGGGTTTGCATGCACGCCTCCTCTTTGGGGGTGGTACTGCTATGTAATCTATTCTAAGCATGTGAATCCATGAAAGATCCAATGCTGGAGAAGGGAATAGTTTCTTACCTGTAACTCCATTTCTCCAGCATTGGTATCTTTCATGGATTCACATGCGCCCACCTGCCTCCCCTGAACATGCAAACCGGTTCCCCCACTACTTTGGGGGCCGAAATCTGAGGGAGCGCGGGGACGGGTCCTGTATTTATATCATGACGTCCTGACGGTGCGGGCACGCATGATACAAAACGAGGTGGATAGGACGCATAAGCGTCGAAAAAGTTTTCCTACGGGAAAGGGTCTATATAATGTACCGGGGATTCCCAGCCTGACGACGGGGAATATTCTAAGCATGTGAATCCATGAAAGATACCAATGCTGGAGAAATGGAGTTACAGGTAAGAAACTATTCCCTTCCTGCACAAAGACTACCATGAACAATGGTGCCCTCAAAGACTAAGACTATTGAATATTCTATAGACTACGACTCGTTGTGCCCTGCACATTCATCTTGGAAAGATATGCATCACAGAGATCCAGGGGAGGATTGGGATGGTGCGGGGGGGAAAGCCGGTGAGGAAGGGGATTGTTAATTTTAATATTCAAAACTCTAAAATGGCAATAGAAACAATATTTAAAAAAAAAGAAGGGTGTGCTCAGGAAGTGATCTAAGGGGAGACAGAAGGGAGTGTTAAGAAAAACATTGAAGGAGAAGTTGGGCAGGAGAGGACTCTCAAAGAGTAGAAAACCAGAGGGAAGTGAGAGAGAAGACATACCCTAAGACTGCGAGGTCTGAGAGGAGGAAGGATAAAGTTACAAGCATGTGGAGGAGTTTCAAAGAGGTGGGTGTGAGAGAGCAAGGAAAAGGGAGGACAGGAAGTGCAGGGAAAGGCTCCCCTGTGCACAAAACCATAGCAAGTTCTCAAGGTGACAGGCAAAAGTTAATTGTTGGGTAGTACAACCAGGACCCCAGACAAGGTAATGGGGAAGGCCCTCGGTCCCAGCCAGTAGATAAGCACATGACAGAAGCTTTGGGGGTCCTTCCAGTATCACCCAACCCTCACTTCTGTTACTGTCCAGACCTAGTCTGATGGCGCATGTGAGGTTCCTGAGGATTTTTAGGATTTTTTAAAACTTGTCATTATCCCCTAGAGGATGTTTATGGTTTTTGTATAGTAGCAGATCATACTACTAATATATAACATTTAGAATGCAGAGAATGCCACTATATAGTAAAGGTGGGCATCAGAGACACTCACATTTTTAACCCCCTTAGGGTTACAAGTGCACACACTTTTTCCTGTACTGAAGGGAAGCTCTTGCACATCTTACGAACAACTTCGGTTTACTAACAGAAAAAAACTTCATGGGAATTTTTACAGTGTTTACCTCCACCTTTTTTTGTGGAGGTAAACCTTGTACGTATAGCATGGTGGAATTCCATCTTGCAATCATGCTGTATTTACCACTGGCGGGATTCCCTGGAATCTCACAAGTATTATATGCTCCAATAGGCTGGTATGTGGTGGGTGCTAAACCATAGATGTAATGATGGTCTGTGTGTTTAGGAAACAAAACCATGCATCCTCTGCTTACAGGTGGGTATGCGCCATGCCCAGAGCACATGATGCTTTACTCCAGAGTTTGAAATTGTTGGGAGCTATTTAGCTCCCCGGTGGGCCCTAGAAGAGCCTGGGGCACAAGCCAACTGAGGCCATACAAATATATCTATTGCATATTAAGTATGTATCTAGGAATTTGCATAAAAGGTGCAGTAGTAAACCTCTAGAAGACATGTAATGCATTAATGGTAATATGCACTGGATACAAAGATGTAGGTGCATCTTATTTGGAAGTTACTACCTATTAGAACCTCGTTCTGCAGGAGCAATTGAGAGAAAAGAGTGAGCAAGGTCACATTAAAGAAACAGAGGTGTAGCAGCAGAGACATTGATGTGGCAGAGATGAATGCTATGTAGTTGCAGGGTTGCAAAGAGGTAAAGACTGAGAGGTAGCAGCAAGAAGGAAGAACTGACAGAAAACAAATGTAAAAGAAACAAAAGGTAAAGCAATTTTAAGAGAATGTTAAAAGTGAAGACATGTAAAGCAACATGGAACAGGACAGTGTGCTCACCTGGCAGAGCAATACAGTGGAAGACATAGCAAAAGATTAATAGAAAAGGGGTTCAAGGAATGGGCATTTTTAGGTGCATTCCACAGTTTGGTGAACAGAACAAATGTTCCTCCATCTTAATAGCTCCTAGCCCACAATAACGAACTCCTGGGCATATGGAAATCCTGACACCCTTGAGCTACTTCCAGCTCCTGCTCCGTGAATTCCAATGTTGACCCCTGCTTTACTCACAAAGACAATGTTTGTGGGTTTAGACTTAGAAAGCCTTGTTTGACCGAAGATCCAACACACCTAAGCAGCTTGACGGTTTTCCCAGAAGCCGATTTAAAAGTTACATTAAAAACAGAGTTCATTCTGCAGTCTGTCCAAGTTGCACAGGACGTGGTATTTAATACATTACATTAAATGTTCCTGAACTTAAAGGGAATGTGTCTCCAACTGGGCATTGCATTGCAGCACAGTGCTGTATGCAATTTGATGTAATTTTATGTTATGTTGATTTATACCACTCAACGCTGCCAGGCTCTGTTAGAAAAGTGGGCAGTGTTGGTTGGTGAGGTAGAGAGGAATAGGATAGAATTTGCGCTCATCTGTTGATGCATGGAGGAACTGGCGTCTGTGCATGGCTGCTTTCTGGGTGTGCTTTATGTGCACTGGGCCTGTTGTGTCCGTAAGGGTGGCATCCAGTGTCTGAGTTGTTCGTTGTTTGCAGGTATTGGGCTTGTAGTATGATTAGAGAGGGGTGTGTGGTTTGCAAGTATTTTGGTGGATTGTTTCACTAGCCCTCTGGACGTGTGTAGAAACTGAGGGGTGTGAGGGTGTGGGAGAAGAGAAGTGGGTGGTTAGTTGGTTTTAGCTGATCTCTGGGTGTTGAGTAGTTTTATTGTCGGTTCTTCATTCTGTATTGTCGTGTGTTTGCTTTGGTCCTGGCGTATAGTTTGCAGAGGGACACTTTGAAACTAAATCTAAACAAAAGAATCAGTACAATTCTAGTGTGCTAAATTCAGAAGCAGCAGGCACCAAATCAGTACAGTTCTAGTGTCACCAAGTTCAAAAGCAGCAAGACTA
Organism: Ambystoma mexicanum; assembly: GCF_040938575.1. Taxonomy (NCBI): domain Eukaryota; kingdom Metazoa; phylum Chordata; class Amphibia; order Caudata; family Ambystomatidae; genus Ambystoma; species Ambystoma mexicanum. Next base: position 674,588,757 of record NC_090931.1, read on the forward strand.
ACTCAGTAAAATTCGAGTGTTGCTAAATACAAAAGGAGCGGATGCCAAATCAGTATGGTTCTAGTGTGGGTAAATTCAAAAGCCCGGGAGAAACCAATTTAGTATAGATTCTAGTGTAGCAAGATTCAAAAGCGGCGTTAACTAAATTAAAAAGCAGCAGGGATCAAGTTGGTACAGTTCTAGTGTGGCTAAATTCAAAGCAGCAGTAACCAAGTTAGTAAAATTCTAGTGTGGTTAAGTTCAAAAGGAGTATATGCCAAATCAGTACAGCTCTAATGTGACTAAATTCTAAAGCAGTGTTGACTAACTTAGTACAATTCTGAAAGCAGCAGGAAACCAAGTTAGTACAGTTTCTAGTGTGGCAAGATTCAAAAGCAGCATTAACTGAATCTGTACCATTGTAGTGTAGCTAAATTCAAAAGCATCTGGGATAAAGTTGATACAATTTTATTGTGGCAAAATTCACGCACCGATAAACAAGTTAATGCAAAACTAGTGTGGTTATCTTGAAAAACAGTGGGTGCCAAATCAGTACAGTTCTAGTGTGGCTAAGTTCAAAAGGAGCAGATGCCAAATCAGTATGCCAAATCGGTACAATTCTAGTGTGACTAAATTCTAAAATGGTGTTGACTAAATCAGTACAATTCTACAATTCTCTTGTCTAAATTCAAAAGCAGCAGGGTACAGTTATATTGTAGTCCTCCCTGGTGGTGTAGTGAGTTTACCATGGCCTTCACAGAGTCCTCCATTTAATTTCAACATTTCCTGGTGGGCTAGTGGATTAACCTCCTTCGCAGACTTCAGCAGATGCTGTCTGCTGGAGCCGCATTGAACTTCGGGTCACTGCACCGGTGTTGTGGCACTGGTGGCATCCCGCGATGTGTGGTTCCTTCTTCCTTGTCTGGTGTCTACAATCAATGTAGTTACATTTGACACTTCCTGCAGCGTTGGTTCTGCTGCTCTCAGTGGCGGTGCTCCGATGCCCTGCTGTTTCCACACCAGCTGTAGGTTCCCTTTTCCCGTGTTCCGTGGCTGCACCACTGCTGTTTCTACAGGTAAGGAGGGCTGACTGGGAGCTCCATTCCGGCACCCTCGGGGGGGGGGGGGGGGTGTTGGGGTTCGGGCTCCCTCCCTCGACAATGCTGTCACAGCGACCATGTCACAAGCTACAATGGGACGCACACAGAGCACTCCAATAATTCCAGTTAGATAGAGAAGTACAATAATATACAATTATTTTTTATGCCTTTAAAACACAAACTAAGCAATGAAACTTTTAGGTAAGAATTATAACACAACTACTATCAAATGCATGTATGCATCCACCATTGGTGGAGTTCTACGTAGAATCCGTACACTTTACCTTAAAGACAGTTAAGCAACGGTTAGCAATACTTTCAATAATTGTGAGGTTAAGGAGGTGAAGGGGTAGAAAATGAGTTGTTTCGAAACCAGTAATCACGAGTAGTAATCAAATAAAAAACATAGTTAAAACACTCATGAGTAATCATATAATTGGATCCCTTACTCTTAGTAAATCAAGCCCTGAGATGCAATGAGTCCTAGTGCCCCAGAGTCACCAGGTTCTACCAGATATACTGTTCAGTTAGGTTTACTATTGGATTGAGCAATGCCAGTGGGTGCGATTAGGTGTTCCCAAAGTTAGAAAAGGTTCAGTAAGTATCTCTTTGAGTTCCACCACGCTAGAGAAGGCCCAGGGAGATCCTTAATTAGACAATCATTGATCGGAGAGATGGGGCGCCATGCCGATGTAACCATATGTAATGGGGGGGGGGGTGAAACGGTTTGGGGGCGTTTGATCGGTGAGAATTGATTGCGGCAAACTGTTCGAAAAAAAACAACCTGCATGCGATCAATTAACAAATGACCAAACACCACCATCCACACCCCCCTTCCCTACTTACCTGTTCGTTCGCCTCCTGGTCCACTTCAGCCCTGCAGCCTCGAATCTGTCCCTCTAACGCCAGTCGGATCCGACGCCGCAGGGTCCCTTTTTCTTTTTTTTTTCCAGTCCCCCGCCTCCAATGTTGAGGAAGCCGGGGGCAGCCCCCCATGCCCCAGGGCTGATACATACCGATCATAGGGAGCTAAGGACACCCCCACAACCCCCGCTCCACATGTTCGGTATGTATTAGCCAAATTGTTTGTTTTTATTCGGTCGAATGGTACAGGCCAAATTCGGTCAAATGTACCATTCAGCCAAATAAAAACGAACAAATATACTAATACCGGTGAAACCAGGTGTGCTAACATTTCCCCTTACTGCAACATTTCCAGAGACCACTTAAGAGGTTCTGAAATCAATTGGGCACACTTACTTCTGTATGTGGCCCAGTCGCTCGAAATCCAGGGTTCATGGGTGCCAAGGTAGTTTTTGGACAAGGGATTTAGTTTGTCGGTTGCAGTACCTGTATTATGGTTCCAGAGCCTGGCCAGCTTGTCATCCTTGACATGAAAGGAAGATGACTTCTGCCGGGCAGGAAACCTCCAAAGAGCAAAGAAGATGGGATTCAGTGGGTGTCACCAATGTCAGGCGGAGACAGGCGATCTTCGATTGGTGAACAATGGAGCAGGAACTGCTTGGCTTCTATTGGACTGCAAGCCTAACAATAGAAGGTAGGCAACTTGCTGCACAAGTTGATGATCCTCCAGGCTCCAAAGATGCACCCAGAACAGTGACAGCTGCAGCGAGGTGGCCCATAGGGCAGCCCAGGGACGCTCCAAAGGCTCAGCAAGCACTGATCCCTAAGCATGGATTAAGACCGGCTGCTCCCACCTGTCCAGGCATTGAAGCACTGACAAGGGCCCGCACAAGACCAGGACAGAGGAGCAGGGCTTCACCACAGTTCGGCTGGAGGCAATGCCGGTCAGCTGTAATGGTCATCCTCTGGTGCCAGCTAAAACTATCATCTGTCGAAAGGCTGCAGGAGTCATACCCCCATCAAGGACTCCCACTGGAGTGGCTCCCAATGCTAAGAATCTGCACCATTCAAACTGTCAGGGGTTCTCCAATTATGGACAGCCCCCAACCATACACTCTGCCCAGCTACAGACACTCAGCCCAGTAACAGATGGATAATGTATTTGTTGTTGGTGTATTAAAGGAGCATGCATAGGCCTATTTATGTTTATTATGATCATTCCGTGTTGCTTGTGTTGGTGGTTAGTTATCCCTCCTATGCGTCTAACCACAATAACAAACTGTTGCCGACAGCTAACTTTCAGACAAATATCACTTTTACTACCAGATGTTTCCCATTGCTTGCTTCAATGTTTTCCTTCGGTAAGAACAATTCCATTTTCCTCTTTAATTAAAGATGGTAATTTGAGTCGAAACTTCACAACTGCCCTTAACTGAAGACAAGTCATGAGCCATGTTGCACATTGCATATCTTTTCATACAAAGCTTATGCCGTATCCACTTATTGAGACAAAACATTTTGGAAATGGGTTAACATTATTGGTTGTTGCTCATTTTTGGGTGCAAACAACTAGCAGCAATAACTATTTTCAAGTTTCCGATTGCATAGCCGGTGCAGATTTGTGGCGTTTCATGTCCCATTTCATAATGAAATAGGTTCTTTCTGTTTGCAGGAAGTCGAGCTATTGTGATGGAGTGCCAGTATGGTCCCAGGAGGAAAGGTGCCATGCCCAAAAAAGCAGCCAAGCAGGATGGCCCTTCTGGCCAGAAATACAAAGCCACATGTCCTGCACGGTAAGCAATGGATTACATTCTAGGGGGACCAATTTGATACAATTCTAGACTGAAAGTATGTTTCCCCTGTACAGGGGCGTCTAGCATCCATGGCCATCCTAGGAAGTTTGTGTGCACTCTTAATTCGTATTTAATTTATGCAATAGACGGTAGTGATTTGTCTAAGTAAGAGCCACTTATATTAAGGATTCTTGACTCCAAACTCGGCGTGTCTTTGTGTTTATTTGTTCCTTGATACGTAAAGGACACACAGCTAACTTAATTGCCTCCTGGCAGTTCTCATCCCATGTTTAGACTATAGCAAACTGGTACAGAGGTCCTTTGATAGATTTGTGATGTCGCTCTATTGAATATTACTTTTGAAAAAGATCCACTACCATCTGGTCATCTGCAGTATTTCGTCTGCATTCTTAACCACTGAGATCTTACCCCTGTGTCAAGCACTGAGCCTAAAATATGGCATGCTTAGTAGGGTTACTCCCTAGGAAACTACCTGAGCAAAGGTGTATGTTTTCTTCAGTGTCATTTGCATATGTCATATGCCTATACTCATGTAATCTGGTACTCTCTTTTAGTGTTTCCTGCCCACTTACTTTCAGAGGGGATTTTGGACTGTTGTATATGGCATTCTGAATCACTTACCTCTGCTATGTGTAACGCTCACCTGATTCCTACGGAGGCGCAGGTCTGGCTTCGAGTGCTGATGCTTCTTCAATGATGAAGCGCAGGACTCTGAAGATAGACAGGAAGGGCCCTCTACTCTGGCTTCTCCGGCTCGCAGGAATATTCCCCTGTGCGTGAAAAGGGAGTATTACCTACTGACTGAGTTATGCTCAAGCCTCCCACTCTCTTCCAACCCTCCACGATACCCTTCCACGATTCCCCGTGAAGTCTCACCTTAGGGTCTGAAAGGACGAGCTCTCCATCCTGCTTCTGACGCAGGGGCGCGTTGAACCCAGTTACTCCACTGGATTGAGGTTGGATGGGAGTTCAGGTAAGCTTGATGATACTGGTAAGGCGCTATAAAAGTTCTGTTGCAAGTTCAAAAGTTCAAGCTTTAAATAATAATGTTCATTGTCTTTTTTCAGGTGATGAATGAAGATTCCTTTGGAGACTTCTTGCAACAAAGCGCTAATGTTGATGTCTTTTCCCCATAGGGGCCGGGGTTCGGAATGCCGGAGATATGGCGCCGACCCGAAGTGAAACGTGCAGTTCCAGTAAAGATCTGGTAAGTCCTAGATGAGCGCTCAGGTAATGTTTTTGCATTCGCTCATCTAATGTCTTTGTCTTTTTTCCCCATAGGGGCCGGGGTCCGGAAAATGCTTGGAAGCAGCAAGACCCGAAATGAAATGGGAATGACCCAACAGGTAAGTCTTAGAAGGAAACTGAGCTTTTCCTATTCCCTTCCTTCTCTCACCTCTTATTCTTGTCTTTTTCTCTAGGCTCTGGGAAGTGGCTGTGTATCCGGATGATCGCTGCTGAAGATGGAGGAACCCAATAAAGGTGAGTGAAATGCAGCGCTGCAGCGATCGTAACGAAATGCTTTTAAAAATGATGTCTTCCCTTTCAAGATCGTCGGTGATGTCTCCGTGGTGCAGATTAGCTGGTAGGTCTCTTGTCTCCCTTTGCAGGTGACCCAGGATGCTGACAGGCGTGGCTGAAGTCCAGATGCAGGAGCTGACACGGTTAGCGTCCAGCTGCGAGGAGCAGAACAAAGCGAAGCGTGAGTTGCTGATCGGGTGTGGTTTAAATAGCTTTGGAAGAAGTTCCAAGTGTGTATCCTTCCTCCGATCAGGTATGTATCCTTCCCCGACCACACCCGGGTGGAAAGTAGTCCCACAGGTAAAGTAGTTCCTATTCAGGCCTCAAGAGGGCCTGGATGTGGCAGCATGGTCTGCATCAGGTAAGTGCACATTAAAACACTTGAACACATGTCTAGCTTTATGAGCCTGGCGCCTAAGGCGCCAGGACAGAGGTCCAACATGAGCCTGGCGCCTAAGGCGCCAGGACTGCGTCCAAAGGGCCCCAGCTTGGGCCCGCTGGCACTCCGCTGGGGGAAATGATGCCTGCCTCTAGGGTTGCTGGGTCGGACCTGGCTCCTTGGAGGTAGGCATCATGACAGTACCCCCCCTCAAGGCCCCTCCCAAGGTTCTTCCCTCCGGGGGTTTGGGCTTGTTCGGAAATCTCCGGTGAAACCTTTGTACTAATCGAGGTGCGTGGACATGGTTACTAGGCTCCCACGATCTCTCCTGAGGTCCATATCCCTTCCAGTCAACAAGATAGAAGAGTTTCGACTTTACCACCTTGGAGTCTAAAATGTCTTTAACTTCGAATTCTAATTCCCCTTCAATTTGAACTGGATCTGGAGGCTTGGACAATCGGGTTCCTGGTTGTACTGGCTTCAAAAGTGATGCATGAAAAACTGGATGAATACACATATTGGACGGTAGATCCAGTTTAAAGGCCACTGGGTTGATTATAGCTTTGATGGGATAAGGTCCTATGAATCTGGGATTGAAGGTTCGCGGGCCCTTGAGGGGTAAATGTTTAGTTGCTAGCCATACCTGGTCTCCTACTTGGTAAGGAGGAGTTTTACGTCGGTGCAAATCAGTGTTTTCTTTATACTTTTTCTTGGCTTGCTGTAAATGAGTTGCAGCTTCTTTGAAGGCTCGGGTTATTGTGGAATGCAGATGATTTACTGCGGGCATTTCCAGGGTCAGAGGTGGATCTAGGTCAGAGCTCCGAGGATGGTGACCATACAAAGTATAAAAGGGGGTTTGTCCGGTTCCAGAATGCACTGAATTGTTGTATGCATATTCTGCGATCCAAAGGATGCTTTCCAATTTAACTCGGATTGGTGTAACATGCACCGAAGATATTGCTCAAGAGTCTGATTGGTTCTCTCGGTTTGTCCGTCGGTCTGGGGGTGGTGGCTGGTGGATAATCGCACATCTATTTGTGCTAGTTGGCAACACTTCTTCCAAAAATGTGAGATAAATTGACTTCCACGATCCGAGACTAAAATGGAAGGGAAACCATGTATGCAAACTATATTCTCCAGGAATTCCTTGGCCAAGGTGGAAGCTGAAGGCAAACCCTTTAAAGGGATAAAGTGGGCCATTTTGGAGAATAGGTCCACAATTACAAGGATTGTGTTGTAACCAGCACAAGGAGGCAGATCTGTTATAAAGTCCATTGACAGGATGTGCCATGGTGCCGGTGGAATATCCAAGGGTTGAAGTAGGCCGGCTGGCCTTTTCTTTTGAGCCTTGTTTTGGGCGCAAATTCCACAAGACAGTACAAAAGACTTTGTCTTTTCTCCAAGAAGGCCACCAGAAGTGGCGTTTGATTTTTTCCTCCATTTTAGCAATACCAGGGTGTCCTTCCATTAAAGATTCATGATGATGGGCAATAACAAGTTCTTGCAATTCTTTACTTGGCAGAAACAACCGCTCCTGGAAGTAGGGTAAGTCATCCTTAACGGTGTAATGAGGACCCTTTTGACTCCATTCCAGTAAGGTTGAAGAGTCTAGAAGTTGTTTTACTTGAGTTTGGATATCCTCAATAGATTGCAATGAAGTTAAGCCTAAGATTCTTTGCTCAGGTATGATGGGCACAGGTTCTAAGCTCGAATTAGGTTCTTCCATGCCAATCCGGGATAAGGCGTCTGCTTTTCCATTCTCGCAGCCAGGGCGATAGGTAATTACAAAATCAAATTCTGCAAAGAATAGAGCCCATCGGAGTTGTCGTGAAGATTGAGCTTTGGCCGTCTTTAAATACTGTAAGTTTCTGTGGTCCGTAATTACGGTGATGGTGTGTCTTGCCCCGAGAAGGTAGTGACGCCAAGCCTTGAAAGCAGATTTGATGGCCAGTAACTCTTTATCGGTAATTGCGTAGTTGATTTCAGGAGGAGAACATTTTTTGGACCAAAAGGCCACTGGGTGTAGTTGGTTAGTTTTTGGGTCTCTTTGCGACAGGACAGCTCCCATGGCCGAACTGGAAGCATCGGTTTCCACTATGTACGGGAGATCTGGGTGCGGGTGCTTCAATACAGGTGCAGAGGTGAATTTGGGTTTCAGGTCCTGGAAGGCTTGTTCGGCCTCAAGAGTCCATTCGAAGCTTTTGTTTTTGTTTAGGAGAGCGGTGATGGGTTGGACTGTTCGGGAAAATTCCGAGATGAATCTTCGATAGAAATTGGCAAAGCCGATCATGCTCTGAACTCCCTTCACCGAGCTTGGAGATGGCCATTTGAGGATGGCGTCCACCTTTCGCGAGTCCATTCGGACTACTTGAGGTGTCAGGATGAATCCGAGAAACTCAACTTCTGTGGTATGAAAAACACATTTTTCGAGTTTTGCAAATAGTCTGTGCTGGCGCAGTTTCTCAAGAACTGCCCTAACATGTTTTCTGTGATCAGATTCTGAAGAAGAGTACACCAGGATGTCGTCAATGTAAACAATGACACAGACATCGATAAGTTCCCGAAGAACATCATTCATAAAGTACTGAAAGGCGGCAGGTGCATTGCACAAACCGAAGGGCATCACCTGATATTCGAACAGCCCAAATTTGGTGCGGAATGCAGTCTTCCATTCGTCGCCTTCTTTTATGCGCACCAGGTGATAAGCTCCTCGGAGATCTAACTTGGTGTACACACAAGCGTCTTTCACCTGGTCGATAAGCTCAGGGATCAAGGGCAGAGGATAACGATTCTTAATCGTTATTTGATTTAGGGCGCGATAGTCTATACACGTTCTAAGGTCGCCTTCTTTTTTTGGCACGAAGAACAGAGCTGAAGAGACAGGAGACTTAGACGGGCGAATAAAACCATTGGCTAGGTACTGATCTAAATACTGACGCAAATGCAGGTTCTCAGGTTCCGTAAGAGCATAAATCCTACTACAAGGTAGTTGAGCATTGGGTACCAGATCGATCTGGCAATCATAAGACCGATGGGGAGGTAACGTGTTAGCCTGTTCTTTCTGAAAAACGTCTTGGAATTCTTGGTATTCTGACGGTAGCTGTACAGGGGTGGAAGTTGCTGTGGCTAGACCCATAGCTGGATTTCTTGGATAACAAGTTGGTTCACAATCAGGAAAACTTATCTTCTTTGCTCGCCAGTCAATTCTGGGATTATGTGTTTCTAACCAAGGAATTCCAAGAATTACTTGAAATTGTGGGGCCTTGATCACATCAAACACGATTGCTTCCCGATGTCCATCCTGACCCACCAGTGTCACTTCAACAGTGGAATGCGTTACAGGCCCTGAGGCTATTTTGGTTCCATCTACTGTAGTAATGACATCTTGGGTTACTTTCGGGCGGAGAGGAAGCTTAATCCTGGAAGCCAATTCACGGTCTATGTAATTTCCAATAGCTCCACTGTCGATGTATGCTTTTATAGCATGCAACTGCTGAGGCTGTTTTGGGTCCACGAGCACCATTGGCATGACGAAATGCGAGGTCAAAGAGTTAGTTTTCAAGCTCGGCAAGCGGACCCCTACGCTTGCCGGGCTAGGTCGTTTCCCGAATCAGGTGTCACTAATTTGTTATCAGTAGCTCCAACCACCTTCTTAAGTGGTTTAACTGGAAAATTTCGAAGAAAGTGACCAGAAGTCCCGCAATACAGACAAAGTTGCATTTGCCGCCTTCTCTCTCGTTCTTTCTGCGTTAATGGTCCTTTAACACCACCGATTTGCATAGATTCAGATACGTCGGTACTCTTGGAGGTAGCGTAGGTTTTGATCGGTGCTCGGTTTTCATACTTGAACCGATCTGCTTTTCTATTTTGAAGTCTGTGATCAAGTTGAACCACCAAGTCAATGTAGTCTGCGCAGACCTGGGTTGGGTTTACTATCTGAGCTAGAACATCCTTAAGCTCTCCGCGCAGGCCTCGATGAAACAATGTGATCCTTTTGCTTTCTGGCCATCCAGTTTCCACAACCAGTCTGTTAAAGGTGGCTATGTAGGACAGAAGATCCTGATTACCTTGTTGTAAGGATAGCAGTTCGTTATCAAGGGCCTGTCCTTGAGAGTGTCGAGCGAACAATCTTTCCATGCTGGCCTGGAAGTCCTGAAAATTCTGGAGAATGGGATCATCCTGATTTACCAATGGAATAGACCAATCGGCAGCACTGCCACTGAGGTAAAATAGTATAAAGGCTACCTTGGTCTGGTCGTTAGGGAAGGCTCCGGGTCTGCATAGAAAGTGTAAACGACATTGGTTCATAAAGACGGCATATTTCTTGGGATCCCCCGCAAAACGTTCAGGCGGGGCCAAAGGCATGTGTCCAGGTAGATTAATTTGTACCGGGTTACTCAAACCCATTGATGTGGAAATGTCTCCGGAATTAGGTAAAGGAGTGTGCCCTGCCTGGGCCTGTAATAACCTTTTGGCTAGGTCATCAGTTCTTTCCTTAGATAAGATCAGTTCTCTTTTGAGAGTGTTAGTCTCCTGGCGGGCTGAGTGCACCTCTGCCCGTAATTCCCCCAAAAGCTGGGCCAGCTGGTCAGTCTCGGAAGTCTCCATAGCGCCCGGGTGGGAAATTGTGGGTAGGCTTCGCTTTCTGTAACGCTCACCTGATTCCCACGGAGGCGCAGGTCTGGCTTCGAGTGCTGATGCTTCTTCAATGGTGAAGCGCAGGACTCTGAAGATGGACAGGAAGGGCCCTCTACTCTGGCTTCTCCGGCTCGCAGGAATATTCCCCTGTGCGTGAAAAGGGAGTATTACCTACTGACGGAATAATGCTCAAGCCTCCCACTCTCTTCCAACCCTCCACGATACCCTTCCACGATTCCCCGTGAAGTCTCACCTTAGGGTCTGAAAGGACGAGCTCTCCATCCTGCTTCTGACGCAGGGGCGCGTTGAACCCAGTTACTCCACTGGATTGAGGTTGGATGGGAGTTCAGGTAAGCTTGATGATACTGGTAAGGCGCTGTAAAAGTTCTGTTGCAAGTTCAAAAGTTCAAGCTTTAAATAATAATGTTCATTGTCTTTTTTCAGGTGATGAATGAAGATTCCTTTGGAGACTTCTTGCAACAAAGCGCTAATGTTGATGTCTTTTCCCCATAGGGGCCGGGGTTCGGAATGCCAGAGATATGGCGCCGACCCGAAGTGAAACGTGCAGTTCCAGTAAAGATCTGGTAAGTCCTAGATGAGCGCTCAGGTAATGTTTTTGCATTCGCTCATCTAATGTCTTTGTCTTTTTTCCCCATAGGGGCCGGGGTCCGGAAAATGCTTGGAAGCAGCAAGACCCGAAATGAAATGGGAATGACCCAACAGGTAAGTCTTAGAAGGAAACTGAGCTTTTCCTATTCCCTTCCTTCTCTCACCTCTTATTCTTGTCTTTTTCTCTAGGCTCTGGGAAGTGGCTGTGTATCCGGATGATCGCTGCTGAAGATGGAGGAACCCAGGAAAGGTGAGTGAAATGCAGCGCTGCAGCGATCGTAACGAAATGCTTTTAAAAATGATGTCTTCCCTTTCAGGATCGTCGGTGATGTCTCCGTGGTGCAGATTAGCTGTAGGTCTCTTGTCTCCCTTTGCAGGTGACCCAGGATGCTAACAGGCGTGGCTGAAGTCCAGATGCAGGAGCTGACACGGTGAGCGTCCAGCTGCGAGGAGCAGAACAACGCGAAGGGTGAGTTGCTGATCGGGTGTGGTTTAAATAGCTTTGGAAGAAGTTCCAAGTGTGCATCCTTCCTCCGATCAGGTATGTATCCTTCCCCGACCACACCCGGGTGGAAAGTAGTCCCACAGGTAAAGTAGTTCCTATTCAGGCCTCAAGAGGGCCTGGATGTGGCAGCATGGTCTGCATCAGGTAAGTGCACATTAAAACACTTGAACACATGTCTAGCTTTATGAGCCTGGCCCCTAAGGCGCCAGGACTGCATCCAAAGGGCCCCTGCTTGGGCCAGCTGGCACTCCCCTGGGGGAAATGATGCCTGCCTCTGGGGTTGCTGGGTCGGACCTGGCTCCTTGGAGGTAGGCATCATGACACTATGACCTAGCCATATTAAAATAGGTAGGAATTCATATTAAATATAAATGATGGCCATTACATCTGTTTTCGAGCACCAAACTTAGTTGAAGGGACACCTGAACACACAACGTTCTTTTAAACACATAGCTAAAATCGACACAGGCTGGTAAACAACCAAGCTGTGGTTATTTGCTGTCTTATATAGGTTTACTACATAGTTCTTGTGGAAGTAGGGGTATTAATGATTGCATTTTTTATTTTTTAAGTTGGTGCACTACGGGCCATAGTTCAAATTTATATATATATATATTTTTTTTTATTGTGTTTTTGTTTCAATTCAAACCTTTCACCAATATAAAAAGCAACCAAATGTACAATTATAAATAGAAATTTATCACAGGATCATATCATAAGAACCTTTCAATTAAATATAATTCAGACGACTTAAAAGATTTTCTGTATGACCTCAACAAAGCAAACCAATTCAGTTCACCCAACATACATCTACGTTTCCTGAGGCCCCAAAAGGAATGTCTTATTTGGATTACTTGTGCTGAAACCTGCTGCACACAGATAGACATTTTAATTGATTAAATTCTCACAGAATCGCCTTAAAATGTCTTGACCATTAAAGCTGGATAACTCCCTATACTTAATCCTGCAAACACTGCGCTAGATGAGTGATGTCGCACAACTTAATAGAAAATCTCTTTTATAAAGCACTAAGGGCAATTTTAATAGGTAGATGGCGCCCCCTCAATAATCGATAAATTCTGGGAATGACTGCCGAGGTAGAATGAACAAATCTCCCTAAGAAAAAAGGTGTCAACTACATTGAGAAGGACATTCTGTTACTAAATGGTGTCATGTTTCTAAGTGGTCTTGTTTACACTTTCTAAAAGTATGCCTTTCTCTGGGCAACCCATTTGAGTGCTAATCACTTCTAGGGTGTAAAGACAATTCAGCCTACATTTTAGGAACCACATTCTGATGCTCTTAGACTGGAATTTATTTAGATAATGCTTCAGGGACTTTGAACTACTATGAGTAATCATTGTTTATTTGTAGGGCTGTAATTCAGATAAGGACTCAATAGATTCAATATTATCCCACTCTCTCAGCTTTTTTCTTATTTCTGTCCTGGGGCAGTCCACGTCAATTCGTGCTTTGGTCCAGAAGCATTCATAAAACCTCAGGTACTCCTTTAAAGAGGCGCCCCCTGCGACCGAAAAATAATACCCAAATTAGCAAATAGAGAATTGCCTATACCATCTATTATCTTAAAGAAGAGCCCCAATGTATATCACTTATAAGCCCTCCACCAAGAACGAATGTTCAGCCCAAGTCCAATGGCTCCTATGGGTACCGAAGGCAGTAGACCTTACAGCAACCTCCAGATTTTACCCTTGAAAATATCCAGCCATTTCTCTTACTTAGTGTAAGAAGCTCCAGCCCATAAAGTACCAAGGGGGTAACTTTTGTTTTGTAAAATTCCAACAGTGGACATAAAGAGTAGCTGCAATATTTGCATGGATTATCTTCATAAGGGAGTTGTAAGCAATAGTCATGGCCCTAGGTTTTTCTTTAATAAGGTCCAAATGTAACTTATTTGTTACAAGTGATATCCTGGCCAAATGTTCACCCTTTTCTTCCCACATGCAGGCGGTCATAACGCCACCAAGTATTTTTATTTTTTATTTCTTTTTGAATATAGCTGAGAAAACTCAACTTTTTCAAAATTAAACAATAATTTAATTTACATATTAATAAATCATTTTTCATCAGTAAAAGTGACAGTACTTCGAAGCACCGTAATAAAACAAACAGTTGGATAAGATTAAGCTTGCATATAACTTAAAACACAAAAGAAATTAAAAAAGAACTCATAATTACAAAACATTTCATATTTATAAAATTGATAAGTGTAAGTGTCTTAGTCTACACACCGCACGGTGCCTCATCAATATTGTCACACCACAATATTTTACATGATTAAAACACACAGTACATCCTGATAGAATGTTAGTACCATTAGTCAGAAAATAATTCCGAACTCAGTGTCCTTAAATTCCTATCCCATAATTGAGACCGGACCCGTATTCAAATTCAAAGCAGATAACAAATTATAAGTGGCAATGTGAATACTTAGAGATTTGGTAGACAATATTGCTGACCATCGAGTTTCTGGAAGCATTGCACTAAAGTATGGGATGTGTTTCCAGAAATATTTAATTCTTAAGTCAGTTAATGCTGGACATTCAACTATGATATGCTTGAGGGTTTCTCTAAGGGAAATAACCTCACAAAACCTACAATAATTCTCTTTTGGATCCATCATCCTTCTTCTAGTCAGTATATCACGTGTTGGAATTAGATTGCATCGTAGGCGTAGTTTTTTATGTTCAAATGCTAGGTCTTGAAAGTCTATATATGAGAGGCACTCGATTCTGGTGTCAATCCAATCCAAACTGAATATTTTGACCTTTGCTCTGTTTGGATTCACGAGGAGTGTATCCAAGCTTACGTCTGCTCTGGCCAGAATTCTGAAAATGTTTGATGTCCACAATCTAACAAACACATGCTCAGAAGATAACATATAGGCTGATAATGTTGCTAATAAGTTGTCAGATCTTGTATAAGTCGAGCATTTACAAAACAAGGAACAGAGCCTCCAATGATATTCAGCGATCAACGAAGTTAGACCTAGTTCATGACGCAGCCAAGGACCAGGTACGCATTGAGGCAGGTGTAACACACCTCTCCAAAATGTTGCTTCTATCTTATGCAAAACTAAGGATTGCACTATATTTTTGGTTTCTAGGCCATACAAGATAGTTGGTAAAACCTTTTGGCGCCAGTAAATGATGGCAGGCCTAATCGTGAATTTACCAAATTTATGTAATATTATCCTTGTCTGCGAGATTGCTGTCATGATCTTATGATCTAACGTCTTAAAATGTGAATCAGTTAGTGGCATACCATCAAATAAAATGCCTAAATAGAGATACATTGGTACCACTTCTACAGTCATGTCATTGATTCTCCATTCAATTAATGCTCTTCTAGAGAGCCTAGGCGCATAGATGACTATTTGTGTCTTATTAAGGTTGATTACCAACTCATTATCATCTAGGTAGGTGCTCAAGGCGGACAATAGTTTCTGCAAGCCTACCGGGGTTTTGGAGACTAACACCAGGTCGTCGGCATACCACAAGGCTTTAATTATTATGCCATTCATCTTTGGCGAATCAGAATCAACCTGAAGAAAAGCCTGTAGGACATCATGGATGAAAAAATTAAAGAGGGCTGAAGCCAGAATGCAACCCTGCTTCAGCCCCCTTGATGCGCAAATCGCTGATGACAAAAGTCCTAATATGGACAAACACACCATTATTGTGGTTGCTGAATGTAGTGCGTGGATAATATCACAAAGGGTCTCGGGACAATTGGCCGACTGTAAATTTCCATCAATTTGACTCGTGAAACCGAGTCAAATGCTGAGTGTAAGTCAACAAAAGCAAAGTACATCGGTTGTTTAGACGATTGTGCCTGAGATTTTAAGGCGTTGAGAGTTAGTAGGTTGACTGTCGTACCTAAACCCGCAACAAAGCCTGTTTGTCAAGGATCTCGTTGATTACACACCTGAGTCCAATGAGAAAAATCTCTAAGGACCAGACGCGCAAAAATCTTTCCCGGGGCATCAAGCAAGGCTATCGGACGATAGCTTGCCGGTGACTCCCTATCACCTTTCTTGAAGATCGGTACTAGCAAAGATGACTTCCATGATGTTCGAATGGTTTTTGAGTGAATGATTTGTTGGAATACATTATTCAGTATACTGGCCCATCTTGATGGATTCTGCTTGAACATAGTTATTTAAGCCATCCGGCCCTGCGGCACGGGATGAAGATGATTTCTTTATGAACTCTTCTATTATTTCTGAAGAGCATTCTAAGCTCCAATCAGCTGTAGCCAAATTTGTATAAATGTATTCATCATATTTCACATCCGCATATAATTGCGAGAAGTGTGTGAGCCATTGAGCTTCAGTCACGCCACACAGTTGTAGACTCGCTTGAGGTTGATTAGAAACTTTGTTAAGCAAGGCCCAAACTTGAGACAAGTTTTTATTATTAGCTGAGCGCAGGAAGGCTTCACTATCCAGCTGATAGTTTTGCTCTTCTGGCCTGGGTCCAATTTCGATATTGACACTTGAGCCTCCTACGAGCATGTTCTCATTTGCTGGGGGACAATCTGAGAGTTGCTCTTATTTCTTTCCTGTAAGCCCTTTTCGCTTGTAGGATAATCTGATCACTTTGATGCTTGTGATTATGCACATAAGGAGGTTTTCCCAATTGGGAACTATCAAAAAAGGGTAAGATGTCTGTATAGAAATCATGCTCATAATTGTCCAGTTCTTGAGTTGCCAAATTTAAGGCGTCAAGCGACGCCTTCGACCATTTGAAACGCGTTTTCGCATTATTCACACATAAAATCTGGTCAGACCATTTAAGTTTAGTCAAATTGTGATCAGAGACTCCTTGCCAGCGAAAAGTTAACATGTGATGGTCACTAGCCGATTGCTTTAAGATTTCGAATTTAGCAGCCCTATGGAACAGAGTGTCAGAAACAAATACATAATCAATGATGGAATTGGAAGTTCCTCTCTCCCACGTCGATTTGGGAGGTATGTCACCTAGTATCGATCAGTTGGCCATATGTAAGTTATGATTTATAACAAATTTAAGCCATCTCGTGCTAGCAAGCACTTGAGAAGCTTTCTTTGGATGTAAGCAATCAAGATTTAAATCTCCTACTACCATTGTTGCGGTAATAGACGGGTCACAAGCAACTCATTCTAGAACAGCCGACAAGTCTTTGTAAAAGATCCCGTCTGCCACACCCAATGGGTTGCGATATAAATTGATCAAGGCTAAAGTTTGTGCGGCAAAAATTATTTTTACTAACTGCGTGAAATTATTTGGGGAGGCCCATTTACTAATAGTTAGTCCTTTGCTGGTCTTTACTGTCACCAACAGACCAGATGTGGGTCTCCCTCTGGCTGCTGTCAGAGCTGATAACAAGACGACATCGTGATTGTCCCACACAGAGGTCTTTACGAGCCACGTCTCCTGGATAGCCACTATATCATAATCATTAATGTCATGAAGCGAGGTCCATTGTAAATGGGAATGACCTCTAGTATTCCAGCAGACTAACGAATAATTAATTTGAGGACTTTCTGTTAATGGTTATGCTTGTGAAAGATCAATTTTGCCCTGTTGTGGAGTTATAATGGGGTCACAATAAGCACAAGCGCAAACAGGAGGGTCTTGTGTGTGTAATTTGGGTGATAGGTGCGGTTTACATTTTTGTGTTTTTGCTATAAGGCGTTCAGGGTCCTGAGCAATCAAAAAACCCATTTTGAACAATTCCATTTTTTCTTTCCAAATAGAGTTCAATACTAACCCAGACTTAATCCACAAACGCACAATTGCTAGATTCTGGTCACACACACATTCAACCTGGTCAATGTCACTTGAAGCAATATCTTGTAGGTTATTGACATCCCCAAAAATATTTAATATACTTGTTCTGCATAGATCATATTTTTCAAATGGAGCGTCTCTACATTTAAGGATAAGAGAATGACAATTTATAAAGGTATTCTTAGACACCTGTTTGCCTGCTCATGAAGTCTCAATCTTGTTTAAAAGCTTCGGTGGCAACTTGGTTGGCCTCATTTCCGGAACTGGACAAGATTTGTTCCATTGACAGTGAACCTCGGAGGAAGGTTTAAAGTTTTCCCCCATTACTTTAGTGTTTGTATTGACCAGGATGGCTTTAGTGACATTCTCATTCCTAGACAGAGTGGAATGATTGGGAGGCCGAGCTAGGGCCTCACGTTCACTTAGGTAGGCGTCAACAGCAGCATTTATTGAGACCATGCGATCTTGCACGCCTTGCTCACTCGTTAAATCAATTGAATTAATGTGGTTTGGTACTGCTTGAGGAGGTCTAACAAAACTCAAACCAGCCATTGGTACTTGGTCACTGGCCACTGCCGATGGAACCATGGACACTGTTTTTTCAATTAGATCAACGATCTCCGTAAGAGGGGCATTGTCAACCGGAAGACATACAGGAACCGTGTTCGTGTCCACCACCTGCATGACAGTAGGCAAAGTAATCAAGTTCTGGGTAATCACTGGATGTAAAGTCAAAGGGGCGTGTAAAGATGGTGAAATAGAAATAAGAGGTGTTATGGGTGGTTGGCTCATTTGCTCCTGTCGCATGACTCAAAGTCGCTTTCTTGCCAAGGGCTTGGTCCTGGACACATTTGGTTTTGGACCAAGTGCTTTTGACAAGCTTTGAGAATCAATGATGGTACAACCTACTTTCCCAAGGCGGCGGGTCTTTTTAGTACTTCTATCAAGACTGATCCAAGAGTCATTTAAGTTTATTACATTCGCTACCGAGGAAGTGTCCGAGCAGATGATCATAGCAAAAGTTGGTAATACCGGTTTAATGCTGCTCTCTCCCCTAGCTACTTTTTTCTTACCTGGAGGATCGCTAGAACCATCAGAAACGTATACGCCATCAGTAATTTTCGAAGGCATGTCTGCTGCTAATAGTTTAGCTATCTTGTCAATAATTTGCTGGATTTGACCAGATTGATGTAAAATTTTTAAATCGAGGGATTCAAACAGCTTAAATAGGCTGGCTACTGTAGTATTTATGGCAGCCAAGGTGATTTCTATTAAAGCAAGATTTTCTAGTGCGTTAACAGAATTGTTAATCGGTAGACATCGCCGGGGAGTGGGCAATAAAAAAGAATCATGAATGGATTGAATTGTTGAGCCCATCAAACCCTCCATTGCATCCTCACAAGGAAAATCCTCGTGAGAAATACTCATGTTCCCTTCACTTGCATGACTAGAGATATTAGATTTATCCAGCATGGGGTCTGGCATGGATTCACATGCTCATGAATATTCCCCGTCGTCAGGCCGGGAATCCTTGGTATAGAAAAAAATCAGTATCAGTTTCGTTTCTGATCAGTCTTTTAGTAGTAACCAATCACTGGTCTCTGGGTCATACTGCCCCCTGCCAATGACTGCCCTCTCCCTAAGCCCGCCTCCGGCAGCCTTCCTCAGATTTTTTCCGCACGTTCAAGTGTTGGGAGTCCTCGTGCTGTAGCTCTCGAGCTTTTGCTGCGTTTTCGCACTTTTTCAGGAGATTTTTCTAATTTTTCGGTTAAATAGAGCCTTAAGCTCCACCGTTTCTACATCCGATCAACGGGGATCAGTTTCAGAGTTTTCTACCCCCCTCAAGGGTGAAGATTTCATCGAGTTACGCTTTAGGAGGATTCCAGAAGTTCCGAGGCCTACCCCGGACATGGCCCAGGAGAAAGGAAGCTCGACGCACTGGAAGCTGTTCAGGACCTGCCCTGGATGCCAGCTTCAGAATGTTTTCAAGGAGGACGAGCATTCGTTATGCCTCTACTGTCTCCATGAGGACAAGACGCACAAGGAGAAGGACTGTGCGTTTTGTGGGAACATGTCGGAGCGGACCATGAAGGATCGCCACCTCCGTCTCGCCAACTCGCTGGAAGGGAAGAGCCCGTCGGGTGAGAAGAAGAAAAAGAAGTCCGAGCGGTCTTCTAAGTCCTGTGAGGGTGCCCCGGCGACAAAAGGCTAAGCACCGCGAGTCCGCGGGCACCGGGAGCGGCGAACGGTCGGGCTCCTTGGCTGCCAGGCAGGGCGCATCCTCCCCGGTGCCATCAACCACGAGCCAACGCTCTGGCTCGGGTAAGAGGAAGGCCGAGAACCCGGCGAAGCTTCTGGAGAGGCCCCGGTCGATCTTGAAGATTCCGGCAGAGGGGGAGCGAGGCTCGGACCCTCCCCCCAAGGTGAAGGCCCCAGGCGTCCAGAAGGTGACGATGGCCTTATTTCACCCTGCTAAGACCTCGATTGAGGATGTCGCCGCGGCCCTGGCTCAGCCTGTGGAGGCTACACCAGTGGAGGCGCCCTCAGGACCCAGAGTCTCCCTGCCACCGCGGAGGGAGTCGTCTTTCAGGCTCATTGAGAAGACCCCCACGAAGTCCTCGTTGGAAAAGGTGGGGGAGGGGCTGGTGGCCATCGTGGATACGGACACGACCTCTGAAGAAGAGCTCATCGAAGTCGTGGAAGAGGCCCAGCCCATCGGGAGGGATCCCGACAAGGGCGACGACGAGAGCGACGGTGCCGCCGACAAGGCTCCTCAAGAGCCCTCGCGCCCGTCGTTTCCGGCGCCGCAGGACACCTTGGCGGCCATTTTATCAGCGATTCAGTCCTTATGCTCGGAGATAAGGACAAGGTTGCCCCTGAGCCAGACCCGACGGGGGAACCGGAGCCAGGACCTTCGGAGAGTCCACCGCATAAGAGGACGACGACGCATCCTACGCCACCTCTCCCACCTCTGCGGCCTGCTCTGCCTTCCCCCCGGTCTACTACCCAAGGGGATGATACAGGCACGGACACAGCTATGACAGGTACAGATGACGACGGAGGCGACGACGGGACGTGTCCCCCGTTGCCCCCTGCTCGGGCGTCCCCGCCCGACGAGATTGGATCCTTTCATGCCATGATTTCCAGGATTTCAAGAAAGAAGGGTTCCTTTACCAACCGCGCGAGGCTAAAAGGAAGACGGTCCTCGCTGTACCGCTTCTTGATGACATCTGGGATGAGGGGCTCGCCCTCCTCAAGAACCCTGCCACGGCGCCGGCAAAGAGGGACCGGTATGAGAAAAAGTACCGGGTCCCCGACGCTGCCCCCTTGTGCTTTCGGGCACAACCTACCCCGGATTCGGTCGTCTCGGCAGCGGCAAAGAAGAAAGCTGGGGGGGCATCGGCCTCGACATCAACTTCCCCGCCGGACAGCGAGGGCAGGAAGTTGGACACGATGGGACGACGGATCATCTCATCCGCAGCGACGACTATCAAGGCGGCCAACGCCCTGGCTATCGTAGCCCGCTACGACAGGGAGTTGTGGTTCAAAATCGCCCCTCTGTTGGACTTCCTTCCGGATGCCAAAAGGGCTGAGGCCCTTGAAATCCTACAGGAGGGGGAGATTGCTTCGGACCACGCCATCACGGTGGCAACGGACATCGCCGACACCGGTTTCCGTCAGTTGGGCAACGGCGTTTGCTTGAGACGACGAGGATGGCTCAAGGCCACGGATTTCCGCCAGGACGTACAAACCAAGGTTTTGGACATGCCCTTCGACGGGAACAACCTGTTTGGGAAGGCGGTTGATGAGTCCCTTCAGGCCATCAAGACAGACACAGAGACTGCCCGGGCACTGGGAGTGCTCCAACAACGACGGCCGTCCTTTCGGAGCTCCGGAGGCAGACAAGGTGCCTCCAAGGGATCCGGCAGTGGCTCCTCCACTTACCGCAAAGTTACAAGATCTTCGTCCCAGGAAGCCTATAGGGGACGCGGCAAGCCAGGTGGTGCCCATCGTCGTCGACAAGGAGGTCAAGGAGACCTCCAAACAAGATTGAACCGACCGTGGGGTCGGGCCCCCGCCGAAGCACCCCGGTGGGAGGCAGGCTGGCGAGGTTCGTCAGCGTGTGGGAGTCCATCTCCACTGACCGTTGGGTGCTGGACGCCCTGGCCCAAGGGCACGCCCTCGAGTTTCAGAAGAAGTGCCCTCGCGTTCCACCCGTGGCCAGGAAGGAAAATCACATCCCTCAACTACTGTTGGAAGTAAGGGCGATGCTCAAGAAGGGTGCCATCAAGCTCGTCCCAAAGAGGCTTCAGGGCTCCGGAGTTTACTCAAGGTACTTCCTCGTAAAAAAGGAAGACAGGAGGATGGCGCCCCATCCTGGACCTACGACTACTGAACAAGTACATCAAGGCACAGAAGTTCCGTATGGTCACCCTCCAGCATGTGCTGGGACAGCTGGAGGAGGGCGATTTCCTGTCGTCGTTGGACTTGGAGGATGCGTACTTCCACATCCCCATTCTAAAGAGACACCAAAAGTTCCTCAGGTTCGTGGTCCAATGGCGGCACTACCAGTTCAAGGCCCTCCCGTTCGGATTGAAGTCGGCACCCAGGGTGTCCGGGGCTGCTGGATGGCCGGGGCTGCTGCCCCTGGACTTTGGCGTCTGCCTTGCACGTAGGTCGTCCGCCCCCAGCCCAACAGCAGTCATGGGCCAACCGGGCAGAGTCACCTTGCCTCCCCGGAGTGGAAATCTGTAACGTGGCAGGGCCAGAGCTCCAGGATGGCCTGGCGTGCTGCCCCCAGCCTTTGGCGCATGTCTCCCTTGTGGGGCGGTCATCCTCAAGCCCAGCAGCGGTCCCATGGAGCCCCAGCGGGGTCTCTGATCCTCTCTGGAGGGAAAAGCTGTAACGCGGCATGGCTAGAGCTCCAGAATGGCTGGGGTTGCTCACCCCGGTCTTGGGCCCCTATCTCCCATGTGGGTCAACCATCCCAAAGCCCACCAGTGGTCCCAGTGAGCCCTGGCAGGATTCCCATCCCTCCCTAGAGGGAAAAGCTGTACTGCAGCACAGCCAGAGCCCTAGGATGGCCGAGAGTGATGCCCCTGACCTTGGCCGTCTGCCTTGCACCTGATCCACTGTCCCCCAGCCCAGCGGCGGTCATGGGGCAGCCCGGCGGGATCCCCCTCCCTTCCCGTAGGGAAACCTGTAACGTGGCACACAGAGCTCCCCAGCCTTAAGCACCTGTCTCCCATTTGGGTTGACCGTCCCAAAGCACAGCGGCGGTCCCAGGGATCCCCGGCAGGGTCCCCATCTCTCCCTGGAGGTAAAACCTGTAACTTGGGAGTTGGAGGCGAGTCGGCTTGCAAAGTGTTTTCTTACTTTCCATTACCCTGCTGCAAGAGGAGGAGACTTTTACATAAAAGCGCAGCCATGAGCGGAACATAGCGAAGTTGGAGGCCAGTTGGCTGAAGTCGTCGCAGTCCGTACAGGTGAGCCTGATGGCTCTGGGCGGTCCCTCGTAAGGGCGCCCTACTATTACTTTATCGAGGCTCTGGAGGAATAAGTCAGGGGGATGCAGTGAAATGTAATTCGAATGGATTGTGTCCTCCCACGTATTCCTCATCTTAGATATATCCTTACCTTCAGCTTTGCTGCATCAGAAAAAGAAATTCTCTCCACCAGAGGGCCCTTCACTCGAGGCTGTGGCGTCAATGTCCCTCAATGGCATCCGGCGAGCACCGACGTCATCCGATGTATAAATGACTCCAGCGCGCCTATTGGCCTCAGTTTCATTTTTCCGTTAGCTTCGCTTCGGATTGAATAAAACGGTGCTTCAGTTCGTACGAAATGTCGTCTTCATCTAATCCTTCCACACCGAAGACTGGATTCAAGAAATGCCAGAAATGTGGGAGAAAGATGTCGCTGACTGATACCCACCGGAATTGCCTCTGGTGCCTCGGTTCCGGTCAGTCGATGACCCATTAGGCCTTAAAGGAACTGAGAGGTAGGCCTTAAAGGAACGGAGAGGTAAACTGGTGGTGGGGAGGAATCCTTGAAGTTTTCTTCGAGAGGGAGAAAAGACTCGGCTGAGTCGTCATCAAAACGTCACAAAAAATCTAGTTCGAGGAGTGGATCCTGGAAGTCCTTCTTCTTCCTCAAAAAAGGCGAAGAAAAGACAACACTGGTCTCTCTCTTCCTCGATAATCTTCTGAGGAAATCATAACATGTCCATCAAAACATGATTCCCCAAGAAAGTGGGAAGCGTTCAGAGCCTCTATGCTAAAGATTTTTGAGAATGCGGCCCAGCCCCCTCAAAAAAGTCTAGCAAAGACCATGCCCCTACTCATAAAAAAAGTGACAGGGTGTCAGTCCAGAAAAACCAAACACCCCTTGAGGGTCTGGAAATGAATGATAATTGGCTGGCCGAAGACCAACTGCCTCATTTACAGTGTTAAGAATATATAATCATTAGTTATTACGTAGCTATTAGTTCAACTAGAGTGAGGCCATTTTAAGATGACCAGAATCGCCATTTTGTTTTCTCTCTCTGCTCTAACGTTGCCACTTTGCCTCATGTAAAACTGCTTTGCTGTAGATATTATTTCGCTTCAATGGTCCAAGGCTAAGAAACATGTTGAAACATTACACTGGAGAGCCAGACAGAAATGCCCGATTCCCTCCCTCACATATCCTTGAAGACAGGGAGCAAGGCATTTAATCGGTACACGAATGCCAGCGAGTCTCCTGAAAGAATAGCAATGTACGAAACTAGCATGTAAAGAGTTGAATTATGCTCTTCTCTACCGCCCCCCTTTCTGAGCCCAGTGAGGCCCCGGAGAGCGGGCTGACCTCTAGAGCGAGAATCGAAACTAAGAGATAGTGAGGTCTGGTATGTGCCAGTCTCCTACGTGCAGTTTGCCCATGAAAAACAGAAACGCTATGTTCTCGCAAATAAAGAATGGTGTCTGTAAAATTGAAGATTGCAAACCGTAACTAAATATGGTGGTCTAAGGTGTCATATTTATCACACTGGTCAATCATCGCCTCTTATTCAAAGGGAAATGAATTGGGGGCGGCATCAAATGTGTCATACTGTGTCATTGCTGATTTTAAGGTGCTCAGTTTGTATATATGTAACTGATGTACGTTTCATCTTCTCTTGCGTCCCCCGAGGTCTGTTAGACACACGTCGCGGGGCGTGGGACCATTTGGCCAACTGGGACTTCTTTGTATTGCAATAAACCCTAGATTTTGGGAACGGAACCTTGTGTCTGGCATATCTATTCGAGTGTGGTGACTGTGCCTTGTTTCCACATCCGAGGGTCCCTCAGGGGCCCCTTCAAGGGGAAGATCTAAGATGAGAAAATCTGACAAAAAATCGTCAAAGGTGTCGTGCATGGAATCTTCCCCGATGCCTCATAAAAAACGCCTAGCGGTGCATAAGTCGGAGGTGGAACTCAAGAAAATGGCATCAGACTCTCATACGCCATCTCAGTCCTCGTCTAAAATGTCCTTGAAGCCTCTAACGAAGGCGGTCGAGCACAAGGTGTCGACAACCCAACCTAAAAAGGTTACGTTGAGTGTACAGTCGACGGTGTCGAAGGCTCTTTTGACGGTGTCAACAATTTCCTCGACGGGGTCGACAATTCCTTCGAAGGTGTTGAAGATTACCTCCACAATATCAAAGGTGATGACTACAACATCGACGCTTTTGTCGACGTCTTCGTTCACTCCAATTACAAAATCGACACCTGTGTCGAAGTCTATGCCACCTGAAAAGGTATTTCAACCAGAAAATAGACATGATTTATTTAGAACCATGTCCTCCATATATGAGGGAGATTCATCAGCAGAAGAAGATGTTTCAACTTCATTTATTTTACATTTTTAAAGCGCTCACACAGCCCGCGAGCATCGAGGTGCTGTTACAGGAATTGTTTTTGTCTATTAAGTTGCGTAATTGTTTTTGTCTTAGTTGCGTATTTATAACACGCTTACACGCCCAGAGGTTTCTAAGCGCGGACCCGGGGATCGAACCTGTGTTGCTTCGTGTTGTCTTGCTTCGAAGGCGCGCACGTTGCCGCTGAGCTATCCTCCCGGGACGTGGAACTGCTGGTGTGAAATCTGGTACAAAACAAGTCCCTGAGGAATTAATTGACCCTCAATCTAAAATGCAAGACTTATATGAGTGCTTGCAGTCAGCAAGTGGTCTGGATACATCTCCAGAATATGAATTTGAAAATCCTGACCCGGCTGAGCATGCTGATGCAGGATATAGAAAATTGATGAACAGGGTAACTGGATTCATGGGATGGAGTAGAAATTCACCTGGCTATCAGGAGGAGGATATCACTGACATCCTTTCAGGAGGACCTCAACAAGACCCCATACTTCCTTTTCATGTAGCCTTACAAAGGAGGGTTAACACTGCATGGGAAAACCCTGAATCTATTCCGGCAGTAAATAAAAAAATATGTGGCAAAATATAGAACCTGTTCCTCAGATCCTGAATACTTGAGTAAACACCCATTACCTGAAAGTCTTGTAGTTCAGGCAGCTACTTCTACTTGAAATGCTGCATACCCTACAATTCCACCAGATAGGAAATTTTAGGAGATGCATGGTCCGAAAGATTTTTATGTCGGGGAGCATGGCTTTAAAATCCACAAATGTAACTTGCACCCTTGCAAGATTTACATATACCCTGTGGGGCTGTATGTCAGCGGCAGCTGAACACATCCCTGAAGGTGAGGAACATGAAGGGTTCCTGTCCATAGAAAGGGATGGAAAAGAGGCTTCGGGGGAATGCCTTCAATCCGGTCTGGACACAGCTGACCGTATCAGTAGGTCCATGGTGTCTAGTACGGTGCTACGCAGATTTGCGTGGCTTACGAAGTCAGATTTTGCACCGGATGTGCAATCCAGGTTCTCAATATGCCATTTGATGGCTCGAGGTTGTTTGGCAGCAAAGCGGATGAAAGTTTGGAGAAACTGCAGACCTCCAAAGCTGCGGCAAAATAACTTAGTGCCGCTATACGGCAACCTCAACAACGCCCCTACACAGGCTCATCTTCCTGGAGGGGTCGTCCCTTCCGATTTTATTCCTCATTTGGAAAAGGAAGGGGACAGGCCAGTCAAAGAGGGCAAAGGAAATTTCCTCGGGGCGAGGAAAAGGTACTAGATCTGCCCCAGCAACGGCAACTGTCCCTTCAGCCGCTGCTGCAGCTGCTGCAAAACCACTCTGAGGTTTCGACCCACAAGACCCCGGTGGGAGGCAGGATCTCACAGCGTCTGCAAGAATGGCGGGGCATTACTTCAGATACTTGGGCACTGGAAACAGTATCCCAAGGTTACTACCTTCCTTTTCAAAAGAAACCTCAGAATCACCCGCCGGGATACAACTCTGTCAAACATCCAGACCCGCTCCTGTTGCAGGAAGTCTTAACCCTGCTACTGAAAGGTGCAATAGAACATGTACCTGTAGCGGAGAGGAACAAGGGTTGGTATTCTCCATATTTCCTCATACCAAAGAAGGACGGAGGATTGAGACCCATATTGGACTTCAGAAGTTTGAACAAGTTTCTCAGGAAGGACAAGTTCAAGATGGTCACACTTTCTCAGATCCTTCAGGCTCTCCAACTCCAAGACTGGTTGGTATCATTGGACCTTCAGGATGCTTACTTTCATGTGTCAATCCATCTCAAACACAGAAAGTACCTGAGGTTCGCGATTGGCAATTCTTACTATCTGTTTCGAGTTCTGCCTTTCGGGTTGACCTCCGCCCGAGAGTTTTCACCAAGTTGATGGCGGTGGTGGCAGAGAGTCTCAGGAGAGGGGGGATTCACGTCTACCCCTACCTGAACGATTGGATGATAAGAGCACGTTCTCCAGAACAAGCCCATGAACATCTGTCCTTATCCTGCCACTTCCTTCACAAACTAGGCTTTTTTCTGAATTTAAAAAAGTCAAACATGATACCATCATAGAAACTCCAGTTTATCGGAGCAGTCCTGGAGACTTGTTCGGGCAAAGCCTCGCCTCCCGAAGAGAGATCTCACCACATTCTGCAGATGGTAATAAAATTACAGAATGCCCAGTATCTACCGGCCTTCGATTTTCTCAGGTTGCTCTGTCTTATGGCATCCTGCATTTTTCTGGTGCCAGAAGCCAGATTGAGGATGAGATCCCTTCAATGGGGCCTCAGGACTCAATGGTCCTAATTTTCAGGGTAACTGTCAGATCTTTTGCAAGTTCCAACCAGAGTAGCACAGGATCTGCAATGGTGGGCTTTCAGGGAACATCCTTAGGGGAGAATCTTTTTGGCAACCGTGGCCAGAGATAACAGTAGTAACAGACGCCTCACTCGCAGGGTGGGGAGCTCACACCAACGAGTTGACAATCAGCAGTCGTTGGTCTCCATTGGAGTCCAAACTACACATCAACCTATAGGAGCTGAGGGCAATCAGACTAGCGCTGAAGGCCTTCCTGCCCTCTGTACAGGGAAAAAAATGTACTGATAACGACGAACAACACGGCGGCCATTTAATACCTCAACAAGAGAGGAGTAGGGTCACTACCACTGTGCAGAGAAGCAATGCAGCTCTGGTTTTGTCAATACAAGAAGGGATCTCTCTGTTGGCAGTTCATCTAGCCGGAGAGCAAAACACAGCGGCGGACGCTGTGAGCAGACAGAGCACAGACTTCCACGATTGGGAACTAGCTCAGGAAGTCCTTCAGGAGATCTTTGCCCTTTGGGGAATCCCACAAGGGGATCTGTTCACGACCAGTGTCAACAGGAAGTGCGAACTGTACTGCTCAAGGGAATTTCCTCCAAGAGGAGCTCTAGTGGACGCGTTTGTAGTGGACTGGGAGTTTCCATTCCTGTATGTGTTTCCTCCAGTCCCTGTGATCCCTCAAGTAATCAGGAGGTTGAGAAAGTTCAGGAAAACCATGATCCTAATTGCCCCGGATTGGGCCAGGAGAATGTGGTACCCGGACCTTCTGGACATGTCCATCTGCCCTCCAATACGTCTTCCAAAAAGCAAGGATCTTCTCTCAAAAGAGGAAGGTCACGTTCTCCATCCAGAGGTCAAGACACTCAACCTTCACGCATGGCTTCTGAGAGGCTGAGATACAAGGATTGGGACCTTCCGGATGACGTCATGGAGATCTTGCTTTCGGCCAGAAGGTCAGCAACTAAATCTCTATATTTCCACAATATTGTAT
This sequence comes from Ambystoma mexicanum, assembly GCF_040938575.1. Classification (NCBI taxonomy): domain Eukaryota; kingdom Metazoa; phylum Chordata; class Amphibia; order Caudata; family Ambystomatidae; genus Ambystoma; species Ambystoma mexicanum. Next base: position 674,617,184 of record NC_090931.1, read on the forward strand.
TTTCTGTTGTACTTGACTAATCTATCGTTGCTCAGTTCTTCAGTCAAATATATAATTATTCCTCGTGAATACCGACTCGTACTCGATGGCTTCCTCACCCGAACCGACGACTCAACGGTCCGGCTTCAAAAAATGTCGAGACTGTGGAAAGAAAATGTCGTTGACGGATCCTCACAGTATCTGTTTCTGGTGCCTGGGAATCGAGCACCATTGTTCGGAGTGCAAGGACTACATGTCCATGACGGCAAAAGCCTTGAAGGAGCGTAAGGGGAAGCTCGAGAGAGGTAAGGCAGTTAAAACTTCTTCAAAAGTTTCCTCGGTGGAGTCGAGACATTAGTCTCCTCACCATCACAAAAGACATTCTCGTTCTAGGTCTCAAAGCAGTTCCCATCACTCTTCGAGATCTAAGCATTCAAAAAGAGACGTCGAAGATCCCCTTCCTCGTCTTCGTCTTCTTCCGTTTGCCCAAAAAGGGTTTCCTGCCCCACAAAACATAGCTCTCAGGCTGAGTGGGAGGAATTCAGGAAAAAGATGCTAAGAGTCTTCGAGAAAGCGGCCTCGACTCCCTCGAAGACTGCTGAGTTTGATACCCTGAGTGAAAGACCTGAAAAATCAAAAAGCCGCGAGTCGCAGCACCCGGCGAAAGAAGCCACTCGAGAGCGTCACAAACCCTCGAGTAAAGGCAAAGTTGCGTCTCCGACGCCACCACCGAAGATCCCTTAGACGCATAGATCGGCGTTGTCAACGCCGTTAACAAAGGGTTCTTCGACGCACAGATCAGTCAAGTCGACGCCGACATCGACGCCGAGAAAGGATAAACCCACGGCCACCTCACAGCCAGTGGCCATACCCAGAGCCTTGAGCACGAGAATGTCGTCGACAACCTCGAGTAGAATTCCGACACTCTCGAGTTCATCGAGGCCTCTACCACCTTTCTCGCCGCCTTTTTCGATGGCCTTCGAAGCCTTTAACGTCCGCGTCGACAACGTCGACATTTTCTCAGCCAATCATGACGAATTTGGCTCCTTCTGCTCTGGAAATGGGATTTATACCATTTTCAAGACATGATCACTCCAGAGTATTATCTTCTATTTATGAAGAAGGGGAGGATTCGGATCAGGAAAGACCTTTTGAGTTGCAGGGATCTGCATCTCCTGCACCAGAGGAATTTACCTCTGAAGAAGGTAGGTTGAAAGACCTCCATGAATCCCTACAGGAAGCAAGTGGGTTGGACACTTCCCCAGAAGTGGAATTTGCCACACCAGACCCAGGGCAACATGCTGAAACCCCTTATAGAACCTTGATGGCAAGGATAATGGAGTTTATGGGATGGTCCACACACTCACCTGCTTTTCAGCAAGACAACCTCACAGACATCTTGGTCAAAGGTCCACAGGAGGATCCTGTGGTGCCATTTCATGCGGCATTACAAAGGAGAATATTGGCAAACTGGGAAACACCTGAGGTAATCCCGGCGGTCAACAAAAAATTATCAGCTAAATATCGGGTGTCTTCTGCTGACCCTGAATATTTATCCAAACACCCAACTCCGGAGAGTCTGGTTGTTCAGGCAGCTACTTCAGCAGGTAGTAAATCGGCTTACCCTACTGTTCCACAGGACAGGGATGATAAGAGATATGACTCTATGGCCAAAAAAGTATTTTCCGCATTTAGCATGGCGTTGAAATCCATCAATGCTACTTGTACGCTCGCAAGGTTCAGCAACACACTTTGGGAGTGTGCTTCATCAGCGGCTGACTGCCTCCCGGAGGGAGAAGAAAGGGAAGCGTTTCTCAACATCATTAAGGATGGTAAGGACGCAATGTGCGAATCCCTTCAGACTGGCATCGATTCTGCTGACAGCATCAGCAGGGCCATGGCGGCAAGTACAACCCAGAGATTTGCTTGGTTGGGAAAGTCTGGTTTTGCTCCAGATGTGCAAAGCAGACTCTTGAATATGCCCTTTGACGGCTCTTCTTTGTTTGGTTTAGAAAAACTACAAACATCAAAGGCAGCAGCAAAATCCCTAGGAGCTGCAATCCGTCAGACACCATATCGCCCCTCAGGAACCTCTTGGAGAGGTAAGTCCTTTCGCTTCTATTCCGCATTCGGAAGAGGCAGAGGACAGCCGGTTCAAAAGGGTCAGAAAAAATTCACCCGAGGTGGACGGGGTAAAAATACAAAAGCCGCAGCAGCAGCAGGTGCCTCTTTAGCCTCAGCATCTGCAGCAGCCGCCTCCAAACCGCTCTGAGGACTCTCCTCACAAGACACCAGTAGGGGGCAGGTTAACTCAACATCTGACGGAATGGCAGGCTATTACGTCAAATGCTTGGGCATTGGAGACAGTTGCCCAAGGTTACTGCCTGCCCTTTCTACGCATCCCTCAGAGTCATCCACCGGGGAACAGCTCTCTGAAAGTTCCAGATCCGCTCCTCTTGCAGGAAATTGTAGACCTGCTAGAGAAAGGTGCCATAGAACCGGTACCTGTAGCGGAGAGGAACAAGGGCTGGTACTCCCCCTGCTTTCTCATACCGAAGAAAGACGGAGGACTGAGACCTATCTTGGATTTACGAGAATTGAACAAGTTCCTCAGGAAGGACAAGTTCAAGATGGTAACTCTCTCTCTGATCCTTCAGGCCCTCCAGCTCCAGGACTGGCTGGTATCTCTGGACATCCAGGATGCTTAGTTCCATGTGCCAATCCATCTCAAACACAGGAAATAGCTGAGGTTCGCAATTGGCGGCTCTCATTATCAATTTTGAGTTCTGCCATTTGGGCTGACCTCCGCCCTGAGGGTCTTCGCCAAGCTAATGTCAGTAGTGGCTGCAAGTCTAAGGAGGGAAGGGATCCACGTCTACCCCTACCTGAACGATTGGCTGAGCAGAGCTGTATCTTCGGAACAAGCTCAGATCCAGCTAGTTCATTGAAGCGGTCCTGGACACTTCCCTGGGAAAAGCCTCACCACCAGAGGTCAGGGCTCAAGATATTCTGCAGATGGTCACCAAGTTTCAAAATACCAAACGTCTCCCAGCCTTCGACTTTTTGAGGTTGCTAGGCCTCATGGCATCCTGCATCTTCCTTGTGCCAGAGGCTCGCCTGAGAATGAGATCTCTTCAGTGGGCACTGAGAACTCAGTGGTCGCAATTCTCAGGGAGAATGACAGACCTCCTTCAGGTTCCGGACAAGGTGGCTCGAGACTTTCAGTGGGGGGCCTGCCAGGAAAACATTTTGAAGGAGGAACTATTTTGGCAACCATGGCCGGAGATAACAGTAGTCACAGATGCCTCACTCACGGGGTGGGGAGCCCATCCCAACGACTTGACCATCAGCGGTCATTGGTCTCCATCGGAGTCCAGACTACATATCAACCTGTTATTGCTGAGAGCAATCAGACTAGCGCTGAAAGCTTTTCTGCCATCTGTGCAGGGGAAAAATGTCCTGATAATGACGGACAACACAGTGGCCATGCACTACCTCAACAAAAGAGGAGGCGTAGGATCACTGCCACTGTGCAGAGAGGGAATGCAGCTCTGGTTTTGGGCAATTCAAGAAGGAATCTCTCTATCGGCAGTTCACCTGGCCGGAGAGAAGAATTTGACGGCGGACGGTCTGAGCAGGCAGGGCACAGTCTCCCACGAGTGGGAACTAGCTCAGGAAGTCCTTCAGGAGATCTTCGCCCTTTGGGGAACCCCTCAAGTGGATCTGTTTGCCACCAGTACCAACAGAAAGTGCGATCTGTTTTGTTTAAGGGAATTTCCCCCGAGAGGAGCTCTAGGGGACGCGTTCGTAGTGGACTGGGAGTTTCTTACGCGTTTCCACCAGTCCCTGTCATTCCTCAAATGATCAGGAGGTTGGGAAGATTCTGGAGGACTATGATCCTAATTGCCCCAGACCGGGCCAGGAGAACGTGGTACCCGGACCTTCTGGACATGTCCATCTGCCCTCCAATTCGTCTTCCACTCAAGGAGAATCTTCTCTCACAGAAGGGAGGTCAGGTTCTCCATCCAGACATCAGAACCCTCAACCTACACGCCTGGCTTCTGAAAGCTTGAGATACAAGGATTGGGACCTCCCTAATGACATCATGGAAGTGTTGCTTTCGGCCAGAAGGCCAGCAACAAAGTCTTTATACCGCTGCCGTTGGAACAAATTTTGCAGCTGGTGTAGAGAAGAGAATATCAACCTCTTTTCATGTGGTACACCAACAGTGTTATCCTTTCTACTCTACTTGGCAAATTCAGGCCTTCATGTTGGCACTATCAAGGGCTATCTCGCAGCGCTATCGATCTTCAAGCGCACTGCGGAGGAGCCTTCGTATTTCAAATTACTCTTAGTAATACAATTTCTAAAGGGATTAACTAATGTCTACCCTCCAAGACCTTTCCAGGTTCCTTTATGGGACTTAAATTTAGTCTTACATTTCCTGATGGGTACTCCTTTCGAACCACTCCACTCTTGTTCGCTAAGATTTCTCACCCTTAAACCTGTCTTATTAGTGGCTTTAACATCTAATAGAAGGGTGAGCGAATTACAAGCTCTATCTTGTAAACCCCCTCATACAATTTTTCATAAAGACAAGGTTGTCCTACAGGTGAAGCCTAATGTCCTCCCAAAGGTGGTTTCTGAATTCCACATCACTCAGAAAATTACTTTACCTTCATTCTATCTGCCTCCCCATCCGGGGAAAGAGGAAGAAAGGCTACATAGGCTGGACCCAAGGCGGGGTCCATCAGCAGACTTTCTAGGATTAGGCAAGCAGACCAACTGTTCGTGGGTTACTCAGGGCACAAGTTGGGACTACCGATAACAAAACAAACTATTTCCAGATGGATTATTTTGGCCATCCTGGAATGTTACAAACTGGCAGGGAAAGAGCCTCCTCAAAATCTTAGGGCTCATTCAACCAGGGGTATCGCAGCCTCCTCGGCCCTCCAAAGAGGGGTTCCGGTTCGAGACATATGTGCGGCTGCCACATGGTCGTCCGCACACACCTTCACAAGATTTTACAACCTGGATTCCTCCTCTAGTCAAGAGACTAGGTTTGGCAAAGCCGTATTACATTCGGTTCATTCTTAAAAGGAAACAGGGCATTTTACTCCCACCTCCAATTACACACCACTGATATGGGAGTCTATGAAAGATAAGGAGTAGGTTGGAGGACACAATCCCTTCGAAGAACAAGTTACTTCTTACCTTGTAACGTTCTTTCGATGGGATGTTCCTCCGACGTATTCCTTATCGCCCCTCCCATCCATCCCCGCAGTAATACTTCCCTTGTGGTTGCAGCTTACGCTATTTCAAGGTCAATAACCAATTCATGTAAAACCACTGTTAACGTCAAAACGGAACTGAGCAACGGACGCTGCGCGAGTCTATTTATACGCGTGGTGACGTCAGCGCCGATACGGAGGCCATCGAGGGACATCGGCTCGAGGGACGTCGACGCGCAGCGCCCTCTACTGAAATTTTTTTTCCGGGGCCAGCAAGCTGGGAGATGATCTATCAAAAATAAGGAATAGGTCGGAGGAACATCCCATCGAAAGAACGTTTCAAGGTAAGAAGTAACTTGTTCTTCTTGTGGCAACTACATCAGCCCGCAGGGTAAGTGAGTTGCAGGCACTTTCTAGCGGGCTTCCTCACACCATCTTTTATAAAGATAAAGTTGCCCTCTTTTTTTGCCAAGAATTGTCTCAGATTTCACAAAAAATAACACTGCCTACTTTTTACCCTCCTCCTCACGCAAGTAAGGAAGAGGTAAGGCTACATAGATTAGACCCTTGAAGGGCTCTCAGCTTCTATATTTCAAGATTGGCAAGATTACGCCAGTGTGACCAACTTTTTGTGGGATACACTGGCCGCAAATTAGGACTGGCAATTACTAAGCAAACATTATCTAGATGGATAATTTTGGCTATAACTGAATGTTATAGATTGGCTGGGAAAGATCCTCCAGATGGGCTGAGGGCTCATTCAACCAGGGGCATGGCGACTTCAACAGCACTTCAAAGGGGTGTCCCAGTGAAAAATATTCGTGCAGCAGCCTCGTGGTCATCCATGCACACTTTTATAAAACATGCACTAGATTCGACTTCTTCACAAGGAGGTATTTTTGCTAAATCAGTACTTAATTCTGTACATGACTAATATTTATGTACTCCCACCCCGATACAAAACTGCTTTGGGAGTCTATCTAAGATGAGGAATACATGGGAGGACACAATCCATTAGAAGAACAAGTTACTTACCAACTGTAACATTCTTTCGATTGGATATTCCTCCCACGTATTCCTCATCGACCCTCCCAGCCTACACCACAGTACAGTTTACATGGTTTACACTCAAAATTCCTTTAAGGCTTGGGTCAAAAGAGGCACGCCATTAACTACAATTCATTGGCTACAATATAAGAAAAAAAAGAACTGTGGGCAACGGGCGCGCTCGAGGCATTTATACAGCGGATGACGTCGGCGCGCGACAGATGCCGCCGAGGGACATCGACGCCACAGCCTCGAGTGGAGCGTCCTCTGGTGGAGAGACATTTTTTTTCTGAAGCAGCAAAGCTGAAGGTAGGGATATATCTAAGATGAGGAATATGTGGGAGGAGGAACATCCAATCGAAAGAACGTTACAGTTGGTATGTAACTTGTTCGTCCATTCACCTTTGAATACTCAAGCGGCAGTGCTTGCAGGAGGCTGGTTTCTTGAGGTTCGCCACAGCCCGTCGAGATACTCAATGCGACTGGTTCACGCACATCTTAACCGCTCGCCTTGAGACCTGAGGTCCCGGGAGCCTTATAACGGTGTTACAGTGTGTTGCTCCCTCTATGGTTTCTAGTCTCTGGAAACCTGGAAGCACTGAAACTACTGCTGTGACTCTCCCTTCATTTGGCTTCTACCGGATCGAAACTATATGATTGACGTTGTCTACTTTATGATATTTTACGGCATTTTGAAATACATGTACTTTTTAAATCTTGCATCCTTTTTAACTCTGTTGCTTATTGTCTGTTTTGGGGACCTATTTATTTTATTTTTCTTGACCTACTTTGCAAGGATTTGGACCCGACATATAATTGTAGCGTTGCAATTTGAACCATACATACTTGAGCAGAACATAACAAGATGCCTGGAAAAATAATTCTGAGTTCTAATAACCATAAACTGAGGAAGAATGCACCTTACCCAAAAATGCAGGTGGGTTTTGGTGCACGTAATCGATCGAAGAGAAACAATGAGAGCTCTTTGAAAATCACAGGCAACGAGCTTGCCCAGCATCAAGCAAAATAAGGAGTGTGGGGCCGGCACTATTGACTGTTATTTCTTATCTGAACTGGCATCCCACCCTCTTCCCCACCCCCACTGGTAATCGACAATTGACTTCCTGGAAATATGTTACCATGCTGGGAAAGTAATATATCTCATTCTGACCTTTCCTTTTCAGCAATGTACAACAACCACTCGTTGTTGGCCTTGTGTTACTCACTGCGCGACTCACGGGCACTTGAATCCCAAATGCAATCACAGTTTATGGTGCAGGATGTCTCGCAAAAAAGATTACCCAACCCTCTATACTCAATAATACTGCTGGAATGGCACCCCCGACTTCCAAACACGATCATAATAGTATTGATGAAATTAGGCATAGATTGTCAGCTTCACCTAATATACATCCTTTAGAAGATGGGGTGGCGATTACTAGCTATACGGCTGAGCACTCTAAGCAACAGTGTGAGACCCAAGCGCATCTTTCGGTCCTCCAACTTGCCCTGAAGGTGGTATTGAAAATGTGTGGTAAGATTCTGGAGTAGGTTTCAGCCTTGGCTGCTAATAGCATACCAAAAGCGGATGATGATAAAGCACTAGATGAGTTGATCGCGGCTGAAGTTCTCTATAACTCTGGTAACCTGAACCTACATAATGAGATGGCATCAATGGAGGTTGCTAGTATTATCGATGCTGACCTTATTGCTTCCGAGGTATATGAGATGGGCAAGGTTCCTAGTGAGACCTCAACCATTTATCTAACCTGTAAGCAACGTAGGGAAAAAAAACAATATCGTAAAGCTACTTTGAACAATATGGAAAAAGAGGTTCTACATAATTCTGAACTCCTAAATGTATTACCCAAGGTAGATGCACATAATAAGAAAGTAAAAAAGGGAAAAGTAAGACGGTGACTAGGCCTAAAGTCACGTTAACTAGTTGGGTGCTGAATGGTAAACATCTAATTGCTGCCAATGATGAGATTGAGCAGAACACCAGCATAGTGTCCTCCTTACCCCCTCGCATTATGTCTAATAATTTAGTGGTGCAAGCGCATTATTATAGATCTACTACTGCTGCAGATTTGCCACCTGATGGGCAACAACATGGAGAGAATATTGTCTTAGATACAACTCTAGAGGCAACCTTGATTGAACTACCCCGAACAATTAATATTAAAAAAAAGAACCCAGGGAAAACCTAGATCTAACCCTCAGATCAATAGAGCAGATTTTGTGTCCTTAATTCATAAATTATGCCATTAAGAATCCTTGACACCAAGGACTTTTATTGTATCGAGCCAATAAAGGATCCTAAATATCAGTTTAATCAAATTTACTGCAGCACAAATGAAACCGATTTGCAAATGTATTGTATGATATTGACGCTGCAGAGGAGTTTCTAACATTGTGCCCGAGTCAGCGTCTAGATCTGCGGATGATCAAGGAAAAATGAAATACCATAGTAATAAAGGTGCAAGTGCAAATACCAATAATGCATTACAAGCAAATATCCTGGGTATTTTGAACTGACTTGTCCTTAGCAACGACAACGTCCAAACAGGGAAATTGAGATCTGGTCATTTCGACCTAGAATACCCAGGGATTTACTCATCTGCTTGAGACTGGGGGTCATTAGAATTCTTTCTGCATAGGGACATCTTCCTGTTACAGGAACTTTGCTTACTCTCTGAACTACTAATTGATGGATTCCAAATTTTTCAAACAATGGCCAATAAAGGGGCAAGAGGCTGTCCATATGGAGGCCTCATTATTGGAGTTAAAAACCATCTAAAAGCAGCAAGAATCCTGACTTGTGGTGACGATCCCTATGTCCTTGCTGTCAGAGTTAGCCTGGACAAAACTGTCAGTCGAATAAATATTATTAACGGATACGACCCCCCCCCAGGCTCAGTTAAAACAGATGACATCACAGACTTTGTATTAGGAGTGATGTGTAATATTAAGAACTCAGGTTAACAAGACCAGATCTATGTGCGGAGGATTTCAATGCCAGTGTCACAACAAAATCCAGGAAATGGACTTTGTCGAGCGTACGTCTGTGACTAGTACTCAAGTAAAAGATACACCTAAAGGAAATATATGGGTTGACACCATGTCTGAATGGGATTGCTATCTGTTGAACGGAAGGACAGTGGGCGACGTTCCAGGAAAAAGTACCTGGAGGTCTGGGACGAAAACATCGACACTAGACCATGTCTTTTGCAACACGGTTGCTCTCCCTTATGTGAGGAAGTTGGAAATAACTGACACGACCCATAGTGACCACACTATAATCACGTTATATACTTTGGGAAACACTGCCAATTATTATCAAGGGCAGGTTGGGGATCTTGAAAGGGACCCTCCTGGTAGAAGCGTATGCTAGACCGATAGAAGCGTTAAGAATGCTGGCAATTACTTTATCTTATAGGCTGAAAACTTGTTGTCTTCGGCGGCCTGTCTATCAGCCGATGGGATCAAGGAATTGATCAAGGATTGCACCTTATCATTGGCGGTGTAAAAAGGCTACTATGCCATGCTCAGTGACAAGACCAAGAAATATCGATTTCACTAGGAGAGTCGAAAAAGTCTTTAGGCGAGAACTAGATGTGATCAAGAAAAATACTTGTTCTCTATCGGAGGCAATGGGCGCAATACGAACTGGAAAAAATAGATACCGGAGATGGGTAAAAGGGTGGGTCTCTTCTGTTAGAAATGCTCAATGGCAATATCTGGTCGCCATTGCAAAGACTAGGGACTCTCGTAAACTCTGGAAACTGCTGAGCACTTTTAGTTCTAAAACAGTATCCCATGAGATCTGTGCTATTGGTGAGCAAGAATGGCTGAGGTATATTCGCAAAACCTTTTATGACCCGGATACTCCTGAGGGAAACCTATTATGGCCTGGAGCAAAGTTTTACTTGAGTTTAACTCAGGAAGAGATCTTGCTGAGAATCGGTACCTTCAAAGAATCCAGAGCCCCTGGCCCTAACGAGCTACCCAACGTAATAATTAAAAAGGAATCAACATTTTGGGGAGAGCTAATATACTGTTTGTTCAGAAAGGTATGTCAGGAGGGGCCGATTCCTGAGTCTTGGTGTGGCTCTTTTTTAGTGCTAATATATAAGAAGGGGCCTAGAACATACCCTGAGAATTTCAGGTTGCTAGCCCTGCTAGATGCAACTGGCAACACATTTGCGTCCCTACTGCATGGCAGACTAATTAAATGGGTGGACTCAATAGGTCTGTTGAGTAACTTTCAAATGGGCTTTCGCGCAGGATCGGGAGCTGTGCATTGCTCTGGTTATTTGATTGTCTTACTAAAGCGGCCAAGCCTAAAGGTCAATCTGCCCTCTTCGTGGCCATGATAGACTTCCGGGCTGCTTTCGATACGTTTAATAGGACTAAGTTATAGGCCAAAATGAACCACCTGGGCTGCCCGCGAGATCCATTACTGGCTACCATGGGCTTAAACGAGAATACCTCGGTACAAATTAGGTTGGACAATAGGGGCCTGGTGTCAGCGCCAGTAAAAACAAACTGAGGGGTAAAACAGGGGTGCTTGCTTGCTCCCTTGTTATTCAACATTTATCTGGCTGAATTACAGGAAACGCTTGTCGGCTCACATTTGCCCAGCTAAATTAATGGGGGCTAGAGTCTCTGGTCTCTCTTACACAAATGACTTGATCTTATTCAACCACACATTTGCCGGTTTAAAACATTGATGGAAGTGCTTCTAAAGTATGCTAGGCACCATGATCTTATTTTGAACTTTGAGAAGACTAGGGCAATGAACTTCTCATACAAAAAGGTGTCTGTCCCTACCTTGGATATTGATGGCAATACCATAGAGCGTTTCCATAGCTAGAAATATTCAGGGGTTGAATGTACTACTAAGACCAACTGTGTAAAACTGGTTGAAACAAGAAAACGAAAGGCAATTACTAATTTGAGTATGATTCACAAATGCATGAGAGAGGCCTCAGGCTTTAGCATCCAAGGTATTCTTACCCTCTACAGGAAATGTTTCTGTACTTCTGCATCATACAGGCTGGAAGCTATCACTATGAAAGACTTCTTTTGGCTGGACGTGTTGGAGGGCAGAATCTGGCAGAAAATGCTGGGACTGGGCCCTAGCCTTCCGGTTGAAATTACCCAGATGGAGTTGGGCCTCACATCGCTGGCTGCCATGGTATTGAAGCAGAGAATCATATTATATTTGAAATCTCGTAATACTCCAGCATGTCCTTTGTTAGACTTATTGTGCCAGCAAGTACCGATCGCCCATTCCCATTCGCTATCACTTAAACACGCATGTTTTGAAAATATGGGATGGAAACCCATTTGGGAGGACAGTCTTCAGGAATTAGTTAAGAAGGCTACTCGAAAGCTGGAGCAATGGGACTGGCCCGCAAATTATGCCCATCTTGCTATACTTAGTTATCGCCCTATTATTGACCAGCTTGATCATAAATATAAAGTACCTCAATGCTATATCCATCTCTGTCCTTCCCCAGAACTACGTAGGTTCGTATTACTCTTGCGAATTGGTGGACTGCCAGACAGTATTAGCTTCTATCGGCCCAGAGCAGGGAATTCCAAAAGAGGGGAGGAGGTGCCGCCTTTGTGGTCTAGCGGATAAACTGGAGACAGCCCAGCACATGTTGACAGAGAGATTGGAATATGGCTCTCTTTATATGAAGATGCTGGGAACCTACGTCTCAGATTATTAACAGTATTAAGAGCGTGTCATTCTGGCGGTATAGCCTGAACTCTGGACATAAATCAATTGCTCTGTTTAATATCTGGAACAAACTACTTAAGCTGGGAAAGGTGGGAAAAATGCCTAAACTGAATAACTAATTCAGACAACCAATTATGTCCTAGGTATCTGTATATTGCGGGCAGTGGCCAATTGGCTTTGAAGGAACTGCCTACAAATTAAGATGAATTTATTTAATTAAAAGTATAGACAAAACCGTGATGATGAATATACTCACCAGATGTCACCGCATTCTTTGGTAAACATCAGGACGAAGAATTGACATGATATCAATATTTCTGCTTATGCACTATACCCTGACCGTTTAGAAGGCCTTGTACTGTTTTAGTAATTTATGTAAACTAGATGCAATGAATGGTGAGGTGTACATTTTATGTATGTAATTGTGATTAATTGAATAATTGTATCTTAATCTTAATGCATTACATTTGTTTGTATATTATGATAAAGCTCATTTGAGCTATAAACATAATAATAAATTAAGTAATGCAGCCCAGCTAGAGCTCTAGGATGGCCTGGGGTGCTGCCCCTGGCCTTGGGCGTCTGCCTCGCTTGTGGATTGACGCACCCCCCAGCCCAGCAGGGGTCATGGGGCAACCCAGCAGGGTCACTGTCCCTCCCTGGAGGGAAAAGCTGTTATGCGGCACGGCCAGAGCTCCAGGACGGCCGGGCATGCAGCCCCCAGCCGTGGGCTTCTGCCTTGCACGTGGGATGACCAACCGCCCCCTCAACCCCCAGCCAACAGCCGTCATGGAGTGACCCGGCGGGGTCACCGTCCCTCCCCGGAGGAAAAGCTATAACATGGCATGGCCAGACCTCTAGCAGGGCTGAGGGTGCTGCCCCTGACTTTGGGCGCCTGCCTCGCACCTGGGTCGTCTGCCCCCCAGCCCAGCGGTGTTCATGGGGCGACCTGGATGGGTCCCTGTCCCTCCCCGGAGGAAAAGGCTGTAATGTGGCACAGCCAGAGCTCCAGGACGACCAGGGGGTCAACTGTGGGTCAACGATACCCAAATTCTGGTTCGCCTGGACCTTACTCAAGCGGATACACCTGCGCTGCTGAGGAAGTGTCTTGAAGATCTCAGAGCTTGGATGAGAACAAATTGGTTAAAACTGAACTGCAGTAAAACCGAGGTTCTTGTCATTGGGACTGCCTTCCCCCTTTGTTTTTGGACCGCAGAGTTCTGGCATTCTTCCCTTGGCCCGTTCCCTTTGCCAGTCTTGTCAGTCAAGAACCTGGGGGTCAGAATATCGGCATCCTTAGCCATGGACGAGCAGGTGGCAGCGGTTTGCAAAACTGGGCATTTTAAGCTCTGGATTCTGCTGAAGGTTCTTCCCTTTATCCCTGCAGGGTGTCAGGCTCCGGTGGTGGCGGCGTTGGTTCTGAGTGGGCTCGACAACTGTAACTCACTCTACTTAGCCCAAACTCGCTACCTTCTAAATTGGTTGCTGCTACTTCAAAATGCTGCGGCTCGAGCCATTCTTTGCCCCCCCCTCCCCTTTGGTGCTCACATGTCCGTCCTGCTAAGGAAACTCCACTGGCTTCATGTTGAAAGCTGCATTCTTTTCAAGTCCATGTGTATGGTACAACAGGCTTTCTACGGCCTCGGGCTGAATATCTGCAGGAAAATTGTGTACCCTATGCTCCTACACATGTGTTGCGCTCTCAATCCGCCCTGTTAGTGCCGGTCCCCCGGATCCGACTCTCATGGACAGGCGAGCGTGCGTTCTCAGTAGCTGCTGCCAAGGCCTGGAACGATCGGCCTTTTACCCTTAGTGGGACTGAGGACCACCTCACTTTCCGCCGGTTGTTGAAAACATTCCTATTTTAGTCTTCACTTAAATATGTTAATCCTTCCTCTCAACCAGCGCCAAGAAGCCCTCGGGTGTATGTGCACTTAATAAATCACCATAACATAACTGTTCCCAAGCCCAGCAGCGGTACCAGGGAGCCTTGATAGAGGTCCCATCCCTCCTCAGAGAGAAAAGCTGTAACGCAGCCCAGCCAGAGCTCTAGGACAGTCGGGGGGGCTGCCCCCAGCCTTGGGTGTCTGCCTCGCATGTGGATCGAGCTCCCCCCAGCTCAGCGGCGGTCATGGGGCAACCCGGCAGGGTCCCCATCCCTCCCCAGGGTGAAAAGCCCTTACTCGTCCCAGCCAGACCTCTGGGACGACTGGGGGTGCTGCCCCCGGCCTTGTGCGTCTTCCTTGCATGTGGGTCGACAACACCCCAAGCCATTGGCGATCATGGGGCGACCTGGCGTGTCCCTGTCCCTCCCTGTAGTTAAAATCTGTACTGCAGCCCAGCCAAAGTTCCAGGACGGCCGGGATGCTGACACCATTCTCCCATGTTGGTCAAACGTCTCCAAGCCCAGCGGCGGTACCAGGGAGCTCCGGCAGGGTCTCCATTCCTCCCCCACCCGTTGGGAAAACCTGTAACGCAGCTGTAATGAAGGCATTGTATCAAACAGTGACGACAGACACAAGTGATCACAGTTCAAGGGTGTTTATTGAACTTCAAATGTGTTGGTTGAACTCCCATTTAATCCTAAATCTAAGGATGGGAGCAAACTACGACCATCAAATAATAATTACGCAGTTCTAGTCAAGTCTCTGTCAAATAAAAGGGCCTATAGTAATAATTTATTGCCAATCCTTACTTCTACATACAAAAGAATGTGGGACAATGGTTTATGCAAAAAGAAAAGTGTTCAAGAAAAAATATGCCAGGACGGTTGAGCATTTGGCTTTCCTCTCCCATGTTTTCAGCACGGGGTAAGGAGGCACGTTCGAGCTTCGCACACACTCTGGCTTCTCAGCCACGAGGATACAGTTCAAAGCACAGACATCGGGGCCTTCTGCCAAAGCCTCTTTTCCAATAACAGTCTCTTACTGCAGAGGGTCTGTTGTAACAGAGTCTCAAAGTTTTATTCCTGTCAGGATTTTTACATGCACTGTTCATTGTGGGTCTCCCTCTTCAGGCTGAGACTTGTTTTTATTGCAATGTTCACACTTGGTCTCTCTCGTTCAGGCTCGGTTCCTCTTGATATCTCAATGTTTACATTTGGTCTCCCTCGTTCGGCTTCAGATCATGAACCTCCCTCGTTCGGGCTCGGATCCTCTTCTTACCAAAATCAAAGACTTTCAAATGTGCGATGTGGTTTGCTTAAACCGTCACAGGACCACTAAGATTCACTTCACACGATTGTTTTCATCAATCTTCTACTTTCGTTTCTCTTGGCGGGATACCTTACAGAGACCTTTGATTGAGCACATTCAGAGTGCCAGACCACTCTGTCAACGGTATCGTATCTTGCCTTATTAGGTTCAAACATTCATCAGCATTTTAGCTTTTCTTGCGTCTTTCAACACACCTGTTCAACAATGTTTGTTCCAGCTCTTCTGGGTTTGCTGCTGTTCTCCCCTCGTTCAGCTGCCGACTCGAAACTGCTGTTCCTTCGTGTGCTTTGCCTCGCTCGGAGTGTGATCTCATGCTCTGCCTTTTATCTGTGTGGGGAAGTTTAATGGAAGTTAGGTGTGAAGGATTGTCCGTAATTGCCTGACTTTGCTGACCATAGTAGAAGGCCATGTCTGGTACACTGCTCGGTGTGTGAGTCTGTTTTCACCCAGAGCAGCCTGTGCATATGAAAGTCCTGGAGAAGGCAAGGGGGCAGGGGGGAAATTTCCTGCATATCCTACCTGGTAGGATGGGGCAAAGGTGTTACAGGGAAGAGAGGGAAACCGCATCTCGCCATCCGGTGTCTCACTCCCACGCCCCGTAGACCCCTCACCCAGGTGATCCTCCTGCACTGGTCCACCCCCAGAAACTGGATCCAAAAGTGATGGCCGTATCCTGGACACCTGGATGCCAGATCCCTGGGAACTAGCGGGTGAGATACCTTCTGTTTCTCACACAGCCCAGCCAGAGCTCTTGGATGTCTGGGGGTGCTGCCTATGGCCTTGGGCGTCTGCCTCACATGTGGGTTGACTGCCCCTAGCCCAGTGGCGGTCATGGGGTGACCCAGCAGGGTCCCCGTCCCTCCCTGGAAGGAAAAGCTGTAACACGGCACATCCAGAGCTCCAGGACAGCTGGGGGTGCTGCCCCCAGCATTGGGCACCTTCCTCCCATGTGGGTCAACCGACCCTAAGCCCAGCGGCGGTCCCAGGGAGCCCCGGTGGGGTCCCCGTCCCTACCCGAGGGAAAAGCAATAAGATGTGTTTGGCTGTGTACTAGAGATGACCATTACTGCGTAGCTGCTCTATTCACAATTTTTGGGATTTCCAAAAACTGAGGAGCTGCACCTTTAAAAGAGGCTGGGCTTCCGTGCCACTCGCTACGACGCTAGAAACATACTAGATGCCACTTACTTGATCTCGCCGAAGATAGAGGGTCTAAAAGCTTTTCGCTAATAATTTGACCAAAAATGGCTTGATCGTAAATGAAAAGAAATCTGTCATGTGTTTGAGTAACCGGAAAAAGCTGCCGGTATTTAGCTGGTTTTTACATAAACACAAATTTGCAACCAGGAGGTCACTGCGGTGTCTGGGTTTTCCAGTATTCGACTGCTCAAGCAATAAACAATATTGTTATTGTGCACTAGAACGAACTGGTTGTTTGATATCTCAAATGAATAAAGTACATAATAAATTCTGTACGTTTTCGTTGCTCCCATTATTACATTTCTACAAATTAAAGGTTATACCGAAGCTATGCTATGGTATAACAAGGGGTGTCCAGTCAAATGGTCGACTGCCAATTGGTCGACAGACAATTGGTCGAATGAATTTGGTCGAATTACAATTTGGTATAATTACAATTTGGTCGAATGCATTAATTTTGGTCGAAATGATTGAAGCATACATACACTTTTTAGAGTAAAACATTCATTTTATTTAGAGTAAAACACTTTTTAGAGTAAAACATTCATTTTATTTAGAGTAAAACATTCATTTCTGATGTTTGTTAATCTGCTTAGAATCACATGCTGTGCATAGATCCGACATCCAGTGGTCACTGCGGAGTATTGCATTTTGTTTTTCGTAGTCGAAAAGGAGACGTCGACAAGGCGTGTCTGTAACACTACCCCTATAGTGACGTGCGTTGTACCCACAATCCCTCACGCGTCGAGGTCCCTCAGATTGTTTTTTTCCGCCCAGCTACTGGTCGCCTTTATGCGGAGCTCCTCGAGAGACATTGCCAAATAGTTTCTTCAACCTTTGGTCGTTGGTTATTAATATCAATAACGTAGATCCCTCCCTCGACGCAGAGCTGTTTCTCCGCCGAGCAAGATCTTCGACGGAAGGACGAGCGGAGGGGATCCTTCGGCGCTGCCGAACACGTGGCCAGGCCTCGCCGGCCATACACAGTAGGGAGAGTGGGGTTTTGTGGTCTTTCTTTCTTCTCTTTAAGAATGCCTTTCTCTTTCCCCTCTCTCTCTTTCGAGGTCGTAGTCACACTTATTGCCCTCAGCTATGGAGAGGACGCCATTTAGGTTTTGCCCACTTTGCAAGGGTAAATATACCTGGAAGGATAAGCACAAACGGTGCAACCGTTGCTTACCCCTCGATCACCAGGAGGACGGCTGTGCGGCCTGTAAATTACTAAAGCCCAAAACTCTAAAAGACAGCAGGGTCAAAAGGTGGGCGGCCTACGCCATGTCTAGGCCTGACTCCTCGCCCGCTGCCGCCGCGTGTGACGAGGACAGTGACTACACGGCCCCCGTAACGGAGGCTGTAGACCTCTCAAAGGAGCGTTCACGCTCCTCGTCATCCGTCCCCGGCCCTGACAAGCCCGGCTCACGCCCAGCTTATCGGGATGAACACCCCGGCGACAAGGACGCACACGGAAAAACACCAAAGTACATACCCCCCCGGCACGCATTCGTCGAAGACGAAGGCAGCCATAGCGCCAACGGGGACGCCGGGCCCACCGGCGTCTTCCGCCGACCGGAAGGGTCGTCAGCCCTCCCTGCCACCGCTTCCGCGACAGGCGACTGGGCATTCTAAAAATAAGGGCGCTAACACCAAAACCTCCGGCGACGTGCATCGCAAGAGCGCTCACGTTGCCAACACGGGCAAGGACTCGACGAGCAAGGACTCGACGACCAAAGGCTCGACGTTACATAGCGCGATGGCGACCGATCCCTCGGAAGAGAGAATGATCGCCGAAAGCCTTGCGCGCATAGCATCTAAGGACGGCCAGAGACGTACGGCGAGTGAGACGCCGAAAACCGCGCACAAGGCCAAAGATACGCCGAAAGCGCCAGGAAACAGATCGGGCCAGTTCCCGACGCCGACAGAAGGCCCTAGCCAGCGAAAAGGCTACTCAGAAGGCGAAGGCTCTCTTTCTTCGACGTCATGGGACAGAACCAGACAATTACAGGAGGAAGAAACTCCTTTTTCATTCCCAGACCATCCTGGCCAACCTCAGTGGACCTTTGAAAGGTTCCAGACCTGTATGGATAAACTAGACAGGTTCATGTCCATCCCAGAAGACAGGACACCCAAGAGACCAAGGGAGGCACCCCTGGAGAGTCCAAGGGCTAAATACCAGAGGTTTTATAACCCCATACAGGAGGACCCCATGCAGGAGGACATATACTCTCACAATCCCACTGAGGAAGATACCTTCTTCCAGGAGGAAGATGAGTTCACCTATGTTGAAGACCAACAAGATGAGGAAGGTTTTCACGAGGAAACTAACCTATGTGAGGAGGGATTCCAGGAGGACACAGGCGAGGGCGACCCAAATCCCTGGCAGTCACCGGCTAGGTCGACAGACACAGGCAGTAGCAGTATAGTCATCAGGTCTACTGAAACTACACCAGTCAGGAACCCTTCGCTTGTCGATGATCAACCCACCTTCAATGCACTGCTGAAGAAGGCAGCAGCACATTTCGAAATTGAAACTGGGGAAATCACCCCAGACACCGATTTTGTGGAGAGGATTATCAAGGAAAAACCCCCCACTAGCCAAATTATACCCATCCTCGCCTCAGTTAAGAGACGTATTACACCTTCTCTTTCCACTCCTGCATTGGTGAGAGGGGTCAATCCGAGGATTGAGAAACTGTTCTCTCCCTCTCAATCAGATCCATTATATATTAAGGGTCACTCAATCCCGGACTCCCTGGTCGTGACCAACACCAGGAAAAGGGCAGGAGTCCCACTATCTACCAGCGAGGCACCCCCAGATAAAGAGGGGAAGAAGCTGTACGTCCTAGCCAAGAGAATCACCACCTCTGCAGCATTCTCTACCAGAATCGCCAATAATAATACCCTATTGGCAAGCTACGCCGATGCTCAATGGGCTAAGCTCAAACAGGACATCGAAGAAGTTCCCGAACCCCTAAGGACTCGTTTGCTAGTACAGTTAACAAGGGCTCTCTGGTCAATCAAAGCATCGTCAAGAATACCCTCGATGCAGCAGAGACGGCTGGCCGCACTTTGGTACAAGGAATTTTACTGAAGCGTCACGTCTGGCTTCGCAATTCCGGATTTAAGGCGGAAACACAAGCATCCCTTATTAATAAACCCATAGAGGAGTCCAACCTCTTTGGGAGAGCAGTGGATGACGCGCTGGAGAACGCAAAGAAACAATTTGACACAATAAAGACCTTAGACCAAATTTCAAAAACCCCTAAAGGCGGGGATTTGGTAATAAGCGCTTTTTTCGTGGACAACGCCAGCAACAAAACCAACAACAACAGTATTCTGCCAGCAACTACCAGGGTAATAGCGGCCAGTACAATCAGAGGGGTCAATGCCGTGGCAAAGGAAGAGGCCGGGGTTCCACCCCCAGAGGCTCCCAAGCTACCAACACCACCAAGTGACGCGAAGATTCGCGTCCCCTCCCATGCAACGCCGTTCGGGGGCCGGTTAACATCCTTTCTTCCAGCATGGGAGGGAATAACATCAGACCGCTGGGTACTTTCCACCGTAGCCCGCGGCTACTGTATAGAGTTCAACAGTTCCCCAACATACAGACCCCCGAGGGGACGCCGCATGACACCAGAACACCCCGCCATCCTTCTCCAAGAAGTGGACCAACTGCTGGAAAAAGGAGCCATAGAGGTCGTGCCTTTATCTCAGGTAATGGAAGGTATTTATTCAGTGTACTTCCTTGTACCCAAAAAGGATCTAACCATGCGCCCTGTATTAGATCTGCGCCCAGCGAACAAGTTTGTCAAACCACAAAAGTTTCGTATGGTGACCTTACAGGAAGTGATCCCACTGCTATCACAGGGAGATTACATGACAACACTGGACATGAAAGATGCATTCTTTCATATTTTAATGTTGCCAGCGCACAGAAAATACCTCAGGTTCATGATAGAGGGCAAACACTACCAGTTCAGAGTGCT
Organism: Ambystoma mexicanum; assembly: GCF_040938575.1. Classification (NCBI taxonomy): domain Eukaryota; kingdom Metazoa; phylum Chordata; class Amphibia; order Caudata; family Ambystomatidae; genus Ambystoma; species Ambystoma mexicanum. The sequence continues at coordinate 674,637,591 of NC_090931.1, forward strand.
ACCCTTCGGCATAGCATCTGCACCAAGGGTATTCACGAAAGTACTGGCAGTGGCAGCGGCCCACCTGCGCAGGTTATCCATCCCAGTATACCCTTACCTCGACGACTGGCTCATAACAGGGGATTCTTACGAAACATGCTTCTCAAACACCCAAAAGACTGTAGACCTTTTGTTCCAACTGGGCTTCTCCATCAACGAGAAGAAGTCCAGCTTAGACCCCAGCCAAGTCAAACAATTCCTAGGGGCTCTAATTCGTACAAGGGACGGCCTCGTCTTCCCCTCCAACGAGAGGGTTCAAAACCTGCTGTTTCAGATCCACAATATGTGGCAGGTCGAGAGGTGACGGTGCGCAAAGCGATGCGCTTGCTAGGAATGATGGCGTTGTGTATTTACTTGGTACCTCACGCGCGACTGCGCATGCGCCCAATGCAAGAGTGGCTCAACAGCCAGTGGCGTCAGGCCAGCGGACAATGGGACGATCTAGTGGTGGTCTCGCAGGCCTTGGTTCTCTCGCTACGGTGCTGGACAAAGGAAAACCTGATAATAGGAAAACCCTTTGCCACACCCGCGGTGGAGGCCACTCTAACCACGGACGCATCCCTCACAGGATGGGGGGGCTCACCTATCCCATCAGACTGCTCACGGAGTGTGGACTCCGAGCCTAGCGTCCAAGCACATAAACCTACTGGAGCTACTGGCGGTGTTCAAAGCACTAAAAGCCTTCCAGGAACACTTACAAGGGAAGACAGTGATGGTCCTTACAGACAGCACCACAGCCATGTACTACATCAACAAGCAGGGGGGCACCCACTCTCCAGGACTGTCCAAACTGTCCCATAATATATGGCAGTGGGCTCTCAGACACAACATGATCCTACTGTCACAACACGTACCAGGGGAACTCAATCTGCTAGCAGACGAACTCAGCAGAGACTTCCCCCTGCCCGAAGAGTACGAATGGCGATTGCACGAAGACATCGTCTTAGACGTCTTCACGCAATGGGGATTCCCGGAAATAGACCTGTTCGCAACTCTGGAGAACTCACAATGCCAAAGTTACGCCTCCAGGTACCCCCAGAACCAGTCCAAGGGGAACGGTCTGTCGATTCAATGGTCAGGGAAATTTGTCTACGCCTTTCCCCCGACTCCCCTTCTCAACAAAGTTGTGCACAAGATGCACCAGGAACAAGTAACCATGATACTAGTGGCCCCAATGTGGGCCCGGCAGCCATGGTTCACGCACTTGATGGAGATGTCCCTATCTCCCCCAGTGAAACTTCCCTGCCCGTACAACATGCTGTCACAGGATCTCCCCCAATGAAACTTCCCTGCCCGTACAACATACTGTCACAGGACAAGGGCAGGACACTGCATCCATGCCCTCAGACCATGAACTTAGCAGCCTGGCTCCTGAGATCATAGAATTTGGACATCTACAACTTCCGCAGAGATGTATGGACATCCTCAGGGAAGCCAGAAAACCTAATACTCGCCACTGCTATTCTAGCAAGTGGAGAAGATTTGTCATCTTGTGTAGAGGTAAGAGCATCAACCCGGTTGACTGCTCTCCCACACATATTGTTCTGTACTTGACCCATTTACTGGATTCAGGTCTAGTGTTCAATTCCATTAAAGTCCCCCTGGCGGCACTTTCTGCATACACCACTTCCCAATTTAAAGTGTCGTGGTGGAAGATACCAGTTATCACGGCCTTCATGGAGGGGGTAAAGAGAATACACCCCCTGATAGCTAACCCAGCTCCCGGATGGGACTTAAATGTGGTACTTTCCAGACTCATGGGCTCGCCATTTGAACCCATGCACAAGGCAACTCTTAAAGACCTCACTCTTAAGACTGCTTTCCTAATAGCGATCACCTCCATTAGGAGAGTAAGTGAACTACAGGCTCTTTCTGTTCTAGACCCCTTCTTAACAGTTCACAAAGATGGTTCTACGCACACACCCAAGGTTTGCACCGAAATTCATCTCGAAATTCCATGTAAACCAGTCAATAGAACTACCAATGTTCTTTCGAAACCCTTCCAACTTGGGAGAAAAAAGTCTGCATACACTGGATGTATGCAGAGCTGTCATGTTCTACATGGAAAGAACCAGGCCACTGAGAAAGACTAATCAGTTCTTTGTCTCGGTGGCAGCAGGAAGAGAAGGAGATGCAGTCTCAAAGTCCACTATATCTAGATGGATTGTTCAATGCATCACTCTCTGTTACACTCTTGCTAAGAGAGAACTACCCTTCAAGCCAAGAGCACATTCTACTCGAGGCACTGGGGCTTCCATAGCTTTCATTGCAAATGTTCCCCTTGAGTCCATTTGCAAAGCGGCAACCTGGAGTTCTGTACACACCTTTACAAAACACTACTGTCTAGATGCTCACTCTAGATCTGATTCCCAGGTGGGACAAGCAGTACTAAGACATCTTTTCTCTACTGTTCCTTCTCACAACCCACCTCCAACTCCGGGTACTGCTCGCTAGTCTATGCACAGCATGTGATTCTTAACAGATTAACAAACATCAGAAGACAATGCATTACTTACCGTAAAAGCATTTCTGATGGTTGTATCTGCTTAGATTCACATGCGCCCACCCTTCCTCCCCGTTCGGATGGAAGGAACATAGACATCTTTCTACATCTCTCTCTTTTCTGTACTCACTCACGTATAGAAGGCTCCCTCAGGGCAGAAAAAATACAAACAGAGGGACCTCGACGCATGAGGGATTGTGGGTACACTGCACGTCACTTTAGGGATAGTGTTACAGACACGCCTTGTCGACGTCCCCTTTTCGACTACGAAAAACAAAATGCAATACTCCGCAGTGACCACTACTGGATGTCGGACCTATGCACAGTATGTGAATCTAAGCAGATAAAAATCATCAGAAATGCTTTTACGGTAAGTAATGCATTGTCATATTTGTCGTAATATAATTTAATTTAAAACGTTTCAAACATTTTATAGTTAACTTTTGAAAATAAATTAAATATAACAAATGTGTTGTTCCAGGAAAAAAAGTTATAAATCTGTATTTCTTTTCTAACACTCGGTGGTGCTATTGTATCATTTTTTAATAGTATATTAACTTTAAATTGGTCAAAGATTGTAACTCATGACGTGTTACGTTTTCGACGTAGACGCCATTTTAGAAGTTCCTTGTTCGCGGTTGGATACCTGTTGCTCGCGCTCCGGATTTGCTGATGGATTTCTTTTTTTTCTTGGATTTATCGATGGCTTTTATAATGGATTTCCCCTGTTTGGATATTTTTTTTTTTTTCTTTGCTGGATCGTGTCGTGGATGGGTTTTTTCATGGATTTGGGGTTTTCACTGCAACTCATGTTTTCTTTTTGCAACGTGAGGATTTCTGTTTTTCATGGTTTTTCATGGCGTACGCGTTTTTGGGGATTCTGTTTTTTTCTGCCATGGATGGATTTAGCAGCAAGCCCCTATTTGGAGTTGGTTTCCTGTAGTTGGTGAATGGTTTTAATGCCTGGAGCTGGCGTTTTCTGTCCGGTGAGTTATTTTTATTTATTCTTAACATTTCAAATTGTAGGCTACTGCTTCCATGAACTGTATAGGCTCTGTACTTGTAAAATTGTGTACTATGCTTGCAATTCTTTCTTCATGGTCTCTGTATTTTTTTTTGGTTACTGGTCGGTTTTCTGGTGATAGTGTCTGGGATAGTTTTATTTCTTGTCTATTTTGTTCATTTTTGAGACTTTTGAGGAAGTGCCACAGTGTTGGGTTATTAGAATTGAATTCTTTATTTATCTTGCTGTGCCAACCTTCCTGTACGTTGTTTGTTTTTGGGCATTTGTTTATCACCGATTTATAGCAATTCCATATTTTAATGTCATATTTCCCCTTTCGTCTGGTCCCATGTCTAGTAAGTTGCCCAATCCATGTGTTTTCCATGTAGTCAAGTAAATTACATAATTGTTCTTCATGATTAGTGTAGTAATCAGATGCAATCAAAGTATCATAATATTTAGTAACCATGTCCTCTTTCACAAATGCTAAAGCGTATAATCTCTTGATTTGGTGCTGAAATTCGGTATCTTCTATGTATAATGTCCGTAATCCTAATTTTTGAATTTGTCTCCACAATGATTGACTAAAATGAAAAAAGCAACCTTGAATATGCGTTTCTGGATAAATTTTCGAAAATGCGTTCATTTGTCCCTGTTCATAGTCCATGATTATTGTTTCTGGGTTTTTTTCTGGCAATGATTCGTGAATTAATTTGTATATACAGCTGTACAGTTCTTCTGTTTTTCCTGGCACTAAAATGAAAATCAGAGGTATAACTGTTTCATTTATTGGTCCATGAACGCTATAAAACTGATGAAATGGGGTTGGACAGGTTTTAAACGTAGCGTCTCCATGCCAAGTGTTTGAATTTCCTAAGTGCGCTATGTTCTGAAAAGTAGTAAAAATTAACATTTTCTCCTTCTTTATTTCTAAAGATTTCCATAGAAACTGCTCTCCTTTTTCTGTTATTTGTAATACTTCCGGTATAATCATATTTTCATAATTTTGTGGTGCCATGGGTAAGTTTTCTTTTTGTTATTTTTGTCTATTTATATTCCGTTTTACTGTTTTCGTATTTGGCATCTGCGCCGTTATATGAAGCGGTAAACTCTCATATGCCTTGGCTACTTGTGAAGTCGATGCTTCATTTTTATTCTTCTCTACATTCTCCTTCAATTCGTTAAGCGTTTTCTATATGAAAACTGCCGTAGTGTCCAGCATATGGTTATGTTCGCAAGTTAAACGTATGTTTTCGCCTTCTGTTATTGCTCTTCCTTTGCATGTATTTTTGCTGTACTCCTTACACTTCCAATAGCTCTTTTCGTGTTTTGTGCATTCCTTATTGTATATATATCCTTCATACGTTAATTGCGCTGCGCCCCTTTGGGATTTTATGAATTCCATTTTTTTTATCAAGCCATATCTGAAATACCAAATTTTAAAAATTAATCCACCTATTTTGTTATTATTTTTGGTAAACGAGTGTGTAGTTAAAGGTTTGTTTCTTAAAAATGCAAAATGGAATATATAAATGGTAAAAAAAACGATTGGTTTGTAATTCTATTTTTGGGAGGGTTCGCATTTCTATAAAAAAAAGATTAAAAAAAATAAAAAATTGGGGGGGTCGGGTGGGGGAACCCCCCCCCCCCATTTATAATATAAAACTGTGTGAACCACTCTTTAATTTGCCTATTTGGTGCGTTTAACTCACCTTTTTTTCAGTTACGTATACGGTATTCACTCGCGTGTTTTGATCAGCTGCTCTGTCACTTTCCTGACGCACTGACAGTTTGTAACCGTCATCTGTGATCATTGGTTTCATACAAGGTGATTTACTCTTTACTTAATGTTATCTCCTGTGACCCTTTTTTATGTTGATGGTCATTTCAATCGGCTTCCATTTTCTGTCAATGACCTGTGTATATTATTTATGTGTTGGTCGACCATTTGACTTTCGACCAGTTGGATTCGATGTAATGACCTGTTTATATAGGATGTCGACCATTTGACTTTCGACCATTTCGATTCGATCAATTTGTATTTCGATCATTTGTTTTCGACCATTTCACCTATAACCCCTAGAGCTATCTCCTTTGAGGATACAAATGGATCTTTGTAAGATAGAGGCAAAAATCTGGAGAGCATTGATGTTTTGCTTACCTAAATGTACATCTTTGGAGGCCTTAAGATATGGATTGGGGCTCCAGTCTGTAACTAGCCTGGTAGAATGGAGGAGACTTTCCCTAAATAGGACTTTAATGCTGGGCAAAGCTTATATTTCGAATTGGGGACTAAATTATGAGCCGTAAACTCAATCTCTCAGTTGCTGTCATTCTTGCAGGTAAGCTGTACAATGGTCATGGGTAAAATAGGACTATCTTTAGATGTTCTGTTGAGAAACCCAGTATGGGTGAAGCATTTATTACAAAATCGGGATTGGGCATGCACTATGGAACGTGTAAAAAACCTGGCACTATATAATCAACTGGTGTCGAACTGGAAGCCCTTGGGGATCACAGAAACATATCTAGTGCAATTTCCTGACCCAGACTGGAGAAATGCATACATGAGATTTCGATTTAACGTACTGCTAACAGGAGAAATAATTGAGATCAGGAACCTTGTTGGGGGGAGGGGGGGACATGTGCCCTGTCGCTTCTGTAAGAGCACTAAAGACAAGGAAACACTTAGACACTTGGTTTTGGAATGCGAATCAATCAGATACAAAAGACCGAGTAGTTTTGGTAAATTTGTCTAGAATACTGAGAGAGTCTTTCCGGATACAATCTCGTGGAATATCCTCCACGGTAATTCGGTGGCATTAAAGTTGCCATTGATCCAATATCTATCTGATTTATGCGGGCTAATAACGTTAAGATATAATATTAGATGAAAGGATCCGTAGTTAGGATCTTTTTAGGGTAGGTCCCGACTCCACCAGGGTAGGTCCCAAATTGCAAAGTGAATATGTGCTGTATTGTATAGTGCAAATGGTACTCTAATGGCTCGAGATTGGGTTACTTGCATGTTGTCGCAGATACCCCGTATTATCTGTTTGGGATTCCTTAGTGGATGGTCTGTTTATGATGTGATGTGATGTGTATTGTGCACTGAAGAGAGAAATGCGAAGGAAAAGGAAAGTACAGTCAGTATTAGTTAGCTTTAAGTTATGAACCTGAATTCGCCTGAATTCGCCTGTCCTGAAAACATAGGGGACTTCAGAGGTCTGGTATGTTGAATATTAAATATTGATTAACTACTATGATTTCTCCTGATGCCTAGGATTCTCATAGTGGTCTTATGTTAGTAATTACGAGAGATTAATTCTTTCTCCGAATTGAAGTGATGAAGTCCTCTGTTTTAATTGGAATTGTGTTTAAATGTTTTAAGAATTGTATTGTTGTTTATGAATTGTATTTTAATTGTTTTTAATCTCTCTGAATTATATTTGAAAAGTTGTATTGTTTTAACAACTAAAACAAATAAAGGAAAAAAAAGATATCAGTCGGACCATTTTACAAGATGTTGACTTTGTCTTCCTTCAGGAAACATGGTCTAGGCGTGATCTGTACTTGGATATATTTACTGTTATCTGTCAGCAAGCTATGAGTCCGATTTGCGGGCGCCCCACTGGCGGTCTTCTAACTGCAATATGCAATACTGTTGGATTTGAAGTCCTATGTTTTAATAAAGACGTTCCTGGCATTCTCGCACTTCGGTGCCAAATTAGATGGGACTTTATAAAGCGCTCAAACAGCCCGCAGGCATCGAGGCGCTGTTACAGGAATTGTGCGTAATTGTGTTATTTTTTTTTGTGTCAATATATACTGGAACCCTGCGACTAGTGATCCGACTCCATTCCTTGAAGACTTTTTCGGACACTGACTGAGTTGAAAATTCGCTTCACTAATGATCTTCTTTTGACTGGAGGTGACTTCAATGCACGTTGCTCCCCTTTTGCCAGGTCTTCTTCCAAATCAAAGGCCAAGAATAGTCGAGGCGAAACCTGGGACCAACTATTCGCAGATTGGAATCTAAACATCATTAATGGAAACATTGATTCTGATTGTCCACCAGCATGGACTTGGTCAAATGGGAAAAGCACTTCCATGATAGACTATTTGATTACATGTTCGGAATTGTTCAGACATTGACAACCTCATAATTGAGCACTTGTTCTTAGTAAACTTTTCCAGACAATTATTAAAATATACCTACGTCATGGAAACAATCTATTGTAATCTAATTTATAAAAAAAGGAGAACAAACTGACCCTGCAAACTATCGGCCAATCGCCTTAATCGATGGCGATAGTAAAATCTTTGCCAGGTTAGTTTAGCAAGATCTTCAAAATTGGGTCAGTAGTATCCCCATACTTTCCAAATTTCAGGTTGGTTTTCGGCAAGGGCTATCAACCCTTTTGAACAGGTTAACAATTAATATTCTCAAAGCCCAATCTCAACACAAAATGTCATTACCCATCTACATTGCCTCACTTGACTTGTCCAAGGCGTTCAACCTTATTAATAGGTCAAAACTGTGGCTCAAATTAAAATCATGGCATATTCCGTTGGGCCTGCTGCAAATGATTATCGCGCTCCATGAATATACATCAATACAGGTTAAAATTAATATAGCAGGCGATTTGACTGCGTTGATATCTACATGCAAAGGGGTAAGGCAAGTATTTCTCTTAGCCGCTGTTCTTTTTAACTTGTATCTTGCAGACGTACCAGCTTTTCTAGAAAATTCAACCTTTGTTTCTCCCACCATAGACAAATGTAAGCAGTTTTTTCTGGCATACGCTGATGATATAGCACTGATAAATAACACTTGCATAGGTCTCTTGCGTTTAATAAATGCTCTTGATGAGTATGCCAAAGAGAATAACTTGGTGATCAATCCTAATAAATCGTACATAATTATGTTTGGAATACAACTCAAAAAGACATCTAACCTTTATTGGTCTCTTGATAACAAGGTCATTCTATTGGAGAAAAGTGTAAAATATCTTGTATTGACTCTACACTCTAACCACTCAATGCAGGATTTGAAGATGGAACTTGAGAAAAAATGTATAAATGTATGTGCCAAATGAAAAAACTGCTCCATTCATTCTGTAGATTATCTCTTATGCTGCTTATTAATTACTATAAGAGCAAGATCATTGCGTCCATTTTATATGGCATAGAGTGTAACCCTTGTGCAAAAAACGTTAATTGGGCCAGGCTTGAAGGATGCTTGTGGGAAAAGGTACTATTTTTACCCTCCTCTCAACCTATTTCAAAGTTGCACTATGAGCTAGGTTTATATTCCCTGAAAACATATTACAACCTGAAGATTCTCGCCCTATATAGATTGATTCACATTCCTAAAGAACATTCACTGTACAAGGATATTCATGCCTCTCCTGCGTATAAGAACTCCTATTTGGAAGGTTTACATTACGAAGCTGAATTAATCTTATCCAATTGTGAATTCTCTAACTATACCTTTAAAAGAAAACCCTGACGAGGAAGAAGCGCGCACTCATGCAAACAGATTGGATCAGTACTCGGGCCTCGATTAGTAATTTAAAGAACGCTAAAACATTTACTTTATGCGAAAAACCCAGTAAATATGTAGTTCCATATATGACGTTTTCTGAACCCTGTCTGGAGAGCTGAGTTGCTGAGTTTTTATCTCAATCTCATCAAAAGAAGCAGAACACAGCACAAATTGTTAAAATTAGACCCCTCTGCAGGGGAATGTACATTGTGTGGTGTAGGTTTGGTACAAGATCTGAGACACTTGGTTATTTCATGTTCTTTCACTTTTTCTATCAGAGAAATGTATTTTTCCGCTTTCGTCCATGATCCAGTTTGGCTCTCTACACAGGACTTTTGGTATAGGACTTCATATGGCAAGGAGATCCCTCTGCCTATTTATTTATTTATTTATTTATTTATTTATTTATTTATTTATTTATTGTTCTTTAGTTCAGTGAACTTTTACAACTTTAACACATTATCAATTACATCCATTCTTATTCATACGCTCAATAAATTAAAATCATTCATGCTTATTACATGTAATTATCTTAAAACACTTATTATTTTATTCCAATGTATCGACCATTAAAATACCATAGTCATCATTTACATACGTTTTTTAGAATGTACCCATTTATGTGGTGGTCGGTCAAAAAACCGAAAACAAAATATCGAATTACCAAAATCTCGAATCCAAAATCTCGAAGAAAAAAAATCTAGAATTATTTATTTATTTATTTATATGTGTTTGTGGGTTCAGGTAAGTATAAAAAAAGGGTAAAATAAAAATAAAAAAAAGGGGGGTTGGGGGGGGAACCCCCCCATTTCGAAATAAAAACGTATTAAAAAAAAATTCGAGATTTTTTTTTTCGAGATTTTGAATTCGAGCTTTTTTTTTCGAGATTTTGTAATTCGGTTTTTTCACTATAAACCCATTTATGTACTTTCAAAGATTTCTTATCTGCCTCTACCTGAACTCTATTATTCAGGCCAACACTCATTCATAATAAATGGGCTAATATCATCAAAGTTCCATAGCTTTTTCAGTTTAACTCCGTTTTGAACATAGATATAGCTGTTTGCTAAACATTATATAATGCTATGATCATGGCTTCCGAGCCAGTATTCAAACACAGATCCCAAAAATATGTTTTGGCCACAGTATCATAGTCATGGAAATAACAACTATACCATCTCCTATACACTGTTTCCAACTGAACACATCCCGTCAATATGTGTCTAACGGTTTCCAGATTATCTTCAAGTAAACATATACGACACAAGCGTTGCTTCAAGGCCGATTTCCACTGTGTACCATGGGTTACCTAAACAGGCAGTTGGTTAAGACGCATTAATAGGCGAAATCTTCGAACCTTGGGACAAGGGCATCTAATCAAATACATCTGAGTGGATAAATACTTATGCATAATGTTCTCTAAATATGCATAATTACGAAGGCCACTCAGATATATAAAGTTGCTCTCCCAATCTCTTGACTTAGCTTTATTCTTGAAGGCATGTTTGATAGCGTTATAGTTCCCACAAGTAGAGCGCTCGATAGCCCAATTTAGTTCCTCGTAATACTTCAAACAGAGTGCTTCACATGATTTAACTGGCCTTTTTTTTCCAAAATTATTTTTATTATTTTTGGCATAACAAGTTATACAGGTTCTCTGAGTGTTACATACTTAGTAAGCTGGTTATAGCATTAAATAGAGAAAAGCGACACTGAATGTAACTGAGTCTTAACCAATTATGCATTATCTTCCAAAAACAAAAATTGTTAATAACTGAGGAGGGGGAATTGGGGGAGGGGGACATGGAGCTTTATACGCAATAGGAACAGAACACTTCTTAGTTCAACGGTGGGGTCGTTTCAGAGGGTCAGTGTGGCTCTCCGGCTGTGTTTAGGACGGGTTCTTCGAAGTGGACTCGGCACAGTTAGGGGGGCTAGTTTGATTGGCTGCCAGTGGCTCAGGGGTGTGGAGGGGCCCCGTCGTGCCTCGCGCCTAGTTTTATACTTGTTCTTTTCAGCCCTGGGTTTCCATCCAGCGCAGAGTTGGGGGCTGTCTAGCCACACCCGGGAAATGTTGAACATAATCCAGGAAGGGGGCCCATATGCGTCAGAATTTGGGCTTGTTGCCTAGTCTGATGGGTGTGACTTTCTCGTCTGCCACAATTTCCCAGCTTTTGGCCCACCACACGTGCGTGGACGGGCCTTCAGGATTTTTCCAAAGTCCGGCAATGGCGATTTTGGCGGCTGTAAGGAGGTGGGAGCATAGGTCTGCCAGACAGCCTGTAAGGGGGAATTGGCCGTCTCCTGTAGCCCCTACTAGCACGATTCCTGGGTCCCAGGGGATGTTGAGTCCAGTGATTGCTTTAATCTGTTCTAAAATATTCTTCCAGACTAGGGTGGCTTTTGGGCAAGACCAGAGTTCCTCGTTCTGAGCACCCTCTCCAGCACTGAGCAGGGATCGCTGGGTTACACTTGTTTAGTATGACAGGGGTTCGGTACCATCTGTAGCAAACTTTAAAACTACTTTCTTTGTTTGTCACGCATTTTGAGCTTTTTTGTGCTTGGGTCCATATCTGGTGCCATTCCTCTGGTTCAATCGGTCTTCCGATGTCTTCTTCCCATTTCATCATGTATGGTTCTTTTTTAGTGGGGTCTGTTCTGTCCATTATTTTGTACAGTGCGGAGATTTTCCGTTTCGGGGGATTTGCTGAGAGGGTGAGTTCTAATGCCGTTAGCTCTCTGCTGCCCTGTTTCCTGACTTGCGGGTTCGACAGCCAGTGCCTCAGTTGCGCTTAGCGAAACCATTCAGTTTCCGAGAACTTGAATTTTGCTTTGCACTCCTCAAAGTTTAAGAGACGCCCATTCTCGAAGAAATCCGCCATGGTTTCTAAGCCACCGGCTCTCCACTTCGTAAACTGGTTTGGTCAGACCCCCGGGGAGAAGTCCGGGTTCCCCAGATTGGTGTGAGGGGGCCTGTTGTGCCCCTAGAGTTCCACCGGCAGGCTGCCGTTTTCCAGCTGGCAACTGTGTTCCTTGTTGCTGGTAGGGGGCCTCAGACTTGGGTCCCTTTGGGTTCTTTGGAGTGGGGCAGAGCTTCTAGCGGGGTCTTACTCCAATCTTCTTCCAGTTGTAACCATCTGGGGCGGTTAATGCTGAGCTTCCAGGCGAAAGCTGGGGCTAGTTGTGCTGCTAGACAATACCTTGCTACGTCTAGAACCCCTAGGCCACCCAGAGCTGTACTTTGGAGAATGATGCATTTCGGGATACGAGACTTCTTTCCTTCCCAGACGAGGTTCAAGATCTCTCTCTGCAGCTTCCGCAGGGCCTTTTCTGGGATCGCCACAGGCAGCGCTTGTGCATAACATAGCAGCCGTGGGGTCAAATTCATTTTTATCGCTGTGATTCGGCCAAACCAGGAGATTTCTTGTTTTTTTCAGGTCTCTGAAGAGTGCCGGGAAGTTTGTCTTATACAGCTTCTCAGTTTTGTTGGGTATCTGGACTCCTAGGTAGCTGATGCTGCTTCTTGCCCAGGGGATCCCAAACTCCTCCTCGAGATTGGCTCTGGGCTTGCTTGGGATGTTGATGCCAAGTGCTACTGATTTGGGTATGTTTATAGTAAACCCTGAGGCTGCTCTGGATTCTTCAAGAGTTTGCCATAGGGCTCTTATTGATTCTGCTGGTCGGATGAGTGTGAGAAGCACATCGTCTGCGTATAGGGCGATTTTGTAGGTGTCTCTTTTGAGCGTGAGGCCGTGTATTGCTGGATTTCGGCAGACCCTGTCCGCAAATGGCTCCATTGATAGGGCGAAGATAAGTGGGGAGAGTGGGCATCCTTGTCTCGTACCCCTGGTTATGTTTATACTGCCAGATTTGGGCCCGTTAAGGCGTAGGCTTGTGGACGGTTTTTGATGGATGGCTTGGACCCATTTTATGAAGTTCAGGCCGAAGCCAAAATGTTGTAGGGTTTCCTCTCCATAGCCCCAGTCGAGCATATCAAAAGCCTTATGCGCGTCTAAGGAGAGGACTGCTAGCCTTGAGCTCAGCCTGTTTGCTGACTCTATGATGTTGATGGTTCTACGAATATTGTCTTGGGTTCCCCGTCCCGGGATGAAGCCTGCTTGATCCGGATGAATGATCTCTGGGAGGGAGGGGGCCAACCGGTTTGCCAGAATTTTGGCGAATATTTTCGCATCGTTGTTTAGCAGCGTTATGGGTCTGTATGATGCACATAGCGTCCGGTCTTTCCCCGGCTTTGGGATCAATACTGTTATTGATTCATTCATAGACCCTGTCATGGAACCAGTGGAGAGAAATGAGTTGAATAGATTTGCCAGCTGCATTGCTAGCAAGTGAGCAAACTTCTTGTAGAATTTTGAGGATAGCCCATCCGGCCCAGGCTTTATTTTTCAGGTGGTGGATTGTTTCGCTAACTTCCTGTGCTGAGATTAGGCCCTCCAAGTCCGGGAGTGAAGGAGATGGCTGTGGTTTTGGGATGGGGGCCAGGAATTGAGTAATGGCTCGGGTTAACGTCGGAGGTCCTGTCATAATTTCCTTGTGGTGCTGCACCATTATCTCCAGCTTGTCAGGGTCCAGGTGTTTTAAGGAGCCCTTTTTGTCTAGCAGGGTTTGGATGTGGTTCTTGGTTTGAAGCTTTTTCAGTTTGTGTGCTAGGAGCCGGTTCGCTTTGTTGCTGTTAAGGTAGTAGTACTGTTTGGTATAGGTTAGTGCTCTGGCGGCTCGGTCTGCAAAGTGGATCTCCAGCTCTCTTTTTGCTCTTTTTAGTTCTCGTTGCATTGTTTTCGCATAGCGTTGTTTGAGCTTGTTTTCTAGTTCTACTAGTCTTTCCTCTAGCTTTCGTTGCTTCAACAGATTATGGCGCTTGAGTCTAGCTGATGAATCCATCGCCACCCCTCGGATTACCGGCTTCATGGCGTCCCATACTGTAGCTATTGAGGTGTCTGGGGTTGTGTTCTCGGTGAAATAATTCTGAATCGCCTCCGCAAGGTCAGAGCTGGCTGCTAGGTCAGTGAGGATGTGGTCTTGCAGCTTCCATTGCCTCTGAGTGGGTTCAGGCGCTCCGTGAAGAAGCAGTGACATCTTGACTGGCGCATGGTCCGAGATTGCAATGGGTCCAATTTGGATGTTCTCCACGCACGGTGCCATGGAGTTAGCGGCGAGCAGCAGGTCAATCTGCGAGTAGCCTCTGTGTACGTGTGAAAAGAAAGTGTAGTCTCTTTCTCCCTGGTTGCGTAGTCTCCATATGTCTATTGTCTCGGTTTCCTGCAGGAATTCGGCCAGGGCCAGGGATTTGCCAAAGTCTTCCCTTGATGCTGGGAGTGTCTTATCCACCCTCGGGTCTGGGGGGAGATTGAAATCCCCTCCGATTAGCAAGTGGCCTGTGGAGAAGGCCCTTGATGGTTGGGAGAAGGCTCCGGAGGAATTGGTCTTGCTCTTTGTTTGGCCCGTAGATTGCCACCAAGGTAATCGGTAGTTCGACTAAATGTCCTTTCAGGAGCAGGAATCTGCCTTCCGGATCTCTTTTGATGGTGATCTGTTATAATGGGAGATTTTGGCTTAGAAGGATAGCGACCCCCCCTCTTTTTCTTTGTAGCTGAGGCGAAGTAGCATTTCGGGTAGCGTCAGAAGCGTATCCGCTTTTCATCTTCCGCAATCAGGTGGGTGTCCTGGTTGAAGACAATGTCAGTTGCTAGTTGGTCTAGTTTGTGTTCCACTGATTTCCGCTTTCTTGGTGCGTTGAGCCCCTGAACATTCCAAGTCGTGATAGTGTTTTGTCTAGCGATCCCATCGTTTAAGTCCTAAATAGAACACTTCGTAGTCTTCCCTAAAGATTTCCTGTTCCATATCTTTCGGTGTTGTGTTCTGCCATGCTCCCCTCTTTATGATGATCCCCCCTCCTTGTCCCTCCCTCCCTCCCCTACCCACACCCCCCTCGTCCCTCCCTCCCTCCCTCCCCTACCCTCACCCCCCAAACAATAACCAGGTTTCCGGACCAGCCTTTAACCAACGGGACACTCGGCCAGATCGGTGTAGTAACTCTGCTTGGAGGCAAGCATTGCCTCTTCTGTTGACCAGTAAAGTTCAGGTTGAGGCTACCGAGTGCGTTTGGTGAAGTCAGGTTGAGATCTTTCGGCTTCCCACTCAACGGTTGTTATCCCTTTTGGACTTGACCGGAAGGCCTCGAGGTCTGCGGCGCCCCGCTATCTTGGTCCAGGCTCTAGTGGGGTCTCCACAGGATCGCCCCGGGGCCTCCACAGCGTTGGCGGGGGGCCTCTCCTCGTCCTCCGAATTCATGAATCGCTCGGCTTCTCTAGGAGAGGGGATTATCCAAGACTTGCCCTCCCAATTGAAGATTAAAGCTGTAGGAAAGCCCCAGCGGTAGGTTGTTTTCCTCTCATGTAGCCATTCGGCGAGGGGCTTAAGGGCTTTTCTTTTTGCGAGAGTGGACTCTGCCAGGTCCTGATATAGGGATATTTCGGCGTCTCGGAAGCTGATTCGGGCCGAGCTTCTTGCTTTTGCATTATTTCTTCCTTGACTTTGTAGAAGTGGACTCTCGTTAGAACGTCTGGCACAGAATTTGCGTTTTGTCTGGCTCTGACCCTGTGAACCCTATCCAGTTCCAAAGGGGCTCCGTCGGGGAGCGTTAGGATAAAGCGAAATAGGTCATTGACATAGGAGTTAAGTTCTTCGTCGGGGCCGGACCCGGTATGCCCCTCAAGCGGATATTGTTGCGTTGTTTGTTCTCCAGGGCTTCGCATCTGGCCTCCAGTGAGGCGAGTCTGTCAGCCCCTTCCCCGATTTCAAAATTTTGCTCAAACAGGGTGGTTTCAATTTCTTCTGTTCTGGTTTCGACTTCCCCTACTCTTTTGTCCAGGGACGCTATTTTGCCTTTCAGTTCTTCTGTGCCCTTTTGATACTCCTTAGTTATGGCAGATAGGAGCTCTTGGAGGTCAGCTTTCATCGCTCCTTGGGGTGGTGGCTCGTTGTGGGGGGCTGGGAGTGCGCCCGCTGTGTCGTTACGCTCCCCTTTCTTAGACTTTTCGCCCATGGTGGTAGATAGTAGGGTCGCTATGTCTGTTTGCTTGGATGATTTCTGGCCGTTTACTCCTTGAGACTTAGACGGGAGCTCGACCGCCCCACACCCAAGTTGGGTTGTTTTAGGGCATTTAGGGTCCCCCCGCAATCCCCACCCCCCTGCTGGGCAGGTTTATATATTGTTTCTGCTGCTGGGCGAGCCGGGTAGTCGGCTGTTGTGCTTTTCCAGAGTCTTGGGGTCTGGTGGGAGGCGGCAGAGCCCTGGGCCGCCCCCGGGCGGATCACCGCTCCGGGGTATTGAGGTAGTCTCTGGGGGAGGGCGTGAGGAAATCCGCAGGGCTGCGGGACTCAGTGGCTGGGGGTAGAAGCGGACTACCCTTCCAATTCGTGCCTCGGGCTCGTTCTATGAGGGGTCTACAGTCAGGCGGGCACCTCCCCTCCTCGACCGGAGCCGTATTGGGGAGACAGGTTTGCTGATCCAGGAAGCTCCTACGCGGTGGGCAGGTGCTGCCCTACCTTCCTCCAGAAGCGGGCATCGGAGTTCGCGCCGTCAGAGTCGTTGAAGGGCCTCTCTCTCCCCGGCTTCCAGCACTGCTGGAGACAGACTGGCGGGGGGCAAACTGCCGTTCCCCTAGCTCCAGCTGGGACACAGGGGGCACCGGATCACCCTCGGGCTTCCGCGGGCAGCCGACGATCGTGAGCCGAGTGTGCCGGGAGGGGAGCCCCGGGTCACGCTCCTCCCTGGCCGGAGTCACTCCGCTGCTGCTGGAGATTCCGAGATCTGGTGCACCGAACCTCTCGCATTCGAGCGGGGGGGGGGTCCTCGGATTCCGCCGAAGGAGCAGCCGTATTAGTTGCTTTCCGTGGACGGGACCCAGCCACGGTGAGAGGGGAGCTGGTAGGTTCGGGAAGGGAGGCCGGGCTCCGTGCCCTGAGCCTCCGGGACTGGGCCTGCTCTGCTGCCACGGATGATGGTTAAATGCTTCCCCGCACTGGGGCTGGGGGGTTCGTAGGGTCCTGTCTGAGGCGGGGCCCGCTGCTGTCCATTCCGGGCCTCACTGGTGAAGTTGCCGCAGGAGCTGCAGGCGATGGTGCTCCCCCGGGCCCATGGAGCTGAGGCGTCACAAACCTCGGAGACGTCGGGAGACAAAGCCCGGGGAGGGGGGAGCCTCGCGCTGCTGCACTCCGTGGCGGGGAGCGCCCCGCCGCCACTGCTGGACTTCGGGCCGGAGCTTCGGTCCTCCCACACTGAGATCGGAGGGCTTGCAGGGCCTAGTCCGGAGACAGAGCCCGCCGCTCTTGTGGTTGGCTACTGCGCCAATACGGCCGCGACCTCAGGCGGGGGTGCTGGAGTCTCCGTCTTATGCAGATACGGAAGGAAAGCTTGCGACCAGCTCTGGAGCGGGCGCTCGCAGTTCCTGCTCGGTTCGGATGTTGGAGAGAGGGCCGGATTACGCCACACCACAGTCCGCCATCTTGGGATGCCGCCAACTTCTGCACATCTTGCCGGAGGGATTCGCCTCAAGTTCGGTCCCCTTTCAGCTTAGGTCGGCGGAGATGAGGCATGGGCTGCCGCAGCCTCGCGGCTCTGCGGGGCGCCGACTTTGTTCTCGAAAGCCTGAACTTTACTGGGGCATTACGGGCAAACACACGGTCGCGGCTGGGAGCTCTCACCGGACCCGACTGTTCACCATGGCGCCAAGCCACGCCCCTCTTTAACTGGCCTTTTATCTCCTTGAAGGTTGAGCACATCTTTGCCGATAATTCTTAACATTTCAATAGTGGGATAATTCAAGGTCTTCAACAGTAATAAAGCTCTTTGATATTGAATAGTCGCTTTAATTGAAGTCAGACCAAACTCTGTTCCTATATATTGTATTGGGCATGTATGTGGAAGGCCAAGAATGGTACGCCAAAAGAAGCACTCTATCCCGTCTATCCATATCAGGTTGTCAAGAGTGAGGGCTTCGAGGCATATGATACTACTGGGACAAACCACTGTTTATACATCAATAAAATGCCTTTCAATGTATATCCAGCATATTCCAGGGCATGCTTTCTCACTAACAATGTGATTTGTTTAGTTCTCATGATTCTGCTTTCAATTAGAGGGAGATATCCCAGTTTACAGTCCATCGCCACTCCTAAGTATTTATAGGAATTAACATAGTCAATAATCCCCAACTGACTTTCATGGATGGTCTGTAAACCTTCTTAGAAGAGACAAACATGGTATTGGTCTTTTTCAAATTCACCCTCATGTCATGTTCATTACAAAATCTGCCCAGCTCTTCCAAGAGATTCTTCATCACAGCTATTGTATGATCTACTATCACCAGATCATCAGCATATAGTAATACTGTGATCTTGGTTGTGGCAAGTCTGGCTGGGCTGTGGGCATGTCTCTCCAAACGATGTATAAGCTGGGCAATATACAAATTAAAGAGCGGAGCAGCCAGTAAACAGCCCTGCTTAACACCCTTATTTATTTTGATAGGACATGACAGTTTGCCATTATTGTCTAGGCGTACCTGGGCTTTGTTGTTCATATGTAATTGGATTAGAATTTCCACTAGCCAATGGGGACATCGAAGAGCTCGTAATTTATCCCACAATTTATTACAATTAATTCTATCGAAAGCACAACTAAAATCAACAAAGGTTACGTAGATAGATGGATTCGAACATTGTTTAGCTTTAAACATTATCGCATATAGGAGCCTATTATTATGGGTTGTGCTTGCTCCAGTGCAAAATCTAGAATGGAACGTGTGAAGTATCTGGTTGGCCTCAGTCCAGGATTGATGGTGATTTAGGACTATTGCTGCAAATATTTTACTAGTGGTATCCAAGAGTGACGGTGTACGATTATTCTCTGGGTATTCACGAGAGCCTACCTTATACACTCGTATCAGAATCGATTTTAACCAAGAGGCAGGAATGTGCTTCGAGGGGATTGGGTCCTCCGACGTATTCCATATCTATGACAGTAATCACCACAGCTGTGCTGCTTCGGAAACTTTTTCGGCGTCTGCGTCCTGCGTCGATGACGTCGATGCGCCGCCGTCGAGGACCTCCTCCGACGTCCGACGTCATCCGATGTGATAAGTAGGACGCACGACGCCAGTAGCCTCAGTTCCGTTTTTTCCGCGAACGTGTTGCTTCGTGTTTCTCGGTTCTAGCCTCGACTCTTTGGAGTTCTGTTCTTTCTGGTTCTTCGAGCCTGTTCGTTTGTGAATATTCCTTCGCAGCGATGTCTTCCACTTCGTCTTCAACCCCGCGTCCGGGCTTCAAGAAGTGCGGGGTGTGTGGGTCCAAGATGTCGGTGACTGACTCGCACGACGCCTGCCTCTGGTGCCTCGGGGAGGCCCACGACACGGATGACTGTGTCGACTGCCTGTCGCTCACTTCCAAGGCCTTACGCGAACGTAAGAAGAAATTGTCGGTAGGTCGGGTGTCCAAGCCCCGGAAGTCGAAGTCGGCGGGGCTTTCGACGGATGATTCGAGGGGTGACTCTCCGCGTCATCGTCGGAGGTCTCGTCGGTCTTCTTCTAGGAGTCGGTCTCGCCACTCCTCTGCCTCTTCGAGGCGTTCTCGGAAGCGCCGTCACCGGTCGCCTTCCAGGTCCTCTTCCGAGGACTCTGCCCGGCACGTCGGTTATCCCACCAGCCGTGCGACGCCGGAGGAATGGGCTTCCTTCGGGAAGAAAATGTTGGCGATTCTTGAGTCGCAGGGTACTCAACCGTCCGCGCCCCCGAGTGGGGTCGGCCGTGTGAGGTCGAGAGACGCCGCTCGCAAGAGTGGTCGGCACGAGTCACGGGAGAGGTCCCGTTCGGACAAGGAGGCTCGTTCTCGCCGTACCCGTTCCAGGTCCCGGTCCTCGACGCGATCGAGACCGTGTGCACCTGTGATGTCTTCGAGGAAGACATCGACGTCTGAGGCGTCGAGGGCGTCGACAGGCTTTCTCGAGGCTCCGGCTCCGAGGAAGTCGTCGAAGCCGTCGACGTTCAGGTCGTCGAGGGACACGCTCGGGGCTCCGGCTTCGAGGGCTGTGTCGACGCCGCCGATATTGGAGGCGCTGCATCTGACGTCGACGCCGATTTCCTCGACGTCGACGCCGATCCTCTCGGCGCCGTTGCCGGTTTTCTCGACGGCGGCGCCGATTCGCTCGACGCCATCGACGCCTTTCGTGTCGGAGGTGCCCCGTGTCTCGGGTGTACCCCCTAGGAAGGCTCTGGCTAAGAGCAGGCACTCTCAGGTGCCTTTCCACCTCTTGGATTATATTTCGGAGGCGGATGAGGATTCGGTTGGCCTGGTTCCTGATCAGGTGCCGGATGACATTGTCTCGGGCCATAGTCAATTTGACGATTTGAGGCAGTCGCTGCATGATGCTAGTGGTCTGGACACCTCTCCGGAGGTGGAATTTGGTCGGCCTGAGCCTGGCTCCCATGCCGATTCCTCATACCGGCGCCTTATGGCTAGGGTGTCTGAGTATCTGGGATGGTCTGCTCCCCCAGGGGAGTTTGTGCAGGATGATCTGACGGACATCCTTGATGTTGGTCCCCCATCTGACCCGGTTCTGCCATTCCATATGGCTTTACAGCGTAGGGTGGCGGCGGCTTGGACTGCTCCGGAGAGTCTCCCGGCAGTGGGCAGATCCTTGTCGCGGAAATACCGTCCAGCCAGTGGCGACCCCTGCTACTTGACCAGGCACCCCACTCCGGAAAGTTTGGTGGTGCAGGCGGCCACGGCCCCGGCAAAGCAGGCGTCGTACCCTACCATCCCTCCTGATAGGGACGACAAACGTTTTGATGGCTGGGCGAAGAAGGTGTTTTCTTCTGGTGGTATGGCGCTTCAGGCGGCCAACTCCATTTGTGCCTTGTCACGTTTCACGCACACTCTGTGGAACTGTGTTGCGTTAGCGGCTGAACATATTCCCGAAGGGGACGAACGGGTTGGTTTCCTTGCTTTGGTCCAGGATGGTAAGGATGCCATGTGTGAGTCCGTTCAGTCGGGTTTGGACTTAGCTGAATGCGTCAGTAGGTCCATGGCGGCGAGCACCGTGATACGCAGGTTTGCGTGGTTGCGGAAGTCGGGGTTTGCTCCTGATGTGCAGTCCCGGCTCCTCAACATGCCCTTTGATGGTGAACATCTTTTTGGCAGCAAGGCTGACGAGAGCCTTGAGAGGTTGCAGACCTCAAAAGCTGCAGCGAAGTCGTTGGGCGCTGCAGTTCGCCAACCTCCGCCTTTTCGTCCTAGGGGACAGCAGTGGAGGGGTGGCTCCTTTCGCTATTACTCGTCCTTTGGTAGAGCGAGAGGAGCTGGCAGTCAAAGGGGCCAACGCAGGGGTACCAGAGGTGGACGACAGGGTACCCGTGGTGCCAAGGCCGCTCGGGCAGTTGCCTCTTTGCCCTCAGGTAACGCCGCAGCCGCTCCTACTCAGTCATGAGGCCTTGTCCCATGGTTCGCCGGTTGGGGGAAGGCTGGCGCAGCATCTTGTAGAGTGGCGTGCCATTACTTCGGATGTGTGGGTTCTGGAGATCATAACCCACGGCTACTGTCTTCCCTTTCGGCACAGGCCTCGCGACAATCCACCGGGGAACCTCTCTTTGAAGTGTCCGGATCCGCTCCTTGCGCAGGAAATTCAAGCCCTGCTGGAGAAAGGCGCCATAGAACTGGTGCCTGTAGCGGAGAGGAACAAGGGATGGTATTCCCCTTATTTTTTGATTTCCAAGAAAGACGGGGGATTGAGACCCATCATGGACTTGCGCGGTTTGAACAAACTCCTCAGGAAGGACAAGTTCAAGATGGTTACTCTCTCTCAAGTCCTCCAGGCCCTTCAGCTTCAGGACTGGTTGGTGTCACTCGACCTCAAGGATGCTTACTTCCATGTGCCGATCCATCCCAAGCACAAGAAGTACCTGAGGTTCGCGGTTGGCGACTCGCACTTTCAGTTTCGGGTCCTGCCGTTCGGTTTGACCTCCGCCCCGAGGGTTTTCACCAAGCTCATGGTGGTGGTGGCAGCGCATCTCAGGCAAGGGGGGATTCACGTCTACCCCTACCTGGACGATTGGTTGATCAGGGGGAGCTCTCCCGAGCAGGTCCTGGATCATCTGTCCGTCGCCTGCCACTCCCTTCACAGGCTGGGCTTCTCCCTCAATTTAAAGAAGTCCCATTTGACGCCAACGCAGAGGCTCCAGTACATCGGAGCAGTGCTCGACACTTCCCTGGGGCAGTGTTTTCCTCCCCAGGTGAGGGCTCTTCACATTCAGCAGATGGTGCGCAAGTTTCAGCATGCCCAGACGCTCCCAGCGTTCGAGTTCTTGAGGTTGCTCGGCCTCATGGCATCCTGCATTCTTCTGGTGCCAGAGGCTCGCCTGCGAATGAGATCTTTGCAGTGGGCACTCAAGATGCAATGGTCGCAGTCCTCCGGCAGGATGTCGGACCCGATTCAGGTGCCGCCCTCGGTCGCCCGGGACCTTCTGTGGTGGGCCGTCGAAGGCAACTTGATGAAGGGGGCTCCGTTTTGGCTTCCCTGGCCGGAGGTAACGATCGTGTCGGATGCATCCCTCACGGGATGGGGAGCTCATGCCAACGGGCTGACAGTCAGCGGTCGTTGGTCTCCGTCGGAGTCCAGACTCCATATCAATCTGTTGGAGCTGAGGGCCGTCAGGCTAGCCCTGAAGGCTTTTCTGCCGACTGTGCGAGGGAAGAGTGTCCTGATCCTGACGGACAACACGGTGGCCATGCACTACCTCAACAAAAAGGGGGGGGCAGGGTCACTTCCTCTGTGCAGGGAGGCGATGCAGCTCGAGTTCTGGGCCATCCAGCAGGTAGTTTCGATCTCGGCAGTTCATCTGGCCGGAGTCGAGAACGTGACGGCGGACGCTCTGAGCAGGCAGAGCACGATCTCTCACGAGTGGGAGTTGGCTCAGGAGATTCTCCTGGAGATCTTCGCCCTTTGGGGGACCCCTCAAGTGGATCTCTTTGCCTCCAGTGTCAACCGGAAGTGCGAAAGGTTTTGCTCGCGGGAATTTCCTCCAAAAGGAGCCTTAGGAGACGCGTTCGTGGTGGAGTGGTCGTTCCCGCTGCTGTACGCGTTTCCTCCGGTCCCCGTCATCCCGCAAGTGCTGCGGAGGTTACGGAAGTTCGGTTCCCGGATGATCCTCATTGCTCCGGCGTGGGCTCGGAGGACGTGGTACCCGGACCTTCTCGACTTGTCCATCTGCCCTCCACGTCGTCTTCCCTACCGAGACGATCTGCTCTCACGGGAGGGGGGTCAGGTTCTCCATCCAGAGGTCGGATCCCTCAACCTTCACGCTTGGCTTCTGAAAGGTTGAGGTATAAGGATTGGGACCTCCCTGAAGACGTGATGGAGGTGTTGCTTTCGGCCCGAAGGCCCGCAACTAAGTCTCTGTACCGTTGCCGTTGGCGTAAGTTCTGCGACTGGTGCAGAGTTCAGAATGTGGATCCTTTTGCATGTGACATCCCCATGGTTCTGTCCTTTTTGCTTTCTTTGGCCCACAGGGGCTTGCAAGTGGGTACCGTTAAGGGTTACCTGGCGGCGCTGTCCATCTTTAAGCGCTCATCTGAAGAATGTTCTTACTTTAAAATCCCTTTAATTTCACAGTTTCTGAAAGGGCTCACTAATGTGTTCCCTCCGTCGCCTTTCCTGGTGCCCGGTTGGGATTTGAACCTTGTTCTTAGGTTTCTTATGGGTGCTCCGTTTGAGCCGTTACATTCTTGCCCTTTGAGGCTGTTGACTTTGAGAACTGTGTTTTTAGTTGCGGTTACTTCCGCTCGCAGAGTGAGTGAGTTACAGGCACTTTCTGTTAAGCCACCCTTCACTGTATTTCACAAGGACAGGGTTGTCCTTCGAGTTCGTCCTTCTTTTCTTCCGAAGGTAGTGACGGAATTTCATTTGGCCCAGAAGATTGTTCTTCCGGCATTCTATCCTCCTCCGCATCCTGGTAAGGAAGAGGAGAGGCTCCATAGGCTTGATCCTAGGAGAGCTTTGAGCTTTTATGTTTCTCGCATGTCCCGGGTCAGAGTGGACGATCAACTCTTTATTGGTTACGCTGGTAAGCGCTTGGGGCAAGCTGTGACGAAACAGACTTTGTCCCGCTGGATTATTTTGGCCATCTCGGAGTGTTACCGCTTGGCGGGCAAGGACCCTCCGGCTGGCTTGCGGGCCCATTCTACCAGGGGCTTGGCTGCATCTACTGCCCTGCAGAGGGGTGTTCCTATTCGCAACATCTGTGATGCTGCCACCTGGGCTTCAGTGCATACATTTGTGCGGCATTATTCCCTCGATTCCATCAGAGGGCAGGATCTGGCCTTTGGCAAGGCGGTCCTTTGCTCTGCTATTTGATTGGCTATTCTAAATTCTTTCCCTCCTCCTTGATTTGGTACTGCTTTGGGAGTCTGTCATAGATATGGAATACGTCGGAGGACCCAATCCCCTCGAAGAACAAGTTACTTTCTTACCTGGTAACGTTCTTTCGATGGGATGGTCCGACGACGTATTCCATATCGCTCCCGCCCTGCCTTCCCCGCTGCAGAATTTCTGTTGCGTTTGCAGCTTACGTTCCGCAAGGCTTTGTGTCGGACTGGCAGTTGACTATTGTCACACGTTCTGGGGGAAAAAACTACAACTGAGGCTACTGGCGTCGTGCGTCCTACTTATCACATCGGATGACGTCGGACGTCGGAGGAGGTCCTCGACGGCGGCGCATCGACGTCATCGACGCAGGACGCAGACGCCGAAAAAGTTTCCGAAGCAGCACAGCTGTGGTGATTACTGTCATAGATATGGAATACGTCGTCGGACCATCCCATCGAAAGAACGTTACCAGGTAAGAAAGTAACTTGTTCTTCTCATGTCATAAGTATAAGGGACCAAGTGGCAGGATCAGACTTGACTACGATGGAAGCAAGGCCGTTCGGCCCGGAGCTCTTGAGTTATTAAGCTTATTGATGATTTGAGTTATTTCACTTCTCCCAAAGCTAAGGTGCCACAGCTCAGATGTACAACCAGCCAGGTCTAAGATTTGTTTATCATAGAAATTTCCAGACAGATATTCTATCCATGTACCCTCCCCAATAGTGTTAAGGGGAGTGTGTGAGCTATTTCCTCTGACTTTATTAAGGACCCTCCATATTGATCTCCCATCTTTCTTTTGTAAGGTTCCAATCAATAATTGCCACTTTGAGTTAAGTTTCTCTAGATAATGGCGCTTACACCATCCTCTATAGTTGTTATTCAACAGCTTTTTACGGTTGGTGTATTCATCCCATGAGATTGGAAGAGCTTTCAACGTCTTAATTGCTCGACGGTATATTCTCCTATTAACTACTAATTGCCTATCATAGGGAGAAGCATAGCTTTTACTAGAGACAAATATCGGTTTACTACGGACTGATGTTACTTCAGTGGTCCATTGCCCAATCAGATGCTCAATCTCGTCTCCATTTAAATTAGTGTCATCAGAGATCAAGTCATAGACATTTCTATTAAGCTTCTTAATTCTGGTAGCATTCCAACATATCTTGTTTCTGCCATTGGAAATTTCAATATTTAGAGGACCACCCTTGTCAGCAGATGGTAGATTAATCTTCATGGAAATAACAATCAACGAGTGATCACTAAACTGTGAGGCTACCACTTCAAAATCACTTATGTGGTGTACTGCCGCCATACTACCACAAAAGTAATCCAAAGTGGCAGCTTTACCTCCACTACTCCAGGTACATTTCCCCGGGGTATCACTGTTAGTTCTCCCATTCAACGGCCACAGCTCCCAATCTTGGAGATACTTTGACCATAACCTGCCCCTTTTGTTGCTCTTTCCTTTTATCATTACATTAGTCTGCAAAATGTTGCTAAATTCTACTTTCATCATAGAAACTCCACATTATGCATTCAAATCTCCTCCTAGGATTACAATATAATTACCCTCCATCAATAGCCAGTTGGTTAATACTAAATCTATCGAATCATGGATTTCAGTGGTATAAGCATTGGACGGAAGGTCATATGTGTTAATAACAAGAATATTAGGAGAAAGTTAGTCATTTTTAACATTAATTTGAACTACCAGCACATGGTCATTTTCAGGCTGGAGTAATATTTGTGTGGCATTAAAATCATGATTTATGCCCATCATAAGACCTCCATATGGACTTATTAGCATGAGATTGAAATATACAATGCGAATCAACATAAAAATCACTCATTAGCCATGTTTCTTGGAGTAGGAAAACAGGAAAAGCAACAATACATTCAAGAGAGCCGCCCTCTGACATAAAATGCATGTGTCCACGTGTGTTCCAAGAAACAACCTTTAACTCTCAGGGGGAATTTGTACCTAGTTGAGCCAGTAATGTCTTAAGCCATTTACATCCAGCTTGGTTTTCAAATTTCTGTTCTGCTTTTACTGGTAGTTCAGTCATGGGTTTGGCTTTTGAAGTCTGACAATGTTCACATGGGTGCGTGTCCATGCCCTCTGGGACTGCTTTATCTAATTCAAATTCCAGGAAGTCCAAAGAATCTTCCTGTGAACGAATGAGTACAGCTCTCACAGGTAGCACACAGTGGACCTCTGTAATCGCCCCAAACTTACTTCTTAGTGGTTTTACAAATGAGAAATCACAAGTTTTTAATATACGTAATGCAGGGATCTTGGAGCATAGGTCCAGCAAGAGTGCCTGATTTAACAGTTTCTTGGTACGTTTGTCAATTTTCTCGCTAATTGTCACAATGTTTTTGTCCAATACAACTTTGTTCTCAATAGGCAATTCAACCTCAGGTGTTGGGTTATTAATAGTTCTTTTCCGTCCCTTTTTTCGTATCAATATTTCCACAATCTACTCCTTGTGGAAAGTTGTCGTCTAAGGATGAAACATCGGGCACGTTAACATTGCCCTTAACAGTTTTCTGCTTTGATGTTAGCCAGTGTAAGAATGGCCCGGTTTTATTAGCATGTTTCTTCTTCTTTTTGTTTTGGCGTTTACGTGCCCTTTTAGACCTTATTTTATCAATAGCCAGCAAGGTTGCAGTAGAATTCAGGGGTTGGCTGTCATTGAGTATTTCTTCATCAATGCTGTTATCAGAGTCGGATAAAACTGTGCATTGTCTACGTTGTTTGGCTCGCAGTATCCTTTGTTTACGCATGGGGTATGACTGTGGAGACCAGGGGCGTTGCTAGGAGGGGCTAAGGGGGCTATAACCCCTGATCTTCTGGTTGTAGCCCCGGATAGAATCTCAGGAGCTACAGCCAAAAGACAAGCTAGCCCCCAGTCCCAACAGTTCCGACATCAGCTTAGCCCCGGGTCTTTTCCAGACCTAGCAACTCCCCTGGTGGAGACTCAGATATGTTATGAGTTTTCTCCCCTTATCTTCAACCTCTTTAATTGGGATTTTTACGGGAGCATCAGGAACTTCTGGCGTTATAGCTGTAATCTCATTGTCTTTGCTTACTAGATGAGAACAAACTTTTGTTTTCAAAATAGTTTCCAATAACTGTCAATTTTTTACAGATTGATAATATGTCTGGTCTGACAGTTTTATTCAAATTTTCATCGCAAAGTGAAGCTGGCTAATGGAAGGGAATGAATATTTTCACAAGTCCTTTCCTTTTCATTGCCAATGGTTGCTTCGCTTCGATTAGTTATGTCAAGAAGTTCGTTGAGTGCTCCTTGTTCAGGGCATTGGCAACTAGGCAAGCTAGTAGGGGGAAGCAATGAGGGGGTACACGATAATCGGACGAAGTATGGGTGTGTGAGAGGGATACGTTTTCAGGGATAGATGCTGACTTATCTCACATTTTCTCAGCCATTGCTATCTCCGTCTCTGCAGTTTCTCTGTTTGTACCGCAGAGGCGGCAACAAAGTTCAAGTAGAGACTTGTCATCAACATTATCATTTGCAGATGTAAGCGTATTGGTTGCTGCAGCTCCACTCAGGGCGGGGGGGATGTATTTCTGCATTTGTACTGTGTAACGCAGTTTCAATATTTTTTCTGTTGCCATTGTTTTCTACTTTAAAATAATCAGTAATTTGCGGCGTCGCGCACTTGGTTTTGCAAATCTCGCTTTCAGCAGGGTTGATGGTAATGTTCGTGTTATTAGATTTATCCACCCGCACTTTACCATCTGATCACTTTGCATGTCGATCCGCACTACAACTCTTACCGTACGGTTTGCTATTGCATAAGTTGTAGCATTTAGTCTTTGCAAGCATCTTTCCTGGCATGTTGGAATTAAATAAATGGACAATGCTTACCTTTAGCGTACAAGGCTTCCACAGCCTAACACTGCCGAATACACACTGCCACACTCCGCTCCTCTGTCTATTGCTTTGCTTAAATACCTAAATGAATTGAATTTCATAAAAAATGTGCTGTAATAACACATATCGTACTGAATTAGTAGTAGTAATAATCTATCAGTTGCATTTTATATTGTCTTATTTTAATAGTAATTTAGGTGACCTTTTTTGTCTTTTTTTTACGTCTTCTCTTTAGTCGACAACTGTTTCTTGTTTAGAGAAATAGCATTATGAAATCCATGTTGGACTATTGATTCTCTTTTCTCTAATTGTCATTTAAATCAGATGAAGCATGTGTAAAAAGTCCTTTTATGTGACTATGTGCACAATAAAAAAAAAACCAAAAAAATAATAAGGCGGCACGGCCAGAGGTCCAGGATGGCAGGGTTGCTGCAACGGGCCAAACAGCCCCCCACACACAAAATCATTTCCCTGTGGGCCTAGTGTTCCTTTCTGCTTCCCATTAGTGGCAAAATGTGGCCAGACCCTCAAATTTACCCCAACAGGGTAGCAATAAGGACCTGCCCCTCCGTGGGGGTATTCCTAAAAGGACTGGCCCCCCCAGGCACTGGACCAGCCCCCTGATGCCCCCAGGTTTGTGACTAACAATGTAGTGGAATGTGTTTTTGCCTTTGTTGGGGGCAAAACAGTGTAAAACAGCACCACCTTGCCCCCAAAGAAGGCAAAGCAACATTGTGCCCCCTTTGTGGCAATTTTCAGGGTGGGGGGCTGGATGGCCCGGGGGGGGTGCCCCCTGTTAGGGAGAATTCTCTTATAAGGCTAATTTCCCAAACCTATTGTGTCCCCCAGCAGCTTTGCTGGATTTTTGGGGTTTGTTTTTTTCTCCTGCTAAGAGTGAGACTCTTTTTCTCCCACTCTTAGGCATGATTTGAGGTATGTCTTTGACTCTTTGTGTGCTTATGGGCTACGGGGTTTTCTTTCTGCTCCATAGGGTATCATCTATTTTTTATGTGTGTGTTACACAGCACCCTCAGTGCAGTAACACAGGGGTGTCTTAGTGACCCCCAAACATAGACTTCATACCCTTGGACTGACTGCTGTCTCCCAGGGCATGTAAAGTCACCATTGACTTTACTAGTCCTAAATTGTGAACAGAACCAGTACAAACCATCATATTGTGGAAGTACTGGAAGGGGTTAATTATATTGCCCCTGGGTCTGTTTTCAAGGGGGCACTATTCAGTGCCCCCTTGTCGAGTTTCTGGCTGGTAGCAGTGTTACCACGCGAAATATTCCATCGGAATATTCTCTATGGGATTTTCCCATTGATTTTAAACGCGCCACTTTTTGGTGCAATGTTAAAGATACCGCCGGTTTATTTATTTAATATTAAATTCACAGTTGGGTCTTTTTGCCGGAACTCTTTTCTAAAATGGCGTTCGTGTCCTTCTCTGTAACTCTGACCAAGGTCAAGCCCTTTGTTCCACTTTTTGGCGGGCTTCTTCACAGAAGCCCTCCAAATGGTGCCACTCTGTCTGGGTTCCACAGGATGGGTGAGGAGGGGAATCGGCACCCTGAACTGCGTTGCCTTAGCAACTCAAGTCGCACTCTGTTCTGATTGGGCCAGTGGTGAGCCGCCCGGCTCACCACTTAGCATGTTTGAGTGACAGCTAGGCTGTTGAATGGGGGTTTTTCTGCATAAAAGCAGGGCCTTTGGGACTGGAACTTCAGAAGTCGCCACAGGACCTAAGAATCCGAAGAGGGAAGAAGCTGAGCCATCTGCAACGGCGACACCACCGGTGAAGCCCTGCTTGCAACTACCTCACCACTTTCCCGACGACAAGAGAAGATCTTCTGCTGGACGAGTCTTCTTCCTCTGAGCTGGTGGGACCAACCAGTTCGCCCTTTTTCGCCTTTCAAAGATGTCTCTTGGTCGAATCGCCCGTGCCAAGCACCCCGGCGGCCGGTTAGCCAAGCTTCACCACTTTGACCGCGAATAAA
This sequence comes from Ambystoma mexicanum, assembly GCF_040938575.1. Taxonomy (NCBI): domain Eukaryota; kingdom Metazoa; phylum Chordata; class Amphibia; order Caudata; family Ambystomatidae; genus Ambystoma; species Ambystoma mexicanum. Next base: position 674,668,025 of record NC_090931.1, read on the forward strand.
AGGAACGCACCTTTTATCGACGAACTCTGCGGCTGGTTTCATCCCTGTGCAGTGCAACAACTCTGTTTCCTCCTCGACAAGATCCTCTCTTCCCCTGGTCGAAACAACGAACTGCAACCACTGCCAGGAACAACTGCCACCGCTGGAGCCTCCTCTCTCTTTAAGGTACTGTCCTGCCTGGCCTCCCTTTCTTTGGTTTGCCCAAGGTGACCCTTAAATCTTTGGCTTGCCAACTGGGTTGGCCCCAGACCTTCTAACTTTACCTTCTTGAATCACCCCAACCTCTTTTGAACATTCTGCAAAGACTTTTAGTGCATTTTAAACCGTGTGATCCTGGGCACATTTCACTTTGCTCCCTTTAAAGTGGGCCTGGCCTATGAACTTTGGTTCTACAGTCTATACTGCCTTTATTCCCTTGCTGAGAACTCCTAAAAGTGTAGGGACCTGTTTTATTTCTATGCTCTGCCTTTTTCTCTCCCTTTAACCGAACTATTAGAGTGCCATCAGGTTATTCTCTTACATCTGTTTAACACATCGTGGTGTTTTAATTCGGACTTGTCTAATAGTTATTAAGGGAGGTGTGTATAGTTTACCTAACTGTGTTTTAACTTGCTTTTGATTTACAGTGCTAGTATATTGCCAAAAGTGTGTTTTAAATAAATAATTATATAGATTTATACAAAGCTCTGTTCAGTGTTTGTTTGCTCTACTGTGTTGTTAGCCCTATTGTGTATACTATATATACAGCCCTACTCTTCTTGAGAGAAGTCTGACTGCTCAGCCACAGCTACCAGGTAAATCTGGGTGGTGCAGACTGCTACCAATTGGGTTTACTGCTTGCTCCTTTAGTCTTAATCTTTTTGCAGTGTTCCCTAAGGGAACTGCACAGGATTCTGCCTAACACCCCCGACCACACAATCCTTAACCTGCTGGTCTAGTGCATCTTTCTTCTTCCCACGGGTGGCAACATGGGGCCAGACCCTCAATTCTGCCCCCAGGGAGGCAGAAATGTGGGTGCGATTTCTCGTCACCATAACCATTACAATGAGGGACCCTGCAATAACTCAGACAGAAAAGAGCCAAGTAAACATTACTTTATTAATGCACAAGCATTCGCGAATGGGCCGCAAGTTCAAACGTCTCGCTAAGCAAGTTGTCGTAGTGCCGCGCCTTCCTCTACACATCGTGCTCTTTTATACTTTTCTGTTTACATTGCCTTGCACATAGCACACGTCCACCCCAGGGCGGATCTCCAGTTGGAGTTTATCTGAAGTATCCAGTTGGAGTTTAACGAACAACCATTGCACATTTGCTATCGTGGTCTATCGTGGTTTCCTGTTATCCCGGTCTTCACATTCTTTCGTGCCCCTTTGTGCCCGTATCTCTGTGCTCGAGGCCATGCTTACTCATTCCTTCCCCCCCACCCGTATTCTGCAGATAGTTTTAGCAGGCTCAGCATGCTTCGACATACAGTGACCAAACACAATTCTTCTGTTAAAAACAAGTTCTTGCCGGGTCAGCAGGTCTTAAACGCCGCCGTATAAAAGAGAAGGCCTCTTCTTTTAGCAAAAAGTACATTCATTTAACGCCTATGGTGATTAGTACAAACTCCAAGTGTGAGCACAACGTTACATATGCATGCGTACCTTCAATCCACACTTTGCTCACACTTGAGCATCAATCTAAGCAGTCCTAGCATAAGCAGATGGCAGGAAAGCAACATCATTACATAATGTATGTACCATAATCTTCTCCAGGCCTCCCATGTCAAAAAATTCCTGTTGTACATGGCTTTTATCCATTGGATTTAGGCGCGTTATGCTGGAAGAACACATGGAAACACAGCACGACACACATACCGGGAAGCATTGGATGCAGAGACAAATTCCTACAACTATTGCCGCTAGAACCAGTATGGGCGTAAGGAGCTGCCACCCGATTTCTTTTAGGAGCTTCATCCACCAGCTATCTCCTGACCCTTCCTCCTGGTGGATACTATCCGCTATTTTATGTAGTTTGTTTATTCCATCTAAGATTCCTGTACTTTCTTCTGGTATGTAAACACAACATTGGGACCCCACCATGAAACAGACCCCGCCCCTTTCTGCAGTGAGTATGTCTAAGACATACCTATTGTGGAGAGCCACTAGCCGAATTTCTTTCATTTCATAAGTGATGTTTTCCATTAGGTCTGCGGATTCTTCGATTACGAACTCAAGGGCCCTGCTTAGCTTTTGGATTTCTTGACTGTTCATAAAGATGCCCGCTGGAGGAACTAGGGCCCCCCATCAGATCTATAAACGTTTCCCATCCTGTAGGTTGATACGTAGGAATTTTTGGGTTTACTGCTCGTTTATTTCTGCTGTGTATTTCTTTATGCAGAGTAGACGGGGCATATACCATCACAGCCGGCATTATTCTGGCTATGTAACATACCCCAACAAAATCTTTCGCTAACCACAAATAAGCCCTCTTGTTACAGACGTAGGCATGTCCTTCTATCTGTAACAATCCCTTCGTGTAGTTATTTAGATTCACCATTTGACTGCACCCCGAGATCATTCTTTGATTACCTCTTGCGCTTCTCTTAAAACATATATTCTTTGGCCTAAACTCTTGTGTGATGGTGATAGGGGGAGGAGGTTCTCTTACTATCTGTACCATAGCAGGTGCAAGCCCGATTCCCTCAGTTTTGATTTTATAGCGTATCTTTTCCATTAGAAGGGTTTTGTTCTCTCCTCTAACATAACAAGCGGTATTCGGTATCATGTATTGCTGTGCTGACACTATTCTCATGTAAATTAATGTACACCCGGCATCCTCAGTAACTGGCGACGCGTACACTGGGATGCCTTCACTGCTATGTCGGGGCATGTGGGTGCAGATCCAGCAATCAGTTTTATTCACTACCCCATATGTTGTGTTTATTATCTTCACGTATTCATTTTTAGCATAGTCTTCCGGGTCGCGTTGGTCATAGGCATCTCGATTCCTGCTCTTGACCCGATCTATTCTCCCTGTTCCGTTTGACACGGGTAACAAGTTCTTTAATTCATATCTAGATGGATGTTCCAAATACCAGAATAATATGGCGAACGCTATGAATACTACTATCGAGCATACAAAAAATAAGATTTTGTTCCTTGTGGTGCAAAGTGGTGTTTTTCTCTTACCTTCTGTGTTTGGGGAGCATACATTTATCTGCTCAGGGATTAAACCAGCATATACGGGTGCAGACATAATTCAGTATGTGGCTCAATTATAGGTACGTATGCGTATCAGATGCAACCTAGCGATATAGCTGTATTCCCTATTTAAAGCACCAGTGTCCTTATTACTCTAATAGTGGTAGGTCTCACTGAAAACCTTCATCCGATCTGTCCCACGCCTCGTAGTGCCTGTCCCATGAGGGGAACGCCGGAGGCCCTTCAGGCTACAAGCCCGTTGTCTTCAGTAAGGCACAATCCTGCTAAAACCAACAAGAGAGTCCAAATGTTCATCTCCCTAATGATCAAAGTTCAAAACAGTGTCCTTACACGTTGCTTGGCACATACACGTCACGGGATCGGAGACGATGGGCACACCTACTAATGGCGTCTGGCAGTACTGTTGCAACCTGGGGTTGGTTGGTTCCCTTTTCTGGAGGAATCAGTAGTGGAAGCGTCTTCTTGACGTGATTCACGTGGTACCAGTGCGATTTGCCATCAACTTTTACCGCAGTTTGTGTCGCGAGGAGCACTTGAAACGGGCCCTTCCATCTGGGTTGCAGTCCGCTGGTGCGATCGAAGGCTTTTATAACAACCCAGTCACCGGGCTGCACGTCGTGACCTTCTCCTATCAGAGGAGATGGAGCTACTGCGTTCACCTGTGCATTAATAGAAATCAGTCTATTAGTTAACCCAATACAGTACTGTTGTAATGCAGGCCATGCTTGCTCAGACAATCTCTTAGGTGATATGGGGGTCCCAATACTTGGTGGACGCCCCATAACAATTTCGAAAGGAGATAAACCATGTGTTCGCTTAGGCATAGTACGCATACTCAATAATGCAATAGGCAATGCATCCGGCCATTTCAGTCCCGTTTCAGCACAAGCCTTTGCCAGTTTGTTCTTCAGTACCTTATTTGTGCCCTCTATAATCCCAGCTGATTGAGGATGAAAAACTGCATGGAAGCGTTGATCAATACCAAGGGCCTTGCAAACTTTGCGTACTACTTCACCAGTAAAATGAGTCCCATTGTCAGACCATAGATATCTGGGGACTGTATACAAGGGCACCCAGTGTTTCAATATGCATTGTGCTGTGGAGGTGGCACTATTGTCCCGCAGGGGATATGCTTCCACCCATCCTGAGAACCCACATCTCATCACCAAACAGTAGGAATGTTTATTTACAGGCTCCAGCTGTATAAAGTCCATATACACCACCTCAAAAGGGCAGGTGGGTAACTTACTGTGGCCCGCCGGGGCTGGTACACCTTTCCCCATATTGTATAGAACACATATTTCACATTGTTTTGCCCATTGACGACAATACATTCCCAATCTTTTGTTGTACCACACAGCACTCAAAACTTCTTCCATAGTCCTTGCGTTAACGTGAGTTGGACCATGAGCCACACTCACTATCACAGGTAAGTATGCATCAGGTAGTACCCAAGTATTCGTATTGGTATGTGCCCATAGCCCATCTACCGTCTCCTCGTACTGATCATCCTTGTGCCAAGATAGTCTTTCTTCAATGGTTGCATCTGCTTGGATTTCCTTTACGCGCTCCTTCGTCCCTTCCATAGTCACATTCCGCTCCCCACTATGAGTTGTCGGGCCTCCCACCGTGTATCCCTTGTGGCAGCTAGTTTAGCCATCTGGTCGGCTAAGGAGTTTCCTTGCGTGACATAATCTAGAGTCCTTTTATGCGCTGGGCATTTCACTATGGCCACCATCTTGGGCAACGTAAGGGCTTGTAATAATTCAGCAATCAATTGGGCATGTTTAATAGTATCACCTTGGGAGGTTAAAAACCCACGCTCTCCCCAGAGTTTACCAAAACTGGAAACCACCCCATGAGCGTAGGCTGAATCAGTATAAATTGTCACTTTCATACCGCTGCTTAACACTAATGCTCTCGTTAGCGCAATCAATTCTGCTGCCTGGGCCGATTTTTCACACACTTTCCCACTCTCAATCAACCGCTCCCCTGTGGTTACAGCATACCCTGCTGTTGTCTCCCCATTTGGCAGTTTGAAACAGGAACCATCACAGAATAATATACCCTCATTATCAACCAGCGGGGTGTCTTGCAGGTCTGCTCTACCCTTAGTGTGTTCTTCCATTTGGATCACACAATCATGCCTAATGTCATTAGGTGAGACGGGCAAAGGAAGCAGTGTCGCTGGATTCAAAGTGTTACATTGTTCGATTTTTACATTACTGGCAAACAGAATCATCTCATACTGTGCAAGTCTAGCTGTGGTCAAATGCTGTGTATGCACTCTATTCAGGAGAACGTCCACCGCATGTGGGACTTTTACTGTCACTTCGCTCCCTAGGATGATACCTGCACTTTGTTTTAGGGCTGCCGCTGCTGCGGCCACTGCTCTCATGCATGGGGGTAGGCCTCGAGCTACTAAGTCCAGAGCACTGGAGAAATATGCACATGGTCTCTGTTTACCCCCTTGTTCCTGCGTTAAGACTGACACAGCGCAACCTTCCTGTTCATCAACGAAAAGGCAAAATCTCTTGGTATAATCAGGTGTGCCTAAGGCCGGTGCGTGGCATAGAACATCTTTCATAGCTGTCAGGGCTTTTTCCATCTCAGGTGTCCATTCTAATGGTACGTTTTCTTGTACTTCTTTTAAGGCTTTTAGCATGGGCTGGATCAATACAGAGAATTCAGGAATCCAGTGCCTACAATAGGATAAAACACCAATTATCCTTCAGAGACCTTTTGCCGTGTCGGGGCCTTTTATGGACTGTATCAAAGCAATGCGATCAGTAGACAGAGTTTGCCCCTCTTCGGACAACTCAAAGCCTAAATAATGGACCTTTTGTTTTACATACTGCATTTTGGCTAGGGCTACCTTGTGCTTATTCTCTGCTAAGTGCATTAGCACCAATCTGGTCACATAATGGCATTCCTCTTCGGTGGCTGCACATAATAGCAAATCATCAACATATTGTATCAGAGCAGTGTTAGCGGGTAGGGCTAGGTTATCCATCTGTGTTTTTAGTGCTTGGCTGAATATGGCGGGACTTTCTGTATATCCCTGCGGGGCTCTAGTAAATTGGTACTGTCTATCTCGAAGAGTGAAACTAAACAGGTACCTGCTTTCTTCGGCAATAGGAATGCTGAAGAAGGCATTTTTCAAATCAATTACCGTAAACCATTTCGCTGTTTGGGGAATTAAAGTGAGTACACTTGCAATATTAGGGACAACTGGATATCTGGGTTCTACTATTTTGTTTATCTCCCTCAAATCAATAATGAAACGATAGGGTACCGCTTCATCACCTTTCTTGTGTACTGGAAGGATCGGAGAGTTACAAGGGCTATCATTTGTTGGCTCTACCACCCCTAACCGTATCATATCCTGTACTATTTGATATAGTGCCTGCTCTCCCTCGTGTGATATGCGATATTGTTTTATCCTGGGCAACCTGGCACCGGGCTTTAGTTTGATTACTACTGGGGAAACATCCAACACCCCTACATCATTCCCATGAGTGGCCCATAGTTCATTTGGGATGTCTTGGAGTTCCGGGGGCAGGGTTTGCGTTACTCCTATCATACCCATAGGTTTGCTTATAGTCATTCTCACCCCCTGAGGGGAGCAATATATTGTGGCCCCTAGTGTCTTTAATGCATCAATACCTAACAAGTTTTCTGGGCAGTGATTGGTCAATAGCCACCCATTCTCCCATTTTACCCCATGAAGTTCCGCTTCTACTATTTCACTTACAGGAGTCTTTATTGGATTTCCCCCAAATCCAACTGATACCTTGCTTTTATCCGATAATGGGACAGCGGGGACGGCTCTGATATTCACGGAACTGTTTCCAGCTCCCGTGTCTACCAGACATCTCAAGTTTCGGTGGGGGCCGATCCTAATGGAGGCATAAGGCCCCCTCTGATCTATAGGTACTTGTACCACTCCCGCTGTTTCATTTCGGCCTCCTCAGGATATATCACTTGTGTTATCCTGGAAGTCGTCATTATAGTATACCCCTTCCCCACATCCTTCGCCCTGGCATACACCTTGTACTTGTGTTGTTTGTCGTGGTTGATACAGTAGATTGGGGGGAGGCGGTGCCGGCCAGGGAACATCCCCTCTTGCTTGTCCGTCAAAGGCATTGGGTTGAGGGGGTTTAAACATTCTATTGTCTTGGTTGCCGTACCCACCAGTCCTATTTCCTGGGGCAAATGTTGTCTGTGAAGGGGGCCGTATGCCCCTTCCTCTCCCACCACTCTGGGGACACTGGGATTTCCAGTGTCCGGGTCTCTTGCAGAAGGCACATACATCTTGGGGTAGCCCATCCCCCCTCCCATATAGCACACCTCCTTGCACTGTACCTCTACCTGTCCCTTGGCCCCCTATCATGTTGCTACTATAGCCCTGTGACGGGCCATTATTATTGTAGTTATACCTGCCTTGGGGCCCTTGATGCAACTGTTGCATCAACACTTTGGTTTTTAGATCCTTCTCTTGTCGTGCCTTTTGTTGTCCCTTTACTCTTTCCCCTCTTTCATAATACCTGGCCATTTCGAGGAGATCCCGGGGGTTTCTAGTCATCCACGTACTTTCTGCCTTCCTAATGTTCTCCTGGATTGGCCCGTGGAGCCCTTCTATAAAGTTTGTGGCAAAGTACCGTTGGCCCGTCTCAGACCCTATCTCTAGCCCACTGTGTGCTTTAAATGCTGCTTCGTAACGCAGGAAGTACTGTGCTACTTCCTCACTTGCGCCCTGTATCACAGCAGACAGTTTCTCCACATTCACATGAAATGGGGGTAATACCTTTTCTAGAGCCCTCAGGACTGCCATGCCATGCCCCCTTAGGGGTTCGGGATATTCCTCATGCAGTTTCCTATTTTTACTCGCTTCCATTACATCTTTCCATTTTATTGTATCATTGTCTTTGGCACGAAAGGGGGTCCATATTTCCTCTGGGACAATAGCTAACAATATGTTATCTACATCCTCTACAGTAAATAACCCGGGTCTGAATAGCTTTCCTACTTCTTTGTAGAATCCTGCCGGGTCTATACGGGGGTCGGGGATGGACTTGGTGATATGCATCAATTCTATTCGAGATAAGGGGACATACACATAGGTGCGCATCATGTTACCAGTAACTGCATCTATGGTGGGTTGACACTCTCTCATTGGCATTGATAGTAACTTTTCCGTGTTTGTTTGTTCACTTACAAGGGCCTGCACTGGTGATGAAGCAGAGGACTGGTGACTAAGGTTTTTCTCTTTTATTTTTCTATAATCTTTTAACAGTTTCTCCACCTTAGCCATTCTCCATTCTTCCGCCCCAGAATCATCCACTCTTATATTAGGTAGCAGTTTCTTATCCAATTCCGTCTTAATCCTATTCCACTGGGACACATATCTAGGCTCCTTTTCCTCTTCTATATCATCCACCCTAATAAGAAGATATTTAATTACGTTTACTTGTATAGGCCAGCCAAGGCCCTCCATCAGACTCACCAGGGTGGACATGGACTGCGAGTGTATGGATGCTATCATACGATTAGCTACGTTTTGGCCCGCCTGGTCTGCATCTTTGAGTTTAGCCTCTCTTTCCCTCACCTCTCTTTCCCATGCCCTCTTTTCCTTCTCCCATTCAACACCGCCCCTTATGACTTCCGCTATTATGTCGGACATACATCCCCATAACTGAACACTGGACGCAGTCACTGGTAGTAACGCGACAGCGTCCTGATATGCTGAGGGCAGATCCGCAGTACTCTGTCCTCTCAACTTACAGTTACCCTCATGAAAGGTATATAGTTTAGTGGCCACTGTCCTAAATTCCAAAGGTGTCAAACGCCCCAATTGGTCCCGTAGGCTGTCATTGAGGGGTGTGCCATACAGCCCGGTCATAAGGATTTGCAAGTCTCCATCTCTATCCTTTTCTACAGTAGTCGTTCTCTTATGGTCTATCAACCTATCTGGGTCTCCATACTTCATTGGGAATTCCGCCCTCTCACCCTCACCTTCTCTCGGAGGAGCCGTAGCCCCTGGAAATAACAATTCAGTCGTTGTTTGTTCTGCTTCTAGTCCTATCACATCTTCATACCGAGGCGCCGGCAAGGCAGGATACATACCCCGCTATTCTTAATCATCATACGTCTATCCAACTGGTCTAGTTTCTCATCCTTCTCTTTTATCTCTAGGTCACGTAATTTTTGATTTACTGTTCTCTTCTGCCCCTTTGCCTTTTGTTTGTTCTGAGCATTGCGCCTGCGCATTGCTTCTACCCTCCATAGTCGTATAGCCTCAAACTGTGCGGGTCTGACCCGTCTTTTTACTAATTTTATTTCTACTTTGGATATGCGGTCCACATCAAAGGACCCGGTGTCTGGCCATTTATGCTCAATCGAATCTTTTGTATATTCAGACCACTCCCTTAAGAACAATGTTGAATTCAATCCATGTTTAATCAACATATCAAATGCAGGGGTTCCTTCAAGAGGGGCATAGTGTCTCTTGCCTATACCACTCTTGCTGGAAGCCACTTGACCCATTTTGTTGGTATACCGCAATTGCCTAAAAACACTCACCTTTCCCAAATGTGCATTAATAGGCTAACATTAACAGTACATCCTCCTGACATATATCGCCATAACAATATCAATACATCACCGTTTCATCATTATTATTACATAGACGGACATACCACCGTCCTCTTCATAAACCCTAAATCGTTATTTCCTTATTCCATCATGCATCCATCCATACCACTTACCTTAAGGGTCCCGCCAGAGTGTTCCGGACCCGAAGGGCGACAGCCTGCTGTTCCACCGCCGACGGAGCCGGAAAAACAAGGATGACGCGTTGGTTGCAATCAAAGGTGCGGATTCAGTTGTTGGGGCCCCGTGATCAATTCCTTCTCCGGTTCCGCCGCGGCGTTCCTCACCCAGTGACGGACTGTCGCTCCTTCGCATCCCACTCTGACACCAAAATTGTGGGTGTGATTTCTCGCCGTCACCATAACCAGTACAATGAGGGACCCTGCAATAACTCAGACAGAAAAGAGCCAAGTAAACATTACTTTATTAATGCACAAGCATTCGCGAATGGGCCGCAAGTTCAAACGTCTCGCTAAGCAAGTCGTCGAAGTGCCGCGCCTTCCTCTACACATCGTGCTCTTTTATACTTTTCTGTTTACATTGCCTTGCACATAGCACACGTCCACCCCAGGGCGGATCTCCAGTTGGAGTTTATCTGAAGTATCCAGTTGGAGTTTAACGAACAACCATTGCACATTTGCTATCGTGGTCTATCGTGGTTTCCTGTTATCCCGGTCTTCACATTCTTTCGTGCCCCTTTGTGCCCGTATCTCTGTGCTCGAGGCCATGCTTACTCATTCCTTCCCCCCACCCGTATTCTGCAGATAGTTTTAGCAGGCTCAGCATGCTTCGACATACAGTGACCAAACACAATTCTTCTGTTAAAAACAAGTTCTTGCCGGGTCAGCAGGTCTTAAACGCCGCCGTATAAAAGAGAAGGCCTCTTCTTTTAGCAAAAAGTACATTCATTTAACGCATATGGTGATTAGTACAAACTCCAAGTGTGAGCACAACGTTACATATGCATGCGTACCTTCAGAAAGGATCTGCCCCTCTGTGGGGTGATTCCTGAGAAGGCTGGCCCAGAGGCACAGAGCCAGCCCCCTGATTCCCCCAATTGTACCTCCTTTCATAGTGCACTTTATTGCTTTGCCTTCCTTGGGGGCAAACCAGCACCCATCTGCTCCCAAAGAAGACAAAACAACATTGCACCACCTATTTGCACTTTTTTATGGTGGGATGGGGGGCTGCTTGGCCTGGGGGGTGCCCTCAGCCTCCAGGAACATTTCCCTGGTGGCCTATGGCTCCTTTCTGCTTCCCAGCGGTGGCAAAACGGGGCCAGTCCTCACTTTTGCCCCGATGGGGAAGCAGAAAGCATCTGCCCCCTCCTTGGGGAAATCCTGAGGGGATGGCCCCACAGGCATAGGGCTAGCTCCCTAATTCCCCCAAGTGTGCCTGTGGCAAAATTGCCCTATGTTTTGCCTTCCTTGGGGAAACATTGGTGCAAAACAGTACTCATCTGCCCCCCAAAAGGCAAAACATTGTGCCACCTTTCATGTCTTTATTTTTTTTGATGTGATTGGGTGGCTGTTTGGTCTCAGGGGGTCACACCCTCAAAATCAATCCCCTGGTGGTTCAGTGGTGATTGCTGTTCGAGGATCCAACAATCCTAGACCAGCAATCTGCTTGTGTGAGGGATGGTGGAAAGGGAAGAGCCTCCCCTTTCCAATGAGCCCTCCCCCAAGCCAATTGGGCAGAAAATGCCTGTGCAGCACTGAAATATGTGCCTGCGAAATTTCCATGCTGAAGCCTTTTGGCTTCACCATGTAAATTTCATTTCCTGATCACATCAGTGCTGTCCCCTGACCCCCAGGCACGGAAGCCGAGGCCCTCCTCTTCATTGTCGGGAGGATCGGCGCTGTTGGAGGGCGGGGTGCGATCCACACCCCCACAGGTAAGCAGTGCGGAGGACGAGGTATCTCGTCGTCCGCGCTGGAAATAAAATGCAGTCGATGAGATTTCTCATCCTCCACAGTTAAGGGGTTAAAACCTTGTTGGACACAGCATCCGGGCTGCAGGCCCTGCAGCTCTTTAGCTTTACTAAGAGCCAATCCCAAGTCCTTCAAATCTATCCTTTTACCTGCAGCATTCGAAAACAGGGTGGAGAAATGTTGAACCTGAGAGGTTTCAGACACACAGTTGACTTGATAAGAAATCTGTTTGCCTTCATGTTTGTTTAATATTCGCCAAATACCTCTACAGTCTGTCTTAGTTTTTATTTTCATCATATCTTGATTTGTTTTTATAAGACTATGTATTTTATAAAATGTAAGCCAATTCTCCTAGCTCTATCTAATCCTCTTGACTTGCAAAGCCCTCTCTGCAATGGCCAAGGTATTCTCCGCCCTGACTTTTCAAATGTCTGATCTCATTGACCTTTTGCGATTTCTAATGATTACATCGAAGGCAGATGCAGTGTCCTTAACATATGGACGCTGCTTCCAGCCTTCCAAAGGAGGAAGAGAGACCAACCATGTTTGAAAAGTCTCAGAATAAGTAGTAGGCAAGGAATTGCTCAACTTTTCAAAAGGCGACAAGTTGTTCCAACACATTTCAATTGACTGCATTTTTTTTGGGTTAGACCGAACCTGGTGCAACCTATTTCCTGTATTATTGACCGAAATATCTTTGCACCCAGACTTAACACCACATTTCCTCCCCCAACAAGTTTTAAATTGTAATTGTAAGTTGCATGCTCACTATACTCATTTTTGATACCCCAAAAGAAAGGATGTCGCTTATAGGGAGGTTTGAGACATAGATGTAGTCTATTGTTGAATTTGAAACTGGGTCATACCAGGTGGGTTGGCCAGGTGGGTCAGGGGGAAAATTGTAATTTATTTTTTACAATCCCCACCTGGCCACATATTTTGGCCAAGAGAGACCTCTGACCCCCCTCTTGGCCAGAGACGCAGTTGAGACTAAATTATTCTAACTACGTGTATTACTTGCCTCAATGTAGAGATCTTCGAGCTCTGGGCAATAGCAATTAGAATCATCACCATGTATGACCATAGAAACTACCTTACTTGATATATTATTTCACTTAAATCTCCTCCAATTCCAATCTAATCCTACCTTCATTACCTAGTACTGGGTTAATATAAACGTTAATCAGGAGGACATTCCCTTCTTTGTAGCTGGAATATATTGACAGTTTTGTTTTAACAGATGCTAATTTCCAACCTGGAATATATTATTTTTTCAAAAATATATATATTTTTTAAAACACATTTTTATTGATTTTTCATAAGCATACAGTATTAATCATAACAATCCATCCCTCCTGCCCCCTCCCTTTCCTACACCCTCCCTCCCGGATGGCGGGCATAGCCCTTGATTCCTTAATGTTGTTGGGTTACAGAATGTCTAGGCTTCGGATCTTATGTGGACACCATTGGAGCATGTAGTCGCTCTGAAGATATAGTAGGACAGTACCCCAGTCTGTTCTAAAGAGGTTTCCAGTGTTCCCTGGATCTTGCAGGTCATCCATTCTAATGATATAAATGTCCACACTTTCTGAATCCAGTCTACTTGTGTGGGTGGGTCATTCTGCTTCCAGCGTTGGGCCAGTGTTAACCATGCCATCAACATCATTATCCCTTTTTTGTTGTTGTTTCGTGTGCATTTTTTGAGTCGGGTCCCACATGCCTGCCAGCCATATTCTATCGTTTGCTGCTTCAGCACCTTGTATCATGTTTCCCACTTTTTCTTTTATCTCCGTCCAGTAGGATTTTATGACCGGGCACTCCCACCAAATGTGTTTCCAGTCCCCTATTTGTTGGCACCCTCGCCAGCAATTCTTACTCGTGGTGGGATACATTGTGTGAAGTCTTTCAGGGGTGAGATGCAACTGGAGAAGGATTTTTTGCCACATTTCCCTCAATTGTATTGAGCGTTTCAGTTTGGGAATTTTGCTCCATACCTCTTTCCAATGGTCTCGCAGTATTGTTTCCCCCAGAGTCTTTTCCCACCTCTTCATGGATCTCCATTGGATCTCTTCTCCTTGCTCGTTCAAGATCCCATATAGATTTGATATCAGTTTGTGAGATCCTGCGTCTGTTGTCGTGAAGGTTTTGAACCGGGTTAGTTGCCTTGTGGCGGCTGCTTTGTTGACTGGAGATGAAAGCCAGTGTATCAGCTGTAAGTATTGATATTTCTCCGTCGGGCTTGTTCTTACCTCCTGGATACATTCCTGGAGTGACATGACCGTCGGTCCTTTATACATGTCTCGTATTTTTGTACATCCTGCTTGGGTCCAGCTGGTGTATGCTTTGGTCTCCATTCCCGGTGGGAAGTCCAGGTTCCCAAACATTGGGTAAAGGGTGATGGGTATGGCATCAGATTCCCTCTTTTGGTTGCTGCATCCCATGCTTCTAGTCCCGCCCCCATGATTTCAATAATTCTAGTGTTAGGGTGTCTGTGCTTCCTGTCCTTCCATAGTAGGTCCGATAGGGGTGCCCCGGCAACCGCTTCATCTTGGTTTGCCCATATATGCTGATGCGGCTGTGCCACCCACTCTTTTATAACCGTAGCTGTGCCGCCTCATAGTATTTTTTAAATTGGGGGAAGGTTGAGGCCTCCATCGTTCCTATGGGCTGTTAGCATAACCATCGCAACTCTCGGCGGTTTGTGTTGATATATGTAGGTGTACATAGTTTTGTTTAATGAGTTGAAGAAAGACTTTGGTAGCCTTATCGGAAGCACCTGAAAGTAGTAAAAGAGCCTTGGTAGAACTGTCATTTTGATAGCTGTCATTCTACCCCACCATGATATATTTAGGGGGCTCCATTTCATGAGGTCCGCTTTTAGTTTCGTTAGTAGGCATGGGAAATTGGCCGTAAATAGATGCTTTACTCACAGTGTCAGCTTGATCCCCAAGTATGTAATGCTCTCTGTTGCCTCATTCATATGGGTTGTGCGAGCTAGCCTCTCAATTTCGAGCGGGTCCGCCGTTAGGTTCAGGATCTCTGATTTGTGTCTATTGATCTTCAGGCCTGATATGGATCCAAATGGGTATAGCTCGTCCAGGAGTGCCAGAAGGGATGGAGACGGTTCCGTTAGGGTCAGTCGTCCGCGAAGGCCATTGTTTTGTGCTCTATTCCGCCCATCCGTATTCCTCTCATTTGTTGTTGTGTTCGTATTATTTCCAATAAAGGTTCCAGGAATAGAAGGGGCGATAATGGGCACCCCTGCTTTCTACCTCTGGTTCGAGCAACTTGGGGAGGCAGGAGTTCATTCAGTGAGATTCTCATTGTGGGTGTATTGTAGTTGGCCTTGACCATCTGCATATATGATTGCCCAAAGCCCATGCGTTCCATCGTATTAATACTTGCGTCCATTCAACTCTATCGAACGCTTTTTCTGCGTCTAATTAAACCAGGATCGCCGGGATGTGTGTGTGTCCTGCTTTTTCGATAAGGTGGCTCAGCCTTCTTGTGTTGTCTGCTGCTTGTCTCCTTGGGATAAGTCCTGCTTGATCTGGAGCCACGAGTGTTGGTAGGAGCACGGATAGTCTTTCTGCCAATATTTTGGTGTAGAGTTTGGCATCCAGATTGATTTGGGCGATACGACCCTGGGAGGGTTGGATCCTTCCCTGGTTTAGAGAAAATCACTAGCTTTGCTTTGTTCATAGAAGGCGTTATGTTGCCCTGTGAATTTTTGAAGCTGTTGAATAGTGAGGTCAGTCTCAGGGCCAGTGCTTCTCAGAATTTTGCTGTAGAAGGCCTCAGTGTAGCCATCTGGACCTGGCACTTTGTTTTTTAGCAGCTTTTTGATTGCTTGCATGACCTCTTCTAGCTGTATGTCCTTCGCTAGCATTTGTGTCTGTTTCGGTTATTCGAGGCAGCAGGATATTTTCTAGGTAGGTCTTCTGTCTTTGGGTTATCTGTTTGATCCAAAGCCTGGTAGTATGTCCTCATTATCTCTCCCATCTCTTTGTTGGTTGTCTTGATGTTGCCCTGCGAGTCTTTCAGGCCCAGTATTGTTGTTTTCTGACCTTTGTCTCAAAGCTCTCGTGCCAGGAGTTCATCGGCTTTGTTGGCACTGATATAGTAGTGTTGCCTGGACCTCAGGAGAGTTAGTTCTGCTTTCCTGGTTTGGATCCCTAGTTTGCCCTGGATATGTTTCATGGCATGGCCATTTTTGCCTTTCTTCTGGTGTTGTTCATGAGTTCTCTTCGTACTTCTGCAAGTTTACTTTCAAGGTCTTCTTCCCATTTCATGCATTGTCTGTCTCTTTTGGCCTTCATTGATATCGGCTCTCCCTGCAGAACTGCTTTAAAAGCATCCCATAGAATTCTCTGGGGGATGGAGCCTGTATCGTTCTCGGTGAAGTAGAGGTCTATCTTGTCTTGTATTGTTTGCACCATTGTTATGTCATGCAGTAATTCTGATGGAAATCTCCAGGTCCAGACCCCTCCTTTCGGGCTCCGGATGTTGAAGGTGGTTATTATCGGAGCATGGTCCGAGAGTGAGATCGGGCTGATCTTGATGTCTGCCACCTTCCTCACTAGGTTTGTCGAGGCCCACACAGTCCATTCTGGATTGTATATTGTAAATGTGGGAGTAGTGCGTGAAGCCTTGTGTTTCTCCCTCCTTTGCCCACCAGAGATCGTGAGGGGCCAGCGTTTCGAAAGCCTTTTTCAATGTTTTTGTGGGTGTGTTTGCCTCGATCCGTGCTCTGGAGCTTCTGTCTAGTTTGGGGTTTCATGCGATGTTGAGATCGCCTCCGAGGATAATATCCCCTTCTGCAAACGCCACGGGAGTCCCTTTAAGGAAGCCTTCTTGCCCCGTATTGGGAGCTTATACAGAAACTAGGGAGATCTTTTTACCTTCCAATGTAATGTTCAGAAAAATGTACCTTCCTTCTTTGTCTGCCTGGTGGTTCTTTATTTATTTGTCTTGTATTGCGATGAGGACCCCTGCCCTCTTGCTCTCTGCATTGGCTTGATATACGTGTGATGCGCCCCTTATCTTCACCTGTTATTTTTCGCACTTTTTGACATGTGTTTCCTGGTACATAACGATATCCGCCTTCATTTTCCATGCTTGCCGTTCCAACTTTATCCTTTTTGTCGGGGTGTTCAATCCCATAATGTTATGCAACAATACCCTTAGCTGCGTGGTGGATTTCTTATCCATGGTCGTTTAATTCCAATGTGCCTTTCTTACAATGTTCCCTTGGTGTTCCATGTTTCAACCATTTAGTGTTCTCCCACCATCCATTCCCTCCCCCCCCTCCCTTCTCCAACTCCCCTTTCCACCTCAGGGGGGGGCTAGGTTCGTAGGTGCGACTGGATGTGCTGTCCCGCGATCCTGGCCCCCTATCCACCTCACGACTCGGTTGTGGGGGGTCCTAAACCCCACTGTTTCCAAACACGCCCTTTCCCCTAGATCATGGGCCTGTGTTTCGGTGTTCCGGGCGAGTCTCTGCCCTTTTATGCCTTTCCAATCTGTGTGATATCAGTACTCCATCTCTCCCCGTGCTTCGGAGTCGGTGGGTTCTATCAGTTCTTTCGTCCTCTGTTTTTTCTTTAGCCACCATTTTCCAACTCCCGTCCCGTTGTGACCTCTTATTCTTCGTTGCTGTTGGTCACCGGTATCCCCCTCTCTTTGTTGTAACCCTAGGATATGCTCTCCCTCCTCGCAAGGCGGTATCCTATGTTGTGTACCCTCCCAGGTGAACAGGAGGCCCAATGGAAAGGTCCATTTGTATTTTACCTGGTCGGCCGTTAAATTCTGGACTACTGGCCCTATTTTCCATCTCTTTAGTAGGGTAGATTGGGCTAAGTCTTGGCATAGCTGGACTTCTTGGCCATTCACTCACATCAGGGTGGCGTTGAAGTGCGTTGCGCGGGGACTTTGAGAGCTGTTTGCTGTTGCTAATGTTAGGCTGTCTCTGTTGCCTACAATAATTAGTCTCTGCATCCTTCATACGCATTTCATATGCGTTTCACGGGTCACTGGAGGTTGTATGCTACTGCTGCTAGCAGACACTCATTGTGCCGTACATATGCCGAGTTGGTTGCAGGGTTTGGTCGGGGGGTGCTTTTACTCACTGCGGTGACGTTGGGAGACGTTCGTGTGCACCGTGTCCCTTTCTTGCAGCTATGATCTCTGTCTCGGCTTGCTTCCAAGTTAGTGCGGTGTGCACAGTGCGTTTGGTCACTGAGATGTCTGGGAGACGTCTTTTTCCTCGCTGTGCTATGTGCATTTCATTGCATTCAGGTATGGGGAGAGGGTGCCCCTGCTGCCGTTGCTTGTCCCCGCTATGCAGGTACCGGCCCCCCACCAGGCACCGGTGGTGGTGTGTAGTCGACTGATGCTGTCTTCTGCCTCGTCCCACTTGGGGTGGGGGGGGGGGAGCAGTCTCTGCCGGAGCTTGGGGCTGTGCACCCTATTGTGCGGTTTACAATGCTGGCTGTCCCCGATTCATGGGGAGAGCTCTCTTGTCCGACCGCTCCGTTCCTCTGCTATCTCTGGCGGGTGCTGGTTCTGGCGTAGTTTGTTATGGAGATCACCACCCGATGTGGGCGCCCCTGGTGCCTCCGGCTCGGATGATCTGCATGTGGTGCATGTTGCTGTGGTTGAGGGGGGTCCAGTAAGCTGCTGCCTCACGCCATGTCTTCGGCCACCTTGTTGGTCGTGGATTCTTATGACTGTTCCACAGGGCGTCCGGGTTCCATACGCTGTATCTCTGGATTTCGGATGCGGTTTATATTCCTTCGCTTCTTCGGACGTTATGTGCTGGTGTGCTGGTTTCACTTTGTAGTTCCTGGGCTTGGACCCGCCCGGAACGCATCCTTAATGTGTTCGTTGATGCGGCCCGGCAGGGAGAGACACTTGGGCATGTCCTCCCCTGCCGGCCGCCATTTTGGAATCCCCCAAAAATAAATTTTATTAGCATTTCCAACATTGAAATACAAACTCACATGAAACCCCTCCTCAAGAAACCCAATCCTGCACCCCTGCTCCTCCCCTCCCCCCTTCCCTCATGCAGCAAGTTCCCAGTGACTCCAGAGAAATCAAACTGAGATTAACACCTTCTTATTGGCAGAACAGCTCCAAAGTCTTGAGACCGGTGTTACAGTTTTTCTATGGTGAGACATATTTTCCCAACAAACTCCCAAAATGTCCAGCACATCAATGCGGCAGTCCCCCTTACACTGAGCCCCTCCCTGCCTCCCCACAGCGGGCACCCCCCCTCCCCGTTCAATGCCCATACTTCTCAGAAAAGGGGAGCCATAACCCTTCAATATTATTCCTGGATTCATCCAAGAGATGTTTAAGGTATGCCATGTTGTATATCACCTGGATTTGCCCCACCCATTCCCTTTGCCCAGGCATGCGCATGTTCTTCCACCATTGAGCAAGGCAGCATCTAGCAGCGACCAACATGATCTGTAGGATATGCCCCTCTTCCACCTCGCTCTCCTCCAACCATACCTCAAAGAGGAGAAGACGCAGCAATAAATCCCTGTGAATCCCGTCCACCCCTTTTATCCATGGTAGGAGCTCTCTGCAGGATGATTGGACCGTAGAGCACTCCCATCACATGTGGATGTAGTCCCCCTCTTCCCGATGGCACTTTCAACAGGGCGGGTCATACCCCTTGGACATCTTGGCTATCACCGCTGGTGGGTAGTGCCATCTATGCATCAGCTTCAGGGCTTGGTGTCTGTACTTCAGAGAGATCATTGAACGTGTTGCCTTCCTACACATCCGTGCCCACAGTGTATCATTTATGTCCTTCCCCAAGTCTTGCCCCCATTGAGTCCAAGCTGGAAGTGGGTCCCTGGGCTCTGCCAATAGGATTGACTTATATAACCCCCAAATCAGTCTCCTGGATCCCCTTACCTTTAGCAGCAGCCGCTCAAAGCCTGTCAATTCCCTCCAAGTTATCACCCCATTGTGCCTCTGTCAGAACCCCCTTCAGCTGCAAGTACCGGAATGGCGATAACTTTCACACATTCAAACACTCCTCCATTCTGTCCAATGAGATAAAGACGCCCCCTTTTCACAGTTGCCCGGCTCTGGTTAGTTCTGCTTCACACCAGAGCTGGAATGCCGACAGGTCCTCAATCCCATCCCGCAGGGGTGGGGCCCAAATACAACTCAAAGGCGATGGCCATGTGGACAGCCACCTATTACCCCGCCCTCTCCTTCTAGATAGACCACAAAACCTCCAACACCGGTGTGGGACAGCACCCTCTTGGAGATACGGGATCTTGGGACCCATAACCACTCGCCCAGTGGGAGCGGACCTGAGACTGCGTTGTCCATTGGCACCCATTGCTCGTCGGATTGCAGGTTCAAGTGGTCCACCACAGCCCAAAGCTGAGTCGCCCTGTAATATAAATCTCCAGGTCCGGGAACCCAAACCCCCCTGCCTACCTCGGTAAGGTCAGTGTCCTGTAGGCCACCCTGTGCTTCTTTCCTGCCCAAAGAAATGTCAGCATTGCTGCCCTAACTTCCGCGAAGAAGGACGTTGGAATCATCACTGGTAACATTTGAAACAGGAAGAGAAATGTGGGTAACGCTGTAATTTTAATACAGTTAGTAGCACCATTCACGATAGCCCCCACCTCTCCATATTTTTTTTTTACCTCCGACCACAATGGTAAGAAATTCTCAGAGACATGGTCACCGTAGCAGCACACTTCCCGTATCCCCAGATAGCGGAAGGAATCCTCTTTCACCTGGAATGGTATCCCCGCAATATAGTGTTTTTCCACCTCCGACGACCCCCCACCTTGTAGGCTAATGGTTTCCCCAGCTTAACTTTAAAGCCTGATACTTCCCCATATCGCTCTAGGGTTTCCAACAAGGGGGGGCACCGGCTTAGTAACATAGAGAAGGGCATTGTCCACGAAGAGGCTAACCTTACATTCCACTCCCCCCACAAGGATCTTCCCTTATCCCCCCATCTGCCCTGATCGCCGCCGCCCACGGCTACAAACCAATGCATAGAGCAGAGGGGAGAGTGGACATCCCTGTCATGTACCCATTTGCTGCGGAAAGGCCTGTGACTCCTCCCCCTTGACCACCACCCTATCTGTCTGTGCAGAATAGAGCGCCGACATCCAACCCCTCCATTTTGGGCCCATCCCTATGGCCGAGAACACCTCCCACATATAGGCCCAGCTCACCCGATCGAAGGCCTTCTCTGCATCCAAAGATAACAGCAGTGCCCCTTCTCCCCTCACCACCGGGGTAGTGAGAATGTGCAGCATCTTTCGCATATTGCCCCCCCTGCCTGTGCATCACAAAACCTGTCTGATCCATATGGATTAAGCGGGGAAGGCACGTCTCCAATCGTGACTCGAGGACTCTCGCGAAAATCTTTGCATCCGCATTAAGCAGGGATATGGGCCTATACGATGCACAATCAGTTAGATGCTTCCCCGGCTTTGGAGTAACTGCTATCAGAGCCCGGAGGAATGTTGGCGGGATGGAGTCTTCCCCCACTACAGAGTTAAATAGTTTGATCAAGGACACCACCAGTATAGACTGGTACAGTTTTGTAACGCTCATCTGGTATCCACAGGGACGTCACTCAGCCTGTTCTGACCTCTTACGACCGCGAACCCTTCCCTGGAGTCTACTCTACTGGAGACTGGGCCTTGTTTTCTTGGAAAGTGTGCTGTCTGTCCTGCTTTCAGCGCAGGGGCGCGTTGATTGATGCGGGCTCGTTGCTGCCTAGTTACTTCACTGCCAAGAGTCCGACAGGTAAGTATAATGAGTCTTTTAAACAGTTCTCTAACTTCGTTCCTTGCCTTCCTTAGATGATGGACGGCGTCGGGGGATGGCGACGTGCTGCTGAGATGAGTAACGCTGAAGGTGAGTGAGAGCGCGATGCGACCCTTTCGTATTTGTATTGAACTGAGTTATTTTTCTGTGTCTTTTAGGTGCAGCAACGTTTTCAGCGTGGATGCCGGTTATGAAGAAGAAATGCGGTGAGTAAGCACGGTATGCGGCGCCTCTAGATGTTTCCACGCTAACCTGGAGTGTCTTTTCCCTCTTGCAGATGGATGAGAAGTTCCGGAGACAGAGTTCCCCAGAGCGGCTGGGATTCAGGTAAGCGTTTGAAGCTCGTACAGTCTTTAAAAATAAGCAAAGATTTGCTGAATGCTTACTAATGCCTTTTTTCTGTTCTTTTCCCTTTTCCTTAGGAAGCGGCGTGCCGGGATGGGAATGACACCGCCGAAGATGCCCGCAGAACAGAAGGAGCGATGAATGATGGGCAGAAGCGCCGCAAGGTAAGGCTGTTCCTAATGGTGGTCTTGTTCTTGCAGGAGCTGAGCGCAGAAGAAAGATGCAGGCCTACTGGAGACCGATCCGAACACGGTGAGTGTCAAGCTGCAGGTGCAGAAAACACAAAGCATGTTTCTCAGCCTGGGCGTGGCTTAAATAGTCTCTGGGTATCCCAGGTGTCTCTGGGTTGAACTACACCCAAAAGACTAGACTGCACATGCAGTTCTGGGAACAGAAATATGTGGGGGCATCCATCTTGTCCCCATCAATGCACTACAAGTCCAATCCCCAATGTTATCTTATGGGAGTGAGTGAGTCTGGTGCCACAAGCGCTAAGTCTGACTCCAAGTGGGTCGTTGGAGGGATGGAGAGGCCCATGAGGGCCATGTAGGTGATCGTGGCCTGGCTCCAGACTGACATCTTGGAGGGCTGGGGACATGAGGGGCAGGAATCATGACATGTTTATAAAATCTTCGGTAAACCCATCCTTGCCCGGGGCCTTCCCAGTCTTTAATCTCCTAATCGCAAGGACAACCTCTTACCGTGTCACTTCCCCTTCAAGTGCAGCCCTCTCTGCCACCGAAAGCGTAGGCAGCCGTTGGCTGGCTAGCTAACCCTGTACTTCATCCAGCACCGGCTCCACCAGTTTAGCATAGAGCTCTCGATAATAATCTGCGAACCGTGCCACGATTTCCTCCCCTCTATTCAACAAACACCTGTCACTACCCTTCAGACTGCCCAATCTCCTCTCCATCCTGCACCCTCTCACTCTATTTGCAAGGAGCGTCCCTACTCTGTCACCATGTTCATAGTAGTGCTGTCTTGTGTACCTCTTCTTTACCACCTCCCCAATTAATACAGCATGACATTTCTGCCTCTTCTTCCTCATCTCCCCAGGATTTTCTCCCTATCCACGTCCTCCTGATCTAATTGGGCCTGTATCATTGATAGCTCCCTCCCGATCCTCGTCTCAATCAACCCCCTCTTCCTCTTTTTCCGCGACCCTTCTGCGATGCGGAGCCTCTGAACGTGGCCTTGGCTGCATCCCAAACCAGTGACATGCCCTCTCCCTACTATCATTAACCTCGAAATATCTGCGCATCTCATTCCCTAAGAAGTCACGGAATACCCGGTCTCGCAGAAGGGTGTCATTGCACCGCCAACGGAAGTGCTATAGTGGTGTCCGTACCACCCATTCCGCCACCACCATGTCGTGATCCGACCAAGTGATCGTCTCAACAGTAGGCGCACGTATCGCACACTCCCAGTCCCGAGGAACTAGCAATAAATCTATCCTGGTACAGGTCTGATGCGGGGGAAAGAAGAATGTGTAACCCCCTGGACTGGGAAAGTGACTCCGCCAGACGTCGACCCAGTAATGGTCCTGCAGAGTTGTTCTTCGCGCAAGCCGCTTTTGGCCCCGCCCCCTTCGCTGACTACCAATCCAGCGCTGGATCTGCCACCAGATTAAAATCACCCCCAAAATCGTGGCCCCCTCCACCCAGCCCCCCAACATCTCAAATATTTCACGCAGAATCTCGGCTGACTAGATTGGGTGCATATAGGATGGCCAGTGTGATCTTCCTTCCCTTCCCTCATGGAGTCCTTTTATCCCCAAGAATCTACCCCCAAACCCCCTTCTAACCTGGACCCCCATCATCCTCAATGTTTTCCCTAGTAAGATTACCAGCCCTCCTTCTTACGATCCCTATTGGAGGCCCAGAAATTCATACCAATATCCTTGCTCTTTATTAAAGACTCAGCCCCCTGTTTATGAGTCTCCTGCAAAAACAGGACCGCCAATCGTCGCTTGCGGAACACGTTACTTGTCAATGATCTCTTATGGGAGTTCAGATCCTTTACATTCACTGTGGTTGTCCTCACTTCAGCCACAACCCTGTTTCACCATTCGCCCTTTACCCACCTCCCTTCCCACCAAATACCCCTTCCTCCCTGCCCCCGAGATCTGCTGCATGAACCCTCCCCATCCCAACCTCTCCCCATCCCATGCTGAATCATTCGACCGTGCGCCCCCCTGTGGTGAACACACCAGTCGAACCACCAGGACTTCGGCCCCTGCCCTGGCCGCCCTATTTACACCCCTCCCCTCCACCCATGGCACCCACACCCCCGCTGCAGAGCCCACCCCATCTCCATTACCACTTTCCACCTTAAACAAACGACCCTCGAAGCCCAATCAACTCCTCCCTCGCCCGCACGCCCTCCTTCGTTTAGGACAACATTGGGTTAACAATTCAACAAAAGGCCCCACCCACCCCCCACACCTCCCCACCAAACTAAGAGAGACTGCAGGCCCCTGGCCCTAAGCCTGGTCCCGACAGAAAGAGAAACATTTGAGACAAGACAACCCCCTCCCCCGGCTCTTCTCAAGTATCATCCTTCCGTGGTGCCAGGGTATTGAGCCTCTGAATCCTCCGAACCCCTGGTGTTCTATGCTCCCCCCATGCAGGCTCCGGGCCACAGGGGCAACGCCGGGGGTCCAGGCTCCCACTCGAAAACCAGTGCAAAAGGGTAGCCCCATCTGTACCTCACCCCCTTCTACCGGAGCCATTTGGTAAGGAGGCCACACTTCTTACGCCTTTTCAGCGTTTGCGCTGACAAATCTTGAAAATAGCTACCCTGGATTTGCTATACTCGACTTCCCTCATGCGTCTCGCCTTCTCGAGGATTCTCATCTTGTCACCATAATAGTGCAACTGCGCCAGGAACGAACAAGGTCCTCTACTTCCTCACCCAGGGCGGCGCACTGTGTCCATGATGACCTTCTCCCTTTCCTTCAAGCCCAGGGCCACCCCTATTATTTCCGGTATCATTTTCCTGCTGAGGCCTCTTCTTCCACCTCACTGGAGCTAAAAAAACCAGAGGTTATTTTGTCTCTCACAGTTTAAAATGTCGTCCACCTTGAGGCGCAACTCCTCCTCCCTCCTCTCTACTTCCAGAAAGCACGCGTCCGTTTGTGCCTCCAGGATCCCCACTGAAGTCTGATTAGCCTCCACCCCCTCCATTTTGTCCTCCAGGGTGATCACTCTCGCTGAAAGGTCCGCCACTTTTGCCCCAATATCAGTCTGCATGCCCCTGATCTCTTCCAGAATAGCTTGAATGTCATTCTTGATTGTGCCGATCTCTTCCAAACTGGGGTGGGGTCCTCCCTCAACCCTGGCATTCGCCATTTCCTCACGCCCTTGGTAGCAATACTGTGCTAGAGTTCCCTTCCAGCTCATAGGGCTGAACTCCTCACCAGCGGGGCTCTGTTTTTTCCCCTTGTCCTGAGGCGAGCGCCACTCCAGGCCAGCCCACTCCTCCCAGGGGCAATTACTGTTCACCGGCTCTCCTCACCACTGGTACTGGGGGACACCTTGGGGGGAGGGGGCAGCCGGGCAAGACGAGGAGCAAGCAGGGGACCCAGTGCCCCGGGAATCTGCCCAGTTCTCACCCATTGGGTGGGGACTGCCACTATTGCACCAATGGTCCCGTGTATGTTACTACAGCTACCTCCTCACCGTGTGCCAATCCCTGGAGGGTATAGGGGGACAAATGGCCTGGCAACCTCCTCCCAGCCTCTTCTCGCCCTACCTCCCGCAGGAGGGGAAGCACGTGTCCTCCACTGCTTCACACTGCCCAGGGTGTCACTGCTCTCCACCTGAAGCCTTCTACAGTGGCCACCTTTGGTGACTGGAGCCCAACTTCAGTCACAGGGGCACTCGGGGACTTCCCCAGATCTCATGCGCCCCCGCAGCACCTCCAGTGGCCAGTCGGCCTCCTCTGGGCGCACTTTCTTGGGTATGGCCACCTCCTATGGCCCAGCCAATGCCTCCGCTTCTTCCGACGCAGACGTGGGGCTGCCACAGCAATGTCAGCCTGACCTCCTGACCGGAGGGAACTCTCCTCTAGCACCTCGAGGGGAGGTCCCCTCCACCGAGCTCAGGATCGTAGCGGGGGACCGGCCCGTCTGGGACTCTCTCTCCATCCCTGCTTACCCAGCGACTTTGGGCTACTTCTCCACCGCCTCGATCCCCCTCATCTGGCAGCCTCTCCGGGGGAAAACAACCCTTCGCCACATGGGTCGCTGTGCTCTGAGTGGTTATGAGTCCCCTTTTTCTGTTCGGGAAGCTCTACCGGCCCGATCACCACTGCACCTGCACCAGGTGGCCCTCCTCGTTTTTCCGGCCTCCTGCCCACCTTCTTTTTCGGGGGCTCTGTTCTCTGCCACCATAGGCCATAGCTGCCTTCAGCTCGGTACACTGGTGGCGCCTCCAACTCCCTGCCCGGGGACCTCGTCCACACGATTCCTAGGCCGCCAATTCTACCACTACTCTACACTTATTCAGTGCAGGGGCCGGAGCACCGAAATCAGGCTTTCATCTTGCTTATGCAGTCTGGTGGCCTCCTGGAATAGTTTTTATAGCCGTCAAAAGCCCCCCCCCACCTAATGGTCAACCTCCTTTTTTTGCTTTCTTAATAACTAACTAAAACTATAAATAACTGGTAGTTCACGCAACCAGGTGGCCGGTAAAAATAAAATGTCAGTTATTAAAATACACTTCTTATTATTTAAAAAAAGGTTAAAAACTATGTGTATTCCAACTTAGTAGAAATACAGATTCAAGGATAAAAACCTGGTTGTTTACTTGATTTGTTTGAAAGGGCGGAAACCAACAAAGACCAATCGCCCAGACCTGTGTCCCCAAGTGTTGTGTAAACCTGCCTCCGCCCTGAAGTATCTATTTTACAACAGAATTTTGGCAAATACTGGTTCACACGCCCATTCCCAGTACCCAAATTACCCATATTGGGAACCCCTGAAGTGGGGAGTTTTCTACACCCTGGGAGTAAAGGCCTCAAAACCCCTCTGCAATAAAATAACATAAGCAGACTTTACTTACTCCCACAGAATCAGAGAGAAAAAGTGTACTCTGCATCTGCCTAAACAGTGGTCCAGTGGTCATCTTAAAATTCAACTTGTTTAAGATATGCTGACGAGATGTAAGACAAGGCAGGTATCACTCTAAATAATGCAAGAATCCTAGATCTATTTAACAGAGCATCCTGTTCCTACTTGAATAAGGAATAAATGCACAATGCCAGCGGCAAGCCTTTTGAGACCTCCTCCAAATTGAATTGCCCGTTACCAGCTGGACTACGCACTCTTTCGAAGGGATTGTGCCTTCTGATGTATTCCTTTGATAAATCCACTTCCAGCTTGCTGGCCTCGGAAAAAATGTTCCACAGTAGAGGGCGCTGCTTGTCTACGTCCCTCGAGTCGGTGTCCCTCAAAGGCCTCCGTATCGGCACCAACGTCACCATAGGTATAAATAGTCTCGTGCAGCGTCCGTTGCTCAGTTCCGTTTTTCCATGCTTTGTGAGCCTCAGAGACGCGACGCTCGGTTCTATTCTTCCAAAAAAAATCTTGGAAACTTTAGATTTTCGATGAATTTCAAAAAATGGCATCTTCATCCGAACCATCGATGCCACGATCCGGCTTCAAAAAATGACGAGATTGTGGAAAGAAGATGTCTCTAACAGATCCTCACAGGATCTGTTTGTGGTGCCTGGGATCAGAGCATCAGTGTTCAGAATGTGAGGACTGCATGTCCATGACGGCGAAAGCCTTGAAGGAGCGTAAGGGGAAGTTAGGTTAGAAAGAGGTAAGGCTGTTAAAACTTCTACCCCTTCAAAAGTATCCTCGACTGAGTCGAGACATTTGCCTCCTCGCCGTCAAAAGAAACATTCCCGATCGAGATCTCGAAGTGGTTCCCATCACCCTTCAAAATCGAGACACTCTAAAAAGAGGCGTCATAGATCTCCCTCTTCCTCTTCCTCAAATTCCCCAGAAAGGGTCACCTGCCCCACAAAACACAGCTCTCCAGCTAAATCGGAAGAATTTCGTAAAATGATGCTTAGGGTCTTCGAGAGAAAGGGGCCTTGACCCCCTCGGAGATGTCTAGAGGTGATACCATGGGTGAAAGACCCGAAAAACAAAAACGCCACAAGTCGATGAACCCGGAGAGCAAAAATCTTGGATAGCGTCATGAATCCTCGAGTAAAGGCAAAAACATAATCGGATAAGACTGCGTCATCTACACCATCGTCGTAGATACCTTCGACGCCCAAATCTGTCTCATCAATGCCGTCTTCGACCCCGATGAAAGATAGGTCCTCGAGACCTCAAACCTCAATTACGCCACGGGCACCAGAGGTGTCAAAGGTTCCGACCAAGGCGTCGAGAGTGGCGTCGACAACTTCGACGCCGAGCACGATTCCAGTCCTCTCGAGTACATCGAGGCCCTTTTCGACATTTTCAACACCTTTTACGGGTTTGTCGAGACCTACAGCGTCTATGTTGACAACCACGTTTTCACAAGCAGTAACCACCAATTTGGCTCCTTCTTCTCTGGAAATGGGTTTTACTCTTTATCCAAGATCTGATTACTTCAGAGCTTTATCCTCTATATTTGAGGAAGGGGAGGACTCTGACAACGAGAGACCTTTTGGATTACAAAGAAAAACAGTACCTATTCCAGAGGAACTAATCTCAGAAGAAAAGCGATTGAAACATCTACAAGAGTCTTTACAGGAGGCCAGTGGCATAGATACCTCTCCAGAGGCAGAATTTGCTAGACCAGAACCTGGAGAACATGCAGAAATACCTTCCAGAGCCCTTATGGCTAGAATTATGCAATTTATGGGGTGGACTACACCTGCACCCTCTTTCCAGCAAGATGATCTTACTGATATCTTAGATAAAGGGCCCCAAGAGGATCCTATCGTCCCTTTTCATGCTGCACTGCAGAGGAAAATATCCACAAATTGGGAGACACCTGAAGTTATCCCTGCAGTAAATAAAAAACTCTCTGCTAAATACAGAGTGTCAGCTTCAGACCCTGAATATCTAAGCAAGCACCCAACTCCACAGAGTTTAGTTGTGCAGGCAGCGACGTCATCAAGCAGTAAGTCGGCATACAACACTATACCACAAGACAGAGATGACAAAAGATTTGATGCCATGTCAAAAAGTCTTTTCGGCATGCAGTATGGCACTTAACTGTATCAACGCCACTTGCACGCTAGCAAGATTCAGCCACACCCTTTGGGAGTGTGGTTCATCAGCGGCTGACTGTCTCCCAGAAGGGGAGGAATTAGAAGCATTCTTGAACATCATCAAGGATGGGAAGGATGCGATGTGCGAGTCCCTCCAAACAGGCATCGACTCTGCTGACAGCATCATCAGAGCCATGGCGGCGAGTACCACAATCTGCAGATTTGCGTGGTTGCGGAAGTCTGGTTTTGCTTCTGATGTGCAAGCCAGACCTCTGAATATGCCCTTTGACAGCACTTCTCTATTTGGCAAAAAGGCTGATGACAGCCTGGAGAAATTGCTGACATGAAATACAGCAACAAAATCACTTGGGGCTGCAATCCGGCAAACTCCAAATCGCCCCACAGGTACATCCTGGAGGAGTAAGTCCTTTCGCTTTTACTCCGCATTCGGAAAAGGTAGAGAACAGCCAGCTCAAAGGGGCCAAAGACGATTCACCCGTGGTGGACGGGTCAAAGGTACCAAACCCACATCAGCAGGTGCTCCTTTACCCTCCGCATCTGCGTCAGCCGCTTCTAAACCCCTCTGAGGTCTTCCCTCACAAGACACCAGTAGGAGGCAGGTTAACTCAACATCTGGCAGAATGGCAGGCTATTACGTCAGATGCTTGGGCATTGGAGACAGTTGCCCAAGCATACTGCCTGCCTTTCCTACAAACTCCTCAGAGCCATCCACCAGGGAACAACTCTTTGATGTTTCCAGACCCTCTCCTTATGCAGGAGATTTTAGACCTGCTAGAGAAAGGTGCCATACAACAGGTACCTGTAGGGGGAACAAGGGTTGGTATCCCCCTACTTTCTAATACCAAAGAAGGACGGAGGATTGAGACCCATCTTGGACTTGCGAGAATTGACCAAATTCCTCAGGAAAGACAAGTTCAAGATGGTAACCCTTTCTCAGATCCTTCAGGCCCTACAGCTTCAGGACTGGTTGGTAGCTCTAGACCTTCAGGATGCTTACTTCCATGTGCCAATTAATCTCAAACACAGGAAGTACCTGAGGTTCGCAATTGGCAACTCTCATTAATTTCGAGTTCTGCCATTTGGGCTGACCTCCGCCCCGAGGGTCTTTACCAAGCTAATGGCGGTTGTGGCTGCAAGTCTAAGGAGGGAAGGGATGCACGTCTACCCCTACCTGGACGACTGGTTGATCAGAGCAGTGTCCCCGGAACAAGCTCAGATTCATCTAGATTATGTTTGCCATTTTCTCCACAAGCTAGGCTTCTCCCTCAACTTAAAGAAATCACAGATGATACCATCACAGAGACTCCTATTCATTGAAGCAGTCCTGGACACATCACTGGGAAAAGCCTCGCCACCAGAGGTGAGGGTTCAAGATATTCTACAGATGGTCACCAGGTTTCAAAATGCCCAACGTCTACCAGCCTTCGACTTTTTGAGGTTGCTAGGCCTCATGGCATCCTGCATTTTCCTGGCGCCAGAGGCTCGCCTGAGGATGAGATCTCGCCAGTGGGCGTTAAGGACCCAGTGGTCTCAATTCTCAGGAAAGATGTCAGATCTCATATTAATCCCAGACAGTGTAGCTCGAGACCTTCAGTGGTGGGCCTGTCGGGAGAACATCTTGAAAGGAGAACAGTTTTGGCAGCCATGGCCGAAGATCACAGTAGTCACGGATGCCTCACTCACGGGGTGGGGAGCCCATGCCAACGACTTGACCATCAACGGTCATTGGTCTCCATCGGAGTCCAGACTACGCATCAACCTATTAGAGCTGAGAGCGATCAGACTAGCGCTGAAAGCTTTCTTGCCATCAGTACAGGGAAAGAATGTCCTGCTAATGACGGTCAACACAGTGGCGATGCACTACCTCAACAAAAGATGGCGCGTAGGGTCACTCTGTGCAGAGAGGCAATGCAGCTCTGGTTTTGGGCAGTTCAAGAAGGAATCTCTCTATCAGCAGTTCACCTAGCCGGAGAGAAGAGCTTGACGGCGGACGCTCTGAGCAGGCAGAACACAGTATCTCACAAGTGGGAACTAGCTCAGGAAGTCCTTCAAGAGATCTTCGCCCTTTGGGGAACCCATCAAGTGGATCTGTTTGCCACCAGTATCAACTGGAAGTGCGATCAGTATTGCTCAAGGGAATTTTCCCCGAGAGGAGCTCTAGGGGACGCGTTCGTAGTGAATTGGGAGTTTCCACTTCTGTACGCGTTTCCTCCAGTCCCCGTCATTCCTCAAATGATCAGAAGGTTGAGAAGATTCCGGAACCCCATGATCCTAATTGCCCCGGATTGGGCCAAGAGAACGTGGTACCCGGATCTTCTAGACATGTCCATCTGTCTTCCGATTCGTCTTTCGCAAAGAGAGGATCTTCTCTCGCAGAAGGGAGGTCAGGTTCTCCATCCAGATATCAGGACCCTCAACCTTCACACCTGGTTTCTGAAAGGCTGAGATACAAGGATTGGGATCTCCCGGATGACGTAATGGAGGTGTTGCTTCCAGCCAGAAGGCCAGCAACAAAATCTTTATACCGCTGCCATTGCAACAAGTTTTGCAGCTGGTGTAGAGAAAATAATATTGAACCCTTTTCATGTAGTTCACCGATGTTATCTTTTTTGCTTTATTTGGCAAATTCAGGTCTTCAAGTTGGTACAATCAAGGGCTACCTTGCAGCGCTGTCAATCTTCAAGCGCACTGCAGAGGAGCCTTCATACTTCGAATTGCCTTTAGTGATTCAATTTCTGAAAGGGTTAACTAATGTTCCCCCCCCCCCCCCCAACTTCTTTTCAAGTTCCAATGTGGGACCTAAACCTAGTCTTGAAATGTCTAATAGGTACTCCATTCGAACACCTTCATTCCTGTTCATTAAAGTTTCTCACTCTTAAAACTATCTTTATAGTGGCTTTAACTTCGGCCAGAAGAGTGAGCGAATTAGAAGCTTTATATTGCAAACCTCCACATACAATCTTTCACAAAGATAAGGTTGTTCTACAAGTGAAGCCGAATTTTCTCCCAAAGGTGGTCTCAGAATTCCACATTACACAAAAGATAACCTTACCCTTGTTCTATCCTCCTCCCCATCCAGGGAAAGAGGAAGAGAGATTACGCAGGCTGGATCCAAGGCGTGCTTTAAGTTTTTACATTAGCAGACTTACGAGGATTAGGCAAGCAGACCAATTGTTTGTGGGGTATGCAGGGCACAAATTAGGTTTGCCTATTACAAAACAAACCATTTCAAGATGGATTATATTAACCATTATAGAGTACTATAAATTGGCAGGAAAAGAGCCCCCTCAACATCTCGGGGCTCATTCAAACAGGGGTATCGCAGCCTCTTCAGCTCTCCAAAGAGGACTTCCAATTATGAACATATGTGCGGCTGCCACATGGTCGTCCGCACACACTTTCACAAAATTGTACAGTCTTGATTCCTCCTCTAGCCAGGAGACGAAATTTGGAAATGCTGTGTTGCACTCTATGCATCTTTAAAGGGAAACATTTCACTTTACTCCCGCCTCCTCTATATACTACAGCTATGAGAGTCTATCAAAGATGAGGAATACGTCGGAGGACACAATCCCTTCGAAGAACAAGTTACTTACCAAACTGGTAACGTTCTTTTGATGGGATGTTCCTCCGACGTATTCCTTATCGCCCCTCCCATCCTTCCCCGCAGTAAAACTTCCCTTGTATTTGCAGCCTACGCTCCTTCAAGGTTATTAACCAATTCATGCAAAGCAAAACGGCACCTCAAAACGGAACTGAACAACGGACGCTGCGTGAGACTATTTATACCTATGGTTACATCAGCTACGATACAGAGGCCTTCGAGGGACACCGACTCGAGGGAGGTCGACGTGCAGCGCCCTCTGCTGTTGACATTTTTTCCAGAGGCCAGCAAGCTGGAAGTGGATTTATCAAAGATAAGGAATACGTCAGAGGAATATCCCATCGAAAGAACGTTACCAGTTTGGTAAGTAACTTGTTCTTCCCCTTAATATTTGGATTCTACACCTTCCGCCACTGCCACCTCATACCTCACAGTTAATCTTGCCCCCAAACCTGAATCTGTAAGCGCTGAATCTAATATAGAGAAGTTTTCCACTTCATATTGCGGCTCTACAACTCCTAAAGTCTCAGCTGAAGGGCCAGACTCCTCTTGCGGTAAGTCCCTGGAGTTGTCCAGAAATAATTCTTATGTCCTTACTTTTCTTACGTTTCTTCTTTTTCTTCAACAATCAAATTGCTGACCAAAATTGACCCCGATGGGGCCACCCTCTCAATTTCTTCACCCAGGTCTATATTTGGAACCACATATTGAGATTCTGGAATGATTAAGACCCTCCGGGACCGAGTGTCGATTTTCATAAGCCAAAGTAGTGCGTAAAAGATTCTGCAGAAATGTTCCCGAGCACCTACTGCTATCAGAGTTCCCATTTCTTTGGTATTTACTCTTTTTTTTACTTGGGACATCTCCAAACTGGCCTTTTTAACCTCCTCTTGCCTAACGAAAAACTCTGGCACTGAGGCTTCTTGCGTCTATAAGGCGAAAGGGCAGAGCCTTTGCTAAGAACCTGGGAGGAAAGGACATTGCCTGACTGAGAAGAATGAGAGGTTAGATCATTTTGAGTAGACCTAATATCGAACAACATCTCTGAGTGAGACCTCACTTCAAGACTAACGTTATCATATAGTCGGACTAGAGCTTGTAAAACAAGATTCAGAGCAGATAATGAGGTTTCCCCCATCATGGTTGAGTTGGAATGAATTGAATCTTGCCCCAGAAAATGTAAAGAAGCGCGTGTGCCTCTTCAGGGCTCAACAGAATCACTCTCGCTCAAATTTGCCGTGGGGATACCTGAATGATCTGGGGACTGAAACAAGAGGCTCAGAGAGGCACTTAGGCGTGTAACCTGCAATTTCCACATTGTGTATCTCTTCCTGCTGGCTCAAACAGGCATTCGTAAAGGATGTGTTTGCGCGATCTGGATCTTCCCCTGATAGAGATAATGGCACAGCAGCTCTGGGATAGGTTCACCAGGCTTCACAACCTCTACCGTCGACAGTACGACTTCACTATAAAGTTTAGTAGAGATCTGAGGGAAGAAAGATGTCATTTTCTGGCATGAAGCCTGTAGCGGGGAAAGCATAGAGTCTGCGTTCCCTAGAGCTTGCACAATTTCTTTATCCTGGGGAATCTCCTCACTCATTGCTTCTGAAATTGTAGTGCTTATCACACCCTTGCATAGTAAAACCAATAACAATGAAACACAGGTGGAGACTAGGAACTGCAAATTTAACACCTAAACGTGCCCCTCATACAAACAAGGCAGTAACAACCTGCTGGGTTGTCACTAACCAAAGATAGTCATTTGGCAATGTGCACACCTTATTGCGGGAATGGACCACAGGAAAGCACACAACAAACAACACAAACACTTGTAGGGTTGGTAACTTCCTCGGCAGACATTATGCCTCCTTAGAGATAGTCTTCTTCCGTCGGACTGCAGTCAGTCTGCACTTGTCCCCAGCACTTTGCGCCAGCACTCCGTGACACACTGTGCTGAAATAGTTTTTCTCCTCTTCCTTTCACGTAACACAAGGCAGGTCTGCAAAAGCAGTTAGTTAAACTCCGACAAGGATTTCTGCCTTTTCTTGTTGCCCTATTCTCAAAGGGCCTCTGAATGTGTGCACCGCAGATGCGCACGTTCAGATGCACTTTCCCACCCTTAAGGCACAAGTAAAGGCGTAAAGGTTTCTGTGCGTTTTGGTGCACATTCAGAATTAAAAAACTGGATTTGCTTTGAATGAAACGTATTATCTTGTGCCTAATTGGAATAAAGGGATGCATGACAGGTTCATTCCTGACCCTGTTATTATATTTATTTAAGTGCAACAGCTGCTGTCCCACTTGCATTTCTATCCCTCAAACACGGATATAAGAGGAGAACAAAAATCTATTTTGAACTACTTTTTCGTGAAAGGACATCCCATGAAATTACTGCCATACATGTAACCAAATTACAGCAAAGTGATCACAATGTGGTAACAATGGAATGGAGACAGAGACATCGGCAGACACCTATGGAAGACTCAGTTTGAGTTGGAACCAGGCGGTAATCGCCTACACATTAAATCTAGTGACATTTTTGACCTATCGGAACTGATAAAACCAAAAGAGGGCGAAAAAGATTATGATTCAATTGAATATCAGGCCCTACCAGAGGTATATAGAACAAAAAAATAATCTCGCAACAAACCGACCTTTAAGAGACATAACTTTGATCCCGAAGTTGCTCAGAAATAGAGATTTGCGCTCGATAATAAGAAGAATATCTATGAAAGCAATGCCTGACCTAAAAAATGAAATAAGAAAAGTGAAGAACACCTATAATAATTGGATTAAGGCACACCAAGGGCTCCTCGAACAGAGACCCCGAAGCAATCCTAGTGGCACTGAATAAGAACAACCCAAGAAGCTTTTGGTCGATAGTGAACGACCTGGATAATCCTCAAAATGCAAGGCTTGCAAACATGGTGTCAGAAAACCAATGGCTAAACCATTATGGCAATCTATTCAAAAGAAAGAAAAATACTGCTTTACCAAATCTGAGGGTAAATTTGCCGTGGGATCTAGAATTTGATCGTGAAGAAATTTTGAACACCATACAAAAGATCAGCACATCTAGAGCCGCAGGTCCTGACGGGCTCTCAAATGCCATTCTTTTTTTTTTTAAACTCTTTTTTATTGACTTGACAGCACAACAAAAAACCAGAGGATGCCACAAGGCACCAGCGCAATTTACAAACAGTACGAGCAATAAACAATACGCATTGCGTGAATATTGCATATCAATAACCAGCAATATACAAAGTATTAATAACATGCCCCGGGACAGAATGTCACCTAGGGGGAACCACCAGGGGAGGTAGAGGAGGAGGTGGAGGGTGAAGTCATGGCAGAGATATAGTCGCGGAATCTCGGCCAGATGTCCCTCGGCCTGGAGTGGGGATGCTGCATAGCACTCCAGGACTGTTCAGTATCGTGAGCCCATGTGACCGATCTGAGCCATTGGGTATAGGTGGGCGCTCTAGGGCGGAGCCAACAGAGTAATATACAGCGGACTGCCAGTAGCATGCAGAGGCCTGCCAATTTCCTGACATCACGGGGCAACTGTGGGAGGTCATGGAATAGGCAGTGCAGTGGGGTGGGGGTTATTGGGTGTTCTAGAATGTCAGATAATGTAGAGCAAATGTCTAGCCAAAATTGGGATAAATGGGGGCATAGCCACAACATGTGCATATAAGAGGCCTGATCTGCGCCGCACCTAGGACAAGTGGGTGGGTTGGCAGGAAACATGCGGTGGAGTCTCATGGGCGTATGATGGTACCTGTGTAGGACTTTAAACTGAATGAGTTTAAATTTAGTGTTGTAGGAAACCTAGTGGGTCCGAGCGCACATCCGTGCCCACCTCTCGTCAGTGATCTCGGTACCAAGGTCCTCCCCCCATCTGCGTCTCAGCTCGGTAAAGTGGGGGGCCGCTCTGGTCTGCAATAAGGAGTAGAGCCTCGACACTTTACCTCTGACGGAGAGATAGGAGCAGAGCTCCTCCACAATAGGTTCATCGGTGGGCAAGGCGGGGAAGTCTGGATAAGTGGACTTGAGATGTGCTCGAAGCGAAGAATACTGTAGCCACACCGAGGGTCAGCGCCTGAGTAGGGGGGGCGGTCAGACCATTCCATGAAGTTCCTCTGTTCAAAGACATCGCATAAAGTCAGGAAGCCAGCAGAGGCCCAGCGGGCGACCACCGAGAGTGGGATGTGTGGAACATCAGGAAGGAAGTTCCACAAAGGCAGATCCCCATGGAACGGGCCGGGTGTGCCGACCATGGACCAGAGTTTATTCAGCGCCAGGGATGTACAAGCCACCGGATTCGCCGAGTTTAACGCAGGGGGGATTGGCTGGAGGACCAGGGACCCGATCACTCGGTCACAGACAGCTAGCTTCTCAAGGCGGACATGGGGGGGGGGGGGGATCAGTGGTGTTGAACCAGAATGAAGCGAACTGCGATTGGGCCACCACCCAGTATCTGATAAAATCGGGTGCGCTAAAGCCGCCCAACGCCTTAGGGGCAGATAGTGTAGTCAATTTGAGCCGGACGGCCCCAGAGTGCCAGAGGAAGGTGTTACATGTGGTGCGTAGTGTTTGGAAAAAGGTATCCCCTGGCCACAGGGGCAGGTTGGTGAAACGATACAGTAATTGAGGTAATACAATCATTTTGAGTATGCCTATCCTGCCTGCTAGCGAGAGGGGAAGCTTAGTCCAGCTTGAGGTTTTAGTCGCGAGGGTAGTTAAGTAGGTATGATAATTGTCGTCACGTAGCTGTGACGTGTGCCGGGAGGCCACCACCCCTAGGTAGGTGAAGCTAGAGGAAGCCCAGGTGAACCCATGTAGATCCGGAGGGGGTTGTGTCGAGTCCGTGAGTGGGAATAATGTAGACTTGGAGCAATTGACCGTCAAACCGGATATGTCCCCAAATCGAGCCACGTCTGTCAGTATAGGTAAGAGATTAACTTCAGGGGATCGAACAAACAGCAGGGTATCATCAGCATAAAGGGAGATTATGTCAGTCTGGCCAGATGTGCGCAGCCCTCTG
Source organism: Ambystoma mexicanum (assembly GCF_040938575.1). Lineage (NCBI taxonomy): Eukaryota > Metazoa > Chordata > Amphibia > Caudata > Ambystomatidae > Ambystoma > Ambystoma mexicanum. The sequence continues at coordinate 674,705,867 of NC_090931.1, forward strand.
TGCGAGTGTGACTGTCAAATCATGTCAGCGAAGGGTTCCATGGCAATAGCAAAAATGAGTGGGGAAAAGGGGCATCCCTGGCGTGTTCCTCTGAATATCTGAAAGGGGGAAGAGCATCTGTCTTCGGTACGAATCTTGGCCGACGGGACGGTGTAAAGGAGCTTTATCCAGGAGCGAAAGTTGGGGCCGAATTTACATTTCTCGAGGACACATTAGGCGCCAAGCGTCCACTAGTGCCAAGCGGGGGAGCGAAGTCAAGATAGAGTAGGCCGCCCTAGACAGTTGACGAGGGCGAGACCCGGACATATCCAATGTGACATCTAATATCGTATTGAAATCCCCACCCCATAAAATAGGAATCAGGGGGTAGCTCTCAAGTAAAGTGGCTAGGTGATGGTAGAAGTCGGGGTCGTCAACGTTGGGACCGTATATGTTCAGAATGATTATCTCCTGACGTTGTAATATACCTGTGATGAGTACAAATCTTCCAAGTGGATCTATGTGAGATTGATGACAGGAGAACTTTAGACTACTATGTATTAGGATGAGGGTGCCTCGACTCTGAGTGGAATAATTAGTGTACCACCTCTGGGGGCCCCATTGTCTGGCGAATCGTTCACATTGCTCTGAGCGAGCGTGGGTTTCCTGAAGGCAAAGGATCTTTGCCCCGTGGCGTTCGGCGTGGAGCTGGATCTGCCGCATCTTCTTATAATTGCCTAGTCCCCTGACATTCCAGCTCATAAAGGTCAGAGAAGTATCAGCCATATTCATATGAGTGGCAGTGGAATAAACAAAGGTGGATTCCAGGGTCGTGAAAAGTGTGTACCTCGGTTGACTGCGTATATGAATTGCTTGGGTGCTGTGCCTGCGGGGCCTCCGGAGGCTGTCAAGACATTTTTAAACCAGAACGTTCCCTTCCAACCCCCCGCCCACATCCCTCCCTCGATCAGAGGGACGAAACCCGAACAAAACCAGAACAAACATAAACTTTTAGGCATCAGCGCCTGGGGGACTGTCAGCAGCCGGGCGATGGCGGCCGGACTGGGGAGAGCGTAAGGAGGTTTATACTACGTAGTAGGTCAAGGTGGAGCATTTATAGTGTGCAGGTTACATCGGGGCAAAAACCGTAGGCAAGGGCCCATGGGGAAATAGGATGGGGCCATGCGCCCCGACACAGCGCCAAAAGAGTCAGGTATAGTCATGGTTAGAGAGGGGCCAGGGTGTCGGAATTTGATACGGAAATGGGTGGGCTGAGAAACCAGGGTAGCTTCGGGCCGTGAGTCCAACACGAACCAGGCAGTATGGTCTATGATGCAACAGTATGGTAACGAAACATCACCTATATGGAGAGGTAAAGGGGCAACAGAAGCAGCCTGCGCAGTAGTAGGCTACGATGAACAGTGCCCATAGTAAGGGAGGGAGCGCCGTGGCGGTCTGATCCCGCAGCCCAGGTATACTAATAGGCGATGAAACATGCGAGTCATGTTAACATTGCTTAGATCAGCCAGGTATGTGTTCATCTATAAACTTCGAAGCCTCTTCGGGGATGGTAAAGAAATACGTTTGGTTGGAGTGTTCAATCCTCAGTTTGGCGGGGAAAAGCATGGAGTACTTGACTCCTAAGTCTCGGAGTCTCTTCTTCACCGCAAGGAAGGTTTTACGCTCTTGTTGGACAGCCACCGAGTAATCCGGATACAAGTGTATACTAGCCGCCCCCAGATGCAATTCACCCTTGGCCCTGGCCGCCCGGAGCAGGGAATCACGATCGCGGAAGTTGAGGATTCTGGCTATGATGGGGCGAGGCGGGGCACCAGGCCTGGGTTTGGCGGATAAGGATCGGTGGGCTCTCTCCACTGCAAATTGTGCCGAAAGCTTGGGGTTATCCAGCAGCGTCAGGAGGGTGCGTTCCACGTAATCCTCCATGGGCTCTCGGATGTTGTCCTCCGGTATTCCAACAATGCGGAGGTTATTCCTCCTGGAGCGGGATTCGAGGTCATCGTTTTTCTTTTCGACCACAGAGACCCGGCTGGTCAAGGCGGTTACAGCGGTGCGCAGGGAGGTCAGGTCGTCCTCTGTGGTGCCAACCCTCGTCTCAATCTCAGCGACCCTGCTGTCCGTCCTCTCAATGTGGGCCTTTATTGATGAGATGGTCCCATTCATATCGTCTAACTTAGTATGGAGTGTCGTGAAGCCCTCTCGCATGTACTCCAGCATTTTCTGCGAGTCGTCAGAGGTGGAGGGTGCAGTGGTCGACGGCGATTCCTCCGGAGGGTCGGATAGTGGCCTGGAGGGGGTCTTAGTGAACATGTTTAGTGAGCTTTGCTTCCTATTATAGCCGGCTCCTTTAGCCATGGCCGAAAGCAGAGCTATAAGTTCAGAAGAGATATTAATTGAGAGCAGTGAGAGCGCAGTCGTGAGTAGTCCAGAGCAAGCGGTTCACTGCGGGGAGGGAGAGAGCAAGCAGACAACGTTCCTGTAGTGTAGAATGGGTGCTTCACTGCGAGGGGGGAAGGCGAGCAGACAATGTTCCCGCGGCAGGTGGGAGGGCATTCAGCAGTGGTACAGGCAGGCAACCGGTGCAAGTCTGAGGGACCCGGGGAGTACACAGAGACCACAGTATCACCATGCTCGAGATGGCTCCCCACACAGCCCAGGCACGCCGTCGTGTATGGTAGAAGTGAATGGTAGGAGCAGCATGAAGTCAGCCAGTAGGTACCAAGTTATGCTCCCCTTAGTTGCCGAGGGCAGACACAGGCAGGGCCGCACCGGGGGGCAGGAAACAGTCCAACCCCGGGCTGGGCGCGTGAGACCCAGAAGTGGTGGTATGGGACCAGGGGGGTGGCCCACCCGGAGCAGAGAGATGGTGGTTGGCGGGATCACGCCAATAGGGCCGCCACGTTGATGCTGGGCGGCAAGAACTCCGGGAAGCCGAAGGTTTGTGGTGCTGGTGATCGCAGGCTTGGTGCAGCACGCCGGTTCAAGTAGCAGGAGATAGGGGGGATGGCAGCGGCGCAGTGCGGTGTAGGCCCCCAGCCGCAGCGTGTGTCCCTACAGATCCGGGGGCGTGAACAATACCAGGAGAGGTATCACCAGCGTGGGGGGCACAGTGCCCAAAGCGCCGCCGCGTAGAAGTATGGCGGCATGTGAGGAGTGCCTGTAGCACGCGGGGCTGGCGACCCGGGATCACCGGGGCTAATAACACAACTCCCCCCGCACCCACTACCTTGGCGTGGGTGGAGTCCCGTGTTCCGTGGGAGGGGGGGTGGCGGAGGGAGAGCAGGTGAGCAGGTTGAGGGGGAGACGACCTGCGGCAATGACTATGTCCCCCGCCGTGTGAGAGCAGGAAGCGGGAGACTCCGGGGCCCCCAGGCACCAAGGAGTCAGCAGGCGGAGGTGACTGTGCGGCTCCGGTGGTGTGCAGGAGCTTGATCCGGAAAGTGCCGGGCGGGTCCACCGGCCGCGGCGGCACGGTCCGCTCTGAAGGGCTCTGATGCCCCTCCCCCGGTGTCGGAGTAAGCGGCAGTCGGGCTAGACACATGCGGCCCCAGTCCGGTGCACAGCAGGTAAGCAGGCAAGCAGGATGTGGGAGAGAGGTCCCGGAGCAAAGTCTTCGTCACCCGCCGAGTGACTCCAGGGGGTGGGGGACTCCGGGATCCGTAGGCCCAAACGAAGTTAGCGGGCGGAGGAGGTTGTCAGTCTCAGCGGATTCCTCGGCAGCGTACAGGGGCTTGGTCCGGGGGAATGCCGGGTGAATCCGCCAGTCGCGGCGGCTCGGCCCCCTCGGAAGGTTCTTGATGCCCCTCCCCCACAGCGGCCCGCAGCGCCGCGCTCTCTGGTGTCAGAGAGAGCTGCAGTCACTGGAGCCGTGGCGCGGCTTGAGAATGTCACTCGCAGCCCTAGTTAGAGCGGGGCTCACAGCACGGCCCCCGGGGGGAGCACGGGTCCAGAAGTCGGTAGAGCTGTAGTTTGGAGGTTCACCCAGAAGCGCCGTCAGTGCAGAGCAGATCAGTAGTATTTTAAAGGCACTTTTCCAAGTTTGTGCACTCTCCCAGTCCGGAGCTCTGCGATCAGGCGGCCATCTTGTTTCGGCGCAACAGCGCCCCCCTCAAATGCCATTCTTAAAATAACATCGCGGAATGGGCAGACTTCTGCTATATACTCTTCGAAAACATAACAAAAGAGGGTCGGATTCCATCTACGTGGAAACTGGGAATAATAGTACCAATATACAAAAAGGGTGACCGCACAAATCCAGCGAATTACCGACCCATAGCCCTATTAGATGTGATCGGGAAGGTATTTGCTAGTCTCCTCTTAAAACAGCTGTCAAATTGGCTAAAGTCATATAAGACCTTCGACGTACTACAGACAGGCTTCATCAAAGGCATAGGTTGTAGCCTAAATCTGCTTATTCTGAATCTGTTGAAAATAGATGCCATCAAAGCGGGTAAGAAAATCTACCTGGCATTTATTGACTTAGCCAATGCATTTGATGAAGTCGACCGAGAATCGCTATGGACAAAATTAAAATTGAGAGGATGCCCACCTAGCCTCCTTTACGCTATAAAAGAACTGTATTCGGAGACGCAAATCCAGATACGACTCGACAATGAGGGCCACCTATCCAAGCCCATTAAAACAGAACGAGGAGTGAAGCAAGGGTGCCCATTGGGGGCAACTCTCTTCAACTTCTATATTTCAGAGGTAGGAGCGTCACTCGAAGAGGTAGTCATTTCCACCAAAAATTAACGGGAAATCCATCAGCTGGATTATTTTTGCCGATGATATGGTCATTTTGGACCTAACACCGATTGGGCTTCAACGAAAGCTAAACACCCTGAAATTGTTCATCGAGGACCTTGGTCTAGAGATCAACGTGGCCAAATCAGAGGTATTAGTTCCGGAAAACAGAAAAGGCCGATAGTCAAAGTCAATGAAGCTGAGATGGACTGTGGGGATGGAAGGCCCTGAACAAAGTAATACACACAAGATATCTGGGGACGATGATATACTCAAACATCAATGACGACCCAATGATGAAGAAGATCGCAAGCAATTGTAAACAACTAACAACACAAGGCTTGATTCTGCACAAAAATTTCGGGAAATTTTCATACGCCCCGATAATAAAGTTCTATAAGAGCAAGGTGTCTCCTATCCTGACCTTTGGAGCAGAAAATATTTTTGGGTGTTCTTCAGAGATCTGGTCAAGATGTGAAAGCAAGTTTTGGAAGCATATCTTACAAATACCAATGAGTTTCCCCACCGCCTGTGTGTTATATGAGGTGGGGCTCTCCTCACTAAATGCAAAGATAATGTGGAACAAACTGTCCGTATACAGGAAAACCCTAGTAGAGGCCGAATTAGCTCCCTTCGAAGTCCTAATGCAGTCTAAAGAATCTTTACCTTCAAAGTCAGCTCTGTCACTTTGGAGACAGCAATGTAAAGATATTCTGGCTCAATTGTCTACTGACGAAAAAACACTCTGGTTCAACCCAAATGCGGTAAAGAAAAAACTCCTACAATTGGATTGGATCGAAACAACCGACAAAAGATTGACACACAAATGCATGGCCAACTCGCCAGCGGAAGCTAAAGGAATCAACACAATTCCAAATTACATGACCTTGTGGCCATGCAAACACTTGTGAAAGTTGTACCTGAAATTTAGATTGAATCTATTTGAAACAAAAGAAATCTTGATTCAAAGAAGAATGATTAAAGCGGAAAAAAGGGAACTGTAGATTCTGCAATCACATCGAAGAAAATTTAAAGCATCTTGTCCTTTTTTGTCTGCACCTAAGAAATATAAGAACTTTTTTCTTGGGGAATGAAATGGACAAATGTACAACCTATAGTAGTGAAGACTGGTGGTGCCAAATGCATAATAGTTTTGTAAAAAACTAACTTTAGCACTCACGAGATATCTGAGAAAGCTTCAAACTATGTTGGATGCTGAGAAGGATCTTTTAGATGTGCAAGTATAGTATAGGATCACATAGTAGTTTGGAATAATGCTCACTTTTCTGTTTTTTTTAAAAAACTTTTTATTAATGTAAAGCGAACATTTTATGTAAATCTTAAGTTTTGTTATTTCAAAAGTTAAATTAAACTGAATGAAATAAAAAAAAAGTGTTTTTTTTTTCATTTCGCAAGGGCTTCCCTGTAAGGGCCAGCCACTTTGAAATGCGCCACCAGCAACCACGTGGGTGCTGGGATCCTGTCATACTCTAGGGTTGGGTGCATGCTCACAATGCTAATATATGCAAGATGGCTGGCCAGCAAATATATAATTTCGAGGGGATTATATAATATTTGATGTCTGACGGGCGTGCTTAAAACACAGTGGATTTGCATCAGACCAAACGCAACGCAAAGAGCCTTGGATTTAATGAGATGCCAGTTTCGAAGCCATGAAGCCCAAAGCAAGCTTAGATTTCACTACATTATATTGTTGGCGATGGGGTGTTCTGCATGGCCTGCATATGAATTACCAGGAATTGAGACGCACAATTACAGAAGTGCATCCATGAGGCTGCCACTCTTTGGATAACCAAGCACAGTTTGTTTAGCAAGTTTTTAATTTGATGCAGAGAATATGGCCACTGTCGCTGTTAGATTTTTTTTTCAACACCTTCGTAAAAGCTCAACCCAAACAAAGTTTTAGAGAAAGGGGGTTCCTGGTTACCTTGCCATTCTATGTTTTGGAAAAGTAAATTCTCCACACTCTTTGCGATATTAGTCGGTGCAGGTTTATTTATTTAAGCGTGGACTCGTACTCCTAGTAGCGGTCAGCCGACACATGTTTCAACCTCATGGGTCTTTATCAAAGCTGATGTTTTTTCGTATAAACAAATATATATACACACATATATTCAGCAGTTTGTGTGATGTAGGTGACAGTTGTGAAAAGTGACAAGTGCGTGCCCAATATTAGCCAGTGGTTTGTTGTGCCATTTGGGTACATACATATTTTGCACAATAGTTGGTTTATATGCATTACAACCAAAAGCGTGCACAATGATCATACATTATATATACAGTGATTGTTTGTATATTGGACAAGTCCATGGGAGGAAGGGAAAAAAGGAAAAACAGGTCCGTGTTAGATTGATAGATTGGTCCTTGTTACACTTCTATTCGAATATAATTGTGTTATATTACCTAGGGTTAGTGGTTGTTCTGGCCCCGGGCTGGGTCCTGTGTGCGGTCTATATATCCTGTGTGTTCACAGCTTGGTCCTGATGGGCATGTGGTGATAGGAGTATGGTAATTATATGCAGAGCCACGGTGGACTTCCTAGATGTTACGTCACACGTCGAGTGTTCATGGGTTGCTAATGCCTATGGCATATTGGCCCTGTTGCATGATGAGTTACATCTGCCCGGGTGCATGGTGCTTGATTAGTTAGATCGATCACGCGGTGGATCAACTGTTAATACATCAATTGGGGCAGTATTGCGTGTATGGGCTGGCCCACGGTGGGGTCCTGACCATAGCGCTTGTTACATATTGGTGCCGTGGCACAAGGCGTTGCATCTGCCCGAATGCGTGATGCTTAGTCCATCTAGTCATTCATATGGAAGAACAACTGTGGTGCATAAGATTGGGTATTTGTGGCGTATTGAGGTGAGCCGTATGATAATGAGTCGAGGCAGGTTGCCACCATGCGTTTGCAGCAGATGTAACCGTGATAAATACCTTGCCAAAAAGGGGTTCTGCTAGGTTAGGGGGTACCCATCATTGAGGTTACTTATGCTGGTCATGGTCAGTGTCTGTGGACTTCTTTGTGGAGAGCCTCCCCAAATCTCTCTTGGCAAGGCCAGGGTACTCGTTTTGGGGGCTGCAGTTTGATGTTGCTCAAAGAAAACAAATACAAAAATATCTGATTTTCAAATGAGCCAGATTTTCGAGGGCTTGAGAATGTATACTCAGCGGTTAGCCATTATGTGAGTGGAAAGGAACTTTGATGTATTTTCACGATTTAGACCCCACCCTTTATCATTCATGCAGGTTTCCATCTCAGGAAAAGTACAGGAATACCGAAACATAAATCTAGATATCAGTGACTCATTTAGAGGTGGTGGGAGAGTGCCTAATAAGGACAACTAACAAGGGATTATTACCAATATTCAAAGATGTAATGGTCAAAAGATTGCTGATATATTGCTGTAATTTGTTTAAGCATCACATGAATTGGAATTGTTTTTACACTACCATAAAACCATTGTTACCTACTCAAATCAACCACAGAAACGTTTGTTTGGAGCGAAACATTGGCCTGTGCAGCGATGAAGGGGAATCTGCGAGTGGGAAAAGCGTTGCAGTACAAAATCACAATCTGAATAGCAACAGGTTCTTCCAGGGCGAAAAGAATGATGTATGTCTTGTTGTATAATGTCTTAATAGTGTTGCTCATTTCTTTTCTCCATGCACTCTAAATGTTAGCAAACTAAGGAATAGAGGCAATGTTGGAAGTAATGTGGCCAGAATACCACAATTCGGTTCCCATTTATGGAGGTTCGGAAGAAGTGACTAATCTCTAGGTTCCCATGCCAATAGTTTAACCACTAGATCATAGTTTCTCTGAAGAACGAGCAGCTGTGTAATTCTGTATATTGAATAAGATTTCAAAGGCCACATAGTTTTCAGTAGGTAACCAACCATTTGGGGTGTTTAAATTTCAATCTTTATGAAAAGTATTTTGTTTATCTTTTATCGGGAGACTGAGGAAAGGGGACTAGATGGCACCATGGACTTTCCGTGTTGGAATTTCCTCTGATAAAACTATAACTAATGGTATTGGATTGCTGGGATAGGTTTGTTTCAAGCTGGGACTGAGCGAAGGGTATTGTTTGCCAGTCAAAAGTAGGTATTTGCATTCTCTGAAACAAACAAGTGAATTAGGAAAGCCCATGTGCACCTAAATGGAGTTGGCATTGGAATGAATAACGATGGAAATTAGGTAATATAAAACCAACATCACGGATTGCTGTTTTTGGTATTTAATGTTTGCATCCAAAAAGTAATCTCAGTAGACTAGTAGAGCTTGGTGCCATGGGAGATGGCACCAAAAGCTCCCAGAAAACAGAAAATGAATAGGTAAGAGCAAAAGCTTATTCCAAAAATGTAAGGTGATAAAAGAGAAGAGGGTAGGGTGGGGTACACCATGTCAAATAGAAACAGGTGCAAGAGGAGAAAATAAAGTAAACTTCCTTTGCCCACCTCCATCTGCTCTGCCCACCTCCATCTGCTACTCCCTGTAAACGACATTTTAGCAATAGATGGAAAGGCGTGCATGCTCACCATGGAACCCCTTAAACATAAAACGATAGTTGGTCACATTAAAAAACTGAAACCTGTAACTGATCAGCACATTCAAGAAAGAAATGTAAAGATGTAGTACAAATTCGGATGATGTTTTTTTTTTTACTTCAGGATCTACATTAAAAAAGTGCAGAAGTTCCCGGAATACAGAGTACCAACTGATGAGAACATTGACAGAAAAGTTATACGAATGGAGCAGGAGAAGGCCTTTGACCAACTCAAGAAGAATTTGTTGGAGCCTGAAGGAGTTTTCAGGTACCATAGCTGCAAAACCTTGCATCACATGTTTGTGCTGATCCATGTTCTGCAAGATAAAGTGGAATCATATTACTACAGATGAATTATGTTAATTTTTTCTATTGTTTCACTAGAAAATGTTCATAACTATCCCTTTTCTTTTGAAGCATTAACTGTAAACTGAAACCAATAAAGATAAGCAGGGCTACTTCCGCAATCAATTTTATCTCCAAGTTAGAAAATGTTCCCTGTGTAAAATTCTATATTCTGGTTCCATAATAAAATCCAACCTGCAATTCTGATTGACATTTAGTGCGCTTTAGTTGTCTTCATTATCGGTTCTGCAGAGAAGCAAAGTGGCAGTTTTAAGTTGACAACTATGCTTTCTGCCCGCAGAGGGCTCTATACACCAAGTGGTAATGATTCCCTGCTTGAGTGAAAAGGCAGAGCTAAATGGGGGTCTTTTATATGGCAAAGCAGTGTGTGCACCTGAGCAGCTAACCTCTTGCCCAGAATGCAGGACTTTACTGTAGCATTCAGACTACATTCTGAGCAAGCTGATTAGCTGCACCCCATGCTTCGGGTACTTAATTGCAGCAAGCATATTTCCAGTCTTTCATAATCATGATCATTTTAAACCTTCATTGTTTCTCGCTTTTTGCACACAGTCCTGTACTAGTTGTAATGCTGATTTTAACTGCTAACTCTTCGTTGATTGGCAGTTATACTCTGCAGGAGCACTGAGACTGTTGTTCTTGACCTTGATTCTATGACGCAATCTGCCCTCAAGACCCAAAATAGAAACCTCTCTTATCTGATCTTCGTGAACCGTTCTACCAAGTTTGACACCCTGTACCATCAGATTCTTGTATTAAGGCTTTATCAAGCGTGTGGGATGTCAACCTAAGCCACTGGTTGTTAAGCCTCTTTCTGATACACAAGCACACCTGACTCTACAGGAGAGATAAATCTTCCCCTTTCAACATTGTTTTCTTCATAGGCTTACATAGGTCCTTTTTTACTGCAAGCAAGACCTGCAGCTGGGAGGGGTGTACCCAATCCTGGAATGTAACCCACCTGTCTTTTAGACACCACTCTTTTAGACATGATTTGAGGGCAGTCTTTATGCACCAACTTAATGTGGGTCTGATTGCCGTGGTTAACAGCTGCAGAAAAACTGATCTGTATCCGCAGAGGTATGGAGCATCATTCTACACGACTTGTGCATGGCATGGTGAAATTTGAGAATGCTAGATCATCCAGTCATGGATTTATTTTGCATTCTAGGACATGTAGCCCTGAATTCCAAATGGAAAATCAATACTACAAAGATGAGAATGCAAAGAATAAATCCTGGACTGGATGATGTACTCACACATGGCGTAGGGAAACTTGTGAGTTCTGATTCTGTTCAGTCCATATCCACGTTGCTACAAGAGGGTGGCCATTGCTGCTGGGTCTTGTTTTGCTGTGCATAATATTAAAATTTGTATAAGTACCTTGGGCATTGAGGAGACATCTAGAGTATTTCCCATTCATCCCTATCATGATTTGTCTGAGGCAAAAAAGGTATCTATGATTGTTCACCCCTAACCCTCTGAATTCTGGAAATCCGACTTTGCCACTGCCTGCTGTTTCTCCTCTGCCTGAAAGGCTTGTTTATTATCATTTAATTGGTAGGCTGTGTGACAGAAACTACAGAGGCTGAGTTGAAGGTTGAAAGTATTCAGAATCACACAGACCTGGTGATAGGTGTCCAGATCCAGATCCCAGGGTCATTTTACCAAAACCCGGTAAAGTTGCAATTCTCTGATTGTGCTGTCTCTTTCAAAAGCGAATGAAAACATTGATGATTATGGACAGGAAAGCTTACTTCTTGGGTAGTGTATTTCTTACATGTATTTCTTACATGAGTAAAAAAAACAGATAAACCAAGTGTGGGCCAGAGTCACAAGTATACCTGAAATCACTCTGCTGAATTTAGCAACACGCTTTTGGAATTTTTGACAGGTCATGGGTTTAGAATTCTTTCCTTGGACTCCAGGGTTACAGCAGCCAGGGTTATGGCTGGTTTGGAGGTAGAGCATGCAAGGACGTGCATGATACTGCCACTAGGAGGTGTATACTGCTCTGTCCAGATCCATAACATTCACTTATGTTGGGATGGAAATTAGTCTATCCCACCCCCCTATGCGCTTTCAGGTGAGGCAGATCCCCTTTGAAATAGAGTAGTGTATAAGGGGGAGCGAACCGCACTATGAAACTCGGTGCAGAGGTAATATTGTGTGAACAGCAGATGCAAAACACTAGGAGACACATAGAAACAGCATTTTGTAGTGATGACAAAAGCACAGGCTTGCATGACCGCGCTGCATCAGCCGAGTTCCATAGAAAGATTTCACTAGGCCAAATATCAAGGCAGAATGAGCCTGCACCGCCAGTTCTCACAGAAGTTCACTTCGCCCATATCTCTTCACTCTTGCTGACATTTACTATCTTTTGGAGGAATGCGCCCTGCAAGAGTGTAAGACAGCACCAGGCTCCGCGCCATGTCCATTCATCACAACTAAGCTGCCAGCAGGCCTCTAACACCCACCAAGCCAGTCCAGAGCCAGAGCCCACACCACTGACCCGACCCTCACATTCCATGATAAGCGAGCAACCCCTGTGTCCGAGCACAAATCAAGATCTAAGCGTGCACGACTGTTTCACCCTGCAGCATAAAATACATCCTTTGTAACACGAGGTACACAGAGGGATACATTAGATCAAAACTATGGTGGAGACGTTGGGTACGAGATGAGCGGTATCAACGAAGCCCAGAATGTGTGGGTCAATGTGACTGTATTTTCGTCCTCCCTTCCGCCTGGCACCAATCCCTGAGCCGCCCAGGTGCATGACACAGTGATGTAGTAGTAGGCGTAGTATGTTCGCTTAGATGTAACACTGTATTTCACGCATGACCTGACTTTCACCATACGACGAGATGAGCCCAGCTGACCCATGTGGAGCCTGACTGACGGCAGAAGAACCAACCAATTGTAGCCTGGCATCCCATATGGAGCAGGATGGTGTATACTGTCCACCCAATGAAATTTACTAATTTAGACCCTATACGTGATGTCATCTATGACGATGTGGTCCCTCATAAAGCACTATCATGTATTCTGGAGTCAGAATGTTCTCGAGCAGCAGAGTCCTTTACTGATATTTTGTAGTCTGTCCAATTAAACCTTGTTATCCTGGCAAGCTATCTCCTGGCTTATTTATCTAGAGGGTTGTATTCACTATGGAGTGTGTCTAATCAGGGACTTTCCTTTACTTATTAAAATTAGAGGTTCACTTTTCTGAACTTGGGTGATATTCCACTTAAAAACAAGGAATCATGGACTTAATATCCCTCAGTAAAGGCCCACAACATACATGATCAATCATCTTCTTTATTTTGGCAATTTCACCATAAATGTTCAGAGTAAAACAGTTCTCAAACATATTCTCAAATACATACATTAAACAAAAATAGTGTTAAGAGCTTTTGGCTAGAGACATAACTATGAAGAGCTCCAAACGGTTGCAAGATACAGACACTTTTGATGTCACAAAAAATGTGTTTTCTTGTGGAAACAGCGACCTACACTTTAAAAAAGTATCCAAACAACTACAGCATGATTGTCATTCTAAATGTCATTCTAAATGATTTTGAATTCTGAAACACCTCTCAGCTCTGCTTAATATGCCTTCTGCTTATATGTATGTATGCCTAATTATGGAGGGATGAATAAGTAGTCACTAAATGGCTCACGTGACTTCAATGGGTGATGTGCGGCAATTCTTAGTTGTGATGTGGCTGAAAGTGGCTGATTAAACGGAACCATTACATGGGGTTGGGATGCTATGAACATTGAGAATAAGTTAAACTTGGAATGTTTGCCGAGCTTTAGGTTATCATTTCTGGGAAGCAAGGATCCACCCTTCATGAGGCCCTTTTATGCTGTGTAGTTTTGTAAAGGTGTAAATGTATTTGATTTTATTTATTGTGCATTTTAAGGTGCTTATACATTAAGAAATGGTGTTTCAAAGAACCCACAGGGCAATGGGGAGAGAACATGGGAATAAAGGCAAAAGAATAAGAAGATGAACAGGGAAAAAAGGTGGTCCTACTAGGCCTTGTGAGCATTCAGAACGTGCAAGTGCAGGGAGGGAGAGAGGGAGAGAGAGGGACGGGGAAGGGGGGGTGGGGCTAGGATTTCCACAGAGGGAAGTGCCAAGGAGTCAGTTGAATGCAGCAGTAAGTGCCTAGTAGATATTGCTTGGTACAGAGTGATCACCTGCCATTAATAAGTGCATGCCTTTGAAACATAAGCCAGTGTGTGCCTGAAGGCAAGTGCTGGGATGGTGAGGAAGGCTGAAGGCGATTGGACGGAAGGCCGGGACCCAGAAGGACGCATAAAATCTCAGGCCACCAATCTCAGCTACTGTGGGGTATTAGCATTGGAGTGGGAGGGGGAAGGAGGAGGTGAAGAGGAAAGTCTTGAGGAGCTTCTGAAATTTGAGGAGATCCGGCTCAAGATGGAGTTGAGGAGGGAGGCTATTCCAGAGTAGGGAGCCACCCGAGGAGAGAAATCTGCCACCAGCTCGCTGCATAGAAAAGTGCCTGTTGCACAGAGAGTTGGAGCCGGAGGGGTGTAAATATCTGGAAGGAAGTTAATTGATGAGAGCAAGTTGTAGATATATTGGTCCTTGGCCCAAGACAGCCTTATTGATGATGCAGAGGGATTTAAATGTGATCATTGTAGCAACTGGGAGCTAGTGGAGGTATTTTAGAGATGAGAGAGCAAGAGGATAGATTAAGGAAGATGCTGTTGCAGTAGTCAAGCCTAGAGAGTACCAGAGCTCTAGAAACGTTGAGCTTCTGGGGAAAAGTGAGGAAAGGAAGTGGAGTTGAAAATGGGCCTTCTTGGCAAGGTCCAAGATGTGAGGGGGGAAGGAGAGAGAGACAGAGGAGTCGAAGATGACTCCAAGGTTTCTGGCTTCAGATGCAGGAGAGGGGGGAGAGCCCACAGAGGGTGGCCAGAGTGAAGAGAGGAAGAAGGGAAAGGGTCTAAGCATCCCCTTTCATTTGTTCACAATGATTGTCCCTAATAGTATTTATCTTTTTACAGGTGGTACGTGCAATTACCTGATGAAGAAGCCCACCAGTATCACGAGCTGGAGCTACCCTGCCACCCCCCCTCACCTTGCTCTTTTCCCATCCCATCTCCGGAAGAAGAGGAAGAGACTACAGCTCTGGATGAAAATGAAACCTTAGCTTCCCGCCTTCATCCACAAGTAGCTGACAAAATCCGTGATCTGGTTATTCAAGGAATTGATGAGGTCTACGCTGTAAGGAAACAGTTGAGGTACAACACAAACATGGATTTAGTGCCCTGATGCAACCATTTTGCATATTCAATTATTTACATCATACCCTATTTTCTTTGCAAATTTTGCTCTAAAATACTTTGTTGACTCGATATGTGATTGTCCTTCACATTGATCTTTGAACCTTAATAAGGGAGGACTCGAGAACTATTTTGTGCAGGTGTACTCTAAAAGGCCTTAAAAGCAAAACATAGGAAGGCAAAGACTTTCTTTGATGACAAGCCATGTAGCAACCATTCACCTCCATTAGTAAGGACGTTGTAGGGTTTGAAGGAGCTCATCTGAACGTGCCTTTTTGCCTTACCATAACAATCCACTATCTTGCTAGGAGAATGGGATCATCTCTGCACATACTTCTAGCCCCTCTGTGAGCCACCAGCTTTATATGGTTAGCTTTGTCTCTCAGTCTTTAATATTGCTTTATTGCTGTTTACATTTTTTCTGGTTGGAATGAACTGTAGACACGCTCCTCTCGTGACAAATGACTGGAATACTCTTCTCTAATCATATTATTCCATAAACTAGAGACTCAACTGGCATCGATGTGGCTCACAGCGTGTCCATGAGGAGGATTTTGTGGCTTAGGCTTTCATGCCTGAGACCAGAGCCCCCAAACACACTTTGAACTTGCTTTTTCAGGCACAACTCTGGAACAACCCTCTTTGCAGTCTTATCAGATGAAGGCTCCATCATATTTCCTTACACATGCCCTCGTATGCCGAAGAAGATGAGAGTACTTTTCTTGAAAAAGAGCCAATAAATCCAGCCGGACCTGAAGAGCATTCATTTGAGGATTCATAGTGAATATTTTTTTAATCAAGAAAAGAGGCAGAGGCTTTCATTGAGCCGGAGAATATTGTACATGTAGGATCCAGTTTTAGACTATGCCTATGAATGGACTGATGTTCAAAAGCAGTTCCTGCACTCTAGCATTGGGTAGGTGAGAACCCCACCCACAGTATTGGTGTTCTAGAGGCATCAGAGCAATTCATTTATCTGGAAAATATTAAGCAGACGAATTGCCAAAGGAATATGTTGGCTCTGCGAGTCCATTCCACCTACAAAATAAATGCTGTTTTACCTTTCAGCGATTAGCCAAAGGATTTCTGAATACCCATAGCAGTAGAAGAACAAATAAGGAGAGACAGACGTGCCAATAAATGAACCATAGTCATGTCAGGAGCATTTTTTATACTCAGTCTAACTTTGTGCAGGCGCACACTAGCTTCAGATCTGTGCATACCAGTTTAAGGTGAAATTGTTATCCATTGCTTGCCACTGTCATGACACACAAGGACCTCTTCCATGTGTCATTTTTCACGACTAAGGGACCAACAGACAATTCAAGACCAGACCAATAAGCATTTTCTAATTTTATTAATTCTGTTGTTCAAGGTAGGGTTAACTCAACAAAACTGTGGTTGGGTTAAGAATATTTATGACTGTGTATTATGAACTGCGGCACACTTGCGCTTTGCACCTGAAATCCAGTCGTAGCGAGTGGACGACTGCGCCAGGTTGTCCAGCAATCCAGCAACACGTTGGTCTGAGAACGTGAGTAGCCAAAAGGACTGCCAGAGACCCTCTCACATGAATTACACATGCAGAGAACCCTGTGCAGGTCTCTCTGCAGCACCAAAAAGTGCCCCTGCAAGAGATGGTGCAAGGAAAGTACAAGGCCCCGGACCCGGCACACCAATAGTTAAAAAGAACTGGAGTCCAATAAGCAGCACAGAGAACAAGGACTCTAAACAAAAGGTAGAAATAGGTAGCCAAGGCAACACTAAGCACAAGAAAAGGCAAGAAGGGTGAGAAAAAGGCAGGGCCAGCAAAGGGCAAGGCAGAACCACAAGGCAGCTGTGAGGAACCAGGAATGAGGCGCAGACACAGAAGACTCATGGTATTAGTTAAAGACTTTTATTAAACAATATAGGAGTTGGAAAATGCCTCACTGTCCCTAATCTAGTAGATATTTCCCGACCTCAACCAAAACTAGAGTCTGTCCTGTGTCAAGATGTTCAAAGCAAAAACGTCCTGTATCGGACTTCCTATCCTAGCCCTCGCCTTCTAAAACTAACTCTTAAGGTGCTAAAGGTATTGCCTCTAACTTGAAAAGTGCACAAATGTTCAAGTTCAACAAAAAGATATCATCCAACACAAGTTCCAAATGGATAATGTTCACAGTTCCTGTGAATGGCTCCCTTCCCAAGGTTACTCTCCACCAAAACATAAGTTCCAAAGAATAAGCAAGTTCTTTAATGCCCAAGAGGATGCCCCTCTCCTCTTGGTGTTACAATCCACTCTAGGGGAAATAACTCCCTTCCCCAAGTCTTTTCCAAAAACCCTGTAATTCAAAACCCCAAGGGCATGACTCTTCCTTGGGATTCTCTTTTCAAAGTAACACAATTTGGGTGTGTGTCCCAGACTCGAAAGACACCTGATATACTCTCCTGCCAAGCTCCCTCATGTAGCTCCTTTGTACAATTTGGGTGCAAGTCCCACACTTGCCAGACACCTGGTATACTCTCCTGACAGGCTCTCTCTTTAAATGTCCAAACACTTGGTATACTCCCCTGCCAGGTTCTCTTTATTTTGGTGTTTCTTGTACTCGCACAGTTCCAATATTCAGTACTACTTTTGTCAAATTGTCTGATGCCGAACCCTCTTTCTTTCATTCACTTTCTTTTCATTTACTTTCTTTGTTATATGTCCCAGTGACTCAACCTCTTTGCTCGGGGTCACCCGACTCATGTACCTGGCACTTATTGGTACTTCGTAGAGCTGCTGAAGGAGCCCAGTGACCCAGCTTCCCTTCCCAGGGCTCACAGGCCCGGCATCCCGCATCCACTTACTGGCTTTGCCTGGTAGCTTCCACGTCCTTCGTGGCTCCCGCATCACTCCTGAGCTCTTCTCTGTGTTCGAGCAGCACAGGCACTGCTTCTCGGTTCCCGCGGTCACCAGGAAGGATCCTCTCAGTAACTAGCTGGTTGCAACTCTGTTACCTTCATCTGTTCCATCTTTAAACTTCCGCTTCCAGTAAGGGAGTTGCTTGGATTCATTCGGCTTCCTCCAAACACTACACTGCTCCTTCTGATTTTGCTCAGTATTTGGCATTACTCAGCCCCTCTTTCTCATCAGAGTCTTTATTATTCTGTTAGGTGCAGAATAGTGATGTATACTATCAGCAGGCTTTAAGGTCTGTTGAAGTGGGAGATGCCAATATGCCATTAAGGTGTGAGGAATAGAAGGGGTATCCCTAAAAGAAAAACAGGGATACCATATTTCATCTGATGATGCCGGCTCCCCCCTTGATGGTCGCTTCCCCGCATGTGATCCTCCCTCAAGTAGCCACCCCCAGGGTCACGATCAGGTTGCGGCTGCTGTCCCCTGGCCACATGAGGAGAGGCTACCTCCAGGAAAGGAGTGGTGACATCATCAGATTAATCACAGAGCACTCCAGGATGGAGAAAAGAGGAAGCTGAAACTAACAAAACACAACTGAAGAAGTTGAGACACGAGGAGCACGGTCTGAGCAGCGGTTTTGTAGCCTGACGGCAGTGTCCTTGAATTACTGTTAGTTGCCAAGCAACAGTAGCTAGTGAAAGATTGCACATGCACAGGTTCGATTGGGGGTACTCTGCGCATGTGGTCTGAAGACAAGATGGTGGCGTCCAGTTGCTGCGACTGGCATCTCGCGCGGAACTGGGTTCAGTCGCCATTGTTCCCATTACTTCCATAGTGCCGACACCACCGCTGGTACAGTTCCACCCTCTCCACGAATGTAAGGAGCATTGGAAGCCGTGAAAATCGGCGGAAGGCTGTGGCGGGCGCATCACACTGTAGTTGCTTTTGGCACACTCCTTGCTTTAGGACGGTAGTCCTTAGTTCATCTGTTTCTTTGCAAGTTAGGACTCCACCTGGGTAAACCAGTCAGTCCCCAGATTACTCTTTATTTCTTTTGGCCCAGGGTCTTCCTTGGCCGGTTGGCGGGTCTCAACTTCATTCAGTATTGGTCCTCCAGAGCTTTCGTACTGGGAACCGCCGGGCAACGCCTGGCCTGTGTGTAGTCTGATGCAGTATCATACTCATTAAGAATAGTAGGACCCCAGGAACGTGTCTGTTTACCCCCCTTTTCTCTGAGAAGGCATTATTGTGGTTTCTCCTTCAGGGATGTGCTAGAGGTGAACAACTCCCTAGCTGCTTCCTGCATCTGGACGGCCCCTTTTCCCACCAACATCAGAACACCCTTCTGCCTTATTCTTTCTTTTCATCTCCTCTGCACCCTCCCCCTCTTCATCTCTTCCACCTTCTTTTGCCTCCTCTCACACCTCCTCATCACATCTGAGGTTCCTCCTCTCCCTCCTGTAAACCCTTGTGAGTTCCCGCCTCTTTCCCTCTCTTGTTATGTTGCTCCTCTTCCTCCTCCCTGTGCTCTCTAGCTCCACTCTGTTCTCTTCCTCCTCTTTCCTCTCATATCTCTATTTTTTATTTTTTTTGTTTATTGCCATTTTCTTATACAGAAAAAAGCACAATGTTGAATTTTCATGTGTGCAAATCAATGTATTGAAGTCCAATAAACACATCAATAACAAGGGAGTAAGGAAAAGAAAGGAGAAGGTAGAGAAAGGAGAAACAGAATACCCAACTTTCTTAGGGGAAAACCAAGAATCAGGTGTCCGCTGCCGTACTCTAAACAATGACTCCGCTTTTCTCATTGGGAGTCAAATGTGCAGTGCACTGTTAATCGTTTGCACTGTTAATCGTTTAACCCCTGTTAAACGATTAACAGTGCACAGTCCAGTTCAGCATATGTGAATCCAGTGCGGAGGAAGGTGACCCTGCTATGGCTGTGGGGATGGGTTCACGGTGGTCGGTCATCAGAGGGTTAAAAAACAGAATTAACTAAGGATTCCATGTTTCATAGTTGAGCGCAACATCCCTGCTATGTACATCCATTGATCTTCCCCAGGCAGTGGTCAGCTTCGCACCAGCGCTGCATTTCTCTCAACCATGTCTCAAAAAGTGGGCCTTTGCTTGATGTCCAAGTCATAGCTATGCATCTCTTTGCCAAAATACAAGCTAGGTCCATGAATTTAGCAATATGTTTGTGCTTGCTAGCTCTATATACACTCAAGTGGGTTCCACCCGTATCTTTTGATCCCTGCTGTTTTGCAGATATGTTTCATTCGGGACCAAAAACTCGGTGTTACCTCGCATTCCCAGAGCATGTGCATTAAATGGGCAGTCTCTTGACCACACCAGGTTCAATTGGAAGATGCATCTTTTTGAACTTGGCGATTCTGAAAGGAGTCATACACGTGCAGTGAGCCACATTAAATTGTATGAGTCTGAATGTCGCATTACGCGATACATTTTTAACGAAACCCAGAGCCCATGCCCATTGCCTGTCAGTGATTTCTAGCCCCAAGTCCGCCTCCCATTGTGTTTTCAACTTAGTGAGCTTAATGTTTTTGTTATCTAGGAAGCACCTGTACAATCTGGATACAGGCCTTCAGCTATCCTCTAGATCATACATTAGTGCCAAGAGAGTGTTTTGTCGGAGTTCAGCAGCCAATCCAGCCAGGTACGCTTGGCAAATTTGGTTATTCTCATATATCTCAGGAACTGCCGCTTTGGGAGACCCTACTTTTGCATGAGGTCGACCAATTCCCTGAAGGTGCCTTCCTCGTACATGTCTCCCCAAGTGGCAATGCCTGATTTTTCCCAGCATCGCGCAACCTTCAATTCCTATGGCTCACTCTCTGTGTTAATCAAAATGGGGATATTGGGAGAGTAGGGGTGTTGAAGTCTCAGTGTCTTCAGTTTCCTTGACCAAACCTGTCTGCCCACCCTTAATGTTAACGGGTAAACTACATATTTGCTCCCCGGGCACCATAATGTTTCCTTTAATAACACAGGGCTTATTAAAGTACTGAGCAACGCATGCTCTGTTGTAACTTAATCTGACAGCCATTTCGCGATGAAGCTAAATTGAGCTGCTAAGTAGTAGCATTCTAGCCACGGTAGTTGGACACCTCCCTGCCCGGGATAGGGTAGTGATGGCTAGTCTGTGTCTTTTTTCAGGTCCCATAAAAAAGATCTGAGTGTACTTTCCAGATCCTGGAAGAAGGGGGCTTCTATATAAAAGGTGACGTTGGTGAAGCTATATAAGAGCCTAGGTAAGATGATCATTTTTGTGATGGCCCAACCTGCCCATAAGCGAGGGGGGCAGTCGAGACCAGAAACCCATTGATTTTTGAACACCTTCCACTGCTCTCTGTGTTTAGGACATGTGTTTTTTTTGGGGTGTGTGTAATTCGAATGCTCAGGTATTTAAAGGAGTCATGTTCCCATTTCAGGCTCCATTCCAGCGCGGAAGTTGCATTGGTGTCTCTTAGCCCCGCTAGAGGGAAGAGGCATGATTTCTGCTTGTTGAAGGTGATGCCTGATAATTTGGCAAAGTCGTCTAGCACATCTAGCATTATGGCTAAGTTATAGCAGTTGGCATAGGTATAGTAGTACATAGTCTGCATACAGGAAGAGCAGATGTGTGGTGCCTCCTATATGTATTCCCGCCTCTAGGTACTCTTGTCTCAAGTATACCACTATTGGTTCCAATGCTAATATGTAAAGCATTGGCAAGAGCGGGCACTCTTGTCCGGTCCACCTTTGTATGGCCCACTGTCCCGATATGTGCCGACCTGTCTTAACTCTGGCTGTGGGGGGAAGTGTACAATATTTTAACGAAGCGTGTAAAAAACCCTCCAAACCCAAAGCCCTGTAGTGCAGCCTCTATCCACTCCCAATACACTGTATCAAAGGCTTTGACCACATGTAGGGATGCCACTACATACTGTTACGGGCCATCATTAGTTTGGTCGATTACATGTTTCAGTCTGCGCAGATTAGAAGTGGTGTTGCAACCAGTTACATATCCGCTCTGGTCCGGGTGTATTAATGCGCCAATGCAGTGATGAAGTAGTGTGGCTAGCATGGTGCTAAGTAGCTTGACTTCGTAATTGAGCATGGCCAGGGGATGATATGAGTCACATGTTTTGCAGGTTTCCCTGGTTTAAGGATGTGGACCACCCACATTTCACGCATTGTGTTCGGTAGTCTGCCAACATCAAAGGCTTCTTCAAAGACTTTTAAAAGCGTTGGGGCTAGAGTGGATTGATATTTTTTATAGAATTCTGCCGGGAGGCCGTCACCCCTGGTGTTTTGCCAGAAGCTAGTGAGGTGATCGCTCCCTATAGCTCTGATAATGTGAATATTTGGTCTAGGAGGTCTCGCTGACTAGTGGTGGGGTTTCTTTGTGAAGGCCTCTGCAATTTCTTCAGGTGGTGTTTGGGAACTGTGACTATATAGCTTAGCATAGTAGTTGGTGAATATTTCATTGATTGCTATCTGCGCCCTCCAAGGTGCCCCACATTCATCTTGTAGAAGCGTGATTGGAGCTCTAGGGTATTCTTTTCTGCATAACCAGGCGAGCAGCTTCCCCGATTTGTCTCCTTCTGTGTGCGTTCGTGCTGTCTTAGTGACGTGGTCAAACTTTGACAGTTTCTCCCATATGGCTCGGATACAGGACGAAGCCTCCCTAAGAACTCGCTCGGCGGATGACATGTTTTAGATGTAGCTTTTCTAGTTCCTTGACTTTATCTTCAGAGACCTCTCTCAATTTTTTGCGGATACAGCCAGCTCCAGTGATGATCTCACCTCTGGTTACAACCTTTAAGGTTTCCCAGACAGTTCCCCAGCTGTTCACACTGCCAATGTTATCTTTCAGGAAAAAATCTAGTTTGACACAAAGCTGCTCTCTAAAGGTAAGATCCGTCAATGCATCTGTGGGCATGCGCCACATCGGGACAGGGGTGATAGGCATCCCGCGGTCCCATGAGACGATAAGTGTTGAGTGATCTGATATGGTGCGGCCCATGTATTCAGCACCCACAAATTCGGGCAGTTGGTTGGAGCCAGCAAAGACAGTCTATCCTGGTGTGCAATTTATGTGGGGAGGAGTAAAAGGAGTATTCTCTAGACTCACTGCTTCATCGCGAGTTTGGCAGTAACCCTTAAATGCGGTGGTAACGCTATTACCACAGCATTTAAGGGTCTGCCAAATCACGGGAATGGCGCATTTACCCCCAGCTCTGAGCTGGGTGCAAATCCAGCAGCAATTTTGCCGATTTCTGGTGCTATTAGCATTGAACATTCCCCATTGGGCCCAATGGGGAATGGGAAATTCCTGAATGGGCCCAATGGGGAATGTTCCGCCAAACCCGTGATCCTGTGCTAATAGCGCGGGGGGTTTGGCGATAGGGCTAATAGCCCTGGCGGTAATACTGGCAGGGTTAGCGCCCAACTCGTGATGAGGCCCTCAGGGTGGAGCTCTCTCCAAATGTCAAACAGGGCTAGGTCAGCTACCGCATTGTTAAGCGTGGCTGTACCTGGGGGTAGACTGTTCTTAGGTGGTGTGGACCTGTCATGCCCTATATCTAGTACGCAATTGAAATCCCCACCCCATATGAAGAAGGTATCCCTGTGTGGGGTCATTCGTGTGCATAGTGCCTGAATGTGAGCAGGTATAGCATGGTTCAGAAAGTAAGAATTAACTATGGCTAGTTCTGTGTGACCGAGATAGCCTTGCATGATGATATACCGACCCCCCCCCCCGCATCTTTGTCTAGGTTCAGCAACCGATTGGGAGTGGGTCGGTGACCCATATGAGGACCCCTCCATGTGCCGTGCCTCCCCAGCATTTCGCCAGCCACTACTTCCTGCTCTTTGGCTGTCAGGTGGGTTTCTTGTAGTAAAGTTATTGAGATCTTTTGAAACTGGAGGTATGAATTAATCCTATTCCTGCAAATGTATCTGCCGAGGCCCCTCACATTCCATGTCAAGATTCTAATCTGTGCCATGACTTGTTTGTGTTTT
Source organism: Ambystoma mexicanum (assembly GCF_040938575.1). NCBI lineage: Eukaryota > Metazoa > Chordata > Amphibia > Caudata > Ambystomatidae > Ambystoma > Ambystoma mexicanum. Next base: position 674,729,786 of record NC_090931.1, read on the forward strand.
CTTTCTGGAACCCTGCCCTGCGGCACTCCAAGCTTTGTTGTATTTGTGCTAGTGTGTGCAGGGCCTTTCCAATTCTAATTCCAGTGCATGTGTTGATGCTGTGTCTATCACACAGTAGGGGATGTAATTTAACCCTTAACTTTATTTAGGTGGCTAGGTAGTAGGCAGACAAGCTTACAATGTTTGGGTAAGAAGAACTAAACATGAACACCAGGCCCCTGAACATGGGGAATAAACAATGCCCAACAGGTCTGACCCGTTCGGGCAGTCCGGTATCTGCAGGCAGTTGTGCCTACAGCTGGCACCGGCTTGGTGGGTCGACAGCGGTGTTGTGTCGATGATCTAAGTGGATCGTGGCGGGTTCCTTTGACGCTCAGTGGGCTTGATCGCCGGCTCCGATTAAGTAGCGACAATTTCCACGGTGCGTAGCGCTAATCGTCCCTGTCCAATCTAAAGCTGCTAGTCCATCTTCCGAGAGGTTGACGTAACAACTCTTTGCGTGCAGCTGTTAATAGAGGGGTTCCGTTTCTAATTGCTCCCAGCGAGCCATTTATGGTGGCATGTTGTGCTGTTTGTCAGTGGCTGTTGTTGGGAAGGTGCTAGCTCTGTCATCTCGATGTCGGGGGTTGTCGTGTGTGTCTGTTGTGCTCCATCCACATCGTTACCACCACCAGGCACTCAAAGAAATGCAACCTTCCTCCATATATCACTTTTCGTTTGGCTGGATATATGAGCATATATTTGATCCCTTTCTGCCTTAGCCTGGCTTTGATTGAGATTAATCTATTCCGTTTCTGTTCCGCTAGGGGGGGTGTAATCTGGATAGATGGATACATTTGAGTTGTCTCTCGTAATCACTCCTCTTTCCCTGGAGAATTGTAGGAGAGCTTCCCGGTCTCTGGAATTCAGAATCTTTACAGTTATAGGGCAAGGGTGAGATCCAGGTGGAGGTCTTTTTTGTAGGGATCGCTGGGCCCGTTCAACAGCAAAGCCTTGTGACAATTTGCCAGGGCCGACTTCCTGCATAAGCAGGTTCTCTATGTAGGTCGTTGGGACTCTGCACTCGGTGCCTTCCGGTATATCTAGGACTCTGCCATTGTTTCTGCGGGAGCGACCCTCCTCATCTCAGCTCTTTGTTCTAATATGCGGTTTCTGGATTCTAGGGATTTCATTCAGGTGGCTAGGTCATCAGTGGTGGTAGCAGTGTCTTTCAAGATTGTTTTGGTGATTGTGACCCGCTCCGCAAGAGATCTCAGATCTTGGCAGAGAAGTTGCACATCTATCTTAACCTCCTCGATTCTGTGTTCCAAAGAGGATTTCAGGGCCGCGATGGCTGCAAGTACTTTGTCTTCTAGTGGGCACGGTTAAGAGCAACATGCTTACGTTCCGCCCGCACATGTTGCTGGGTCTGATATCTGTGACTTCCGAAGGCCAGCAAAGGAGTCCATGATGGTGCCCTTGTGTTTGTTTTTGGTTGGGGACATAGCTCTTAATCAACACGTGTGGCACCGTTGGTGAGGCACTGAGTCCTGGCTCCCTTGGCTGTGAACCAGCACCGTGCCTGTTGCAAGTCCCGCGCTTATGAGGCACAACCAGGCATCTTAGAGTAGGTTACACTCCTGTTCTGTCGCTGCTAGTGTCTCTCTGTGTCAAGCTTAGAGTTGGCTTGCGGTTTCCAGGCGATGCCTTGGTCTGCAGTGTAAAAGCTGTGACAAGCCCAGAGTGTTTTGGTTGGTTTCTACGTTGTGCAGGACGTGGGAGTGGAGTGATTTGACGCAAGATGCGTGTGGTGTAGCTGTTTGCCTGGAGTCAGGCTTGTGTCGAGTCTTGGCGTGTCTGTGCTGCAGCGTTGTTGGCTCTGCTTGGCTCTGCGTCTTCAAGCACTGCACAGTCTTCGTAGGGCTTGTAGTGGGAGTCGTCACCCGTGATCAGTGCTCTTTCATGGGCAATGCTCTCATAGCTTGCGATTTGATGGTACGGCTACGAGTGTCTTAAGTTATTGCTCACACTCTTGGGCTGTGCTTACACAGGGCCAGGCGGGGGGGGGGGTGCATGCCCTCAAGGGCTTCAATCCAGAGTCCGTGATCAGTGTATAAGTGCTGGCCATCCAGCTGCCTGGCTTAATCTCCTATGAGCCACCGCCCAGGCCCGTCACAGCAGATGCATCAAACTGCGCTCACAGACGGAGCACAGGTGCACAGAGGGGCAGGGGCTCTTTGTGCTCTGAGAGGGTGCGCGCACTTCACAGGGGGTTCATGTTGGGAGAGTGCAGTCTTCTGCTTCACTGGCAGGGACGCGTTGTTGCAGGACTGTTCTCCCGAATGCCACCCAGTGTCAGCAGAGTACGCGGCTGCCAGGCTGGCGCTTGCCCACAGCAGGTGCTTCCCACCTGCGTTACTGGGCCGAGAGCTGGTGTGCAGAGGAGCTGGGGTCTGGCATTCTGCACTGGGAGGGTATGTGCTCCCCGCAGGGGGGGCCCATATGGGGATGTAGCGATCCTCACCTCCACGAGCAGAGGTGGCCTTTCATGAAATTATTTCTCTGTGTGCCCCCTGCAATGTCGCTTACCGTATCATTGAGGTGAGCAACGGTGGCGCAGGCTCCTGTGAGATCACGTTGTCTCCGTCGTGGGGTGCCTGCTCAAGGGCAGCGTTTCCGTCGTTCTATGTGACTCAGGCCCAGCGCCGCCAATGTGTATGTTGTGCGTTCTCGGCTGAAGGCTGGCCCAAGGAGGTGGCAGGATTTGGTGCAGTGCTCTTGGGGGGGGGGGTGTCTAGGGGCGTCCGCACCATGTTGGGGGCATGTGTGGTGGCATTCCTCACTTCCGCCATCTAATCAGGCATGCCCCGACTACTGTTTAGATGCTCCGTGCCTGTCTCGGCAGTGGCACAGTCAGCCGTGGGACCGTTGCAGGTTGGTCCGTTTCCTTGCTGTGTCGGATCTGCCCGAGGGCGGCATTCCCCACCTCAGTTACGGCTGTAATGCAGTCAGCCTTCAGGCACATCCACAAGTGAGTGGGCTATCGCCGATCCAGGCGCCTGGCTGCTCGCTATGCAGCTTCAGTTGCAACTTCGTGGTGCCTCCTTACTGTACACCCTGGTTCCTCCGAGACGGAGTATTTGTGCTGGCTGCCATTTTGGGTGATGTCGCCCGTGCCGCGTGCAGTCCTCCAATATTACTCAGTGTTCGTTTGTCTGCAGAGGACTAGCTCCAGCTGCTTGCCGTGGCTTTGTTGTGGACAAGGTTTAACGGATGCGTGCTGGAATTAGTCAAGGAAAATGCAGTGTTGTAGGATCATTAATCGGCTGGCTGTCAGAGCTCAGACGAAACACAACCTCACTGCATGAGCTCCAGGCCACGCCCCCTCCTCTCATATATTTGTTTTCGCCAACACTCCCACACCTCCCTTTGAATTCACCTTCCACTCATATCCCTCTTGGGACTGTGATTGGGCATGGGTTTGTTCAACCCAATGCAGCTCCAAGCCATTTAGGAGCAGGCAGAGGAAATAAAAAGGTGCTCCACAATCAGAGTCAGAGGGGTCTTCTGATGTGGCCCCCTGACATCATGAGGGCGCCGCCAGCAGGTGCTGCTGCAGGGCGTTTTTGGTGACCCACAATGTGAACTCGCCAACTGACGGGAGAGGCCACCTCTCCTGCCAAGCAGCGTTTCTACATGCTGGAGACGAGGGGAGGGCCATAATAGGGGAAAAATGTTAAAGCACATGGACAGACCATAATAGTCAATCAGTAATATAATATAAAAGAAAGTAACTCAACACTGGGCCAAAACAGATCCCACTGTATTCAAAGACCCATGTAAAACGACAATTGATACAAATGTTATATTTATGTTATTTTATTGTGGTTTATACTGCACACCGCTGCCATTTTCATGGTCTCCAGGCGCTCTGGTGGATCTAAAAAGGAAGGAATGTTGGGAGATCTTAGTGGGATACAGAGGGGAAAAGCGCAAGACAGCTTTGATGTGCTGTTGGTAGCTTCAGTTCGGAAAAAAACATCACTGCATGCTGATTTGTTTTTAGTAGGTAGACATTATGTGGAGTTTGGTGTATGAGTTTATATGGGGTGATATGAGTGTAATTGGTTTGGTTTCCTGTTGGGTGTTGTGGAGTGTGTGCAGTTTGTGGTGGTTTTAGGTTTTTGCTGCGGTAGAGTTGTGTGTGTTTTGTGCAGTGTTTGAGGGTGAGTTTGCAGAATATTGGAGAGTTTTTAGTAGGGTTAGTGGACAGTAATCTGTGTCAGAGGCATAGCCAGGATTGTCCAACAAGTGGGGCCTGAAGCTAATGTAATTTGGGCCACTCCAGTGGCATTCACATCTGTAAATGCCCACACAGTGCTGCTCAGTGGACAATTACAGATTTTGTTTGGGGAGGCCCTACCCTGTCTACGTCTCTGGTCAATGCCCTTTTGTGCCATGGTTATGTTGATCTGTCGAGTTCACATTATTCTATGGTGATTTGCAGTAGAACGCTCTATTTCATTGGGTAGTGTGACGAATGAAGGGTATTTACCCCTTCTCCCTAAGGGGGAGCCTCCCCTTTAGAGGCTAGGGAGGTTAGCCCACTACGCCCTAGGGGTCTGGGCAAGTGGGACCTCACTGGAAGTGACACCCCCTTATGGGATAAGGATTCCAGTTCCTTTGAGCAACTCCCTAAACCCTCGACCATAGCAGCGAATATGGTACTAACTGCAATGGAGAATACTCTGACATCTGGGTAACATCATTACGCCTTGGAGAGCCGCGGAGGACGCCAGTCCAAAATTCCTTAGGCCCGGCGTTTGCGAGAACAGAGAAGCCATTGTAAGCCAGGAGAAGAGAATCCTAGGTCTGGTGATGGCGGGGCAACAGTGACATCGTGGTGGTCAGTACGCCCGGCGAACTGCACCAAAACCATCATAATGAAGAGTGTGTGAAATACCCTGGTGCCTGCACCCGTACACGGCAGCAACGAGAGAGAAGGCCGAGAATGGGAAGCCGGCGACACAGAGAAGCACAAAATCTGAAGCAGAAGAAGAGGACCCGACCGAGCCCTACCACATTCTCCTGCACATTAAGAGTTAACATCGAGAATGGGAGAAGCAGGAGACTGCCGGGGCACTGTTATGAAAAGAGAAGAACTCATCCCAGTGAGACAAATGAGATGCTGAATATAAAACTTTTTAACTGGAAGTGTGAAAACAAGATGAGGATAATGAATAAACCAGAAATAAAAGTAATTGGAGACTGGGCCCGAATAACGTGGGAAGAGAGGAATGTGCCCTATGGCTTAAGAAGTGACGAGTGGAGAAAGATAGAGATAAGGTCTAGTAATTACGAATGGGAAATCTTATGAACCAGATAAGAGGAGAGCCGATCAGAGTGAGAAACCCTAGGAGAAGGGAAAGTGTGCAGTGGAACAAGGCATACTCAATCTGAGATAGCCTGGGTTACAAGACTCAGAGAGGCATTCAAGTTTAGCCCAGAGCATAAGGAAGTGTATCATGGAGAACTGTGGAAACCTATCCTTAAAGAGGGCACAAAATCTAAGTATGTTCTGAAAGAATTACAAGAACTTATGTATGCTGATTTGAAGGCTTGTGGCACATTTCCTGGTAATAGTGAGGGGTTGAAGTGGTTTAGAAAATACTATGTAGGTGTTTTATGGGCGAGGATAGTCTTGTATATGTCTGGTGGGCATGGGTCTGCTAGAGAGCTGGCTCTAATGCTTTTGTTCACTAGGCTGTTGAATTATTCTGTCGAAATTGGTGGGTAGTTTTGTCTTGTAGATGGGTCCGGCATTTACTAGTTAGGCGGGTTGTTGATGTTTTTGGGCATGCTCTTAATGACTTCCTGGATGTTTGTGATTTTGTTTTTGAAGTTGTCTTCAAGGTCATTGAATAGTTTTTTGTTAGGGCATGGGTGTATCGTTGCATACTGTTGGGTTTCTTAGCTTGTTGATGATGTTGAACCTCTCCTTCTGGGTGTTGCTTGCATTTGTGATCCGTTTGTTGTAGTCTGTTTTTTTTTACTTTGAGTATTTCAACTTTGTATAGTCGTATCTGTCGTTGGTATGTGATCGTAGTTTTTCCTCCATTCTTGTTCCAATTCCCTGTTAGTTTTCTTCGGTACTCTGAGGTGGGGTGTGAACCATCTCAATATTTTTTCTTTAGTGAGGGGGTAAATGGTGTTTCTAGTGCAATGTCATCTAGAGGTTTTGTGATCCATTTTTGGATTCTCTGTTCTTTTTCAAGAAGGTGTTTAAGTCAGCAATGTTTATATGTTTCCAGTTTCTCATCTGAATTGGAGGATATTTTGGGAGGTTAGCTATAGTATAATAGTTTTTTGTTAGGGCATGGGTGTATCGTTGCATACTGTTGGGTTTCTTAGCTTGTTGATGATGTTGAACCTCTCCTTCTGGGTGTTGCTTGCATTTGTGATCTGTTTGTTGTAGTCTGTTTTTTTTTACTTTGAGTATTTCAACTTTGTATAGTCGTATCTGTCGTTGGTATGTGATCGTAGTTTTTCCTCCATTCTTGTTCCAATTTCCTGTTAGTTTTCTTCGGTACTCTGAGGTGGGGTGTGAACCATCTCAATATTTTTTTCTTTAGTGAGGGGGTAAATGGTGTTTCTAGTGCAATGTCATCTAGAGGTTTTGTGATCCATTTTTGGATTCTCTGTTCTTTTTCAAGAAGGTGTTTAAGTCAGCAATGTTTATATGTTTCCAGTTTCTCATCTGAATTGGAGGATATTTTGGGAGGTTAGCTAGTATTCGTGTTGGCGGGTGGACCACAAGGGGTATTATGAGGTTGTCGAGGGAAGTGGCCTGAGCGCATGGAGTGAGGAGGCGAAGTTACAAAGCTCCCGTCTCGATCCTCCATTGATCCTATAATTTGCTGAGGTGGTGAAGCCTGGAGAGCTGGGAAGTGACCTGCAAGCATACAAAGGGGTCGCCTACACCCCAGTGGAAGTTTCGCCTGATAACTGAGCTGTTTGGCACCCTGAGGAGACCTAGAAGTCGGGTCCCCTGGCAGGCAAAATGGCAGCCGGCGAAGCAAGATAGTGTGTGCCGCCGAGTAGCCTGAGCACGGACTACGTTACAGCCGGTGCTCAGACCCAGGAGGCGGTATGACCGGTGGCAAGCCGTTGACTGTGGAGAGCGGCAGCAGATCGGCAGATTGGTGGGGGGGCACTGACTGGACCCACCGGCGGGCCGAGCAGAGGGACCAGGCGGCCGGCACCTATGTGAGGGCACAAACCGCCTTAGCAGCCTGATCCGACACGGAACGCTGGGTGCGCATCGACTGGCCGGAGGACTGCGCCGGAGCTGGGTCCTAGAGCGGAAGATCTGAGGAGACGGGACACACGGAGACCGAGCTGCTGGGAGCCCTGCTGTAGAAGGGAGGAGCTGAGCCGGGAAGCACAATACATAAAAAACTGTGTTAGGTACTGGCAGAGGGAACCTGAGGTGATGCCGGCCCGAGCGAACAAGGCCCATGGTGACTGGAGCCTTGCACAACATAATTGAGGGGCCGACCGGACAATACTCTGTGACTGCCAACGATCACTCTCGTAGGGACAACAGTCCACCACGAGGGCTACGCCGGTAGGTGCTGTAAAGGGAAGCGGGACCACCTGGTGGAAGCAGTGATGACTAGGATCCCTAAGTCACCGTGCTGTTGGTGTGCGCTGCCCCAAGGTGTGACAAAATACCTAATTGGAGGGATGGGAGATATGAGAGACTTGTGAGCTGTGGCGCTAACAGGGCGTGAGATGTGAGGTCAATAAGCAGGCACTGTGCACGGTCCTGAAGTAACTGTAACTCGGCCCAGTCGCGGGCCCAGGAGAGACTGCTGAGCAGCTAGGCGAGGAACCATGAAAGCGGACCCAGGAGCGAGCATGTGGGTTGCACTGCTGGCCTGCTGGGAGCGCAAGCAGGAACAGGACACGCGGCAAGGCTGTGGGGCTGCCCGCACACCGGACCACCGAACTGCTATCAAACACAGAAAGGGCCTGGGCCTCAGCACGGCAAGGAAGGAGCAGCCCTGTCACCCAACGGGAGTCATTGGGCGACTGGTCCTGACCAAAGGTACGTGAATGCTTGGGAGTGGTGCAAAGTAAGTTGGTTTTGCAACTCGGGGGAACTAGAGCTGCCTGAGGGAGTAACTATAAGAGCACTCTGCGAACGGGACACCAAGAGCCTGCAGCGACGGGCAACAGTGCAGAGCTCACAATAAGGCTGCCACGAAGCTGAGGGGCACTGACCAGAAGCAATCAAGGGTACACACTGGTAAGTGGCAGAACAAGATTGTTGTGACTGCTGAGGGGGCTGAGTGTAACGCTCACCTGGTTCCCCCGGAGGCGCAGGTCTTGATCTGGCGAGGATACTGTCTTCAGTGTTAGGCGCAGGGTTCGTTTTGCTCCCGGACTGGGCCCCCTTCCCACCGACAGTTTAAGCTGAAGAGTGAGATGTCTGCAAGGGTAAACCAAGGTATTAGTGTTTGGAAGGTTCGGAAAGTTCCTAGCCCCTCTCGCCCTTTCTTTCCCCGTGGAACTGGGTTGATATTGTGCTTACCTAGCTCTGCCTCTTGATAGCAGAGGATTTGCTGAGAGCGAAGACGCCGTTAATGCACGAGCGTGCCTTGTAAGTATTAAAGTTCCTTTTGCATTGTTTCTCTTCTCTTTCAAAAGTCTTAAGTCTGTAAAGTCTATGTCTTTCCCTTTTCAGATGCTGTGACGATGAAGATTATCCTTCAATGGCACGTAAGTAGAAAGACTGCACTAGCGCTGGAGAATGCTCCGTAATGTCTCTTTTGTCTTTGCAGGTGCTGAGGTGCAGCGCGAACAGATTGAAAGCGAACATAACACAGGTAAGCAGACTTGTAACTAAGCGTTACTAACCGATGTATCTTGCCTTGCAGGTGCCGGAATGCAGCGCGAGCTGAGTTGGAACGGGCGTAACACAGGTAAGCAGAACTTGTAGTTGAATATTACTGACCGATGTTCTCTCTCTTTGCAGATGTCGGATGCCGGAAGAGAAAGGCAGAGAAAGGCGCCTTGGATGCTGCCGTTGGATTAGGTAAGTAGATTCACTGCCTTTACTTTAGCCTAACCTGTGCCTTTGTTTTGCAGGAGCTGCAGAAGACTGAAGAAGACTGAAGATTGGATTCCAGCAGGTTATTTCGTGTTCACAGGATCTGGAGCTGGAGGTTTCCTGGAGCTGACACGGTGAGCGTCCTGCTGCAGATGCAGAATAACGCGAAGCACGTGAAACCAATCAGGTGTGGTTTAAATAGCCTTCTGTAGTGCTTAGGCGTCTCCTTCCACGGCCCCACCCAGGTAAGAAAAGAGTTCCAGATTTCTAGAAGAGTTCCTGTGTTCTGCTTCCAGGGAGTGGCTCCTGCTCCACCCAGACAGAAAAAGTAGTTCCAGGCAGAGAAGGATCAGGAGACCAGTTAGCTGGTAAGTAAGCAGCATGGTCTGCTACAGGTAGGTCCACCAAGCACTCTTATCTAATATGAGCCCGGCACTTCCTGTGCCGGGACCAGTCACCATCATGAGCCTGGCGCCACTGGCGCCAGGACAAGGTCCAGAGGGTCCCTATAGGGACTGGCTGGTTCCTGGGATCAGAGTCATGGGCCTGCTTCCAAGGTCGTGGGGCAAGTCCTGACCCCTTGGAAGCAGGGATCATGACAGCACCCCCTCTCTAGCCCCTCCCAAGGTTGACTTCTCCGGAGGTCTTGGTTTGTTAGGAAATGTCCGATGAAATTTCTTGATTAGTCGGGGTGCGTGTACATGTTCTGCAGGTTCCCAAGATCTTTCTTGGGGGCCGTAGCCTTTCCAGTCAATCAGGTAGTGTAGTTTTGATTTGGAGATCTTGGAATCCAGGATATTTTTGATTTCAAACTCAAGTTCTCCGTCAACTAGGATAGGTTCAGGAGATTTAGTCAATCGGGTTTCTGGTTGAACAGGTTTTAGTAGTGAAACATGGAAGACTGGGTGCATTTTCATGCGATGGGGTAAATCCAACTTGACCGCTACTGGATTTATTATGGCAGTAATAGAGTAGGGTCCCAGGTATCTTGGGTTAAAGGTGCGTGGTCCCTTTAGGGGTAAATATTTGGTGGATAACCAGACTTGATCTCCTATTTGGTATTGAGGGGCTTCCTTTCAATGTTGATCTGCTCCTTTCTTGTATTGTTCCTTGGCCCTTTGAAGGTGGGTAGTAGCTTCCTTGAAGGCCTGGGTGATGGTTGAATGTAGGTGGTCAACTGCTGGTGTTCCAAGATCCTGAGGTGGATCCAGGTTAGAGGTTCGAGGATGATTACCATACAAAAGAAAAAACGGGGTCTTTCCGGTTCCAGAGTGGACTGAGTTATTGTAAGCGTACTCGGCTATCCAAAGGATGTCCTTCCAAGTTCCTCCTGTCTGTTGCAGCATGCAGCGTAGGTACTGTTCCAAAGTCTGATTGGTCCTTTCGGTCTGACCATCGGTTTGTGGGTGGTGACTGGTGGAAAGCCTCACATCAATTTGAGCTAACCGACAGCAACTCCGCCAAAAGTGGGAGATGAATTGACTTCCTCTGTCTGAGATTAAAACTGAAGGAAAGCCGTGCAACCGAACGATGTTTTCAAGAAATTCTCGAGCCAGGATTGCTGCTGACGGTAACCCCTTTAGTGGGATGAAATGTGCCATTTTTGAAAATAAGTCTACGATTACCAGGATTGTATTGTATCCGGAACAGAGAGGTAAGTCGGTGATAAAGTCCATGGAAAGGGTATGCCAGGGATGAGGTGGGATTTCAAGTGGTTGTAAGAGGCCTGCTGGTTTTTCCTTAGGACTCTTGTTCTGGGCGCACACTCCACAGGACATGACAAAGTTTCTGATGTCTTTTCTCCAAGATGGCCACCAAAAGTGACGCTTGACCTTTTCCGAGGTCTTGGCCATACCCGGGTGTCCTTCCATTAAGGAGTCGTGATAACAAGAGATGACTTGATTTTGTAAGCTGGTACAGGGTAGATAAAGTCGTTCCTTGAAGTATAATAAGTCGTTCTTTACTGTGAAGTCTTCCCCCTGAAGCTGCCATTTTTGTATGTCCGTTGGAGTTACAAGTTGTTTAACCTGGGTTTCAATTTCTTCAATGGATTGCATGCTGATCAAACCCAGGATTCTTTGTTCAGGAATAATAGGTACGAGCTCAGGGTTAACCATGTGTTCCTCTACTCCGATTCGAGAGAGGGCATCCGCTTTACCATTCTTATTGCCTGGTCGGTAGGTGATTATAAAATCAAATTCGGCAAAAAATAATGCCCAGCGAAGTTGTCTGGAGGATTGAGCTTTGGCTGATTTAAGATACTGTAGATTACGATGGTCAGTAATGACAGTGACTGTGTGTCGGGCTCCTAAGAGATAATGCCGCCAGGCCTTAAAGGCGGACTTAATAGCCAACAGTTCCTTATCGGTAATGGTGTAATTGATTTCTGGGGCTGATAATTTGCGAGACCAAAACGCCACGGGGTGCAACTGGTTGGTTTCTGGATCTCTTTGTGAAAGCACTGCTCCCATAGCAAGGCTGGAGGCATCGGTCTCGACGATGTAAGGTAGTTCCGGGCGGGGATGTTTTAAAATCGGGGCGGAGGTAAATTTAGTCTTTAGTTCCTGAAAGGCTTGTTCTGCCTCGGTAGACCATTCAAAACGTTTGTTTTTTCTGAGGAGAGCTGTAATGGGTTGGACTACCCGAGAAAAGTCTGGAATAAACCTGCGATAGAAGTTGGCGAAGCCCAACATACTTTGAACCCCTTTTACAGATGATGGTGAGGGCCACTTGATTATTGCATCTACTTTCCTCGAGTCCATGTGAACTCCGTTAGGTGACAAAATAAATCCCAGAAATTCGACCTCAGTAACATGAAAGACGCACTTCTCTAATTTTGCAAAAAGTTTGTGTTTGCGGAGCCTCTCCAGTACTGCGGTTACATGTTTTCGGTGTTCTGCCTCAGAGGACGAATAAACCAGAATGTCGTCAATGTATACAACTACACACACATCAATGAGTTCACGGAGCACGTCATTCATAAAGAACTGGAATGCGGCCGGTGCGTTACACAACCCGAAGGGCATCACTTGATACTCGAACAGTCCATACTTGGTACGAAAGGCCGTCTTCCATTCATCGCCCTCCTTTATTCGCACCAAATGGTAGGCTCCTCTGAGGTCTAACTTAGTATATATGCAGGCGTTTTTGACTTGGTCAAGTAGTTCTGGGATCAATGGCAATGGATACCTGTTCTTAATTGTAATCTGGTTCAGGGCACGGTAGTCTATACACGTTCTTAAGTCTCCCTCCTTTTTTGGCACGAAGAACAGAGCTGAGGAGGCCGGGGACTTCGAAGGACGGATGAATCCGTTAGCCAGGTACTGGTCCAAATATTGCCTTAGGTGGAGATTTTCAGGTTCAGTAAGGGCATAAATCCGACTGCACGGAGGAGTGGATCCGGGAATCAGGTCTATCTGACAGTCGTATGATCTGTGGGAGGCAAAGAATTAGCTTGGTCTTTCCGAAAGACATCTTGGAATTCCTGGTATTCAGGAGGCAGTTGCGGACTCTCAGAAACAGTTGCAGCTAGTTTGGTGGAGAGCTGAGGGTAGCAGGTAGAAGCGCATTCTGGAAACCGGATTGTCTTTGCTCGCCAATCAATTTGAGGATTGTGTTTCTCCAACCAAGGAACTCCCAAGATGACTTGAAACTGAGGGGCCTTGATCACATCAAACACGATCTTCTCTTGATGCCCATCTTGGCTTACTAACGTTACTTCCATGGTGGTGTGAGTTACGGGTCCGGAAGCTATTTCCGTCCCATCCACGGTGGTAATGACGTCTTTCACCGTCTTTGGACAAAGAGATAGATTCATCCTGGCGGCCAGCTCACAGTCCAAGTAATTCCCGATTGCGCCACTATCAATGTATGCTTTAATGGCATGCATACGATTAGGTTGTTCAGGACTCACGAGGACCATGGGCATGATGAAATGCGAGGTCAAAGAACTGGTTTTAACGCTCGGCAAGCAGACCTCTACATTTGCCGGGCGAGGTCGTTTCCCGGCTCAGAATTCTCGGTACCTTTATCAGACGCCCCTACTATCTTCTTCTTGGGCTTCACTGGACAATCTCGAAGAAAGTGCCCTGAGTTTCCGCAATAGAGGCATAATTGCAGTTGTCTCCTCCTTTCCCTCTCCTTTTGGGTTAAAGGTCCTTTTACACCCCCTATTTGCATGGGTTCCACGGAATCAGTTCCTTTCGTAGAACTTTGTGGCCTTGAAAAAGGTCGGGTTTCAAATCTGGATCGATCGGCTTTCCGATTCTGTAGTCGATGATCCAATTGCACTACCAGATCGATATATTCGGAACAGTCTTGTGGAGGATTTACCACTTGAGCCAGAACGTCTTTTAATTCCCCACGCAGACCTCTGTAAAACAGTGTGATCCTCTTATCCTCCGGCCATCCGGTTTCCACCACTAGTCTGTTAAATGATGCAATATAAGTCAGAAGATCTTGATTGCCCTGTCGTAGTGAAAGAAGTTCATTGTCCAAGGCCTGTCCCTGATAGTGCCTTGCGAACAGTTTCTCCATACTGGCTTGAAAGTCCTGGAAGTTATGGAGAATGGGGTCATCTTGAGACACTAAAGGAACAGACCAATCTGCGGCACTGCCACTGAGATAAGAGAGCACGAAGGCCACTTTAGCCTGGTCCGTTGGAAAAGCGGCGGGTCTGCACAAAAAGTGCAAGCGACATTGATTGAAGAACACAGCAAACCTTTTTGAATCACCTGAAAAGCGTTCGGGCGGAGCCAAAGGTATATTTCCTGGTAGATTGATTTGTATCGGATTCGAGGAAGCTGGAGGAGCGTGGCCCCCACTTGGGGTTGGTAGAGGAGTTTGTCCAGCTTGGGCTTGCAGCAATTGTCTAGCCAAATCGTCTGTTCGCTCTTTGGAGACCACTAACTCCCTCCTTAGGGCATTTGTTTCCTGACGTGCAGCGTGTACTTCCGCCCTCAACTCCCCGAGTAATTGGGCCAACTGGTCTGTGTCTGAGGTTTCCATTGCGCCTGGGCGGGAATTTTGTGGTAAGGCTTCGCGTTCTGTAACGCTCACCTGGTTCCCCCGGAGGCGCAGGTCTTGATCTGGCGAGGATACTGTCTTCAGTGTTAGGCGCAGGGTTCGTTTTGCTCCCGGACTGGGCCCCCTTCCCACCGACAGTTTAAGCTGAAGAGTGAGATGTCTGCAAGGGTAAACCAAGGTATTAGTGTTTGGAAGGTTCGGAAAGTTCCTAGCCCCTCTCGCCCTTTCTTTCCCCGTGGAACTGGGTTGATATTGCGCTTACCTAGCTCTGCCTCTTGATAGCAGAGGATTTGCTGAGAGCGAAGACGCCGTTAATGCACGAGCGTGCCTTGTAAGTATTAAAGTTCCTTTTGCATTGTTCTCTTCTCTTTCAAAAGTCTTAAGTCTGTAAAGTCTATGTCTTTCCCTTTTCAGATGCTGTGACGATGAAGATTATCCTTCAATGGCACGTAAGTAGAAAGACTGCACTAGCGCTGGAGAATGCTCCGTAATGTCTCTTTTGTCTTTGCAGGTGCTGAGGTGCAGCGCGAACAGATTGAAAGCGAACATAACACAGGTAAGCAGTCTTGTAACTAAGCGTTACTAACCAATGTATCTTGCCTTGCAGGTGCCGGAATGCAGCGCGAGCTGAGTTGGAACGGGCGTAACACAGGTAAGCAGAACTTGTAGTTGAATATTACTGACCGATGTTCTCTCTCTTTGCAGATGTCGGATGCCGGAAGAGAAAGGCAGAGAAAGGCGCCTTGGATGCTGCCGTTGGATTAGGTAAGTAGATTCACTGCCTTTACTTTAGCCTAACCTGTGCCTTTGTTTTGCAGGAGCTGCAGAAGACTGAAGAAGACTGAAGATTGGATTCCAGCAGGTTATTTCGTGTTCACAGGATCTGGAGCTGGAGGTTTCCTGGAGCTGACACGGTGAGCGTCCTGCTGCAGATGCAGAATAATGCGAAGCACGTGAAACCAATCGGGTGTGGTTTAAATAGCCTTCTGTAGTGCTTAGGCGTCTCCTTCCACGGCCCCACCCAGGTAAGAAAAGAGTTCCAGATTTCTAGAAGAGTTCCTGTGTTCTGCTTCCAGGGAGTGGCTCCTGCTCCACCCAGACAGAAAAAGTAGTTCCAGGCAGAGAAGGATCAGGAGACCAGTTAGCTGGTAAGTAAGCAGCATGGTCTGCTACAGGTAGGTCCACCAAGCACTCTTATCTAATATGAGCCCGGCGCTTCCTGTGCCGGGACCAGTCACCATCATGAGCCTGGCGCCACTGGCGCCAGGACAAGGTCCAGAAGGTCCCTATAGGGACTGGCTGGTTCCTGGGATCAGAGTCATGGGCCTGCTTCCAAGGTCGTGGGGCAAGTCCTGACCCCTTGGAAGCAGGGATCATGACACTGAGCACCAGGAACACTGGAGCCGGGTTGTGGTGCCAGAGCCAAGTGCACTACTAAACCGCACTGATCATGTGTTTGAATAAATCAGTGGCGTTGGCCCTTACATGGATGATACGACACAGGGCCTGAACAGCACAGAGTAAAGGGCTGATGCTGAAGGCACAGTGGCGGAAACTTTGGACCAACCCGGGCAGGGACTACTGTGCAGAGCACTGGGAGGTGCATGAGCTGGGGGATATCCTGACCAAACTATTGAGGGCACTAACTGATCTGGTGCTTTGGTTTTCGGGGGGACTAAAACCACGACACAAACTGCTACACAAAGCTAATGTAAACGACACAGGGCAGCAACTACCAGGGGGCAACTCGTATACCACTGAACGGCAGCAGCGCCCATGAGTGCTGCAGACTTGGTAGACAACGAATAGTGTACCAGCACTGGAATTAGTCGTCCACCGCGAGAGATCAGCCCATACACCAGCGGGCAAAGGCATGTCTCCATATAAGGGGAAGAATAAGTCTACAATCATGGACTCCTTCAGCAACGCGGCCAGGGCCTGGGAATCGACGCAGAACACTGCTGCGGCACACAAAGAAGTGGAGACTACAGACCGTGGCAGCAAGGATGATCAGGTACTAATGGCATTTGCGGCATTAAGGACGTCTCTCGAGACGAAAATTGACAAAGTCAAAGTGGATATGCAGCTGATGAGACAAGATGTACGCAACCTGGCGGAGAGGGTAACGTCTGCCGAGACTTCCCTGAAAGAGACCAGTGAGTCTACTAAAGATCTGGAAAAGACACTACAAGGACTTGAAAGGAGAAATGCTGTATTGGAGACGCGGTCCGAAGACGCGGAGGGAAACGCACGACAGAACAATATTCGGCTGCTAGGAACTCCACAGGGACTTGAGGGCCCGAATCACACGGGATATGTGGAAAATCTGTTGCTTCAGGAAGTTGGTGCGGGCAACCTCTCGCAGGGATTTGTGGTATAAAGGGCTGATCGGTCCTCACAGAAGAGGCCCCCGTCGGGGTCGCACCCTCGCCCAATGATCGAAAAAATTTGAAACTTTCAGGACAGGGAAGTCATACTGAAATGTTCACAGGAAGGGGGTGTGATACAACGGGATAACGCCAGAATAGCTATATACCAGATTACACACCTGCAGTCCAGAGGGCGAGAAACTCCTTTGTGCCAGTTAAAGCTAGGCTCTGACAATTGAACATCAAATACTTGCTTATGTACACGTCAAGACTTAAGGTGATCTACAAAAGTAGGGCGGTCTTCCTTGTGACACCGGGTGCTGCCACTATGTGGTTGGAACACAAAACTTGGATGAAGGAGAGGAAGCGGCCACGCGAATTGCAGGACTACAACAAGGGGATGGGGTCCAGGGGAACTCCAAATTTGAACCAGAGGACACAGAACTCCCATGTGCCGATTAAAGCCAGGCTTCAACGGTTGAACATCAAATACATGCTCATGTACCCGTCCAGACTTGTGGTGATATATAAAAGTAGGGCGGTCTTCCCAGCGGCAGCCACTATGTGGTTGGTACACAACAATTTGGATGGAGGGGAAGAATCTGTTGCGTGAGCTTCAGACCTGCTGTAAGGGGGAGCAGGTGCCAGGAATCTGTAGTCTGACCACATGGTGGTTATTGGTTGTAGAGTTTGAATAAATGTCAATTGAATCCACTTCAGCTGACCATAGCCTAGATGGGGCAGTGGTTGGCCACCTGCCTTGGGCTTAGAGGTCTTCCCCCTGACATATGTTTGTGTTTGCCTGTTTTCCCACGGACAATGGCCCGGACGGGCTACGACAGTGCGGGGGCACCCGAGCACTGTGTGCAGCTGCTGGGTGCAAGAGTTACTTATCGTTTGTTGTTTGTATGGTTGTTGGTTCTTCAAGCAAAGGGGTAACTAAAAGGGAGTGGCTACTGCTGAGGGCAGATGTAAATGGGACGGGCGAGGAAACTAAGATGTTAATGGGCGGTGGAGGGGATGGTACTAACTGGCTCGGTGGTGGGCTTGGGAGGGTGGAAGGGGATGGCTACAAAAAACTATGGCGGCTAAAATCAGGGTACTGACGTGGAACTTAAGAGGGATGGGCACATACTTGCACAGAAACCACGTGAAATCGTTCCTAGACAGGAAAAAGGTGGCCATTGCACTGTTACAAGAAACCCACCTCACGGAGGCTGAAATGACAAAGGTGAAAGAACACTGGGGGGGGGGTGGCAGGGATATGGGGTAGCATACTCTAAGTACGCTTGTGGGGTATTCACATGGATAAATGCAGCAATCCCGTTTAGACTGCAGGAGGTGGAGGCTGACACATAAGGGAGGTGCTTGATTCTTCGGGGTTATATAGAACACGTGGAGGTATGCATAGTCCACTCCTACTTCCCTAACCATGGGATTGTAGAGCATCTTCATAATACATGCGTCAGGATGGCACCAAACCGGTAATGCTTTAACTGTGTTAGCGACCCAGTGCTGGACAGGTCAATCCCGCCCTTGAATAACACAGGTCCGGCATCCCCAGCACTCAACACTGTGCTACACAACCTGGACCTTGTGGATGTCTAGAGGGAACTACACCCTGGGGATAGGTGCTACTCTTATTGCTACTCTTATTACTCCCCACCCCATGGTCTGTACAGTAGAATAGACTACTTCTTCGTGGGTAGGACTCAGGTGGCGGAAATCGTCTCGGCACAATACCTGGGCAGGACGATCTCAGACCACTCACCGCTGCTCCTGGAGTGGAAGATGTTTGGGCCAAGGCCTCCCATTCCGATGTGGCGCTTGTCCACTGACGTTCTAACGGACCAGATTTTTAGGGACGGGCTCAAAGTTAAGCTAGAGGAATACTTAGAGCATAATGTGGGTAGCGTACAAAACTGGAGCACGGTGTGGGAGGCATTGAAAGTGGTGGTGAGGGGGGAGGCCATTGCTAGTGCGGCCGGTATTCGCAAAACACTTAGAGTGGAACATGAGAAACTGGAAAACCATATACGTCAAATGGAGAACCGAACTCAAGGGTATGGGGCTAGGGAGTTGGAACTAGCTGAAGCCAGGAGAAGTTGCCAGGAGGCCAGGTGGAGATTATCCAAATTCGATCACACGGCTAAAAACACTAGGGTGCATGCAGAGGGGGACAAACCGAGGCGATTGCTGTCATGGCTTTTGTAAGAGGAAACACCTGAGACAATTAACTACAGAGCTTAAGGACGAAACAGGTACTACACACAGGACCCAGCAGGAAATCAATGACACGTTTGTTAAATTTTACTCTCACTTATATAAGCATGACATTTTGGTTCCCCAGGAGGACATTCTGGGTACACTGGAGGAAATAGGGCTCCCCAAGCTGAGTGCACAGCAATGTGAGGCACTAGACCAAGATATAACGATTGGAGAAATAAGGGAGGCAATTTAAATCACTAGCCACTAGTAAGACCTTGGGCAGTGATGGACTTCCCCCCCCCCCAAGTTGTACAAAACGTATGCGTCAGTGGTGACACCAGTGTTGCACGAGGTAAACACGGAGGCCTATACAAAGGGGGTGCTCCTGGCAAGCATGAGGGAGACGCTAGTGATCCCGATACCCAAACCAGGGAAACCCACTGACGAATGCGACTCTTATAGGCCTTTGGCAATGTTGAATTATGACATAAAGATCCTCACCAGAATCTTAGCTGGGCGGCTACGCAAGGCAATTGGGGACCTGATACATGGGGACCAGAATGGCTTTATCCTGGGTAGAAGCACGGCTATGAACTTAAAACGTTTATAACACGTCATTGCACAAACTGCTGATTCTCAAGAGCAATATGCCATACTCTCGCTGAATGTGATAAAAGCTTTCGATTCGATATAAAGGGAATGGCTACTGGCACTATTAAGGGAATTTGGGTTTGGCGGACAGTTCATCAAATGGCTACAGATATTATACACCAAACCAGTGGCCCGGGCCGGTCTTACACCAGATTGCACCCCAGGCGGGAAGCATCATTGGCGCCCCACCCCCCACCACCCCTGACTCCTAGAAATGACAGCCAAGAAAATGGTATGTTACAAATGTTGTGAATAGGCCACTTGATTAAGAACTAGATGGAAATACAAATGCAATATAAAATGCATACATTAGACACTAGGTGACAGTCTACTTAAGCAGGCCCGGCTGAAGATCTGTGTGGGCCCATTTCAACATGATGGTTGGGGGCTTCATCCTTAGAGCAAAAACTGACTGAAGCACCCATTGGATGCATTGTGCATACATTAAAATGGCGAAATAGATAAGGTTAACAGCTGCCGATTATCACGAGACGGCCAACCGCCAGTGAGCTTAAACACAAAATGCCCACCGCAGAGCTCTAACCCCCTTCTTTGTCATGTCAGCAAATGGCTGATCTGGAGGAACCCGTTTTAGAAGGCAATGAGATGATAAGCAATGCCTCGTAGCAAAGCCTGATGCAGACACCAATCCACCTGAAGTTTACTAAACTTAGCTGTTTGCAATTTCCATATGATGCAGTTCGGCCGGCTGGGTCTTCTGTATTAGCATGCTGTGTTGTTTAACATCTTGCCTGATAGTCAGAGCACACTGAACACTGATTCACTAATGTTCAAACTGAGCAAAATGCTGCATATTTTATCATTTTACTACATGCAATTTTTTTTCATTCATTGCATGTGTTTTCTTTCTCCGAAAGCTTCATAAGCAGTTTACTACTTAGCCAGTTTCATGTAATGTGGTCAGACGTTGCACTAATCGGAGGTGGTGGAGAGCGAGCCCTTGCACCGCGGCAGGCTGGCAGCATCATGGGTTCTCTCTTGCACTGGCTTTTCTGATCCTGCTGCTCCTGGGGACCCCTGCCTCAGGGCCCCAGGGCCGTTTGGCACCACATGCCCCCTGTGAACCAGAGCCATGCAGCTGTTCACCCACATCACCTTCCCTGCCGCAGGCTTCATTTGTGGGGGGTGGGCAGCGTGGTGGCCGCACTGCAAGATGAGGGTGGGGGTCCCTGGAGGGGACCCTCCATCTTGGACGAATTCAGAGAGTGGCACAACAGGCACACACAGGCACAACCACCTCATCAAGGTAATGGTTGGTAAGGATAATGGATATGAGTAGGGCAACACGGTCAAACGAAAGCCGTATTTTGGACAATATATTTGTTATACTGGGAGCTTAAAACTTCTGATGTCCTGGACGAAGCCAGGCTTGTGAGACCCAGGGTTAGCCCCTAATGCGCTGCGCTCCTACCATCCCAAGTATAAAGGACCCATTTAAGGCTGTGAACTGCCTCACCAGAACGCAATGCGTGCCGGCTAGCCTCTTCCTGCATGTTTATTTTCCTCGTTCTGCACACGTGTGGTTTTTCGTCGTTTGAAAAGTGAGCGGACAGGAATGAGGCCGGATGATGGCACAGTCACCCCCTCTGACATCTTGGCCTTGTTTTGAAATGTGCCACTGCCAAACATTTTAATAATGCGTGTTTTGATTCGTCCTGATTAATAGCACATTGGCTGGTAATCTGACTGTGGTGCTGGACGGCGCTCTTTCCTCCCCTTTCCTTTAGAACTCTTTGGTGGCAGCAGTGAAGGCACAGCCCATGGGACTCTCCCACAGCGTGCTGAGTGGGCTCTGGCTTTGTCCAAGGAATCGAAGTCACACTAACACTTCTGACCCTTGGTGTGTTTGATAGACTCGAGAGCACATTGTGCACGCTCACAAATGTTGTAGCAGTTTTTTTTGCCTGGGGAACAAAGTGTTTTACATTCGCAAGCAGCCTATTGCTGTTTATTTTTATTTGAACGACAAGATGTCTCGATTCCAGGCCTCCCTGCTTTTCAATTTTACCAATGGCCTGTTAAAATAAGATCTTTCTGGATTTCTTTTTACGCAGAACCATGGGGAGTGAGCAGTGGAACGGGAAATGACAGACTAATTTTTAAACATTGCCACCAGCACACCACAGACATGTTTTCCTTAGACTTCGTTATTCACAACAACATGTTTAAGAACTAGAAATAATAATTTTTAACTGTGGGGAATAAATGAACAGTCCTAGTTAATCATATAGCATTACAACGTGTTAATTACAGTCACGTATGTCTGCAATTATATGTTCATACAAATACTGAAATTACTGTGTCAACTACTTTATTTGAAAAATTATATTATTGAACACAATAATCTAAAATTAATAAGTTAGTGTTGATCTGCATTACAGAGGAGAGCAATTCTGTCTTTCTGTGGCCACACATGATTGCGTAAATAGTTGTAGGGTAGGTAAATTATTCACAGGCAGGTACAGGATTCACTAGTAGAAGTGATTGCTCCAGTTCGTCCCGCCGGAACAGACGTTCCTAACCCAAAGCAGGAGGAGGAAGGTACTAAGACCTTTAACTATGGACTTAATAAAGCACTACATGGTGGAGGAAGTTAAGCCAACCACTCGATCACACAGAAAGCAGAAAAATATAAAAATCAAGTTTATTATAATAGTTCACATACATTTACATAATCATACAGTTCTAGAATGAACGTTCAACATATGTTATAACTCCTAAAGTAATTAACGAACTGGAAAAAGGGGAAAGAAAAAGCACACACAGGGATAATAAATATGTAAACCAAACTCAAGAAGGTTTACAAATTTGGCATGTGGTTAATCACACTCTTCGGTCAATCCTAGAAATTATAGGGTTGACCAAAGACCATACAAAAATCGCAACTGACCAATAACTAACATACTACTTAATTCCCATTTAGCCCACAAAGTGGTGAAAGCCTCTTTGTGGTGGTTGTATCTCAGTCGGAGTCTCGCGTGCGTGGGAAACCAAGCTTCACAGTGGTAGGGTTTAGGTGCAGTGTTATTCAATGGCAAAGAGATCGCCACAGTGATTTTATTTTTCAGATATGAATATAAAATCCCTGGTACTTTCAAAAGATACCAAACTGTCCCAAAATCTCCAGGATCGCAAGAGGAAAAATGTTGCTGTCCAATCAGTACCTGTTAGTTACTTTTGACGAGTTTCCAGGGTTTCAAAAAACAAAATGAATGCCCTATATAGAACAGGACAACCCCAATAGACTTGCCACTTTATGGGGTACAGTACGCCAAGTTATTCTACTCCACAGGTGCAACAGAAGGGGCAACCGGCAGAAGGGGACACTAGAGGAGACCATCCCAGGGTGTGATAACCAGCAGGCCAGGAAGAACTGTTTGCAGAGGAAGCAGCAGCCCAATGCAGACAATAGATAACAGGGTGGGGGACGGAGATCAAAACCCCACTGCTCCTGGATCCAGGAGCCAAAGAATCCAAATGTATTAAAGAACACAGGATCTGGAGTGGAGTACTCCAGTTGCTGGATGAGGATGATTTGCCCCGGGTACAGCAGGGTAACAGTGAGTTTAAGAGCCAAATTAAGGTCCAGCTAGTAGTGGTTGGGACATCCACCTTGAAGGAACACAAACCCACGAACCACTAAAGATCCAGAAGAACAATAAACTGGATACCGGAGAGGGCAGCTTGCAAGACACAAACAGCAGTATCCATAAAGAAGTCCACAAGAGGTTGTAGAAACTTTTGACCAAGGGTCCAGGACAGCTCTGGAAACAGGAAGAGGCAGCCAGTTATAAAGAAATGGCCCCATGATCGGGGCAGTGGCAGGAGGTAGGTATTCCAAAACATACTCTTGAGACAAGGTTGCAGAAAGCCGACCTGTAGAGGAACACTCTCATCCTCAACGCATTTGGTCAAGGATGATTTAACAGAGAGGCAGCCCAGAAAAGGCCAGGACACTGTTCCACAAAGGAACAGGCATTCCAAACAGCAAGAAGGGCAGGGGGAATGAAGAGCCATGGATGGAATTACACTAGTCTAGAAGAAACTGGGAGCATGGACAGAGAAGCCAAGGTCTAGCCAGTATGGCTACACCAGATCCACAGTAGTAGTACATCTTCAGCAATAGCCATCCAAGAAATCAGGTACATATTTGAGAGCAAGCACAACGTCTCCCCTTGGTAATGCATTCACTCAGGGCCTGACCAGCACTCTAATCACACCACAGGGCAGTGCACAAAGGTTTTGGCAGGCAGCCAATCAGGCTGGCACTAAAAAACACCAAATACACACATACTGCTGGGCCATATCAGATGTAGATTGGGAAGTCTAGAAGACTTTCAACCAATCTACATCACTTTAAGTTCAATTCAGGGGTCACTTTGCCACTCAAATTGAGCCTGGGTAAGCAGAATCTTAATTTGTATCCTTCCCCCTGGGCCCAAAAACAAATGTCCGGCAGCATGGCTTACAAAATGTATTTGCATCACAATGTCAGAGGGTCCCTCTAGCCACAAAAGACACATTTGAGAATCCAAGGAAGCCAGCAAATAGTTAGGGTGCCAGAACTCCAAAAATGTAATTCTGCCTTAACACATTGCCCCTTCGAAGGCAAGGAATCCATGAATTTTCCACTTTTCGGCGACCACCTATTTAAAGCATGAAGAACTAGTAGAAGGGTACTTCAGAGGATGCTGGCACTGCTGAATAGTTTCATGTACTAAATCATGTACTAAATCAACTATGAGAATTCCTGAAAATTGAGCAACAATTGTCAAAGCTTTGTGTGGGTTGTGTTTGACACCACACAATTGAAATGTTTGGAGGAAATCTTTGAAAGTAGCCCCCCAGTGCCAGGTTAATATTATCCAGTTGGTCAATTAATGTTGAACAGATACCAGCCGGACATTATGGCACCATGCAAGGTATTGATTTAACATGCTTGTCTTAGCATGAAGCGTGTACAATTATCTTGGCAGTGTCAGCGAAGCTAGGGGCTCTGTGAGGACAGGGTGATTGTTTTGTGCAGTGTGCCTGCTCTGTGAGACGTGCAAGATAGGAATTTTAGCAGACATACTTATTTCCCCGTTATTGGTGGCAGTAGCTTTATATGGCTATGTTTCGGGAATCTCAAAATATCCCGCCAGTGGAACGCAGATTCTGGTGCCAATTGGAGTGAGCACTCCTAAATTGTAGTAAGGGAAATACTGATATTTATGCTTCAGTGTGCTGTATCTGGAATATTTGGACACAGTGACTCATGTATGTATGTCAGTATTTTGTTTTAGATAGGAGAAGCCTAACTATCAATCAAGAAGTGGAGCATTGTACAAGTTTTGGGGTGGGTAGCAAATATAATAAGTAATAAGGGCTCAGTCCACTCCCCCTTTGCCAGGGACGGGGCTGAAGAAGGGATGGGGCCATTGTGGGGTTCATGGCAAGTGGCCATCCTGAGGGGGTGCCAAAGTGAGATACACACAGGAACCTGATAACCTCTATCCCTGGCATGAATATACCTTACCACTCTCAAACCACTTCAACAAATGGTAGAAACTTCAACAACACATCAGCACATGTGAATTTAAAAAAGAATTGATTGGCACCAAGCATTCACGGACCTCAAAAGACATCTGCCTGTAAAATATAAAGTAGGAAGGTCATTTAGTATTATTATTTTTTAAAATGTCTTTAATGAACGATTCGCATCCCATCAGCAATAGCCAAATATAGTTATTATGCATTGCATCTTGATATCAGATAAATTGCATCATGACGTTTTCCCATTCACCAATGCATCGCTCGGACAGGCCGCTGCCCCTCACAGATCATTCGTACAGTTAACTGGGATATTACTGTGCACTGGGTGGACAGTCCGGGGAGCCCTCTCGGTTTAGCAGGTATGCAGTAAAGGGGTTACATATATTTTTTAGCTGGTTTTGCAGCCTGCATAGTTTTGCATATTCTTTGTCCGCGTCACTGTATTGCTCGCCAAGAGTGCACGGACAGTTATTCATCACCAGTACATTTGCAGAGCAGAGCAAATACTTTGAACGCAGGTAGACGGAACAATAACTCACACCCACACACGCAGTTATAAAATAATGAGCACTTATATGGCTATTTATTCATAGTTAAACATACATAAAGCAATAAGCGATAGCACAGAAATAAATCACAGAAAAGATAGTAAAGTTATCAAGAATACATCACCATGGGCGTAACTGAATCCCTCATCTCGCCAGAAGCGGCTGGAAGACCCCGGTAACAGCCAGGCCAAGAGCACAACAGCCCACAGGTATGTCGGAACAAGGCGTCCCCTCTCCGACTGAGGTCTTTGTGCTTTTTCCACCTGACCTTTCCAGAGCTCCGCATATATGCCATCCTCAAAAGGGGTGTCAATTTCTCGAACCTTCTGGCATTAGCGCTTGCGCATTGATGAGTAACCGTTGCCTGCTGGCCAGGCCAACTGACAGTAACCCCAAGGAGCAAAGTGCTTCCCTCTCCTAAAGCACCACGGAAAACAATTCCATAGCTCATCTTGAGACCTTGGCGCAAGCCATAACAAACCTTTTTTTTATCTGGTACCAGCCGGCACCTGTGGATCCTAGCTTTCCCAGCGCAGTGTCCTTGGCTGAGGCCTGCATACCAGGCTCAGCAACGAATAACGTTGATAACATGTTTATCAGCAAAGCAAGTGCAGCTTTCACTGAGGCATGGAATAAATATCCATTATGGCTTTGAGTGCCTCCAGAATGCACTGCGCACCAGCGCCATGTTTTAGCTCAAGCATCAGTCACTTAACCATGTTAAATATTTCAGCCATACATTCAGCCCCGGCGGGGATGCACTCGTCCACTTCATTAAGACACACCTCCTTCCCACAATCATGCAGGTCGAGAGTAACATTCGGTACTGTTTTGGTAACCCAGGGGGCTACCGAAACATGCAACACAACAGTTTGCATGGCACTAGTTGCCCCAGTATCTCCGACATAACGCTTGCAACTCCCGCCCTAAATGAGCGTAATTTAACGCAGGTCCATAGCATGTGTATCAGATCAGCCCTGTCAGCGTTACATTTCGGGCAGTTGGTGGATCTTGTAGTATCGTATTGGTGTGGGTGTGCTGGTGAGATGTACGCTCTGTTCAGTGTCTTCAGTTGGATTAATTGTAGCCGAGAATTAAAGGTGCCTGTGTGTGTAGTGCCGCAGACCCCCCCCCCCCACTGCTTGTCTGTGCAGTGTATCCCAGAGCCCTCTTCCCATTTACTCCTACATTTTTAGGGTTCCCGGGGTGTATCAGTCTGGAGTAGTTTATATAGTGCAGACACCACCCCTTTAAACCTGGGGGAATTCCTGATATATTGCAGCAACGGGGTAGTGTATGGGATTGAACTGGGGGTTCTCCCAGCCCTTTAAGATGGGTTAGCAATACCATAGAGATGGACGGTGGATGCAGAGTTTACTCGGACATCAAAAATAGAAACAACTCGGGTAGTTGGCAAAATATACTGTTTTAATATCAATTATCTAAAACAGGGAGCACAACGGACATCAACAGACATCCCTGATCATAATCTCTCTCGAGAATTCTGAAAGCATTTCATAAAAAATTAGATTCTTATAGTAAAAAATCATCATAGGTGACGTTTAACCTGCATATCACTGACATCATCCTACGTGGCAAACTACAAAAACCTAATGGTGAGTGTGATAGGTTCTACAAGGATCATCTAGGTATACAATCCATACTCGTTTAGGGCAGTGAAACAATGTGATTTGCTTCTTAGCATCGGGGGCGGGGTGGGCAGCTAAGCCCTTCCCTAAAAATGTGTCACTATGAACGTCACTAAATATACGACGTCTAATTGGCAACACAACTATAGGACCCTTGATCATGCGGTCCTCTATCATTGGTTACTTTCCAACCTCCGTCAGTACCTTCCCAACCTACTTTAGCAGCACGCAGGCTGAAAGTCCAGGTGCAGATGTGCTAGTCTTAACCATAGCTTCCCACCAATTAGCATATCCATCCATCATCACCTCAGTGGTCCACTGTCAATTGGGTCTTTGAACTCGGGCTTGAAAATGTTCTTTGCTCCGGGGAATTCAGGGGAGTGAAGGCACGCTCTGCCTTTGTGCGTAGGTGTGACCATCATGCTCGTCCAACTTCTTCTCCCCACATGACTAAAGACCACGAAATTGAGCTTTCAGTGTATTAAAATACTATTCTTTAATAGATCTGATGTCTTCTTGTTTTTGTACATGCCTTCTGAACAGGAGCTTCGTTCTTTCACACGATTTGTATAAAATGTCACCTCACCCCAGTCTAATATGGCCTTGGCTTCTTGGCTCATTCAACCTCGTCTTTCTGAGTTTCGCCTGTAATTATTTGTTTTCTAACTGCGCCACACTTCGAAAACTGGGAAAAGCGGCCTTCCTTCTTTTGCTCAGCTCTGCAATCATACATAGTGGGAACATCCAACCTTTACTGACTCCAATATATATATGAATCTACATGTTGGCGCATGCCGCAATCTATTCACTATAAAAGCTAGCCTTTAAGAATATTTCATCTGCTTGCGTTTCTTAGCATGTGTACACGTGTGAAGTAGCTTGATATCTTCATTACTTCTTTAGCATAAGTTTCTTCAACTTGATCCCAAGATGTCGCGTATCTCGATACTTTCTTGATGCCTTATAGAATTGTCTGCATTCTCGTCCCTGCATCTCTTTTCTATATGTCAACTCTGCTCTGTATGACGGTGGTGGTGACGTCACCATTCTTCTTTGTCATCCAACTGCCCTGTTTGTTCTGGGATTTCTTTCAGATGACTCTCATATTGTCTCGTATGCAAGTATGGTTTCCTCAATGGGAACATTGCCTCCCATATTCTCCTAGGTATCAGTATTTTCACTGGTACCACACGTATCTCACACTCTGGCATCTAACATACAGGTGCTGTGGGCGAGAGGGTTGAGGTGGGGGTACTTACCTCCTTCTCTACAGGATATCTGAGAACACTGGAGACCATTCTCTAAAAGCTGCTTTCATTTTAAGGTATTTTAGTGTGCGTTGAAAACCACTGCCCATCTTCTCCACAAATAACTCCCTAGTGACAAATGTACCATCTGGGTACATATCGTCCATACAAATAATGCCTGCCCCCCTCCAGTCCTGAATGATTGCCTCATCGCAGGTAGGCGCCAGAGTTTCTATATTCCAGATAACGATACCCGGATCAAACGGGCAGTCCACTCCCAACCTTTTCAGGGCTCTCTTCCAGGTATGCATTGTGCAAGCAACCGGGTCAAATCTACATTTGTCTAGTGATTTGCCAGAAATGAGAAAACCCTGTATAGAGAATGGATGAACTGATTGCCATTCTATGCGCACATGGGGTTTCATTTGGGCTCCAGGCATCCAGAATTTTGCAAAGGACAACTGTTCCGCCAGAAAGTACAGTTCAACATTTGGTGCATTGATTCCCCCGTTCTCCCAGGACTGTGTTAGCATTTCCCAGCGTATGTGTGGGCTCTTCGGGTGCCAAACTGTTTAAGTAGTACGGAACGCACCTCCCTGAAATAGCCTATGCCCGGCCACACCGGGATGTTCTGGAAAATGTAAAGAAGCTTGGGGATCACTATCATTTTGGCTACCGCAACCCTTCCCATAAGCGAGACGGGAAGCCTGCACTACCTTTCCACACTGGACTTCAGGACTTGTAGGTATGCGTTATGATTATCTTCTAGCAGTGTTCGAGCGGCTCTGCTCACCCACACCCCCAGGTATGTGACCGCCCGCTGTTCCCCACCATATCCTTCAGTGTTTGGAGGCCGAAGCATTTTCTCATTTAGGGGGAATAGGGAGGACTTGGCCCTGTTTATTCGGAGGCCAGAGGCTTCTTCAAACCTTTCGACCTCCTGTGTTATCGGGGCTAGGTTATTAGCGGGGTCTTTGATATACACAATCGCATCATCTGCGTACAAGGATATTAGTTCCCTCGCCCCCCATCGCCAAGCCCCTATGACCATGTAATCTGTGTAATCGGGCTGCCAGTACCTCGATCGCCATGGTAAAGAGCAAGAGCAAGGGTGAGAGCGGGCTGCCTTGCCTGTCCTCTCCCCAGTTTAAAGATACAGGAACGCATGCTGCCAATGCCTATCTGGGCACTCAAGCCGGCGTACAATAGCTGCACTGCTGAGAGGTAGTATTCTGGGACTCTGAATGGACCAGTACTTCGAATAAATACCTCCATTCCACAGAGTTGAAAGCCTTTCCCATGTCCAGCAGTGCCGCGACTGCCTGTGTTTCAGGATCGATCTGGGCTAGTATTGCAAACAGTCGCCGGAGGTTTAACACGGTTCACCTCCCTGGGATAAAATCAGATTGGTCCACATGGACCACTTGAGAGACGTGTGGAAGCAGTCGGTCCGCTAGTAGCTTGGTAAATATTTTCATGTCGAGGATCAGCAGAGATATCGGGCGGTATGAAGAGCATTCAAGGGAGTCTTTACCCGGTTTAAATATCAGCGTTACCACTGCCTCGCACATCGAGGGCGGGAGGTGCCCCACTGTCGGCCACGCCTCCCATACTGCTAGGATGTGCCGAGCTATCTCAGGGCCCCACTCCTTATAGAGCTCGGCTGTCATCCTGTCTGTGCCCGGTGCCTTTGAGGAGGGCAGGGCGCGTATTGCACATAGAATCTCGTCTACCGTGACGGGTGTCGCTAGGGCCTCTATCGACTCACTGCTAAGTTTCAGAAAGGTTGCCGCTTTGATATAACTCACTAGCTCCACTTTCAGCAAAGTCTCCCGTGAGGCGTATTGGGACTCATAGTAGTGTCGGAAAGTAGCTGCTATTGCGCTCAGCTTCACAACCACCTCCCCTTCTGCTGTTTTTACAGCCGTTATTTCCCTGTAGCCTCTTTCATGTCTCACCAAAGCCGCCATGTGTCTGCCTGGTCTGCCCTCCTCTCCGTATCTGCGGGCCATTGCCGGTTGGGCGAGGTATTTGACCTCCCTCTCAGCCAGGTCGTTAAAGCGGTCAAGCTCTTCCCTTAGTTTAGCTAGCACGCCCAGCCCGTTTCCCCTATCCACCTCCCCTTCCCACCTTTTGATTTTGTGCTCAGTGTCGTCCAGTTTCCTCTGTATCAGTTTTAGCACTCCCAATTCTAGGGACAAGCACCCCCCACGGAGCACCACCTTAAATGCCTCCCGCACAGTTCCCATCTTTGACACTGTACAAAGATTCTCACTAAAGTAGTTCTTGATGAAGCTGTGAACTTCACTCTTGAACATCACGTCTGACATTGCTGCCTATTTAAACCTCCAGTTGGGGCGAGGCGGCACCAGGTCGAGCTGCAGGGAACACATTACTGGGGAATGATCACAGGGTATTCTCGGGAGCAACACACAGTCGTCTGTTTGATGTACAAGATACAGGGATGAGGTGTTGTGAGCTGATGAATGGTGTGAACATTTCTCCTCTTCCGGCCGTAGCACTCTCCGGACATCCCCCAATTCTAAAACACTCATACCATTCAGGACCACTTTTACTGCTCTGGAGCGCCGCCCCGCCATCTCCCCCCCACCCCGCTGCTCTATCTCTCCTCGGGTCAAGTATCACGTTAAGGTCCATGGCCCACACAATGTTGATATGCAGGTATTTCTGACATTGCCTCACCAGGGCGTTGAAAAATTCTGGGTCGTCCACATTTGTACCATATATTTTGACAAGTGTGAGAATCGTGGTTCCCCAACAGCCAGATACAATAACATACCTTCCCAGCGGGTCAACAACAGCATTGTTCGTGCGGAACTCTAAAGACTTGTACACCAGTGTCATTACTCCTGCCGAGTATGCTGAATACGAGGTGTAGTATTTGCCATTACCCCAGCTTCTAGCGACCCCTTCGGTCCACTTCGCCATGAGTTGAGTCTCTTGCAGCATGCCGATTCTGGCTCCATGTCGCTCACAGTATTGCACTACCTTGCAGGCCTTGCGCTGGTTAAGTCCCCGCACATTCCAGCTAATGACCTTAGTCGTCAATACTTGGGTGAGGGCTGTGGATAAAGGCAACTTCCCACTGTCCATTCAACTGACTGAAGAACTGACTCTTGTCTAAATCTGTGCGATGCAAAGCTTTTTGAGGTGACTTAAACCAACATCCCCTGCAACTGACCCCCGTCCTGCCATTTTCCTCCCCAACACCCCGCAACTACCCACCATCCACACTGTCCGCCCACAGCCTGCAGTGATTTAAAACCCCACCCAAAAATCCTCAACAACCACATTACTATGGGCTACGGCCCGGTGACTCTGGACACCGCCACCCAAGTGACCTCCACTGCTTCAGACCTTAAGGGGAGGACATGAAAAGAGAAACAATTCTTCCATATGCCACTGGACTTATTCATTACGTTATCAGCAAAAGTTTATCAAGACCCATCGGGGGTGTCCGGCTGATGGCTTCTATTTCGCCAACAGTATTCCTAGCAAGGCTCGTGGGAGCTCCGGAGCGGCACCCTTCCATCTTCCCATCCGGCAGGTACATTCTATAAGTCACAGCAAATCTCTTCGGCAAGGATTCAATAAAGTCATGAACTGCCCCAGGCTCAGTGAAGAAATGGGTCTGCCCATTATGCTGGACCCTTAATTTGGAGGGGTATTGCATTGAGTAATGTATCCCCCGGTCACACAGCGTTCTTTTTGCCGCCAAGGAGGATAGGCAGGCCTTCTGGACAGCTGGGGTAAAGTCTGGGTAAAAGGACACTCTGGCATTCTCGTAGGTGAGGTCTCCGAGTTCCCTCGCTCTCCGAAGTATCGTGTCTCGTGCGATAATCGGGCGAGGATGCTGTCCTGGTCTCTGAGTGATTTGTGACACCCAGTGCACCCTCTCCAACAGGAATTGGGAGGAAAGTGATGGCCCCTGTAACACCTCCTTCATAAAGTTCTCCATGAAGACCTCCATGTTTTGTTGCGAGATTGACTCTGGAGTCCCCACCACTGATATTATTTCTTCTTGACCTTGATTCTAAGTCTTCGTTCTTGTCTCTAATGGACTTCACCTCCCGGCGCAGTTCCCTGATTGCTTGTGCTGTTTCATTACCGACGTCCTCGAGTGCACTAACCCGTGTCTCAACCTCCGAGGTTCTGCTGCTTTCTTTGTCTATGCGTCCTTGCATTTTGACCACTTTGTAAGCCATTCCGTCCAGCTTTGTGTTAATGGCAGCAAAGCCTGATCGCATTTCCGCCAGCACCTGGCTCAATTCCGAAGGTGGAACGCTCTCGCTCCGTCCGTCTGTCCCTTCCTCCTGGCGCTGCATGGACGGCATTGTAGGAGGTTCTTGTGACACGTCAATTTGTTACTGTCCTTGCCTAGACCTTCCTTCGATGTAAACGGTAAGTGGGGCCGCCGCTTGTTACCCTTCGCCATATAGCTTCTGGTGGGGTTCGCTACAGTTGTCCCCCTGCCGAGGTTCCATGCATCGAGGGAGCGCTCCCCGAGGCGTTGCCTGCACTGGATCAGCTCATGCTCAGTAGTCCCTGTGGTGTGTTCAGAACCTTTCGTGTTCTCCTATCGGATGGTAGACGGAGTCTGGTCTTGTCACAAGCACGACCCCCTCGCCCTGGCCGTACTACTGCTCAGGGGCAATCGCTGGCCCCGAAAGGACTCCACCTCTGGTTGCCCCAGCCCCTTATCCAGGGCCCTCCACTGTTCACCAGTCGTTATTGCTTATTACTATCTATCTCTCCTGATTATGTTGGTGCAAAGTAGGCTATTGCTTGTTGGGTGTTTCTGAGTATTTCCCGATGCGTACCCAGGGCTGCTGCCCCCACTGTAGTGTTTCTGCCGTGTCTTGGGGGTTGCTCCCCCTCCCACCTAGTTTAGGATGTTGTCCTTCAAAGCAGGTGTAGTTTAAGGCTACAGTAAATCCTGCAAGTTTCCAGTGCGGCTTGAGGACTGGGGGCTCCTCGCCATGGGGTCTCTTGGGGCCTGGGGGAACTTAGTTTTCGTACCAAGGAGGTCTTAGATGCCAGCCTATATGCTGCTCGTAACTCTACTTGTATTGTTTAGCAAAGCCTTTGAGTTACTGCTCACTGGGCCTGCTGCCGCAGCCCACGTTGTCACGGACTGACAGCCATAAGTGTTCCTTACTGTCCAGGCTGTGGCTGGTAGCGACGCCTCACACCTGTGGATGCCGGCCCGGGGTGGAGGGGTCTGTAGGTTCTTTTCCTCTCTGGGGCCTCTGGCCCTGTTGTACCGTGCCTTCAGCATTCTCTGGGGGTGGGTTGGGCACTCCTCTCTCTGGGCCCAGCACCCGCCGTCAGGGTACCCGGCCTCCACGCCGGTGTGGGTTCAGGCCCGCCACTCCTTACCATGCTGCGGGCCACGGTTCCTGGGTGCTCTCACTCCCCTCATTAGCACGTCCTCCTCCGCTTCGGATGGGGCTGATATCGGGGCTGTTATAGCGTGCCACCCCTAGCCTTGATGGTGCTTACCCACTCAGGCAGAGGAGCTCCTCTCGCCGCAGAAAACGACCACCACTCCACTGCTCCACGTCGGGCTCGGATCAAGCTCAACCACCGGCACCCGGGCCGCGCACAGTGTCACAAGTCTCTCCCCTTCTCACCTGTTTTTGTTGTTTGCTTGAGACCTTCTTTGGTGACTTCTTTCGCACGGTCCGGGATTTGTATTAAACCGTGTGCTGGTCTTCGGATTCCAGCATGAGGACGACAACCCAACTCCAGGATACGTTCAGATGTCCAGGACGGAGACAAGGAAGAAACAATGTCCGAGCTCGGGGACACGGAACGCCGTGACCCGAGCGCGGGCGAAAATCCAGGAAGTGCAAAGGTAAGTTTTAAGGAAGGAAAGGAAGGAAGGGGGATTCAAGGAACCGGGAAACAGGATACAGAAGAAAGCCCCGATCAAACTCCGGCAATACACGTCCAACTACAGCAAGCGGTAGCGTTGAGACGCGCAGAGTCGCGGGGGCGTGTCTGTTTAGTAGAACGCAGAGCGTGGAGCGTAAGGACTGGCAAGCAGTGGTCCGTATCAGGCGGCCATGTTGGAAGGATTACTGTATTCAATCCCCTATGGGTTAGGGACCACGAAGTCCAGAAAGGACGTAGGCGACGGTTCATGACAGTATGCCTCCTCTGAAGCCCGGGTCCTCTGGGTTTGCCTGGATGGATAAGATGGTATCTTCAAATCAGCCTGGGGGCATTCATGTTTGACACGGGTTCCCAAGTGTGCTCACTGGTAGGATAACCTTTCCACTCGACCAAATATTGTAATTGACCATGTCGGTACCTAGAGTCACAAATTCTGGAGACCTCCTATTCGAGTTGGTCATTGACAATCACTGGGGTAGATCTTGGAGCAGTCCGAGAGCGCTGAACATATGGTTTTAACAGAGAGGTGTGGAAGACTGGATGGATCCTTTTCCATGATTCTGGTAGTCGGGTAGTCAGAGTCGAAAGGCCACTGAATTGACGATTCCTTTTATAGAAAAGGGCCCGTAATACCTGGGAACCAATTTATTTGGTCGTAGGTGACTGGGAAGGAGTTTCGAGGATAACCAGACTTTATCGCCTACTGAATAGGATGGCCAAGGTCTTCTTTTGGAGTCAGCATAATGTTTGATGTCTCTTCAGGCCTTTTCTAGGTTTTCCTTTGCTTCTTTGTGCACATTACTTAGTGTTTCAATCCAGGAATCAACCGCAGGAACTGGGGTAGGGTGTGGAAGAATGGACGGTAGGAATGAAGGATGAAATCCTTGACTACAGAAGAAAGGACTGGTTTTGATAGCTGAATGATCCGAATTGTTGTATGCGAATTTGGCCACCAGTATTAAGAGTGACCAATCATCCTGGACCTTGGTGGCAAAGCAACGAAGATACTGTTCTAGGGTTTGGTTTACTCGTTCAGTGGCTCCATTGGTCTGTGGGTGATAACCCGAAGACAAGGCACGTTGGATTCCCAGTATACGACATAACTGTTTCCAGAACTGGGATATGTATTGGGGTCCTCGGTCAGAAATGATCTTGGAAGGTAGCCCATGAAGCCGGAATATGTGTTCCAGGAAAATTCCAGCAAGTTCAGATGAGGATAGCAGTTTGTATAAAGGTGTAAAATGAGCCATATGAGTGAACAAATCAATGGTAACCATTATAGTTGTGTAGCCCCTGGAAGAGGGTAGTTCCACGATAAAATCCGTGGCAATGATTTCCCAGGGTTTTGTTGGTATTTCTGGTTGGAGCAGGAGACCTGCTGGTCTTTTGTTATCCTGTTTGTTTTGATTGCAGACTGCACATGTCTGGATATGGATCTTGATATCATCCTTCATCTCTGGTCACCAAAACTGTCTTTGTATTAGATGGAGAGTGTTGGTGATGCCATGATGTCCTAAATGGAAAGTATCATGGCATAGGCTTGTGATCTTTTGTCTCCGTCCAGGAGTGTTAATGACCAAGCGGTTGTCCTTGAACAGGTATCCATCATTTGTTTTGAGATTCCATCGATTGTTTCTCTTAAAACTCCTTCCAAGGTTCAGAGGACTGGGTTTGAATTTGAATATCCTCCAGGAGGGTAATTGCTTGAGCAACAAATATTGTGTGGGGAAACATCTTAGGAAAGGTCCGATCTTCAAGGGGTTCATAATCAGGACGTCTGGATAAGGCATCAGCTATGTGTTCCAGGAACATGATGGATTTGAAATTGGTATTGGGCGAAAAAGAAGGGCCAACGGGCTTGACGACTGTTTCTACATTCTAGGGATTGTAGGACTTGAAGTTTCCGATGGTCAGTGCTGACTTGTACCGGGTGTTTGGCCCCCAAAAGAAGATGACGCCAATCAGTGAAGGCTTGATGGATGGCTAGCAATTCCTTTTCCATGACGGAATAATGAGTTTCACTGGGGGTCAAGGTGCGAGAGAGATAGGCGATCGGTTGTTCTAACTTGTCGCCAAGTTCCTGTTTCAGGACTGCCCCAATGGCGTAGTTGGAGGCATCAGTTTCGACAAGAAAAGGTTGATCAATGTCGGATTGAGCTAGGATGGGAACTTGTGTGAACTCCGACTTCAACCGCAGGAATGCCGAATCTTGGGCTGAGGTCCACCGGAAGGGGGTATCTTTCTTTAACAATGTAACAATAGGATGCACAATCTCAGAAAATGCTGGAATAAATTTACAGTTGAAGTTAGCAAGCCCTAGGAAGGATTGAATTTGTTTTACAGTGGTTGGAACAGGCCAGGATAGAATGGAATCAACCTTTGAGGGGTCCATTCCAATTCCTTTTGGGCTAAGAACGAATCAGAGACAGTGAACAGTTGATACATGGAAAAGACACTTCTCGGGTTTAGCCAGGAGCTTATGTTCACGTAGACGTTGTAAGACTGTCTTTACGTGCTCTTCATGTTTTAGGTGGTCCTTGGAGTATATCAGTATGTCGTCCAGATATACAATGACGAAGAGGAACAGCATATCAGAAAACACCCGATCCATAAAACGTTGGAAGATGGCTGGGGCATTAGCAAGTCCAAAGGGCATAATCAAGTATTCAAAGTGGCCAAAGGGTGTTCTAAAGGCTGTTTTCCATTCGTCACCTTCCTTTATACGAAAAAGATGGTAGGCACCCCTGAGATCTAATTTTGTGAAGACGACTGCACCTCTTGCTGCTTCCAGGATGTCAGAGATGAGAGGCAATGGGTAATGATCCTTGAGAGTACACTGGTTAAGGCCACGGTAATCTAGGCATGGTCTAAGCTCCTTGGAATCCTTCTTGGGGACGAAAAATAGAGAAGCGCCCGCCAGGGACTTGGATGGTCGTATAGTCCATTTTCCAGGTTGGTATCCAGGTATTCCCGGAGGGCTCTTTTTTCGGGTTCTGACAAAATAAACATTCTCCGGAAAGGAATTACTGCTGATGGTTCAGTATCAATGGCACAATCCTCAGGTCTGTGTGGTGGAAGAGCTTGAACAATGGCTGTCGAGAATACCTCTGTGTAAGCCTGATAGGCCCTGGGAATCCGGATGATGTTAGAAACAGTGACTGGAATTTTCTGAGTTTCTTGAGTCTTCAGAGGACCTTGGTAAGGTATCTTGGGATAAGCAGTGGGACATACAATGTTCAGAACCAAGAACCAAGGAGCCTGCCGTCCAATTGATGTAGGGGTTATGCTTCTGTAACCAGGGCATGCCTAGAACCATTGGATAGTGGGCCGATCTTATAATGTCAAATTTAATCCTTTCTTGATGGTGGTTTATGGAAAGTAGGATCTCTTTAGTTTAAAGGGTTATGGGTCCCGAAGACAGGGGTCTCCCATAAATAGCTTCTACAGGTTGCATTTTCTCTCAAGTTTCATGTGGAATGTCGTGAGAAGTGACCCAATCATGATCTATGAATATGCCCATGGCTCCGCAATCCACTAATGGCAGGATGGGGTAAGATTCTTTCTTGGAAGGCAATAGGAATGCCCATAGAATCGCAAGATTATTTTGTTCAGGAGAGTTCAAGGAAGGAATTGATGTGGGGCAGACATCTCTCTCCCGAAACTATGCCCCATCTAGGATCGGGAGCTGGCGTTTCCCGAACGCCGTGGAGGAGCAATAGGGGCACTCTCTCACGAGATGTTTATCAGAGGCGCAATACATGCATAGACCAGTGTGAATCCGGCGCATTCTTTCTTGTGGGGTAATGGGTCCACGGATGGCCCCCAGTTGCATGGGTTCTGGGTCCGAGGTTGGAGGAGCTGTGGGCTCTGGTCTGGTTGAATGCTTGGTGCCAGCCTTTTGGAAGGTTGACTTAGACTTCTTCTTTTCCGCTTTTCTTTCCTGGATGCGAAAGTCGATTTGCAAGGAAAGGTCCATAAGAGCCTGGAAGGAGTTTGGGCGAGCTACCCTGGCTAACTCGTCCTTTATTTTTTCATTCACGACTCTTCGGAAGAGGTTGAAGCTGGCTCCTTGAGGCCAATCAGCTTCCTTCACAAGTTGTTTAAAGCCGGTCACATAGGTAAGCATATCCTGGGATCCTTGTTGAAATTCAAGTAAACATTCTTGAGCGCTGTAAACCTGCTCTGGGCGATCAAACATGGCTTTTAGGGCTCACCCATCATAATTATCCAGGAGGGCGTCGCCCGAATTGACTAGAGGGGTTTCCCAGGTCAAGGCATTACCAGTGAGGTGTGAGATCATAAACCCCACCTTTGCTCGAGGAGTGGAAAAGTAGTAGGGCTTGAAGGTGAAGTGTACCAAACATGAATCGAGGAAGGCACGGAGGGTGAAGAACCATCAAATTTGTCCACTACTCCTCCCAGTAACACGCTTTCCTTAGTTGCAGAGTCACGTGACAAGACTAGCTGCTTTAATGCTGCATTCCCAGCCTTAAGGTTCTGGACTTCTGTGGTTAGTTCCTGCATGCCTCGCATGAGGTCTTGAACCGCGGCTTCCATCTCTGTGTCTGTATCATTTTTTTGGCATCTCAATCTGTCACAAGTCTCTCCCCTTCTCACCTGTTTTTGTTGTTTGCTTGAGACCTTCTTTGGTGACTTCTTTCGCATAGTCCGGGATTTGTATAAACCCGTGTGCTGGTCTTCGGATTCCAGCGTGAGGATGACAACCCAACTCAAGGATACGTTCAGATGTCCAGGACAGACACCAGGAAGAAACAATGTCCGAGCTCGGGGACACGGAACGCCGTGACCCGAGCGCAGGCGAAAATCCAGGAAGTGCGAAGTTAAGTTTTGAGGAAGGAAAGGAAGGAAGGGGGATTCAAGGAACCGGGAAACAGGATACAGAAGAAAGCCCCGAGCGAACTCCGGCAACACACGTCCAACTACAGCAAGCGGTAGCGTAGAGGCGCGCGCAGAGCCGCGGGGCGTGTCTGTTTAGTAGAACGCAGAGTGTGGAGCGTAAGGACTGGCAAGCAGCGTTCTGTATCAGGCGGCCATGTTGGAAGGATTACTGTATTCAATCCCCTATGGTTCAGGGACCACAAAGTCCAGAAAGGACGTAGGCGATGGTTCATGACACACAAGCACTTGCGTGCAGACCGCAGCAAGCCGCGCGCCCAGACCTCCAGTGTTCATGACTCCTCCACCTCCTGCATATATTTCTGGGGCACCAATATTCCCAAACCCCGAGCCTTTGTATACCGAGCCACTCCACAGGAGTTCGCCAACTTTTGGGCACACTCGACCCCCAATGGGTCATGGATTCACCTCCCTTATTCGAGATCCAGCGTGGAACTCACAGTGGCACAGCCATCTTGGCTGCCATCTCTCTAGCGCCCTCTAGTATTATTTTCAATGTTTTACAGGAACATAGCAATAATGCAGAACAGGTCAGCATAAAATCACTCAAATTAAAAACAAATTCAAGTCAAATTGAATGAAACCAAAAGTGTAAAACACAAACAGTTGAAATCACTGTGAATAAACATGCAATTCCCACCATACCTACTCCTACCTCAACTGGATGGGGTTTTCAACACGCAGAAATAACGCAGAACGTTTTAGGTTCTCGGCTCCCATTCTTCCTTAAAATACTATATTCTCTGAGAGTGACAAACTTATTCTACTTACCAAGTCTTCTTATTCCAATGTGTAGCTTAGTACTTAAAATTTGACTTCACCACAAGGGACGGGTCAATGCCAAGACTAGACCCCCACCCCTGAAGCCCATAAAGTGGTTGATAGTTCACTTAGATCTAGAATTCCAACATGTCCCGAATTGAGCTCCTATTGGGGGGAAAAAATATTCCAACTGTTGTCCAGGATCACAGGGTTTCAGGTGGAGGTGACCCCTCGTATTTGTATTTGTTTTATTTGTATAGCGCTCCCGGCCCAGGGGGATCTGGGCGCATTGTTTACAAAAGGTTACAGTTACATGAATACTTACAGGGTAATTCATGGAATAAATGTGCGCCGAAAAGGGGAGCGCAAGCGTGAAAAACGCCGCACACGCGTGCAAAAGCTGCGCATGCAGCCATTCGTCGATTCATGGAATGCGCTGCACGTGTGAACTCTGGGATGTGCGCCAAATCCGTGGGTGGCGTACGCAGGCGCAAACGTCACCAAACGCTGTGCGCGAAGCACACAATGTATAGCGCACAGAAGAAAAGTGGGCGGAACGCGGGGCGTAACACGCGGAATGGGGAACAACGTGTGAAAATGTGGGCGTAACAGGGGAAGTACGGGAGGTAAATGCTTGCAATGCCCACACGCGCGCTAACAACACGTATTCATGGAATCGAACAGGGGAAATCCGTGCACCAAAAAATATGTGCACAGGCCTAAACACGTCCGCCACACGAAGGCAGGCGGTAGCGTCCCTGCGCATAACAAGTGTGCGCAAACAACAAACACGTACATACAGCTACGATGAATGTCCCATTCTGTGGACCCCTAGGAGAAATGACGTGTCATGCAACGCACAGGCATCCCATAAAAGCAAGAAAAAGAGATAAGAGACCCCTGTAGCCCACGTGCATGTCAAAAAACACATGCAGTACGATGTGGCAGCCAGGAACCCCAAAAATACATACGTGATCAACATGCAGGCTAGTATGGGTGGAAAAAAAGGGTTAAGCGACAAACAGGGACACCCGCAGTGGGAAAAATAGCGTGTGCGACTCACCGTCTGCCTTGCGTGTAGAAGAACACGTAGCCAACGCCCACCCGCTGTGAAGTAATTGCGTGTGAACCCCAACGCCTGGAAAACACACGCACCGCTTTCCACGAAAAGCACGTACAGAGCGATGGAAACCCACGTGGGACCCTCAACCCGTTGCAGGGAAACGCCTCAGTGTGTTACGTCACATACGTGCTTACGTGCTTAGGGCCTTTTCTCGATTTACACACTGACATGCAGTTTTTTCACGTGCCAAATCACTCCATATCAAGCTGGCCACGCAACAACACACGGAAGACCACGCTCCTGCCCAGAAAGCCAATTTACTGCTCCCCAGAGCAGCCTCCCACGAGCCAACTGCTGCTGCCTGCCTGCTGCCACCGTGCACTGCCATTTGGTGCCTGCACATCTGCCATCTGCAGGGGTCCAGTTGCTGTGACCACCCCTGCTGGAACAGAAGACTCCCGACTGGTGTTCCATTACTCCACAACCCAGCCCCAGGACCCAGTTGCCCACCCACACCTGCCTCGGGGGTCGCCATGTTGGGGCAAACACCATCAGAGACCACTGGTGACCCCCAGCCAGAGAGGCAGAGGGCTACCAGCTTCAGTGACCAGGAAGTTGGTATCCTGGTGGAGCAAGTTCTGGGGCATTATGATGCCCTCTTCACACCATCGCGCGCCGACAAGGAAGGACAGCAGAGGATCTGGGAGGACATAGTGGGTGCCATCAACGCAGAGGGGGTGGCACTCTGCGACATCACGTCCGGAAGTGCTGGGAGGACTGCAAATCCAGGACCCTCAAGAAGGCCCCGTGTCTACCACCCAGCAGATGAGGGTCCTGGATCGCATTCGCCCAGTGCTTCACCACCAGATCCTCAGGATGCAGGCCCGTCTGGAGTCAAGTGGTAAGTGGCCATGCATTCACGTTTGAAACAGTGCATGTTGAAGCATGGTGGTAGTTAGCTACTCGGCTGCATGTGTGACATGGGTCATGTATGGATGTGTGTGTGCAGGGAAATGACGGTGCTGTATGTGAGTCTAGTCAGGCGTGACCCACATGGATGGTGTATGTGTTAAAATGCATCATGCTGAGCATCATGCGGAATGCACACATGTATGCATGCCTGTGTCTGCACCTTGACATGTTTGTGGTGTGATAGATGTGTGCTGCTGTCATGGACATGCATGATGTACATGTCCGTGTGTCAGAGTAGTGTGTGCGCCATGGATGCATGACACATGTCCGTGACGATGTGTTGAATCACTGATACAGCCTACTCATCCTTGTTTCCACTGTCTTTGTGGGCATACGGGGCCAGATGCATGACCCTCCGGTGATGCGTGTGCATATGATCAGTATGTCCCATGATGCATGTGAGTTGCAGCCCACCATTGGATGTATGTACGGTGCGTTGGACATGGATGCAAGTTTTTGTTGCATGGGCCATGCCGGTTCCTGCATGTGTGTTGCCTGCACTGACCCATGTGGTGTTGGGAGACCTGATGGAAGTGACGTTTGACAGTGCCACTCATGTGCTATTGCTTCCTGTCTAGGGGACTATTGTAAAGTACCCTAATGCTTGTGTTCTATGTCTCCCTCTACACAGCGGCGAATGAAGAAGAGGGCGGAGACGGCGCTGTGGAGCAAAGCGGCGGGGATGCCTCCACCGGCCGGCGACGCAAGGCCCAGTCACCCTCCCAGGAATTACCATCATCCGGGAGCGAGGGGACTGGTGCCGCGCCTGCCACTACGGCTGCAGCGGAAGGGGCGGGTGAGCCCCCACAGGGGCTTGCGATGGCGGAAGACGGTGTGGAGCCATCCAGGTTGGTGGTGTGCATAGAGGAGGACGACGCTACTGAGCCGCACATGGGGCCTGGTGGGGGTGGTACCACTGATGCAAGTGGTGCGGGGCAGGAGGCAGCACAGGTCGCCGTAGAGAGGCCTGTGCATGTCACCGTCCCTGACACTGTTGCTGCACCACCATGCACCAGCAGGGATGCCCCATCCCAGGCCCGTCTGCAGGTAGGGGGGAGGTCCACGTCATCTGGCACTCCTCTACCTGCGGACGAGGAGACCCGTGACCGTATGGGGTCCGTCCTGATTGGTGTCGCATTGCGCACGCGTGACTTTCTTGATGACGTGCGTGCTTCCTGGGGGGACCACACACGCCATCACGAAGAGCTGCGTACCGACGTGGCCCAGTTGGGAGGGGTCATGGTCGGGGGTTTCCTAAATGTGTAAGGCACTCTGGCGGCCCTCTCCTCCTCTGTGCAGACAATGCGCCAGTCGTTCTCCATGCCGTCTTCTGGCCCAGATGCCACCAGGGCCCCCTGTGGACCTGCCCCGACCAACGCAGCCTGCTCGGTGGAGATCCCATCCTTGCCACAGTCGGAGGTCGGAGGTCCAGCAGGGGTGGGCACCCCTGCAACTGGACCCCAGCAGATGGAGGATGTGCCGGCATCATCGGGCAGGGCACGTGCACAACGGCGCCGGTGGAGTCCATCAGGCCGGATGCCGTCGTGCTGGCAAAGGCAGTTGCGTCGGAGGCAGCGGCAGGCTCAGCGTGGGAGGCATCATGGCTCGGGGCCATTGACATCAGAGTGCAGGCATCAGCCGGAGGGCAGCAGGACCCTGGAATGGGAGTGTCTTCCGTGTGGCAGCAGTTGGGCCAGCGGATAGATGCGGAGCGGCGGCGGGCGGAGGAGGCACGGTTCACTATGGTCAGGGCGGAGAACTCCATGCACAGGGCATTGAGGCGGGCTGAGTGCCTCGAGGCAACTCGCAGGGAGTTGGAACAGGCCATGACTGCATCCCTGCGAGACCTCGAGGACAGGGAAGAGCTCCGTTTCCGGGACATCGACGTGGAGTTCGATGATGCCCTGGCCCGGAACATCACTGAGTGAGCCGTAGGACTTGGCCGCCGCCATTGTCTATAGTTCATTAGTCTTAGGTTTCCTTTCTGTTTTTCTTTCATTTGGGGCGCTTGGACAATGCCCCACCTTTTTGTATATAGTTGTTCATTAGGTAGGGTTTTTTGTAGGTTTCCTTTCAATAGTTGGGCTCATGGACCTTGGATTTGTACTTTGTATATAGTTGAACACTGGATTTCACTTCATTTTTTTTTTATTTTACCATAGATCAATGGATTTGTCTTATTTTTTACCTTTGGATTTGGTTTGAGGGACAGACACTTTGGACCCATGTTCATTCGGATTAATTTGGATTCTGCTTTCACACATTTTTTTTCTATTATTTTGGACATGCAGCATTTT
This sequence comes from Ambystoma mexicanum, assembly GCF_040938575.1. Lineage (NCBI taxonomy): Eukaryota > Metazoa > Chordata > Amphibia > Caudata > Ambystomatidae > Ambystoma > Ambystoma mexicanum. The sequence goes on from NC_090931.1 coordinate 674,774,063, forward strand.
GTTTATTATTTCCATTATTGTGTGATTTAATTTAATTCCCTTGCTTTTATGTTTAAAACATTTTTATTTCATACTTCAATGTGTGGTATTCTCTCCTAGGTTTCATGCATGTCACGATGTGGGTTTTCTCATTCACTTGCACCCATTGTGTGTGTGTGTGTGTGACGGACATGTATTGATGTGCATACTTGCCATTTGGGATGTATCATGTGATGGGGATTTCAATGTGGGGTGGATGTAATACTTGGTTGTGCGTTTGGACTGTGGTGGCGTGGGGTGGGATTTGGGTGGCCATAAGGCCATGATTGTGGATCGTGATGACGTGTTGGGGGGTGGGGGGACATGAGTCGGGGCCTGCTGGCAGGTGCCTGTCACTGCTGGGTGGGTGGGGGTGCAGGGGGACATGAGTCGGGGCCTGCTGGCAGGTGCCTGTCACTGCTGGGTGGGTGGGGGCGCAGGGGGACATGAGTCGGGGCCTGCTGGCAGGTGCCTGTCACTGCTGGGTGGGTGGGGGTGCAGGGGGACATGAGTCGGGGCCTGCTGGCAGGTGCCTGTCACTGCTGGGTGGGTGGGGGTGCAGGGGGACATGAGTCGGGGCCTGCTGGCAGGTGCCCGTCACTGCTGGGTGGGTGGGGGTGCAGGGGGACATGTGTGAAGAGTCCCAGGTGCATGGTGCCATGCGGCCTGCCTGTGCGGCATGCCCAGGGGGAAGGGACACACCAGGGAGGGACAACACTGCCAAATCACGTGTGTAACTCCCTACACACCCCTCAGAATACACGTACCCCTCTCGCGCTAGCAAAAGCGCGTGTAAAACTTCCCGCACACCCCCGGTATACACGTACCCCGCTGGCACAAGGTCTATCGCGTGTGAAACTTCCTGTGCACCCCCGAAATACACGTACCCCGATCGCACAAGGCCTATCGCGTGTGATACTTCCCGCGCACCCCCGAAATACACTGTACCGGCCCTGTGAACTGGTGCAGGGTTAGCACGGCCCTTTGCGCTGCATTGGTGATTTCAATTCCTTTTCCTTGTGCAAGGGGCGTTCTTGGGGGCGTAACTGCCGCTGCGGGATGTTCTCTGCGCCAGCGCTCAAAATGGCTTTGAAATTCTGTGAATACGCGGTGCGCCAGAATGCTGTTTAGCGCACACGGCTGGTGCACGCTTACGCACGCTCCCTCTCTGCGCTGCTCGCGTGCGCTGCCTCTGCGCTGAAATCTATGAATTACCCCGTTAGTGTTAAAGTACATCTTATTTACATAGATCACAGAGTGTTACCTCTGTGTTACAGATAGCAGGAAAAATACAACATACAGGCAGTTAAATACGTAACAAATGTACAATAGCATTCCCTGGTGTGCCGCACAGCTTAGTTATACTAGTGCATGGGCGTCCTGGGAAAGCAGCCACGTTTTGGCTTTGCTCCTGAAGGCCTAGAAGGAGGGTTCTGTTCTGAGTGGGCCTGGTAGGGAGTTCCAAAGCCTGGCGGCGAGCACTGGGAAGCTGCAGCCCCCAGCCTTCTGGAGCTTAAATCTCGGAACTAGTAAGCAGTGAGCTTTGGCAGTTCTATGTGGTCGATCAGAGGTGTTACGTGTGAAAAGATTAGATAAGTAATCCGGTGCCCGCTTCGCAAGACATTTGTGTGTAAGGGACAATGCTTTCAATACAATTCTTTGAGAGACTGACAGCCAGTGAAGGTTGCGTCTGGTGTGTGAGATGTGGTGGTTCCTAGGGATGTTCAGAGCTGCCCTTATGGCGTTATTTTGTGTAACTTGTAATTTGTTAAATTCTGTTGGCTAGTCCCTAGATAGAGCGCATTACAGTAGTCGATTTTCAACATCACCAGGGTTCTTGCTAAAGTAGTGCAGTTATCGGTGGTGTGGAATGGTCGACAAGCGGTAATGAGTTTGCAGGTGTAGGCGGAGGAGGAAATGATGGCATTGGTTTGTCTGGTTAGAGACAATGTGGCGTCTAAATATATCCCAAGTATTTTAGTGTCTTTGGATACCTTAATGGTATTGCCATCAAAAAGCAGGGTCCAACTTATTTAGTCTGGGTAGAGACCCGAGGAGTAAGAGCTCCGTTTTGTCGTCGTTCAAACAAAGTCTGTGTAGGGCCATCCAGGCCTGGATGACCAAGTAAATATCATTCAAAGCTTTAGAATCTTTTATGTGATCACCAGAGATAGGGATGAGTATTTGGGTGTCATCCGCACAATTAGTGTAGGTGACACCCAAATGGTCCAGAATGTCGAAGAGGGGCTTTCGTAAATACATTGTAAAGCGTCGGTGATGCACACAATCCTTGGGGGAACTCCGCACAGAACTGGTGATGGTTCAGCCGAGGCCGACGGTGAAAAGACCTTCATAGATCTATTCTCCAGGAAGGAGGTGATCCAGGAGGTGGCTTTGTCCGAAAAGTGGGCTGCAGATTTAAGGTGGTTGCAGAGAATTTGATGGTTGACCAGATCAAATGCTGCCTATAAGTCAAGCAGTAGGAGAGCCACTTTACCATTTGTCTTTCAAGGTTTCAATTTGAGTTTTCAGATCTAACCATGCGGTTTCAGTTCTGTGCCTCGGTCTGAAGCCTGATTGCCTCAGGCCAAGGAGGTTATTGGATTCTAAATATTCCTGGATCTGCAGGTATGCAGCTATATCCAGTATTTTGGGCAGAAATGGGACAGAAGGGATAGGCCTATAGTTGGACGGGGTCTAATGTGGGTTTTTTGAGTAGTGGTAGCACCCAGGCATCTTTGAGATTTTTAGGAACCATTTCTGTGTTGAATTTATGAGAGTAGTTATGAATGGTGTCCGTTCATTGGTCGCTTCCTTAATAATATCTTCTGGGCATGTGTCTCCCTGACAGTTGGATGGTTTAAGGATGATGTTTTCAACCTCTTTGGTGGAAAGTGCTGTGAAATTGAAGGGCTTGCGGGTGTGTTGCAAGGGGTCTGACGTGCTGATAGATGCGCTATGCTGAGAGTTTTGTGGCAAACTACTTTTTGTGGCGTTGATTTTATTTTGGAGCAAGGTGATTTTATCTAGCAGAGCTTTTGGATGCTCGTACACCAAGTACTATCTGTAAGACAGGTGTGGGGAGGTGCTGTTGGCGATTGTAATTCTTTAAGTATCTTAAAGAGCTCTTAAGTACTCGATTTCGCTTGAGAGATTTTATTATTGTAGGTGTCTTTTTTGGCTTGGAAGATTTCCTCTTTATAAATGAGGGAAGCTAGGAGGTTATTTTTATTAGTTGCTGTGGGATGACTTTTCCTGCAGGACTCTGTATGTCTTTTTTCCTTACGTAGTGATCTAAGATGAGGCGTAAACCAGGAGTTCAAATGGGTCAGTGGTTTGGATTTCCTAAGTTTGAGGGGGGCAGTGTAGTTAACGGCCTTGAGAATGGTTTAATTGTAGATATCAACTAGCACCGTAGGGTCTTGGTGCAAACCGGCGGCCTTGTTGAGAGGAGGTAAAATAAGCGGGAGCAGTTTCTCACTGGTAATGTCCTTTTTATTTCTAGTGCGGGTGGGTGGAGCGATGTCATGTTTGGAGCAGTACTAGTCAGTTATAATGGCGAAGGTGATCAGATGGTAATCCGACCAGGCACAGGGCACGTTGGACAGGAGAATAATGCTGCAGTTGACGCCTACGAGCTAATCAAGAATCCTTCCTTTGATGTGGGTAGGTTCCTGGATGTGGTGTGTGAAGCCAAGTTCTGAAATGGTGTTGGCCATGTCAAGGGCATTGTGGTCTTTGGGATCCTGGAAGCCTAGGTTGAGGTCACCCAATAGAATGATTTGTGAATTAGCTTAGTGTTTGTAGATAGGAGCGTGGTGATGTCTTCTACGAACATGGATACTGGATCAGGTGGTCTATATATGAGGTGCATAGTAAGGGTTTGGGTAGTTGAGATCGGTAGCTTGACAGACAGAAGCTCTGCTGATGGCATGTTCTGGCTTGGTGTAGGTCTGAGGCCTAGTGAAGTTCTAGCTATAAATGCAACACCTCAGCCTTTACTAAGGTTGGAATTTCTATCGCATCTGATAATAGTATAGTCGTTAGGGATGGTGAGTGAGACGGCCGGCCCTGATGCGGCATGTAACAAAATCTATGAAAAAAAATTGAGATCTTGAGTTGTAATTAAGTCAGCAATATCTAATGCATGTGCTGTGAGGGACTTGGCATTGATAACTGCACCTTTGATGTTGGTATCTTTGTTAGTAATTGTTAATAGTTCCTTGGAAGGGGTACATTTGATGGGGCTTAGGTTAGGTATGCTTGTAGGTTTGGAGGCCATATTGGATTTTTTAGAGGTGGTATAGGTTTTAGGTACTGGAGTGGCTTGCATATTTAAGGTTGTGGGCTAAATTTCTGTTGTCACATGCAGATATTCTGAATCTGGGGCTGCTTTTGGCAAAGCAATCTATACTACTGAGATGGAAATATAGCTCACTCCCCACGGTGGATATGTGGTTCATGGATGTTCTGTGGGCCAATGACACAGAAGAACTTCATGTAACTTCTCCCAGGCACATGTTGCCCCAAGGACATATGGTCAGCCTTGCGAAAATAACAGGACTTGTGGCATACCAGAAGAAAGACTCTGACCAGACGACATACTTTTACTACAGGAGTTTTATTTAAAGTAAAGAAAATGCTTTACTGACGCTATTGCTAATAGGGAAGTTCCCTACCTAACAAACTATGCTAAAGGTGCTCGTCAAAATTAGTCAAAATAATAAATCTTGTCCTCTGTCCAAATCCTAACTTCTAAACTGGCCCTACCACTTAGAAAAACCACCTAGCGCCCTTTCGCCAAATGCATTTTCACCAATTTTCTTTTTTTTATTAACCTTTTTTCTGTGGTAAAATGCAGATGGTAAGTGAGATTAGGGTATATATGGGGGGTGGGGGTTGGAGTTAGTAAGAGGGAGGTGCGGGTGGTCCCTTAGCCACGCCCCGCATTTTGCAGCCAAACAAAGCAACATTCGGTGAAAGAAATGCGGCAAAGATTCATGGAACCAGAAAAACAGCTTAAAAAGGAAAGTGGGCAATATAGGCTGCCCTCTGGGTTCTTTACTTATCAGTTTCTCTGTATTTCTTGGAATCTCTGAGTTTCACTTCCCACAATTATTTAATAGGAGACAGGTTTCATGACTTCGTGTCCATTTTATCACAGTTCCAAACAAAGAAATGTTTTTCCTCTGGTAGATGGCATAAACTCAAGTTCCAAAAAAGTAAATTCTCTCAAAGATCGTAGATGCTGGGATATTTCCTTAACCTTTCTGCACCAATTATGTGGGTCTATCCCCACCAAATTCCAGTCTTACTTGATTTTGGTTCCCCTTGGGATGATTCCTTAGTTGCTTTATAGGGCCCTCCTGGCTCCCTTGGTTCTCTTGTTCCTAGTTTCTCACTTGATTTGTAGGGGTATGTGTATCCCCTCTTAGTATAACTTTCTCTTGGTTTTTTGGGTGTGGCTTTGACTCGTTTAGCTGATTCCAAGGCTCTGTTTTTTTAGGGCTCCCGTAACCACTCTTATTATTTATGTCCGTCTCCCTCTCTGGACCTAGATACCCCTCGTAGGGATCTAGACTCTTTGTTACTTGTATGGTTCTTGCGGTCTGTTTTCTGTGCCCCCTTCTCTATTGAGAGCAACCTGCGTACATTCTCCTTAGCAGCTCCTGCTCCAGGGAGGTTGTATCAACCCAGTGATTCTACCATTCTTCCTGGTACCTCGGTGTCCTCTCCTGAATGCAAGTGGGAGTGTTTCTATACTCACTGCTTTGTTGCTCTCTTTGGTTTTGCGTAGTGCGAGCGGGTGGCTCATCCTCTCTCTCTCGCCAGGTTCAGCATTGTTTTCTGGGATCTAGGCCCACCACGCCCTCCACGTGGTCATGCCTTTCCACAGGGCCACCTCCGTTCAGCATTGCCGATGCCATGCAGCCCAGAACCTGTATAGAGCCGTCTAAGACAATGTGACGCTCTTATGGGAAGGATGGGGATGCAGAAGTTGCTGAAACATCAATAAAAAGTTTGACTCCTAAAGTTGGCAAAGGATACGCTGTTTTATTAACAATGATCTAAAACAGGGAGTACAATGGACATCGATGGACGTCTCATGGCAAGATCTCACTGATTTTCATAAAAAACACATTTATATAGTAAATATTCGTCATCAGTGACGTCACACTACGTGGCAAACTGTAAAACCTAAACTGGATTGTGGTAGGTCTATGTGAAACATCTACATATACTCTCTGTGGTGTGTGGGTGTGTGATAGGGTCTCTATTGTCAGGTGGGCAACTAAGCCCTCCTCGAGTGCAAGTCATCTTCATCATCATTAAATACACGACGATTTATTGGTTCACAAACTATAGGGCTCTTTGATACGTGGCCCTCTATAATTGGTTGGCACGCTTGTACCCTTCCGGAATATTCCACTTGCTAGCAGCACACAAGCTGGTACCCCAGGTGTGGGTGGATAGGGCTTGATTATCCCTCCCCACCCAATTAACCCAGCATCTATCATCACTCTTACTTTCTGTCATCCAATTAGCCTTTGAACATGGTCTTGTACGCTGCACAACTCCTGGGAATAAAGGGAGTATGGGTATACTCGCATCTTCTCGCCTCAGCGTCATCTGCCCAAGTCTATTTTCATCTAGGTCACATGACTGGAGACCACGTTTCGAGCTTCTTTGCTGTCTTTTAATGGTTTTAAAACGAATACAACTTGGCACTCTTTGTCCTTACCTGTCCCTTGGCAGGGCTCGGCCCGCCTCTCGCATTCATGGTTTCTTTTGATGTTAGACAACCAGTTCTCGGCTGCACTGGCCTTTTGACACTGGGCCAGACAAGCCCTCTTGAATTCTTCTTTGCTATTTTTATTAAACTGTGCCACAAATTCAGCTTCCATGTTCATGGGCTCTCAGTTTGCTAAAACACAGTGTGGAACAGCCAGGTTTCCTATGCATATACACACCTTAGTGCATTGCCACAATCTATTCACTGCGTATAGCCAGCCTTTATGATTACTTGGTATATTTGCATTTCCAGAATCTGTACAATCATAAAATAGTTTGCATTTTGTTTCGTGCTCTTCACACGTGGAATCTTAATTTTGTACGTTAAAGGTCATTCAATCCTTTACTTCGTCACAGGATTCTATATGGTCTCTTTACTTTCTCTTCTGTCATCTCTTCTTGGTGTGTCGTTTTATGTCATGTGACGTCATCAGTCTGCTCTTTTGTTCATCTTCTCTCGTTCTGCAGGGATTTTTCCTAAGAGACTGTCAGCTCTTTGTGGATACATAAAGAAAGGTTTTCTCAATGGATAACTTGCTTCAAAGCTGCTCATGTTATTGGCATCATTACAGGTGTCTTGCTTGTCACCATTTCCGGTTCACTACATATAGGTATCTATGGGGCGGGACTTCCGGAAGAGGCTTTTGGCTCCTCCTTTACACTCCCCCCTATGGTTGATTAATCGACCACTCTCTCACTAGTCTCCGCATCTAGACATCCTCTCTTGAAGAAGTGCTTCTTAGGATTCCTTGGGCCTCATTATGAGTCCGGGCTGGAAAAACCAGCAGGTTACAGCCGGACTCGTATTACCATTCTGCCTCCGTGATTCCTGGAATTACTGGGGCATTACGACCCCGGCGACCCGGGAATTCTGGAGGCGGAATTCTGTAAGTCCCCATTCCCAGGGTGTCCCTCAGGACTCTATGGGGATGGTGACCATGGAAACACCGGTTCCGTCTTTGACATAGCCGTTGTTTCCATGTCCGCCTGCTGGCGAGTGGTGTTAAACCCGCCAGGTCAGACCTGCCGGGAGTGACACCTCCCGCCTGCAGGACTCTCAATCAGCCGGTCCGGAAAGAACGGTGGTGGTGGTTTTACCACCACGGTTCTTTTTCCGGACCGGCCGGGTCGTAATGAGGCCCATATCTTCATCACACCCTTCAAAGATCTGGCTGATTTTACATGGTCATCAACGATCCAGGTCATAACATTACATTGTCCACTTGGACTTCAGTTTATCCATCTTCCTACATACTTCTTGTGGTCTCTTGGGTAATGGAACTTGGTTCCTTCAGGTGCATGAAGACTGGACTTTATACAGTCTCTGATTTCTTCATAAGTCAGTTCTTTGGGTTCTAACCCAGATTCAACATTGATCATTATCTTCATTCCTACTGCCTTCTTCGTTGTCTTCTTGCATTGGGTGATTATCATGCTGATCACACAGATTCCAAGCATTATCATCAGTAGTAATGCTCCAAGAAACTTGAAAATGTTCGCCATCCATTGTGGAACCCATGAGAAGATTGATGCAAACCAGCTGTCGTCTGCAGTGTCTTCCATCTTGCTGTGTAACTTCGTCAGCATCGTTATGGCCTCTGTCAAGGTCCCATTCTCGTTATCGTGAGAAGGTATAAATGTGCAACATGATTTTTTCCGTTTTTGGCACAAATGTTACGCTCCCCTGGTTTCCACGGGGACGCCACTCAGCCCGGGTTAGTTGCCGGAATCTTCTCCCCAGTTTCCCTGGATGTTGTCTACGGAGGATGTTCAGCCTTGTTATGGAATTAGGCGTGCTCTATGTCCTGCCTTCTTGGCAGGGGCGCGTTGTCTTCAGTGGGCGTGTGCAACCAAGTTACTTCACTGGCGCGTGCCCGTTCAAGTGTCTCTTGGGTAGGTTTTATTGCAGCAGTTCTCGATAGCGCTGTTATCCTTGCATGCCTTTCTTTTGGTTAATAATGTCTTCTTTCTGCCTAGGTGTGCAGAGCTTCAGCGTGGCGAACTGGTCAAGTTGGGCCTCGCCGATATATGATGGCATGTGATGAGCTCTGTAATGCGGTAAGTAAGCGCTATGCGCGGCGCTGCTTTGTCTTGCCTTTGCTAACCTGTGTTCTTTCTTCCTTACAGGTCGCAGTACTTCTCCAGCGTGTGTGGAACTCTGGAGCGGTGCCGGGCGGGAGGTGACCAGCCAGGTAAGCTTCTTGTGCGTAGCTTAGCAATGCCAGAGTATGCCTTTTCTAATATTGTCTTCTCCTTTTCTCTTTCAGGTCTTTCGATCCGGAAGGTATGCAGTGTCCAGAAGAAGCTGTTCACTGGAGCTGGGAGTGGATGACAGGATGGAGATTGCAGGTAAGATGCTGCTAACAACGTTCCTTTTCTCTCCTCTGGAGGTTCGCTTGTCCGAGGCTCGTGGGTATCACAGGACACGGTGAGTGTCACGTTGCAGTCTGCAAAGTAACGCAAAGCGTGCTTTGTGCTTGGGTGTGGTTTAAATAGCCTCAACAAAGTAGTCCAGGTAAAGTAGTCCCAGGCCACCACACCCAAAACACTATATCGCATAGTTTAGTTCCTAGGAACCAAGCTATGTGGGTGCCTCCATGTTAGCTGCAGCCCAAATGAAAAAAGTAGTCCCCTTTTACACACGTTCTTCAAAGAGTATGAGCCTGGCTCCAAGAGAGTCTTGGGAGTGGGTTCCAGGCCTTCAAGGCCTTCATGGAGCCCCGAGCTCTGATCCTACCTGGCAAGTGGACTTGCCAGTGGGGGTCTGGGGTAAGGGTCGTGACAACAAACACCTCCATCCATTGCTATGATCATGTCCAAGACATATCTATTCTGGAGTGTCATCAGTCTTATAGCTCTCAGCTCTTCTTTGATTGCGTTGAATCACTTTATAGTAGTGTTGAATGTCTGCAAAAGCCCCCATCTGGTTATTTGTAACCATTTGGCATTAGCCACCGTCTGGATCCCTGGCATAAAGATAGTTGTGAACACTGACGCAGTCTTGTGCAGATACGGAATAGCATTGAAAGCTTCTATTGACTTGGCTGAGAAATAGTTCTCCCTCTTTTTTCGATTGAGAAATCCAAGTGACCTCTTCTTTCTTAGATGAGCATTGGCCTTTGGAAACTCTCCAATGTTCAGGTTGCTTCTCGGAATCACTAATGCTAGAACATGAATAATGAACACGGTGCTCCTCTCTGGGTAGCTTCATATAAGCTCTGGATCCACAAGCCAGTAGTGGTCCAATATCACTACTGTCCGATCCTTCATTCCTGGTACATCAAAGATTCGTCCGCATTGTTGATTCTCTCCAACTTTTCTTGTGCCATTGTTTCTGAAGCACCGTTCTGCACTTGCTAAGGGCACTTCACTGGCGCTCCTTTATCTTCATCCCAGATCCGTAGCTTGGCAAGTCTTGGCCATATAGGTTTGCATCCTGTCTCCAAATGATCTATAACTGGCTTGCGATGTCCAGTTACTGCCAATGCTCTGCATACAACTATGCCTTCTTCCCATCCATCTGTTGAAAGTACTGTTCCCCAAATGTGCATCTGTCCTCTCTCCTTGCATCTTTGGATTTCTCCTTCAGTCTTTCCTTGGCAATTAAGCTTTTTGTTTATCTCCCATCTTATTCCTGCTCCCTTCTTTCCAAGCTGTTCGTATCTTATCACATGATCTCTGGTGTGTGGTCTTGCTCTTGTTTTCAAATCTTGTACATAATGATCTTCTTTTGGTGCTGACCATTCTGTCACCCCTTCTAACAATGCTGTTCGACCCTGGAATTGACCTCTTGTATGACAGAGTGCAAGGTGAGTCAGGCAATGGGCTGTCTGGACATCTATTTCTATAGCTGTGAATATCTTCAAATTCCCAAATGCATAAAGTAGGAGAGCACAAAAATAGCAAGTCTCTTCAGAGGTTATTTTGCCTACCTCTTTCATGATACCACATGTTATTTCCCAAATGTGCTGTGCTGTCAAGATAATCATTCAACTCATATTCATCTTCTCTTTTACCTCTCTTGGGCCTCTTTCTTGTATAGTGAGTGTGTACCTAATGATCATGGAGCATATCAAAAACAGATCTCCCTCCAAACGAAGTATAGGGCCAGCTGTTAGAGGAATAGGTGACTTCACATGTGTCACTGGTTTAGGGATAATCACATATTGCCTTGGCCTTTGTACAACAGATGTTTCAATAAGGGTCACTGGTGTGGGAAGGACGAAAGAAAAGGTTTGTAAAAAAAAGAGGGGTGAGGCGCGCACTCCAATTCCTGGCCAATATACTACCTGAAAAAAGAAAAAGAATAAATGGGTTAAATCCCAGTGTCCAATTCACTGGGTTTGATCCCAATTGTTGCAAAAATATTCACAGGGTTAGATCCCAGTTGTTGCACAAATATTCACAGGGTTAGATCCCTTATGCTGCATTGGTACTGCTGTTCTCCTCCTTCAAATATTCACAGGGTTGGATCCCTTATGCTGCATTTGGGCTGCTGTTCTCCTCCTCCTAGCGCTTTCGTGTCCCAACACTCTTCAGGGAGGCTGTGTTGCCTTTCATTTCAGGTGAATCCAATTAAATTGCTAATGCAGTCTTTACGAATTATGGGAGCTGTCGTGAAATCATTTGTTCAATTCAGGTGACCAAGCAAAGACTCCCCTCCAGGAGCACACATCTTACCCCTAACAGGGGGAGGGGGAAAAACCATAACTATGATTCTCCACGGGGGCGTGGCTTGGCGGCCATGCGAGCGTGAGCTAGTCTTCAAGAGCTCCCGCTCGATCCGGAGATAGATCCTGGAAAAGGCCATAAAGTGAAGGAAAACGACAGAGGAAGAGCTAGGGAAGGCATCGGAACGCCCAGAGAACACGCAGGAGAAAGTCCGAGGCGAATCGGGACCGAGAAGGCTGAAAACGGAGAGTGCGAGATACGCGACTCCGCCACGCAAAATGGCGGACGCGCCTCGCTGAGTTAGCCGCTCGCCACCGAGAAGAAGGCGGGCGCGGGAGGAAGGAAAACAGGACCCTGGGGCGCCGCCGGCGGACAGCCAGCCTAGCGAAGACCACCGAGCCGCCCGGGGGAAGGGAGGAGATCGAGAGAAGCGCCGCAGCGCTGTGCCGAGACAGACGGAGGAGGCGCGGACGCCCACGGACCGCAGCACAAGCCGTGGCAGAGCGGGAAAGGACCAGGAGGCAGCAGCGGCGCCGGAGGACTGGAGGGTGCGCCCCCCCCGATAGACAGCAAAGGGGGGCTGGAGGTGAGGACGTGGAGAGCACCAGCCGGGAGCGCCCTGGAGGACGGGCAGCTGCGGGGGACGGAACACCGCAGAAGGAGGCCAGAGGACGCACCGTAACGCCGTGCTAGGACAGGCACACAGGAGCGCGAGTGCCCAAGGCCCCCCGACAGCAGGCACGGGTGGCGGAGCCCGAACGAAGACTGGTAGTCGGGCGCTGAGAGCCCCGGCCGGGGTAAGGAAAGGAGACCCCGAGACCCCCGAGGCCAGAGGACGAAGGGGATGAACGGAGTGTCTGACCCCGACCTGGGGACCGGAACACTCACTTGAAGAGGAGGGTGATGCGTCTGTGACGGGCCCCTGCGGGAGGCCAGTTCCCACCGACATATGCTGGGGCGGACAGCGACAGACGGCAGAGCCACACCAGAGAGGTGGGCCGAACGCCCGCCCTGGGGGGTCACAGGACATACGTAAGAGGATACAGCCCACTCAAACAGCTTTGACAGAGACCCTAGAAGAGCCACGAGTCACACAACTGGCGGGGGCCTACCGGCGGGCCTACTCCCACATACACCCGCACGGAAGAAACAGCCAGGGGTACACCACCCCACGGAAGACGGGGTGAAGCTAACCGCACGAGAGGAGGACCATAATACAGACCCCGGCCCAAGGCTACTACCACGAAACTGCATGAGCAGGACCCGCGCACTGGCACACAGCAATCGGAACCAACATGCCAGACAAACCAAGAGGTGGTAGGGGGAGGCAGACGGTCATGGAGTCATTTGCCCGCAAGAATGAGGATCAGCAGCCCGAGGCGGCTGAAATGGACACGGTAACGTCACATGTGGCGCATGGAGAGATCAAACAGGTGGAAGGGAGCATCCTGGACGCCATAGAAGCACTAAAGACTTCGATAGAAGGCAAGCTAGATGCAGTGATTGTAGACGTGGGGCTCCTTCGGCAGGACACGAGAAACCTGGCAGAGAGAGTGACAACGGTAGAACAACAGGTACAGAGCAATACAACGGACATGACCGCCTCCCAAACTCAAATGTCAGAGGCACTGGAACGCATCAGAACGCTAGAACGCAGAGCCGAAGACGCGGAAAGCAGGGCTAGACGCAACAATGTACGCATAGTGGGGCTGCCGGAGGGGGAGGAAGGCAGAGATCCCACGGACTACATCGAGAACTTACTAATCCAAGCGGTGGGTGCCGGGACCCTGTCCCAGGGTTTCGTTGTGGAAAGGGCACATAGGGCATTAACAAAGAGACCACGCCCGGGGGCACCACCGAGGCCTATGATCGCAAAGATCATGAACTTTAAAGACAGGGAAAAAATCCTGGCGTTCTCGAGAGACGGAGGAGTCATAACCCGGAATGGAGCCAGGATAACCATCTACCCCGACTACACGGCGCTAGTGCAAAGGCAAAGAGCTCAGTTCTGGCCGACCAAAGACCGCCTTCGAGCAGCGGGCGTGAAGTTCATGCTGCTGTACCCGGCAAAACTCAAAGTGCTACATAACGGAAGGACACAGATCTTTGAGACCACAGCGGACGCCCAACTGTGGATGGACCAACAGGGGTTCCCGCAGCCGGAAGAGGGGAACAGACGGAACAGAGAAGCCCCCCGACGAGACAGAGAAGGAGATTGAAGATGGAATGCAAGACCCAGGCGCCCGGTAGATCAGGGCGAGACAAAATTCTGAGGAACACTGCAGCGAACCGCAGGTTGCTACACCACTTCACTGCAACTAACTTAAAGACACAGGGATACTCCCAATGGAAAAGTGAAGGAGCAGGATAACCAACAGCTCACGAGTTCAAGGCCTAAACCAAGAATAAACTGGGAGCACAAGACTTCCGGAACTGGACCGCCAAGACCCACAGTAGGAACCCCAAGCAGAGACAATGTTTATAGTGCCAGTTCTAAGGCACTACGCCGCGACAAGTAAGCCTGAGGAAAGGAAGGCGACACCTGGAGAGCGGTGGGGCCCGAGCAGGGGGAGGGAGGCTGGGCGTTTGTTAGTGTTGTTTTTAGTTACAGTTGTTAGGAGGTTAAGTTTGTGGGGTGAAGGCACTAGGGAAAAAGGACATGACAGACTGAGAAACCACGGCGGAGGCACGGAAGGCGGACACGCGAGGCGGACCCCGGGCGCCAGGGGTCAGCGAAGCGTACTGAAGGAAAACACCAGGAAAAAACGGATCCAAGAACCGCAAGAGCAGCTACACCCCTGGGAAACGCGGAAGGTGGAGGATGTGGGAACCGCACAAAGTACCACGGGAGAGATGCGGGACGAGGACCCCCGGAAAGAGACATGTCAAAAGGACATGAAAGTGAACGGGCCCATGGGACGGAGAGGGCCACTAACACCTGCCCCACAAGAACCGAGATGACCTAAACATCGTCACATGGAATGTTAGAGGGCTGAATGCATACGTCAAGAGGCTGAGGGTCTACACCTGGTTAAACAAAACGAAAGCTCACGTTGCAATGCTACAAGAGACGCACCTGACGGTCGGAAAACAAACCAAGGTGGCCAAAAAATGGGGAGGTCAGATGTACAGCTCATCGTACTCTAATTATGCAAGGGGGGTGATGACCTGGATCGCCCCGAGCACCCCATTCCAGCTCATCAACCAGGAAAAGGACGCTGAGGGTAGGGTCCTGATCGTCCACGGAATGCTGGAGAACCGGGAGGTGTGCCTGGTGAACACCTATGCCCCCAATCATGACGCAACAGCCTTCTTTGAGTCACTAACGCCCCGGCTGGCCCCGTACAGGAACGCTACGATCATCTGGGCTGGAGACCACAATTGCACACTGGACCCCCGACTAGACAGGTCGGACGATAAGCACAGACGACCAGCGCCACCAGCACGGAGGTTGCGGAAGGTGCTGGACCAGCTGGAACTGGAGGACATCTGGAGGAAGGTACATGAGGGGGAAAGGGGATACACACACTACAGTGCTCCGCATGGGACATTCACGCGGATTGATTACCTTTTCACGGGAAGGGAAACATTAGGTGAATTCACTGGGGCACACATACATGCACGAACCCTGTCTGATCACGCCCCCTTGAGAGTCACATGGGCACATACACACAGAGGGGCCCCCACGCCCACATGGAAACTAAGGGCAGAAGCACTGCTGGACGGGGAATTCCAGGAACATATCCAAAGCACGATAGAAGACTACTTTGAGCATAACTCGGGTAGTGTGGACAGCATGGTGACGATCTGGGAGGCCCTTAAGGTTGTGGTCAGAGGTGCGGCAATGGGGAAGACGGGAGGACTCAGGAGGGAAACCCTGACCCAACTGGACGCGTTAGAAAGAAAGATTGAGAGGGCCGAGAAATGGGCGGGGGAGAACGGAGGAGATCAGGATGACCTCACCACCCTGCGGCAACAGTGCATGGAGACTTGGGAAAGACTGGGGCGCCTAGATTACGGGAAGTACATACAGAGGCTGCATGCAGAGGGGGATAAGCCCGGCAGGCTCCTGGCCTGGCTAACCAAACAGGAGGCCAAGCGGGAACCAATTAATGCAATCCAGAATAGTCAAGGGGAGGAGGTAAGGTCCCAGGAAGGTATAAACGAGGTGTTCTCGCAATTTTACGAGGAACTGTACACAAAAGTCCAAGAGGGGGAGGAGGGGGACCTAGAGGACGCCTTCGCGGAAATCAGGCTCCCGCAACTCACTGAGGAACAGGCCCAAATGCTGGATGCTCCCCTCAGAGTGGAGGAACTGGCGGAAGTAATCACCCAACTGCCGACAGGGAAGACCCCGGGGCCAGACGGGCTACCGGGGGAATTCTATAAGAAGTACAGAGACAGTTTAGCCCCTAGATTGCTGGAAACACTGGAGGAGGCATATGAGACGGGGAGGCTCTCGAATAGCATGTCGGAATCCATTATAGTGCCGATACTTAAACCAGGGAAACCACCCCTCGAGTGTGGGTCCTATAGACCAATTTCCCTGATAAACCAGGACTCCAAGATCCTGACAGCGGCATTAGCTAACCGGCTCAAGAGAGTGCTACCCACCCTGATCCACACTGATCAGACAGGGTATGTACCTGAACGAAACACGACGTGGAATCTCCGGAGACTCCATTACGTCATTGATAGGACTAACCAAGCAGACGGGGAGTGCGCAGTAGCTTCCCTAGATGCGATTAAAGCATTTGATTCGGTGAGCTGGGACTGGCTTTTGGGAGCACTCGCCCACTTTGGGATAGGGCAGGGGTTCCTTCAATGGATAAAGTTGCTCTACAAAGACCCGAGAGCAAGGGTCAAGACGGGTAGGGTGGTCTCCGGGGAATGGAGCATAGGGCGAGGTACGAAACAAGGGTGCCCGCTGTCACCAATGTTATATATCCTAGCTTTGGAGCCATTCGCGGTCTTCCTAAGAACGGATTATATGGACACGGGCATAGCAATTGACGGGGTGACACACCAGATATCGATTTACGCAGACGACATACTGCTCTACGTCCAGGACCCACGCAACCACTTACGAGATTTACTCGAGGCACTAGGAGCATTCGGTAGACTATCGGGAATCACTGTCAACAGGGAGAAATCCTCACTGTTCCCCCTGGCGGGCCTGCGAAAAGTACCACCAGATCAACTGCCGCACCTGGGTCTCACATGGTCCCCGACCACCTTTAGATACCTGGGGGTGGACATTCACCACGATACCGCGGACACACACATAGCCAACACGCAGGCGGCCCTGAATAAAATTGAGCACGCTATGCAGTTCTGGAAGACCCTACCACTGGGGATGATAGGCCGAGCGGCCTTATTGAAGATGACGGTCCTGCCCCGGCTCCTATATTACTTTACCAATATCCCTTATAACATCCCGGGAGCTTTCTTTAAACGCCTGCACAACCTGGTGAGGACCTTCCTGTGGGGAGGGGGGAGAAACAGGGTAGCACTGACTACATTACAGAGGAGCCACGAGTGGGGGGGCATCAAACTCCCGGACTTTTTGCATTACTACCTAGCGGCACAACTCCAATTTGTGGTGAGATGGCTGGGGGAGGACACCTCCATCGACGCAATTCTCCTCCGACCAGCACTCAGGCAATATTACCTGAGGGAACTCCTCTGGATGCCAGCTGCCCAGGCTAGGTCTCTTCCTAGCATGGCCCAGCTAGGCCGAACGCTATGGGAGAGAGCCTGGAAAACGCAAGGCATGCAGGACCCCTGCTCAAGACAGATCCCCTTGGCGGGTCTGGTAGATACCCGCATAACAAGCCTGGCCACGTACAGGACACAATGGGAGGACAAGGGGGTAGCCCAAATAGGGGACCTGTGGCAAGAAGGACAGTGGGTCGGATTCCAGTCCTTAGTGGAGGAGCAAGAGGTGCACAAGGGCCAGTTCATCCTGTATAACAGCTTAGTACAAGCAATGAAGAAGAGGTGGGGAACCATGCCAGAGGCGGAGGCAGAGAATACTGGGGGAGCGCTGGATACCTGGTATGACATTTCTGAAGGAGGACACACGGTGTCCAGGCTCTATGAGCAACTACTGGGTACCACTAATAGGAAGACACTGAACGTGCGAGCAAAATGGGAAGAGGAGCTCCAGCAGCCCTTCCAAGAAGGAGAATGGAATAGAACCCTCCAATACACTAAAAAAGTTTCTAGGAATGCCAGGTTCAGGCAGCTGCAAATCTACATAGTCCACAGAGCATACCTAACTCCCAAAAGAATGATGAAGATAAGAAAAGGACAAACTTCCAGCTGCCCACGCTGCCGGGAAGAACAAGCGGACATGGTGCACATGTTCTGGTCGTGCCCCAAAATAACAGAGTTCTGGAATATGGTGAAGAGTAAGGCGAGGACGGCAGGAATCCATATGCAGGCATGGTCACCTAGGTCTTATATACTGGGCCTGTTCCCGAGGGGGGACAGGCAGATGGCACACGTGGCAAAAATGAAAGACCTGATGACAATACTGGCGAAGCGCCGCATAGCAATGGCATGGAACACGAGTGAAGGACCCTCGGCAGAGGGCTGGTGGGCAGATCTACAAAAATGGGCGATAGCGGAAACGACCGTCTGGATGAGAGCCACACAGAGGGGAGAAGGCAATAGCGGAGCCAGAATACTGGCGTGGAACACCCTGGTACGGGACCTGTTCGGAGACGGGGCGGGAAACAACAGGAGTGACTCAGATGACTCGGAAGGAGGACAGGCTGGCCCGACTGGGCCCTACGCCCGGGGGCAGAACACAGACCAAAGGGAACTCAGTGAGTGGGGAGGAGGCGGCCTGGCCGGGGCCGGAGCAAATAATGGACAATACAGATGCAACTCCAAGGTGCCAACACATATGTTCACGGACTGGGAGAGGCCACTCCCAGAGGAGAGTGAGGGGTGGCCGGGATGACGGTTCCTCTGTCATGAACCTAATAACTTTGGCGAGTGGCCCATGGCAATAATGGACCACGGACATAAGTAATTGCCTTCAAGGGGAGGGGGGGGGAACGGGGGGAGTTGGGGATGCATTTTTCTCTTTGTTGTAAAACCAATAAAAAAAGAAATTAAAAAAAAAAAAAAAAACTATGATTCTCCACTGTAGGGAAAAATAACCCCGGTGCTGCAGCCTCTGGAGTCCGGATCTCCACAAATTACATGTAAAAAAAGAGGGGTGCTAAGGGTAAAATGTGTCATGGCGTCCTGCATTCTTCTGGTGCCAGGGGCCAGACTGCGGATGAGATCCCTGCAGTGGGCTCTCAAGATGCAGTGGTCACAGTTCTCTGGCAAGATGTTGGATCCCGTTCAGATTGTGCAGGAAAGCGATGCAGCTCTGGTTCTGTGCCATCCAACAGGAAATCTCGATCTCAGCAGTTCATCTGGCCGGAGATGAAAACGTGGCGGCAGACGCTCTGAGCAGGCAGAGCACTGTCTCTCACGAGTGGGAGTTGGCTCAGGAAGTTCTTTTAGAGATCTTCGCCCTTTGGGGAACCCATCAGGTAGATCTCTTCGCCACCAGTGTCAACCGGAAGTGCAAGAGATTCTGCGAACAGGAATTTCCCCCGAGAGGAACCTTAGGGGATGCGTTCGTAGTGGAGTGGTCATTCCCACTGCTGTACGCTTTTTCTCCAGTCCCTGTCATTCCTCAGGTGTTGGAGAGGTTACGGAGGTTCGGTTCCCGAATGATCCTCATTGGTCTGGATTGGGCCAGGAGAGCGTGGTACCCGGACTTTATCGACATGTCCATCTGCCCTCCACGCCGTCTTCCCTACCGAGACGATTTGCTCTCACAGGAGGGGGGTCAGGTTCTCCATCCAGAGGTCACGTCTCTCAACCTTCATGCTTGGTATCTGAAAGGTTGAGATACAAGGATTGGCACCTCCCGGATGACGTGATGGAGGTGTTGCTTTCAGCCAGGTGGCCTGCAACAAAATCCCTGTACAGTTGCCGTTGGCGGAAGTTCTGCGACCGGTGCAGGGGACAGAATGTGGATTATGTTCCATTTCTATGGTGTTGTCTTTTCTGCTTTCTTTAGCCCACAAGGGCCTTCAAGTGGGTACCATTAAGGGTTACCTGGCGGCGCTGTCCATATTTAAGCACTCGTCTGAAGAGTGTTCTTACTTTATGATTCCTTTGATTTCACAGTTTCTGAAAGGACTGTCTGTTTCCACCGTCCCCTTTCCAGGTGCCGGGTTGGGATTTGAATTTGGTTTTAAAGTTTCTGATGGGAGCGCCCTTACACTCTTGTCCGCTGAGACTGTTGTCTTTTAAAACTGTGTTTTTAGTTGTGGTTACTTCCGCACGGAAAGTGAATGAATTGCAGGCACTTTCTGCCAAGCCACCCTTTACTGTTTTCCATAAGGACAGGGTTGCCCTGCGGGTGCATTGTTCTTTTCTTCCGAAGGTTGTGTCTGAATTTAATTTGAGCCAGAAGGTGATTCTTCCGGCATTTTATCCTCCTACGTATCCTGGTAAGGAAGAGGAGAGGCTCCATAGGTTGGATCCTAGGAGAGCTTTCAGCTTTTATCTTTCACGGATGTCCTGGGTCAGAGTGGACTATCAGCTCTTTGTTGGTTATGCTGGACACTGCTTGGGTCAGGCTGTTTCCAAACAGACCTTATCCAGATGGATTATCCTAACTATCACTGAGTGCTACCGTTTGGCGGTGAAGGACCCTCTGGTAGGCTTACGGGCTCACTCCACTAGTGGTGTGGCTGCCTCCACTGCTCTACAAAGGGGTGTTCCTGTTCAGAATATTTGTGAAGCTGCCTGTATTGCTCTCCCCAAAGTGCACGGAACAAACATAAATCACCAATGCAATTACAGAGCAAATACTTTGAACGTAGACAGACGCAATAACTCACAGCCATGCACTCTTAGAAGATAATCAGCTCTTATACGGCTATTTATTCAAAACTTAGAAGTACATAGAAATAACTCACAAAAATAATATGGACATAGATCACAGAAGAAGTAAAGAATTCAAAAGGAAATACATCACTGTGAGCGTAACAGGATTCCTCATCTCGTCCAGAAGCGGCTGGAAGACCCCGGGAACAGCCAGGCCGAGAGCACCACAGCTCACAGGAGGGCCGGACGTAAGCGTCCTTCTCCGGCTGAAGTCTCACCTGACCACCTCCGGGCTTCCGCATATATACACACTCCACAAAGGGGAGTCAATTCTCGAACCTTCTGGAAATTACACTTGCGCAGTTGAGGAACAGCCGTCGGTTGCCAGCTGGGTCAATCGAGAGCTCCCCCCAAGAAACGCCGTGCCTCCCTTCTCTAAAAACACGCTCCACAGAGAACAGTAGCAAACCATAACAAAGTTAGCTTTCCCAGCAGAAATGTCCTTGACCGCATACCAGGTTTGGAAAGCATGTTTTTCTCAACACCGTGAATCTAATACTCCGCAAAATGTGTGAAGCTTTTCACTGCGGCATGAAGTAAATATCCATCATGGCTCCGAGCGCTCCCAGAATGCATTGCGCACCAGCGCCATTTTAGATCAAGCATAACACCGCCACATGAGCTTCTCTCCATACTTTTGTTAAACACTATTCCCTGGGTTCCATCCACGGGCTGGATTTGGCCTTTGGTAAGGCAGTCCTCTATTCAGCTATTTGATTGGGTATTCTAAATTCACATTCTAAATTCTTTCCCTCCTCCATAGTCTGGTACTGCTTTGGGAGTCTATAGATGTGGAATACGTCAGAGGACACAATCCCTTCGAAGAACAAGTTACTTACCAAACTAGTAACGTTCTTTCGATGGGATGTTCCTCTGACGTATTCTGCACCGCCCTCCCAGCCTGCCCCTCTGCAGAATTTCCTCTGTGATTGCAGCTTCCGTTTTCCGCAAGGCTGTAGGCAGTTATACTGACTGGCAGGAGACCGGTGCCACACGTTCTGGGGGAAAAAACTAAACTGAGGCAACGGGCGCCGTTCGTCCTATATATAAAATCCGGTGACGTCGACCCTCGACGGAGGCCCACGAGGAACATCGGCCCGACGCCAGTGACGCAAGACGCCCTCTACTGAAAAGTTTCCGAAGTGCATAGCTGTGGACATAACATGTCATAGATGTGGAATACGTGGGAGGAACATACCATCGAAAGAACGTTACCATTTTGGTAAGTAACTTGTTCTTTATATTCAATAACAAGCTAATCTGTTCAATTAATTAATTTACAAAATGTGGACCATTGTTGGATCTCAGCACCTCACATATTCCCCATCTGTCATGGCCACAGACCAAGGACCACAAGCTCCATCGCATAAAGGGTCCAGTTGGACTCCGTCCTGACGCCTTTGGCGCCAGGCTCATGAGAAAATGTGCTCTTCACACTTTATTTCTGGTGCACTTGTTATTTCCTCCCCTGCAGGGCCCCCACGTGCATCCAGGTTGGGCGTGGCCATAGGAATACATTGGGCTGCACGTGCAGCATCCTCTGGCATTGGCAGGGTGGGACCACAAAGCAGAGCAAAGGGGCGAGGCTGGGACCAGGCTATTTAAACCTGCCCTGCCCGCATGCAAGCGCTTCGCTTTAGTCTGCTTATAGCAGCGTAACGCTCACCACTGCCCGAAGCGCATCTTACCTGATTCCAGCAATACCATCACTTGAAGCGCCTCTTACCTGACTCCAGCAATACCATCGCCTGCACGCATCGTACCTGATTCCAGCAATA
The DNA here is from genome assembly GCF_040938575.1 of Ambystoma mexicanum. NCBI lineage: Eukaryota > Metazoa > Chordata > Amphibia > Caudata > Ambystomatidae > Ambystoma > Ambystoma mexicanum. Next base: position 674,796,289 of record NC_090931.1, read on the forward strand.
CCATCGCCTGAAGTGCATCTTACCTGACGCCAACGATACCATCGCCTGCAGCGCATCTTACCTGATTCCAGCAGTCACCACAGTCAGAGCGCATCCTTACCTGTTCCGGGCATCCAACGCTTACCCGGGAGCTCATCTCGACCAGCATCCTCGCGGATCCAGCCATCCATCACCTGCCGGCAGATCTTCGGATAGCTGCTTCTCGTCTGACTTCGCCAGGCCATCCCTGGAGGAGAAAAGGACAAATAAGGTTAGAAACAACATAAAGACATTACGCTAAGGTCGCACGCAAACACAATCCTCGCGCTTGACCTTAGAACCAAACTTACCATCTATTTGGGACATTGTAAACTCCTCAGGCCTCGGAACACCTGGCACTCAGTCAGGTCAGCTGCAGTCATCCTGTGTCCTCCTTTATTTTACCTAGGGTGACCAGACGGGAGTTTTTTCATTTACAACACTTTCCGAATTTTGAAGTCGGAGGAGTAGCTCGAACCCCCAACATTTCAGGTACAAGTCAAAACACTTCCTGACTGTGCCACAGAGACTGGCTTGGACATGAGTGTACAGCAAGCCATGTTATATCAATGAGAGCAAACGCCTGTTTTGAATTAACATGCCAAGATTCACAGACAAAACTGCACAAATGAGATTATATATATATGTATATATATATATATATATATAGAAAGGAGAAGAGCTGGAAATATGATTGGATGGTGGTTGTGGGGGCTTGTTGGGGGAGGGCAGTAATTGGTGGGCTGCAAGGGGGTAGTCCCTCTTTTATGTTGTTGGTCGTCCCGGTTTTTCGTTTTGGAAATCTGGTCACTCTAATCTTACCACGTGTATTAAGCGGGTCGAAATCGGGCGAGGGGCTGGTTTCAAGCCCCCGCCTGGGCCGGTCTCGTACCGGCTCTGATCTGCTCTGCATGATCAGGGCCTGCAGGCAGCGAGTCAGCGCGAGACTGACACCATCGTGCCAGGTGATTGTAGGAAGTGTTACTTTTTTACAAAAGACTGGGATCGTGTGGGGCTGGCCTCAGCCCCACCCGCTCCCAGTGTTTTGTAAAAAAGTAACAGATTCCTGCAAATGCTCGCCCGCCCTTGAAGGACGTGGGGCAGCAGGGCAGGCTGCTGAAGTAGCCTGGAGGCACCCTGCAGGGTTGGGCTTGGCCAACGGCACGAAATGTTGCTTTCAACTTTGCAGGAAGCAAGCAAGACATTTTGCAAAGTTGAAAGCAACTAATATTGGCCAATGCAAAATGCGGCGATACTCGTCTCCATGCCGCCACCAGCCCTCACTGCCCGCCCCAGGTCCTGGATAGGAACTCCGCCCCACTATAACTCGCTGGCCAGCACACCTCCCATGCCAGTGTCCTGCACGTGCAGCAGGGGTGTGCAGAAAGACACGCACGCACGCACATTACTGGGGCACGTGCGAGAGGTGGGTGCGCGGTTTGCCCGGGATGTTTCGCGTTGTTTTTCCTTCACAGATGGGGTTGCATATAGGGGCGTTCCTTGCCACCCCTCGAGCGCTCTATGAACGCATAGGAGCACCCTACGGGCACGCTATCTGCCCCCTGTCACATGGCCCATTGCTTTGCTAATAATGAAATATACTCCTAGCTTGTACTAAACCCCCGGGGACCCGCCTACAAAGTGTTGAAATAATACCCGTTATCAGAATTACATGTAACTCCACGGATTGCGCTCAGAAGGGTGAAAGGCGGAGTCGGCCCGTGTCCAGCACCTCAAGGGGTCAAAGGTGGCAAGTTGTGCTGTTGGCGACATGCATTCATGACACGAATATAGAACATGTCATGTGTCGTTCCTCTAAAGCGAATACACGCTTCTAAGCGCTGCAATAATCATAACAATATGAATAATGATGGGTATATAAGTTATGGCCATGAGGATATTCATTTAATACAGGAAGAGGCGAAGGAGCTCTGGGGTGACTTGGCATGGTGGGGGCACTTCACCCTTGGTAATACACAGTCCTCTCATTTAATACCGGCACGATATCATTCATACAGAATCGGGTTGCATTTTAAAAAGCACAAATGCAGCTTCTCGCGCTCTGCCAAAAAATAGTCCAAGCAGTTTAATAAATTGTATCGAAAACATGTTTTAATTTTGTGCTTTAAAAAGTAATAATACAGATTCTTGCTCTAGAAGTGCACAAGTGAAAGGTTCTGCCATAGACTGTTCCTTCTCCATTAATGGCTGTAAAGTGACACAGAGAACTACTCTGCAAGCCAGGCATTTCAGCAGCCTGTCACAGCTTTAATTAATTGCTGCAGTGACAGCTGCAATCCTGCTCCGTGCGGACTGAGGCAGCAGACATTGTGACTTCACAACTAAAGCGTAATAACTGATTACAGCACAATTGTGGTGATGTTTTTTTTTATTACAAGTCACTTGCGATGTGCCAACTAAATTGCAGTAACACAATGATGGCAAGGCGTGTACACTGGTATACCAATCGGAGGAATACTTCTCCTTCGCCTAACGCCGTTTGCTACTATTACCCAACTCAATGGTACACTTTTCATACAGGTCGGAATGGTGAAATGCTTAGTCTCCACTACGGCACTTTTTGATGTACCTGCGGGAGATGCAACTCTGCACTGCCAGTGCTGAACCCGCCGAGTTACCTCGGTGACCCGGCCTGGCGCTTGTATGGGCTGTCCAGGGGCCAGAGCACAGCAAGCGTGCACCATGCGGTGCCCAGACCTCCTCGGACAGCTCCTCCTTTCATCAAGAGGAGAGGGCGGAAACATTGATGGCTGAAGTCTCCAGCAGATTCACCTTGCTTGTTACATTTTGAGTTTTCTATATAGCGGCTAAAGGCAGCTTCTTCCTGCTTTTAGGCGTTGTCCAGACCGATCTTGTTATTACCCAATGCATTTGGTACTTTATTAATTGCGGCAATGTATGAGCTGCCCCACAGATGTTTAAACCCACGGGTTGTAGGGAGCAGGACCAGTGCCCGGCGAGTGTGGGGAAGTGCATTAATACAGTGTGGGGGGGAGGTTGGGTCGAACCCCCGAGACCGGGTCAGGCCACAGGGAAGTGTCTCTAATGCCGCCTGGCCTTTGAGCCACACAATGATCTCTGAAGCAGGTGCATTGACCCTCTGTCCTGTATCGACAGATGTACATTTCCCCGGGGCGACCGCAACCCCTACATTTTCCTTGTCTCCCCTCCTCCTGACGGCGGTTGGGAGAATACAAATATCCACAAGCGGGTATATATAATGACGAGACCCTCCCTGGGTGGTGTGTGTGTGAGAGGGGTGGGGGGGGGGGCGGTAGATCTGGGCCTATCTCCTCCTTGGATACTCAACCTTTTTGGGGGAAACGGCCCAGTCCAAGGGTGCTTGGGGCATGCCAAAGGCCTTGCCTCGGGCACTGTGCCTACTGGGCATTGCTGAGAACCGTGCTGGGTGAACCGGTATATCCAGGGCCCCACCCCCAGAGAATTGGCCCCACCCGTGTAAGGACCTGTGGAGAATTCGAGCTGCAACCGTGTGAAGTTCGCTGTCTGGGACACAGAGGAAGGAGCGGCTCAGTAGGTACGATGTACCATTTTTTTAACTGACTAAAAATGTAAAGTGACTTATTTTTATATAGTTGCTGCTGTCGCATTGAAGTGATTTTGTAGTAATACGACTACACAGCCGTGGCTTTTGCACTGCTGTTCTCGCCCTATAAAAGTCCGAGCTATTGTTTCTGCGAGATTCACCCTGCAGATTTCCGCAGCGCGTGCATTGATCCACTAAGCTACTTTGTGGTAAGCGGAATGTCAGTGCGTTATTTATTCAGCTGCGCAAGATGTTGCCATTTGAGCAGCCCAAGTTGACTTCTTGCGCTTAATGTAGCACGCAAAGAATCAGTGGCACAGCAGGGACAGACGCCGTGGCTCGAGATCATTGCTTTTCTGTAACACACTGATGCATCCTGGGAGTTGCAGTCTTGCTTTGCGTCACTATTGATAGATGAATATTCTCTGGCCATCGGCATGTTTTAGTGTTCCCCTGCTTAACAGCAGCTGGCCACTCAGGACCCCCGGGGTGCTCCTTGTGCAGACTAAAGACGAGTGGGTGCCATTGGCGCCGAATAGAGTCCGGGTGGGGAGTGGCAGGTGGGAGTTCGGGATAGTCATTAGCTCATCCAGTCCCTGGTTTTCCACTAACATTATGGTACTTGTAGTTCTGTGTATCTGTGTGTGTAAGCACATACATAGTGTGACTTAGTAGCGCAGTGCATTTTGAGCAGTGCGCGATCTAAATAGCTCGGTGTATGAGCAGTGTTTGGACCAAGTACCTGAGTGTTGTGAGCAGTGCAGGAGCCAAATAACTCAGTCTCTTGTATGCAGTGTTGGAGCTAAGTAGCTCAGTGTCGTGTGAGCAAGGCGGGAGCTAAGTAACTCTGTGTCTTGTGAGCAGTGTGCGAGCTAAGTAGCTCTGTGTACGAGCAGTGATTGGTCTAAGTAGCTCAGTGTCTAGTGAGCAGTGCGGGAGCCAGAGTCGGACTGGCACGTAACATTGTCCCAGGCACCAATTAAAAGTGGCCCACATGTGCCCATTACTAATGATCAAATCAGGGTCGGCTGGTGATGTGTAAGGGGGCCACTAAACCTATCATAACAATTGTTTTCCAACTTTAAAGCATTATGCTTCCTCATCCCATTACCAGCCCTTGCAAGCAGTTGCTGCAGCGTCAAACATGTGACATGGAGCAGCAGCAGTGTGATGGGCTGGTGGTGGGCCGATCTTGCACTGAGCCGCAATGGCGGCGCCGCCGGGGCGGCATTAGTGAGCCCAGATTTTTTGGGCCCTGGCACTTATTTTTTTACAAATTAAGCACTGGACACAGACAATAACCACAGAAAAAAGACATTGCAAAAGAATATGGACAATAATCATTGTTGAGGAACACTTACCTTCGAAGTGGATCAGCCACAGCCGGTCTGGGCTGCCACACACATGGACCAGTGAAGGACCTATTCCTATCTAAGGCCCCCCTGCAGTTGAGAAGCAAGACGGAGAGCTCGCCCTCATAAATAAATAGGTGAGACTATATGGGTAGGCGCATGCTCACCACATTCTGATAAGAAGGGTTCGAGGGAAACCACAGCCATATCACAGCATTCTCACAGGGTCAGTATCAACAACCAGCGCAGTCCACAACACAGGAGCAAGGGAAGAAGCCTGACCCAGGGGAGCCAGTTCCAGGGAGGGCTGCAACCGTGCCCAACATCCCTGCAGAGACCAGGTGAGCGTAACACCATCTAGGAAATACTTCTCATACTAAAAGCTTTGCTGCGCAAGTGGCGTCCGGATGTGTGCATGGACCAGCTTCAATCCATCTCGAAAAGGAGCACATTACCACTATCATATACCTATATCCACTACATACCTGCAGCATGTTAACATAGTCAATATGTAAATGCTGAAAAGCACAATTCAATCTAGGGATCACTCACCTAATTGTTCAGTTTGTGCCCAGCAGTAAACTTTTGTCATACGATGCAATTTACTACATAAAATGCAACGTGTTATAACAGGTTCGGTACGAACCAGTCCTCCGCTATAGTAGCTTAGAGGCTTTCCCTAGTTACATGCGTGGGGTAGTGCAGCTGTTCAAGCGCTACCCTTAGTAATGCTACTGGCATCACTGGCTTTCCAGTGCTGTCTTGTCGCCACAAGGCTTCAGTAGGGGACAAAGAACATCCCCTCCTTTCCCATAACTCCTTCTCATCTTGTGAAGCATTGCCTTGAATTTCCATCAGCTGTGTTTTCGGTAAATTATTAAATCCCTCTTGCATTATCATACACATTGTCACCCCCCCCCCCTCTTTATGCTAGGAGTACTTCTTCGTCCGCAGCCTAGTTTCAGTGTGAAATAAAATCAGTTTTCTTAGTATGTGCTGCGCATTTAACTATTGCGATGGCTGCTGGGAGCTGTAGTGCCTTAGGCCTATCCAATAATACTGCGTGCTGCACTGGAGTGCTGTCCGCTCAGAGTTAACTCCTCCTTTTCCAACATGCTAGCCCTGCATGCACAGTCGACATCACATAGGCGGAGTCGCTGTACACCGTCACTTCCTCCCCTTTGTATTTTTCAAGCGCGATAATAACCACCACCAATTCTGCTGCCTGTGCCAAAAAAGGAGATGGCAGCCTTATGCTTGCAACAACTTAAAATTCCCCATTTGCTCTGTATCTCACTACAGCTGAACAAGTTCGCCTTTCACCATTATTTTGATCAATCTTCGACGACCCATCAATAAAGAGAATCTCCTCTTCCGACAACGCGTTTTCATTTACACGCGGTATGTCATCATATGTCTTTTCATAGCTAATGCAATCATGCACATATTCACCTTCTACCACGGACTCAGCTACAAATGTGGCAGGGTTCACTATCCTGCAGGATTCGATATAAAAACTTCATAGGCAGATGCTCTCTGAGATGTTAAGGTTCCCTTGGGTTTTTTCAAAATAGCAAACAAAGCATGCTCAACAAATAATGTCCTAGAACACCCTATCACTATGCTTGCAGCCTTCTCGATTGCGAACACGGCTGCTGACAGCGATTGTTTGCACGGAAAGTGTCCTCTCATAACTGGATCTAGAATCCCACTGTAATACACCAGAGGTTTATACCCCAAAGTAGTCCTCTGTGTAAGCACTGCTGTCATAACTGTCCCATTTGTATGCAAAAATAGGTAGTACTCCTGAGAATAATTGAGAATCCCGAAAACTGGAGCTGTACAAATTGCTTTCTTTAATTAATCAAATCCTTCCTCTATTCCCTCAGTCCATTCTATTTTCTCATTACTCGCTTGTGCCGTTTTTTTTAATGCTTACAAAAGTGGTCTTGTATATGAACTATAATCAAATACCCATACCCTAACATAGTTACATAGTCCCAAAAACTGTTGCATCTACTTTATGTTGCTCGGTTTTGCTGTCTTCATAATTGCCTCTGCTCTTTCAAGTGTAACCTTTTTTACCTCATGTGAGATCAATTGGTCTATGTACAACACCTCCTCTTGACAATATTGTAACTTATAACCATTAACTGAATCCAGTCTTCCCTGCACTCCTCTTCTGTCATGCTGCAAACTAAAATGTCATCCAAGTACTGCAATACACCACTTTTCCCTTTTAATAATAATTATCTGGGGAGGATAGCTCAGGGGTAACTTGCTCACCTTGGAAGCAAGACGACAAAGAGAAACACAGGTTAGAAACCTTTGGGTATTAAGCGTGTTATAAATAACCTATCATATCATAATTCAATATTGCCTAGGTCCATCTGAAGGACCCCTTTGAAAATCGATGGAGACTCACAATACCCTTGAGGTAATCTTGTGCTTTTCAACTTAGTCTGACGGAACGTAAATGACGTCAGATCTTGAGAGTCCTTATGGGATTGAGAAAAAAACATTTTTTCAAGTCAATCACTGTGAAATATCGTGCCTCGACAGGGATACTACATAGTATTGTTGCAGGATTTGGAACTAGAGGAAACGCTGCCTCTACAATCTGGCTAATTGGCTTCATGTCCTGAATTAAACACCACGACCCTCCCTTCTGTTTTTTGACAGGATACACTGCGGTATTGCATGGTGACTCTGACGTCACTAAGATACCCTGTTCCATTAATGCTGAAATAGTCTTAAAAATGGTTTAGGTCAATTGTACCGAGAAAAAAAAATGGTCGCTACCACCAAAGGTTCAAACACCAAAAGTTTGACCCTTTGGTGGTAGCATTGTAAAAAAGAAACGGGGGCTGCAGCGTTGTCCCCCGCATCGCCCCGCTCACTATACTTTATTGTATAGTGAGCGGGGGCTGCGGGGGACACCCCCTCCGACCTCCGTTTAATAAAAAAAAGAAACGGGGCTGCGGGGGTGTCCCCCGCATCGCCCCACTCACTATACTTTATGGTATAGTCGGGGACACCCCGGCAGCCTTCCGTTAAAAAAAAAAAAATAAATAAAAAGAAAAGGACCCTGCAGCGCCGGTTCCCGATCACGGAAGTGAAAGGGAACTGGCGCTGCAGGGAACCAGCGTGAAGATGAAGGTAAGTGGGGTTTGTGTATGTTGGGGGTGTGGGTGGGGGTGTGTTGAGGGTGTGGGTGGAGAGGGTGTTATGGGTGTGTTGTGTGTGTGGGTGTGAGAATGTATGTGTGTTCGCATGAGAAAGGTGCAAACCTTTGGTAGTTCGCACCTTTCTCATGCGAACGTTTTGCCTGTGGTAATTTCAGCCGTGGGCAAATCACTTGGATTCTTAAAAATACCTTCATCTGCCTCTCGAGACATGGAATACTGTCTGGCTCGAGGTAAAATTGCTCCTGGTTTCAGTTTTATCTGAACATCTCCCACCCACTTCATAGGCCTATGCCATAGGGGCCTGTGGTCGATAACGAAGTTGGCACTTTGTCTAAGTCCTCGTTGTAGTATTCTGGACATTGCTGTACTATCATCATTCGCTGCAGGAACTCTCTTTTATCTACTCTAATCCAATAAGTAATATTCATCTCAAATATAATTTAATTGTCTGCTGGATCATCTTTAAACAACTCTTCGTCTGTGACATCAGTCAATCTATACCCTTCCCCAATAGCAATCACTGTTCTCCACGGCCTGCCCTCATCCCATCCTTCGAGCATGGCTAATTCCCCTCGTACTACAGCTGCAACTAGTTCTAGAGTAATGATTTGTCCCCCCTCTTCATTCATATGTATCTGTGGTCTAAACAGAAACTCATCGGGTATTCTCATTGTTTTTCCCATTAAGCCAGGCAACCATGTTAACAAAATGCATATCCCCTACAGAAAGACTTCAGGTTCGAGTGGCACACCTCGCAGAGCCATATGCCCTGTAAATGCCATTATAAATTCACCCACATTTAAATAGTGTATCCCAGGAGTGGAACACACTATGCCATCATCAGTAAACAAAATCCTCATGTTAAGCTTTGTCATTAAACCCCGTTCCAGAATATTGACTGGTGTCTGCCGTGAATACAGCAAAGGCACAGACATGTCACATTCTCCCACAGAAATTGGCAATTCATCAGCAAAAGGAACTCTACTTGTAGATCCAGAGAATCCTTGACCATACGTGGCATTTGCGGATAACGGAAATGTTCCCTCTCATATTGATAAGCGAGTTGCACCCATGTCTACTAAAAAAGAAAAAGATTTGCCTCCTATTGATACTTCAACCCTCGGTTCCTCTTGGGGGTCTGGTGTTACCAATAGTACTGAACACATTAAGTTGCCCTGTGAGCTGTCCTATTGCAGATATATCCTCATCCCAGTACCTGTGAAAATACTCCCTCCCATCACAGTGGCACTCCCACTCTGGGTGTCAATAGCTGTTTGTGTTCTGCTGTATTTGCATGGGTGCGTGTTGTGACTGTCCTTGCGGTGGATTTAGTGGTGCTTGTTGTCATTTTTGTGCTTGTTGCATTTGCGGCGCTTGCTGTTGATACACTGTCTGATCTTGTTCAAAACCATTTCTAACTTGTGGGCTGTATGCCGGAGGGTAAGCTGTCCCCTCCTCTTGAAAATTGCCCATTTGAATGGATTGTGTCATCCCACGTATTCCTCATCTTGTGATATTCGTTATCGCCAGCTTCGCTGCTTCGGAAAAAAATGTTCGGCAGAGGACGCTATGCTCGAGGTTGTGGCGTTGATTGTTCCTCGACGGACTCCGTACCGTGTTGACGTCACTGTTGGTATAAATAGCTCGAGCCACGACGGTTGGCTTCAGTTCCGTTTTTCCGATTGCTTCACTCTTGAGAATGGTGCGCTTCGAATTTTTCTGTTAAAAAATGTCATCATTATCTACTGCTGCTACACCCAAGACTAGGTTTAAGAAGTGTATCCACTGCGGTTCGAAGATGTCAATTACCGATCCTCACTGCATCTGTCTTTGGTGCCTGGGTTCAGATCATCGAACCAGCGACTGTGGCTCCTGTCAGTCGATGACGGAGAAGGCCCTCCGTGAGAGGAAAGGTAAACTAGCGATGGGGCGGGAGGCTTCAAAGGCCACTTCGAAGGCCTCGTCGAAAAGACATAAAAAATCGTCCAATTCAAAAGAATCGGTACGTCACAAAAAACACTCTTAAGAGATCCCAATCTCGTAGTAGATCGAGACGATCTTCATCTTCTAAAAGGTGTTAGGCAGAAACCTGTGCAGTTCCCTCTGGGACCACTGCAAAAGATTTAAGACTACAGGTGTTTGGCAGTAAACCCACTTGGTAGCAGTCTGTACCACACAGATTCACTTGGTAGCTGTGGCTGAGCAGTCAGACTTCCCTCAAGAAGAGTTAAACAGTATACAGAGTATTCACAATAGGTCAAGAGAAGACAATAGAACAAGTAAACACTAACCAGGACTTGGTGTAAAAGAGATATAATTATTTATTTTAAAACCACATCTAGAAAAACACACAGGCACTAATAGTAAGCAATTCAAAAACACGGTCACTAAAAGATATACACTCCCTTAAAAGAATATTAGACAAGTCTTAAGTAAAGCCCCACTTATTTTCAGACAGCGGTGAATGCCTAACGTAGATGGCACTCTAATAGTTCGTTTTAAAAAGGGAGAGAAAAGCAGAGAACAAATTGGAACAGATCCCAACACTTTTACAAGAACATAACAAGAGAGGAAGGCAAAGTAAAACCGTGAATTCAGAGTCAGTAGGCTGGATCCGCTTTAAGAGGATCGAAACGAAATGTGTCCAAGGTCACACGGTTGCAGTGCACAGAAGTCTTGTAATGGTTCAAAAAGGAGTTGGACCAAAGAAAGGGACCAGTTAGAGGGTCAAGGCGGCCGGCCCAGTCCAGAAGGTTAAGGGGTTATTATTACCTTGTAGCAATCTTTAGAAAGGGAGGCCTGGCGGACACGGTACCTTAAAGTGGTGAGAACAATCCAGCGGGGGCAGTTGTTCCTGGCAGCGGTTGCAAGTCGGTGCTTCGTCCGGGGGAATAGAGGATCTCGTCGTGGAGGAAGACAGGAGTCTGTTGCACTGCCAGGGAAGAAACCAGCCGCAGAGTTTCTCAGGTACAAGGAGCGGTCCGTTGATTCGCGGTTCAGTGGTGAGTGGCTATCCGGCCGCCGGGGTGCTTGGCACGGGCAGTTCGACCACAAACCGGTCTGGGGTGCGAAGGAAGAAGGTGAAACCGGTTGTGCCCACCAGTCAGGGGAAGAAGCCTCTCCAGCCGGGAGATCTTCTCTGTCGTCGGGAAGTGGTGAGTCGGTTCCGCAGGGCCCCACCGGTGGTGTCGTCATGGTAGGTCGGCTCAGCTTCTCCCTCATCGGATTCTCAGGTCCTGTGGCGTCTTCTGAAGTTCCAGTCCCCAAAGCCCTGCTTTTATGCAGCATACCCCCAATCACTCAGCCTAGCTGTCAATCAAACATGCTAAGTGGTGAGCCGGCCGGCTCACCACTTGGACCAATCACACGAGTGCGACTTGAGTTACCAAGGTAACTCAGTCCAGGGTGCCTAAACCCCCTCCCACACCCCCTGTGGTACCCAGACAGAGTGGCACCACTTTTGGAGGCTTCTGTGGAGAAGCCCGCCAAAAAGTGGAACAAAGGGCTCGACTTGGGTTGGAGTCACAGAAGAGAACACAAACGCCATTTTAGAATCGAGTCCTGGCAAAAAATACCAACCGGAGAATTAATATTAATTAAATAAACCGGCGGTATGTTCGAGGCTATGAGAATTAAATAATTAAAGTTGGTAGCCTCGAACAATGGGAAAATCCCATAGGAAAATATTCGCGGTCGAATATAGAAAGTAGTTTCCACTGCCACCAGCCAAAACTCGATCAGGGGGGACGGAGATGTGCCCCCTCGACTAACAGACCCCGGGGCAATCGAATTGCTCCGACCAGTACGTCCACAATATGATGGTTTGTACTGATTTCTGTTAATAATTTGGGACTAGTAAAGCCAATGGTGACTTTACATGCCCTGGGAGACAGTAGTCAGTCCCAGGGTATGGAGTCTATGGTGGGGTGTCACTATGACACCCCTGTGTTACTCACGGAGGGTGCTGTTTAACACACGTAGTAAAAACACATGAGACCCTATGGAGTAAAGGAACCCATAGCCCAAAAAACACATTACCAGTCAAAGGAACACCATAAATCATGTCCAAGAGTGGGAGAAAAAGAGTCTCACTCTTGGCAGGAGGAAAAAACAAACTCCAGAAATCCAGCAAAGCTGCTGGGGGACTCACTAGGTTAGGAAATTCAGCCTAAAGAGAGAATTCTCCCTAACAAAAGGAGACATAGATCTCCCTCTTCATCATCCGATACATCGACCAAATTGGTTTGATGCCCTACTAAATCGGGAACTACTGCGGTAAGACCCAGTAGTATGGGTGAAACCCGTAAAACTCGAGTCGACAAATCGTCGAGGAATCCTCGAGAGTAGAGTGTTTCCCCGACACCATATAAAAAACAGAAGTTGTCGAAAACATCTGCAACTTCGTCAACGCCATCGGCGCTGACAGCTTCGACATCGAAGCCTAAAGCGCCTTCCACGCCTTTGTCGAAGACTTCATCGAGGTCATCGAAAAATCCTTTGACACCTTCGAAGAATCCTTCCATTCCTGTGAAGAAAACTCAGGAGGAAGAGAGGAGATTTATGCCATTACCAAAATCAGACTTTTTTAAGTCTATGTCTTTGATTTTTTAAGAAACTGGCTCTGAGGATGAGGAAATCTCTCCTTTTGGAGTGCAATATGGCATTAGACAAGTTCCAGAGGAACTTATAGACCCAGAATCTAAAATGAGACCTGTGTGAGACTCTGCATTCTGCTAGTGGCATTGACATGTGACCTGAACTAGAGTTTGCAAGACCTGACCCTTCAGAACATGCATATTCAGGGTACAGGAGTTTAATGAACAGAGTGGTAGGATATATGGGCTGGGGTAGAGCTTCACCCACTTTTGAACAGGACAATATGACGGACATAATTGTTCGGGGCCCCCAGAAGGATCCAGTTCTTCCCTTCCATAGGGCGCTTCAGAAAACAGTGGAAAAGAACTGGGAAACCCCTGACAACATTGCTGCGGTAAACAGCAATTTTCCTAAGAAGTATAGAACTTCTGCTTCTGATCCTGAGTATCTGAATAGACATCCCACTCCAGAAAGTCTGGTTATTCAGGCTGCAACTACCTCGGGACAAACTGCATATCCAACCATACCTCCCGATAGAGAGGATAAGAAGGTTGATGCTGGGGCCCGTAAAGTATTTACTTCGGGTAGCATGGCTTTAAAGTCAACCAATCCCACCTGTACCCGAGCCAGGTTCACACATACCATGTGGGAATGGATTTCGGCGGTGGCTGAATATATTCCAGAAGGCAAGGAAAGGGAAGGCTTTCTGAATATTGTCAAAGACGGGAAGGAGGCAATGGGGGAATGTCTCCAGTTTGGACTGGATACTGCTGAAAGTATTAGCAGATCCATGGCATCAAGCACAGTGCTACGCAGATTTGCGTAGTTGAGAAAGTCGGGTTTTGCACCAGATGTGCAGGCCAGGCTTCTCAGCATGCCTTTTGATGGCTCGAGGCAGTTTGGTAGTAAGGCTGATGAGAGCCTAGAAAAACTACAGACCTCAAAAGCGGCAGCTAAATCCCTTAGTGCCTCCATGCGACAGCCTAAGAAACCTTATTCGGGCTCATCTTCCTGGAGGGGTCGTCCTTTTCGGTACTACTCTTCTTTTGGTAGAGTAAGAGGACAGGCTTTTCAAAGGGGCAAAAGAAATGTCACTCGTGGTGGACGAGGAAAGACTACAAAGCCATCCTCGGGAACGGCATCTTTACCCTCAACCGCTCCTGCAGCCGCCTCCAAATCACTCTGAGGCCTTATCATACAAAACACCAGTAGGAGGCAGAATCTCTCAGCATCTGAAAGAATGGCAGGGCATTACTTCAGATGCTTGGGCACTGGAAACAGTACCTCAAAGTCACTGGCTTCTCTTCCTAAAAAGGCCTCACGATTATCCACCAGGAGCCAACTCGGGCAAAATTCCAGACCCGCTCCTTTTGCAGGAAATTTTAACCCTGCTAGAGAAGGGTGCAATAGAACATGTACCTGTGGCGGAGAGGAACAAGGGTTGGTACTCCCCTTATTTTATCATCCCAAAGAAGGACGGAGGATCCATCTTGGACTTAAGAAACTTGAACAAGTACCTCCGGAAGGACAAGTTCAAGATGGTCACACTTTCTCAGATCCTTCAGGCTCTCCAACTCAAAGACTGGTTGGTATCATTGGACCTTCAGGATGCCTACTTTCATGTGCCAATCCATCTCAAGCACAGAAAGTACCTGAGGTTTGCAGTTGGTGGCTCTCACTATCAGTTTCGAGTTCAGCCATTCGGGCTGACCTCCGCCCCAGGGTTTTCACCAAGCTGATGGCGGTAGTGGCAACGAGTCTCAGGAAAGGGGGGATTTGCGTCTACCCCTACCTGGACAACTGGTTGATAAGAGCACGTTCTCCCGAACAAGCTCAAAAACATCTGTCGATCACCTGTCACTTCCTTCACAATCTGGGCTTCTCCCTCAATTTCAAGAAGTCCCACATGATACCATCCCAAAACCTCCAGTTTATCGGAGCAGTCTTGGACACTTCCTCGGGCAAAGCCTTGCCTCCTGAGATAAGAGCTCTCCACATTCTGCAGATGGTAGCAACATTCCACAAAGCCCAGCATCTGCCGGCCTTCGATTTTCTGAGTTTGCTCGGCCTCATGGCATCCTGTATTTTTCTGGTGCCAGAGGCCAGATTGAGAATGAGATCCCTTCAATGGGCCCTCAGGACTTCGTGGTCCCAGTTCTCTGGAAGTATGTCGGATCTTCTACAAGTCCCGAGTGCAGTTGCTCAGGATCTGCTATGGTGGGCTTCCAATGACAACATCCTCAAAGGGGAATCTTTTTGGCAACCATGGCCGGAGATAACAGTAGTAACGGACACCGCACTCACGGGGTGGGGAGCTCATACCAACGATCTGACAATCAGTGGTCGTTGGTCTCCATCGGAGTCCAAACTACACATCAACCTGTTGGAGCTGAGGGCAATCAGACTAGCACTGAAGGCCTTCCTGCTCTCTGTACAAGGAAAGAATGTCCCGATAATGACAGACAACACGGTGGCCATGTACTAACTCAACAAAAGAGGAGGCGTAGGATCACTACCACTGTGCAGAGAAGCAATGGAGCTCTGGTTTTGGGCAATACGGGAAGGAATCTCTCTATCGGCAGTTCACCTAGCCGGAGAGCAGAACACAGCGGCAGACGCTCTGAGCAGGCAGAGCACAGTCTCCCGCGAGTTAGCTCACGAAGTCCTTTTGGAGATCTTCACCCTTTGGGGAACCCCTCAAGTGGATCTGTTCGTGACCGCGGTAAACCGGAAGTGCGAACAGTATTGCTCAAGGGAATTTCCCCCAAGAGGAGCTCTAGAGCTCTAGGAGACGTGTTCGTGGTGGACTGGGAGTTACCTCTACTGTACACGTTTCCTCCCGTCCCCGTGATTCCTCAAGTAATCAGGAGGTTGAGAAAGTTCAGGAAAACCATGATCCTAATTGCCCCGGATTGGGCCAGGAGGACGTGGTACCCAGACCTTCTGGACATGTCCATCTACCCTCCAATACGTCTTCCGCAAAGAGAGGATCTTCTCTCGCAAGAGGAAGGTTGGGTTCTCCATCCAGAGGTCAAGACACTCAACCTTCACGCATGGTTTCTGAGAGGTTGAGATACAGAGATTGGGATCTTCCGGATGACGTAATGGAATTTGTGCTTTCGGCCAGAAGGCCAGCAACAAAATCCTTGTATCAGTGTCGATGGAACAAATTCAGTAACTGGTGCAAAGATAAGGATGTGGACCCTTTTCAATGTAGCACCCCAATGGTGTTTTCTTTCCTATTGCATCTAGCCAATCTGGGGCTTCAGATCGGAACAATTAAAGGATATCTTGCTGCGCTGTCGATTTTCAAGGGCTCCTCGGAAGAGGTTTCTTACTTCAAAATTCCATTAATCATTCAGTTCCTGAAAGGACTTACCAATGTATATCCACCAGTACCGTTTCATGTCCCAACTTGGGATTTAAACCTAGTTCTTAAATTTCTAACTTGTATACCATTTGAGCCTCTGCACTCTTGTCCCTTGAGGCTTCTAACACTAAAAACTGTCCTTCTTGTAGCATTAACATCAGCCCACAGGGTTAGTGAACTACAGGCTCTCTCATGTAAACTTTCATATACCACGTTTTACAAGGACAAGGTAGTTCTTAAGGTTAAACCATCTTTCTTACCGAAAGTAGTTTCTGACTTCCATTTGTCACAAAAAATAATTTTACCAACATTCTATCCTCCTCCTCATTTGGGTAAAGAAGAGGAGAGACTGCATAGACTGGACCCCCAAAAGGGCCCTCAGTTTTTACATTTCAAAAATGTCAAAATTACGTCAAGATAACCAACTCTTTGTGGGTTACACAGGTCATAAATTGGGGTTGGCGGTGACGAAACAAACTATATTTCGCTGGATCATTCTAGCTATATTGGGATGCTACAGATTAGCAGGAAAAGACCCACCGGATGGGCTACGGGCCCATTCCACTAGGGGAATGGCTACTTCTGCGGCTATGAAGAGGGGAGTCCCTGCAAAAGAGATTTGCTCGGCTGCAACATGGGCTTCAATGCATACCTTCATCAAGCATTACTGCTTAGATGCCTCCTCCTCCAATGAGTGTTTATTTGCCAGGGCGGTACTTCATTCCGTCCATGAGAACAATAACTAGTACTCCCACCTCCAAATTGACCACTGCTATGGGATTCTGTCACAAGATGAGGAATACGTGGGAGGCAACAATCCATTCGAAGAACAAGTTACTGTCCAACTGTAACGTTCTTTTGACTGGATGTTCCTCCCACGTATTCCTCATCGACCCTCCCAGCCTACCCCGCAGTACAGTTTACGTTTCTTATACTTTCATCTCATGAAGAGCCTATCAGTCACAGGACACGCCTGGGTGTTCCACAAATATTTCCTCAAAAACAGAACTGAAGCCAACGGGCGCGGCTTGAGCTATTTATACCAACAGTGACGTCGACGCAGTATGGAGTCCGTCGAGGGACAATTGATTGACGCCACGACCTTGAGCCCAGCGCCCTCTGCCGAAAAATTCTGAAGCAGCGAATCTGGCGATAACGAATATCACAAGATGAGGAATACGTGGGAGGAACATCCAGTCGAAAGAACGTTACAGTTGGTAAGTAACTTGTTCTTCAGTACATACCGTTGACTTCCACACATAGGCGCAGTGTGGTCTGTCATGCCACACGCC
This sequence comes from Ambystoma mexicanum, assembly GCF_040938575.1. Taxonomy (NCBI): domain Eukaryota; kingdom Metazoa; phylum Chordata; class Amphibia; order Caudata; family Ambystomatidae; genus Ambystoma; species Ambystoma mexicanum. The sequence continues at coordinate 674,813,673 of NC_090931.1, forward strand.
CAACATACAAGAGGCACCCTTCTAATTTGCCCTCCTTGCATATTCTGGTTGTCATTCTGCAAATTCTGAAAGCTATTTTGATTATTCTGAAAACCACCCCTTCCTCTAAAACCCATTCCTCTAGCTCTCTGCACGAACCCACTTCCTCCTTGCTCTATCTGTTGCTGACTATTTACCTGCGATACACCCATACGTTGCTCAATTCCCAGCCCTTTGCCGTTTGTAAAAACCGCCCCTTCTAAAGAGTATTTTGACAATTTCTTCTGCACTAGCTTGGCTTCTTAAAGCTTTCTAGCTTTCTCTCGTTTTTTGTTCTTCTCTTGCAGCAGTCGACAATGATGCATTCTAGTCAACTGTATTTCTGCCCATGGTTTTGCTTCCATACCCACTAATTTCTTGAGCTGTCCCTGCACTTGCTCCAGCAGTCCTTGACATAAAATGTGGTAAATGCTGCTATTGATTTCCCCCAAGGCTTGTGCGTTTCCAAGGTCCACCGTTCCTGAATACTTTGAATGTAAGCAAGCAGATCTTCCCCGTCTTGCATCTTACGTGCCATAATTGCACTCATATCTGAGGTGTTGGGATACTGTACCCTCAGCGCTCTCCATACATCTGCCCTACAATTATTGAATGGTGCTCCATCATGAGCTGTATTCTGTGCCGTAACACTAGAATAGCCTGCTCGTGCCCCAATGTCATCAGCCCTTTCCCCAACGATGGCTGCTAGGAGACCCTTAATGTCCCCTATGGCTAGAATATTTCCTCCTGTCATTTTTCTAGTTCAAAATCCATTTTCCCGCACCCATCATAAACTGGGAAGTTTACATCTTAAATTATCCTTATCCATCTGGGGCCACAGGATGTACTGCGGTCTGGCCCCTCCCTTCTCCAATAGGGGGAACTGCATAAACCCAATTCTACCCTCGGGTCCCATTGTCTGCCTATCTATAGTAGGGACAATGGTTCTGCATCGCCGCCTTCCTGGTAATGACCACAATCTGCTCACATATGGTGGCGATTCTCCTCTCTCATTTTGCGCTCTTCCTTTAGGGCGCTCAGGATATGCTATAGGATCAGACGTCCTATCCTCAGGTTGTTCTAAATCTGACCATCTCACTTCCTTGTCTAACAACGTGCATCCCTCAGGACCACATTCGTCTTCTTCCTCCTCACAGAAGGTTTCCCTGTCGTCGTCTGACATATCTAGTCCCCAACTAGTATGACTCTCTTCCCTCTCATCTCTGTTCAACATCAGCCTGTCTAACGACAAGGCTCAGTGCTCGAGAATAAACAAGCTTCCTTCTTTACCTCACTGAGCAATTATGGATTGATCTTCCTTTCCCTTGCTTCCTGATTCACCTTTAGTCCTCATCGCCTGACAAACTTTATTGATCCTGTCACTGATGCTTCCTATCTCAAAGCTCTCATCTAGGTTTACACTAGATGGTCCTGGCATTGCGTCTTTTAACAGAGCAAACTCCCCTTGGTTTGTTTGACGTGGTTCTGTCATTGCTCCCTGTGGCAGGATAAACTTCTCTATATGACTCCATGATATCACTGGACTTGGTTCCATTAATACTTTCTGAATGCGATCAATGTCCCTTTGTTTTTTCGGTTCCCATCTAACCGTTTCCTCCCCCTTTCTTTTCTCTTCCCTTCTCTTATTTGCTCTATGCACTTCCTCATCTCTTTGTCTTTGCATTCTTTTATCTCTTAATTTCTGCGTGTCCTCTTCTTTCTTTCTATCCTATCCTGTTCTTGACGCGCTTTCTGCCTATTGTCATACTTCCTCTGTTTTTCCGCCCTTTCTTCCTTTCTCTGTTGTTCCTCTTGATAAATTTGTTCTTGCGGCTGTCTATTCTTTCTTTTATTCTCATCTTCCCTCAGCCTTTTTTCTCGTTCTGTCTTTTTTTATCTTGTTCGGCTTGGTCTTCCCCTTGCCTAATTTCATCAATGCTTTTCCCATCAAGTTTAAGCAATATCTGTTTACCCATCCATTCGCTCTGCACAAGCGTGATCCTGTCAGCCTTATCCTTTTCTCCTTTCCATCTCTTAATCTCATTCTATATCTATAGACACATTTGGTCATTCACTTTTCTCCTCCTTGTTCTGCAAGGCCTTAAAGATTTCTTCCTTTCTCTTACTCTCTTCTGAACTGTCACCACTGCTATACGCAGGAGGCTCATATATCGTATTACTATACCATGTTGCTGCTTTCAGTTTTCTCAACGGATATAATTCTACATCTTCCATACTATCACCGTTTACTTCTGACAGATAAGGGGGAGTAGAAGGCTCAACACCTTTCACCTTGCTCTGGTTAAGCATCCATTCCTCAGGGGGCGGATCCTCTCGCTCCTCCTGATACATCTTCGAAAGCTCTAAAATAGTGACCCTTTTTTCTAACTATTTTCCCGTAAATCCTGCGTGCAAGTACGCGGTCATGTGCTGTGATACTGCTTTTGACAGTGATCCCCCTTGTGGCCACGGCATGAACATCGTATCTGCCATGTCTTTTACCCATTCTGCACTGTACTGTTTGATCTTGGGCATGTGTTTGGGCAAGGTTTTACACATCTGCATCAGTTGTGTGACTTCTCCCATTTTGACAAGTCTCAGTTGACTGTCTATACTTACCAGCGTTTACACAAAATACGTCTCAGAAAAATAACAAATATGAGCGTGCTCCCCACTCGCCGCTCAAAGCCTTTACTTCTCAGTGCTTTCAATCAACCCTGCGGTCGGTGCTGGCAATGTCCCAGAGTAGATATCTTTTTACCTCTATTCAACACAGCCTATTCTTGCCATCTCTCCCAATGCATATTTAAACATAAAATTCACAAACAGACAAACTTAGTCGACTTTTACATGCACGTCATGACACCTCTTTTCACTTAGCCTCTAAAATACTCCCATGGAGTTTGAATGGTCTTCTTTCCGCAGACCTGTCTGCGCGTCGTCTATTTTTATCCACTTGGATTTTAAGAAAATACCTTCTGTGCTTCTTGAGCGAAGACTACCGGCTTTCAGACACTAAACGTCTCACTTCAACTCTTTATCATATACCTTGACGTTCCTCGTCACACACTAAAATATTTCCCTGTTAATTTAATTTACCACGAACCCATCCCCACAGTTTGACACTCTTCTTAGTCTACTCATCATGCGTGTTTCAGCTTTAGTCCCTTGGTATCGTCTCCACTCCTTCAATCCGGCCACATTCAGTCCGCTCGGCTCCTGTGGAAACCAGGAGGGGTTTCGTCAAAGAGGGACCCGTCCCACCTGTATCTTCTTTACTTGCAAGCTTGACTATTTTGGCCGCTCTCCACAGGAAACGTTGCGTCCTTCCAGCTAGATGACAGAGGGTATCGGATTATCCAAAAATCTCGAGTCTACTAAACCGATGGATCTTTTATTTAACCATCCGACCCGCTACCACTTGAACCCGTATAGGGCCCTCTAAAACGAGGTGGCGCTCTTATGGGAAGGACGGAATGCAGAAGTTGCTCAAACATCATAAAAAGATTGGTAAAGGATATGCTGTTTTATTAATAATTATCTGAAACAGGGAGTACAACGGACATCGATGGACTTCTCATGGCAAGGTCTCACCGATTTTCATAAACACATTTATATAGTAAATATTCATCATCAGTGATGTCGCACTACGTGGCAAACTAAAACTTACTGGATTGTAGTAGTTCTATGTGAAACATATACTTTCTGTGGGGTGTGGGGTTGTGATAGGGTCTCTATTGTCAGGTGGGCAACTAAGCCCTCCTCTAGTGCAAGTCATCTTCGTCATAAAATACACAACGTTTTATTGGTTCACAAACTATAGGGCTCTTAGATACGTGGCCCTCTATAATTGGTTGGCACGCTTGTACCCTTCTGGAATATTCCACTTGCTAGCAGCACGCAAGCTGGTACCCCAGGTGTGGGTGGGTAGGGCTTGACCATCCCTCCCCACCCAATTAACTCAACATCTATCATCACTCTTTCTGTCCTCCAATTAGCCTTTGAACATGGCCTTGTACGCTGCACAACTCCTGGGAATAAAAGGGAGTATGGGTATACTCGCATCTTCGCGCCATCAGCCCAACTCTGTTTTTATCTAGGCCACATGACTGGAGACCACGTTTCGGGCTTCTTTGCTGTCTTTTAATGGTTTTAAAACGAATAAAACTTGGCACTCATTGTCCTTCCCTTTACCTTGGCAGGGCTCGTGCCGCCTCTTGCATTCATTGTTTCTTTTAAAGTTAGACAACCAGTTCTCGGCTGCACTGGCCTTTTGACACTGGGCCAGACGAGCCCTCTTGAATTCTTCTTTGCTCTTCAGCTATTTTTATTAAACTGCGCCACAAATTCGGCTTCTATGTTCATGGCGTCTCAGTTTGCTAAAACACAATATGGAGCATCCAGGTTTCCTATGCATATATATACCTTGGCTCATCGCCACAATCTATTCACTACGTATAGCCAGCCTTTATGATTTCTTAGTCTACTTGCATTTTCAGCATCTGTACAATTATAAAATGGTTTGCATTTTCTTCCGTGCTCTACACACCTGTAATCTTTATTTTGTATGTAAAAGGTCATTCAATCCTTTACTTCGTCACAGGATTCTATATGTTCTCTTTACTTACTCTTCTGTCATCTCTTCTTGGTGTGCCACTTTATATCATGTGATGTCACCAGTCTCGCTCTTCCGTTCATCTTCTCTTGTTCTTCAGGGATCTTTCCTAAGAGACTGTTAGCTCTTCGTGGATACGTAAAGAAAGGTTTTCTCAATGGATGCTTTGCTTCAAAGGCTGCTCGTGTTATTGAAATCATTACAGATGTCTTGCTTGTCACCATTTCCGGTTCCCAACATGTAGGTAGCTTAGGAGCGGGACTTCCGGTAGAGGCGTTTGACTCCTCCTCTACAGCCCTGTGCCTCGTCGGCCATGTTTCTCCTTCTCTCTGGCTTCTCTCTGCTTCTATCCAGATCTCCCTCCTGGCCTCCTTTGAGATCCTTCCCCGCACAACAGCCGGCTCCGCTGAACAGCACAGCTCCACTTGCCAATGGCATTGGTATGTTTGTGGCTCGCTTCTGCGTATTGCTTCTCCTCCTCCATTCAATGGGGTAAGCACTTTATTCTTGCTACCAAATACAAAGGGGATGTGTTTAACTGTCAAGCTCATTGAGAGGCCAGCATTGCCCTGAGCCAACTGTTCAAATGCACTTTCTACATTATTTGGAGTTCCACAGCTCACAGTCAGATCCACTTCTGGTATTCCCATATACGTAGACAATGTCTCATTTGTATGGAGTTCCTTACCAGAATAGGAGTCCCTGTCCCCTGGTGGGGAGTCCCTCCCAGTGAGGTCCTGCTTTCCCAAACCCCTAGGGAGGGTTTTGCTTTGCAGGCTTACCTCCCGAGCCTCAAAGGGTGTGGGGGGGGCTTCCCCCAAAGGCAGAAGGGACGAAACCTGCAGGACTGTCACATACTAGTACCAACCAAAGTTTGAAGGAAGAAGCGGTGGACATTGCACAAAAGTTGTAATTCCTCTACCTAGATTACTGTATACATAAAATGCTCTCTTGGCAGTTACTGTCATACTATATTGTCTGTATTAAACCAATGAGTGCTTAAATGCATTTAAAAAAAGATATAGTATTCCAGAATTGGATCTCAAATCTAGCCAAAGGCTGTGACCTGTCTGCAAATCCTGAAGTTTTTCTCCATTTGCATCCACCATCCATTATGTCCAGTATTCAGAGTTTATCAACCTTTTCTGATGAGTTGCCTGACCTCCCCATCCTTTTATGTGGGGGAATCAAGTCACCATGGACTGGGTTGGCGCGCCGGCAGACAGATGTGCCTCCTGGAAGGGGGCTGAGGAGAGTTCCCACTGACTCGCTGTTTCCCAGAACTGCAGTAATACCTTCCCATCGACCACACTATGGACTAATGACAGGGGGATTCAACACCCAGAAGGCTGTGTTAGGGACATCCTTGGGCCAAAGACCAGAACAACAAACGGATATGTTTAAGGAATCTATCCTCTGAGCACCTGTGTGGTTCTTGAGCCATGAAGAAAAGATGTTGGTGTCCTCCAAGGGAACAAGCAGGGAGAGGAGCATGTGTGCCGAATTTCAATGCTTGCTTTATTAAGCGAGCCCCGACAGACCCCATTGAAGTGCTTCAGAGCTCCATATATGACCACAAGTTCATTCAAGATGGCACTGCAGGTTGAGTATACCTTTTGTAGACCCACTGACCCTTGTTACCAACAATAGGGAATTTCAAACAATTAACCAATACCAATTCCAATACTTCCCTAATAATCTAATAATAAGGGTTCTATGTGATTTAATCAAGTTTATTTCGAAGGAGAATTGGTTGAATTCCTTTTTTTCTTTAAGGACATTTTACTGCAAACGTATGCAGGGGGAGATCCCCCACCCTCCACAGCCCACCCCAGTTCTCCCCTACCTTTATTATTACCCTAACCCACCGCCCCCCATACATTTGTGGAAAATGCAGCAGAAAAAAATAGACCAATTCTCCCTCGATGAATGCAGCCACACCTCCCGTTGACAATAAGTAAGCTTTCCCCAAAGCATAACAATCAAGATCAGGAATTCAAACTAATTATGGAAATAATCAATCAGAGTGGCATTAGTAAACAGGCCCTAACCTAGGCACTATTAAAAAAAGCTGGTTTGGCTCTGTGAGTGAGAACAACCTGGAGGAAGTAGAAAGGCCAGTCCTCTGTCCGTTGACACAAGCGGTAATTCTGGAACCCAGAATTCTGAGGGGGGTTGTTGTCTGGAGAGAAATGTTACAATGTTTGGGAAAGGCTGGGGAAAGCAGGCTAGGAACCACAAGGCCTGGAAACCCTGGAGAGGCAAATTGGCCGGGGGAAGTGAAAAGCGCCTCTCAACACCTTGGGGAACTGTACAGCCAAAGCCTAGGGTTTTCTACAGGTGACCCTTAGTGTAACAAGCTGAGGACACTGACCCTTGGCTGCAGTGCATTATAATATTGCTGCCTGTCAAGTACCCTAATAAAGGGGTGGTCGGAATTCCTATTAATGTTATAAGCAGATGAACCCCAAGGTCGGAGAGAGACCGGCTGAGAAATTCAAGAGACCCACAGTTTGGCCGAGACCTGTCAAGGGATACGAAAGACCTGCTGAGAGGTTCAAGAAACCCAAAGATCTTTCAGATAGCAGTTGGAAAGTAAAAGTAAGCTAAGGTATTGAAGAGACCTGCTGAGAAATAAAAGTAACCACCAGGTCTGACTGACACATGTCGAAGAAAAGCTTGGAAACCCCAGATATTTGTGAGATTTGTTGAAGAGTTTCAACCAACGAAGGTCTGGGGCAGAACTACTGAGCTTGAGCTTCCGGAGAGGCCTTTCCAGGACAAAGTGTGTAATTGATCTACCTTAAGACTGGTCTGAGGCTGAAGGAGAGCCTGTGAAGAGGGACCTGATACTTTGGGAGAGGTCTTTTATGAGCCAGGGAAAGAATAGGAAGATTGAAGCAAGTCGAGACTGAAAGTAACCCAAGAAGGACCTTCCCCGAATGTCCTGTTTGTTTTGTTAGCATAGGGATGGACTTTTGAGAATAGATATGGAAACCTGTTATGTTACAGAAAAACTTTGGGCTGGGGGCTAAAGACCTATTAAGTTTAGGATTTGGCCTCCTCATTTGAACATTAGGGTTCCTCAAGGAGGGACAAGAATATATAGGAATAGAGTGTTAGCTTTATTGTTTTAAATAGAACTCAAGCTTGCATGGGATGCCCAGAAGAACACCTCATTTTTTGTTGGTCCATCCTGAACACTGTTTTCTTTAGTTATACCATTATTACCTGTAGGGTTTAGCCTAATACATGTAGGCATTTGTTCCAACCTAAACCTGTTGAAACATTGAATAAAAGTAATCTGAGTCTTGTGGGGCATTGCGCAGCCCTTCACACCCCTCCAGTCTCACAAAATTATAATCTTGCTAAAAAATACTCCCTATCAGCTGCTGACATTCCTCTGTCCACAGAAGTTTCCTTTGGGCATATCATTGAACTGCATAAGTGTCCATATTTCTTTCTGGTGACTCTGCTGCGCAATTTTCTTGTCTTTCCTTTGTTTGAAATTGTTCATTATTTGGAAATAAAATAAATGTAAATTGTCCCAGGATGCAACCTACAACAGGCAGATTTAAGCACTTTAATATCCCTGCACCCAGAGTCACCCGAATAGGTTGGGGATCAATCCAGACTTTGACAACAGTCATCCTTACAACCAGTGTTAAAATGCATGCTAGGCTCTCATATTCGCCCATCCTATTTACACTAAATCGAGGACAATCTCTGCATCCAAGGGTGATCCTGCAGATTTGGGATTGCGCATTGTCACAGATGGCCTCAAGAACATGCCAACTCTCAAAGACAGCTCAAGGGTTCTATTGAAGGTTCAGCAAAGGGGATCATTAAGGGCCGGCCCTTTCTCTCTCATCTTCCCATGGCGGGTCCCTACCTAGCCCAGGTGTCCCTCAACCACAGGATGCTCTTAGACAGTAGGGATTACAGTTCTCTATCAACTGACTAGCCGGTTGGGATGGCCTAATGGCAAACACCCTTTCTCTCTGCCTCTCTTTGGAAACAATCTAGGTGAAGGTTAACCTATGTCCCACAAAAATGATGTAAGAGGTGCCTTCCAGACACTCCGGTCTGTGATGAATCCTGCAGAATCTCCTCCAAGGTGGGCAGGGGAAGGCAGCCACTACATGATCCTAACCCTGGGGGTGGTAGTAACTGAGTGAATCACCTGGGAGGAGAAAGCCCCAAAGGGAATGGGAGGGCTCCGCTAGGAGAAACGCTGTATTCATCGTCTTCGGAAGATGACCTATCCATGATGCCAGAACACCAGAACACCTATTGGCTTGGTACCCAAAATGTTAGCAATGAAAACCCTTATGTTCGGCATAAGAATAGAACATGTAAGAATCAGAACATCAATATCATCACTTCTGAGAAACGCAATTTCCCCTTTGGTTTAAGCTGTGAAATTAAGAACCAATTATTAATGTCTTTAAAACCTTTATCTAGCGGGAAATTGAATGCAGACATCAGTGAGGAAGCAGCTCACTTTCTGAAAAGGAAGGAGCAAGGGAATAATCCCTGATACTTTAAATCGAGCATTTGCATTGATACATGTCTCAGGACTTTAAACTCAATAAGCCCAGTTTTGAAAAAAAGGCCACAGCAAGGCAGAAACATGTGTCACAATATGGGCATATAATAATGGGCATTTATGAGTATCTAATAAATGACCATTCATTGTTCAACTTCAACTGTCGACATACTTATTGAGCGTTTCAATACTTATTGAGTGTCTGGTGCATCCTGGGGATACATTACGACATTATATAGAGGTATGCTTTATAAACAGAGTGAGTTAGGTAAAGTTAAAAACGGAAATGATGATAAAAAGAAGAATAAGAACATTGGGGACTTCAAGTCCCATAATACCATATGTACTGGGACGAGGGAGAGAGGCTCAAAGGCACAGAACTGTAGCATGCAGTCTAGTGTTCCTGACCATCTACACCTGAGCAGGAATTTTGTATATTTAAATCCCCCTCATTTGAGTACTAGTAGCAGTAGTACTAGGAGAAGTTATCAGAGGCTGTGTATGCAGCAGGGGCAGAAAAACAGGGACACCTGGACCACTGCCATGTCTGTAGCAGTTGATGGTGCTGAGAGAGTCGTAAGGAGAAGCCCGAACTGCAGAGGTCACGCAGCGGCAAGAGCTGCTGTTGCAGGTGACCCTGTGGGAGAGAAGAACTCTCAGCACCTTGTGCCTGGCTCCTGTGGCTGGTGAGCACCGGGAGATGAGAGGAGCAACGTGGGCTCCTGTTGGCGAAGGCGCGAGTCACAGGACTGGAACTGGAGCTGTCGGAAGCTCTGAATCCAATAGCAGAAGCGGCAGCAGCAGCAGGATAGCGAGCTGGCCTTTGACAGGTGACCCCGCAGCTCTCCGTAGTAAACCGCTGGCTGTGTATACATCTTTTGAATATCGAACCAATGAAAGGACGTTTTTTGGCCCAATACTCCTGTTGAGAGGAAATGAGAGAAGAACGTTTATAACTACCACTATCCAAGTAAAGAGAAGGCAATATTTAAGAAAGGCTGTAACTACCATTGGCTAAGGAAAGAGGGGGCAATATTGAACCCAAACTAGAACCACCACTGGCAAAGTAAAGAGGGGGCAATATTTAAACAAAACTGGAACCAGCATTGCCAAAGCAAAGAGCAGGCAATATTTGAACCAGACAACAACCATTATTGCCTAAGCGAAATAAAGGCCAGTGGAACTGAAAGGGAAAACTGCTTTCTTGGAGGGAGAAACTTGAATAAAAGACATTGCCAGCAGTTACCTGGTGTGATAGTGGAAACCAAAAGGTGACAAGAAAGTGGCCCTCCTTGTGGAGGGTGCCAAGGGGGAGAGAAACAAAACCTGCATTGCATGTGGCCAATCATTCAGTGGAACAAACAGCATCAATGGCCCTCATTAGGACCCTGGCGTTAAGGGGTTAACGGCGCCGTAAAAGGTGTCAGCGCCGTTAAACCCTTAACGCCATACTACGAGGTCCCTTTGCGGGACGCGACCTTAACGGCTGGTCTAGACCAGCCGTTAAAGTAGGGGCCCGCAAACAGACTCTCGAGGTAAATACTGTACCGCAATTTGCGGTACCATACTTACCGCCTTCCCCATTCCCATTATGCCCTATGGGGCAAAAATGGGAATGGGGAAGGGCCATGGTGGCATGGGGAATTACCACCCTGCCAACCTTGGAATGGGGTGGTAATTCCCCATTCCGCCATGGCAGACTCCGGCATCGACCATGGTGCTAATAGCACCATGGTTTTCCGCCGGAATCCTAATGAGGGCCATTGAGTGTTGTATCCTTATAAACGAAGTTGTGAATCTGTTGTTGAATGTCAAAGGCTTTACTGATGTTTGAAGGAAAACACACAGCTGAGTACTTGTAGGTAGCGTTGGGAGTTTATCCTGGCAGGCGAGTACACCAGGAAAGGGATTGTAAGTGGTAGTCCTGGCAGATTAGTAAACCAGGAAGAAGACATTGAAGTACTGCATTGTGGTGAAAGGTTGTGGTGTTGGAGAGGAAGTGACAAGGCCACTAATGGGTTTGATGAACTGTATTAAAACCATTGTGACAGAAACGTTGTTATGTATAAAGAAGAAGTGTGTACTAGTTGTCTTTCTCAGAGAAGAGAAGTCCTATTGAAGTATTCATTGGAAGAGTGAAGGCAAAGACGTTTTGCTTAACAAACAAAAGCCTGTGGGAACTTTATGCAGAAGAGTGTTGAACTTTGTTTCCTTATAAAACAGTCCCAATTCCAAGGGAAATCCTCCTGGAGTGAAGGAACTTTGTGTTTGAAGCAGAACCTGGCTATTGGGAATAACCTTTTTGTGTTATCTTATGAAGTAGAATCTGATTACTGGAATTAACTTTATCCATTGGAACTTTTATTTGGAAATTCTACCGTAATTTTGGGGAAGGGGATCTGACCCTGGTTACAAGAATATTTGGTTCTAATTATTATTTTGTTCAATTTGAACAGCTATATAAATACCTATATGTTTTTGTTATATGTACAAGTGTGAGGAACAGATGCCTTTTCATGTTAGTGTTTTTCTTTAGCCTTAGTTTCATACACAGGGAAACCCACGTTAGGTTACAATAAATAAAATGGCTTCTTGTTAAAAACCTTTATCAAGTTGTCTGGCTCTCATTTCTGACCCCTCACAGGTCTCACTTGGTTCTTTCCTTGCACCCTCTTATACTCCCCACTCTGATGTTCTATTATTCATCTCACTTCACCCTTTGCTCTACTCTCCTCCCTTTCTTCCTCCCACTCTCCCTCTCTCATGCTTCCCTTCTGTCCCTCTGATGTTCTCTATCTACTCCTATGCTTCTTCCCTCTCTGCCACTACTCGCCACACTGCTGCTCTCCCCACTACTGTTCTGCCCTGTCCACACTACTATTCTCCCCTCTCCACACTACTACTTTCCTCTCTCCAACTCTCCCCTGTTCTACTCTCCCCGCCCCTGCACTCCACAACACTACACCCAGAACTTCTCCCACAGTCACCTTCCTGTCACACTATGCCACCCTTCTAAACCCCTCTCTATCACACCTCCCTATACTCTTCCTTAGTCTCACTCATCTTGCACGCACACTCACACCTAACTAAGACACAGCCAATACCTCACCTTGCACACAACTTAAGCAATCTGCCTCCACGCTCTTCCGCAGCGTCTTTCCTCTGCTTGGTCTTTTGGTCCTCCGTCTCTTCCCTTGACCTCAGCTGAACAAATCACACCTACCTGTTTCCTGTGTCCTTTTTTAGCTTCCCCCTTCCCATCTATTAGTTCCATCACTCATCTCGGGCCAACTGCTGGCTTCTTTCTCCCTATGGGGCTGGGTTACAGGTACACAAGTGCATATAAGGGATGTTAAGCCCCGACCTCTTATAATCAATTATAGAGCTTGTGTCATGTTTAAATTTAGTGTTCAAATTTCTGCTTTGATACACGGACCATGCTTCGGTCGCAGTGGACATATAAACGTATTTGCAGTCTGTGTCAGCTGGCGGATCTATATTGCAGGTTTGATACATGGACTGCTCTCAGTCCTGCCCCAGGTAAACTCTGAGGTTTCGGTCTGGCTCTTGCAGTGTCTGCATTGCTGGTTGGATTGAGGTTAGCATGCATGCTGCAGCTTCTTGCCCAGCTCTCTACTAGTTGAGTTGCTTGCTCTCTCTACTCCTTCTGGGTGATGTTGCCCTACCGGACAAACAGAAGAAAACTGGCTAGCATTGTGCAATACAGGTTTGAGGCAATAAAAGGCAGTACTTGAATCACACAGCCAGGAACAGGTAGAAGGGACAGAGACTGGAGCCTTCTCAACTCCCCACCTGTGGGGCAGGAAAGGCTCTGGTAAAAACCCTTGTAGGACTCCCACCTTATGTTCAGAGGGGTCCCCATTCCCTCTTGACCGGTTTAGATACCTGATCCTGTCATAGCATATAGTTCCAAAGATGTAGTCCCATAGCTTATAATTTCTTGGCAGTAAGCAATCACATGGTGCATATCCACACTCAGTTGACTTCATCGGTCGGGGGGGCTTTTCACTTCCTCCTCCATTTTTTACCTCCATTTATTTCCCCCATTTGCATAGTTTCTCTGGGAAGTTCTACTAATCCAAAGTGTCCTATTGTACTATATTGTTAAACAGGTTATCAACTTTTACGCTCATTCCAGTTGGATTCCCTGGAATGGGTGCTTCATTTGCAGCTTAGAGATTCCATTGAAATACGTTCCTAGGGAACATTTCATCTGTGCTAGCACTACTGCAAGCTGATCCTAGTAGTAGATTTCCTGCACTGTTGACCAGTAAGTGGCTAGATCGAATTCTCTGCCACATTTAGGCATAAATTAAACCTATAATATTATTGAATATGCTGTCTTACACTGGATGCAGGTGAAACACTTAACTGTTCTTGGCAACATTGGGGCTCTTGGAGGCATGGGCTTCCTTTGTAAGTTAGTCCTGTTTTCCCTTGTTGCATACTGTCTCATCTTTTTAGGAACACATTTTTTCCAACTCAAAATAACAAAATGTTTGAAATAATGACTATTCATGACGTAACACTTTGGAATACTCATTTATTACGTTCTCCAACGTGCAATCGCCAATGCTACACTGAAATGTTAGTTGAACAACCTTACATACTAGAAATTAGGTAGGTAGGATACTAGAATGCTTGGAAATGTTGCTCATTATATACAGTATGTTGGCAATATATTATTTGGTCAATCCTATTTAGTGGTGTATTTGTAAGAACAAAGTTTTTAAGGACCCTGTATCTACACCCATGTATTTCACATGCTCAAATTCCAACAACAAAATGTAATGTTAATTAATAGATCTAGAAATCATTTTGCATACAATGAAACCAATTAAATAATAAAGCGGTATGAATAGCTATAATGCTCGGAGGTGGGGGTCAAACCGGTTGGTAACAGCACGCCGCCCATTCTAATGGTATTCACAGTACTTCACATGTTCTAATTCCAATGGTAAATGTAATGTTCGACAATGGTTTGTTTTATTTATTTTTAAAGCGTGCCGAACCCGGAGGTATCTGGGCGCATTGGTGCAAGTTTACAAGCGTTACAAATAGGTATAATCACAAATTACAGAGAAGTACATTAAAACAGTGAGTAGAGCAGTAGAATGCAGGCAATGGGCCTCATTACGACCCAGGCGGTAAGGGGTTTACGGCAGCGTAAACAGCGCCGACCCTTACCGCCTGAGTACGAGGTCCCTTAGCGCCATGGCGGATTTAACACCTGCTTTTAGCAGGTGTTAAAATCCATGGCGCTAAGGGACCATGGAGTTAATTACGCCACCGTAATTTACGGTGGCGTAATTAACGCCTTCCCCACTCCCATTATGCCCTATGGGGCAAAAATGGGAATGGGGAAGGGTAAATGGGGATTGGGGACTTACCGCCCCGCCAAGGTCGGAATGGGGCGGTAAGTCCGCCAACCACCATGGCGTAAACGTAGTTTACGCCATGGTGGTAAAGTCACGGCCCAGGCGGTAACTTACCGCCTGGGTCGTAATGAGGCCCAATGAGAGGTCATAGGAACAGCAATAGTAGTGCAGAGAACAGTAGAATACAGTCAGTGAACTTGGAGGTAGTATAATCCTATTCTTGACATTGGTCCTTCTGAGTTAGCCATGTGATGGATGTTTTCCTGAAGTTAGAGAAAGACTGGGTTGTCTGAAGGGAGGATGGGAGTGTATTCCATGGCTGGGCCGCCATTACTGGGAAGCTTCTCCCCTCTGACCTTTTAATTTGTATCTAGGGACTACCAGGCAAGAAGTATTTGAGGATCTGGTGACACCTGCTGAGGATCTGATGGTGAATCTCTCAGTTGGGTAAGGTGGGGCGGCATGATTCAGGGATTTGTACGTAATCGACATAGTTTTAAGGTGAATCTTGTCTTTGATGGACAGCCATTTGTGCTGTCTTCTTGTCTCCGAGATGTGTTCTCTCCTTGAAATGCTCAAAGCAGTACTCAGTGCATTATTTTGCAGGATTTGTAGTTTGTTAACAACGTACTTACTTGTGCCTAAGTAGAGTCGGTTACAATAATCCAGCTTGAATAGGATGAGGGCTCTGGCTATCTTACTGGATAGAAGAGGTTTGCAAGCCCTTATCAGTTTACCAGTATAAGCTGTGGCCGAGGACATAGTTTTCACTTGTTTATGTAAGTTTAATGTGGAATCTAGATAAAAGCCTAAGATTTTTACCTCTTTAGCCGCTGGGATGTTGTTCCCATCAATGTTAAAATGGTCATAATCAGGGGGGTGTGGCTAGGCAGCACACGATGAAGATATGTCTGCTGTGAGCTCCGCCAATGGGCCCCCTTAGTAATGTAATTTTAACATTTTTGCATCCACGCTATGGGTCCAAATATGCAAAAGCAAAGACTGAACCCGGTTTGATTCGGCGGGTCACGGTCCCGATAGAAATCGGAGTACAATTGCTGGAGAAATTGCCAGGTTAAGCTGGAGCCCCTTGTGACCGTTGAGACCAGCATGGCGGTGCGCGCCATTTCGCCTGGCGAACATTGGAGACCTCATTGCCCCGGACGGTGGTCCCTGGCTTCACTCGGACAAGAAGAACTAGGAGCGGAGGACTCCCCCTACCCCTCGGTGAGGCGAGCGATTGCGACGCGCTGACGGGGAGCGCTGCGGATGCGGAGGGACTAGTACTCCGGGAGCTTGGGGAGCATCGCTGCCTACCTGTTTCTCTCCGCTTGGAGGAAACTCTCCCTGCCCTCCGGCCATCGCGGAGAGGGAGTCGGAGAAGAGACGGTGAGAGCTTATGTCTGGTGCAGAGGGCTGGCAACTTGGAGAGCCGGGGGTGAACCGCCTGCCTGTGTGAGGGGGAAGCGAGCTGCGGCTGCCGCAGGCCACTGGGCCAAAACTGGAGCCCTTCGAGACCACAGAGATCAACATGGCGGTGCGCGCCATTGCACCTGGCAAACAGCAGAGCTCCCACTAGCCCGGGTGATAATCCCGGTTCCACTTTGAAAGGAAACAGATCCAGGAGCGGAGGATCCCCCCTGCCCCGCTGAGGAGTGAGTGTCTGCTACGAGCTGACAGTGAGCGCTGCTGGTGCAGAGGGGCCAGTACCCCGGGGACTAGGGGAGCGCCGCCCGCCTGCCTGTGTGCCTCTGCGGGGAAGGAGTTTGGGGGTGTTTGTGTGGACTTGTGGCGGGTGCGGAGGGGCGGGCGGCTTGGAGGTCCAGGGGTGAGTCGCCGGCCTGATCGGAGGGGAGGCGAGCCGCGTCTGCTGTTTCGGGTGCGACCGCCTGGAGGATTGGGGTTGAGCCGCCGCTCGTTGGGGCCCGGAGGTGGGAGAGGCTCACGGGGATGCAGAGCTGGCGGTGCCCATTCTGTAAAGGAGGATCATGATCGCTGCGGTCCCGCGCCTCTTCCCCCCCCCTGCTTAACTACGGCGAGTGCTGAAGTCGGATCCTTCTCTGGTTGGGCTTAGGGTGGTGCTTGGTGCCCGTCCCGGCTTACTGCCTGCGTTTGCGGGCTGTTGTGGTCCGTCTCTACCTCACAGGCAGCTCTCATAGGAGTCACTGGGCCTCACAAGATCCCCGGGGCACCCGCTCGCACCTTCGCGCCCTTCGCACCTGGTGGATGACTCCAGTGATCTTCTCCACCCTACAATCTTTACGACACTTCACGGACAGTATAACTTGGGGTCTTCCTTTCCCCGGCGATGCCCAAGGCAGGAGCTAAAAAGAAAGAACAAGCACAGGGTATAAAGGCTTTCCTGGTGTCCCAGGCGACATCCGCTCCCCAGAGCCATATAGTGTCGGTGGACATTCATCCGGCCCCTCCCACGGACCCCATTGCAGACATGGCATTTACCAGATCTGACTTTGAGGATCTGCTGAAGGCCTTCAAACAAGAGATCACTCATGAAATCAAGGCGGAGATAAACACCTCTAAAGACTCACTGGCCAGATCTCTGGCAGAGCTGGCCTCCCACCTTGGTGGTCTTGAAGATAGAGTGAATGATATGGAGAATGTAACCTGCGAGCAAACGCATGATTCGGAGGTGCGCACAGAGCGGGTGCAAGCGATCGAAGACCATCTAGAATAGATCTGGGCTAAGCAGGCGGACCTTGAAAATGGGTCTAGGCGCAATAATGTGCGCCTTTGGGGTATTCCTCGGCATGTCTCGGATCAAGAACTACCCAGCTATGTTGGCGAACTGTTCCAAAGCCTTCTGAGCCTTCCTCCCTCTGAAACCCTGACTCTGGATAGAACGCACCGTGTATACTCCACTGCCCAGCAGAGGAGAAATCTTCTCCCAGATGTCCTTACCACAGTTCATTATTTCCATCAGAAAGAGGAAATCATGTTAGCGGCCAGGAAATCAGAAGCTGTACAATTCCGGGGAGCGTCTGTTCGGCTATTTCAAGATCTCTCCCCATATACTCTAGCATGCCGGCGCCAACTACAGAAGGCGTCTGCATGGCTTCAAACCCAGAAGATCCGCTACCACTGGGTGTTCCCCTGCAAATTGATTTTTCATTTTCGCAATCAACACTATGTGATCTCTTCAGAAGCAGAGGCGAGGGAGCTAATGGCCAAGTGTTAGGGAGAATTCTCTGTTTAGGCTGAATTTCCTAACCTAGTGAGTCCCCCAGCAGCTTTGCTGGATTTTTGGGGTTTATTTTTTTCTCCTGCCAAGAGTGAGACTCTCTTACCCTCACTCTTGGGCATGATTTGAGTGTGTTTCTTTGACTCTAGATGTGTTTAATGGGCTATGGGGTCTTTTACTCCATAGGGCTTCATGTGTTTTTGTGATGTGTGTTACACAGCACCCTCAGTGCAGTAACACAGGGGTGTCATAGTGACCCCCCAGTATAGACTCCATACCCTGGGACTGACTACTGTCCCCCAGGGCATGTAAAGTCACCATTGACTTTACTAGTCTTGAATTCTGAACAGAACCAGTACAAACCATCATATTGTGGACGTACTGGCTGGGGCAATTCGATTGGCCCAGGGTCTGTTAGTCGAGGGGGCACGTCTCCGTCCCCCCTGATCGAGTTTTGGCTGGTGGCAGTGGATACTACTTTTATATTCAACCGCGAATATTTCTCTATGGGATTTTCCCATTGTTCGAGGCTACTATCTTTATTTAATTACGATAGCCTCGAACATACCGCCGGTTTATTTAATTATTATTCATTCTCCGGTTGGTATTTTTTGCCAAAACTCAGTTCTAAAATGGCGTTTGTGTTCCCTTCTGTGACTCCAACCCAAGTCGAGCCCTTTGTTCCACTTTTTGGCGGGCTTCTCCACAGAAGCCCTCCAAAGTGGTGCCACTCTGTCTGGGGTACTTAGGAGGGGTGGAGGGGGATTTAGGCACCCTGGACTGAGTTGCCTAGGCAACTCAAGTCGCACTCCGTCCTGATTGGCCCAAGTGGTGAGCCGGCCGGCTCACCACTTAGCATGTTTGAGTGACAGCTAGGCTGAGTGAATGGGGGTTTTCTGCATAAAAGCAGGGCTTTGGGGACTGGAACTTAAGAAGTCGCCACAGGACCTAAGAATCCGATGAGGGAGAAGCTGAGCCGACCTGCCACGACGACACCACCGGTGTAGCCCTGCTGGACAGTCTCACCACTTTTCCCAACGACAGAGGAGATCTCCCGCCGGAGAGTCTTCTTCCTTTGACTGGTGGGGATAACCAGTTTCACCGTTTTTTCGCCTTCCCGACGCATCTCGTGGCCGCCTTGCCTGTGCCAAGCACCCCGGCAACCGGAATACCACGTTTTACCACGACCGCGAAATAAAGGGTAATAACTTTAACCGGAAAACTCCGCGGCTGGTTTCTTCCCTGGCAGTGCAACGACCTTCATCTTTCCCCCAAGTCGAGATCTTCTCTTCCCCTGAACGACGACGAGACTTGCACCCGCTGCCAGGAACCACTGCCACCGCTGGAGGATCCTTCCCACTTAAGGTACCGTGTCCCGCCTGGCTTCCCTTGCCACTGACTGTACGGGGTAGATTTAGCCCCCGGCTTTCGAACCTGGGTTAGCCTGGGACACCCTGGCTAAACTTTTCTGAGCCTCTCTAAACTCTTTTCGAACTCTCTGCAAGACTTTCTAAGCCTAGTGTAACTGTGTGATCTTGGGCGCATTTGTGCTCTGCTCTCTCTAAGAGTGGGCCCAGCCTATGGACTTTGGCTCCCCAGTAACTTTGGCTCTTCTGCCTTGCTAAAAGTGTTCCTGAACCTTAGAGTGGTGTATCTTTCCATATTCTGTCTTTTTCCCTCCCTTCTTCATGAACTTATTGGAGTGCCATCTATAGTTAAGCGCTCACCTCTGTATGAAAATAAGTGGTGTTAACTAAGACTTACCGAATAAGGAATAAGGGTTGTATATATTATAATAGTAACTGTGTTTAGAGTGTTTTACAATAAGAGTGCTGGAGTGTTTCAAACAGTGTGTTTTTAAATAAATAATTATATACTTTGATACCAAAGCTCTGGTCAGTGTTTGCTTGTATTATTGTGTCCGAGTGCCTACCTATTGTGTATACTTTGCATACTGCCTAACAATTCTTGAGGGAAGTCTGACTGCTCAGCCACAGCTACCAGGTAAATCTGGGTGGTACAGACTGCTACCAAGTGGGTTTACTGCTAACACCTGTAGTCCTAAATCTTTTGCAGTGAGGCTACTACTGTCCCTGCGCCGGACCGAGATTCTCTGTCGGAAGCGGATCACGGTTCACAATCTACCCCGATAGACAGAAGAAGAAAGCCCAGAGGTTGGCGGCGAGCGGGTGGTCCCGCTCACCGTGAGAGCAAACTACAGATGGAGGTCACGCTCGCCTCTCGCCAGACAGCCCAAATGGCCACTATCAGTCAGCAAGTACCCCACGAACCGACAACGCGCCTGAAAGTGGAAAGGAAGATACCACAAGCACATCCTTGGACTCCTTACACGGGGAGTGTAGGGGCAAGACTTCAACCTCCACAGTTAAAATATTTCATGAGATTGGAACTCTATCGAAGGTTTCTTAAAAACCTAGTATGGTAAGAAGTATTGAGGGGCTCACCTTTTGACACGGGAGGTCATCGGCTTCTCTGATTTAAGCAAGCCGGCTGGTTGGCCCTGTGGCCCTAAGTGGTCAGGGAACAGACCCCCTGGGTGAGGTTTAAATAGATTGCAAAAATCACATAAGATTTCAAAGTGGGGCGCCCGAGTCGGATTGCGCCCGTTTCTGTAGAAGGTTTGTTGATGTTCGAATGGAAGTTGAAGCTCACGAAAGCTTTTCACAACTAGTTTCTTATCATTCTGCAAGTTATTTTATCTCATTGTTCGACAGTGCAAATTGTTTTTTCCTCCTTTTTTGGTTTTGTTGGTGTTTTGTATTGTTTTCATTATTTCCCCCTACTATGGAATTCTAATATTGGGTCTGTCTTGAGAAGAAACTGCCAACAACAAAACAACTCGCATAATGCTAATGTCATGGCTGAAATAGTATCAATACGCTCTAGGGTTTTGGTCATCTGGAATGAGTTAAGTGCTTCACTGAAGGTTAATTTCCGAACCCTTAATGCCTGGGGTGAGATGGGGTTGAATGGTGATTGTAATGTAATAACAGTAACCCGTGTAATTTGCTAACTATGTCAAGTGGGGGTGGAACACAAATGAATACCGTAATGACAAACTCAAATATAAGCTGTCTCACTCTCAATGTCCAAGGTCTCAATTCCCCACTAAAAAGGAGAGCTCTTTTTCAGCGGATGGCGACATACAACCCCACAATACTATTTTTTACAGGAAACTCACCTTTTGTCGGCCAATGAATTCAGATTGAATGATGAGCTTTATCCAACCAAATTGTGTGCCTCCTCGGGGACGAAGCGGTGTGGGGTGGCTATTCTTGTCTGTAAGGGGACACTGTTGAAGGTTCACAGGTCCCTGTTAGATACGGGAGGGAGATATGCTCTGGTGGTGGCTACGTTGTATGGGAAGAAGGTGACCTTGTTGTCGATATATGCTCCCAATGCCAATCAAAACCTATTTTTTGCCACTATATCTAGAATATTAAGTGAGCATGCTGAGGGTGACCTCGTAATTGGTGGGGATTTTAATGCTGTGATCAATCCGTTGGAAGATAAATCCCTCCCCCCAATCCCAGCTGACAAGAAACATTTTATGGCTCTCACCTCTCTTCTCCGGGAACATTCACTGATAGAGGGGTGGCTTTTTTTAACTAAGGGGAGCGGGATTACACTTTTCACTCTGCTGTGCACAGGGGGTTTTCTAGGTTAGATATGTTCCTTCTCTGGGACACTCTTATCCCCCATACCGTAGAGATAGAGATCCTCCCGAAGGCCTTATCTGATCAGGTGCTCGTGTCCATGTCCCCATTTAGCGATTCCCCAGAGCCCCCTCAAGTCTGGCGCCTGAACGAACTCATCTTACTGGACCCTCAGGCCCGCTCCTGCATCGCAGACAGCATAAACCAATATTTTACAGACAATGATACGGAAGAGTTGGCATATGCAGTAGTGTGGGATGCGGCGAATGCTGTCATCAGAGGTCAAGTTATAACTCAAACAATTGAGCGGAGAAAAGTCCACAGGCAGTCTCAGGCTCAATTGGAAATGAGGCCTCGTGAGGCGGAGGAGGTGTATAGGAATAAACCCTCTAGGTGCGTCCTTAGGGAGGTTCGTATAACACAAAAAGCACTTGAAGCTCGCCATATGGGCCGGGCAGCCTACGGAATAATGTGCACTAAACAATACTATTACTCTAAAGGGAACAAGGCGAATCGCTTGTTGGCGGCTAAACTTAAGCAGCAGGCAAAGCGTAACCGCATAGATTCTTTAAAAGAAGTAGATGGGAGGCACATTTTCACTGAATCTGGGTAACTCCAGATTGTGGAAGGGTTTTTTCAAAGCCACTCATCCCCTCACATATCGGACCCACAGCTAGCCAGAGACTTTATCCAGAGGGCAGATCTTCCACAGATATCTCCTGAATTTCGTGAACGTTTAGAGGACCCGATAACTACGGAGGAGACAGAAACGGCAATTCTCTCCCTCCCGCTGGGTAAGGCCCCGGGTCCAGACGGCTTTACTAACAAATTTCATAATGCTTTCCGGGCGGAATTAACCCCTCACCTAACGAAACTTTTTAACTCAGTGTGGAAGACGGGAGTAGTGACGGAATCAGCCACAACATTGGTGTTGAAGCCTGGGAAGAATCCCACGGATTGCGCCTCTTACAGGCCAATTGCATTGTTAAAAACGGATGCTAAATTGCTGGGGAAAATAATAGCAAGCCGCCTGTGTCCAGCCCTTCCGTCCCTGATTAATAATGACCAGACAGGATTCATACACAACTGGTCCACTTATGACAATGTGCGCCGTGCTATTAACTTAATTGCTCTTGCCCCGAAGATTCCAGGTAGACTATCCCTACTATCCCTAGATGCCCATAGGGCGTTTGATAGTATGTCTTGGGGATATCTAAAAATGGTACTGGAGGGGTTTGGATTCGGGCCGGAGTTTTCTAGATTAATGCTCTCAAATTTTCAAATTCCCTCAACCAAAGTCAAGGTAAATAAGAATTGGACTCCGCTAATCAGGTTAGCCAAAGGCACTAGATAAGGTTGTCCTTTGTCGCCTTTAATTTTTGCCCTGGCAATGGAGCCCTTTGCCCAGCACGTTAGACTACATCCAGATATCCTGGGTTTTGAGGTGGAGGGACACCGCCATAAAATAGCGTTATATGCAGATGACTTACTTTGTTTCTTGAGGGACGCCCCTTGCACGCTTCCCCCTCTCTTAGACTTTTTAGACAGGTTCGCTATGATATCCGGCTTCAAGGTGAACCCAGCTAAATCAGTGGGAATGACCCTGTTTGAGGACCCCGAAAGGCTAGAAGAAATGCGAGCGATAACACACTTTCTTTGGTCTTCAACAGAGATTCCATAATTGGGTATAAAATTGACTCCAACATATGCAGGTCTTTACAAAGCAAATATTCTCCCTTTATTTAAAGAAGTGCGGGAATGGCTACAACGGTGGGATTCATAAGAGATCTCATGGTTAGGCCGTATTAATGCGGTTAAGATGACGCTTCTCCCGAGGTTGCTGTATGCATTTCATTCCTTGCCAATTGCCATCCCTGAATTTGAACTTATAAATATCCAAAAAGAGATATACCGGTTCATCTGGAGGAAGAGGAAACCGCAAATCTCTGGTAAGCTTTTAACTAGGGGAAGGATGCTAGGGGGTCTAGGTCTTCCCTCGATACCACGCTATTAAAGAGCAGCTCAAGTGGCTATAATGCTTTCTTGGAGGGATTCCCTGGATCCCCCTAAATGGCTAGGGATTGAGCAAGCGGTTGCCTCACTCCCGTTGGCCCACCTCCCATTTCCTCAGAAAGAGGCACGTAGTTATAGGGGCGGGATACTTCCAACCACCTTGTCCACACTGCAGAGCTGGGATAAAGTGCGTTCGGAGAGGGGAATCCCATTGGAGCTGTGCCGTTGTCCCCCATCACTCCGAACCCAGCTTTCACCCCAGGGCTCACACCCACAACATACCGAGTTTGGAGCCAGGACGAACCCTTACCCCTGAGAGATTTGTATGTTAACCAGGAACCCCTGACCTTCCAAGAATGTAAAGAAAGATTTGGCCTCTCAGAGACAGAACGTTTTCGATGTATACAGCTACGCCACTGGCTTACTAACAGAGACATCCACCGAGCGGCTGGTAGGGTTCCACTGGGAATAGAACTCAAAATTCTTGAGGGTCAACAATCTCATAAGATATCGCTGTGCTATCGGCTATTAGAGAAGGCCTCGGTAGAAGAGAAACTTCCATATATGAGAGCTAGGGAGAGAGAATTTGGCCTGGAAATCTCGGATGAATCCTGTCAGCGGATCTGGCATAGAACTCAGACCAGTTCCCGATGTGCACTCGTAAAAGAAAGCGCCATCAAAGTCTGCTTTAGGTGGTATTCCCCCCCCCAGCAGATTCCACTCAATTAATCCAGAATACCCGGACACGTGTTGGCATGGGTGTGGTGAGCGGGGAGATATGGCTCATATGTGGTGGCACTGTCCGGTTATTCAATCATATTGGCTGGAGGTGCAGTCAATAATTAAAGAAATCACGGGCTCCCTGCTCCCTATGAACCAGAGAGTACTCTTACTGGGGGATGTATCGGACAATGGAACCTTCCCTATGTCGGGACATAAAGCAATTTTGATTTCACATTTACTTGTTGCAGCCTGCATCACCAGAGCCCGGTTCTGGAAAACGATAGAAGGCCCGCAAATAGCCTATTGGTGGATAAAAATATGGGAACTGTTTGGCTTGGAAAAACTTACGGCCATATTGGAAGGAAAGCTCTCCAGGTTTCAGAAAATCTGGTGCCCCTTCTTAGACTTTGTTTCAGACAGCGAGCATATGTTCTTCCAACCACAGCTCCTGAAGCACTTTATGAACTCTTAATTTGATTGTAAATTTGTTAGACTCGTACTTGTGCATTTTTACTTGGAGATGCAGGTCTATGAAAGTCATGCTTATGAGCTTTTGATACGAAACAATGACTCAATGAATTCGTGTTTATGAACTGTTAAGCGAGATGCAACTGACCCAATGAATTTAACTTTGTAAACCTTCCCCCCCTTTTTTTTCTTTTCTCTTCCTTCTTCTCTTCTTTCTTCCTCTCTTCCTTTTCCTGCCTTCTCTCGTTACCCCTTGTTAATCAACTGAGGACATATAATGGAATTATATACTCTGAGTCAGGTATTGTTATTTATAGCCAAATATGTGAAATACTGAGGAATTGTTGGGGATGGGAGGATCTAGATTCGAATATAATGAAAATTAATTGTTTGTTTGATTGTTAGCAATGCATTCACATTTTGAAAAGCAATAAAAATATTGGGGAAAAAAATGGTCATAATCAGTGTTGAGTTTATTCAGGTTAGCTGGAGAGCCTAGAATCAAGAGCTCGGTGTTATCGTTTTCAGGCATAGGCCATGGGTGGCCATCCATGCCTGAATGATTAGGTACATGTTGTTCACTAGCTGTACGTCGGTGTCATAATTACCCGTGAGAGGGAGGAGGATCTGGGTGTCATCTGCATAGTTAGTGTAGGTGACACACAGGTGATCCAGATCATCGAATAAGGGCTTACTGAAAATATTGTACATGGTCGGTGACACGCAGGAGCCTTGAGGGACTCCGCATGTTATGGGGATTGGGTCAGCTGCTGCCGACGGTGAGAAGACTCTCATGGTCCTATTGTTTAGAAAAGATTGGATCCATGTAATTGCATTCTGGGAGAAGTGATCTGCTGTGGAGAGGTGATTGCATAGTACTTTGTGGTCGACCAAATCGAATGCGGCCGATAGGTCCAACAGTAGTAGCAGTGCAATTTTCCCTTTATCTTTGAGTTCGTCAATCTGGATTTTTAAGTCAGTCAGAGCCGTTTCGGTACTGTGTTGAGGTCTAAAGCCAGATAATAGATCTAGATGTACTTTTGCATATAATGAGGCCAAAAATATGCTTTATTAGGTTGGCCAGCAGGACTTTGCCAACCAGTACAACTCCCAGGTCACAGCATTATAGCTTGAGAAACGCACACATGTTTTTTGTCATGTAACCTTTCCCGTACAATGCAACTTTGATTTATGGCATGATGATGCTTATTCTTTGGACCTACATTTGGGAATCTACTGCTTTTATTGGCACTGCTCGACAATTGTTTAGTGAAGATTCAAGTGAAAGGTACATTGCAACCACCCTAGCACTTTTGGTGTGGTGGATGGCAACATCTTTAGTCATTGCTGCTCCAAGTCCTTTATTAGTTTGACCTACCTTCATATTTGTATTACTAGCTGATTGACCGCAGTGCTTTAACCTATTTGTTGTCTCTTCATCTTTGAACCTACTGGCACCGCTCTACAATTGTGCAGTCAATCTTTGGGTGAAAGGTACTTCTTAATTACCCTAACTCTTATGGTGTGGTGAATGGTGACATCTGTTACACATATTCTGTTTAAGATTTCCCTTTATTTCATGGGTGAAATCGGGCAGTACCTATATGGTTTGCAATTCCTCACTCAAAGGTTGTGCCCTATATTTTAGAAACACATTGGCATGGTTCAGAATCTTATTGTTTTCTTTCTCTCTGTTTATGGTTATTGTAAATTTAGGATCTTCAGATTGTGTCTTATAGCTAGCTGCTAATATGTTTTTATTTTCTCTTATTACTTTCAGATATTTAGAAGGTGTTTCGCTGGTGATGGGGAATTGATGCCCCGAAACACATAGGATCTTAAAACAGCATTACGCTCATTTTATTGCCACACATGTTGTTTGATTTGATAACATTATTGTTCTTGATTCTGTTATATTGTATTTAAAAAATGAAGAATAGCCATGGTGTCTACATGGCTCTGATTTGTTGTATGTAAAACATTTTGAGATCTATACATTTATTTTGGTCACCTGCTCTCAGGATCTTGGGCCCTGTAAGAAACGTTTTGTGCTTACCTTATTCTTTAGCTTCTATTAAATCAAGATTCTTTTTGACTAGTAACTCATTCAGCTTGATGTTGTTCATTCAACTTTCTTTGTTTATTATAAAGTGTTATTTAAAACATATGAGGTAACTTACTGGAACCTTTTGGTCCATATTTGTGAAGAGTGCAGTTTGCGCTCAGAGCAGGTTCTGCCCAGACATTTGTTGTTTCACTTGTAATCTCACTGCTGTTTCCTTCTTATCCTACAGGAAATTTGTGGAACGAGAGTTATTTCCACCTGACAATGTACCTGAAAGGCACAACCTCTCCTTCTTCCCAACAGTGAATGATATAAAGAACCACATTCACCAGGTGCAGAGTGCCCTGAAGAATGGGGAGCTGGTCTATGACTGTGAAACTATTCCAGCAGCGGTATGGCTTAATTCCCTCACTGACTGCCATGTTAAATGTTTTTGCTACGTGTATTCCTCCAATCTCCAAACTTCTTTCTCTCCAACCTCCAAGTCTCTCCCACAGTGCACCCCAATACACCCCTAGCTAACCAATCTTCACCAAACCCCTTCCTTCAGCTCCTTTTCCTATGCTCCAAACTGCTAAGCCAAACTAAGCCAAACAGGCTGCTTTCTTTAGGGAGGGTGCTTAGAATAACAAGTTGCAGCAGTGCAGTGTGGGCTGAGCTAGTCTGGGATTGGGGAATGCGCCTGAGATCTAGTTGGTTGAGAGGGGTAGGACCTAAGGTTTCTTTAAGCCATTCTGCCATTTTAGATTGCATACTTTCCTTGAATGTGTGGGCATGCACTCACCCTAACCACTGGAGGTTTTCTGACATGCCCTGAAGTGTATCATAACTCTCTGGTTCCTCAGCATGTGATCCAATGTTCAGGAAACCCCTCAATATGCCAGGACTTACCAGCCTGCGTTTGTAGCAGGGAAATTGAGCTTTGGTATTTTCCATGTTGCACGCAAGCTGGAAGGCTTTGTCTGTCTGTAGAGTCTGTTGCCCAGTGACAGCCTAAAACATCCCCCGACTGTGGTTTGCTTTACCAGCTATCTGCGAGAGTTTAGCATATTCTGCAAGGCTCCTGAATTGGAATCAGAGGTTCATTTGGCAGTAGTGCTGAGGGGAACAATGGCCCACATAAGTTCTAGGGGAAATATGTAGAATGAATCTTCATTCCCATAAAGAGAGAAACTTTAATTTCTGCACAGGTTAATTGGGGCTAGCTAATGGGTCGAATTGCCTCACCAGAATTAATATTACAATAGTCCCAAGGGATTCAAATGTGTTCCTCTCTCACAGTTAATCAATAGAGGTGGTGGGGTGGAACTGTGAGGGCCTTGATGACTGACCCCTTGCGTCTCTTATTGCCTTCGCTTACCATAGATGTGAAGGGAACGTAGGTATGAGCACTCCTATGCCTCCCCCTGCCTTATTGCAGGGACCCAGTTGGGGTGGTCTGGGAATACCACCTCCACACCCATCTACTTCCTCTGGGTCCACCATTTATTAGCTTGAGGGGGTCGGGGGGGATCTTGCCATCTTCGACCATCCCACTGTTGCTCCCCAAAGCCAGGCAGGGAATTTCATCGCATATGTAAGTATTTCATCACATATGAGTCGGGACCCAGACCACGGTTTTGGCAACAGCCCTGTGCTCACAGGCGGCCCTAAACACGCAAAAACATTCTATAGTTGGGAAGCCCTAGAATTGCACATGTAAACATATCAAACACAATTCACGGACAACACATAGCCCACAATAGTGATTTCTCCTTCGTATCAATGCCAATGTGCATATGCCTAGGGTGGTCTTCACTTCCTCTTCACCATTCCTTTCCCTTTTTGTGTACCCCCCACATTTACTGCTTTTACACAGCCATCCTGGCACTGGTGTTCCAGATTACTTGGCATTTGCAGGGGCACCTACAAACACAACGTAATCTGACAATATCCTCCTCCACACTTCAAGTGTTTCCAATGAACATATCAGGGCCATCACATAATTATTACCATCTTGTTCGTCTCTTGCCTTTTCCATCTTCTCTCTACTTACTCACTATTGCCTTATTAACCTATTTTACCACACCACAAACTACAATCTGGTTAACTTTGGGCAGGGGCCCAATTCCCCCAATTCATCCGACATGGTTGGCATTAGTGCTGTACAACCAAAAAAGTGATGGGTGGAAGTTTTTGATTACACCTGAACCACTGGCAATGCTCTGGAGCAACCTTCCACAACACCGCTTTTTTAGCCCGTCTGTGCCATTGCAAAAGGGGTCCAGCCTATGCAAATCAGTCAGGTGCTGCCACCAATGGTAGCATCCCAGCCCGAACTGCTAGGACAGGTCATCTCTGCACAGAAACACCAGCAACCCCAGACATGTTTTAGCCTTGTTGGGCCTCCTCAGTGAGGTGCAGCTTGGTTCCCTGTGGTGCAGCGAGCAAAGGGCACATGTCTAGGCATACCCTCTCTCACATAGGGAGACAAGCTACAACCAAAATAGTGATGGGTGGCAGGTTTTTAATAAATCTGAACCACTGGCAATGCTCTGGGCAACCTTCCCCGACATCGGTTTTTAGCCTCTCTGCACCATTGCAAAAGGGGTCCAGCCATATGCAAATCAGTCAGGTACTGCCACCAATGGAAGCAGCCCAGCCCAAACTGCTAGGCCAGGTCCCCTCTACATAGAAACACAAGCAACCCCATACATTATCCAGAGCAATGCCTGAGGTTAATCTTAATTCAAAACCTTCCAGCTATCACCTCTTTCGCTTTGCTCTGGTCACCCCGAGTGGAACGGGTATGCCCAGACGTGGGTCCTGTGCCTGCTGGGACCAAAGCTACTCCTCACTGATGAGGCCCATCGAAGCTGAAACGTGTTTGCGCGGAAGGAATGTGACCAAGCAGTTCTGGCTGATCTGCCCCTTTTGGGGTGGGACCATGCCTGCTTTGCATATTGTCTTTCCCCTTTTGTAATGGCTTGGCAGGCAAAGAACGATGGTCTGGAGGGTTGCCCAGAGCAATGCCAGAGGTTAAGATTAATTAATTAATTAATTTATTTATATTTATACAGCGCACAAGCAGCCCGCGGGCATTGAGGCGCTGTTACTTGCGAGAAACTTAGTTACACAGGTACAGGCATAGTGGCGGTCGTTGATACATTATGAATACTACAGAATATCATGCTGGTGTTGAGACATTACAGTTGGTCATTGTGTTACAACTTATGCATTGGGTCATGTGGTGAGTATTCATGATAATGTGCGGGGCCTTATAATTCCAAACCTTCCAGCCATCACCTCTTTTGTTTTGCATTAGTGCTGTTAGACCACCACAGTGGTTATTGGCACAGGATACATGCTTCATAACTTATCATAACAATGATACAAAAACTCCTTTACTGGATAGGAGAGATGATATATTATCCCACAAACCCACACAGAGTAGCTTCACGAGACCAATAACAGTGCCGCTTTGCATCAAATAGAGAGTCATTTTAGAATGTGCTCCCAGAACATGCGGATGGTGCACACCCAGTGCTGCAGTACACAACTGAATATCTATGTGGATTCTAGTCGTGACGTAAAGTAAACCTGCTTGCCGCTTACTGCGGAGCCTCCATAGGGCACAGGCAATTGCCAAATGAGATGGACTGAAAGAAAACACACTGTCCTAATCCTGAGCACCTGTGCCTCAAGGCATTTAACCCTAAAGGCAGTAGGCCAAACACTTGATCTAGCACATGCACATTTCAAACAGAGACAAAGTGACACACACCATCCCATGCCTGTGCGTACATGATTCAGAGTCTGAAGACTGCAAGCAAAAGACCGACTTTGCGGAAAGAAACCTGTGAAGGCCGCCCCCCACCATGTCGGTCTTATGCCTGCCCCCTCTTCTGTGCTTTACGGGGTTTGGTGGTCCCCCTCTCACTGTGTGGCCACTCCGGTACACTTCCCCAGCCTCCGCTGCTGCATCTTCTGTCCTCTTTCCAGTCCGCTTCCCCAAACCAGACGTACTGTGCGTCGTGCAATGTGACGCAACCTTTTGTTTTTACGGAAGGGGGACTAGCGCCCGCAATCGGAGTACACAGCCCTATTTATTCTACGTAGAGTATGCATTAAAGCACAATATGGCTTGCTATGAGCACCCTGTAAGCAGCACAGTCAAGTAAGTCACCAGCTTTCCTCTTTCCCTCATGGTAATCTATCATTCTATGAGTACATTGAGAGTTGGTCAAATACCCTGACCATCAGTTCTCCACCCTCGCCATGGGCTATGCTCAATCTACCCCTGATGCATCCCAACTCTTGAAGGGCCATACTAATGTTGAGTCCCAGTCCCGATTGACGGACCCCTTACTAAAAACACCTGCTTCTTCAGCATTCCCCTTCCCTCTTCTCACAGTGCCAGAAGCTTGGCAGGAAAAGTGTCAAAATGTGTTTTCGCCATAGACCATAACACATTTCAATATGCACACACCTTCACATTTACGTAATGTCAGAGGTTCAGCCCCCTATCCCTGCCTACAGGGATGAATGCTACAAGGCAGCCATTTCAAATGACCAATGAAATTGACACCTGCGAATTATGGTGGGGTGGGGTCAGCGGTGGTCACGCGGCCGGCCTTCCTGGTGCTGTGGGTCCCAGCACCATGCTGGTGTTCCATGGTCACCCGGACCTATATGTAGCTGCAGGGCACGGCCCTGTGAGGCTGTGGGGACACAGCCTGGTTGTCGGAGCACCTGGGATGCCAGTAACATCCTGGATGGTGGGTGCCTGGGTGGGACCCAGCGCACCAGGCTGGTCTGGGGGACCCAGACCAGCAGGGACCTGCAGGGCTGTGGTCACACGGCATGGGGCCTGCAGGCCACGGCCACAGGACCATGATCACATGGTGTAGGCCTGCAGGCCCAGAATGAGCGAGGAGAAAACAGGAGTTCCATATTTGGAGTCTGCAACCTTTCTGCTGCATGTGCCTGCAGGTGCTCCTTTTATTAGGTTGGGCCATGTCACAGTCATGGCCCATTTTAAAAGGGCAATTCACATAGGAGGGTCACACATCACACTCCTCCTTTTTCATAACGAACAAAATTCGTTATGAAACTGAGACATACATGATTCTCCCTCCCCCCGTTACAGAACAACAAGACTTATCACTTGGGAACTGTGGGGTAGACAGTTAGTAGGATATGCCACTGACACATACATAACTACTTCGATAGTTAGAGACATAACACATACTCACACACTCTAAACATACTCAGCGGGTGACAGTCGTGGTTGATGAACCATCGGTGGAATGGTGGCAGTACTACCACATTTTACAAGACCCTTTATTAACCTGGGGTATGAACTGTAACCACTGAATGACGCCATGGTTAGGTGCTGGCACCATATAGAGCACACCTGCAAGAGTATGCAGTAATAAAATTGCGACAAAAAAGTGCGGCAAAAATGCTGTGGTTTGACCCGGTAAAGGTGTACCCCATTATACCATTTAAGGGGAGCGGGGGTTGCGGGAGGTGTCCCCCGCTCCCCTTAAATGGTATAATGGGTTTTGGGGGTGGCGAGGGTGTCACACGCATCCTTTACGTGGATTGCGGCGGCAAAACCATTGCCTTTTTGCCGCGATTTTTTGTGTAAACGGCCATTTTTGCTGCGATTTTAACACATGGAAGCCTACAAACTGCGGGATCACAGCTTCACATAACTGTTCTTTACTGATACCACTTTAAGCATGTAGCTAATATGCAGGCTCACAGCATCAAAACACATCTTTACTGAGTCTTCCCTAAGCAATTGCAGGTCTGCAGGAAACCAGTTCACTTTCCATCAGTGTCCGTTCAGGATAGTCACTTCCACGGGTCCAGGTCCATTGATGCTACAGTTCAAAGGCCAGCAAAGCTTCACCTGGCGGGCACCAGCGGCCACATCGGCTTAATCCCTTGAGATTGGGGCAGGCAGCGAGACGCGGGTAGCAGGACATCCAGGCTGCGGCACGTTCATGCTCAGTCAGTCCCTTTTGATGTCGGGGCAGGACAGTGAGACGCGGGTAGCGAGGTGTCTAGGCTGCGCCACATGATGTTGACAGGGCAAGGGCTGACAGGATATAACTCAACCCCCTTTTCCGGCCATGCTCCCCCAGTCAGGAGTGTCCCTTTGGTACAGGGGCACAGGAGGGTGCAGAAGCACTCGAGGAGCTGCAACTCTTACCCAAACTCTTGCCTGTTGCACCGCTTCTTGGTGGTGGGTGTCAGGGCCGCATGTGTTGGTTGCCCAGACAGAAGTTGTTGGCTCAGCTCAGGGGGCTGGCAGGTATCGCACCCGGGCCCAAATTGGCCTGGTCCTTAGATGGTATGGCAGACAGGGTGACATTAATGGCTGGCAGTCAGGTGAGCTACTTGCTCTTCCTGGAGCAGCACCAGCCACACATTTTCCACCTGTTTTTCCAGGGGTTGGCATTCCTCATCCCTGGCCCGGATGCAGGGGTAGCACAAGGATGGTATGGCAGGCAGGGTGACTTTAGTGGCACGGTGGCGAGGCCACTTGTAGGGCAGGCAGGGTGGCTTTAGTGGCAGGCAGTCCGGGCCACTAGCTGCCTGATCTTGCAGTGTGTTGTGGCGAAACACACGGGATCTCCTTTGTGCAAGGGGCTTATTTACCACATCCCCAACACCGGAGCACATTTGTTTTCTTCTGCTCCGACGTGGAGCATAATGCATTTCACCATCACTTGGCACCAGGCTCTTCAGAGGGCCGTATTCATCTTGTTAAATGCGCTCTGACATGGAGCACAGCAAAAACAACCACTGCCTCCTTGCCCGGATACACAAAGAGAGTGCCTGCATGGAGCGTTAAGATTTACATTTTGCTCCGACATGGAGCACATCACTATTCACCGCTGGTGTCCCCAGGTTCCTTTTGATCTATGCTCCAGCACGGCGCGTGTTACCAATTCACTGCCAGCTGGCCGCGGGATCTTTATTCTGCAGGGCCTCTCCTCTGCATTTCTAGTGCGTTCATGGAGCGCATCTCTGTCCTCGCGGTCGGCAGCCCAGGATCTTCTGAGGGCCTTGTACTCTGTCCTGCTCCGACCCAGAGCTCTTTCTTTTGAGCACCGGTTGGGCCCTACATCTTTCCTTGGCTCTTGCAGCACTGCCAGACACCTGCAGTCAGTGCCTCCCACACGGGGTGGGGGCGGGCACTCACCTCCTTTTCTTGCCAGCGATGCCACTTCTTGATGTACACACTCACTGCCAGTGGGGGCCCGGGATTACTCTGCGGCATCCGACGCGGCACAATGGTTGGCCGCCACGCCTCCGGCTTGCACAGGGGGCAAACAAGCACTTTCATTTGCTTGTCGGGCCGGCACACAATTCTTTATTCTTCTGGCAGCGGATGCCACAGGGGTGTTGGCGGTCTCCGGATGCCGCCGTCCGTGAGCCCCCCACCCCCCGTGACACAGAGACACGGAGACAGCGTTGTTACCAGTGTGGGCTTCCCGGTGAATGTGATGTCACCGGGAACGCCCTGTTTATTTAACAGCGCACGCGACGGAGTGAACGTCACCCCGTCGCGTGCGTACCCTTAAAGGGCCAACGCCACACTCCTCCTTTTCCATAACAACAAATTGGAAACAGGAGGGACTAACTATCACACATTTATAAAGCACACAACTCGGTCAATTCCAAAACCCCCATTTATTCACAGCCACCCTGGATCCCCCGCGGGTACCTGTCACGGCCTGACCATTAGCCCCCGGTCAGCCTCCTGAGCTCAGTCCGTCACATAGTCTGTAAGACGGGCAGGTTTCCCAAGCCCTGTTCTCAGGGGGTACCTCCTGCCACCGTCCCTGGCCGGTGTCTCTTGGCCGGGTCTGCCTTGAGCCGGAGAGTCCGCGGCAGGGCTGTCACCCCCACCTTCATCCAAGGCACCCTCACCCTCTCGGTTGTCGGGGCTGTCCACTCTCTGGTCGCCGATTCTCCTGAAGAATGAAGCATTCCTTGTTACAGACGACGTCCCATCAGAAGCTGTTACCATAGAACCCTTGACCGCCACAACATCTAAAGGAGCGGGTTCATACGTGAGGGACAACTTTCCATGTGGGTGACGATTCCTCACCAACACCTCGTCTCCCAGCGCGATGTGTGGGGGCCTTAGGCCCCTCCGGATGTTTTCCATCTGCGTCCTGACTCGTCTGTCCTCCTCGACCTGTTCATTGTCAATGACGGCAGGGTCCCTGTCCCCAACCTCCGGTATCACGTCTCTCGGACATCTCTGAAAGAGAGCCTCTGCCGGGGCCACACCCGTTGATGAGTGAGGTGTGGTCCGATAGCCCCGCAGGAAGACGTACAGGGCCCTCTGCAAACACTCGCCCTTTCCATGGGCAATCCGAAACACTTTGTTGAGGGTGCGCATCATGCGCTCTGCCTCCCCGTTGGCCCGGGGCCACAGTGGGGTTACCCGCCGGTGTTGAATGCCATACTCCTTCATGAGCTCGGCAAAACTCTCGCCTTGGAACGGTGCCCCGTTGTCGGAGCATAGCACAGAGGGCAGGCCATGGGTGGCGAAAATCTTCTCCAGCGCCACCACCACGTTCTCAAATGCGACAGACTCTATGAACTCGACCTCCGGGTATCGAGACCACTCGTCCACCACAACTAGGAAGTGAGTGCCTCTCGACGTGGACCCGGAGTCTGCGTGCACCACTTCCCATGGCCGGGTGCCTCTGGGCATCGCTTCAATAGATGGTTCCCGCTGGGCCGGTGCCGCAGCCTGGCACCACACGCACGACGCCACAAATGTTTCCACCTTCCGCTCGAGTTCCGGGAACCACACCTTCTGGCGGAGGCGAGCTTTGGTTTTGGGCGCCCCTTGGTGACCCTGGTGCGCCAACGCGATGACCTGTGACACTTTGGCCTGGGGCACCACGATCCTCTCACCCCTCAGTAGCAGCCCCGACTCTGAGAATGTCAGTTCTTCTCTCACTCTCCATAACTGCTCAAGGGCCACTCTGGCTTCACATGTCCTGCGTTCCACGGTCTCCAGTACCGTCTTCCAGGTACCCCTCTGCATGGCTTCCTTCAGGATGGCAAAACATTCGTCGCCTTTGGACGCAACCTCGAGTTCTTCCACCTGCATGGAGTTTGGGGTGGCCGTCTCCACTACCAGACGGACATGTTCATCGGCCTCTTCCGCTGATGCAGACTCCTGCGAGTCCCTTCTTGGGTGACGGGATAGGTAATCTGCCGCGTTGTTAGCCCCTGGACGATATGTTAACGACACCCCATACTCGAGCAGGGCGAGCATCCAGCGCTCTATTCTCACTGGTGGACGGGATGATGAGCCCGCCATGATCGGCAGCAACGGCTTGTGGTCCGTGACCACAGTCACGGGGCGCACCAGAATGTAGAGGCGAAAATGTCTGCAACCCCACAGCACCGCCAGGGCTTCCCTCTCGATCTGGGAGTACCTTTGCTCGGTGTCGGAGAGCGCCTTACTGGCGTATGCTATGGGTCGGACTTCTTGGTCATTCCCCACTTGTGTAAGCACTGCCCCCAGTCCATATGGGCTGGCGTCCACCACGATCTCTGTCCGCAGACTCGGATCGAAGAACGCCATGGTGTCGTCCGCCGCCAAGGCGCCTCTGATGTCGTCGAATGCCGCCTGCTCAAGGGGGCCCCAGTGCCAGGTGGTGTCCTTCTTTGTGAGCGATCTCAACGGCTCTGAGCGGGACGCCAGGTTCCTGATGAAACGGCCACAGTAAGTGACCATGCCCAAGAAGCTCCTCACCTCTGCAACATTCTCAGGCGGACGCGCCTCACTTTGCGGGGGTCCGGCGACACCCCATCCGCCTTAAACACGAACCCAACCCAAGGGGGTTGCAGGCTGGCTCTCCCGCTGGCCGCATGAGCAGCCTCCTTGCAGAAGGCCGCGGTCAGGGAGGATCCACCATGATGCGGCAAAGGCTGCCCCTTCTCTTTCCACTGGGGGGGTCAGCACAACTCTCTCCCCAGGCAGGAGGTCCCTTTCTTCTTGCGGCTGCGTTCGCTCCACATCTTTTCCACCCACGGTGGCAGATGCCGCAGGGGCCGCAGGCGGACCACCACCCTGGCCGCACGAGCTCCCTCTCGTCAGAGGGCCTCGGCCAGGGATGATCGGCCGGCGGGGTGCCAGGTATGGCATCCACCCTCTTCCAGGGCGGTGGATGCTTCTCCTCCTTCTTCCAATGAAGAGAAGGAAAGAAAATGAGGGACAGCAGTGGAGCGGGGCACACCGCGGGGTTCCACTCCCTTGTTGCCATTACTGTGGGGCCTGCGGCGGTCACCATGCTGGTGTGGCGGGGTCACCCAGACTTATAGGTGTTGCAAGGCAGGGCCCTGTGAGGCTGTGGTGCCAGAGCACCTGGGATGCTGGTAACATCCTGGATGGTGGGTGCCAGGGCACCAGGATGGTCAGGGGGGCCCAAACCAGCAGGGACCTGCAGGGCAGTGGTCACACTGCGTTGGGCCTGCAGGCCAGCATCACAGGACCATAATCACACGGTGTAGGCCTGAAGGCCCAGATTGAGAGAGGAGACAACAGGAGCTCCATACATGGAGTCTGCAGCCGTTCTGCTGCACGTGCCTGCAGGGGCTCCTTTTATTAGCTTGGGCCATACCATCTTAAAAGGACAATACACGTGGGAGGGACACACATTGCAGGATTGATGTCACTGTCAGACAGGCATAAGGAAGAGCATAACCCTCTGGATGTCGAGAACTGCAGCCCCAAAGTAAAAATATCATTAAAGACTGACCCACAAATGATGCTATTCATAGCAATCATTACAGTTTTAAATGAAGTTTCAGAAATCTGGGACTTCCTTAACATTAAATTCAAGGCATAGGCATCCAGTTGCAACTAACGCGAGCACAGTGCATGCGTGTTAATACACGTTTTCATATTTTCCACTATCCATACCAAAGTGTGCCTTCCACTTGGTGCTGCTAAAGTGATATATTTGAGCCAAAAGCTAAACAAATAAGAATACAGTGTTTGATCCCTACTTAAAAATCTTTTCCTGCCCCTGTGAATTCAGTGTGAAAAAAAATGCATAATTGCATTGCTTTTCAGTGCCTTCATTGGCTCTTCATGTACTCTATTTTGTTTTGTTTAGGTCAAAGCAGGGATACGTTTTGAATTAAAATATTGACTACTTTACTGCTCCAGGAGTGGTTTTGCACACTTTAAAGTAGTATATGTTGCACTACTACTGTAGAGATGTATATATGAATTATATACATAGACCTACATTGTTTCACTTGAGCACGTAAGAAGCATCTCGGCATAACACCATTTCATAGGAAATAGTTAATCAAATTGTTAAGGCACTATTTAAGCATTGACGACCAAGGGCCAGGACATTGCAGGCCGATAGGTATACCATGGAGGTCGGTTACCTCGTTCCTCTAGTTGCTCAGGGAACACCCGCCTCACTTACAATATCCTAATAGTGTACAGTAGGGGGTACTTTGCCCCATATCGAATATTATTGATTTATTTTGCAATGATATTCATTCCTGTTTTTGGCGCCCCATTTGCTCTTTGCACTTATCAAACTATACTTAAAGGGGAAATAGTTTTTTTCTGACTGTGGTATGTGGTCATACTCCGAGGTATCTTTGGAATAGTGTAAGGAAAAGCATGGGCACCAGCAAAGTACACTAAAATGAACAAGTTATTTATGGTAATTGTCTGTACTATCACAAATGTTCTTATCTTGCATTGCAGTTGCAGTGGCAAACAGACAATGAAAATGTTCTCAAGGAGACAGTGACTGTGACATTTGCAGCTCCACCCTCAGATGGTAAGTTTAGGAGTGGCCAAAGAAAGATATCAAAATGCTACCCTTTTCAATGGTACATTTACATTGCTCCCCTTTTCATCAGCATTGCATTAATCACTCTTCAGGCGTGCATTGATATTGCTGTTTATTTTATAAGCTTAATTCCTGAGAAAGATTTCAAATCCTGTTTTGGATGCCACGGGTGGTAATCCCATTCTTTGTTGGTTTATTAATTTCCTTTTTACTGGTGTGTCCAACCCATGTGCCACGTTACCACTCCCTCACCCTACCATTTAATCCTCTGCTCTATACCCCCAGTCTAAGGTACTGTTTAAGGAAATGCCAGCATCTGCATTTTTACAACTGGCCTTTTTAGACCCCTGGCATAGGACAACAGTTGTAGAAGTACATAACAACATTCTGAAAAGGAGAGTGCGATGATAGCCCAAGATGATGCGTGCTTGTATATATAAAGCCATTGTTGTCTGTTCTGTGGTGTATGCCTACGTGTGCTTCTTTTGAGGCAGGGCAAGCAATGTGCCTGGAATTATCTCCAGCATTTCAGTCATGTCATTGCACCAAGTATGGTTTGTGCTGTTTTCATAATCATTGTAGGTGCCTGTGTCTTCATAGCAGTGTGATGTGTCAGGCCCAGATTGGTATGCCAGGGAAGAAGGCTTAGCGTTGCGGTGTGGGGCTTCAGTGTTGTTTTTCATGGATGTAAGGTCCTTTGGGCCCTGAGTAAAGCTTGGATAGAGAACGTTTTGAGCGTTATCCTGGTCCAGGATGCCTGCCATTAAGGTAAATTGCTATGAATTTCTATTACATGTTTCCCCAATGAAATATGCCCTGTTTGCTTAAGCCCTATGTCCGTTATATTTATTGGCTGACCATTTAACCCTTTCGCTACAGGGACATGAGGATATTATGCCATACAGAAATATTTGAGTGCAGAATGTTGTTTTTGCCGATGCATCTTTTTCTGATTTGTATTACATGTGCCTTAATCTGTGCATCCTGCTAAACTGTACATCATTGTCCTGGGGAATGCCATGCAGGCTATGGAGATGTTACTGTCACGATTTCCCTTGGCGATGACCAGAACCCTCAGAAGTATTGGACGTTGTGCTCACCCTCCCCAAAGGAACTAGCCCAGCAGGCTATTATACAATCTGTGTGGCCAGGTCCCTCAGGCAGTAGTGCTACTGGACACATCCCCTTTGGAACCAGTGGAAATAATATCAAAGGAGCTGCTGAGATGAGAAAATTATAATATGAGATAAGACAATCCCAATATCCTCAAAGGGAAACACTAGTGTCAGTACAGTTTTCAGACAATGTCTAGGAACTCCAGTGACTGATCCTGATGTCTTATCTAAATAACCCTAAACCTAAATACCTATGAAGCAGAAAGAAGAATGTGTAAACATAAGAATACACGTGTCCCTGTGTTACGCTCACCTGGTTCCCGCAGGGGCGTTGAACGGGACTGAACAGCAGTGGTCTCCACCAGCATGACTCATAGGGCGGAGATGGCTGACTGGACTGGCCCTCCTACTTTGGTTGCTTGACCCGTAAAAGTAGTTTCCTTAGTGCTTGAAATGATGAGCTCTCCATCCTGCGCTGATTGCAGGGGCGCGAAGAATGCCAGTTACTCCACTGGATCGAAGGAACAGGGTGAGTTCCAGATGAAATAGGGCTCTGGGGAATGTGGCGTGGAGCCGTAATTATATAGTCTTTACAGTTCCAATGTCTGCTATTCACTCATTTCCCTTTTCCTTTATTTATCTTGCAGCTTGGTCCAAAAGGAATTCTCCTGATTGGCAGCAGGTCGCGCTAAGGTAAGAGTCTGTATTACCCAGCACTGTCCAGTAGAAAATAATGATGCTAAATGTCTCTAACCAAGTGCTTTTGTCCTTTTACAGGTGCAGCGTAAGAAGATGCTGGATGCCTATGAATTATATCTCGGGCGGTAAATCAAGTAAGTACCTGGCAGTAACCAAGATTGTCTGTTTGCTCTCGGCTCCCCCTG
Organism: Ambystoma mexicanum; assembly: GCF_040938575.1. Taxonomy (NCBI): domain Eukaryota; kingdom Metazoa; phylum Chordata; class Amphibia; order Caudata; family Ambystomatidae; genus Ambystoma; species Ambystoma mexicanum. The sequence goes on from NC_090931.1 coordinate 674,854,247, forward strand.
TTTTTTCTTGTCTCCCTCTAGGTGCCGAGAATGCAGCTACGAAGAGATGTAAGCTGCGCCGGATCGTGTAGATGCTGTGAAGACTGGTAAGTATGGCGCGGCGCAGCTGCTAGCGGTGCAACGCGTTTTTTTCAAAGTCTTTTTCCTTGTGCAGGGATGCAGTGGATTCTGGAGCCGATGAAGATTAGAAGGTAGGTTCTTGCTCTAACCTTTTCTTCTTCTTCCCTTCTTCCCAGGATGCGGTCTGGATTCGGAGCGGGCGTGGCAGGTAACAGGATGCTGGCTGTAGGCACGGTGAGCGTTACACTGCTGAATAATGCGAAGCGTGTTCTGCTCTTCGGGCGTGGTTTAAATAGCTTCCAAAGTAGTCCCAGGTAAATAGTTACAAGCACCACACCCAAGTAAAAAATAGTCCCTGAAGAAAAGTAGTCCTTCCCTGGCCTCACAAAGGCCAATGCTTGAGTTCCTTGCGGCATGGTCTGCATGAGGTAAGTTTGACTGTATGAGCCTGGCGTCTACGGCGCCAGCACTGATCCCATATATGAGCCTGGCGCCTACGCGCCAGGACTGAATCCATAGAGCCCCTTACCGGGGCTTGGTGGGTTCCAATAAGGGGCTGGATGTCTGCCCTCTGCACTGATGGGCTTGATCCGGAAGTCCGGGGGTAGGCATCAGGACAGCACTCCCCCTCAACCCACCCCCCAAGGACCCTCCTAAGGTTGTCCTTCTCTCTAGTCCTGGCTTATCTGGGAAATTCCGATGGAATTTCTTCACCAACCGGGGTGCATGAACGTGATCGCTAGGCTCCCATGACCTTTCTTGTGGCCCGTAACCCTTCCAGTCGACTTAGTAAAAAAAGTCTTGATTTGACCATTTTAGAGTCCAGAATGTCTTTAACTTCAAATTTGGGTTCCCCGTCTATTAAGATGGGGCCTGGTGGTTTGGCTAGTCGTGTTCCAGGTTGTACTGGTTTCAGGAGTGAAACATGAAAGACGGGGTGAATACGCATAGTTGGAGGTAAGTTCAACTTAACGGCCACTGAGTTGATAATGGCTTTAATAGTATAAGGTCCCAAGTATCTAGGGTTAAAGGTCCGAGTTCCCTTTAAAGGTATGTGTTTTGTAGCCAACCAAATTTGGTCTCCAATCTGATAATGTGGGGCTTCACTTCTATGTTGATCTGCAGTTTTCTTGTATCTTTCTTTAGCTTGTCTCAAATGTTCTGTTTGCTCTTTCAAGGGCTTGTGTAATAGCAGCGTGTAGATGATTCACTGCGAGCATTTCTAATTGTTGAGGTGAGTAAAGTTCGGAGGTCCGAGGGTGACGCCCATATATGGTATAAAAGGGACTTTGTCCGGTTCCTGAATGCAAAGAGTTGTTATATGCATATTCAGCTATCCATAATATTTCCTTCCAGTTGTTTTCGGTTTGATGTAACATACAACGTAGGTATTGTTCAAGAGTTTGGTTGGTCCTCTCCGTCTGACCATCGGTCTGGGGATGATGGCTGGTTGACAGCCTCACGTCGATTTGAGCCAATTAACAGCATTTTCTCCAGAACTGTGAAATAAACTGCCTACTTCGATCGGAGACCAATACAGAAGGAAATCCGTGTATTCGAACTATATTTTCAAGAAATTCCTTGGCCAAGGTCGAGGCTGTAGGTAGCCCTTTCAGAGGAATAAAATGAGCCATCTTGGATAAAAGGTCCACTATGACGAGGATGGTGTTAAATCCATTACACGGAGGGAGATCAGTGATAAAGTCTAAAGATAAGGTGTGCCATGGTGTGGGTGAAATGTCCAAAGGTTGTAACAGGCCAGCTGGTTTCTTCTTCAAGGTATTGTTTTGGGCGCAAATACCACAGGACATCACAAATGTTTTCACGTCTTTTCGCCAGGTTGGCCATCAAAGTTGTCTTTTAATCTTGGCTTCTGTCTTTGCGATTCCAGGGTGTCCTTCAATAAGAGCATCATGGTAACTGGAAAGAACTAATTCTTGTAATTCTTTGTTTGGTAGAAATAGACGACCTTGATAGTACGGTAGATGATCGTTAACTGAATAATCTTGGCCTTTGTTTGACCAGTCCTGTAAGGCTGCCTGATCGAAAAGTTGTTGGACCTTTAAATGGATGTCTTCCAAGGTTTGTAGAGTTGTTATGCCCAGGATTCTTTTCTCCGAAATTATAGGCACTGGTTCAGGATTGGAATATGCTTCTCCCATTCCAATACAAGATAAAGCATCTGCTTTACCATTTTTACAACTAGGTCGATAAGTAATCACAAAGTCAAATTCCGCAAAGAATAAGGCCCATCTAAGTTGACGTGAAGATTGGGCTCTGGCTGTCTTTAAATATTGCTAATTTCTGTGATCGGTGATTACAGTGATGGTATGCCTAGCACCGAGAAGATATTGCCGCCAGGCCTTGAATGCAGACTTGATAGCCAATAGTTCTTTGTCGGTAACTGCATAGTTTACTTCGGGTGCTGAACATTTTCTTGACCAGAATGCTACTGGATGAAGTTGGCCAGTTTCAGGATCCCTCTGGGAAAGAACAGCCCCATGGCTAAACTGGACGCATCTGTTTCAACAACGTATGGAAGCTCGGGACGTGGGTGCCTTAAAACAGGTGCAGACGTGAATTTTTGTTTTAGATCAGGAATGCCCTTTCTGCTTCTTCTGTCCATGAAAAGTGTTTGTTCTTTTGCAAGAGTGCTGTGATGGGATGTACAATATGTGAGAAGTCAGAGATAAATCTGCGGTAGAAATGAGCAAATCCAAGCATGCTTTGTACTTCTTTAACCGAGGTGGATGAAGGCCACTTAAGGTTGGCGTCCACCTTTCGAGAGTCCATTCGAACTCCATTTGGGGTCAGGATAAATCCAAGGAATTCCACTTCTGTATAGTGAAACGTTCATTTTTCCAATTTCGCATATAGCTTATGCTGGTGTAGTTTTTCAAGGACTGCACGAACGTGCTTAACATGGTCTGATTCAGAGGAAGAGTACACTAGGATGTCATCTATATAAACAACGACGCAGATGTCAATGAGTTCTCGAAGGACATCGTTCATAAAATACTGGAAGGCTGCCGGTGCATTGCACAGCCCGAAAGGCATCACTTGATACTTGAACAATCCGTTCTTGGTGCAAAAGGCGGTCTTCCATTCATCGCCTTTTCTTACACGCACCAAGTGATTTGCCCCTCGGAGGTCTAACTTAGTATAGATACGAGCATCCTTTACTTGGTCCAGTAGTTCCGGGATAAGAGGCAGCGGGTATCGGTTTTTTACCGTAATTTGGTTTAAAGCGCGATAATCTATACACGTTCTAAGGTCACCTTCTTTTTTTGGCACGAAGAATAATGCTGAGGCTGCTGGGGACTTGGATGGGCGAATAAAACCATTGGCAAGATATTGATCCAAATATTGTCGAAGGTGAAGGTTTTCGGGCTCTGTAAGGGCGTAAATTCTACTGCATGGAACTTGGGCACCGGGTATGAGATAGATCTGACAATCGTATGATCTGTGAGGTGGTAGCGTATTTGCTTGATCCTTCTGAAAAACATCCTGAAAGTCTAGGTATTCCTGAGGTAACTGAGTAGTTGAATTCGTGACTGAGGCTAGGCTTTTGTTCAAAGTTTTTTTTGGATAACAAGTGTGCACACAATCCAGGAAGGTCATTCTCTTTTCTCGCCATTCAATACAAGGAGTATGCGTTTCCAACCATGGCATTCCCAGAATTATTTGGAACGGTGGGGCCTTGATTAAGTCAAACACAATACTTTCTCGATGCCCATCTTGACCCGACAGCGTCATCTCTGTAGTGGAATGAGTTACTGGTCCAGAGGCAATTTCAGTTCCATCGACAGTTGTGATGACCTCTGTTGGGATCTTTTTGCAAAGAGGTAGGTTCATTCTTGAGGCCAATTCGTGGTCCATATAGTTTCCTATGGCTCCGCTATCAATGTATGCTCTTACTGCGTGCATACGAGATGGCTGCCTAGGATCAATAAGGACCATTGGTATAATGAGATGCGAGGTCTGAGCGTCCTTCTTCATGCTGGGCAAGCGGACCTCTACGCTTGTCGGGCGTGGTCATTTCCCGAGTCAGACTCCATGAGGCTTTTGTCAGCAGCTCCTACCACCTTCTTGGATGGTTTTACTGGGCAATCCCGTAGGAAGTGTCCCGAAGATCCACAGTACAGGCACAGTTGTATCTGCCATCTCCTTTCTCTTTCCTTTTGAGTCAGAAGTCCCTTAACCCTCCCGATCTGCATAGGTTCTGATGCATCTGTTTCCTTGGGGGTAACATTATCCTTGGGCTTAACAAATACCCGATTCTCAAATTTAGCTCGATCAGTCTTTCTATTCTGAAGTCTGTGATCTAACTGGACCACCAGATCTATATATTCAGAGCACTCCTGAGGTGGATTCACCACTTGTGCTAAAACGTCTTTGAGCTCACCTCGAAGTCCTCGATGAAATAACGTAATCTGCTTTGCCTCTGGCCATCCGGTTTCCACCACCAACCTATTGAAGGTTGCGATGTAGGTCAACAGATCCTGGTTACCCTGACGTAGGGACAAAAGTTTTGTTATCCAGGGCTTGTCCTTGTGAGTGTCGGGCAAACAGTCTTTCCAGGCTTAATTGAAAACCCTGGAAATCCCGAAGAAGAGGGTCATCCTGATTGACTAGTGGAATTGACCAATCTGCTGCACTACCGCTGAGATAAGATAAAACAAAGGCTACCTTTGCTTGGTCATTCGAAAGGCTCCAGGTCTACATAGAAAATGCAAGCGGCACTGGTTCATAAACACAGCAAACCTTTTTGGGTCCCCTGCAAAGCGTTCAGGTGGTGCTAAGGGAATTTTTCCTGGTAAAAGTACTTGCACAGGGTTACTTGTTTGAGCGTGAGTTGGGGTACCCCCGAGTCCAGGTAGGGGTGTTTGCCCAGCTTGGTTTTGCAATAGTTGCCTAGCAAGATCGTCAGTGCGTTCCTTAGACACAATCAGCTCTCTCCGGAGAGCATTGGTTTCTTGGCGGGCGGAATGCACTTCGGCCCGGAGTTCTCCCAGTAACTGGGCTAGTTGGTCAGTTTCTGAGGTCTCCATAACGCCCAGGTGGGAATTTGGATTGAGGCTTCGCGTTCTGTTATGCTCACCTGGTTCCCGCAGGGGCGTTGAACGGGACTGAACAGCAGTGGTCTCCACCAGCGTGACTCGTAGGGCGGAGATGGCTGACTGGACTGGCCCTCCTAGTTTTGTCTGCTTGACCCGTAAAAGTAGTTTCCCTAGTGCTTGAAATGATGAGCTCTCCATCCTGCGCTGATTGCAGGGGTGCGTAGAATGCCAGTTACTCCACTGGATCGAAGCAATAGGGTGAGTTCCAGACGAAATAGGGCTCTGGGGAATGTGGCGTGGAGCCGTAATTATATAGTCTTAGAGTTACAATGTCTGCTATTCACTCATTTCCCTTTTCCTTTATTTATCTTGCAGCTTGGTCCAAAAGGAATTCTCCTGATTGGCTGCAGGTCGCGCTAAGGTAAGAGTCTGTATTACCCAGCACTGTCCGGTAGAAAATAATGATGCTAAATGTCTCTAACCAAGTGCTTTTGTCCTTTTACAGGTGCGGCGTAAGAAGATGCTGGATGCCGAAGAATTATACCTCGGGCGGCAAATCAAGTAAGTGCCTGGCGATAACCAAGATTGTCTGTTTGCTCTCGGCTCACCTTGTTTTTTCTTGTCTTCCTCTAGGTGCAGAGAATGCAGCTACGAAGAGATCTAAGCTGCGCCGGATCGTGTAGATGCTGTGAAGACTGGTAAGTATGGCGCGGCGCAGCTGCTAGCGGGGCAACGCGTTTTTTTCAAAGTCTTTTTCCTTGTGCAGGGATGCAGTGGATTCTGGAGCCGATGAAGATAAGAAGGTAGGTTCTTGCTCTAGCCTTTTCTTCTTCTTCCCTTCTTCCCAGGATGCGGTCTGAATTCGGAGCGGGCGTGGCAGGTAACAGGATGCTGACTGTAGGCATGGTGAGCGTTACGCTGCTGAATGCAGAATAATGCGAAGCGTGTTCTGCTCTTCGGGCGTGGTTTAAATAGCTTCCAAAGTAGTCCCAGGTAAATAGTTCCAAGCACCACACCCAAGTAAAAAATAGTCCCTGAAGAAAAGTAGTCCTTCCGTGGCCTCACAAAGGCAAATGCTTGAGTTCCTTGCAGCATGGTCTGCATGAGGTAAGTTTGACTGTATGAGCCTGGCGCCTATGGCGCCAGGACTGAATCCATAGAGCCCCTAACCCAGGCTTTGTGAGTTCCAATAAGGGGCTGGATGTCTGCCCTCTGGACTGATGGGCTTGATCCGGGGGTAGGCATCATGACACCCTGGCAATGTGGAATAACTCAGTTCCGAGAGACCGGTCTCCTGAATAAGTGAGCCTTTTATGCACCTTGACCGGGAAGCCGGAAAAAAGGAAAGGACTTAATACTGCGTGACGTGACGCGTCACGCCAGGATGAAAACGTGAACATAACTGGCACTGCAGCGTCAGGAATTACCAGACGCCACTGTAACGCGTACCGTGGTCGGCCTGGATTCCAACGCGGACATGGGCATCCAATGCCCCTGAGGGCTGGCTGCGCCTGCATCTCCTTAACGGGATGCGCAGGTAACCTTGACGGTAGTCGCTGCAGCGGCCGCCTACTGGGATGCGCAGGTAATTGTGACGGCGGCCACTCCGGGGACCGTCGGTTCCTAACAGCATTCCACCTCCCAAGATCTCTCCCCACGGAAGAAGAGGAGCGGGTTTGGAAGGATACCTGTCATGGAATCATTTAGTCAACCGAGGTGCCATAACATTATGGTGAGATACCCAATTCAACACCTCTTCCAATGAACCAGGTATTGAAGCGTCCAAACCTGGTAACTTGAGTTCACAATGTACTGCACTTTGTACAAGTCTTGGGGCCCTACTGCAGGAAGTGATGAAGATAAGTCTCAGGGGTATTTGTGAGATTGAACTGCCATTTTCAGAAGGGATATGTGGAAAACAGGATCTATCTTGTAGTGGGAGGGTAGGTCCAGCTCCATAGCCACTGGATTAAAATACAGTAAATGGAAAAAAGACCAATGTATCGTGGCTTGAATTTCTTGGAACATGCAGGGAGTCTAATGTGCACATTGGATAATCATACGTGATCACCCTTCATATACACAGGTGTTGGTAGTCACTTTTTATTGGTGTAACTCTGTGCCTTTTCCTAAGCAAAAAACAAATGCTTTTTGCTGTTCCAGATTCCTGTGGAAATACATTGTACCTGTTCCTTGACAGAAAGCACCTTAAAATTGAAGATCGCCACCATAGGAAATCCATGAGGATGGTAACCATAAAAGGCATGGAATGGGGTGTCATGTAATGATACATGGTATGAATCATTGTAGGCAACCTCGGGCAGGGGAAGAATGTCCGTCCACCCTTCTTCATTTTCCATGACATAACATCTCAGGTATTGCCCAAGGATTTGATTGGCTCTCTCGCATTGCCCATCCGTCTGCGGATGGTAGGTAGAGAAAAGCGATGTTGAATACCAGGTCTCTTGCAGACCTCCTTCCAAAAGGTTGAAATGAATTATGACCCCCAGTCCATGATCAGGACTCTGAGTATACCATGAAAACTATGGAGGGTGGATTTACCAGCAACAGCTTTTTTTTAAGGCAATAAAATTAGCATTTTCGTAAATGAACCGACAACCGTCAGGATGGCTGGGGAGATCTGTGATAGTCAAGGGAACACATGTGCCAAGGACCCAGAGGAATGGGACGAGGACATAACAACCCTTAGGGTCGTTTTCCCATGGTTTTGGCACACCCACATATTCTGAATCCTTTTACATAGTTGATGGTGTCCTTTCTCAAAATGTCCCACCAAGCAAATCTTTGAACCTTTTCCAGGTTCTTTCTTACTCCGAAATGACCAGAACTTGGTAGGTCATGACACCATGACAATAGGATTGCCTGACTAACTTGTGTAGGTAACCACAACCTATTCTTGTGAAACAATATGCCCCGATTCTCTACATTGTTATCTTTATGAAGGAATTAGTCTTTATCTAGACTAGCAAATTCCTTCCAGAGGTCATCTTCATTTTTTTTGTTTAAATTTGTTTATTGGTTTAATAACATGAGGTAACACAAAACTGATATCATTAGAGATTGGTCAAGCATATCAAGGTAATAACCACAACCCTACCCCACCCTCCTCCCACCCCCGAGACCACGCTAGTTCACTGTTCCTCTCTAGTCCGTGCCCGTGTCTGGGCAACCCTCTCCACTCCGCTCGGTATCATCCACCTCAGGGTGGAGCAAGGGCACCGTCAGGGCCACCCAACGGTGTAGTTCCTCGCTGGAATCTAGTCTTTGCACATGGATAGCCGTTTCCCATGCCGCGGTTTCAGCTGTAATCCACCTCGTGAGGTCTCCCCACCATAGGGGCATATGTGGACCTCTGGGGCTTTTCCATTCCATGGCAATAAGTCTTTTGGCCGTTATGTATATAAGATCTGTGAGCTTGGTTAGGGGTTTGTTGTTCCTGTTTCGCCTAGATCTGCCCAGGATACAGGCCGTAGGCTCGTCCACCTCAACTTCGATGTCTGCGCCGGCAACTCTGTCCTTCACTTGTGACCAGAACTCTCTAATCACTGGGCAGCCCCAGAACATGTGAGTCATTCCTGCCCTGGGTTCACTGCATTTGGGGCATAATTGGGTTCCGGCACCTGTGAATCTGGATATGGCTTCAGGTGTGAGGTACGCTCTATTGGTGATGTAGAGCTGGATGAGCTGCAAGCGGGCGTTTCTGGAAACTTTCTTATGGTAGTGGGTTATGTCACCCCAATCTTTGTCTTCAAAAACAAGGCCCAGTTCAGTTTCCCACTTACTCCGGCATTTAAGGTCTCCCCTGGTCGTACCCCACAATAGGGCCTCGTAGATTTGTGATGTTTCATGGCCCCCCTCAGCAGAGTTCAGTATCGTTTCAATGCATTCATTTTCCTCAGTCAGGTCGGCAGTGACCGGCCATCTCTTGTTCAAGGCCTGTACGACCACCCTGTGCAACAGGAACTGTCCTGCCGGAAGGCCAGTGGCCTCACAGAGTTCCGAGAATGTTAAGATTTCCTGTTCTTGAATCAAGTCCCCAAGTGTGGCCACCCCGAGGGGCTCCCATCGTGTGCGTGTTTCCAGTTGCCCCCAAGAGTGATTAGCCATAAGTGCTGCAATGGGGATCTGTGGGGGGGGGCGTGGCCTGACGCGCATGGAGTGAGGACGGTGCTTCCTTGAGCCCCGCCCGGCCGCGCAGTCAGATCCTGTTTTTTGGGCGTTACGAGCGTAGCTGCACCACCCACTCTATGGTGCAGTTACACATAAAGCGATTATCTGTGTATCGCATCTTTTTCTGACAAAAATCGGAGACCGGGCACTTGCTGAGTCGATCCGGCCCGGCTCCCCCTGCCACCCGAGGGAGGCTCCCAAGATGGCGGATGCATTGCGCCGATGACTCCGGAGCGATCAGAGAGGCCGGGATCCAACAGCACCTCCGCCCGGCTGATCATGCGCTCCTCTTGCTGACCGCCGCTGCCCAGGGATGCACGCCGTTCCTCGGAGCGGACTCACGAGGTCCAACGAAACTTCTGCTGGGACCGAAGGACAACATCGCGGAAGCTCCCACCTCGCGCATTAGACGACTCGGACGCCCAGAGTCGGTGCTCCCGTGCCTGACAGTGCTGGCGTGCGACTAGCACTACTAGCGCGAAGCAGACACTACCGGCTCCACAGACCCTGGGGACCACTTGCCGAAGCCCCGGCCTGGGGCACATCCGACTCACACTTCACCAGCCAGGGAGCACGGCCGCCCACTCACATGGACTTCTTCACCGCGACCTGTGGTTCTCTACACGGGATCGACTGGAGGACACCTGGCCTGGAGTGAGTGGATCACAGGCCCCTTCCGACCCCGTCATCCTACACGCTCACCGATAGCTGTCCCAGCTGATCCTTCTGCGGAGCGCATACCGGATTTGCTGCGGGAGCCGTTCGCTCCGTTTGAAGGCCGACTCCATTAACTTTGCGGGCCTTAGCCCAACAGCCCATTTACCGGACTACATGGCCTAGCCGCCTACCCCAACCAGCATTCACAGGCCACACTGGGGTGCCCCTCTCAACCCACCTGCCTCGCAGCAACCAGCATCGACTTTACCACTATTACCCCACCTAAGGGGCAGGCCCGCAGAGCGGATCTTGGCAACATCCTAAAAGACTCAGGCCGCAACGATCCGTGTGCCTTCACTACGGGACAGCTACAGCTCCTGTACACCCGGCGCACTAAGACTGGCGGCACAACACACTTAAATGATACGCAGTGGCGAGCTGTGAAAAGTTGCACGCTTACCCACCCTGCGAGAGGACATCGGACCCCTTGCGTCACCCACTAAGGCCAAGACACTCCACTATGGCGGCCGCAAGAAATAAGGCCAAGAACGCTACCATGGACCCTTTTGTCACATCTAAGTCTCATCCCGCCTCCCAGACCACACCGATAGGCTCAGCAACGCAAGACCGCTCCGAGGAAGACACCAGACACAACCAGGTATTGGAGGCGATCGCAGCCCTAAGATCATCCATAGAATCGAAGATAGGCAAAGTCAAAGCCGATATTCAACTAATAAGAAAGGATGCCCGCAACTTGACGGAACGTGTCACCGTTATTGAATCTTCCCAGAAGGACAGGTCTGATGACACGGCGGCCCTAAAGTCGGAGGTCGTAGTCCTCAAAAATAAGGTGTCCCTCCTGGAAGCTAGGTCTGAAGAGGCGGAAGGTCGCGCTAGGCGCAACATTAGTATATTGGGTGTACCAGAGGGGACAGAGACTATGGACCCGACGGCCTTTGTGGAATCCTTAATACAACAGGAGATCGGGGTGGCGAACCTCTCCCAGGGCTTCGCCATAGAGAGGGCTCACAGGTCGCTCCAGAAGAAACCCCCCCCCAGGCTCCTACCCTCGTCCCATCATTGCGAAGGTCCTCAACTTCCGGGACCGGGAGGTAATCCTGAAATTCTCGAGAGAAGGTGGAGAAATAGAGCGGGGCAACTCAAAAATCACTATATACACCGATTACACTCAGTCGGTTCAGAAAGCAAGGAACTCCTTTGTCCCAATCAAGGCTAGACTGAGGAAACTAAATCTGAAATATATGCTGCTTTACCCCTCCAGACAAAGTGATTTATAAGGGAAGGGCAGTATTTCTGGAGACACCAGTGGCGGCCACTATGTGGATGGAACACAACAACCTGGCCGAGGTCCCCATTGACTCTTCCCACGGGAAACATAATGAAGACAGCCAGGGATGACGCACGGATACCCTGACTTGGGCACCCACGCCCTCCCCAATGTACCTGAAACGGTAAAAGAGCCCCGATCTATCTGAAGCAAAACTACAAAAAGAGAATGCTAAACGACTGCGTGGCCCACCAGATCTCCCATGCATGGACACAGACCACGTTTCCGCGATGGACCAGTGCAGGCCAGTTGCCAGCACATACCTACTCGCGCTAGATACCCGGACGGGGATAGGCAGCGCGAGAGCACCTGAGCACTGCACCGTTGTGCCAGGAGCTGGGTGCACCAGTTATAATTGTTTCTTTCAAGTTGTTATTGTTTTAACTCTCCTACCTCTGAGAACTCTTAACTGTACCGAAACAAATCCAAAATTGAATATCGAAACAGACCGCCCCTCACAGTCTGAACGGGACATGGCTCGCGACAACATACGATCAAACCGCAATAAAGATGGGGCATTCCTGTCGATAACTGACGTACACATATAATGGCGTCAAAACCCAAGGTGATCACGTGGATGGTCAGAGGGATGGGATCCTACCTCCGAAGAAACCGGATACACTCCTACCTGAAGAGGAAGAAGATATCATTCGCCCTACTGCAGGAAACGCACCTCTCCACAGACTCTGCGGATAAATTGACAAAATACTGGGGCGGCCAGGGGAATGGCTCGTCCCATTCGAGATATGCACGAGGAGTGTACACGTGGGTAAGCCCGGACACCCCATTTCATCAACTGAGGGTAGAAATAGACAACGAAGGCAGATACCTGATAATGTGGGGTGCGCTGGCGAACACTCGGCTATGCATAGTGAACTCATATTTCCCCCAGTACGGTATACCCTCCCACCTCAAGAAGCTATGCGCCAAAATTATGCTCCACAGAGACCACACTCTAATATGGGGAGGAGATTTCAATTGTGTCATGAACGCTGAATTGGACAGGTCTACCACACCACGCACACCCAACAACCTTTCCTCCCAAGCCCTCCGCAGAGCTGTGGAGGATTTACACATGACCGACATCTGGCGAGACCTGCACCCAGTCGACAGATCCTACTCATTTTACTCAGCCCCCCATAACCTCCACACCAGGATAGACTATCTTTTCATAGACAATGAGCTAACCCCACAGGTTGAATCTGCGAACTACCTGGGTAGATCAATATCGGATCACTCCCCACTGATACTGCAACTCTGTCTGAGAGTCCCTAGTCCTCCTATCCCGATGTGGCGCATGCCAATAGAGGCCTTGACCGATCCCGCATTCAAAGAAACCATAGCTGAGAAGCTTGAGGAATATATAGAGTTTAATAAGGGTTCAGTCGACAAATGGAGTACATTTTGGGAAGCAATGAAGGTGGCAACGAGGGGAGAGGTAATCGCTGAGGCAGGTGGGATCAGGAGGCAATTGAGACAGGAACTAGAGACTGAGGAGGAAAAGATCAAGCACCTCGAAAACAATCTCCCCCCAACGATTGAGACGTAAACCAGGCTGAAGGAGATCAGAGAAGACTGTAGAATTGCTTGGCAGAGGCTCTCGAAGTTCGACTTCTCCGCACGAACTGTGAAGGCACACAAAGAAGCGGACAAACCAGGCAGGATACTAGCCTGGCTATGCAGGAAAGAACACCCGAGGATGGCACTAAATGTGATTAAGGACAGCAAGGGCATAGCCCACAGGACACAGCAAGCAATAAACAACACTTTCTCTGACTTCTCTGCCGATTTATACGCCCACACCAACTGAATACCCGAGGCAGACATAAGACACCTTGGCGGAAGTTGGTCTGCCCAAATTGAACCAGGAGCAAAGAAACATGCTGGGAGAGCCCATCACGCCCGAGGACATATCCGAGGCGATCAGATCCCTCTCCACGAGCAAAACCCCTGGAACAGACGGCCTTACCCCGGAGTTCTACAAGGCGTATGAGGAGATCTTATCCCCCATACTGCAAGAAGTTTATGCGGAGGCATATGAAACTGGAATATTACCGAGTAGCATGAGAGAGACCCTTATAGCCCCAACGCTTAAGCCTGGCAAACCACCCGAAAACTGTGACTCATACCGCCCACTAGCGCTCCTGAATTACGACAGCAAAATACTAACGACGATACTGGCAAAAAGGCCTTCGAGAGTAATAGGAACCCTGGTACATGAAGACCAAACTGGCTTCGTCCCAGGACGCAACACCACGGCCAACTTGAGAAGACTCCAGCATGTAATAGCACAAACGGCTGAATCCACCGAAGACCTGGCTGTACTCTCGCTAGATGCCATCAAGGCTTTCGATTCGATTTTCTGGGAGTGGCTCATCGAGACCCTGAGGGAATTTGGACTTGGCGAACAATTTGTTCGATGGATCGAGGTGCTCTACAACAACCCAGTTGTGAGAGTGAAGACTGGGGGCATGATATCAGAGGCTTGGGCCATCCAAAGGGGAACTAGGCAGGGATGCCCCCTCTCGCCAATGCTGTACATCCTAGGTCTGGAACCGGTGGCAATCCACTTCAGGAAACAGCTTTTCGATGCAGGTATCAGCCTGGGTGGAACGGACAATATCATCTCCCTATACGCCGACGATGTCCTCTTGTATCTACGGGACCCCCAAAGAAACGCCCCTACAGCCCTGGATATCCTAGACAATTTTGCGAAATACTCTGAGATAAAATTCAGCTGCCAGAAATCATGCTCCTTCCCTTTAGCTGGACTCAGAGGCAGGAACACAGACAAACTCCCTGAGATTGGGATCCAATGGCAAGTGGAGGCGTTTCGCTACCTGGCCTCACCATCAAACACGCCGGTCTCCACCCACGAATGCAACACGGAGGTGGCCATGTCCGGAGTACGCAGATCCATCAAATTCTGGTCGAAATTGCCGCTTTCTGTGATGGGTAGAGTAGCAATATCCAAAATGATAATATTGCCTAGATTTCTCTATTATTTTACTAACATAACATACTATATTCCACCACCCTTCTTCAGGAAGTTGGAATCCCTGCTCAGGGACTTCCTTTGGGGTCGAGCCAGGCACAAGCTCACGCTGAGCATCCTCACTTTTCCCTACGCCGAGGGTGGCGTCCAGCTGCCCGATTTCCAGAGATATTACCTGGCGGCACAACTGACTCATATCGCAAAATGGTTATGTGATGACCCTTCAGCAGAGACGAATCTCCTGCGCCAACTAACCTCACCCATGCACCCTAAGGAACTAATATGGAACAAGCAAGTTGGGCCCCCTGACCCACCCATGATAGCACGGTTGGGGCGACAGGTATGGACAAAAGTCACCTCTATGCTTGGGCTACGGCACTCATACGCACCTGAGATTCCCAAGCTGGCAGAAATATGCAAAACCCCCGGCGACTTACCGACAATGAGGAGATGGGAGCACTTTGGCCTCTACACATGGGGAGACATATTTACCGAAGGGCTGTTGAGGGAATTTGAATCGCTGCAACAGATAGACGGACTCGCCCCAGGACAATTCTTATGGTACCAGAAGGTGAGACACATTGCCAAAGAGAAATGGAATGTATGGCCCGAGGAGCCGAACACACACCCCCTTGTGCAGGAGCTGTATGGTGTCAGAGACGGCTGGAAACCGACGTCGAGGTTATACATCCAAATAAATGACAGGTCCAACCCAAGAAGTGCACGTCTGAAAGAGAGATGGGAGTCCGACTTAGGGACTGAAATCACAGGGAGAATGGTCGAGGGCCCTATCATACCCGAAGGAGATATCCCGGTGAAGATTGGTGAAGATTCACTTCTGAGAGACTTGATTTTTTCAACGAGCCACAAGCCCCCTTGAATGTACCCCTCTGAATCTCTATGTAAGTTCGACCGAGAAACTGCAATATCAAACTCACACTCGCCCCCACATCACGCCCCACTAAGAACAGCCAGACCCCATCAGACCCGAGACGAGGGTTCGAATAGGAAACGAGGAGCCCAACAACTCAGAGGACATACGGACAGTTAGTGTTACTATTGTTGTTTATTAATTGTTTAATCTTACCAATGCTTTAAATGGCATATATGATATGTACTAGGTGATTCAATCTTCACCATGCTCATGATGGTTTTAATGTACACATATATATAAATGCCAATAAAAACATTTAAAAATAAATGGGGATCTGTGGGGAGAACGGGTCATCTGACCCAACCAGCTTGCAGGCCCTTTTCCAAAGCCGGATCCCGAGCTTAGCGAGGTAAGGGCTGTGTTTCATAGCACCCTCCCCCGCCCACAGTATGTCTCTTAGTAACAACCGGGGTAGGGCCGGTTGGAGGAGGCGGGTGTCCGTCGTGTTCTCATCGGCCATCCATTGCGTGACATGTCTCAGCTGGCTAGCTAGGAAATAAAGCTCAAAATTGGGGATCTTCAGTCCGCCCCTTTCGTATGGTCTTTGGAGAGTCTCAAACACCACCCTATGCCTACTTCCCTGCCAGAGGAACCAGAGGTCATCTTCATATGAAGAGATTGTGGGTGTGATGGCACCAATAATTTTATCAGGATAAAGAAAAGGTACGCCTTCCATATCTTCTTCGTCTGTTTTATAGGCTCGGGAGAGGGCATCAGCGTTGGTATTCAAATGCCCTCGTTTCAAAGTTACAATAAAATCTGACCTGGCAAAAAAGTGTATGCAACGGTTTTGACGCTGGTTCATGGACCTAGCCATTTTGAAAAATCCCACATTCTTATGAACGGTGAAGACTGTAATAGTGTGAAGGGCACCTTCTAGCAGATGTCTCAAATTAAGGAAGGCTAGTTCTTTTTTGAAGATGCTATAGTTCCGCTCAGCGGGATAAAAGGTGCGTGAGTGGTACGTCACAGGGTGGTTTTCTTTGGTATCTGGATCCCTTTGTATGAGGACAGCTCCTAAGGCATAATTGGAAGCATCCGTTTCGACGATATAAGGAAGGTTATGATCGGGAAGCCTGAGAATAGGGGGCAGTGGTGAGCTTCCTTTTTAGGATCTGAAAGGCTTTTTTGTTATCTGGGGTCCATTGGTATGGGATGCTTTTTTTCAATAGTCTTGTGAGGGGTATCAAGATATCAGAATTGGCAGGAACAAACCATCTAAAAAAATTTGCAAAACCTAGAAAACTTTGTAACTCCTTGACAGAATAAGGGGTAGGCCACTCTAGAACAGACAAGATCTTTTTTGGGGTCCATTTCTATGCCTTCACGGGTTAAGACATATCCAAAGTAAGAAATAGGGCTCTGGTGGAAGACACATTTGGTGAGCATAGCATACAGACGGTGTTGTCTTAAATGCTGCAGTACCTCTTTGACATGATGTACATGGAGTTACTAGGTACATGATGGTCATAGGATGTGAAAAGTTCATTATGTCATCCAGGTAAATCACAACATGTATATCGATTTATGTCTCTGAAGATTTTATTGAGAAAAAATTGAAACACCTTAGGGTTGTTACAAAGGCCGAAGGGCATAATGAGATACTCGAAGTGACCAAATTTTGTACTGAAGGCAGTTTACCATTCCTCACCTTCAGCAACCCGAATCAGATTATAAGCCCCTTTCAGGTCTAGCTTGGTATAGATCAGTGTCTTTAGCCTGATCCAACAATACTTGTATGAGCGGGAGAGGATAGCTATTTTTAATAGTAATGTCGTTTAGCTGACAGTAATCCACACAGCTTTGGCTTGGAACCATTCTTCGAGACATTCTCCCACAAGATGTGTGGAATCCGCACAATAGAAGCAAAGATTGAGACGTCTCCGTCTTTCTCCCTCCTCCACTGTTACAGGGCCACACATCCTCCCTAACTGCATGGGTTCAGATTCTGGGATGGCGATATCTTTGTCCCATCTGGGAGGCAATGCCTTACAGTATTCGAACTGTCTCTTCTCACCCTTTCTTTCTGTGGCTCTTTGATCCATTCTGATCATCAAAAAAATATAAGCCGATATGGTGTCGGGAGGTTCTACCACCAGACTGTGGGAATCTTTTAGATCTTCTTTTAAGCCTTCACAGAAGATGGTGATTTGTGCATCTTCAGACCAAGCAGTTTGGGTAACCAATCCTTTAAAATGAGATATTTACGTGAGAAGATTCTGAAACCCCTGTTTGATTTCCAATAGTTCATTACAAATGGCTTGGACTGCATATTGCTGATCAAACATGAGCTGAAAGGCTCAGAGGAACCTATCATAGTTGGTTAGAAGTGGGCGGTTGTCATCTATATAAGGAATTGCCCAGGCTAGAGCAGTCTTTTCTAGATTAAGCAGTATAAATCAGACTTTAGCTTGATCTGAGGCATATAACTGAGGTCGGTAAAGATAATGAATCTGACATAGTGTCAAAAATTACTTGAACTCCTTAGGGCCCCCCTCCCCTGTATTCAGGAGGCATGGGGTGAAGGGACACCTGGGATTCCTCCTGGTGTGGGCAAAGTAGTGGGCACCAGGATGGGTCTGCTTTCAGATCGTGTGCAGGTCCCATAACCAGTACCCCAAAGTGGTCCCTGGTAGGCTGACTTTTTTTGCCATTTGATCTACAGTATTTTGCAAGGTTGTCATAGATTGAAAGAGAACTGCATTCTCTTGACGAGAGGTGGTCACCTCGAATTGCAATTTCTAGATGCTGGGGTACGATCTTTTAGCACAGCATCCATGACTCGGGCGGAAGATATAAGGTCTCACAATCTATCACGATTTCCCTTGGCGATGACCAGAACCCTCGAAAGTCTTGGACGCTGCACTCCCTCTCCCCAAAGGAACTAGCCCAGCAGACTTATTATACAATCTGTGTGACCAGTTGCCCCATGCAGGAGTGCTACTGTACACACCCCCTCTGGAACCAGTGGAAATAATATCAGAGGAGCTGCAGAGATGAGAACATTATTATATGAGATAGGACAATCCCAATATCCTCAAAAGGCAACACTAGTGTCAGTACAGTTTTCAGGCAATGTCCTTAACCTTTTTCAGTAGGCTCTGGATCTCTAGGAACTCCAGTGACTGATTCGGATGTCTTACCTAAATAACCCTAAACCTAAATACATATGAAGCAGAAAGAAGAATGTGTAGAACTCAGAATACATGTGTCCCTGGCAATGTGGAATACCACAGTTGCGATACACTAATCCCCTAAATAAGTGAGCCTTTTATGCATCTTGGCCAGGAGGCCGAAAAAAAAGGAAAGGACCTTTTATGCATCACGTCGGGAAGGAAACATATACACTAACGGGTACCACGGCTCGGGAACTACCCAGACGGCACGGTAACCTGTATCGTGGTCGGGCCAGAATTCAACGTGGGCATGGGCGTCCGATGCCCCTCGGGCATGGCTGCGCCCTGAATCCTGTTACCGGGACGCGCAGGTAACCGAGACGGCGGTCACTGCAGCAGCTGCCTACTGGGATGCGCAGGTAATTGTGGCAGTGGCCGCTGTGGCGACTGTCGATTCCTAACAGTTACTCGGAAGAGATGCTCCTCCTTGGGGCGCTTTTCTCTAGGCTGGCCATTCAATGTAGTCTTAGTCATGGGATGCTTGGGATGCGTAAGGGAAGAAGACCTTTCAACATTCTACACGTTTGCTCATCAGTGTATTGCTGCCACTGTCGCGCCATGTTACAACTTGCAAAACAGGACCATTTTGATACGTTGGAAGAACTTCTACCAGCTGGGTGAAAATGGAAGGACACTTCAAATTCCAAAATATTTGACAAATACTTCTGCTATGGCTGTTTATTCAGTGGTAGAAATGAAAAGAAATGCCTGAAAAGGCATGTATTTCTTCCAGCGTGACATCCAGAATAAGGTTCTTCACTTTCCTTTAGATGTCAAGAAGCTTTTCACCTCTACAGTGAGCACAGGGCAGTGACTGAAATCCCAGAGTTCAATTGGTAATCCCCAGCAAATACTCTTTACCTGTCCTCCGACACTTTTAAGAAGCTAGTCTCAAAAAGCGTAGGGATCTCATGGCCATTCTGGGCCATTTCGACCTAAATCATAATAATAATACTAATAATAATTCTTTAATGTGATATAGGTTGAAAATAAATTCAAACTTTACACATAAAACAAATTACATACATTAGTATCAAATCATACGAACAGCTCATCAGTAAATATAATATGCAGAAAGAAAAACAGCATTATTAAAATATTGATTATACAAATAAAGAAGACATCATAATAAAATATATATATGTCAATGTCTTTCCCCGAAAATCTGTACAATCTTGACCCCATAGACTAATACATAGGCAACTTTCCAACCTGTTAGGTTCAAATTCGTATGGAGATAAAGTGAAATTAGTAGTAGACCTCATTCCAGACAATATAACTTGTCTGTTCCTGACTCCATCATACTCAGATAGCTCAGATCAGGGAGCCCAAACATACTTCTATCTGTTGCCAAACATTATATAGTGCAATAAACAAATGCATATTGCAGGTGTTAGTACAATAAAGCCAAAATGATGTTTCACAGATGGTTAGTGAATTGTGTGCAAATTCACCAAGGTATAATAAAATTGTCTGATTTAAAGTCTGACATTCCGTTAAGAGATGTTTGGCAGTCTCCAGGCATTCAGGGGATTTGCATAGGCGACAGACAGGCTCGCTCCTTGGCAGGAATATTCTCCCTATATTTCGAACTAAATCAGTTTTTGTTAGTGGGAACACTCCACATGGTGATGTTGGCTTGGATTTGGAGGCGTTGCAGTTGGACGACTGGATGTTCTTATTGGATCTATAGGATGTGTATTTTCAAATTCCAAGCCTGGACCGCCATAGGACATTTCTGCACTTTGCATAGACTGAGTCCATTACCAAGTCAAGTGCAGCATTTTGGATATAATTAAGGTCTGAGTCTTCATGAAAGTTAATTTGATGGCGATGGCACATCTATGTGAGGAGGGTGTTTTAAACTCTTCGCTTAGCTCATGAACTGACTACTTCAGGCCCTGTCTTTCACCAGGCTCAGGCAAGTCTACACAAGGGGGACCAGAGATTTTCTATAAACATCTCAAGGTCAATCCTCTGTCCTTTACAGATTCAGATTAATGGAGCTGCCATTTTTCTAAGCATGCTAAATATTACCTTGGTACTTCCAGAGATTTCTAGTCCTCATAGCCTCATGCCTTCATATGCTCTTTCTGTCCAGCCGGAATATGAGGCCTTTGCAGTTTAATCTGGAGAATAACAGTATCAGAACTCGAGCTATTGCAGCCCACCTCATTTCTTTTTGTAGTATGTGTATGAGGGCAGAACCCCATACCTTCCATCCCCACCTTACTCACCCACCCCTATACTCCCATTTTCCCTATTCTCGGACCCATCACATCCCATACAAATGCCACAAAATACAGTGAAAAGGCTGCAGGTAAATACCTAAAATTCCCTCCTTGTTGGTCCAATCCCACTATTGATGGTATTGCCAGCAAAATCTTTTGAAAGGGTCCTCTTTAATTAATTTCTTCACCAGATTTCTGTCAAAACAGATTCTTCAGAATGTTGTGGAAGGTGAGAGACATTGCCTGAATCTTAAGGCTCATGGTTTGTGAAATTCCCATTGTAAGCTCAAATACATCAACTTTCTGCAGCAGCAGGAAACAGTCATGTTTCTGGGGCTATAGTCCTTTGTTCTACAACTTCAGAACAAGGCTGTTCAGGTGATCAGACATCACAACCGATATGTCCTGCTTGAACAATAAAGGGAGTACTAGGTTCCTTCCTATCTAAAATCTAGAGTTTGTGATCTGGAACGGGTACTTCAATATCAACTCACCCTTCTTGCGGTGCAATTGAAGGGAAAGATCAATGTCACAGCAAATACTCTGAGCAGGCTCCATCATGCGCCTCATACATGGATCCTCAAGCTCTCATTGGCCTGGAAATTCTTCTAACTCTGGGGCCTTCTGCAAATAAACCGGTTTGCCTTACACTGGAGCACCTAGAGTCACCAATTTACATCACATCTGACCCTGGCCTCCATTACCTGGGAGTTGCTCTCCTCTTTGATTGATTGGAATTAGTCCCTACATTACGTTCCACTGAATATGGAGACTATTTGGAAGTTCAGGTCATGTGACAAAGTCAGTAAACTGACCTTGCCAAGCAGATTCCATGTAATAATGTCCCTGCAAAAATGGCCCCTGCCAAAAAAGTCGCTGTTTTTTGCAGGGACATTATTACATTGAACATGCGGGGGACACCCCCGCAACCCCTGTATTTGTTTATTTTATCAACAATGGCAGCAGGGGACATTGCTGCAACCCGTCCCCATGCATAATGTCACCATATATAAAGTCGCCAATGGCTTTTCCCGGCGACATTATGTATGGGGACATTATTACCTGATACTGTCAAGCAGGGATGGGACACTTACCAGACTGAGTTGGCAAGCTTTCCAGGGTGAGAATCCGAGCCATTTCTACCCCAGAAGGGGAAGGTGGCAGTTGGGAGAGCCCCAATCCCTGTCCTTTGTATAGTGCCAGCTTGCTTGCCTGCAGTGTGATGGTATTGCCAGCAAAATCTGACAATCACACAATACCTTTTTCACTTAAATGCTGGTCAGTCTTTTTCTATTGTTTCAGAGAAACATCATCACCCAGCATCCCCTGCAAGTAGAAGTGCCCTTACCAGCTGAACCGGAATGTCCCTGAGTGACTGGGAGCCTGAAAATAGCTAATGGCAGCATTTTGCCAAGAATTTGCTCTGTGACCCGGGAAACAACAATCAGCAGCTCAGTGGAGGAGAGCTTTCACACAAACCAGAAGTGTCAGAGGACTGTGCGTAGACCAAGCACACTCTTGACATTGCACTTACTGGGAAGATAGATGCAGAATGGCTCCCCAGTCAAAGCAGCGGACTGACAGGCTGACCAGGCTCGCACAGGCTGAACTTTGGACGCCATTGCACACCAATGCAGGCTGCCATTGCTGAAATGCGGCAGACCCGCACATAAAAATGTGTCGGGGCGCATACCTCCTCTTTTACCTCCTGTTATTTGTACCACCTTGCAGGTGGAAGAATAAGGAAAGCTTGGGGAACCAGTGGGCAGGGGTGACCAGTGAAGTGAAAGAGAGACGTATAGTGGGCCAACTGGGAGTGAGGGAGATGTGGGGTTTTTGGGTGAGTTCAGAGGAAGTAGAGGTTGACCAAGAGACCAAGTGGCTGAAGGACTGTGCAAAGGAGGATTATACAGACAGTATGAAAGGTGAGGTGTTGGTTTGTGAGAGGAAGTGGTACTGGCAGTGAATGTGTGTATGAGTAGAGTGGTAGGAGAGAGTAGGGTGTGAATGAGAAGGTACACGAAGAAGTGAAAGGAGAGTGAATGTGAGAGAAGGATGGGAGGAGATTAGCAGTGTAGAGAGGGGAGTGTAGTAATAGTGTAGAGAGGGAAGTGTAGTAGTAGTGTGTACAAGGGAGAGGAGTAGAAGGGTGAACGTAGGAGGGTAGCAGTGTGGGGAGGGGATTGTAATTAGTAGTATGGAGAGTTGAGAGTAGTAAGAGTGTAGAGAGGTGAGAGTAGTGGTGTAGAGAAGGGATAGTAGTAGCTTGGAGGAGAGAAGAGTAGTGGTAGGCGGTAGATGTAGACCTTAGTAGGAGGCTCATCCAAGAGGCCCTAGAGAGATACGAGAGACAGCCAGAAGTGAAAGTGTAAGGGAGTGTGTGGAAATAGGATGGCAGGGGTAGAAAGAAGGAGAGTAGAAGGAGTAGAGGGTGAGTGGTAGATAAGGCCAGGGAAAGGAATAACTGACTCATGCCGTCGGCGCATGCGTGTGAGCTGTAAGTTGAGGCCAGGAATTCCTGGGTGAGGTATCATTTTGATACATGCTCCCTATTTAGATTAAAGCACACACTCGCGTGAATCGGTACATTCTTGGCAAAACATCTAAAATCTGTATCCTCAGGCAAACCAAATGGCATTTCAGCAACCATTCTCAGCCCTTCATCAGGCTCCATCCTCACTCTGGCCCTTTCAGTGAGCCTGGCAACCCATAAGAGAGTTCAGTGAGGTTAACATTGCTGAGGCCTCTGAGTAACCGTCAGGTGAATTTTAGGTTTGGTAACAGCTCTCATTTTCAATTCCACAAACAAGCTGGAAATATGTGACAGAAAGCTATCTATAAATAGAAGATTATTTGTATTATTGTTATTATTGCAACCCCCTTGCACAAGTATAACAGGCATATTCTCCTGTTTTTTCAGGACCACCATGTTCCCCTTTTAGGAACTTGATTAGCCATAATTAAGGTGATACAACAACAAAATGCTGCAGTAACAAGAGTCCCTTCCAATTTCAAGTTGTATTAACATTTTCTCATAAACAGCATCAGCATCTTGACAGGTTACAACAGGTAACATGTGGTTCAATGGAACAGTTCACCTCCTCCAGCCTCCCCTCCCCTGCTCCCAGCAGTCTTCAATACTACTACATACAGTGGTCAGACATGGCTCTTCAGATGCACACCATCAGGAATTATTAATGACCATATTTAGTAAAGAAGGGGAGCCATGCACCCTCCATGTCAGTCCTCGACTCGTCCATTAGGTGGATCAGATACTCCATGTAATAGATAGCTCTAACTTTCTGAAGCCACTCTCTCTCTGTGGGAGCCTTTCTTCTTTTCCAAAATTTGGCAGTGCAATTCCGGGCAGCCACCAACAATATGTGTACTATATGCCCCTCCCCCGACTCCACCTCATCCCCCTCATACACGCCAAACAATTATAACCAAGGTGTAAGCTTTCTATTAATCTGATCAATCCCTCTGATCCAAGAGAGGACCTCCTTCCAGTATTCCTGTATGTGCAAGCACCCCCACCACATATGATAGTAATGTGCCCCCGGCTGGCGGCATTTCCAGCAGCGTGAGTCCTCCCCTTGGTACATTTTGGCTAGAGTCAGGGGTATCTAGTGCCACCTATGTAGCAGTTTAATTGCTTGCATTCTATACTGAAGCAAGACTGAGGAATACAGCACCAGCCTGCAGATTTTAGCCAACAGACCCTCATCAATGACTCTATCCAGGTCTCTCGCCCATTTTTCCTTTGACAGCGGGGGGGTCAATAGGCTCTGCCTGGAGCAGTGCTCTGTCCATTTTTGCTATTAGACCGCTAAACCCTCTACTGTGCAGAAGCACCGTCACAAAAGAGGTCAACTCTCGCCCCAAATTAGCACCCCACCTGGGATCCATAAGCTCACCCTTAAATTGTAGATAGTGGAAAACCGGGAGCCTCCCCATATTCAAGCATTGTTCCAACCTATCTAAAAAGATGAAGTTCCCCTTGTCTCACATCTAGCTCGCCCTACCTAGGCCGGCCTTGTACCACAACTGGTACCGAAATGGTACCACCACCAGATCAATAGCCACCTTGTACTGCAGCATTCACGCCACACCGACCAAAGCACTGCCATGACCAGTTGTTGCAACACTCATGCTCCACCATGATACGCAGCTGGGCCTCTTTATGATACATGAGCATATCCGGGAACCCCACCCCCTTCTTCCTAGGTAGCGTAAGCACCCTGTATGCTATTCTAGGCCTCGCTCCTGCCCAGAGAAACCTGGTTAGTGCCCTTTTCATTCTATTAAAGAAGGCCGGGGGTACCACTTCTGGCAGCAAATGAAAGAGAAAAGAAGCTTTGGGAGCACCATCATCTGAGTACAATTGAGTTATGCGATCCATGAGAGTACCAAACCCTGCCACCACCTCAAATCCTTGTATATACTGCCCCAGAGCGGGAGGAAGTTGATTGTGAAAAAATCCCTCAGATCCCGTGGGATCTCCACTCCCAGTATCGAAACCCCTCTGTTTGCACTTGGAACTCTAGTTTCTGTATATAGTTTCTATCCTCAATGCTTAGCCCCCACACCCCATGAAGGCGACCGATTTTTCCAGGTTTACTTTGAAACCTGTTAACGTCCCATAACTATGAAGCCCTCTAGTAGTTGCGGTATGGAGACCTGTGGGTCTGTAATGTATAACAGGACATTGTCTGTGAACAGGATTATTTGATATTCCACTTCTGCACCTGGACTCCCGAGATCCCTGCATTTTCCCTCACCGCTATAGCCTATGGCTCTATTACCAGGGCGTACAGAAGAGGAGACAATGGGCAACCCTGCCTGGTACCACATCAGAGCGGAAATGCCTGTGACTTTTCCCCGTTTACCACCACTCTGGCTTTGGGCGTCGAATAAAGTGCCAATATCAAGTTACCCCACCTCAGTCCCATTCCTATGGCACTGAGAACCACCATCAGGCATTGGGGGAGAGAACCAGGACCCCCTTCAACTTCCTGCTGCGAGGACAGTACGTACATGGTTTTTCAGAGGTTTCTGGCCCCCTTCCTATTTAAAATAAACACTGTTTGGTTGGGGTGGATTAATCCAGGGAGGTGCGCCTCAAGCCTGGACGCCAGAACTCTAGGGAATATGTTGGTGTCCACATTAAGCTGCAAAATGGGCCGGCAAGCCAAGCATAGCGTATAGTTCCTTCCCGCTTTAGGTATGACTGCAATACTGGCCTCCTGAAAGAAGGCGGGAAGCCTCTTGTCCCCTATAGCATTGAACACCCTGGCCAGGGGTCCCACAAGGTCCTCCTGGCGCTGCTTGTAGAGGTCTGTGGTAAATCCGTCTTCCCCCGGCGCCTTGCCTGCCTTTAGCTTACTGATCGCCAGGGAAACCTCCTCCCCCATAATCGGGGTCTCCAACGTAGCCCTCTCACCCGTCAACCGCTGAAGATGAAGCTCGTCTTGGTACCCCCGCACCCTAGACTTCCTCACTGGGCAGGATTGAACGTATAACTCTTCATAATAGTCTGCAAAGCAGTCCGGGATACCCCCCCTGTGGTGCCACCAGGCTCCCCTCCTTCTGACGGATCCTGTCCACCCTCCTCTTGCTCCTTTACCCTTGGACCCTATTCGCCAGAAGTGTACCCACTCGTTCTCCCTATTCATAGTACCTTTGCTTGGCGTACCTCATCTTCTTCACCATATCCCCTATTGGAGCATGTGAAGCTCCTGCCTCTTCTGCCTCATTGTGCTCATTAGTTCCTCCCTGCCGCACCCCCTTTGGTCAAGCTGTACATGCAAGCGCTGCAATTCCTCCCTTGCTCTACTCTCAATTAATCCTATCTCCCTCTTCTTCTTCGCCCCTTCCACGAGGAGGAACCCCAGCGGCGTGGCCTTGACTGCCTCCCACACCGATTTCTATTGCACTTCCCCCGGATCATTTGTCTCAAAGTAGGCCCTAATCTCCTCCCCCTGGAATTTTCTGAAAGGTGGGTCCCTCAAAAGGCTGTCGTTAAACCTCCACCAGGAGGCCTTCCGGCGTCCCTCCCTGACTGTCCACATCACTGAGACCATCTCATGGTCCGAACAGGTAACCACCACGACTGTGGGAGAGGCCACTGCGCGTGCCTTTTCCTGGGTTACTAATATAAGATTAATACGCTTATATGTGTTATGGGGGGGAGAATAATATGTACCCACCCGCCAGTGGAAAATGAGATCACCACACATCTACCCAAAAATGGTCCTCAAGCAGGCCAGCCAACTCTCGGTTGTCCTTACTACCGCGCTTATTCAGCCCCCCTGCCGCCGACCACTAATCCTTCTGCACAATCATGTTGAAGTCTCCCCCTAGAATGTTTGATCCCTCCCCCCATCCTTTCATTACATTAAATGCCTTCCTCAGGAAGGGGATCTGGCCTGTGTTCAGCGCGTACAGAGTAGCCAAAGTTAACCGCATTCCCTTATAAGTTCCCTTCAACGCACAAAATCTGCCTCCGAGGCCCCTCTTGGCCTGTACCTCTATCACTCGAAATTATTGTGCGGGTACCACCCCAAACCCCTCCTTCTTACATTCTGTATACGATGTCCAGAGCATCTGCCAACCCCTTGCCCCTTCACCAACTGCTCTATCTGCCACCTAAAATGAGTTTTCTGTAAAATTTGGATTGACAAATGAGCCTTCCAGAACATATTGGATATTAACCGCCTTTTGTTTGGCGAGTTAAGCCCCTTGACATTCAGGGTGGCCACCTTCAGCTCAGGCATGGCTCCTTTCAGGTGTTATCCCCATTGGGCCGTTCCCATCCCAACTCTTCCATGTCAATAAACCACCAATGTTTATGTGAGAGCAATCCCCACTCCCCTCCCTCAGTGACCACCGCCATGGAGGACTGGGCCTAAGCCCGAAACCCCTTCAATTCCAACAAAATTGCCTGGTCATCATGCTGCAGGCTGCGGAGGCCCCCTTCCCCTGACGAGCCGCCATCTTTTATCTCCATCCCAGCCATTTTCCACTATAGCTGACCAAATGGGGGGGCCACAGTTGCTAGAGCTCCTCCACCTGGGGCAGTCAAGTCTTCATTCACTGTCTCCCGTTTAGTGTACCCTCCGCGCCGCACAGTCCCGGGGTCTCCTCTGTCACTCCACCTTGTCCACTTTTCTCTGATTTTCGCATCGCTCACCAGATTCGGCAGTTCACTCAGCACCTATACCAACCAGGCCCCACTCTCCTCGGCAGTGTTCTGCACCTTAGGGATGGGCCCTCAGTAGCCACCTCGTCTCGCGAAATTCTCCTCCTCAGTAGGCCCACACCTTGAGCCTCCCTCCTGCTCCAAATCACTGCTCCAAGGGGGTGTCTTTATCAGGCCTCGCGCCTCCTGCCCTCTATGGATGTTGCCAGCAGGTTTCTCCTCGCAACTCAGCCCTCTACATATATGGAGCAGCAGACTCTGATCTTGCGCTGCAGGCACCTCTTCCCGGGCCTTCTACAATCCCCACTGGGTCCCCAGCCCTGTTGCGTTGCTCTCCCAGTGTCCAGGCCAGTCAGTGCAGTAGAACGGCTCCAGCTGAGGTGATCCGTACCTAGCCATGCAGCTTCTTTGCTCTGCATTCTCCCAACCACCAGACAGCAGGCCTCCCGGTTCACCTACCGGCCTACCCCTGCAGTCGGGGTTGGCTCGTCGCAATGGGTGGGTGGCAAGGGCTTGTCGCCCACTCCTCCTCAGGGGCCCGCTCCCAACTTGGCCTCTCGCTCCAGTCGCCCCCGCAGCGGTCTGTCCAGCACAGGCCCCAGGGTCGAGTGCCTCCCGATCTCCAGCAGGTGTTCCACCAATGATCTCTGCAACTCGACCCCTGCCTGGGGGCTCACACTGTCATTGCAGTGGCTTCTCTGTAGACACCGGTGCTCAGCACGGCCCTCCAGGGGTAGTAGCCCTTACAACTTTGTCGACTGGGCTCGGAGCTCCGTTATAGCGCAGCCATCTTCCTCTGCGCCCCCAGTGGTCCCGATAACAAGAGTTATGATCAGCACACATAACTCTGAAGTTCCCATTAGGGTGAAATGTACGAAATTCATCATCGTGACATTTGTATTGTAGTGTTCTTATTTCACTTTTGTGTTTCGGAGAATTCTTTTTTCTGACACAATCTAATCCTCATGGAAATAAGCGAACGAAAAAAATGTAGCATCATTGTGATTTCTACCTGGTGAAATAAAACTTGCCGAATTTTGGAACATGTCTTTTGTTTTTAAATATTTTTCTGGTGTGCTGTCCATGTTTCACCAATTTACTGCTGTTTTGTTTCCCACTTCCTTTCCCTATCCTGCATTTCATTCTTTTTTTCAACGGGTGACTACCCTTGTCTGTCCATCCTTCTTGTATTATTATGCCATACTTGCCAACATTCTGTGATCTAAAAGATGTAGGATTTTTCAATTTTCAAAAATAATAATTTGCATAACAATGACATCACAAAAAATACAAAACATACATTGTTGGCATGATTGAAGCATTCTAAAACACAACCCATCAAACAGCACAACATGAAAATCTGTTCAAATGTTAAAAATGTATAATTCTGAATGGTATGTTAACACCAAATTCAATTACACAGAAGGTAATCACACAGAGCTGGTAGGCAACATTTTCCACTGCTCTGTAGCAGCAGCCTTGGCAATACATATGTATTCCTTCAGTGCAAGTTGAACACTGAATGACATGGAGACTGATAACACCCTTCCCCCCCTCCCCCCTCAGTCTGATAGGCAGATGATGTGTGATGGTGTTACGCTCTGCCACTTGTCTTCCCTGGGGTTCACCTAAGGGTTGTACCGGCAAGATTGCAGGACAGAGTCATCTAGCTGTCAGGTCAGTGGATTGGTCGGAGCCCAATCACCTACCAGCCCACTGTACAGACAGACTAATTCTCTTTGTCGGAAAAAAATACTTTCAGTCAAATTTATCTCAAAAACTGTTGGATCTCACTAGTGAGGTGCATCGCACTAGGTGTTTGTGTGGGGACAAACGAAAGTCATTGTTTTAGTATAGCTAATTCAGGTTTAGTAAGGACTCGAGGTGGTAAATTAAAGATAGGTAATATCTCATATACCACCTGTATGACTGGTTGCGAGTTTGAAAGTCCCGGTGCCCTTAGCCCTGTGGAGGGGCATTCTGTGTTTGCATGTGAGGCTGTCTGTATGCACCTCTGCCTTGCTGGAAATTCCTGCGGCCTCTGGGACCGCCCCTTGATCGAAAAGGGTAGTTCCCTAAATTCAGATTAGTAGAATCTTCATTGCCTGAACTGTTCGAAGAAGTATCTGAAAAGGTGAAACCTTGTCTCATGCCAAACCCAGCATGCTGGTTCCCATGTTGTTTCCAAAAGACTTGGGGAGTAACATCCTCTGCCAAATAGGGATGAACTATCTCCTTTTTAAACATAGAAATATCTTTAAGTTTACTTGTCTTTTTTTCTATAGTTATATTTTTAAACTCTAGAAACGATTTTTCCACTTGTTCAAGTTTTTGGTTTGCTTCAGTAATTAGAGGGTTCACCAGAAATACTTTTTCTTGTTTGAGTACAGTTTCCATAATTTTCAGGATCAGTCTTTGTGCAGTAGTGATGGTAAGAACTAGTAAGTCACGACTACACTTAGTTGCCACTTGACTGAAAGCTACTTTATATTCCGTATCATCCAGGAATAAACAAGGAATAATTTTGACCTGTAGGCCTTGTGGGATCATGCTTGACTTGAGGTATTCCTTCAATACATGGCCATGCATTTCCGTACAAAATTGTTTCTTTTTAAGTCTAAGGACTGCATCGCCTGAAGTATTGTTCTCTTGATTAGGCAATTGAAGGGTTTTCAAAAAACGAGGGGCCCTCTATCAATTCTGCTATTTGAGCTTCAGAAAAAGAAATGGTGTCAGATTCAGCCATAGTGCACCCACACGGTACTTGCTCTGGAAAACCCTGTAAAAACCAAAACGAGAAGGAAAATAGTGTTTCCCAGAAGAGGGATGCAATTAACTTACAAAGCAGGACTAACCTGACAAGCCGCGGGCTGAAATACTACAATTGCAGAAAGAAGCAGGAAGAGTCTGTAAATCACAAATCTGAAAAAATTGTCCAGAGAGCGAATTATATTTATCACAAAGCAGTAGGATCTGTCACCCAAATCTGTAGGCGGTGGGCCTGCTTAAAAATCAGTAGCTTGGTGCCTAAATCTGTAGGGTTGGCATGTATGTAATGCCTTTTGTTTAGATTGGGGAAACCCCAGGGTGCCCACCTTTTTCCCTCACCTCTTTCATGGGTCTTACATTTCACATGTATACATACCCACTCCAAGCCTCCTCATACAAATATAAACATTGTTTCCTCTGCTTAGTGTACTCCCTTACTTGCTCCTACCTTTGAAACCTCCCTTTTGTTAATGTATTGTTTTTTTTTATAACACAATTTATTAAGTTTGCAAAAACAATAAGAACCGTACATAAAGTATACAATGTCTCACAGTAAAACGTCATAACGTAATTTGCTGAACAATTTAAACATTACAAATCATCAAATTCATCAAAAATAGCTTCATCCTGCGAAACATAAAATTCAAACTAACTAGTATACACAAAATAGCACAATAGACAACACAAATGGGAAGAAAAGAAGAAAAAAAAAGAAGAAATAAATACAAAAAAATAAAAAAAGAAATTAAAAAAAAACACCCACCCCTTCATCTCCACCTCATTCTCTTACCTCTAAAATGACATATCCACCAGATCAATTCCACTGTCGCACCAATCATAAAGAGCCAAAAAAGGTCCCCATACCTTCATGTATTCCTCATTTTTATCTTTATTTTCCAATGAAACCTTATCATATTGTGATAAAACTTGCAATTCAGTCAACCAGTCATCAACATTAGGCTTTATTCTCTTTTTTCCAAATTCTGAGAATTATCTTAGTTGCTACCATCATAGCTCTATCAATCCAATTAGAATGTTTCCTAGCACGCACACATCTATCAATATGAGATAATAAAATTATGTTTGCTGCAGATCTCTGCAAGGTTACTCCACAAATCAAATCAGTCCTGTCAATGACCTCCTTCCAAAGCAATTGCACCCTCGGGCTCTCCCACATCAAATGTAAAAGAGTGCCTCTACCAATACCACAACACCAGCATAAATCATCCGATTGAAGCCCTAATTTAAACATCTTAACTGGAGTCCAATAAAGCCGTCCAATAACTTTCTGTCGAATCAGACGTAAACCCATGTCCGCTCCCAAGTTCAAATTCACCTTCAGGATGTTACTCCAATCCATATCAGTAATGACCCTACCAATATCATTGGACCAATTTTCCTTCAATCCAGTCCATGCTGATTGAAAATTCTCATCAAAAGGCATAAATTGCATATAAGTACTCACACAAAATTCCTGACCTTCCAGTAATTTGCTAATTTCCGGTTTCCTCCCAACAGAACCACCAGCCATAACTATCCTTAAATTAACCATTGAAGCTAAAGCCAAGAATCTATTCAATTCTCTTCAGTGTAAACCATATCTACACTGCAGAGCTTCAAATCCCAACAATTGGTCTCCATCCATCACATCCCCCAGCTTCAGAATTCCCTTATTAATCCAACTGATCCAATTCAGACATTTATTATTTACTTGAAAAGCTTCATTAAACCATAGAGAAGCATCTGGGCTGAAGCCATAACCTTGTCCATTTTCGCTGAACCATGACCCAGTCACCTTTCTAGTTGCCACTACTGGGATCAGTTTCAACCGCTTACACGGCAATTTACTATAAGTAAGTATAAATATTCCCTAGATCATATGGTGCACATATACCCCTTTCCATACTCAGCCAAATCGGCTCCTTTTCATTTCTATCCCTAAAATAATATGTTCACTTTTTAAGCAAAAAACCTTTATATTACTTCATCAAGACATGATATCCAAATCCCCCTTTTTCCACACTTTGCATTAGTACATATTTTGGAACATGAGGTCTCTTCCCGGGGCCCCATAAAAAGGATTGAAAGAGTTTATCAACCTTTATCAAATGTTTTTTAAATAATAATAAAGGAACAGATTGAATAACATATAAAAGCTTAGGTAAGAGAACCATTTTGATCGCATTAATTTTTGCCCACAAAGTTAACGTCAACCTCTCCCATCTCTTTATTATTAATGACATATTCGTGGTTACCCGGTCAATATTATGTTGTAACAATTTACAATTTAATGTATTGTTTTTGATAGAGAGGTTTTGTCCAGTTTGTGTGCTCACCAGCAACTGTTCATCCAATTGTATTGCATCAGTTAGGTTTGTGGCAAAGTTTTGTGGCGCAAGCCCCAAATTTGCCAAAACCATTGTTAAAAAAAGAGAGAGAGAGAGGGAAATGGGGTTCTGAACTGAGAATATCTGATTGGCATAGCAACCAGCAATGCCACGGAATGAAACGGCCAACTCAATAAAATCTCTTTTTCCAAACTTCTCTGCCATGCTACCCAATGAGGAGCCCTCTAACAAGATTTGCTCCAATCAGCAGCTTTGTTAGAAGCAAGTTGTCTCGGAAGGATAGCGCGGGGGCAAAACGCTCGCCTTGGAAGCAAGACAATGCAGAGCAACACAGGTTCGATCCCCGGGTCCGCGGTTAGAAATCTCTGGGTATTAAGCACGTTATATATAACCAATTACAAGTTTGTTGCTCGGCTTTCCATTTCCAAGCTGCTCAGTGATTTCATGTTTGGCTGCTTTGGGCTATTTTCTTCACAGGCAATTGGGCTACTTTTGATGGCCAATCTGTTTTTTCTTTTGTCCTCCAGAGGCCATTGGCGTAGGGAGGGCCCCATTGCCATTTGTCCTGTGCCAAGGGGGATGGGAGTAGGCCCTCGGGTCTTCAAAAAGAAATAGTTTCTTTTTTAAGCCTGTCTGACTTCATAAAGAAATCATTTCTGTAGCGGTTCGGTCCTGTAGCGAATATTTCTTTATGAAGCATGGTGACTTCACAAAGAAACTATTTTCTTTGGATGCCATAGAGCTTCCCCCAGCACCCACTCCACCCCAGGACATGGAGGCCTCCGTGTCATGGGGTGGGGGGGAGCCATGTGGCTTCAAAATGAAATAATTTATTTTTTAAGTCACTCTGCCTTCATAAAGAAATGATTTCCATGACAGCACCCTATAGCTATGGGCCCACCTACATCAAAGACAGTCTTTAATTTAATAATGAGACCTGACTTCTTCAGCGAATTATACAATAATAGTTAAGTGCCCTGAAATAATGCAATAGTGGTGTGCATTATTAGGAAGAGAAATATGAGCACCATCATTACAAAGTTAGTGTAAATTCTTCAAATGGAACTTCCATGTTGGGGATGGCTGGCTCTAGCTCATTCATTGCACTTTGACATTCATTAGAATTTGAGAGTTTCCAGTTAGTAAAACAATGTCAATCTGAAGAATATTCAGTTGTTTTAATGCAAGATTTTAGGTTGAGTGCATGAGGATCTTGATCTCTCCACTGATAAATATACACATTTTTTTCTTGTGTTTGTTTAGGAAGCACAACAGATGCTGTCATCACTAAAGTGGAATCAAGTCAAACAGGTGACACCTTGTCTCCAGAGACAGTCCAGCTACTCTCCTCGTTATCCTCTCTGCAACCCCAGATCTTTGCACAGTTACAGGTACATCAGAGTCCAAAGATGACTGCCAAGAGGAGACAGCAAGTGTTCCCATTTCATAACTAGTCCAGGGATTGTTTAAATGTTGTTTTTGTTTTTTTGGCATATATGTTTCTCCAGCATGGGGTCTGGCATAGATTCACATGCTCATGAATATTCCCTGTCGTCAGGCTGGGAATCCTCGGTAAAGAAAAAATCAGTTTCAGTTTAGTTTCTGAACTGTCTTTCTTAGTAGTAACCAATCACTGATCTCTGGGTCATACTGCCCCCAGCCAATGACTGCCCTCTCCCTAAGCCCCGCCTCTGGCAGACATCCTCAGATTTGGTAGCACGCCAAGTGGCAGTATGACCAAGTGAAGAGCCGCAGAGGGGTAGGAGGGAGGGTTCGCATGTGAATCCATGACAGACCCATGCAGGAGAACAACAGTTACAGGTAAGTAACTTGTTCCTTCTCCAGCATGGGGTCTGGCATGGATTCACATGCTCATGAATATAAGAATACATAGCAGTATACACATGCACAACCACGGGAGGTGGCAACAGGCTCAACATTAAGCAATACAACAACTCAACATTAAGCATCTCTTACCTCCTCACCATGCTCACCTTAAGCAAACAGATTGCGGTACAACTATCCATATAATCAATGGCATGAACTATTCTAAAATAGAGGTACTTTTTCACTAAAATGCACCTTTTCCCACAAAACCCTTTCATTCCCCAAACCATTTTTTACCCAATTAGATGCAAGCATGAGCACGTTCATGTAGCGTGCAAAGTAATGCTGCTTATCTCAATCAGATGTTCTATTTTACTTCTGGGTCCCAAACATGCAACTTTATATATATATATATATATATATATATATATATTTATATATATATATATATATATATTAAACTTTATTTTATAGCGAGTCACATCAGAACAGAGCCAGTACAGGTTTAGCATAGCATCACAGCAAATATTAAATTTAGTTTCCAATACCTTATTACATAGCATTTGATAAATCAAGGCGTTGACGAGGGTGTAAAGTCATTTTTTCTGAGAGCATATTACAAAGGGAGCTCCTGAACAGAGACCAAATATCTTTAGGGCGGCAAGTGACAGATACAGTTAACAAAAATTGTTCTTCACGTTCTTTCACCATGGTAAGGTCCTTAAGAAAGTCTTCATGGCGGGGTGCATTAGCAGATTTCCAACACTTTAATATACAACGTTTGGTGGTCGGTCATAATTTCTAAAACAAAAGGTCGAATGTCAATAATGTCGAAACAATAATGTCAAAAAATTGAAAATCGAATTATTTATTTTTTATTTATATATTTTTGGGGGGTTTCGTGAGTAAAAAAAAAGATTAAAAAAACAAAAAAAAATGGGGGGTTGGGGCGGGAACCCCCCCATTTTGAATAAAAAACATAGTTAAAAAGACATTCGATTTATTTTTATTTTTCGACATTATTTTTTCGCAAAAATGACTTTTGACATTTTTGCTTTCGAGATTATCACTATAAACCACAATGTTTTGCGATTACACAATCAATATTAAATAGTCGCTGAGTAGTCTCATCTGCCTTGCAACTGCATATTTTGATAATCCCAAATATCACCAGATGAACAGATTACTTGATGTGTTTGAGCTAATCAACAAACAAACAAAATAGATGTTTAACTATCAAGGCAAAGATCCTTTTAAATCTGATGGTTCATTAAAGCCTTCATGTACATTAATATTCTTAGTAAACAACTCTGGTTCTCGCCAATATACAACTATATTTAGGTGGCAATCTGGGAATACCTAGATCAATCTCCATGATCAGGGCAATATTTGTATGCCAGTGCTCCTTTTCACAATTTGGAGAATGTTTAACATGCTAGAAAAAGGAAAATAGAGCGGTTTGTCTGCAGTGTTCAGGATCAGCTAATCATCAACATCTTTGACACATGTTCAAAACGTGCAAATTATTGTCAGAAATATCCTCAAGTCTACAGCGTTAATTTGACAGACGAGCACAATGCCAGAAACCAATGCTATTTTATCCGTTTTTGATCTTAAACGGGGGTTGTTTATAGAATAACAGCATAGATGATGATATTGTCATTAATAAGTATCACAGACAATATTATCGAACACCAAAGATCAGATAAAATTGAGGTCCCATTATGCCTTACAATTAGTCCTACATCATGTGACCATTTACCCATCCGTATGGGATATTATCCTTGGGAAGGGGTTGGGTGACATATGATTGTACAGAACAGCATTGATTTAAAAACCAAACCTTGCACAGGCTCTCTGTCCAACCATCAGTCTTTTTCTCCACATGGATTTGGTTCAGCATTGGTGTTGTGCACTTCAAACAATTTTTTCCTGTTCATAAATCATCGCTTCAACCCCTCTGTTTCTGTGCAAAAGAGCTTTGGCGTCATGAGTCCTATAGCCTACTCGCCATTCCTTGCTATGCTTTTCTCAATGCAATGCCACCCACCAGAACCAAGTGTGTCAGCAGCACCATCAGAATAATTATTTATTTTAAAATGTTTTTATTGTCATTTGGTTAGATACAGCCATGCATTTCAGTGTGTCACTTTCCATTCAAATAATACATTTATGCCAAAATTTAACAATAACCTTTAAACAATAAACAGTTTCCTACAACGGTTTTATGGTGTGTTGAATTGTTCGCCGGGGTAGGCATCCAGGTGTCCAGGGTACGGTTCTTGCCCCCACTCTCGTGGTGTCACCAACGGCCATTGTAAGTGGGCGCGGGTGGATAGCTATATAGACGTGGGGCAGGTGTGTCGCACATTGTGTGGCTCGTTCAGGGGGGTTTATCGTCAGATGGGTGAAACATGTCCCACACCAGTGCTTTCCATGCGACCCATTTGTCGTTGCCGTCCGGCTCCGATCTATTGACCCCTTCCATCCACACCTTGGTTTCAGCCTCTGCCCACCTCTCAAATTCCCTGCGCCATTTTATGTATTGTGGCCCTCCCGCCTTTTTCCAGGACATGGCGATGGTTCTCTTGGCTAAAATGCATGCCAGGTCCATGAATCTGAGCACATGCTTGTATTTGCTAACCCTGGGGTAAGCTCCGAGCAGGCACCATCAGAATAATTATACACCCTATAGACTCTCTTTTCGATACCACTTACTGCACAGAATCCGGACCATTCAAGACCAAGAGGAGAAACCGTTCTCTAAATTCAAGCAATACATGTTGACTCCAGTTGTAAGTTCTTCTATGCTGACATCTTTTCTAAGATCATGGGACTGGTGCCACATCCAGCTCCTCATGTACAGTCTCTAGTACAATAGCCTCTGCCTGCACAGCCACATGTACAGCCAATAATACTGATGCAACTGGCTCCACTGACACTGTACCTACCTGTGTCTATTGAAGCACATCCTAGTCACTCTACACCTGAGGTGCCCTGTCTTCCACCTTCATTAGATAAATAACTAGGGGCATACC
Organism: Ambystoma mexicanum; assembly: GCF_040938575.1. Lineage (NCBI taxonomy): Eukaryota > Metazoa > Chordata > Amphibia > Caudata > Ambystomatidae > Ambystoma > Ambystoma mexicanum. The sequence continues at coordinate 674,892,082 of NC_090931.1, forward strand.
CCTCCCACCAATTCTCCTTCTATGAACGGAAATCAGTGGCATAGGATGAGGAGCTACCAAAATCAATAGAGGCATTTCATGATCTAGTTCACTTCGTCATGCAATTCTTGAACATGCCAGTTTCGGAGTCTCCATGCATGAAATCTGGGGAACTGGTGGAGGTTCCTTTAGGCAGGGCAGGTGGGGATTGAATCCTATGATAGCACAATGTCCTCCAGGAAGCAAACCTGATATTGAAGACCACCTCTCTCTGGCTCAGGGGAGGGATCACTCTTCTATTAATAGCACTACATTTTCCCCCGGGGAAGGAGGATAAAGTGCTTGACCATTTATTTCCAGAAGGAATACAAAAATAGCACCCTCTGCTTGAGACAGGCCAACATTACACTAGTCTGGCAGCCTACAATTAATGTCTCTGGTGGGATATATCAGAGTTTCTCATTGATCTCGACCAAGACCGGAAGGATCAGTTCCTCACAGAGATAGCTGAGGCTAAGCAACTGGCATGTGATATGCTGGTCTCGGCCACTAACCATATGGATACCGAAGCACGAGTTATGTGTTTCATTCTGTATGTGAGGTTGAGAGCTTGGCTGAAAAGCACCAACCTGATTCCTGAGGCCTAGGGTGGCGTTTGCAGCCAACCATTTGATCAGCTCCAACACTTTGAGTGTCCTCACCAAAGAAAAGATGGACATACTCCCAGCAAAATTACTGCCTACATTTATGAAATGGGAGCAGAGGTCATGCAATTCTCAGTCAATTGACAGTTATTCCTACCACAAATTTACGGACTTTCAATCTAGCTCCTCTGGCAGGTGGGATCACAGCTCCTCCTAGTCTTCTACTCAATCCAGAAAAAGAAGACCAGCAACATTTTTTTAGCTGAAACCTCGGCTGACAAGCAAAATGTCTAATGATCTCCTGCCTTGGGGCAACTGCCACCAGTGTGAGGTCAGGTATCTGTCTATCTGACCCAATGGAAACCGATCACCTCAGACCACTAGATCCAGTGTGTAGTCAGCATATGATTCAGATCACCCTGCTACCTTAATCCCAAAGGCGGAGGAGATAAGTTGTGGCAGAGAGGACCAACAGTGAAGGTTTCAGTAAAGAGCATCTTAGAGGAGTTCCCCTACTGGATTCTTGGCTATGTCGTAGAAATTCAAAGCAGCACTGCTAAATCATCTACGATCTTTACAGGTTCAAAGATTTTCTCTCCCAGGAGAAACTGAAAAGGGTGACATCCGGTGCTAATCCTTGTGTCTCTGCAGGAGGGGAATTGGCTACATGCCCTGATCTGCAGGATGCCTACCTGCACATACCAGTTTGGTGTCCATATCGATGTTTCTGAAGTTTGTAACTTTTGGTCAGGTCTCCTATTTCATGGTTCTCCCATTTGAGCTCTGCCTCTAAGGTGGTTTTGTAGGTAATGGTGACTTTTACAGGACACTAGTATCAGAAGGGCATCCATATTTGCCCTTATTTGGATGACTGGCTGATAAGAGTCTGGAGCTACTTTTCTATGCTTTGCAGAGAACACTGAAGTTGTTTATCGAATTAATTCTGTCCTCCCATTGTTTTCTTCATAGGGTCGAGCATCATGCAGCATCGAATCTTGGTCCTCGATGGCCTCTTTAGCGTCCCTCATGACGTTGACGCTGGTATATGAAGCACGTGCCCTGACCGTTACCTCAGTTCCGTTTTTTCTGCGTTGCTGCATGCTTTGGAGCTACTCGCCTCAGTGAATTTTGATTACGTTTGTTTCATAATCTTCAAATATGTCCTCGACACCGAAGACAGGCTTCAAGCGGTGTTCAGACTGTGGAGCCAAGATGTCTATCACAGACCCTCACCGCGCTTGTCTGTGGTGCTTGGGGTCGGGTCACAAAGTCCATGACTGTCAATAAGTTGCGGACAAGGAAGGGGAAACTCGATGCAGGTAAGCCCTCCCCCAGATCCCCAGCCGTTACCCCATCTAAAAGAAAATGATCCTTCGAATTGAGAGATGTTTCTCCTGTTAGAAAGCGTCCTAAACACCGAAGACGTTCGAGGTCCAGTTCACGACATGCGTCGTCCTCCTCTTATAAGAAGAGTGAAAAACGATGTCACAGATCCTCTTCGTTGTCGCCTTCCTCTCCCGAAAAAGTTTTGTTTCCAAAAAAGAACTCCACTCCTTTGTCTGTCTCCGTCTCCTCAAAGAATTCATCTTCGGTATTGAAGCTGTTATGTTCATCGCCTGAACCTTCGAGGCATGTAATCCATCGAAGCATACTAAATTGTCGGCTCATTCACTGACTGCTTCGAGGATGTCGTAGAAGCCTTCAACGCCTTCAACTTCATCAGAGCATTCAGTGCTCTCGAAGACTGTTAAATCAATGACTGAAATGTCTAAGGGCCTCATCACGAGTTTTGGAGGTAGCCCTTAAATGCAGCGGTAGCGGTATTACCCCATTACGAGTCTGGCTTATTTACCCCCAGCTCTGAGCTGTGGGTAAATGCACCCAAGAGATTCCCATTTCTGGCGCAATTACCACCGGCGGTGTTACTGCACGGTAGTTGCACTGAAAATTCCCCATTGGGTTCAATGGACCCAATGAAGAATGGGGATTAAAGTTAGCGTGCTCCCCGTGATCCGGCGGTAATACCGCCAAACTGGTGGGCGCTAACGCTAATATAGTTGGGTGGTATCCCAGCCAGCATACCGCCCAACTCGTGATCAAACCCTAAGTGTTTTAAACCCATTCCTCGACCTGAGTTCTTCAGGCAAATGGGATCAATCTTTGAGGAAGATGTAGAGGAAGATCAGCCCCCTTTTGGGTACGAATATGGGATACCAAATGTTCCCGAAGAGTTGATCTCTGAAGAATCCAAGATGCAAAATCTTTACTGGAACTTTATAGGAGACAAGTTGCTGTGAAACATAACCAGAGACAGAGTTAGGTAACCCAGAAATAACTGGTCATGCTGATCCCTCATACAGAGCTGTAATTTGTAAAATAGCTGAATATCTGGGGTGGTCCAAACCCGCAGCTGCTATGGAGACTGATGACCTCACTGATATTTTAGACAGTGGTCCACTTAGGGAGGCTATGTTATCATGCAGCCTTATGGAAAACTGGCTAAAACCAGATTCTGTTCCATCAGTGAACAAACTGTTAACAAATAAATACAGAACTGCTTCTGTGGATCCTCCTTTTTTGAACAGGGACCCCACACCAAAGAGCCTGGTTGTTGAGGCAGCAATAGTTTCTTCAAAAGCTGCAGTTTACCCTTCTGCTCCGGCATATAAGGAGGATAGAAGAATTGACTCTTTGGGAAAGAGATTATTTAGTGCAGGAGCATGCCATTAAAATCAGCTAATCCTACCAGTTCCTTAGCAAAGTACACTCGCACCCTTTTGGGGGTGTAGCAGCTCTTGCAGCAAAACACATTCTGGAGGGAGAAGAAAGAGTAGGTTTCCTTAAGCCTAATACAAGATGGAAAAGATGCCATGAGGCAGTCTTTACAATCCAGCTGGATACAGCGGATTGAGTAAGAAGGTCCATGGCTGCCAGTACAGTGCTTGGGCGCATGAACATTTTCTGAAGACGTCCATGCAGACTCCATGCACATTTACTTCACACGCCATTTGACGGGAAATCCCTGTTTGGTGAGAATGCTGATAGTAGCCTGGAAAAACTGCAAGCACCTCGAGCTGCATTTAAATAATTAGGAGTGGCAATCAAGCCACCTCAATCTTCAAGTCAAGGATGGAGAGGACGTCCTTTTCATTTGTATTCCTCCATCTCTAGAGGAAAAGGTCAATTCTCACAAAGGGGCCAAAGCAAGTCTAAGAAGGAAAGGGATTCCCATCTACCCCTACCTAGATGACTGGTTGATCAGGCCTATTTCTCTGGAACAGTCTCTGAATGCTCTGTCACACCTGCCACTTCCTCCACGAGCTGAGCTTCTCCCTGAACTTCAAGAAGTCCCACTTGACACCTTCACAGAAGTTTCAATTCATTGGGGCAGTCCTGGATTCAGCATCGGGAAAATCTTTGCCACCCGAGTTAAGGGCTCAACATCTCTTGCAGATAGTCCAAAAATTCCAGAGTGCCCAACGTCTTCCGGCCTACGATTTCCTAAAGTTGCTCGGCCTTATGGCATCCTGCATTTCGGTGGTGCCAGAAGCCAGTCTGAGGATGTGATCCCTTCAGTGGGCTCTCAGATGCCAGTGGTCTAAATTCTCTGGCAGAAAGACAGACCTTCTTCAGTCCAGACAAAGTTCGCCCAGGAGCTCCTGTGGTGGGCCAGCCGAGAGAATGTCATGAGAGGAGAACCCTTTTGGCAACCATGGCCAGAGATAACAGTTGTGACAGACGCCTGCCTCACAGGATGTAGAGCGCACATGAGATATCTTTCAATAAGCAGACACTGGTCTCAGTCGGAGTCCAGACTCCATATCAACCTTTTGGAGCTAAGGGCAATCAGACTAGAGCGCTGATGGCCTTCCTGCCCTCTATATGGGTGAAGAGTGTCCTGATATAGACAGAAAACACAGTGGCCATGCGTTATGGAGAATTCTCTGTAAAGGCTAATTTCCCAAACCTAGTGAGTCCCCCAGCAGCTTTGCTGGATTTTTGGGTTTTATTTTTTTCTCCTGCTAAGAGTGAGACTCTTTTACTCCCACTCTTAGACATGATTTGAGGTGTTCCTTTATCTTTCCATGTGTTTTATGGGCTATGGGGTCTTTTACTCCATAGGGTCTCCTGTGTTTTTGATGTGGGTTACACAGCACCCTCTGTGCCGTAACCCAGGGGTGTCGTAGCGACCCCTCAACATAGACTCCATACCCTGGGACTGACTACTGTCTCCCAGGGCATGTAAAGTCACCATTGGCTTTACTAGTCCCAAATTATGAACAGAAACCAGTACAAACCATCATATTGTGGACGTACTGGTCGGGGCAATTCGATTGCCCCGGGGTCTGTTGTTCGAGGGGGCACGTCTCCGTCCCCCCTGATCGAGTTTTGGCTGGTGGCAATGGATACTACTTTTTATATTCGACCGCAAATATATCTCTATGGGATTTTCCCATTTTTCGAGGCTACCAACTTTAATTATTTAATTCTTATAGCCTCGAACATACCGCCGGTTTATTTATTTAATATTAATTCACCGGTTGGTATTTTTTGTCAGAACTCGATTCTAAAATGGCGTTTGTGTTCTCTTCTGTGACTCCAACCCAAGTCGAGCCCTTTGTTCCACTTTTTGGCAGGCTTCTCCACAGAAGCCTCCAAAAGTGGTGCCAGTCTGTCTGGGTACCACAGGCGGTGTGGGAGGGGGTTTAGGCACCCTGGACTGAGTCGCCTTGGCAACTCAAGTCGCACTCTTGTGTGATTGGCCTCACCACTTAGCATGTTTGATTGACAGCTAGGTTGAATGAATGGGGGTTTGCTGCATAAAAGCAGGGCTTTGGGGACTGGAACTTCAGAAGTCGCCACAGGACCTAAGAATCCGAGGAGGGGGAAGCTGAGCCGACCTGCAACGACGACACCACCGGTGGAGCCCTGCTGAACCGTCTCACCACTTTTCCCGACGACAGAGGAGATCTCCAGTCCGGAGAGTCTTCTTCCTTTGACTGGTGGGGATAACCAGTTTTGCCTTCTTTTCACCTTCCTGGAGCATCTCGTGGCCGCCTTGCCTGTGCCAAGCACCCCGGCAACCGGAATACCACGGCTTACCACTACCGCGAAGAGAAGGGTAGTACCTTTTAACCGAACGAACTCCGCGGCTGGTTTCTTCCCTGGCAGTGCAACGACCTTCATCTTTCCTCCACGGCGAGACATCCTCTTCCTCTGGACGAAACACCGACTTGCACCCGCTGCCAGGAACAACTGCCCCCGCTGGAGCTTCCTTCACACTTAAGGTACTGTGTCCCGCCTGGCTTCCCTTGCGACAGATCGTTCGGGGTGACAGTAAAGCCTTGACTTTCTAACCTGGGCTGGCCTGGGACAACCTAGCTAACTGTTCCTGACTTTAATTTCATCCTTTGTGTGCGAACTATCTACAAGACTCTTTGGGCATAACCCCACTGTGTGAACCTGGACCCCTTCTGCTTGCTCTCTCCAAGAGCTGGGCCTTGCAATTGACTTCCTTGCTCTCCAGTAGAACTCTGCCTATCCTGCCTTACTGTAGTTCTTTTAAAAGTAATTTGTGTGCTTCCATAACTCTGCCTTTTTCTCTCCCTTTTTAATAACTTATTAGAGTGCCATCTTATGTTAAGCGCTCACCTCTGTCTGAAAATAAGTGGTGTTTCTCACTAAGACTTGTCTAATAAGTAATTAGGGTTGTATATATATATATAATAGTGACTGTGTGCTGAATTTACTTACCTCTTTGTGCTAGTGTAATTTACAAGTGTGTCTTTAAATTAAATAATTATATACTTTTACACCAAAGCTCTGGTCCGTGTTTGCTTGTGCTACTGTATCTCTGTACCTATTGTGTATACTCTACATACTGCCTAACTCTTCTTGAGGGAAGTCTGACTGCTCAGCCACAGCTACCAAGTGAATCTGTGTGGTACAGACTGCTACCAAGTGGGCTTACTGCCAAACACATGTAGTCTTAAATCTTTTGAAGTGGTCCCTAAGGGAACTGCACAGGTTTCTGCCTAACACCATGCAGTACCTCAACAAGAGAGGGGACTTAGGATCCATGCCCCTGTGTAGAGAGGCAATGCAGCTCTGGTTCTGGGCACTGAGAGAAGGAATCACTCTTCTAACAGTTCATCTAGCCGGAGAGAAGGACACAGCGGCAGACGCTCTGAGAAGGTAGAGCACAACCTCCCACGAATGGGGAACTAGCTCAGGAAGTCCTTCTGGAGATGTTCGTCCTTTGGGAAATCCCTCAAGTGGATCTGTTCACGGCAAGCTGTTCTGCTCCAGGGAATTTCCCCAAAGAGGAGCTCTAGGGGGCACGTTCAAAGTGAACTGGGAGTTTCAACTGCTGTATGTGTTTCCGCCGTTCCCGTCATTCTTCATGTCATCAGGAGGTTGAGGAAGTTCGAGAAAACCATGATCCTGATTGCTTTGGATTGAGCCAGGAGAATGTGGTACCCGGACCTTCTAGAAATTACCATCTGCCCTCCAATTCGTCTTCCCCAAAGAGAGGACCTATTCTCGCAGGAGGAAGGTCTCATTCTTCATCCAGAGATCAGGACTTTCAATCGTCATGCCTGATGTCTGAAAGGGTAAAATATAATGATTGGGACCTTCCGGAAGACATAATGGAGGTGTTGCTTTCGGCCAGGAGACCAGCAACTAAATCCTTATACCGCTGCGGTTGGAATACGTTTCGCAGCTGGTGCAGGGAAAAGAAACTTGATCCTTTTACATGTAAACTTCCACATGTTCTGTCTTTCTTGCTCCATCTGATTTTTTTAAACTTTCTTTATTTATTGATTCACATCTCAAGACAATACCACAATGCACTTTCGGAGTTAGATACAGCAATAACAACATAGCATATATAGGTCATGATCAGGCTGGCAACCAAATTCCATAACCGGGAACATGCAGGGGGGATGGCATTTACACATCTTACATAATGGCCCTTATAACCCTCATTTCTGTGTGAGTAGGGACCTGGATCGTACCACAGGGTTTGGACCCCGTGGCATATGTGCTAGAGTCTGACTCCTGGGATAACAGGTAAGCCACAAACGGGCCCCAAAGGTCTTTCGGCCTATTCTGCTGGCTGCACAACAATCCATTTCCTTTGCTGGTGTCTCTGAGCCAAACCAAACCTTTAAGCCAAGCCTTTATCCCGGGAGCCGGGAGGATGAGCCAGTCCACTTCATGAGAATACACCTACTTGCAACGATCGTGCATGTTGTTAGCAACTTCCATTGTAGCTTAGGGGTGCTGGGCAGCCAACCAAACATGCAGCAGAGCAGATCACAAGGTACAGTACGCCCCAACATTTCGGAAAAAGCCTCCACCACCCCACTCTGAAAGTCACTCAACTTGGGACAAGACCACATAATATGGAGAAAGTCTGCCTGTGTAGCGTTACACCCAGGGCACCTCTCCGCCATGGTGATATCGAACAAGCGTATTTGGGCGGGTTGCAGGTACACCCTATGCAGGGTCTTAAACGGAATTAATTGTAAGCAGGTGTTGAACGTCCCACTGTGGGTGCGCTCACAGAGCATTGCCCATTGCTTATCTGAGAAGGTGGTCCCTTTGTCTTCCTCCCATCTTGGTTTGCACTTCAAGACCCTCTGGGGGAGTTGCGCTGAATTAGCCCATATACTGCCGACACCAAGCCCTCGTTGCTAGGAAGCCCACTAGGAACTTCAGCAAGTGGAACTCAGGCGGCATGTCGGGGAACGTCGGGGTCCATTCCCTGAGGGCAGCCCGGACTCTGAAGTACTGTAACCTACGCTGGAAGCCCCCTCCCATCTTCTCTTGGAATAGCTCCTGTGATACAAATGTACCTCCCGAGTATAAATCTGGCAGGAACTCAATCCCCGCCCCCTCCATTCCCTAACTATAGCTTCATTGCATTTTGGCAGGCCCTGGCTCAAAGGGAATATCTACTCAGAGCCGGGTCAAGACTCTGTTCCAAGCACGCACTGTGCACGCCACTGGGTCAAATCTGCATTTATCCGGAACTCTCCTAGTCAGTAAGATTCCTAGCAGGCTGAACGGCCGCACAGAGCATTTCTCTATGCGCACATAAGAGTGAACTGGGTCCCTGGCACCCAGTAGGATGCAAACTGTAGTTGCGCTGCAAGTAAATATAGCTCCACATCAGGCGCCCCCCACTTCCTCTGCTTTCCAGGGTAGATCTAGCGTATCCCAGCTCACCCGCGGGTTTCGGGGATGCTAGGCCAGGCCAGTCTGGTCAGTTGAGCTTTTACCTCCGCAAAATAGCTGACTCCTGGCCACACTGGGATGTTCTGAAAAATATATAGTAGCTTGTGGACCACTGCCATCTTAGCGATTGCTATCCTTTGGGCCACGTGGCTAACCTGCACCCCCAAATACCTCACCGACTCCTCATCTATACCAGGCGCTTTGGCAGAGGGTAAGGCTTGTATTGCGAGTAGTATATCATGAACCACTATCGATTGTGCCAGAGCATCCACCGCCTCCCGCTGCAGCAATGGCATAGATGCTTCCCTCGTGTAGTCCGTTAGGTCTGCTGGTGGCAACGACCCTCTGGGTGCTTATCCGCTCATAGTATGGCGGAATGCATCTAATATGCATTCTGGCTTCACAACCATTCGGCCCTCCTCTGTCTGCACCGCCGCAATATCCGTGTGCCCCCTTTCACTCCTGACCATAGCTGCTAGAGGCCTGCCCAGCAGCCTTCCTCCCCATACCTTCGGGCCAGTGCAAGGCGTGCAAGATATTTGACTGCACGCTCAGCTAGAGTGTTAAAGCGGTCTAATGCTTCGCTCAGCTCGGCCCTATAACCAGCCCCTCCTGTCTCCTCGGCTCGCCACTCGTGCCCCTTGATTTCCAACTCTGTTTCTGTCAGTTGCCTTTGTATTGTTTTCAGCAAACCCGTCTCCAGAGATAGGCAGCCCCCCCCTCAGAACCACCTTAAATGCCTCCCATATTGAACACATCGTATCGACCGAGCTCATGTTTTCCTGGAAGTATGCCTTTACCAGGCTAAGTACTTAGCTTTTAAATACAATGTCTGACAGGGTCAAGGCCTGGAATCTCCAAAAGGGTTGAGCCATTCCCTCAGAATCCGAAGCCAGGGACCAGAGTATGGGCGAATGGTCAGACAGTGTTCTGGCGAGGAGTGCGCAGTCAGTCGTTCTATGTACAAGGGTCAGACTCGCCAGGATGTAATCTAGACGTGTAGAGGTGCCATGAACCGTTGAGAGAAACAAGTACCTCCTCTCCTCTGGGTGCAACAGCCTCCACACATCCCGCAGATCCAGCACACACATACATCGCTGCACAACCGCCCCCGCCCTGGATCGTGGACGTGCTCCCCCTGCTGACCTATCTCTCTCCGGATCTAAGGCAATATTGAGATCTCCCGCCCAGCCAGTTGGTGTGAAGGTATTTGTAGGATCTACACAGAAGCGACTCGTAGAAGGAGATGTCATCCACATTGGGACCATATATGTTAATAAACTTGGTCAACGTAGACTCCCCCAGCACCCAGAGACAATCACAAACCTCCCTTACGGTTTCCGTGGTGAGGAAACGGGTTGACTTGTGCACTAGTGTCATGACCCCTGCAGACTATGTGGAGTAGGAGGTGTAGTATCTACAGTCTCCTCAGGACCTGGCTGCCCCCTCATTCGGCTTTCCCACCAGATGGGTCTTTTGTAGACTCACCCCAGCTACTGCTTAAATGCCAGAGACGTGAATCATTTTGAGAAAACAACCCCCAACTTGTCCTCCCCTCAAACCCCCTCCCATATCCCCAAACCTTACTTAACCCTCAACTTAACCACCCCCACCGTCAGCCCCCAACTAGCAGTGGATTCCCCCCCTCCCATCTTTCCTCAACCAACTCTTTAACCATGGGAATCAGCCCGAGAAAACCAGGTGCTGCCGCCCCCGCTCCTTCCCATCGCTCGCGACCTCGACGGGAGGCCAGTACAGAACCAACATTACTCAACAACTGGACAATTCGTTACATGGGACCGCAAAGTATACATCCCACCAGGGAACACATTGTGCAACACCCACAGAAAGATCAAGACTTGTACCCTTTTTGCTCCAACCGGGGCCCACCCGCCCCCAGATGCAATCAGAAAGTAGGTAGTACTGGATGCTTACAGTAGGGTATTCATACCCGCCCCCAGCTTGCTCCCGTCACTTTGGCAGTGTCTCAAGGAAGTCGTATACTGCCCCAGGATCAGTGAAGAAGTGTATTTGTCCATTGTGCTGAACCCGCAATTTGGGTGTATACTGGAGGCCGTGGTCATGGAGTGCCTGCTTTGCCGCCAGGAATGATAGGTGTGCCTTCTGGACTAACGGGTTGAAATCTGGGTAAAAGGAGATCCTGACGTTCTCAAAGGTCACCCAGCTTTCTATTTCTGCGTAGACTGGTGTTGCGGTCTCTATTGTTCAAGAGGCGGGCTATGATCGGGCGGGGCATTTGGCCCAGCCTAGGGGTCACTTGTGACATACTGTGTGCCCTCTCTATCAGGAATTGTGCCGATAATGGAGGCTCCTGCAGTACGTCCTTTATGAGTTTTTCCATGTAGACTTCCATACTGCGCTGCAGGACCGACTGCAGGACCCCCACCACCGGATGTTGTTTCTCCGGGATCTCGTCTCCAAAGCTTCATTTTTGTCTCTAATGGCGCTGACCTCCCTTTGCAGTGAGTGGATAGCCTGTTTTTCTTCATCACTATTGTCCTCAAGGAATCCCACTCGGTTCTCCACCTCGGATATCCGGCCGTTCTCCTTCTCGATTCGTTCTTGCACCCGGTTAACCTTATATGCCATCTCATCCATTTTCGGATTAATGGACACAAACCCTGATCTCATCTCTGCTAACACCAGGCTGAGTTCCGAGACTGGAGGTCCCCCTGCCTTCCCCATGGGGGTCTCCTCTTGTCCTGGCAGAGGTGATCTGGCTGGGGTTTCGTGGGGGTCTGCATCCTCTCGACCCCTCTGCTCAGTCCTTCCTTCTGGGAGAAAGATAAGCAGGACTGCCGTTGGTTGCCCTTCGCTATATAGTTCCTCATGCACTTTTCCACTGCGCTTCCCAAAAAAGTTCTTTGCTCCCTCTGCCAGTCCAGCGTTTTCACCCAACGTAGGTTTTCAGACATCCTTCCAGAGACACACCTCGATGCCACTGTGTTTGATGGTAGGGTGCCTGGGGGGGCGGCCCCCTTATCATTAAAGCTGCGCCCTGTTCAGGGGCGCTGCTCAGGGTTCTGCTCCAACCAGGTAAGGGCTACCAGAACAGGGCCCACCCTGCACTTGTCAGCCCCCAAACCGGGAGCCGCGGTGCCCGGGGGTGTCAGGGTCCCCCCTCACCACCTCCCTGTAGAGCCGCAAACCCCAGAGTGGGCCAGACTTCCCAAGCATGCACACTGTACAGCACAAGGTGCCCTTCTACCTTTCCACCAGGCCTGGCCATGGGCTGCCCCGTGGTCCTTCAGGCGAGTCACCTCAGTGGTCACAGGCCTCCGTCCAGCCTTCTCTTGCATTCTCCAGTGGGCCCCCCCTCGCAGAGTGTTCCCAGCAGAGGGAGAAGTAGTTTGGGGATGGCCCGGTCATAGGACTCCCCTCTGGTTTGAAACTGATGAAGCTGAATCTGTTGTTGGGTGGGGGTGTGGGGGGTAGTTGATATCAACCACATCCCAGTCCGACAGGCCAGGGGCCCCCCGGGCTTCCTCTGTGCGTGGTGCAGGGTTATCAGATCAGGCTACACTGGTGGCTGTTGCTCCGTGTGCAACGTTCGCTTCTCTTATTTATTTATTTATTTTATATGTTAAATGTGGTGGGCCCCAGGGCCTGCCGGTCCACTCGCGATCGGGTTCCACGGGAGCACCTGAGGCCACGTCCACTCCTGCTCTCCTTCCAGAAGTCTTCACCCCCCCCCAGGGCGGGTGCTTGCCTCCTCTTCTCCCTCACATTCGGTGGCGGTGGTGCCCGCGGCACTCAAGGCTCCTCCCACCTTGTCAGTTCAGGCCCGTCGGGTGATCGGGCCAGGCAGGCCCAGCAGTGTCCGCTGGTGCTCCTGGCGTCCCCCAGGGGTTTAAACGTCTTCTGTTCACGGGCGGCCCATCTGGATCTGTGGATCTGCATGAGGACTTCACTTTCCCCTGGTGGTAGCAGTGCTGGCCTCACCTCGCTTCAGTTCGCTCACGGAGCTTCGGGAGATGCAGGCTCTCTAGCCCCCCCTAACACTCCTCCCCCGCCCCCACTGTCAATCTTCAAAAGATCTCCAGATGAGGGGGTCATGCTTCAAAGTGCTGATTTTGGTACTATTTCTGAAGGACTTAACCAATTTGTTTCCGCCCACTCCATCATGCCATCATGGGATTTAAATCTTGAATTAAGATGACTTATGGGACCTCCATTTGAGCCCTTACATTAGTGTTCTTTGAGGATGCTCACTATGAAAACAGGCTTTCTACTAGCTATTATTTCTGCCCGTAGGGTAAGTGAGCTACAGGCCTCATCTTTCAAACAACCTTTGATGTCCTTTTCCAAAGATAAAGTAATTTTATGAGTTAGGTCATCTTTCCTTCTGAAAGTTGTATCAGAGTTTCATTTAGCACAACATATTGCGCTGCCATCTTTTTACCCCTTTAGAGACTACATCGTCTAGACCCGAAAAGGGACTAAGCTACTAAATTCCAAGAATTGCAAGCATTCGCCAAGATTTTCAGCTTTTCATCGTTTATGCTGGCCAAAGACTAGGCATGGCAGTCACAAAACAAACAATCTCTAGATGGATTGCAATGTGCATAACAGAGTGTTATTCGTTAACAGGCAACGATTCACCCCTAGGTTTGAGGGCACATTCCACTAGAGGGGTGGCTGCTTCTTCAGCTCTGGAATGAGGTGTGCTGGTGTGAGACATTTGTAGAGCAGAAACCTGGTCGTCCCTTCAAACATTCAGTACATTTTACTGCGTATATTCTTTTCCAGGAGAGAATGCCAAATTTGGAAAGGCTGTCCTCCATAAAATTAACAAATAAGAAAACACCCACCGCCTAACTGAAACTGCTTTGGGAGTCTCTCATAGATGAGGAATACGTGGGAGGACACAACCCATTCGAAGAACAAGTTATTTAGCCGTGGTAACGTTCTTTCGACTGGATATTCCTCCTACGTACTCCTCATCGGCCACCCTTCCATCCCCTCTTGCCTGCCTAGAATTTCCATGTTTTACAGCTTGCTTTCTCGCAGAGTCAAGATTGTCTCCTCCTATTTTATTTTTATTTTATTTATTTGCATTTGTTAAGCGCACTTGCAGCCCATGAGGCATCGAGGCGCTGTTACAGAGGATACACAGATTTAAGATTACATTCGGGTGCAGGAGGCTCTTAGTTACAGGTTAGCAGGCATATAGGCAGAAACAGGTTGAGGTCATACAAAGAGTCTGGTTTTGATAGCCTTGCGAAAGGCTAGGTGTGACTCGATGAGTCTGAGGTGAGGTGGCAGGGCATTCCAGTGCGTGGCTGCTAGGGTGGGGAAACTGGAGCCACCAGCACGCACTTTCCGCGAGGTAGGCCTGACAATGGTGTTGGCGTAGAAAGATCTAAGCGGTCTTGTGGCGGAGTGCCTGGTGATTCTGTTCGTCAGGTAGGGGGGGGCAAGCTTGTGAATGCATTTGTGGGTGATGGCAAGAGTTTTAAAGACAATTCTTTCTTTAACAGGGAGCCAGTGCACTTGCCTTCTGATTTCGGAGATGTGGTCTCTCCTTGCGGTGCCGGTGGCTGCCCTTAGAGCATTGTTTTGGGCTAGCTGAAGTTTGGCGATGTTTTTGTTGGAAGTCCCGACGAGAAGGGCGTTACAGTAGTCAAGTCTTGATCCGATGATGGCCCTGGCAATCGTGAGGCTGCTTTGACGGGCCAGGAAAGGCCTGGTTGCGTTGATGACTTTGGTGTAGTAGGCTGAGGAGGCGGCGATGGCATTGACCTGTCTGTCCATCGACAGGTCGGAGTCAAGGTAGATAGAGCATGCAAATTAAAGGATGGGAAAAACTAAGAACTGAGGTAACGGTCAGCACGCATGCTTCATATACCAGCGTCAATGTCACAAGGGACGCTACAGAGGCCATCAAGGTCCAAGACTCGAAACTGCATGATGCTTGACCCTATGAAAACAAATTCAGAAGCAAGCTGCAAGCAGACTTGAATATCAAAGATGAAGAATACGTGGGAGGAACTTCCAGTCGAAAGAACGTTACCACAGGTAACTAACCTGTTCTTTTGTAGGTGTGTCGGCGAACTACAAGTGGTCCACCCTGATGCCAACACAGAGTATACACTACATTAGATTTATAGGGGATACAACCCTTGGCATGACCTCCCCCCAACAGAAGACTGGATCCTGGCCATTTATTTCATATGTTCACAGTTTAATCTGGTCGATAAAGCCCTGACCCTTCTGTTCCAAATGCTTTTCAGGCTTATGGTTTATGGGCTTTGCAGATTCCCGTTGATGCTTCATATTATTGAAACACAGTTTACATCTAGATGCTCAGTTGAAAAAGGGAACTTAAGAGCAGTCGGCTCTAATTCTGGTCTCCACTTTGCTAAAGCTGGACTTGGGTGACCACAAATCTTTTACCAATAGCTACTTTTTAAGCATCTGGTCCCCAAAGTTCCATCATGTCGAGCCCATCCCTGTTTCTGTGGGGAGCAAGTGTAGGTGATCTGGAGGTATAGGTTACACATATCGATCGGGAGAAAGTACTATACATGTATTGGAACAGAGGGGGATTTTTATGGGACTAAAGGCTTTTCTACCATCAATCTCTGGCCAGAGATTCTTCATCTTGACCGACAACACCACTGCTGTGTTCAGCCTAAATAAACCACAGGGCGATCGATTCCCTCTGCTTGGCCATGTGGTACAAGACCTCTGGAATTGGTGGATTCACATGCTCCTATGTCCTGTCTCTCTTCCTTCATACTTATAGGAGTTCCTGTGGAGCAGGGATGAGACCAGAGCCTAAGCAAATCAGCACGCACTTCCCCTTTCAAAATTGTGCATACCTAGGCGGACTGTGCATGCAGAATGTGGCCACGCCATGGACTCTTCACACACTCCGAACCTTCAGTTTCTTTCCCCATCTCGGATGGGTCAGACTCCTGATGCAGTTTTCCGTTCTTCAGTTCGCCGCTTCCGCGCAATTTCTTTTTGTTAATTTCTTTTCATTTTCCCCCTTACTCACCTCAGTTCCTTCTGTGTATGCTAGGTAAAAAGGTATCTCCGTTTCCGTAGGGTGTCGCAGGTCACTCATCGGTGGCCCCTAAAACTGTGTGTTTAGTGTGCTTGGGACTGCTTCACTGCTCGGATACATGTGCGCTCTGTGACACATTTTCACAGAACTCGCTGAAGCCCCATTTGACGCACTGGGCGGAGATATTAAAAGCCGTTCTTCTGGATCATCTAAGGAACTTTGTGGCTTTGAGAAAGATAGGTAACTCTTTTTCTTTTCGGCACCCCAACCGGGTGTAGACCTGTGCAAGAGGACCTAGGCCAGGTCTGTCGTGGCTAGCCACCACATTACCACGGTCCGCCCTGAGCCCTTTATGGCGGCTTTTACCAGTGCCTGCACTGAGTGTCCTTCGGGCTCTGTCACTGAACCTCTGTCTGAGGGGACTTTGGTCTCTCTGAGAGCTTATACTGGGTACACTGTCGCCGAGGGTAATCTGCCTCGTTCTATGGCTCGTCGTGAGGCCCATACTGTGCCAGTTACTGAGTCTTTGCCCAAAGTCACTCAGGGGTCTCTGGCTGCGGCAGGCTCCATCCCCGAGTTCCAGAAAGGTGGCGGTTCAGCCACTTTGGTCACCATCACTGTGCCACAGCTGCAGGATAAAACGCACCTTTCACTGGTGGTAATGATATCATGCTCTGACTCGGGACACTCACTGGGTGATGTTACTTCAGCAGGAGGCTCTGACAGGTTTCTGCATCTGCCTCGCTGCTGCCGCCCCTCCTTTTCACCTAGGGTTGACTGAACTGCTTCCAGTGCCTCTGAGCACTTGGATCCCTCAGAGCTCCCCAGGACCTTTTACAAGCATGGCCCTTTACCACTCCTTGAGGGAAGTTCGTTTTTCTAAAGGCTCCAAAACCTCATGCACATCAATCCCATGAGGCAATATTTGAAAGGCCTCATGTCGGCGATACGTTTGACAGTTACAGCCCAGCCCACAGCTACTATGGGATCCTGTGGTCAGCCTCAAGAGACTGACCCTCAGGCATAGGGCACGCTCCCCAAGACTTAGTTTCCACCCACGATCAGACCCTATGGTGCCTGCGCTTCTCTGGTGTTACCTCCTTTGCCACCACTTTTACTCAGAGTTTCTCTGCTGCCACCAATGCTGCTGCAGCCTCCACTTCCAAAAAATCCCTCTCCTCCATTGCTACCATTGCCACTTTGGTTGTCAGGAGATGACCAGGGAGATATCTCTGCAGACGATACGGAGGGGGCCCCTATGTCTGGAAAGGCTTTCCACTACATGATTCAAGGTCTGATGTAGTATTTGAACATTCCAGTGCCAGAGATGCTTTATATGGCTCAAAGTGTTCATTAGTCTGTGCTGTGATTAAAGTTGGTTGAGAAATCTGGTACTTATTTTGAGTCCGATGAGGCTATCAAATAGTTGCAGTAAAACAGCATTGGTTCGACCAGTAGCCAAGAAAGTGGGCATTTGCTACCACAGCCAACCACAAGAAAAACTCTGTTTGAATCAGCCTCTTACACATCCACCATTGTGGCAGAAGTCACACTTTTGAGAAAGCTCAAACTTCTATATTCCCCCCCTCCTCATCTCAAAGCATGCTAGGTTGGGATAATCGAATTCTGAATGCTGCTGGAATTTCTATTAATCAAAATGCATCCCTCGGTCTGCATCAGGTAAACACAGAAGCCATCAATGCAGCATCAAATTTAAAGTTCTGTTGGAGTTTGGAATTACAAAGCTTTGCTGCTGGCTGAGTATCAAGCTGACATCCGATCAGATGGGGAAGAGACACACCAGGTTGCACAAGGGCATGTTGGAAGCTTCATACCACCAACATAAAAGTGATGGGTGGAATGTTTTGAATACATCAGAACCACTGGCACTGGTCTGGACAACCTTCCACTCCACTGTTTTTTAGCCTGTCTTTACCATTGCACTAGGGAACCAGCCATATGCAAATCATTCAGGTACTGCCACCAATTGTAGCAGCCAAGCCTGAACTGCTAGGCCAGGTTCCCTATGCAAAGAAACACAAGCAACCCAGACATGTTTCACCTTGTTGGGCCTCCTCAGTGAGGTGCAGCTTGGGCCATCAACTCTTTTATTTTGCGAGCTTTATACCAAAGCCACCTCAACACTATGGCTTGTGGCATGGCTGTAGGAGCAGCCTTGCGTCACCCCGCTTTAAGTTGCTGCAAGTTTCAGTGTGATTTCCAAGAAATAAATGTGAATCTTCCCTTTAACGTTAACAAGGTTGAGTTCTGGTACTTCGAAACGAGCATTCAAATCCTTAATAGCCCTCACAAAGGCTCCTGCTAAATCGGAGTCAGCAGGTCAGCAATGGCAGCCCTTTCCCAGGAGGATTTAGAGGATTTCATGACACATGCAATCAGGTTGGAAGGTTCCCTAAAGCCCTTCGCAAAATAGCCTTGGCCGTCTCCCAGATGTTTCTTCCCCCAGGCCTTCCCAGAACCCTAAAACATAAAGTGACTTATGGGCCGAAGTCAACAGCACACCTGTAGAGGGCAAGGTCTGCCACCACATAAGCCATTGAAAATTAATAGTCAGTGAATCATGGCTTCTTTCATTGATGGGCTAGGGTTATCGCCGTCTTCTTCCTTCTTCTGCACCACTCTGTCAGCAGGGTTCACAACCCCAGCAGCAAGAGGTGTGAAAGCTCTCATTTATTAGAGCAAGAGAACATGTTCCTCTCAGAGATAGGGGTTGCCAGGCTTCTACTTGAGAATCTTTGCCATCCCAAAATTGAACAAGGGGGGGCCTTTGATCAGTTCTGGACCTCTCTTCATTCAACATTTTCATACCCAAGGAAAAGTTCAAGATGATAACCTCTGCAATAATCTGGACCTCTTTACAGCCGGGCAACTGGCTGGCTACTGTGGCTGTCCAGGATGCTTACCTGCATGTGCCGATCTGGCTTCGTCAGAACTTTCATTGGAAACTACCATTATCATTACAAGATTTTGCCCTTCAGCCTCAACTTAGCCCCCACAGGATATTCATGAAACTAATGGCTGCAAAAGCGGTTTACCTCATTTTGAAGGGGTTCAACTGTACCCATATTTAGATGACTGGCTGGCCAGGTGGGGCTTCCTAGACAAGTCAACATGTCACCTTCAACTTCTACTGGATTAATGTTTTCATTGGGGCTGTTTGCCAATACCAACACACCTACACTGGTACCAACGCAAAGACTGAAGTTCATAGGTTTTTGTTGTGGGGCTCCCAGTAAGGAAAGGTGTTTCGAACACAGTCACGAGTAACAGATGTTTTAGCCACTTTTAGCCAATCTTTTCTTGACTCACAACTGCACCATGGCATAGTGTTCCACAACTTTTTGGGGCAGATGGCAGCTTAAGTACTGGTAGTGCCCATGGTGAGGCTGCATATGCGCTGCATACAGTTCCACTTTGCTGAGCATTGGAACCAAATGAGAGACCCTCAGGACATTTCTGACACTATTATGGTAAAATATTGTTCTACTATTGTGGTTGAAAAATCAGAATCTCCTTCTGGGAACTCCCTTTCAGGATCCTCCACATCAACTAACTATGGTGTTTCGGGCTGTAGAGCCACCGTGGGAGAATTGCAGATCCATGACATTTGGAGTACACAGGAATCGGAAGAGCACATAAATTATCAGGAACTGAAGGTGGTCTTCCTGGGACTGCAGGCCTTCTCGTCTTTCCTAACGGACCCCTCACTCATGATACTTAGGACAATTCAGTGGCTATGTTTTATCTGAACAAGCAAGGAGGGACACAGCCAGTAAAGCTTTGTGCTCTGGCAGTGCAGATATGTGAAAAAGTCCTGCAGAACAACATTGTCTTCTAGGTGGCCTACCTGGCAGGATCAGAGAATGAGGAAGTGGATGCTCTGAGCAGGCTGGGGCACACCAATCATGAGTAGGAGCTTAACTCAGAGGTTCTGATGAAGATTTATGCCATGATCACAACCCCCAGACCAAACTCCTTGCAATGGAAGCGAACCTTAAGTGCTATCATTATGATTGTTGGAAGGGAAGAGGGGGGTGGGGTGAGCTGTTGTTCCCTTGGGACAGCATGTCGGTGTATGCTCCCCCCTCCGTCTAATCCCCATGGTTCTCCAGCAGTTTTGGAGAGGGACAAGCATTGCCAGATTCTCTTGACCACTCTGCATTGAGCGAGGAACCACTGGTTTTCCATTCTCCTGCATAAGACATCTGGACCACCTGTCCTTTTCCTTACCCTTCCAGATCTCCATGAACAACAGGTGAGGAAAGTGTACCACCCCGTCCCTCAATCACTTTTCTTAGCACTTTGGTGCCCGAAGAACTGATAGTTGATCAACTAGTTTATTGGGTGACAATATGCGGATACTGGCAACATCGAGGAAAGGTTCCACAAGGTTTCAGCATAGAGGAACATGGCTTATATTTTGCCATTGAATGCTCGACAAAGCCCTGAACCCGCTACAAGCATCAGCACTTTTTTACTTTTAGTTTAGTCCACTCAAGGGCATATTTGTTCTCTTGTAGGACCTACATGGAGGCTGTGGGGACTTATTTGTCTCGCGGCCAAAGGCTTATTGGACTTTACACCTCTGTCATAAAGCGACACTTTGTGATGCTGTGCCGTTTCACCTATTCCCGCCTATGCGCATGTCCATTCCAGCAACTGATTTTAAGGTAGACTTCATGACGTTAGCCCATAAACCTTTTGAGTCTATGTTCTCTACTAAGTTGTGGCTTATTTACTGGAAAACAGATTTCCTGGTGACAATAACATCGGTCTGTAGGATCAGTGAATTACAGGACCCCTAATTAGAGGATCGTTACATTATTTTTCTTGGCGACAAGGTCGTCCTTCTAAGCCCCACTTTAATTGCTTCCAAAACTGTTCTAGGAATTCTACATTTCCCATGACATCTGACTTTCGGTATTCTTTTCGGGCCCCCAGGCATGTATGGACAGAGTTCTGCACTGTCTGAATGTTCGTAGAATCCTGAGGTTCTATTTAAAGAGGACTAGACCTCAGCGGGCATGGGACAGATTTTTTGTCACGTTTCAGAGTCTCAATCGTAGCAGAAAAGCAGCAAAAACTATGATAGCAAGATAGACCTTTTCCTGCATTACCCATTGTTATGAGCTCCAAGGCCAAGGCCCTGCAGTTGGATTGCATCTGCACTTGACTAGGGTGAAAAGCACGGCAGTAGCCTTTCAAAGGCATGTCCTATTGGAAACAGTGCGTAAGTCAACCATCTAGGCATCTCCATCAGCTTTCTGCAGACACCTTTCTCTCAACAGCAGCTCTAGAGCAGATGCCCATTTCAGGCAAGCTGTCATATGTAACATCTTTGCACCAGTTTAGGGTCCTTCCATCCGGAGAGTCATATATTCCTTGGCACTCTCCCATAATTATGGACAAAAGTGGAAGGAACGTAGCAGTAAGGAAATCTTACTCACTGTAGTGACTCCTCTACAACCTGTAAAGTCACCTTTCCTCAATATGCCCACTCTCCATAATAATAATAATTTGCATTTATATAGCGCTACGAACCCTCGGGCATCTCAACGCTGCTTAATATTACTCACAGTGTGTGGTGCTCATTTATCGACCTCGTAAGGATGAAAGGCTGAGTTTGATTTCTGGGATTCAAACCTGCGATGTCAAAGCGAGTGCTCTGCTTATTGTGCTATCCAGCCCCCCAAAAATATAGCTAGTGGTTTGTGTACTCTTAACAGATAAAGGGACTGAGAGTTTGGAGCGTGTGTGGTAGAGTTGAGGGCATGGCAATACTCCAAGCATGCATGCACCCTTCCCCCACCCCCGGCCCCTCATCTGCGTGCAAACGTTTTAAAGGGGGAAGAGCGAATTGCTGTGTTTAGCCTCTGGTTCTGCCCCCCTCCAAGGGAAACTCTTAAGTATGGAGGAAAGGAGACTTTGGACTAGAAATACAGCAGTCACTACGGTGAGTAACTCTTCCTATAAGGAATTCCCCATTGAGACTCAACTAGCGGGGGACCTCCATGTACAGTATCGCAAAGTGGCCATGGAAAAATAGCCAGACACAACCCTTAGGGTTGTAGTGTTTATTTCCTGTTTTGTTATGCATAGAGGGGCAAAGTAATAAATGGGGTGATACCTCTGGGTTTGGGCGTTATAGAAATCCCCCCGCCCCCACTTCCTGCACTTCTTCTCACTGCACTTGCATGTCTGAATGCCACAAGGCCTAGTAGGACCACAATTGTATTTTTTCTGTCTTTTGCCATTATGTATTTTCTCGCCTTTGTTCCCTCCCCATTGTGCCTTGTGGCACCTTGAAATACTCTTCTGTTGTACAGGAGCCTAACACATGCTCAATAAATAACTAAATACATAAATAAATGAAGGTAAATGTAAAGAATGGTCAGGATAGTATCTATTTTAATTCAGTGTATCTGGGCTTCTTCCAACCCATAAAGAGTTCTCTCTCAGTATTCCAGGTGATAACAAAATAACATGAAATCGTCTCCATAGGATGCTGTGGTGGGTCGGGAGAAGGAGTCGGACACTTAGTGGACATTATGATGTTCTTTTATTTAAATAATAAGGAAAATTGACTATTTCACCCTATCGCTGTAGGGAGATTTCCTGCCTAACTAAATTAAACTAAAGGCGCTCGTCTGTCGTCATGAAGTCCAAACTCAAGATGTTCTCAGTCCAAACCTAAATCTTCCTGACCCTACCAGTGCAGTAACAACTAAAAGTGTCCACAAGTCGATTTCTCTTCTGGTTGTCCCTCCTTGGCCATTTGTCTTTAGGCTTCCTCTCAGGGTTTACTTGTTATACATCAATCTTCAATATGCAAATGTCTCTATTTTAGCAAATCCGTTCCTTATGATAATTTCTTCTGATACTTTTCTCGGGTTTCATTAATGAGCTCTTGTAGCTCCTCACAACTGTTCAAAGATGTTGTTTTCCTGACAATATGATACTTATCATTGTTCTCTTTGAGATATTCTCTTAGACACCTTCCTTTTATTTTATGTCGTTCGCTTGTTTTAATAGGATTGAGAGTTCCTCACTCTTGCTGTCCTTTTTAAATCCACTCTTTCTCTCCTTGCTTGTTTCACTGTGAGCTTTTAGCTCATAACACTCTTGACATTTTCTCATTAAAGGAATGGTTCGCCCAAAATGTTTTATTTCATTGCAGCACTAATGAAGGAAAAGCCAGCCAGCTGTAGTAAACAAAAACTACCACTGGGTGGCTTTTCCTTCATTGGTGCCGGGACTCGGAGGACGCGGACCGGAGACTACAGGCAGAAAAGCTGCAGCTGCATCTCGGTAAGTGCTATTTATTTTTTTTTAAAAATAAGCACTAGCTGCGATTTGTTTTCTATGTTTTCCAGGCTGGAGGAGCCCGGAAAACTTAGAAATAAAACGGAGGCTTTAAAAACGTTGTATTTATGTTTGCGGTAGCTTTTGAAGCGACCGCAAACATAAATACAACGTTATTGTGTTTGAAAACGCTGCGGTTTTGCTTTCTAAGTTTCTCAGGCTCCTCTGAGCCTGAGAAACTTAGAAAGAAAAACGCAGCGTTTTCAAACACAACCGCATTGTGTTTCTGCCTAAATCTGCTTTCCCATTTGGGGCTTTAGGGCTCCCCACGGGGAGCCCTAAAGCCCCAAATGGGAAAGCAGATTTAGGCAGAAACACTTCAGCATTTAGCATTGCGGAAAACAACTGCGTAGTGTTTCTGCCTAAATCTGCTTTCCCATTTGGGGCTCTAGGGCTCCCCGTGGAGAGCCCTAAAGCCCGAAATGGGAAAGCAGATTTAGGCAGAAACACAGCGGCATGTAAACACAACCGTGTTGTGTTTCTGCCTGCCTTTGCTTTCACTTTGGGTCTCCGGTGCTCTCCTGGTGGAGCACCGGAGACCCAAAGTGATAGCCACGGCAGGCAGAAACACAATGCGGTTGTGTTTGAAAATGCTGCGGTTTTTCTTTCTGAGTTTCTCAGGCTCCTCCGAGCCTGAGAAACTCAGAAAGAAAAACCGCAGCGTTTTCAAACACAACCGCGTTGTGTTTCTGCCTAAATCTGCTTTCCCATTTGGGGCTTTAGGGCTCTCCACGGGGAGCCCTAGAGCCCCAAATGGGAAAGCAGATTTAGGCAGAAACACTGCAGCATTTAGCATTTCCCATTTCCCATTTGGGGCTCTCGGGCCTCCCGCAAATGACAGTGGGTGGAAGCGGTCAACACTTCCTGTCACCCAGGCTTTAGTGTTGTTAGACAGACACCTGCCCCTCCACGGTACTTCCATGGTCACGCCACCACGTTGGATGGGTTACCTGCTTTGCTGGTCGGCTGTGCTTTGCGTTCTCGGCTTCTCGCAGTTCTGCGGGTCTCATGGTTCAACTCTGATCCACCTCTCCACAGCGTTCAGACATCAGGGGGTTTCCACTGCGCAACGTTCTCTCTCGACCCTTCTGAACTACTCATCCAGCGTTCATACGAGTTTCTTCTTAAAGGGGTATTCCCTTTTCCTTCCGACGGCAATGTTTGTGCCCTCCCTGTCTCACACGTGAAAAATGAATAAAACAGACACTCCCTGGACAGGGAATAAGGCACAAAAGAGCAGGCTGCGAGAGTTTAAGGAAAAGTTTATCTAGATCTCTGAGAGCGCTCTGACTACATCAAGGTTACAACACATTTATATAGTACATTGACATCTTTAACATATGAGGCTACGTTGGACCTGGATTGGTCAGCCACGGTGGTGTTTTAGGTGTGGGCATCATCTCTTCCTCCGGGTTTGTTGCTTGGTTGGCGGGAGGATTGACATCAGGCATCTGTGCTCCAGATGGGTGAAGGTCAGGTCCAGGTCGCTGTGAAACACGGTGGTCACTATCTAAGCTAAGAAAATACATTCGAAGGGATTGTGTCCTCCGACGTATTCCTTATCTTAGATAGTAATCCTTCAGCTTTGCTGGCCTCGGAAAATTTTTTCGCCAGAGGGCGCTGCGCGTCGATGATCGCCGAGTCGATGACCCTCGACGGCCTCCGTGCCGACGTCGACGTCATCCTGCCTATAAAGGCCGCGCGCAGCGTCCGTTGCTCAGTTCCGTTTTTCCGCGCTTCGTTGTGCCTCGGAACACCGTTGCTCAGTTCTCGTCAGATAACGTATATAATATTTAACCTCGATATCGATGGCATCCTCCTCCGACCCGACGACCCCTCGGTCCGGTTTCAAAAAGTGCCGAGACTGCGGGAAGAAAATGTCGTTGACGGACCCTCACAGGGTCTGTTTGTGGTGTCTGGGAATCACGCACCAGAGTTCGGAGTGTGAGGAATGCCTTTCCATGACGGCGAAAGCCTTGAAGGAGCGTAGGGGGAAGCTCGAGAGAGGTAGGTCAACTTTAACTTCCTCGAAAGCTTCTTCGGTAGAGTCGAGACGTTCGTCTCCTCACCATAAAAAACACTCTCGATCTAGATCACGAAGTGGCTCCCACCACTCGTCGACATCGAGACACTCGAAGAAGAGACGTAGGAGATCCCCTTCGTCATCTTCGTCGAGTTCTCCTGAGAGAGTTCATTGCCCCACAAAACGCAGCTCGCAAGCTGAGTGGGAGGAATTCAGGAAAAAGATGCTAAGCGTCTTCGAGAAAGCGGCCTCGTCCCCCTCGAAGACAGCTGAGGGTGATACCCCGGGTAAAAAACCCAAAAAATCTAAACGCCGCGAGTCGCAGTACCCGGCGGAAAAGTCAACCCGAAAGCGCCTCGAGCCATCGGGAGATAAAGCATCATCGACGCCATCGTCGAAAACTCCTTCGAAACAGAGGTCGGCGCCATCGACGCCGTTGTCGAAGGATTCATCGGCGCATCAGTCGATCGAGTCGACGCCGACGTCGACGCCGATATCGACGCCGGTGAAGGAAAGAACCACGGCTACTCCACAGCCAACGGTTAGACAAAAGACCTCCGACTCGACGCCGAGAACGTCGACGTCGTTCTCGAGCAGGACTCCGATCCTTTCGAGTTCCTCGAGGCCTAGTACACATTTCTCGACGCTTTTCACGGCGCCTTCGAGTACTTTCACGTCGGTGTCGACGACATCGACGCTTTCAAGGCCTGTGATGATGGCTCCTTCTGCATTGGAAATGGGGTTTATACCATTCCAAAAACCAAAGTATCCCCCTTTAACCTCGATTTTTGAGGAAAGGGAGGACTCAGACCAAGATATTGATTTACAGAGGACCACATCACCAGAGCCAGAGACTTTCGCCTCTGAGGAAAGAGGATTAAAAAATCTTCAGGATGCACTTCAGGAAGCTAGTGGCTTGGACACTTCTCCTGAAGCAGAATTTATCAAACCAGACCCAGGAGAACATGCGGAGACTCCATATAGAGCTCTGATGTCTAGAATCATAGAATTTATGGGTTGGTCTGCACCTTCTCCTGCCTTTCAGCAGGATGACCTCACTGACATACTGGACAAGGGCCCACAGGAGGATCCTGTGGTTCCATTTCACTCTGCTCTACAGAGAAGGATTTTGACAAACTGGGAAACGCCGGAAATTATCCCGGCAGTAAATAAAAAACTGTCAACAAAATACAGGGTGGCTAGTTCTGACCCTGAATATTTGTCAAAACACCCTACTCCTGAGAGCTTAGTTGTACAGGCTGCAACCTCATCAGGCAGCACATCTGCATACCCCACTGCTCCGCAGGATAGGGATGACAAAAAGTATGATGCCATGGCTAAGAAGGTTTTTTCTGCCTGTAGCATGGCGTTAAAGTCTATTAACGCGACCTGTACGCTCGCTAGGTTCAGCCACACCCTTTGGGAGTGCGCTTCATCAGCGGCTGACTGCCTCCAAGAAGGAGAGGAAAGGGACGCATTTTTAAACATCATCAGGGATGGTAAAGATGCGATGTGCGAGACCCTACAAACTGGCCTAGATTCTGCTGACAGTATCAGCAGGGCCATGGCGGCAAGTACCACAATCCGCAGGCATGCGTGGTTGAGGAAGTCTGGTTTTGCCTCTGACGTGCAGACCAGGCTTTTGAATATGCCCTTTGACGGTTCTACCCTCTTTGGAAAGAAGGCGGATGACAGTTTGGAGAAACTGCAAACGTCCAAGGCAGCAGCCAAGTCATTGGGAGCTGCTATCCGTCAGAATACCTTTCGTCCTTCGGGATCATCGTGGAGAGGACGGTCCTTTCGTTACTATTCCTCATATGGAAAGGGCAGAGGACGACCGGCTCAAAGAGGCCAAGGAAGATTTACCCGTGGTGGACGGGGTAGGGGAAAGAAAGCCGCACCCGCAGGAGCAGGAGCCACTTTACCTTCGGCAACTGCATCAGCCGCTTCAAAACCACTCTGAGGTCTCCCCTCACAGAACACCAGTAGGGGGCAGGTTAACTCACCATCTGACGGAATGGCAGGCTATTACGTCAGATGCTTGGGCTCTGGAGACAGTGGCCCAAGGTTACTGCCTGCCCTTCCTACATATCCCTCAGAGTCATCCACCGGGGAACAACCCTTTGAAGCTTCCAGATCCGCTCCTCTTGCAGGAGGTTTTAGACCTGCTAGAGAAAGGTGCCATAGAACTGGTACCTGTAGCGGAAAGGAACAAGGGTTGGTACTCCCCCTACTTCATAATACCGAAGAAGGACGGAGGACTGAGACCCATCTTAGACTTACGGGAATTGAACAAATTCCTCCGAAAGGACAAGTTCAAGATGGTGACTCTCTCTCAGATCCTTCAGGCCCTCCAGCTTCAGGACTGGTTGGTATCTCTAGACCTCCAGGACGCTTATTTCCATGTGCCGATCCATCCCAGGCACAGGAGATACCTGAGGTTCGCAATTGGCAGCTCTCATTATCAATTTCGAGTTCTGCCATTTGGGCTAACCTCCGCCCCGAGGGTCTTTACCAAGCTAATGTCGGTTGTGGCTGCAAGTCTAAGGAGGGAAGGGATTCACGTCTACCCTTACCTAGACGATTGGTTGATCAGAGCTGTATCTTCGGAACAGGCTCAGAGACAACTAGATTATGTTTGCCACTTCCTTCACAAGCTGGGCTTCTCCCTCAATTTAAAGAAGTCACAGATGATACCATCACAGAGACTCCAATTCATTGGAGCAGTCCTGGACACTTCCCTGGGAAGAGCCTTGCCACCAGAGGTGAGGGCTCGAGATATTCTGCAGATGGTCATCAGATTTCAGAATGCCCAATATCTCCCAGCCTACGACTTTCTGAGGTTGCTAGGCCTCATGGCATCCTGCATATTCCTCGTGCCGGAGGCTCGCCTGAGAATGAGATCCCTCCAGTGGGCACTGAGAACTCAGTGGTCACAGTTCTCAGGAAGGATGACAGATCTCCTTCGGATCCCGGTCAAAGTAGCCCGAGACCTTCAGTGGTGGGCCTGTCGGGAGAACATCCTGAAAGGAGAAATGTTTTGGCAACCATGGCCGGAGATAACAGTAGTCACGGATGCCTCACTCACGGGGTGGGGAGCTCACGCCAACGACTTGACCATCAGCGGTCGTTGGTCTCCATCGGAGTCCAGACTACATATCAACCTGTTGGAGCTGAGAGCCATCAGACTAGCGCTGAAGGCTTTTCTGCCGTCTGTACGGGGAAGAAACGTCCTAATAATGACGGACAATACAGTGGCCATGCACTACCTCAACAAAAGAGGAGGCGTAGGCTCACTACCACTGTGCAGAGAGGCGATGCAGCTCTGGTTTTGAGCAATTCAGGAAGGAATCTCTCTATCGGCAATTCACCTAGCCGGAGAGAAGAACTTGACAGCGGACGCTCTGAGCAGGCAGAGCACAGTCTCTCACGAGTGGGAGATAGCTCAGGAAGTCCTTCAAGAGATCTTCGCCCTTTGGGGAACCCCTCAAGTGGATCTGTTCGCCACCAGTATCAACAGGAAGTGCGACAGATTTTGCTCAAGGGAATTTCCCCCGAGAGGAGCTCTAGGAGATGCGTTCGTAGTGGACTGGGAGTTCCCACTTCTGTACGCGTTCCCTCCGGTCCCTGTCATTCCTCAAATGATCAGGAGGTTGAGAAGGTTTCGGAAGACCATGATCCTAATTGCCCCGGATTGGGCCAGGAGAACGTGGTACCCGGACCTTCTAGACATGTCCATCTGCCCTCCAATTCGACTGCCATACAGAGAGGATCTTCTCTCGCAGAAGGAAGGTCAGGTTCTCCATCCAGCCATCAAGACCCTCAACCTTCACGCTTGGTGTCTGAAAGGTTGAGGTACAAGGATTGGGACCTTCCGGATGATGTTATGGAGGTGTTGCTTTCGGC
The DNA here is from genome assembly GCF_040938575.1 of Ambystoma mexicanum. Taxonomy (NCBI): domain Eukaryota; kingdom Metazoa; phylum Chordata; class Amphibia; order Caudata; family Ambystomatidae; genus Ambystoma; species Ambystoma mexicanum. The sequence goes on from NC_090931.1 coordinate 674,921,294, forward strand.
CAGAAGGCCGGCAACTAAAACTCTATACCGCTGCCGTTGGAACAAATTTTGCAGCTGGTGCAGAGAAAAGAATATTGAACCCTTTTCTTGTGGTACACCTATGGTGTTGTCATTCTTACTTTACCTGGCTAATTCAGGCCTACAGGTTGGCACAATTAAGGGCTATCTCGCAGCGCTATCAATCTTTAAGCGCACTGCAGAGGAGCCTTCATACTTCAAAATTCCATTGGTAATACAATACCTAAAAGGATTAACTAATGTTTATCCCCCGAAACCTTTTCAAGTTCCCTTATGGGATTTAAACCTAATTTTAAACTTCCTAAAGGGTGCCCCTTTTGAACCACTACACTCTTGTTCATTGAAGCTTCTCACCCTCAAAACTGTTTTGCTAATAGCATTGACATCTGCTAGAAGGGTTAGCGAGTTGCAAGCCTTATCGTGTAAACCTCCACATACAATCTTTTACAAGGACAAAGTTGTTCTTCAGGTGAAGCCTAACTTCCTCCCGAAGGTAGTCTCGGAGTTTCACATCACTCAGAAGATTATATTACCTTCTTTCTACCCTCCTCCTCATCCGGGGAAGGAGGAAGAGAGACTGCACAGGCTGGACCCTAAGCGAGCCTTGAGCTTTTATATCAGCAGATTGGCTAAGATCAGACAAGCAGACCAACTCTTTGTAGGTTATGCAGGACATAAGTTGGGCCTTCCAATAACAAAACAAACCATCTCCAGATGGATTATTTTAGCCATTCTGGAGTGCTACAAATTGGCAGGAAAGGAGCCTCCTCAAAATCTAAGGGATCATTCTACCAGGGGTATCGCAACATCCTCAGCCCTTCAAAGAGGGGTGCCAATTCGAGATATATGTGCGGCTGCCACATGGTCGTCCGCACATACATTTACCAAATTCTATAGCCTGGATTCCTCCTCTAGTCAAGAAACTAGATTCGGCAAGGCTGTGTTACACTCTGTCCATTCTGGAAGGGTAACATAACTTTTATTACTCCCGCCTCCAGTCACAATACCACTGCTATGGGAGTCTATCTAAGATAAGGAATACGTCGGAGGACACAATCCCTTCGAAGAACTAGTTACTCTTACCTTGTAACGTTCTTTCGATGGGATGTTCCTCCGACGTATTCCTTATCGACCCTCCCATCCATCCCCGCAGTATGACTTCCTGTGGGTTTGCAGCCTATGCTCCTTCAAGGTGATTAGTCTAATCCAAAAACATTACTGGGGACTACAAAACGGAACTGAGCAACGGACGCTGCGCGCGGCCTTTATAGGCAGGATGACGTCGACGTCGGCACGGAGGCCGTCGAGGGTCATCGACTCGGCGATCATCGACGCGCAGCGCCCTCTGGCGAAAAAATTTTCCGAGGCCAGCAAAGCTGAAGGATTACTATCTAAGATAAGGAATACGTCGGAGGAACATCCCATCGAAAGAACGTTACAAGGTAAGAGTAACTAGTTCTTCTGAGTAATGCACGCACTAAATAATAGTTGATCAAAAGACCCTCAGTAGTGTATCATGTAATTATACGAATCACTCAAGAGTTTATATCATCTACAACATTTGGGTTATACAGGTCACAGGTTTATGGGCCTTGACCACTATAATACTGTCATTGAACTATAGGGTTAGTCTCACAAGAATCTCAGGTATGTGGCACTTGTTAGTATTGGGCACGATATACTGCAGCAGTGGTCTAATGTTAGTTGGGGGTCTGTTGGGTGGGCTCCATAGCATGGTTGGCAGTCTGGCACATGAAAGGAATGCCTTGCAAGGACACAGGGTTAGAATGGCAATAAGTTTCAACTGGCGAGGGTAAGAGGGCAAGGACACTTTTGTGGAGATGGACGAGCTATGTGCTTGGCTCATGTTGGTTCATATGCAGGACAATGATCTCAGAGGAAAAGGGATGTGTTACATTTATTATTTGTTGCAAGCAGCTCCGGCTTCAGCATGAGAATGGAGCTGCAGAGTTTTCCAGTTGGAGTGGGGACGAGGGTGGGGGCCATGTGCTCCGAGCTACTGCAGCGGGCAAAAGGGAGAGATGCATTTTGTACTATCGCAGTGAGGCCAGGTTACCAAGATGGAGTTGAAAGGGGGTGCAAAAAATGGATGCCCTGTGTCCTGCTTGGTGTTCCCATATACGCAAATGTAACCCAAAGTTAACATTGCATAAGGGTGAGTTGCGTACCCACCACTAGAGGCACTTGGTCCGAGTTTTGTACTGAGAAGTGATGATAGCGAGGGGCCCATTGGCCCCTCGCTCCCACACATTCCCCCCTTTCGTTACATCTAAAGTAACGAATACTTCTACTTTTTATTCTTTTCATTCTCCCTTCGGTAGTATTCAGCCTCTGCCACAGCCTCGTCCCACGGGGGGGGTGCCTTTTATTGGCATCCACACTCTGCATACACTTCTTAAGCTATTTCCTCTTCTGGCATATTCGTCTGGTGTACACATTAAGTAAATTCCTCCATCCCCATCTAGATCTACCCATACTTCTTGGTACCATTGCAACTCTCTTGGTTCTTTTATCGTTGTATGATGCAAATTATCCACTATATCCCCATATTGCCTGTAAATTGCTGTCATCCTGTATTCTGGTGTAGTGTATTCCCCTGTTTGCATTTGTGCATCTATCATGGTAGCTACCATTGTCGGTCGGCCCATTGTTACCATCATCATAGCTGAGGTTGGCATGCTTTTCTGACAACACTGTAGTCCCAGTTGGCACACACAGAAGAACAGGAGCACAAAGACGATGATGGGAATCAATATTTTCATTGCCACATTTACCCATGATGGTATCCAGCTGAACAAATTGTCGAACCATGTGCTTTCTTCTGCTCCTCCTTCTGCTCTCATTCTCTCCCCTAGATTTTGCACTGCTGTTATCACATGGGAGAGGGTCCCGTTATCAGCATCTTCAGTTGGCGCGAATGTGCAATACGCCCCCTCAATTTTTCGGCAAACACCACCGTCCATTGCCGTGAGGAGATCTAAGACATATCTGTTTTGCATTTCATTAGGCGCAGTGCGCGGAGCTCTATTTTTATCACGTTGAACCCCTCTTCAGTGTCGTTGGCCAGTTGAATGAGCTCCCAGCGCACTATCTGCAACCATTTGGCGTTCGCTCGTGCTTGCAGTCCCGGGGCAAGAAGTGAGACGAAAAATGTCTCTGCTGATGAAAAGAGCTTGTATTTCTGCAGGATCTCAGCAAGGATTATCGAAGATTCGGATGAGATGTAATTGGAGGACCTTTTACTTCGTGTCAATCTTTTCTTTAGTTCATATTCTGACAATAGTTCATATGCTGGAGCTTCTGTTCTTAATAGTTGGGGCGCTGTCGATTGTTCAGCCGATTGCCCTGCTGCTGATATGCCAGCCGATTGCTCTACTGCTGATATGCCAGCCGATTGCTCTGCTGCCGATATGCCAGCCGATTGCTCTGCTGACCCTTGGATATGGCTTTCTTGTATTACCATCAGGGCTGTGTGGAGGGTGGCTAGAGCACAAGTTCCTTTCCACGATGCGGGGAGGTGCAGGTAAGCTTGTTTGCCGCAAACCCAATACATATCCATTAGTGCAGCTGTGCCTTTTTTCATGTCGGGTATTATTACCGTTTTGTTACATCTCTTTATCTCCCCCATGTTCACTTTTCCTTCCCCACGGAAACACAGTTCATGTGGCACTTCTTTTTGTATTTTGATAGGTTTTTCTAATGCTGTGACCCACGTTAGCTTTGCGACATGTTACGACCAGATGGGGTCACATACCTCTTTTATCCATTGGAAAGTGTCATTTCATAGGCCTCGAAGTACTTCTGCTTTGCATTCAATTGTTTCTTCGTGCCATTTGTTTTCTGCATATCGCGTCCCCTTGATGACAAGAAATGGTTCCTTGAGGCAAATTACTCCTTGGCGTCTGTTTGTGCATGTTTTTTCATTCTCCAGCTTTTTCAATGTAACGGAGTGCACCTGGAGTGTGCTCTTTATTCTGCATAAAACCAGATGAATTAAACATTGGGCCTCCGCCAAGGGCACTTCCTGTGGTACTAACATTTTCGGTGTTCCTGATGCGTGCGGAATGAGTGAACAGACGTAGCAGCTTTCATTTGTTGCTTGCTTCGCTGTGGCACTCATGTCAGAATACCATTTATTTGATTGATCAGGGTGGCAGGGATCTTCTACCCCAGGTCGTGGTAGATGTCGTATCTTTTCCCTTCCGTCCCCCTCTTTCTCCTCCTTCTCCCTTCCTGGTTATTGTTTTTCACACTTTTGTAATGTATTGGAAACCTTCCGGCCCAGGTTGTATCATTACTATTCAATATGGCATGTGTTTCGTCATCAGTAGCAGCAATATTGTATGAGGTAGGGTGTATGGTTGTCTGTGCATTAATACTAGTGTTAGTTAAATCATTTGTCCAATAATAATCTCCATCATATTCGTTATATCCATAAGCATTACTCATATTTACATTAAAATGTAGCACTGACACACTTGTTGATCCTACAGTGATGTATTCTGAGGGTTCCATCACATCTGTTTTGTTGACATTAATCTCATGTGACTCTTTCCATATAGTCTTTACCCCAGTCCATATCATTTGCGATCCTTCTCGTATCATGTTAGCCCCCCCCCTTTGCATGTCATTAACAAAAGATAAAGTGTATAATACCAAGCTGCGAAAAACAACATTACTGACATCAAAATTGCAGCGCATTTCAAAACACATTTAACGTTACTGAACCTTTTAGCCCTAATGGCGACCCTATCACTATCTAACATTAATTCGTTCTCCCCGATTGTAGGTCGTTGGGCCATTTTTCACCTGGAGGGGCGATATAAATTCATTAAGTCACCACAATATATACATGTATTTACATTCTTGTTCAACTTCATGTTTAATCATCATTTTCAATCATGTTTTTTCTTTTACTGTATTGCACATGTACTTTTGCTATAGAGATAGTAATCGGAACAAAGGTGGGAGATAGAGAGGGAGAGATAGTTGAGGTGTATAGACAATATGTCGGCCAATTAAAGAGGACAGGAGGAAAACACAGAAAAGAAGGAAGGAGGAGATAAGCCGTGCAGAACACAATACATATCATCACTTTTATCTCTGCATATTCTCTTTACTGACAGTTTTGTTATTTGTTTTCAACCTCATTTGTGGTTCCAGTTGCGCTATCTTGCTCCTCCTGGGGGATTGTACTATCGTGTGCCCACCTCACATCAGATAAGTGCACCCAATACTTCAATCCCTTTACCTTCACCGCGGTGGGTGTAATATAAATGACCTCATAAGGGCCATGAAACCTGGGTGAATTCCACCTTCTCACAAAGCTGTGGACGTACACAGGTGCTCCTGGTATCAGTGGCCCACTTGAACTGTCTGTGGCCGGTGTGGTAGTATCAGTCGCCACATTTTTAGTAAAAGGCGGTGCCATTTGTCGCGCTATGCTGCGTACCGCACGTGTTAACTGGGTTAGGTATTCCTTGAACTCTTCCCCCAGCACTGTGGCAGCCCTGTGCGCATCCGAGGCTCTTCTAATCGGGGATACTGGCGTGTGTATTCGCCTCCCAGTCACAATTTCGTGGGGGCTTAGATGGTGGTCTTTACATGGTTGAGTCCTGAGTTGGAACAGTGCTAGGGGCAAGCAATACACCCAGTTTTTCTTCAATGTGTTACACAGCTTAGATAACTTACTCTTTAATAATCCGTTGATTTTTTAATCCGTTGATTTTTTCTACCAACCCATTCGCCATTGGATGATAAATTGAGCATAGTTTGTGTTTTACCCCCAAGAGTGATGTCACTTCCTTAAAGAGGTCATTCTCAAAGTGCGTACCGTTGTCTGATCTAATGACATCGCATATTCCCTATCGTGAAAACACCTCCCACACAAGGAACTTGGCCGCACATTTTGCGTCTGGGTGGGGACATGGGCCCGCTTCCACCCACATTGAAAAGGGGCACACCACCACGATCAAATATCTTGCTCCATTACACCGCTCTCCCATATCAGCATAGTCTATGTGGAGCTCTCTAAATGGTCCTCTTGGCCGGGGCAGGGTACCGTGCAGTGTTCTTAATGTCATTCCTGAATTATATGTTTGGCATGTTATACATTCTACAATGAATTTTGACAGGTGTTCTTGCAAAATGGGGATGAACCAGTGTTCCTGGATGTCTGCGGCAATGTGTTGTTTTGCTACATTGCCGGGGAAATGCAGCTGTTGGAATGCTATTTCTAGTAACTCTATGGTCATTACAACCTTTCCTGTTGTCTCTTGCCTCCAAATGAGATCTGTGGCTGATTGTTTACATCCCCGTTTGCTCCACAGTTCTTGCTCCTCTTGGGGCGCTCTTCTTTGTAACTCTATTATCTGCGTTATTGGGGTATTATTGTATGCTTCCTCTTGTGGATCTGTGGTGGTTGCTTTTGCAATGCATTCGAGTGTTGGTGTCATATTGAAATACGAGGCCTCCTTCGCTGCCGCGTCGGCTGCCGCGTTTCCCAATGAGATTGCATCTGTGTTGTTGGTATGGGCTTGACATTTCACCACTGCCACTACCGGTGGCACTGCTAATGCATCTATTAGCTCATTCAACAATGTTGCATGCTGTACTGGAGAACCGTCTGCCCTCCTGAATCCTTGTCTACGCCACCGTGACAACCCTGAGTTCACTGTGGTAGTTGCATAGGCTGAGTGCGAGTATATTGTCACTGTACAGCCTTTGGCTGTGTGCAGTGCTTCAATCAGGGCAGTTAATTCTGCTGCCTGTGCTGAATAATGGGATGGGAGGCGCTTTTGCACAATCGTCTCATATTCATCTTCCTCTGTGCGCACTATCACCATACCGATGTGTTTTTCCCCTGTTTCGGGGTTAATTGATGCTGACACATCTATGAAATCTATTTCTCCCTCCTGTAGGGCATTTTCGCTTGCTTTCGGGATGTCATCACCTTCCCCCTCATATGTGGCACAATCGTGTTCCTGTATGTCCTCTGTCGTGCACGGCTCTGTAATAAATGTTGCTGTGTTCACTGTTTTGCACCTCACAACGTGTACGTTGGGGCTTGAAATTATTACTTTATATGCTGTTGCTCTTTGTGTCATTAGTGTTGATTTTGATCGCTCAAGGATGGCGAACAGGGAATGCTCCGCATATAGCGTTACTGAACATCCCATGACAATGGTGGCGCTCTTTTCAATCGCGAAGGCCGCAGCTGCGAGAGCCTGTTCACACGCGAAATGCCCTTGCATTACTGGATCTAGTTGTCCCACTGTAGTAAGCCAATGGTTTGTGACCTAGTGATGTTTTCTGTGTCAGTACTGCTGTCATCAGTGTTCCATTGCAGTGTGAAAACAAGAAAAATTCCCTCTCATAATCTGGTTTCGCGAGGACTGGGGGTCAGCAATGAGGTCTTTTAATTTCAAATACTGTGTTATCATTTCCTGCGTCAATTTTATTGCTGCTCTATTTTTCTGTGCCTCTTTTAACGCTTGTAGTAAGGGGCGTGTGTATGCCGCATAATCAAGGATCCATGCTCGGCAATAGTTACAAATGCCAAGAAACTTTTGCATGTCTTTCACAGTTTTTGGGATTATTATGTTGCATATAGCAGCTGCTCTGTCTGGAAGTATTCGCTTCCCATCTTTTGATATTAGCTGTCCGAGGTATACAACCTCGGCGAGACAGTATTGCAATTTCCCTTTGTCTACCTTGTATCCTTTGGTGGCTAGCACATTCAGTAGTGCTATCGAGTCTTCTCGGCTCTTTTCTCCTGTATGGCTACAGAAGAGTAAATCGTCTATGTACTGAATGATGGTGCTCTCTACATCTATGTTTCCAATGTCTTCCCTTAACACCCTGTTAAAAATGCTGTGGCTTTCACAATACCCTTGCGGGAGTCTGCGATGTTCATACCTGTTGTTCCCCAATGTGAACGCTGTCAGGTACTCGGATCCTGGGTCGAGTGGTATGGAGAAGAAAGCATTCTTCAAGTCAATTACACTGAAACATGTTGATTCTTTTAACACACTGCACAATATCGATGCCGGGTTAGGCACTAATGGGAACTCTTTTTGAATGACGTCATTGAGTGGGCGGAGATCCTGGATCATCCTCCACTCCCCTCCCTTTGCTTTTTTGATCGGGAAAATCGCTGTATTACATGGGTAGTTTGATGGCACTATGATGCCTTGTTTCAGGAGTGCATTTATGGTTTCCCTAATTCCCTCCTCCGCTTCTCTTGATATGGGATATTGTTTTACCCTCGGCAGTATTGCACCTGGCTTGAGTTTTATTTTTATTGGTGTCACCTCATGCAGCAGCCCTACATCGTGGGGCTCTGTGGTCCAAATTTCAGGTGCTACTTTTGCCATGTCTTCCTCAAATATAGTCAGTGGGGCCTTGATGCTAGCCATCAGAGGGTTATGTACCTCTCTGTACTGGATCATAATATCACATGGTATGCTTATTTCCATTATAATTTCTCCATCATTCTCACCATCAGTGAATAATTCCTCGTCTGTTATATCTCGTAGCATTATGTTTGGGTCTATGCATAACACAGTTCTCCACTCGCACCCATGCGCGTCCAGTCGTATGACCACAATACGTTTGCTGGATACTTGAACTTCCTCGATGTCTATGGACATTATCGTGCCTGGCACAATGTCTGTGTATGCAATTGGGCGGAATATGAAATCTGATGGTGTTCTCCATTCTTTTCCCGTTATCTCTGGCACCACTCGTGCTAACACCTTGATACCATAAATAAACATGCTTATATCAATGGGTATTCCTCGCACCACAACTTCGTTCATTACTGTGCTGATCATCAACATGGCTCGTACTGGGCATACTCCTGGTGTTGAACACACTATTCCTCGTTCTGTAAACGAGATGGTCAAATTTAATTTGCTTAACAAATCTCTGCCTAGCAAATTGATTGGCGCGTCTTCGTGATACAGTAAGGGTGCGCGCACGGTTTTTCCTCCCACCGTTATATCAAGATCTTTAGTGTAAGGAACTTTTAAAATAGCCCCAGAGAACCCCTGTGTCTCTAAATTCCTGCCTGAGAGCGGAAACCGCCCTTCCATAAGACATGATTTCTCCGCTCCTGAGTCTACCATAAAGATAAACTGCTTATTTCCTATCTCTGCCCCCACTAGTGGTTCCTGCTCCTTTATGTATCAATGGCATTTGTAACTTGTATTTCTTCCCTACCTTACTTACCGCACCTTTCTTTATTTTACTTACCATCATATTTCCCCCTCGCTGTCTTAGCCTACCCTGCCATAGTGGTGGCGATGGTGTATCTGGGTACCGGCGGTTTGGCAGTGGGGATCCGGTCTCGGCAGCTGCCTCTTCATATTCGTTTAAGTCACTCCACACCTCTTCTAGTTCTGATTCCTGCTCATTGCTCCCTTCACATCCTTCTCCTCTCTGTGTCTGGGGTGGGTGGGCGTATAAGCCTCACGAGTTTGTCATTTAGATGGAACAGGAATTCCCCTGACCGCCACTCTTTCTCTTGCCCTTGTGGTATGCGTGTTCCTTGTGATGATACTGACCGCGCTGGCTCTGAGATTGCTTGCGCCACTTCCCCTGCTGTGCTCAATGTTGGCGTTAGATCCGCTATGGATAATGGCGGCACCTCTCCTCCCCCTGGCAGCATTTGGCCCCTATCGCACAATGCTCTTAGCCGCGTTATTTCCATCTGTGCATGCGCCAGCTGGCGGTCTAATTCTCCAGTGAAGTGTGCCAAATTCACGGGGGGTGCGCTTGTTGGGCCATACAAACCTCCTTTATCATAGGGTGGTGGTGCTGTAGCAACTGCTCCGGTTCTGGGTGCGGGAGTGGGACATGCTGGTATGTACAGGGGCTCACTATATCCTACTGCTGGCCTTGACATTAAAGGATATATTTTAGTTGTATTGCCTTCAGCTGTAGTGTTTGTGCAGTCGCCCTTTGGCGTTCCGCTTACCTCTTCCTGCGTTTTCTGTGTTTCGTTCGTTCTTTCTTTATTTACCTCTGCTGTAGGCGTAACTTCTTCAAACATTCGCCACAAGTCTAGTACTTCCCTTCTGTTTTGCAGTTGTTTCCCCTTATACCTAGCTAACAAGTGTGTGGATACTAAACCTAATACTCTTTTGTTGAATGACCCGCCTTCTGGCCAAATTGGCGTCACACTGTCCCCTTTTATCTCCGTCAACCATTGGTCGTGGTATTTTTGTATTTTCTCACTGTATAACGGAAGGTGCTGACAAATATGTGCTAGTGGTGTTATTCCCCCCATGACGATGTGTTTCCTTTCTTCCCTTTGTCTGTACTTACCTTTCGATCTCCCTTTCCCCTTAATCACTTCTTCACTAGTTGGATAATACACCACGAGTCCTCTCAATTACTTGTAATTTGTACGTACATATATCTATCAAGATAAATATGTCAATCACTTTTCAACGTTAACCTTATAGTTATTGCATGTTCAAATTCAACAGTTCATTGTTGCATATTTTGCCACTTTAACCACAAATTAATCACAGTACTTGGATATCCTTGACGAAAAATGGACAGAACACAAAAGCACATATAACACTTATCATGCACATGCACTACCTGCGCGCGTTTTCTCCTTGTTGCTCTTTTTTTTTCCACCCCTTTTCCCGTTTCGCCTACTCTTCTCATTCACTCCCCATCTCTTACACCCTCTTACTCTTTTCCAAGAATCCTTTCGTACCCAGAAAAAGAATGTTCTAAGTAACTACTCCGAGTCTACTCAATATACGAGACTCCTACTATTTTCTCTGTATTGTCACTTATTTATTCTGCACTGGACGAGACAATGCTACGCGACGCCGCCTTCTACCCCATTCGGCCTAGGATACCACTTCTCTTTTTTCTCTTCACTTCTTACAAAAACCTAATGGCCATATAAAGGATAGATCAGAAAAGCCTCATTGTCACTCACACAGGCCCTACTCTTCCCTATTACCCATTACTACCTGTCTCCCCTATTTCCCCCGTACCTTTCCTTCGTAACTTTCGCAACCGGCACTCACGTGTTCAGTCAGGTGACCCAAGGGTCGCCGCTCGCAGTCCGACCCCAGTCAGGCTCGCACCCCAACCAAGCCGTGGCCCGCCTCGGCGAGCAGCTTTTCAGTCGGGTATTCGTCAACCGGAAACCCTTCTTCGTAGTGCGCTCAGGCTGGTCGCCCGCAGAGGCAATGGTTTTGCTGGGGGTGTCCCGGATCTCGCCGCTCGGCGCCGGCCTCGAGGCACCTCTCCGATCACGTTGCAGGGGGTCACCAAATGTTTGTGCCCTCCCTGTCTCATACGTGTAAAATGAATAAAACAGACACTCCCTGGATAGGGAATAAGGCACAAAAGAGCAGGCTGCGAGAGTTCAAGGAAAAGTTTATCAAGATCTCTGAGAGCGCTCTGACCACATCAAGGTTAGAACACATTTATATAGCACATTGAGATCTTTAACATATGAGGCTACATTGGACTTGGATTGGTCAGCCAGGGTGGTGTCTTAGATGTGGGCATCATCTCTTCCTCCGGGTTGGTTGCTTGGTTGGCGGGAGGATTGACGTCAGACATCTGTGCTCCAGATGGGTGAAGGTCAGGTCGCTGTGAAACATGATGGTCACTATCTAAGCTAAGAAAATACATTCGAAGGGATTGTGTCCTCCGACGTATTCCTTATCTTTGATAATACCTTTCCAGCTTGCTGGCCTCGGATTTTTTTTTTTTTGTAGAGGTTGCTGTGCGTCGACATCCGCCGAGTCGATGTCCCTCGACGGCCACCGTATCGGCGCTGACGTCACCATGCCCATAAACAGCCACGCGTTGCATCCGTTGCTCAGTTCCATTTTTCCGCGCTTCTTGGGGCCTCGGAACATCGTTGCTCAGTTCAGTCAGATAACCTAATCTACATCTACTCAAATATACCAACTCGTTCTCGATGGCATTTTCATCGGAACCGACAACGCCGCGATCCGGCTTAAAAAAATGTCGAGACTGCTGTAAAAATATGTGGATAACGGATCCACACAGGATCTGCTTGTGGTGCTTGAGAGCCGAGCACCATTGTTCGGAGTGTGAGGACTGCATGTCCATGACGGCGAAAGCCTTGAAGGAGCGCAAGGGGAAGCTCGAGAGAGGTAAGTCGGTCAAAACCTCCTCGAAAGTTTCTTCGGCCGAGTCGAGGCATTTGTCTCCTCGCCATCGAAAACATTCCCATTCTAGATCTCGAAGTAGCTCCCACCATTCGTCAAGATCAAGACACTCAAAGAAGAGACGTCGAAGATCCCCTTCCTCGTCATCTTCTGTTTCCCAATAAAGGGTCTCCTGCCCCACAAAACACAGCTCTCAGGCTGAGTGGGAGCAATTCAGGAAGAAAATGTTAAGCGTCTTCGATAAAGCGGCCTCGACCCCCTCGAAGACAGCTGAGGGTGATACCCCGGGTGAAAAACCCAAAAAATCAAAACGCCGCGAGTCGCAGCACCCGGCGAAACATTCCACCCAAGAGCGCCACGGGCCACCGGGTAAGAAGGCACCTTCTTCGACGCCGTCGTCGAAGATCCCTTTGACGCATGGATCAGCGCCATTGACGCCGTTGTCGAAGGGTTCTTCGACGCATCGGTTGATCGACTCAACGCCATCGTCGACGCCGATGAAAGAGAAGACCACGGCTACTCCACAGCCAACGGTGATTCCAAGAGCCTCCGGCACGACGCCGAGACCGTCGTCGATATCCTCGAGTAGGATCCCGATCCTCTCGAGTTCTTCGAGGCCTCTTCCAGTTTTCTCGACGCCGTTCTCCGCGCCTTTGAAACCTGTCACATCGGCGTCAACGACATCGACGTTTTCTCGCCCAATGATGACGAGTTTGGCTCCTTCTGCCTTAGAAATGGGTTTTATACCATTTCACAGGTCAAAGTACCCTGGATTATCTTCAATTTATGAAGAAGGGGAAGATTCTGACCAGGAAACCTTCGGGTTGCAGAGGACCACACTACCTGTTTCAGAGGATTTCACCTCTGAGGAAAGAAGGTTGAAAGACCTACAGGAGTCATTACATGAGGCAAGTGGGCTGGACACTTCTCCAGAAGTGGATTTTGTTAAGCCAGACCCTGGGGAACATGCCGAAACACCCTATAGAACTCTGATGGCAAGAATTATTGAATTCATGGGTTGGTCTGCGCCTTGACAGACATATTAGACAAAGGTCCACAGGAGGATCCTGTGGTCCCCTTCCATACAGCCTTACAAAGAAAGATTGCATCTAACTGGGAAACTCCTCAAGTTATCCCTGCTGTCAATAAAAGATTAGCAGCCAAGTATAGGGTAGCTGCAGCTGACCCTGAATACTTATCGAAAACCCTGACTCCAGAGAGCCTGGTGGTCCAAGCAGCAACTTCATCAAGCAGCAGGACCGCTTACCATACTGTCCCACAGGATAGAGATGACAAGAGGTACGATTCTATGGCAAAGAAAGTCTTCTCTGCTTGTAGTATGGCGTTGAAAACCATCAACGCCACTTGTACGCTCGCCACGTTCAGTCACACACTGTGGGAGTGTGCTTCATCAGCGGCTGACTGCATACCCGAAGGAGAGGAAAAGGAAGCCTTCCTTAACATTATTAAAGATGGCAAAGATGCCATGTGCGAGTCACTTCAAACTGGCATTGATTCCGCTGACAGTATCAGCAGGGCCATTGCGGCAAGTACAACAATCGCAGGCATGCGTGGTTGCGAAAGTCTGGCTTTGCTCCAGATGTACAGGCCAGACTTTTGAATATGCCCTTTGACGGCTCTTCATTATTCAGAAAAAAGGTTGATGACAGTCTGGAAAAGTTTCAGACATCTAAAGCAGCAGCAAAATCTTTAGGAGCTGCTATCCGCCAAACTCCTTTTCGCCCCTCAGGAACCTCTGGGAGAGGAAAGTCCTTTCGCTATTATTCCGCATTCGGGAAAGGCAGAGGACAGCTGGCTCAAAGAGGCCAAAGGAGATCCCCCGAGGTGGACGGGTCAAAAGTACTAAGGCCGCAGCAGCAGCAGGTGCCTCTTTACCCTCGGCATCTGCATCAGCCGCCCCCAAACCACTCTGAGGTCTTTCCACACAAGACACCTGTAGGGGGCAGGTTAACTCACCATCTGACGGAATGGCAGGCTATTACGTCAGATGCTTGGGCATTGGAGACAGTTGCCCAGGGTTACTGCCTACCCTTTCTACGCATCCCTCAGAGTCATCCACCGGGGAACAGCTCTCTAAAAGTTCCAGATCCGCTCCTCTTGCAGGAAATTATAGACCTGCTAGAGAAAGGTGCCATAGAACCGGTACCTGTAGCGGTCAGGAACAAGGGCTGGTACTCCCCCTACTTTCTCATACCAAAGAAGGACGGAGGACTGAGACCCATCCTGGACTTACGAGAATTGAACAAGTTCCTCAGGAAGGACAAGTTCAAGATGGTAACTCTCTCTCAGATCCTTCAGGCCCTCCAGCTTTAGGTCTGGCTGGTATCTCTGGACCTTCAGGATGCTTATTTCCATGTGCCAATCCATCTCAAACACAGGAAATACCTGAGGTTTGCAATTGGCGACTCTCATTATCAATTTCGAGTTCTGCCATTTGGGCTGACATCCGCCCCAAGGGTCTTCACCAAGCTAATGTCGGTAGTGGCTGCGAGTCTAAGGAGGGAAGGGATCCACGTCTACCCCTACCTGGACGATTGGCTGATTAGGGCTGTATCTTCGGAACAAGCTCAGACCCAGCTAGATTATGTCTGCCACTTCCTTCACAAACTGGGCTTCTCCCTCAATTTAAAGAAGTCACATATGATGCCATCACAGAGACTCCAGTTTATTGGAGCGGTCCTGGACACTTGCCTGGGAAAAGCCTCGCCACCAGAGGTGAGGGCTCAAGATATTCTGCAGATGGTCACCAAGTTTCAAAATGCCCAACGTCTCCCAGCCTTCGACTTTTTGAGGTTGCTAGGCCTCATGGCATCCTGCATCTTCCTTGTGCCAGAGGCTCGCCTGAGAATGAGATCTCTTCAGTGGGCACTGAGAACTCAGTGGTCGCAATTCTCGGGGAGATTGACAGATCTCCTCCGGATTCCGGACAAGGTAGCCCGCGACCTTCAATGGTGGGCCTATCCAGAGAACATCTTGAAAGGAGAACTGTTTTGGCAACCATGGCCGGAGATAACAGTAGTCACAGACGCCTCACTCACGGGGTGGGGAGCCCATGCCAACGACTTGACCATCAGCGGTCGTTGGTCTCCATCGGAGTCCAGACTACACATCAACCTATTGGAGCTGAGAGCGATCAGACTAGCGCTGAAAGCTTTCCTGCCATCAGTTCAGGGGAGAAATGTCCTGATAATGACGGACAACACAGTGGCCATGCACTACCTCAACAAAAGAGGAGGCGGAGGGTCACTGCCAGTGTGCAGAGAGGCAATGCAGCTCTGGTTTTGGGCAATTCAGGCAGGAATCTCTCTATCGGCAGTCCACTAGCCGGAGAGAAGAACTTGACCGCGGACGCTCTGAGCAGGCAGAGCACAGCCTCCCACGAGTGGGAGCTAGCTCAGGAAGTCCTTCAAGAGATCTTCGCCCTTTGGGGAACCCCTCAGGTGGATCTGTTCGCCCCAAACACCAACAGGAAGTGCTATCTGTTCTGGTCAAGGGAATTTCCCCCGAGAGGAGCTCTAGGAGACGCGTTCGTAGTGGACTGGGAGTTTCCACTCCTTTACGCGTTTCCACCAGTCCCTGTTATTCCTCAAATGATCAGGAGGTTGGCATTCCGAGGCCACCAGGGGGCGCACAGGCAATGGCAGCCTGAACACGCCGCTCCCGCCGTAACTGGGACACGAAGAGGGATTGAGCCCCCCCCCGTGACCCCCCCACGAGAGATCTACGGCTCACGGGACCCGTGAACCTCGAGTGCCCCCCGAGGCGAAGGAGCGGCATCCGGGGACCCCCGGGGGCCCGAGAACGAGCTCCGCGGCCCGAGGGGAGGAGCCCCGGGGAGCTCCAGGCAGCATCACACCCATCGAGAGGGGAAGCGGCGGCCTGCATTCGGAGGCGCGCGCGATCCCCTCACTCCCCCGAACACGGAGCGCGCCGGCGCCCCGGCAGAAGACCCGCCGGCGACACCCCCGCAGCACCCTGCCGAGGAGCCGTCGCGGAGGGGGAGTCCCCCGCTGAGGAGTTGGGAGAAACGCGGGCCGCGACCCGCGTAGGGAGAGGCGGCCTGCCCGCGCTCCCGAACTCGGCGCCGAGGTAGGTGGGGGAAGCCCATCCCAGCCCCCACGCAACCCTCAAGGACCCCGGGGGACCAGCTGCGGGTCGCATCGGTGGGCTCGGAGGGGCGAGTCGGCCCCGCCCCCCCCTCGCGAGCCCCCCCGGGGAAAAAAAAAAAAAAAAAAGGGTCAGGAAGACGCGGGGGGACACAAATCTTTTGGAGGAGAGTACCCTCGAGCCCATCACTCTCTTAGGTGGAGGCCCCTGGGCTCAACCCCAGGGCGAGTGCCCGCCTGGGGGCTCTCGCTGAAGGAGTCGCGCCTGAGAGCCCCCCAACAAACCGCGATTGGACGACCATAGCCGCTCCCCCCCACCCTAAGAACTGCCACCAAAGACAGAGGCCACAAGGGGGGGAGGGGGTGTGAGGCCCCCACCGGAGGTCGGTGGGGCGAGTGCCCGCCCACGAGAGGCCCCCCACAGAGGGCCACACCAGAAGGCGAGAGAGCGCGTTCCCCGACCGGGCTCTGTCCCTTGCCCCTAGGGACGCATCAGCGGAGGGGAGAAGCAGGAGGAC
The DNA here is from genome assembly GCF_040938575.1 of Ambystoma mexicanum. Classification (NCBI taxonomy): domain Eukaryota; kingdom Metazoa; phylum Chordata; class Amphibia; order Caudata; family Ambystomatidae; genus Ambystoma; species Ambystoma mexicanum. The sequence goes on from NC_090931.1 coordinate 674,938,154, forward strand.
CGAATGAGTTGGCGCCATACCCTCCAGGAGTACCGCTACCAAGGCACCAGCAGGGAGAACAGCGACCCAGACCAACGGGCCGGCATGTCTCATTCCGAGACCCCACCCCTGCCCACCCTCACCATGGAAAAGGGCTTTGCCTCGGTCTTGCAGGAGATCAGGGACATGCGGGCAGACATCGCCCAAAAAATGGAAAACATGGACCGCAGAGTGGACAAAGTCGAGGATAGACTGTCACAACTAGAGTCCAACCAGTCCTCAGCAGCGACCCAGGAGCTGGACACGGCCCTGAGACTAACGGCCCTGGAAAAGAGAGATGAGGAGAGGGCAAGACAAATGGACGACTTTGAAAATAGAGAGCGGAGGAACAACCTCAGAATTTTCGGGGTGCCGGAGTCGGAGGGGGAGACGGAAAGAGACTTAACCAGGGTGGTGAGGGACATCATTACCCTCCTCTTCTCGGATGAGATGACAACCGAACCGACGTTTGATCGGATCCATAGAGCGGGGGGAAGAGCTGGGGGCCCCCGGTCAATTCTGGTCCGCTTCCACTACTACACTGAAAAAGCGAAGGTCCTGGAGGAGGCCAGGAAATCCAGGGAGATAACCTATAACAACGCTCAGGTGGCCATCTTCCAGGACCTCTCATCATACACGCTGGCCAAACGGAGGATGTGCCGCCCACTGACCCAGATGCTGAAAACAAAGGGGGTACGCTACAGATGGGGGTTCCCCTTCTCCCTCATGTTCGAATACGAAGGCCAACGAGTGAACCTGATCACAGAGGAAGATATAAGGGGAGCAATACAGGAATATACAACGGACCCGACCCCGCGAAGGGAACCCTCCGGGTTCGCCGCGGATGAAGCCAGAGCGCGCCGGTCACGAGGAGAGAGGAGAAAAAAGACTGGCCCACGGAAATTCAAAAAATTGAACCCTCCATCCCCATCGACGGACAGGAATGACACGGATCCCGGCCAGGGTGGAGCGGGACTGTCGGACCCGGGCGAGGAAGGGAGCTGAGGCATCTCACGGCAGGCGTCATCAGCCTCGGGGGAACTGTGTAAAGAATTCACCACGGGGACTCACCATCTGTTCCGGCCTGCAGACAGGCCGGGCTCCAGGACCATGGGGTCCGAACGTTTGTGGATCCTCCCGGAACAGCAAGTATGAGAGTTACATTGAGGGGAGGGAGAGGGGGTAGGGGGGGCTCATGGAGGCTCTAATTTGGATATTCACCCAGCAGGAGGCGGTAGGCTGGTGGTCCGGCCAGTTACCAACAATGGTAGAACTATTTGGCTGGACGCCGGGGTGGGGGGAGGGGGGTAGGGGGTTTGTTGATATTGTTACGTTCACAGGGGGGACCAGGGGTCAGTTGGGGAAAGGTTACAGGACCACCTGGGGGGGAGGGGGGGGAAGGGAAATGGGAGATCAGAGGATAACACGAAATGAGCCGGACAAGGAAAGTGCCACGAGTCAGCTATCCGGTAGCTGGTTATTCTTAGAAAATGGCTGAGGATCTGCCTACCCTGGGCGTGGGCTCCCTCAATGTGAGGGGACTGAACACCCCCACCAAAAGATCCCTGGTCTGCAGGGAATTCAGGAGGGCTAAACTAGACGTGCTTTTCCTTCAGGAGACGCACTGGGCAAAGGGGAAAGAACCAAAGCTACGAGGGGGGGGGATTGGAGAAGTCCTCAGCGCCTCCCACAAGACCAAGAAAAGGGGGGTGGCCATAGTGCTAGCGAGGGACATTGGCTTTGAAGTAGAAGCCTCACTGAAAGACCCAGAGGGACGATTCCTGCTGACGAGGGGCTCCCTGCGGGGCTCCCCTTTAACACTTGCAGTTGTGTACAGCCCCAATGAAGGCCAGGCGCAATTTTGGGAGGGAGTGAAGGACAGACTGAAACTATTCGTACGCGGGCTAATGGTGGTGGGGGGGGACTTTAACATGGTCCTGGACCCGAAAATTGATAGGAAACGCTTGGAATCCCAACCCACCAGGGCTGCAGACGAAATGATGGCCCGCTCCTTCCAAAGGGCGAACACAGAGCTGGGCCTAGTGGACACCATCCCGACCCCTAGGGCAGAACACCCCTCCTTCACATACTATTCTGCAATCCACACATCATACTCCCGTATAGACTACATCCTGGTGGACGAGTCCCTGCGCCCATATGTCTCTGGCTATGAGGTTGACCCGGTCCCCTGGTCCGACCATGACCTGGTCCGTACCACCATTATAGGGGAATGGCGAGGTGGCAGAAAAGGGCGATGGAAATGCAACGACTCCCTGCTGAAGGACGACGTCCTGGTGCAGGAAGTGCAGGACGCCATTGTGGAATACTTTAAGCTGAACGACAATGGCGAGGTGGGTGCGCACGTGCTGTGGGACGCCTTCAAGGCGACCTTACGCGGGGTTCTCATAAGAATGGGGGCTCAGAAAAAAAGGGAAAGGGAGGCCCAAGAAAAATCCCTTAGGGAAAAGATCGCACAGATCCAGCCGGGAGGCCCCCCGGAGGCACCCTTGGCTATGGAACAGATCACGGCCCTAGAAAATTACAAACTCCAATTGAAAGATCTCTTGTTGCATAAAACTGAGCGCAACCTCCAGCTAGTGAAACAAAAATACTATGAGAAGGGGGATAGAGCCGATAAAATCCTGGCCTGGAAACTCAGAGAGGTCCAGCGAAGCAGAATGGTGAGGGCGATCAGAAACGAACAGGGCTCACTAGACCATAGCACCCCAGTCATAGGAGCGGCTTTCCGACGCTACTATGAACAACTATATTCTTCAGAATATGCCGGGGAGGACACTCAGATTGAGGAGTTCCTGGACTCCATTCAGATCCCGTCCTTGACAGGCGAAATGGCAGAAGGTCTAGAGGGAGGGGTCACAGAGGAGGAGGTGGAGAATGCAATCGGTGGGATGAAGGCGGGAACGTCCCCGGGGGAAGATGGGTTCTCAGTACTCTTCTATAAGAGGTTCCGGTCGATTTTGGCCACACACCTGGCGAGGGTGTTCAATGCAGTACTGGAGGGGGGCACCCTGCCGGAAACGATGATGAGAGCCATCATAGTGGTACTGCCCAAGGAAGGAAAGGACCCCACTGACTGCTCCTCCTACCGCCCGATCTCCCTCTTAAATATAGATGTAAAGATCCTAGCCAAGGTGATGGGTACACGGTTAGAGGGGATAATGCCCAAATTAGTACACGGGGATCAAGTGGGGTTCGTGAAGGGCAGGCAGGGCTCAGATAATATCAGGAAGACTATTGACCTAATCCACTATGCCCAGGAATCAGACCTAGAGGCTAGTTTGCTTTCCTTGGACTCCGAGAAGGCATTCGACAGGGTCGAGTGGAGGTACATGCAACTCCTCCTCCGTCGAATGGGCTTCGGGCCTCACGTCAGGACCTGGGTCTCTGCCCTCTATGAAGCCCCAACAGCGAGAGTGCAGGTGAACGGGGAACTCTCTGACTCATTCCCCCTCACGAGGGGAACACGACAGGGGTGCCCACTCTCTCCGTTAATATACGTCTTGACGATGGAACCTCTGGCCATAGCGGTCCGGGCCCACCCCGACATCAAAGGGATCAAAAGGGGAGAAGTAGAGTTCAAGCTCTCCCTGTTCGCTGACGACATCCTAGCATACTTGGTGGAGCCCAGCTCCTCGCTCCCCCCCCTACTGCGGCTGATGACAGCCTTCGGGCAGTTCTCGGGACTAAAAATAAATGCAGCAAAATCAAAGCTCCTACCCATGACCCGAGGTTGGACCCCCGGGACAGGTGTGCGGGGATTGCGGTGGGGAAGGATTCCATCAGGTACCTGGGGGTAACCCTGACCAGAGATCTCTCGAGACTGGCCCCGGTGAACTATGGGCCTACCTTGGCGGGGGTTACGTCAGATCTGAGGAGATGGGGTGGTATGATTCTGTCCTGGTATGGGCGCATGACAGCGATAAAGATGAACGTTCTGCCGAGAATACTATACTTATTCACCGCACTCCCAACGGAGGTCCCCACCCAGCTGCTCCGCGATCTACAAAAAGCAATCCGCGAGTTTATATGGCAAGGGCGGGCCCCGAGGATAGGAAAGGCCACTCTAACACTACCCAGAGAGGAGGGCGGGTTCGGGGTACCGGATTTCCTCCTTTACTACCGGGCAGCCCAGCTGCGGGTCTTGCTGGAGCACATGAAGGAGGGGATGGGCACCTACTGGTCATACCTTGAGGATATGGATGCCCACCCTCTGAAAGTGCGCGACCTCCTGTGGCTGCCGCGCAGACTCATCCCTAGCAAACTGAAAGCCCACCCAACCCTGGGAATACTTTGGACACTCTGGAAAGAGGGACCCACAACCTCATACCTCACGACATGGCCCTCTCCAATGTCATCGCTTTGGGGCCACCCTCTCAAACTAGGCAGCAGAGGTTTCAGGAGTGCCCAGTCCTGGTCGGACGGGGGTCTGGAATGGGCGGGACAACTGTTCAAAGAGGGCGAGTTCCTCGAATACGAGGCCCTGCGAGACGCACTGGGGCGGGAGTCCCTTTCAATCTTTGAATATCTACGCCTGAAAGGCATCCTTTGCGACCAATCATGGGGCCAGAACCTACGGAGACAGCTGACCCCCTTCGAAAAATTTCTGGACACGGCCACATCAAGGAAGGGGGCGGTCTCCAAAATGTACCGAATACTGAACACCGTTAACTTGGAGGGGAGAAGAGGGTTCCGAGGGTTTTGGGATGACCTGGCGGGAGAACCACTTACAGAGGAGGCGTGGTCCAAAGTCTTTAAGATAGCATTCCATGGGAACCTATTTACATCGGACATGGAACACAACTTCAAAATCTTACAGGGCTGGCACAGGGACCCGTTGAAACTGTCCAGGATGTTTTCGGGAGTGTCCCCCAGGTGTCCAAGGGGCTGTGGCCAAGTGGGGTCGAGGGGGCACATGTGGTGGTCCTGCCCCAAGGCGCAGGAGTTCTGGGAGAAAGTACGGGGGTGGATGGCCGAGGTCACCGAGGAACAAATCCCACTCAACCCCCTAACGATGCTGCTGGGCCTCCCCCCGGAGGACACTGAACTGTATAGGTACCCAAGAATGTGGGAGACGATGTTACGGGCGGGTAGAGTGGCCCTTGCACAAAGGTGGAAGAGCCCAGAGACCCCATCCAAAGAAGACTGGCTTAAGAAACTCAAAAACATGTTCTTAATGGATAAACTGACGGCCATGGTAAATAATGAACTGGGCTCCTTTCAGGTTAACTGGTATGGGGTCTACGGGGCATGGGGTTGGGACCCCCACTGACAACATGAGAACACTCTGGCGAGTAGGCGGGGGGTAGGTTTGGAATGCTTCAACCAAGGATGTAGGAGTAGCCCAGGACCCGGGAGACAGCGGATCTCATCCAGCCAATTTGGACGTGAGAGCATAGCATACCTCTGTGGCAACGTACAATGAACTACGATGACAGCCCCAGCTGTCCGACTTGCGAAGTGACTCTGATCTGGGGGGAGGGGAGGAGTTGGGGTGGGGGGGGAGGGGGGAGGGAACCTGGGGGTTTTATGACAATGTTAAAAGTGATGATAACAACGCTCCCAGCGTTGCCGTTTGTTTTTTCCTTCTAAAAACTACTAATAAAACCAAAGTTAAAAAAAAAAAAAAAATGATCAGGAGGTTGAGAAGATTCCAGAAAACCATGATCCTAATTGCCCCGGACTGGGCCAGGAGAACGTGGTACCCGGATCTTCTAGATATGTCCATCTGCCCTCCAATCCGTCTTCCACTCAAAGAGAATCTTCTCTCGCAGAAGGGAGGTCAGGTTCTCCATTCAGACATCAGAACCCTCAACCTTCACGCTTGGCTTCTGAAAGAGTGAGGTACAAGGAATGGGATCTCCCTGATGACATCATGGAGGTGTTGCTTTCGGCCAGAAGGCCAGCAACAAAGTCTATATACTGCTGCCGTTGGAACAAATTTTGCAGCTGGTATAGAGAAGGGAATATCGACCCTTTTTCATGTGGTACACCGACGGTGTTATCGTTTCTACTCTACTTTGCAAACTCAGGCCTTCAAGTTGGCACTATAAAAGGCTATCTCGCAGCGCTTTCAATCTTCAAGCGCACTGCGGAGTAACCATCATATTTCAAACTACCTCTAGTGATACAATTTCTCAAAGGATTAACTAATGTTTTTCCTCCAAAACCATTCCAAGTTCCCTTATGGGACTTAAATTTAGTCTTAATCTTCCTAATGGGCACTCCATTCGAACCACTTCACTCTTGTTCCCTGAGATTTCTCACGCTTAAAACTGTCCTATTGGTAGCACTAACATCTGCTAGGAGGGTGAGCGAGCTACAAGCTCTCTCCTGTAAACCCCCACATACAATTTTCCACAAGGACAAAGTTGTCCTACAGGTGAAGCCTAATTTCCTCCCAAAGGTGGTTTCTGAATTTCATATTACTCAGAAAATTACCTTACCTTCGTTCTACCCTCCTCCCCATCCGGGGAAAGAGGAAGAAAGGCTACATAGGCTGGACCCAAGGCGAGCTCTAAGCTTTTACATCAGCAGAATGGCTAGGATCAGGCAAGCAGACCAACTGTTTGTAGGATACTCGGGTCACAAGTTGGGATTACCCATAACAAAACAAACCATTTCCAGGTGGATTATTTTGGCCATTCTGGAATTTTACAATCTGGCAGGAAAAGAGCCACCCCAAAATCTTAGGGCTCATTCAACCAGGGGCATCACAGCCTCTTCGGCCCTCCAAAGAGGGGTACCGGTCAGAGACATATGTACGGCTGCCACATGGTCGTCCGCACATACATTCACAACATTTTACAACCTGGATTCCTCCACTAGTCAAGAGACCAGATTTGGCAAAGCCGTATTACATTCGGTCCATCCCTAAAGGGATACATGACATTCTTACTCCCACCTCCAATTACATGCCACTGCTATGGGAGTCTATCAAAGATCAGGAATACGTCGGAGGACACAATCCCTTCGAAGAACAAGTTACTTCTTACCTTGTAACGTTCTTTCGATGGGATGTTCCTCTGACGTATTCCTTATCGCCCCTCCCATCCATCCCCGCAGTAATACTTCCCTTGTGGTTGCAGCTTACGCTCCTTCAAGGTCAATAACCAATTCAGGCATGACTTTTCTTATGCTACAAAATGGAACTCAGCAACGGACGCTGCGCGTGGCTATTTATGGGCATGGTGACCTCGGCGCCGATACGGTGGCCGTTGAGGGACATCGACTCGGCGGACGTCGACGCGCAGCACCCTCTACCGAAAAAAAAGCTGGAAACGTATTATCAAAGATAAGGAATACGTCGGAGGAACATCCCATCGGAAGAACGTTACAAGGTAAAAAGTAACTTGTTCTTCTGAGTAATGCATGCACTAAATAATAGTTGATCAAAAGACCCTCCCCTCAGTAGTGTATCATGTCATTATACAAATAACTCAAGAGTTTATATCTACAACATTTGGGTTATACAGGTCACAGATGTATGGGCCTTGACCACTATAATACTGTCATTGAACTATAGGGTTAGTCTCACAAGAATCTCAGGTATGTGGCACTTGTTAGTATTGGGCACAATATGCTGCAGCAGGGGTCTAATGTTAGTTGGGGGTCTGTTGGGTGGGCTCCATAGCATGGTTGGCAGTCTGGCACATGAAAGGAATGCCTTGCAAGGACACAGGATTAGAATGGCAATAAGTTTCTACTGGCGAGGGTAAGAGGGCAAGGACACTTTTGTGGAGATGGACGAGCTATGTGCTTGGCTCATGTTGGTTCACATGCAGGACAATGATCTCAGAGGAAAAGGGATGTGTTACATTTATTATTTGTTGCAAGCAGTTCCGACTTCAGCGTGAGAATGGAGCTGCGGAGTTTTCCAGTTGGAGTGGGGACGAGGGTGGGCACCATGTGCTCCGAGCTACTGCAGCGGGCAAAAGGGAGAGATGCATTTTGTACTATCGCAGTGAGGCCAGGTTACCAAGATGGAGTTGAAAGGGGGTGCAAAAAATGGATGCCCTGTGTCCTGCTTGGTGGTCCCATCTACGCGAATGTAACCCAAAGTTAACATCGCATAAGGGCGAGGGGCGTACCCACCACTAGAGGCACTTGGTACGAGTTTTGTACTGAGAAGTGATGATAGCGAGGGGCCCATCGCTCCCACACAGCATGCTGGATTTGACATGACCTATAGCCAAAGAGAAAGCGGGCACAGCATTTTTGATGGAAGGCAGTCCCATATATGCAGATAAAGTGCCCTGCATAAGGGGTTCCCTTTGGGAATCGGAGTCCTTCTCCCCTAAGGGGGAGACACTCCCAGCGAGGTCCCACTTGCCCAGACCCCTAGGGAGGGTTTGTGGAGCGGGCTCGCCTCCCTAGCCTCAAAGGGGGTGGCTCCCCCTTGGAGAGAACAGACCGATACTCCTGATTCATCACAATGCTCTGCAAGCAAGTCAAAAAGAAGTGTCTCTCTTCAGGGTCCAACCAACCAATGAAAAGTTCTCCATTGTGCAGCAATCAAAAATGAGGGTCACTTCCGGCAATCCTTGTGGATTTTCAGTCAGTCGTAGTCTGGGGTGTTTAATTGTCCCGTTCACTTCTTTCCAAGTGTTCCACAGGCAGTGTCTTCACCTTCTTCACCAGGAGCCTTTTACAGGGTCACCTGCTCCTGACGTCAAGATCTGGGCAACCACAGGAGTGAGGCTATCGGTTACCAGGCTTAAGCCCCCAATCCCCAGCTGGTCTTTGGATGATTGACTGGTTTGCTGGGAGTTTCTTCTAGCTCTGGCCAGATGTCTTACTGACACCTGGCGCACTCTTCAGACTATACTCTTTGCACCTCTGCAACAATCTTGTTCTTCGTATGCTCCCCATGAAATCCAACATTACACTGTTTCGCTCTGAACTTCTGATCACTTCACCATGTGTTTGTACATCCTCCTGTCCCCTACACTGGTCCACCACGGGTGTAGCATAGGGTACCTTCCCTCTCCAACTAAGCCTTCCTAGGCCATTTGTTTTCTCTGCCAATGGCTGTTGAGGTGGATTTTTAGAGTTAGCCCTGTGGACACATTCTGAGAGGCCAATCTATTATGTAGAACAGGAAAATACACCAAATTCCAGCGACACTCCATCATGGTTTTGTGACATAGCAGCAAGGCTTAGGGCCTCATTACACGGACGGCGGTGGACCAAGGTGCTTTTAGCACCTTGGTCCATGCCGGTAAAATACCGGCACCGCCTTGGTGGAAAGGGGAATTACCGCCCTATTCCAAGGTTGGTGGGGCGGTAATTCCCCCTTCCCCCATTGCCCTTCCCCATTCCCATTTTTGCCCCATAGGGCATAATGGGAATGGGGAAGGTGCTAATTACGGCACCGCAAATTGTGGTACCGTAATTAGCTCCCTGGTCCCTTTGCGGGTTGGTTGGTGCAAAAAGCAGGTGATAAATTCTCCAACCCGCAAAGGGACCTCGTAGTAAGGCGGTAAGGATTTACCGGTACCGATAAAATACCAGTACCGGTAAACCCTTACTGCCTACCGTGTAATGAGGCCCCTAGACTTATGAGATTGTGGTGGATGGCGGATGAGGGGTCCCCTTAAGCACACACACAGCCCTCTTAATAATTCAAATTTGGCACACTGTATAAAATTACAGTGATATTTATTTGGCCATGAACAAACACTTATTAATTAAAATCACAAGTAATTAACAATAGTTCACTATACACTATTCACATGTGTAAATCCACCGTGGGGTGCTCTTGTTAAAGAGCACCAGCACTTGACTTTCCACACAGCTATCAGTTTGATAGAAGACTGTAATATAGCAAAGTGTCTGAAGAAAAAAAGTAAGTAATAAACAGGTAGGTAATTCGAAGAGAGACAAAGAGAATACACAGAATAAGCCCTTGTTTTTAAAAAGTTCTTTCCTTGCTAAAGGCGATCCCTAAAAGTCACATGTCCCAAAGTTAACCTTTTGCAGGGAGATGGTAATCTTTTAAGGATGAAAAAGTGTGGCAAAGCCAACATGTAGGTGTGCCTCAAATAGTGAAGAACAAAGCAAACACATTTAAGAGGTCCTCTCCCAATCCCACCACATCTGGGGAAGCTGTGAGAAACCTGAAGGTCTAAACCTTGAGGATCTGTCATCCAGGTGGCCAGGACATGGCCACCGCTATAGGATACAGTTCCTGGGGTTGGACTAGTGTGGGCGGATCTTCTGGATCGGGTTCCTCGGGGAGTGGGAGAAGGACACCGACGGGTGAGACGGGGTATCCCCCTTCCTTTGACACCTTTTCCCCATCCTCTCATGTAGGACATTCAAAACCACTCCCCCCCCCACTTTTCCAACACAAACACTTTCACACAACTCAAAGGACAACGGACTAACACCAGAGCTGTTCACCTGACATGTCCCAATACAAGGGTCAGGCAAAGTCTGGCAATTAATCAGAACCACACACACACACACACACCTGACGGCCGTTTCCCTTCCCCACAGGGATAAAAGGTCGAGCAAGGCGAGCATGGCAGACAGCACGATGAGACGGCTAATCAGGTGCAGCAGTTCAACAGAAGAGAAACGGTGGCAGGAATTGAGAGGATGGCGAGGGGAGAAGTGACCTTTGCCCTTTTCATCCAAGGCCCGCAAACCTTCGTGGCAAAAGACATAAGACAGCAAACAATAGCACAAGTGTCTTGCAGCAGATGTCAATGAGACACAGGGCAAGCCGACGCTGTTAAGAACTGGGCTGTGTTGAGTGAGAATCGAAAAAGTGGTAAGTTTGAACCAAGTTCTATGAACCCTGAAAGAACTGTAAGGAGTGTTAAAGTGGTGACCAGCTGCAGCAGGAAACCGACACCCCGTGGGTGCTAACTCAAGAAACTCTGGTCGATCCCCATCTGAGAGAAACTACAGAAACCAAGAGGCTATAGGCGGGCCACCAAAATAGGTCAAAGTGGTCATACTGAGGGTGAAGCAAAATCCCTGTACAATCGAAAGACTTTGATCTACAAACTGTGTGTAAGAAAGGGAGGTGAATCCTGCAGGCAATAGTGAATGTGAAGTTAGCAGGAGTGAACCCGACCGAGGGATGCTGACTAGAGGGGCAAAGTCTAAAGTCCAGAGAAGCAGTGTGTTGACAGACGTGAACCCGGCCGAGGAATGTACACTGTTTGAAATGACATTGAGAAATAAAGAGAAGAGAATGGTCTGAGCCCAACTGAGGTAGATCCAGGGGTGAAGCCATCACCCAAGTATTGGCAGTCAGAAGAGGTCCAAGCCCGACCGAGGCAGATCCAGAGGTGAAGCTATGACCCAAAAGTTCATTGAGAAAAGAACTGTGATATATATAATTGTGGAATACGATAAGTGAGGGGTCAGCACCCAGAAGGGGGGGACTAGGGGTGAAACCATCACCCTTTGTGAACAGTGGTTAACAATTGAGAAGGGTCAGCGCCCAGAAGAGAGAGACCGAGGGGTGATCCCATCACCCAGCAAACATTGGAAACAGAACTTCATCTGTTTTGTTAAAGGAACATTTGTTTTATTTAGTTGAAGACCTCAGGTCCTCAAAGGCAAGAGACCTTCGAGTGAAACGAGACTTGGCCATCGATGGCCCTGATGGCTGAAAGCTGAACTGTCATCTCGTGCTGGGAAAGCTAGAGAGTGTTCTGTTCTCCACGATCCCACCTTACCCCATGCTCAAAATGTGGGAAAGGGAGACCCAGGCTATTGCATTCTGACATATTATTTGAGAACACTTCTTTTTTTTCTTGAGAATTATCCCACACCCTTTTATGTATGAGTTGTAAGGTTTGGCAATAGGTTTCTTAGTATAGGCCCTTTTTATTTGATACAACGCCACTAGGACTGCCTTATTTTTCACTTTTTCACTTGATGGTTGACACTCCCATCTTAGATTTAGGTTTAGATAAGGCGCTTTTCCAACCTGCATACAGCATTCATTTTTCAATAAACACCCCAGAACTGTGATCTCTTGTGTCTGTCATACTTGTTGCCACCATGAGTGCCTTACAAAGTCGAGATGGGATAATTGGCCAGAACGCCACTGATCACAACCAGGCAAGGGAGAGGTACGGTTAGGACTTTGCAGCAGTTAAACGCTTTTGGGGTAGGTGGATAGAAACAAGCATGTTAACTCGTCCCTCTGCTCCGATTCTGTCAGAAACCACTTCTGAGGCTATTGAATCAATTGGGCCCACTTGCTTTGTGTCTTGGTTCTGTTGGATTTGGTCTAGGAGTCACGGGTACAGTGGTCCCTTTTGGCATCAGGATTTATGTTCTGCTAGTCAGCGGTTGCGTGCTTTGGCGAGACGGTTCCTGCCACTTGACAGCTGGATGGCCCTGCACGAGGAAGAAAGGACCAGCACAATGCTGATGATCTCAAAGGACCCCTACGACACTATGCAGGTGCAAAACAGCAATGGTCCTCTTGTTTCACTATTTGATAGTCTGCAGAGCCCCAAGTCCAAAATCGTGACGGCGACCGATGCAGCAAGGTAGCCAGACAGGAACTTGTCAGTCCACACGTTAGTCCAGGGACACTTCTGGAGGCTTCCACGTGAAGGATCCTTGAGCAGGGGTTGAGACTAATTTTGTCCACCATTCTAGGAGTTGAAGCACTGATGAAGGATTTTCAGAGATCCGACAAAGGAGCAGGGCTTTGACAGGATGGTTGCTGAAGGCAATTCCGGTTGGCAGCAACAACGATTTATGAGTCTTTAAGCAGGATGTTCCTCTTCAAAGGGGTCTTGGCTCCAATAACGTTCTCAAAACGGCTGCAGGTGTCCTCCTTTTATCCACAATTCCAGCTGTAGTCACCCACAAATAGTAAGGATCTGCACCTTTCAAATTGGTATGGGCTCTCCAATCAGGGAGTGTCTCCGGCCACCACTTCCGCCCAGCAACAGACACACTTTGGTCAGGATGTAGAATGAACCAAACCGTCCCAGTCCCCACAGCCGGCAACCCACACATACTGCCACTTTGCCCGGCTAAGCCAAGGCTTTGCCCGGGAAAGGGCTTATTTTATATGGAATATCCGGCCCTGTGAAGGCAAAAAGGTCAAAAGACAAGAGTGCCAAAGGCGAAATCTCTTGGCCACAACCATTGTAGTGTATATGGTACTCTAAAAGGCATCATGTTATAAAATGCAAAAGTGTGTGCAAGAAAGTTGAAAACACGGTAGAAAAATGTCTGCTTCCTCCAGCCCATTCTCGACACATTATGCAAGTAATCATAAAGCTACTAAAAGCAGAAGAGAAATGAATACAAAGTACCCCTACCCCTTTGCTCTAAGTTGATGTGTGCAGCGTAAAAGAAAAAACAAGGTATTTCGTAATGGGGAACAGAGCCCTCTGCATTGATAGCCACATGAACTCATCAGTGGCCCAAAACAGATGAGCTAAACACGGTAATTAAAGTAAAAAGGCTTTACTTCAAAAGTAAGGTCAGAGTCAGAAGAGCATAAAATTGAGGGGTAGGGGTGGCTGGGATATGGTGGGTTCCATAGATGTCTATGGAGTGAATGCAACAAAAAGAAAATCCAACGGCTCTACCACCTGTAAGGGTGCAGAAGAAGGAGACCCACACAAAAGTGGCCTGTTTGGGGCTAAAGCTTTTCATTTACCAAAAAAGCAAGAGCAAACCTATCTATCCCTATTCCTAAGAGAGGTTTCTCTGCCTCAACTAAAGATAAAGGGATCTGTCAGGACTTATGTCAACTGAAAGTGTCCACCGTCCTGGGTTAAGAAAACCTTACTTCTATCCCCTACACTGCCTTAATCTTTACACTAGAAACTAAAGAATAAGGCAGTACTGATCCCGCCCCAGGAGAATCTCACCCTTCTCTTGGGTTATGGTTTGTGGTCTGTTCAACAGTTCCCAAATCTTAGAACAGTGCTGTTTCACACGCGTTGTCTGGGGGAGCCGCTCCCTTTCCCTGATAATAAAGTTCTAAATAATAGTTAATTTATGGTACTTGGGGTCCTCGACCCTTCCCTGGTGGTCAACAGCTTCATTCCAACACTGCGATGAGGAGGCAACGGTTTGTATGCTTTCTGCCCCTGCCATGCCACCCAAGCTTTAAGGTTGCAAAGGGGCCTAGAGACTACTGCATGTACCCTCTTAGTAAGCAGATCTGCATCCCCTCTGGGTCTCCCGTGCCACCCTTAAGCTTGTTGAGGGTTTTGGCACGTCGCCGGTGCTTCCTAGGGGTATCAGGTATTAATATTGCCACATATATGGTCGCCGTAAATAATATCGCCGGGAAAATGTCGTAGCGATATTATTTGGGTGACCGTATATGTGGCGATAGGGGCAAAAAAAAAAAAAAAAAACATTTGGGGGTTGCAGGGGTGTCCCCCGCATGTTCCATGCAATAATGTCGCCACAAAAAACGACAATTTTTCGGCGATATATTTGCATGGTGATATTTTTGCATGGCGACATTATTACATGGAAACTTCCTAGGATAGTGGACCTTCACTTTGGCTTCTTATAATAGTCTCATGTCTCACACATTGTCAGGGGGAATGGCTCCCTTCCCCTGATAGTGAAGTTCCATACAATACTTTCTTGATAGGCCAGGAGAATGTCTCTCTTTTTCTGACATCCAGTCTCTGATAGCTCTGGGGAATGACTCCCTTCCCCAGGCCTTTTGGACCTTACAGCCAGTCCGGGTTACCAAGAAAAAGACTCCCTTCTCCTGGAATCTTTTTATCAGTTCCTTACAACCAGGCGGAGTTACTCACTTACCCTTTCTTTTTATTAGACTTCATACCTATAGCACCCAACTCGGAGTGTTAGGAGGGTCCACAACCCTAACTTCTCTTCTTCTTTGATCAGCCCCACTTGGTTCACTTCCCTGCCAAGTGCTACTACAAGGATGATGACTCGCATCACTTTCTTGCTTCGGGTACCAGACCCTGGTTTCTCTTCTTCTTTGAACTGGGTCACTTGGTTCACTTCCCTGCAAAGTACTGCCATAAGGAAGATGACTCGTATTACTTTCTTGCTTTGGGTCCCAGATCCTGGTTTCTCTTCTTCTTTGAACTGGGCCACTTGGTTCACTTCCCTAACGGGTACTGCCACGAGGAAGATGACTCGTATTCGTTTCATGCATCGGGGTAACTGACCCTGATTTCTCTTCTTCTTTGAACTGGCCTACTTGGTTCACTTCCCTGTCAAGTACTGCCACGAGGAAGATGACTCGCATTACTTTTTTGCTTTGGGTCCCAGACCCTGGTTTCTCTGTCAGTGGGTTTATCCCCACCACTGTTGCGAGGGAATCTCCCTCCCAAGTTCTCTTTATGGTGCTTAGCGTCCTCGAGCCTTGCCTGATGGCCAACAGGCTTTGTTTCACCACTGCAATAAGGAGAAGGTTTCTAGGTTTTATGCCCTTGCTTTGCCACCCAAGCATTATGGTTGCAAAGGGGCCTAGGGACAACTGCATGCACCCTCTTGGTAAGCCACCCAGCGTCTCCTACGGGTCTCCCGTGCCACCATTTACCTTGTTGGGGGGTTTCGGCTCGTCGATGGGGCTTCTGTCATGATGCCTACCTCCAAGGAGCCAGGTCCGACCCAGCAACCCCAGAGGCAGGCATCATTCCCCCCAGGGAAGTTCCAGCGGGCCCAAGCTGGGGCCCTTTGGACGCAGTCCTGGCGCCTTAGGCGCCAGGCTCATGTTGGACCCCAGTCCTGGCGCCTTAGGCGCCAGGCTCATAAAGCTGGACATGTGTTCAAGTGTTTTAGTGTGCACTTACCTGATGCAGACCATGCTGCTACATCCAGGCCCTCTTGAGGCCTGAATGGGACTACTTTACCTGTGGGGACTATTTTCCACCCGGGTGTGGTCGGGGAAGGATACATACCTGGAACTTCTTCCAAAGCTATTTAAACCCCACCCGAACAGCCACACGTGCTTCGCGTTCTGCACCTAGCAGCTGGACACTCACCATGTCTGCTCCTGCTTCTGGACTTCAGCCACGCCTGTCAGCATCCTGGGACACCTGCAAAGGGTGATAAGAAGAGAATTGGAGAGGAAGAAGGCCTTACCTGCTAAACCTGCATCACGGAGACATCTCACCGACGATCCTGAAAAGGAAGACATCATTTTTAAAAGCATTTCGCTCCGATCGCTGCAGCGCTGCATTTCACTCACCTTTCTTGGGCGCCTCCATCTTCAGCAGCGATCATCCGGATCCTCAGCCACTTCCCAGAGCCTAGAGAGAAAAAGACAAGAACACAAGGTGAGAGAAAGAAGGGAATAGGAAAAGCTCAGTTTCCTTCTAACACTTACCTGTTGGGTCATTCCCATTTCATTTCGGGTCTTGCTGCTTCCAGGCATTTTCCGGACCCCGGCCCCTATGGGGAAAAAAGACAAAGACATTAGATGAGCGAATGCAAAAACATTACCTGAGCGCTCATCTAGGACTTACCTGATCTTTACTGGAACTGCACGTTTCACTTCGGGTCGGCGCCATATCTCCGGTATTCCGAACCCCGGCCCCTATGGGGAAAAGACATCAACATTAGCGCTTTGTTGCAAGAAGTCTCCAAAGGAATCTTCATTCATCACCTGAAAAAGACAATGAACATTATTATTTAAAGCTTGAACTTTTGAACTTGCAACAGAACTTTTACAGCGCCTTACCAGTATAATCAAGCTTACCTGAACTCCCATCCAACCACAATCCAGTGAAGTAACTGGGTTCAACGCGCCCCTGCGTCAGAAGCAGGATGGAGAGCTCGTCCTTTCAGACCCTAAGGTGAGACTTCACGGGGAATAGTGGAAGGGTATCGAGGAGGGTTGGAAGGAAGTGGGAGGCTCGAGCATTATTCCGCCAGATTGTAATACTCCCTTCTCACGTACAGGAGGATATTCCTGCGAGCCAGATTAGCCAGAGTTGAGGGGCCCGTCCTATCCATCTTCAGAGCCCTGCGCTTCACCATTGAAGAGGCATCAGCACTCGAAACCAGGCCAGCGCCCCCGTGGGAATCAGGTGAGCGTGACAGCTTCCAGGGATGGCAGGCTTCCACGGCTGCCTGAGAAGGTGTTCAGTCCATTGTCCATTTTTATACAATGTTGCCAGCAGCGTCTGGCCACATTGTATAAGTCCTTTGTCTCGTTCACATGTTTCATCTTCATTGCTCTGCAGGGCCAACTCGTCCCAGTGCTTGGATTACCTAGGTTCCTGTTGTTCTTCTTCATCACAGTATTTTCAAGAGCCTTGAAGTACTGTCCCTTATAACAGTACTGTCATGATGCCTACCCCCGGAGCACCAGGCCAGGGCCAGCACCCCCGGGAGCAGGCATCATGCCCCCGGGTAAAAGCCCAGCGGCCCCTTATAGGGGCTCTTTGGACTCTGTCCTGGCGCCGTTGGCGCCAGGCTCATGTTGGACATCAGTCCTGGCGCCATAGGCGCCAGGCTCATAAAGGAAGGTGTTTTGTGCACTTACCTGATGCACACCATGCTGCAAGATTCAGGCCTCCCTGAGACCTGAAAGGGACTATTTTTTCATTGGGACTATTTTGCCACTCGGGCGTGGCCAGGAAAGGATAATTACCTGAAACTACTTTGGGGGCTATTTAAGCCACGCCCAGACAGTAGCTCACGCTTCGCGTTGTTCTGCATCCAAGCAGCTGAACGCTCACCGTGTCTGCTCCTGCATCTGGTCTCCAGCCACGCCCGCCTCGATCCTGGAACACCTGTAAGGAAAGAAGAGAAGAGAAAGGTGAAAAACCAAGAATTTTATCAAACTTCTTACCTGCATCCGGAACCTTCACGCCAGCATTCCTGAGAAAAGACTTTCATTTAAAAGCACTGCGTTGCTCGCTGCAGCGTCGCGCTTCACTCACCTGTCCTCGGGAGTTCTTCTGGCTCCACCGCGACTGTCTGCACCGGTCACCACATCTCTGCGCCTAGGGGAGAGAAGAAGAGACAAAAGGTGAGCAGAAGGAACATATGAGGAAAGCCTAATTTTCCGCCATAACACTTACCGGTCTTCTGTTGGTGGACCATTCCTCATTTCGGGTCAGCGCTGCTTCGTTGGCAGCGGCCCCTATGGGGAAAGGACAAAAGACATTACTGGAGGAATATAAAGACATTAAGAGGGATCGCCCCCATCGCTAACTCACCTGAGTTTACCATCGGCAATTCAATCCCTCAACGCACTGCCTTCATTCTGCACCTGAAATAAAGGACAGATCACAGGTTAGGAAGTCAACAGAAAAGGAGGCTCTACATTTGAACTTTTGTAATCTTCATACTTACTGCGTTCCGCTCGGAAAAGTCAAGTGGATTTTGCCAGCGCCATTCTGAAAATCAGTGAAGTAACTGGACAAACACGCGCCCTTGCACCAGAAGCAGGATGGAGAGTTCATCCTTTCAAACCATAAGGTGAGCTTCAACCAGGGATTTCGGAGGAAGTTGGAGAAGAACGAAGGGGGGAAGGGGGGAGCAAGCACACTATTCTGCAGACTGTTAATCCCCTTTCTCATCTGCAGAAGGATATTCCTACGGGCCAGACAAGCAAGATTTGAGGGTCCTGTTCAGTCGGTGTTCCGAGTTCTGCGCATCACGCTCGAAGAGGCCACAGCAACCCAGACTAGACCAGCGCCTCCGTGGGAGTCAGGTGAGCGTTACAAGTACATAGGTCTACTGTCTACAAAGAGGTTAGCAGAGGAAGGAGTGGCTAGAGTATGTGAGGTGTGATGTTCTCATAAAGGCTGTACCCTAGATGGTCATCCTTATCCCCAGAGGGGGAGCACCCATTAGATCCCCCTGCATTATGCCACCCCCAGGGGGACTATCGGGTAGTGGCTGCACCTGCCTGGCCTCATGGAAAATGGCTCCCTTCTGGGGAGAAGTGACACCAACCGAAGGATCGGCACACACCTCTGGGTCTTCTTTCACCACCTCCTCAAGCAGATATCTCTCTTTTCTTACCTCTTGTTGCTGTTTGTCTTTTGGTGACTCACCACCTCCTCCCTACAGATTCAATACTTCCTCCTCTGGATATTTGACCACCTCTTCCTGTCCCTATTTCTTACTTGCTGTTTACTATACCCTTATCTAGATGTTTAACTACCTTCCCCAGTTCCCTATCCACTTATGCCTGTTCCCTAACGACCTCTCCTGGTACTCTGGCCATCCTGTTCTCTAACCATCTCACTGTTCCCTTTATTCTATCAGTATCTCATACTGTTCTCTCAGCACCTCCTCCCAATACTTTGCCTCCTTTCTCCCCCTTTGTGTCCTCCTCTACCTTATTCTGCTGTTTCCATCCTCCTCTGCAGACTCTCCCAGTTACCTCCTTTCTTTTCCTCCAGGCCACCTCATTCTTTTCTCCACGACTCCCTCCCGTCTCTACTTCTAACCAGCTGTTCTCCTACTCTCCAGCCTCTTCCAAACCAGCCTTCTTCTCTCTGCTCCTCTTGTCCCCAAAAAGCTCTTTGTCTGTACCTCTGCACTATTAAGACTCCCAGTGTGCTTGGGTCATCCCTGCACATAGGGATCCCTGGGACCACCTATGAGGGGTCAACAATGCGAGGCAGACAACTGTTTGATATTTGTTCAAAATGTGCCATTTTATTGGTATATAGATGATATCAAAATGCCTCACTTTCCCTACTCTACTTTGGGGTTCCCTACCTAACAAAACTAAGGTAAAACACTCTAACACAGGAGTTCTGGCCCTCACACTAAACATCAAATACAAAAGAAAATATATGGAAATTCAACAATAACATTCACAGTATCTTGATAATCTTTTAACAACCTGGGTGTATTCCCTTCCCCAGGATTCAAGGTATATTCATCTTCAGTGTTCATCAAATGATTGAGTAAATCCACATAGGTAGTAAAGTCTTCAGTTCTTAAATCAGTAGTAAGGTAAAGGTCTGTCAACCACATTTCCAACAACACCACAGGTTATCCAGCATGGGATCTGGCATGGATTAGCATGCTCATGTATATTCCCCGTCGTCAGGCTGGGAATCCTCAGTAAAAGAAAAAACACTTTCACTTTCACTTCCAAACTGTATTTCTCCTCTAAACCAATCACTGTGCTCTGGGTCATACTGCCCCCATCCAATGACAGTCCTCTCCCTAAGCCCCGCCTCTGGCAGCCATCTTGAGATTTTTACGGCACGCTCTCGCGAAAAAGGTTAGATTTTTGTTTCCAAGAGCCCTTGTGCTCTTTTCCTCATCTGCTGGCAACTGGGATGCGTTGTCAGTGAAGTTTCACGCCCCTCAAGAGTGAAGAATCGTCAAACTTTTTGGAAGGCCGTCTTGGGCCTACTTCGCGCCCTCCGACCATGACGGAGGAGAAGGAGGGAAGGACCCTCTTCAGGACTTGCACCAAATTTGGGTTATGGAATGTTTTTGTGGAGGGTAAACATCTACAATTAACTTACTGCCTGCACCCAGACCACAAGGAGGTGGAGTGCGAGATATGCCTGGGCTTCTCGAAGAAGACAATGAAACACGGGCATAGCAGGCTGGCGGCATGGCTCAATTCAAACAAGGTCTCTGCCCCGTGCACTGAGCAGGATCATGCCTCATCCAGGACTGGCCGTTCCGAAGAGTGGTCTCACTCTGGAAACAGGTCTAAGTCCTTTGAGGTCGCCACACCTGTGGGGTTCCAAGATGCGGCCAAGAGCCGCAAGTTCGAGTCCACCGGGTTCACTGCTGATGCTGGTCCTAGATTGGATAGGCCGTGATTACTATCGCCATCCGCCTCCGGAGACAGCCTACTATCGAGCTCCTCTTCAGAGAGGAAGTCATCCATCCCGGCCAACTTAGGGAAGAAATCGGATAAACCTAGGGCGGTGGATAAGAAGTCCTCTCAGCCCAAGCAGGTGCAGTCGGTGCAGCCAAAGTCCTTGTCGACCACTTTGTCGACATCTGCTGTGACAGCCACGCCGACTGTGGGCGCCGATCCTATGAGGGTGGCTCCCCCAGTACAGAGAGTATCCCTACCCCCACAGCATGACACAGCCGCATAGGCATCAGGGAAGGCTGCAAGCACCCCTGGAGGGGGAAAGACACCGTCCAGGTCGCAGTGCAAGGCCCTCAGGGAGGAAAATGAAGGACACATGTACGGCTCAAACCAAGCGAGACAGGTTGGAGAAGAAGTACAGGGTGCCAGACTCCACACCCAAGTGCCTGAGGTCGCCACCATCACCCGACTCGGTAGTGTCGGCTGCGGTTTATAGTGATAATTTCGAAAACAAAAATTTCGAAAGTCATAATATTATTACGTTTTTTATTCGAAATGGGGGGTTCCCGCCCCAACCCCCCTTTTTTGAATTTTTTTTTGTTTTACCCATTTGTTTTTATTCCCAGACCCCAAAATAAATATATAATAAAAAAAATCGATATTTTTTTTTCTCAATATTATTGTTTCGACATTATTGTCTTTCGATTTTTTTTTTCTCGAAATTATGACTGACCACCGTCGGCTGCCGCAAGGAAACATTTGGCTTACCCGGCCTCATCGTCGTCAGTTTCCCCCGGACAGCGAGGGAAAGATGATGGATGCCATGGGGAAGAAAGTAATTTACAGGGCGGCATCCACAATCAAGGCAGCCAACGCCCTGGCTATCCTGGCCAGGTATGACAGAGAGTTGTGGTACAAGCTGGGCCCGATCCTGGCGTTCCTCCTCGATGACAAGAAGATGGAAGCTCTCGCCCTCTCTCAGAATGGGGAAGTGGCGTGGGACCATGCCATTACAGTGGCAGTGGGCGTCGCCGACACGAGTTTCCGGCAGATGGGGAATGGAGTCTGCCTTTGTCAACAAGGGGGGTTGAAGGCACCAACTTCTGTCAGGACTTCCAAGCAAAGGTGCTGTACATGCCCTTTGACAGCAAAAATCTGTTTGGAAAGGTGGTTGATGAGTCCCTCCAGGCCATTAAAACCGATACGGAGATGGCACACTTCCCGGGCACTCTTCAGCATCATCGCTCTTCTTCTCGCTTCTCCAGGGGAAAATCGAGCAGTTCATCAAAGGGATTCTCCAAGACTTACAGGCAACCTCCCCGATCCTCAATGCAGGAAGCCTACAGGGGCTGCTCCCAGGCCTACGGTAGCGGAGGTCAACGTCGCCCTTGCCTGAAGGGCAGGGTGCCTGCACCCAAATAAGCCTGAACCAACCAAGATGTTGGGCCCCCACTTGTGCACCCCAGTGGGAGGGCGGCTGACAAGGTTTGTCACAGAGTGGAAGAAGATCACCACATACTCTCTCTGGGTGCTGTACTCTCTCGCCCAGGGGCACACCTTGAAGTTCCAACGCAGGTGCCCACATATTCCACCGGTTTCCCGTCGGGAGCTTCACATCCCTCAGCTCTTGGAAGAAGTGTGAGCCATGTTTGTTTGTTTATTTATTTGATAAAGCGTACCAAACCCTTAGGTAGCTGGGCGCAAAGTGACAAGTAGGCTTAAAGCTTAGTTACATAATACGTAAGGTACATAGATACAGGAAATATACAGAATTGCTGCCACATTAATATGTACAGAAAATGGTGGTAGCATATGGTATTACAAGATTGTAGTCATTAATATCTAAGGAGAATAGGGTTCACATATGCATACATGCCAACATTCTGTGACCAAAAATCTGTAGGAATCTTAAAGTTTCAAAAATAGTCAGGCGAGGAGGTAATGATAGGAATAGGGCGCGTCAGCAGCCCATTGTCATTGAATGAGCCCGCCGCTGCGGGTGCATTCAATGACAATGAGGCGCCTGCCACGCCTTCTGCCATCACGCCAGCTCGGGGGAGCCCTTGAAAGACTCGCCGGAGTTGACGTGGTGGGGGCTAATGGCGCCTTTTGTGAAAGGCACTCGCGGCGGTGGGGCGCCATTAGCCCACCTCCGTGGGCGCCTTTTACATCAAAGGCCTGCATGCTGCGCCTTCTCCCGCTACGCCAGCTCGGGTAAGTCCTTGAAAGACTCCCCTGAGCTGGCGTGGTGGGGGGCTAATGACGCCTTTTGCTAAAGGCACCCGCGGCGGAGGGCCCTTTAGCCCACCACCGTGGGTGCCTTTGACATTAAAAGCCTGCATGCCGCGCATTCTCCCGGTACGCCAGCTCGGGAGAGCCCTTGAAAGGCTCCCCCCAGCTGGCGTGGGCAAAAGAAATTCGGTATTTGGTGTCAAAAAATCGGTAGGCGGTAGGACTGCTTAAAAAGCGGTATCCTACCGCCTAAATCGGTAGGGTTGGCAAGTATGCATATGGCATTGCAGGAATGCAGTCAGGTAGAGCATTAGTCATAAGCACAAATGGGAAGTCCTGATCGGCCTTGGGTGGCAAATGTAGTCACACTATCCTTGCCGGACGGGACAGGTTAGACGTCATTTGTACGTATACAGGTGAGGACTTTCCATCTAAATCTGGAGTAGGGTTGATCTATTCTGAGATCTAAGGGAAGTGCATTCCAAGATTGCGCGGCTATGACTGGGAAGCTAGAGCCACCAGCAGTGGAGCGTTTAAATCTGGGGATCTCTAAGGAGTAGGCATTGGCAGATCTCATAGGGCGGGAGGTAAGTCTCTTGTTTATTCTTTCTACAAGATAAGGTGGAGCTATGTTGTTAAGACACTTCGATGTGAGTGAGTGTGTTTTAAGAAGGATAATGTCATTGATCTTGAGCCAGTGGATATCTCTTCTAAATGTAGAAATGTGATCTCTGATGGGGATGTTTAAAGCTGCTCTCAGGGCAATGTTTTGAAGTCTGCAATTTGTCTGGGATGTACTTATTAGCTCCCGCGTACAAGGCATTACAATAGTCCAGTCTGGATATTATAAGTGCATTGGCCAGGGTGATTCAACTAGTAACAGAAAGAAATGGTTTACAGGCTCAGATTAGTTTGCATGTGTAGGCTGTTGTGGATGCTAGGGAGTTGACTTGCCTCTTAAGGGTAAGTGCAGAGTCAAGGTAGAAGCCTAATGTTTTAACTACAGGCATCACCTGGATGACGTTATTGTCAATGTTAAAGGAGTCATAACTGGGGTTAAGTTTTTTTTTAGGGCTGTCTCAGAGCCCAGGATCAGTAGCTCCGTTTTGTCGTAATTCAGGCAGAGGCCGTGGGATGCCGTCCATGCCTGAATGAGGAGGTATATCCTATTTACTAAAGCTGAGTCCTCCAGAAAGTTGCCTGAAAGGGGAATGAGGATCTGGGTGTCATCTGCGTAGGTAGTGTAGGTGATGCCCAGTCTATCCAACTTGTGAAACGGGGGCTTAGTAAAGATGTTATACATAGTAGGTGAAACACATGATCCCTGAGGTACACCACATGAAATTTGTATGGGGTCGGCAGAGGCTAGAGGGAAGAAGACTCTCATTGTAAATTTGGCTAGGAAGGACTGAACCCAAGTTATGGCATCACTTGAGAAATGGGCAGCCGACCTGAGGTGATTACATAAGACTGAATGATCCACTAGGTCAAATGCTGCCGATAGGTCAAGGAGGAGCTCGGAAAGGGGTGATAGAACTCGTTCCCCAAAGGCTCTGGGGCTCCTGAGTCTATTCCAAATACTTTCTAGTAAGAAAGAAGACAGGGGGTTGGAGACCCATCCTGGAGCTACACCGTCTCAACAAGTACCCGAAGTCCCCAAAATTCAGGATGGTCAAGTTGCAACAGGTGGTCGGCCAACTGGAAGAAGGGGATTTCTTGACGTTGTTGGGCCTGGAGGACCAGTACTTCCATGTCCCAATTAACAAGAAACATCAAAAGTGTTTGTGGTTCGTGGTGCAAGGCCAACACTACCAGTTCAAGGCCCTACCATTCGGCTTGAAGTCGGCTCCAAGAGTGTTTACAAAATGCCTGGCCCCACTAGCAGCCCATCTGCGTCTGCAGGGCATTCACGTGTAACTGTACCTGGACGATTAGCTGGTACGCACCAGATCTCGGGCGCTGGCCAACAAGCATTCGAAGGAGACCGTCCGACTGCTGACGGAGCTGGGGTTCTCCGTTAACTATCCGAAGTCCTGCTTAACGCAGTTGCAAAATGCGCTGTTCCTCAGCACCAGACTCAACACAGTGACTTGCCTGGCTTCACCCTCGGAGGAGAGGCTAGCAGCCATTCAAGGAAAGGTATAGCTACTGTCGTCGGCAAAGACGGCCACAGTGCGGGCCATCAAGTCGTTGCTGAGCATGATGTCGTCCTGCATCTACTTCATCCGTCTCTTCAAGCTGCAGATGTGACCGCTACAGGAATTCTTGGATGTACATTGGATACAAGTGTCTGGATGTTTAGCGGACAAGATCCTTCTCAACTAGGAGTTCCGGTGAACGATAGAATGGTGGGGGTTGCGCTCCCACATTGCACAGGGGACGGCATTCCAAACTGCGCCATACCAGGAGATGGTCAACAAGGACGCCTCTCTGGAAGGTTGGGGCCTTACACCGGACATCTACAAGCCAGAGGTATGTGGTTTCCAGAGGAGAAGGATCTGCACATCAACATCCTGGAGCTGCGGGCAGTGTTTTGGCCCCTCAAGTCTTTCCTACCGTCTCTGAAGGGCAAGGTGGCGAGGATCTTCACGGACAACACCACCACCACCATGTTCTACATCAAGAAGCAAGGGGGCACAAGGTCTCCAGTGCTCTCCAGGGAAGCTCAGTGTTAGGCGATCCGCTGCACACCGATCCACTGCACACCAGAACACTGCTCACATTTCCCCAACACCTCCCTCCAGGGTTCGATGCTCATGTGATTCGGTTTTCCCAAAGGACCGAAAGCTCCGTACCAGGTATGATTTACAGGCTCGATTGCAACCCTTCCTGCACTGGCAATTGCCATGGAGAACTTACAGCAGAAGAGGCGGCGTTACATCTCCACGCCGCTCGTTCACTGGCTCACATGATCCAGAGTGGCGTTCCTCACGTGACCTTGGTGGACGTCACATGACCACGAAAACGCTTAGTATATAAGGCTTGAGACACGGAACACTCTTCGCTTCTCAGCTGTCTTCAGACCCTGTTTGGCGTTACGTTTTGCTTTGCTGTTTACCTTGATCTCGGAACTCTATCTTGGACTCCTTTGGATGACCCTTTTGTACCTTTGCTTGGAACTGATTACCTGTTGTTGGATTTTGGACACGACCCTGACTTGCCTTTGGATCATCCCTTGTTACCTTGCTGAACTTCTACGCCATTTCCCTTTTGGGATTCAAGTCATGCCTACAGTCCTACAGGTGGCTTATCCTGCATCCACGCTTTTCTGCGGTCCTCTTGTTCTAGGGACCGCCTCATCTGAGTCTCGAACCTCCCTCCTAGGTTTCCTGGGTTTTCCTAACACCAGATAGGTAAGGCTATTTAGATCCTTTGGTTAATGTGATATATTGTAATTGCCTGGTACTTAACCTCGTTCTTTTTAACAGCAGCATCGGTGTTCCAGAGGTTCCGTTGATCCGGGAAGTAACATCTCCCACCTGTGGCCCCAAAGGTCGCACAGCGGGTTTCTTTTAGTTCCCCTGTGCGTCACTTGAGGACGGAGGTATCAACGGTCTACACGCAACTCAAGTCAGAACAGACTGAGAAGCCGTATAGTCGTGTTAGATGATGCAGGGATCCACGGAAGAACCCATAGCTGCTTTAGTTCAGGCGATTACAGTATTAAGGGCAGATATGGCCGCCACGAATACGGTGATTCACCAAGGATTAGATTCCATACAAAGTGTTCAGCATTCTCTTCCTGCAGACCCTGAATTCGGGGATGCTAGCACTTCAACCACACCTCCTCCCTTGGCAAATACCCCAGCTCCAACTCCGGTGGTCCTCCCAACCCCTTCCCCCCTGGCCGCTCCTGAACGTTATCAAGGTGACCCCAAGAAATTCAGGACCTTCATCAACCAGTGCAAATTACATTTCTTGTGCAGACCTCTGGCCTTTCCTAATTCCACTGCTAAAGCCGTCTTTGCCCTTTCACATTTGGCCGGGACTGCTGCCGCTTGGGCTAATCCTTTATTGGAGAATAATAGCCCGGTTCTTTATGATTTTGATTTGTTAATTCTAGAAATGTCTCGAGTCTTTGATACCAGACACAAGGCACAGTCTAGGGATTTGGAGTTGTTAGAACTAACTCAGGGCAGAGGGACTTTGATAGATTACATCACCCGGTTCAATCAATTGGTTGCCGAGACATCATGGCCAGAAAGCAAGCGGGCAGTTATCTTTTATAGGTGGTTGAATAACGTAATGAAAGATGCTTTAGCAGTGATACCTTCCATGTCCACTCAGTATCAGGAACTAGTCGATCTTGCCCTGCAGGTAGATGCACGGCGATCAGAGCGCAGAGCTGAGTTGGGGGTTTCTTCCCACCCTACAGTTGTCAGTACCCCTGCTTCCAGTACTGAAGAACCTATGCAAGTAGGAGGTTTACGTAGCCCTATTACAACAACTGAGAGAGAACGCAGAAGGGTGCATAATGCATGCTTTTATTGTGGCACCACGGGACATTATGTGAAGGAATGTCCTCGACGTCCCAAGAAGAGTCAAGTTTTTCGGACAGCTCGACCTCAGATCCGGAGATCAGGTCGAGTGTTCAGTCTTCATCTCCGGGTACCCCTCTTGCCTTTGCTCGTGTCCAGCCCATCTTTGTACAGGCCACTCTTTGTCCCTCTACAGGTATTTCTCATGCAGTCCCGATCATCATTGACTCCGGTGCCACTGGGACTACATAGACATTGCGTTAGCCCATTCCCTCAATCTACCTTTAGTGGTAAAAACCCGACCTGAACCTGTTCAGGCCGTAGATGGCACTGCACTAGTCTCTGGTCCTGTTAGACACCAAACTGCACCTCTATTGTTGACCATACAAGACATTCACACAGATACGTTAAGTTTTGACTTGATTACCACACCTCAATTCGGTATCATATTAGGAATACCATGGTTACATGAACACAATCCTCTGATTAATTGTCAATCAGGCACAGTACTCTTCGAGTCTGAGATTTGTCAGAACTATTGTCTCCCAACCCATCAAGCAATCGATACTCCTTCTCGGGCCTTGGGAGCTCTAGCTCAACTCACGCTGAATGATGAAGGATCAGAGGTTGTGAATTCCCATACCGTTGGGGGGGTGGTGGTGTCAGGGATTCCATCTGAGTATAAAGCATTCGAATCAGTTTTCGATCGCAGTTCTTCCAAGGTACTTCCTCCACACAGACCATATGACTGCCCAATTGAATTAATCCCTGATTCCACCATTCCTTCGGGCAGGATTTATTCCTTGTCTCCCTCGGAAGAACAAGCATTGAAACAGTATGTACAGAACGCCCTACGATTAGGACACATCCGCCCCTCTACTTCACCAGCTGCAAGCCCTATATTTTTTGTACCTAAGAAAGAGGGGGATTTACGTCCTTGTGTGGATTATCGGCGTCTTAATGCTATCACGAAAAAGAATAGATATCCAATTCCGTTAATCACACCCCTTCTGGACCACTTATCTCATGCTTCTATTTTCACCAAGTTGGATCTTCGCGGCGCATACAATCCAGTGCGCGTTCACAAAGGCGATGAGTGGAAAACTGCTTTTTGTACCCGTTACGGCTTGTATGAATACCTAGTCATGCCCTTCGGCCTATGTAACGCCCCGGCAACATTCCAGCGTTTTATGAATGACATATTCAGGGACATTCTGGATGTATACATGGTTGTTTATTTGGACGACATTTTGATCTTTTCACGAAATCTTGATGATCATGTAAAGCATGTCCGAGAAGTATTATCTCGTCTGAGGGAACATTCCCTATTTGCCAAACCCGAGAAATGTCAGTTCCATAAAACGTCTGTTGAGTTTCTGGGATTCCACATTACCCCTGGGGCATTATCCATGAACGAATCCAAGGTTAAGGCAGTCCTAGATTGGCCAGTTCCTCAAACACTCAAGTCCTTGCAGGCCTTTTTGGGCTTCGCCAACTTTTATAGGCGTTTTATTTCCTCCTTTTCCACAATTGTTGCCCCACTCACGGCTCTGACCAGCCCTCAGGTACCCTATCGATGGCAGAGGGAACATCAGGAATCTTTTGAGGCTTTGAAAACCGCTTTCACTACCGCACCGGTGCTCCAGCACCCCAATCCCGATCTTTCGTTCATAGTTGAGGCGGATGCCTCTTCTTTTGCTCTTGGTGCGGTATTGTCTCAGACATGTCCTATAACACACAAATTACACCCGGTGGCATACCATTCCCGTAAGTTCTCTAATACGGAGACCCATTATACCGTAACGGAGAAGGAACTCCTGGCTGTCATGGACGCCTTTCGTGTCTGGCGCCATCATCTTCTGGGGGCTAAGCATCCAATCACTGTATACTCAGATCATCGAAATCTACAGGATCTGGCCTCATTGAAGTGCATCAATAGCAGACAGGTCCGGTGGCATCTTTTCTTTTCCTCTTTTGATTTCCATATTATGCATCGTCCTGGAACCTCACATGGAAAAGCGGACGCCTTGTCGCGTTCCCCGGGTGGGGTCGAGTTGCCAACCTTCCCTGACACTGTTCTCGGAAAGAATCATGTGATTTGTCTCTGCAATCCCTCTTTTTGTACGATCTTGGACTAGCAATCATTCCGACCAATTGCGGGATTGGGACCCCGTTTATTCTGATGGTTTGCCTTTCGTGCATGAACGTCTGTTTCTACCCACACCTGACACTCGTAACTTGGCCCTTGAGTGGTCTCATGATGCTCCCTTCAATGCCCATCCCGGTCAAGAGCGCACTTTGGATCTCCTAAAGTGCTGGTGTTGGTGGCCCTCTATGAAGCGCGATGTGGAATGCTATGTCAATTCATGCGCTGTTTGTGCTCAGGCTAAACATCGAAAGGGACGACCGGTTGGGCTGCTGCTTCCGCTTCCGGTACCTCCAAGACCTTGGCATACATTGACAATGGATTTCGTAACCAATATCCCCAAGGTACAAGGTTTTGACACCATCTGGGTGGTGGTGGACACGTTCACAAAAATGGCTCGTTTTGTTCCTTGTAAGGGTATTCCTTCGGCCCCGGTCTTGGCAGACTTGTTTTTTGAACATATGTTCGTGTTATTTGGACTCCCTTCGGTCATGGTATCCGATCGGGGCTCACAGTTCACCTCTCGTTTTTGGAGGTCATTGACTAAATTACTGGGCATCGATACCAGGTATTCTTCGGCCTATCATCCTGAGACTGATGGGCAGACCGAAAGGACGAATCAATCTATGGAGCAGTATCTTCGGTGTCTTATTTTGCAACAGCAGACCTCCTGGTTGACTGCTTTACGGCTTGCTGAGTTCGCATACAATAACGCGGCTCATTCTGCTACAGGGTTTTCTCCATTCTACGCCCTCTACAGTCAGCACCCCAAGGTCTTGCCTGTTCCTGATGCTTCTGTTTCCTCGAATCCTGCGGCCACGGCTTGTCTTAGGG
This sequence comes from Ambystoma mexicanum, assembly GCF_040938575.1. Lineage (NCBI taxonomy): Eukaryota > Metazoa > Chordata > Amphibia > Caudata > Ambystomatidae > Ambystoma > Ambystoma mexicanum. The sequence continues at coordinate 674,968,626 of NC_090931.1, forward strand.
ATCTGTCTGCTGTTCATGCTAGTACTGTGGTCCATCTTACCGAAGCAAAGGCTTCTATGAAGGCTCGTGTTGACGGCAAGCGTCTGGCTGCTCCCCCCCTGGTGGTGGGTTCTAGGGTGTGGTTGTCTTCCCGTCACCCTCGCCTAGTGGGTTGCCGGAAACTGCTACCTCGTTTCGTTGGCCCATATGTGATCTCTCAGGTTGTGAATCCGGTGGCTTTTCGTCTAGTTCTCCCAAGTTCTTGGCGTATCCATCCTGTATTTCATGTCTCTCTCCTCAAGCCTTGTCCTGATTCTTCCCGCCTCCGGGCCCCTGCTGCTCCGGTGTCCCTGGCCTCTCCTGATGTTTTTGAGGTGTCGGCCATTTTGGGTTCCCGTTGGTTTAGGGGTAGGCTCCAGTATTTAGTGGATTGGAAGGGCTACGGACCGGAGGAGCGTTCTTGGGCTTCCGCCTTGGATCTTGACGCTCCTCGGTTGGTGGCTCGCTTCCATAGGGATCACCCGTCCTGCCCACGGGGTCGTGGGCCGTTGGGGGGGGGGGGGCTATGTTAGGCGATCCGCTGCACACCGATCCACTGCACACCAGAACACTGCTCACATTTCCCCAACACCTCCCTCCAGGGTTCGAGGCTCATGTGATTCGGTTTTCCCAAAGGACCGAAAGCTTCGTACCAGGTATGATTTACGGGCTCGATTGCAACCCTTCCTGCACTGGCAATTGCCATGGAGAACTTACAGCAGAAGAGGCGGCGTTACATCTCCACGCCGCTCGTTCACTGGCTCACGTGATCCAGAGTGGCTTTCCTCACGTGACCTTGGTGGACGTCACATGACCCCGAAAACGCTTAGTATATAAGGCTTGAGACACGGAACACTCATTGCTTCTCAGCTGTATTCAGACCCTGTTTGGCGTTACGTTTTGCTTTGCTGTTTACCTTGATCTCGGAACTCTATCTTGGACTCCTTTGGATTACCCTTTTGTACCTTTGCTTGGAACTGATTACCTGTTGTTGGATTTTGGACACGACCCTGACTTGCCTTTGGATCATCCCTTGTTACCTTGCTGAACTTCTACGCCATTTCCCTTTTGGGATTCAAGTCACGCCTACAGTCCTACAGGTGGCTTATCCTGCATCCACGCTTTTCTGCGGTCCTCTTGTTCTAGGGACCGCCTCATCTGAGTCTCGAACCTCCCTCCTAGGTTTCCTGGGTTTTCCTAACACCAGATAGGTAAGGCTATTTAGATCCTTTGGTTAATGTGATATATTGTAATTGCCTGGTACTTAACCTCGTTCTTTTTAACAGCAGCATCAGTGTTCCAGAGGTTCCGTGGATCCGGGAAGTAACATCTCCCACCTGTGGCCCCAAAGGTCGCACAGCGGGTTTCTTTTAGTTCCCCTGCGCGTCACTTGAGGACGGAGGTATCAACGGTCTACACGACACTCAAGTCAGAACACTCAGGACTTGTGGCACTGGGCCATTGAACAGGGGATGTTCCTCGTCCCTCTCCACCTGGCAGGCGTCAAGAACACCATCACAGACTTCCTCAGCAGAGAGCTGCCCTCCTGCCACGAGTGAGAACTTCGTCAGGATCAGGTGGACCGCCTATTCGTCAAATGGGGCAGACCGCTGATCAATCTTTTTGCCACAGCGAACACCAAATGCCAGAGGTTTGCCAGCAGATTCCATCAACCGAGGAGCTTGGGCGATGCGCTTTCCTTCCTCTGGGAAGGACTGTTTCTGTACGTATTTCCCGTTACCTCTCCTGCTACGAGTCATCAACACACTGATCGCCCCGAGGTGGCCGCAGCAGATTTGGTATCCGGACCTACTCCGCCTTTCAGCGTCGCCTCCAGTCAAACTGCTGGAACTTCCGGACCTGCTCACAAGAGAGGGAGGTGCATTCCTTCATCACGACCCAGAATCCCTGAACCTGAAAGCATGGCTCCTGCAGCCTTAGGGTTTGAGGTTATGAATTGCTAGCGGACTTCAGGGAAGTACTTGCCAAAGCCAGGGCGTTGTCGACTCTAAAATGCAATGGCCATAAGTGGAATCGTTTTGCTATGTGGTGCCGGTCAAAGAAGATTACCCCTCTGACGATCACGGCTCTACAGATCCTTCCATACTTGCTGTCCTTGGCAAAAGCTGGACTGCCTCACGCATCCATCAAGGTACACCTGGGGCCCATCTCGCGCTACACCAGATCCCCAGGAAGATTCTCTCTGTGGTCCCACAGACTAGTCAAGGAGTTCCTGAAGGGGCTGTTCCGGTCTTTCCTGCCGGTGAAGGCTCCTGCCCCGGCATGGAAACTCAATTCGATTCTGACAGGGCTCATAGGGGCACCTTTCGAACCTATTTATTAAGCCCCACTCAAGTTTCTCTTGTGGAAAACAACTGTACTTGTGGCCATCACCTCTGCTAGACGTGTGGGTGAGATCCAGGCCCTATCCTGCAAGCAACCTTATTTAACTTTCCACGAAATGAGGATGGTACTGCATACACAACACTCTTTCATGCCAAAGGTTCCATCGGAATTCCACCTCAACAAGCCTTTAGTGTTGCCTGTTTTTTTCCCCCGAAACCTTCATCCCTAGCTGAGAGGGCCTTGCACTCGTTGGACGTTGCTCGTGCCTTTAAGTTCTACGTGACACGCACAAAGAGTTTTCGGAAGACTTCCCAATTGTTTGTGAACTTTGGTCCTGTGAACCATGGAAAGGCCTTGTCCAAGTCTTCCATTTCAAGGTGGCTCTCCGTCTGTATCATGCACTCTCATCGGCTGACGAACCAACCGCTGCTGGGCCATCCAAGAGCCCATTCCACCAGAGCGATCGCTGCGATGACGGCATTCCTTTGGTATGCCATTGTTTCACCGACTGGCATTTTAACGACTTCCTTTTTTACGTGGACACTATTTTAAAAAATTCATCCAAATTTGGGGGTTGGGAAAGGGCAGATAAGAGGTTGGAGGGGTCGGGAATAGTTGAAAATAGGTGGGGGAGGGGGATTTGAAAGGGGAATTTCAATTACTTTTGTTGTAATAGTGCCCACATAGAAAAGGCACTTATAAAATGCCTGTCGGCCAAATGACATGGAACCATTCCTTTCTGGTGTGCCACTGCTCGACATCTGCAGGGCTGCAATGTGGCGTTCCACGCACCCATTCACAAAGTTCTACTGCATCGACAGGGATTCCAGGGAGGAGTCCAGAGTCAGCCAGGCAGTGCTACGCTACATGTTCGCTTGAGGTTAGTCTGTTGCATGGGTAAGTTTAATTGCTTCTGTTGAGCCTTCCCACCTCCCGTGGTTGTGTAATGTTGACTGCTGTGTACTCGTTATTCATGAGCATGTGAATCCATGCCAGACCCCATGATGGAGAAGGTTTAAGTTGCTTACCTGTAACTATTGTTCTCCAACATGTGTCTGACATAGATTCATATGCGAACCCTCACTCTGGCTCCTCTGCGGCTCTTCTTGGTCATACTGCCACTTTACATGCTTATCAAATCTGAAGATGGCTGCCAGAGGCGGGGCTTAGGGAGAGGACTGTCATTGGATGGGGGCAGTATGAGCCAGAGGACAGTGATTGGTTTAGAGGAGAAATACAGTTTTTAGGTAAAAGTGAAACTGTTTTTTCTTTTACTGAGGATTCCCAGCCTGACAACGGGGAATATTCATGAGCATGTGAATCCATGCCAGACCCATACTGGAGAACAATAGTTCCCCTACTCTTGTCCAAGCTACATGTAAATTTGTAAATGCTTCTTTTCAGAATTGCACGGTCCCAGACAATATGAAGCAAGCCTGGGTTACTCCGTTACTGAAAAAACCTAACCTGGATCAAAACGTTCCCACCAATTATAGGCCAATAACCAATACCCCTTTCCTATTAAAGATTCTGGATCGGGTAGCCTATACCCAAATAGCGCAACATCTGAACTCCCACCCCATTCTCAACCCCTTCCAGTCGGGATTCAGACAGGGTTTCGATACTGAGACCTCGCTTCTGGACCTCAAATCTCAACTACTCCAAAGAATGGACTCTCAAAAGGTCGCCCTTCTTATTTCTCTGGACCAATCGGCAGCGTTCGACCTAGTCGACCACGCTGTACTTGAAGACAGCCTCATGTCCGCAGCCAACTGCTCGCAGGCAGCTACCAACTGGCTAGTATCCTTCCTATCCAACAGATCTAGCAGGGTATGTGCCAACAATGCCAAAGCGGCAGCAATCCAGATATTGTTCGGAGTTCCGCAAGGCGCCAGCTTGTCGCCTTGCATTTATAACACCTTTTTGCCCATCTTGCCCAGGAGAGCATACTCTTTTCCAACTATGCCGACGACACCCAATGTGTCATCCCTCTAACGGGCCACCATGATGAGGACGAAAAAGAACTTAATAGCATCTTTGCCATGATAGAACAATGGATGATGCTGAATAATCTTGCTCTTAATCGCAGCAAGACCGAACTCATGATTGTGGGATTGGACAGTATCATAGCTAAACTAGACACAGCCTATAAACAATTCCAGCTGGGAGATGCCTTAATCCCTACTCTTCCCAAGCTCAAGATCCTAGGGGTGATCTTGAATCAATCTCTTAACATGAAAGCCTACGTGGCCAGCACAGAAGCTTCTGCCACATATTATATTAAACTCCTGGCCCATCTGCAACCTTTTATCTCTCAACCCAACGCAGAGACCATTGCCTGAGCCATTATAGGCTCTAAAGTGGATTACTGCTGTTGTTTACTAGCAGGCTCCAGTGAAAAAAAAAAACATCAACCGTCTTCAGGTGGTACAAAATGGAGCAGTTAGAGTGGTATCTGGCCTTGCTTACAGGGATCATGTTTCTGAAGCACGGCGAGCGTTACACTGGCTGCCTGTGGACTCAAGAATCTCTTTCAGACTCATGGTTATCACATTTAAATGCCTCAGGGGCAAGATGCCCTCCTATCTTCAAAGGTATATAGGAATAAAATCCTCGGCTAGAAATCTTCGTTCCAACAATCAGAATCTGCTCCATCAGCCCAAAGTGAAAAGCAAAAAAGCACAATGCGGTGCCTTTGCGTTTGTGGCGCCGGCTCTTTGGATGCCAGATCAATTGAGAAACTCAGCAGTGCTGAGCATTTTCAAGAAGGGCCTTAAAACATTCTTCTTCAAATACTCGTTCTTAGTCTGCGATTTCTCTTCCATGGACTCTTCCATCTTGTTCACTCCTTTTCTGTTTGTCTGCGCCCTCACACCTATGGGTCTATGGTTGCGCTTTATAAATGTATTAAAGTAAAGTAATGTAAAGCGGTAAGTAACTTAAACCTTCTTCTAATGAAATAAAGACGTATCACTTCCTCAGAAAAGCATCAATTTGTTCCTCTGCCACAATGCCATTTTACCACTTCCGGTTTTTCAAGAAGACTTGACACAGTTCAAAAAGAAATACAACTTCTAGGCTGTTAATGGAACAAAAGTCTTGGTTAACAGTCATGAGTCGTATATGCATGTTTGAATTCACAATAGGTTTATTTGTCAGGATGTCTTCTCAATTTATCATGAGAGCATTCTTCTTGGACCCATAGCATTCCACTTCATTCGGACTACTGAATTCTTGTATCCACTGACAGCCAAAATATACCTCCACGGCTTCAGTACTTTGTATTTTAAAGACAGGTTTAGGCAAAATTCACTTTAAGGCACTGCAACACCTCCAAATAGTCAAGGCACCCGTCCTCTGAATATCTCTGAAAAGGGGCAGCCTGTTCTTTCTACAACCACAACAACTTCAGTATTTTATATAAGCAGCAGGGGTTCCCTTCCCCAACGTTACCTTCACCTCTTTGCCACTGTTAGCCACTTAATTACCCAGAAGCCTTGGTGCCACTCTCTTAGCTTTAGGTTTTGCTTGCATACATGCATTTTGGGCAAGGTTGAACTTTTTTTGGCCTCACAGAAATTGTTAGACCAGTTTCTGGCTTTAAGAAAGGCTGCTGTCAATCTTAATAAGGGAATGCTCTTGGCTTGGGCAATGCATGTGCTCTCTCCAACTGCAAATACCATTTTAAACACTTGCCATCTTTTGGAACAATGCTTGTTTGTTTGAAAAAAGAGGTCAAGTTTACTCTTTCCTTGGGAAACAAAATTAAGTACACATGACCACTTCTTCATAAAGTTTAAAGGCTTTAAGTGTTTAACAATGGTCTTTTGCAATGTTCGTTTTGCTCAATAAGAGACACGCGACCACTTCTTCTTAAGTTTAAGGGCTCAACAAGGTCTTTCAGTAGCATATACTTTCACGTGAGTAAAGAGACATTTCCATTTATACGCGTGTGGTACTTTCCATTGTTCACTTGTTAACGAATGCAACAAACAGCTTCAGCTTCTGCACGAATGAAGATTTGACTGGATACTGTTACTAGCAGTGCTCGCGCAAGGAATCAGAAAGTCAGGTTTGACTCACTGGCCTCTGTGATCCTTGTTCTGCGGGTTGCTCGACTTCCACGACTTCGGGCACAGCTTTTACTGCTGCTGGCTTCACAGGGAACCACACCCTTCCTCTGCTCAGGTGTCTGCAGTCCGGCCACTCATTCAAGGAGCCCCTCTCACTCCTGAGACCTGCGACTCACCCTCAGCTTCTGGCTTTGGTCTCCAACACGTTTCCTGCCCAGCAACCACAGCAATCGGGCTCATATAGGAAAAAGAAAGCCTTTCAAATTGTTGGATTATGGGGAAAGTTAAAAAGGGGGTGTTCCCAGCCTTTCAGGCCTGTTCCCCTCCCCCATGTGATTCTCCCGGAGTACACCAGCCCCAGGGTCTGGATCAGGAAGCTTCTATCTTTCCCTGGCCACATGAGAAGGGTCCCAGACTGGGTTTCTGTGAGAAATCATTGCTGATTCATCACACCACCCTACAATCGTTCTACTTAATGTGTATGATTTTGGGCGCTCTTACTTGACTGTTTGTATGATGTGAAGGCATCATGAAGTAAGACACAGACAAATGGACTTTAAGTTCAAACAAAATATATTTATTAACTTAAATGTCAGGATGGTTGCATGCCTAAATTGCCCTATGCTAAGGTGGCATTTCCCTACCTGAACAAAAATAAATAAAGTCTGAGTCAAAGAGTTCAACAAAAGTCTTTCTGTGTCCAACACCTATCCTTGCCCTCACAAATAAAGCTGACAAATGTGTAGGGATGTCAATGTTCAAAGAAATAGTGTTCAGCTCAAAGTTCTGAGCCACTTCCAGCTCAGAGCTTACTCTCGGCTCCTTTTCCGCAAGCATAGAAAGTTCCATGAAAAAGTCTCAAAGTATTCCTTTTTCCAGTTCAAGACAATATAGTTCAGAACCAATCCTTGAGGTTCCATTCCGCAAGTTTCAGTTAGCTCAATCCAAAACCAAAAGGGGTCTTGAGGCTCTGTTCTCAGGACAACAAGGGTGGTTCCTTGAAGTCTCAGGGTTTCCTTCCCCAAGACTTCAGCTCCGCCACTTATATTTGTTAGTCTTTCCAAAATAAAGTCTTAACAAAACACCGGGTCAACCGACCTTTATGGCTCACTTTGCCAGTTCGTATGCAGTGGTTTCATTAGGCTGTTGCTCAATGTTCTTATATTTCACCATGCAGCGCTCTTTGGTCTAGGCACAGTTGATAGACTGCACGGTCCACCCATAGCAGGTCGCACAACTAGTGCCCCGGAACCCCTCAGCACTCCTCAGCACACATACACAGCTTATTTGGCACACATCACCCTTCATTTCGTTCCTTTTATTGGCCTCTTGGCTTTGTGGTTGTTCTTGCACTCTCTGGATTCTCCTTATTAGCCTTGTGGCCCGGCCATCATGTGTCGCACACCTCCTGCCAAACAGGGGCCTTGCTGCTTTGCATTCACTCATAAAATGTCACTGTTTGGCTCTTTTCCCCCTTTAATACTTTTGACTTTGATGTTTTTAATTAAATCGTTTTGCAACATGTGCTCAATTTTAGTTCAGTGTTCAATGTGCACTTTTATTGTTCAGGTTTCAGGTTTTATTCTGTTCTATATTCATTATGCACCTTTTTGTTTCAATGTTAAGTTTCCATTTCGTTTGGTATTTATTAGGCATTTATTTGCTCAAAGTTATGTTTCCATTTAGTTTGGTATTCAATAAACATGTAGTTTTTTCATTATTACAGACCGGTGTTCACTTGTGGTCCTGTTGGAGCGCCCCGGAGCCTGTGTGCCCTCCCGACAATCACTGGTCTTCTGTGCTTCTCCTCCGGTAGTTCCCACAACTTCCCTTCTGTTTCTGAAGTCGGGAAAACCTTACTGGTGTGAGCCCTGCTTGCCTGCCTATTGCCTGTGTCTATACACTGGCAGCATCAATACTTTTATCGGCATGTGGGCAGCACTCTCTCTGCTCCAGCTCCACAGCAGCGCCTGCTGCTCGCTCTGGGGTCTGTAGGCTCCCAGGCTTGGGGACATCACACCGCCCATTCACATCGGGTCCCCCAAGTCCGCTGCGATTGTTGCTGGCATCCTGGATCAGGTTCCTGTCCCACCACGGCTGCCTACTCACACAGGTCCTCAGCTGCACCCTCCACGGCTCCCCTTCTCGCGCCCCCTTTGCCTGTCTGGCTGATCTACATTTATACACCTGCAGCCCCTTGACAGGCTGCAAGTGTGCATGTCCAATTTGCGATGCCTGACCACAATTAAAGGGACATGCCTGACCCTCACAGCTTCGTCACACTACCAAAGTGGTGAAAAGGTTTAATATTCACTGCTCTTAGTGGTCTCTTCTTCATCCCAGTACTGTCAAGTGTTGCATGTGGAGAAATGAGGGGAACTGGCTTATAATAGCCCATAAAGGTACGTGGAGGGTTAGGTTGGTCATCAATTAGAAAAGGGGGATACCATGTCTTGCCCAAGGGAACCCCACTCCCAATCCTCAACGACCCTCCTCACTCGGTTCTTCACCCCCAAGGTCAGGATCCAAAGGCGATGGCCTTTCCCTGGCCACCTGAGAAGTGGACCCATAGGGAGTAGATGTGAGGACGTTCTCGGGTTTCTCACAAAGCATATTGTTCCAGGGCATTAGGTTGTCTCTGGAGGCCTATACATGTCTGATCAAGAAGAACAAGGTCATTAGCGTAAAGGAGTCTTTGTACTGAACTCTCACCTATACGCGGTGGAAAAGCCAGAACTTTCTCCAAACAGATGTTTAAATCGGGTATAAATACATTTAAAAGTGCAGGAGCAAGGGGGAATCCTTGTTTCAAGCATCAATATGTGAGAATTGGGTATGACAAGTTGCCTTGGGTATTCAAAAGAACTTGAATTTAGGTTTTACTCTATGGGCTGGTTAATAACTCCAACAAATAGCTAGGGCAGCCCCACGCCGCCAACTTCCTCCATAGCAGGCCCCTATCCACGCTATAGAAGGCTAACTGAAAATCAATAGGCCAAATACAGCTGTGTTTTATTTTGGAAAGCACAAGTCTTAAAGTCAAAATAAAACCATTTAATGGGGTCCCAATACCCTTGACAAAACCCGATTGATTAAGATCCAGATTAGCTGCAGATTTGGCCCAGTCATTTAGCTTAAACAACAATAGGGCTGCAGAAATTTTACCTGGAGGATCTAATAAAGCAATCAGGTGGTAGTTAGTTGCTAGGAGCTGCCCTGTCTGCCTTTTTAAAAATAGGGATAATTACAGCTATTCTCCCAAGATGGAGGAATCAGATTGGCCAGTAAAACTTGCTTAAAGATTCGAACTAGCCCCTTTCACCATAGTTCTAGGTACAGGGCCCAGGGATCTAGGGGCTACTATGATTTATCAAATCCAAAACGTCTTTGGTTTAAAATCTCAGATCCCAGTCACTTATCGAGGGGGAGTTTTGGCCGTAAGCAATATACTTGTTGTCCCTAAATAACTTGGAAAAATATTTGACCCAAATGTCATTTGAGAGTGGATTAGATCGAAGAGCCATCTGTGGGGAATCCCCCTGCTTAATTAGCCTCCATATTTCTCCTACATTCTTTGAGGCCATAGTGGCCAGCATGTCCTCTGCATCTTGATGCTTCATGCAGGCCCTATAACCTCTCTGCCAATTCTTCTATCCCAGCCTCAACTTTTTCTGTTTTACTATAAGCAAGAATGTCATCCATAGAAAGTCTCCTAATTTGCTGTTTCAGAAGCCTTTTCTTCTTAACAATATTTCTGTGATACACATGCATATGGCGGAAGTTATGCCTAGGGGTGGGAGTTTGAACTACAACAAAAGATTGGAATATTTCTGTGTACGTCCTTTTGGGACAACTTCCTGTTATTGAAGCCCCATTAAATGCAGTAGTCAAAATAGTGTATATAACACAGAAATTAGCCTAACAACAATTCACATGCATTATGGCATGTGTTATTCTTCTTAAATTGACAATGAATATCTTATTGTTCCAAGCAGCCTTTCAAGGAAAGAGAGTTCAATACTGACTTGAGGTGTATTAATCATCCGTAAACCTTTTTTAATTTTTCAAAACATATTTTCTACTTTTTTATGTATAAACCCCATTTTTTGATTGTACCCAAGTGCCCATTTCATTGTGGGCTGATGTGCTTCATATCTCCAAATGCAAAGATATACACATTATTTGTACTGAAAACATATACATATATAGTATTGAAACAGATACCTGAATACTCACAACATGTACAAGAGAAAAATGGGCAAAACATGCAATGTGTATCACAATGTGCAAATCACGCAATCTATATCTGGCATCTGGACACTTGGTAAATGCCTGATCCATATTGTGAAAAATATCACAATAAAAAAATCATGCCACGTACAAAGTTCAAAGCGCAATACAGTACAAGCAGTGCTCCAGTTAAGATTTTGAAGTGGGAGTATTTTACTCTCCATTTTTAAACTTTGAGAGTAAATGTGATTTTAAGAGAGTAAAAATGACTTTTCTCCTTTGCAAGAGAGTAAAATGTATGCAACATCCAGCCGACGTGTGAAAAAACTGTATGGAAATCATTACTATGTGGCAGCTTTCTGCATTGTGACCCAATACACCTTTCATTATTTCTGGCCATTTGATCTTTGCTGTATATATTTAAATGTTGAAATCACAAAAACATAGCTGCTTATATAGTAAAGCATACATGAATTTGTATTGTGTGTTTTGAGATTCGATAGCAGAATTATCTTTTGATGTTTAATGAAAGACCTAATTTCCTGGAGCTATTACTACCTAATGGTATGCCAATGTTATGATACAACAGCGCAGAGAGGCAAGGACTCCATGCTAAATTCTATATCTAATCTAGTGGTCAAATGGTTATTTATGTAGCTCTTTAATGCAAAGTGCTGTACATAGAACATATTTATCACAATTATCACCAAATCAAAGACGGTACTCCTTTATCGACCTCGAAAGAATGAAAGGCTGAGCTGGACTTGCCGGGATTCTAACCCGCAACCCACATATCACGCAGAGATTGCAGCAACGAGTGCTCAACCGGCTGAGCTATCTTATTGGCTAACATCCTTCAGAGCTTGGTTAACTGAGTATCGACTGAGGTATAATGATCACAGTACCTAGATGTATGACAAACCATTTATGAAGCGCTACATAAAGTTAAATACCGATCTGGAATATCAGAGGGACAGGTTTTGCTGAGTTTCTATTTCAATTACCAATGTAACTTTCATTTGTGTGATTTTGAACAACAGCGCTTGCACTTTCTTGAGAGTCAGGTTTTGGATGTTTTATTTGTAGTCTTGAAGATTTGAGAGGCTAGAACACCTGTGATCAGTGTAATGACAATTACTCCCCCTCGAGCAAAGACTCTGCTGCCACTGGCCATGTATAGTAATGTACCCCATTGACTGCAAGGTTGAATGGATGTAAACTAGACTGTGCATAGTCATCATTTAACACACTGTTTTTATAATTAGACTGTAAATTAAATTAGAAGTGTAAAAATGATCTGCCTCTGCATGATTATGCACACAGCACCAGAACTCTGAAAAATACAATTGTGCAATACTGGTTTGCTTTCACTGGAAAAAAAGCATTACTTGTTAAAAAAAAAAATACTAATTCTCAATTGCAACTTAGTTTTCCATCTTATTAATTATACAATCCTAAAATTCGAGGAAAACATGCATAGTGCTTCTGAAGCTGAATGGAAAGAAAACATTCCTTTTATCAGTGTGCAGTTTATTTTTTTGAAAGGCTTCAGAGAAATACATTCTGTTTCAGAGGTGGCTTGCAACTACATCCATGTAGATACAAATCACAAGAAACCTTCTGGTTTCTGTCAAGTAACCTGACCTTTGCACTGCCCTCTGCTCTAAACCTGTGTGTAAATGTACGCAGGAAAATAATAAAGCTGGCGTATTTACAAGATTTTCATGCGTAAAAGGGCCTGGTACTCGCCTTATCTGGAGCCCTGAGTACAAGTGCTAATTCGAAAAAAGCGGGAAATAGAGACCTCAAAAATTAAATAATTGACTCTAGAAGGAGCACCATTTCACTGTGTACCATTCAATTGAATCTACCTATACCTAATTCCTGATTTCGTGAACCTTTCATGTCTATTGAACCCTAAATCTTAGGAACTCGAGTAGTATTGCAACCCATTAATTGTTAATCAGTTAAAGGACCCATTCGTGGTCGATGTTGCTGGTCACTAGCTCTTATTAGAGACATCTACTGAAAGTGGCAGAAGTTCCTAATGTCCCGCCTTCCCTGGACATTTCGGCATAATAAAGTGATCTGACTTCCAATCGACCAAGAATAGGTGTACCTTGTTGGAAAACCCTGAAAACCAAATTACTGGGTTGTTCATTCTATCTAACAAGAAAGACTGCAAACTGCTGCTCCTGACAACCCATTGGTTACTAACCTTCAGTTGAAAACCCTCCCAGTCTCGGTTGAATGGGGTGGAAATCATAAGTGTTGTTTGAATACTTTTCACAGTGAGGGTTCAAGTTCCCCTATGTTATGAATCTGTAACACAAACGTGTACCAGTACTCTGGGTCAGATGTACTGCAAACATGTTACCATGTCTGATCCAAGTAATAGTTTCAATAATTTGAATACCTGGATGTTTCCATGCTTCAATTAATTGCAAGAATAAGAACTTCCAGAGGCTCAATGTGCCTGTATTTATGTCCTTAGTCAAGGGGAGATCTTGAATGGAAGAAGAAAACGCAATGGAGACAAAAGGTAGAACTGGGAAATGAACCCACACATAATTAAAACCTGATCTACTTCAGAACATGGGCACATTTGAAAGAAATCAATGTACCTTATCCAGGCAGCATGTCAGCTGAGTACATCTACCATCATTCTCTGCCCAACACATATTCTACAGGAGCTAAAGGGCGGATTATATGTCCTGTCAATGATCCACTACGGGTGTTATGTCAATACCTGGTGCATGTGTGTGCACGCTGGGTAAAATAGACAAGTCGGTATTACAGACAGCATAAATACCTTCATATAGCAGTGTCCTTACTCATGGGCTCGGATGCCATTGTGGACAGCGCGTTCTTCCAAAGCTGTAGGTATAGAGCTGACCCACATGATCGTGCATGGGCGTTCCATTGAATGCTGTGCTGTTACGAAGGCAGACATGTTTTAAGGTGCATGTCTGTATAGGATTATATATTGAAAACCTGTATGACGCTTATGAGAGCAAGCACAAGGCGATGATGGGGAATTGATTACAACCCATGCAGATAACATGGAAAATATGTAGCACAATAATCAGGGCACATGCGCTTCCAACTATAATGTTCTATAATATTCTCCCGTAACAGGAGTGGAAAATAGGGAAAGTTGCCGTAGGTGTGTGCACATTGTGTGACTGCCCTCTATTGGACCTAGATAGTGTGTAATGTGTAACAGGTGATCAAATGCAGAATAGCGAAAATCAAAACCTGAGGTTACTTACCAACCAGGATACATGTTGGGAATACTAGTGTAATCCCAAATTGATAAATCCAACACAGTTAACATTATTTTAGAAGTAAACATATCTATGTATTCATATGTATTAAAACACATACACTTTGAATGTTGCATGATGTCACACTGGGGAGTCGCAGAATACATTCAACATAAAACAACTCATGCAAAAGAGAAGCATCACATTGTCTTTGTTGTATATCACAAAGCAAGTAGTACAAGACCCTTAATGCTCTTTCTACTCCTATACATTATGATGGGCTTATTCTGACTCACTACTGGTGTACATTTTTAAGCCTATAGGGGCATTTGTTCATTAAGACTCCTGCTCTAAGTCTTAAGTTTATTGATCCACCATGCTTCTTTATATAGGACCGCATTTGTCACATTGGTATTTGTGCTACCAACAACTGAAACCCACCAAAACATGTAATCTGTACCATTTTGGGATTTAATGTTGGGAGACCAAAGGTGCTGTGTAGACCCTGCACCTTATTTTGGAACGGTGTTCCACTATTCTTTTATTGACAGATCGACTTGTCTGACAACATACTCTATCCCACATGGATATTGAATACGTATACCAATTTTGTGGTTTTAATGTTGGAAAAATTGCGGAGAGCCCAGTCCTTCTTTGTCAGGAAAGATTTTATTTTTTAAATAAAGCTGCACGTTGGGCACTTCCCGCAATGATGATGTCATGTGTTTTCCCTCACCTTTCATCGGGAACTTCTGGTCTCCTTTTTCTTCAACCACGAGTATGTGAGGAACAGGTTTCATGATCTTTTCAATGCCACCCGGGTTAGTGATTCTCCTGGATGGCTCAATCGTACAAGGGGCCAGAACTTTTTGATCAATGACTTCAATTTGCCTGTTTCCATAGATGGTCACGCATGCAAGTCTGTTGTCGAAACTATTCCTTTCGTGAGGACTGAGGAAGGGCTCCTTTGGAGTACATTTGGCCCCCTTTTTTGAGTTTTTGAGTAACTTTCTGGGTATCGCTGTGCTTTTAATCTCTTTTCCAAGTCGTTGGCATGGAGTTGCGAGTCTGCTTATTCTGAGTACGTTCTTGGATCCTTAGGTTTTGTCCAAATGGAAGTCTTTCCTTCGGCATTCTTGTGTGGTGGCTTTCGAAGTGGGGTAGAGTATTTCTGTTGGTACTCTTCTTGTACAGAGTGCAACTGAGTTGGCTGTCTTTATTCTGGATGATGAGGTCCAGAAAGTTTGATGGAAGCTGAGCTGCTGGACATAGTAAACTCTACCTCTGGTGTTCTATTGTTCATCCAGATGTGACATTCCGTGAGAGTACATAGATCTCCTTGCCCTATACAAATAATGTCATCTATGCATCTTTTCCAGTTTATCATTTTCTCACGAAATGGAGCCTCACTTTTAAAAATGTGTGTTTATGCGTAGACGGCAATGTAAAAAAATACGTTAATCTGGGCGCGTATGCTGCGCCTGTGGCTGTTCCGCAAGCTTGCAGGCAAAAAGTGCCATAGGACATGAGGAAGTTCTTAGAGAGGGCTTTGGTCAACAATTCAATTCAATTATCAAATTAACCGGTACTCTATTTTGAACCATGTGATGTGTCAGGCAGTCTCAGTCTCAAATACACTCTATGGTGGCTTCTTGGGGTATGCTGGTAGGTAATGCTTTTATAGCCAAAGTGACGAGAAGTTGTGATAATGGGTCAAAAGGTACATTCTCAAATTGTGCACTGAGGCCTTTGGGTGTGTTGCGCATTATTAAAAATGTATAATAATAATAATTGTTCAATGGTACTCATGGTGTCTTTCAGGTATGAAGTAGTGGTCTGACTGAGAGGTTTCAGGAAGTGATTCATACATTTGCATACCAGTTCCAACAGAGACCCACAGCCCGAGACGATGGGTCTCCTGGGAGGGTTCCTCAGGTCCTTATGTATTTTCACTAGAGCATAAAATGCCAGAACTCTACCGTGGGAATTATTAAGGTATTCAAACCCATTACTTGTGATCCACTGTTGATGGTAGCCATAAGTAGCTGTTTCCTCAATCAAACTTTTGATCTCCGGTGTTGGATCTTTCCTCAGTTTCATATAGTTGTTTTCATCCTCAATTAGGTCCCTTATCATTTTCCGATATTGTACCACCGAAAGAATCACAATACCACTGCCCTTGTCAGCCGGCTTGATAATGACGTCTGTATCATTACTTGAGATCCTTGAGTGCAGCCCTTTCTTTAACAGATAGATTTTGTCTCATCTGTCTCTTCTTCAATTGTAGGTTCGAAATTTCTTTAAGACACACTTGTCAAAGATAATAATTTCCCAAGATACTTGATTTTCCATAGGAGTAAATGATGATTTTAACCTGAGTCCTGCATCTTGTTCAGGATCCTCCATTGTGTTTTCTTTAAAGAATGCCTTAAGACGGATGTTCCGGAAGAATTGTCTCATCTCCGTCTCAAGGGTAAACCGATAGATCTTGCTCTCGGGCTGGTCGTTCAGGCTGCAGCCCTGTCAAGGCACTGCTGAGCTGCAGGGCTCTGCCTCCTTCTACGTTGCAGCAGCCTCCCATTGGGTTCTCACAAAGGGATCTCCTTCCATCTGGGAGTGCGGTTGTATCCCGCTTCCTGCGTCATCAGCGGTCTTCTGAACACCGTCTGGCAACCAAGTCCGGTGCTCGTTGTGCACAGCCTCAGCTACGCCATGGCTGTAAGCGAGTTTCTGTGCCTCACTCCCCCTTCTGATCCTGTCCCATGGTGCCAAGCTGTTTCCGATGCCTTTTCCAGTCAAATTCCAGCGACCGGGCCGGTGTACTTGCGCTCTAAATCATCACCTTGTTCCTGGCTGGGGCGGGGCAGATAGTCAGGCCGCCATGTTGTTCTGCGCCTCCTGGTGGTCTCCCGGCCCTCCTTATTAATGGCCCCAGTGACCTCCTTTAACGTAAAACGCAACAAAGAGCTAGGGTTGCTGCATCCCTCCATACAGTTCCTGTCCTTAAAAAGATCTGAAAAAATTGACCACCCAAGCTGTTGCATCCACCTATGTTTCCCTTGACCTTTCAGAAGAGTCGTATACCGGTCCACTGTTAACAAATACCCAGAATGCCTTGGAATTCTTAGTTGCAGCTGCCTTCATGAATCGTACCCAAGCTTCCTTATCCAGCTCCATTTTCCTTTTTTCCAACGTGACACAATAATTAGCTCTAGCCTGGATAATATCACTCTAGGAGCGGATCGAGAATTTTAGTGCCGTCAAGAGTGAAAATTTGGCGACGATGCATGCATCATTTAACCATCCTTTTCTAGATGAACCAATCTTCCTCTTGCACACCTGCACAATGCCTTGCGTGAAAGCCCCCAGTAAATCCACAAATCCAGCCACAGCCTGCTCTAAATTGCCTGAATTTTCCAATGTCTTCAAAATGCCAGGCAGTTGTTCTGCCAAAATATTGTGGTGCAACTTAGAGTCCACAGTTCTAGCCCAGTTAATTCTCCTATTCGACACGTCCTCCACTTCTACTGTAGAATGGGTATTCTCAGGCATTTTTTCTCCCAACAATCACCCTTAATTTTAGACAAATCGGGTGGTGATCACTGGAAGGGTCCTTCACTACTTCAAATTCCACAATTCTATCCCACAAAGCCATTGAGAGGCAGAAATAGTCAATAGAAGACAATCCCGAATGGTTATTAAAAGTCGCGAGTCCCAGAATATCCGGTGAGTTGCACCCATTAACGACACGCATCCCCCATTCCATAAGCCAGGCACAAAATTGCAAGCCCTTCACACACGCAGGCGGGCATCCTGCATTTGGGGTTTGGGGATATTTAAAGTAATATCCTCCAATGGGTCAAAAAGGTCAATCGACGGCCCATCACCCATGTTAAGATTGAAGGCACCCCCTAGCACGAACATAACCATATTATCTATCCTCTGCCTCAGTTGATCATCAATAACAGCTTTAAATGTTAACAACCTGTTTGCCTCGGCCTTATGGGGACTACTGTAAAAATAGAGAATAGCTATCAAACCCCCCTGAGTCAAAGCTAACAGCAGCATTTGTAGGTAACCCATCTTAGTCTCTACAACCTTTACCTTACAATTCAAGGAGGCCCGAATCAGTATGACCAATCCACTTTAACATCTACCTCTACCATTTTTTTTAGCTGGTACCCCATAACATACATAGCCGTCGAGGCGGGTGGTTGCCTTAACCTAGGTTTCCTGTAAGAGTATCACCTCATGGGAATTCAAAAACTCCACAGTATCCTAATTAGCTATTTTCCCTCGAGGCACTGCTATATTCCAGGACTACAGACGCACCACAGGGGAAACATCCTCATGTATTTTCTGGACCCACATCACGCTCAGGGTTTGAAGCATCCCCTTTCTACACCTGATTCCCTCGAAACTGGAGGAGCAGGGAGAGGCATGTCTGTCAATATATTTCCTCAAAGGTCTAGAGCAGGTCAAAACGGTTAGACACCTCAACTCCCAAAGGGAAATCCTCCCTGCCTGACTTAGATTGTTGCGTGGCACTTGATCTAATCCTGGGATTCAGTATAGGCAGAAATTTGGATTGTTCAATATCTTCAAGGGTCCCACCATCATTTCTTGATTCTTTCGTGCATTTACCAAAGAGCCAATGTTCAATTGTGCACATCCCCCTGAATTCTTATAGAAGTATTCCAATGAAACGAACCTACTATCAAGCTTAAAGCCATTTGTTTCGAGACCTCTGGCCAGATTTGAATTGGTCTGGTGATCTACCAAATATGGATTCACAAAGGAGACTACAATACAGTCCCCTTCCCCAGACTACCTTGATAAGCAAACCCACCCTACCCTTCTGGCCATCAGGATATCTGTAGGGTTAATACTCTGGCCCATTAAATTCCTATTCATCCAATGGCTAGCCTTGTTTATCAGAGAGATTGTTGATTCAAACCCCCACCATAGGCAATGTTGGCATGCCAATGATTACCCCCACCAAAGGGGCAGCTGCCAGGGGTAACCTTAATGTCCCCCCTTTCTGCAATCTCTGAACTCTCCAAAAACGTCCTTGAATTCCCTTGTTCCCCTGTCTGGATTCCCTTCCTCTCTTCCACCTCAACTGCTGAAATACAACCTTGATTCATGTTGGTGGAGTTAGCTATATGAGCCAGCCTCTGTGTACTCCATTACCTCCCCTCTTTCCACCCTCTCTCCCACCTGGCCCTTACTCGGTACAGCACCGGTACTCTCGCATGCGCTTCTTAACCATAGTCTGTAGCAGCGCCCAGACTGTGTTCCTCATATCTTCTCTTGAGGTCCATAATGGCCAGAGTATTCATAACCCCCTGCTTGAAGGATTGTAGGAACTCGTGAATAACTTGAAAATGTTAGTCCCAAAGCTCATTTCCAAATGTTTTCATATGCTTTCCAGTAGGAGCAGCATGCTGCTTCGAGAGAAGTAATTGTAAAGGCTTCCATTTTCATCTAATAAAGCTTCTAACCAAATGGTATCCTCCTCCTCTGGGGAGGCCGTAGTAACTACACCCTCTGCGGATGCCTGGGATTCCCGGGGTTCTAGCAATTCCCCAAATGGATTCTCCACTAACGCCCCCTCCCGCCTCTCCCTCGTGCACTCCCGAGCTACCTTGGTTGCCTCGATTACCGGATAAACTATCCAACACAATAAGGACTGAGCCATCCTCAGCCCCAGGACCCTCCTTTACCCCCGGTCCATTACTAACAAAACTATTACAGCCCTCAATCCCTGAGGCTGCATCCCATATGGCCTTCTCTGTAATCTAGATACGGTTCTCCATTTTACCGGTCATATCTTTCAAGTAACTGCCCAAGTAAAATTGTGAGTTGGCCCTAGGTATTTCCTGAGACTGCTTAGATTTCTAGATGTCGTGGCCAGCTTCCCTGACCCACAATCGTCCCAAGCCTTCCTTTTGGCCATATTAAAAGCACATTTTGGCCATATTAAAAGCAAACAGTAAAACAGCCAAAATACAAAGATTAATCATTAAAATAATTAAAATTGTATTAAAATAGGAAGTCTGTAATACTATATAAAATTCCTTCGGCTCCAGCGGGAATTATATTAGCCCTGAAAATGCATGCCCATCTCCAGTCGAAGGCTCACTGTAAAATGCAGCAATAGAAAATGGCAAAGCAACAGCCCGTCCTGCAGCCCGACTCCTGATGACATGACGAGCAGGCAAAGGTGAAAAGGCACAGACCACCAGCTGGGAACCAGTGTCTCATCCAGACGTCTCTCAATGCTTGTCGGGGATGGTGCGATGGGAAGGGCAGGGCAGGTGACTCCCCATGACCTACAGATACACAAAAACACTCTACCACACTCTGCCTCGCTACGCTAGGACTGTGGATTTTGAAGGCAACTCCCACCTGGACTTTCTAAACAGGGGGCACACAGTTGGTCTGTGGCTGGACCACGTAACCTCTTTTGATTATTACAGCATGTATGGGTAGTTGCCTCCAATTCATTTTCTTAAAACGCCCAGTGTGGAACTTCCATGCATAATCATACAGAATCCTTTACCAAATGCTGCTGTGGTGATGGTCAGGAGAGCTTCTGCGGGAAGGGTCTTCAGGATGGATGCTGGTGGATGTCTGTGTATGATGTGGCTTTGAGGGTGGCCAGGGTTTCTACCAGATGCTCTGTAGAGAGTATCTTGAATGTTGTCTAGGGTTTGGAGATTTCTCGAGGAGGGACGTGAGGTGGGTCTGTGGAGGCAGAGCTGGTGTCTATGTGCTGGCGAATCTTGCTGATTTTGTTGATGAAGAAGGTGTTGATGGCAGTGGATTTTCCGATGGAGTGTTGTATGGCAGGGTCAGGTAGTGGGCTGACGCAGTGCTTGACTGCTTTGAAGAGGGCTCTGCTTTTGTTGTCGGCTTCTGCTATGGTGTTCTGATAGTAGGAGGCCTTGGCTGTATTGGTTAGTGGTCATCGGGTTGCTCCGAGTTCCTTGAGGAGCTCAAGGTCAGATGGGATCCTGGAGCGTCGCCAGGTTTTCTCTTGTTTCCGGATGACTCTTTTGCTGAGGTTGAGTTTTTGCGTGCACCAGGGTCCTGACGTTTTTTGGTTTGCAGCTGCATTGTTTCAGAGGTGCGTGTAGGTCGATGGAGGCTGAGAGGGTGGCGTGGAGTGCTTCCAATAAAGAGTCGCAATTCAGTTGGTGCTTTTCAGTCCATGGCAAGTGGAGGTTCGCAAGGTTCTTGAAGGACCTGAAGGTTTGTCGGATGGGTTTCTGCTGGGAGTGCCTGACTGGGGTGGTGTACAGGATGTTGAAAGGCACAGCCAGGTGGTCAGACCAATCAAGCAAGAGAGGATCAGCTGTAGTAGAGGGAAGGTAGTGCAGTGATGATTAGGTAGAGGATGTTACCTTTCTCGTGCCTTGGGTCTTTTGTGTGCTGTGTGAGGCTGAGGGTGTTGAGAAGGCCAATTAGAGCTTCCTTCTTCAGTTTGGTGGTGCATGGGAGGTTGAAGTCACCTAGGAAGATGTTGGCTTGCGTGAGAGATATGGTGGTGACATGGTTGGTGAAGTCTCCGATGAAGGCAGTGTTGGGTCTAGGAGGTCTGTAAACGAGATGGAAGGTGACTGTGTCTGTCAGGGAGAGCAGGAAGTGGCAGGAGAGGACTTTGAAGGAGCCAATGTTGTTGATATCAAGTCTAGTGCAGGGCCACAAGATCTTGTGGTTGACTGTGAGACCCGTCCGTTTTGTTCGGCCGGTCTGTGTGTTGCATGTAGTAGCCATCTGGAACAAGGATGTCTAGGATGTGGGTGGAGGTGGGTGTCAGCCAGTTCTCAGTGATGAAGATGGCATCAAGGCAGTGTGTAGTGATAAGGTTGTGATGTCTGCTGCATGGGTGACAGCTGAGCAGATGATGGCGAGAATCAACTTCCGTGTTGTGGACAGTGAGGGAATGCTGATGGGCTTGAGGCTGATGTGGGTGAGGTTGTTGCATTGCAGTGTCCATACCTTAGAGGAGGGGCGATGTCATTGGCTTTCACTGGTGACGGTGGGGATGGCATGTGGGGACGGAGGGTCGGCGCATGCTTACCTGTTGCCTGAGCAAAGGGTTGAGCCCTGGGTCGTTCCGGTTCAAACGGGTCCAAACAGGAATTGCCCTTTTCTTCGTCTGCCCTGCACTTCGAATGCCCGGGCTAGAGACACCCTTGAGTTAAAAGCAGAAAGGAAGAGGCAGGGCTAAGAAGGTGAGTGGGACTTAGACCACGTGACCTAGATCCATTTGAAGGGCTACTTGAATAGGGAAAAAGGATGGCAAAACAGGAAGGCACCAACAGTTTAGCAGTGATTGACAGGTGGGTGGGGCTTAGGCCACGTGACCTGGATCCACTTACACCTGCTCACCAATTGCAAAGGAAAAGAGGCTGGAGGGCTGCTTAAGTAGGGTAAAAGTGTGACAAAACAGGAAAGGCACCAACAGTTTAGCAGTGATTGACGGGTGGCTGGGGCTTAGGCCACATGACCTAGATCCAATTGCACATGGTCAGCAACTGCAAAGGAAAAGAGGCTGGAGGGCTGCTTAAGTAGGGAAAAAGGGCGGCAAAACAGGAAGGCACCAACAGTTTAGCAGTGATTGACAGGTGGGTGGGGCTTAGGCCATGTGACCTAGATCCACTTACACCTGCTCACCAACTGCAAAGAAAAAGAGACTGTAGGGCTGTTTAAGTAGGGAGAAAGTGCGGCAAAACAGGAAGGCACCAACATTTTAACAGGGATTGGCAGGTGGGTGGGTCTTATGCCTCATGACCTAAATCCACTTGCACCTGCTGTGCCACTCTTAGGCAAAAAGGTAAACTATACTCTGCAAGCCATTGAAACGGTCCCTGGGCACTGTGGCGAACCAGAAGGAGTCGTCGGACTAAAATGTGACATGCTCAAGGGTGTTCCTTTAAATAATAAGAAAAAATGCCTATCTAGCCCTACTGCTATGAGGGAAATTCCCTACCTATCAAACTAAACTAATGGTGCTCGTGAAATGTCCAAAAGAAATAGTTCTTAGTCCAAACTCTTACCATCTGGCCCTACCACTTAGAAAAAACATAACCAAAATATAGACCATAGCAATGGCCTCTATCCTAGGGTTTTGTTCGGACCAACTACTGGGATCTCTTTCCAAGGAAGGTTTTAAAAGTTTGTCAATTTCTAACAATTCTGTCTTCCAGCTTCTCTGCAGGCTCAAATGGCCAGTCTTCATTCTTTATATACTTCTGCCACCTTACCTTCTTTACATGGGAAAAGGGTCTCCTTAATGCAGTGCCACAATGTTTGACTTGGTGTTTGACAAAGTTCCTGTTTTGATCTGAACATACCCTTCCGGTCCTCTCTTTTCCCAGTCTTTCTCACTATATTTTGTATTTCCAGGGCTCCCCAAAACCCTTTGACCATCTGATAGGCTTCCTTTAGCAGGGCATTGGTTGTGCGTGTGCCTGTTTCCAGAATTCAGTTTTTCCTGACTCTCGTAACCTTTTTGGCTTTTCTCTGCCTCGTATACAAATGTTCGCTCCGTTCAGCGGCATTACCTCTTCGGGAGCATTTTCATCCCTTGCTTTGCCCTTGCTCAGCAGCTGATGTACTTCTCATGCAAAGATCATGGATCCAATTTCTCTGCTGTGTTCTGGTCTCGGAGTTGGTCAACGGACCCCAGGGCCACCACGACTTTGGTGTGGTTGCGCCACCAGGTGAGACAGTCTCTTTACTGTCTGTCTCTCTCTTGACTTAAGCGTTATTTCCGTTCAGGACGCCAGCCTTGTGGCGTCTTGCTAGCGATCAGCTGGCACTCCACACTACTGCCGGCTCTGCGGTCTAGCGTGGCTCTGCACCAACAGGATGTCCTCCCATCAGAGGCATGCCTCCGCGTAGGATTTTCTCTCTTCCAGTCCAAGTTCCTCATCCTTTTATGTACTTCATTACAAACAAAAGGGGTATGTCATTCATCTTTGACTGCGGAGTTCAGGTTCAGGTGAGAGCCATCATTATGTGAAGCCAAAGAGATTGAAGAAATGTCGCTATGTGGAGATTTCAAAACAGAAGAAAGTCTTTCTGATCCCCATGTAGGCGAACAGTGTATTCTGGACAAGGAGTTCCTTACAGGAATTGTCCCCAAGAGGAGAATCACTCCCAGTGAGTTTCCACTTTCCCAGACCCTAGTTTCAAAGGGGGTGGCTCCGCTCTGGACAATAGTCCAGATTTGCCACAGCACCCTACAGCTATGATGGCCGTTTCCGCCCTCTCAAGCGAAGCCGCAGCGCTTCAACAGGTCAGGCAGAGACTACCACTCTTCAGACCACTCCCAGGCATACAGCGGGCGTTGCACGCCTCAGGCAAGCAGTACAACGCCTGACGACATTCTTGTGGATCCTCTCAGCACAAAGCCCAGTCCAACAAGCAGGTTTGAATCCTGCACAGTGCAGCCCTTCCATTTCAGCACCCCAGTGGGAGGGCACCAGTCTTCATTCCAAGATCAATGGAAACAAATAATATACAAATTGGTGCTTTTTTTGGTGGACCAATGTCACAACCCTCAAACTCATCCAAGAAAAGATGAGCAAATCAACAAAAACATAGTTTGATGTTTTTTTCTGAATCTCAGCTGAGTATCAGCCTTGCCTAGTTCCAAGGGAAGCTTGTTCCCAGGGTGGGACCAATTATAGCAAACTTTCTGTCGCCCCTGGGACGAGTGCGTCGAACTACAAGAAGGTTACTGTGTGCTGACCTTAAACATCTTGCGGGCTGCTACTATTTCAGAAAAGAGAGAGAAGAGAGCTGAGATGGGGGTACGGGGCAAGTTTGCATTTAAAGGCTCAGCACAGGATTTTAAAATGTATCCTTTGCTGGACCAGGAGTCAGTAGAGGTTTGCATCGGTAGGATGAAATAGATGTGTCTTTAGGAAGCTGAAAAATGAGGCGCACCGCTGCATTTGGACCCTTGGAATCTGTGTAGTTCATAGTTCGGCAGACCATCATGCATTGCATTACCATGAATAAATATAGGAATTGATAAAAGTGCCAGTGACGAGCTGCCAATCTTCCTTTGGAACAAAGTCAGAGCTTGTTTCAGTAGCTGAAGATAAAAGAATGCTGCTCTGGCAACTTCGTTAATCTAGAACGGGAATGACACATCTCCGTCCCAGCAGATGCCAAGATTTTTCACCCTGGAGGCAAAAGAGGTGGGAAGCCTGAAAAGTTGGGTAGGGCTGGGAGTAAGATGAGGATCATCTAGCATCGGTTTTGGGCTGAGCAGTAAGACCTCCATTTTGCTAGGGTTGAGTTCTAAGCCATTGCAGGTCAGAAATTCATAGACCCTGGTTAAACCTTGCACCACGGCAGAAAATGATTCAGGGGGACCAGATACTTTGACGAAAATGTGCATGTCGTCCTCATGAATGATATTGTAGTTGGAATCTCTGTAAGATATTCATCAGGGGCTGCACGTAAAGAGTACAAAGAAGTGGCGATAGTGGCGATCCTTGGGGGACACTGCAGCCAAGCTCAGTAGGTTCTGAAATTAAAGGGCCAATTTTGACCATTTGTTTACGGTCAGAGAGAAAAATCTTGAACCAATTAAAAGTCTGATCAGTTATCCCTGTCAGACTTTGAAGATGGATTAATAGACTGGAATGGTTCACAGTATCAAAGGCTGCAGTGAGGTCCAGTATAATTAATAGGGGCAGCCATTGGCAAAGATATTGTCCCAAACAGCAAGAAGGCCAGACTCCATGCCATGCTTGGGGCAACAGCCTGATTGAAAAGGTTACCCTATGGTGCAATCCAGTTTTTCAGAGAAATAATAAAATGTTATTTTGGAATATTTGGATATTAAAAGGTGTGTTGTGTTTGGGTGAATTGTTGGATGAGGATCGGATTTTAGGGTTGAATAATTGCAGCCTAAATTTGGCATAGCAAGGAGTTAGAAGTGCAGATATTTGGAGTTATGTACTTTGATAACTGATAGGATTGGTATGCTGATTGCACCATTGGTGGATAGGCCTGAGCTTTTCAACATTTTTGAGAACCTGACGCAAATGGTGTTAACTTTTCTTCGATTTATGCCGTTTGTGGCTTCAATGGGATTATTTGTGTTCTAAGTGGTCTGCAGAATTAGGATGTGCTCTGTCGGATATGGGGTGGGAAGGACCAATTAAAGAATCTGTCATGCTGAAGTTAGAACTGAATTTACAACTTGTGAGGCAGAACGTTTTGGGAAGATTATATTGGACTTTGGATAAAATTGACTCTTTAGGGCTTCAGGACGATGATAATTGCTGGGGTTGTGGCAGACCGAGTGGAACATTATTATTAATTTGCCTGGTACTAAGCTCTGGGTGGAATATGTGATGGTGCATAGTTACTTGGTGTTAAGTGAAAAAATATTTTTTTTTATCGAAAAAAAGATCGATTTAGAAAGACCGCTCTGTGACAGCACACAGCGGTCTTTCTAAATTGAACTGTCACACCCCTGCCGCACACAAGTGCACGAAGGGGCTGATGAGCACGGTCGAGAGAGGAAAGTTGAATCCCAGGAGGTAAGTATATTTGATTTGTGTGTGTGTATGTGTACGTTTGTGTGGAGAGTAAGGGCCTCATCACGGGTTGGGCGTTGGCCCTTGAATGCAGCAGTAACGGTATTCCTGCTGCATTTAAGGGCTGGCCCTATGACAAGTCTGGTTTATTTACCCCCAGCTCTGAGCTGGAGGTAAATTCGCCAAAGAAATGCCAATTTTCGGCGCAATTGCTGCCAGCTGTATTACCGTGCAGTAATTGTGCCGAAAATTCTCTATTGGGTCCATGGACCCAATGGGCATCAAAAGTTAGCGCCCAACCCGTGATACGGCAGTAATACCGCCGTACCGGTGGTCACTAATGCAAAAATAGTTGGGCGGGACCCAAGCCGTGATCTGGCCCCAAGTGTGTGTTGTGCTGGGAAGGGGGGGGGAAATGGGGAGTTTGCGGGGGGTTATACCCCCCTGATTAACAAGACAACCTGCGGGAGAGGGTGAGGGTGTGGAAGGGATCTCCTTTGGAGGGGGGGTAGTATGTGATATTTCGCATTTTAAAGCCAACACAAAAACTGATGAAAAATAAATGTCTCTTTTTTTGTATTCAGTCTTTAAAATGCAGAAATATCACATAGAACCAGTTACTCTATATATGTTTTTTTCTTTTCTTTCTTTACTTTCTTCTTTTTTCCTTTTCTTTCCGTCTTTTCTTTTCATTGAATAATTTATCTAGCTCATTGTATTATTTATCGAATTATCTTACTGTAGGTTCATATTGTTCAAGAGTGTGGTTTTATTTAATTTGTGGAATCTGCATTGTAATTAATCTTCTGCTTCTTGCTTGTTATGATGTTGTTTAAAATGTATAAATTAATACAAATAAAAAAAGATTAGGATGAGGTTTTTCCTCTATTCCTGCAATTTCAGAGTGACTGATTTTTCCAGGAGTTTTGCTATCTACATTGACTTGACTATGGCGCGTGAAGTTATTCAGTACTGATGGGTTCAGAGAGGGTAGTTTTAAGAGTGTAGAAATTAAGAGCTTCTTAAACGAGGGAGGTACTGTGCCCTGAACAAAGGACAAGTTAATAACTTGACTGATCATTTTGCCAAGGTGAAGTGCCAAATTAACTGCTGCAATGGCTCGGGTGATGTCTAGACTGAGTTGGCTGGGTTTAAATTGACAAAGTAAGGCCAGCACAGTCTCAGCAGAGGTCATTTGCAAGGGGGAGGAGTGCTACTCGTGAGCTTTGCCTTAGCTGTAAATCAGGTTTATTAGGACAGCTTTGTATATCATGGTCATCAGGGACCGTGGATGGTCGCATCCAGGAAGAGGTGCTAGCCCTTTGGCGAGGTTATCTTGAATGTCCTTTATTTTGGAAATAAACAAGTCGTTCATATCCTGGATCCACTTCCTGGAGGGACTGAGTGAGAGCTGCAGGCAAGGAGGTTGAATGAAGTCTTTAATGGCTCTCAACAGTTCCTTTGGTTTGTTACTTGCTAGAAAGATTTGTTCTTGAATTAAAACAGCTTTAGAGGAGATAATCTTTCTTGTAGGCCAGCTGTGCCTTGCATGATATCTCCAAACAGACGGTGCTACGAGAGCGTCACCAATCTTTTTTTAGCTCTTCTGGACAACATTTTTTGAGTTCCCTTAGACTCTGGTAATACCATGGATTAGACATCTTTTTGGGTGACCTTGACATAATGGGGGAATACCTATTCTCCAGCATGGGGTCTGGCATGGATTCACATGCTCATGAATATTCCCCGTCGTCAGGCTGGGAATCCTCGATAAAGAAAAAATCAGTATCAGTTTCGTTTCTGATCTGTCTTTCTTAGTAGTAACCAATCACTGGTCTCTGGGTCATACTGCCCCCAGCCAATGACTGCCCTCTCCCTAAGCCCCTCCCCTGGCAGCCATCCTCAGATTTTTACCGCACGTTGAAGTGTTGGGAGTCCTCGTGCTATAGCTCTCGAGCTTTTACTGCGTTTTGCGAATTTTCAAAGAGATTTTATCTCATTTTTCGGTCAATCGAGCCTCAAGCTCCACCGTTTCTACTCCGATTAATGGGGACCCATTTCAGATTTTCTCTATGCCCCTAAAGGGCGAATTTTCGTCGAGTTTCTGTTCTCTGAGACTTCCGGAAGATCTTTGCAGCCTACCCACGTGGACATGGCCCAGGAAAAAGGAAACACGACGCCCGGACCCAAGCTTTTCAGGAGCTGCTCTGGATGTGTACTACAGAATGTCTTCAAGGAGGACGAACATTCTCGATGTCTCTACTGCCTTCATGAAGATAAAACGCATTTGGAGAAGGACTGTGTGTTTTGCAAGAACATGTCCGAGCGGACGATGAGGGATCGTCGTACCCGCCTCACCAACTGGCTGGAGGGGAAGAGCCCAGCAGCGGGTGAGAAAAAGAAGTAGTCTGAGCGGTCTTCTAAGTCCTTTGAGGGTGCTCCGCGACAGGGGCCCAACAAAAGGCTAAGCATCACGGGTCCGCGGACACCGGGAGCACCGAACGGTCAGGCCCCTTGGCTGCCAGGCAGGGTGCTATTTTACAGACGTCATCAACCATGAGCCAACGTTCTGGCTCGGGGAAGTGGAAGTCGGAGAACCCGGGTAAGCTTCTGGAGAAGCCCCAGTCGATCCCGACAACGGCCGAGGGGGAGCGAGGCGGTGACCCTCCCCCCAAGGTGAAGGCCTAAAGCGCCTCCAAGATCGTGAAGGCCTTGATTCACCCGGCTAAGGCCTCTATCGAGGGAGTCATGGCGGCCCTGGCGAAGCCTGTGGAGGCTACCCCAGTGGAGGTGACCTCAGGGCCTAGAGTTTCCCTGCCACCGCAGAGGGAATCCTCTTTTCAGCCCATCGATAAGACCCCCATGAAAACCCTGGTGGGAAAAGAGGGGGGGGCCCGGTGGCCATCACGGACACGGATACAGCCTCTGAAGAGGAACTGGCCGGAAAGGAGTTCGAGGAGGCCCGGTACCACGGGAAGGAACCCGAAGAGGCAGACGAGGAAAGCGATGGCAGTTGCGACGAGGAACACGCGGAGGATTCCACTCCTCAACCGCCGCGCCCGTCGCATCCGGTCCCTGGGCCACAAGACCACCTCGGGGCGATCTTGATGGCGATCCAGGCCTTGTGTACGGAGTTAAGGACAAGGTTGCCCTTACCACCATCTGACGACCCAGCGGCGCCTGGACTGTCGGGGAGCCCTCCAAGTAAGCGGAGAAGAATTCATCCACCCCCTCTCGGCCTGCACAGCCTTCTTCCCTGTCTCCGGAGCCGAGGGATGTTGCGGGAACAGAGACAGCCACGACGGGGACGAATGACGACGGTGGTGACGACGGGATGGACCTTCCATCACCACCTCCTCGGGCCTCCCCGCCCAACGAGATTGGCTTGTTCCATGCATTGATCTCCAGGGCATCCGAGCTCTTCTAGCTCTGCCCCGTGGAAGAGAAGAAGGAAGGGTTCCTCTACCAACGACGGGAGGGATAAAGGAAGACGGTCCTCTCGATCCCATTGCTCGACGACATCTGGGACGAGGGGCTGTTGCTCCTGAAGAATCCATCCACGGCCCCTGCCAAGAGAGACCGGTACGAGAAGTAGTACCGGGTTCCGGATTCCGCCCCCATGTGTCTTAGGGCACAGCCTACCCCGGATTCGGTTGTCTCCGCGGCAGCCAAGAAGAAGGCGGCGGGGTGGCGGCGTCAACTTCGACATCTCCGCCGGACGGCGAAGGGAAAAAACTGGACGCCATGGGACGATGGGTCATCTCATCGGCGGCGACTACCATTAAAGTGGCCAACGCCCTCGCGATTGTGGCCCGCTATGACAGGGAGCTATGGTTTAAGCTCGCTCCCCTGCTGGATTTCCTCCCGGACGACAAGAGGGCTGAGGCCCTAGAGATTCTACAGGAGGGAGATGTGGCTTCCGCCAGATGGGCAACGGGATTTGCCTTCACCGGCGCGGTTGACTCAAGGCAACCGATTTCCATCAAGACGTGCAGACCAGGGTCCTGGACATGCCCTTCGACGGGAACAACCTGTTTGGCAAGGCAGTGGACGAGTCGCTGCAAGCCATCAAGGCCGACACAGAGACGGCTCGTGCCTTAGGCGTTCTCCAGCAACGACGGCCGCCCTTTCGGGGTTCCGGAGGCAAGCAAGGTGACTCCAAGGGATTTAGCGGCAGCTCCTCGACGTACCACCAGGCGGCTCGCTCCTCGTTGCAGGAGGCATACAGAGGACGCTGCAAGCAAGGAGGATCTTGTTGTCATCGCCAAGGAGGCCAGGGCGGCAAGGCCGCCGCCAAGCAGGATTGAACCGGCCGTGGTGTCGGGCCCCCACCTGAGCGCCATCGAACTCATCCCAAAGAGGCTCCGGAGTATACTAAAAGACCAGCGGTTGGCGACCCATGCTGGACCTTTGTCGTCTAAACAAGTACATCAGCTCCCAGAAGTTCCGGAGGGTTACCCTACAGCACGTCCTGGGACAACTGGAGGAAGGCGACTTCCTATCGTCGCTGGACTTGGAGGACGCCTACTTTCACATCCCCATCTTGAAAAAACATCGCAAGTTTCTACGATTCGTAGTCCAAGGCCGGCACTACCAGTTCAAGGCCCTTCCCTTCGGACTGAAGTCGGCGCCAGGGTGTTCACCAAGTGCCTAGCACCAGTGGCGGCGCGGCTGCGCCTACAGGGGATCCACGTCTACCCTTACTTGGACGACTGGCTCATCCGTGCAGAGTCAAGGGAGCTCGCCGTCGAACACACAAGGAAGACCGTCCAGCTGCTCACGGATCTAGGATTTTCAATCAACTTCAAGAAATCACACCTAGTACCGTCGCAAGTCGCCCTGTTCCTGGGAGCCAAGCTCGGCACAGTGGCGCGACTAGCTTCTCCGTCAGAGGAGAGGACGAAGGCCATCCTAGGCAAGGTGCAACGGCTGTCGACCATGGACGTGGCCAAGGTGAGGTCCGTCAAGTCCCTGCTCGGCATGATGTCCTCCTGCATTTACCTTGTGTGCCTCTGCACACTACGGATGCGACCGCTGCAGGAGTTCCTCGACGCCCGTTGGATGTAAGCGACGGGCAGCTCCGAAGACAGGATCTCACTCAACAAGACCTTTCGGCAAGCGACCCGGTGGTGGGGCACCCGCGTGCATCTGACAGCGGTAATGGACATCCAGACCCCGGCCCATCAGGAGACGGTGACGACGGACGCCTCCCTGGAGAGATTGGGGGCTCATTCCAGAGATCTCCACGCAAGAGGCTTTTGGCAGCCGGAGGAGAAGTCACTTCACATCAACGTCCTGGAGCTCTGAGCCGTGTTCTTGGCCCTCAGGTCGTTCCTTCCGTCCCTCAAGGGCAAGGTGGTGAGGATCTTCACCGACAACACCACGATGATGTTTTACACCCAGAAGCAGGGAGGCACCAGATCCCCGGCCCTATCCAAGGAGGCCCAGGATCTGTGGCATTGGGCTGTAGCCCAAGGGATGTTTCTGGTACCCTTCCACCTGGCAGGAATAAAAAACACCATCGCCGATGCACTCAGCGGGGAGCTGCGCTCGTGCCACGAGTGGGAGCTGCGGCAGGATCAAGTGGACCTCATCTTCCGACGATGGGGCAATCCCCAGATCGACCTGTTCGTGACGGCGGCGAACACCAAGTGCCAGAGGTTCGCCAGCAGGTTTCCCCAGCCGGGGAGTATGGGCGATGCCTTCTCGTTCCGCTTGGACAGCCTGTTCCTGTATGCGTTCCGTCCGTTGCCGCTGCTGCTGCGACTCGTCAACCAACTCAAACAGTCCCGGTGCAGGATGAGCCTCGTCGCACCGGCGTGGCCGAGGCAGATCTGGTTCCCGGACCTTCTGGACATGTCAGCGTCCCCCCCCCCAGTCAAACTGCCGACGGACGCGGATCTCCTCATCAGAGAAGGAGGCGCCATCCTCCACCACGACCCGGCGTCGCTGAACTTGCAGGCCTGGCTCCTGCAGCGCTAGAGTTTGGAGGGTACGATATCCCGGCGGACTGCAAGGAGGTACTGGCAAAGGCCAGGGCGCCCTCGACTCTCAAATTTTATGGACACAAATGGAAGAGGTTCTCTGTCTGGTGCAGTGCACAGAAGATTAACCCTCTGCGGATTACGGCCCCTCAGGTGCTGCTGTACCTACTGTCGCTGGCCAATTCGGGGCTGGCGCACGCCTCCATCAAGATCCATCTAGCAGCTATCTCCCGCTACTCTGGGACCCCGGGGCGATCATCCCTCTGGTCCCATCGCCTGGTGAAAGAGTTTATGAAGGGACTGTTCCTGTCATTCCCGCCGGTGAAGGCTCCGGCCCCGGCGTGGGAGCTCAACGTGGTGCCGTCTAGGCTCATGGGGCCGCCATTCGAGCTTCTGCATTCAGCACCGTTGAAGTTCCTGTCGTGGAAAACAGCGTTTCTTGTGGCCATCACCTCCGCACAACGAGTGGGAGAGATCCAGGGCCTCTCATGTAAACCACCATACTTGACTTTTCACGATACGAGGGTGGTGCTGAGGACGCT
Organism: Ambystoma mexicanum; assembly: GCF_040938575.1. Lineage (NCBI taxonomy): Eukaryota > Metazoa > Chordata > Amphibia > Caudata > Ambystomatidae > Ambystoma > Ambystoma mexicanum. The sequence continues at coordinate 675,001,660 of NC_090931.1, forward strand.
CCCCTCCTTCATGCCCAAGGTGCCGTCGGACTTCCATCTCAACAAGCCCTTGGTGTTGCCAGTTTTCTTCCTGTCGCCTTCGTCGCCGGCCGAGAGGACTTTGCACTCGCTGGATGTAGCTAGGGCGCTGAAGTTCTACGTGGACCGCACAAAGAGTTTTCGGAAGACATCACAGCTTTTTGTGAACTTTGGACCTGTGAATCAAGGGAAGGCTCTCTCGAAGGCTTCCATTTCCAGATGGCTCTCCGGCTGCATCATGCACTGTCACCGGTTGGCAAACCGACCGTTGCCCAGCCGTCCGAGAGCCCATTCAACCAGAGCGATTGCTGCTACCACGGCGTTCTTGTCTGGTGTTCCCCTGCTGGACATCTGCAGGGCTGCTACGTGGAGGTCGACGCACACCTTCACGAGATTCTACTGCGTCGACCGGGATTCCAGGGAGGAGTCAAGGGTCGGCCAACAGTGCTGCGCAACCTGTTCGCCTGAAGGTGGGCCTGGTGAGGAGGTAAGAGTTGCTTAATGTGGAGTTTATGTAATGCTTGATGTTGAGCCTTGCCACCTCCCGTGGTTGCATGTGTGTACTGTTATGTATTCTTATATTCATGAGCATGTGAATCCATGCCAGACCCCATGCTGGAGAAGGAACAAGTTACTTACCTGTAACTGTTGTTCTCTAGCATGGGTCTGGCATGGATTCACATGCGAACCCTCCCTCCTACCCCTCTGCGGCTCTTCACTTGGTCATACTGCCACTTTACATGCTACCAAATCTGAGGATGTCTGCCAGGGGAGGGGCTTAGGGAGAGGACAGTCATTGGCTGGGGGCAGTATGACCCAGAGACCAGTGATTGGTTACTACTAAGAAAGACCGATCAGAAACGAAACTGATACTGATTTTTTCTTTACTGAGGATTCCCAGCCTGACGAGGGGGAATATTCATGAGCATGTGAATCCATGCCAGACCCATGCTGGAGAACAACAGTTACAGGTAAGTAACTTGTTCCTTAATTGTTGCTAGGACACTATTGCAGCAGTGAGTCCAGAAAGAGCTGCTGTCTACACTGTCTTTAAGGAGGGGAATGTTTGCCACCAAACTTGATGAAGGAGTTTTAAGTAAGGCGGACCTGTAATGTAGGGTGGCAGCTGTACTTGAGTGTGTTGGTAAATCCACGGAGGTTATTGTAAGCCATTTCATATAATGATCACTCCAAGTTACCGGTGCCGTAGAGATGGAAACAATGGTCAAAGCACCTGAATGCACTTCAGCTAGAAGTGCTCTGGCTCCTCTCCAAGGGAGCTATAGAACAAGTGTCACAACCCCTGTGGAATTAGGGGGGTGTGCTGACCTTATTTCTTGGAGTGGAAAAAGTGGGTGAATGCCCATCCTCGACCTGCGATACTTGCACACATTTATCTGCTCCCATTCGTTTCAAATGGTCAGGCTGCAAAAGATCCTCAGCCAGCTGGACAAGGGAGATTTTCTCTCATCCCTCGACATGGAGAACGCGTATTTCCATGTCCCCATCTATCATTGTCTTTACAAATTTCTGCGCTTTGTAGTGGTGGGCTGCCAATTTCAATTCAATCACCATCTCTTCGGCCTCAAGTCTGTCCCAAGGGTGTTTTACAAAATGCCTCCTGCACGGCCATGTTTATGGGGCCCAGGTCCTTCCCATCCATTGGACCCATATTACAATTGGTAAAAGGTACCCTGCTAAACTGGTATTTTATAAACCTTGTAGCTTGGTAATTTATATCAGACGCCAAGCTAAACTGAACTACTTCTTGTACCTTGATGATTCCTATTACATGTGAGATCTTCTGTCATCACAGGTAAGTCTACCTCCTCCAATGTACATAAAGGAGCAAATCTATCGTTTGATATGAAAGCAGTAAAATCGCAAGGCAAATCAATATGATCAGTAACATTCTTTCTGCCTACCCTTTTATTATTTTTTAATTAATTCTCAGCCTATGTAACATCATTAGTCTGTAGACTAAACCTATAGAATAAACCCAAAGGCCAGAATGTAATATCTGATTCATGCTGTCAATCATTTGTACCCCTTGGTAGCAATTCCTGTACTTCAGAAGGATTATTAAAAGTGAGGTCTACACAATCGCCAAACATAGTCTTCTTCCCTTCACCAACCAATCCCAATCGTTTGGCCATCAGGCGATCTTTCCACCTCTGCATATCACAATCACACACCTTATTTATAAAATGTCCAGTTTTATTCATAAGGGTGAAAGTATCTTCTTTTTTCTGTGATTTCTAAACTGGGTACTTGGGTCAGTGCCAGCACTAAGAGAATCGTCTGGGGGTAGACTTAGACTAAATTACCTTGGAGGAACCTTGTTCTAATTACTTTGGGCACCTTGCTCTGTTATCCCTGATGTATTCGTTGATTTCCCCCCTGATATTTTCTCTCCCACCCACATTTGCTTGAATTAATCACCTATTCTACCTAAGGTTTGTTATTGTTATTTGTCCCCTCCCTCACTGTTTTCTTTGTGATGTTATCTGTTTTAATATTGGACACATTTAAACATGTAATACTGACTGCCTTACACCTGTTTCCCGCAGGGCTTGCAGCTGCAGCCAACCCTTTCGTCTGCTGATGGAACATCATTGATCACAGTAAACCACCATGTTCCTCATAGTCCTTCAACCATGTTGGATCCCATGTTGACCACAGGTGGCCAATCGCTGGTGTTTCGGCATGCCCAGAACCTACAACTCGGTGACAGTGTGACGCAGAATGTTACCACTGCTACTAATCTGGACAATGTGTTGGCTGCGGGTCAAAATGTAGTCATGATGGGCCAACTACTGACTGTTGGTGAAGTGGAGGACTCAAGCATCCTTGAAGGAGAGGTTCATCAGGTTTTGTTTGGAGATGGTCAGACTATTCCTATAAGAATCATGGACAAACCTCAGACTGTTGGTAAGTTTTCACTCCTCTGATACAAAAGGTCGGGAAACATTTTCTGACTGATATAAACAGCAAGCATCAAAGAAGCAGTACATTACAAATACAGCTTGAGCCCTTTCACAATTTCTTAAAACTAAGAAGTTACACAAGAGGTTCAGTTCAATGAAATTTATTTTGTTTAGGTTTTTCAGGTGGTCAGGAACTGTAATCTCAGCCCCTTCTTTAGACATAGTCCTCATTTGTTCTTCTGGGTACATTAGGACATTTGATTTCTAGTCCCTATAGGTTATGTCAGTCCCTGTGCTTTTTAAGAACTTGGCCACTAAGTCCCAGTATTCAACATTCCTTCATTCTTTCTCTTTATCAAATGTGATTAGGAACTTTTCCTCCAAGTTCCAAAATGCTGTGCTCCTCTGTTTAATTTCTTTTTCAGTTGGCACCAAGTACTTTGCCTCCAAATGTACAGTGAGTGCTCCTCAACTCAGTTATTTGTTGAAACTTTGACTCTGGGTTGCAGAGTTAGTACTTCTCAATTCACACTTTTCATCCAATTCATACCTTTAAGTTCAGGGTTCAGCACTTTTCAGGAATTTTCATCCTCACTTGGTGCTAGGAATTCTGTCTCCCAAGTTTGCACTTTTCAATTCACTAATGTTCACAGTCCATGCTTGGAACTTTGCCTACAAGTTCCTGTGTTCAACGGATTTCTATTCAACCGCTCTCTGACTGGATGTCAGGATATATGACTCCAATTTCGAGAGTTCATCAGTGCTGTTCATCTCAACCACTTACATTTTCTCAAAACTTTATTTTGAATTTAAAATGTCAGTACTACAAAGCAGATCAGTTAGGTCCTACATATCAGTTAGGGCCTACATATCAGCTACCAAGAAACTGTTCATATTGACAGTCACATTACAGCACAAGTCAGCAACCCACTCATTTGTTAAGTATTATCTAGATTTTTTAAATTCAAATTGAATGTTTGTCAGAGACCTGAACATCTGTCTCTCATGCATGCTCACATAGTCTAAGGATGGCAACAGGTTTTTAAATACTGACTGATAGTTTAAGGTGGGATTCCTATTGTCCATTGCGATAATGTCCCACATTTTAGCCACTATTTTACCAGCATGGCTCCAGGTGCCCTCTTAAAGTCCTGAGCTGCATTTGATAGGTGTGTAAGAAGATTGGCATTGTTGCTAGACTTTGGGTGGCTGACCATTTGGTCATTCACCTGAAATTACCACCAGAGTGTCCATAGACAAACTGATCCTTCAATATGTCTTTTATTTTAGACCAAATGTCGTTACAGTATGTTTGTGCCAAGGGGCACGACAACCACATGTGAACCATTGTTCCCACATCCCCACATGCATAATTCGGAAACACCCAAAAATATTTTGCATTAAACTTTGTGGAGTTAAGTATCAATGAAAACAAATATCATAGGAACATTTGTTTTGTTGTTCAGATGGATGGATGAGGAAGCCCTCCTGGGCAGAGGAAGAGGGGCTCAGAGGTAGTAAAGATCCAAAGAGCAACTAATTTGAATGAGCAGTCTAGTTTCTACAAAGGAAAACACCCGAGTGGGACAATTAAAAGGAGAAATGAAGTGCAATTGAAAGAAGGTGGAAACGGCGTAGCTGAAGCCGACCAGAATGCTGAGGTCACCGTGAGAGCAGAAGCAAGCCCAGCTGGTGCTGATGCAAAACAAGCAGCCGGAGGACCATGCAGAATGTTCGCAACAGGAAGCAGCATCAGAAGGGGGAAGCCGGCTGAAGGGGAGACGTACTCCCATTCAGGCGGGCACTGCTATGAGGTTTGAGGTAAAGCAGCGAAGCGCCGTGGCTAACGGAGCTTCAAAAGCAGAAGGAGCAGTCCACTGAAGTTAAGCGGATACTGTCAGGAGCGCGGGCAGGCCACAGGAGGTCCGCCGCTTCCGGTAGACCAGAAGCAGAGATGCCAAGTAAATCCGGTCAGTTGGCCTAAATTCAGAGGTGACCCGGGGCGCTCCGAAAAGACTGTTTAATGGTAAAAGATCATTTTGAATACCGAACCAAGAAAGTAACCCTAGGGAGAGCTGGGCATAGTACCTCTTGTATGGGATATCAACTCGAAGAAACCCAGAAAATGTCTAATTGCTAACATCTGGAACAGCATGCCCAAAGAAATCAGAACCACAGAACCTTCAGGAAACTGCTCAAAACCTGGCTATTCAGCAGACAATGACAACCTCGAAGGGACACCAGCAACAACACCACAGGCAAACAACTAGAGAGGAGACGAGATGTGCCAAAGAACCACAAACAAGAACCTGGCTAGATACCATCAAGTGCGAACCAAATAGCCGTGCCAGAGGCTACAACAAAATGACCGACTTACTAACTCATGTTCCCCCTTTCTGCTCCTCCCAACATAACTGACGCCACTACACCAGACCTTGAACTAGCCACACTACACATAAACAGAGAATCAATACTATGTTCACACTCACCATCTATAGATGCTAGAGCACACCTAGAGTGAACCACCCACATAGTCCATAAAACCATCAACAATGCAACTACACACAAGACACCAGATTATCTTACAGCTACGGCCACCCATGACTTTCGATCCCTTATGGACACCAAACGCACTTTCAGGATTCATATGAGAACTTGTTTCCCAATTCTCCATGCCAAGGTCTCGTATAACCCAAACTAGAGCCTGAAGCGTGTTCCAAGTCTCTAGTAAAGAGTCCAAATTCTCCCATGTTTGGCCTCTCTCACCAAAGCAAGCTCCAACCATTTGCATTTAAGGATCTCAGCTGCCGTCATACATGTATTAGTCTTCTGGTGTCTTAAATATAGCAGAACATTTCGGTTGCTTGGAAATCAAATTTAGCTTTTCATTGATCAGGTGCTAGTGGGGGGACCCTTGTATTGCTTACATATGCACCTAAAATGACCACTGCATAAACCAATATCGGATGCCAGGGCTGTCTCATAGCTGAATTTGGGGTTATCCAAGATGGGTAACAAAGATCCGAAACCGCTTCCCATCCCCAGCCTGCATATGATCTTATCCCAATTTATTAGCAGCTCGTCCATTTTAGACCTCCGCTTTGATGGGAAAAATGGCAATTTATTTATGAAAAATTAACGAATGGAAGCTTTTCGATTCTAACCATTTGTTTTCATCGTTGCTTGGCACCCACTAAGAAATTGGGGCTAATTGCCCCACCCAGAGACCGCTCTCTATTTTGGGAATCCCCAAACCTCATTGAATGTCACCATCATGAGAACCTTTCTTAGAAACCTAGGTCTTTTGCTGTGGCAAATAAATGTAAAGAATTCTGTAGCTGTGTTATGTGGAAGTATGGTACAGTGACTGGGGAGTGCCTGAAAGGTGGAAAGGAAAATGTGTAGGAGATTAATTTTTACTGCTGCTGTCTTCGTCAGCCAGGACACCTTTCTTTTAAGTTGAGCAGAGAAACTAAATTACTTAACCTGCAGGTCTAGCAGGATTTTAAAGATTTTTTTAGGCCTGGCTTAGTGTTCCCCTTATGCTCACTCGGCAAGCCCTCACCAACATCAGAGCTGCAATTCAGTTGCCAGTTGTGATGAATCCTGCGGCCCCCAGCCTAAGATCGTCTCCCATGTGGCCAGGGGAAGGCAGCCACTACCGGATCCTAACCCTGGGGGTGGTATTAGGAAGGGAGGATCGCGTGGGAGGGGATGGCTGTCAGGGGAAAGTGGTCACCCCTTTAGGAGGGACGCAGTATTCATCCTTTACTGAGGATGAGAATGGTATCATTCTGAGATAACTGATGGCATGCTGTCATTGTTCAATTCCCTCCCATGAAACTACCCTGAGAAGATGTTGTGACAAGTCATATAATCAGACCTACATGTACACTTGGGGAGTTCAGGACTTAAATACAACACCCTCTCATTGTCATGAAACTATCTCAGATAGAGGTCCTAATCCCAAGGACAGAACACAAACCTTTGTCCCATTTCATAAATCTGACAATTCTCCGTTTTTAAAACAATCTGAATGGAATAAATACAAAAGGATCAACACTGCTAAGGACTGCAAGGTACAGAACTCTTATAGTACTGGGCAGAGGAAGAGGGGCTCAGAGGTAGTAAAGATCCAAAGAGCAACTAATTTGAATGAGCAGTCTAGTTTCTACAAAGGAAAACACCTGAGTGGGACAATTAAAAGGAGAAATGAAGTGCAATTGAAAGAAGGTGGAAACGGCGTAGCTGAAGCCGACCAGAATGCTGAGGTCACCGTGAGAGCAGAAGCAAGCCCAGCTGGTGCTGATGCAAAACAAGCAGCCGGAGGACCATGCAGAATGTTCGCAACAGGAAGCAGCATCAGAAGGGGGAAGCCGGCTGAAGGGGAGACGTACTCCCATTCAGGCGGGCACTACTCTGAGGTTTGAGGTAAAGCAGCAAAGCGCCGTGGCTAACGGAGCTTCAAAAGCAGAAGGAGCAGTCCATTGAAGTTAAGCGGATACTATCAGGAGCGCGGGCAGGCCACAGGAGGTCCGCCGCTTCCGGTAGACCAGAAGCAGAGATGCCAAGTAAATCCGGTGAGTTGGCCTAAATTCAGAGGTGACCCGGGGCGCTCCGAAAAGACTGTTTAATGGTAAAAGATCATTTTGAATACCGAACCAAGAAAGTAACACTAGGGAGAGCTGGGCATAGTACCTCTTGTATGGGATATCAACTCGAAGAAACCCAGAAAATGTCTAATTGCTAACATCTGGAACAGCATGCCCAAAGAAATCAGGACCACAGAACCTTCAGGAAACTGCTCAAAACCTGGCTATTCAGCAGACAATGACAACCTCGAAGGGACACCAGCAACAACACCACAGGCAAACAACTAGAGAGGAGACGAGATGTGCCAAAGAACCACAAACAAGAACCTGGCTAGATACCATCAAGTGCGAACCAAATAGCCGTGCCAGAGGCTACAACAAAATGACCGACTTACTAACTCATGTTCCCCCTTTCTGCTCCTCCCAACATAACTGACGCCACTACACCAGACCTTGAACTAGCCACACTACACATAAACAGAGAATCAATACTATGTTCACACTCACCATCTATAGATGCTAGAGCACACCTAGAGTGAACCACCCACATAGTCCATAAAACCATCAACAATGCAACTACACACAAGACACCAGATTATCTTACAGCTACGGCCACCCATGACTTTCGATCCCTTATGGACACCAAACGCACTTTCAGGATTCATATGAGAACTTGTTTCCCAATTCTCCATGCCAAGGTCTCGTATAACCCAAACTAGAGCCTGAAGCGTGTTCCAAGTCTCTAGTAAAGAGTCCAAATTCTCCCATGTTTGGCCTCTCTCACCAAAGCAAGCTCCAACCATTTGCATTTAAGGATCTCAGCTGCCGTCATACATGTATTAGTCTTCTGGTGTCTTAAATATAGCAGAACATTTCGGTTGCTTGGAAATCAAATTTAGCTTTTCATTGATCAGGTGCTAGTGGGGGGACCCTTGTATTGCTTACATATGCACCTAAAATGACCACTGCATAAACCAATATCGGATGCCAGGGCTGTCTCATAGCTGAATTTGGGGTTATCCAAGATGGGTAACAAAGATCCGAAACCGCTTCCCATCCCCAGCCTGCATATGATCTTATCCCAATTTATTAGCAGCTCGTCCATTTTAGACCTCCGCTTTGATGGGAAAAATGGCAATTTATTTATGAAAAATTAACGAATGGAAGCTTTTCGATTCTAACCATTTGTTTTCATCGTTGCTTGGCACCCACTAAGAAATTGGGGCTAATTGCCCCACCCAGAGACCGCTCTCTATTTTGGGAATCCCCAAACCTCATTGAATGTCACCATCATGAGAACCTTTCTTAGAAACCTAGGTCTTTTGCTGTGGCAAATAAATGTAAAGAATTCTGTAGCTGTGTTATGTGGAAGTATGGTACAGTGACTGGGGAGTGCCTGAAAGGTGGAAAGGAAAATGTGTAGGAGATTAATTTTTACTGCTGCTGTCTTCGTCAGCCAGGACACCTTTCTTTTAAGTTGAGCAGAGAAACTAAATTACTTAACCTGCAGGTCTAGCAGGATTTTAAAGATTTTTTTAGGCCTGGCTTAGTGTTCCCCTTATGCTCACTCGGCAAGCCCTCACCAACATCAGAGCTGCAATTCAGTTGCCAGTTGTGATGAATCCTGCGGCCCCCAGCCTAAGATCGTCTCCCATGTGGCCAGGGGAAGGCAGCCACTACCGGATCCTAACCCTGGGGGTGGTATTAGGAAGGGAGGATCGCGTGGGAGGGGATGGCTGTCAGGGGAAAGTGGTCACCCCTTTAGGAGGGACGCAGTATTCATCCTTTACTGAGGATGAGAATGGTATCATTCTGAGATAACTGATGGCATGCTGTCATTGTTCAATTCCCTCCCATGAAACTACCCTGAGAAGATGTTGTGACAAGTCATATAATCAGACCTACATGTACACTTGGGGAGTTCAGGACTTAAATACAACACCCTCTCATTGTCATGAAACTATCTCAGATAGAGGTCCTAATCCCAAGGACAGAACACAAACCTTTGTCCCATTTCATAAATCTGACAATTCTCCGTTTTTAAAACAATCTGAATGGAATAAATACAAAAGGATCAACACTGCTAAGGACTGCAAGGTACAGAACTCTTATAGTACTGGGCAGAGGAAGAGGGGCTCAGAGGTAGTAAAGATCCAAAGAGCAACTAATTTGAATGAGCAGTCTAGTTTCTACAAAGGAAAACACCTGAGTGGGACAATTAAAAGGAGAAATGAAGTGCAATTGAAAGAAGGTGGAAACGGCGTAGCTGAAGCCGACCAGAATGCTGAGGTCACCGTGAGAGCAGAAGCAAGCCCAGCTGGTGCTGATGCAAAACAAGCAGCCGGAGGACCATGCAGAATGTTCGCAACAGGAAGCAGCATCAGAAGGGGGAAGCCGGCTGAAGGGGAGACGTACTCCCATTCAGGCGGGCACTACTCTGAGGTTTGAGGTAAAGCAGCGAAGCGCCGTGGCTAACGGAGCTTCAAAAGCAGAAGGAGCAGTCCATTGAAGTTAAGCGGATACTATCAGGAGCGCGGGCAGGCCACAGGAGGTCCGCCGCTTCCGGTAGACCAGAAGCAGAGATGCCAAGTAAATCCGGTGAGTTGGCCTAAATTCAGAGGTGACCCGGGGCGCTCCGAAAAGACTGTTTAATGGTAAAAGATCATTTTGAATACCGAACCAAGAAAGTAACACTAGGGAGAGCTGGGCATAGTACCTCTTGTATGGGATATCAACTCGAAGAAACCCAGAAAATGTCTAATTGCTAACATCTGGAACAGCATGCCCAAAGAAATCAGAACCACAGAACCTTCAGGAAACTGCTCAAAACCTGGCTATTCAGCAGACAATGAAAACCTCGAAGGGACACCAGCAACAACACCACAGGCAAACAACTAGAGAGGAGACGAGATGTGCCAAAGAACCACAAACAAGAACCTGGCTAGATACCATCAAGTGCGAACCAAATAGCCGTGCCAGAGGCTACAACAAAATGACCGACTTACTAACTCATGTTCCCCCTTTCTGCTCCTCCCAACATAACTGACGCCACTACACCAGACCTTGAACTAGCCACACTACACATAAACAGAGAATCAATACTATGTTCACACTCACCATCTATATACCAGATTATCTTACAGCTACGGCCACCCATGACTTTCAATCCCTTATGGACACCATCTAACTAACACAAAACCACATATGGGCACTATGAATACCTTGTTATGCCCATTGAGTTATGTAATGTCCCTGCCGCCTTTCAATATTTTTTTAACAACATTTTCAGAGTCATTCTGGACGTCTACGTAGTCATTTATCTTGATGACATTTTGATTTTTTCCTCTTCGAAAGAAAAACATATTGCCCATGCAAGAGAAGTCTTATCATGGTTCAGAAGACACCATCTTTACGTCAAAGCTTCTAAATGTCTTTTTCATCAACAAAAGGTAGCATTTTTGAGTTATGTTCTGTCACCTGGACGTATGGAGATGGATCCAAGAAAGATTGATGCCGTCTTGGACTGGACTGTTCCTACTTCTGTCAAGAGTCTTCAAAGGTTTCTTGGTTTCGCTAATTTTTACTGGTTGTTAATCCCACCCTATTCCCAGATTCTGGTACCATTGACTGCATTACTCCGTAAAGGACACACTTTTGACTGGACTCCACAGACTGAAGATGCCATTGATTGTCTAAAATTGAAATTCACTACCGCCCTATGTTAAAAATCCCCAATCCAGAACTTCCTTTTGTAGTAGAAGCTGATGCCTCCGATTATGCTGTAGGGGCGGTATTATCCCAAACTGACCCACATTCCAAACTCAAACACCCTCTAGATTACCATTCCAGGAACCTCAAAGATGCAGAACAAAATAACAGCATCTTTGATAAGGAACTATTGGCAATCAAAGAAGCCTTTACTGTCTGGTGACACCATCTCGAGGGGGCAGTACATCCCGTCCTTGTGACCACAGATCATAGAAATCTTGAGTATTTATGCACAGCCCGTTCCATCAAGCAACGACAGAACAGGTGGATCCTTTTCTTTTTGTGGTTCAACTTTAAGTTTACTTATACACCAGGTGCACAAACCATCAAGGCAGATGTTTTATCCCGACAGGATCCTTTATCCCAAGAAAAACAATAGGTCTCCCATTCATCGATCCGTCACAAATCCTCTCTACTCTTCGATCTACACTGGAAGGGTACAAATACCACCTTCGTCTTGCCTATACGACCCTCCTAGAAGAGGACACCAAACATCATGAAAGACGTGAAAGACTATGGTTACCCACAAAACCTATTCAAGCCCGTTTTCTTCAATGGTTTCACAACGACCACAGTGCAGGTCATTACGGCATCCTACAGACCAGAAAGACAGTGGAGAGGTATGCTTGGTGGAAGAATTGGGCTCATGATGTGTTAGAGACTATATTCAAGGATGTGGTGTTTGTTTACAGTCACAGAGTGATCACCAACAGATCATGGGTTTATTACGACCACTACCCATACTACAGGTTCCATGGAAGGACTGTTCAATGGATTTCATTACTGATCTCCCCATGGTATGATATGATATGATAAGGCATTTGTAACGCGCCTATACACAAGTGTTTCAAGGCGCGACGAGGCAGGGGGGGGAACAAGGGGAGACAGACAACGATCTTACTAGGCCTGGTGTCATTCAGATCGCGCAAGTGCAAGGGTAGAGGGGAAGGGAAAAGTGCATGGGGGAAAGGGAGAGGGGAAAGTGCAGTACAGGGTTATTAGCATACAGCATACAGGATAAATAACAAGGGCCAGCTGGTGGCAAGTGCGAGGTAAGTGCAGACAAGTGCTGGGAAGGGGGGCTGTATGGATACAGACACAGTCCCGTAGTGCAGGGGTTGCCGTGGAGGCAGTGCAGGGGAGAGTGGCTGGGCCGAGAACGGTGAATGGCCCAGTTGCAGATTCAGTGCAGTTTCAGTAGTATTAGCAGGGGAGAGGGGGAGAGAAAGCGGCGGCAAAGAGGAAGGTTTTGAGGTGCTTCCGGAACCGGAGGTGGTTCTCCTCAAGTTTCAGGGAGGTAGGAAGGCTGTTCCAGAGGGAGGCCCCTGCAGTGGAAAGAGATCTGCCCCCAACTCGTTGTTTGGAGAAGCGGCTGACCCTGAGGGAGTTGGAGGCGGATGAGCGAAGAGCTCGAGAAGGAAGATATTTAGGAAGAGAGAGTTGAAGGTATTTTGGCCCAAGGCCCCAGACGGCCTTGTGGACAATGCAGAGGGTTTTGAACTTGATCCTCGCAGTCACTGGGAGCCAGTGTAGTGATTTCAGTCCTGGAGAGATACGGTCCCTGGGCTTGAGGCCAAGGACAAGTCTTGCAGTCCTGTTCTGGATGAGTTGCAAAGGGCGGAGAGTAGAGGCGGGCAGATTAAGATAGAGGCTGTTACAGTAGTCCAGCTTAGAGAGAACCAGGGCTCTAGAGACAGTGAGCTTCTGGGGGAAGGAGAGGAAAGGAAGGATACCTCTGAGGAGGTGTAGCTGGTAGTGTGACTTCTTAGATACGTCGGATATGTGAGGAGAGAAGGAGAGTGTGGAGTCGAAGATGACCCCAAGGTTTTTTGCCTTACAGGCAGGAGCAGGAAGAGGGCCCAGAGAGGCCGGCCAGAGAGCAGCAGGGAAGGAGGGAGTGGGAGTGCCGATGAGTAGAATCTCAGCCTTACTGGCATTAAGGCAGAGGTCGTTGGCGGCACACCATTCCTGGATAGCAGAAAGACAGTCAGAGATGAGGGAAGGAGAAGAGGGGGCCGAGGGTAGCCTGGAAATGAGTTGGGTATTATCCGCATAGCACTGAAAGTAGGGGCAGAGAGCGGCGATGTGGTGGGCGAGAAGTGCCAGATACTGGTTGAACAGCCAGGGAGAGAGGTTAGATCCCTGGGGGACACCACAGGTAGAGAAGAAGATGTCAGAGAGGAAAGACCCCAGTTGGACCTGGGAGGGTCGATTTGAGAGGAAAGAGGTCAGCCACGTCAGAGCCTGACCGGTGATACCGAGGTTATCACGGAGACAGTTGAGCAGGAGTGTATGGTTGACAGTATCAAAGGCAGAAGAGAGATCAAGCAAAATGAGAACACATGGAATGTTAGAGTCAAGGTTCGAGAGCAGGTCCTCACGGATGTTCAGGAGAGCAGTTTCCATGCTTCTGGCAGCTCTGAAGCCAGACTGATGGTCATGAAGACTACCAACACATTCAGCATGGAGATTAAGCTGGGAGATGGCCAGTTTCTCCAGGAGCTTGCCCAGGAAGGGAGTGATAGAGATTGGGCGATAGTTAGCTGGGCAGGAAGGGTCGGAAGAGGGTTTCTTAAGAAGGGGGTGCACAAGTACTTGAGAGGGGATGGGAAGACTCCAGAGGCGAAGGAGTGATTGCAGAAGTCAGCAAGGGCAGGAGCCAAGGAGTCAATGTGGTCCTTGATAGTTTTGGAGGAACAGGGGTGGACCTGTTTTGACGAGACTTTCATAGATCGGACTTGTCTTGAAACCACAAGGACAAGGACAAACCATGATTTTGACTGCTGTGGACAGATTCACAAAAATGGCCCATTTCGTGGCACTACCAAGACTACCGTCGGCTTTTACTTTGGCCCAACTCTTTATCCAACATGTATTCTGACCACATGGTCTGCCTAACACCATAGTTTCAGATAGAGGAAACCAATTTGTGTCTCAATTCTGGAGAGAAATCAGTCAACTCTTGGGAATCGAACTATGTGTTTTCTTCCACATACCATCCACAGAGTGATGGCCAGACCGAAAGAGTGAATCAGGTGATAGGTCAATACCGACGTTGTTGAACTAGAATGGCCGGCAGTGGAGTAGCAGCTTAACTTAACTGCTCTGGACCTCTCCCTGAAGCTATTTATATTGAAATTATAATGAGTTCCAAGAAGAAGATTGTGGAAGCTGAAAACCCAGCCTCCAAGAAATCTAAACAAATTCCTGAGATGGAAGAAACCCCTAGCCTTGGAGATGTCTACAAAACCATTCTTCAGGTGGCCCAGGATGTCAGTGATCTTAAACTGACAATGGCTGAACTCAATCTGAAAACCGGTCAGCTGGATGGCAGAGTCACAGCACTAGAAAAATCCTCTTCAACTATGAGCTCTGAGATCGCTGGCAGCTTCCAGGCATACAAAAACCTACAATCTGACTTGAAGACTGAAAGGGAACAACGCTTGGATTTGGAGATGAGAATCAGGGCAAGAAACATCAGATTGGTTGGTGTAGAGGAGTCAGATGGAGATGAGGAGGACCTGCCATCCCTGGCCCTACAGATTTTTAAAGACAGTTTCCAGTGCACTACAATCAGGAATGTCGACATAGATAATATCTTTCGGATTGGTAAACATCTGGGGAACAGAGCTCGGCATATTTTGGTCACCTTTTTACATATAAGATCTAAGGAGCATCTGATGAAAGCTGCCAGACAGGTTGGGAAAGCCTTATTGAAAGGTAGATTGGTTTATGTCTATCCTGATTATCCTAAGGAGATCCTACATAAAAGAAGATCTTTCCAGAGTGCTAAAGAACTGGCTAGTCAACTAACTTTAAAAGCTTTTCTTAGCAGAAATAATGTTCTTACTGTTGTGTTTCCTGATGGGGACAGAAACACATCTGATCCAGCATTGGCTTTAGACTGGCTAGAAACATACAAGAGGAGCCTTCCAGCGCCTCCCATGAACAGTGAGTGACATTGGTAGTGTCCCCCCGCCCCACCATGTCTGTATATATTTTTATTTATATTTTTTATTATGTTCTTTTTTCATATTTGGTTTTTAAAATGGCGCCGCCAGTTTTTGGCAGTTCGCGTAATTTGAAATTGTTGTGGAACCCCCCCCCCCCCCCCCCCACACCGTGCCATTCGATGGAATACTTTTGGATCCCGGCTCACAGTGATATCCGGCGTGAGGAAAGGACCTTCCAACATCTGCGTGAGACGTGTGCGTGCATACATCGTCATCACGGCCGTTGAATACGCTCCAACTACGGCGTCTTCGGGAGTGGATGGTACGGGGACTTGCGTGTGCGGCCCGGCTCCGACTGCACTCTTCTTCTCCGGATCCCTGGCGGAAGGGGCGGGTTGGATTCCCCCTGGAGGGCAGTGTCTGGACTCTCCAGTGGCGCCCAGGAATGGCTGAGTACCCCGACACGGAGAGCAGCATCATCATCTCCGGCTTGAGGTATGAGCGGTCCATGTGGGGCTCGGTATTGTCGGGACTGTCTCCCTCGTGTCGGGGGCTGTGGATGTCCTGGGGGCGCTCCGGGCTGCCATTAATTGCAACAAGCCCCTTTTTTCGGAAGACTTCTTGGGGACTGTTTGACTGACAGGTTGCCTGCCCGGTCTTTTGTTGGTTCAGAGCCGGTGCAGTCTCCTTACGAGCACGCAGTCATCTGCTCCTCACTGAATATGTGATGGTATATTATTCTTCATGGACGAGACTACAGCGGTGCCCAGGTGGCAGTTCTTCCTTTTGCTCCGCTGCGGTCACAGTGGAACGCCTTCACTGCTCATGACGTTGGGAAGTTCAAAATGTTAGTGTTATTTGACCACAAAGGATCTTGTTTACCAAGGGAACTGTGGGACAGACTTCTGGTCGATTTTGGCCGATTTTAGTACATGTGCTCATTGCTTTGGCTAGATTAACCACCAGGAGGCTCTCTCTTTTCTGTGTTTTCCTTCACGTATTATATGTGGATATTTATATATGCCTTTACCCATTACCTTTTAATTTATTTTTTTTTGGTAGTTGCCTTTGACATGTTCTTAACCGCCTCAGATGTTTCGATGTTTGCACCACAGTGATGGAGTAACCTGGTGTGTTGATATTGATGTTCCAGGTCTCTGTCTTGATATTTAGGAATGATATGACCACAGTGCTATTACATAGTATATATGTATATACATTTGAAGTTGCCTTGTCTAGCCTCACTGTTTTTAGCACGGTTCTTTAGATGTTGTGGATTGGCACAAATTGCTGTGGGGTGGGGTTCATCTGTATGTTTTAAATTAGCGATTGTTTGATATGCCAATTCTGTGTTTTCAACGTGATTCTCGATGGTGGGGTTTCTTCTTTTTGGGGGGGATGACTGGGGTTCAGGTATTTCATTCATTACTAAATGTTGTTATCTTCTGGGTTGGGTTTTCTGACCACATAGATGTCTTTTATTGCATCATTGGGAGGGGTCCTGGGGATGGTTCTCAATGTTGTTCAATTTTCTTGTTGGGCTGAATAGACTTCACTATCTTGTTCGTTCTTTTTTTTTTTTTCTTATTGTTTTTCATTTTTTGTGTGTTTCTTTTACTTTTGAGTTTTTTGATATTCATAGTGTCATGATGACTTCCCACTCAGGTGGGACTTCGGATGACCTGCGTATTATCTCCTGGAATGTGAATGGGATCAATAACCTGCTCAAGAAAAAGAAAGTGTTTCAAATGTTGCAGGACATGCATGCAGACATCTGTTTCTTACAAGAGACTCACATATTGGAGGATGAGATATCTGGGTTGGAAAGGGAATGGGTTGGCGTAGCTGCTGGCTCTTCATTTACTTCAGGATCAAGGGGGGTGGTCATTTTGTTTAGAAAGAAATTGCCTATGAAAGTTATACGCAGAATTGCAGACAAAGAAGGTCGAATGATTGCGTTGTTGATCGAGATTCAGGGGGAATTATTAACTCTTTGCAATGTGTATGCTCCTACCGTGGATGGTGGATCCTTTTTCAGAATGGTGGCACAGACTCTTTTAGAGTTGAATAATTCTAATGTTCTACTTGGTGGTGATTTTAATACAGTGATTGATCCAAAGATGGATAAGAGTCAGAATGGCCGTATACTTCGTTGCGATTATCATCACCGGGCACTTAGGTCGCTTTTAGAGGAACATAGTTTGAATGACATATGGTGTCTTGAGCATCCAGATACGAGGCAATACAGTTTTTATTCCAGTGCACATGCAGTGTTTTCTAGACTGGACATGTTTTTCACTGGTGGGTCTGTTTCAGACAGTCGGGTTTCTTCTGATATCGGTAATATTGTATTGAGTGACCATGCCCCTGTTGTGTTGCAATTAAGACTTAATTTCAGTGTAAAAGGAGCTTCTCATGGAAAATGAATACCTCTATTCTATTAGATGATGATATTTTGGACCGGATCGTTTCCGAAGCTGATTTCTTTGTAAGGGAGAATCGTTCAGAGGAGATCAGTGTGGCAAATACATGGGAGGCCTTTAAGTGCTGTATGCGTGGTGTGTGTCTGGGACTGTCTAGTGGTAAACGGAAGAGAGAAGAGTGTAAGAGGCGTGAGCTTGACTCACGTATTAGTGAAATTTCTCGTGATCTGATGCTTGATCCGTCTGATTCAGTGAAACATGCTGACTTAAAAAAACTCAAAAAAGAAATGGAAGATTTTTTGTCTATGAGGTCCGAACGTAGTTTGTTCTACTCTAGGTGTTCATATTTTGAGAAAGGGGAGCGTTGTGACAGGTGGCTGGCATACAGGCTGCGGAAAAGGATCTCCGATTCGGCTATAGCTTCTATGTTTGACAAGGAGGGTAGAATCACTTTTGATCCGATTAAAATCAACTCAATATTCCGTGATTTTTATGAGAATCTGTATGGCGATGAGGCTGGTATCACAGGTAGGGGTGAGAGATTTTTTGGTGATTTGAATTTACCTAAGATCCAGAATGCTGAGCGTGATATTCTAGGTGAAATGATAACAATAGAGGAGATTAAAGGCGCAATATCCGGGCTGAATGTGGGCAAATCTCCGGGACCGGATGGCATTCCATGTGAATTTTACAGGGTCCTCCCGAACTCGGCCTTGGAACTCCTGAGAGATATGTTTGTGTCGAGCAGAATTGTTGGGTCGTTACCTAAGAGTACTAGCCATGCGTCGATTTCGGTCTTTTTAAAAAAGGATAAGGATTGCAATCAACCAGCTAGTTATCGTCCAATCAGCCTTATCAATACAGATAACAAGATCTTGGCCAAGGTTCTTGCTTTACGCCTAGGACAGTTCATGCCGGTCTTGATAGGGGAGGAACAATCTGGTTTCATGAAGGGTCGGCGTACGTCCAGCAATATCAGGAAATTGTTATTAACCATGGAAATGGCGGACAGACTGGTAGGTGATGCAGCCATCCTGTCCTTAGATGCTGAAAAAGCTTTTGACAGAGTTGATTGGAATTATTTATACTCGGTATTGAGGGAAATGAATCTGGGGGAGGATTTTATTTCCTGGGTAGCTCTTTTATATGCCAGTCCGACGGCTGACGTTAAGACTAATGGAGTGGTGTCGGAATCGTTTTGTTTGAAGCGAGGCACGAGGCAGGGTTGCCCTTTTTCTCCTCTGTTATTTATTTTGGCGATTGAACCCCTAGCTATTTACATAAAGAATGAACCGAATTTACAGGGCATTGAATGTTGGGGTATGGTGCAATAGGCATGGCTTTATGCTGATGACCTCTTGTTGGTGTTGCAGAGTTTGGACACATCCCTGCCATGTCTGATGAGGATTTTGTCGAATTTTCATGATTGTTCGGGATACAAGGTTAACCGCCAGAAGTCAGAAGTGTTGCCTCTGTCCAGTAGATGTGATAAATCCCTGGTTGAGGGTCTGGGGTTTACTTGGTGTGATAGGCGCTTACGCTACCTAGGGGTATGGTTGACAGCTCCAGTCTCCCGTATGGTTGATGAAAACATGGGTGTGGTAGTACGAGATTGCAAATTGATTTTGGAAAGGTGGTCTTTACTTAAACTTTCACTATGGGGTAAAGTCAATGCCTTGAAAATGAATTTGTCTCCCAAGATTAACTTTATTACCAGCATGCTTCCACTGAGAATAAAGGGTAGTTATTGGAAAGATCTAGACCGCCTTATGCAAGAATTTTTATGGGACAGGAAGCCGCCCAGACTTAGTCTATGGAAATTGCAGCGTCCAATTTATTTGGGTGGTCTAGGAGTTCCGAACTTTAAGGCCTACCATTTAGCATTTTCTGCTCATTCTTTTGTTCCGTTTTTGGATGGTAAACTGGACGGATGGGCGGTGGCGGAGTCGAATGCATATGGGCCATTGGGCCCGGAAGCACTGTTGACCACTAACTCAAAGATCACGGGGGGGAAGTCTGTTAACCACGTCCTTTTTACGCAACTCTTGGATTGAGGTCTTGACTTTGATAGGGAGGGACGCTTTTAAGTGTAAGAATGCTTCTATATGGCTGAATCCTAGGATTAGAGATAACTCCAGGACAATTTTTTGGCCCGATTGGTTCCTAATGAATGTTAAAAAGGTCTCCGACTTGGGGAACGATGATCGGTGGCTGACTGCAGCTGAGCTGAGAGAGAGGTGGAGTTTTGAGGACTTGTCGGACTCGGCTTATAGACGACTCAAGAGGTCTATCGGTGAGGTGGACTGGTCTGACTCCTTTGACTTGACTATTTTTCTGACGGATTCTAATGGACAGGGAGGTGGTTTAGCCAGTAGGTTATACAAACTTTTCATGTCGTATTTTCGGAACAATGACAATTTACGGGAGATCTGGAGTGAGAGGATTGGGTCTGATATTGATCTTGAGGCCTGGCAGAATATATGCGGAAATGTCTCATTATGTTCACTGAATCTAGGCGAAAGGTCTAGACAAATTAAGATCCTGAACCGTGTGTATTGGTGTCCGGAAACGTTGCATAAAAGGGGCATGACTGACAATGCTGACTGTTGGGGTTGTGCTCAGGAAGTGGGAACATTGGAACACATGCTGTGGGCCTGCGAAAGGGTCAGGGCGTTCTGGATAGACATTTGTGATGTGTGTGTCAGAATTTTGGGTGAAGAGTGTGTCCTGGACTTTAAGACAATGATCCTAGGGGAGGATTCCGAGCTGGCTGAAGTCAACTCTTCCCTTAAGAAATGGCTTTTCAGAGCAACCATTGTTGCTAAAAGGTTGATCCTTCGAGGATGGAAAGGTCAGGTCCGTCCGACATTTGAGGAGTGGGTTCAAGAAATGCATAGCCTGTCTCGTACAGAAAAAATGATCTACAGATTGAAATGTAAGTTGTCCACATATGAAAAGATTTGGAACATGTTCAATGATTTTATTTCATCCGTTTTTTTTTTATATTCCTTGTTGTTTCTCTGTACTTTAGTATTATTTTTGTATATATTTGTAAATAAATAAATAAATAAAAAAAAAATACCGACGTTGTTATCTACTCGGTACAATGACAATTGGGTAGCTCTGTTACTGTTAACAGAGTTTGCCTATAATGATTTGCATCATGTCTCATTAGCTCTCACTCCATTCCACCTAACGTATGGTTGCCATCCATCTCCGTTCTCTATGAAAACAAACAAGTCTACTCCAGTACCGGTGGCACAAGAACACCTTCACGCCCCACAGCAAGAATTCCAACGGGCCTCCATATAGTTGAAACACGCACAAGACACAATCAGGAAGTTTGCTGATAAAAAGAGGCACCTCCTTTATAAAGAAGATGATCAAATATGGTTAGCCGGGGGGCGTGGCGCCGAAAGATGCGGACGTTAGCCGCCATTGCTCTTGAGCCGCCAGCCAGATCCTGAGCTAAATCCTGCGAAAATAGCCATTGTGGACTGTTTAAAACTGCACATATAGCTGTCCGAACACAAGCGGCATCGATTCCTGCAAGAACGGAGCCGATGCAGATTCCCAAAGATACGACCACCAGCAAACACGGGCTTGGAGCCGCGCTTAGCACCTAAGATGGCCGCCGCCAGCTCGCCGTAAGCGAAATACGAAGAGAGCGCGACACATTAAGCGAAGCTGGCACTGAAAGCAAGGGCCGCAAACACACCTGGATGAGCGGGGGTCACCCACTTCTGCGAGACCCCGACGCTGTGGTGCCTGTGACTCAAGGAGTGATCAGCGCTCTAAGTACCCAAAACGCTGCGACGTAACCGGCTTCACCATCCGGTCTGGCACCTGAGACAAGACTACAACGCCAATCCAGCTTTCGAGACTAACCGGCCACAGCCGGACACAGTCGATACACCCCTGAGGGTCTGGATCCGCTGGGACTGCCTACTGAGATACTACCACTACGTAGCTTCAACGATCAGCAACAACGTGGGCGCTCCGCTCCGCGTAGAGCGACCTCGAACCCTCCTACGACGATCCCCGCAGCACTGAATACCAACGCGGTAACGAGTGGAGGGTGGCGATGCCTTGGAACTGGGGAGTGTAATCGGTGCCCTTGATTTCCCCCTCCCTCTGGGGATAACCGTGGCTACTGCCCAGTACGTAAAGATTTAGACTCTGAATCTGCCTCTACTACCATCTCCGCAACACAAATGAGGGTAAAAGATGGGGAAGGATAAGCCGAGGAAATCCTGGACGCAAAGTCGAATTGAACAGTATGCAACAACGTCCGTATCTCACTCTCCTGAACAGCTACCGATGGCAGAGGCAGCTCCCATAGAGGACGAGATCTCCCTCCGTGATATAATGGCCGCCATTGCTAGCTCCACAACCTCGATGGAGAAAAAAATGGACAGCATAGGTGCAGATGTCTCCCTGCTAAGGCATGACCTTCAAAAACTAACCGCACGCACTGGAGAGGCCGAAGCGAGGATATTGGGAACGGAAGACTCCATACGAGAGGCGAATCGCCAGATGTCCGGCATGCTAGCACGGATTAAGATCCTGGAATCAAGGGTGGATGACAGTGAGGGAAGGTCTCGGCAAAATAATATCCGCATACTCGGCCTCCCGGAGAAGGCAGAAGGAGGCTGTATGGAACTGTTTCTCGAAGACTGGCTGATAAACACATACGATGAAAATGCCTTCTCCAAATTTTTCTCCATAGAAAGAGCCCATCGTATTCCAACTGGGAAGGCCGTACCCGGCGCACCCCCGCGGACAGTCATCGCAAGGTTCCTAAATTATAGGGACAGAGACGCCCTGCTCCAATTGGCAAGATCAAAAGGCACAGTCACATACAACGGATCGAGAATTGCTTTCTTTCCTGACTTCACCAGAGAAGTACAGAGGGCGCGCCAATCCTTCAATCCACTCAAGAAGCGCCTGCAAACTATGGGTGTCAGATACGGATTGATATTTCCCGCCCAATTGAAGATTTTTCATAATGGCACCTCCGTCCATTTCATTGATCCCAAGGAGGCCTGGAACTGGGCGGATAGGCACATAGATGGGGACTGGGGCGCCGAGGGGAGACAGAGAGGGGAGCGCGGCAGACCGCATCCTGAACGGCCACCGGAAATAATACCCCAGCCGGACCTGCACCAAGCAGACGACTAATTAGTCAAAATGTTGCTCCAATGTAACAAACTACAGAATGATGTGAGCCAAACGGCCCACTTTGGACAATGCAAACCCGAACCACATGGCATAACAAGGCTGGCGACTGATCAGCAACCCCCCCCGCCCCCTCGAGACTACAAAGAGAACTTGAAGTACCCCGAGAAGGTGCTCTACAACCAGGCCTCTACTGGTAGGCCGTGTCTCGCAAACTGGTGGCATCTCCAGACTGGATGCCCCCACGAAACCAGGGCGGGCGCATGCTGGTTGAAGTTTAACTGGTTTATAACTTGATGTTAGGCCGACCGATGCTTCAGTTGGGGGTGGAGTATGGGGAGGAGGGAGTTGGAATTGTTAGTTTTTTCACGTTTAGCATACAATGATAATATGAGAATACCACGAGAGGCAATGGCTGCAGTAAATCTCGTCCAACTGTCTGCGGCGCGGATGCGACCTATTGAGGACACCCAGGAAACACACGCTCAAACACTTGATGGCATCTGCAACGACTCCTAATAACAAGCACCTAAAGCTCATAACCTGGAATGTGAATGGCCTGGGATCCAGCATCAAAAGAAGACTAGTGCTGCAATACATAAACAGACACTCCCCGGATATAGCCCTCTTGACCGAAACACACCTGGCAGGAACCACATGCAAACTGTTAATTACCGTACACCGATCCATGCTGGCTTCTCCACGGGAGCGAGAGGAATGCTAGTACTGGTCCACAAGAGACTACCGCTTGAAGTCAAAAAAGTAATACGAGACACAGGCGGGCGATACATACACCTGCAAGCGTCACTATGGAATCAAACCCTGGCGATAACAGCGATCTACTCCCCACCAGCCCTCCTCAACACCTTGCTAGCTGACATTACCCCTGTCCTGGCGACGGGAATGGCAGATACATGTATAATTGGAGGGGACTTCAATGAAGTAATGAACAATGCCTTAGACCGTACACACCGTCGGACCAGAAACCCCAACACGGTCACCAAACTTGCTACCTTTGCTTCCGCACTGGGGCTCCGAGATACATGGCGTGAATTGCATAGAGAAGAACGTGAATACTCCTTCCACTCAGGAGCGCATGCCTCAATGTCCAGGATATACTATATCTTTCTCCCATCCCAGAACATTCATAAGGCCTGTAATGCTACCTTCTTTCCAAGAGGCATATCCGATCACTCTCCACTGCTAGTGGAGCTGGAGACAGAGAGACCTCGTCAGCCGCCCACCATGCGTCTCAACTCCTATTACCTAGAGTTCCCAGAATTACAGGAAAGAATAGAAACGGCCACCTCCGAATATTTCGAGCTGAATGCAAGCTCTACATAGGACCCCTCCATCCTGTGGGAAGCCTACAAACCAGTCCTGCGAGGCGAGATCATATCATGGACCTCTGCCAAGAAGAAGGTGCAACACGAATCGATCATCAAAGCTGAGAAGGAAGTTCTGACCAGGGAAACAGAACATGCCTCCAAAGACACCCCCCAGACACATAGAGCCCTAGTGTTGGCGCAGAAGAAGCTACATAACTTATCGCTGGATTGTGCCCAAAAAACACATAGTGCCATGAAAGCACGTCTATATGAAACAGGGGAAAAAGCGGGCAGAATGCTTGCATGGTTGGAAAAACGAGAGGAAGGCCAACGTATAGTAAAAACCATCAAAACGAGAGAAGCCAGATTAGTCTCCACTGACGCCGAAATAGCGGAATTCTTTGCAGACTTCTATGAAGGGCTCTATGCGCCTCCCACCGATACACCGAATAGCTCCATACTAGACGACATCGATCTACCCTTCCTCACCGTGGAACAGGCTGAGTCCCTGGACGGTAAAATGACAGAAGAGGAGATCTTGAAAGCCATGACACAACTCCAGGCCGGCAAAACCCTAGGCCCCAATGGCTTCCCATTTGATATTTGGAATCGTCTTAGCCATTTAGAATTACCTATGCACCTACTCAATCTGTTTGAAGACTCCTTATTGAAAGGCGTACTCCCGCCAGACCTCCGAAAAGCCACGATAATTGTGATCCAAAAGAAAACAAACCTCCGGAAGAATGCGGCTCCTACAGGCCCATATCACTAATAAATACGGAAGCGAAAATACTGGCCAAGGTACTGGCGAACAGACTCCAAATGGTCATCACGGAGCTGATCCACCCGGACCAATGCGGCTTCATGCCCCAGAGGTCAACCAGAATGAATATCCGAAGGCTGCATCTGGCCTTGGAAAGAGCGCCTACCCTGCAACAATCAGCGGCACTGCTGGCCATAGACTTCGAAAAGGCCTTTGATTTGGTGTACTGGGAGGCACTGTGGGCAATTATGAAGAAAATGAACTTTGGTGAACCATTTATAAAATGGGTCCAGCTTCTTTATAAGGATCCCCTGGCAGAGGTGAAGGTGAATGGTTGGCTCTCGCATGTCTTCCGATTGGGGAAAGGCACCAGGCAGGGATGTCCCCTCTCGGCAATGTTGTTTGCCCTAATAATCGAGCCACTGGCAGTCGTCCTGCGAGACACAGACACATGGTCAGGCTTTTGATGGAACTTGGAATGGGAGGACAAGATATCCCTCTATGCAGATGACCTCCTGATATACTTAGGTGACCCGGCGATCTCAGGCCCCATAGTCACTGCTATCCTAAGAAACTATGGAACCTTTAGTGGCCTCGGGGTGAACTGCCACAAATCGGTGCTCTTCCCTGTGAAGGGTGTGGACTGTATACCACCACAAGGCTCCCCCTACCAGACTGAGCTTACGCAATTCAGATATTTAGGCATCATCATCACTAACGCCCTCGACACTTATATACCCCAAAACCTATACCCAATAATGAGGAAATTCGAACAAGATGCGGCTCACTGGGAGGCACTAGCACTGACAGTACTAGGCAGAGCAGCGCTCTTCAAGATGTTAACCCTACCCCGATTCCTATACATCCTTCAAAATGCCCCCCTTCACATCCCCGCGGAAGAATTCCTCAAAATAGATGGAACAACACGCAGGCTGCTGTGGGGAGGGAAACACCCGAGGATAGCCCTCAAAACCCTGCAACGCTCGGTCTGGGAAGGGGGATAGGTCTCCCCAACATCCAAGTTTACTATTGGGTGGCCCAAATGGCAACAGTCAATGACATTCTACATGGCAACCCCAGACTCCCGCATATACGAGCGGAAATAAATGCCAGGCAGGATATGTCCCCTCTCGAAAGTCTTTATGGGAAACAATGTCGCCCTCCTGAGCGCTCGATAGTGGCACAGACAACACAAATATGGAAAGACTCTCACAAACATATTGGTTGGGATAAGGAAATCACCCCAGTCCAGCCTATTTGGAACAATGCCCATCTCACAGGTCTCAGTAGACTCCCGAAATGGCCCAGCTGGGCCGCAGTCGAGATACACACTCTACAACAAATATTTGTGAATAATCAGTTCATTCCATTTGTCGAGTTCTCCACTCAATATGCCCTCCCAGTTACCGAACGCTATCACTACGAGCAGTTACACCATGCCCTCTCAACTCAAAGCGACCAATTGACAGACATGCTGGAATGCACGCCTATAGAGCGAAACATAGTTGTAGACAGGGTGGAAAACAAAATCACTTCCACCATGTATAATGCCATTTCCGCTTTTGCCACGACAGAACTATCGAACCTAAAGCTGAAATGGGAGGGAGATGTCGGCCCGATACTTCCTGAGGATTGGATTTCGGCCCTGATGCACACCAGGGATATAGCAATCTCGGCCAGAATCAGACTTATCCAACTAAAGATCCTCCACAGAATATACTACCCGCGCCTAACATTGTATAACTGGGGGAAAGCAACCGATCCCAAATGTCTGCACTGTAAACAGGAAGAGGGCACCTTCTACCACATCCTATGGCAGTGCACGCACATAAAATACTTTTGGAGGAAATGTACCGAAAGACTATCGAGGGTCATAGGACGCCCGATACCCAATGATCCCAAACTATTCCTCTTGGGTATTGAAGAGGAAGGAGAACTATCCCGCTTCGAAAGACTACTGCTGTCAACATCCGCACGGATTGCCAAACGTAACATTGCACAATTGTGGGGGTCTGAAATCTGCCCAAGCTATGACCAATGGTCCACGGACGTGGATGCGGTCAGTCTGATGGAACGTCGAATATACCAAGCGAGGGGCTGCCCTGGCAAGGCGGATAAAATATGGGGAAAATGGGAACAAATACTATGACCAAGCGATGCTTGGGCGAATGAACGGCATTACGTAGCCTTGCCATCAAGCCAAGACTTTAATACAAAGAACTGCCTCGCCATCAACCGGTTGTGAAGCCGAACGATAATACAACTGGTTTTGTATAGATGTGTCTATCTGCAATAGATGTGCGTGTGCGCCCGGACGAATCTCAACTTTCATGCGCATTGCCCCCCCTTTTCATATGTATGCAATTTATGTTTTAGTGTTGTGTTCAATTTTGTTCTTTATTTTCTTTGTCTTGATTGGATATTGTTTGTTTTGTATACATGTACAAAAACCCAATAAAACTTGTTACTAAAAAAAAAAGTATGGTTAGCCACACATAACCTTAACCTTCCCAAATGTCCTCGATAATTCAATCCCCGGTTTGTAGGACCTTTTAAGATCTCCATGGTTATAAATCCTGTTGCAATGAGACTTTAGCTACCTACAAATGATCGTATGGATCCCGTGTTTCATGTTTCCTTGCTCAAACCAGCTACACATTCCCTCCAATATGGTAATCGACATCTACCTCGACCCTCAACAGTGGGTTCACAGTAAATATGAAGTCAGGAAAATCATGGACTCTCGTATATGGAGGAACACCATACAATATCTGATTGATTGCGTGGGGTTACGGTCCTGAGGCGAGAACATGGGTCTCGGCCAGGAATGCCCATTCACCCCGTTTGGTCAGAAAGTTTCACTTGCTCAATCCAAACAAACCTAGGTTAAAAACGTTCTCCCTAGGAAGGGATATACTGTAAGGTTAAGGCAACCTTCCACAGGAAAACATCCTGCTACCAGCCACCTGTTACCAGGACGGGTTTGGCAGCCCTTATGGACTTGTAGATACAATCCCTGATGATTTCCCATAGAGGCGCACACCACTTAGCAATGGCGGCCTATATATTTCCGGTCCACTTAGCGACACAACCGGAAATGAAATAGGAAACTCCTATTTCTTCTCACAGAGTTCGGAGTCACGCGTCTTGTATTTGCGCTAGCAATGGAGTACCGTTGCTTGCTCCAGTACCCGATCAACCTCGAAGAAACTCGACAGAACCAAGTATTCAGGACTCTTTCAGCATTTCCCGATCCCTCCGAGTCTCATCATTATTAGGTAATTTGAATATTCTTATCCTTGTTCACATGCTGATAACTAGCAACCTGTGACTTTGTGATTCACGTATCTTTCACAGATTGAGAATCCGACAACCAATCGCACAACTCTTTCCTGCTTTCAAACCGCCTTGTGTATCATGACGCTGGTTTCTTTAGGAGTGCTTTCCTGATAACTTTCCTGTTGATCATTAACCCGGTATTGCAGCTGCAGTACTAAGGGGTCTCCTTTCACAGCAAACTGATCATTCTATCAGGTAATAAAAATATCAAAAGGGAATTAAATAAAGGGGAATTCTTTACATCCTTTTTTCTAACAAGTATTACCTTTGGTTTCCCCTTCTCTATAGTTCTTCTGCATTGAAGAGCTGCTCACCTATCTCCTTCACTCCTAAGAAAATCCTTTCTGCACCATGGTGAGGATTGCAAAGGGGATTTTGGTTGTTTTCAATCGAAACCCTTTTTCTTTCAGTGGCTTCGGTGTACCTACTTCTTGGTTCCTGAAGGCCAGATTTGTATGAATCCTTATACTCAGTCGTCTGCAACAGCTACATTGTCCATGAAACAAAAGCAAGCTATGTCTGAAGTTCCATCAACAATCGTCAACTGTTAAAACAGGGAAAAGTCTGCATTCCCCAGAACATAACAGTATGAAAGCAAAATGGGGATGTGAAAAGGCTCACACCAGAGTCAGTCTTTTCAGGAAATTCAAGCCTCTTCTTACCTTAGGCCGGTATTGAACATTCTAATTCTTGAAATCATGCAAGATTATATTTTGGAGCTTGCCATAGATTCAAAATTTGAAGTTCACAGGGGTTTCTGTCCTAATTTTCGAACTCATATGAGTCTCTCATTGAAATGAACTTTATTCACCAAAGGCCTCAACCATGAAAAAGGGACCACAGACTGAGGAGATACATCCCCTATAACTCTAGCATCTACAATCACAACTTCTGCAATAGGACTTGATTGTTCCACCTCAATTGCTATACACCATGCAAGTAGTTAGTTCCTTGTAGACTACTTTTTCTGAGTTAAACAGACGAATCCCACTATCTCAAGATGCATCACCCATGATTCAAAATCATGGAGAACCATCTACACAGCAGGGGTCTAACCAGCCGACATATAAAATGAAGTACCATGGTCTACATCACCATGGTGCCTGTATGGGAGGAGAAATACTCCTCTGCAAATGCAGTGCACTGGTACAACAGATCCTGCATATCAGTTAGAGGTGGGAATTACCACTGACTCGGACCCAAGCCAACAGACACAGATTCCTCATCAGTCTAATCTCATAACAGATTGGGAAGAGGACACATGCCCAAAGGGGGATCTCCCGGATTATCCTCCTAGACACTCCCCACCAGAGGAAGTGAGATGCATGAGAAGGACGATGCTTAGTTTCAAAACTGGATGTCAAGGACCCCCTAGAGAAAACTTTCTGAGCACTAGCTAATGCGCCTAAATGCCTTACAAATCAACCAACACCACAATCAGTTGTGTCAGCAGTGGCCAGAAGGGGATCTAATACCTCTTCATCAAAATGTTCAGTTCCTCTGGACAATGAACAACGGATGTGTTTGGAAAGAAAATCTTGGCTATGTGGGCACTGAAGTTAAGGCAGATAATGCTCTGGCCATCATGGTGTGCTATGACAGGGAAATATGCCACTGAATAGCATCTATACTACAACGCCTTCCAGAAGAAAATAGGAAATCTGGGTTAGACATTCTCACAGAAGGAGAGGACGCCTCTAACCAAAACCTTAATACTGCAGTGGACTTAGCAGAAACTGGTTTCAAGCAAATGTCCAATGGGTCAGTGTAAAAACAAAGAGGTGTTGGCTGAAAGGTTTTGAATGAATCTTAACCACTGGCATTGCTCTGGGCAAACCCTCCAGATCATCGTTCTTCACCTGCCAAGCCATTACAGAAGGGGAAAGACCAAATACAAATCAGGCTTGGTCCCAACCCAAAAGGGGCAGTCCAGTCCGAACTGCTAGGTCACATCCCTTCTGCACGAGACCACAAGCATCCCCAAACATGTTTCGGCCTTGTTGGGCCTCATCAGTGAGGAGTAGCTTGGGTCTTTAGGCCCAGCAGGCACGGCACCCACGTCTGGGCATACCCGTCCCACTCGGGGTGAGAAAGCAAAAACAAAGAGGTGATGGCTGGAAGGTTTAGAATGAATCTTAACCACTGGCATTGCTCTGGGCAACCTTCCAGACCATTGCTCTTCACCTGCCAAGCCATTACAGAAGGGGAAAGACCATATGCAAATCAGGCATGGTACTAGGTCACATCCCTTTTGCACAAGACCACATGCATCCCCAAACATTGTTCGGCCTTGTTGGGCCTCATCAGTGAGGGGTAGCTTGGGTCACTAGGCCCAGCAGGCAAGGGACCCACGTCTGGACATACCCGTCCCACTCGGGGTGACAGAGCAAAAACAAAGAGGTGATGGCTGGAAGGTTTATAATGAATCAACAACTCTAGTATCTACAATCACAACTTCTGCAATAGGACTTGATTGATCCACCTCAATTGCTACTCACCATGCACATAGTTAGTTCCATGTAGACTATATTTTCGGAGTTAAACAGGCGAATCCCATTACCTCAAGAGGCATCGCCCACAATTCAAAATCATGGAGAACCCCCTACACAGCAGGGGTCTAACCAACCGACATATAAAATGAAGTACCAAGGTCTACATCACCATGGTGCCTGCATAGGAGGAGAAATACTCCTCTGCAAATGCAGTGCAGTTGTACAACAGATCCTGCATATCAGAAGAGGGGGGAATTACCACTGGCTTGGACCCAAGCCAACATACACAGATTCCTCATCAGTCTCATCTCATAACGGATTGGGAAGAGAACACATGCCCAAAGGGGGATCTCCCGGATTATCCTCCTAGACACGCCCCCACCAGAGGAAGTGAGATGCATGAGAGGAAGGACGCTTAGTTTCAAACTGGACGTCAAGGGCCCCCTAGAGAAAACTTTCTGAGCACTAGCTAATGCGCCTAAATGCCTTACAAATCAACCAACACCACAATCAGTTGTGTCAGCAGTGGCCAGAAGGAGATCTAATACCTCTTCATCAAAATGTTCAGTTCCTCTGGACAATGAAAGACGGACGTGTTTGGAAAGAAAATCTTGGGTATGTGGGCCCTGCAGTTAAGGCAGCTAATTCTCTGGCCATCATGGTGCGCTATGACAGGGAAATAGGAAGTATGGGTTAGACATTCTCACAGAAGGAGAGGACGCCTCTAACCAAAACATTAATACTGCAGTGGACATAGCAGAAACTGGTTTCAAGCAAATGTCCAATGGGTCAGTGTTGCAGCGTCGGGGTGGCTCAGCTGTAAAGATTTTCACCCAGACGTGCAGGCTAAAGTGGAAGTCCCGCAACAAACTATTTAAAAATGAGAATGATGAAGCATTAAAGACAATAAAACAGATGCAGAAACTGCAAGGTTTCCTTGAGTTGGTACAAGCCAGGAAGAGTTATCAGCCTTTTTGTGGCACTACAGGAAGATCATCATCCGGAAAGAAAGCTGGACGCTCATACCACCATCAAGCATATTATTTCCAGGGTTATCAGAGAGAACACCAAGGGTGCAGGAAAAACAAAGATTATTGGGTAACCAACAAGTACAGAGGCTCCACTCAGGCAAGAAAACACTCCATTTAGCAGCAAGCATGACTCGCAGAGCAGGATACCCTCCACTCAAAGCACCCTGATTGGGAGGGTGGGGGGGGCGGGTCACCGCCTTTTATGAGAACAGGTGAAAAATAACATTAGACAGGTGGGTGCTAGCAATTGTAAAATGGGGACCCACCTTGGATTTCCAAAGGAAACATGCCACCAACGAGGCAACACGTACTAGATCAACATTTCCTTCACCAGGAACTGGCTGTTATTCTCCACATGGCTACCATACAAACTATCTCAAAAAGGGAGCAAGGAAATTGGGTTTATTCCTGATATTTCCTTGTTTAAAAAAGCAAAAAACAGACGGGACATGGCTACCTATCTTAGATCTAAGAAAATTGAAAGAATTCATCAGAGACCAAAAGTTCAAAATTATAACTGAGGGAAATAATCCCATCCATCCGAGACAAAGACTACCTCGCATCACTAGCTCTCAAGGACGCATACTTTCATATAATGATCCAGAGGATACATCAGATTTGTAGTGGGGACAGCACTTCAAAGTACTTTCATTTGGTACCAGGTCAGCACCCAGGCACTTCAGAAAAACGCCTGGCCCCAATAGCTGCATATTTCAGGTGCTGCAGCCAGCAGGTCTACCTATATCTGGACGATTAGCTAGTCTGGCAACCCAACAGAAACCTTGCAGCTGAATCCATGACAAACCCAGCACACACATTTACTTCACTAGGGTTCACCATCAATTACGAAAAATCATACATGCAGCCCTTACAGAATATGGTCTTTCTGGGGGCCCACTTCTCCACAATATACTTGTTGGTCAGGCTTTCACAGGAAATAGTACAAGCCATTCTCTCCATGATCTACAGATTCAGAACAGTTCCAGTGATCTCTGTTAGAGCATACTATTCCTTACTGGGAATGCTCTCACCCTGCATTCCTCTCATCCCCCAATGCAGACTCTAAGGCCCATTGAACAATTCCTAGGTGCCAGGTGTTGCCAGCTTCATGGGCATTGGCACAACAAGATCCCGTTTCAACCTTCTCTTCTACTGCAGCTGAAATGGTGGAGCTGGATGCAAAATCTCACTTAGGGAACACCACTGCCACATTATCAAGATATGCTCACTACGGACACATCACTGACCATATGGGTTGGACACCTACAGGAATTGACTGTGAAAGGGCATTGGTCAGAGACGAAGGCACGCCTCCAAATTAATGTGCTTTGACTCAGGGCGGTAAGATGGGATTTCCGTTAGTTTCTTCTGCTTCTCAAAGGGAAAGTAGTAAGTATCCTAACAGACAGCACAATCACCATGTATTGTATATGGAAACCAGAAGGAACTACTTCGAGAGTGCTGCCACTGGAAGCACAACACCTATGGCATTGGGTCCTCCAACAAAGCATTTGTCTGCAAGCTTACGATATCCCGGTGGCTCAGAACAAGATGGCGGGCAAGCTCAGCCGAATGGCAAAGCAGTGCCACGAATGGAACTACAGAGCATGCAGCTGTCAAAGTATTCAAAAAGTAGGAACACCACGGATTGATTTATTTGCCGCTTGAGGAAACAAAAAATTAAAGAACTTTGCCAGCAGCTTCCGTTAAAAGGGTTACGAAGGGGTGCTGTTTTACATTGCTTGGACGGGGCAGTCGCCTAAGCGTTCCCTCCGACACCGCTAATAGAGTATAAGACCATATCAGGCAAAGTCCATGCCAAATCATACCTATAGCCCCAGCATTACCCAGACAGCCATGGTACACAGACATTATTCATTTCTCAATGTACCAATTGCTACGGCGAACACAGACTGTTATCCAGGATCAA
Source organism: Ambystoma mexicanum (assembly GCF_040938575.1). Classification (NCBI taxonomy): domain Eukaryota; kingdom Metazoa; phylum Chordata; class Amphibia; order Caudata; family Ambystomatidae; genus Ambystoma; species Ambystoma mexicanum. Next base: position 675,035,402 of record NC_090931.1, read on the forward strand.
ATCTATCAATACGATCCACAGTCACTCAACCTAACAGCGTGGCTAATAATGTCTCAGAGTTTGGGCACTTAGACATTCCGAACAATTGCAGGATGGTGCTACAGACAACAAGGGCTATGCCAACTACAAAATCATACATGCAAAGATGGAAGCGCTTCTAGGCATGTCCAACAAAATCTGTGACCTTTCAAAGTAAAGCTTCACCAAATTCTCACATACCGTCCATCTTTGGCAGACAGTGGCTAGGTCCACTCTTCTATTTGAGTACAGTTGGGAGCTGTTAGGAAAGATTTTCATTTTGCTGCTTTCCTCCAATAGAGTTCTTTGTACACCCTTTCTTTCTAATGTTTTGACCCCTGACTTGGATTTTTGGAGGTAAGTACAGCTTTCTTCTTTACTTCCCTAGCTTTCTGCTCATGTTTATGGGGAGACTGATCAGTCTATTAGACTATCCATGCTGAGACTCTTTACGAATTTCTTGTTTTTTTCAACTGTACATATTACTCTGAAGTGAAGTGCTTTATTTTGTAACATTTGGGTTACAAATACCATGTGTGCAGGATGGACCAGTGGCAGCGGATGTTTTCCTACTATGTTTTCAACGTTTTACACGTGTTCAGTTACAGTTACAGCAAATGTTTACTAAGAGTGGCTACTACTCTAAAATGACCACCAGAGTTTTGCCTGTCCTTTGCCATATTGTTCTTTAGCCTTCTTCCTGAAGTCTCAAAGACAGAATTGCTGTATGCAGAATATCCTTTCCCAGGGAAAGCTGCTGCTTTTGTGAGCTGAGTAGTGGTCTGTATATGTGGCCACAGATTGGGGCTGGTACTGTCTTGTCCCAGTCCACATCCTGGTGCCTGAGTGTTGCTGGACAGATTGTGTGGCGAGTGGTTATCCATGATTGGATAGCAACTGCCAGTTTTAATGGTGCAGATCCTTAACCTTGGTGGACCTCGGCAAGTTTCTAGTCAATTGTTGGGATAAAAGGAGGACCTCTGCAACCATTCCACGGATCATCATTGTAGTCCTAGACCACTCTCACACCCCCTCATAATTCTAAGCCTTATCGCTCTGCTACCTACCTTGATTGGGTTTGGCTAGACTGTAGTGTCTTTCCTATTTACCGTCATAGATTGGCCTCCCAAAATCCACCTAAGGGTAGATTTTGGAAATCCATCTTAACAGCAGCCATATCGTGCTACTCTCGAAAACCAGGAAAAACACCTATTCTGACAGATAATAGACAATAGGGCCTTTTGCACACTTTCCCTCCAATTAGAATACCACGCCAAGATGGAGCCCAAATACAGTTCTCTGAATGCTCATGAAACCACCATTTGAACCTCTTTACAAGGTAGATATACAGTACATCTCATTGAAGGTAGATTTTTTGCTAGCGATCACAGCGGCAAGCAAGTGTCAGATACAATCTTTGGCTATCAACAAGCCCTACATGCATTTTTTCAACGACATCATGGTTCTTAAAACCAACCCAGCTTCCTTCCAAAAGTACCAACTGATTTTCACATACATTAGTCCATTGTGCTACCAACATTCTTTGCTAATGCCACATTTAAGATCACCTTACACTGCCTAGTCATCAAGGGGGCACTTAAGTGTCATATTGAGAACATACAGGAATTTAGGAAAACACAGGTGCTTGTTGCATTTGGATCCTCTAACAGGGGAAGACCTATTTTGAAAGAGGTCAGATTGAGGTGGATAACCTCAACAATCTCTTATGACAGGGTCAGGGTGATGACTCTGTCTGGGAGGAAGCGGGTGGGGGGTAATCCCAGCCACTGAGATCCCCTCATGTGCCAAGCATGTGGATATGGATACTCTTGGTGTCCTCTGTTGCAAAATGCCTCCCACATTTTTTTCTGGCTGGTGTTCTCTCTTTTGCATTTCAGAACTCTAACTCCCACAGTACACCTTGCAGCAAATGAGAAAACTGGGACCCGAGCCAGGAAAACAGAATCAAGAACAGCTAGCAAATGTACTTGGAGTTTCCCTGTCAAACACCAATGAGACTTCCAACACTCAAAGTGACAACACCAGGCGGATCCCAGGCAAATGAAGGGCAAGCAGAAAACGAACTGGGAATAAGGAGAGACTGCAGGTGGGACAGGAACAACACAGAAACCCTCTCCAAACAGAATTGGCAACAAAATTCAAGAATACCTGAGGAAAGCCACAGGGAGAATGAGCAGCCTGAGCCCCTTGCTGCAACCACACCAGAGAATGTTTCCACAACCATACGGAAAAAGGGGCAGGGGCTTATAACGTCTCTCACCTTTGTAATCTGGCTTCTAGGGAAAAGGGAGGCCTTGATTGGTTCAGAGTCAGGTGTGCGCAGTGCCAATGGTAGGGTGCGGGGGAGAAAGAACCAGTAGGAGCCTCACTATAAAAAGAAAGGGAAGGCAAGAGCCCAAGGGGAGGAAGGGTGGTGCAGAAAAGCGTGGAGGTGGATTACTCTACTAGTGTGAGGTATTTGTGGGGGAAGTGGTACAGGTTGTGAGAGTGAATGAGTGAGTGTGAATGAGAGTATAGTAGTGCAGTTTAGTAGTATGAGAAGAGTGTTGGGTAGGAGTAGGAAAGTGGGGATATTAGGTAGAGTTTGAGGGAGTGAGTGTTGTGAAAGAGTAAGTATAATAGGGAAGGGTGTAGGAGTGGGAGGAGAAGGGTGCAGGAGTGAAGTGAGCGGATGGGTTTGAGAATAGGGAGAGTAAGTGTATTGGGAGAGTTAACGCGCTATTATATAGCTAGAAGGGTGAGAAAGGCACCATATCCCTTGGTAGGGGTGAAAGGAGGCATGGAGAGAGGTGAAAGTGGTGGGGGAGTATAGTAGTAGTGCAGAGAGGCGAGAGTAGTAGTAGTATGTGTTAGGCAGAATCCTGTGCAGTTCCCTTGGGGACCACTGCAAAAAGATTAAGACTACAGGAGTAAGCAATAAACCCAATTGGTAGCAGTCCGCACCACCCAGATTTACCTGGTAGCTGTGGCTGAGCAGTCAGACTTCTCTCAAGAAGAGTAAGGCAGTATATAGAGTATACACAATAGGGCTAAAAACACAGTGGAACAAGCAAACACTGACCAGAGCTTTGTATCAAAAGTATATAATTATTTATTTAACACACACTTTAAAAACACACTAGCACTCTAAATCAAAAGCAAGTTCAAACACAGTCAGATAAAGTAGAACACCTCCCTTGATAACTATTAGACAGGTCAGAGTTAAAACACCCCTATTTGTTAAAACAGATGTGAGCGCGTAACCTAGATGGCACTCCAATAGTTAAGTTAAAGGGAGAGAAAAAGGCAGAGCATAGAAATAAAACGGGTCCCAACACTTTTAGGAGTTCTCAGCAAGGGAATAAAGGCAGTATACACTGTAGAGCCAAAGTTCATAGGCCAGGCCCACTTTAAATGGAGCAAAGCGAAATGTGCCCAGGATCACACGGTTGAAATGCACTAAAAGTCTTTGCAGAATGTTCAAAAGAGGTTGGGGCGCTTCAAGAAGATAAAGTTAGGTCTGGGGCCAACCCAGTTGGAAAGCCAAGGATTTAAGGGTCACCTTGGGCAAACCGAAGAAAGGGAGGCCAGGCAGAACACAGAACCGTAAAGAGAGAGGAAGCTCCAGCGGGGCAGTTGTTCCTGGCAGCGGTTGCAGTTCATTGTTTCGACCAGGGGAACAGAGGATCTCGTCGAGGAGAAAACGTGGAGTCGATGCACTGCACAGGGATGAAACCAGCCGCAGAGTTAGTCGGTAAAAGGTGCGTTCCTTTTATTCGCGGTCAAAGTGGTGAAGCTTGGCTATCCGGCCGCCGAGGTGCTTGGCACGGGCAATTCGACCAAGAGATGTCTTTGGAAGGCGAAAGGGCGAACTGATTGGTCCCACCAGCTCAGAGGAAGAAGACTCGTCCAGCAGAAGATCTTCTCTTGTCGTTGGGAAAGTGGTGAGTTTGTTGCAGCAGGGCTCCACTGGTGGTGTCGTCGTTGCAGATGGCTCAGCTTCTTCCCTCTTCGGATTGTTAGGTCCTGTGGCGACTTCTGAAGTTCCAGTCCCAAAAGCCCTGCTTTTATGCAGAAAAACCCCCATTCAACAGCCTAGCTGTCACTCAAACATGCTAAGTGGTGAGCCGGGCGGCTCACCACTGGGCCAATCGGAATAGAGTGTGACTTGAGGTGCTAAGGCAACGCAGTCCAGGGTGCGAATTCCCCTCCCCACACATCCTGTGGAACCCAGACAGAGTGGCACCATTTGGAGGGCTTCTGTGGAGAAGCCCGCCAAAAAGTGGAACAAAGGGCTCGACCTTGGTCAGAGTTACAGAGACGGACACAAACGCCATTTTAGAAAAGAGTTCTGGCAAAAAGACCCAACAGTGAATTTAATATTAAATAAATAAACCGGCGGTATCTTTAACATTGCACCAAAAAGTGGTGCGTTTAAAATCAATGGGAAAATCCCATAGGAAATATTCCGGTGGAATATTTTGCGTGGTAACCACGGCCACCAGCCAGAAACTCGACAAGGGGGTACTGGACAGTGCCCCCTTGAAAACAGACCCAGGGGCAATATAATTAACCCCGTCCAGTACTTCCACAATATGATGGTTTGTACTGGTTCTGTTCCCAATTTAAGACTAATAAAGTCAATGGTGACTTTACATGCCCTGGGAGACAGTAGTCAGTCCCAGGGTATGGAGTCTATGTTTGGGGGTCACTATGACACCCCTGTGTTACTGCACTGAGGGTGCTGTGTAACACATACACAAAAACCAGATGATACCCTATGGAGTAAAAGACCCCATAGCCCAAAATCGCACAAATAGTCAGAGACATATCTCAAATCATGCCTAAGAGTGGGAGTAAAAGAGTCTCACTCTTAGCAGGAGAAAAAAACAAACCCCAAAAATCCAGCAAAGCTGCTGGGGGACTCACTAGGTTTGGGAAATTTGCCTTATAAGAGAATTCTCCCTAACAGTGTGGAAGGAGTAGTAGTGTTATAGAGATGGGAGAGTAGTAGGGTTGCAGAGAATTGAAAGTAGTGGTGGGGTCTGTCAGGGTTTGGGAGGTTGGGTGTTGGGTGTCTCTTCTCTGTTTGATAACAAGAATTCCATTCCATTCCTGTTCGTGATCCTGTTTCGGGTCCGGTTTTGTAGGTTTCTCCAAGGTGCATTCTGGCAGTTAGCAGTTCTGAAAAAGAACAAAGAGAACCGTGGTCAGCATTCATGGCACATTTAAGGATTTAGCCTCCCCAAACTCCTCCTGCCTTTTTTTTTTGTGTTTAACTGTTGTTAGCAGTTTTTACAAAGGAAGAAGAGAAATTTCCAAGTGCATTTTCCCAGATGCTTATCAAAGAACGGGCTAAGTCCTTTTAGAGTCTTTCTTGTCCTTCACAGATGGCATCCAACTTCAGACTGTGTAGAAAGTTTACCACTGCGATAACCGGTCTTCGACTTAGCCCGTTCATTAGATATGACCACCAGTAGTCCTTTCCATTTCTGAGAAGTTTGAATAAAGGTGATCCAGGTGGATTTTTCTATTGCTAGTTGTTCCTGGGCAATGGATGATCAAGTGTCTCAGGCTTTCCTTTAAGTCTGAGTTCCGACAGAATCGACAGCCGTTCGATTCAGATTTGCCTCAGATTTTCAGTACCTCGTTGGTCTTTAAAATGTTCAATCTCGCTCTTAGGAAGGTAGAGCGGAATGTCTTATTCGGAAATTGAAGTAGGTAGCTGATGGGCTCATTTAGTTTTTGGGCGAAAGCCGGCCACTGATTTGTAGTTTGCTGCTGTTCGTTGAGTGTCGCACCAATCTAAATCTTTCAGTTTTTTGCCGTTCTTTTCGGATTTGTCAAGAGCTCCTCCTCTGAGCTGCCTATTGAATTCAGAAGTGTTTGATTTTTTTCTAACCAAGTTTTGAGAGTTTTGTTTGAACCTTTCTCAATTTCTTCCCGTATCAATGCATAGATTTTCTCCACAGATGATCTCACTTCTCTGTAGAACATCAGAGTGTTGATAGATACTGTTCCTTGAAGAGAGGTGAGACCGAGTTCCCTTCTTATCAATGCTATTGGAGTCGAAGTAGGCAGTCGGAGCACTTTTTCCAGAGTGAGCCCTCCAATTTAGGCCACGTTGAGTCAGGGATGCCAAACATTGCCGCTGTGCCGTGGGTGAGCGCTGGGACCACTTTCATCTTATAGAAGTTCGTCGCCGCCTCTACTGAGAAGCGACCACATTTTTTATCCATGATGGTCAGATGATTTGACAATGTTTTGTTTTTGTTGGTCAGGAGGTCTAAGATGGATTGCTCATTCCGTTTGTTATTGAACATCGTGCCCAGGTATCTGAAGGCATCCACCTCTTCCAGACGGGTGTTGTTGAAAAACCATACCTCTGAGGTTTCGCGTTTGGCCGCTTTCGTCAGTCGCATCACTTTGGTTTTTGTTGCGTTGCTTTCCAGGTCGTTAGTATGAAGGTATTTGTTCAAGTTGTCTAGTTTTCGCTGTAACCCTATCTTTGTCTGGTCAATGAGGATGATATCCGCGTAAAGTAATCTACTGACGTTTTCGGATCCTAAGGAGGGCGTGAAGGCTTTAACATTCTTTTCGGCTTGTTGGTAATCACCGGTATAGGCGTTGTAAAGTGCTGGTGCCAGAGGGCATCCCTGCTTAACTCCGCTAGCTGTTCCTATTACGGAGGAAAGTAACCCAGTACCGTTGAGTCTGACTCTCATGGATGTTTCTGAGTAAAGTTCTTGTATTGGATCTAGCAGATACGGTGGGCAATTCCAATTGGTAAGTTTTATCCAGAGTTTTTCTCTATTTACCTTGTCAAAGGCTTTGGATAGATCGATGACGGTCATGCATAGGAGAGGAGCCCCTTCCTGGACTCTGGCTTTCAAGATGTTGATAGTGAATATGTTTGCCAAAATGTTCACATTTTTTCGGAAGCCTGTTTGAAAGTTGTCCCAACCCTCTGAGGACACCACCCAGGTTTTGAAGTTGTCCAGTAAGAAGGATCCGAAGAGTTTACCAATACAGTCAAGGAGTGCTATCGGGCGATAGTTGTTTGGATCGCTTCTGTCTCCAGACTTATAGATAGGCACTACATTGGCTGTTTTCCAAGACTTCGGATCGGATGTGGTGGCCGCACAAGATTCAAAAATTTCGGCTAATAGGATTGACCAGGCTTTTGGGTTGGATTTTAAGTCCATATTCGACAGGCCGTCAGGACCTGGTGCTCGTGATGATTTAAGGTTCTTGATTTTGTCTTCGATGCTAGATGGGTCGGGCTCTGGCCCACCGGCTGGTTCGACGTGTCCCAGGTTTTGGTTCGTTACTCGCTGGACCGAAAAGGGTAGCGAAATGTTTGATCCAGGCTTCTTCTGGTACGCTAGATGTTAGAGCGTCCTTACTTAGTGAGCTGTTGGAGTTGACCAGTGACCAAAATGATTTTGTTTGCTTGCCGGCCAGCACTCGCAGCATTTGTTCAGAGTCATCTTGGTATAGTTGTAATTTGAAGCCTTTCAGCCAGTTCTTATAGGCTTTAGTGACTTTCCAAGCTGTTTCAACGTTGATACATGTCGGGGAGCTCCTGGCCTTTCTTACGGCTCTTCTCATCTCCAGCCTTTTTTGCCTGAGGGTTTCGTTGTTGTGATGGTTGGTTTTTACTTTCTTTCCATTGCCAGTTTTTTTGATCTGGTATGGTTGAAGTAGTGGGCAATAGTCCTCCTGCCTTAACTTTAACTTTACTTTAATACATTTATAATGCGCAAACCATGGACCCATGGGTATCAGGGGGCAGACAAAAACATAAAAAGAACTGAGAGCCAGAACTAGAAGTAAGTACTCAGCTGTGATTGCCAGAATAGATCAAACAAACAAACAACCACGTTTTCCATTTTTTCTTAAAGGGCTCAATAGTTTTCTGACATCTAAGATATAAAGGTAGATTGTTCCAGGCTTTTGGGGCTGCAATGTGAAAAGCTCCCTTTTTGACCTTCTTGGTCCTACATTTGGGAAGCATCAAATATTTCTGGTTACTAAATCTAAGAGATCTACTGTTCACTTTTTCATAGATGAGATCTTGCAGATACAAGGGCATTAAGCCCTGTCTATATTTGAAGGTAATACCTTGTAGGCGAAATAGAACACTCACCTCCATAGGGAGCCAATGCAGTGCTCGTTTAGCAGCCGATACGTGGTGACAACGAGATAGTCCTATGACCACCCTAACTGCACCATTTTGCACCACCTGTAGTCTATTAAGCTCTGTTTTGCTGAGCCCAGCCGGGAGGCTACGGCAGTAGTCTATTTTAGACCCAACTATTGCTCTAGCAATTGTCTCAGCTTTGGCCTGTGAGATAAAAGGTCTAAGATGTGCCAGGAGCTTAATGTAATAGACTGCTGTAGATACAAGGCTCCCTGTACTGCAGTTCTAAGGGAAAAACCCAAGATACCTGCATTCAAATGTTCTCCATCCTTTGTTTTTACTGAGATCTTTTGCCAGCTGTTCATATGCACAAAAAGAAATGGAAGTAAAGTGCAACCTTTATCAGAAAATAAAACCTCTCTGTTGTATAATGTAATTGAATTATTTGGCACATACAAAGAGTTTTTGAGAGAATTTAAACCTGTATGTGTTCCCTGCACAATATTGTAGTATTGAGAATGCCTTTCTCTATTTTTAAAAAAATATGGGGATGCATTGTCGGCCAAATACCTTGACAGAAATGCAAGTCATTGGAACATGAATTTATATTTGTTATTATTCAATAGGGTCTGACCTTTTTCTTTCACGACTTAACATTTACAGTTATCCAAAAACCATTGAGCACCCGCTGCACAGGCCAAGACGGAACAGAATCCAGCCAACAGCTATTGACGGAAACCCTTTAGGAGGAAGGAAGTATTCTACACGTCCTTCCAGGCCTTCCTACGACTTAATACGACCGAGGTGTCAAAATGTGCTATTAACTCGACCTTTGATGCCATGGGCAAAGGAATAGCTATGCGCACAGTGATGACATGAGGTCACGTCAGCCAACCTGAATGCTCGAAAGCTGCGTCTTCGAACTGTGCCTAGCTTGCTGTGTCCTTTGTGGATTGCTTCCAAACAACGCTCTTGGGGGGAAAAGGTGTTGTCTACACATTTTCAAATTGGTCCATGATCATCACAGTTGAAGGAGTGCTTGTAGAGTTAACACACTGGCTAAGCATGTACAAAAGACTAACAGAGCAATAAGAAACACGCACATTTTTTCTGTGTTTAAACCAAAGTAACAGATAATAACAAAAAAAGGCATACAGAATGGCAGGTGTCAGAGAAAAATAGCTGTGCTCGGTAGAATGAAGCAGAGTTCACTGTACTGAGACATGCAAGGCTAAAGTAGGTGAGTATGACTTAGAGAACATTGTGGATGGTTCGATAAAGGACGTGCTTACCAAAGGGCACAAACGTGAAGGAGTAAACTGAAAATGTGAGCCGGGACAAAAGAAAGAGGAGGCTCAATCGAAAAGATGTTTTGTTTTGTATGGTCCGAGTCTGACTTCATAAGAAGCTTCGCTTGTACATTCAACTGCCATCTGTGCCCTAACTGAGAGCAAATTTGCACAAAGATGTATTTATTTTACTGTTATCTTCATCTCTCTTCGATCATCCATCTCATTTCTTGTCTTGCACCATATAAATGTTTTCATACGTTTTGTGTTTTATTATTTAGAGCCGTATCAGGTAGGTGGGGAATGAGAGCAGAACGAACATGTGAAATGTTTACAGATGAGAATTAATTCAAAAATCAATGATGATGAAAAACAATTCCTTGTGCTTTAGAAATTTGGCACAAGCTCATTCTTCCCATATAGGGGCTCATTACATGTTTCCCAGTATCCCACCGGTAATTCCAGCGGGAAGAATGGAAGCTGCCACTACCGTCTTTGCTGCTTATTATCCGAAACTTACTGGGATATTACAGGCGGCAGACTCTATGGGGTGGGATTGCCGGAATCACCAGCACCATAGTACCGGTGATTGCACATTTTTTTGCTGATAGGGGCCAGATCTACCAAGTCAGGCCCGCTGGGAGATCTGTGCCTCCACTAGCAAACTTGTGTTTTCCCGGTCCGTAAAAAAGGCTGGTGCCAGCATTTATTCTGGACCAGGGAACTCCTAATGAGCCCCATAGTCCTTGCACTGCCACTATTTGTTTCCTGCACACTCATTTAATTTTTGCCACCATTTCTTTATGCACACTCATTTAATTAATTTGTTTCCTCCAATAGTAAAGTATTATCAACTGTGCTGAAATGCCAATTTAGGATTTTTTCCTTGATTGAATGTGTTTTCTCTATGAAGCAGCTGTCTCTTTTCCTATATTGTTTTTCGAATGCTCTAGTATCATCGGGCAGTCTGTTATTTGTAGATTTTGCCCTTTTTGTTTTTCAATAATTCTGTTTATCACCTTTTTTGAGGTACAGTACAGATGAAATTAAAAGACTGGCAAACATAAACAAAAACACAAAAAGAACATGTAACTTAAATATTCGAAATCGGGCGATGGGTTATTTGCTGGATGTTCCTAATTGCCCTGTCTTACAAGTAACTTTCCAACTGCAGCAGGAGCCGGCAAAGGTAAGGGAGGTTCGACCCAATGCTGGGCATCTCCCCTGTGACTCCATGAAGTGGGTCTGAGGTGGTGAGATAGCAATGATTTTCCAACTATCCCAGGGCATAGCAAACCTAATCCATTTTGAATACATTTATTTTTTAACTTTATTTATGCAATTGTCATGTATCGGACGCATTCAATAACAGTGACATATTCTTGGTATTAGGCATATCATATCAAGACAGTTACATACAAAATGTACAGGTGAGCACTATCAGGGCGTCCAGTGCTCTGTGTTTCAGAGTCCGTTCCAGTTAAGTACAGTCTGAACGGAGCCCAAATGTCTTTAGGGTGGCATGCTGGGGGACACAGAAAAAACACATGTCTCTTCACATTCATTAGCGTAAGTTAATTCACGCAACCAGTCTTCAAGACAAGGAGCTTTCTTAGATTTCCAACATTTTAAAATGCACCTTTTTGTAACTGCACAAGCAACATTGAAAAATCTTCTAGGAGTCTCTGCGGTTTTCCCAACATCCCCAAACAGATGTTTGAGTTGTGCGAGGAAAGGTGGGATATCCACCATGTTGTCTATGGCCTCAGCTAAGCTACCCCAGAATGTCATCACCGGGGGGCACAACCAGTACAGGTGGAAGGCATCTGCTTGAGGGGCTCCGCATTTCGAACGTTTACCCGCCTGATCCGGGGTAAACTTAGCCATTTTAGCAGGACTATAATGTAGTTGGCTCAGCATCTTAAATTTCTTAAATTGAATCAGGCGCAACCCCGCATTCAGGGATACAGAATTAGTTAGCTGACAACATTTAGTGCGTTTCTCATCCCCTATAGAATGTCCCACTTGACTTTCCCAAACACCTCTAATAGTATTGGGAGAGGACAAATGTGACTGTACTGCCCTATATAGCCTGGCCACCCCATAACGCATGCCATCCTTGGACACCATGTGTTTCCGGCTCTGCTGGGAATGAAGGCAATCTTTCACGAAAGGCTGCCCGCATACAATGGTATTGAAGAACTCTCAATTGGCCTCCCCTAAAGTATTGACAAATTCGGTCTGGGATACAAATTGCCCATTTGGGTACATGTCGCTCATTTTGATTTTTCCTGAGGGGTCCCAGGATTTCTGTAACATTTTGCCATATGTAAGGGAAATGCCCAGATATTTCCATAGAGGAACATCTGGACTGTTGGGGGTATCTACTCCGATCATCCCAAAAATTCTGGCCTAAGCATGAACAGTTGTGCTGACAGGGTCAAAGGCACAAGAGTCGTCATATTTTTCACTAAATATGACTGACTGGAGTTCTGTAGGGGACGCACCATACCTCTCCAAGGGAATATGTACATTTGTTTCTCTAGCCTTGTACCAATACTCAGCGAATTGGGCCTGTGATGTCAAATAATATAGTTCAAAGTCTGCCGCTGCTAACCTCCATGTTCATATGGTTCAGATCATTTCTGTCAGCTGATTCTCCCCACCCCTGTGCCCCAGACAAACGTGGAGGCGAACGATTTCAGTTTATTGAAAAACCTTTGCCCAGGCCAAATAGGAATATTGCCAAAGAAATACAATAGCTTCGGGAGAACAACCATCTTCAATAGTGCAACCCGCCCAAATAATGAGATGGGGAGCTTCGCCCGGAGTAACAATTTAGTGGTTAATTGTTGCAAATAGGAATCGTAGTTGTCAGTATACAATGATTGTTGGCTGTTAGACACCTCAACACCCAAGTACCTGAAGTGTAATGGTGACCATTTAAATCCACCCAGGTCCGGTGGCTGAATTGTGGATGGCGTAAGGGGAAACTACTCCGACTTAGTGTTGTTTATTTTGTAGCCCGAGTAACGCAAAAACTCATGAATATCATTCATTATTGGAGCAAGGTTATGTTCCGGGTCTCTTACATATAAAAGGTTGTCATCTGTGTATAAGGAGATTATCTGGGGTGGACCATATATTCTTATTCTTCTGTGTCCATGCATCTTCCTCACCAGCGCTGCCATGGGTTCAATAGTAAGTGCAAATAATAGAGGCGACAGGGGGCAGCCCTGCCTAGTGCCTCTACCCAGCGTGAATAGCACAGACAAGGTTTGGTTGTTGTGGATCCTGGTCAGAATACAACAGTTGGATACAGCGCAAAAGATATGGGCCGACTCCAAACCTGCGTAATACAAAAAAATAGATAACGACATGAAACAGAATCAAAGGCCTTTTTGGCATCTAGTGCGGCTACCACCGCTCTCGCCTGGGGATTCACATGTGCCATCACACAAAACAGTGCAGATTCGGGCCGTGGATGTTGCAGGCATACAACCAGACTGGTCAGGCAGTACCAATTGGGACATGGCCGGCAGCAGCCTTGTGGCAAGCATTTTTGCAAAAATGTTTGCTTCTGTATTAATTAGGGACAGTGGTCTATAGGAGGCTACATCGTGAGGAGGTCTGTATGGTTTAAGTAATACCGTAATAATGGCCTTGCACATAGATTGTGGGAGTACCCCTTGTCCCATGTCCTCCTTCCATACCTTTAATAGCCTGGGAGCCAATTCCTGTTGAAATGCCATGTAAAGTTCTATCCCCAGCCCGTCGGACCGCGCCTTACCCCTGGCCAATGATTTTATAGCACCCTCGATTTCGTCAAGTGTGATGGGCTGTTCCAGGGCGAGAGCCATCTTAGCTGACAGTGCTGGCAGTTCTATTGACGATAAATATTGGGAAAGGTCACATCTGTGACCCTGTCGTTGTTCGAATATAGATCAGAGTAGAAATTGGGGAAAGGTTCATTGATATCTTTCTCGCTTATCAACACTGCATTGTTTGGGCCTTGGATACTAGTGATTTGGTGTCTTTGATTCTCCGTTTTCACCATATTGGCCAGTAATCAGCCAGCTTTTTCCTCCCTCACCATACTTCCTTGCTCTAATGGGAACGGCCATATGTAAGACCTCCCTGTCTGCCAGACTATGAAACTCTCCTAATGATGCCTGTTAACGTGCCAGGACTCCTTTCTCCTGTGATCAGCTATATTAATTTTCCAGTTTCCTTAGCTGGCTTTCCACCCCACCCAATTCTTGCCTAATGATCTTAAGGGATCCATAGGTAATCTTACCCACACTTTGAATGTCTCCCATAGTGTTGAATGAGTACGAACAGAGCCTTCATTTATAGTAAAAAACTCAGCTCTTTCAACATGTAAGGAGTCAGCCACACCGGCTTCTCTGAGAAGTAAGGAGGGGCATTCTCCATCACAGGGTCTGCACCGGACAGTGAAACTGGAGAGTGATCAGAAAGGGTGGGTGGGAGAATAGTGCAATTCCGAACAGCCAAAAATCTATACAGGACTCTGAGTCGTGAACAGAGGAATAGTATGTGAATTCTTTATTTTGTGGATGAAGTGCCCGCCAGATCTCTGTGAGTTAGAGATGTTAACAATATCTGATGTAGCGCCTGGGCCGATCTGGTGAGAGTACGTGTGGCACATGATGACCTATCTAGCCCCATGTCCAGAATTGTGTTAAAATCCCCCTCCCCCCCCCAAAGATTACCCAGGTCTTGTCCAGGGCAGTCAATATTTCCACAGTTGAATGATAAAACCCTGGATCATCAAAATTAGGCCCATGTTTAACCAATACCGTCGAGTAGCCAGCCATTTTGCCCCACACTATTTTATATAGTCCCTGAGGATCTATGCTGCTTTTTCGAAGCCCGAAAGCCCAATGAGTGATGTATACGGGTAAGTACCCCCGTGCTTGCAATGAATATTCTGTGTAATACCTCAATGGGACCCAATTTCGTTCAAAGGATTCATTCACCTTTCCCATTGCATGTGTCTCTTGTAACATCAATATCTTGGGCCCATGCCGTATTAGATATGAACTAAACTTCCTAGCTTTAACTGGATTATTAAGTCCATGAACATTCCAGGTCAACAATTTGATTTACAAACCCCCTCCCATGGTCCTGTTAGCTGCTATACGTGGTATGATCTGTCAAAATATGAGCCATGCTTTCACCTGAGCTTCTTACGTATGCTTTCAACATTACCATCTAATTTTCAACTTTTATTATCCCCACCCGCCTAACTTCTCCTCTTTCCTCAACATACCCCAACTCTACTGCATCATTTCACTAACTCCCCCCCCCCACCACCCCAACACAACTTGTGTTCTTTCGGAGCTCCGTCCCCAACTTGAGCTCTGGTTTCTTTATCCACCTGCTCCTCCCCCCACCCTCACCATTCGCTCCAACTAGATGTTGTATCCCCCAACAACTCGTGGAACTTTCCTGAGGCACGTTGGTAGCAGCTGCCTGGGCTCAGGCTGCCCGCAGTAAGCTGCTGCCCAGGCTACTTTATTAACTCACTCGTATTTGGTGCCGACTGCATCTTAGTGTTCCAAACCAGAACACTAAGGATAGATTAAAATCAGTTTCTCAATCTTCTGGCTCCTCCCTCACGTTCTTGGGCCTTGAATTCTGGTTTTGGGCTGCATCTCGGGCTGCAGAGGGAATCGGAATGGAAGTCTCTACATAGTTCATAGCTTCCTGGATTCTCAAAAAAGTGTGCCCTGCCTCCATGTTGAATCCAAAGTTTTGCCGGGAATATCAATGCATATGGCACCCGCCATATTTTCGATTGTCTTTTCACCAGGTCGTATGTCCTTCTCCGTGCTTGTACCCCTGCTGCAAAATCCGAATAGATATGTATGTTACTTGCCTCGATTCGCAATGATCCCTGCTCCCTTGAAAGCCTCAGAACCAGGTCTCTATCTCTGTAGTTCAATAGCATTGCAATAGTAGTGCGAGGGGGACTCCATGTCTTGAGACTGGGCCAGGGTAAGATTTGCATGTTCAACCAAAAGGTGTTTGGAGAATGTAGCTGTGGAGAACAGGGATCTAAGAAGTGAATCCACAAATATTTCCATATGGCCTTTACAGGCTGATTCTGGGACCCCGACTATGCGCACATTATTTCTTCTGGATCAAAATTCGAAGTCCTCGCATTTATCTTTTTATCTCTGTAATTTCTGTTTTCAGGAAGGTTATATCCCGATCATGTTGATCCATTTTGTCCTCCGTTGCACCAATTCTTGCTTCCGCCTCGTTTATCTGGCTGCACTCCTTCTCCAGTTTCGACATGAGCGATCCTATTGTTGCAACTATGTTATCCAGTTTGACTTTGATTGACATAAAGCCAGCTTGAACCATTGTCAATAAATGGTCTTCCCTGGCAGTATCCGCCAATGTCATTGGTGCGTCGCCATTAGGATGTGTTGTATCCATGGGTGAGGTCTGCAAGCTGGTAAAAGAATCCATCGGGCCATTCTTCCTTCCCTCAGCATCCTTCATCTTCTTGCCTGGGTCCTTTCGATGAAAACTCTAGCCCGGCTACCTGGATGTTACTGTTCTCACTAATCAAGGTGAATATATCGTGAGGATGAGATTGTGCCGCCCTGACACTAAGACGAGTGGCACCCAGCTGGTGCCAACACCCTCTCTCAGTTGTGCGCAAAGTTATGCCACTGACAGTGACGAGAGCCCTCAGGATTCTGGCCTGCAATGAGTGCCTCCTGCCGCGGTCCTCTTTACATTACCAGTCCTTACATGGTACCTCCGCCAGCTCACCAGGCGTTGGGCTGATCAAAAGTGGCAAGGACTGAACTCAAAACGTTACTGATTTTTTACCCACCTCATGCACTCTGTGGTCACTTCATATCTCTTCCACAGCTCAGTTGAACCAACCGGTGCCCCGAGGGTGTGGATACAGCTGTGAAGTGCACACGGCTACCCTGCAGTGGTGTTCCCCGTGGCGGAGCCCTACGACGCAGCCCCAGTGTTTCTTACCTTTTATTTGATGATAGTATCTATATGTTATGATATGATATAGTTTATTTATATAGCGCCTATACACAATGTTTTTCAAAGCGCTTCAAGGCAAGGGAGGGAACAAGGGAAAATACAATGACATTCTTACAGGCCATGAACAGTAAGGATGTGAAATTAACTATCATACTTGGCCTGACGACATTTCAGATAGTGCAAGAACTAAGACATAGATAAGGAAGGGAGGGGGTGAGTGAGAAGGTAATGGAAACAGACAGGCGACTACCGTACTTGGCCTGACAGCATTTCTGGTAGAGCCGGAGAAAAACAAAAGGTGAGGACGAGGGTGCAGAAAGGGAGGGGAGGAACAAAACAAGCGACTATCGTACTAGGCTTCCCGACATTTCAGATAGTGCTGGAGGGGGCTAACAAGTAGGGGAGGGGGGGAAAACTGACGAGGCTGCTATCATACTAGGCCCTGGGACAATTCTGCCAGAGTAAGTGCATAGAAGAAAGTAAGGGGAGGTGGGGAGGAGATAGGAAAGGGGGAAAAAAGGGAGAGGAGGAGAGAACAGAGAGAAAGCAATCAAAAAGAGTGGAGAAGCAAGATGGGAGAGCGAATACAATTCCAGAAGTCAGTAGTAACACATCATTTTGCAAGCCTGTATACAAGATGAAGATGGGAACAGCATGATTCAGGGCCACCATGAGAAAGGGTGACGCACTGTGAATCACGCACTGTGAATCAATGAAGTCCATAAAGTCAAATCCAGCATTGGCCACAAGACAGTGATGGTGAAATCAGAATGTATGAAGACAGACTCTTGCAGAAGTAGGCTGGAAGGGGGGTGGGGGGAGTTGTGATAGGCGTTATGTCACTCTCTCGCTTCTTACCACAGGGATGATTACATAATGTCTTGGTTCGTGGCCCTTATTGCAGGGCGTACTTGATGATATTTTAGGTGAGGGCTGCTGTGCCTCGTTTGGATGACTGTGCCAGATTGCAGAAAATTCCTGTTTACAATAGCACCCAGAGCAGTCTCAGGGTACGCTTACTCCCCCTTTATGTCATTAATCCCATTGTCGGCATCCATTAATTGCAACATTCCCTTGCGATAGCCAAATGAAGTGTCATTGGATTCACTGCTCTCCCACTATTATGGCCTCATTCGCCTTGCATGTGCTGTGGATGAAGGATATGCCGGGCAATCTGATTGCCGTTAATCCCAATGGAATGTATTGCACCGAGTAGCAATGCCACCTTATTTCTCCCGCAGTATCGTGAGCACGGGGTAAAGCGTTAGTTTTTCCTTTCGGTGTCACTTCCAAATTACGAAACCATGCGACCCTCAACTCCGCTGTCCCCGGATCCAGAGACCGACAACGAAGGGGGAGAGTGGCGGACGAGGGACAGGCAAAGCGTCTGTTATATCGTGTTCAGGAGTGCAATAGGCGATGTTGCATATATGTTGCATTTAGTGTGTACGGCTCCGGTCTCCCTTTCTCATCAATATTCAGGCCGTTAGGCTGTTGACACACGTTACAGGCACCAGGTTGGGTCTCACCCTTTGTAAATATGTCATGGGTGGGTCAGTGTCACTGTGCTGCGCCGCTCCTTTGTGGAGTCTGCCAACAGTTAACGGGTCCCTGAAAATTACACAGGACTGTCCCCTTCCAGCTGAAATATTCAAGGCACCGCACAGCGGCAGGTCCAACTCACCACTCAGTCCCAACAGGTGGTGTCTTGTTGGCTGGTCCCGGCGTCCATACAATGTAAGTCATGAAGTATCCACACACAGCAGCGGAGTCGCTCGCTCCTCCTCCCTGTAGGCCACAAGAGCCTTGCGCTCGCGTGTGTTTAGCCTCTCTCAGTTCAGGAGTCTGTATCAGGCTCCGGCAGCACCTCTCTCCGGTGTATGCTGTTTCAATAACAGCAATATTTCTGCACCTGCAGACTTCAGAACACGACAGCTGCTGCACAATATCTCGCTCCTTGCCCACCTTCAGAATTTTCTTAATGAGCCGGCACCATTCACGATATATTTTAGCTCAGGATTTTGCCTGTGACGGAGCAACACAATCAGGCAGCCATTTCTATTGCTGTTCAACAGCGCCCCCCAAACCTAATTTAAAATATTCCTTCCAAGGAACCCACATTTTATCACCCTTATGGGGAAAAATCCCTTCTTATATAAACTACCCTCTACTCATACGTCCCGCCCCATTTCCTCTATCCTTGTGGGCGTCCTTCAACATGGGAACGGTACCAGAACATTCGGCAGTGAATAATTGAGCTTCCCCTTTAAATTTAGCATAGCCCCTTTAAATTTAGCATAGCGAATTGGGCCCGGCCTGGGGTTTGGGTACGCCCCACCGAGACCCCGACCTATGGTGCTTCACCTCAGTCCCTTTTTCCGCACAGACGGTGTCGGACCTGGCGGCCAGCGGAGAGACTTTTTTAACTTTCCGCTCGCTCCCCTTCCTATTTTTTCAATCTTATTTAACCTCCCTTCGGTGCCTCGCCTCCCCCGGCGCATGTCGGCTACAGGAGGATTCACAAGATGTGCTCTGTGCGATCGCTCGTTCCTGGATTCCAACTCCCAAGCACTCTGCCTTGAGTGCTTGCGGTCCGACCACCACTGGGACGTGTGCGCGGCCTGTAGTGCTCTCGGTCACAGGGCATTGAAGAATTGGTTGTCTCGCTGGAGTGTGATCTTCCACACTTCTCCTCCGGTGCACCTTAAGGACTTTGTCTCCAGGACCTCTCGTCAAGACGAGGTTCAGCACTGCTCCTCAGCGCAACCGACTCCTTCCCAGGGTTCCCATAGGCAAGGGTCCCCCGACTTCAGGTTTTGGCAGGCCTGAGGCTTCCAAGGCTACCGGCTCCCAAGCTGAGGGGCCTTGGGGCTCTTCCGTGTGCTTTGGGGCAGACCTGAGGCTGCCAAGGCTACCGGCTCCCCAGCTGAAGGGCTCGGGGACCCTACTGAGGTGTCCTCAGAAGGGCAATCAAGTTTGTCCTCTTCTTTGACCCCACGGTGTAAGGGATAGTCGAGTGGCACATCCAAGAGTCAGTCCTCTGGATGATCCAGCACGACTACGGTCCTGCTACGAGGTCATGAGTCAGGGCGCGAGGGAAACTCCTGCTACCATGGTATCGGCCTTCACTCCAGTCTCGAGGAAAGCCAAGCGGTTCATCACAGCCGGTGAGTCGAGGGGAGAGCTGATAAGCCAGGCTGTGGTGAATTAAAGTCGCAAATCGGCAAGTTGAACCAAGTGCAAAGATCTGTAAAAGTGTTAAGGGGAGACCAGCTGCTGAGGGAACCGGCACCACGAGGGTGCTAACTCAAGATACTCTGGTAGATCCAGATCTGAGTAAAACTACAGATACCAGAAGGATGTGGGAGAGCCGCCAAGATAGGTCAAAGTGTTCATACAGGAGGTCAAGCAAAATCCCCATACAGTCGAAAGCCTTTGACCTAAGAACTGTAGACAAAGTAAGGGAAGTGAATCCTGTGACCGTTGATGGTAAAGGTAGATGTGAAGTTGGCAAGAGTGAACCCGAACAAGGGAGGAAGACGAGAAGGGGGCAAGTCTAAAGTTCCAAGAAACAGTGTGTCGACAAGAGTGAACCCGGCTGAGGGAAGTCCACCGGATCGGTTTAAAAAGACATTAAGATTTGTACAGCAAGAAGTATTGCAAGACAAGGGGAAGGGAAGCGCCCCTTGCCATTTGGGATCCAAGCCCGGCCGAGGGAGCTCCAAGGGGGTGAAACTGTCACCCAAAGTGTTCTGCAGGGTCAGCGCCCAGAAGAGGGGCTTCCAGGGGTGAGCCATTATCACTCTGATCAAGTGAACCAGAGAGAGGGAGGTTCACAGTGAACTGTTGAAAAGAATTGTACAAAAACGATAAAGGAAGACTTTGTTGAAAGCCACAGTGAACCCTGGTGGAGGGAGGTCAACAGTCGAGAGGGGTCTGAGCCCGAACTAGGGAGATCCAGGGGTGAAGCCATCACCTAAACTCCATTGAGAAAAGGAACTGTTAGTGATTTATGGAATAAGATTTGTGAAGAGTCGAGCCCAGAAGAGGGGGTCTGAGGGGTGAATTCATCACCCAAAGAAAACATGAAAAGGAACTTTGTGTTTGTTTTGTCATGTTTACTGATCCTCGAAGGCAAGAGACTTTTTGTTGAAAAGAGACTTGGCCAGTCGAGGCTTCTGAGAAGTTGAAACCAGAACTGTGGTCTTGTGCTGGGGAAAGCTCGAGAACTGTGCTGTGCTTCAAGATAACACCTTAACCCTGTGCTCAAAGCGTGGGGGAAGGAAGACCCAAGCTACTGCATCCTGACATATTATTTGAGAACACTTCCTTCTTTTCTTGAGAACTATCCCACACCCTTTTTGTTTTAGTTGTAAGGTTTGGCAATAGGTTTCTTAGTATAGGCCCTTTTTATTTGACACAGCGCCACTTTTTATTTGATGGTCTCCGTTTTCTCCCATGTTAGATTTAGGTTTAGATTATTTTCCAACCTGCATACAGTTTAATAAACACCCTTGAACTGTGATCACTTGTGTCTGCCTTTTTACGGTTGCCACCATGTGTTCCTTACAACACTGACACAAGAGTTGTATGTTTCAAAACCTTTATTGTTTGATTCAAGGGGTTAGAAAAACTCCTATCTGGCCCTTTAATTAAGATGCGAGTAATCTCGACCATCGAATAATAAAGAAACAGTCCTAGTCAGTCTTAGTCAAACAATAAAGGCCTGTACTATTAAAAACCTAATGCCTGCCCTCACTCTATTACAAACTAATGTGACATAGGGATATGTATCTAAAAAAGGAAAAATCAGTGGTGAAACGAAATGTCAGAATGGCAATATAAAACTGTATTCATTCTCGTCCCCACGATGTATAGCACAGGGTTAGATGGAACACTTGATGGATGAACACACTTTGGCTTGCGAACGCAGTTAGGCGGCTTGCTCTGCCCTCCAGAGCCTTCTTAGCCGTTCAAGTCTGAGTCACAGGTTCACGGCTTTAACCTCTCGGGTTCCCATCACCTAAATCCAGGTCACCCTTGAAGCTTCTACAAAGTTTCAACAAAAAGTTTCTAAGCATAGTATTTGGTCGCAGTTCACTGTAGGATCTACTCAATCAGGCTCAAACCTTTTCTCCTTGGTGGGGTTCCCTTCCCCAAGCTTTCTTCACATTCCACACATGAGCTTCCTTCTGTCGGGTTCGAGCCACCTTTTGTGTTTTGATTTCGCTGTCGAAGACTTTCAAAACTGGGAGGGTTTTTGCTCTCGCCTCAACATGACCACTTAGACTATCCTTTCTTTCTTTACTTTCACTTTACATATTTTCCTTCAGTTCCAATGTCTCTTGGAAAATGTACTTGCTATTTATGACTTGCTTTTATATCAATTGCTCCTAGATCAAGTCTTTCAAACTTTTCTTTCATGCAGTTTTGTGGTTACTTTCTTTCTCTTGCTTCTCACTGCCTCTGCAGCTTTAAAACATTTCACAGAGACATTCGATTGGGCAATCTCACTTTGCCGGACCACTCTGCTACTTTGTACTTCGTATTCACAGTTCTTAAAAATGTATTCACTTTCTCGGGCAGCTTATCAGCTGTAAGCGTTTCATTTTTTTTGCCCAAACATTCTGCATGTACCTATAGCATTTATGCTTCCATTAGCCATCCCTCATCTTCCTCCCGATTTTCTTTCCGGATAAAAAAACTTTGAGGCATTTACGGTCCTTTCCTACATGGGATTTAGGGGAACATGTTTCTGCTCCTTTCCTTCTGCTTACTTGAAGAATTTGGGCTATTGAGAAGAAACCAAAATGAAGATCCCAGCCTATATCTCAAAGTGTAGCACAGCAGCCCCCATTGGGAATATTGACTGTGCTAATCCAGCCACATTCATGGTATGCCAAGGCCCATCTTGCAGTTCCCCTGGATCCCTTTTTATTACTCAGAGATTTAAAAATGTTCAGTGCCTAAGAGGACTCTGGCTTCCAGTATTCAAAATACAGTCAACCATCATGCATAGTTATAGTTCTTATTGCTAAAACAATTAACTCGATTCACACCTATCCCAATCTGATTGAATAGCTTTAGAAGCGGCTTACTTGAAGCCCAAAACCAGAAGAAACCATAGCATTGACCCACATCTTGGTGCAATGTCGAGTAACGTGTAGACCTCTGTGGAAGTAAAATTGGCATGATTCTAGACAAAGACCATGGGTCTCTTGGATCGGTG
Organism: Ambystoma mexicanum; assembly: GCF_040938575.1. Taxonomy (NCBI): domain Eukaryota; kingdom Metazoa; phylum Chordata; class Amphibia; order Caudata; family Ambystomatidae; genus Ambystoma; species Ambystoma mexicanum. The sequence goes on from NC_090931.1 coordinate 675,058,125, forward strand.
AAGCAAGAGCTTCTAACAAAACAGTGGGCCTCATTACAAGTCCGGCGGTAGCTGTGCCGGTAAAACTGGCAAGCTGCTGCCGGACTGGGGCATTTTTCCGGCGCCTTGCTCCACGGAAACACCAGAATATTACGCCCCGGTGTTCCTGGAAGTCAGGTGCTGGAAAAATGCTAATCCCCATTCCCATTTGTGTCTCGTTGGACTCAATGGGGATGGGGATGACGGAAGCACTGGCACTGTTGAAAATGGTGCTGGTGCTTCCCGGAAGTCTGCGGGTGGCTGCCGTCCTGCCCGCCAGGTAGTTCTGGCAGGCGGGACGGCAGCCGCCCCCAGATCAGAGTGTGCCGGTCCGGTAACAACGGTGCCGGCACCATTGTTAGCAGACCGGCACACTCATAATGAGGCCCAATAATTGTGTGGTTCTCAATCAAACACAAATTAAAAGCAATATTATGCTATTGCTGTAAGAGTTTTATGTTTTTAGACTTCCTACCATCATCTTACATTGAGTTTGTGCTCTCATTTTCGAAAGGGCAAAGTTGCAGCCCTTCAAGAGTTCTGTCTTTTTTCTAGGTGCATGCCATCTGCTGTCACTTTTAGCAGTAAGGCATACTAAATAATGTTATTCTCTTAACTAGTCTCTGTAAAGGTTATCAGTACTATTTTGAATTGAAGATATGTCCCAGAGATTTAGGATTGATTTTCAAAGATCTCTCTTGTTCACCACATTCTTGTATTTTTATATAGTCTTTCGGGACTTACAATGCTCAAGAAGTTTCCCCTTTAAAGTTTCAGTTCAACATTTTGTTTAGTTCCAGCACAATATAAAATCATGCACAAAAGTAGGTGGGAAAAGTAGGAGGGATGGGGTTGTGATTATTCCTCAAATGGACCTCCCCGCAATAAAACTATGTCATGATTCCTGCACCTCATGTCCCCAGCCCTTCAAGATGTCAGGCTGGAGGCAGGCCACGATCACCTACATGGCCCTCAAGGGCCTCTCCATCCCTCCAAAGACCCACTTGGAGTCAGACTTGGCGCTTGTGGCACCAGGCTCACTCACTCACTCCCGTAGGATAACATTGGGGATTGGACTTGTAGTGCATTGATGGGGACAAGATGGATGCCCCCACATATTTCGGTTCCCAGAACTGCATGTGCAGTCTAGTCTTTTGGGTGTGGTTCAGCCCAGAGACACCTGGGATACCCAGAGACTATTTAAGCCACGCCCAGGCCGAGAAACATGCTTTGTGTTTTCTGCACCTGCAGCGTGACACTCACCGTGTTCGGATCGGTCTCCAGTAGGCCTGCATCTTTCTTCTGTGCTCAGCTCCTGCAAGAACAAGAACACTGTTGGGAACAGCCTTACCTTGCGGCGCTTCTGCCCATCATTCATCGCTCCTTCTGTTCTGCGGGCATCTTCGGCGGTGTCATTCCCATCCCGGCACGCCGCTTCCTAAGGAAAAGGGAAAAGAACAGAAAAAAGGCATTAGTAAGCATTCAGCAAATCTTTGCTTATTTTTAAAGACTGTACGAGCTTCAAACGCTTACCTGAATCCCAGCGCTCTGGGGGAACTCTGTCTCCAGAACTTCTCATCCATCTGCAAGAGGGAAAAGACACTCCAGGTTAGCGTGGAAACATCTAGAGGCACTGCATACCGCGCCTACTCACCGCATGTCTTCTTCATAACCGGCATCCACGCTGAAAACGTCGCGGCACCTAAAGACACAGAAAAAGAACTCAGTTCAATACAAATACGAAAGGGTCGCATCGCACTTTGCGCTCTCACTCACCTTCAGCGCTACTCATGTCAGCAGCACGTCGCCATCCCCGGATGCTGGCCATCATCTAAGGAAGGAAAGGAACGAAGTTAGAGAACTGTTCAAAAGACTCATTATACTTACCTGTCAGACTCTTGCCAGCAACGAGCCTGCATCAATCAGCACACGCCTGCGCTGAAAGCAGGACAGAGAGCACACTTTCCAAGAAAACAACGCCCATTCTCCAGTCGAGTAGACCCCAGGGAAGGGTTTGAGGTCGTAAGAGGTCAGAAGAGGCTGAGTGACATCCCTGTGGATACCAGGTGAGCGTTACAGAACACAAAGCCTCACATCAAAATCCACCTGGGCATCATGGAAACGTCAGAAACCGACCAGTTAGCCCACATGTTGGGGCAGCTACGTTCCGAAGTACATGCAACCAGGCAGGAGACCAACACCCTAAGGAGAGAGCTGATAGTAGCCAAAGAACGCACTGATGATTTAAGCCGGTAACTTCTCCAGTCACAAGCAGGGCATGCACCATTGCCGGGAAGCGTGCCCTCGATGCCAGCACCATCAGCCAATCCCGTTCAGATAACCCTTCCTGGGGCAGTTCCCTTGGCCCCGCCCAAACTATTTATGGGGGATCCCAAGAGGTTTGCAACGTTCATGAACCAGTGCCACCTGCACTTCCTTTATAGACCAGGGGCCTTTCCGAATGACCAATCACGGGTCGCTTTTGTGCTATCCTACCTGAGTGGTAGCGCCACGGACTGGTCTGTACCCTTTGTGGCCCAAGACGATCCTTTGCTTCATGACTTCAGGGGCTTTCAGCAGGAGATGGAAAAGCTGTTCGCCCGTCGTACTCATGGGCAGGCAATAGACAACAAACTTCTGTCCCTAAGCCAAGGGAATCAAGACCTATTAACATACCTAGCCACGTTCAATAGACTCGTAGTTGAAGCAGAATAGCCAGTGGAGAAGGGAACCACGTTATTTCATCAGGGATTGCGGGGGGAGCTCAAGGATGTTCTCGCACAAGTAGTGAACACCCCGAAAGACTGCTCAGAATTCATTGACCTTGTTGTTCAACTGGATCATAGGTTGCAGGACCGAAGAGCAGATCGAACCAGACCGGACCCTCGCCCTATGTATGTGCGTTCAAAGGACAATATTGCCCGCACAACGGAAGGTTCAGGAGAACCAATGCAAATCGGGGGGGTCAGATCCCCCTTGACTAAAGTGGAAAGGGATAAAAGGAGACAGCAGCAGTTATGTCTGTACTGTGGAAGGTCATGTAATTTCCTTTAAAGAGTGCCCTGTGAAGCCACGAGGAGGACGGTAGGGGCCACGGACAAAGAAAATACCATCAAGGAATCGGAAAACTCCCCAGCCCTGCAAGTGTAGGGGTCCACTTGTCGAGCAAAGAAAGTGAACTACAGACCTCCCATTTTGCACTATCTGTGGTCTTGATCAATCACCAATAACCATCTCGGATGCACGCAGTAAGAGCGTACATTGACAGTGGAGCCGTTGGGAATTACATCAACCAGGATCTTGCGGCAAAGATGGGGCTTCTGTTACTCCCTAAATCAACCACCGACACTGTTACCACTGTCGACGGCACGGAAATAGCTTCTGGTCCAGTATCCCAATGCACTGCAGCTTTAACCCTTCTGTGCCAGGATGGACACCAAGAATCTATCGTTTTCGACCTCATTAAGGCACCACAGTTCCGGTTGATTTTGGGAATGCCATGGTTGGTAGCTCACAATCCTCGAATCGATTGGCGAGCAAAAGAATTGGCCTTTCCCAAGACTTGCGCCCACACATGTTATCGCCAAGAGAAACAACCAATAGACACCAGAACCTCCACACTTGCGACTGTGGCAGTCGGCACCCCGCCAAGTGAATACCAGTACTTTCAAGATGTCTTTCAGAAAGAACAGGCTAATACCCTGCCACCACATACACCATACGATTGCCAAATCGACGTGATACCCGGCGCACAAATCCCTTGTGGGTGAATTTACGCTCTCACAGAACCAGAAAACCAGCAACTGAAGGCCTATCTTGACCAATACCTGGCCAACGGGTTCATCCGTCCCTCGAAGTCTCCAGCAGCCAGTCTTCTATTCTTTGTACCGAAAAAGGAGGGGGACTTGAGAACGTGCATCGACTATCGCGCAATGAACCAGATTACTGTAAAAAACCGCTACCCCCTGCCACTGATCCCTGAATTGCTTGATCAAGTCAAAGATGCCCAAATCTACACAAAACTAGACCTGAGGGGGGCATATCACCTTGTTCGCGTAAAACAGGGGGACGAATGGAAAACCGCTTTTTGCACTAAATACGGCTTGTACGAATATCAAGTAATGCCCTTTGGCCTTTGCAACACGCCTGCAGCATTTCAATACTTCATGAACTATGTCCTACGGGAATTGATGTCTGTGCTCTAGTGTACATCAACGATATTCTAGTATATTAAGCATCAAAGCAGGACCACGTTAAACACGTCCGATTCTTATTGGAGAAACTCCGTCAACACCAGCTCTACGCCAAGCTCGAAAAGTGCTCATTCCACGTCTCCGAGGTGGAATTCCTGGGCTTTATTCTCAGCCCGAATGGATGTACACAAGGTAGATGCTATCCTGAACAGGCCATCCCCAAATTCATTCAAGGGGGTTCAAAGTATGCTGGGTTTTGCAAACTTCTACTGCCGGTTCATCCCTGGATTTTCGCAAATCGTGCATCCCATCACGTCCTTGCTAAGGAAAAGCAACAAAAAGTTCCAGTGGACAACAGAAGCCGAGGAATCTTTCCAGGAAGTCAAAGCAAGATTCACATCTGCCCCAATCTTACGCCACCCTCGCCCTGATCTCCCATACCTGGTAGAAACGGACGCCTCAAGCATGGCTATGGGAGCCGTCCTCTCACAAAAGGACCCCGAAACGGCCCAGTTACACCCTGTTGCCTTCTGGTCACATAAATTCACACCCCCTGAACTCAATTACGCTATCACAGACAAAGAACTCCTGTCCATTAAGTCAGCCTTTAAGGCATGGCGGCACTACCTCTTGGGCGCCAGACACACAATCACTGTAATAACTGACCACCGGAACCTCCAGTACCTAAAAACGGCAAAGGCCCAATCCTCATGACAACTACGTTGGGCTCTTTTTTTTGCTGAATATGACTGCGATTACATTTCGACCAGGGGTGAAAAACGGGAAGGCCGATGCCCTTTCCCATATGGGGGTGGAAGAGCAAGGGTATCAGACCCCTGACCCAATAGCAATCATCCCGAGTGACAAGCTCCTAGGAATCATAGCAACCATAACTCAGAAAGAATTACATGAAGAAATCCAAAACCTGATGAGTCTGGAGCAATTACAAGCATGGAGTGCACAAGGAGAACATTACATGATAAAAGATCAGTTGCCCTACTTCAGGAATTGTTTATTCTTACCAAACCAAGAACTACGAGAACAAGTCACGTCCAGTTATCATGATTTCTTGATCGAGGGCCACCCTGGAATCGCTAATACCCTAGCCAAGGTAAAACTAAATTATTGGTGGCCCACGTGGCGTAAAGACATTATCCAATTCATCCTATTTTGTGGAGTGTGTCCTCAAAACAAGTCATCCAAGCAGAAACCGGCTGGGCTATTACAACCATTGGAAATCCCACCAGCACCCTGGCACACGTTGTCCCTCGATTTTATTACTGACTTACCACCCAGTCAACACAGCATTTCCCAGGTATCCAATTATACTTTCTTTCTGTGGACCTCACAACAGGTCATACTGGCATATTTGTGGACAGTTTAACAACCAGGATGACAGTTTAATTTTAATCCATACCTATCTAATAATCCTAGGGGACTTTAACATTTGGATTGATAGGTCATAATGATAAAATATTACAAATCTGCATTTTGCATGAGGTGCATATGTTCAGATTTTCAAAGAATGCACTGTCACACATAATGGGACATACCTGAACTTAATATTTACTCTAGAAAATATTGTATTAGTTGCTCCATCATGTCCAGTAGTTTGTACGGCACACTATATTTCTTAGTTATAAACAACCTCAGAAAAAGCTAAAACTCTTAAAAATATGGTTTCCAAGCAAATTTCTTGTGCTTGGGGGAAAAAACTTGATCTAACTAAACTGTGCTAGCAATGATATCCCTCATCAGTTACCATGCTCGTAAGCAGGTTTTGACGTGCACTTTAAGATATGTAATAGGGCTGTAATTCATGCCTTAGAACTCCAGGGGCCATTTCAATTCACCTTCAACACATCTTATCCTCATATGAACTGCCACTTTAATAACATTTCTTGGAGCATCCAAGCAAAAAACGTCATCTTGAAGGGCACTGGTGGCAGTCTTGTAATCCATCAGTTAAAGTCAACGCTCAATGGTGCTTGAGTCCTTAAGAATGAGTTGCTCAAAGAGGAGTGAAAAACATATGAGGAGCTGTGATTCCTGTTCATAATATTGTTAGTATAAATGCTGCTTGCCAGGGTTTGAAGCTGACCGGCGCTGATGAGGCAATGGTGGTCACAACCGCCTTGCACAGCTAAATTCAATAATGTTAAATGGGATACGCAGGTAACATTGAGCAATTCCATTTAGTAGAGCCTCTCCGTGTTGACATCAAATGGTCATAATGGGGTAGAATGTTTTTGATTTTTTTCTGTACACTTCTCTACCTTGCAACCTCATCATAAACACACTCCCAGCAATGGATTGATCTAAAATCAGAGTAATGCAGGGTGTATCGACCCTTCACGCACTCCTATTGGAGATGGCACTGAGTAACAGTTTAAGGCATTGTTCTCCAGATAATCCGACAAGGAACCATCTGTGAAGGTGTTCCAAGAATAAACTGAATGGTGCACTATTCATGCAAAACAGAACATAATCCGGTCACGTGATGGGTTGTAAACCAGTGATGGAGGAATTCATGCAAGAAATTAATTACACAATCTACATCCTCTTTACAAAGGTGGCCGGCCACTTATCGGGCCCTACCAATCCTATGATCCCAGCAGATTAAAATGAAAACGCAAGAAGATATTGCAGAAAATGAAGTTCGGAAAATTAACTAAATATGATGACAATCTCGAGGTCCATCTATGCAACTTGCTAAAATTGCCAGACCAACCCATCTAGGGCAACAGGCCTTGATGGGTTGCCAACTCAGATTCTAAAGAGTAATGACTATAATGGTCTAGCATACTCCAGGGGTTATTTGTGACCATTGCCAGGTGGGGTAATTTGCCTGACACATGGCAGGAAGGTTATCTGGTCCCAATCTACAAAATGGCTCACTGTAACATTCCTGGTAACTACAGGGTAATAGCCCTCCTGGACCCATCATCAAAAATATTTACAACACTTACTAGAAGATCTGACCGAATGTGCCGCATCCTGCGATAAAATAAATATCCGTCAGGTTTCCACAGGCACTTCGGCACTCCCCTGCATGGGTGTTTATTGAAGTTGCTTTAGTCCCACATTTTTGCTTGGTGCATCCAAATCTTTGTACATGAGCTTTATGGTTCTACTTTGTGCATTTGATCTCGTTGATCGGAATAAACATTGGAACAAGTTGCATGTATGGGGCATCCCTGTAGGGCTGTTAAAGCTGCTGGTGTTACTTCACGAAGGAACCAGTGTCCAAATCTGGCTAGATTCTATGGGGAACCTAAGACCTTCAGTAGATACATTGGTGGGCCTAAAGCAGGGCTGTGTTTTGTTTATTTAATCTTTACCTGTGGGATTTGATTGACCATGTAAGGAAATGTTGCGCTTTGTGGAAGGAGGTGTGTGGGCCAAGGTTCGGCCTTCTTTCTGTACATTCATACCTTCCCATGATGGAGTAAATGGAGCCCTGACAGAAACAATAACTATGCTGACAACCTTGCATACAAAGATGGAGGATGAAGTTGATGAAGACAGCAGCAGAATACTGTTTTTTTGTCTCTCTTTTCCTGGATTCCAACCTGGCTGGCGAATGCCTTCATGTTACTTGGAGCAATACTACTGTTGGTATTGTTAGGATTTTGTTTTATAAGGATCATTTTGGGACAATGCCAGAAGACAGCCAAGAAAGCTATTAGGATGAAGATAATGATCGATATATAGATGCTGAAACCGGCGAACACATGGAAAATGAGGGCAGTACCCATGAAAATTTAAAGAAAAGTCCTCTGGCGCCCCAGGAACAAAGTTGTACTACCCTTAGGATCATAAAAAATATATAGGACATTGGATATTCTGTCCACCATCTGGAGATTGCTATCCTGGAGTGTGCATGAACACATAAAGAATGCAGGTCACCTGAGGGGGTAAACATTATATGGATCACAAAGAAGCCACAGTATGAAGAGGAATGAAGAGGAGAAGGTGGTTGAGGACTCAACCAGAGGGTGGAATGTAGAGGAGCAGGTAGACACATCATCCCTGACTGCCGCCCCCTCACCTCAGTCATATTGGAACATCAGGAGAAGAGCCCTATGTGGGACACCAGGTATTATCCCAATATCGCATTCAGTGTATGAGAGACGATATTTACTCGGGCAACCATAACGAATGTACCCTTGCACTGAAAGGGAGGAAGGATGTTGACACGCAGCATTGGACATCATGGAGCTATACGTGAAATCTGACGAGGGCAGAGTAACATCATGAAGGAGACATACGAAGACGCACTGAAACGTTATACAAATACTTAAAAACAAAGATGTAATTGAAGTAACAAGAAACATGTAATTAAAGAAGAAGAAATCATATATACAAAGAAGATAAAGTACCCTGCTGAATATTAAGTGTAGATATGCAGAAAGACAAGATAGATGAGACATTTAAAAGCTTGCTCCAGTGGAAAACATAACGTGGCTAGGACGGCCATAATGGAAAGATGGACGTCGGACTCGTATTAAAACCAATCAAGCTACTTCAGAGACAGACCAGGGCTGCAGAGTCAGGAGACATTGGAAGAACAGCTTTGTGTAAGAAATAAAGATGAGTCTATTGGCCTGGGATCAGGGATGCTATTTCAAGGAATAAGTGAAGGAACAAAGCGAGCCAAAAGGATAAGCCATGTACATAAGACATATTTCTATTAGATTAAGGAAAGAAGAAAACATCTGCAAGATCCAAGTATTGGACAATTAAAGATGCACAAGGCCTATACAAGGTGGAATGAGCAAGTCTCCAGAGGCCAAGAGGAGTAAAGACTCCCAGTGTAATTGAATCAAATAGCAGTAAATAAAAGGACAAAATTGACAAGTTTGCGATCTCCTCATACGTGATTTAGAAGTCAAAAACAAGGGCTATTAATTAAGCTTCAGGTGAAGGTAATGGTGTACCTACACTCCCTTAAAAGTCCCAGAACAGAGAATAGGCTGCAAGGTCAACTACAAACGAGAAGCCTTGGCTTGGGGCGAAATGATGAGAGGCGATGGATTAATTGGGAAAGTGGGGAGTAGTCTGATGTTACTCTAAGCACCTGAGGTCCATCCTGCTTACGTGCTACAAACGAGCCAAAAGTCAAAGGTTGGGAAGGCATGCCAACCAATCAGAGGGTCTATGAAGCAACATGCTATACAATGTTGCATAGGCCAACCTGCTGCCATTGTTCCACTATAATCAGTATTATACGCATTTAGAGGTAGTATGAGGCGTGCCTAACAGATAAGGGGGCAGCCAATGGTGTCATTAACACTTATACATACTATAGGTATATATGGTCCCTTAACCAATCCCTCCCTTCAATAGGCTTTACAGTTTGCCACATAGGATGATGTCATAAATGACGTAGACTGAGGTATAAAACCTCTGTATAAACAAGTTTGTGTGTGAGTGTGTCGACTACAGCCCATTGTTCGCTAGATTGCCCTACTTTATTTTATGCTGATAATAAAGTAGTACTTTGTCATATTCTTTGAGTCTGTCCGGTTATTCGGGTCTGAGATCTTTATTGGTAATTCCATCCAGCACATGAGACGCTTCAAGGTACTAGAGCACAACATTCGAGGGGATTGGGTCCTCCGACGTATTCCATATCTATGACAGTAATCACCGCAGCTGTGCTGCGGTGATTACTGTCATAGATATAGAATACGTCGTCGGACCATCCCATCGAAAGAACGTTACCAGGTAAGAAAGTAACTTGTTCGTCTTTGCTATAGACACTCATTTGCAGGAGGATCCCATCTTTGATATGCTTCACTCCAATGACTTTTCAACTGCAGCTGCTAGTTTACCCAACGCACAGCACTGTTCCAATCTGCCTCTCATGAACATTTAGCAACAGCAACTAGCTGTCCTCTCTCTACGTACCAACCACTGAAAAAAAAACTCATGGGACCCAAAGAGCCAAAAGTCTGTTCCAATAGCAGAAACTGAGCTATAGAAGACCACATAACATATCATAACATGTATGTTGTAACAGAAGCTGTAATCCAATGATGCTCAGGATGCAGGTCACAGTTTCTGAGAAATTTAGCTTTATTGTGATTTTTCCAAGAAGAAGCAGTTGCAGGTAAGTTACAGATACACAATTAAAGGATCAAGGAAACACAAGGGAGATGTCTACTGCCTCATGCAACCCTTACAGAAGACCAGGTCTAACAGCTAATGGCAGAAGATTCATTCAAACCATTGAAAGTCACATAATGCACCCTGTCATTCACAGAATCCCAGTTCCATTCAAATATGACTTGTAGTAGAGGATGCAAGAATGTACATATGCACAAGGACCTCACTTCCATCCTTCGTCATCTTAGTACATTGGGCCTCATTACACATTTGGTGGTATTTCGGTGGTAAATCCATCGAAATACTGCAAACAGAATTAACATCACCACCACTTTTCTGTGGGATTACAAGTGGTGGTAGGCGGTGTAAGTCCCCATTTTTGGAATCCATAGGACTCCATGGGGATTTCAACAGAATTACCGCCATTTTGACAGTAATGTGGAGGACTTACCTCCAGCATTTTGCTGGAGGAAAATCATCCACCTTACCACCAAAGTTGTCGTACAGTAGTGCAGCAATGCAGTGATAACAGAATTACCACTGCTTTACCACCATTTTTCATGCACCGCCATACTTGTAAAGAGGCCCAATGTCTTGCCCTGGTGTGGAGTGCTATGCCATGCTAAGTCATGCAATGTCTGCAACATTATGCAATATTTGTATTGCTGTGTGAGGTCTATGATGTGCTATGTTGCACTCATCACCCACCTCATTCCACTTAACCCTTCTAACATAGAAAGTTCCCATGCATATATTAAACCAGAATAGGAAGTTTCCATCGCTGGATTTTCCTTCATGGGAGAATTCATCAAATCCTTTCCATCGCATTTTGCTGCAAATGTATGTGGGGGGCTAGGTCAGGGTGTTAATAAAGGTATGGGGTACTTGGGGCTGTTGAGGTCAGTCTCCCCAGCATACATTGATGGTAAACAGTCCTATGAAAAGAAATTAGATTACTTCTCTCACAATGAAAAATTCTCGATGGAATCACATAGAACCTATTAAACCCACGTGCTCTCTTTTGAACATCACACTGCATGTATCAACATATCAAAGTGTAGCCATGCTTATGCCCATGTAAGCCAGGATGGTATCTATGGATGCCTGCAACCATTAAGTACCCGACAACCCAAGGGCATCGCCCTGTAATACCCATATGACCACACGTTTCTCAAGAAGTAAATGCTTATCTGTAGAAAAACATGGTGATTCTGATCTGTTTAACATCTCCACTTTAGCAACACATATCACCAATTTTCTCAGGAGGTCATCAAGATGCCCACGAAGGCCATCGTGGCATATGCCAGCAGAGCTTGAGCCCTGCCAGAATCAGCCTATTCTCAGGCCGAGAAGGAGAGCCTGGCGGCCGTGTGGGCGTGTAAACACTTCCACAATTTTGTGAAAGGGAAGAAGTTCACCCTTATCACGGACCACCAGGCACTACTGTCCATCTTCGGGAACCCCAGAAGAAAAAAATGCCCCCGAGGATCGAGCGTTGGGGTATCAGGCTCCAGGAGCATGACTTTGAAATCATCCATCAACTGGGGGGCGAGAACAACCCGGCGAACTACTTGTTGCAACACCCAGCCAGCAAGCCAGTCCCCAGACCAGGAGACACTGAATACATTAGTTATGTCACATCCAACGCACTACCTCCGGCCATCTCGCTTGAGGTGTCGGCCTCGGCGGCGGACCCCTCATGGCCCTGGAGATTAGCCTGACTGAAAACAACAGGTGGAAGGACTTACGCCACGCCTCGCTCAGACACCCAGGCGTCTGCAGAGACAAGCTTGAAAGGTTAGCCAAGGTACAAACGGAGCTATCCGTGCAGGACAAGACAATACTTCTGAGAGGGTGCCGATTGGTCATCCCGGCGACCCTCCACTCAGAGGTCATCAAGACGGCCCACGAAGGCCATCGGAGAGCAGCTAACACCAAGAGACAGCTCAGATGTCACGTTTGGTTCTCGTCCCTGGATGCTATGGTGGACCGGTGGGTGAGGAACTGCGTAGCTGGCCAATAGTGTTGCAAGAGCCGAACCCCCGATCTCGCTCAGACTGACACAGATTCCAGACAATCCCTGGGAGAGAGTTGCAGTCGACTTCTACGGGCCCCTTGAGTCCAGTGAATACCTGCTGCTCTTCATTGACGAATACTCAAGGTTCCCGATTGTAAAGAAAGCAAAGTCCACAGCGTTTGCCCAGGTAGCAGCCATCTTCGATGAGGTCATAAGCGAATGGGGAATCCCAGATACAATTAAATCGGACAATGATCCACCCTTCAGCGGCCATGAGTTCAGGGTGTTCTCAAAAAAACACATGGGGTTCAGCCATCAAAAGATTACACCACGCTGGCCTCAAGCCAACGGGATGGCAGAACAATTTATGGCCTCTATCAAGAAGACTCTGCAAAGAGTCTGCGTTGATGGCACTGATCCACACCAGGCACTCTGTCAAATGCTAAGGGACTACTGCAACACACCCCATGAAGTCACGAACAAGACCCCTGCGGAACTAATGATAAAATACCAAGTCCGCACCAGTATCATCAGGAACCCAGCAAATCAGCCCAGAGCAGACCCACATGTCATAAAGAGAGACGCTGAGCGGTAAGAAAGGACACGGATAGAGACGGACGAAAGGAGAGGAGCTCAATCGAAAGAATTTCACATAGGAGATGAAGTCTGGGTCCAACTAACCATGCGCAAAAAACAGACTCACAGTTTGCCCAGGATCCTCTGCAAGTCACTGCCATCAAGGGGACGATGGTAACTGCTGCAAACGCTGAAAGGGAGATAACCAGAAACAGCTCACGCTTCAAGCATGCCAGCAGGGGAGAAGAGGAGAGGCCTCCACCGCCTGAGCTGGATCCTGAATATCATGACGCCAGGGACTATTTGTGGATTCCCCCAGAGCCCCTGGCTCGACTTTGGATGGAACTGCCGATAGTCCCAATGGTGGCCCTGCTCAAGAGCCACAGAGGCGTCCTCTAAGGACCATCAAGAAACCACCCAGACTGGTCAAAGAATGCTGAGTGCAAGCAAGGACATTTGTCCGGGGGTGTTGTTACAGAGCCCTTGCCTCTTTAAGGCAGAGACGGGGCCTTGGGGAAGTTGTTACGTGGTTTGTGACTTAGAAGGAGGGAGGGGGGATGAGCAGTTTCAGTTGCGCATATGTTAAAGAATAAAGAAGACATTGTTCTAACTCGCTGGTGTGCGTTTTTCCTTTGTACACAGGCCTTGATGGCCAACAAGTGGAGAGGAGAGGGGAGGTGACCCTGCCCCACGAAGGCTGATATAACCTGCAGTAGCTTACTCTTGCAGTGTAAGCCCTACGGGAAAGTCCCCTCTCTGTTTGGCACTGTTCAGCGCGGTGACGTGCTTGTGTCAGCACCAATTAATCGGAATCTGAGTTTCTTTCGGTTCCTAGTGACTATTTCAACAGTCAAAGTTTCGACTGACAAAAGTTCTGACGCAAAAGTGTTGAAAAAAAGGTTTCAATTTTTTTTTATGGGGGGTCCCCACATCCCAAAACCCTGTTTTTTTTAACACTTATTTAACTATACTAAATTAAAATAAACCCTTTAATATTAAAAAAATAAATTCTAAACTTTTTTTTTTCGGTACTTTTGTTTCGTAACTTGATATTCGAAACTATTGATTTGAAACTTTGCCTGGACACCGTTTCTTTCAGAGCTTGCAGCTGTTGGGGGCTGCACCTGCCATTTGTCTGCTGCACTCCTTATTCTTTTCCTGTCCCTACATGTCAAAACTATATTAAAGTTTGGTGGAAATAGCTTAGCTTGAGTGCAGTGGAGCAGCGTGGAGGCAGGATTGCAGAACCCCCTGGTAAGACTTGACCGGATCGATCATTGTCTTGAATCTGAATTTGAATGTGCCTGCCTGCTGCAGCTGATGAACCGTCCTTTTTTACTTTCAGCACGGGACGGGCTGAGCACGAGACAGATTGCTGCAAAGGTGCGGTCTCTCAGCTGGACTGTATTACTTTTGAACTTTAGAACTTTGCCTCTGTCTTGATCCAAGGCGGCCTGGCCATTCTTAGCTGATATCTAGATGGGCTATTTGTGACTTGTCTTCTTTTTGTTTGTCACAATCATTATTTTCCACTGATAAGGAGTGAATTGAGGGGCAGCGTACCAAAAGAGTATTTTGGAAAGAGTGCTTTCTAATAAGCTGTCCTGATCGTGTGGGAGTGAGGTGCGGGAGTAGGACTCTGGCAGCTCTCTGAGTTGTTGGGCGTGCCCCGCTCTGCACACTTTTATAAATCTTTGGAGAATTTGGCTGAAATTAGCTGAGCTTTTTAGAATACTGTTTTAATTTGATTATAGGTTTTAAAATGTAGCACATTGCAAAGGTATAATGACCACCACGCTAGGCCCTTTCACTCCCATATGTCGGAATCCGCCGTTCCCACCGGGGATGGAGCAGGGGCATATGAAAGATGGGAGGAGGCAGGAATAACGAAAATTGGGGAAATGTTCATTGACAATGAAATCAGACTACACAAATCTTGCTACCCTTGTTCATCACTTTACAAACGGGAGAAATTCAGATACGAACAACTCAAACACTGGCTAAAATCCCCGGAAATAGCTAAAGCAGCAACGAGAAACCTCACTCCGTTTGAGAAATACGTCATAACCAACACAGGGGCAAAGAAATGGGTATCGACTCTATATTCCTTCATAAACACACAAGAGGAAGAAGTCAAGTGGACATACATGATCAAATGGAGCAGAACATTGGGGGAGGCACCAACAAGAAAACAGTGGGCGGACCTATGGACATTGATCCCCAAGATGACTAGATCAGCACAGACAAGAGAAATGTGGATTAAAATAGTTACACAATGGCGCTATACCCCTGAAGGACTACATACAATGTTCCCCAAAACGTCAAATCAATGCTGGAGGGAATGTGGAGAGGTGGGAACGTGGAAACACACCTGGTGGGACTGTAAAGGGATTGAGCCGTTTTGGGAAGAAGTGAAGGGAGAGATGGGGAAAATGTTTCCAGATGTGGGACAAATGGGAGAGGGAGTATGGATGTGTGGAATAAGAGACGGAACTGCTAGAAAATACAAAAAAGCACAATGGAAAAGTTTCATGGGATTACTCATAGCTGCATGGTCAACAATAGCCCAGAGTTGGAAAAAGAAAGACACCCCACTGACTTTCACGTGGCTACAAAAAGTATGGACAAAATTGGCGATGGAGAAAGTCACCCACACAGTCCAAGGAACGAAGGACAGGTTTGCAAAGGAATGGGGAGGAGTCCTAGAGTATGTCCAGTCAGACTTTATGGAACAATGGTGCCCACACAACATTAAAGTAACGGACATCTTCAGTGCATAATGTAATCCCCGAAAGCCGGACACGTGTGTCCCAAGGGGAGGGTGGGTGGAGCTGGGGGGGAGGGTACTCTATTGTTTGATGTAAGTTGATATGCGAAAACCAATAAAGACAAGTTTTAAAAATAAAATGTAGCACATTGCACTGTTTGCACCCTGGTATACTGCAATGACATTGTATTATATTTGCCCATTGCAATTTGGCACATTGCAACTTAAAATCTTTATAGTATAGCCAAGTGGAAGGCTTGGGATGAAAATCAACAAACAGGTAAAAAAAACCTGAAAGAACCATGGGGAAATCTAACGATAATTCCCAATCATTTATAGACCTTTACCTAAAGGATATGGCTGGTAAAACTGAAAATAATATTTTAGTTACTGAGAAGGACAATGATGAAGCTGTACCTGGGCTGCAGTGTTAGGTTTCTAATGTTGTTAGTGGTGCTAGTTGCTCTTTTTTCTGTGGGAGCAGAATTGGGGAGCATCGGGGGAATAGTGTGGATACTGGGGAGAATGTTGTAGTCGAACCAAGGTTGGGCATGTTGGGTAGCCCAGGAGGGAACCGAGTGGTGGTTGCGCAGGAAGACTCCCAGGGGCAGGCTTCATTAGCCTTATTGGCCCCATCAGTTCCATTAGCCGCATTAGCTAGTCCTGTTCCATCAGTGGATGAAGTGACTTGGTTAGAAGTGATATTGGAAGAAAAGCTGAGCCCCACTCATGGACTTCTTTTTGAGCAAACCACTAATGTATTGGATGGTATATCCGTAAGGCGAGAGGAGGCCTTTGATAAGAGATTTAAGTATATTTTTGACTCTTTGCAATCATTTAAACAGGGGATTCTGAACACTATGTCTGTAATGGCTGACTCAATTAGTGAAATGATAAATAGTTTTGATGAGTTATCAACCAAATGTTCCAAGGATATTCAAGATGGCCCCGAATGTTGAGGTGGCGAGCAGAGAAACAGGGATAATGGATGGCACTGCTGGTACATCAGCAAGTGTTGCTAAGATAATTTGTGTAGAGGCAGATATTTGCCTCCAGGCGGCCGATAAGCCACAGCGTGCAGCGTTTGGCACAGCAGCCCTTCCACCCTTGGTGGTAGGAACGGCAAATTATGTTCTAAATTTGCAGCAGGCGGCTGCTCCGTTAGCGGGGGTAATCATGGGTGTGTCCGGGCTTCTTAAAGAAAGCTCAGAATCTACAGTTTCCTTGATTAAGAAGGCTAGCCATTTGATCAACATCAATCTGATAGGACCAAATATTAACCTTTGTGAATTTTTGATGTCCAGTAGGGTAGGATAGGTGGGTTGCACAGAGAAAGTGGTTAGAGGAGACAGCATAGTGTTCTCATCTGCAGATCAATCCCTCCTTAATCATTTGTTAAACTCAAATCTATCCAGAGGCCTTAAGCCAAATAATGGTGGTAGACTGGATAGTTAGTTTGTTCTATTGCCATTTTACTACCCAATTTCCAGGGAACCCAATGTATTGGGCCCAGGACCCTCTGTGATGAATAGGGGAAACCTAAGGCTAAGGGCCATTGTGGAACAGTCATAACAGATCCTAACAACTGTCTCATCTTAAACCCAAGGATAAGATCTGTGGTTGAGAGGGAAGCCAGGCCTGAAGTGGTCGGTAGGGTGGTCCCAGTATCAAATCGTTACGAAATCTTGTCCACGATTGAGGAACTGGACTGACAGGTTGATCCCTACCCTCTTTGCCAACTATAATGGACCTGGAGGATAGGGGAAATTAACCCTACCTGGGAGTAGAGGGTAGCTTGAATCAATTGAGGGCCCTGTCCTCAGCTGCCAGTTTCCATCCTGGAATATAGTGGGAGCTAAGGGAACATTTTCAAACCCAGACATACTGCATTTCCTGAGGAAGTAAGAGGTGATCCTCATTCAGGAAACGTGACGGATATTTATTCCATGCTGTAGCAGCAAATAAAAACAGCAGGGGAAGATGTTACGGAGGCCGGGCCATATTGATAAAAGCCTCCATTGATTGTAAGGTGGGGGGTAAAGAACACTAATATGGATTGCCTACAAATGCTTACAATATCATTGTGCAATGATATTATATGATATAAGTCATTTATACCGCGCCTGTACACAAGTGTTTTGCACAAAGGAGGGTCTTTGGTAGTCATAAACTTCTATAATAGCCTAGGCTCACACAAATAGGTTGTCTAGTTTTAAAGCCTTTGTTAACATACAACTTGTGCTAATGGAGGAGCCCAACATTGTATTTTTGTTGGAGGTGCGATTTTAATATCAAAATAGGTGAGGGGTTATCAGGGCACCTATTTGATGTCCAATAGGACATGGCCCTCAAAGTTAAACAACCGCAGATGCAGGATGCTCGGGTCTTTGCAAAAGGTCTTTAGTTATCGTCCTGGCTAATAGAGTGGGGTATGCGCGCTGTTAATGGATGCATCCATCCAGATATTCCTGGACCTCCTCCTTTTAGGAATCATCAAGGATCCTCCCCTATTGACTTAGTTTGTCTCACAGTCCAGTTCTGGGATAGGATTCTTGATTTTGAAGTAGTGGGTGTTATGTGCAGTGATTATCATCCTATCAGCCTAAAGCTTTTGTGGACCTACTTCAGATCAGATCAGCACGGCATCCAAAGGAGAGTTAGTTGGGCAAGAATTGAAGAGTCTAAATTACACCTCAAGGTATTGGCTATGTGTTGTCCCTGTGTCTTGGCCTTATTGGATAATTCTCATGAGCCTCGTATTATTGTATCCAGCTTTATGGAACTAATGGGGGCCTTTTCTGCATGTTTTGTGAAGAAATGCAAGATGACAATTAAATCATTTTACAAAAGTTGTTTTAACAATGCCTGTGACTGGGCAAATAATGGTTTCTGGAGGCGTTAGAATCTCCTGCCTGCAAAAAAATGTATATTATTCATGCTAGACCAGAATACCATGCAGTCCTGGACAAGAGGAAAGTTGAGATGGATGAGGAATCATGGGCAGAATTGCTGGATGCTGTTTCGGAACAAGACTCCAAAATATTTTGGGAATTTGTGATAGATGGGCCAGCCAATAAGAGGGTAAAGAGATCTCACGTGGAGGTCAAGGCCTGGGTTGAGCATTTCTCAAGTCTTTACCATAGTCCCAACCTTCCAATAAATAGTCCATTGTCCTTTTCAACTAAGAAGGTTTCTTTGGCTATTATAAAGCAGGCACATAATCGTGCCCCAGGCCCAGATGCCATTTCGGCTGACCTCTTTCATGATCTCAGCGACCTTTGGGCCCTGCTGCTAACTGTAGTGTGTGATGCCTTTTTGGAGACTGCCCAATATCCATTATCATGGAAGTCGGCCATTATTTTCCCAATTTTCAAAAAACGGGATCCTGGCAGCCCTCTTTCGTACAGTCGTATTTCTCTGTTGGATACCTTTAAGGTAAGTGATTACATTATATCACCAGTCAATGGGCCTGATTACGGGTCCGGCAGTAACCCTGCCGGTGGTACCGGCGGATTGCCACCAGACCCGAAAACATTACTGCGCCTGACTTCCCAGTAACACTGGGGGATTGCAACCCCAGCGGTCCGGAAAGTCAGGCGCCGGTAATTTGTAAATCCCCATTCCCATAGAGTCCTACTGGACTCTATGGGAATATGCGATGGCTTGCCCACTGTGGCCGTTGTGCACGGCAGGTCAGCCCTGTCGGGTACAGCGGCTCCATCAGGCAACCTCGTAGTGTGCTGGTCTGGAAACAGCGGTGCCTGTAGGCTTACCGGCACCGTTGTTTGCGGACCAGCACACTTGTAATGAGGCCCAATGTATAGAAAAAAATAAAAAGAAACAGCAATTTCAAATCACCAGTACATATTTGAGCGGTTGCTCTGTTGCTTCCTGGTAGTCAAACCACAAAATTGGCAGACAGGTCTTTGCCATCATTCTTAAGAAACTTAACTTACTTTGCATTTTTACCCCACCCCCTTTTGACTAGTCTCTGGCTGGTGAGGTGCAACTGGATGAGCAGTCTACTTTTGTGTATTTTGTATTGGACTGAGATTGTGGCGCTCCAGATCGCTCTGTAGACAGCGGCTCATCCTTCTAGGTTGCCTTCCCAATCCAGGGCCTTCTCCCACCAAGCCTGTGTGTATGGTGTTGTCAGATGTCCCCTTGTCAATAAAGCACTGCATAGCCTCGCTATCAACCCTCTGGTTCCCTGATGGGTGTTTAGCACGCTCTCAAACAGAGTTGGTTGTCGTTGGGGTTCTTTGTTCCACTGTGGGTCTGTAAGTGTGTTTTCTTTTGTTGAATATGTTTATTTTAAACCAAAGCAAGGTGGCAACAACATACATCTCAATAGAAAACAACATTTGTATATGAGTGACCCCCGCTTTTTTTCCCCCAGTCCGCTGGCGAGGGCCAGAGTTTCATCAGTTTGCGCCCTCTGCTTCCATCCCGGCACCCTCTACCCCCGGAGGTCCCCTTCGGCGCCAAGGACCCTCCTAACCTCTGGAGGTTTATAAGTTAAGGCCAGGAATTTCTGGTCATAATCCAGAAATGGAGCCCAAATGTTCTGAAATCGATGTAGGAGTCCGGCTCTGGCAGCCGTTAATTTCTCTGTGATCAAGATGTCCCACATCTCCCCCCACCACAGAGACATGAAAGGCCCTTCAGATGATTTCCAGGTGCAGGCGACCACAATTCTCCCCGCCAAGAGGCACTGGGTCAGCAGCTTGGCTCTCCTTCCAGATCTCGGGTAGACCCCCGGGACCGGGGTCACCAAGAGAACAGGCTCGGGTTCCAATGGGATCACTGCTTGGGTGATGTTTTCGATGGTGGTTAGGCATTGCTTCCAGAACTGTTTTACCTTCGGGCATGCCCACCACATATGAAAGAAGGAGCCCGATTGTCCGCAGAGTCTCCAGCAGGAGGGGTCCAGGGCCCAATTCATGTGGTGAAGCCTAAGTAGGGGGGTAATACCAGTGCAACAGGATTTTATATGCACAGTCTCTATTAGTGATACAGGAGGACGATGAATGTGTATGCATCCATATGTCAACCTAGGACTGGTCCTCCATGGGATGTCCCAAGTCTGCCTCCCACTGAGCCATATATGAGGTCTTTAAGGAAAGAAAGTCTCCCTGTAAGCGTTTATATGAGGTGGAAATCCTCCCCCGAGCCGGGAGTTCCTTTAGGGTCAGATCGAGGGAGGTGGGGGTGCGTGTTGCCGCTTGATGGGTTTGGGGATGAGAACACCAGTGGCAGAGTTGAATGTAAGGGCATCTGTTTCCCTGTGCTGAAAGGTCTCCTTGCATTGTTCAATGGTACGTGGCAGGCCTCCCACAAAGAGCTGGTCCAGAGTTTCAAGACCCCCCACAATCCAGTTTCTAAAGTTCTGGGGATGGGCCCGTGACAGAATGCCGGGTTATGAAAAACTAGGGGGTAGGGACCCAGACCCCTCGGTATCACCCTGCGTTTCAAGGTCCAGTCCCATATGCGCAGGGTCTGTTTAGTGGATAATAGTAGTCTCTCCCATTGCCGCCGTAGTGGAGGGGAGATATGTGGAAGAAAACGCAGGGGGAGAGACAAGCGGGATTGTTCTACCTCCACCCATCTTGGGCGTCCAGAGGCCATCAACCAAGCGTGGATGTGCGCTAACTGTGCTGCCAATCTATAGCACTCTATAGCCCCACAGATCAGGGACTCCCAATCCGCCCAATTTAGCATTACCCATCATTGTTTTCTGGGAAATCCTAGCCCTTTTACCCCTCCACATGAACCGGAGCATTTTCCTCTGCAGGTCACGGAGTGCGGGAAGTGGGATTGCGACGGGCAAAGAGGCGCAGGCATACAGGAGGTTCATTTTACAGGCTGTAATGCGCCCCATTAGTGAGATTTCCTGCGATGCCCATTGCTCCAGGTCCCTCTCGAGCTCTTTAAAAAGTGGGGGGAAATGTACTCGATATGTTTCCTTCGGGCTCGAGGGAACCTGAACCCCCAAGTACGGGATCGCCTTTTCCTTCCATTGAATAGGGCTTAGTGAGACGACAGACTCCCGTTCATCCAGTGTTAAGCCTATCCCCAGGGCTACGGATTTATTTAAATTAATGGAGAAGCCTGTGACCCTCCCATAACTATCAATTTCAAAAAGAGCCTGCCTTAATGAAGAGTCGACCTCTGAGATGGGTAGCAAGACATTGGGCCTCATCACGACTTTGGCGGTACCCTTATATCCGGCGGTATCGCTATCGATTGAAGGGTCCGCCAAATCAGGACTTTGGCGGATTTCGCCCCAGCTCTGAGCTGGGGGGAAATCCGCCAAAAATTTGCGCTATTACTGCCGGCGGGAAATTCCGCCGGCGGTAAGAGCGTGAAAATTCCCCATTGAGCCCAATGGGGAATGGGGCATTCCCGAATGGGCTCAATGGGGAATGGGGATTAACATTACCGCCGAACTCGTGATCCGGTGCTATTAGCGCCGGGGAGTTCGGCGGTAGAGCTAATACCGCTGGCGGTAACACCTCCAGCGTTACCGCCAAAGTCAGGATCAGGCCCATTGTCTGCATAGAGGGCTATTTTGTGTTGGGAAGGACCAATATGAAGACCCTTAATGGTAGTATTCAGTCTAATTCTTTGAGCAAAGGGCTCCATAACGAGTGCAAATATCAGCAGAGACAGTTGGCATCCCTGCCTGGTCCCTCAAGTTAGGGGAATCGGGCTAGAAAGAGAGCCATTAACCCTAAGGAGAGTTTTCAGGGACTTATAATTGGCCAGGACCATATTTTGGAAAGCTGATCTGAAGCAAAATGCCTCTAGAGTGAGACGCATAAAGGCCCAGTCGACTTTATGAAACGCTTTGTTAGCGTCCTGGGCCAATAGCGCCAAATTCCGTGAATCTTGAGAGGCGATATCGATTAAATCCAAAGCTCTGCGAATATTATCACCTGCGGCTCTATTTTGAATAAAGCCGGTTTGATCGGGGTTGATTATGTCAGGTAATATGTGTGACAAGCGGTTAGCGAGGATTTTGGAGTAGATATTAGCGTCTATGTTCAATAAGGCAATCAGCCTATAGGAAGCGTTGTCCCTAGTATCCTTCCCCGGCTTAGGTAGGAGAATGGTGATTGACTCCTGCATGAAGGGGGTTACGGAGCCCGAAACCCTAAAGGAGTTGAAGAGTGCGACCATGGGGGGAACTAGTTGGGGCCGGAAGATCTTGTAGAATTTGGTGGAGTATCCGTCAGGGCCAGGGGCTCGGGATTTAAGGGATTTGATGGCAGCGTCAACCTCCTCACCTGAGATTGGAGCGTCCAGACTGTCCCGGACCGAGTCTTCCAGCTGGGAAAGTGCCGCCTTGCGCAAATATTCTTGTTGATCCCGCTATGGCGCGGACATCACCTTAGCCAGGTGGGCCACCGCTAGCCCTTGCTTCTCTTGCTCCGCATATTGCACCACGCCATGTTGGTCACGCAGCCCAATGATTGTATTGCTCCTCTTAGCCTTGGCCAGCTTTGCCACCAACAATGTATTTGCTTTATTGTTCCTAGCGTAGTAGAATTGCTTGGATTTAGCCAGAATATGTGCCGTATGTTCGGCGAAGTGAGCCTCTATCTTTTTCCGGGCGACGCGGATGGCACGCTGAATTTTTGGAGACCAGCCTTTTCGCTTGTGAATCTCCACCGCCTCCTGGAGTTCCTCCTCAAGAAACAGGCGATCTTGTCGTTCACGCCTATGGTATGGTACTCCTTGCGCAATCAGCTCCCCCCGAATCACTGCCTTCATGGCGTCCCAGGTGTTTGCAGGGGAGGTATACTTGCTTGGATTTTCCCTGAAGAAATTCTTGATTGTTGTAGCAATTGTGTCTCTCAGCGGCATCCCATTAAGCATAGGGTCATACAGAGTCCATCTGCGTTGCGGGTTAGGAGTTGGATCATACGCTCGAATCTCCAACGTTACCGGAGCATGGTCGGATAGAATCCTAGAGCCAATGGACACCCTGTCGGCATAGGCCAGTATCCGTGGGGATGTCAGAAGAAGGTTGATCCTCGAAAAGGTCCTGTGTACATAGGAGTAAAAAGAAAAGTCCTTCTCAGTAGGATGAAGCACCTGCCAAGAGTCCACCACCTCCAGGGTCCTGAATAGGCGAAGGAGACTGACCACCAGATTGAAGTCCCTGGGGGTGGGAGCATGCGATCTGTCCCTCGTGGGGTCCAGAACCCCGTTAAAGTCCCCTCCGATTACAATTTGGCATTCTACGAAAGGGGGGAGAGCAATGCCCAGAGACTCGCATAAGGCAGTTGTCCCAGCAACAGGCATTTGACTGCCATGTAGCGGCCGTCAGGGCATTGTTTTGTTTCAAAATTCTGAGGGTTCAGCCATCTTGCAAAGAGGATTGCAGTCCCCCTTTCTTGGTGCCGCCAGAGGCCAGAAATTGAAGTAGGAAGTGTCTGGAGCGTAGCCGCCCAAAGTCTGCCGGTAATAGATGAGTCTCTTGCAATAAGGCCACTGCGGCGTCCTCATCCTGCAGTCTCTGCAAAATGGATTTGCGCTTAGCAGGGGAGTTCAGCCCTCTAATATTGAAGGAAACAAATTTCAAAGTTCGATAGTTTGGGGTGGAGTCTGAGGCCCTTGTGACATCTGGGTGGAGGGATTGGGATGGGTGCGGATCAACCATCATTTTGGGGGGTACAGAGTGATGAGTTTGGAACTTTAACCAGTATAGGGGCCGACATTTTAGGTTCGGCACATCCCCAGGGCAACCGGGCCAAACATGTGCCCCCAGCCAACCGGGCTGGGGCAGGAAACAGCACTGTGTTTCTTTCCTAACGATGACATGTACCTTGGAAGTGGGCATGGACCGTGGGAAGCCTGCCACAAGTATCTGTGGTTCCATTTTTCAGTGCTGACGAATCTATACCGAAGAGGCACGCGGCCCCCAAGGAAGCAAGGGTGTTGAACTCCTCCATCTGAGGCCGGCGCAGGCTGAGGAGTCGCGACCATGCTACCAGGCCCTTAACGTCCCGGAATCCGGCGTCTCTCCAAGCTCACTGTCTCCGTCGTGGGTCATCTCCTCCTCCCATTCCTCTGCACCCTCGACCAGGACGCCCACCTCCGTTTCGGTGGGTGTCTCGCTCTCTGTGCCCTCGGGGGGGCTGGTTTTGCTGAATCCCCAGAGGAGTCTGGGTGTAGGATCTTTTCCGCATCTTCGAGGTGACTGATTCTTTGGAGGGTACCTTTATAAGAGATCTGTAGCGCCGATGGAAACAGCTATCTTTATCGGATTTGGTGGTTGTGGAGGAAGAGAATCAGCGGTCGGAGGGATCTTATTTTCTGTAGTGTGAGGAGGGAGAGAGCCTGGTATATCTGGAGGGGGAACCATGAAAGGACAGTTCGTCCCGGGACCAGTTTATTGCTGAGATGGCCTCTTTCGTGGTATAAAAATGCACCCTTGTTATAACATCAGGGGGGGGAGTCTGAGTCTATCCCCTGTTGCGGGCGCAGCCTATGGGTGCGGTCCAGAAGCAGCTGAGGTTTGTCCAGCTGTGGTAGCAAGGATTGGAAGAAGTCCCCCACATATTCCGCCAGGTCTTTGTCTGGGACCGAGGAAGGAATGCCTGTATCCGTTATTGTGCCAAGCCCTGTTTTTGAGGTCCTCGTGCTTAAATTCAAGGATCTCACACTTGTCCTGAAGAGTTCGAATCGAGCGTTGGATCTCCCTCATGGCTGCTGAATGGGCTTGAGAGCAGTCTTCGACCTCCCCTAGCCTCTGTTCTGCCTCTGTGACCCTTTGGCCAGTTTGTTTCAGTTTCGTAGTGAGCTCGGTCATGCATGACCTGAATTCCGCCTTGATGTCCGCCATAAAGGCTTGGATGTCCTCCCTGGTGGCCAGGGACCCTTTGACATCCAAAGCCTTTTGTGGTCTAAGTTTAGGAGAATGTCGGTGCGCTTTTTAATTGTAGGTACAGCAGTGGGTTGATTGGCAGGCTGTGCTATGCGGTTTCTAACTCTGCTTTGGTCAGGAAGACCCTGTCTCTCCAGAGTTGCCCCACCCGGACCAACCTCTGCTCGTATTGTGGTTCAAAGCGTGTTGGGTCGACTATGAGATCTCTAACGGGGGACCCAGATACAGCTCAAGGGGGATGGCCATGTGGTGACACCGCTCATGTCTGCCTTGTTTTTCCAAAGGGACCACAGGACTGCCAGAATTGGGTGTTCACGTACTCTTCACGATAGTAACATTTGGGGGACCCACAACCACTCTCCCAGCCAGTGTAACTCATGACAGGTATCAGTTTTCTAGGTGTACCCATTGCTTCCCCCCCCCGATTCCCTTAGATGATCTAGCAGTATTTGTAACTGTGCTGCCCTATAGTACTATAGTAAATATCCGGGAAACCCATGCCCTCTTTATATTTTGGAAGAATCTTTGTTTTGTAGGCAATGCAGAGCCGTTTCCCCTCCCACAGAAAGGTCAAGAGGGAGTGATTCACTTCAACGTGGTGTGAGTCTGTTAGCTCCACCTGGAGCGATTGAAACGGGAAGAGTAGCCCAGGAAGAACATTCATTTTGATCGCTGTGAACCATCCCACCCAGGAAAGTTTCAACTTTGACCATCTCTGGATGTCTTTTTTAATTGCAGTCCATAGTAGGGCAAAGTTGGTGTGTTATCGTTCTCCCAACTGCCTCGTAATGGTCACCCCTAAATATCGGATGTCATTGTGTTTTTGCTTTATGCCCAGCGTTTTATTAGATCTTCAGAGAAGGATTCACAGTCTTGTAGTGGCAGGATATCTGTCTTAGTTAGATTGATGCGAAAGCCCGAGTGGGAGCCATATTCAGTGATTTTGGCAAGGAGAACTGCGATAGATCGGGCTGGGTGGGTTAGATATACAATACATCATTTGCAAATAGCGCTAGTTTATACTCTTTCCCAAATTTGTTGAGTCCAGTAATTGCAATGTTTTCCCAGATGTGTTGGGCCAGTGGCTCCATGACCAGTGCAAAAATTAAGGGTGATAGGGGACAGCCTTGTCTAGCCCCTCAGGGTGAAAGGGGGTGACGCCACACCATTGACCACTACTTTAGCCTTCGTTTTGCGGTATAGGGCTCGAGTGCCCTTAATCCACCATTCACCCAGGCCCGCTTTTTGCAACACTGCTAACATGAAGGGCTATTTGACTGTGTCAAACACTTTTTCAGCGTCAACTGAGACTAGGGTGGGGCCCGTGTCTTGAGTCCTTAGTGACTCTATAAGATCCAGTGTTTTACAGATGTTGTCGGATCCTTGCCGCCCCCTCACATAACCCGCCTGGCTGCTATGTATAGGCCCAGGCAGTACCACGCTTAGCTTATTGTCCAAGACAATGGCATACATTTTGGTGTCAAAATTGATTAGGGAGATCAGTCTGTAGGAGCCACAGTCGAGTTTGTCCCCCCCTTCCTTTGGTAGAACGGTAATGCAGGCTTCTGTGAAAGACTCAGGGGGCCAGACCAGTCTCCATGATGTTGTTGAAAAGATGGGTCAGGAAGGGTGTTATGGACCCGCTGTAGGTTTTGTAGAAAGCTGGGGTGAAGCCATCCTGCTCTGGCACTGATCCTGACTTCAATTTTGAGATTGCAACACTCATTTCTTCCAGTTCTATTGGGGCGCACAGTTTATCTGTATCTGGGCTCTGCAGGATTCTCTGTGTAGTTTTCTCTAAAAATCCCTCTGCGCCTTTGCTGTTGGATTCGCTGTCTGAGGTGTATATTTGCTCATAAAACTGAGCGAACCAAGACGTGATTTCGGCTGGCTTGTTCAGCATTTTCCCTTTTAAGTCTCTGATTTTGTATACCGCGCCCCCTTTGCTCTTTGTCCTCTCAATTTGGCTGCTAATAGCATATGGGCTTTGTCCCCTTCAGCGCTTTCCCACTCCATAGTTCATTTAGTTCTTGCCTAAGCTCTCTTTATTTCTGCTAATACACACGCTGGGTTTCCTTTCCCCTTTGACAGGTCGCCCTCTCTGTTTCTGATTTCTTCGCGGAGGGATGACTCCTGCAGCCATCTCATACTTTTCACTAAGGTTACCTGTGCTATTAATAGCCCCCTTTGTCATGGCTCCAAAGTCCAGGTGCAGGAGTGGCGCGAACCAACTACCCCCACTACGGTCTGGGCACCTGCAAGTCAATGCTCACACAGGCCTCCGAGACGCTAGCAGGTAAAGAGGGTTAGGATCTCGTTGGTTGGATAGGTCTCGAACAGCGGGTAACCGGATAGAGGGTTAGGAAAGGGAAAGTGGACAGGCAAGGGAACATATGGGAAAAAACAAACAACAATAATATTCACACAATTCCCCCCACACATTCACACAGTGCTTTACGAATAGCTTTTGATACAAAAGAGGCACTTAGCTCTGTGGGTGAGTGCTGGCCTCCTGCCTGCGCACACTCTGGTCCGGAACTCGGAGCAGTTCAAATGCTGCAAAAGAGTTTTAGTTTTAGCGACCTGTGTTACTTCACATAGGCACAATACAAACCATAAGACACACAACAATGAGGCATGCCAGCAAGCACCTGCACATTCAGGGTTAATCCGCTCACAGAGCGTAACAGTGTCCTAGAACTGACAAGAGCTGAGCGCCCGATTACATTAAGGGATTCAGAATGTGTGGCCCAAGTTTGCTGCACGTGGCTTAAAAAGAATAAGATCCATAATGCTGCCCAAGTTTTGCCGCACATGGCTGTGCTCAAAAAGCTCTCCGTGCTGCCAAAGTTTGCCGCACGTGGCTGAAAGTAAGCTGGAATAAATAAACGCTGCGCGCGTTAGTCTTAAGGCTGCATGCGAACCAAAAGCATGTTGCTTAAATACAACAGAACGCGGTTAGAGACTTAGCTTTGCCCTCCGCAGGGGACGTGATGTGGCTGGGTGGTACCCCCTGCGCGTGCCCGGTAGAGGGTTGGGACCCCCAATGCTTTCCTTTCGCTTCCGTGGTCTCCCCCTGTAGCTGCGCGTCTAATTCCCCTGTGCGCTTGTTCGCCGGGAGTTTGCTGCACTTATCTGCTATGAGCGAAGGGCCGGAATGCTGGTTCCTTGGGGCGTGGCCCCTCGCGTGATCCCCGTTGGCAGGAGCTCCAGTGGATGCGTCCGTTCCGGTCGGGAGCTTAAGCACAAGCCCCGTGCCTTTGTCCTTCGCGCATGCGCGTGCGCGAGCCCCTCCCAGCCTGGGAGTGAAAAAGTAGTTCCCACCCTGGAGGCTGCTGGGAATCATGGTCCGTAGGCTTTTCTGCCTGCAAAAAGGACAGAGAAGCCTCCTATAAGGCTGGAGGCTGTTCCTTTGGGTTTCTTGTTTTGGGTTCCTTTCTCCTGCGCCTGGGGCTCCTCACTGAGCCCTGATTCCCCCTTATAACACCCTGTACCCTGACAGTACTCCACCCCGCACGGAAGGGCTTGAGCTTGGGCTTTTCAGGGTGATTTTCATGAAACTTTTTCACCAATCTAGGAGCATGCACATTACATGCTGGCTCCCAGGAACGTTCCTCGGGACCATATCCAACCCAGTCCACCAAGTAGTACAGCCCATCAGGGCGACGCTGTGAATTCAGAATGGCTTGGACCTCATATTCGGGATGCCCTTGCAATATGATAGGTGGTGGTTTTTTAGTGTGAATGGATGGTCGGGCAGGTTTCAATAGGGATACATGGAAAGTGGGGTGGATTTTCATTTGTTGGGGTAATGCCAGCCTCACTGCCACTAGGTTGATTACGTCCGAAATAGTAAAGGGACCCAAGAACCTTGGTTGTAATTTGCGAGGTCCAGGTAGCTTCATATTTCGGGTAGACAACCAGACTCTGTCACCTTGTTTGTACTGGGGATTTGCACTTCTTTTTTTATCTGCATAATGCTTATATGATTCTTTTGCAGCATTTAGATTCACCTGGATATCCTTCCAGACTTGTCGTGCATAAACCTGACGCCCAAATAGGGTGGGAAGGTTTATTGGATGACCACTATATCTTGTGGGTAATACTCGAGGATGGTATCCATAGGCACCAAAGAAGGGCGTATGCTTGGTGGAACTATGCACCGTATTGTTGTATGCCACTTCTGCCAACCACACATACTGGACCCATGATGTCTCAGTGTTTGCCCCGTAACAGCGCAGGTATTGTTCCAAACCCTGATTCACCTGTTCGGTTTGGCCATCCGTTTCTGGGTGATAACCGGATGATAGGCTAACCTCCATTCCGATTAGTTGACAGAATGCTCGCCAGAATCCCGAGGTGAATTGAGGGCTTCTGTCCGTGATAACACGTGTGGGCAAACCGTGTAGACGAACTACATGTGTAGGAACAAGTCTGCCAGTTCACCCACGGTGGGAACCCCAATACATGGGATGAAGTGGCTCATTTTCGTGAGGGAGTCTACAACAACTAGGATTGAGGTGTACTTTTGTACTGGTGGTAGGTCTACAATCAAATCCATTGTGATTGTATGCCATGGAGTTGGTGGAGTTGGTAGCGGCTGGAGTAAACCCACCGGTTTCTGGTGACTAGCTTTTTGCCTACCACAAATGCTACATTCCAGTACATAGACCCGTACATCACGAAGCAACGTTGGCCACCAGAAATGTCTGGCCACGTTCTGCTGGGTCTTGGTAATACCGGGATGTCCGACTAAAGTGGTGTCATGGCACCAATGCATAACTTCCTTTCTCAGTGCTTGTGTTGGTAAGTATAAAGCTTTAGCGTAGTACGGGATACCGTCTACCAAAGTGTGTTCCGGACCTCTAGTGCACCATTTCTGTAATTCTTCAGTAGACATGTTTTTTAATACATCATCAAAGATGTTAGGTCTACCCACTAGTCCAACTATCCGGGTAGCTGGAACTATTGGACAAGCCTCGCTAATGCCCTTATCTTCTGGTTCTGGATATCGAGATAAGATATCAGTCTTCATGTTATTGGTTCCTGGGTGATACGTAATTAGAAAGTCAAAACTTGAAAAGAACATTGCCCACCGTAATTGACGGCGGCTTAGTGTTTTCGCGGTTTTAATGAATTGTACATTCCGATGGTCGGTCATGACAGTGACCGTATGGCGAGCTCCTAACAGGTAGTGTCGCCACTCGTCAAACACTGCTTTCACCGCTAATAGCTCTCAGTCGGCTATGGTGTAATTAATCTCTGCTGGTAACAACTTTCGGGAGTAGTACGCCACAGGATGTAGTAACCCTGTTTTGGGGTTTTGCTGGGATAAAACTGCTCCCAAAGCATAGCTCGAGGCGTCAGTTTCTACCAAGAATGGCTGGCTCAAGTCAGGATGTCGTAGCACAGGTGCAGACGTAAAGGCTGATTTTAACTGCCGAAAACCTTGTTTGCAGCTTCATCCCATACAAACGCTTTCCCTTTCTTGAGTAACGTTGTAATGGGTGTTACCAGTTCAGAGAAGTTCTTAATAAAACGCCGGTAAAAATTGGCAAAACCTAAAAAGGCCTGAACCTCTTTTACAGATGTTGGAGCCGGCCAGTCAACCACTGCCTGAACCTTTTTCTGGGCCATCTGCACCCCAGACGGAGTCAGGAAGTACCCTAAGAACTTTACTGTGTACGGTGAAACTCGCATTTTTCGAGTTTAGCAAATAGATTGTGTTCCCAAAGTCACTGTAACACTGCCCTGACGTGTTTAATGTGTTCCTGCATACTGGTGGAATATATCAATATATCATCGATATAGACCACAGTAAAAACATCCAGGTATTCGCGTAGCACTTCATCAAGAAAGTGCTGAAACGCTGCTGGGGCATTACATAACCCGAATGGCATCACCTGGTACTCATACAGGCCGAATTCGGTTCTGAACACGGTTTTCCATTCGTCTCCAGCCCGTACTCGCACCAGGTGATAAGCCCCTCGAAGATCCAACTTGGTATACACAGTTGCGTTTCGCACTTGATCCAGAAAAACCGGAATCAACGGCAAGGGATATCGATTCTTTACCGTAATATGGTTGATTCCTCTGTAATCTATGCATGTTCTCAAGTCACCCGTCTTCTTTGGTACGAAGAAGAGTGGCGATGAGACAGGCGAGTTGGAATGTCGGATGAAGCCGCTTTTCAGATTGGTATCAATATATTCTTTTAGATGTTCTGTCTCGGCCTCAGTGAGGGCAAACACGCGACTACAGGGTAGTACCGCTCCAGGTTCTAGATCTATAAGTCAATCAAATGGCCAATGCGGTGGTAGCGTTTCAGCTGATTTTTTTGCTGAACACATCCTTGTACTCTTGGTACTCTGATGGCAAGTTACTGAGATCTGATGTCTCTACAGTGGTGACAGTAGGCTCCAGTACTAAGGACACAGACTGGACTACTGCTGTACAGTGTGAACGACAGTGTGGAGAGGACATGGAAATTGCACCCTTGGACCAATCCACGAGGGGATTGTGTTTCGGAAACCATGGTAAACCCAAGATTACGCCAAACTGTGGCGCTGCTATAAGATCAAACCTGATTTCTTCTCTATGATTCTTTTGACAAGAGTGTCAAGGTTTGAGTGCAATGAGTTATGGGGCCCGAACTCAAAGCAGTTCTGTCCACTGCCCTTACTGGTTCTGGTGTCCCTTTCTTACACAAGCAGCACTCCTAACTTAGTAGCGTATGAAACGTCCATGAAGTTACCCGTGGCACCGGTATCTAAGAGTAAAGTCACCTTGACCTCCCGTCCCAGGAAGTACAAGAATCCTGGCATAGTGACGTGGGGGGCATAATTCACAAAGTCTGAGACTGGGGTAATTTCTTTCCCTAGGCTCGACTGTAGTACCCCTACAACCGCCGAGCCGAGGCGTTTCCCTGCGCTTTAGGTTTTGTAGGGCAGTCCTTGACGAAGTGCCCTGTGGTTCCACAGTACAAACACAGGCCCTCCTTACGCCGCCGTTCTTTTTCGTCCTTGGTGAGTGGACCCCGGACTGACCCGATCTGCATCGACTCGTCCCCGCCTGACTTTTCCGGGGTACGAGTCATGTGGGTGTGATCCAACCTGGCTATTAGACGAGAATCTCCTCGTTTCTTATCCCCCCGTCTTTCCGCTTGACGATGAGCTAGACGTAGTGCTAGGTCTATCATTGCTGGGCAATCTCGGGGTTGGGGGTCGACCTGCGCAATCAGGTCCTTTAGCTCGTCGCGGAGTCCTTGATAAAAGAGTGACATTCTTTTATCTTGGGGCCACTCTGACTCTGCCACCAGCCTGTTAAATTGAGTCACATATGTGACTAACTTTCTACCACCCTGACGTAAAGTAAGTAGCTCCCTATCCCTGCACATGGCGGCAGCTCGGCGGTTAAAGATCTTACCGAACTCGGTCTGGAATTCATCCCAACTATACAATATAGCATCATCCCTTTGCACTAAAGGATTAGCCCAAGCTGCTGCATCCCCTGTGAGATAGGAGATTACAAAGGCTATCCTAGCCTGGGTTGCACAAAATGCCGTAGGTTTAGTTAGGAAATGGAGCTGACATTGAGTCAAAAAGGTTTGATATTTCTGTGGGTCACCTGCATACCTTTCTGGAGGGGCTAACGGAACTATGGACTCTGGGGTAACACTTACTTGGACCGGAGTGGGTGCGATAGCACCTCCCGGAAGGGGAGCAGTTTGGGCTGCTAAGGAGTGTACTTGGGTGACCAGGGTAGCATAGTCCTGTCTAGTGGCAGTGAGCTCGGCTTGTAAGTCCTGCAGGACCTTGGTTAATTCCTCCATGGCCTAGCTGGGTCGTGCCACTCAGGCACATGTTATACTTGGGCTTGTGCTTCTGTCACGGCTCCAAAGTCCAGGTGCAGGAGTGGCGCGAACCAACTACCCCCACTACGGTCTGGACACCTGCAAGTCAATGCTCACATAGGCCTCCGAGACCCTAGCAGGGAAAGAGGGTTAGGATCTCGTTGGTTAGATAGGTCTCGATCAGCGGGTAACCGGATAGAGGGTTAGGAAAGGGAAAGTGGACAGGCAAGGGAACATATGGGAAAAAACAACAACAATAATATTCACACAATTCACCCCACACTTTCACACAATGCTTTACGAATAGCTTTTGATACAAAAGAGGCACTTAGCTCTGTGGGTGAGTGCTGGCCTCCTGCCTGTGCACTCTCTGGTCCGGAACTCGGAGCAGTTCAAATGCTGCAAGAGAGTTTTAGTATTAGCGACCTGTGTTACTTCACATAGGCACAATACAAACCATAAGACACACAACAATGAGGCATGCCAGCAAGCACATGCACATTCAGGGTTAATACGCTCACAGAGCGTAACAGTGTCCTAGAACTGACAAGAGCTGAGCGCCCGATTACGTTAAGGGATTCAGAACGTGTGGCCCAAGTTCGCCGCACGTGGCTTAAAAAGAATAAGATCTATCATGCTGCCAAAGTTTTGCCGCACGTGGCTTGAAATCAAAAGCACTCCATGCTGCCCAAGTTTTGCCGCACATGGCTGTGCTCAAAAAGCTCTCCGTGCTGCCAAAGTTTGCCGCAAGCTGGATAAATAAACGCTGCGCGCGTTAATCTTAATGCTGCATGCAAACTAAAACCGCGTTGCTTAAATACAACAGAACACAGTTAGAGACTTAGCTTTGCCCTCCGCAGGGGACGTGATGTGGCTGGGCGGTGCCCCCTGCGCGTGCCCAGTAGGGGTTGGGACCCCCAACGCTTTCCTTTCGCTTCCGTGGTCTCCCCCTGTAGCTGCACATCTAATTCCCCTGCGCACTTGTTCGCCGGGAGTTTGCTGCACTTATCTGCTATGAGCGAGGGGCTGGAATGCTGGTTCTTTGGGGCGTGGACCCTCGCGTGATCCACGTCGGCAGGAGCTCCGGTGGCTGGGTCCGTTCCGGTCGGGAGCTTAAGCACAAGCCCCGTGCCTTTGTCCTTCGCGCATGCGCGTGCGTGAGCCCCTCCCAGCCTGGGAGTGAAAAAGTAGTTCCCACCCTGGAGGCTGCTGGGAATCGTGGTCCGTAGGCTTTTCTGCCTACAAAAAGGACATAGAAGCCTCCTATAAGGCTGGAGGCTGTTCCTTTGGGTTTGTCTTGTTTTGGGTTCCTTTCTCCTGCGCCTGGGGCTCCTCACTGAGCCCTGATTCCCCCTTATAACACCCTGTACCCTGACACCCTTATTTTGGCTATCGCTGCTTCCCATACTGTTGTTTGGGTGAGGTCTCATTTCTTTTCGTTCAAATAAATCTCTAATCTCGACATCAAGCGAATCTCTGAAGACCTGGTCTTTGTATAGAGTGTCATTACAAATCCACCTTCGGTCGGTTGCAGTGCTTGGACCCAAGTCTAGGTCTACAGTGCTCAAGTCGTGGTCTGACCATCCCACTAGCTCAATTGCCACCTTCACGATGGAGACCTTAAGTGCACTCCACTTACAGAGGTCAGTCTTAATGGTGACCAACATCTGGGGGTAGTTACCCCCGTACCAGCCTGCTAGTGTCAGGATTATGTACACGCCCAAGTATCTAATCCCTTTCGGGCTCCAGTTGAAATGTGAGGCCCCTTTCAGAGCTTACACTTCTCTCTCCCCCACCGAGGTTAAGCAGCTCGGACTTGGCCAAATTAATTTTTAGGCCTGAGACTGCCGCAAACTCCAGCATAGCCCTCACATTCCCCTCCAGTGCAGGCTCCGGATTTGCTAGTGTGGGAAACATATTGGGCCTCATTACACAGAATGCGGTAAGGGTTAATCGTTACCGGTAAGGGTACCGGTAAACCCTTACCGCCTTACTACGAGGTCTCTTTGCGGGACCCGACCTCAATGGCTGGTTTTACCAGCCGTTAAGGAACTGGCCCGCAAAGGGACCTTGGAGGCAATTACGGTACCGCAATTTGCGGTACCGTAATTGCCACCTTCCCCATTCGCATTGAGCCCTATGGGGGCTCAAATGGGAATGGGGAAGTGCCATGGTGAATGGGGAATTACCGCCCCCACACACCTTGGAATGTGGCGGTAATTCTGCCATTCACCATGGCGGACTCGGTACGGTACCGGCAGCAAACATGGCGCTAATAGCGCCATGGTTACCGCCTACCGTGTAATGAGGCCCATTGTCTGCAAACGCAGCTACTGTGTGTTCTCTTCCACTGAATGGAGTGCCTTGTATCTTTTCTGAATCTCTGAGTGTTTAGAGCAGGGGCTCCAGGTAGATTGCGTATAATAAAGGGCACCCCTGCTCTGTGCCTCTACTCAGGGGAAATGCTTATGAGAGGGTGCTGTTAATAAGGAGGCGTGCAGTGGGTAATTTGTAGTTGGCGGTGACCATCTGAATATATTCGATCCCCAGGCCCATTGTATCCACCTTAAATAGGAAGGACCACTCCACCCGGTCGAAGGCCTTCTCAGCATCGAGGGAAAGTTGGAACGCCCGGGGTAGAGGTTTTATGTACCTTTTCTACCAGATGCACTATATGCCTAATATTATCAAATGTCTGGCATCCCTTAAGCTCCATGACCAGTGCAAAAATTAAGGGTGATAGGGGACAGCCTTGTCTAGCCCCTCAGGGTGAAAGGGGGTGACGCCACACCATTGACCACTACCTTAGCCTTCGTTTTGCGGTATAGGGCTCGAGTGCCCTTAATCCACCATTCACCCAGGCCCGCTTTTTGCAACACTGCTAACATGAAGGGCTATTTGACTGTGTCAAACACTTTTTCAGCGTCAACTGAGACTAGGGTGGGGCCCGTGTCTTGAGTCCTTAGTGACTCTATAAGATCCAGTGTTTTACAGATGTTGTCGGATCCTTGCCGCCCCCTCACATAACCCGCCTGGCTGCTATGTATAGGCCCAGGCAGTACCACGCTTAGCTTATTGTCCAAGACACTGGCATACATTTTGGTGTCAAAATTGATTAGGGAGATCAGTCTGTAGGAGCCACAGTCGAGTTTGTCCCCCCCTTCCTTTGGTAGAACGGTAATGCAGGCTTCTGTGAAAGACTCAGGGGGCCAGACCAGTCTCCATGATGTTGTTGAAAAGATGGGTCAGGAAGGGTGTTATGGACCCGCTGTAGGTTTTGTAGAAAGCTGGGGTGAAGCCATCCTGCTCTGGCACTGATCCTGACTTCAATTTTGAGATTGCAACACTCATTTCTTCCAGTTCTATTGGGGCGCACAGTTTATCTGTATCTGGGCTCTGCAGGATTCTCTGTGTAGTTTTCTCTAAAAATCCCTCTGCGCCTTTGCTGTTGGATTCGCTGTCTGAGGTGTGTATTTGCTCATAAAACTGAGCGAACCAAGACGTGATTTCGGCTGGCTTGTTCAGCATTTTCCCTTTTAAGTCTCTGATTTTGTATACCGCGCCCCCTTTGCTCTTTGTCCTCTCAATTTGGCTGCTAATAGCATATGGGCTTTGTCCCCTTCAGCGCTTTCCCACTCCATAGTTCATTTAGTTCTTGCCTAAGCTCTCTTTATTTCTGCTAATACACACGCTGGGTTTCCTTTCCCCTTTGACAGGTCGCCCTCTCTGTTTCTGATTTCTTCGCGGAGGGATGACTCCTGCAGCCATCTCATACTTTTCACTAAGGTTACCTGTGCTATTAATAGCCCCCTTTGTCATGGCTCCAAAGTCCAGGTGCAGGAGTGGCGCGAACCAACTACCCCCACTACGGTCTGGGCACCTGCAAGTCAATGCTCACACAGGCCTCCGAGACGCTAGCAGGTAAAGAGGGTTAGGATCTCGTTGGTTGGATAGGTCTCGAACAGCGGGTAACCGGATAGAGGGTTAGGAAAGGGAAAGTGGACAGGCAAGGGAACATATGGGAAAAAACAAACAACAATAATATTCACACAATTCCCCCCACACATTCACACAGTGCTTTACGAATAGCTTTTGATACAAAAGAGGCACTTAGCTCTGTGGGTGAGTGCTGGCCTCCTGCCTGCGCACTCTCTGGTCCGGAACTCGGAGCAGTTCAAATGCTGCAAAAGAGTTTTAGTTTTAGCGACCTGTGTTACTTCACATAGGCACAATACAAACCATAAGACACACAACAATGAGGCATGCCAGCAAGCACCTGCACATTCAGGGTTAATCCGCTCACAGAGCGTAACAGTGTCCTAGAACTGACAAGAGCTGAGCGCCCGATTACATTAAGGGATTCAGAATGTGTGGCCCAAGTTTGCTGCACGTGGCTTAAAAAGAATAAGATCCATAATGCTGCCCAAGTTTTGCCGCACATGGCTGTGCTCAAAAAGCTCTCCGTGCTGCCAAAGTTTGCCGCACGTGGCTGAAAGTAAGCTGGAATAAATAAACGCTGCGCGCGTTAGTCTTAAGGCTGCATGCGAACCAAAAGCATGTTGCTTAAATACAACAGAACGCGGTTAGAGACTTAGCTTTGCCCTCCGCAGGGGACGTGATGTGGCTGGGTGGTACCCCCTGCGCGTGCCCGGTAGAGGGTTGGGACCCCCAATGCTTTCCTTTCGCTTCCGTGGTCTCCCCCTGTAGCTGCGCGTCTAATTCCCCTGTGCGCTTGTTCGCCGGGAGTTTGCTGCACTTATCTGCTATGAGCGAAGGGCCGGAATGCTGGTTCCTTGGGGCGTGGCCCCTCGCGTGATCCCCGTTGGCAGGAGCTCCAGTGGATGCGTCCGTTCCGGTCGGGAGCTTAAGCACAAGCCCCGTGCCTTTGTCCTTCGCGCATGCGCGTGCGCGAGCCCCTCCCAGCCTGGGAGTGAAAAAGTAGTTCCCACCCTGGAGGCTGCTGGGAATCATGGTCCGTAGGCTTTTCTGCCTGCAAAAAGGACAGAGAAGCCTCCTATAAGGCTGGAGGCTGTTCCTTTGGGTTTCTTGTTTTGGGTTCCTTTCTCCTGCGCCTGGGGCTCCTCACTGAGCCCTGATTCCCCCTTATAACACCCTGTACCCTGACAGTACTCCACCCCGCACGGAACGGCTTGAGCTTGGGCTTTTCAGGGTGATTTTCATGAAACTTTTTCACCAATCTAGGAGCATGCACATTACGTGCTGGCTCCCAGGAACGTTCCTCGGGACCATATCCAACCCAGTCCACCAAGTAGTACAGCCCATCAGGGCGACGCTGTGAATTCAGAATGGCTTGGACCTCATATTCGGGATGCCCTTGCAATATGATAGGTGGTGGTTTTTTAGTGTGAATGGATGGTCGGGCAGGTTTCAATAGGGATACATGGAAAGTGGGGTGGATTTTCATTTGTTGGGGTAATGCCAGCCTCACTGCCACTAGGTTGATTACGTCCGAAATAGTAAAGGGACCCAAGAACCTTGGTTGTAATTTGCGAGGTCCAGGTAGCTTCATATTTCGGGTAGACAACCAGACTCTGTCACCTTGTTTGTACTGGGGATTTGCACTTCTTTTTTTATCTGCATAATGCTTATATGATTCTTTTGCAGCATTTAGATTCACCTGGATATCCTTCCAGACTTGTCGTGCATAAACCTGACGCCCAAATAGGGTGGGAAGGTTTATTGGATGACCACTATATCTTGTGGGTAATACTCGAGGATGGTATCCATAGGCACCAAAGAAGGGCGTATGCTTGGTGGAACTATGCACCGTATTGTTGTATGCCACTTCTGCCAACCACACATACTGGACCCATGATGTCTCAGTGTTTGCCCCGTAACAGCGCAGGTATTGTTCCAAACCCTGATTCACCTGTTCGGTTTGGCCATCCGTTTCTGGGTGATAACCGGATGATAGGCTAACCTCCATTCCGATTAGTTGACAGAATGCTCGCCAGAATCCCGAGGTGAATTGAGGGCTTCTGTCCGTGATAACACGTGTGGGCAAACCGTGTAGACGAACTACATGTGTAGGAACAAGTCTGCCAGTTCACCCACGGTGGGAACCCCAATACATGGGATGAAGTGGCTCATTTTCGTGAGGGAGTCTACAACAACTAGGATTGAGGTGTACTTTTGTACTGGTGGTAGGTCTACAATCAAATCCATTGTGATTGTATGCCATGGAGTTGGTGGAGTTGGTAGCGGCTGGAGTAAACCCACCGGTTTCTGGTGACTAGCTTTTTGCCTACCACAAATGCTACATTCCAGTACATAGACCCGTACATCACGAAGCAACGTTGGCCACCAGAAATGTCTGGCCACGTTCTGCTGGGTCTTGGTAATACCGGGATGTCCGACTAAAGTGGTGTCATGGCACCAATGCATAACTTCCTTTCTCAGTGCTTGTGTTGGTAAGTATAAAGCTTTAGCGTAGTACGGGATACCGTCTACCAAAGTGTGTTCCGGACCTCTAGTGCACCATTTCTGTAATTCTTCAGTAGACATGTTTTTTAATACATCATCAAAGATGTTAGGTCTACCCACTAGTCCAACTATCCGGGTAGCTGGAACTATTGGACAAGCCTCGCTAATGCCCTTATCTTCTGGTTCTGGATATCGAGATAAGATATCAGTCTTCATGTTATTGGTTCCTGGGTGATACGTAATTAGAAAGTCAAAACTTGAAAAGAACATTGCCCACCGTAATTGACGGCGGCTTAGTGTTTTCGCGGTTTTAATGAATTGTACATTCCGATGGTCGGTCATGACAGTGACCGTATGGCGAGCTCCTAACAGGTAGTGTCGCCACTCGTCAAACACTGCTTTCACCGCTAATAGCTCTCAGTCGGCTATGGTGTAATTAATCTCTGCTGGTAACAACTTTCGGGAGTAGTACGCCACAGGATGTAGTAACCCTGTTTTGGGGTTTTGCTGGGATAAAACTGCTCCCAAAGCATAGCTCGAGGCGTCAGTTTCTACCAAGAATGGCTGGCTCAAGTCAGGATGTCGTAGCACAGGTGCAGACGTAAAGGCTGATTTTAACTGCCGAAAACCTTGTTCGCAGCTTCATCCCATACAAACGCTTTCCCTTTCTTGAGTAACGTTGTAATGGGTGTTACCAGTTCAGAGAAGTTCTTAATAAAACGCCGGTAAAAATTGGCAAAACCTAAAAAGGCCTGAACCTCTTTTACAGATGTTGGAGCCGGCCAGTCAACCACTGCCTGAACCTTTTTCTGGGCCATCTGCACCCCAGACGGAGTCAGGAAGTACCCTAAGAACTTTACTGTGTACGGTGAAACTCGCATTTTTCGAGTTTAGCAAATAGATTGTGTTCCCAAAGTCACTGTAACACTGCCCTGACGTGTTTAATGTGTTCCTGCATACTGGTGGAATATATCAATATATCATCGATATAGACCACAGTAAAAACATCCAGGTATTCGCGTAGCACTTCATCAAGAAAGTGCTGAAACGCTGCTGGGGCATTACATAACCCGAATGGCATCACCTGGTACTCATACAGGCCGAATTCGGTTCTGAACACGGTTTTCCATTCGTCTCCAGCCCGTACTCGCACCAGGTGATAAGCCACTCGAAGATCCAACTTGGTATACACAGTTGCGTTTCGCACTTGATCCAGAAAAACCGGAATCAACGGCAAGGGATATCGATTCTTTACCGTAATATGGTTGATTCCTCTGTAATCTATGCATGTTCTCAAGTCACCCGTCTTCTTTGGTACGAAGAAGAGTGGCGATGAGACAGGCGAGTTGGAATGTCGGATGAAGCCGCTTTTCAGATTGGTATCAATATATTCTTTTAGATGTTCTGTCTCGGCCTCAGTGAGGGCAAACACGCGACTACAGGGTAGTACCGCTCCAGGTTCTAGATCTATAAGTCAATCAAATGGCCAATGCGGTGGTAGCGTTTCAGCTGATTTTTTTGCTGAACACATCCTTGTACTCTTGGTACTCTGATGGCAAGTTACTGAGATCTGATGTCTCTACAGTGGTGACAGTAGGCTCCAGTACTAAGGACACAGACTGGACTACTGCTGTACAGTGTGAACGACAGTGTGGAGAGGACATGGAAATTGCACCCTTGGACCAATCCACGAGGGGATTGTGTTTCGGAAACCATGGTAAACCCAAGATTACGCCAAACTGTGGCGCTGCTATAAGATCAAACCTGATTTCTTCTCTATGATTCTTTTGACAAGAGTGTCAAGGTTTGAGTGCAATGAGTTATGGGGCCCGAACTCAAAGCAGTTCTGTCCACTGCCCTTACTGGTTCTGGTGTCCCTTTCTTACACAAGCAGCACTCCTAACTTAGTAGCGTATGAAACGTCCATGAAGTTACCCGTGGCACCGGTATCTAAGAGTAAAGTCACCTTGACCTCCCGTCCCAGGAAGTACAAGAATCCTGGC
Organism: Ambystoma mexicanum; assembly: GCF_040938575.1. NCBI lineage: Eukaryota > Metazoa > Chordata > Amphibia > Caudata > Ambystomatidae > Ambystoma > Ambystoma mexicanum. The sequence goes on from NC_090931.1 coordinate 675,100,001, forward strand.
ATAGTGACGTGGGGGGCATAATTCACAAAGTCTGAGACTGGGGTAATTTCTTTCCCTAGGCTCGACTGTAGTACCCCTACAACCGCCGAGCCGAGGCGTTTCCCTGCGCTTTAGGTTTTGTAGGGCAGTCCTTGACGAAGTGCCCTGTGGTTCCACAGTACAAACACAGGCCCTCCTTACGCCGCCGTTCTTTTTCGTCCTTGGTGAGTGGACCCCGGACTGACCCGATCTGCATCGACTCGTCCCCGCCTGACTTTTCCGGGGTACGAGTCATGTGGGTGTGATCCAACCTGGCTATTAGACGAGAATCTCCTCGTTTCTTATCCCCCCGTCTTTCCGCTTGACGATGAGCTAGACGTAGTGCTAGGTCTATCATTGCTGGGCAATCTCGGGGTTGGGGGTCGACCTGCGCAATCAGGTCCTTTAGCTCGTCGCGGAGTCCTTGATAAAAGAGTGACATTCTTTTATCTTGGGGCCACTCTGACTCTGCCACCAGCCTGTTAAATTGAGTCACATATGTGACTAACTTTCTACCACCCTGACGTAAAGTAAGTAGCTCCCTATCCCTGCACATGGCGGCAGCTCGGCGGTTAAAGATCTTACCGAACTCGGTCTGGAATTCATCCCAACTATACAATATAGCATCATCCCTTTGCACTAAAGGATTAGCCCAAGCTGCTGCATCCCCTGTGAGATAGGAGATTACAAAGGCTATCCTAGCCTGGGTTGCACAAAATGCCGTAGGTTTAGTTAGGAAATGGAGCTGACATTGAGTCAAAAAGGTTTGATATTTCTGTGGGTCACCTGCATACCTTTCTGGAGGGGCTAACGGAACTATGGACTCTGGGGTAACACTTACTTGGACCGGAGTGGGTGCGATAGCACCTCCCGGAAGGGGAGCAGTTTGGGCTGCTAAGGAGTGTACTTGGGTGACCAGGGTAGCATAGTCCTGTCTAGTGGCAGTGAGCTCGGCTTGTAAGTCCTGCAGGACCTTGGTTAATTCCTCCATGGCCTAGCTGGGTCGTGCCACTCAGGCACATGTTATACTTGGGCTTGTGCTTCTGTCACGGCTCCAAAGTCCAGGTGCAGGAGTGGCGCGAACCAACTACCCCCACTACGGTCTGGACACCTGCAAGTCAATGCTCACATAGGCCTCCGAGACCCTAGCAGGGAAAGAGGGTTAGGATCTCGTTGGTTAGATAGGTCTCGATCAGCGGGTAACCGGATAGAGGGTTAGGAAAGGGAAAGTGGACAGGCAAGGGAACATATGGGAAAAAACAACAACAATAATATTCACACAATTCACCCCACACTTTCACACAATGCTTTACGAATAGCTTTTGATACAAAAGAGGCACTTAGCTCTGTGGGTGAGTGCTGGCCTCCTGCCTGTGCACTCTCTGGTCCGGAACTCGGAGCAGTTCAAATGCTGCAAGAGAGTTTTAGTATTAGCGACCTGTGTTACTTCACATAGGCACAATACAAACCATAAGACACACAACAATGAGGCATGCCAGCAAGCACATGCACATTCAGGGTTGATACGCTCACAGAGCGTAACAGTGTCCTAGAACTGACAAGAGCTGAGCGCCCGATTACGTTAAGGGATTCAGAACGTGTGGCCCAAGTTCGCCGCACGTGGCTTAAAAAGAATAAGATCTATCATGCTGCCAAAGTTTTGCCGCACGTGGCTTGAAATCAAAAGCACTCCATGCTGCCCAAGTTTTGCCGCACATGGCTGTGCTCAAAAAGCTCTCCGTGCTGCCAAAGTTTGCCGCACGTGGCTGAAAGTAAGCTGGATAAATAAACGCTGCGCGCGTTAATCTTAATGCTGCATGCAAACTAAAACCGCGTTGCTTAAATACAACAGAACACAGTTAGAGACTTAGCTTTGCCCTCCGCAGGGGACGTGATGTGGCTGGGCGGTGCCCCCTGCGCGTGCCCAGTAGGGGTTGGGACCCCCAACGCTTTCCTTTCGCTTCCGTGGTCTCCCCCTGTAGCTGCACATCTAATTCCCCTGCGCACTTGTTCGCCGGGAGTTTGCTGCACTTATCTGCTATGAGCGAGGGGCTGGAATGCTGGTTCTTTGGGGCGTGGACCCTCGCGTGATCCACGTCGGCAGGAGCTCCGGTGGCTGGGTCCGTTCCGGTCGGGAGCTTAAGCACAAGCCCCGTGCCTTTGTCCTTCGCGCATGCGCGTGCGTGAGCCCCTCCCAGCCTGGGAGTGAAAAAGTAGTTCCCACCCTGGAGGCTGCTGGGAATCGTGGTCCGTAGGCTTTTCTGCCTACAAAAAGGACATAGAAGCCTCCTATAAGGCTGGAGGCTGTTCCTTTGGGTTTGTCTTGTTTTGGGTTCCTTTCTCCTGCGCCTGGGGCTCCTCACTGAGCCCTGATTCCCCCTTATAACACCCTGTACCCTGACACCCTTATTTTGGCTATCGCTGCTTCCCATACTGTTGTTTGGGTGAGGTCTCATTTCTTTTCGTTCAAATAAATCTCTAATCTCGACATCAAGCGAATCTCTGAAGACCTGGTCTTTGTATAGAGTGTCATTACAAATCCACCTTCGGTCGGTTGCAGTGCTTGGACCCAAGTCTAGGTCTACAGTGCTCAAGTCGTGGTCTGACCATCCCACTAGCTCAATTGCCACCTTCACGATGGAGACCTTAAGTGCACTCCACTTACAGAGGTCAGTCTTAATGGTGACCAACATCTGGGGGTAGTTACCCCCGTACCAGCCTGCTAGTGTCAGGATTATGTACACGCCCAAGTATCTAATCCCTTTCGGGCTCCAGTTGAAATGTGAGGCCCCTTTCAGAGCTTACACTTCTCTCTCCCCCACCAAGGTTAAGCAGCTCGGACTTGGCCAAATTAATTTTTAGGCCTGAGACTGCCGCAAACTCCAGCATAGCCCTCACATTCCCCTCCAGTGCAGGCTCCGGATTTGCTAGTGTGGGAAACATATTGGGCCTCATTACACAGAATGCGGTAAGGGTTAATCGTTACCGGTAAGGGTACCGGTAAACCCTTACCGCCTTACTACGAGGTCCCTTTGCGGGACCCGACCTCAATGGCTGGTTTTACCAGCCGTTAAGGAACTGGCCCGCAAAGGGACCTTGGAGGCAATTACGGTACCGCAATTTGCGGTACCGTAATTGCCACCTTCCCCATTCGCATTGAGCCCTATGGGGGCTCAAATGGGAATGGGGAAGTGCCATGGTAAATGGGGAATTACCGCCCCCACACACCTTGGAATGTGGCGGTAATTCTGCCATTCACCATGGCGGACTCGGTACGGTACCGGCAGCAAACATGGCGCTAATAGCGCCATGGTTACCGCCTACCGTGTAATGAGGCCCATTGTCTGCAAACGCAGCTACTGTGTGTTCTCTTCCACTGAACGGAGTGCCTTGTATCTTTTCTGAATCTCTGAGTGTTTAGAGCAGGGGCTCCAGGTAGATTGCGTATAATAAAGGGCACCCCTGCTCTGTGCCTCTACTCAGGGGAAATGCTTATGAGAGGGTGCTGTTAATAAGGAGGCGTGCAGTGGGTAATTTGTAGTTGGCGGTGACCATCTGAATATATTCGATCCCCAGGCCCATTGTATCCACCTTAAATAGGAAGGACCACTCCACCCGGTCGAAGGCCTTCTCAGCATCGAGGGAAAGTTGGAACGCCCGGGGTAGAGGTTTTATGTACCTTTTCTACCAGATGCACTATATGCCTAATATTATCAAATGTCTGGCATCCCTTAATAAACTCTGCCTGGTCAAGTTGTATCAATTTGGGGCGGAGCACCTCCAATCTATTTGCAAGAACCTTGACATAGATTTTAGCATCTACGTTGATTAGAGCAATGGGTCTGTAGGCGCCACATTGTGTATGGTCTTTGTTGGGCTTAGGGAAAAGCGTCATTTTAGCTTCTTCCATCGACGCTGAGATCAGGCCCGTTTCTCAACAGTGGTTGAAGAGGGCTGTAAGGTGTGGCATCGAGATCCATGCAAAGGTTTTATAAAATGTGGCAAAGCCATCCGGCCCAGGGACTTTTTGCTAGGCATTTTCTTAATTACATCCCTAACTTCCTCTTCTGATATCTCCCACCTCAGTCTTTCCCTAGCCTCTGGATCCACCAAGGGCAGGTTAATCTTGCTCAGGTATTCCTCCTGAAGGCTTTCACTGGGGTTCTGTGAAGAATATAGGTCTGCATAGTATTGTTTAAAACATTCTTGTATGTCTGAACGCGGAAATGACCGTGGGAGTCTGTTATTCTAGTAATAGTTTTGGAACTGGTTGGTCTCTGCAGGTGCGCACTGTCGGACAAACTGAAAGGACCTCTCTGCTTTCTTTGTCCTTAGGACATTTAACTGGCCCACGGTCTGTTTTTACTCCCTGTGTGTCTTCCTAGTGGGTGCCACTATTGTTTTCTGCCTGAGCCCAGTGCTCCAGATAAAATTTGGAAGTGGGAGTATTTTACTCCAATTGTTTGAAGTTGGGAGTAAAAATGTAATTTGAATTCCCAATGAGGGTATTTCATAAGTGAGAAAAATATTTTTTTTGCACCTAGTTATTCGTGCACATTAAAAGCTACAGCTTGACTTCTTCTGATCAGGCAGATCCAACAGTAGTTTTGTTCCCGTGGTACTACATGCATTACTGATCCAAACATATCCATGGAGCTGTGTGGGTGAAAGCAGGGGCACAAAATGTGCTTCCTATTTTTAGTTAAGAGTATTTTTACTCGCTATTTTTATTTTTTGGGAGTATTGGCCTATTTTTAGAGAGTAAAAGTGGCTGATACACACCCTATCTGTAGGGCTACCTGAGCCCCTCTATTTCTGCTTCCAGCTAGGATTCTAATAGATTTAGTTACCTCTTGATGCCTTGGCCGCAATAAATTCCCCTCTAATTGTTGCCCCTTAAGGCATCCCAATGTATATCCTCTTCTGTTTCCTCCGGTTTATTCAGATCAAAGTAGTGAATCATCTAGGCTTCCATGTCTGCCCTGATGGCTGTATCTCGAAGCAAGTCCCCTGGTGCCTTCCACCCCCACACCCCTTTCCTGCGTCTATGTAGGGGAAGGTTTACAAGTCTACAGTGATCACTGCGTGGTCTGCTATCCCCATTGGGCCTGTCTCTATGCCCTGAATTCCCCCAACAGAGGGGCCGAGACCCACACGTAGTCAATTCTTGAATGAGAGCTGTGTACATTGGAAAAGAAAGTGAATCCCTCTTCGTCTCCTCGCACCCCTGCCCATACATCTCGTAGGCCTGTTGAGTCAAAGTTAAGCCTTAATGCTGCAGAGGACACCCCGCTTTTGTTATTAGATTCCCCCCTACTTCTATCCAGGTCCCCTGCCCACGCCAAGTTGAAGTCTCCCATCACTACGATGTGCCCTCTGACAAATCCCTCCAGCGTCCCTAGCAAATCATGTAAGACTGCTTCCTTAGCCTTGTTGGGGGCATATACTGAAGCTAGTGTATAGCACGTCCCTTCCATCTCTCCCCTTATCATAATGTACCTACCCCCTCTTTCTGCCTTTGACTCCTTTACCTTTATGTCCACACCATCTCTGAGTGCTAACGCTACTCCTCTCATTTTGTTAGGGCCAGATGCCTGGTAAATCCTGAAGAAGTCCCTCAAACTGAGTCTTCCCTGGTCCCCTCCCAGGAGGTGGGTCTCTTTAATGGCCAGGATGTCTGGACCTGTTGCTTAATAAATTGTTCCAATTTCTTCCTCTTAAGAGGGGAGTGCAGCCCCCTCACATTATGAGTCGCTCATTTGAAGGTAGACTGTGTCACATATTATGCTTCTGGGCCCCGGTTCCCCTGACATGGACAGAGTGCCATTTCCCTGAGTCCTCCCTCTCTCAGCTCCCCTCACCTCCCCTGTTCCCTGTCACCCCTGTGTTCCAAGTACCCGTTGTTGTGGACCTCACTCCCCCATCAGCCTCCTCATCCTCACCTGCCCCACAGCCCTGTCCTAACTTCTCACCTTACATGCTCCTGCCTCGATCCCATCCCCGAACCTCGGGACTCGCAACCCCACAATTTTAACCCGTCTCCCAGTTTCACCTCAGGCTTATTTGCCCTTAACAACATTCCAGATGCCATGCCCTCCTCGCCCCCTTGCCTTGTGTCATGCATTTTAGATCCCACCACCCCTTTTAGTGAGAACCTGCGTTCACCCGCCTCTTCGGGTCTTCAACTCTTCCTGGGGCTTCCCTCAGCTGGCACCACCCCTGCAGGCTTGGGCTGAGGCTCTCACAGCAGTGTCTTTCTTCTGCACCGGTCCCTGGCCTTTGCCAGGGGCTGGGCGTTGCAGGACCAGTCATTGCCCTGTGGGTGTCCTCCTGTAGTTCCTGTACCAGTTGTAGCAGGGCAGCCCCCTCTTGGGGGGAGTTTATGTGCTTCTGAGAGCCCTCCCAATCAAACAATAGCCCGAATGGGAAGGTCATTTGTATCTGATACCCCGTCGGGCCATCTCTCGGACCACCAGCCCCATCAGCCTCCGCTTCAGCAGTGTACTCCCTGCCAGGTCTTGGTACAGATAAATGGGGAGCCCCGGTGGGTCGGCAGTTCTTTCACTCTAGCCACTCCAATGACTGCCTCTTTCTGTCTGCATCTTGAGAAAGCTGCCAGGACATCCCTGGGTCTGCTTTTGGGACCCACCAGCATCTTGCCTCTTCTGTGGACCTAGGTCCAGGCCCACCACCTCCAGGCCAGGATTCACGTCTCCCAAAATATCTTCAAAAATCTGCTGGACCGAGCCCTTGAGTTCCTTGTCTGTTACAGACTGCTGTATGTCCTTGTTCTGATGTTTATCCTCCTGGACCTATTCTCGAGGTCCTCCATCTGTAGCTCCAGGCTTTGTGTTGCCACACTCAGTCTTGTGATGGCTTCGCTGTGTTCATTTGCTGCCGCCTCCACCTCCTGTAGGCCCCTTTTGAGATGGTCAGTTTGTTCCCCCAGCTGGCTCATTTCTTGTCTCATTTCAGACAATGCTATACCATTATGCAGGTCTTGTCTTGATAAGGGCTCCCCCATCTTCTCTAGGTGCCCTGACTCAGCCTGGCAGGTGCCTATCCCATGTGTCGTGTTTGCTTCTACCGGACCCCCTATAGTGGGGAGGGTGCCCACTTGTTCCCCCCTAGTGGCGGGGGGTTTCTGCACTGCTTTTGCTTAGGGCTTCAACATTCCCCTCTTCCCTTCCAGGACTGGGGCCACATCCCTGGTCCCCAGATGTCGTATGGCCTTTCTGTTATTGTGCTATCAAGGGATCAGTTCTCTGTTCACCGGGTCCACTCGGTTCCTCAAGCCTCGGCCGTGAGGTTACTGTGGGCTTCACTCAAGGAGGTGGTGGCTCCCCCTCAAGTCTGCAGACTCATGGACCCTACTACTCCTCATGGTTTGGTTCCCGGTCGGTCCCTACGGGCATGGCCCCCTACTGGTTGAATCTTTTTGTGCTGGGGTCTCTTCCCCCCCACTCCCTTTGGTTGTTGGGGAGCAGGGGCTAATCACGGGCGGTCCGGGGTCCCAGCCGATATAGTCCTGGCATGATCGCTTGGTGGTAAAAAGCTTGGCTCTCCTCCTTAGGAAGTGTCCCACCACATGTGGAGGTAGGATCCACACGCCCCGCGTTTCCTCCAGCAGGATGGGTCTAGTGACTTTTCAAAGTGGTGTAGACGCTCTGGGGGAAAGAACCACTGGTACAGCAGTTTTAGGACACATTCTTTGTCGGTTATGCAGCTGGAGGGTGTTTTGTTCCTGGACTAGATGTCCACCCATGATTGGTCTATTATGGGGTGACCCAGCTTCCCAGAGACACACGTATTTAGGGCGGACGGATAACATGTCTTCTTGTAGCAGCTTACTTATCCTTGAAATATCTCCTACCTGGGGGCCCACCCTGCAGTATGAGTTCCAGGACGGTGAGTTCGCGTTTTTCCCCTTGTTTGACCGGTGGATGAGAGATCCAGTGCCTGATTTGCGTGTAAGAAAATCTGTCCGATTCCAACAGGGAGACCTTATCTTTACATTTTTCAAAGGTGGAAGCTGAGCCATTTTCGTAGAGCTGTGAAGCCTTTTGGAGCCCACCACGGATCCAATTCTTAAAATTAGCTGGGCTTAAGCCTGGGGTAAAGTCTGGATTGTTGAAGATTGGGGAGAGAGGGCTTATTTCCTTCAAGATTCCTTTCCTGTTTAATGCCCAGTGACTGGATTTCAAAGAGACTTCAGTGGATGAAAGGAAATGTGTCCAGCCCTTACTCGCAGCTTGTGTCATATGTGGTAGGGAGCTAAGGGGGGACGGGAGCCTGGACTGTTCCATTAATACCCATTTCGGGGGTCTGTAGGAGAGAACCAGGTCAGCATGTTAGCCATTTGTCCTGTCACTTGGTAGTTTCGAAGATAAGGGACCCCCATCCCTCCCCATTTAGCATCACCTGTCATCACGGTTTTGGCTATATGTGCTTTTTTACCCCTCCAAATAAATTGGGAGATCTGTCTTTGTAATTTGGAGAGTGGTTTCAAGGGGATTTCTACTGGCAGCGTAGAGCACAGATACAAGAATCTGGGAAGCAGGTTCATTTTACAGGCTGTGACTCTTCCCATGAGTGAGATCTCTTGAGTAGTCCATCTTTTCAAAACGGATTCCAGGTCATTGAAGAGACTGGGAAATTGTCAGCGTAGAGTTCTTTTGGGTTAGCTACTGTGTGGACCCCCAAGTATTCAATTGCTTTAGTGCTCCACTTCAAAGGGCAAGCTTCCTAGAATGCGTTTATCTCTTCTAGGTGCAGACCCACCCCTAGGTGCAGACCCACCCCAAAGCCTTCCAGCTCTATCAGGGCCTCCGGTATGGAGGATTGGCCGTTGGTAAGAGAAAGCATAACGTCATCTGCATAGAGAGATATTTTAAAGTGGTTGCCTTGCACTGCCAGCCCTTTGATGGACGTATTGTTGCAGATTCGTTGGGCTAGGGGCTCCATAACTAGTGCACAGATTAGCGAGGAGAGCGGGCATCCCTGTTGGGTTCCGCAGGATAGTGCTATGGGGGCTGAAAATTATTTGTTCACCAGTAGGCTCATTTTTGGGGAGTTATAATTTGCTAAGAACATTTCGCGGAATAGGGGCTAAAGTGATATGCTTTAAGGACAACGCATGAATGCCCAGTCTACTTTGTCAAAGTCTTTAGTTGCATCTAAGGATAGTAAAGCTAGCTTTCGGTGTTTGATTCTGCCACTTCCACTAGATTGATTGCCCTTCATATGTTGTCTCCTGTGCTTCTTCCCAGGGTAAAGCCAGTTTGGTCTGCATCAATGATCTTGGGGAGAATCTGCACAAGCCTATTTGCAAGGATTTTAGAGTAGATGTTTGCAGTAAAGATATCAGCCTGTATGACACACATTCTTTAGGGTCTTTACCAGGTTTTAATATTAAGATAGTTATGGATTCCTGCATAGATGGGGCTATCGTGTCTGTCTCCCGGAAGGATTTGAAAAGCTCGGTGAGCGGGCCTGTATGGCGTGACATAAAGAGTTTGTCAAATTTGGGCGAGAATCCATCATGGCCGAGGGCTCTGGGTTTCAGAGCTTTTATCACTAATTCAACTTCCTCTGCAGTGAACAGGTTTTCCCTGTCCATGTCCGTTACAGTAGGAAGGGAGGCTTCTGTTGTGTTCGGCAGCGGCGGGTGGATGATATTGTTTCTATCAGGTGAGTGGTTGCCAGATTTAGCTTGGTGTCTTCCGCATATTGGGAGGTGCCCTGAGGGTCTTTCAAACTAATGATTACATTTCTCCTTTGGGTTTTCGCCAGGAGTCTGCTTTGTTGCCCTTGATATAATATCCTTGCTTTGTTCTTATCAGAGTATGTGCGGTTTCCTCAGTATAGTGTGCCTCCAGTTTATTTTGAGCAATATCTAACTCTTGGGCAACTTTGGATGACCATCCCTGTTTTTGTTTATGTTTGACCGTGACCACCTCTCTTTCCAGTCACTCTGTGGCCTGCCTTTGGCGTTTCTTGTAGGCTGCTGCATGGGCTATTAGTTCTCCCCTAATGACTGCTTTCATTGCCTCTCATTTGGTAGCTATCGATGTGGGACCAATAGGGTTTTCCTTGAAATAGTTTTGGATGGCTTTAGTTAGGTCATCTCTGAGTACCATATTGTTCAGTATTGGGTCATAAAGGTTCCATCTGGGTCTCGGGGGTGGGGGGGGTCACAGGATCATAGATTTGGGCTATGAGGATCACTGGGGAGTGATCTGAGATTACCCTAGTTCCGATGGATACTTCTTCCGTGTGTGCGATAACCAATAGCAGCTCAATACGGGAAAAGGTGCTGTGGATGTGTGAGAAGAATGAGAAGTCTTTTGTCACTGGGTTCAGGACCCTCCATGCATCAACCACGCCCAGTGATCTGAACAGGTGTAACATACTCAGGGCAATTTTAAAGTCTCTCACGCAGGCTGCTAGGATTTATCGGGGTTGGGGTTCGGGACCCCATTGAAGTTTTCTCCTATGATCAAATGCCCTTCCAGGAAGGGCAGCATACTGCTTTCTAGGTCTGTCGTCTTGCTTTTCATTGGGGGCATACACCGAGATCAGGGTGTGTAAACGACCAAACAGCTTACCCTTGACAGCTAAATACTTTGACGCCACCTTATCAATGGACAGACAAGTCAGCGCCATATCCTCATCGGCTGCACTGACCACTAAAATCATAAATGCTGTGAAACCCCACATATCACCAAGCAACTGCCTCAATATCGCCAGAGCAACCATCAGCGCTAGGCTCGACTATTGTAACATTCTACTCCTAGGCACCTCTACCACCAACATTAACAGACTACAAACAGTGCAAAACAATGCACTTAGAGCTGCCCTTAGCATCCCTAAGAGATAACACATCTCCCAAGCACGTAAAGACGCCCACTGGCTCCCTTACAAGAACGCATAACATTCAAAGCACTTGCCATCACTCATAAATGCCTTGCTCAGACCGCACCAGCATACCTCTCAGAAAAAATACATCAAGTCCCAGCCCACAGACCTAAACATGCCCAATACACTCACTTCCTCGCAGTCCCAGCCTTCAACATAGCCAAAGCAGGTGGCACTAGGCTTGAAGTACTATCCCCAAAAGCCCTGAATCTAAGAAATGAAGAATCCTTTACAGTATTCAGAAAAGCACTAAAAACCAAACTATTCAATTTGACTGGCCTCACTGTGTTATCTCCAACACTTTTCCAATGTAACCGCGGAACACCTTCTGTTGTACACTGCTGTAAATTGTTGTCACTGACTATTCTGTAACATGCCTAACCCACTTGTAAGTAAACATTCTGTAACAGCGCTATGATGCCTCTGGGCCGCTGGGTGCTTTATAAATCCAAATAAATAAATAGCACCCCTTGGGACCCTGCAGCACCTCCAGTTCTGTAAACGAGACTCCTTTCACCAAAAGGATTGCCGTGACCCCTTTTTTGGGCCGCTAGATGTTAGGTATTGTTTTGGGAAGGTACTGCTGTGAAGTCGCAGGAAGTCTGTCTTGAACAGGTGGGTTTCTTGGAATACCACTGAACTCCTTAGGTCCTTGAGGCGTTGCAGTGCCAATTTGCGCTATTAGGAGAGTTTAGGCCTTGAATATTGAGGAAGACAAAGCGCAGCTTCTGATGTGGGGGAGAAGATTCTTGTATAGCGTTCAGATTATTTATGGTGGGGGATTCTGGGCGGTGTGTCACTGCCAACTGGTTCCCTTATCTTTCTCTTTAGTCGCCGAAGCCAGGTTTTTAACTTTTCTCAAACAAGAATCATACCTGAACTGAAGAACCAAAATAAAAACAAAACTGGGCCTAGAGGCCAGGTGGCCAGCGAGTGTCTGCACTCTTCTAGGCTGCGGCATGCTGTCTAGAGCCCGAGGTACCTCGTAGTTTTAGCTTCGGGAGCCGTCCTCAGGGAGTCGTTCTGACAGGCGGACCGGGAGTCCATATGCGATGAGTGGGGGAGTAGGTCATGTTTGTTGCGGGTATCTTCTTAGTTTCCGGCCCCTTGCCACATTCGACCAGGTATTGCGTCTCTGCTTGGGGTAGCTTTCTTTCCTGCCTGCTGGTGACAATGTTGTAAGGTCTTCGTCTGTATTCGAGGGTCCTCCTGACAGGATGCTCTCATCTTCTTCTAGTGCGCCAATGGTCTGTGTCATACCTTCACAGGTGAGCTGGAGGGTTGCGGGATACAGCCAGTGGTATCTGATCTTCCGATCTTGTAGGAAGGTGGTTAGGGGTCTTAACGCTTTGCGTCTCTGTACTGTCGCAACAGGTAGGTCAGCTCGGTTTGTAAGCAGTTTGCAGTCATGAGGTCCTGTTTGGTGGATCAAGAATGAATGCGGGTGATTACATCTGGGGGGAATTCTGTGTTGGCCCCTCTGCACCTGCATATCCTGTGGGTTCAGTCCAGGAACAACATTGCTTTATCACATTCTGGGAGAAGGGACTGAAACAGGTTGGTCACGTATTCCCGTAGGGCTTGGTCTGTTATTGAGGTGGACACCGCTGTGATTCTTACATTGTTCCTCCGAGCCCTGTTTTTAATATCCTCCAGCTTAAGAATGATGCCTTCATTTTTCCCCTCCAATATCTGAACTTTGCTACGTAGCTCAGTTAACTGTATTGTTTGCTCCAGGGAGTGATCTTCTGCCTCGCTGACCCTGTGTTCCAGTTCCTCCATTCAGTTGTCCAGCCCATCCACCCTAGTTGCTATTTCAGACATGCAGTTCTTGAATTCCAATTTAATATCTACTAGGAGGGATTGAATGTCCTCTTTCGTGGCCCATTGGCCGGAGGTCTTTCGTGTGACTGAGTTTGGGAGCACCCTCCTTCTGGTTTCTTCCCCATGTCCTGCGGCTGCAGTAGGGTGGCTATGTCCACGGACTTATGTGGTTTTTGGTGTTTGTTGATTGCTGTCCGGGGGTCTTAGTGTCTCAGATGCTCCCCAGATATCTTGTGCCACATTTGTCTCCTTGACATAGACCTCCCGATGTGAGACGTTGGGGCAGGTTGTGCTGCCTGACCTTGCTTTCCACAGCTTATGTGGTTGGTTGTTGGTTTCTTCACTCTCCCCCCCTTTGTAGTAATCTGGGTGGAGGCTGGTTTGGGCTCTGTATTTTCCTGCCAGGGGCCTTTCCCTGGTGACCTACCACATGTAGGGTTAAGGGTAGTGCTGTCTGAATCCTGCGTGGTCCACGTATGAGTGGCCCTTTAGAGATCAATGTATGTCCAGGGAGGGGGATAGGGAGGAGTAAGCTCTGTGATCACAGAGAGGTGCACTGGTGCTCTCCTCCATTTGCCGTAGATGTGGGGCCTCCAAGAAAAACAAAGAGGGGGGGGCAAGACAGATGATAATGAAAGAAGGCTACACCCACCTCCCAGAAACACAGATTATGGAACAACAGGCAGCAGCACCAATGGCAGAGAAAGAATTGTGGGTAAAAAGAGGATGCACAATGGAGACAAAATAACACAGGAAAGGTTATGTCCCTGGCCCTGCTAAAGACAGCATTAGCCCAACTGCACCACCCTACTCATACAGGAAAGGAGGTAATTGCAGCACAAATAAAAGAGTCATGGTTCTTCCTCAAATTAAATGTGCACATAGCAAACTTCATTAGCAATTGCCTCACCTGCCAACAATGTACGGCCGGTCACACGATTGTGGTAGTGTGCCCCTTCTCAAGGTGGATTGAGGCAGGCCCATGGTCCCATGCCGACGCACTTCGGGCAGCAAAGTTCCTGGTGAGGGAGGTGTTCCCGAGGTGGGGGGTTTGTGAGGTACTAAGATCAGACAACAGCCCCCACTTCGCGAATTAACCTTTCCAGCACATCACTGCGTTGCTGGGGATCAACCATAAGATTGCCTCTGCATATCACCCACAAGCCAATGGCATCTGCGAACGCACCAACACCCTCCTAAAGGAATCCATTGTGAAAACACAAAAGGCTACTAAGAACAATTGGCTCTACTGCCTTCCTCTAGCCTTGTTCGAGTTGCGAAACAAGGCTGGATCGGACCACCACCTCACGCCCCACGTGGTGGTGACCTGGTGCCAAATGCACCTCCCATTAACGCCACCCACAAAGGCCATGTACGTCTGTGAAGGAGCAAATTATGTATTCAGAAGAGAAATGTATGACTATGTTACTTCCCTGGTTACTAGTGCCTCTTTTATTTCTCAACAGATCCGACAAACACAGGGTGGGTCAGAGAACAATCAATAAGAAACAACTGATAGCGAGGACCAAACAGGATGGTGTACGGTGAAAGAGGGGGGACAGTGTGTTATTGAGAAGTTTAACCACAAATGGAATACCCCCAGGTTTACTAGACCACATGTAATTGAAAGAGTGGCACCTAGGGCTGTTAAACTAGTAGGTAAAGACGTTTGGAACCATATCCATGACATTAAGCCCCACAAAGCACCGACATCACCCCAACACAGCAGCGACAGGGCAACGCATCAGCAACTGTGACGACAGACAACGAAAACATCACTTCACAAGCATTAGATACCCCTAAGGACACAAGTGAGTCACAGCCCGTAACACACCCCATGCTCAGGACATCGCAGACACAAACTGTTCCCACTGCACAACTGATTGACATTTGATATGAAGCTACTATTGAAATAACACAGTGCGCAATAAAATAAGTATCAGGCAAGCGTTAATAAACAATAAATGTTGACAGGGGTATCAGCAATAAGCACCACACTATGTAACACGTTCATGTTCTCCTCTCCTTTTGTCTCGCACATGCAGGTTTTCCACATCGTGATGTTATATGTGAATATTTGATAAAAGCATACTAATCACTGCTCAGGCTTAAATGTTACCTCCCATCGACCACCCAGAAGCGTTGTCACATCAGTTCATACACAAGCTCAGAAGACCAACCCATTCAAGACCGCCACACGTTTTTTATAACGCCTTTGTTCAATTTATAGTACAGTCAGACCCACATTTCCATGAGGCCCTACCCGCTCTGCAAAACAGAGCAGTAAGAAGGGTGTGGGAGGAACTTTTCGCATGGGCACTGAATGACTACCTGATACGCAGAGCTTAATTAACTGACAAATACTAACAACAATAACGCAACGTTTTAGACAATTTCAGGCAGGCACCTATATCATCCCGACTCAACAGCTGCAGGACGGCAGCTTAGGTAAGGTTAACATGCCAGTTGCCGTAAAGATTGTGATTAAAATGTTATGGGTAATACTGACCACTGGACTGATAACTGCCGTTGTCTGTCAGGCCTACTGTGCTTTGCATGTATACGCAACACCCAATGCTAATACGTCCCCTATCCAAGCTGCCAGGAGCACTGTGTTAGGTGGTACAGACAGCTCAGACCAAAAGGTAAGAAGAGGTAAACGTAGTGTTTCTACCGATGTAAACGGGGTTGAGACATATCTCACAGAAACAGCACATGTTTCAAACAACATGTGGTATAAACACATGTATAAAATTGGTAAAGCCACAACGAAGGACAACTGCTACGTTTGTTCCTTGATTTCGTATGCCATGAGGGCCCCCCGAACGTTCGTGGCCACAGACGTACCAGCGCCCACAGCATAATGCCTTCTATATCTAGCAGGGTTTCAGATGCGAGGACGGTTCCAAGGTAAATCAGCAACACTTAGATGGAAATCAAGCTCAACATACCCATACAAAGATAATTTCATCAAAACACTACCTATGTTTGACAACTACTGGCAGCTCACAGAAGGACTTCGTTACATAACAGACGGACCGGACAAAGGGAAGACAAAGGAAGTGACACTGAACTATCTGCCATGCCAATGGAGCGCACGGGAGATAAGAGGAGAACCTGGATGCTGGGAAAGACCGCTAATACTGGTTTTTGACAAGGTGTACACGAAGGATGGATGGGTGGATGGAGTAGTAGGGAGCAAGATACTAACATTGGCGAAAGCTGCAGTGGTGAAAGTGCAAGAAGAAAATGACAAGTGCTACAAGGAATGGACAAAGAGTGCAAGTCTACTTACTTGGTTGGATAAAGAATAGGAACCATTAACATGTATTCCCCTGTCATCCCCACGCTATGCTACCAACATGACGGAGAGATAGCTGCAAGAGTAAACAAAGGATGCAAAAGGATTGAGAAGCTTCCAGAGGGGGCTGCAGGAACAGCAGTACTAATGGACCAATATTGGGCCTGAGGGGCAAAAGCATATCACAGCCTACCATAAAACTGGTGAGGAGTATGCACCTTGGTACATGTCAATGCACCTTCACTGGTAGTACCAAAGAAACACATCAAACTGGACGACTTCCCCAAAATGGATGAAGGGAACAGAAGGAGGAGAAGGTCCATGGGACAAACTGGCCACCCCTCCCAGGCTGACACCCCTACATACAAGGTACTGACGAGAGTGAAAAGACAAGGAGACTCCCTCACCGGAAACTACCTCTGGGGCACATCAGAAGCCACCCTCAGCGAAATACCAGCCCCTCACAGACTGTTCAGTAGAGCGGTGATGTTCTTCTCGTCGATAATACATCCAGGGATACAAGCATATGCAAATGCGAAATGGCTGCAGATAACCAGATGGGAGCTGATGATGACAATAAACTGCCCAGTGAATGGATTCAACGCCATAAAAGAAGAACTTGGAGCTATGCGAATGGTGGCCTTACAGAACAGATATGTACTGGACCTCCGCACTGCAATGGAAGAAGGAGTTTGCGCAAAGATTGGAAGTTCATGCTGCACATTCATGCCCGCGAATGATAAAGATAATGGCACACTATCAGAAGCGGCATCACAATTGGCGAAGATGCATGCGAAGATGGAGGAATAAGCTAAAGCAACAAAAAAGGATGGGAGCTGGTTCTCGTACCTCTGGTCATGGATGCCATCATGGCTAGCAGATGGCCTTTAAGTGCTAGCAGGGTGTATAATCCTGGGACTGGCGTCACTGTTGGGAATAAGAGTATGCATGGCAAGATCAAAGCAGACAGTGGAAGAAATGATCGGAATGCATGGCCTCATGCCTGCAGATGACGAATTACACACAGACGTGATCATCAAAGATACAGGCTTGTATCCGCCATCAATAAAACTAGAAAATCCACAGAATCTGAAGATTTATGTTGGAAAATGGGTGAACTGTAAACCCGGTGGGGGATGTGTGTATATGTATTGGTCGTTTGAAGATCATGTCAACCACTACGGCCATCTGGCAGGTATAGCGAAGGTGTGGCGCCTACGAGATAACAAGAGAATAGATAATTTTGTGGTCGACAAGTCGACCAGAGGGGGGACTGAAGAGGAGAAAAGGGAGTGTCCCTTCTCTCGGGCCACGCCTCCTATTTGGAAGATGAGGTCACGGCTAAAGAACCACCGGCCGCACGAGGCTGCACCTCCACCCACTGCCCCGAACGCCAACGCACACTACGACCATGCTCCACCTGCAAAACCAGGCCGCATCCCACCCAAGATACGTGACGGGAACCAAGACGGAGCTGGAAACTATTACATGGACCAGCTCAACTAAACGCCACCCAAGCTAAAGCTGCCATCGTTAGCGATGACATGATGACATAGCTACGTCAGGCAGAAAACATATGGGCCGTCCCACACCTGGAGCACTCACACACCAATCTACATGAAGAACATGTCCAATGCTATGATTTAGCGGAAAACACACACACACACTTACTTTTCCACATAGGCCAGCAACCGCAATGCAGAAACGCAAGACGCCAGGACCCTATGGACAGACCGAAGCACACACTAAGCACCACACCCCCCTCCTTCCCTCTGGACGCTAGGTTGGATGCACAACCCAAGCCAAAGTAGGCCTCAGAACAGAATCTACAGGCCAGAGATGGCCCACAGAGACTTCGGAGCTGCAAGATGCTGAGAGCGCAGAACAGCCCCTGGCCGGAGCCACCTCAGCCAAGGTCGCAATGTTGCAATCCCCATTCCGCACTCGCCAAGTCAAGGTTACACCCGCCAACGCCATGACTATCTGAAGAAAAATACAAATCAAACCGTCGTAATTCTGCGCCAGCCACGGTCTTCCAACACGTGACCTGGCCGAACTGACATAATGCCAATCCCCAGAGACTGAAGGAGCACTGGTGTCCCACGTCTGGGACCATGCTTGCAACAAAGTTGTTACAACCCTTACACAGGCAGCGCTGGGAAAGGAGCACTCTAACGGCATCAGCAGAACCTGTCCATTGTTTCTCACTGACACATAGTCATACATTGTTGCCAGCACCAGGTACATCGCGGGCTGGGAACAAAGATGGTCAAAGCTTGGGGGCTCGCTGATGGACCAATCAGAACACGGGAGGCTAACCACTGACGACAATACCACATAACCAATCATTAACCCTCTCTATGTATCACTTTCGGTGTAGCAATTTTTGGGGACGAACCAAGCGTACCACCTGACCTCTGATTCACCAATAACACCTTTTTCCATATGGTCCTATACCGAACCTACCACTCGGGTTACCAACCCGGAGTGGTGATAGGTTTGGGGACAAACTTTCTCAGGTGACACATATTGTTACATCACGCATCTAGAAAACGTCCTGCGAGCCCGACTCGGATGAGAAGTTGCCTGAAACCTACGCTCCATGAATTTGTCCCTGCTTGTTTCTTTTAATAAACGGCAGTAACCAATTGCTCTTGTGTGGACCCTCTACTTCTTTGGGACGTGGAAGGAGTTAGGGCCTTCTGAGAGCTGGAGGTCCGCGGACCCCAGGTACGGCTCTGCCGACCCCCAGAAATTCCCCTAACAAGGGGGCTTGCTCCGATTGTATACCCCCCCACCTTACCGTGGGGAGGGCGCATCCAGAGGGCTGGGAGGAGTAGGACCCGAAAGGCTGCAATGAAAAGACCCATATGACTGATAGAAGAAAGATCCAGGAGGTTGAAAAGAGAGAAACCAATGGGGCTTTGAGGAAAAAAACAAGGGGTTGGGGGAAGGAAGACCCAGATGGCTGGCAGTAAAAGGACTTGTAAGGGTGCAGAAGAAGGAGGCTGACACAAAGGTGGCATATTTGTGGGTAAAGACTTTTAGTCAGTGAAAAAAAGAAAAGAAAACCTATCTATCGCAATCTTTAGGATGGGGGTTTCCCTACCTCAACTAAAAGATCTAAGGTGACTGTCAGGATGTCTGTCAACTCAAAATGTCCACCATCCTGTGTCAAGAAAACCTTGTTCCTGTCCCCCAAACTAGAAACTATAACTAAAGTCGTATCATTCCGGCCGATCCCAGGATCCCCTCTCCTTAGTTCAAGTTCCTGGTTTGTTGTAACTTTTCGTTTCAGTTCAAAATAGTCTCGTGTCTCACACGTTGTCTGGGGGAATATCTCACATTCCATGATAGTAATGTTCAGAACAACACTTTTCACATGTTATCTGTGGGAATGGCTCCCTTACCCTGATAGTAGAGTCCTAAGCACTTTGGTGCTCCTTCTTGGTGGGTCAGAAAAATGTTTCCCTTTTCCTGACGTCCGGTTTCAGATAGGCTGGGGGAATGACTCTGTTCCCAGGCCCTTTTGGACCTTTTTGCTAATCTGAGTTACCAGGAGAATGACTCCTTTCTCCTGGTATCTTCTTATCTGAACTTTCAAACAGCCCAGGATTTCTTGGTCCAGGCTACCACTCCCTTCTCCTGCCATCTTGCTCTGAGTTCACCACAACCACTGGGAATGACTCCCTTCCCCTGGTCTTCATTCCATCAGGCTTCACACCCACAACACCCAATTCTGGTTTCACCTCTTGTTTGACTTGGCCCACTTGGTTCGCTTCCCTGCCAAGTACTGCCACAAGGAAGATGACTTGTATCTCTTCTGGTATTGGGTCCCAGACCCTGGTTTCTCTTTTGCCTCTTCTTTGAACTGGCCCACTTGGTTCACTACCCTGCCAAGTACTGCCACAAGGAAGATATCTTGCTCTTTTCTGATGGTTAGTTGCCTAGGGGCTACCACCAACATGAGGAAGACATCCTCAGATGCAAAAGTTACAATCTTTCACATTGGAGTCTTTGACCCTTCTCTGGTGGTCAGTGGTTTTGGTATTATCACTGGCATGAGGAAGATTTCCTCTAATGCAAGGTTCAATCATACTTTCTTTCAAGTTAGGGGACTTGTGCCTACCCTTGTTTCCCCATGTGCCGTTAATCGGTCACCAATACCTTCTTGTGCACCCACTGGTCAGCCTCCTCTCTCCTGTACCTTCTGGGATCTTCCAGCTGGGCTCTGGTTTCTTAGGGGTCTGCACTTGCCTTGTCTTGGTCTTCAGGGGCTTTCTGCGGCGCTCCTTTACCTTTGGCTGCTTGCAGTATCAGCACCTGTTACAGACCGCGTGGCCCACTTCCTCTTGGAGGCCATTCTACTGCCTCATCTTCTTGCAGGGTCTTGTGTCGGGCCAGCTAGAAAAACATCTCCTCCTCTGGCGGCGTCCCGGTATCTAGCCATTTGAACCTCCCGCGTGTATCAGATTCCACAAAAGCTGTTGCCCCGGGGATGGCTTTGCCTGGTGTCAAGTCCCTGTTCGGTTTTTAAAGTCAGTACCGGTATGTTTCTTCCTGGAAAACTAGAACGCTCCTATAAGTTCACAGAAGTGTTCTCCCTGCATTTGTGTGTCCTCTTAGTGTCAGTACCTGCTTCCCAGGTATTCTTCGTCTCAGTACTGGGATCAGTCAATGATATAATATCACAGTAGCAAATGGAAGCTCTACAAAGTGGAGGTTGGTTAAAAGGTGGTAAAGGGCTTGGGATGGTTAATTTGGTGATGTTGTGCCTAATTCTACCCAGGTGCTCGTCCTTCTCCATAGGGAGACTCCCTCCCCATGAGATCCTCTCGCATTATACCACCGTTAGGTGGACTATAGGGTAGCAACCTCACCTCCCTGGCCTAATGTAAATGGGCTTCCTCTCAGGGTGAAATAACGACATCTGATGAATCGTCACAAGACCCAGAAAGCTTAGAAGAGAAAGAGCCAGAAGGCTGGGGGTGGGGGGAGGAATAACTGGAGTGGTTGGACAAGAATGACAAAATGGACTGGGAAGAGTTAACAGACCATCAGAGGTAGACATTAAAAGAAAAGGGGTAGACAAAAGGGATTTCAAGTCTGTGGATGAGCTATTGACAGAGGTGGAGGAGTAGAGAAGCATCTGGAAGGAGAAGGAGGTGGCAGAGAATAGCAGTGAGGAGGAGAAAGTGATGAACCCAGAGACACCAAGACATATACCTAGATGGAGTGAAGGAACAAGCTTTTGTTGGCGCATCTAGGAGGAGCAAGAGAAGGTCAGAGCGAAAGAGGAAGTTTCAGCTCTGAACCCCAGTAGCAACAAGAATTGAGGCAGGAAGCAGAGGGTGAGAAAGAGATTGGGAGTACCATGACAGGATCTCACTGAGTCTCCAGGTCTTGCTTAAAGGCCAACTGCACTGCGACACAACGTGCAGAACTCTTCCATTGGCTCATATCCGAAGCTGAGAAATACGGAAAAAGTGTGTGGGAACCCCTTAAACCAGAGTCTGAGACTAAAGCAGAGAGAGACCAAAAGAAGCCCATGGAGGAAGAATGCTGGAACCCCTTATATCTGAGGCTTGGGCCCAAGCCGGAAGAAACCTCCACAGAAGATCATAGAAGAACCCTTTAAACCCGGGACTGAGAATCGAGAAGAGACCCAGAGAAGGCCAGAGGACAAGCCTTTAAATCCAAGACTGTCAGCATATGGGTTGTTGTGTTAGCCCGCAAGGAGAGATCTGGCCCCGTAATTGTGGAGAACATGTAGGATTTTTGGTTTGGAGACTATTTAAAATCCTGGAGAGCTCCTTGTAGGGCGTGATCATATAATGCGCCTTATTGGTTGACAGGTGTAGGCGGGCACACAATATAGTGCCTAAGCCTTTATTTATAACCTGGCCCGCCTCTTACCTGTCTCCGAGCCATGCTTCCCTGAGTTTGAGAGATCACTCCGGTGAGCCCTGATGGTAATGTGTTACAGGTAGGAAATGGCAGAAGGTTAGGGCAGGATCCCCAAATAGCCCCAATTAGAAAGACAAAAAGTTAAATAACTGGTACACAAAAGGAAAGGTGGACAAAGGAATGCTGGTGTACAGTTCTTTTTAGTTGTTATACGTTCACTTTTCCTCTTCCGGTACACCAGCAGGGTTTTAAGAGTTCCTTTACAAAAAAGGGAAAACACAAGACACTTTATACAAATTATACTAAAACTAGCAACTGCGTATCTAAAGATTAAAAACCAAAAATATAAAGAGTCATTTTAAATATTAAAAGAAATGTAAAAGTCTTGAAAAAATATATACAATGTGGTACGGTGCTCTGTATAAAAAACTATATATAAAACAACCTTACTTCTGATATAACCTGGCCAGAGCTGTCTCAAGGTCTCTGCTGCTGCTGTTCTTTCTTGAGGTTCTTCCTTCTTCAGACACTCTCTGGTACTGGCAGGCAGGCAGGCAGACACCAGCAGCAGTGTATAGGGGGCCCCCAAAGTCTCTAATATGGCCTAGAATGTGTATGGAAGATGCAGCCTAGCCCTCAGTTGTGGTGTGCAGAGCCCCCCACAACACTACTCTACCTGGGCCACATCTGCAAGGTTTGGCCCAGAGTGTCCAAATGGGCCACCTGCCTGAGGGGTGGCCCCTTCAATTATGAACAGCCCAGGAGTGCTGGAACCATTGGGCACTTCCCTGCTATGGGGAGCACCAGTAATGTAATGTGCCTGGGACCGCTGGGGATATTTGGGCCACCTAGGGGTGGTTGTGCTTATATGTGCTCCCCTGCTAATCAGGGGAGCGCCAGACTGAAAGCCTGGGCAGCAGTGGTGAAGGGAGGCAGGCAAAGCACTTGAACCCTCTTAAAGGGTTTTACCGTTGGCAGCTTTTTTAAAATTTCCTGATCCCCGACACAGATTCACGCGTCAGGGATCCTTTCTTTTATCACTCTGCATGGGGGGAGGGGAGGGTTACATCCTTTATTTTTTTACGCTGTCCTAAAAGCACTGCAGAATCACTATCCTGACAACTTTGGTTCAGTTACAAAGACTCCCTACTTATTATGTTTGCCCTAAGCTTATGTTAATCATGATTAGGACCGTCTAAGGCCACCGAAACTCACCATACTATAGAATCATGAGTCCAATGACATTAAATTGGAAAGTAATTACAGCCGGCCAACAAGTGTTCCAATGAATACCTTGAGAAGGGACCACAGAAAGCGACCAATAAGACATTAAGGCAGATTTAGGGACTCTGAGACCACAGTTGGCAGCCTAGTGTCCCACAGGCTCTAAGATATGCATCTGCCGACTCTCCGCTTACCGATACTACTAGACAGGCTTATCAGCCACTCATGCCATCAAGTTGATCATACCCATTCACTCCCTACCTTGCCCGACTACTGCTCGCAAGGCACCAAAACAACCGGGCTCTACAATGCCTCTGTCTAGCCTGTCCTTTAACACCACTGCCTGGGTAGGGCTACGTTACTGCAGATATACCCTGACCTATATCCAGTACCCTGCCTAGACCTACCTTGTAACCCACCATAAACCACAACCAGGGACCTGGAAAAAGAGCTCCCTGACACATAGTGCTGAGCCTAAGAACAGGGCAAATCATTACTTACTCCGGTCCAACCTGTAAATCTACCGAAACATGAAGACGATTACTGCCAGCTCATCCAGACCCAGAAAGTAACCAGGAACTATGAACAGTGCATCATCCACTCCAGACATTCACCTCTCCTACTTCTATGCTCACTCTCCACTCTACACCAACAAACAATAGAGCACAGCTATAGCCCTTGATCAATTTTGGCCTAGCTGCTCACATACAAAAAATGTGTACATGAACACCTCAACAACCTGTTAGAACGCAGCTATAACCCATGAGAAAATCGGCCTAGCTGCACACATAAACGTCCTACACAGACCGAATGCCGCCAGAATGCAGCCTCGGAGACTAACCACCTGATTGCACACATTCAACTGATCTATCATTACCACGGCACCT
Source organism: Ambystoma mexicanum (assembly GCF_040938575.1). Lineage (NCBI taxonomy): Eukaryota > Metazoa > Chordata > Amphibia > Caudata > Ambystomatidae > Ambystoma > Ambystoma mexicanum. The sequence continues at coordinate 675,124,079 of NC_090931.1, forward strand.
AGTCTTAGGATGCAGCCACCATTACGCAAATCACACCGGCTGCACACCCATTGAATGCACCCAAGCACTGTATCCTACCCTATTGTCTTGACTGACCTGGACGTTCAACCCACAAGCGCTTTGAGATCATACAAATGATATATAGGGCGCTATATAAATGCCAAACAACATAACATAACATCCCTTTTGGTCCATTTATGCATCAATCAATGTCAACCATGTGATACCAATCACCATTTAAACATAATTATTAAATATAAAAGTAAACTGATGCCTATCTGGTTGCTAGCGCAGTAATGAAGATCCCTTCATCCAACTTTCTCTCCCTAAATACCTCCTTGCTAGAGTCCTTCAGTCCTCCAGCTCCAACTCTCTGCAGATCAGATGTTTCTCCAAGCACAGAGTGGGGGGTTGATCTCTCTCTTCCACAGGAGCCTCCCTCTGGAATGGCCTCCATGTCCCTCTCCAACTTGAGCTGGACCTCCTTTAGTTCCTTAAGTTCTGGAAGCTTCTCAAAAACATCCTTTTCTCCTCCTCCTTCCCTTACCCCCTCCCCTGCTAATCTTCTCCTGCCACCATGACTGGAGGCCTGTGTCCCTCATGAGTCACTACGGGGTCAGTCTCTCCTTCGTCGGTTCTTCCCTTCAGCCCTTCCTACCAGCACTTCCCTGGGGCACCCTTCCCTGACTTGCCTTCTTATGCTGCCCCCCCTCACCTTGACCCCTACCCCTTGCTCTCCCTGGCACTTGCCCTCCTGGGCACCCCTTAGCACTTGCCCAGCCCCTTTTTCTCCCTCCCTCCAACACTATGTTGTATCTTGTATCATGGCGCGTGTGGAATGTTGTTCTGTGTTCATGGATCAACATTGCACACGGGCCAGTTCATTTGCCTTTCCGGTGCCTGGTGGTGGCTTACCTGCTCTGGGTCCAGAATAAAGTTGTAAACTACTTTACCGTGCCTCAGTTTACTTCACACTACTCCCTCCCTCACCCTCTCCCTACCTAATCCCCTGTTCCCCGCACTTCTTGATGCTGCACTTGCACAATCCAAATGTCACAAGGCCTAGTAGGACCGTTATTGTTGTTTCTTCACTGTCTCACCCACCCCCGTTTTTGTCTCTTCGCCCCTGGAAACATTTCATGCTGTATTGGCGCCATACAAATGCTCAATAAATAAAAAGGAGTTTTAGTGCATTGGGGACAGTATACCGAGTGGGTGGATAAGGTCGGTGTTTTTTGTTTTTTTTTTCAAATTCAATTTTATTGGTTTTAAACAGCAAAAGTGAATCATGAGCTAGAAGCACAGTCGAGCATACATAGGAACCATATATCGCTTCTGCCTCTTTCCCCAACTCAGATTCAAATAGCATAACTATAATGACAGTACAGTCAAGCATGGGTCCACTCCTAACGAGTGAACTATATAACTCCCCTTCCCTCCCTCCCTCCCTCCCCTTTTATTGCTCATAACACTTCCGTGGCATGATGATTGCTGTAGTCTGAAAAAACTTGCGACGCGGCAACATCCAAAGGTCGTTGTCGTTATGGATCGTAAATCATTAGTATTGTGATCGGGTGTGTGACAGGCACAGGCGTTTAAGTGATAAGGATCTCAATTTTCATACATCATGAAAGGCAGTTGGTGAATGCTTTTACTGACTAGATGTTGGGTGGGCATTCGGTCTTGACATGTAATGGCTTGCAAAGTCACTCCACGCTTCTTCGTGTTTCGCCGCCTTGTCGTGCAGGGCTGCCGTTATTTTCTCCATAGTGTAGATATTGGTGGCGACTTTCAGCCAGTCTTTTTCGTTCGGCAGCCGTGGAGATTTCCATTTTGTAACTAGAGCTGCCCTGGCCGCTAATAGGAGGGGGGATACCAGTCCTCTCACATGCACCAGCTCGTCATCGTCATCTTCAAGACCGAACAACATCAAAAGGGGAGAGGGTTCTCTGTCTATGCCATCTAGACGCTTAATCCACCCTAGGACCTCCTGCCAATAAATGCGCACTTTGGGGCACCCCCACCACATGTGCCAGTAGTTGGCGTCCGCTCCGCAGTGGCGCCAGCATCTGGGGCTGGAGGTTTGGAACATCTTTGAAAGTCTATGCGGATCATACTGCCAACGGTGGAGTAGCTTTACAGCGTGCAATTTGTATTGGGTAGCAATAGACACTCTGGCGGGCGTACCGCATATTCGGTCCCAGGCCTGCTGGTCAAATTCCCTGCCGAAATCTTTTTCCCATTTTCCTTTGAGGCGGAGGATCGGGGAGTGGTCCTTGGTGATCAGAGCTTTATACATCCGGGATATCAACCCTTTGGTCGCGTTGGTCGTGTCAAGGATCATTTCGAAGGGCGTTAATTCTCTGCGTGTGGCGGCTTTCCATTCCTCTCTTGACAGCACCCCTTTCAGCCGTAGGTACAGGAAGATCGGGATCGGGTGGATTTGGAGGGCATCTTTCAGTTCTGAGATTGATATAAATTTCTCCTTCCTCCACAGCTGACCGACTCTTTCTAGACCTGCATCAAACCAGGTTTGATATCTGGCGTGTTCGGGGATCCTCTCACGGATGCCAGGTGACCAGAGGTGGCTCAGGGGTGAGGGCCATGTTGTAACTCCTGTCATACCCTTTCCCTTCTTCCAAATGTTCCACATGGTGCCCAATATCGGGTGTTCGTGCAGTGGTTTTACAAGCTTCGATCTGGGAACCCATAGCCATTCTGCGAGGGTCACGTTGCGTAGGAAGTCATTGTCGAGTTGGACCCACTGGAGGTCCTTCCTGTCTCGTAGGTGTGGGACCAGAATCCTCAATTGTGTTGCCTGATAATATATTTCTATATCTGGAAGACCTACTCCTCCCAGCTCCTTCGGTAGTATCAGGATGTCATATGCTATTCGTGGTTTTCTTCCATCCCAGAGGAAATCGAGTATAACTTTCTTGACCTGTCTAAAGAAGTGTTCTGGGATCATGACGGGAAGGACCTGAAATGGATACAAGAAGCGTGGGAGGGTCACCATCTTGATAGCATTCAAGCGTCCCATCCAGGAGATTGTGAGAGGCTTCCATTTTAGTAAATCAGCCTTTAGGGCAGCTAGGAGCTGGGGGAAGTTCGCCTCGTAGAGCTGTGAAAGATCTCTTGTTATATTAATCCCCAGGTAGCGTAGTGTGGATTCCTGTATGGTTAGGCCGAGGTGTGCCAGCTCTCCTTGTTGTTCGGGGGAGGGTACGTGGAGCGGGAAGAGGATAGACTTAGTTCTATTGATTTTGAAGCCGGAGAGTGTTCCATATTCTTCAATGAGATGGATCGCCCGCGGGACTGACGACAGGGGGTTGAGTACGTGCAGCAGGATGTCATCTGCGTACAGGGCCAACTTGTATTCCCTACTGTTCACTCGGATACCTTCCACGGTGGAGTCCGCCCGTAGAGCTCTGGCAAGTGGTTCCAGGGACAGTGCGAAGAGTATCGCCGAAAGGGGGCATCCTTGTCTCGTTCCCCTGGTTAGTGGGAACCAGCGCGAAAATTGGGAATTCACCATTACTGAGGCTTTCGGGGTCGAGTAGACAGCTTTAATTGCTTGGCGGAGGACAGGGCCGAGGCCTATGTGTTTCAGCGTGGCTTCTAGGAAATGCCATTCGACCCTGTCGAACGCCTTTTCCGCGTCAATTGACAGCAATGCTGGCATATTTGGAGATGTTCTAGATTCATGTATAAGGTGGAGGGTCTTGCGTGTGGAGTCAGCGCCCTGTCGACCCAGAATAAAGCCAACCTGATCATTATGAATTATCGAGGGCATATGCGTCTCTAGGCGGGCTGTGAGGATTCTTGTGTATATTTTGGCATCGGTATTCAGCAGTGATATCGGACGATATGAGGCACAGTACTTCGGGTCCTTTCCTTCTTTGGGGATTACTGCTATCAGTGCCTCTGAGAAGGACGCGGGGGCCACTCCGGAGAGAAGAATGTTATTGAAGAGTTCAACCATAAAGGGGAGGAGGGCACTTTGAAAGGTCTTATAAAATCCTGCCGTGTAGCCGTCATTCCCGGGGGCCTTCCCTGTCGGGAGTCTTTTAATGGCGTTTTCTACTTCTTCTGCGGTAATGGGGGAGTCCAGTGCCTGTGCTATATCTGCCGGAAGAGAAGGCATGGAGACCGCCGACAAGTAATCCGTAATTGCTTCCAAGCCGGGGGCTTCTTGCGAGGTGTAGAGCTTCTCATAGAAAGTGGCAAAGGCTTCAGGGATATTGGGGGGGCAACGGACTCGGAGTGGTTCTTCTTTTTGTATAGTGGGCACCCACCTCTCGCGACGCTGGCCTCGGAGTCTAGCAGCGAGTAGTGCCCCCGCCTTATTACCATGTTCATAGTGCCTCTGCTTTAGGCATTGGAGTCGGTGCTCAAAGGCCCCTGTTTTGAGCCGGCGCAGTTCCTCCCTTTTGGCATTGGCTTGTTCTATCTTGTGTAGCCTCTCCGTAGTCGCGGTTTGTGCCAATTGGTCCAGTTGAGTGATTTCGGTCCGTAGCCTACTCTCTATGAGTTGTCGTTCCCTCTTTTTGGCCGCACCCTCCCTGATGAGCACCCCTCTCCAGGTGGCTTTGCCCGCCTCCCAGACTGTGTTCGTGGAGAGGTCACCTGTGTTGTTTTCTTCAAAGTAGTGGGTGATGTCCTGTTCGAGTTGCTCACGGAAGACCGAGTCTCTAAAAAGCGATTCATTGCAACGCCATTTGGTCGACCTCTGGGGAAGGGCCATTTGATCCAATGTGACCGTCACCGCATCGTGGTCCGACCAGGAGACCGGGGATATACTGGTTTCCGTCATTGCCGTTGTGAGTGCAGGCGTTAGGTATATATAGTCTATCCTGGAGTACGTGGCGTGTGGAGTCGAATAGAAGGTGTAGCCTGTGTGTGACGGGTTCTGATGTCTCCAGGCATCTGTTAAGTTTTATACATCCATCAGTTCTGCCACCCTCGAGCGTGCGCTGGTGACTGGGGTGCTTGCGGAGGGGTCGCCGGCTTGCCTGTCAAGTTCAGGGTCCATCCACGTGTTGAGATCCCCACCCAGGATTACTTCGCCTTGTGCCTCAGTCATAACCTTGGGGATCGCTTGGTGAAGAAACCGAGATTGGCCGGTGTTTGGTGCATAAATGGATGCGAGCGTGACGGTGGTGCCTTGTATATTGCCTACAAGGACAATAGTTCTACCGCTCACGTCGGACCAAGATCTCATCATCTCGAATTGTAGGGTCTTGTTAATCAGGATGCCCACCCCCGCCTTTTTCAAGGGGCCAGAACCCCAGTGTTCGGAGCCTAGTTTGGGGTGTAATACTCTCCGTTCTTCGCCTCTGGAGTATCGAGTCTCTTGTAGAAAGAGGATATCGAAGCCTGCCCTCTTGAATTCGCGGGATACTAGAGATCTCTTAGTGGGGGAATTGAGGCCCTTGACATTGAGGGTGCCGATTTTAAGGGTGCCGTGCCTGTCACCTGTTACGTTACGTTTCGTGGACATTGTTGTACATAGTGTGTTCGTCGTGTGTGTCGCGTCGTCTTCGAGGATTAGTTGCCACAGTGGAAGTACACTGATAAGTGTTTCGTGCCTCGTGTGGCATTGCATTTGCGATCGTCCCACCCACCTCCCCTTCCCTTTGGGTATTGGTCATCATACCCAGTGTTCCCGTTTTCAATCTGAGTCCTGCATCTTTCAAACCCATGTGAAACTGAGTCTTAAAGGTGATGGCGCCCGCGTTGGACCAGATGTACGCAGCCGGCCTTTCAGCGGACCGCCCGTGAGGGTTATAGCCACGCAACCCCCCCCCCCACATGATAGCGTATTATGGTTTTGAGCCCCCTCCCCCCCAGTTTGATTGCTGAACATCAATCACAGAATAACAAGCAACAAGAACTGTTATTACAGGTAAAAGATAGAAAAGAAATGCAACGATACGTATGGGTTCGAGGGACGTCATTCGCCGGTCGACCCTCAGCTATGACATCAGTGGAAAGCGCACGATGTGGGGTGTCCGGCGGGTCCGTGACGACGTCCCACCGCTAGGTACCAATTCCCTGGCCCATGGGTCCCGAGTGAGGTTCCCCAGGGCAAATGGCGGGTGGGTGCCGCCTCATCCATTTACGTCCGGGGAGTCATTAGGACGTCTATATTTTCTCGCTCCCTTGACTTTATTCCGCTTCGGGCCCTGGGGTCTCCTCCTCGCTCCATCCCGTGCCAAGTCGCCGTGTGATTCCTCCCGTGGGTCCGGGCCCACGAGATCCGCAATGCAGTTCCGGATGTCATCTTCAGATCGGAGCGTTATCCGCCTGCTCTCGTGCTCAAAGTTGAGGGAGAAGGGGTATCCCCACCTATACCTTGTGCCTCGGTCCGTGAGCCACTTCGTGAGGGGGCTGCAGAGACGCCGTAGAGCCAACGTGAGCGATGAAAGATCTTGGAAAATGGTTATCTGGGCCCCGCTGAGGGTGAGGGAGTCTGCCGATCGAGCCTTCGTGAGAATCCTTGTTCTATCCTGGTACCTGTGGAACTTGGCTAGGATGGATCTTGGGCCCCCTGTTGGGCCGCCGGCTCTGTGTATTCGCTCAATTGCGGGTTCGTCCACATTCTCATCTGCGACTAATATCCTGATGATATCATGTATGGTGTGTTTAAGATCTGACTCTGTTTCACCCTCGCGCTCCGGGATCCCAAAAAAGCGGAGGTTGTTACGGCGCTCCCTATTTTCTAAATCGCCAATTTTTAGCCGGATGTCCTCTTCTCTTTTCTCCATGTTGCTCATTCTGAGGTTCAGTTGGGCTTCCATTACATCGATCGAGACCTGGTTGTTTTCAACTCCTTCAAGCCTCTGTTCTATGTTATCGACCCTCTGGGTCATTCTGTCAATCTTGCCTCCTAAGCTCGCGCCCATGCTTCTGATCTCGCTTAGGAGGGCGGCTATGTCCCCCTTGGTGGCTGCCGCACCCGCCTCGGGGGGCTCAGCTGACATCGTTCCGTTGGTATCGGGGTCCGGGTATGGGGGGACGTATGCGAATCTGGCGAGTTTGCTGCGGATGCTCATGCGATGTGTGAGTGCGGGGAGGCACGCGCCCCTATGGTGGGGGCCTCTCCCTCTGCAACGTGGCTCTGGTTGGTTGCCGGCGTAGGATGCGGGATGGGGGATGGTGACTCAGGTGTCCCGGTGAGCTGGAGTGAGCGACGAGAGGAGGCACACGCCCTGGGGTCAGGGGCACTACCCTCCGTTCGCACAGTACGTATCCGGTGGTGGTCTCCAGTCTGGTATCCTCTGCCACTCAGGTTCCACTGCACTGTCCTGGTGTAGCCTTTGGGGCCTGTCTGGACTGTACTGAGCCCGTGGGGGTCCGGTGTGGACAGTTCGGGGCTAGAGGAGGCCCGGATCAGGCTTGTGGGGGGAGGGCCCCATTCGAAATGGTGCCTGGCTGCTGAGGGAGTTCCGCGCTAGGCCCTCAATATGTGGGGCAAGCTCTGTAGCGTGGGGGGAGCCATTCCCTACTGAGTGGGGGGAAGCAAAGAATTTCGTATCCTCCAGGTGCCCTGGGGGCCCTCGTGCGGGACGCGAGGGTTCGTGTCCTACTCGGCGCCTCTGGGGTCCGCCTCCGCCATGTCGATGGAGGAGGGGGGCTCCTGGTCTCCTTGGTCGGCGCCTGTTGTAACTTCAGGGGGGGCGCGGGTAGGAGGCGTCTTGTTGTGGTCCCAGGAGGAGGGAGCGCCGTGTCTCCGCAGGCAGGGTGGCGTTGCTGGCAGCCCTTGTACTCGGGGGTGGGAGCGCCTCTCGGGGGCCCTGGGAAGCCTGCGCGTAATGCGGGCGGAAAACACTCACCCGACCCGGTTGTAGCCAGTCCGTGGGGTCCGCAAGAGTTCTGTGATCCTGGGGGGGGCGGCCAGCGGGGGTGGTGCGTTGGAGTGCGGGAGGCCGAGCAGGCCGTTCACGAGTTTCCGCGGCTTCAGTGCTCCGGGGAGGTGCTGCGCAGGAGGCCCGAAGGGGGCGGCCCAAATCGGGGCGATTTCGGTGGGAAAAACGCTCCGATTCTCGTCGGAGTTTCGCCCGGAAGTCGGGGGCCAGGTTCAGGGGGCTCCGTCCGTCGTTGTTGCTCGGGTGGGGGGGCCAAAAGTGGGGGCTCAAAGCACTTTTGGGGGTTAGGGGAGCGGAGCTCACACGGAGGGGTTCTGCATCCGTGCGCCCCCTGGCGGCCAGGTCGGTGTTTTTTAAGGTTTATTTGTTCTTCCCTTCTATGAATGCATCTTGGTCAACATAAACTTACAGCCAATGTAGCACAAGAAACTTGGATAACCCACTTTGCCACTATCTATGCATCACGAAGAACAGACCCTCAGAACACACTGTCTGCAATAGAACGAACATGGAAAGTACATGCGGAATTCGAAGATTTCATCCAGCTGATCAAAAATCTTAACACCTCCAGAGCACCAGGCCCTGACTGTCTATCCAATGCTGTCATTAAACAAAACCCAATTGCCTGGGCGAACTTCTTGTGCCACATCACAACCTTGATCAACACACTCCACCGAATACCAAACTCCTCGAGGTCGGCAATAATTGTACCAATTCACAAGCAAGGATCAAGGGAAGATCACCAAAATTTCCGCCCGATTGCCCTCCTCGATCCGTTATCTATTTGCAGCAGTACTCCTAAAACAACTAACCACGTGGGCCATAAAAAACAACAAATTTTCGACCAGGCAAACAGGCTTCACGGCTAACGTTGGAACAAATCTCAATCTGATATTATTACAACTAATCAAACATGAAGCCATCAATTCCAACACTAAAATATACGCAGCATTCATTGACCTAAAGATGGCCTTCGATGCAATTTCACGCGAAAAACTATGGTCGAAACTTAGAGCATGGAACTGTCCTTCGAATATCCTTGAACCGATTATCCTACTTTACTCAAAAACCACCATAAAAGTAAGACTATCGAAACAAGGATCCACAACATCCGCCATACTAACAGCAAATAGACTAAAACAAGGATGCCCTCTAGCAGCAACACTTTACAACCTGTACACTGCTGACATCGAAGAGCATCTAACATCCAACAAAACCAACCCTCCAAAAATCAATTTGATTCCAGTTCCGGCTATGGCATATGCAGACGATATCGTCCTACTAGATAAAACACCAACTGGTCTACAAGCCTCTCTGACAGCTCTGAGTCAATACATGCAAAAAAACGAACTAACGATTAATACTGAAAAAACCAAGACAATGACTCTCACCAAACCACCCACAAAAAAACCATACCAACCGATCTTTACCATCAACGACTCCAAAATTGAAAATGTGACATCCTTCAAATACCTTGGTATTCCAATAAATCAATCGAAATCAGAAGAGCAATGGATAGACAAAATTGACCAAACATCCCAATCAAGACAAGGTTGTATACTTCACAGAAAATATGGCAAGTTCTCTTTCAATCCCATTATTGCCTATTACAGACAGAAGTACATCCCGATATTAACATATGGAACAGAAGCAATGTTGAATGCCCATACAATCAACTGGACGAAATATGAATCAATATTTTGGCGTAAAATCCTCCGACTTCCACAAACATACCCAATGCCAAGAATACGCTACGAAATGGCAACTCAGTCAATCGAATCCTTTGTACAATGGAAAAGACTAGACATTTTCCGCAAAATACTGACAGATGAAAAAACGCCAGCTATCCAAATTCTACGACCTAAAGAAAACACCTTTAACACCACAATATTACAAAAATGGAAATCCTCAATCAGAAATGAAATGGAAATTGAAGATATTACAGAAGAACTCCTTACGCTCCGTCCAGAACATGCAAAAATAAAACTCCTGCACAATGACTGGATAAAGACCATTCAAAAAAAGAATACCTTCAAACAGAATCTCCAATGCACAAAAGACAATAGAAAAATCCATGAACCACCAGCCTACTTGCAAATCTTCCCAGACCAAATCATTCGAACAACGTTCTTAAAAGTACGTCTGAACATTATTCCCACAAAATCGTACTTATCTACAACAAGACAGATTGATGCTGAAAATAACTACTGCAGGTTCTGCAAAGACCAAAAAATCGCGGAAACCATTTTCCACCTGGTCATGGAATGCAAAGAACTCTCCCCTCAACGCAAACAATTTGGAACGTTCTTTCAACTTTCAACCAAACAAATGACCACACAAGAAAGGTGGGCCGCTCTCCTCAGCGACCATAATAACAAATACACCTACACAATTGCCCTTTTTCTAAGCTCTATATTGGAACTAAACAAAAAAAAACACCAGGAACTGTACTATAAATCATTAAACTTTAATGATTAACGAAATTCCTGCAAATGATGAAAAAGTTTCCAAACAAACTATATCATCAACAAAATAAAATAAAAAAAAATAAAAGAATGCATCTTGGTTTGTATTTAGCATTTTTGCTTCTGGTGTCAGAAACTAGGAGAACATGATAATAGATTCTGCAGTCAAAAGATGTTAAATAATAAAGTCTTCCGTCAGATGAGTTAACATAATAGAAATACTCTTTTCAGTCAGTTGAGGTAAAATAATAACAGAGTTTTCCCGCATTGGAGGGACATTAATAATAGCATATGGCAAGAGTTCTAAATATGGAATTACTTACTGTGACATCAATGCATAGAACATTTAGTCATTTATTGGAAAAGGTAGAAGGAGGCTTGGCACCTACTGAATATGGATTGATTCATTTGTAGTTTTCTATTTAAAATAGCATCTACATATTAAAGGAAACATGAAAAAAAGACGTTCATTGAGGGGAAGTCAGGACGTCTCCAAGATGCAGTCCAGACTCAACAAAGAGAAAGGTAGGTACTGCTTTCGGGCCACATATTCTCCACAAAAATACATCACAACAATAACATTTAGGCTTTGTGCAGATAACTATCTACATGGCAGTTGAAGGGAGGATAGGTGGGAAGGAGTGTGCAAGGGTGGGGGGGGGCTGACTGCTGGAAGGAGCTACTGTGCCAGGGAGGGAAGTGTGTGCACAGAGGGTGGGGGAATCGGGATGTTGGAGGGAACAGCCAGGTTTTGAGGGCTTTCCTGAAGATAAGGTGATCCTTGCGTGCAAGTGGGAGAGAGTTGAAGTAGGTGGGTGCAAGGACAGAGAAGCAGGCACTGCCTAGTCTGGAAAACTTGAAAGGGGGGACTACCAGGAGGTGTGCAGAAGCTGATCTGAGGATTCTGGTGGGGCAGTAGCATGTGAGCTTGTTTTGGAGGAATTCAGAGCATCCACGAAGCAGGTCATGGCATCTGTTCCACAAGAATATTATATTTCTTTGTATTACATTCTTCCCCTTTTTCATGTCTGCCTTAACAAACCTTTCCATAACACCCAGAGCTGAAAAGAAAATGCTATAAGATGGCAGACCTGTGATGCCAGTTTCTTTAGTTTAGTGTCATTCCTAGACATCCCTCTCCTATTAGCTCCCCACATCAAACCCAATACCAGATGCATCATCCTAGGTGACATCAACTTAGGTGTCAATGATAAACAGGATCACAAAGCTGAACCTTTCCATGTTGCACTAAAAGACATGAATTTTAAGTAGTGAATGCACCTACCCATAATAAGTGAAGAACACTCTATTGGGTACTCATGCTTAACTCCCAGGTATCGATCGAGTCGATCGCACCCCTTGACTGGACTGATCACCACTGCATCAACTTCACTTTTTTCAATAATGAGACATGCGACCCTAAGACTAAGATAATGTTCACGATTGAAACAAGAAACATCCGGAAGCTAACAGCTGACAACCTATCCCACTTACCTAGTGATGCCCTTTCATCCTATACGGCCATAAGGGATAATCCTTGTCACCTTGCAGATATAGACCCCTAGTGTCTCACAACAACTATCGACTCAGTAGCACCCATTATAACCAAAACAAAACGTGTTGACAAACATACGAGTTTTTGGTTCAATGATGAACTAGTCACGCTTCGGCGCACTAAAAGATCCCTTGAACATATCCACAAAAAATCTCTCACAACAGACTCAGCCAATGCATTCATAGCAGCCAATAAAACATATAAAGCAGCAATCATTACTCACAAAGCTAATGCATATACCACTTGCATTAATAACGCCACCTCAAACTCTAAAGAGCTTTTCACCATCCTTAGAAAACTGGAAAATCCAACCCCAGTCACCACTCCTGCCACCTCCAGCAAAGAATGGTGTGCCACGGTCCAAAACTCGTTAGCCTCCAAAATTGAATTACTACAAAAGAAAATTCTTAATAAAAAGAAAAATCCTGGCTGACAAAAACGTTCCTGAATCTACTCTCAATATAACTAATTATAATGCAAACATGCTATTCCATTTCTCTCCAGTGACACAAGATTTAGTGTTAGACACTATCTCCAAATTAAAAGCCTCCAACTGTAAAGGGGATAATTTCCCAGCACATTTAGTTAAACTATGTGCCCCCACTCTCACTCCTATTATTACTAACTTTGTGAATGCCTCGTTCAACACAAACATGGTTCCAGCCAGTATAAAAGAAGCATGGGTGATCCCACTTCTGAAAAAACCTTTGCTGGACCCAACAATCCCCACAAACTACTGACAAATAACCACAGTCAAGATCATAGATAAAATAGCGTATACCCAAATTCAAGCCCATCTAGAACAAAACCAGCTCCTTGGAGCTAGACAATCAGGATTTGGGCCTAACCATAGCACCAAAACGGCACTTCTGGACTTGAAAATCCAGATGAACACCATTAGGGACGCCGGTAAACTCTGCATATTACTATTGCTAGATATATCACAGCATTCGATCTAGTGGACCACAATAAACTATGTGCTATACTAGCGAATGACTAGCTTCTCTAAAGATGCCATCTCTGGGTGAAATCCTTTCTAGCCGAATGTATGTCCAGAGTATCCATTGGTAAAGAGGCTGCTGATCCCATTTCAGTCCCCATTCGGGTACCTCATGGGTCATGTCACTCTCCTACTTTATACAATGCGTACATCAAGCTCCTTTTTTCGGCTTTGGATGCTATGGGTGTCATCTACACTAACTTTGCAGATGACACCCAGATCCTCATTCCAATCACAGGGAACTATTACCATGACACTTTGATCATCAACAAAATCTACGCAATAATATAAAATTGGATGGCTCTGAACAGCCTCTGCCTCAACAATGAGAAAACAGAGATTCTCATTTTGGGCACCCGAACTAAAATCAACGCCCTCCACTCGGACTATACATCTATCAACATTGATGGTACTCTGATTCCAGTTTCAAAACAAGTTAAAACCTTAGGAGTCTACTTAGATGCAAATTTAACTATGACAAAACATGTGAATGCTCTATCCTCATCCACCTCCTATACGTCCAAGTTAAATGCCCTAAATTGCCAGTTCCTCTCGCCAACAAATTGCATTACATTAGCTAGGGCATTGATATTATCCAAGTTGGACTACTGTAACATACTACTGTAACATACTCCTACTAGGTACTGCGAATACTAACTTAGGCAAGTTACAACTCATGCAAAACAAAGCGCTACGAGCAGCCCGAGGTCTAAAAAAGTCAGACCACATCTCTAATATCAGGAGGGAGACCCATTGGTTACCCATTAAGGCCAGAATTATTTTCAAAAAACTGTGTGTTACCCATAAATGTCTCACTAAGAAAGCACCCACTTACATCAGTAACTCAATAAGTAAAAAAGAATGAAACAACGCTCAGATCTAACAAAAACTCACTCCTTGTGGTCCCGCGCTACAAAAGCTCTAGAGCCAGGGGATGTAGCTTGCCAGTCATGGCCCCTAAACACTGGAACGCACCACCTTTAAGCATCAAAAAGGAAGACTCCGTCCAGTGCTTCAAAAAACGACTAAAAACGCGGTTGTTTAACCAATTTTAGATACTGAACACATAGCTAACAATAGACAATCACCCTCCGCCCTAGATAGATACCAATTAACTACTACCAAAATATGTAAACAAGTAACATGACTTATGTAACGTCAACCAATGTTGCTTCACTATGTAATCTTTTTTGTAAATGTGTGGTATTTGTATGTATTTGTATGTACTTTGTATGCTGTCGAATTATAATCAAGATGTCTGTAACTACGCCGTGATGCCCATGGTTTGGGCGTAAAACAAATGCAATAAATAAATAATTAATAAATAAATTCCTCTATGAAAGATTATTTGTAAGAGGATGGGGAAGTATGACGAGTTAGAATGCTTTTTGAATCCCCAATTTTAGTGTCCGCATCATCCTTATTTTTGCTGTGTTAGGCCCGTGAGGCCTATCCCTGCTTATCCTCTTAGTACACGGCAAGCCCATTCTTACCAATTTACCAGGCCCCTTGGAGAGTGGGCTCCTGCAAACGGAAGACTAGAAACAGGAAGACGTCCTTTCTTCTTCATGGGACGGAGCATAGTGCACGACCACAGAGAGAGATGCATTCCTCTAGTCTGCTGGGCAGGCACTGTGTTACGGTCACCGGAAGTTATAGCACTTCCAATGTAAAAGGGAGAAGAAACAGCATCACTTTGTTCTTGCAAGGGATTATCTTGCAAGCGCTGAGAACTGGATGGTGTCGGTCAGTCGTTATCAGTCTCGTTATTCGGTACTTAAGCTCATAGTGCCTATTGGCTATGTTAATTGCTAACTTTCCATCTTATCATCCAGACCACTCTCTCCAAGGACCTGTTACTTCCATCCCTCAAGCTAGGGGTCAAGATTTATCAGTAAAAAATCTTTACCTTCCCATTTCTTGTTAAAATACCCTTCCATTTTTTTCATTGTATGTTTCAATCTCCTCCTTGCTGCAGCTTCTGTTCCTGCTATTTCAGTAATTAGGGTGTGTGTCTAGCAGCACTCCCGCCTTGAGAGGAACTCGCCCACAGAGTTATTACTATCATCCTGTGAGACCTTTCCTTTATGGTGCAGAGTGTATTGCATCTGTCACTCCAGAGAGGTGAATCTCGCCTGTAAAACCAAAACTGACATTGTGTTTCTTTGTAGTCATTTGAATCCTGCACCTATGTTCTCTTCAGGGGTTAACAAAAGGAAGAGTGAATGGTTGCATTTAGTGGCAGTGCTAGGGGATTTGGAAGATTCCAGAATGACTCCATTGGAGTAGGCTTGTGTCGACTGGGCGCCTTTCCTTCGTCATGAGTGGGAAAGCCCAGAAGTCGACGCTCGTTATAGTTCTTGGTCTTCCTGGTCGGCATTATCCCCAGTAGGGACATGGCCTTCGGGCACCATGCTCGCCGAGCACCGTCCTTAAGGTACTTCAGTAGGGCTGGCCATTCTGTGTTGAACTTTAAGTGATCTCCTTGTAGGGAGTACGTTAGCCATTCCATCGCGAGGAGAGACCATATTTTTGCGATCCATTCGTGATCTAGGGGAGGGTGTGCGGGAGGGTGTGCTGACTTCCATTTGCGCGCTAGGACCAGGGCCGCCGCCATCATCATGATAATGTAGAGTTTCTGGTGGAATTTATTCTTGATTTCCTCCAGGACTCCGTTCAGCCCTATCATGGCTAGGCCCCAGTTCCCCCCCCGATTTGAATCCCCAACACTTGTTCGATTGCTGAATGGATAGTCTCCCAGTATTGGGCTCGGGTATATCTTGTGGAGCCTGACCGGGTTTAGGTGCCATTGTGTTAATAGTTTCATCCAGATTTCTCGGACTTGAATTGTTCTTTTAACTTTTGTTGTCTGGTTCCATAGCTTTGCCCATTCGGCTATGTCTATTGTAGTTCTTGTGTCGGCGTCCCACTTTGCAGTGTATGTCCTGGTCGGTCGGGGCTCCGCCTCTTTAATGAGTCTGTAAATGTTTGCTACTACTTTTCTGTCTCCTGTGTCTGTATTTAGATATTTCTCGAATGGGGTAAGCTCCCGACTTCCTGCGATTCTCATTCCTGGGTGGGACAGCCAGTGCCTCAGTTGGGCATAGGGAAATCGTTGGTTTTCCCCCAGGTCGAAGTGCATTAGGTTTTGATCTGGGATCCAGCGAACATGTCCGTCACTCTATGGCAACCTCCCCGCTGCCACACTTGGAATGTGGAAGCGTTGAGGCCAGGGGTGAACTGGGGGTTTCCGAAGAGTGGCGTGTAGGGAGAGGGGAAGGAGGTAGTCCGGGCTTTGTTCACTGCCGAGTCACAGGCCCTCCCCACAGTTTCAGTAATCTGGCTTGCATACATTTGTGGTGGTCTGTCTGTCTTTAGTTTCCACAGAAACTCTTCCAGCCCCGCTCCCACCACGGCCCTGTCCATAGGTCTCCATATTTTCCCCTTGTCGTCCCTTTGCCAGTCTCTGATGACCCTTATTTGGGCAGCAATGTAATATGCTTTGAAGTCCGGCACTCCCAGCCCCCTGTTCACCACTGGAGATCTCATCACCTTCACTGCTTCTCTCAGTGATTTGTTGTTCTAGAGGAAATTGTCCATCGCCTTATGGAGTTTTTTTGAAGAAGCAGGGCGGTACGTGGATCGGGAGGGAGGTGAAATGGTAGAGGATCTGCAGCAGGACCACCATTTTCAAAACATTGATGCGGCCTAACCAGCATATGGCAAGTGGCCCCCAGTCTATCAGTTTTGTTTTCAGTTTCTCTAGTAGGGGCGGAAGGTTAGCTTGATGCATGCCGTTCACTGTGCTGATCAGCGTTACCCCCAGATACCTGATGGAGTTGTCTACCCATCTAAATTGGAAGTTATGTTTAAGGTTTTGTACTTCCTGCAGGGTTAGTGTGAGGTTAAGGATTTCCGATTTGCTTATGTTGACCTTTAGCTCCGCCAGAGCCCCAAATCGATCCAAGTCATTTTGCACTGCTCCCAGAGAAGTATCTGGCCGGGTTATGGAGAGGATCATGTTGTCTGCAAAGGCAGCTATTTTGTGTGGGACGGCCCGAATGGTATCCCTGTTATCTTGTCATTTTCCCTTAGCCACCAGGAAGGGCTCTAAGTGCAGGGCGTACAGGATGGGAGACAGGGGGCAACCCTGTTTCGTACCCTTTTCTACTTGGATCGATTCAGATATGTGCCAGTTTATCACAAGTCGCAGGAGAGGGCGTTGGTAGTTGGCCTCAACTCTTCGTAGGAAGCTCGGTCCGAAGCCCATCTGCCTCATGGTTGCGTAGAGGAATCTCCACTCCACTCTATCGAAGGCTTTTTCCGCATCGACAGCTAGGAGAAGAGCGGGGATGTCCCTCTTCTGGGATTTTTCGATCAGATGGGCTATCCGTCTTATATTGTTGCTCGTTTGTCTGCCCCTCACAAAGCCTGATTGATCCGCATGAACTAGTCTAGATCACATATTTTTTAAACAGAATGCTGGCCAGTTTATTTATTTTATTTTCAGGCAACATGCATCAAAGGTATGGGCAGACCACCCACAAGATAACAGCCCACTAGTGCCTCTAAGAATACTCCAGTCACCACATCACTCCGACAAGTGGGAAGAGAGAGAGATGTTAAGCGAAGCAGCAGAGAGCCTGTGCAGCTGTCAGGAGTGCTTTGCCTGCCACCTAACACCAGCGCACGCCACGCTCCAGCAGCGGTTACAGAACTCCACACAATGGACTGCTATGAACATTCAATCGGAGCGGCTCCCTGACAAAACCAAAGACATTTCCATACTTACCATCAACTTAGATGTGTCATGGCCCCCTCATGAAAAAAAGGACATCAGGAAACAGGAAGGTGTCGTTTTTTAGGTGAGGTTAGAGGAGGAGGAGAATGCTGCAGACCAAGGGACCAGAAGGAGGAAGGACAGTGGACTGGAGTGTGGAGGCGATTTACAGAGAAGGTGAGATATTAGTTGATGAAAGTAAGTGGTAGAGGCTGTGTGGAAGGTGACATAGTGAAAGTTGTGTGACTGAGTACATTGCCAGCGCTCGTATGAAGTAGCGCAGCCCTATTATTGATTTTAAAAGGGGGGATCGCGTGCGTCGTGCTTAGCCCCGGGAATAAGGACACCTTGGTTAGGGAGAGTATTGCTTCTTCTAGACAAAAGAGCAAGGGGCGGCCCTAAGAGCCCTTTCATAAAATGTTAATGAAAACCCTTAAACCGTCTCTGTGAGTTGGTGTATTCTTAAGGCCAATAACACTAAGGAGGAAAAGAGGGAAGAAAACCCTGTGTTGGACCACCCTCAAACAAAGGGTAACAACCTTTAAAACTAGACATACAGGTCCACCAGGTATCTTGTTTCAATTCAACGTAGGTAACCTCGGATCAACAAAAGGGGTTAAGGGAAGAAGGCCAGCCCTTATTTCGTTAAATCAATAGGCAATTTTTAGAAAAATATACAATTTTATTAATCTACAGAACAAATCATCATAAAAATCTATACAAAGATCATACACTCACTGAAGAATATAGCAGTACATTTGAAAAGCTTGTACTGACATAGAATAGTTCAGGGAGGGAGAACAATATAGTTTGCTAATTGTCAAATTCACCCTCCTTATTTCTTCAGTGTTAGATAAGACAAAGGTAAACATCAGTGCAGTGACATAGATAAAACCGTCAGTCTAGGGTGTACAGGACAGAGCAAAATGGCTCTCCTGCAAGTTTGAGGTATTATGCATATAAAGTGTCACGTGCAAGTGCAATTGCGCAAAAATTTAAACAGAGTGTCACCGGGTTTTCTCAAACATATACAGCATTCTCTCATTCAACACATCTCATACACACCCTTCTCAACATACTGTTATCCAACATGTTTCTTTCCGTCGACCACTCCACACAAAGGGAAAAAAAAGGGGGGTATAAACAGAAAATGAAAGGAAATTCGTCAGGGAACTGTCATGTCTATGTCAGTCATTTGTGCACTAAGTAAAACACGAGAACACACACATTAATTGATTCTCTCGTGATACAATCCTATCAATGCCTATAAAGAAATACAAATAATGGCAATAGAACAATGGGCCACTTTGGTATTCCTATAGGGTGTATGTCCACAGCCACACCCCTTGTTGAAACGTTTAGTTACCATCCAGAGGATGGTCCAAGAGGCTCAACTGCACTCTCACGTGGACAGTTTGGCCGAATGAAATACGCACCAGGCGTATAGATCCTGTGCTGCGGAATATTCTCATCCAAAATGTGCTAGGGCATCACACCTCAATTCTCTTCTTTTTAAACAGAATTCTATCC
Source organism: Ambystoma mexicanum (assembly GCF_040938575.1). Classification (NCBI taxonomy): domain Eukaryota; kingdom Metazoa; phylum Chordata; class Amphibia; order Caudata; family Ambystomatidae; genus Ambystoma; species Ambystoma mexicanum. The sequence continues at coordinate 675,143,277 of NC_090931.1, forward strand.
GTAAGTGGGTAGAGTTGTCTCGGCCTGGAAGATCCCAATGATGAGAAAAAAAAACGGAACAAGAGGCCTCGGAGTCCAAGTTTTGCTACCACATGCTTCTTAATGCAGGGTCTATCACATGTAGACACTTGCTGTAGTCGGGCTTCACTCCGTACGGTTCCGTCTTCCGTATTCTTAAGGCCATCTGTGACAGTACTGTGTGAGACAGATTGCATCTATGAACATTTAGACCTGAGCTGTGGAGATTTCTATATTGGACGAAGTAATGTGAATTCTTATACATGTGGTCCTTTGTGTTGGGGAATGGAAGCCGGAGAACACGATCAAGGACATTCTGAAAAGGAGAACTGCTGCTTAACAAACCAAACCGGATCTCTGCACCATCACTTTCACTGGCTGCGTTGGAGTTTGGCCAAGACCTGAATGAGCATCAATAAGAAGATCCAACCCTCATCCAGAAGGGATACTGTGCTTGGAGGTGAGGCAAATGGGCTTCTGCAAATCCAATAGACGTTTACTGAGCTAGCAGAGCAGCTTGTTCTTGGAGGGTAACAGTTTCACAGACTGGAAAAACCCTAAGCATAGTAGGAGATATTAACAGTATGCATGATTATCCATGTGATCGGGCTGTGCATAGAGGATGTGACTCATGTCTGTATCATAATCTCTGTGGGAGTCGCTGAACCCCACTGTTCCCCTAATAATGCTATGCCTCCATCTATTTCAATTCAGATTGGATAAAGGTCGCTCGATGGGAAATGGAAAGTCGATAAAAGTTAAACAAACACACATTTGCCTTCTTCTTCTGACTTGACCTCTTTGAATGAAGTAAACATGCAAATTAGTTTCAATGTATGTGATGACCTAGAATCTATTATTTTCCCCTTTAAATCCTGTCCCTCTGCAAGATGCAAAGAGGAGATTTCTAACGGATAGGGTATGATCTCTGTAAGAACTCCTGTGGACCTCTGTTGATTGAATCATACACTGTATTGTTATTATTTTCTGCTATGCTAATACTATACTACTATAACCTTCTACAAAGATAGCTCTTTTTAACTGTACATATCCATGGCTTTTGCTTTACATTAATTTCCTCTTAAATCGTTTTTTCTTCAATTGAGTTATTTTTTGTTGTTGATTAAATGATGTATTCCAATTCTATGACAAGACTGGAGGCGAGCATTATGCTTCATCTTCATTTATTCTACTCTTCAGCAGTTCAACAAACATATATAACAAAAACCATGAAAAGTGTCCTAACAAACTTTTCTCCTTTCCAAAAACTACAAAACCCATGAGCCTCTGTAGTCCATGCTCATTCCACCTTTCACAATCCACTTCCTGTGCTTGGACTCCTCCTCTTCTTTTACTGCTCTTCAAGCAGATAAGTACTATTCCTTTCCTCTCCGAATGACAGTGGTAAACTGACTGAGTGAGAGGGAACGTTTGTTAGTAAAGGAGATAAATAAGGTTTTGAGAGTGAAAGCACTTTGATGTGAGTGTGTGAGAAGTGGCCTTAGCACTTGTTTTCAGGTTTTATTAGGAATTTGTCACAGACGGGCGTTCGCGCACTAAGTTAGACGTGTTTCGTATCTACTCGCCGCGGGTTTAGCCACGGGATCCGGAGTAGATTTATTTAATGCATAATTTCAGCCGCGAGGCGGACGGTCCCGTGTCGCACTTTCGGCACCTTTGGAGTTCAGTCAGCCTCGCAGCCGTCAGGGCACCGGGAGTAGCTGAGCTCGAGAGGCTCAGGCCCCCTCCTTTGGGAAGGAAGCCAGCAGTGCGCTGAGGCCGCAGCATTCGGTCTCGTAGCCCCAGCCCGCGGGTGGGCGGAGCTAGCGCGCGATGCGCAGAGCTTTCGCTCCCTCAGCATAGCCCCCACCCGCGGGTGGGCGGAACTTAATCGCGAGCGAGTCGCGTAACGTCGTCTCAGAGCGCCGATTGTTTGTAGAACATTGCCAGCGCTCGTATGAAGTAGCGCAGCCCTATTATTGATTTTAAAATGGGGGAGAAGCGATCTCGTGATCGCGTGCGTCGTGCTTAGCCAAAGCACCATCCCTGCAATTCAGCAGCCCCTCGATATAAAGGGCATTGATAGACTCATAGAGTGACGCAGTGAGGGCGAGGACCCTCACAGGAGCCAGAAGGCTAAGCAAAATTAAAGGTGCAGCCACTGAAAAGAAAAAAAAAGAAAAAATTATGAATATCATAAGAGAGCAGTGGGCATGCTGAGAGACCTGATCCAAGTATTTTAGGCACACAGCACAGTAGAAAATGTCTGAATTTGAGTGGAGTGAGGAGGAGCAGTCCCATGACCTCGCTGCCAGCTTTAAGCAAGTGTGGGGTAGCTCTCTTATTGATGCAGTGGCGGAAGGGGTGAGACCCCTACAGAAGAGGCTGGAGTCGTTGGAAGCTATGCTTTCGCAGCCGGATAATAGCACCGAAGTTGATAGGCGCACGCCCACAGAGCCCTTGAAAGAGGGACGTAAGGGGAGTAAGCTAGCCCTCAAGAGGAAAGCCTCTGACGACCCCCGGGGCTCATTTGAAGAGGCGGTAGAAAAGGCCTCAGAGGTGCCTGACGCTTTCGCGAAGCTTAAAGAAGCTTATCTGCAAAGGCAGGCGGTGCCGAACCTCACGACCCCCACTCCAGGGGATGACAACATCGGAGCAGACCCTGGCTCGGAAGAGGAGCTGGTAGAGGATCAGGCCTCCTTAGAGGAAGAAGAGGCAGAGGAGGAAGACTGGGCTAGACCCAGTGGGGGTAAGAGAGCGAGAAAGGAGAAGCATCTCCTAGAAGCGCAGGACGATATGTTCGACCTGGACAGCATCGACAATCCGAGGTCCACCGAGTGGCAACCATCCCCCCGAGTAACCCAGTATATGGCGGCGAGGCTACGCAAACCACTAGACAAGGAGGTGAGGCAACGTCTTCGGGCGGAGTGCCCGTGCCCAGACCTGCCAGGAAAAGTGGCGGAAGCCCCCGAGCTCGACCCGAAAATGCTGACCTTCGTGTCCAAAACGAGCAAGGACCCCCGTAAGGGAATTGATAGATCCTGGAAAAGCTGCCAGGAAAAGGTATTAGATTTGGCAGGTCCTCTCGCCAAGATTATGGACCTTTCAGAGAGGGCGAAGGACACTGGAGAAGAGGTTGACCCAGAGGCCCTCGCAGGGTGGGCTCAGAGAGCTGTCTGCCTTCTCGGTAACGCGAATTGCGCCATCGCGTCAGAGAGAAGAAAGGGTCTATTACTCAAAATAGATTCAAAGTTGAGCGACTTGTCATCGTATGAAGCTGGAGAAGGAGCCCAAGGCCTCCTGTTCGGAGAGACCTTTGGGGAGGAGATGGGCCGATTCGTCGGAACATACGCTTCACTAGAGAAGGCGCAAGCATCAATTCGTAAAATATTCCCCAGTAGAGTTTTTGGGGGGACCGGCCGCGTCAGGGGTTGTGCAGCAGGTCGTAACCAAAGAGGAAGGAGACCCCAAAACCCCAGAGCGCAATACTGGGAGAACAAAAGTCAAGACACGTTCTTCCCGTCCAGAGGGAGGTTCCAGAGGGGCCGAAGGTCCAGAGGTTCGGGACGAGGTCAAGGATTTACACCAGGTGAGAGTGATTCAGTATCCTCCGGTAGGGGGGAGGACGCGCATGTTTTTAGAGAATTGGCGCAAGCTTTCAAGCGATTCCTGGATATTGCAGACCGTCAGAGGTCTGCAGCTAGATTTTATAGAGGCCCCGGTTCAGCTGTACAGGCCGCAGAGCCTGATAGCGAGATAGCGCAGCTTGTCGGCAAAGAGGCGATAGAGAAATGCGAGATATCCCAGAAGTTTGTGAGCAATATGTTCCTGGTGCACAGGAAGGAGAAGGTACGCCCGGTTATAAATCTCAAAGAGCTGAACGGCTGGATCGTGTATCGACACTTCAAGATGGAAGGCGTCCATCAGCTCAGAGACTCCCTAAGAGAAGGAGACTGGCTGACGCGTCTAAATCTGAAAGACGCCTATCTTACGGTACCTGTTCTCGAGGAGTACAGACCATTTCTAGCTTTTCGCTGGCTTTTCGCTGGCGAGATCGATTCTGGCAATTCAAGACAATGCCAGTCGAGCTGGCCTCTGCACCCTGGGCCTTCACGAAGTTGATGAAGCCGGTAGCAGCAGCGATCAGGGAGAAGGGCGTCAGGCTGATCATTTACCTGGACGACCTCTTGCTCCTGGCAGAAAATCGGGAGGTATTGGTATACCAAACAAAGTGGGTGCAGGACCTTCTGACCTCCTTAGGATTTCTGGTGAACACAGAGAAGTCGGATACCACACCAGCGCAAAGGTTAGACTTCCTAGGATTTGTCCTAGACACCAGGAAGGCGACTTTGGAACTTCCAGCTCGGAAGATGAGGGACATCAAGAGGGGGATCAGAGCATGCTTGGAGAAGCAGCAAGTTTCTCTCAGGACTTTAGCAAGAATAGTTGGACTACTAGCAGCCTCCATCCAGGCCATTTTTCCTGGTCCCCTGCACTACCGTGCGCTGCAGAGGTTGAAGATAAAGCATCTGCAGCAAGGTCTGAAGTACCACCAACTGGTACCTCTAGATCAGGACTCTATTACAGAGCTAGAATGGTGGTTAAAGAATATGGATGCTTGGAACGGGCGAGCCATATTCGGAGACAAGCCAGATCTAGTAATAGAGTCGGACTCCAGCCGGAAAGGCTAGGGAGCCAGATGTGGGTCTCTACAGACCAGAGGCAAGTGGAGCGAAGTGGAGCTTGGTCTGCACATAAACTGTCTGGAGCTTTTAGCAGGATCATTCCCGATCAAAGCCTTTACGAAAGAAAGAGTGAAATCTTGTGTCCTACTGAAGATGGACAACATATCAGCGGTGCGGTACATCAACCATTTAGGTGGTACGAGATCCAGGATGCTCGCAGAGCTTGCCAACGACCTGTGGCATTTCTGCCTACGATCAGGGACGTCAGTGACAGCAGAGTACCTGCCAGGGACACTGAACGTAGTAGCAGATTGGAACTCTCGGTACCTATCGGATTCCAGCGATTGGAGGCTGGATCCAGCTGTATTTCAGAGACTGAACACGAGATGGGGACCATTGCAGGTAGATCTGTTCGCTTCTTGGCTCAATGCGCAGAGGAGCCTCTACTACAGTTGGAGGCTGGATCCGGGAGCACAAGGAACGGATGCATTTCTGCAAGAGTGGACGGGAGGTCCGCACTACGCTTTTCCCCCCTTCGTGATGTTGAGCAGAGTATTAGCGAAATGTCAGAGGGAGAAAGCGGAGTTGGTATTAGTAACACCGTTATGGAAGTCACAGGTATGGTTTCCCACCTTAATGGAAATGGTGTCGGACATACCCAGAGTCCTCCCCGACGGGGAGCGACTGCTCACGGACCCAGCTGGGTTGTGTCATCCTCTGAGAGTGAGAGGGACACTCCCTCTAGTCGCATGCAGGATATCCGGAAACGGTGGGCACTGCCAGAAATTTCGGCACAAGCTGCTCAGCTCATCGCCGAATCCTGGGCCCCTTCCACTAGGAGGAGCTATGACGCAGCTTGGGCCAAATGGACAAGCTGGTGTAGGAACAGAAGTGTTCATCCCGTTTCAGCACCTGTAGTGGAAATTCTGAATTTTCTAGCGAACCTATTGCAGAGCGGGAAGGCTTTCCGTACAATAGGGGTGTATAGATCAGCGATTTCTGCGGGTCACATGCCGATAGAGGGCGTCCCGGCAGGAGAGCATCCTGCGATAGTAAGGCTCATCAGAGGAGCAAGATTTAAGGCACCACCGGAGCCCAAGTATAGCACAACGTGGGACGTGGCTGCTGTGCTGCGCCTTCTTGCAAGTTGGCTGGCAGATAAGTACCTGTCGCTTAAGAAATTATCAGGCAAGTTAGCTAAGCTATTATGCTTAGTTTCCTGCAAAAGGGTATCAGATGTGAGAGCACTAGATGTTAACAGACGGTCCTTCGGACCGGAGGGAGTCGCATTCTCCATAGTCAGAAGGACTAAGACAGGGACCTCTACGGTGCATTATCCGTGTTTCCCGAACAAATCGAAGTGGTGTGTAGCACGATGCATTAAGGAATACGAGATTAGGACTGCAGAGTATAGAGCAGCAAGTACTACTCAGCTATTGATAGTGCGCAGGAAACCCTATCAAGCAGTTGCAGCAGCTACCATCGCAAGATGGGTCAAAGAGGTCATGCATGCAGCTTGTGTGAATGTAGACACGTATGGGGCCCATTCTGTGAGAGGGGCAATGGCCTCGTCGGCCGCGAGAACAGGAGTGCCTTTGTGTGAGATAATGCTAGCTGCAGACTGGTCAAGCGATAGAACTTTTAAAGAGTTTTACTTTAAGCCAGCAGAGAGTTTGGCTAGTACAGTGTTGGGTAAGCTTTGAACAAGCATAATGCTCGCCTCCAGTCTTGTCATAGAATGAAGATTACCCCTGCTATCTGCGCAGGGAGTATTAATTCTATTAAAGACTAGGAGGCGAGCATTAAATTCCCACCCGAGTATTGTACTGTGTATAATATGTCAATGCAGTATTATGAGCTAGTACGTTACGTAGACACCACCCTAAAGTATCCTATTGTTGTTTTTTCATAGGAGAAGAGCAAAAGAATAGCTGAAGGCAGCACCATGGCAGAGAATATCAGGAAACCGAGAGTACTCCGGCAGTTGAGTTAAAGTTCAGGAGAGTCTTTGCACCATTGACGAGGATCAGTTAAAGACCATAAGAGACTGTCACAGCGAGTAAAAGCAGAGGAGGAGTCCAAGCACAGGAAGTGGATTGTGAAGGGTGGAGTGAGCATGGACTACAGAGGCTCATGGGTTTTGTAATTTTTGGAAAGGAGAAAAGTTTGTTAGGACACTTTTCATGGTTTTTGTTATATATGTTTGTTGAACTGCTGAAGAGTAGAATAAATGAAGATGAAGCATAATGCTCGCCTCCTAGTCTTTAATAGAATTAATACTCCCTGCGCAGATAGCAGGGGTAATCTTCATTGTATGCTACCCACAACGTGGACATATGCGCCACCCAAACAGCTGTTTTCGTGCTTTTTTTTTAAATACGTCTTTATAAATTTTAACACAACATAACATTCAGACTCACTAACCATTATCTGATGACACATCACATTATTCAGCTGTTCTGCATTCCCCACCCCCACCTGCCCCCACCTATTCCACCTGTTTTATCCTCTCGTAATCAGAGTTATACTGCTTGAACCCTCCACCCAACTCTCATGCTGTTATTGGTGATGGTGCATGTATTTGTGTCTGTGTTTCGTCCTGTGCAAGGACGCTAGTTCCGGTATCATATGTTTCCAAGCCATCAGATTCATGTTTTGTTCTTCCTGGCCTTTTTGGGATGCCTCCTGCCATACCACCGTTTCTGCTTGTGCCCATTTCTGAAGGTCTATAAGCCATGTGTTTGTCACTGGGCCCTTACGTGCCTTCCATCCCATTGCAATCCTCAGTTTCGCCAAAATATATGCAAAATCCAGCAGCTTGCTAACATGTCTTGTCTGTTTGGGTCTCGAGGAAGATACCTAGCAGGCACGCCTTGGGAGTGATCGAATCTGCCGAAAGGCCAATCTTGTTAACGTTTGGGATATTCCTTCCCAAAAAGAGCGCACTTCAGCACAGGCCCAAAATATATATATATATATATATATATCAGGTCCGCATTGACCGAGCCACATTTAGGACAGGTTTGTGTCGTCGCTGTGCTGAATTTTGCAATTTATTCTGGCATCAGACATGCTCTGTGGTAACATATAGTTGGATCAACGGTAATTTTGCGTTCCTGGACACTCTCTTATGATACCCCATAATCCTACTCCAGGTTTCGTCTGATAATTGCTCCCCTAAATCTGTTCCCACCGTTGTTTATTCAGTGTCAAATGGCCATCAGGCTTTACCATCAGAGTCTCGTATAATCTTGATACTGCGTGTCCCCCCTCCAAAATATCGTATAGTGTTTCTATAGTTCGGTCTTCAAGCAGAACTCCCCCCCGCTGCCGGCCATGTCAGCTTCAGTCCGTGTAGAAGTGAGGCGTGGGTTATATATTGCCCCTCGTCAATTTCTGATTCTGCCACTATCTCGCTAAAGGTATTCGGTCTCTCTTCCATCAATATATCTCCCATCGCGGCAACCCCTTTCGGCTCCCAATATTAACGCAATTTCAGCCTAAGCTGAGAATCCTCACTCTTGAGTGTCTCCAATGGGATCTGGGGTGAATAAGGTGTGCCTTTGCCCATAAAGCAGCAGGCCCTTTGCCACATCACAATGCCTAGTTTCAGCAGTAGAGGAGGCCTAGTATCACTTGGAACCTTGTCCCATACCTCCATACCATCTCCTTTAGGAAGAACAGGGTACATGTTGGTTATAGTAACTCTGTACCCTGAGTCTGTTCATCGGATAGCCAGTATGTGGCAAATTGCAGCTGGCACGCCACGAAGTATCCTTCGAAGTCCGGCACTTTTATTCCACCCTGTTCGTACAGCCTCTGCAGTCTTTCTAGTGCTAGGCTACACCTCAGATTGTTCCATAGGAAGCTTCGACAAATGGTATTCAGCTTCTTGAAAAAGGCTTTAGGTATATTGTATGTGATGTTCGTAAAATAATGCAGCAGTCTCGGGAGCACCACCATTTTCAGCAGTGCGGCTCTCCCCATTATTAAGAGCGGCAGTTTGGCCCAAAATCCCATAGAGTTCTCTATTTTATTGATCGCCTTCACCGTATTCTGCTTGTGTTCCTCTGTTGAATTATGGAAATTACCCACCCCCAGGTATCTAAGTGTTACTGTTTCCCATTTAATCGGTAATACCGGTAGCCCTTACCAGGGGGCTTCTGCTGTACGCAGCTAGGGGGAATAGCTGGACTTCTGTGGGTTAATCATGATCCCTGACAATTCTGCGTACCGCCCCAGCACATCTAGTACATCAAGTACATTGGTTTCCGGTTGTCGTAGATAGAGGAGCATGTCGTCCGCATATAGGGAGATCAGGTGGGTGTTGCCCTGTATGTTAATGTCAGCCTCATGGTATTCTTTCCGTAGGTATACCGCCCGCAGCTCTAGGGCCAGTATGAACAACATCGGGGACCAAGGGCAGCCTTGTCTGGTTCTTTTACCTAACTCACATTGCTCCGATATTGTGGTGCCCATCTTCACTCTAGCCACTGGGTTGCTATACAATAATTTGACCCACCTAATATAAGTGTCATGATTCCTGCCCCTCATGTCCCCAGCACTCCAAGATGTCAGGCTGGAGCCAGGCCACGATCACCTACATGGCCCTCAAGGACCACTCCATCCCTCCAAAGACCCACTTGGAGTCAGACTTGGCGCTTGTGGCACCAGACTCACTCACTACCATAGGATAACATTGGGGATTGGACTTGTAGTGCATTGATGGGGACAAGATGGATGCCCCCACATATTTCGGTTCCCAGAATTGCATGTGCGGTCTGGTCTTTTCGGTGTGGTTCAGCCCAAAGACACCTGGGATACCGAGAGATATTTAAGCCACACCCAGGCTGAGAAACATGCTTTGTGTTTTATGCACCTGCAGCGTGACACTCTCCGTGTTCGGATCGGTCTCCAGTAGGCCTGCATCTTTCTTCTGCGCTCAGCTCCTGCAAGAACAAGAACACCGTTAGGAACAGCCTTACCTTGTGATGCTTCTGCCCATCATTCATCGCTCCTTCTGTTCTGCAGACATCTTCGGCGGTGTCATTCCCATCTCAGCACGCCGCTTCCTAAGGAAAAGGGAAAAGAACAGAAAAAAGGCATTAGTAAGCATTCTGCAAATCTTCGCTTATTTTTAAATGCTGTAAGAGCTTCAAACGCTTACCTGAATCCCAGCCGCTGTGGGGGAACTCTGTCTCCGGAACTTCTCATCCATCTGCAAGAGGGAAAAGACACTCCAGGTTAGCGTGGAAACATCTAGAGGCGCCGCATACCGCGCTTACCCACCGCATTTGTTCTTCATAACCGGCACCAACGCTGAAAACATCGCGGCACCTAAAAGACACAGAAAAAGAACTCAGTTCAATGCAAATACGAAAGGGGTGCATCGCGCATCACGCTCTCACTCACCTTCAGCGCTACTCATCTCAGCAGCACGCCGCCATCCCCGGACGCCGGCCATCATCTAAGGAAGGAAAGGAACGAAGTTAGAGAACTGTTCAAAAGACTCATTATACTTACCTGTCGGACTCTTGCCAGTGAAGTAACTAGGCAGCAACGAGCCCGCAGCAATCAACGCGCCTCTGCGCTGAAAGCAGGACGGAGAGCACACTATCCAAGAAAACAAGGTGAGCTGTGGATCAAAGGGAAGGGTTGGACCCCGGGGAAGAAGAGGTTCAAGCACACAGAGACAATAGGGAGTTAAACTCTACCAATCCTGTGCTTCAGGCCCAGTCTCCAGTCGAATAGCCTCCAGGGAAGGGTTTGAGGTCGTAAGAGGTCAGAACAGGCTGAGTGACGTCCCCGTGGATACCAGGTGAGCGTTACAGAACGCAAAGCCTGACATCAAATCCACCTGGGCGTCATGGAAACGTCAGAAACCGACCAGTTAGCCCACATGTTGGGGAAGCTACGTTCCGAAGTACATTCAGCCAGGCAGAAGACCAACACCCTGAGGAGAGTGCTGATAGTAGCCAAAGAACGCACTGATGATTTAAGCCGGCAACTTCTTCAGTCACAAGCAGGGCATGCACCATTGCCGGGAAGTGTGCCCTCGATGCCAGCGCCCTCAGCCAATCCCGTTCAGATAACCCTTCCTGGGGCAGTTCCCTTGGCCCCGCTCGAACGATTTACGGGGGATCCCAAGAGGTTTGCAACGTTCATGAACCAGTGCCAACTGCACTTCCTTTGTAGGCCAGGGGCCTTTCCGAATGACCAATCACGGGTCGCTTTTGTGCTATCCTACCTGAATGGTAGCGCCACGGACTGGTCTGTACCCTTTGTGGCTCAAGACGATCCTTTGCTGCATGACTTCAGGGGCTTTCAGCAGGAGATGGAAAAGCTGTTCGCCCATCGTACTCATGGGCAGGCATTAGACAACGAACTTCTGTCCCTACGCCAAGGGAATCAAGACCTATTAACATACATAGCCACGTTCAATAGACTCGTAGTTGAAGCAGAATGGCCAGTGGAGAAGAGAACCACGTTATTTCATCGGAGGTTTCGGGGGGAGCTCAAGGATGTTCTCGCACAAGTAGTGAACCCCCCGAAAGACTGCTCAGAATTCATTGACCTTGTTGTTCAACTGGATCATAGGTTGCAGGACCGAAGAGCAGATAGAACCAGACCGGACCCTCGCCCTATGTATGTGCGTTCAAAGGACAATACTGCCCGAACAACGGAAGGTTCAGGAGAACCAATGCAAATCGGGTGGGTCAGATCCCCCTTGACTAAAGTGGACAGGGATAAAAGGAGACAGCAGCAATTATGTCTGTACTGTGGAAGGTCAGGTCATTTCCTTAAAGAGTGCCCTGTGAAGCCACCGAGGAGGACGGTAGGGGCCACGGACAAGGAAGATACCATCAAGGAATCGGAAATCTCCCCAGCCCGGCAACTGTAGGGGTCCACTTGTCGAGCGAAGAAAGTGAACTACAGACGTCCCATTTTGCACTATCTGTGGTCTTGATCAATCACCAAAAACCATCTCGGATGCACGCAGTAAGAGCATACATAGACAGTGGAGCCGTTGGGAATTACATCGACCAGGATCTTGCGGCAAAGATGGGGCTTCCGTTACGCCCTAAATCAACCACCGACACTGTTACCACTGTCGACGGCGCGGAAATAGCTTCTGGTCCAGTATCCCAATACACTGCAGCTTTAACCCTTCTGTGCCAGGATGGACACCAAGAATCTATCGTTTTCGACCTCATTAAGGCACCACAGTTCCGGTTGATTTTGGGAATGCCATGGTTGGTAGCTCACAATCCTCGAATCGAATGGCGAGCAAAAGAATTGGCCTTTCCCGAGACTTGCGCCCACACATGTTATCGCCAAGAGAAACAACCAATAGACACCAGAACCTCCAGGCTTGCGACTGTGGCAATCGGCACCCTACCAAGTGAATACCAGTACTTTTAAGTTGTCTTTCAGAAAGAACAGGCTAATACCCTGCCACCACATAGACCATACGATTGCCAAATCGACCTGATACCCGGCGCACAAATCCCTTGTGGGTGAATTTACGCACTCACGGAACCAGAAAACCAGCACCTGAAGGCCCATCTTGACCAATACCTGGCCAACGGGTTCATCCGTCCCTTGAAGTCTCCAGCAGCCAGTCCTCTATTCTTGGTACCGAAAAAGGATGGGGACTTGAGAACGTGCATCGACTATCGCGCACTGAACCAGATTACCGTAAAAAATCGCTACCCCCTGCCACTGATCCCTGAATTGCTTGATCAAGTCAAAGATGCCCAAATCTACACAAAACTAGACCTGAGGGGGGCATATCACCTTGTTTGCGTAAAACAGGGGGAGGAATGGAAAACCGCTTTCCGCAACAAATACGGCTTGTACGAATATCAAGTAATGCCCTTTGGCCTTTGTAACGCGCCTGCTGCATTTCAATACTTCATGAACGATGTCCTACGGGAATTGATTGATGTCTGTGCTCTAGTGTACTTCGACGATATCCTAGTATATTCCGCATCAAAGCAGGACCACGTTAAACACGTCCGATCCGTATTGGAGAAACTCCATCAACACCAGCTCTACGCCAAGCTTGAAAAGTGCTCATTCCACATCTCCGAGGTGGAATTCCTGGGCTTTATTCTCAGCCCGAATGGAATCCGAATGGATGTACACAAGGTAGATGCTATCCTGAACTGGCCATCCCCAAATTCATTCAAGGGGGTTCAAAGTATGCTGGGTTTTGCAAATTTCTATCGCCGGTTCATCCCAGGATTTTTACAAATCGTGCATCCCATCACGTCATTACTAAGGAAAAGCAACAAAATGTTCCAGTGGACAACAGAAGCTGAGGAGGCTTTCCAGGAACTCAAAGCAAGATTCACATCTGCCACAATCTTACGCCACCCTCGCCCTGATCTCCCATACCTGGTGGAAACGGACGCCTCAAGCATGGCTATGGGAGCCGTCCTCTCACAAAAGGACCCCGAAACGGGCCAGTTACGCCCTGTTGCCTTCTGGTCGCGTAAATTCACACCCCCTGAACTCTATTACGCTATCACAGACAAAGAACTCCTGGTCATTAAGTCAGCCTTTAAGGCATGGTGGCACTACCTCTTGGGCGCTAGACACACAATCACCGTTATAACTGACCACTGGAACCTCGAGTACCTAAAAAAGGCAAAGGCCCAATCCTCACGACAACTACGTTGGGCTCTTTTTTTTGCTGAATATGACTACGTGATTACATTTCGACCAGGGTTGAAAAACGGGAAGGCCGATGCCCTTTCCCGTATGGGGGTGGAAGAGCAAGGGTATCAGACCCCTGACCCAATAGCAATCATCCCGAGTGACAAGCTCCTAGGAATCACAACAACCATAACTCAGAAAGAATTACATGAAGAAATCCAAAACCTGATGAGTCCGGAGCAATTACAAGCGTGGAGTGCACAAGGAGAACATTACATGATAAAAGATCAGTTGCCCTACTTCAGGAATCGTGTATTCTTACCAAACCAAGAACTACGAGAACAAGTCATGTCCGGTTATCATAATTCCTTGATCGAGGGTCACCCTGGAATCGCTAAAACCCTAGCCAAGGTAAACCGAAATTATTGGTGGCCCACGTTCCGTAAAGACATTATCCAATTCATCCTATCTTGTGGAGTGTGTGCTCAAAACAAGTCATCCAAACAGAAACCGGCTGGGCTATTACAACCATTGGAAATCCCACCAGCACCCTAGCACACGTTGTCCCTCGATTCTATTACTGACTTACCACCCAGTCAAGGGTTTAACACTATTCTTGTGGTCGTAGACCTATTTTCAAAAATGGCACATTTCATTCCTCTTCAGGGGCTCCCAAATGCTTCCACTCTGGCAAAGGTATTTCTTGAAGGCATCGTACGGCTCCATGGGTTTCCTTCAGTTTTGGTCTCAGACCAAGGTACTCAATTTGTATCTAACTTCTGGAGAAAATGCTGCTCTATGGCCAGATCGACATCCGGCTATCCACCAGTCACCATCCCCAAACAGATGGTCAAACTGAGAGGACAAATCAGACGCTCGAGCAGTATCTGCGTTGCATGTTACACCAAGCTGAAGGAAGCTGGTTCGACCTATTGTGGATAGTTGAATATGCTTATAATAATTCCCTACGCACCAGCACTGGGCAGACACCCTTTTATACCATGTATGGCAGGCACCCACGTACTTCTGAGTTGGATGTTCCTAGAACCCTGGAAATGCCAGCAGTCAAAACCTTGCACACGACCATTTCTCAAACCTTTAAAAGGGCAGATGAACACCTATTTCAAGCTAAGAATCACCAAAAGAAGTTTGCTGATCAACACCGAGCAAAGGTCCCCAACTACCAAGTGGGAGACAAAGTCTGGCTGGCGTCTAAACACGTGTCCATTAAAGGAGCCCGAACTTTCCGTCCAAGATACCTGGGTCCATTCACCGTCACCTCCGTGATAAATCCTGTGGCGGTCAGACTAGCTCTGCCGTCAAACATGCAGATTCATCCTGTGTTCCACGTGTCTCTCCTTAAACCTGTTCAACCTGGGACCCGGGTAGCAACGCCACCGCAGCCAGAAGTAGTTGCCGGGGAGCCAGAATTCGAAGTCAAGGACATCCTAGATTCAAAGGACGTCAGTTCCAAATTATACTACTTAGTAGACTGGAAGGGGTATGGTCCACAAGACAGGACATGGGAGCCTTGTGAGTGCATCCATGCACCTCGCTTGCTTAGACGATTTCATCAAAACCATCCAACCAAACCAGGACCAGACAGAAGAGCCACCTTGAGAGGGGCCTTGGGGGGGAGTGCTGTCATGATTCCTGCCCCTCATGTCCCCAGCGCTCCAAGATGTCAGGCTGGAGCCAGGCCATAATCACCTACATGGCCCTCAAGGGCCGCTCCATCCCTCCAAAGACCCACTTGGAGTCAGACTTGGCGCTTGTGGCACCAGACTCACTCACACCCATAGGATAACATTGCGGATTGAACTTGTAGTGCATCGATGGGGACAAGATGGATGCCCCCACATATTTCGGTTCACAGAACTGCATGTGCGGTCTAGTCTTTTGGGTGTGTTTCAGCCCAGAGACACCTGGGATATCCAGAGACTATTTAAGCCACACCCAGGCTGAGAAACATGCTTTGCGTTTTCTGCACCTGCAGCGTGACACTCACCGTTTTCGGATCGGTCTCCAGTAGGCCCGCATCTTTCTTCTGCGCTCTGCTCCTGCAAGAACAAGAACACCGTTAGGAACAGCCTTACCTTGCGGTGCTTCTGCCCATCATTCATTGCTCCTTCTGTTCTGTGGGCATCTTCGGCGGTGTCATTCCCATCCCGACACGCCGCTTCCTAAGGAAAAGGGAAAAGAACAGAAAAAAGGCATTAGTAAACATTCTGCAAATCTTCGCTTATTTTTAAATACTGCACGAGCTTCAAACGCTTACCTGATTCCCAGCCACTCTGGGGAAACTCTGTCTCTGGAACTTCTCATCCATCTGCAAGAGGGAAAAGACACTCCAGGTTAGCGTGGAAACATCTAGAGGCGCCGCATACCGCGCTTACCCAAAGCATTTGTTCTTCATAACCGGCATCCACGCTGAAAACGTTGCGGCACCTAAAAGACACAGAAAAAGAACTCAGTTCAATGCAAATACGAAAGGGGTGCATCGCGCATCACGCTCTCACTCACCTTCAGCGCTACTCATCTCAGCCATCCCTGGACGCCGGCCATCATCTAAGGAAGGAAAGGAACGAAGTTAGAGAACTGTTCAAAAGACTCATTATACTTACCTGTCGGACTCTTGCCAGTGAAGTAACTAGGCAGCAACGAGCCTGCATCAGTCAACACGCCCCTGCGCTGAAAGCAGGACGGAGAGCACACTATCCAAGAAAACAAGGTGAGCTGTGGATCAAAGGGAAGGGTTGGAACCCGGGGAAGAAGGGGTTCAAGCACACAGAGACAATAGGGAGTTAAACTCTACCAATCCTGTGTTTCAGGCCCAGTCTCCAGTCGAATAGCCTCCAGTGAAGGGTTCGAGGTCGTAAGAGGTCAGAACAGGCTGAGTGACGTCCCTGTGGATACCAGGTGAGCGTTACAATAAGTTAGGCCTATGCCAAAACCTTTCAAAACCGCTAATAACCATGGCCATCTAACTGAATCAAAGGCTTTGACTGCATCTAATGAGGCAACCACCATAGGCTGGGTGCTGTCTTGGGTCTGGTCTGTTATGTGATGTAATCGTCTACGGTTGCATATGATATTTCTATGTGGGACATATACCAACTGGTCTGGGTGCACCAGTTTATGTATTATCGGTTCCAACCTATTAGCCATTAGAGCCATCAGCACTCAGCAGTGGAACTATAATTGACTCCCGCAATGACTGTGGCAGCATGCCCTCCTCCAGGGATTCGTTCAACATTGCCAACAATGGGGGCGTGATTTCTACCTCGAATTCTTTATAAAACTCACTGGGCAGCCTGCCCGCTGCTGGGGCCTTGACCATCGGGAACCCTCTTATGGTATGTTCCAACTCTTCTTTAGTTATGGGGGCTTCCAACATGTCTATGTCTTCCGAGTCTAAGGCCTCCACTATCTCCGATTCTCTGACATCAGACGTCTCTTCATACAATGTCTTATAGAATTCCCAGAAACAATTATTTGTGTCCTGTTGCATTTCGCAAAGCTCCCCACCTCTTGCCTCGATTGCTCGAATCACACTCTGCTCCATCTCACTTTTGTACAACCAGGTTAGCAAGCGCCCTGGTTTATCCCCTTCAATGGGTTGACGTTCCATATATTTCCTATACCTCAGTTTCCCAAGCCTATCCAAGTGTACTAAACACTCCTGCTGCAGGGCAACCATCTTGCAAGCACTCCTGCCAGGGAGGTCAATTTGATCGTTCATGGCTTCTAGTTTAGTTTCAGCCTTGCGTAAGTCATTTTCTATTGTTGCCTGTACCCCGTTTGCCTTAACAATTGCTATTCCTCTTATCACCACCTTGAAGGCCTCCCATAACGTGCCTCCTGACTTAACACTTCCCGTGTTATGCTTGAAGTACTCCTGCACCCCTGCTTTCAAATGTTCCCGGAACGACACTTCTTGGAGGGATTCGCTATGAAGTCTCCATGTGGGAATACGTGCCCTTGGGGGGGAGACCTGCCAAGTAACTACCAGAGGGCAGTGATCCGACTACACTTGTGCCTTGCATCCCGCCCCCATGAATTCCTGCATGAGATCTTCGCCCATGAAGATGTAATCTAGTCTAGTGTACAAGTTCTGGGGGGATGTGTAATGTGTATAGCCTCGGGTCTGCGGGTGCAGAGTCCGCAAGATATCCACAAGCTGAAATGATTGCACCAAAGCACATAGGGATTTGGCCGATCGGTCCGGGTGTGTGTATTTCTGGTCCAACCTATCTCGTATAAGATTCAGCGTACAATTGAAGTCTCTGCCCCAGATTAGTGTGCCATCTATCTGCCGACTTATTAATGTATACAATGTGCAGAAGTAAGCTGCCGTCTCCTGGTTTGGTGCATATATGTTAATAATGCAAAAATCTCTATGTTCCACCCGACCCCGCAACCCAAACATCCTGTCTTCTGTATCTTGGAAGGTCTGAAGCACCTTCATAGGGACTGACGGTGCTACTCATATTAACACTCCCCTTGCACAGGCAGAGTATGGCGAGCCCTACGTGGTAACTCTCCACTTTTTACCCGATGCAGTTTGCTGTGCTTACGTGAGATGTGTCTCCTGTAATAGTGCTATATCAATTTTCTGACGTCTTAGATACGTCATATTTCTATTCCGTTTGATATAACTGTCTGACATTCCAGGACATAAGTTTCCCCATCACATTTGAAATTTCTAATACAATTCGACAGCTCGGCGTTCAAGTCCAAATACAATAAAGCGTGGGTACATAGGCTAACACCCAACTAACTACCCCAACTCCCTTATCCCCCCTCCCAACTGTTGCCCAGCTCAATACCTTGTGCCCAGGCATCCTCACTGCTTGCCGTTGCTCCAGGGAAATGTCCTGGTGCATGGGCTCAGTAGGTGGATACATAACCTCTAGTATCCTGACAAACACAACCGTCTTGGGGGGGTAGGTGCTTCCATGTGGTGCATGCTTAAATAAGCACCATATTGTGGGATCCTGCATTAATTATCGCACCCTCTGTAGTTTCCGTTGGTAAGGGTTACCGTTATTGTCGTCGTATGTTGCAGACTCTCTACTCGTCGCGACTTGGATCCGCTTCCGTTCCAGTCGGCAAATTCTGTGTGTCCATCAATTTATGCGCTTCTTCCGGGTTCTCAAAGAAATTGGCACAGCCTTTATGGAACACCTTCAATTAGGCCGGATACAGCAGCATGTATTTTAGGTTTGACACCCGCGATCTCTTTTTGGCCCCTATACAGTTCATCCGGAGTTTCTGCACTTGGAGGGTGTAGTCCGGATAAGCTGTGATCATGGCTGACGCTCGTTGGATCGTTCCTCCTTTGCGGACGTACTCCAGGATCTTCTCTCTATCTCGATAGTTCAGTATCCAGGCTATTATTGGCCTCAGTGGAGCTCCCGTGGTGGTTTTCTTACTAATGATCGATGTGCTCTTTCCACTGTGAACCCCTGCGTGAGGTTGCCAGGGCCGATTTCTTGTAACAGGGACTCGATGTATACCGTCGGGTTTCCTCCTTCTTCTTTCGGATGCCCTTGATTCGTACATTGTTTCACCGAGCTCTGCCATCTGCTCCTCGGCCCGGTCTTCCAGATTGCGCACTTGTTGTTGCAGCACGCTGACATCTTGAGTGGTGTATTTAAGGTCGTTCATATTTTCTGCAACTGTCTTTTCCAGTGTACCAGTGCGTTTGGCCAGAGTGCTCACATCTTGCCTCAGCAAGTTCACGTCTATACTAATAGCATCAATTTTGGCTTTGAGAGACTCATTCAAGGATGCTATGGCCTCTTGGATCTGTTGATCCACTCTTACGGGCGCTGACTTTGCATGGGGCATCATTGTGCAAGTGGTTTCGGGTGTTGAGGCGGGCTTGGTGAAAGTGTCCATTGTCGCCTGCTTGCCTTTGCTTTTCTAGGGTTTGGAAGCCATGGTTTCTCTGCTTCTGCAGTACCCAGGGCTTCGCTATGACTTTCTGCCCAGGTTTCAACTGCGCACTGTTGGTCCGATGACAAGTGGGCCTTGGTTCTCTGGTGTTGCGTTCTTTTTTGCTGCGTGTCCTTTTACCACCAATTTCTGGGTGGCGGCCAAGTTTGCAACCTTGCGTGCTCTGGTGGCGTTCGTGCTGGGCTCTAGCTGCTGTTATGGTTCTTACTTTGCCACCCGTTGGGCTTATGGCTACCTAGGGCCCCCTGTTGTTGCCTGGTAATCTGTATGGGGCTCAAGACGTTGGTATCCGGGGCGCCGTTCGCACCAAGTTCAGCAACTACATGCCAGTTTGTGTACAATTGCACCGTGTGCCATGTGTGTAACGCAAAGTTATGTTGGGTGACCCCGCACTTGCTTCATCTGTACGTGGTTCTGGCATATACAAGGTGTTTCTCCTCTGACACTTGTGTTGTTCCTGATAGCTGCGCTGATTTGCGTGTCCATCGGCTTTTATTTGGGTGATTTAGACCTTCAAGCAGTTTTTCACAGCTGTTTAGTATTGGTGCGCCGTTTTTAGTTCCACTGCAAGGGCTGGGGCTGATGCCGTGACTCTCATCTCTCCATTTCGGGTGCACCTTGCGTCTCTTCTTCAGTTGCATTCTTTGTCATGCTTGATACATACTGGCTTGGGCAGTGGGCAGGCCTTCGTGCCTTGCACCCAACTTCTGCAGTTTGTCTTTTAGTGAGCTCACTCCTCACTCTGGGCTGGCTCTTGCTCCTGCTTCGTGTAACTGCAGTTTTCGTTCCAGTGTGATGTCACCCTACTCGCTGTGGAGGACCCTACTCGCTGTGGAGGGGCCGTGCCGAGTGTGTTAATCTAGTAAGCAATGGAGACCGAAATGCAGTCTGTTGTGCGGGCTGCGGACCCCGCTTTTGTATTGACAGGCGATGCCTGCCGGACCGCCTGAAATGTAGCTTTGATGTTGTTTGCTATTCTACTTTGGGCGGACCGCAGTTGAAGCTGGCTCTTGGTTGCCTTTGTTTCTCATGCAATGCGGTCCGACATAGCTGCATTAATTCAGCCTCACATGGCGGACCTTGGTGGGAACTGCCGCCGCGTATTGTTCCACTCTGTCTGGACGGCTCTCTCTGTGGTGAAACGGACCACAGTGGGATACGGCAGGCCTCAGTTAAAGCTGTCACTGCAGCTAGTGCATGCGGGTATGAGCGGCGTTACACATGTGAAAGAGGACCACAGTGGGAACTGCTCAGGCTCTTGTGTTCAGTGAATGTATGATTTCACACCCGTAACGCCGTTTAGAATCGCAGCAGGGGCCTCACAGAGATTATTGAAGGTTCCCACGCAGCTTTTTAATGCTCTATGCTGCTGTGTCCGCACTCTTGTCGCCGGCAACCTGTGCTATCCCAACTTCAGCTAGCTGGGACCGCGATTTTGCGGCATCTCCAATTAGACACGTCCCAACGTGGCACTTTGCTCTCACAAAGCTGCTTCCTCCCAGGTGATCCTCCCGCTTCGGGAACCCTCTCTGCGCACTGCTTGTAGGTAATGCTGGGTCTCATGCCGTTGCTTGCATATTAGCAGCATTCTGTGCTTTTCCACTGCTCTCCAAGCTGCAGCATCGATATTCCATAGCAATCCTTTGTTGTGAGGCATGCGCCATCTTGGCTATTCGCTTTTCTGCGGGACCACATATCCTCCGTCTTCTGATTTCCGCCAACTGACCTTTTACAGGCTATTTGTTTGGTCCGCTTTGTTCACAGCCCCTTCCCATTCACGGGCATCCTTTCAAAGTGTGCAGATGATGCTTATAGCCATCAATATCTGCAAGGATTACGTCGGATCAGCTGGAGCTTCACGGGAACACGTCCTACTGCATGACTCTTAAGCCAGGCCCCACCACGGACCCTTTTTGGTGCTTGTTGTGTTCTTCAATTGTGCGCACACCATGCGAGTGACGCCAGCGTAGGGCGTTCATGAAACGTCTAACCTTTACTTCAACGCTCCACTTCCAAGTCGGGCGTGGTGGTCCGCCTCGAGCCAATAAACGGAAGCGTTCTGTTTCTGTTAACCACTGCGCAGTGCAAGCCCTGACAATAATACCCTGCACATGACAAACCGCACCTGTTCAAAAGAATTCCTCCAACGCTGGCAACTGCTATGTCCAATGCCCGAGCAACATTCAATTAAAAGTCTCTCTGCTTCAAATGGCAATTTCATGGTGACCATAGAATAGTCTCTTCAATAATTTTACAATATACAATTCAGCAATTGAGTTCCTGAAACATAACTTAGGAAATATATTTTTGAACGCTTTGCTCACACTGGTTCACAGATGGTCTGTTGTCCTGAAGTCACTTTACTTTTTTCTTGCTCTTTCTCCTTACTACTCTTACTGTTGTGCCTCTTATGAAGCACCATCAAAAACAAGTCCTGTTCATACCCCAATCTTGGCGAAAAGCAGTTTAGACTGCCTAAACTACCAATTTACCTCTTCAAGATTCTAACTCGGTCTGCTTCTAATTATGTTCTCCATCTTGGTTTGGGAAACCTTCCTGTGTCTGCATATTGTCAATTACAGAAACAAAAGCAAACATCAAACTCTCAATACCCCCAACTCCCATTACCCACCACCACCTTTCCTAATGAATGCATCTGCCAATCCTATGCACCACCGCCAAACCCTACGGACCCTGACAATGAGATTAAGTAAGACTCTCACTGGATAGCTGTGAGTGGGAAGCACAAAGACGATGCCACAGTGATTATCTATGCAGACTGCGTTGTATTTGTTTCCACAAGTATAACTTAATCACAGCCATGTGCACAAAAATAAGTCTCTTACCAATCTCTCTCTGTGGCTCTCGTCCGAGCCTCATCCATCATCCACTGGGACACCCTGATCTTTGGCTTTGGATTGATGGTTTCCAGGCATCCCGAACCCGCTTCAGTAGATCTGGTGATTTGGGTTTCTTCAGGCGGATAGTCTACAACCTGGCAAAGTCTTAAGGTCTCCTCCAGATAACTCAAGCAGATTCAGTGTCTATAAAAAAGCAGTCATTGCACCCAGGACTTGTGGACTGACATCTGGCCCCACGTCATCTCCCTACTTTATCTCTGGGTTCACCTCCTCCTCAGATAGCCTACCATGCACTGACTCAAACCTCCAACCACCAGTAGTCTTCCCTGGACTAGTCTGGCCCACTAGATTCTCCATAGTTGCTAGGGGTACCTGGCGGAGCAGGATCCCCCTGCCACTGCTGGGGCAGTGCCCCTCCTACCCCAGGTGAGGCTAGGGATGATTTCCCTCTACCCCCAGGCCATATACCCGCTTTTGCAAAATGGTAAAAACCCACATCTTCAAATAAACTGCCACCTTTTCAACCCCCAGTCAGAGTAATTTTTGTGTTTGTCCCGTCCTATCTGTCCTACCACTTGTCTGTTCTGTCTTCGTGTTCCTGTTTCTGCGCCCCGAGGCTCGCGAGCTACCGGCGCAATATAAATATTAAAATAAATAAATAAATCACATCGACATACGACGCCTCCCAACACGAGCAGATTTAATATCTGCAAAGCGACCGTCATTGCGCCACCAGAACCAGTAATTCAGCTCATTTCCTTAAATCTTCAACTCATGCTGAAACCCTCGTTTTAACTATTTTGCACCATCAGGCTCCACGAGGCAAATGCCATTCAAAGATGGCCATCTGAATTATTTGGCATCACAACCTTTGTCTGCATCAGGCTCTGCATGCTGTGATTGGAGCTCTGCACCTATTTGAACCAATCACATGGCCGGCAGGCGAACGCCGGCCCTCCCACTAAGGCTTCCCAACAAGGCTCCCTGTCCTGAGCCTGCCCTGAGACGTTCAGAGGCCAGGGCCAAGACCCCTATTCAATCGCTGCCTTATCTACCTATCTTGCTGCCGTTGATGCCTTTTAACCAGTCACTCTGGTAAGAACCATTCAGACTTTATTGCTTGAAAAACTGATCCTTCATTGTTTGCTGACTCTAATAGCATTTTACAATTGTTAATCACCACTGGATCACTCAACCTTTCCGCCACATGTCCCCCTTTACTTGCACTGCCCCCTGCCTCAGCATTAGTATCAGGGCTTACAGGTTCCACGCAGGATTCTTGATCCACCGCGCACAACTGCACCCCTTGCCACTCCATCTCAGCCGTACTGCAACGGACTTCCGTTATCTGCCCGTATTACTGTAATACCGTGTCACCTCTGCCTATACCAGCACCGCTGCTCTCCATTTGCCCTGCACAGTGCCTTGCCACTCCGACGTGCCCGTGTGCCGCATGCACTACTTGTGCCGCATGCATTACTTTTCAGCACCGCTGCTCTCCATTTGCCCTGCACAGTGCCTTGCCACTCCGACGTGCCCGTGTGCCGCATGCATTACTTGTGCCGCATGCATTACTTTTTAGTACCGCTGCTCTCCATTTGCCCTGCACAATGCCTTGCCACTCCGACATGCCCGTGTGCCGCATGCATTACTTTTGCATTACTTTTAACAGCCCGCACACCTGCCGAACTCAGCCCATAATGTCGCCTATGCCTAACCCGCTATCAACACACAGACGCTGAGTTGTAACCTCTCTAACTTCTCATCACTTATGCCACCTGTGCTACTAACGCCCACACTAGGTTTAATTTATGACATCTAATGACCATCTCACATGCTCTATTCATACTTGCCTAGTATGTCATTCCTCTCGACCACTGCAACTGTACTGATTGCTCGATATTCAGTCTGTGTCCCCAGGTCTATGCCACTACTGTGCGAGCTTTGCTCATCCTCTACTTCATAGCCTGCAATTGCATCGCCAGTTCTACACCTAGTTTGTGACCCTATGTCCAAGTCACTACCTGACAGCACTGTTTATATATGCATAGCCTGATTGTTCTGTGCTAGTACTGCCTGATCCACACCTAGTCTGTGACTCTATGCCCAATTCACTACCTGACAGCACTGTTTATATATGCTTAGCCTGATTGTTCTGTGCTAGTACTGCCTGCTCTACACCCAGTCTGTGACTCTATGCCCAATTCACTACCTGACAGCACTGTTTATATATGCTTAGCCTGATTGTTCTGTGCTAGTACTGCCTGCTCTACACCCAGTCTGTGACCCTATGTCCAAGTCACTACCTGACAGCACTGTTTATATATGCTTAGCCTGACTGCTCTGTGCTAGTACTGCCTGCTCTACACCTTGTCTGCGACCCTATGTCCAAGTCACTACCTGACAGCACTGTTTATATATGCTTAGCCTGATCATTCGGTGCTAGTACTGCCTACTCCACACCTAGTCTGTGACCCTATGTCCCGTGAACACCTGCTTGTATACCTTATTAGATATCAGCGCCCACTAAAACGTACTCCATATTTATGGTACCACCACCATTAGTTAGCCTACTATCACACCAACTATGCATCTGCCAGCCATCTATACAGTCCTATTGAGGACTATCCTACACTTACTCACCACAATAGACATCTCCAACATGCCTCAAACTCTGCCCTCCTCGGTGTCTGCGACACCCTTGAATATCCCCGAAAACTTAAATGACATGATCACTAGACCATGCAATCTCTCCCAAAGAAACCTTAAACTTCGTGCCAGACTCCCTAAGATATATGAACCTACAGCTAAATCCTTACACATCACATCTATTAACCGGTCTAGAAACCGAAGTACAGCCCAGCCCAATACCAAAATCTCTTCGCACAACCCTACTATTAGTCAGCACCCACTCCAGCTCAACAGCCGACTCTTTAGAGTCTCCACTACCCACCATAGACCCCTCCATAATATTTCACCTATATCTACTGAGACTACACTGCCTGGCATGAGAGGAGCCTTAATAAATGCCCGGTCTCTGGTAGTACACGCTACAGAAATAGCAGACCTTATCACAAATGAAAAAATGGATTTCCTCGCTATTACGGAATCATGGCTTCATCCAGCAGCCGGACCAGCAATTATGCTAGCCATTCCGGAGGACTATACTCTTCTAAGAGCAGACCGCACTACCTCCCGAGGCGGTGATCTAGCCATAATCGCAAAAACCAGCCTAGCACTGAGACTTGCTCCCACCCTAAAGGTAGACTCTTGCGAACTCCTAACTGCAAAACTAACTATCTCTACTACGCAAACTATATCTATCCACCTTATCTATAGACCGACAGGCCCTCTAGGATCCTTCGAGGAAGATCTTACTAACATCTTGTCGGATAATCTCAAAAACATCACACCAAGTCTTCTCCTAGGAAATTTTAATTTTGGCTACAAAGACCCCTTAGATCCCAATGCCACTCAGATCAACGATTCTATTGAAGAACTAGGTTTTACCCAAAAGGTGACAGGAGTCACCCACACTAAGGGCAGAGCCCTTGATTGGATAGCGGAACACCATTGTCTAACGTCCATTACTGCCATAACACCCTTGCCCTGGACTGACCACCAACTCATCTCTTTCTCCCTTGAGGTCACAGCCCCCTCCCAGGCTACCAGTATAGCCCCTGCTATCCCTACCAGGAACAAAAAGAACATTACAGCTGACAAACTTATTCCTCTGATCATCCCCACCCTGAACTCCCTCCCCGACTCTGCAGACCCACTCACTTTGGTCGAAGAGTACAATAAAGCAATGCTATCCGCTCTGGACGCCATAGCACCCCTGAAAATCAGCAGAAAGTGTAAACAGAAAAAACATGTTAACTCATGGTTTTCTCCCCACCTAAAAGCTATTAGACTGGAGAAATGTAAATGTGAACAGACATGGAGACTAAACCCCTCTGACTCTAACAAAAACAACCTTTCTAAACTTGCCTCCTTGTACAAAAGAGAAATAATCCTTGCCAAACAAGAATCCTACAATCAACGCATCACCCAGGCCAATTCCAATACAAAAGAATTATTTATAATCCTCAAAGAACTGGAAACACCTATCCAAACTCCTGATACGTGTCTCAAGGACAAAACCTGGTGCACCAGTATTCGGAACGCCCTAGCTAACAAAATAATGACACTGCAGGCCAAAATTAACAATAAAAAAGAATCCTTCCTCCTTGCATCTAACTCTAACAATATCACGGCCCATGTGCCCTTGAACACCCCACCTCCTACCTCCCCGAACTGCCTAACCCCCTTTTCAACTTCAAGAAAGTATCCATTCTGGAAGTTGAAAAAGTCATCCTCACGCTCAAACCGTCCAACTGCCACGGTGACCTTTGCCCTGCACAAATTATAAAGGATGCCGCACGAGACCTCTGCCCTTTCATAACCAAACTTATAAATGTCTCATTCTCTACCTGTACCATCCCCAACAATTTGAAACAGTCGCGGGTCCTCGCACTTCTAAAAAAACCAACACTTGACCCGTCCATTCCCACTAACTATCGCACTATCACAACAGTACCATTTCTGCTTAAAATCTTGGACAAGGTAGCATACCTCCAAATTTAACAATATCTGGACTGTAATCACCTCCTAGGAGTATGTCAGTCAGGTTTTAGACCACAACACGGAACAGAAACGGCACCGATAGATCTCAAAGCACAAATAGATACCGTAAGAGATAACGGCAACACAGCATTATTACTGCTGCTTGACCTTTCAGCGGCGTTCGACTTGGTCGACCAGAAGACACTATGCCACCACCTGGACTCGGCCACCCACTTTTCACAAGAAGCCATATGCTGGATTCAATCCTTTCTAGACAATAGAACCATGAGGGTCTTCGCACCTTCAGCAGCTGCAGACCCTATTCCTATTACCTGTGGTGTGCCTCAGGGCTCATGTGTTTCACCTACTCTGTACAATATCTTTACGAAGCCCCTTTTTGATGATCTAGATGGCCTGGGTATCACCTACACCAATTATGCGGATGATACACAAATCCTCATCCCGTTGACGGGAGATTATGATAAGGATTTGGCCTTCGTGAACAGAGTATACCTCATCATCCAGGCATGGATGGCCTCTCATGGACTATGCCTGAATGATGGCAAAACGGAACTCCTGATTTTGGGCACTACGGCAAATCTCAGCAAATTAGGCCATTCATACTCTAACTTCATCATAGACAATAACAGCATCCCAGTAGCCAAGGAAGTGAAAAAACTTGGGTTCTACCCAGACTCCACTCTTACCTTCAAAAAACAAGTGAACTCTATGGCCTCGGCCCCTGCTTACACATGTAAGTTAATCAGAGCAGCGAAGCCATTCCTTACACCTAATAGTTGTATTACCTTAGCAAGAGCGCTGGTACTATCGAAACTGGATTATTTCAATGCCCTATACGTAGGCTGCAACAAATACATTACCAACAAAATCCAGATCCTACAAAATAATGCCTTGAGAGCAGCCCTTAACATTCCCAAGAAAAAATATTTCCGACTTCAGAAGATCTAATAACTGGCTCTCCACTAAAGATAACATTTTCCTCAAATCAGCTTCCCTAACTCATAAATGCTTACATATGGCCGCCCCCCAGTACCTCACGTCCAGATTCCAGAGACAATCCACCAACTGCAGATTTAAACGCACAAAGACTGGTGGCAGTAGCTTCCCGGTCAAAGCCGCCCAAAACTGGAACTCACTCCCACCTTCATTAAGAGAAGCTATGCCTTATCCACGTTTTAGCCATAAGGAAGCCTCATAGTTTACCCACCAAACCTGGTCATTATCCTCAAACTATGAAACTAATGCTACACAAACAGCCTCAATTGAAGGCAAGCTATTGCATCCATGTGCGCTTCGTTTGAGAGAGTAAACATTATCATCCCTCTCCATCTCCAGCAAACTTGCCATCATATTTTCTACAGGACTAAAGTAATATGCTGATGATTTTTTTAACATGAACCCTTTCCAATATTTCTCCAGATCAGGATCCACTTTCGTCTACACCACGTGATAGGATGAACTTAGGAATCTTGGGTTTCTTTCCCCTACCCCAGAGAAATTCCTGAAATATCGCATTTATCCTCTGCACATTTTTCTTTGGAAATCTCGGTGGTAGAGAGTGTATAATATCAAGTACCTTAGGGAGTAGAGTCATTTTAATTGTATTGACCTTGGCCCAACCAATCAGTTGAAGCTTTCCCCATCGCCTAACATCTTTTAAAATGCCTTCTATCTACTTCTAGCCCCTACACTACAACTAAAGAATACTCCAACAGAAAGTTCCTTTTCCAGAGGAATGACTCCCTTTTCCTGATATTCAGGTAATGTTCAAAGAAATGTTCTCTTGAATAAAGGCTGCCAGGTGGAATGACTCCCTTGCCCTAGCTTGTGGGATCCACACAATCTTTGCATAACTCCACATTGTGGACCAGGTGATTGAGTCCCTTATGTTGGTATTGGTCTGTACAGTTCACAGTAAGACCAGGGGGAATAACTCTCTTCCACTGGCGTCTCTTGAGTATGTTCTAAGGGCTTTATTTTCTTCTCCAGGCGAATGACTACGTTCTCCTGGTGTTTGGATAGTTATTTTTCTTGTCTTTCCACGTGATGTACATTTTGCCATTCTCTCTCAGTATTAGCAAAGTCCAAAACCCTTCTCTGGTGATCAAGGGACTTATCTGGTCTACTCTGACGAGGAAGTCCTCCTTGGTTGCTCACATCCCTTTTGTTAGGATCCCAGACCCTCCTCTGCGGTCAGTGGGCTTATTGCTGCTACTGCAATGAGGTATGTCTCTTCGGATGCTGAATTCCCTTTTTTTGGGGTCCCAGAACCTTCTCTGGTAGGCAGTGTCCTTCCTGCTGCCACCGTGATGAGGAAGTTCTCCTCAGATACTTGGTTCACTATTGTTAGGGTCCCTGACCCGTCTTTGCTGGTCAGTGGGCTTATTGTTGCCACTGCTACTAAGACATTTCTCCTTGGATGCCTGGTTCGCAATTGTTAGGGTCCCTGATCCATCTCTGGTGGTCAGTGGTCTTTTGTCATCCAGTAGTTTTTTGTTACTACTGGGGCAAGGGAGATCCCCCCTCAAGCCCTTTTCACTTTTCCAGTGTCCAGAAGCTACTTAATTACTACTGTGATGAGGACGATGTCACAAGCCTCTCCCCTTCTCACCTACTTTTGTTGTTTGCTTGCGACCTTCTGTGATGTCTTCTGTCTCACGGTCCGGGATTTGTACAAACCCGAGCGCTGGTCCTCGGATTCCAGTGTGAGGTTCGCTATCTAACTTCGGCGAACGTTCAGAAGTCCAGGGTGAATACCACAAAGGAAAGATGTTCACACTCGGTGGCACAGAATGCCGTGACCCAACCGGAAGAAAATCCAGGAGGTTTGGAGGTAAGGTAGAGGAATGGGAGGAAGAAAGAGGAATTCAAGGAACCGGGAACCAGGAATCAGAGGAAAGCCCCGAACGAACTCCGGCAACACACGTCCGACTACAACAAGCGGTAGCGTTGAGACACGCAGAGCCACGGGGGCGTGTGTGTTTTGAAGAGCGTACAGCGTGGAGCGTAAAGACTGGCCAGCAGCATTCCGTTTCAAGCGGCCATGTTGGAAAGATCACTGTGTTCAATCCCCTATGGGTCAGGGACCAGGAAGTCCAGAAGGGACGCAGACGACGGTTCATGATAGCATGCCTCCTCTGAAGCCCAGGTCCTCCGGGCTTGCCCGGATGGATAACATGGTATCTTCGAACCAGCCTGGGGGCATTCATGTTTGACATGGGTTCCCAGGTGCACTCACTGGGTGGGTATCCTTTCCATTCGACCAAATACTGTAGTTCACCACGTCGTTACCTAGAGTCACAGATTCTGGAAACCTCGTATTCGAGTTGGTCATTGACAATCACTGGGGTAGATTTTGGAGCTGTTCGAGATGACTGAAGATATGGTTTTAATAGTGAGGTATGGAAGACTGGATGGATCCCTTTCCATAATTCTGGTAGTCTGAGTCGAAAGGCCACTGGATTGACGATTTCTTGTATAGAATAGGGTCTATAATACCTGGGAGCCAATTTCGTTGGGCGCAGATGTCGAGGAAGGAGCTTCGAGGATAACCAGACTTTATCGCCTACTGAGTAGGAAGGTCCAGGTCTTCTTTTGGAGTCAGCATAATGTTTAACGTCTCTTTGGGCCTTTTCTAAGTGTTCCTTTGCTTCCTTGTGTACGGTAATAAGGGTTTCAATCCAGGAATCTACCGCAGGAACCGGGGTAGGGTGTGGGAGAACGGATGGTAGAACTGAAGGATGAAATCCTTGACTACAGAAGAAAGGACTGGTTTTGATAGCTGAATGGTTCGAATTGTTATAAGCGAATTCGGCCACAGGTATTAGGAGTGACCAATCATCTTGGACCTTGGTAGCGAAGCAACGAAGGTATTGTTCCAGCGTTTGGTTTACACGTTCAGTGGCTCCATTGGTCTGTGGGTGATAACCTGAAGACAAGGCACGTTGGATTCCCAGTATACAACATAATTGCTTCCATAACTGAGATATGTACTGGGGTCCTCGGTCGGAAATGTTCTTGGAAGGTAGCCCATGAAGCCGGAATATGTGTTCCAGGAAGATTCCGGCAAGTTCAGATGAGGATGGCAGTTTGTATAAAGGTGTAAAATGAGCCATATGAGTAAACAAATCAATAGTAACCATGATAGTTGTGTAGCCCCTGGAAGATGGTAGTTCCACGATAAAATCTGTGGCGATGATTTCCCAGGGTCTTGTTGGTATTGCTGGTTGGAGTAGGAGACCTGCCGGTTTCTTATTATCATGTTTGTTCTGATTGCAGACTGCACATGTCTGGATATGGATCCTGATATCATTCTTCATCTTCGGCCACCAAAACTGTCTTTGTATTAGATGGAGGGTGTTGGTGATGCCACGATGTCCTGAATGAAAAGTATCGTGACATAGGCTTATGATCTTTTGTCTCAGTCCAGGAGTGGGAATGACCAAGCGATTGTCCTTGAATAGATATCCGTCCTTTGTTTTGAGATTCCATCAATTGTTTCTCTTAAACTCCTTCCAGGTTTCAGAGGATTGAGTTTGAATTTAAATATTCTCCAGGAGGGTAGGTGCTTGGGCAACAAATATTGTGTGGGGAAACATCTTGGGGAAGGTCCGATCTTCAAGGGGTTCGTAATCAGGACGTCTGGATAAGGCATCGGCTATTATGTTGTGTGTTCCAGGGACATGATGGATTTGAAACTGGTATTGAGCAAAAAAGAAGGCCCAACGGGCTTGATGACTGTTTCTACATTCTAGAAATTGTAGGACTTGAAGATTCTGATGGTCCGTGCGAACTTGCACTGGGTGTTTGGCTCCCAGGAGGAGATGATGCCAGTCAGTGAAGGCTTGACAGATGGCTAGTAATTCCTTTTCCAGAACGGAGTAATGACTCTCACTGGGAGTCAAGGTGCGAGAAAGATAGAGATGGGGTGTTCTAACTTGTCACCCAATTCTTGCTTTAGCACAAATATAGAGACTGGGGGTCGTGATTTAGACCGTGCGCTAGTCGAGACCACAGGTATAGCTAAGTGGTATGGCCTGCAGCAATGAAACACTTCCACTGGCGTCCCCTAGTACACACCAGTATAGGTAAATATGAGAAAGGTAATGGAAGTGTAAGTTCAATGCGCAGATCCCCAAAAAAAATAATTCTTATTACAAGTCCATAAAACAGATGGATTTGGCTTCAGATCCCAGTTTATTAGTTGTTAAACAGCGACACGTGTTTCGACCTTTCAGGTCGTTTTCAAGGCTGTACATTAGACAAACCATAAGGTAATCAAGTATTGAAATACAACATTATATTCAAAAATTGAGTAATACACCCATAAATACCTTCAACTCGCTCTTCCTAAATATCTTCCTTCCCGAGCCCTTCGCTCATCCATCTCCAACTCCCTCAGGGTCAGCCGCTTCTCGAAGCAACGAGTCGGGGGTCGATCTCTCGCCGTGGCAGGGGCCTCCCTCTGGAACAGCCTTCCTGCCTCCCTGAAACTTGAGGAGAACCATCTCCGGTTCCGGAAGCACCTCAAAACCTTCCTCTTTGCTTCTGCTTTCTCTCTCCCTCTCCCCTGCTAAAGTCTCGACTGAATCTGCACCGAATCTGCAACTGGGCCACTCTCACCGACCTCGGTCCTGGTCCCAGCCACTCTCCTCTTGCACTGCCTCCCTGGCAACCCCTGCACTGAGGGACTGCCTCTGTATCCCTACAGCCCCCCCTTTCCCAGCACTTGTCTGCACTTACCTTGCACTTGCCACCAGCTGGCCCTATTTATTTACTTATTCTACTTACTTGTACTGCACTTCCCCCCTCCCCTTCCCCTTGCACTTTTCCCTTCCCCCTACCCCTGCACTTGCGCGGTCTGAATGACACCTGGCCTAGTAGGATCGTTGTCTGTCTTCCCCTTGTTCCCCCCTCCCTGCCTCGTCGCGCCTTGAAACACTTGTGTATAGGTGCGTTACAAATGCCATATCATATCATATCATATCAATCACAATTGGAAACAAAGAAATTTTAGAAAAAAGGAGAAAATAACATACCAATGTTCAGTACAGTGTTGTAGCCAATAAAGGAAAAGAGAAAAACAACAAAAAACAAAACATGAAACAAAGGATTTTATGCATTTGATTCGAGCTGCTTAGGCATCATTAGTTTAACACTGTTGTTAATAATGAGCTGTGGGAAGTTGCTACATACAGTGATTCCAAGTAAGTATTGTACTGATAATTGTGAGAAGCAATCTGAATGTGTCCTGAAATTATAATGGAATAACCCTTACTAGTATGTTCAAACATGGCTAGTTGAATTTATTAGAAAAGCATACACAGTAGTAGTGTGATAGATATTACTAAAATTTGTCCACAAAAGTAGTGTATAGAATAGACTCAGACTGATTTACCCTCCAATGGGTGTTAAACTTTAGGTTGATATGGGCGGTCTAGAAAGCAGAATTTTATGGCACGAATTAGATACTGCTCCATAGCCTAAGGTGTTACAAAAAGCATAATATACAAAGGATACACTATACCTGTAGCTGGATAGCTTGTGTCAGTTAAGGGGTCAAATCCCCATGCATGTAGTAAGCAAACAAATTCACACTGCGCCGGGAGGCACATATTGTGTATAACGCCAGAAAAAGCGCAATGGCCTGCGCGCGTGACGTCACCCGCACGTTTTGCGGGTGACGTCACGTGCGCACGGGACGTAAGTGATGTCAGTACGCGTCATAAAATACGGACCATTGATATGTAAAGTCACAAATTGCTGTGATTATGTAAACAAGGAAGTGATAACCTTTCAAAAGCCGCTACAGAGGTATTAGCAATAATGAACGAGTGTCAATAGACACTTAATAAGTACATATATTAGGGTTTGTATACCTATATAGAATAAGTTATAACCAATCAGGTACATGCTGCATGAGCACTGTAGTATGCTGTGACATTACGGATTTGATGTGCAGCTTCCCACAGCACATTAGGGTTAAACGAGATGATTCTCTATGTTATAAATATTGGTGAGACATCATGTAGCAAGTCATGCAGAGGTTGCGGAGGCATGTCTATAACATCTGAGACTAGCTCCCTAGTCCTTACGTTCTAATATCAAGCAATGACATGGCATGCATATTATTCAGGGACAAAGCTAAAAAAATAACCATTAGCGAATGATTTTAAGGATATGACCTATGGGCAGTTGAACTGCAACAAAGCTAAACCTAGCCTTTGTTAGAAATATAAAGGTCTCAAAGCCTGTCAGCACATGAACAAACTAGAAATATATATTACATCAATAATGTCACATCAGATATGATACAAATCAAACATAGCAATGAATAAATACAAATTAAAGCATATAGTGTCATTTGGCAAGGCAAAACTAATCCTAGGAAGTATCTTCTAATACTTGATCATAGAAAGACATGCATTTCATGGTCCGAATTCAATCCAACTGCAGTACATCTAAAGTGACAGATAAGTTTGCATTCCAATCTCCTGAGTTTCATACAGAGATTGCCACCACGTTTGTTGGTAGATGCCCTGGCCAATCCCAAGAAACATATGTCTGATTTGTTGGCTAGTTGCTGTTCTGATTGCCAGTGCAAGGCTAGTGGTAAATTGGCACTGGTTTTATTAAGTCTCGACAGATGTTCCCTTATACGAATCCTCAACTGTCTGATCGTACTTCCTATGTATAGTTTCTTACAAACACATATAATTGCGTAGACCACAAATTTTGTTTTGCAATTAATAAGATCTCTAATTTCAATTTGTATCCCATTCTGATCTACATAGGTCTGACAATTAGGATAAGCATATTGACACTGGTTGCAATTACCACATTTGAAAAAGCCTTTCGTATTTGTCAACCATGTTGCTTGTCTTTCTGTGCCGGGAAAATCAGGAAGGAAGGACTAAGTCTGTTACGAAGTGTGTTTGCCTTAGTAAAAATAAAATTGGGTCTATCCGAAACATATGGTGCAAGGTCTGAATCCAACTTTAACAGGTGCCAATGTTTAGAAGCTAGTTTGTACAGAGTTGAAGAATCACTAGTGTACTGCGTAATTAGAGAGACAGGTCTTTGTTTGGCGTTCATTTTAGGTTTGGTACTCATGAAATCAACCTGTTTAATGTGTTGGTATTTGTGAGATGCTTTATATAGTGAAGAGGCTGGATAACCCTGTTGCTTAAAACGGGTGGTAAGCTGTGCACATTCAGTACAAAAATCTGTATCTTTTGAACAGTTTCTCCTTGCTCTGTAAAACTCACCACAGGGAATATTGTGTATAGTGGCTCTTTGGTGACAGCATTTTGCATGTAGAATTGCATTAACAGATGTAGGCTTGCGAAAAGTTCTGGTTTGTAGAATACCATCCTCAATGAAGATATCTAAATCTAGAAAAGTGATCTTGGTTGGACTTGAGTAACCAGACAAAGTAATTCCAAAGTTATTAGTGTTGTTATGTTTAACAAAGTCTTCAAATGTACTATTAGTGCCTTGCCAAATGATTAAAACATCGTCTATGTATCTTTTCCAACATACCAGTTTGTTCCTAAATTCCAGTTTACCCAGAACATGGGTTTCCTCAAAGTGAGACATGAACAAATTTGCCAAAGATGGTGCAAATTTAGCACCCATGGCAACACCTTTTGACTGCAAGTAATATACATTATTGAAAAGACAAACATTATTTGAAAGTGCAAATTTGAGAAAGGATTTTACCATTTGTATGTGACAGTGGTAAGATGCTGATGTATTACGAAAAACATAATCAATTGCCTGAATGGCTAAATCATGTTTGATGTTAGAATATAGAGCTGTAACATCAAGGGTGGCCAGGCGAAAAGACGGTTGCCATACAACAGTTTGTAGATATTGTAGTACTTATGTACTATCTATAATATAGGTACTCATTTCAATGACGAAGGGCTGAAAAATCTCATCAAGGTATTGAGAGATGGCTTCTGTGACCCATCCGATGCCGCTTATGATTGGCCTCACTTCCGGTAAATCAGTAAAGTGCTTATGAATTTTTGGCAAAAAATACAGAGTAGGCATCATAGGGTCAGTAATAGTGAGACATTTTTTCTCATCATCTGTTAAAAATCCAGATGTGTACCATTGGTCAATCAGAGATTGTAAGTCTAGTACAATTTGTTTGGTGGGATTCTTATTGAGTTTAGTATAACAACCTGGTGTCTGTAAGTGCTTCAATCCCATCTGAATATAGTCCTCTGTGTTTAATATCACAATGTTACCGCCTTTGTCGACTTCCTTGATGGTAATGGTGGAATCGTCCTCTAGTTGTTTCAAGGCTAATATTTCACGTGTTCTAAATTACAGTGCCGTACTCTATTTGGTGGATTGTCCAAAAGGGTATGTAAGTCATTAGTCATAGCCTTATGGAAAGTGTCAATAATGTTGTCACTCCCAAAAGTCGGTGTAAATTTAGATGTGGGTTTGAGCTCCTTAATGTCTAAATGCCTGGTTTGGACATGAAGGTCTGACAAAATTAGCTCTCTGACAGGGGGTGAATCTGTGGTAAGAGATACCAATGTTTCAATATGGTCAATATCCATCATTGTATGTTGGCTGAGGGGAGGTACTTGTGGCTTAGGTACAAATGTTTTAACCTGCGTAGCAAAAAACTTTTTTAATTTCAATTTCCTGGTGAACTTGAAAAGATCAATTTGGAATTGTACATAATCAGTGCGCTTAGATGGAGCAAATGAAAGCCCCTTATTGAGGACACTGATTTGATCCTCTGTCAAGTTATGGTTGGATAAGTTAACAACTAAATTAGTCTGAGTCACCTGCTCAATTGTTTCTTGCGTTTGCTCTTGTTAGTATTCCTGTTCGTCCGGATTCTTGGTTTGCATTTGCCTCCCCTACTGCCCCTGGCATGGAAATAGGTGTTTGCATATTTTGCACTGGAGGATTTCGAAATCTTACTTGTTTGGTATAATTGGTAGGCTGGCTGCCCTTTTTGTAACGTCTGATTTGTTCTAAAAAACCTTTGCCACTGGTGGTGACAGTATCTGATTTCGGAGTTTCTGAAGTAGTTGGTGAAATATCAGTATCTGAGTCTGGATCTGAACTCATGGGACTGGTATTGGCTGTACTCCCTCGTGATCTTGATGGAACAGTGTCATATTTGGTTTGAAAAGTGTACACCCGGTCTTGACTATAGTCTTGGTCATCTCTAAAATATTTTCTAAATTTTCTAAGTTTGATCTCGTCCTGATACTCTCTGAGAATTTCATTCATTATATCAAAATTTTAGTGTTTTGGTAGTTTCAGGATTCGGCATGGCTTTAATTTCTTCTTGGAGCGTTTCTATTGCTGATAGAACTCTGGTATGCTCCCTTTGTGCATGCATGATAAGTAATTCTATCATAGTTTGAGAACTTTGGGTGAGATTGCCTTCCCATTTGTTAGCTAAATCAGCATCTTCTTCATCTTTGTTTCCAATTGTGATTGGGGTGTATTACTGAATTTTTGAATATAATGTTGTATTTCAATACTTGACTACCTTATGGTTTGTCTAATGTATAGCCTTGAAAACGACCTGAAAGGTCGAAACGCGTGTCGGCTGTTTAACAACTAATAAACTGGGATCTGAAGCCAAATCCATCTGTTTTATGGACTTGTAATAAGAATTTTTTTTTTTGGGGATCTGCGCATTGAACCTACACTTCCAATTCTTGCTTTAGGACTGCCCCAATGGCGTAGTTGGAAGCATCAGTTTCAACAAGAAAGGGTCGATCAATGTCGGGTTGAGCTAGGATGGGGGCTTGTGTGAACTCCGACTTCAACCGTTGGAATGCCGTATCTTGGGCTGAGGTCCACAGGAAGGGGGTGTGCTTCTTTAACAATGTAACGATAGGATGCACAATCTCCGAAAAAGTTGGTATAAATTTCCGATAGAAATTAGCAAGCCCCAGGAAGGATTTAATGTGTTTTACAGTAGTTGGAACGGGCCAGGATAAAATGGAGTCTACCTTTGAGGAGTCCATTCCAATTCCTTTTGGGCTGAGAATGAATCTGAGTTAGTGAACAGTTGATACATGGAAAAGTCACTTCTCGGGCTTGGCCAGGAGCTTATGTTCATGTAGACGTTGTAAGACTGCCTTCAGGTGCTCTTCATGTTTTAGATGGTCCTTGGAGTATATCAGTATGTCGTCCAGATATACAATGACGAAGATGAATAGCATATCAGAGAACACTCTGTCCATAAAACGTTGGATTACCGCTGGGGCACTAGCAAGTCCAAAGGGCATAACCAGGTATTCAAAATGGCCAAAGGGAGTTCTAAAGGCTGTTTTCCATTCGTCACCTTCCTTCATACGAATAAGATGGTAGGCACCCCTTAGGTCTAGTTTTGTGAAGACTACTGCACCTCTGACTGCTTCCAGGATATCCGAGATAAGAGGCAATGGGTAGCGGTCCTTGAGAGTGCACTGGTTAAGGCCACTGTAATCTAAACATGGTCTGAGCTCCTTGGTGTCTTTCTTTGGAACAAAAAATAACGAGGCACCCGCTGGGGATTTAGATGGTTGTATGGTGCCATTTTCCAGGTTAGTATCCAGGTATTCCCGGAGGGCCCTTTTGTCAGGTTCTGATAAAATAAACATCCTCCCGAAAGGAATCACTGCTGAAGGTTCAGTATCGATGGTGCAATCCTCTGGCCTGTGAGGAGGGAGAGCTTGAACTATAGTGGTCGAAAATACATCAGTGAAGGCCTGGTAGGCCCTGGGAATCCGGATGATGTTAGAGACGGTGACTGGATTTTGCTGACTCTCTTGCGATTCTTCAGAAGACTTTGGTAAGGAATCTAGGGATAAGCAGTGAGACATACAGTGTTCAGAACCAAGGAACAAGGAGCCAGCTGCCCAATTGATATAGGGGTTATGCTTCTGTAACCAGGGCATTCCTAGAACCATTGGATAATGGGCTGATTTTATAATGTCAAATTTGATCCTCTCTTGATGGTGGTTTACAGAGAGTAGGATCTCTTTAGTCTGAAGGGTTATGGGTCCTGAAGACAGAGGTCTCCCATCAATAGCCTCTACAGGTGGCATAGTTCCTCGAGTTTCATGTGGAATGTTGTGAGTAGTGACCCAATCATGATCTATGAATATGCCCATGGCTCCGCAATCTACTAAGGCCAGGATGGGGTACGATTCTTACTTGGAAGGCGATAGAAAGGACTATAGAACCACAAGATTATTTTGTCCAGAAGAGTTCAAGGATGGAATTGATGTGGAGCAAACATCTCTCTGCCGAAACTGTGCCCCTTCTAGGATCGGGAACTGGCGTTTCCCAAACGCCGTGGAGGAGCAATAGGGCATTCTCTCACGAGGTGTTTATCGGAGGCACAATACATGCACAGACCAGTGTGAATTCGTCGCATCCTTTCTTGTGGAGTAATGGGTCCTCGGAAGGCCCCCAGTTGCATGGGTTCTGGTTCCGGGGTCGGAGAAATTGTGGGCTCAGGTCTAGGCGGGTGTTCTGTGGCGGCCTTTCGGAAAGCCGATTTAGACTTCTTTTTCTACCCTCTTCTTTCTTGGATTCGGAAGTCTATTTGCAAGGAAAGGTCCATGAGAGCCTGGAAGGAGCTTGGGCAAGCACCCCTAGCTAACTCGTCCTTTATTTCTTCATTCAGACCTCTTCGGAAGAGGGTGAAGCTGGCTTCTGGAGACCAATCTGCTTCCTTCACGAGTTGTTTAAAACGGCTCACATAGGTAAGCATATCCTGGGATCCTTGTTGAAATTCGAGTAGTCGTTCTTGAGCACTGTACACCTGTTCTGGGCGATCAAACATGGCCTTTAGAGCTTCCACAAACCCATCATAATCATCCAGGAGGGCATCGCCCGAATTGACTATGGGGGTTGCCGAGGTCAAGGCATTTCCAGTGAGGTATGAGATCATAAAGCCCTTTGCTCTAGGAGTGGTAAAGTAGTAGGGCTTGAAGGTGAAGTGCACTAAACATGAATCAAGGAAAGTACGGAGAGTCTTTGAAGAACCATCATATTTGTCCACTACTCCTCCCAAAAACACGCTTTCCTTAGTTGCAGAGTCACGTGACAAAACTTGCTGTTTTAATGCAGCATTCTCAGCCTTAAGGTTCTGGACCTCCGTGGTTAGTTCCTGCATGCCTCGCATGAGGTCTTGAACAGCGACTTCCGTCTCTGTATCTGTATTGTTTTTTAGGCGTCTCAATCTGTCACAAGTCTCTCCCCTTCTCACATGCTTTTGTTGTTTGCTTGCAACCTTCTGTGATGTCTTCTTTCTCACGGTCCGGGATTTGTACAAACCCGAGCGCTGGACCTCAGATTCCAGCGTGAGATTCGCTATCTAACTTCCGAGAACGTTTAGAAGTCCAGGGTGAATACCAGGAAGGAAAGATGTTCGCACTCGGAGGCACGAAACGCCGTGACCCGAGCGCGGAAGAAAATCCAGGGGGTTTGGAGGTAAGGTAGAGGAATGGGAGGAAGGAAGGGGAATTCAAGGAACCGGGAACCAGGAATCAGAGGAAAGCCCTGAACGAACTCCGGCAACACACGTCCGACTACAGCAAGCGGTAGCGTTGAGACGCGCAGAGCCGTGGGGGGCGTGTCTGTTTTGAAGAGCATACAGCGTGGAGCGTAGAGCCTGGCCAGCAGCATTCCGTTTCAGCAGCCATGTTGGAAGGGTCACTGTGTTCAATCCCCTATGGGTCAGGGACCAGCAAGTCCAGAAGGGACGCAGACGACGGTTCATGACAGACGATTCGCCCTAATGTACTCTACACAGTTCTGCTCCCTAATAGCCCTATAGCTACAACAGGGTTGAGGAACATTATGCTTTGCCCCTCTCTACACTGCCCCTGTATGCCTACCATGTCACCCATGCCTCCCTTTTACCTTCTTGTGGGATGTGGCACGTCATTGTTCCTTCCTCGGATGGGGTTCCTAGTTGGCAGCTTCCTCTCCTCTTCTCGTCTGCTTCAACGGTCCTGGTGCACCTCCGCGGTCCTCCGCTCCTCACGGTGTTGGCTTCGCTTTTAGACCGGTGGTCCACCTTGTTGCGATCACGCCACTGCTTCTACCATTTGGCTTCGTAGTTGGTCTGCTCCCGTCAGACCCACAATGGACTCTCGCAGCCTCTCACCAGTGTC
The DNA here is from genome assembly GCF_040938575.1 of Ambystoma mexicanum. Lineage (NCBI taxonomy): Eukaryota > Metazoa > Chordata > Amphibia > Caudata > Ambystomatidae > Ambystoma > Ambystoma mexicanum. The sequence continues at coordinate 675,184,248 of NC_090931.1, forward strand.
CTCTGCACAGTCTTTCTTCCGGACCTCACTCAGAATTCGAAACACCTGGGCTCCAGCAGGCACCTGGCTTCCCTGGGATCGGACACACTTTAGCCCATCTTCTCTTTCCTTTTTATCCCCAGGACTTCGCCCTGGCACAGCATCAACACCTGTAGTCAAGGTCTCTTTGGCATTCCTCATGCTTCCGGTGGTCCACCTCGTGGCAGTACTTAAGAGTTGGTTATTCTTCATTCTTCTTTTGTTCTTCCTCATCTCAGTATGTTCTGTTCTGCTATATCCCATGTACTACAAAAATGCATGGGTTTACACTCAATGAAATGGCTTGGAATGGAGGGGGGGGCTAAGGAATGTTGGGGAGTGACATTGCTCAACGGGCTGTACCCTAGTTGATCATCCCTGTCCCTTGGGGGGGAGGCCCTCCCCATGAGGTCCTCCCGCATTAAACCACCCTTAGGGGGACTATTGGTTAGCAGCCACACCTCCCTAGCCTCCTGGGAAAGGGCTCTCCCCTGTGGGGAAGTGACAATACCTGGCGAATCGTCACACCAGATAGTTATGGCTTAGGACTGGTTCCAAAATGTCTTCACTAATTCTGCACGTTTCCAAAGGTCCACAGTTTGCCAAAAATCATAGCCTTGGTTTTGGTTGTCTCAATTTATACATTGTCCTCTGCATTATTTCTCAAACAAGAACAATAATAAGTTCAAGGAATTTTAGTTTTTGCCCAAAGTACAGCGTCATCCACATAGAGAGGACAGGAATGTTATCTTACTCCTGCTGCGATACATCAACAGACTGTCTACTAAGATAGCCCCAAACATCACTGATGAAAATATTAAACAACGTAGAGCTTGTAGACATCCCTGGTGGATTCCCCAGAAATAGGGAAATTAGTGTTGTGCTCTCCTAGTGGTGGAAAACAAAGTCTAGCAGTATAATCCTGATGTAACAACTGGATGGCGCATACACGAGTGCTCTTGATCCTCAGCTTATACATGGCCTCCCATAATTTAGGCAATCCAACTGCATCAAACACAGTTCCTAAATCAACAAAATCTGCATGCAAAATCCCACCTTTTAGCTCTTTGTATTTAAGTATCAAATGTTTTAATATTAGACACTGGGCCTCATTACGGCCTGTGCGGAATGGGTTAACGGGTCTCGCTAATGGGTGCGGACCCGTTAAGACCATTCCGCATGATTACAAGCTCCCCTTGCAGGACCCGGTAAGGAACGCCTGGTCAAACCAAGCGTCGTTACCGGGTCCAACGAGGGGAAGAGGGAGCAAACAACGGGCCGCTCGTAATCGGCCCGTTGTTTGCTCCCTCTCCCATTCCCATTGAGCCCTATGGGGGCTCAGATGGGAATGGGGAAGGTCCGGGCCCGGGTTCCCAGAGGGAGGAATTACCGGTCCCTCCGTACTCGGAATGGCCTGGTAATTCCCCATTCTGGGAACTCGGTAAAGGAGCCCGGTTTGGCGGCAGCCATGGAGGTAATAGCTGCATGGCTACTGCCAAACTCGTAATGAGGCCCACTGTCTCAAACACCATTGCACTGAAGCTAAAACGCCCCTCTTTTCTATCCAAAGCTGGGATCTTCTAGCAAGATTTCCCCAATATTTTATTTAGTGTAGGCAAATAACATGAGGCAATCTTTGGCTGAGAGCCCCTTTTGCACTTTTTAAAGATTGGGAAAATAACTGCGATTTTCCTTTTCTGAGGAATCATACCAATATGAAGGGCAACATTACAGATCACAAACTGTGTATGTCTCCTGGTCTCTTGCTCAGCTTTAAGCAGATGGAAGGTCATATGATGGGGCCAGATGCTTTGCTAGAGGCTTTGCTCGATCACTGACTTTCAAGAGCATGTGTATAGAAGGTCTTACAAATCTAGGTGCTCCTCAGTATGCCTAATAGCAATATTCTTCTTTCCGCATAAGAGAAGCTGGAATGCCTGGAGACGTTGTTTTCCCAGTTTGCTGGCTGAACATCTATTCCCACAAATTGAGAATAATCTTTCATGCCCTTTAGCACCAAAGCCCAAAGATCTTTAAATCAAGATTATGGATATCATTATGAGTTCAGCAGTGGTTAAGTGGTGAAATTGTCTGTACAACCATTACGCCTCTTTGACCACTGCGCCGAATTACAGGACACCGAAAATGGCAGTTAATTTCGCTGGTGGAATTACCCCCGGTGGAATTCCCACCAGAAACACACATTCCGGCTATCCACTGCTACCATGATTATTGACACCAGTGAGGAACCTTGGTACACCGCAGGAGACAGCCTACAATAAGACACACATAAGGGCCGGTACATGCATAGAACGCATGTGTGGAATACTCAAGGGAAGTTTCAGGTGCCTCCACCAGACAGGTGGGGCACTAATGAACACTCCTGAAAAAGTGGGTAATATTGTTGTCACTTGCGCTATGCTGCACACGATGTGCATACGCCATAATACACTCATGCTTCCAGATGAGGACATTGCATGCCCCGATTCAGATGGTGAAGAAGATGCAGGTGACGACAGAATTATGTATTGTCAGGTAGGAGATCATTGACAACTATTTCTGAAAGACACCTGTCACTGTACATTTAACTTCAACTGTATTCACATCTATCACTCTAATTAAATGACCACTTCATCCAATGGCTGTAGTTCAGAGTGATTTATTGTAAAACTGTGCACCTCATCCCCAACAATATGACCACCCCACACCACATCACCAACATCTTCCCCTCCCACACCCTCATCCCCCAACACCTTTCCCCTCCCACACACTGATCCCCCAACACCTTCCCTCCCCACACCCTTATCCCTAGCACCTACTCCCTACCCACACCCTCATCCTCAACACCAGCCCCTACCCACACCCTCATCCCCAACACCATCCCCCTCCCCACATCCTCACCCCAACACCTTCCCTTCCCCACAACCTAATTCCTAACACCATCCTCCTCCCTAACACCTTCCCCTCCCGCACCCTAATCCCAAACACCATCTCCCTCCCCACACCCCTGTTGTTTCCAGTCTGTCCCATTAAAGTGTCCACTACCTTCTCTTGTCGCCTTTCCTTGTAGGCGTGTTTGCATGACTTGTGCGGTGCTGGGTGCGCCTTGGTGGCGTGCTTGTCGCTGATCCCTCAATAGGGTTGGCCGATGCAGAACTTGCAGTTTTGCTGCCCCCAATATGTGGCATCGTGAGGGTGATGGCCCTGGCCCTTGTCTCATGTGTGGCAGACATGTGCTCAGCCAACTCCCATATCCTTTGACTCATTAGGATGGTAATGGCAGTGGATTCTACTGCACGCTGACAAAGACGATCCAGGGAAGTGGCCACACACCTGGAGGCACCCAGCACTGCATCACGCATTGCCTGTGATTGTCGTAGTTGCAAATGGGTTATCTGCTGCATTGCCTCCTGGTGCTGTTCGATCCGGGTGAGCCTCTTCCAGGTGGCATTTAGGGTGTGTTCCTGCACTGGCCCTGGGAGATGGATGGTGGCACCTTCCCTCAAAGCCAGATGCCTGGCCTGCTTGCTCTTCGTCATCCTGACTTTGGGAATCTGTGTCCTCAGGACCATGATAACAGAGGGCACATCGAGGTGACAAGGGGGAGGGGGAGGACTGCATGGGCGATATGCTGGGCAGGGGTGATGAATCCGTGGACATTTGCCTAGCAGGGGAAGCTTCAGAGTTTGATGCAGTGGTGGCAGACTGCAGTGTAGCACTGTCAGTGGGTGCAGTGACCTGGTCCCGTACCTGACTGTTGTTGGCACATAGGTGGGTGGGCTGGTCGTGAGACTCCCCAGCAGTGGTGTGAGGTCCCGCAGCCTCCGTAATAGCTGTAGTTGATGGCATATCAGGTATTCCTGTGCCCCCACAGGTGGCAGCAGCAGTACCCTTGGACAGTGGTGTTTTGGGGGGTCTTGTGGGCACTCCCCTTCCTGGGTGCAGCATGTCCTGTGCCCTTTTGCCACTTCTTGGGGCAGGTGTGCCAGAGGTGCTGCTGCCTTAAATGGGGTCCTGGGTATCTTTTGATCCTGTTAGGATACAGAAAAATAGTGCATCAATACCTTGATGGACTTTAGTAGGGTGTGCTCTCATGAAGTGTTCTATGTATTATGGGTCACAGGGTGCTATAGCCCATGGGGGCCTACTTCATCATACTGTGGCAGACAGTATGATGGTTTAGGGGCTTGATGGTTGTGTGTGCATATCGACAGTTGGAAATGTGTGCCTTGCTTGGACTGTGGTGTCATATGCTTCACAGTTGTGCAAGGTAACGTGTGCCCATATAGGGCTGGCCCAATGTTGCTTGCGTTTCCTGTTGTATTGTCCGCTGAGGGGTGCTCTGCCAGCTATCGTGGTGTGAGTGTGACATTAGATGGGACACAATCTTCATGTGGCCTTGCAGTTACTGGTCTGTTACACTAGTTGTAATTTTAAGCTAATGGTGCCATACAATACGTGTGTGCCAAACGTTTGACTGATGTGTCTGTACATGGGTGCTTGGCATGCTGGCAAGTGGTGGTGGTGATTTGACATGCGATTTGGTGTCTGCCTATGATCCATGCTGTTCTATGGTAATTGTATCTGTCCTTTTTAGACAATAGGGGTAGTTAGCAAATACCCACAGCTTACAGTAAAAACAATCATTAGATCAATACTGTCATTATTACATAATCATAAATATTTTTATTAATAGCAATTGTTAAACGAAAACACAGTTCATTCAGTAAAAAACGAGAGTATAGTCACTTTCGCTAAATCGTAGTAAAGACTAAAACACTGTCTAAAACCCGACAATATAGTCCTGACATATGGGCCTAAATAAAGTTAGGTAATGTATTTTTAATAAACGTTAGGAAGATTGTAAAAGTGGTGTAGGGGCATTTGCCGACTTAGACCACTCTCAGCTCTTATTCTTAAAGTGCGTTAATCATCTAGTAATTCTTATCTAGAGATGGGAACTCGACATGTTTCAGTTCTCATACAATGATTTCGGAACTTTCTTTAGGAGGTATGCCACTGTATTTTTAAATAGTACAGTAGAGACAGAGAATGTTATAAAAACAATAGTTGCTATCAGTCGTTGTTCTTGTTTGTAGTTTCAAACATCAGCCTTTTTTTATTCAGACTGCAGCTGTTGGTATTAAGCATAAAAACAATGAAGGTGAGATTTAATTGCTGAAATTCTTCATATAATCTTATGTTATAACAATTTGGACTGGGGAAAATAATTACCTAGTCCAGTGATTTAGAGTGTATCCGAAGGGGTCTTTCCTGAATGAAGCAGGGATTTGTCCTTGGGGTCTTCTAATGACTATGAGTTCAGTCGTATGCGACCTGCAATTTAGATTTGCATAGTTTATAAAAACTGCTGTAAATGTGACTGGGCTACATCACAGTGGATGACTGAGGCAAAATGTTCAATTATATTGTGGCTTACCTAATACGTAGGGGCCTTGTAAGAAGTTGATGGTTCTTCGAATTATTAATCTTCTTATCGATCCTTTTATTTTGACGGTGTACTTGGCACTCTAAGTCAGCTATCAAGATAGAGTAAATAAATAGCGTTTTTAATTATATGTCAGTAGATATTTTGCATAAGTATAGCATGAATCAACACTTCTTCTTTCTATGTTACAGGACTTACCTTATTTGTAAACACTGATGCTACGTCTGGTGAGTTGTTAACACTGCGTATTAGTCGGTTTTCAAGGAGTTCTAACTTCTCGGCTTTCTAGATCCTTTAGGTCTAGGTGTGTGGCCAGATCGAAAATCTAATCTGTAAGATATAAAGGCACGCAACAGACCGTTTAGCTCTCTTTTAACTCTGTTTGTTTTTATAGAATAGCTCAGCTAAACTGAGTAAGATGTAGCTCCTGAATTGGACTTATGCGGAGTTTGCACTAGATATTACCGCATAAAGCTAGGTTTTTAAGTATACAAGTGCTCACCTGTACATGGAATGGGTACTTCTTACTCCATCCCGCAAGTCTGATTCTAGCGCGCAGGCAAACGGCTCCTTTCTAATGAGCAGAGAGTCGCGGGCGCCATATTGGGAAGGTCTAATTATAAGATGTGTGTCCTTTGTTTCTGTTAGTGGCTATACTCATCGCGAATCATGCCGTATGGATTTGGCAACGCCCATATTGAAATGGCATAATGAATTGATTTCTAATCCTTTACTCATAATACTGATACTAGTAATGGCCCAACATGCGCTTCATTACGATGGAGGAAGGGTCTTGCGCGCCAGCAAAAGGGCTCCTTTCTAATGAGCTGGGAGTCGCGGGCACCATTATGGGAAGGTCTTGTTACTAGATGTCATGTCCTTTGTTTGTTAATGGCTATACTCATCGCAAATTGTGCCATGTAAATATGGCAATGGCTATATTGAAAAGGCGTAATGAGTTAATTTCTTATCCTAATCTCATATTACTGATAATAGTTATGGCCCGATGTGCTTTTCATTACAGTTCATAGTTCGATTTTGAATTTCAAAGTCAAAGGAAAAGAATGAGGGGAAAAAATGATTTTTAATACTTCGCCTCGTTAGAAAATAGCCATTTAAAATGCAGAATTTGACCTTTAGCAATGGAGTTGTATATCTAGGTCAGGTCAAAAATACCCAAAATTAGCTAAATGGTCTACATTACTTTTAGATATTTATGGCTACGAATAGAGGATTAGATTTTATTCCACTCGTTGGCTTCATTAAGCCCTGTTTTATCACTTCTAGTTAGGAAAATAAGTCTTTTCTTTTTCTAATAGCATTTTTTCTTTTTATTAGTATCGTTTCCTAAAAGGGTCATAAGGACTGTCCATCGTGGATCATCGCTTGTATGGTTAAATTCTAAAAAGTGTTTAACCATTGGAGCTAGTATAGTTTTATTTTTAATACAGCTCCTGTGCTCAATAATGCGTGTTTTAACCTTCCGTATCGTTTTTCCAATATAATTGCACTGACATGGGCATGTTATCATATATATAACAAACTCCGTATTGCAATTGGTAAATTGTGACTGGTGCCAAGGGGTATCTAAACCTATATTGACTTCTTTAGATTTTGTAGTGTACTTACAAACTGAACAATGTCCACAAGGATGGAGACCTTGGATAGGGGTAAATCCCCAAGCTTCTGTGATCCTCTCTACTCAGGGTGTTTAACTCAGAGTTTACTACTGCTCACCCTATTCCCTATGGTGGTGGACTTTCTGTACGCAAAAAGCGGACACAGTTATTTTGTAGTGGAATGTTCAAAGATCTTCCATTGCTTTCGAACAATATTGGTGATGGATAGACTGAGATTAGTGAAAGTATTAACACTCACTATTCTTTCATCGAGTTGTTTTTTAGTTTTATCTTCCAGTAGAGCTTCGCGGTTATTATTATAAGCTCTTTCTAGCTGCTTTCCTTATGAGTCTTTTGGGGTATTTCCTCTCACAAAGTTTTTTTGAGAGAACTCGTGCTTCTTCATCATATGCATCTCCTGTACTGCTATTGCTTTTTAACTGAAAAAATTGTCCATAGGGTAAGTTGTCTTTCAGATGTTTCACATGGTGGCTATGATGGTGTAAGAGCAAGTTTTTATCCGTTTTTTTATGATACGGTGTAACGCTCACCTGACTCCCACGGGGGCGCTGGCCTGGTTCGCGCTGCTGTGACCTCGTCTAAGGCGATGCGCAGGGTTCGGAAGACGGACTGGACCGGGTCCCAGATCTGGCTTGTCTGACTCACAGAAGTATCCTTCTGTAGGTGAGAATAGGGGGTTAACTGTCTGCAGGGTAATGCAATCGGCCTCCCACTTCCCCCTCTCACCCTCCTCAAACCCTTCTGTGCTTCCCCGTAGTGTCTCACCTTAGGGTCTGGAAGGACGAGCTCTCCATCCTGCTTCTGATGCAGGGGCGCGTTGGTATCCAGTTACGTCACTGGATTTTCGGATGGGTGAGAACCAAACTTGCTTGGCTTCCAGGTAAGTTTTTCTATAAGTGGTTCTCCTTGTGTCCATGCATTAATGTTCTAATGCTAGTGTCTTTTTCCCCATAGGGGCCGGGGTACGGAATGCCGGGGAACAGGCACCGACCCGAGGTGAGCGGTGAAATCCTTGAGGAAATCAGGTAAGTCTTTAATGAGTGTTTTGGTAATGTCTTTTCATTCACTCATTAACGCTGATGTCTTTTTCCCCTTAGGGGCCGGGGTCCGAAAATGCCTGGATGCGGCGCGGACCCGAAATGAAAAGGGAATGACCCAACAGGTAAGTCTTGACATGGAGTTTTAGCTTCCCTTTTCCCTTCTTTCTCTCACCTTTGTTCTTGTCTTTTTCTCCCTAGGCGCAGGGGCGCGACTGCGAATCCGGATGGTCGCTGCTGAACATGGAGGCGCCCTGTAAAGGTGAGTAGAATGCGGCGCTGCAGCGATCGATGCGATGTGCTTTTAAAAATAAATGTCTTCCTTTTCAGGATTGTCGGCGAAATGCCTCTGGGATGCAGATTTAGCAGGTGAGGCCTTTTCCTTCTTCTGTTCTCTTGTTCCCTTCCTTTGCAGGTGATTCAGGATGCTGGCAGGTGTGGCAGAAGTCAAGATGCAGGAGCAGACACGGTGAGCGTCCAGCTGCTAGATGCAGAACAACGCGAAGCACGTGTGGCTGATCGGGTGTGGTTTAAATAGCCTTGGAAGAAGTTCCTAGAATGTGTCCTTCCTCCAATCAGGTATGTATCCTTCCCCGACCACGCCCGGGTGGTAAATGAGTCCCACAGGTAAAGTAGTTCCTTTCAGGCCTCAAGGAGGCCGGGGTTCTGCAGCATGGTCTGCATCAGGTAAGTGCACCCAAACACTTTCATAATGAGCCTGGCGCCTATGGCGCCAGGACTGACGTTTTCTATGAGCCTGGCGCCATAGGCGCCAGGACGCTGTCCAAAGGGCCCCTATAAGGGGTTGCTGGGACCTTCCCCGGGGACTTGATGTCCGCTTTCGGGGACGCAGGGCCTGAGCCGGCTCCCCGGGAGCGGGCATCGTGACAGCACTCCCCCCCCAAGGCCCCTCCCAAGGTTGTACCCTCCGGGGGTTTTGGTTTGTTTGGGAAGAGTCGGTGGAATTTCCTGACTAATCGAGGTGCATGCACATGGCCACTGGGTTCCCACGACCTCTCCTGAGGTCCGTACCCCTTCCAATCAATTAGGTAGAAAAGCTTTGACCTAAACATTTTTGAATCTAAAATGTTCTTCACTTCGAATTCGGGTTCCCCATCTATTTGAATAGGTTCTGGAGGTTTGAGTAGTCGGGTTCCGGGGACCACTGGTTTCAGAAGTGACACATGAAAAACAGGGTGAATTCGCATATTAGCTGGTAAATCAAGTTTAACCGCTACTGGGTTAATTATTGCCGTAATAGAATAAGGTCCCAGATATTTTGGGTTAAAAGTTCGAGGCCCTTTGAGCGGTAAATGTCTGGTAGCTAACCACACTTGATCCCCAATCTGATACGGAGGTGCTTCACTCCGATGTAGGTCAGCATTCTCCTTGTATTTTCTCTTGGCTTGTTGTAAATGCGTGGTTACCTCTTTGAAGGCTCGGGTAATGGTAGAATGCAGATGTTCTACTGCGGGCACTCCGAGGTTCTGAGGTGAGTCGAGGTTTGAGGTTCGAGGGTGATGTCCAAACAAGGTATAAACCAGTTCCAGAGTGTAGCGAATTATTATATGCGTATTCGGCTATCCAAAGAATGTCTTTCCAGTTGCTTTCAGATTTCTGTAACATACACCGTAAGTACTGCTCAAGGGTCTGATTTGTCCTCTCGGTCTGACCATCGGGCTGAGGGTGGTGACTGGTCGATAATCTTACATTGATTTGTGCCATTTGACAACATTTGCGCCAGAAGTGGTAAATGAATTGGCTTCCCCGGTCAGAGATTAGTATAGATGGGAATCCATGTAGCCGAACAATATTTTTGAGGAATTCTTTGGCTAGGACAGAAGCTGAAGGTAAACCTTTCAAAGGAATGAAGTGGGCCATTTTGGAAAACAAATCCACAATTACCAGAATGGTATTGTATCCCGAACAAGGAGGCAAGTCCGTAATAAAATCCATTGATAGGGTGTGCCAGGGTGCTGGCGGTATGTCTAGAGGTTGAAGGAGACCGGCTGGTCTTTTCTTTTGACCTTTATTTTGGGTGCAAACACCACAGGACATCACAAAAGATTTAACATCTTTTCGCCAAGAGGGCCACCAGAATTGTCGTTTCACCTTTTCCATTGTCTTGGCAATACCGGGGTGTCCCTCTATTAATGTATCATGATAACCTGAAATAACTAGTTCGTGTAAATCCTTGTGCGGCAGGAATAAGCGTCCTTGGTAATAAGGTAAAACATTATCTATGGTAAAGTCTGATCCCTTTTGTATCCAATCCTGTAGGACTGTAGGGTCCAGGAGTTGTTTCACTCTGACTTGAATGTCTTCAAGCGTCTGTAACGAAGTCATGCCTAGAATTCTCTGTTCGGGAATTATTGGTACTGGTTCTGAGTTTGTATCAGATTCTCCCATTCCAATTCGGGATAAGGCGTCTGCTTTGCCGTTCTTGCAGCCAGGTCGATAGGTAATCACGAAATCAAATTCAGCGAAAAACAAAGCCCATCGGAGCTGCCGTGATGACTGAGCCTTGGCGGTTTTCAAATACTGTAAATTCCAGTGATCAGTGATCACCGTGATGGTATGTCGAGCGCCAAGCAGGTAATGCCGCCAGGCTTTAAAAGCAGACTTTATGGCTAACAGTTCTTTGTCAGTGATTGCGTAATTAATCTCTGGTGCCGAGAATTTTCTGGACCAAAATGCTACGGGATGCAGTTGGTTGGTTTCAGGATCTCTTTGAGACAGAACTGCTCCCATGGCTAGGCTGGATGCGTCAGTTTCGACGACATACGGGAGATCTGGACGTGGGTGTTTCAATATAGGTGCGGAGGTAAACTTAGCTTTTAAATCCTGGAAGGCCTGCTCGGCTTCTTCAGACCATTCAAAACGTTTATTTTTCCTCAAGAGTGCAGTAATGGGTTGTACTATGCGTGAAAATCCCGGGATAAACCTGCGATAGAAATTGGCAAAGCCGAGCATGCTTTGAACCCCTTTTACAGAGCTAGGTGATGGCCATTTGAGGATGGCATCCACTTTTCTTGAGTCCATTCGGACTCCTTTGGGTGTCAGGATGAAACCGAGAAACTCAACTTCTGTGGTATGGAAAACACATTTCTCCAGTTTAGCAAATAGTTTGTGTTGGCGCAGTTTTTCCAGAACTGCCCTAACGTGTTTTCTGTGATCAGATTCCGAAGAGGAGTACACTAGAATGTCATCGATATAGACGACAACACAAACATCGATGAGTTCCCGAAGGACATCATTCATGAAGAATTGGAAGGCAGCAGGCGCATTGCACAACCCGAAAGGCATTACCTGGTATTCGAATAATCCATATTTTGTACGGAAGGCTGTTTTCCATTCGTCGCCTTCTTTTACTCGCACCAGATGATATGCCCCCCGGAGATCTAACTTGGTGTATATGCAAGCGTCCTTCACCTGGTCAAGGAGTTCAGGAATCAGAGGCAGAGGATAACGGTTTTTAACCGTTATCTGGTTCAATGCGCGGTAATCGATACAAGTTCTAAGGTCGCCTTCTTTTTTAGGCACGAAGAACAAAGCCGAGGATGCCGGGGACTTTGACAGGCGAATAAAACCATTGGCGAGGTATTGATCCAAATATTGTCTCAAATGCAGGTTCTCAGGTTCGGTAAGGGCATAAATCCTGCTACAAGGGGGTTGTGCACCAGGCACCAGATCGATTTGGCAATCGTACGATCGGTGAGGAGGTAACGTGTTGGCCTGTTCCTTTTGGAAGACGTCCTGAAAGTCCTGGTATTCCGGAGGTAATTGCATGGAGGCAGAGGTTACAGATGCTAGATTAATCTTCAGGTTTTCTGGGTAGCATGTTTGTGCACAATCCGGTAAAGGTTATTCTCTTAGCTCGCCAATCAATTCGAGGATTATGTGTCTCTAACCAAGGAATTCCAAGAATAACCTGAAACTGTGGAGCCTTGATTACATCAAACACAACTGCCTCCCGATGGCCGTCAGGACCAATAAGAGTCACCCCAGTAGTGGAATGTGTTACCGGTCCAGAGGCAATTTCAGTTCCATCGACTGTGGTGATGACATCTTTGCTGGTTTTAGGACGGAGAGGGAGGTTAATCCTAGAGGCCAATTCACGATCCACATAGTTTCCAATAGCCCCACTATCGATGTATGCCTTTATTGCATGCAACCGCTTAGGCTTTTCTGGATCTACGAGAACCATTGGCACAATGAAATGCGAGGTCTGAGAGTTAGTTTTCAAGCTCGGCAAGCGGACCCCTACGCTTGTCGGGCTGAGTCGTTTCCCGAAACAGAGTCTTCATGGTTTTTATCAGCGGCTCCTACCGCTTTTCGGGGCGGTTTTGCCGGGCAATCTCGTAGAAAGTGTCCAGAGTTCCCACAATAAAGACATAATTTTAACTGCCGCCTCCTTTCACGTTCCTTTTGAGTTAAGGGTTCTTTAACCCCTCCAATTTGCATAGGCTCAGAGACATCAACTCCCTTGGGTTTAGCGTGGGTCTTGACCAACACCCGGGTCTCAAACCTGGACCGATCTGTTTTTCTGTTTTGAAGTCTGTGATCCAATTGGACCACTAAGTCTATATATTCTGTGCATTCTTGGGGCGGATTTACAACTTGGGCCAAGACATCTTTAAGTTCTCCGCGTAGACCTCGATAAAATAACGTGACTCTTTTATCCTCTGGCCATCCCGTTTCCACAATTAGTCTATTAAAGGTTGCAATATAGGATAGGAGGTCCTGATTGCCCTGTCGCAGGGATAGAAGTTCGTCATCCAGAGCCTGCCCCTGAGAGTGTCGAGCAAATAACCTTTCCATGCTTGCTTGAAATCCTTGAAAATCACAGAGAATCGGGTCATCTTGAGTAACCGGTGGAACTCACCAATCGGCAGCGCAGCCGCTGAGATATGACAATACAAAGGCTACTTTGGTCTGATCATTAGGGAAGGCCCCAGGTCTGCATAGGAAGTGCAAACAACACTTATTCATGAATACGGCGAATCGTTTGGGGTCCCCAGCAAAGCGTTCAGGTGAGGCCAGCGGCATGTTTCCAGGTAGATTAATCTGCACAGGGTTACTGGGAACCACAGGAGCGGGGTTCCCTCCAGAACAGGGTAGAGGAGTTTGTCCAGCTTGACCTTGCAAAAGCTGTCTGGCCAGGTCATCAGTTCTTTCCTTTGATATTATTAATTCCCTCTTGAGGGCATTAGTCTCTTGACGAGCGGCATGTACTTTGGCCCGTAATGCCCCCAGTAATAGGGCCAACTGATCAGTCTCAGAAGTTTCCATAGTGCCTGGGTGGGAATTTGTAGGAAGGCTTCGCGTTCTGTAACGCTCACCTGACTCCCACGGGGGCGCTGGCCTGGTTCGCGCTGCTGTGACCTCGTCTAAGGCGATGCGCAGGGTTCGGAAGACGGACTGGACCGGGCCCCAGATCTGGCTTGTCTGACTCGCAGAAGTATCCTTCTGTAGGTGAGAATAGGGGGTTAACTGTCTGCGGGGTAATGCAATCGGCCTCCCACTTCCCCCTCTCACCCTCCTCAAACCCTTCTGTGCTTCCCCGTAGTGTCTCACCTTAGGGTCTGGAAGGACGAGCTCTCCATCCTGCTTCTGATGCAGGGGCGCGTTGGTATCCAGTTACGTCACTGGATTTTCGGATGGGTGAGAACCAAACTTGCTTGGCTTCCAGGTAAGTTTTTCTATAAGTGGTTCCCCTTGTGTCCGTGCATTAATGTTCTAATGCTAGTGTCTTTTTCCCCTTAGGGACCGGGGTCCGAAAATGCCTGGATGCGGCGCAGACCCGAAATGAAAAGGGAATGACCCAACAGGTAAGTCTTGACATGGAGTTTTAGCTTCCCTTTTCCCTTCTTTCTCTCACCTTTGTTCTTGTCTTTTTCTCCCTAGGCGCGGGGGCGCGACTGCGAATCCGGATGGTCGCTGCTGAACATGGAGGCGCCCTGTAAAGGTGAGTAGAATGCAGCGCTGCAGCGATCGATGCGATGTGCTTTTAAAAATAAATGTCTTCCTTTTCAGGATTGTCGGCGAAATGCCTCTGGGATGCAGATTTAGCAGGTGAGGCCTTTTCCTTCTTCTGTTCTCTTGTTGCCTTCCTTTGCAGGGGATTCAGGATGCTGGCAGGTGTGGCAGAAGTCAAGATGCAGGAGCAGACACGGTGAGCGTCCAGCTGCTAGATGCAGAACAACGCGAAGCACGTGTGGCTGATCGGGTGTGGTTTAAATAGCCTTGGAAGAAGTTCCTAGAATGTGTCCTTCCTCCAATCAGGTATGTATCCTTCCCTGACCACGCCCGGGTGGTAAATGAGTCCCACAGGTAAAGCAGTTCCTTTCAGGCCTCAAGGAGGCCGGGGTTCTGCAGCATGGTCTGCATCAGGTAAGTGCACCCAAACACTTTCATAATGAGCCTGGCGCCTATGGCGCCAGGACTGACGTTTTCTATGAGCCTGGCGCCATAGGCGCCAGGACGCTGTCCAAAGGGCCCCTATAAGGGGTTGCTGGGACCTTCCCCGGGGACTTGATGTCCGCTTTCGGGGACGCAGGGCCTGAACCGGCTCCCCGGGAGCGGGCATCGTGACATACGGTTTCACAAATAGTGATCCGTCTTTTTGAAAGATAGTCACATCTAGAAAGTTTATTTCTTGTTTGTGTATAGTCATTGTAAATTGCAGATGTCGATTGCATTGATTTAACCAAGTCAAAAACATACTGGCTTGATTAGCTGAACCTTGCCAGATGACGATAATATCGTCTATATACCTAGCCCACGAAAGCAGGTGTTTTTCAAACAGGTTGTTGGTATAAATGTATCTTTTTTCAAAAAATTCTACATATAAATTGGCCACACTTGGGGCCATGGTAGCTCCCATCGCCGTTCCCTCAGTTTGTTGGTAAAACTGGCCTTTAAATTCCAAAAAGTTTTTAGTAAGTGAAACTTCTATGCACCAGAGTATAAATGAAGTAGGAACTGGGTTATTGTCTAGGCGCGTGAGGAGTATTTCCTCTATGGTTTCAATGGTTTCATGTTGCAGTACGTTTGTATACAGTGCAACAATATCAAGAGTTATCAAGAACTGTGTGTTAGTATCGGAGAGGAGGTTTTCGAAGCGTTTGATCACTTCTTTCGTGTCCCTTAGGGATAATTTCATTTGGGTAACATAATTTTTAAGGTAGAAGTCAGCAAATTGTGACAGGGGTTCAAGGATAGAGTTGATCCCTGCTACAATGGGTCGCCCCGGAGGTTTAATTAAACTATTATGAATCTTAGGGAGACAGTAAAAGGTGGGGGTCGAAGGGTCAGGATTAGTTAAGAATTTGCTTTCTTGTCGACTGATCCACTCACGTTCTTTAGCTTTTCCCACTTTAGATTCAATCATTTTTCGGAGTTAAGAAGTGGGGTCGTCTGCTAGTTGTTTGTAATACTTGTTGTTGTTGAGCTGGCTCAGGCATTCGTTGACATATTCATCTTTGTCTAGTATAACTACACCTCCTCCCTTGTCTGCCCTTTTGATTATGATTTTTTCATTCTTAGAAAGGTTATTGAGTGCCTCTTGTTCTTTATGACTTAAATTATGGAATATTGGATTATTTTTCTTTTCCAATAATTCTATCTCTTTTAGGACTAGTTTTTCGAAGAGGATCGACTCTGGGAAGTGTGTATAACTAGGAGGGCAGAACTGTGAGGGATTTTCTAAACCCTTATAGTTTTTAATAGACGAAGTAGTCATTTCATTGGTAGTGTCGGCAAATAATTATTTTAAATGAATCTTGTGCATAAGTTTGAAAAAGTCATTGCGAAAAAGGAAAGGGTCATGTTTTTTTGTGATAACGTAGCCCAAACCTTTATTTAGGACTAGTTCTAGGATGTAGCCCAGTCACATTTACAGCAGTTTTTATAAACTATGCAAATCTAAATTGCAGGTCGCATACAACCAAACTCGTAGTCATTAGAAGACCCCAAGAACTAATCCCTGCTTTATTCAGGAAAGACCCTTTCGGATACACTCGTACAGGCCGATTCATGGAATAAATGTGCGCCGAAAATTCCGGCGCAGAGGGGCCTATACGTGCGCTGCGCCGAAAAATAGCGAAAAGCGCAGGGAAACCAGCGCACGTCGATTCATGGAAGTCCGTGCGTAAGAAAAGCATAGGACGTGCGCTGAAAAAGTGCGCGGCGCACGCCGGCGCACAGGTCAACCAACGGCGTGCGCCACGTCCACTGCGCTATCACTCCGAGCGCAGCGCACAGCTCTAAAGTAGGCGGAACACAGGGCGGGACACTCGGAATGGGGAATAAAATGGGGCACAACACTCGGAATGGGGAAGAATGTGGGCGGCACGGGGAAGTACAGGAGGCAAGTGCGCGGAACGCCCACACGCTCTCCGGCAACACGTATTCATGGATTCGAACAGGGCAAAACAGCGCTCGATCAAACCAGCGCACAGGCCCAAAAACGTACGCCACAAGTAAGCAGGCGGTAGCGTCCCGACGCACTCAACGAAAGTGCGCCAAAACCTGCGCCAACAAATACCACCCACATACAGCAATGGGCCATACCGTGACCCCAAAGGACTAATGATGTGCAAAGGTGTACGCCATTTACACGGACACCCACTGTTCAAAAATTCGCGCGTGTGTGTACAACGGGTTGCGCGAGAAGTCACTCGCGCGATTGCCCTGGGTACGTGTATCCCGGGGTGCGGGGAAGTCCCACACGCGATTGCCCTGGCCACGTCGATACCAGGGGTGCGTGTGAAGTTCCACACGCGAAAAGCCAGGGTACGTCATTTACAGGGGTGCGCGGGAAGTTTCACACGCGAAAAGCTAGGCTACGGGAATTCCAGGGGTGCGCGTGAAATCCTACACGCGAAAAACTAGGGTACGTATTTTACAGGGGTGCGCGGGAAGTCCCACACGCGATTACAGCAGGGTACGTGTATTTCAGGGGTGCGCGGGAAGTTCCACACGCGAATAGCCTGGCCGCGTGTATTTCAGGGGTGCGCGGGAAGTTCCACACGCGAATAGGCTGGGCGCGTGTATTTCAGGGGTGCGCGGGAAGTTCTACACGCGAATAGCCTGTGCGCGTGTATTTCAGGGGTGCGCGGGAAGTTCCACACGCGAATAGCCTGGGCGCGTGTATTTCAGGGGTGCGCGGGAATTTCCACACGCGAATAGGCTGGGCGCGTGTATTTCAGGGGTGCGCGGGAAGTTCTACACGCGAATAGCCTGGGCGCGTGTATTTCAGGGGTGCGCGGGAAGTTCCACACGCGAATAGCCTGGGCGCGTGTATTTCAGGGGTGCGCAGGAATTTCCACACGCGAATAGGCTGGGCGCGTGTATTTCAGGGGTGCGTGGGAATTTCCACACGCGAATAGGCTGGGCGCGTGTATTTCAGGGGTGCGCGGGAAGTTCCACACGCGAATAGCCTGGGCGCGTGTATTTCAGGGGTGCGCGGGAAGTTCCACACGCGAATAGCCTGGGCGCGTGTATTTCAGGGGTGCGCGGGAATTTCCACACGCGAATAGGCTGGGCGCGTGTATTTCAGGGGTGCGCGGGAATTTCCACACGCGAATAGGCTGGGCGCGTGTATTTCAGGGGTGCGCGGGAAGTTCCACACGCGAATAGCCTGGGCGCGTGTATTTCAGGGGTGCGCGGGAATTTCCACACGCGATTTGGCTTGGTACGTGTATTACAGGGGTGCGTGCGAAGTTACACACGCGATTAGGCTGGGTGGGTCCTGTCACCCTCGACGGCCCCTGCAGGCAGCCCACAAAACAGGGGACTACCCTGCACACCTGCTCATGTCTCCCACCACCCCCACCCCCCCAGTCACCAGGGGTACCCTCCACCAGGCCCCCACTCATGTCTCCCACCACCCCCACCCCCCCAGTCACCAGGGGCACCCTCCACCAGGCCCCCAACCATGTCTCCCACCACCCCCACCCCCCCAGTCACCAGGGGCACCCTCCACCAGGCCCCCAACCATGTCTCCCACCACCCCCACCCCCCACCATCCAGGGGCACCCTCCACCAGGCCCCCACTCATGTCTCCCACCACCCCCACCCCCCACCATCCAGGGGCACCCTCCACCAGGCCCCCACTCATGTCACCCACCACCCCCACCCCCCCAGTCACCAGGGGCACCCTCCACCAGGCCCCCACTCATGTCACCCACCACCCCCACCCCCCCAGTCACCAGGGGCACCCTCCACCAGGCCCCCACTCATGTCTCCCACCACCCCCACCCCCCAGCAGTGCAGGGGCAGCCTCCACCAGGCCCACACTCATGTCTCCCACCACCCCCACCCCCCCAGTCACCAGGGGCACCCTCCACCAGGCCCCCACTCATGTCACCCACCACCCCCACCCCCCCAGTCACCAGGGGCACCCTCCACCAGGCCCCCACTCATGTCACCCACCACCCCCACCCCCCCAGTCACCAGGGGCACCCTCCACCAGGCCCCCACTCATGTCACCCACCACCCCCACCCCCCCAGTCACCAGGGGCACCCTCCACCAGGCCCCCACTCATGTCTCCCACCACCCCCACCCCCCAGCAGTGCAGGGGCACCCTCCACCAGGCCCCCACTCATGTCTCCCACCACCCCCACCCCCCCAGTCACCAGGGGCACCCTCCACCAGGCCCCCACTCATGTCTCCCACCACCCCCACCCCCCAGCAGTGCAGGGGCACCCTCCACCAGGCCCCCACTCATGTCTCCCACCACCCCCACCCCCCAGCACTGTGGGGAACCTGCCAGCAGGTCCCCACACATGTCCCCCTGGCCCCAGGTCCTGACGATACACAATCATGGAAGTAATGGCCAGCATACCCAGCACAAACACCCAGGCAAGGATTGCATCCACCCACATAGTGAATGCAATCACATGACACAACCCCAATGCCAAGTATGCAAAAGAACACATGTCCGTCACACACACATACACAATGGGTGCAAGTGAATGTCAAAACCCATATCATGACATGTAAGAAACCAAAGAGAAAATAACACAAGTGTAAGATAATATAAAAATGTATTAAAAACACAAATCAAGTAAACCAATAAAACATACAACTATATGGCAAAGTAAATAAAAGGTCCATGTCCGAGAACAAAAATGATAAACCAAAAAACAAAGGATTAAAAAATCAATATAATTTGTCCAAAGCAAAACCATGTAGTAGGAAATCAAAGAAAAACCATTACGTCATGGTGTAAACAATAAAAAAAATAAAAAATGTATCTCCCAAAATATAACAATATATACAGGAATGTTCCAGGGTCCATGAGCCCAACAGCACAAATGAAACCTAATACTAACTAATAAAATAAATATGTACAGAAAAGTGGCCATTGTCCGAGCGGTCCAAAATAATAAAAATAAATAAAGGAAACCTAGCACTAACTAACTAAAAAACTATATACAAAGGCAGCGGGCTAGTCCTGCGGCTCATTTGGTGATGCTGGCCAGGGCATCCTCGAACTTCATGTCAATGTCCTGGAGGCGGGACTCTGTCCTGGCCCCGAGGTCTCGCAGGGACAACCCCATGTGCTCACCAAAATCCCTGCGAGCCTCCTCGAGGCACTCAGCCCGCCTCAATGCCCGATGCATGGAGATCTCCGCCCTGGCCATGGCGAGCCGCTCCTCTTCCGCCCGCTGCCGCTCCGCACCTATCCGCTGGCCAAACTCCTCCCACACGGAACACACCGCCATGCCAGGGTTGCCCTGCCCTTAGGCCGATGCCTGCCCCTCTGATCTTGATGGCCCTGAGCCATGATGCCTCCCACGTCGAGCCCGCTGCTGCCTCCGACGCCACTGCCTCTGCCAGCACGACGGCATCCAGGCTGATGGTAACCACCGACGCCGTCGTGCACGTGCCCTGCCCGATGATGCCGGCACATCTTCCATCTGCTGGGGTCCACTTGCTGTGTCGTCCACCCCTGCTGGACCTCCGACTCCCAACTGTGGCAGGGATGGGATCCCCACCGAGCTGGCTGCATTGGTCGGGGCTGGTCCACAGGGGGCCATGGTGGCATCTGGGCCGGAAGACGGCAAGGAGAACGACCGGTGGATAGCCTGCACAGAGGAGGAGAGGGCCGTCAGATTGGCCAACACATGCAGGAACCCCCCGAACATGGCCGATCCCAATTGGGCCACGTCGGCACGGTGCACTTCGTGATGACGTGCGTGCTCCTCCCGGGAAGCACGCACGTCATCACGAATCACAGCCGTGCGCATCGCGACCCCAATCAGGACCTTCTCCACGCGGCCAGGGGTTACCACGTCCGCAGGTGGAGGGGAGTCAGGTGACATGGACATCCCCTCTACTTGCGGACGGGCCTGGGACGGGGCATCCCTGCTGGTGCATGGTGGTGCACTCACAGGGTCAGGGACAGTGACATGCACAGGCCCCTCCACGGTGACCTGTGCTGCCTCCTGCCCCTGGCCCTGGACTGCACCACTTGCACCAGCAGGGATGCTCCCACCAGGCCCCATGTGTGCACCAGTGTCGGCCTCCTCCTCCTCTGTGCAAACCACCAACCTGGATGGCTCCTCACCGTCTCCCGCCGTAGCAGGCCCCTGTGGGGGCTCACCCACCCCTTCCGCTGCAGCCGTGGGGGCATCCCCGCCGCCTTGCTCCACAGCGCCGTCTCCGCCCTCTTCTTCACTAGCCGCTGCGTAGAGGGAGACAAAGGACACAAGCATCAGGCTACTGTACAATGGTCCCCTAGACAGGAAGCAATAGCAGATGAGCACCACTGTCAAAGTACACTTCCATCATGTCCCTCCACAACACATGGGTCAGTCCAGGCAAAACACACACAGTAACAGGCATGGTGCATGCCATGGACATTTCCATGCATGTCCAATGGACTCTAGAAACATTCAATGATATGTAACTCACATGCATCATGGCTCATGCATATCACATGCACACACTTCACCTCAGTCACATCCATCTGGCCCCAAACACACCGAACACAGGCGAAACAAGGGTAAGTTGGGTGCGTCACTGAATCTGTGCATTGTCACACACATGTGTCATGCATCCATGGCATGCACAAGTCACAGACACGCAGGTCAGGCACACAGACATGGCTACCATATATGTACCTGGCATCAGCACCCATCCTTCACCCCCATCCATGTCCAGGTACAGAGACTGGCATGCTCTCATGTCCAAAATCTGCATAGGGCTCCCCATGCCGCATTTCAACACATGCAACAACCATGTGGGTCACACATCACTGGTCGCACATGCATTACCATGATGTCCCTGCACACATACATGCATACATGGCCCATGGCACACATACAGGCAAGTATCATAGAACCAGCACACCGCAACATGCCCTGTCTCACACAGTAATGCTTGGACACATACCGCTCAACTCCAGACGGGCCTCCCTCTCAAGGACCTGGGCGTGGAGCGCTGGGCGTACGCGTTCCAGGACCCTCTTCTGGATGGAACTCATGCGGCCCCGGCCCCCCTCCACGAGGCGCCGGGCCTTCACAAGGGTCCTGGACCTCAAGTCCTCCCAGCGCTTCTTGATCTTCTGGACGTTGCGGGTTGCCACCCCCTCCGCGTTGATGGCAACCACACAGTCGGCCCAGATCCTCTCCCGTCCTTCCTTGCTGGCGCGGGACGATCCAAAGAGGGCATCATACTGCCCCAGGACATGCTCCACCAGGACACCAACTTCGGTGGCAGTGAAGCTGGTGCCCCTCTGCCCCTCTGGCCTGGGGTTGCCACTGGTGCCAGATGTGGAAGTGCCCGACATGGCAACCCCAGAGGCAGGTGTGGGTGGGCAACTGGGTCGTGGGGCTGGGCTGTGGAGCGATGTAATCCCAGTTGGGAGTCTTCAGTTCCAGCAGGGGTGGACACAGCAACTGGACCCCTGCAGATGGCTGATGTGCAGGCACCAAATGGCAGGGCACGGTGGCAGCAGGCAGGCAGGCAGGCAGGCAGCAGCAGATAGCACGTGGGAGGCTGCTCGGGGCACTGGGGGGCAGTAACTCGGCCTTCTGGGCAGGAGCGTGGTGTTCCCTGTGTTTTCGGGTGGCCAGCTTGATACGGAGTGATTTGGCACGTGAAAATCCTGCACGTCAGCGTGAAATCCGAGGAAAGGCCCTTAGCGCGTAAGCGCGTCAGCACGCATAAGCGATTCTATTGGACCAGAGTCCCTCAGCGCGTAAGCGCGTCTGACGTGACCCGCACGGGCGTTCCCCACTCAGCACGTGATGACGGAACACACGTGGAAATACTGCACGTCAGAGTGTCATCGCGTGATTGGCCTATGTACGTGTATTTCATTGCGTGTAATTGGACAAAAGTGCGCGTACACGCGATTGGCCTATGTACGTGTATTTAATGGGTGCGCGGCCACTTACACACGCAAGTACGTCAGCGAACCTGTATCCCGTGGTGCGTGTGAATTTCCACACGCTATTGGACTGGGAACTGGATTCCAGGGGTGCGCGGGTCACACGCTGTATCCCGTGGTGCGTGTGAATTTCCACACGCTATTGGACTGGGAACTGGATTCCAGGGGTGCGCGGGTCACACGCTCGCCTAGAACACGCGCAAAGCATAAAATTGCGGACTTTAACAATAACAAGCTCAGACGCCAGGATGAACATACCGTTCCTAGCAGCAGTGGCAGTGGGCTACCAAAGGAGGAGGAGGAGGATAGTCAGGGACAGAATATTCACACCCAGAACCAGCCTTTTCGGGATGCCTGATGACCAGGTGTATGGGAGGTACAGGTTTCCACCACACATCATACTGGACCTGGTGACTGAGTGGGAGGATGACCTCACATCACCCACCCTGTGCTCCCAAGCACTCAGCCCCCTGGAGAAGGTCCTCAATGTACTGCACTTCTTAGCCACTGGATCATTTCAGCGGACAAGTGCCATAGTGGGTGGGGTGTCACAGGCCACCCAGTCACGCTGCCTACACCAGGTCTTGAACATCATGACTGCACGCCCATCAGTCCGCAGGCACATATACCTGCCCAGAACAGCTGCAGAAAGGCATGCTGCCGCCCTGGATTTTTACGGAGTGGCACGATTCCCCAAAGTGCTAGGTGCCATCGACTGCACCCATGTGGCTCTACGTCCCCCCAGGGCATCAGAGCACATCTATAGGAACCGCAAGCACTGGCATTCCATCAACGTGCAGGTAGTATGTAATGCCAAGGGAATCATCACCTCAGTATATGCCAACTATCCCGGGTCCACCCACGACAGCTTCATTTACCGAATGTCCACCCTATGCCGGGACATAGATGCTGGGCGGCATGGCGATACATGGCTGCTTGGTGAGTATGTATGCCACTGCACATGCATGCATGTTGGATACTGAGCAAGGTCACAACCCCACCAATGATACCAATCACCACCTCCACAGGGGACAGTGCCTACCCTCTCAGCCCCCACATGATGACGCCAATTCGGAACCCCACCACGCCACCCCAGGTAAGATATAACACAGCCCACATTACAACCAGGGGCATAGTGGAGCGCACATTCGGAGTGCTAAAGTCACGCTTTCGCTCCCTTGACCGTTCTGGCGGGCAGCTGTTATACGCTCCCCCAGTAGTGTGCAGGATCATAGTGGCAGCATGTGTCCTGCACAACGTTGCAACACGCCGGGGCCTGGCCGTGGACATGGTGGTGGCCCCACATCCCCAACCACATGCACAGCCGCTGCGCATGGGAGGGGAAAGGGCACGGGGGGAGGCAGCCCCTGGTGGCGGGGGGGGGGTGGGGGTGGTGGGAGACATGGGTGGGGGCCTGGTGGAGAGTGCCCCTGGTGGCGGGGGGGTGGGGGTGGTGGGAGACATGAGTGGGGGCCTGGTGGAGGGTGCCCCTGGATGGTGGGGGCTGGGGGTGGTGGGAGGCATGGGTGGGGGCCTGGTGGAGGCTGCCCCTGGTGGCGGGGGGGAGGTGGGGGTGGTGGGAGACATGGGTGGGGGCCTGGTGGAGAGTGCCCCTGGTGGCGGGGGGGTGGGGGTGGTGGGAGGCATGGGTGGGGGCCTGGTGGAGGCTGCCCCTGCACTGCTG
This sequence comes from Ambystoma mexicanum, assembly GCF_040938575.1. Taxonomy (NCBI): domain Eukaryota; kingdom Metazoa; phylum Chordata; class Amphibia; order Caudata; family Ambystomatidae; genus Ambystoma; species Ambystoma mexicanum. Next base: position 675,208,481 of record NC_090931.1, read on the forward strand.
GGGGTTGGGGGTGGTGGGAGGCATGGGTGGGGGCCTGGTGGAGGCTGCCCCTGGTGGCGGGAGGGTGGGGGTGGTGGGAGACATGGGCGGGGGCCTGGTGGAGAGTTCCCCTGGTGGCGGGGGGGTGGGGGTGGTGGGAGACATGGGTGGGGGCCTGGTGGAGGCTGCCCCTGCACTGCTGGGGGTTGGGGGTGGTGGGAGGCATGGGTGGGGGCCTGGTGGAGGCTGCCCCTGCACTGCTGGGGGTTGGGGGTGGTGGGAGGCATGGGTGGGGGCCTGGTGGAGGCTGCCCCTGGTGGCGGGAGGGTGGGGGTGGTGGGAGACATGGGTGGGGGCCTGGTGGAGAGTGCCCCTGGTGGCGGGGGGGTGGGGGTGGTGGGAGACATGGGTGGGGGCCTGGTGGAGGCTGCCCCTGCACTGCTGGGGGTTGGGGGTGGTGGGAGGCATGGGTGGGGGCCTGGTGGAGGCTGCCCCTGGTGGCGGGAGGGTGGGGGTGGTGGGAGACATGGGCGGGGGCCTGGTGGAGGCTGCCCCTGGTGGCGGGGGGGTGGGGGTGGTGGGAGACATGGGTGGGGGCCTGGTGGAGGCTGCCCCTGCACTGCTGGGGGTTGGGGGTGGTGGGAGGCATGGGTGGGGGCCTGGTGGAGGCTGCCCCTGCACTGCTGGGGGTTGGGGGTTGTGGGAGGCATGGGTGGGGGCCTGGTGGAGGCTGCCCCTGGTGGCGGGGGGGTGGGGGTGGTGGGAGACATGGATGGGGGCCTGGTGGAGGCTGCCCCTGGTGGCGGGGGGGTGTCGGTGGTTGTAGACATCGGTGGGGGCGTGGTGGAGGCTGCCCCTGCACTGCTGGGGGTTGGGGGTGGTGGGAGGCATGGGTGGGGGCCTGGTGGAGGCTGCCCCTGCACTGCTGGGGGTTGGGGGTGGTGGGAGACATGGGTGGGGGCCTGGTGGAGGCTGCCCCTGGTGGCGGGGGGGTGGGGGTGGTGGGAGACATGGGTGGGGGCCTGGTGGAGGCTGCCCGTGCACTGCTGGGGGTTGGGGGTGGTGGGAGACATGGGTGGGGGCCTGGTGGAGGCTGCCCCTGGTGGCGGAGGGGTGGGGGTGGTTGTAGACATGGGTGGGGGCGTGGTGGAGGCTGCCCCTGCACTGCTGGGGGTTGGGGGTGGTGGGAGGCATGGGTGGGGGCCTGGTGGAGGCTGCCCCTGCACTGCTGGGGGTTGGGGGTGGTGGGAGGCATGGGTGGGGGCCTGGTGGAGGCTGCCCCTGCACTGCTGGAGGGTGGGGGTGCAGGGGGACATGAGCAGGTGTGCAGTGTAGTCCCCTGTTTTGTAGGCTGCCTGCAGGGGCCGTGGAGGGTGTACAGGGAACACCTGTGAGGACCCACCCAGCCTAATCGCGTGTGACTTCCCACGCACCCCTGTAATACACGTACCCAGCCAAATCGCGTGTGATGATTCCCACGCACCCCTGTAATACACGTACCCAGCCAAATCGCGTGTGATAATTCCTGCGCACCCCTGTAATACACGTACCCTGGCTAATCGCGTGTTAAACTTCCCGCATACCCCTGTAATACACGTACCCTGGCCAATCGCGTGTTAAACTTCCCGCGTACCCCTGTAATACACGTACCCTGGCTAATCACGTGTTAAACTTCCCGCGTACCCCTGTAATACACGTACCCTGGCTAATCGCATGTTAAACTTCCCGCATACCCCTGTAATACACGTACCCTGGCTAATCGCGTGTTGAACTTCCCGCGTACCCCTGTAATACACGTACCCTGGCTAATCGCATGTTAAACTTCCCGCATACCCCTGTAATACACGTACCCTGGCTAATCGCGTGTATAACTTCACGCGTACCCCTGTAATACACATACCCTGGCTAATCGCGTGTTGAACTTCCCGCGTACCCCTGTAATACACGTACCCTGGCTAATCGCATGTTAAACTTCCCGCATACCCCTGTAATACACGTACCCTGGCTAATCGCGTGTATAACTTCACGCATACCCCTGTAATACACGTACCCTGGCTAATCGCGTGTTGAACTTCCCGCGTACCCCTGTAATACACGTACCCTGGCTAATCGCATGTTAAACTTTCCGCATACCCCTGTAATACACGTACCCTGGCTAATCGCGTGTATAACTTCACGCGTACCCCTGTAATACACGTACCCTGGCTAATCGCGTGTTGAACTTCCCGCGTACCCCTGTAATACACGTACCCTGGCTAATCGCATGTTAAACTTCCCGCATACCCCTGTAATACACGTACCCTGGCTAATCGCGTGTATAACTTCACGCATACCCCTGTAATACACGTACCCTGGCTAATCGCGTGTTGAACTTCCCGCGTACCCCTGTAATACACGTACCCTGGCTAATCGCATGTTAAACTTCCCGCATACCCCTGTAATACACGTACCCTGGCTAATCGCGTGTATAACTTCACGCGTACCCCTGATATGCACGTTACCCGCTTTGCGTTCCTTGTTTGGCAGCCCTGTAAACTGGTCCAGGGTTAGCGCAGCCCTTTGCGATGATTTAGCGATTTTGATGGCTTTTCCTTGCGCGAGGGCGTTCTTGGGGGCGTTACTGGCGCTGCTGCAAGGTCGCTGCGATACTCTGCGCCACGGCTGGTTTGGGAGCCTAAAATCCATGAATACGCTGTGCGCCGGATTCGGTTTTGGCGCACGCGGCTGGCGCAGACTATCGCACGCGCACGCTGTGCGCCAGCCGCGTGCGCTACTTGTGCGCTGAATTCTATGAATTACCCTGCAAATCACTGGACCAGGTAATTATTTTCCCCAGTCCAAATTGTTATAAAATAAGATTATATGAAGAATTTGAGCAATTATAGCTCACCTTCATTGTTTTTATGCGTAATACCAACAGGTGCAGTCTGAATACGAAAAGTCTGATGTTTGAAACTACAAACAAGAACAATGACTGATAGCAATTATTGTTTTTATAACATTCTCTGTCTCTACTGTACTATTTAAAAATACACTGACATACCTCTTGAAGAAAGTTCCGAAATCATTGTATGAGAACTGAAACATGTTGAGTTCCCATCTCTAGATAAGAAATTACTAGATGATTAACGCACTTTAAGAATAAGAGCTGAGAGTGGTCTAAGTCGGCCAATGCCCCTACACCACACTTACAATCTTCCTAACGTTTATTAAAAATATGTTACCTAACTTTATTTAGGCCCATATGTCACGACTATATTGTCGGGTTTTAGACAGTGTTTTAGTCTTTACTACGATTTAGCGAAAGTGATTATACTCTCGTTTTTTTACTGAATGAGCTGTGTTTTCGTTTAACAATTGCTATTAATAAAAGTATTTTTGATTATGTAATAATGACAGTATTGATCTAATGATTGCTTTTACTGTAAGCTGTTGGTATTTGCTAACTACCCCTATTGTCTAAAAAGTTTACCTCCCCGATAAAAGGTAGAGCAACTACTTGACTAGTACTATTGGGAATACCCCTCCTTTTTTGTAAATTAATTGTATCTGTCCTGCATCATGGCCTTTTCCTTCTACATGGCGAGTATTTAAGGGGGTTCACACCTTCCATGCCTCCTGGCATACTGTCCTGCGGTGTTGCATTCATTGCTTGTGCATTGTCTGGGTTACTCTGAGCTGGATGCATGGAAGTATGTGTATGTTAATGTTAAAGGATATTTATACCGCGCGCTATCACCACTGGAATGGTCCCCTGGCACTCTGGCGGATCTGAAAAGGAAAGAGGGTGGGATGGGTTAGTAAGGTTGAGCGGGAAAAGAGCAAGAGAGCTGTGATGTGCTGTTGCCAGCCTCAGTTCAGTTAACACTATTCGCTGAGCTTAGGTGTGCTTTTGGGTTGGTAGCCGTCATGTAGTGCTTTGGAGGTGTGGTTGTGTTTGTGTAGTGTGAGATGTGTATGCAGAGGGGTGACATTGTTTAGTGGGGTTGGTTAGTGGCATCGCCATTTAGAAGCAATGCATTCTAATCTTCTCATTCCTGTCTGGATGTGGCGCAATGCTAATCTTCACAATTCTATCTGGATGTGATGCAAGCTGACCTTCACAATTCTGTCTACATGTGACACAAGCTAATCTTTACAATTCTATCTGGATGTGACGCAAGCTGGTATTACAGTTCTGTGTAGATGTGATGCAATGCTAATCTTCACAGTTCTGTCTAGATGTGATGCAAGCTGACCTTCACAATTCTGTCTAGATGTGACGCAAGCTAGTCTTTACAATTCTATCTGGATGTGTGGCAATGCTAATCTTCACAATTCTGTCTAGATGTGACGCAATGCTAGTCTTCACAATTCTGTCTAGATATGATGCAAGCTAGTACTACAATTCTGTCTAGATGTGACGCAATGCTAGTCTTCACGATTCTGTCTATATGTGACGCAATGCTAATGTTCATATGTTATTGGTGTTGTCTTGCAAAAGGCCCATTATTCCCCTATGTACTCACTTGGGTCTTCCTGGCTGCTGGCTCCGACCTCTGCCTTTGAGGTCGTTCCACTTCTTCCGCATGTCCTCACTGTCTCATGCGACATATCCTACGGCCATCACCATGTCCTTGATTTCAGCTCAGATGGCGTTCTTGCACTGGTGGGACTTATGGCGGTTTTGTGATCCATACAACTCCTGCTCAGTGAATTCCTGCTCGTGTTGCTGCATTGTAGGCACCATTCCCTTGCCTTATGCCTCCTGACATGATTTTTGTGTCTTCTGGGGGTGGATTGCACTTCCTTAATGGCGATTAGAGTGGATTGAGTTTTTAAAGATGGCTACCAGAGATCTTCCCGTTTGCACCATTATGACTTCCTGTTCAGCAGTAATACCGCTGATGGAATTACTGCTGTAATTCTGTCAATATACCGCGGTAACAGAAATTCTGCCGAAAATGTACAGAATTACCATTGGTGTTCTGATTTTAGTGGTCATTTCGCCAGCGGAATTACCGTTACAGCAGATGGATGTTGCACTCCCCTGCCAACTCAAGATTCAGTGGAAATTATTCTGGGATGGTGGGCAGAATTACAGCTATTCTTACTGCCAAATTCGTAATGAGGGCCCATGTTTATCCACAGACAGTTACTCCCATGCTCCTTGTGGATCCATGACATTTTTTTTTTAACATGTTTATTTTAAAACCGGTTGCACAAGCAAAAACAGTACAGGCATATATAAAACACAGAATGACCTTAAGTTCCAGACAAGTAAGACCGAGAGAGCATATTCTGGGTTCCCCAAAGTTCCCGTCCTCAACATCCCTCCTCATCCCCAGTTCAAACCTCCTCCTGGCACGGCAGGGCAGAAACGTCCGCGATTAGCTCAGTACCAGAATGTAGGGCCCATCAGGCTGATCAGGGTTTGTGGGTCATCGGCGGGAAGTTCCGGTCATAGTCTAGGAGTGGGGCCTACCGGTGTAAGAGGCCTGCCTTGGCTGCCGTAACTTTTTCTGCAACCAAGATGTCCCATAGTTTGATCCACCAAAGAGTCATAGAGGGGCCCTGAATAGTCTTCCAGGTATGGGCAATTGTGAATTTCCCTGCCTGTAGAAGTTGCATAAGGAGGTTGGCCGTTCTCCCCGATCTTGGGTAAGCCCCTGGTGCAGGAGCTCCTAGTCAAATAGTTTCAGGTCCCTGGGGATCGCCACATGAGTGATGTCTTCTATAGTAGAAATGCATTGAGCCCAGAAAGATTTTACGGTGTGGCAAGACCACCACATATGAAAGTATGATCCGGGCTGTCCAGACTTGCGCCAGCATTGGAGGTCAAGGGATTGATTGAAGTGAAGCAGGCGGGTTGGAGGGTAGTACCATTGCAGTAACAGTTTATGGGCACATTCCCGGTTAGTGATGCAGAAGGAGGAGGAGGGGCTTCTAGACCATATGTCCACCCACGTTTGGTCTTCCAGAGGGTGACCCAAGTCCACCTCCCATCATGCCATATAGGGGTCTCTGGTGGTAAGCGCATCCTCCTGTAACAGCTTGTAAAGAGCAGAGATTTTCTCCCTTGGTGGCAGTTCTTTCAGGTTAAGTTCAAGAGGGCTGGGGGCATGTGTAGCTGCTTGTCGAATATGGGGATGAGAGCACCAGTGTCGAAGTTGTGCATAAGAGAACCTGTCCGTTTCAGTTAGTTGAAAGGCTGATTTGCATTGTTCGAAGAAGTGGGGTTAGCCATTCTCGAAGAGTTGTCCCAGGGGTTCAAGCACCCCAGTAGTCCAGTTTTAAAAGTTCAGTGGGTGGGACCCAGGGTAAAAGGCTGGGTTGTGGAAGATCAGGGAGAAAGGGCCCAAGCCATGCGGGACACCCTTGTGTTTTAATGCCCAGTCCCATATTTTAAGGATGTGTTTAGTGGAGGCCAAGGTCCCAGCACAGGTCCTCCGTAGCAGGGGCGGAATGTGTGGAAGAAAGCGAAGGGGGGGTGTGAGGCGGGACTGCTCTAGCTCGACCCATATCAGACATCCGGTGGCCATGACCCACACCCGAACACGCGCCAGTTGTGACGCTATTTGGTATTTAAGTAGGTCGGGGACCCCCGAGCCTCCCAATTGGGAACTGCCCATAATGGCCTTTTGGGATATCCTCGCCTTCCTGCCTTTCCAGATAAACCAAAGCATTTTCCTCTACATACACGGGAGGGGGGCAGTGGAATCGTGGTGGGCAGGGAGGAGCAGGCATTGAGGAATCGCGGATGGAGATTCATCTTGCAGGCAGTGATCCACCAATGAGAGATCTCCTGTGAGGTCTATCGTTCAAGGTCTCTCTCTAGCTCTTTAAAGAGCTGGGGAAGTTCAATAGATATACATCTTTAGGATGGGCAGAGATCTGGACCCCCATGTAGGGAATAGATTCTTGCTCCATTGGATCGGGCATAGGGGTTCTAAGATCTTCTGCTCCCCGGGTTCCAGGCCCACCCCCAGGGCTGTCAATTTCCCGAAATTGATGGCAAAACCCGCCACCCTCCCAAATCTGCAGAGCTCTTTAAGGGCTGATGTTAGGGAAGACCGAATGTCTGTTATGGATAGCAGCACGTCATCAGCATAGAGTGAGATCTTATGCTGGGAGGCACCAACGGGAAGGCGTTTGGTGCTCGGTTCCAGACAAACCCGCTGGGCGAGGGGCTCCATTACCAGGGCAAACAGAAGAGGGGACAGGGGGCATCACTGCCTGGTTTCCGCAGGTTAGGGGGATTGGATCTGACAGGTTGTAGTTAACCCGGAGAAGAGTCTTCGGGGACTGATAGTTTGCCAGGACTAAATTTCAAAAGTTCGGGCCAAAGTGAAAGGCTTTCAGGGTAAGTTGTAGAAAAGTCCAGTCTACTTTATCGTGGCTTTGGAGGAGTCCAAAGCCAGCAGGGCCAATTTATGCGAGTCTTGGGTTGCGATATCCACTAGATTCAGGGCTCTACGGATGTTGTCTCGAGTCGACCTGTGCATTATGAACCCTGTTTGATCTGAGTTTATCAAATTGGGCAGGACGTCTGCCAAGCGATTTGCTAAAACTTTCAAATAAATTTTAGCATCAATGATTAGTAGAGAGATGGACCTGTATGAGCTATTTTCCCTGGGATCTTTGCTGGGTTTAAGCAGTAGCACGGTTATCTATTCTTGCATCAACGGAGTGGTAGAGCCTGAGACACCAAATGAGTTAAAAAAGGGCTGTTAGCGGGGCTATCATTTGGGGGCAAAACACTTTATAAAATCTTGTTGTGCACCCATCTGGGCCTGGGGCGGTAATCCATGTCCTTTTTAGCGTTCAAGAGAGACTTATAGTTGCCTTGGTCATCTAGTAAGTCCCTGTCCCTTAGCTCCCATGGTCAGCCTTCTCAACATTCTATTTAGCCTTTGTTTTGGACACATTCATCATCAAACTTAACCAAATTGTAACCTTAATGGTGCCTCTCTATTTTATACAGAATTTCGGGGGCCGGGCTGATAGCATAGCTGACATTATCTTTGTAACACTCTAAGTGGCACAGATGCTCCTTCTTCTGTTAGGTGATAGAAGATGGACCAGTCTGGACACAATTAAGGATGGTTGGAGCCAGAATACCTCTTGCAGATTTTACTGTGACTAACAAAGAATAGGGTTACTATCCGCTTACTTAGAATTGCTAAGCAACCACAAGCCAGGGCTTAGTTAAGGAAGGTTCCTGCTGATAGCCTTAGACCCACCTTATAACTATTAAGACCTTTGCCAATAACATCTACAAGCAAATAGGGTGGCAGCTACATATCACATCAAATCGCTGCCCGATGTACTTTGGTATTTGACAATAATTTTAACAGCTGAAGTTAGGAATATCTCAGCTGTAGTCAGTTGCATAGATTTGCACATAGAATATTCAACAAAACAACCTACAGGGCATCAGGGAATTGCATGATTGATCAAATGCAAAACCAGCAAAGGGCCATAATTAAAGCTGCATTGCAATGGAAAAATGATCCAGTCTTCTGTTCTACAATATCCAGATGAAGTTCACTAGACAAATGTCTATGAACAGCTCATAGTAAATATACAACAAGCATAGGGCATAAGCCAAAGGGCTCCCCACAAACATGCCTTGTAAACAATTTCACAGCCATGCTGGCTCCACGAACACTGGTAACTAGGCTCTGTGTCTCCACTTTGGCAGAACTCAGTATTGTGCATTAGGAGGCCCCCTGCCTGAACTTACTGGCAAGGGAACTGGTATCCCCACTATGCCACATTTGGGAGACAAGGGCTTGCCACATTACCATCTTAAAAACTCCTCTCCCTTAAGGGAATCGGTTATGAGAGGTGGTTATACAGAGCGGGTGAGGGCTGCATGGCTGTCCCTCCTCAAGAAAGGATAGAAATCACATCCAAAATAGTGAAACAAGCTATCATCTGTCCTCATCCTGGAATCCAGAGGATGGGACTTGACCAGAACTAAGAAATATGTCTCGAGCAGTTACCATTCAGCTTACAAGCTCTCCACACATTTACAAAAAGGGTCAGTAGGCTAAGGGAGGCTACCAGAAGTCAGGGGCAGTGTATGGAAAGTAGAGACAGGGCCACCAGTGGGGAAAGATTTGCCAAGTTCCACATCAAAACTGTAAGCTATCCCCAGGGGCAGAAAGAGAGGGGAAATAAGGAGTGAGAGAGAAAGAGAGAGAGAGAGAGAGATAGAGAGAGAGAGAGAGAGCACCACAAGGGGGGAGAAAAGGGGGAGAAAGAGGTTCCTGAAAGAGAGAGCTGGGAGACTAGGAGACTGGGGGAGAGAGAGCCCCAGGAGGCTAGGAAGAGAGAGACCTAGAGAGCTACAAAGAGATAGACACGGGAGGTTGGGGAGATAGAGAACCAGGAAACTGGGTAGAAACCCAGTATGTTGGAAGAGAGATAATAAATAGTTATCTCTAGTTACATAAGTGTCTAGGAAGAGGTTCCGCGAGACATTAAGGGTTGGTGGTGAGGGAAGCTAAAGGGGAGCTTGTGAGAGAAGCCAAGCAGAAGGTGGGTAAAGGAGCCATCCTTTAATACATTTTATATAGATAGGCCTAATGAGGAGACAGTTAACGAGAACGATTATCAGGTGGAGATGTGAAGGGGAGCCTCACCAGTAAGAGAGAGGAAGAAGAGGAAAGGAAGATGAAGAGAAAATAGTAGAGAAAGGGCAAGAGGAGGAGACTGAGAGAAGATACAAGAAGAAGTCGGTGATGTGTAATGGAACGAGCTTGAGGTAATGCATTGAGGAACTTCAGGAGAAGCATGAGGATCGAAAGAATGCAAAGAAAGGAACAAGTGAAGGCCTCAAGGCACAAGATGATGGTGGAATGTCGAGTTAGAAAATATATTTGGGTTGGAGGGTTGAAGATGTTAGAATATTATAATAATATGCATCTTTCTTTCGCGAACAAAATCCAGTTATTTTAGTAATATTCAAGATGGGGTCGCATTTGTCAGTCATTTCAGTAGATACAAAATAGAAATGTGTTCATGGCTTCCTCTGTCAGTCATTAAAACAAAACGCTGAGTCCGTGTATATCAGCTGCCTGGCCTTGTTCGATAAACCTAGGTTAAATAACATTAAGGACAGGTCCTCCTATTCCGAAAAATAAGAAAGGCTATTCCAATATGGCTCTCTTCTCTTAGCTAAATGTTATGTAAAGACTGGCCGTACTAAGCAGAGGTTAGTTACACAATGAGTCATAGGCCCTAATTCATGGAATGATTTGCGCAGAAAATTGGGGGCATGTGCGACATCAAGCGCAAGTGCCAGTTTGTATATTCTTGGAACACAATGCGTGGGGCTTACCAAGGACTTGCGAGGAATCCGCGCTGGTCCAACACATCACTGCGACACCACGAACGCCTTGCGCAACGCTTGTAGCGAAGGGGCGTTGGGTTCTTCGCAGTCACCTTAAAAAGGTGGCGAAAGACATGGAATGGGGAACAACAAACGAAAATATGGGCGTAACGAGGGATGTACCAAAGTAAAATCCTTGTAACGCCCAGACACGCGCTAAAAACTTGTATTCATGGAACTGAACAGGGCTCGCTGGCGCGCATTAAAATATGTGCAAATCCTGAAACATGTATGACATGCGATAGCTGGCGGATACATCAACGCGCACAAAAACAAATGCATAAAAAGGCAGTGCTATCAACAAAAACGCGTATACAGCTACGATGAATGTACCATTTGTTGAAGCAGTGATCGTGGGACACCGTAGGAGGAGGATGGCCAGGGCCCAGATTTTTCTACCTAGGACCAGCCTTTTTGGGATCCTGATGACCAGGTCTATGGCAGGTATAGGTTTCTACCTCATATCATATTAGACCTGGTCAGGGAGTGGGAGGATGACCTTACATCACCCACCCTGTGCTCCCAAGCACTGAGCTCCTTGGAAAAGGTGCTCAATGTCCTGCATTTTTTGATCACTTGGTCATTTCAGCAGACAACTGCCATAGTTGGGGGCATTTCACAGCCCATGCAGTCACGCTGCCTACACCAGGTGTTGGCAATCATGACTGCACGTCCCTCCATCCACAGGCACATCTACATGCCCAGAACACCTGCAGAAAGGCAGGCCGTGGTCCAGAATTTTTATGGGGTGGCGCACTTCCCTACAGTGCTTGGTGCCATCGATTGCACCCAAGTGGCTCTACGTCCACCTAGGGCCACAGAGCACATCTATCGCAATTGCCAGCACTGGCATTCCATCAACTTGCAGGTTGTATGTGATGCCAAGGGTCTCATTACTTCTGTATATGCAAACAATCCAGGGTCCACCCATGATAGTTTCATATTCAGAATGTCACCCTTACGCCAGGCCCTGGAAGCTGGGAGGCATGGCAACACATGGCTCATTGCTGAGTACAAATGGTTGTGCACATGCATGCATGTCACACACACACAAATACACACCAATGACAAAAATTTTCGCCTCTACAGGGGACAGTGCCTACCCTCTGAGCACCTGGGATTCTGGTCCCTCAAAATTCTGGTCAGGGAATTGGATCTGGTTCTAAGGTCGACAGCTTGGCACATCGGATTGGATCTGCAATCAGCAAGGCGCTCTGGTCACAGCACAGGACTGGACTGGATCTGCCCTTCATGGTTCTGATGATAATTATTTCAGCAGGCAAGCAGTACAGCGCAGCCCGGCTGTATTTTGATGCTCCCCTTAGGTCTGTGAGGTTCTGGTTCTGGAATTTGAGGCCTAGCTGAAAATGGTTCAGCTATGCAATGGGTCTCTGCTTTGCCAGGGTTCTGGAGTCTAGAGCAAGGAAGATGGAGAGTTCTGCAACAGGGTTCTCCGCCAGCATCGGGATAGTGGGTGAATCTGTCTGTCTTTTTGACTGGTGAGCTGTCTCTATTTATGCTATGATAAAGGGGTGTGTGTGCTGGTTTATCCTAAGCTCACCCCTTTGACAGGCAATTGGGTCAGAGTCTCCTCTTTGCCTTGATAGGAGGAGAGAAACAGGGTGTCACTTTTATGGTGTGATTTTATGAGGCTGAGGATCCACCCCTAGCCCCTTGAACACAAAATCTACTTTTGGCACCATACATATTTACATATGTGCAACCTCTATAAGAATCACATATGCAGATTACATATTTTATATAGCAGCTATCCCTCCAAACCCCGTAGCCGTGAGATCTTGGCTCTGCTTTTCACAGAATTTTCCCTTTTCATCCGGAACACAATGTCCAATTTATGAGCAGATTTCTACAAGTGTGCGCGTTTAACATGGGCATAAGTGTATAAAGTTTCATACTTCTAGCAGCAATACATATGGTGTAAAATCACATTTTCTGCCGTTTTTTTCCAGAACATGTCACAGAGTGCTGGCAACTTTTCACCCGTGCATCCAGAAATTACATTAACAATGCTGTTATTTTTATATTTTTCACAATTTTACATAGTGAGTTGTCAGTCTTTTTTTAAATGTGTCCTTTGTCCTTGTTGAGCAACAAATGGTTGTTTAGCTCCACCCCTTTGGTCTCTCCCTGGGAGCCCAGGAGCCATCCCCCTTTGTTTTCTACTGGCAGAGGCCATTTACGACTGTCTCCGCACTTCGCATTTCCTGAGCAGCAGTTGTTCATTGTTCCCTATTGCCTCTGTAGACCGAGTTCTCTCCAAACCCTATAATTACCGCTTAGGTGTGATTTCCTGCTGGAGAGGAAAAGGCCTCTGTGAGGAAACCTGTTATTCCAGTTTGGTTAGCTTTAGCAAGGCTTAAATTTAAATGTTAATTCCGTTGCATTTTTCCTTAGCTTAAAACAAACTTGTGATTTCAAAATAGCAGCTAGAATTCTCATTCTAGATTTTAGACCATGGGATCAAACAATTACCACATAGGTTACTCTCAGTAACATGCCTCTTAGATTGCAGACATTTGATTTCAGTTTATACATGTTTAAAGTTTAATCAGGCAGGCTTCCTGACAGCTGTCATCCCTGCAGTCCACTGCTGCACAGAGATTTTGACCTCCACAGCCAGGCCACTTTTGCTGAGGAAATCCGTTTATGCTTTCAGCTTTTCAGGACCTTGCAAGTTCACAATGATTTCTTAAACTAAATGAATTGTAGCACCCAGCAAGAATTTTGGATGTTTGAGGGTGTTTTGTACCGGCATTCTGCAGTTTCAGCAACAAAGAAAAAGGGATTTAAAGCAAGCTTCTGGGCTTTCCTTAGTAAAACACTGCTTTTTCCTTCTGTACTCCATTTTCACTTGTTGTGGAGCCCAGTGACATATTTCCGGAGTGAGATCTCTGTTCCACCACTGATAACCTGTGTGGCAGATTTGGCAGCAATCTTTTTGGGTGTTGCAAAGCGTGATTTCCAGAGGTTTTGGCACGCACAAGGGTTTTGCGGCCATTTTGGGATTTCTGGCACCATCATAACACAGTGATGCCGCATAGCAGAGCAAAAAGTGGGTTAAAACATCCCACAGAGCCCCCCCTCATGACTTGAGTTTGACCGCCCATAAAGGGGAAGTTGGGAGATTGGGATGTTCTTTCTTTCTTTGGTCCAGGTGGAGAAAGTCGTCTGCTTCTCCCATCAGTGCTGGGTAGACATGCTCTCCTCGCCGGTTCTGGATAGGAGTATGGAGCGATACTCTGGGCCCCTTGGGTCTTTCCTCCCAGGCCCCGAGTGGTCCTCCTTGGTACTTAGAATCCTTGGTTTCAGTGCTATGAGACAGAACAGAGCATGGTTATGGAAATGTCCCCACTACTATTCATGTAGTGGGGCAGATGCATACATTTGACATACAATTTACAATATTCCCCGCCTGGTTTTACTAATGGCTTTAACAGTTGGATTCTTCTAGGTATCCGGAATGTCCCCCTCTGGGTTTCCGGTTGGCTCCTCTATTTGCCGCAAAGTATGCCTGGGATGGCAACACTTTAGCTGGTTTATGTGGACCCACTTGTCTTCCCCTTCTGCCAAACTGCCCTTGGGATGCGGATTTTGTAGGAGACTGGTGAGATTCTGTCTACAATTTCAAAAGGACCCCGCTAAGTAGGGAGGAATTTGCACTGTTTGGCTTGGTTCCTTTGGAAATTGTACAAGTAGACCCGGTCTCCTACTTGGTATTCTTTTTCAGTTGTCTTAAGGTCATAGTGGGTCTTCATACTGTCTGCAGATCTTTCTAGATTCCGCAGAGCATAGGCAAAAGCATGTTGAAGGTGTTATCTCAGATTCTCAACATACTTATGAGTTTTGTGGAGGCATTTATCAAGGTGTGCTCTTGGGTTCTGTAGAGCAGATGCTGGGGTAGCACCATCCTTTGTCCAGTCATCAGCTCAAACTGAGACATTTTTGTTGCAGGAGAAGGGGTAGATCTGATGGCCATCAGGACAAGAGGTAATCGAATGTCCCAACTTGGCCCAGAATCTGCCACAAACTTTTTTAATATGCTCACAATAGTCTTGTTGTATCTCTCAACTCCACCACTAGAGGCTGCCGGTAGGCAATGTGTAGTTTCCTTTTGACCCCAAGTATCTCCCACATCTTTGTCATCACTTTGCTAGTGTAATGGCTACCTCGGTCTGACTCAATCCTTTGGGGTAGTCCAAAAACCTGAGAAGATGTGATTGATCATCAGGGCAGCTGCTGTTTCTGCCTTGCAATTTGGGGCCGGGAGACATTCCACCCATTTAGTGAGCAAGCATGTTACGGTCAACATGAACTTGTTCCCCCTAGAGGAGCGAATCACGGGCCCAATGAAATCGACTTGTAAATCTGACCAAGGCAGTGTCATCCCCCTCTTTTGGAGGGCGAGCACGGTGTGTGAGGGACGTGGGCTGAAATTGTGCACACACAAGACACCCCTTCAAGTATTGGTCGAGGTCCTGCCCCATATGTGGCCAGTATGCAACCTCTTGCAAGATTTCTAGTGTCGTATGAAACCCCCGATGACCGGCTGTGGCCGCATCATGGGCATGACTTAGCATCAGGCTTCGGAAGGAGGTAGGGACCACCCACTGGTCATGGCCAGCTATGGATCTCCTCACCAACAAACCGTCTTGGATTTGGAAATTTTTGGGACATTTCATCAACACTCTGAGGTCCTCTTTCCCAACGTAATCGGTATCCGTCAGGGGAAAGTTCTCAGGGTCCTCAATGTGTTGATAAAACTTACCAACTATTGGATCCCCTTTTTGAGCCATAATCAAATCAGCATCAGGGGTCTCCTTACTCCATTGTGCAGTTGAGAGTTCATTGTGAGCATTTGTCTGGGACCTAGTGATAGCAGTGACCTGGATTTCCCCCATCAGGGACTCGATCTCAAGTAGATCCCCTTCGATGGCTCTGGTTTTAGCCAGCTGATCAGCTAGGTCATTTCCAGTTTTGTCTGGTCCCTCTACTTTAGAATGACCCTTGATCTTTTTCCAGTAGATGGTCATCCATTTGAGTTGACCAGATCATCAATATTTCATATTAATTTCCCATGTTTCAATGGTTTGTTATTAGCACATAGCATGCCTCTGGTTTTCCAATTAACCAGGTGCTCCACGAACCCGTTCCGTACATAATCTGAATCAGTGATTATGACCAGTTCGTGGAGTTGGTGTTCGACAGCAGTGAGGATGGCTTGATGCACAGCCATCAGCTCTGTCACTTGACTACTTCGGGGACCAATTTTGTACCCAGCGGAGGGTTCTGGGCATCATTCACCCATGCATTCCATGCGCCGGCCACAAGTTCCTTTTCCCCGTTGTTGTCAACATGGTAGGAGCACCCATCCACGTAGACAGTGGGCATTCCCTCACACTGATCGTCTTCATAGACTTTGTGATGGGAATTAAGGAAGGCCTCCATGTTGTCCTTGATTTAATGACTTTCGTCCTCGAGACAGTTTTCTCTGGCACAATCATGCAAGTCAACCAGATTTTGCGCGCGGGAACTCTTCTTGTTTTGGCCATATCTGACCTCCACAGGAAAGCCTTGTACTGACAGAATACAGGAAGTAATTCAGGAGTTACTCACATTTCCGGCCTGGATTCTGTCACTTTGGAGGTATTGCAAAGGTTGATGTGGAGTCTCCACTATGATGTGTTCCCCCTGGATAAACGGGCAGTAATTCTTCAATTCCCACACCGTTGCCAGGAGGGACTTCTCACAAACGTTGAATTTTTCCTCCACAGAGGATAAAGTCTTACTCGCATAGGAGATTACTTTATCGACCTTGTCATGCTTTTGATATATTACTACAGTCAAGCATGTATTTGAGAACCCTGTCTCCAAGAAGAACTTCTTGTTTTTGACAGGGTAAGCTAGGCAAGGCGCTTGTGAGAGGCTTCTTTTGAGTTGTCTTACTGCCTCGGCTTGTTCTGGATCCCACTCCCACTTGACCCCCCCCTTCTTTCAAAAGATGGATCAGGGGTCTTGTGATCTCTGCGTAATCCTCAATGAACTTTCTGCTGTAATTCGTTAGTCCAAGGAGGCTCCTTAGTTCCCTCAGAGTTGTTGGGTCTTTTATTTTCTGGAGGGCTTCTACTTTCTTTTCCTGGGGACAGAGACCCTAAGGAGTTATCTCATGCCCCAAGAAATAGACACGGGTTCTGCACCACTGTGCCTTTTGAAAGGAGAGTTTTGCTCCGGCTGCCCTCAACTGTGTCAGGACATAACAGATCTCCACTATGTGTTCCTCCACAGTTGAGCTTTTGACTAGAACATCGTCTACATAGGCCAGGTTACCCCTTTCACCCAGGTCGGGCATGGCCTTATGTAGAAAGATGTTAAATTCATTGCCGGAGTTGATGTATCCAAAGGTAGTCTGGGTCCATGTGTACTGCTGCCCCCCGAAGGTAAAGGCCAGCTTGTATTGGTCCTCCCTACTGACAGGTACAGTCCAATACCCATTGGTCAGGTCAATGGCAGTGGATACCTTTGACCCCTGGATCTGGGCCAGACCTTGGTCAATGTAGGGAAGAGGTCATCGGGAAGTATGGACCCATTTGTTGAGCTCCCTTAGGTCAGCACAGAGTCTCCACTGGCCGTTAGGTTTCAAAATCCCCAGCACCGGATTATTGAAGTTGCTGTGAACTGGACGAATTATCCCACGGGACTCAAGGTTCTTAATTATTTCAGTAGGGGACTCCATTGATGCGAGAGGCAAGCAATATTGCTTCACAAACACCGGAGTCATACCAGGGTCTGTGGGAATTGTTGTTGTGTGGATGTCAGTGCGACCACAGTCATATGAGTCCACCACAAAGAGATCTTGAAAATCTAAGAAAACTTGTTTCAATTTTTGCTTTTGCTCCAGAGTCTCACAGGCATCAGCTAGATTGACTCTCTCTTCAACCATCTGCCTGAAGCCTGGAAAGACTTCCGGTTTGGCTATCTCAGTGGCCTCCTCCAGCTGGGTCAAGAAGTCTGTGGTCAGGGTGCTGATTTGGACTAATGGCTTCAGGTGGGGAAGGCAGTCCTTGTGGACTTGGAAGATCACCTCATCCCACCTGAAGTCACAGGTCACATCTTTCTTACCATAAGGGCAGGAAGAGTACACCAGGAAATTCCCCCAATGCCGGGTGAAGATCCTGTCTGGTGTTGTGTCATCGTCGCTATCACTGTCAAAACAGTCCTTGGGGATTGGTCCTAACAGTTCATTACCTAAATCTATGGAAAAATGTCGGTCATCAACCACCATTCCATTAATGGTGCCTGCACCCAGAGTGATACTCTTTAGGTCGCTGTTATCCACCTCTATTGGAATGGTGTTGTGTTCTATGTTGACTAGTGGTGTTGGGCTTACCCCCAACCCTTGCTGTTGGAAATGAGCATTAAGATGGACCTAGGCGTCAGGATTTTTCAGTTTCTGTCCTCTTTTAATTTTTACTTCCAGTGAGAATTGTCGGGTCCGTTCTGGGATGGTGACTTCCTCTCCAATCTGAATTTCAACTGCATATGGCAGCAGCTGAGCTGACTGAAATGCTTTCTCTGGGTCATCAAAGTCCATGGGATTACCCGCTAATCGGGACCAACCTTTGAAGTTTATTAGGTCAAAACTAATGGCAAAGCGATTGAGAATGTCACTGCCTAAATAAAATGCAGCAGGGACATCTCGCACGACCCAACTATTATGGAGTATGCGCTTGTTGCCTATGGAAATCTTGAGCTTACACCTGCTAGGCAGGAGATGTTTGGAATTGGGTGTTTCCAGGTCCATTTCCCATTTGTCTACCAGTTTGAATGTGGGAATGGATGGATCTTTTGGGAGTGTGTGGAACATGGCCTCGCTGATGAAGCTCCTACCGTTGTTCACACACACTCGGGCGAGAACAGAGTCCTTCCCCTCATTTAACTGAATAGGGATGAACAACTGCTCTCCAATTTTCTGAATATCAGCCAAGCTTTGAGCTGATTTCTCATCTTTTTGGACTATAGGAATGGGATTTTCTGATTGTGAATTTGTATAGAATTTCAGAGTGTTTCCTTCCAGTGTGGAATGCCACCTTAGACTGGAAGGAAGGATGGGTTTCAGAAATAGAGAGGACTCCCCATCACAAGTTTGTTGTCCTACTGCAATTACTGTCATGTCTGGGATTTGATTATTCTGGAAGTGAAATTCTATTTGGTCATGTTTTTGTTCAACCATGCCATTTAAACTGACATGGTTGACACTATTTTTCAATTTTATTGGTCAGCTAGTCTGGGTCCAGAGGACCTTGTTTACACAATCTATGAGGGGAGACAACCTATGCAGGATGTCATTCCCTAGTAAACAAGGTGTGCCCTCTTGAGTCACAACTATGACCAGGTGTTTCACCTTGTGTCGCCCAATTTTAATGTCCAAATCCGCAGTCCCCTCGGAATTTCCTTCCCGTTGAAGTTCTGAAGTTGTCCAGGAAGAGGGGTGAGAGGAATTTGGTATTTCTCCCCCCTTCCCGAATTCAGATGATCAAAGGTCCTTTTTGACCGAAGGGTAGCTTGGGATCCAGTGTCCACCAGTGCCAAAATTGTACATTGCCCCTGTATTTGGAGCAGGGCATAAAATATTCCCTCCTTTTCTTCAAGGGGGCAAAGATAATGCACATTTTTGGCCAACTGGTGGGTTAATTTCCTTGCTTTGGATAATGACAGAGTGGTGATTTGGGCTGGGTTTTGTTTGGGATCCTAGGAACCTGTAAGGAAAAGGTGACAGCTACATATGGGGGAAGTTTTGGGCTCCCCTGGTTCTGATTCTAGGCTGCCCCCCCTTTTTGGAGGCAGTCACCAGGATGGGTTTGAACCAGGGGATTTTCGTGCTGATCATTCTGGGTACTGATGATGGCCGGTTTTAACTCGGTCCCCACATCTACCCAGTCTGGATTTGGATCCTTTGGGACCCATTTTTCTTTGGGAGGAGTTCCCCCATACCTGAAGGAGAAGATCCTTCTCCCAGATTCCTCTGAGGACCCTCTCCTTCAAACTGGAAGATTTGAACCTCCTCCACAAAATGGGCCTTCTTAGGCTCTTTATTTCTCCTACCCGCCCTCTGCTCCTTGGGTTGCAGACTTTCGGGGGTAGAAGATTTTGGTTCTGGTCCCTGGGTTTCCAGGGGCTTTTCACAAGTGGGGAAGGAAGCTTCCTCCAACTCTTTACACCCCCCTTCACCTTGTGCCTCATCCCTGGGAACCGGTGGGTTGTCGGGGTTCTTCCCCCGTCATTGTTCTGGAGCTCCAGACCCTGGATTTGAGGAATTCTGAGCCGCCATGCTCATCTGAGGGTTCTGTTGAGCCCTCAGCATGCAACCCAGATCCTGTGCCATGTTCCGGACCTGGCGCTCTAGTTGGGACACCCGTTCTGGCTGGTACGGGGTCCTTGGGTCTACCCTGGGTTGATCCCAGGAAGGGTAACTATCCCTTCTCGCAAAATACCCCTGGTTAGGAAAGTTTGGGTACCCCTCCACCCTTGGCTTCCCCTCTTCCGGATTGGGCTGTCTGGGCTCATGAAAGTGGGGAAAGAAGGATGGGTTGTTTTGGGGGTTGAAGTTTGGCGGGTACCAGGGAAGGAAATTTGGTCTGGCATTTGGGGGATTACTGCCCTCCTGGGGAAAGTGAGGAGGGAAGTTTCCTGGGTTTCCTGCTGTCTGGTTGGATTCCCCTCCCCGTCTCCCCCTTGGGCTGGAGGAGTCCACACATAGCCCAGGATGGGTCTATTTCCCTTGTAGCGTCGGCTGATGTAGTCAGGGGAATTAGGGGTCCCATGTGTGGGGTTACCTCCCTGGCTCCCTGTTTGGGATTGGCCCGAGGGCCTTCTGGGTTTGGGGTTGGTTGGATTCTGCAGGGGAAGGTTTTTAGGCCCCCCCATCTCCAGATCTAAAATGGGGGCAACCTTGACCTCCGCCACCTTAGCAGCAGCTGGGGTGTTGGTTGGTTTGGGGCTTTTGCTAAGATTTTTATTTTCCAACGGCTTCTGTACTTCATAGATGCGCGTTGCTTGTTCAATGACCCAGTCTAGTGATCTTTTCTCATGAAAGTCCCTCACTAGCTGGGTCATAATGTACTTAGGTAGAGCATGAAAGAAGGTGTTCACAAATTCACAAATTCCTTACTGTGAGTGCGCACCCTTCTAATGTTCTGCGCAAAGGCATGTTTCAATTCCTGAACAAATTCTTGTGGGGCCTGGTCTTCCCCACATTGTAAGTTGTAGGCTGCCTTGCAAGCCTCTTGAGGGTTCCTATGAATGGAAAAATGTTTCAGGTTGTCCGCCCTATAGGTGGACCATCTGGAATGGTCCTGATCCTCCAACCCTGCAAAGAAGCTGGAGTACTCAGGAGAAAACGTCCACTTTACATACTGAATACAGCTTTGGCTGTCCTTCAGATGGAAAGTCTCCATCTGCTCAAATAATTCAAGGTGCACCCAAACCGAATATTTAGCATTTTTGTGATAGGGCGTGATGACGCTCCTAATAGCTTTTATTTGTTTCAGGGGATCCTTGAGTAAGGCCCTCTTAACTTTATTGGCCTTTTTAATTCTAGTCACACTGGTCCACTCATCCTCTGACTCAGAGGCACTGCTACCAGAGGTGGCTGTCTGGTCTTCTAGACACTCCCGGATTCTGCGAGCTTGGGAATGGCTGGCAGAATGTGGGGGCCTAGTCTCAAGGGACCGGTAGCGCTCAGAAGAGTCTGCTGACTCTTCCTTGCTAAAAGGTTGATTATGGGTGCACACCTCAAATTCAATGAAGATTATAATATAATTTGAAAATTGTTTAAGGTTTGTTTTAGGTGCGGGGGAGGAACTGGGGCCATGGCACAAAGCCCCAACATTAAAAGACAAAAAAGCAGAGGATTCAGTCTATTCTCACTATTCCCGTTATTAGGGACCAATCCACAATCTACATTCATTCTTCAGGTATACCTTTTGGATATGCACTAGCCATTCTACTCCTACTGCTCATCAGCTTGTTCCTACTTACAGACCATCTATTGTCTTTTATGTCTCCTGTCGCTACCATCTATTGTCTTTTATGTCTCCTGTCGCTACAGTAATTAAAAGCTCTCCAGTTGGAGGATCTTGCCCACGGAGGTTAATCACACTACCTGAATCACCATTCTCGATCTTTTCAGCACCTTGAGTTTGGAATACACTTCCTTTGTTGGTAATTAGACTTTTCCATAACTATCCCTCACTGTCCTTATTGTGGGCTATATGGATGGCTAAGAGAGACACTTTTGACTATTTGAATGATATAGTATACAATTGGCAAGAATACTATCGACAAAGGAATTTTAACTGTAATAGACAACAAAATACGGGCTCAACAAATTCTGGCAATAGTAGTGACAGCAGCGTTGGTGAACCCATACAGAGGCCTACGTCGGAACAAACTAGTGAACGAGACTTATCTGAGGATACCAACAGACCTAGAATACCAAGAGCACCAAGATCTCCGACTAACAACGAAACTAACCCACACTCTTCAACTGGGCTTTTTTAGGCCTAAGAGAAAAACCAGGAGAGGGAAGAAAACCGCAAACAAAAAAGAAAAACAAATAGAGGCCAACAACTTGGTGGTGAACATCTCCAGCAAGTCTCTCTCAACAGAACAACTTAACTTACTTAACAAAGGGCTCTCTTTTGTACCCACGTGTAACACCTCGCTATTCCAGGAGAAAATCTGCTTGCATAGGCTGCTGAGGAAATGACGGTTAAAAATCGTTTTTGACACACAACCAGAAATGACACCTAAGTCAACTCAGGACGATATGGTGGAAATCCGCCCCAAGAGTACATTTGATCCACATGTCCAAAATTCAATTCTGAATCTATTTGAGAAGAGTGCCCTACAAGAGTTAAGCAAAATCAACTACAAGAGAAAAACACCTATCAATATTAAGAACCGTCAACTGGACTTAATAGATGACTTAGCCAAAAGTGAAGATATCACCATCAAACTGGCCGATAAGGGCGGCGCGATAGTGATTATGGATACATCCTTCTATAATAAGAAATGCACTGAACTTCTCAGTGATACGGACACTTATGCAGTACTTGATAGAGATCCGTTACCAGAAATCAGTACATTGATTAACAAAACTCTACTAAATGCAAGGGAGAATTAGTGGATTAGTGACAAAACATACTGATTCCTAACCAACTCTCATCCGATCACTCCGGTTTTCTACGGGCTTCCCAAGATTCATAAAGATAAACATAATCCTCCACTTAGACCAATTGCAGCTGGAACGGAGAGTGTATTCGACCCTTTGGCTGTCTACATTCACAAATTACTGCAACCCATCATACAGGCAACACCAACTTACCTAAAGGACACCACAGATTTTTTGAATGGTCTCAAAGATTTTTCAGTCGTCAGTGATGACTGTATTCTATTTAGCCTTGACGTCTGCAGCCTTTCTTGGACGTCTGTCTTGGAGTTACTCACCCTGATCCTATTCATTAGCTACTTCAGATATCAGGGTAAATACTACTTGCAGACTTCCGGTACATCGATGGGCTCATCAATGGCACCTGTCTACGCGAACACATTCATGTTCCATTTTGAAAGCCAACATGTATTGGAACACCATACATGGTCACCCTACATCCTAAAATGGAAGAGGTTTATAGACAACATTTTCTGTCTCTGGTGTGGCACACGCAAAGACCTAGACCTGTTCTTTGAATACATCAACCTAGTGCATCCTAGAATTAAATTTACCATGGAAATCGGTAACCCTTATCTCCATTTTTTGGATGTTAATTTGAGAATCATCAACTACACAATCACAACATCTATATATCACAAACCTACCACAAACAATCTGTTGCACTACTCAAGCTTTCACCCAAGGGCAATGCTTCAAAGCCTCCCATACAGTCAGATCTTAAGACATAAAAGGATCATCTCAGATCCAGAAGACCTAGTCAAGGAATGCACTAACCTTGTGGGAATATTCCAGAACAGAGGTTACCCTCCGGAGGTTCTAGAAGTTGCCAAAAACAGAGCGTCAGAAATTACACGCACAGACTTGTTAAGAACAAAATCCAGTGCAAAGGACACCCCACTGTTGTTTATATCGAAGTTCTCAAGACAGAGTTTTCAGATTTCAAGGAGCATAAAGAAACACTGGAATATCCTTCACAATGATCAAACCTTACAAAAGCTATTCCCGACTCCAGCGATGATGTGCTATAAAAGGGGCAGAAACATCCGAGATAAGTTAGTTATGGCTGAAAAAAGACCTAAGGAGAGGCAACTATTCCTAACCACCAAGAAGCTGGGTACTTTCCCCTGCCTGGGATGCACACACTGCAAAAACGTTATTAAAGGTGATGTGGTAACGCACCCAAGAACCGGCCAAAAAATTAAGCTTAGAGATTACTCTACTTGCTTGTCATCAGGAGTGATATATCTGCTGAAATGTCCGTGTGGGAAAGTCTACATTGGCCAGACAAAAAGACCCATACAACTAAGACTAACTGAACATAAGTCAAACATACGATGCAATAACCAATACTCGCCAATAGCCTGCCACTTTAATTCTGAGAAACATTCAATTGCACAAATCAAATTTCAGATACTTGAAGTCGTTAAACGACCAACAAGGGGTGGGGATTACCAGTCCCTCCTACTACAAAGAGTGGCTTATTGGATTGACAAAATGGGCTCTCTACAACCATGGGGCCCCAATGAAGACTTTACTTTAAATTGTTTCCTGTAAACAGGGAACACTAGACTACCAGTGTTAGACCTATGGTTTTTGGGATGATCTAATTATGTGCATACCATTCCACTGTGAACTTTGTGTCAATAAGTAACTTTGTGCTGTAATCTTTGCTTTACCCTGATATCCTCTCAAGATATGTCTTGCTTATGGTTAAATTGTGTAAAATTATTCTGACATGTTGCTTTGAGTTATATGCACTAGATCCATGTCTATGCTGGTGAATTCCTGCATTTCTTGCACCAAATAGATGACCCTCTGAGTTGTCCAAAACAAATTCTTGTTAGCCCCACAGAGGTTGGAGAATTCCTCACCCCGACGATTTGACAGCATTGACATATATCGATCTAATCCTATTCTTATTTTCAGTCATTCATTCCATCTTGTGTAGAACTTCATATATCTTTATCTGATCTTTATCCTGGTATCCATACTACGTACCATCTCTTGTTCTCTTTTGATACTTTTACTCCTCTATTTGATCACATTTGCGTTTGCAAACATCTTGCTTTATACCGCTCTAGACCTTCCTTAGATAGCTACTGTATATCGTCACTAGATCAGTCTATGACGATATAGACCACTCTAAGATGGCCGCTTTCTAACGTTACTAGACCGGTCAAAGATGGCCGAACTCCGATGAGACTCCTACAGTCCCTTTTCTATTGCCATATCTGTTATCAGACATTTTAGAACTTGCGCCGTCTCCATAGTTGCAAAGGAAAGACGCTTAACCTCACAGCAGCTGCTGTTCAGATCGGTCCCCCTCGATGAAGGTAAGCGCTAGCAGTACTACACTATCCCCTCCCCGGGATAGTACATCCATCACAGATCTGACCCGTTAGTGGGGTTAACCTATTGTTTCATTCTTGCAGGGTTTAATACGTGCATATGGGCATATGGTGAGTTTTCTCACTTAGCTGCTTAACGTCCGAATGTGTACATAATCTGATCGGCGCATTTACAGCCGCCAGACCGCCTGACCGCCTGACCGAGTATCTTTATACTCAGCTCGTGGAGCGTGACAGTCCGTGCTACATCATTTTTTTGAGGACATATTCACAAGGTATTGTATTTACCGACTTCCAGAAGTTATTATCTCAATTATCGTTGCACTTTATATATAAGGTTGTTAAGGTACGCCCCTGATATTTTTTGTACTTGCAGACCAGTCTACTTATAACAGGCTGTTCTTCTGAAACACCGCTGCCTTGCGGGTGCCTGAATCTGAGACTGTCCGTCTCTCACTATTCCCGTTATTAGGGACCAATCCACTATCTACATTCATTCTTCAGGTATACCTTTTGGATATGCACTAGCCGTTCTACTCCTACTGTTCATCAGCTTGTTCCTACTTACATACCATCTATTGTATTTTATGTCTCCTGTCGCACAGTAATTAAACGCTCTCCAGTTGGAGGATCTTGCCCGCGGAGGTTAATCACACTACCTGAATCACCATTCTCGATCTTTTCAGCAACTTGAGTTTGGAATACACTGCCCTTGTTGGTAATTAGACTTTTCCATAACTATCCCTCACTGTCCTTATTGTGGGCTAGATGGATCTTTAGGACTGACACACTCACCTTGAAACTCTTCTGGTCACTGGGTGTTCATGTTGCTTGTCTGTCAAATCGTCGTCTTGAGCGAATCCCCATTGTGGACATAAATAGATTAACGCTATAATATTTAACCAGCAGCACCTAATCTTGAATCATGAGTCAATGTGCCCACCCAGTTCAGGGTAAACTAAATTGATGTTCTTTTGTCTAATATATGACATACAAAAATGACATAGATATGTTAACTGATGACACTTGAATGTACAGCACATGCATTATAGCCTATGTTAAGGTAACAATGACAATTTTGTACAAATGTCCCTTTTTTCCTTTTTGCATTAAGAATTCAGTTTTGGCCTTATGAAGAAGAGGAAAGTATCCTCGAAACGTGTCGCCACTTGAATTGGATTCCACCATTTCTTCAAATTTGCTGTGACCTATTGATGCACTTTTTGCTTCTTTACTTTATAATGTTTCTTTGTGTATGAACATTGACTATATATTTATGACATAAATTCTCACTTTATCGTACAGAACTGGATCCTCTGGTTTATATTCTTTCTTGATATTAATACCTAAATTTAGTAGTGCACCCAGTCCACACATTTGAAAGTGTGCAGGGGACGGGAGGGTTCCTAGACTGAATCCTCTGCTTTTTTTACTCTTCCTTGCTCCCAGGATTGGCTGAGTCCCCCCCCCATCACTGTCCTAGCTGGGAAGAGGTTTTTAGTATGCTCTTAGTGGGCCTACTCTCATGGAATTCCCCACCAAATTTCACTGCCTGATCTCTTGGTAAGTTATATTTCTGAGGATCCATTTCTCTGATTCTCCCCTCACTGGAGTCTCCCTGATCAGAGAAGATGGCCCTAGCACTTGGGAACCTGTACATGGATGCCACCCATCCCTGGCGAGAACAGAGTTTCTGAGGTTATGCTCAGGGGTTTCCCTCTCCCATATGACCTCATCTCTCTCAGCCCTTACTCCCTGATGGAATGCAAGAATCTGACCCCTTTGTTATTCTATTAAGGCCTTACTGGTCTCTATTAGTTGTTCCTGCATGGCTATCTGTCTATGGAGCCTGTAATTTATTTCACAGAGAGCCTCATTGTCTCTGTGTGCTTTCTGTCTGATTTGGGAGTATTTGGCCAATTTTTACTAGCCTGATCATTCTTTGCCAGAGCATCTTCCACCCTCCTGGTATGCTCTAACAGCTTTTCATAGTCCCTTTTGAGTTCACCCAGTCCCTGAAGGGCCAGGTGATTTTCTTCTAGCTCGGTCTTTAAATGGCTGACTTCCTGGCCTAGGGCGTCCCCCCTCTTGACATAGAGTTCCTCTCTGCTCAGCCAGGTCGTCCCTTTGTTTCCTAATGGCACGTAATTTCTGGCACTCCTCATCAAAATCTGTTTGAATGTGGAGATCCTTCACTATTCATTTATCATTTTCCTCCTTTAAGGATTCTAGGCGGTTTTGTAATGTGACTACCTGCTCTGCGCAGGCTCTATTAAAATGTAATTGCTGCTCCAAATTTTGTTGGATCTGTTGCAGAGAATCCAACCTTTCCTGACACTCTTTTTGCAGTGTCAGTAATGTGGTATCTTGCTCAGCCTTCTCTTACTGCAGGAGATCCAGATCTTCCTTTAATTTTGTCAGGTACTGTCTGGCTTCTCTCTCTGAATCTTGGCTCTTTTGTAGCCTTTGCTCTGCAGAGTCCAGATCAGTTTGGGTTTTCTCTAGGGATTGTACTTGCCTCTTTGCCAGATCTAGATTTTCGGCATATTTTTCCTGTATTACTCCAATGTGGAGGTACACGTACGACGCTATTTTGGCAGTTTTACATTGCTCTTCTTTTACTTTTGGGGCCATATACAATTCACTAAGTGCCTGGTATAATGGACCCTGGTCTTGCTATGTATCTAATTCTATGGCAGTGATTTGTTGTTGCATTTCCTGCAGCCAAACATTCTCATCCTGCTCTGCCCATTCACCCTTGACAAACAATTTGTGCAGTAGGTGTTCCTTTGCAATATTGATTTCCACTGGGGTCGCCATTCCGGAAATATTAATTTCCTTCTGACTTATCTCAGTGTTATTTTACTTTGCAAGACAGGCCCAACTCCTTTGAGTATTTCTATTGAAGGGTGTTTTTACAGTGTAGCACAGTGTGGTAGCCCAACAAGGTGTATGTACCCGTCAGTTAGCACGCTGTGTTAGACTTTCACAAGTGCTATGTCTAATTCAGGATCCTGGACAAGCCCCAAAGCTGTAAGTGATTTCAATCCGGCACACACCCAAGTCAACGCCTAGCGTGTAATGCACAACTGAAATCCTTATTTATTTTTGCCTAAAAGTTCTTTATTCTGAACGATATACCACTCATATCACGCCCCTCTCCTGGAACCCCCCCTGTCACACTGAACCAGGAATCAGGCTGGTTTGCAAAGGTAAAATATTTATTTATGTATTTACAATTTAATCACACTATGTTGTCATGGGTACACCATAATCACCAATGGGGTGATGTAACAGTTAATAATCTCTTTAATACACAAGGAGTAATAATGAGCAAAACAATTCAGCACAGAAATAATACTTTTGTGTGTGTGTGCAGATAAGATAGCACTGTGGTTAAAGGTTCCCCCTGCATACCCCTCAACCCCCCAATAGGCAATGTAAAGAGATAGGAGGAGTGAGCAGGTATTCAGGAATGGCAGAATTCAAACAAAATAACAATCCCACTTTCCCCCAGCAAACACAAGAGAAAACAGAATTGACTGTAAAGCTGTCTGAATGGCTTATAAAGTTATCTTGGATGTTAGCTACAAGCAGAAGTTGAAATTTCGTTTCTAGCACAAAAACAGAGGAAGTTATGGACGTTTTAGTGGAGGTCACTTTTTCAAGATAGGCGCAAGAATGAAAAACGGGAATGCGCTTTTAAAATAACAAATGGGATTTCTAACACTAGAGGATGACTATGAACAAAACAAATACCCCACAAGAACACAGCCACTTGATCAGAATGACTGCCTGCCCGGGACTCACCTTCTTCAGATGAGAAAAGATCAGCGCAAAGATAGTTTTAGCAATACTAGTACAGGAGGAAGATAGGAGGGATAGGATAGAGAGTTTAGACAGTTCAAAAATACTCCTAACAATATGGGTTCTGAATACAAGATAGGATGGGTTTAAGACAGGGATTAACTAGACAAGGTACATATGCTAGTGACACAGTTCTATCTATAGATACTCACTAGATATGTTTTTAAACAGAACCGTCAGGATTCTGGTCCGTCAAAATTCTGGCCAGGGATTTGGATCTGGTTCTATGGTAGACAGCTTGGCACATCGGATTGGATCTGCAATCAGCAAGGCGCTCTGGTCACAGCACGGCACAGGACTGGACTGGATCTGCCCTTCTTGGTTCTGATGATAATGATTTTAGCAGGCAAGCAGTACAGCGCAGCACGGCTGTATATTGATGCTCCCCTTAGGTCTGTGGGGTTCTGGTTATGGAATTTGAGGCCTAGCTGAAAATCGTTCAGCTGTGCAATGGGTTTCTGCTTTGCCAAGTTTCTGGAGTCTGGAGCAAGGAAGATGGAGATTTCTGTAACAGGGTGCTCTGCCAGCGTCGGGATAGTGGGTGAACCGGTCTGTCCTTTTGAGTGGTGAGCTGTCTCTATTTATGCTATGATAAAGGGGTGTGTGTGCTGGTTTATCCTAAGCTCACCCCTTTGACAGGCGATTGGGTCAGAGTCTCCTCTGTGCCTTGATAGGAGGGGAGAAACAGGGTGTCACCATTATGGTGTGATTTTATGAGGCTGAGGATCCACCCCTAGCCCCTTGGACACAAAATCTACTTTTGGCACCATACATCCTCTATAAGAATCACATATCCAGATTACATATTTTATATAGCAGCTATCCCTCCTAACCCCGTAGCCGTGGGATCTTGGCTCTGCTTTTCACAGAATTTTGCCCTTTTCTTCCGGAACACAATGTCCAATTTATGAGCAAATTTCTACAAGTGTGCGCGTTTGACATGGGCATAAGTGTATAAAGTTTCATACTTCTAGCAGCAATACATTGTGTGTAAAATCACATTTTCTGCCGTTTCTTTCCAGAACATGTCACAGAGTTCTGGCGCCTTTTCACCCCTGCAACCAGAAATTACATTAACAATGCTGTTATTTTAATATTTTTCACAATTTTACATAGTGAGTCGTCAGTCTTTTTAAAATGTGTCCTTTGTCCTTGTTGAGCAACAAATGGTTGTTTAGCTCTACCCCTTTGGCCTCTCCCTGGGAGCCCAGGAGCCATCCCTCTTTGTTTTCTCTTGGCAGAGGCCATTTACAACTGTCTCCGCACTTTGCATTTCCTGAGCAGCAGTTGTTCATTGTTCCCTATTGCCTCTGTAGACCCAGTTCTCTCCAAGCCCTATAATTACCGCTTAGGTGTGATTTCCTGCTGGAGAGGAAAAGCCTTCTGTGAGGAAACCTGTTATTCTAGTTTGGTTAGCTTTAGCCAGGCTTAAATTTAAATGTTAATTCTGTTGCATTTTTCCTTAGCTTAAAACAAACTTGTGATTTCAAAATAGCAGCTAGAATTCTCATTCTAGATTTTAAACCATGGGATCAAACAATTACTAGATAGGTTACTCTTAGTAACATGCCTCTTAGATTGCAGAGATTTGATTTCAGTTTATACATGTTTAAAGTTTAATCAGGCAGGCTTCCTGACAGCTGTCATCCCTGCAGTCCACTGCTGCACAGCGATTTGACCTCCACAGCCAGGCCACTTTTGCTGTGGAAATCCCTTTATGCTTTCAGCTTTTCAGGACCTTGCAAGTTCACAATGATTTCTTAAACTAAATGAATTGTAGCACCCAGCAAAAATTTTGGATGTTTGAGGGTTTTTTGTAACGGCATTCTGCAGTTTCAGCAACAAAGAAAAAGGGATTTAAAGCAAGCTTCTGGGCTTTCCTTAGTAAAACACTGCTTTTTCCTTCTGTACTCCATTTTCACTTGTTGAGGAGCCCAGTGACATATTTCCGGAGTGAGATCTCTGTTCCACCACTGACAACCTGTGTGGCAGATTGGGCAGCCCATCTTTTTGGGCACTGCAAAGCGCGATTTCCAGAGGTTTTGGCACGCACAAGGGTTTTGCGGCCATTTTGTGATTTCTGGCACCATCATAGCACAGTGATGCCGCATAGTAGAGCAAAATGTGAGTTAAAACATCCTACACATGGGGGGTGTGTTGAGTTTGCAGGTCAACATGGATGACTCCAGACACATTTCTTACAAGGGGGTTGGTCCCATAGCTGTGGCAGGGATTGACATAGTGTAGTAAAATGCTTTGTCACTCATGGCACAATGTCACGCCCGCTGCCAGTGTGCTTGGAAGCTATGGGTAGCATGAAACCACCTCTGGACATTTGTGGGTGGAATTTGGACTACATGCAGTGCATGATGTGTAACAAATGCTTCAGAGACAAGCACATGACTGGCATAGCTGAGTCACTGACATCACTGATGTACATAGCCAAATGCCACGTTGTGTTGGCATGCCGGGAATGTCTTTCAATATCTGACGGTTGTGGATGACTTCTGTCCCAAAGCCATGTACAACCGATGTGCAGCACATGGGTTGTATGCACTCTGCAGTACACTAAGCACGAGACAGTACACCATGACATGGTTCACCCATGTCAGTCATACAAATGCAGGCAGAAGTGCCACACAATCATACACAATTATTTAATCTGCATACACACGCTTCATCACTCACCGGTCATTTCCTCGTAGTTTTCCAGGCCTCCCACACCTTGCAACTGGTACTCATGAATAAACTCGCTCATAGCCTCTTCATGTGGCATGAGATCCTGCTCCTGTGGGGACCCACTTCCAGTCACCAGAGCAGAAGCGAGGTTGGCACCCAGCTTCCCTCTGGTTCGACGGTGGAGGTCATTCCACCGCTTCATGACGTCACGAGCGGTGCGCCTCTCATTTCCCAAGGCGTTGATGTGATCTGTGACTTGCTGCCAGTGGACCATACGCTGAGCAGGCGTATGTGTGCGCCCTGTCTGCATGCACATGCCACGTTAGTGTCTGTGCACGTAGTCCATGAGGATGTTGAGTTCTTCTTTATTGAAGCTCCTCTTTCTCGATGTGGTGGTTTCCTTTGCCGTGCTTTGGGATTGAGACTTTCCCTGTTCTGCACGCTTTTGCCTCCTGGAAGGTGGTGTAGACCCTGTGTGGCTGTGACCACTCATGGCAGTAGGGGCTGAACCAATAGTGGCCTGGGACATGCCATCACCCACTGATGTTGAGTCAGTATCTGGCCCTGCATGTCCCTCAACCTGGGAGCTGGATCCAGGTGCTTTGACTGTACGTCCCTTCCCCTTGGAGGCACGGACAGCAACTGCCCCTGTGGGTACGTGAATCGGGGGGGGGGCACAGATCCTGTTCTAGCTCCCTGACCAAGGCGACTCTGGACAGCAGCTGCCTCTGCAGGTGCCTCAACCTGGGTGCTTGAGAGAGCAGATGACCCTGCAGATCCCTGACCCAGGGAGGTGGTGCCAGGTGTTTGGCATGGACGTCCCTTCACCTTGGACGCACGGCCATCAGCTGCCCCTGCACCTCTGTGTGCGGTGACCACTGCAGATGTCGCTGCAGATCCCTGACCCAGGGTGTTGGGGTCAGCAGCTGCCCCTGCAGCTTCATGAACCTGGGTGGAGGTGAGAGCAGATGACCTTGCATCTCCTGGACCCTGTTGCTGGTGGGGCACAGCTCACTCTGCATGCCCTCCACCTAGCCACCTCTGCCACCTTTCCCTCTTGTGCCCTTCCCACTCATGGTACAGATGGATTTGCACAATGGGAGTCTCACCAAGCAATTGTCCAGGCAATTGGAGTGATGGGGCAGGGTACGTGATGTAAAACGTACTAGTATGGTCAGCAAGGCTCAATATTACCTCTGGTGATAAAATGACCTGGAGGCGTAACGCACAGGCACCCCAAATATCAAATAAGCGTGTACCCAACCCATCAGTAGCTCACGTGAAAAGAAAAAGCGTTATACGGTACGCTGTGGTACACAGCAACACAGAAAATGCCTACGCGAAGCCAAGGAAAGCCACTGTGATGTTAACAATGGGGTTACGCGATACACAGGGGCACCCAGAGTATGAATAATGCGTACGCGACACACTGTTAGCCTCAAAAAAAGAAACATATACGCGCACGCGGGTGCGCATAGGCAAATCCCCCACCAAAATAAGAAGTTTGCACTGTCACAGTAGTGAACAAAATGCATGGCACCTCACAAATCTCCGAAGTCCACACGTCCACCCGCTCCAAATCCCACACACGGTGTGATGTTCTCCTACAGACTTCTTTATCCCAAATCTGAACACCAACACCCAACGTGTGCCAACACCCAACGGCCAGTGCGTGTCACGTAACTTACGTGATTAGGCCCTTTCCTCTGATTTCACTTGTACGTGCTAATTTTGCACGCGCAAAGTAACCGTCACTATGTTTCTGGCTGCCCAAGGGAGTAACATGGAAGACTCACGCGCCCCGGCCTACGAGCCTTTTTACCTGCCTCTTACTTCCCTGAGCTGCCTCCTACGAGCCATCTTCTGCTGCCTGCCCACTGTGTGTGCCTGCTGCTCACCTGCCCTGCAATTTGAGTGCCTGCTGTCCAGCCATTGCCAGTGCTCCTGTCCTCGGCCCTTTGACCCTTCAGCTGATTCAGAAGACTCCCAACGTGCCGGAACTTCACCACCGCTCCACAGCCAAGCACCAGGACCTCCTTGCCCACCCACACCTGCCTTGGGGGTTGTCATGTCTGAACAAACATATTCGGAGGCAAGTGGCAACCCCACGGCAGCGAGGCAGAGGGCTGTCAACTTCACAGCCAGGGAAGTTGACATCCTGGTGGAGCATGTCCTGGGGCATTATGATGCCCTCTTCAACGCTGCAACGCAAGGAAGGATGGAAGCGGATCTGGGACTAGATCGTGGGTGCCATCAACGCGGAGGGGGTGGCACCCTATGACTACCACCATGTGCACAAGCGCTGGGAGGACCTGAAATCCAGGACCCACAACAAGGCCCAGCGCTTCCTGCAGGCTGTTGCTAACCAAGGGGGGCGCCGGGGCCGGTTGAACACCACCGACATGCAGGTCCTGGAGAGGTTTTATGCGGTGCTGCACACCCAGGTCAGCGATTTGCAGCACCGTCTGGAGTCGTCAGGTGAGTGTCCATGTGTGGCTGGCCTCCACTGTGCATGTGCATATTGATGTATGGTAGCAGTGTGCACCTTGGCCTTACAGCAAGTATGCCTCTTTTATGGATGTCTGTGTGCATGTCTCAGACAGTGCTCCACATGTGTTCTATGAACCATGCGTAATTTCAATGGTCTCACGTTTGCAATGTGTGTTGTACTGCAGCATATCACAACGTGCACATGGTTTCTTACATGTGTCTGAGATGTGCCCGTGGCAGAGGTGTGACACATGAGTGGTGTCGTCAACATCATGAACAGGCATGGTGTACATGTGTATGTGTCTGAGATGTGACTGTGTGACTGGGCATCACTCCTGGATGGATGTAACTGGTGCATTTCAATGTGTGCCCTAGTCTTGTTGCCTGATTGATGTTGAGGGGACTCTGATGTGATAGCTCAGTGCACTGTTTCAGGACTGTCAGGTAATGTGTGTGCATGACATGTGTATGGCCCATGACACATGTGTGTGTGGCATGCACAATTTGTAGGTGGTGACAGTGTCATGTCCAAGGGTGTGATTGTCTGTTGTGAATGACAGACATGTATGTGTATGTATGTACATTGCATGTACCTGTGTGTTGTGGAGGGTGATGATGGTTGTGACCTTTGGCAGTGTACCTCATGTGCATATGTTTTGTGCCAAACACACATAGGCACAGTACCCTGATGTTTGTGTTCTATGTCTCCTTATCCACAGCGGCATTGCAAGAAGAGGGCGGAGAAGGTGCTGTGCAGAAAGTCAGCAGGAATGCCTCCAATGGGCAGAGACGCAAGGTCCAGTCACGCCCCCTGTAAACAACATTGGGGAGCGAGGAAACTGGTGCCGCGTACCATCTGCCACAACTGCTGAGGGGAGGTCCAAGAGGGCGAAGGTGAATGTGGACTCCTCGGCAGCCGGGGGGCAGGGGGGAACAGGTGAGCACACAGGGGCCACATATAGCAGAAGGCGCTGAGGAGGCATCCAGGTTGGCAGGGGAGAGGGAGGAGGAGGGGGCTGTATTAGCCCAGTCCATGGGGCCCTGGCAGGGATGGTGAGGTGGGTGTGACTGGTGCAGTCATGGCTCAGGGGCAGGAGGCATTGCAGGTTGCAGTGGAGGTGCCTGTGCCAAATCCTGTCACTGGCCAATGCCTGCACCAGTATGCACCTGCCGGCATGCCCGCAGGTGTCGGATGTTTCCACCCAAAACGACACCCCAATGCCTGCGAATCTGGCCATTCGAGACAGAGTGGAACCCCTGCTAGCCGGATTCCGAGGCGTAAAGCCGTCATTCGCGATGATGTGCAGGCTTACACTCGTGGGCTTGCACATCATCACAATGAGGTCTGGCGTCTCCTGAACTGGCTAGCAGCATTCCTGGTCTCGAATTGGATGCGTGGGCTGGCCATTTATGTGACCCCCTCCTTGTATTGCTCCTCTGTGCGCCAGTCATCCTCCCGGGTGCCTTCCGGCCCAGATTCCACTCGGGCCCCCTGTGTACCAGTGCCACCCACGTTGGCCTGTCTGGAGGAGCTAACATCCCTGCCGGAGTTGGGAGTCGCCAGTGGATCAGCTGAGGTGGTCACCATGCTGTTGTAGGCTACGACAGGAGCTATAGCAATGGAGGGAGAGCAGGCACCCAGGAGCACGGCACGTGCCAGACGCCCCCGGCTAATTTCATCAGCCCGGAGTGTGTCCATGCGAAACAGGCACCGGGCAATATGGCAGCAGCAGGCTCTGAGGAGGAGGCTTCGGAACTCAGGGCATATCATCCAAAGGGGGCAGGTATCCAGCATCAGGCAGGACGCAAATGTGGACCTCCGATCGAGGATGTCTTCCGTGTGGGAGCAATATGGGCAGCGAATTGGGGCAGAGAGGCAGCAGGCTCTGGAGGTGAGACTCACCATGGCCAGGGCGGAGATTGCACTGCGCTGGCCAAGGCGGCGTCGCCTCATCCTCGGGGAAGCTGGCAGGGAGTGGGAGGTGAGGGAGAGGGCCATGCTGGTGGACCTGCAAGCCCTCGAGGAGACAACAGAGGCACGCATTGGGGAAGTGGACGCAGTGCTCGATAATGCCCTTGACCGGACATTGAGCGACATTGTTGAGGAGGAGGACTAGCCCGCTGCCTTTGTGCATAGTTGTTTAGATATAAGTTTCCGTTGATTTTATTTATTATTTGGAGCATTTGGACATTACTCAGTTTTTTTGTACATAGTTCTTTATGTGTAGGTTTCCTTTTATTCATTTTATTATTTGGAGTGGACTTTGGACATTACTCCATGTTTATTTTGTACATAGTTTTATTAGTGTGTGTTTTAGTGTTCACCGTGCGGTAATGGATTCTTTTTTTTTGGGTATTGTAAATATTTCTAATGGACATGGACATTTTTACATTTGTGATTTTTTCATGGACATTTTTAGAACTTTTATTTACAGTCTGTATGAACGCAATACAACTGTTTAATATAATTCAATTTTTCATCTCATTGTTTCTCACATTTATTTTTGCAGTGGGACGGTTTGGTAGTCCGTTTAGTGACCCTGGTTCTGACCATCGTTAGTCATGTGTGTGGTTCCTTGCATGCATGTGCCATGTTTGGGGTTTCTTTGCGTGGTGAGTATACACATGTGGCTGACAGGGGGTGGAGTGTGAAGTGGGAGTTTGGGTGTGCACGGTAAAAGGGCATTTCCTTTCACATGTGCAACATCACTCTGTATTGGCCCTCACTGTGTTTTTGGGGGAGGTGGGCGGGGTAACTGTGGGAGTGTTACATTTTCAGGATATTGGCACATGATTTGCTTGATGCTGTGTAACACACATGCAGTGCTTTCCCCTTCACCAGCATGTGTTTGTGCAGTTATCATTATTTGTGTTGTTGGGCAACCTCTTGCACTGGGATTCAACATTGGCTTTTCTGTGTATTTACACATTGGCTGATCAATGCAGCTGTCTCGGTGCGTGGCACACTGTCTGATTGCCATGTCCTCAATCAGACCTCAAAACTTTCCTCTTTGCTTCTGCTTTCTCTCCTCCTCTCCCCTGCTGAACTCCTGACTGAATCTGCACTGGTCACCTGGCTACCCACTGACCTCGGGCCCAGGACCGCTCGCCCGCCACTTGCACCCACGCACTGCTTCCCTGATATCCCCTGCACCTGGACTGCTTTTCTGTAGTCCTACAGCCCCCTACCAGCACCTGACACTTGATGTCTGCACTTACCCTTGCACTTGCCATCAGCTGGCCGCAATTTTATTAATTGCTTTGTTATTCTATTTATTTTAATGTCGTTCCCGTGTACTGCACTGCCCCCTGCCCATTCCCCCTGCACTTTTCCCTTTCCCCCTTCCCCTGCACTTGCACCATCTCAATGTCACCTGGCCTAGTAAGATTGTTGTCTCTGTCTTCCATCTGTTCCCCCTCCCTTGCCTCATTGCGCCTTCAAACACTTGTGTATAGGCACGTTATAAATGCCATATCATTTAATGTAATTTCATATCATGTCTGTCACACATGGGAAGAACAGTGATGTGTTTATTCTAGAAATAGCAGCTCATTGAGGCTCAGGCTGTGAGACGCCTGGTCATTGTATGTTCATGTGGCACACATTGAGGCTGCTTTTTATTCTGTTATTGTAGGACTATTTGTCCCTGGGGATTTGTGACATGGCATTGTCACATGGCCAGCAGGGCCTCCCTTTAACATTCACTTGTTACATGTGTATGTTGGGAGATGGTTGCGGACAGCAATTGTGTTTGAGCAGCCGCCACACTTATGGATGTGGCCCAGGTCTATGCATTTATTTTGGTTAGCAGGATACATTTTCTGGTGGATATTCGGGGTGGTGTCAAAACACACAGTCAAGGTGCACGACACACCATCAATGGACTGATGATGTGTCACTATGTCAGCGTCCAGCATGCAGGTGATGCCCTGTCTGGAGAGGGCTGCCTGCAGGGTGGGGGCATGGGTGATGGGGTGGGGGTATCCCATATGGAGAGGACTGCCTGCAGGGTGGGTGCATGGGTGAAGGGGGCTGGGTTTTGCTATGTGGAGGGGGCTGCCTGCAGGGTGGGGTCACGGGTGAAGGGGCTGGGTTCTGCCATGTGGAGGGGGCTATCTGCAGGGTGTGGTCACAGGTGATGGGGTGTGGGTGACCCATCTGGAGGGGACTGCATACTGCGGATTGCGAGGTGTTGGGGTGCCATTTGGCTGGTGGTTGCCCAGGCTTTGCGTGGGAGGGCATGCGGTTTTTAGGGGGTGTGGCCAGGGATTGCAGGACGTTTTTGCGTGTTTACGCCCGGGTGCGTCCGGGGATCGCACGGTGCATTCGTGCGATTACGCTGGGGTGCGGGCAGGGATTGCGGGGTGTTTTCACGCGATTACGCTGGGGTGCGGGCTGAGATTGCGAGGTGTTTTCACACGTTTACTCTGGGGTGCGGATGGGGATCGCGGGGTGTTTTTGCACGATTGCGCCCGGGGATTGCGAGGTGTCTTTGCACGTTTATGCGGGGGTGCAGCCGGGGATCGCGCAATGTTTTCACACAATTTGGCTGTGGTGCATCTGGGGATCACGGGGTGTTTTCACGCGATTTGGCTGGGGAGCGGCTGAGGATCGCGTGGTGTTTTCATGCGATTATGCTGGGGTGCGGGTGGGATTGTGCAGTTTTTTGACGCGTTTTGGCTGGGAGGCGGCTGTGGATTGCAAGGTGTTTTTGCGTGTTATTGAAGCTGGGGTGTGACCGGGGATCGTGCAGTGTTTTCACGTGATTTGGCTGGGGTGCGGCTGGAGATAGCGGGGTGTTTTCATGCAATTACGCTGGGGTGCGGCCAGGGATCGTGCAGTGTTTTCACGTGATTTGGCTGGGGTGCGGCCATAAAATTACGCCCACGGTTACCAGAGTCTCAGTATTGCCCAGTGCCTCTCTGCTTTTAAAGCAGATGGCCTACCCGCTGTGAGGCAGTGTTTTGTTTTATGGAGCCAGTATCTAGGTGTCTTCAGCGTTAGTGTTCGTCCGATCCCCTTCACAGCCCTGCCGGAGCTTCCACTTTCTCACCCTGGGGGAGATCCACTGCAGGCTGTCGCATTCACCCAGGCAGCCCAAGTTTTCCACAGGCGGGCTAGTGGCTGCTGAGTTGCGTGGGTGCAGCGCGTATTACCAGGAAGCCGTTCGTGCGGTTAACCCACAAGGGGTCCTAATTCAAGTTTAATATACGTGAAGGAGGCCGCGTTATAGCCTGTCTTCCCCGCGACTCTGATGAGGCCCTGGGTTGATGTGCCACTATGATGAGTAATCTAGCAATGTTTGGGGGCCCCCCAACGTGTGATTGTTTCTGCGTACCTTCTGTGGTGGGTCTTTGTCGGCCACTGCCCTCCTGCATCCACCATTTTGCAGATCTTGTGGTCCGGGCTCATGTCCTGGGGTGTTTGTTTGATTATTTCACTTCTGGGTGTGTTTACTGCGCATTCCGATCCCTATCTGTGCATCTCCGATGATAGCCACCTTGCGCAGCCGACCCAACCTCACCATGGGTGACAGGAGGCTCCGTTTTTTTCAAATGTTTTTCCCACAGGTGCCCGATCGGGTACTGCTTCCCGCACTGTCTTTTAAAAGTTGGCAGACCGATTACTCCGCAGGATGTGATAGAAAGGATTTTGCAGGTTGCAGAGCTCTCACATTAGGCAGCCATCTTCTCTGGCGAACAACTGTGCCCCCCAATGTGTCTGTTTTAATATCAATTGTCTAAAACAGGGAGTTACAATGGACGTTGCACAGCATTCTCTCAAAGCATTTCATAAAAAAGCATACTTTTATAACAAAGATTTGTCATATGTGATGTCATACTATGTGGCAAATAAGAGAAACCTGTGGGGGGTTGTGATAGGATGAAGGGGAACATCTAAGTATATTTTCCATACGAGATCGGGTTGTGATTGTACATCTACTATCAGGTGGGCAACTTATGCCCACCCCTAGTGCAAGTCATCTTCAACAATTATTAGATACACAGTACACCATTGGCTCTAAAACTATAAGGCTCTTCGTTATATGGCCCTCTAAAATTGGTTGGCATGCTCGTGCCAGTCTGGAACATTTGGCTCACTAGCAGCATGTAAGCTCATACCACAGGTGTCAGGAGGTGGACTTGACTTTACCTCCCCACCCAATAAGCCCAACATCTCTCATCACCTATGCCTTCTGCCATGAAGATTGTCTTTGAACTTGGCCTTGCAATGTATTCTCGTCTCTAAATGCGGGCACACGCTATCGTTAGTTGTAGAACTGAATGCCCAACTCTATTTTCATCCTTGACTCACGTGACAGGAGACTGTACTTCGGTTTGGTTTTGCAGCAATTAATTGTCTTAAATGGATAAAACTTGGCACTCAGGGTGTTCATTCTTTCTACCTTAACTAGGGATGATTCAGCATCTCACGTTTGCTGCCTTCAAGAATAGATAACTGGCCTTGGCTTTCTCCAACTGTGATACCAGGCCAAACAGCTTCATCATTCAAGTCCGTGAACTCAGTTTAAGCATTTGTTGTGACACAGCTCTCGATCCTTCTTTCTCGGTGGGTCTGACCTTACTAAAATTGCGACACCGATGTCCAGCTTCTATATAATGGCGCCTCCGCCTGCAGTCTATTCACTACATATAGCCTGCTTCTATGATCACTTAGTCTACTTGCGGTATAGCCTCTGTCCAGTTCTCGAACGATTTGCATTTTCTGCAGTGCTCTTCAAACATGCAATCTTCTTTTCGCATATGAACGTTCACTTGATTCTTTATTTCGTCATCCATTTCTATAAGGTCCATATATCTTCTTCAGTTTATCTTCTCAGTGCGTCACGCTTGCTTTTGCTGATGTCGTCAGCTCCTCTTTCTCTCATTTTCATATTCCTTTCAGGGCACTCCTCCATGAGATTGTCATCTCTTTGGGAATACATCTGATAGGGTTTTCTTAGTGGATAGCTTTTCTCGAAGATTTGCAGCGGAATAGTCATAAGAGCTTGTGTCAAACATGGCACAAATCCAGGCTGCCAGCATACAGGTAGTAGGGGGGCGGGACTTCCTGCAGAGGCATTTGTCTGCTGCTCTACACTGCAACCCTGTACCCATAGGTTATCCCCATGTGGAACAATAAAACCAAGCACATTTTAATACGCCTACTATCATTCGTTTCTAGGGTTGGTTTCCCCTAGGAAATTCTAATGGATCAGGGATCCAATTTTATGAGCAAACTCATGGGTGAAGTCAAGGAATTACTACACATTACCACCTTAAGAAATGCAGTTTACCACCCCCAAACAGATGGATTGGTAGAGAGATTTAACAAAACCCTTACAATGATTTTGAGAAAATTGGTAGATAAGGATGGGAAGGACTGGGATCGCATGATCCTCTGGGCCCTATTTGACCCCTAAGGCATCCACCGGATTCTCTCCTTTTAAACTACTTTACGGTAGAGAACCAATAGATGTCTTAGACATGCTCTGGGAGACCTGAGAAGAGAGAGAAGAGGCACCTATTCCCCTCTCACAAACAGCTACCCGATTGCGAGAGCACATGAAACTCGTCCAGAATCTAGTCCACACTCACATGGAAAAGGCTCAAGCCTAACAGAAGTCCACGTCTGACAAGAAGGTGAATTTAAGATATTTTTCAGTAGGACAAAAGGAATTATTACTTTTACCTACCTCTGAAAATAAATTGTCTCAAAGTGGCATGGGCCATATGAGGTACTAGAGCAAACAGGGACCTGTACCTATAAAATAACCCAACTGATAGGAAGCAAAAGACCCACCTTTACCACGTAAATCTCTTAAAGGAGTGGAAAGAAAATCCTTCTGCTGCCACCGCCTCGATATTGTCTTGTTTGGTACCAGAGGAGATAGACAACTCTGAGCTTATTCCCCAAGAACTATCTAGACAGAAACAAGAAGATTTGAACAACCTTGTTATGGCATTCCCCAATGTATTCTGTGAGAAACCAGGGAGAGTACATGGTACTTATCATTATATCAGAGCTCCAAAGGTAAAAGTGGTCCATTTGAAATCATATAGACTCCCAGAAGCCCGAAAACAAATAGTGGTTAAGGGAGTGAAAAAATGCTGAAGGCAAACATTATCGAGCCCTCTTCAAATCCATGGTCCTCCCTTATTGTGTTGGTAACTAAACCCAATCATTCTTGGAGGTTTTGCATAGACTTCGGGCAGGTCAACGCAATCTCCGCCTTCGATGCCTATCCTATGCCGTGCATCGATGAGTTAATAAATATGGAAATGCCACATTCCTATCAACCCTATATTTAACCAGGGCATATTGGAAGGTCCCAGTACATGGAT
Organism: Ambystoma mexicanum; assembly: GCF_040938575.1. NCBI lineage: Eukaryota > Metazoa > Chordata > Amphibia > Caudata > Ambystomatidae > Ambystoma > Ambystoma mexicanum. The sequence continues at coordinate 675,250,818 of NC_090931.1, forward strand.
CTGATAAGGGAAAGACAGCTTTCTCAACCCCCCTCTGGGATTTTTCCTGTTCAAAATCATCCATTTTGGCCTGCATGGGGCCACAGCCACTTTCCAACGACTTATGGACAGGATATTACAGTCATACTCTGATTTCTGTGGGGCCTATATTGACAACATAGTCATTTGTAGTAAAACTTGGGAAGACCTTCTTTTTCATCTTTCTACTATTATGAGAACCCTCAGAGAAGCCAGTTTAACTGCCAATCCATGCAAATGTAAACTGGCTCAATCACTCGTGAAATACCTCAGCTTCTTTGTAGGGAATGGCAGTGTCCAGCCACAGCAAGAAAAAGTGAAAGCCCTCCTAGATGCCCCCACGCCTCAGACCAAGAGAGACCTCAGGGCATTCTCAGGATTGATTAGGTATTACCGTAGGTTTATCCTATGTTTCTCAGATAGAACAGCCAGGTAACAGACAAACGAAGAAATGCTGAACCCCAGAGGATTCATTGGACTGACGAGGACGATGCATGTTACAACAACCTAAAACAAACCATGCGTCAGTAACCCAATCCTAAAAGTAGTATACTTTTGGAAAAATGTGTATTACAAATGGATGCCTCTCTCACAGGATTAGGAGCAGTTTTATCACAAAGGTGCAATGGATTAGAACATCCCATCCTATTCACTAGTCGTAAACTCTTGCCACGTGAGAAGAACTACTCTGTGTGGGAATTAGAGGCCCTTGCCATCACATGGGCAACTGTCCATCTAAGATGCTATCTTCTAGGAAGGAAGTTCACACGTTTCACCGACCACTCACCTTTAGTATGGATAAGTCAACGAAAGGAGTCTAACCCTTGAGTCATGCAATGGTTCTTAGACCTGCCACCCGACTGTTTCACTGTGGAACACCGAAAAGGTAAAGTCCAGGGGAACGTTGATTTCCTTTCCCAGGTTTCCCTGTGAAACAGATGCGGCTACATCGCATAGCGGAAGGGTATGTGAGAAACCAGGAGGTGTTTCACCCGCTAGTATCCAGGGGTCTCCCTCTCAGGTGTACAGGGCACGGCCATCACCTTTGTATCCAGACCCTGGGGGTGGACTAGTGAGGGAGGATGCCTGGGTCAGGGGTCCTCGGAGTGGGACACCTGTGGCGAGATGCGGTATCACCCCACTATAATCCCTTTGACCAATCCTACCAGGTAGGCTATCTGTGGACTGTAACTCACCCCCCCCCCCTTCCCATCACAAACACTTCTACACAGACAGCCCGTTCTGGGAGAAAACAGACCAGTATCCGAACAATGTACCCGACATGTCCCATTACCATGGTCAGGCAGAGTCAGGCAATCACTGTTATCGACTCGCACCCGATCTCCATTGAACTTCCCCACACAGATAAAAGTTAGAGCACCAGAGCACTCGAAGGAGCAGATTCTTCTAGGCAACAGCTGAATCGATGGAGAAAGAAGACAGGTCGAGAAGAGAGAGAAAGGAGGGAGATGCCCTTGAGCTTTTCAATGACTGATCGTTATACTCTTGAGGATTTGAAAGCAGCACATGTAAAGCCAGGAAGTGAAGCAAGAGAATTTTATTTTGTGTATCAAGATACCCAGGGCCTTCCTTCATGACTGACAGAGTCAGGGAGGAACAGCAGCTGCTGTGCTATCGTCCTTGGCTCCCGAATCAAAGCCAAAAGCAGAACCTTCAACAAAGCTGGTGAGTCGTGAGAAACTGTATAAGGCCGGTCTGTGTTTAAATGAAGGTTAAGGGCGGCGACAATGTATCCTCAGAGAGCGAACGTTGAAGCGTTTGATGAAAGACACAAGTAAAATACGAAAAGCTGATAAGTGTGTTGAATATTTTATGAGAGAAACAAAAGATACAAGTTTGCAGAGTGGTCCGGCACTGCGTGGGTACTCAATCGAAGGTCTCTGGCAAAAGGTGTCTTACAAAGAAACATTGCAGCGAAAACGTTGATATTTGAATTGTGACATTGCAAATGAAAGTCCAATATGAGAAAATTGAAGTGGTCATGCAAGGGTCTGAGAACAATCCTTTGCACAATCGCAAGTCTTCAATATAATTGATCTACTCATTAAAGTGAACCCTACCAAGGCCTGAGCCCGGCTGAGGGAGGCCTATTTGGGGTTGCAAGTCACAACTGGGTCTGAGCCCGGCTGAGGGAGACCTATTGTGCCTTTGAGTTGTCAAAAAGTGGTCAGAGCCTGATTGAAGGAGACCCGTTGAGAAATTGTGTAAGAAGAGGGTCCGAGCCTGGCTGAGGGATACCCAAAGTAAATGTTATACCTGAAAATGAAGGGCAGTGACCTTTTGAGGAGAGGGAACTTTAAGTGTTGTGTTGGTAACCCATGGCATTCTTCGAGCGAGAGACTTGTGGAGAACGAGAGACTTCATTGCAGAAGGTCCTATTTGATTTTAAACTGCATCCTGGTATTCAAAAAAGCTAGAGTGTGTTCCAAGCTCAAGTGTGACGCCTTGTCCCGTGATGAAACGTCGGGAAGGGGAGCTTATCGCTCATGTGTCCTGACATTGTTTCTTGAACACTCTTCCCCCCACCCTTTTTATTTAGAAATAAGGATTGGCAATAGGTTTATTAGTATAGGCCCTTTTTATTTTGGCAAGACTCCACTAGGACTGTGTTATTTTTACTTTGATGGTTGCAGCTTGCTCTCATCCTTAGATTTAAGGTTAGATAGGCATTCAACCAACTCATTGAAGTTCAATAAACACCCTTGAAGTGTGATCACTTGTGTCTGTCTTCACCGTTTGATACTGTGGGCCTCATTATGACTCTGGCGGTAGCCATGCCGGTAAATACCGGCACGGCTGCCGGCAGAGTATTTTTTTCCAGCACCCGCCAGTGGGGACTTACCGGGGCATTACAGCCCCGGCGGTCCCGGTAATTCCTCATTGCCGGGTGCCGGAAAATATGACTCCCCATTCCCTTTTGAGTCCCATTGAGCTCAATGGGAATGGGGAGGATGGATGCACTAGCACCATTCATGAATGGTGGAGGTGCATCCGTCAATGTTTATGAGCGGGTGCCTTTCCACCCGCCAGGTCAGACCTGGCGGGCAGAAAGGCACCCACTCACAGAACTCGTAGTTTGCCGGTCCGGAAACAATGGTACCAGCAAGCTTACCGGTACCGTTGTTTCCAGACCAGCAAACTTGGCCTTCCTTACAGCTTACAGGCAGTGATGCTGAATGAAATAGAAGCACGTTAAAGCATATGTTGAATACCGATTGAAAGGAAAGCAAGGCATTTTGAATACCGAACAAATTGAAAGCAAGTTGGAACTACTTTGGCATATTGACAGGAGTGAAAGAAAGATTGTGAACTTTACTGAAACGAAAGTTTTGAACCACATGTAAATAATGAACTGCATCAACTGAAACAAGTGCTAGCAAAGCCAGGAGAGCACAAAGAGTTGAATGCAGGATATGAGAAATCCAACACTGCTTCAAAGAACTGTATATTATAAGGATATGATATGATATGATATGGCATTTGTAACGCGCCTATACACAAGTGTTTCAAGGTGCGACGAGGCAGGTGGGGGAAACAAGGGGAGACAGACAACGATCCTACTAGGCCAGGTGTCATTCAGATCGCGCAAGTGCAAGTGTAGAGGGGAAGGGAAAAGTGCCTGGGGGAAAGGGAGAGGGGAAAGTGCAGTACAGGGTTATTAGCATACAGCATACAGGATAAATAACAAGGGTCAGCTGGTGGCAAGTGCGAGGTAAGTGCAGACAAGTGCTGGGAATGGGGGCTGTAGGGATACAGACACAGTCCCGCAGTGCAGGGGTTGCCGGGGAGGCAGTGCAGGGGAGAGTGGCTGGGCCAAGGACCAAGAACGGTGAGTGGCCCAGTTGCAGATTCAGTGCAGTTTCAGTAGTATTAGCAGGAGAGAGGGGGAGAGAAAGCGGAGGCAAAGAGGAAGGTTTTGAGGTGGTTCCGGAACCGGAGATGGTTCTCCTCAAGTTTCAGGGAGGCAGGAAGGCTGTTCCAGAGGGAGGTCCCTGCAGCGGAGAGAGATCTGCCCCCAACTTGTTGTTTGGAGAAGCGGCTGACCCTGAGGGAGTTGGAGGCAGATGAGCGAAGGGCTCGAGAAGGAAGATATTTAGGAAGAGAGAGTTGAAGGTATTTTGGCCCAAGGCCCCAGGAAGGCCCCAGAGGGTTTTGAACTTGATCCTCCCAGTCACTGGGAGCCAGTGTAGTGATTTCAGTCCTGGAGAGATACGGTCCCTGGGCTTGAGGCCAAGGACAAGTCTTGCAGTCCTGTTCTGGATGAGTTGCAAAGGGCGGAGAGTAGAGGTGGGCAGATTTAGATAGAGGCTGTTACAGTAGTCCAGCTTCGAGAGAACCAGGGCTCTAGAGACAGTGAGGAAGGATAACTCTGAGGAGGTGTAGCTGGTAGTGTGACTTCTTAGAGACGTTGGATATGTGAGGAGAGAAGGAGAGTGTGGAGTCGAAGATGACCCCGAGGTTTTTTGCCTTGCAGGTAGGAGCAGGAAGAGGGCCCAGAGAGGCCGGCCAGAGAGCAGCAGGGAAGGAGGGAGTGGGAGTGCCGATGAGTAGAATCTCAGTCTTACTGGCATTAAGGTAGAGGTCGTTGGCGGCACACCATTCCTGGATAGCAGAAAGACAGTCAGAGATGAGGGAAGGAGAAGAGGAGGCCGAGGGTAGCCTGAAAATGAGCTGGGTATCATCTGCATAGCACTGAAAGTAGGGGCAGAGAGCGGCGATGAGGTGGGCGAGAAGTGCCAGATACTGGTTGAACAGCCAGGGAGAGAGGTTAGATCCCTGGGGGACACCACAGGTAGAGAAAAAGATGTCAGAGAGGAAAAACCCCAGTTGGACCTGGGAGGGTCGATTTGAGAGGAAAGAGGTCAGCCACGCCAGAGCCTGACCAGTGATACCCAGGTTATCACGGAGACGGTTGAGCAGGATAGTATGGTTGACAGTATCAAAGGCAGAAGAGAGATCAAGCAAAATGAGAACACATGGAATGTTAGAGTCAAGGTTCGAGAGCAGGTCTTCACGGATGTTCAGGAGAGCAGTTTCCGTGCTTCTGGCAGCTCTGAAGCCAGACTGATGGTCATGAAGACTACCAACAGATTCATCATGGAGATTAAGCTGGGAGATGGCCAGTTTCTCCAGGAGCTTGCCCAGGAAGGGAGTGATAGAGATTGGGCGATAGTTAGCTGGGCAGGAAGGGTCGGAAGAGGGTTTCTTAAGAAGGGGGTGCACAAGGGAGTGCTTGAGAGGGGATGGGAAGACTCCAGAGGCGAAGGAGTGATTGCAGAAGTCAGCAAGGGCAGGAGCCAAGGAGTCGATGTGGTCCTTGATAGTTTTGGAGGAACAGGGGTGGACCTGTTTTGACGAGACTTTCATAGATCGGACTTGTCTTGAAACCTCGTCAGCAGAAAAAAGGGGAAAGACAGAGAAGGAGAGAGGATGGGTGGCTGCAGAAGAGCCAGAGGAAGGGGGGGAGGTGATAGGAGGAGAGTGAGGACAGGATGTCCTGAGTTTTTTAAATGAAGTGAGAGGCCAGTGCCGTGCAGAGGGCCTGCGAGGGGACAGGAGAGGTAGAGACTGCAGCAGGGTTGGCCAGCTCCTTGCAGATTTTAAAGAGTTCGGCCGAATTGTTAGATGCCGCAGAGATGCGGGCTTGGATAAGGGCTCTCTTCTTGGTGAGAACGGAGAGCCGGTATTGCCTTTGGAGCAGGCAAGAGGCCAGTTTGTCAGAGGATGAAAATGAAGCACGCCATTTCTTCTCTGCCACCCTGCACTTGCGTTTAAGGGTGACGCGATCCGAGTCATACCAGGAGTTACATTTGGCTTTGGGCTTCAGGCGGATTCTCATGACAGGGGCAATGATATCAAGAGTATCAGATATAGCAGAGTGGAGAGTGGAGAGGGCTGTGTCAGGGTGGGAGTCAGCCGAAGGGGGAGGAGGGGGCGAGAAGGTGGCAGCGAAAGCCTCAACTGACACGCGCTTCATGGGTCGGATGACCGAGAAGGAAGTGGCAGTGATGGGGGTGGCTTTGCCTGTGGGGTAGGGAGGGTGAGGTGGGAGGAGAGGAGAAAGTGATCACTCCAGGAGAGAGGAGTGGAGAGAGGCACAGAGAGGGGAAGGTCAGAGGAGCTCACGCATTGGCAAGAGTCAAGGAAATATAAGGAGGTGTGACAAGTACAAGGTGGTTGACCAAACCACAATACAGTGTTAGGAGAGTGTGACACATGTGACTGAGGCAGATCTCACTGCTGAGTAGAAGCAGTGGACTGGTGTCAAAGTAAAAGCAGTCAAGGATGGTTACTGGTTGCATGACCTGTAATGGGTGGACTGTGTGGTCTGACAACTGTGCCTAGACCGGGTACTCGTGCATGGAAAAGCCACTGAAAACACTTATAACAACTTTGTGTTGTGCAAAGACTTTGTTGTGATATTTAAGTCAAGTGTTGTTTTAAAAACTGGAAGATTTGAACTCTTGGGGAAAGAAACCCCCTGTGTTGTTTCTGTTTCAAAGCTGGAAGATTTGAACTCTTGGGGAAGGGCACGCTGTGTTTGGTGAACTACCTTGAACTTGGGGAAGGTGAGCTCATTATAAACCAGAGATCTAGAAGACACTCTGAGCTTTACTTTGAACACTATTCCTGTTTGATGCTGTTCCTACACATTGTATGCAGTCAGTTGTGAGGGCAAGTATAGGTTTTGGACACAGACACATGTTTTACTTGGACGTCGTGATGTAGATTATCCTTAGTTTTCTTTAGTAAGGGAAATCCCACCTTAGCATAGGGGAAGTTAGGCATTCATCCACCCTATCTTTAAGTTGAATAAAAATTGGTTAAGAAAACTTGAACCTGTTGTCTGTGTCTGACTCATGATGCATTCTCACTGAGACAAGTTATTTTTCTCCTGAAGGAAAATGGTTAATAGTAGTGAGTGAATTAGCAGTTTTGTTGCACAGGATAAGGCATAGGTATTTGATTGCACTCCATTAAGCTGTCAAGAACCTCTCCAGAAGGAGTCTATTGAGCAGGATATCCAGAGGATGCATTATCGGAGGAAGCAGTCACAAATTCTGACAAGACACTCCATGATCCTCACAACAACAACTGATATGTTTCAACTTTTTATTATAAAAAATGTACGCAAGGTAATTTGGGTTGCTAGTCTAGGGGTGGTCCCTGCAATCTTTCCCCAACCTTGAAATTATTTGCTACCTCCTTAGCACTGGCACCCTATTCCACCAGTTTTCCCCCAAGATCGGTTGACTGCAGCCTGAGTACCCCTACTATCTAATTATCTCCCTTACCCCTGGGAGGCCTAAAGACTGTAACCTTATCTGACTCACTCCCCCAGCAACTTCCTATGGCACCTAACAGGGTAATCTGGCTGTTGTAGCCCCCATCTTCTGATTTCTGTCGCCTCCAATTCAACTGCAAATCTTCAAAAGCCCTCTAGCCCAGCCCACTTTCCAATCTCCATTTTCCTGCAGGCAGCCATGTGGTCAGAAAGATTGTTTGCTCTTGGATTTTCTCCAACCCTGTGCAAGCATTGCTCCAAACAGCGATTGGTAGGGGTTTCTGGCATTGCCCCTGTTCCCCAGTGGCCCATTGCCATTCTCAGTCCTTCTGCTATTGCCCCACTGCTCTACTGTGGTCTGTCTGGGGACGGCGGGGTGGGTCTTGGGTATCCCCGTCAGCTTGAGAATGGGAAACCCCAGTCCATTCCCATTTTCGCAATGACTCCATTCTGCTTGCTCCAGGCTTGTCTTTGTCAGTTGGGCCCGGCGCTTTGTGCTCTTTACATTTTTTCTTCATTTTGTATTGCTCCCCTGGATCCGTGATTCCTGTCTGGCTTTTCAGGGCTCAGGTGCTTGCTGGAAAATCAAAAATGGAGAGCTGGCCAGGACAGAGGCTGATGTGTATTGGCTCAGCGAGAAAGGCACCAATTGACATGCACAGCACCAGACATGCTGGGAAGATGGGGACTGAGGTTCCCCTCAACTGCCCCCCCCCCTTGACCGGGTCACACCCATTACACTGTAACAACATACAAGGAATTAATAGTTGTATTGTTATGGTTGCCTGCACCAGCATACTCCGAAACGCTCTGTAGAGGTTGTGTGAGCTTTTGCAGTTACAGACTCAACAATCTTTTTTTACAAACAATGTGCAGTCTGACCCATGCTAAGATCCAATGTGTCCTATGTAGATCCCATGCTCCTTGTCACTCACTGAACTCATGACAGTATAGGAGCCCAAAATCATAAAGAAGCTATCTCCTTTCAAATGTCATAAACATCTGGCATCTGTAGTTTAAAAGTAATACATCTGGGCCTCTGTGTACTCATTCCCCTGCATATTACCTTCCTTAATGCCCCACCTAAGAAACTCAAACAAGCCAATATAACTCCTCCTAGAACATAAACCCTAAACTGTTGATTAACTACAGACCTATATCAAGCTTGTCCTGTGCAGCTAGGGCTCTGTAATCAAATGGCACTGCACAGCTCACCCTGAACTATGGGATACTAACTGACCTCCAATCTGCCCCTCTCCTTCCTAGTCAAGGAACCAAAACCACCATCCTGAACATCAGGGAGTAGCATCTCTCTACAGTGGAACAAAATCAAGACAGGAGATAACATTATTTGACATTTCTTCAGCTTTTGACACTAATGACTGCTATATCCTACTCAAAATCCCAACATCTGTTTCAAGAATTAAGGGTCTTGCACTCCCAGGGATCACACCTTTCATAGTCAATTAGTTCTACCAAATAAAACTCTCCATCTTCTCCTCCAGTGATCCTGTAACTTGCTGTATACCAGAAGGATCAGCAAAAGATGGAGACTGCAGATCTCTGGGGGCCAGGGAGGATCACCAGCTCTGCGATGCGACCACTTGGGGTGTTAAATGAGGGTTTGCCAAGAGCTCTCACATTCTTCTCACCACTAGCAATAGAAAGTCAGGAAACATGTCTCTCCTTAAGATATTTGGCAGGAACCCCAAAGCCAACTTGGAAATCACAGAGATACACATAAATAGCAGTTCACACGTATCTGATGAGAGAGGGATACACTTGCTGCATTATCTGAATTGGGTCTGTGGGTCCATGCACAGATCGAGAGTCCCAACTCCACAAATATCAGACACAGCCCGGTATGAACCGCTGACTAGATCTTAGAGAAGAACATATGGCAACAAAGACAGAGAATGACGTACGTTGCTCACACATGGGATGCAAATGTGGACTCCCACTGTCAGTTACACGTGCAGGGTCAGAGATGGTAGAGCCAATTCCACATGAACCAGGCAGGCAGAATCCCAGTTCGAGCACCACCATTATTCCTCTGCCTGGTCTTAGTATGGTGGACCCACACAGAGGCTGAACTGAAACATCCCACAACTGCCTTCCCCTGGAGTTAAGGAGGGGGTTACCCACAAGGGGAGGTGATGGGCTCATGAGTCCACAGCAAATAAAGACAGGGAAACTAAAGTAGGAAAAGTCTAGCAAATCAGTGACCTTATTGTCCCAATCACCCTGTGCCAATCACCCAATTATTCACAAGCTGTGTGGGGGAAGAAATCAGCTTTCCAATGTGGAGAGAGTGAGACTGAGAGAGGAGCAGGAGGATGGGTTGAAGGAGGAGCAGGAGGATGCGTGGGAGCAGGTGCAGTCAGAGGAGCTGGAGTAGGAGCAGGAGCAGAAGGAGTAGGGCAAGAGCCATGGTCATAGACAAGGTGAGTCATCTATGAACATGGCCAGTGACCAAAAGGTGGCTACTCCCAGGGAGTCACAGAGAGAAAGAGGACCGTTTGAAATTTCAAGCAAGAACATTAGGTTTGTTGAAGACCTGGGCACAAAGCCTGGGAGGATCCAAGCAGAGACGGCTAGAACAGGTGGTGCTGTATCTGCTAAGGCTGTCTACTTAAATCAGGGGTGCTTTATCCCTAGGACCTGAGAGTGAGGGTTAGGGTCTCAGACTAGGGTGGCAGTGAGTAGGCCATCAGTATGACCCCAAGAACCATAGAGTTAGCTAGATAATGACCATTTCTGGTCTGTGAGGGAACCAAGCACAGGAAACCCCTAGGGCAGGAGGGGGAAATACACACCTCCTTCCCACTACAGAGACTATCAGACCTTTGACAACATGAGGGGTCGAACTATCACTGGAGGCCATCTAACCACCCAAGAAGGTGAGATGACCAAGGCCCAGACAGCAAGCGAAGATGAGGGTCTCGAACGGCCAGACTCTTTCAAGGAACGAAGTGCCCTGGGACACTATAACTCCCTGAGATTTAGATAATCTTTGTTGGATACTGGCCCTGGTGAGATAAATCAGGAACCTTGCTTTCCTGAGTAGGACCTTGCCTTCTGAACTCCAGACAATTGCTCCTTCTATAACAGGGATCCATTATATTATTTCACCCATCCTGACAAAGCGTATGTTCTTAGAGCATCCCAATATCTGAATGTCATGGTATGTGTTCCTCAACATCCCCTGTCCCTAATAAAACCCCGAACTTCGTTCTAGTGTTTCTGTGTTCTATGGACTGACTCCTTCTTGAAACCTCTCACCATTCTAATTTAACATTTATATAGCCTCATTGTTTCAAATGTTCCTGGCCAACAACATCTACATCTGCATGCATGCCAATGACAACAAGATCTACCTTTTTAGCTAAAGAAAGTACCGGAGAACCAACAGTAGATGCCTGGTTTAGGTTCAGGATTATAATCTACTTGCCATGTGCCTGGCAAAGTCGAAAGGTTTGGTACGAGTTCTCTTTGCACTCAAGTGTCTGCAACCTGGAACTCCCTTGCCTTGAACCTCAGACTGAAAGAACTATCTGAAATTCCATAGAGGACTGCAAATCTATTGGTTTTAAGCAGCATATAACAATTAAACCCATATCTTCAGAGGCGACTCCACTCTTGCACCAGCTCAGGAATCTACAGTTAGGCACTGGCCTGCTTAATCCTCTACTATTCTCAGCAATGTGTTTGCCTGTCTCCACATCGGTGCTCTAAAACAGTCTCCAATGGTGATATAAAAATGTGAAAAAGCCCTAAATAAATAAGAAACATCGTAACTTCATACCTGTCCTGTGCATGTGGTTTGTTAGCACACAATTAAAATGAGGTCTGCTTCTCAATCAGATTGCATGTTCTGCTTGTAGTGCAGCTCTTGCAAGAAGTTTGCTATCAAGTTAGTCCTTATGTTAGCAGCATCACGCTCACAGCATGGCTCTCTCTGCCCCTAGGGATGATTCAGAGCAGGTTTATAACATTGTAAATTCCTATGTCATGTGAACCTGCGATTGCCCGCCCTTTCATGGTAAGATAACAGTTCTTCAAAGGTTTATGTTTATGGTGTGATGAAGGGATATGGGTTGTTTGACCGAAAAAACTTGACCTACTGCCCATTTGACCTAATTGTTTTTACCTCATTCTTTTTGACCTACTACGGAGGGAGACCCCCCCGCAACCCTCCCTAAAGCAGTGGGAGACCCCTGCACCCTCCCACCCCAACCTTATTCCCTTGCCTAACCCCACAACTATTTTTTTATTAAAGTGTACCATTTGACCTACTGAATTAGCTCAAAAAGATACGGTCAAATGAGAGTAGGTCAATTTAGCATTAGGTCAACTATGCCAATACCTGATGAAGTAATATCAATGCACTGAGAACTAACATGCCCATCTCAATCTACCGTTTGTTAGATCATACCTTTGATATACATTTGAATGTAGATAAGAAAAAGTACATAACTTTGTGTGCTTATTGTTATTTATAGGTATTGAGGAAGAAGCAGTACAACCAATAGCGGAGGTCAAGAAAAGGAAGGTGCGTTCTCCTAGTAGACGGGGAGGTACTATGTTCAGAGGGTGGCATTTAAAAAATGTCCAAGCCTGTTATTATTAGCAAAAGCATTAGCATCATGGGGCCTTGTCAATATTGTTAGACCATAAAAGTGCAGGAATCCTTACAATTTGACGAAGGACAAAAATGTCCCGGTGTAACCTCCCGTTATTTATGATTTGTTGTGTGAAATGTTTGAAGACAAGGCCCTCCAGTTCAATTTCCTTAGACACTTAATCGTTTTATCATCAATAAGGGGTCACAGGTTACAATGTCACTCATTACAGAATGTCTTTTACAGTAATCTATCTCTCTGGGATAGGTCCGGGTTAGTTTTCAGTAAAGCATGATAGATATTTATTTGGATGTTGGATAGTTTAAACAATTATTGTAGCCACAACTTCAAAGCATGTTGGTGCAACTGAAAATAGACTTGTAATATGCATCTTTGCCTTAACAGATGCATACTGCGTTTGCCTGTCAAGCTCTTATAGTGCCTTATTAGCTCAGTATCAAGCATTCCTTTGTTGTTCATAACACTACAAATTGAACCTTAACACTCATTTCAACTATGGCATTGATGTAACCGGCCTTATATGTGAAGGATTGGATTCATAGTGGCATGGCGTTACTGTTTATAATTCGAGTTTCATGGTTGAATTTGTAGTGTTATACAGTGAGTGTTTCTACCTTAACGTCATTATTCACACTCTTTGTAAACTTTAGTTTTTGTTAGATTAACCTTAACTCTTGATTAAAAAAGGTTTTTGATCTATAATTTCAATGGCATTTTTGTGTGGTGAGTTTGATGTACAGCGTGTGAGTGTATGTAGTATAAGTGAATCTAGCATTAGTGTTTGCCTATGTATTTAGTAGCGCATGAGTGTATGGTATATGAGCTATACGTTTTACATTTAGTAAATGTACGTAACATTTTTCATATGTTTAGTAGCTTACATGTACAAACAGTGTGTGTCATAAGTGTTTATGCATTGTACAAGTGCATGTCATAAAACTGTGCTGTGTAAGGTGTTCAGTATTTGGTGTGTAAGTGTCTGGCATCTGAGAGTAGGGCGCATAAGTCATGAAATGCAGATCTTCTATACACCTCCTATACAAATGATCACGTATTCATGGCACAATTAGAGACAGATTTCCTTGGCATCTGTGACTGCAAACCTTTGAGAGGTTCCATGTCATTTCCACAAAGTAAATTACTTCATGGTAATTTACTTCATGGAAATTACTTCAAAATGTATTTTCTTATGGGAGGGGTAATATATTTTTTATGGGAGTGGTTTGAGGGGTCCCTCCCAAGCCCCCTTCACTATAACCCTTACCCCAAACTCCAGTCCCCCCTTTCCTCCTTAACCCCCCCAAAAATGATTTTCGAAGTAATCTGCCAATGTAATTTACACTAAGTAAATTACCACTTAGTAATTTACTTCATAGAAACAACGCGTGACCCTTTGTGATACCTGTGCTAGATAGATTGGCATCCTCCTGATCAGGACTGCTGGGAAACAGGACCTCCTAAACTTCCACAGACGATTTCATGGATTCCACACAACCATCAACCTCAAAGTCTCCTTCTCTCCTCAGAAAGTACATTTCCCTTGACACCACCATAACAATAAAAGATGGCCAGCTACAGACCACAATACATCGCAAAGCAACTGATCATGCCAGCTACTTGAAGAGTGACAACTTCCACCCAGTGCACACAAAACATGCTACAATATTCAGCCAAGCATTAAGATACAATCAAATATGCTCAGACACAAGGGACCGGGATAACAACATACACACTTTGAGATCAGACTTCATAAACCGTGGATACAACCACATCATTTTGGACAGCCAGATTTACAAGGAAACATAGATCCCATGTAGCAACCTTGTAGAATACAGAGCAAAAGTGACACAAAACCGGGTGCCACTGTTAGCCACTGTAAGGAAGGCATGGTATCAAACAGTGAAGACAGACACAAGTGATCTCAGTTCAAGGGTTTTTATTGAACTTCAGTGGGTTGGTTGAACGCCTATCTAACCCAAATCTAAGGATGGGAGCAAGCTGAGGGGCGTGGCTAGATGGCCAGGGGTTAAGCAGCACATTCGGAGAGCTCCTGTTGATCCGAGATTGATCCGGCATAAATAAGCATACAAAACATGCTACGAGACACAGGATAGAAGCCATCGAACTATGAATGCGGTGCGCAGGCGGCTGTGAAGTGTCTGATGTAAATCGCTAGTGTAATCAAGAGCTGGCTAAAGGAGAAGTTCGGAGGACTCTGCGTATGGGGAAACCAAAATGGCTCCCGTCTGCAAGCTAGACAAAGACACTTAGTAGATGTGTTGGAGAAATGACACAGAGCCCGCTCTTCACAGAAGCAAACCCGGAGCATCGTGTAATGGTGGTAGAAAAGTAGCAACAGTGGATACAAAGTTATCGGAAGTACGAGAGGATGCCCAAGAAATGAGAAGCGTAATTGATTGAGGGAAATAAAATGTAGCCGAGCGTATGCATGGATAAACGCAAGAAGACAACACATTGAAATACAGACAGAGCGGCCGTGTAACAGGGTGACTTCAGACCACTGCATGTGTCCCCGAGCCGACAGATTCCATGGTAGGGTTGTCGGAGGCGGAGAGCAGCAAGCAACCTACGTGAGACACAGAGGACTCCAGCGCTTGAACCAATACGCACCCTGAGGTGGTGCCCCAGGGGGCAAGTGCACAAAGTGTAAGAATTCATCCCAGTACAGTGCCTAAGGCTGCCAAGGGACCACCACTGTGCCTGAAGCTCACCCAACGTGAAGCCTGCTAATGCGGCCGAAGGCACAGAGATCTGACTGCGCACTCTGTCGGGGTGCCCGACTCAGGGCCCGATCTCACGGAAAAGCGAGTGGAGAAAATAAAAGGCAACGGAATGCTGCCACGCACCAACTTCTGGCACAGTGTGGTTAGCTGATGAAAACGCAAGATAGCAAACCTGCTCACAGCGTCAGACAGACTGGAGTAAACAGTAGCAAGCCACAGGAATATACGAGCGCATAGCAGGTGCTCCATCTGTTTTCCGCTAAGCGCAATCATACCCAGGGTGAGTGGCCCAGCCCGAACCACCACTGACGTAGCACCTGAATGGGTGGCCTTGGAAGTGCACAGGTAAAAGCAACTGATACAACAAAGAAACAATGCACCGAGAGTAATATTGCGGAGTAGCAAGGAATTCCAACGTGAGCAGGTTGCCTTAGAACAAATAAGGGTGAGAGTGTGACCAAGATCAGGAGTCGGCAAACTCGCGCTACACAAGTAGCTTTAGGGTTTTCACAGTGCGCCGCACGAATGCACACTTGGACAGAGGGCAACCCTCCCACACTGCTGCCCCCTGAGCTAGCGAGGAGGCCCCTGGTCCCCCCTTACATGCAATCAGGCCCGGATATTTTGCAGTAGCGGAGCCGGCACACGAAGCACGCGCCCTGTGCGATGAGCAGGCTGGTGGGGGGTCATCTAGTATCGGGATCAACATTGCGGACAATGGACTGCTGGATGCCAGGCGCAGCCTGCAGGGCAAGGAAAGATAGCACATGGAGGCGGCGCAAAAGAAAGGAGGGGAGGAGTTGGTGGTGGAGGGGGGAGCCCCGACTGGACCAGCAAAACGCTCGCACAAACAGAGGTCATCCCCCCTGACACTCCCGGGGTCAGTGCAGAGACCTATGCCCCCCCTGCATATAACCAAGCCGAGACCCAGCTCAATGGCTAAGCTTAAACACAATAAGTAAGCCCGAAGATGACGGAGGCTGTAGGAGATAAAGAGGCGCCGCAGCCAGTGCAAGCGAGTCGCGGGGGGCCGGGGCGCTGAGCCGTGGACTCCAAACTAGGCGCTAGCAGTGCCCACCAGAAATAAGGAGGGGTGATCTCAAGCGATGGAGCAGGCGAAGACGCCCCTAAGTGAAACACCCCAGGATGTTGCACAGCAGGTTATAACGCATCAAACCACGAGCCTGCAGGACAGTATTAAGACGGGCCCTAAAGACCCTAACGTAGAGAAACTTACAACGTGCGGAGCAAACTCTAACACCATAAGATCCAGAAAGAAAATGTCAAATAAAGGGAGAAAAACTAAAAATAAGCAAACCACGCTTGAAACATTCGCATCTAGCCAAACGCCCCGGCGAGGCAAAGAGGAGTACCAAATGAAGGAGCACCCACTGACCCCGCAGAACCCAGAACCAGGCAACCGGCAGTTGATGGAAGCAATTGCGGTCCTGCAATCCACGTTGGAGGGAAAGATGGATGCGGTGGCAATTGATCTGACATTGCTGCACCAAGATGTCTGCGCAATCGCAGAATGCACAAGCAAACTAGAAGAACAAGTGAAGGAAAACACAGAAGTTAGGGCGCAGACAACGAAAGATGTGGATGTCCTCATGCAAAAAGTGAAGTTACCAGAGGACAGGGCAGAGGAAGCAGAAGGCTGAGCCTGCAGGAATAATATACATATTGTCGACCTGCCGGAAAGGATTGAAGGCGCAGACCCTACCAACGTGAAAAACCTACTGCTACAAGAAATTGGAGCGGGAGACTGTCCCAAGGCTTCACAATAGAAAGGGCGCATTGCTTCCTCAACAGAAGACCGCCCCAGGGCACTCCGCCCAGGCCAATGATAGCCCAGGTGCTCAATTACAGAGATCGAGAAAAGATACTGGCCTTCTCTAGGGCAGGGGGGATGATACAGAGAGACTCTGCTAAAGTGGCTGTGTACCCTGACTACACATTTCAAGTTCAGAGACGGAGGGCACAGATCATCGCCGCAAAGACCAGACTATGTAAAGCGGGACTTTAGTATATGCGTTTTAAACGAGACGTTTGCGGATAGCATCTTACCCGCAAGTATGAGAGAGGCCCTGATAGTGCCACTGCTCAAACCAGACAAGGTAAGCACGGACTGCAGATCCTATAGACCGCTGTCCTTATTAAATCAGGATAGCTAGATCCTTACAGCAATCTTGGCAAGTACACTCCAGCGGGTAATACACACGCTGATCCAACCGGGTCAGACGAGGTATGTGCCCGGAAGGAACATCTCGGAGGACTTAAGATGGCTCCATCATGTGATTTACAGCTCAGCAAATAGGTTTACGCAGGGTGCAGTCGCCTCTTTGGATGCTACAAAGGCATTTGATCCACTCGGATCAGTGGTCGAAGTGTACGAAAAGAAGTAGTGGAACTATGTTCCCTACTGGTCTGCACCGCGCCCCACAAACCCCATCGCTATGCCCTCTCCCATGCACAATACAAACCCCAAAACACATGTGCCTGCTGTTTAAGGGAACATTCAATGCAGAACACTGAAAGTGCAAGTTTCAACTTCTTCCTACACTTGTATTGCAAACCAAAACCTTTCCAGAACGGTTTCTTTTTAAAATAAAAGTATAGGAACAGTAAAACTTAATTAAAAGAAGTAGAGGAGCACCACTCCTGACCGCTCCTGACCGCTCCCGCCCACTTCGACCACTGACTGGGATTGGCTGTATGCCACGATGATAAAGATGGGGATTGGGCCGCGGTTCATGAAGTGGGTGCGCTTGATAAATAGGGAACCAATGGCCAGGGTCAAAATGGGAGGCTTGTGCTCAGGGGCATGGCAGCTCTACAGAGGCACTAGACAGGGGTGCCCACTGTCCCCGATGTTATACATTTTGGCAGCGGAGCCATTGGCAGCATACTTGAGGCAGGAATACGGGGACGTGGGCATAGACATAGACGGAATAGGACATGTGCTATCCATGCACGCAGGCGACATACTGCTGTATGTGAGAGACCCCGAGGTGAATCTGCCATACATATTGGAGGTGCTGGACAACTTTAGCAAGTTAACCGGTATTAAAATAAATAAGAAAAAGTCATGTTTGTTCCCACTGGCGGCCACAGCAAAGAGAGAGGAAGGGAACTTGTAAGATCTCCCCCTGCCCTGGTGAAGGACCTCCTTCAGATACCTGGGTATTAACATCAATCGGGATCCAAGAGCACATGGATAATACGGCGTGCGTTAGGTCGGGACTAGCCGCTTCCATGGGGTTCTGGGGTATACTGTCCCTGTGAATGATGGGGATGGCAGCATTATTCAAAATGGTGGAGCTGCCACCCCTTATGCACTGCTTTGGAAATGTCCCATACGAAATTCCGGAGCGGTTCTCTCGAGAACTGAAAAAATTGTGTAGGGGGTTCCTGTGGCAGGATGGGCACAATTGGGTAGCTCTGAGCACACTCCAGAGGCCGTACAATCAGGGGGATTAAAGGTACCAAAATGTGAGCTGTATTTCCTTGTGTGCCAGCTGCAGCACGTGATGAAATGGATGGCAAATTAACCCACAATAGAGACGGCGTTACTGCAGCCCTCGTTGCAACGACGTCACCTGAGAGATCTCCTCTGGGCACCCACCAAGGAGCGGCACGAGAATCACTACCTGGTGAAGCTGGGTATTCGAATTTGGCACAGGGCCTGCAAGATCATGGGGATAGCGGGCCCTCTTTCTCCTCAGATACCGACAGTCGCGGTTCTGGGAGATAGGGAAGAGGACAGGACTGTGATAGAAACAAGATGGGAGATACGTGGAGTGGCCACGGTGGTGGATTCGAGGAATGAAGGAAAGTGGAAGACGTTTGAGGAGTTAAGAGAGGAGGCTGTAATACAAGCGGGGTAGTTCTGTTAAGCTGTACCTCACAGACTGAACTGAATTGTAAGAGTAAATGGGAGCGGGAATTGGGGAAGACATTTGAGGAGAAGGAGTGGGGGGAGATAATGCGATATCACAAGTCGGTATCCCGAAGCGCAAGATTACAGTTAACACAAATGTACATAGTGCAAAGGGCATACCTCACACCTGCCGTTATCTCTACATTCAAAGGGGCTGGGAAGCAAGAGTGCCCCAAATGCAGGGGGGAGGAGGCTGGGCTCACACACATGCTCTGGGGATGCCCGGTTTACAAGGGTTCTGGGGGAAGGTGGCAGCCAAAGTGGCCTAAGGAGGCATTGACCTAGATGTCAAGACACCGGAAGCATGCATGCTGGGGCGATATAAGAGAAACGTGAAAGATAAACCACTGAACAAACTCAAGGATTTGATGTATATATTAACCAAGCAGAGTATAGCCATGGGATGGAAAGATGCGAGAGAACCGAGTGTGCACAGTTGGTGGAGAGATTTGGAGAAGTGGTGCACAGCGGAAACGGGGGGGTGGGAAAAGGCATTCAAAATGCAAAACACAGAGACTGGTATAGATATACAAAGATGGATAGCGTTAACGGTAACATTATTCACAAAATGTGGGCGAAAAGGAGAGAGTACAAAAGATGGAGGAGGTAGATGCAGTAATTGTAACTGTTGGACTAATTAACTTGAAGGCTGTGAGGGGTGTGTGTTACAGTAATAGTAGTTAGGAATGTATGTTATGGTGTTAAAGGTTGCAAATTGGACAAATTGGATTGAAGCCTGTTGCTCTTGTTATGTTATATAAAATCTAATAAAATCTAATAAAAAATAAAATAAAATAAAAAAGGGTGGGAGCAAGCTACGACCATCAAATAATAATAACGCAGTCTTAGTCGAGTCTCTGTCAAAATAAATTGACTAAGATAATGCATTTTGCATATAAAAGTGTAAAAACGCATAATATTGAGGTAATGGGTACTGCCATACAGAAGGTAAGTCAATATACATTTCTTGGCTTAGAAATAGACACCAAAGAGGGTTACGTCGCTATTGTAGCTGACAAAAAAAGGAAAGCAATTGCGCTCACAGCCATGATTGCCAGACATATAAAGGGACATATGAAGGAATGGGTAGGATACAGCTATTGTGGGGCATTATTGCTATATAAGCAATGTTTATGTGCTACTATGTTGTATGGTTTAGTGGCTCTATGTATGCAAGACCTGGGATGGCTGAGGGTGGTAGAAGGGACATTTTGAAAAAGAATGTTGAGGCTTCAAACCTGTGTCCTTATTGAGTTAATCAGATTGGAACTTGGCTATGACTATAATAAGAAGAGGTCTTCTATATATACAATCTAGGAACACCCCCATATGCCTAGCATTGAAATTGATGGGATCATTAGTATCCAGAGAAAGCCGGGATCCGTTTGCTATACTAGCACAGGATTCTTTTAAAGAGATAGATTAGATCCCGAATTGGGAGGAAGACTAATACATTCTGGAGAAACTCATTATGAAAAAAGTGGAGGTCTGGGACTGGGCAGCAAACTTTGATCATCTCTCCCAGTTAAAACAAGGGAGTGAAACTATTTACTTAACTCGCAAGTTCAAAACCCCTCACCATTATGTGAAACTGTGTTGTAGTGCTGCACTGTGGAGATTTATATTATTGATTAGGATAAACAAACTTCCGGTTCTACTTAATATGGGTCCTGGTTTGGGCATTCCCTATATTGAAAGAACTTGCCATATGTGCAAACTGACGAGTGCTTTAGAAACTCCTCAGCCCATATTCACACAGTGTCCAGTTAATGGTCCCCTCTATATGACTAACTTGGGAATATATGTGAACAACTTAGATAATATAAAGAACGACAAATTCTGGTGGTATTTTGTGAACTCTGAAAATCAATCTGTCTACATAGCTTTACATCATGTGTGGTTAAAGGTGAGGGGAACACTGAAGGACTAGGTGCAGATAAAAGTTCTTGTAATAGACAAATGGAGAAGACTGAGACTGTAATAATGTATGTGTAAATTGTAAATTAATGTATGTTATAAGGATGTAATGTTGAAATGTCTCTTCTTTTTGATTTTATAAAAAAGATGATTAATTTGGTAAAATGTTTTAATAATGATGCATATTTTAATATTTAATTTTGTATAATGTGAAAAGTTCTTTGAACTGTAACACATTACATTCTTTTTTTTAAATACAAAAGGGTGTGGGACAATAATGTATGCAACAAGGAAAAGTGTTCAAGAAATAATATGTCAGGACAATTGAGCAGTTGGCTACCCTTCCCCATGTTTTCAGCACGGGGCAAGGTGGCACATTTGAGCTTCGCACACACTCTGGCTTCTCTGCCACAAGGATGCAGTTCAAAGCACAGACATCAGGGCCTTCTGCCAAAGTATCTTTTCCAATAACAGTCTCTTACTGCAGAGAGCCTGACGTAACAAACAAATATCAAAGTTCCATTTCTATTAGGTCTTCACCTGGACAAGTTCTTGCTTCCAGTATTTCTCACGGGTCTCCCTCCTTCAGGCTTGGACCCCTTTGTACCACAATGTTTACTCTTGGTCTCCCTCCTTTGGGCTCGGACCATGTATCTCCCTCGTTCGGGTTCGGATCCTCTTGATATCAAAACCAAAGTCTTTCAAATGTGCAATGGGTTTTGCTTAAACTGTTGCAGTACCACTTCGATTTACTTCATACAATATTCTCATACATTTTTTGGCTTTCATTTCTCTTGGCGGGATACCTTACACGCAGCAGTATTCAAACATTGCGTCGCAACCCTCTGGGGGCCCGCCGCCTCATGTCCAGGGGGGTCGCACACACACAGTCTGAAGAAAAAAAAAATGAAAATAATTTCTTTTTTGTCTAAAATCTAGATTATTTTACTGGCATGGCACCTTAATATTAACCTGTCCATTGGAAACAAGAACGCAGATTCGATAATGTGTGGGAACATCTGTTAATTCAAATGAGTTTTAAAAAAAGTAAAAAATTGCAAACTCATTTGTATACATATTCAGATCTTCCTTACAGTTTGCCTGACAGACGTATTACTAGTACCCTTCTGGTTCAGGCATTCATATCAACATGCATATTTTCCGGGGCTTTGCTGTTCGTGTTGCTGTAAATATGACTGCACTGAAGATTTGTCTAATTTTTTATCCGGTTGTTTTCCATGATATCAGTGCTGACCGTTTCTCTTTCGTGTTTACTGCAGGACAGGGAAGTTGAGTAGGACCAGGGGACTGTGAGATAATCTTAGTGTGATAAGGAAAAGAGGTTTTTGAATTTGTTGAGGGTTTTGCTTATGGTAGAGTATTATGTTTTAATGTCGATAGTTGATGGATGGGTAGGGCAACACATGTACCTTGCAACAGTATATGGGCCTTTCCTGCTCATGTGTGACTGTGTCAGACATGTTGGCAAAGCTGACATCTTTCTGCCCTGGCCTCTCTGTTCTGAATTGGACATTATTGGTCTATTCTCTTGCTTCACGTAGGGCTCAATCATGGAAGCGAAAGCCCCAACCCCATATGGTGGATGGCAGGGCAGATTCCAGCCCAAACGCAATACAGTATTGAACTTCTGTTTACCAAACTCTTTTGGGTTGAAAATCTTTCCTTAGTGTTCGAAATACTTTATTGAAGGAACATTCAGCACTGGGTAGATGTCAGCACATCAGTAAAACCCAAACCAAATCTACAACCAGTGGCAATAATACAAAGGTACCTATAAAGCATGCATTTACAAACATTTCTGGAGGAAAAGGATGCACGGGGGAAGACATATCTAGCAAGAATTGGCAATACCAGCCGTTTGGGCTTTAGACTAGGCATGAGAAATGCACTTGCCAGGCACTGCTTTCGTGGTATTAACTGCCCATTGATGGTAGCGGTTGCAAAATGTTGCGAGTAATCGGATATCTAATAGCTGTGCCTGGCAAATGCCTAATCCTTATAATAAGCCAAAACAGTTGACTTTGCCAATGATTGTTTTTAACAGGACTTCAGTGAGGGACATGCATAGTACTTATAAAATCAATTGGCTGAAGGGAGACCTGGTTTAGACATTTTTATTATACCAGTAGTATATTTACAACTCCAATAACTACAAAGTTTGATTGTAAGGTTTGATTAAAGCGAGCTGAACGAGTTCCCATGAGGGGGTGTTTTGGGCGGGAGGGGCAGAAACTTGGTGGGAATGGCCATGGAGATTAGCATGGCTGTGGACAGTCAATGGGTTGGCAAACCCCCAAACAACACCTTCATGCTTTGTGCTCCTCATATGCCATTTCTTTCTCCTATCTGTACTCGAATGCAATAGTTTTGGCTTGTATGTGGCTCTGCCCCCTAATAGCTCAAGCTAAAACTTAATTGTCTGATCATCGCCACTTTTGAAAATGGTACTGAAAATGTGTGCATATTGTGAGCGGAACGTGCCACACATTTATCCCTGGTGTTCTTCTGCATACAAAATTCCATACTACATGACTGGCATCTCTAATAGTGCCACTAGTGGACACTTCAAATGCATATGAAAAGTGGCATCACACCCTGCGTATTTGTGACATACTGAAACATTCCATTCAGCCTCTTTAAGTTCTAGTAATCTTGGGAATTGTTTCTTAGCATACTGATTGTTAGTGGCATTCTCTGTTTTTAGAACATACATGGATCATAGAGAAATACAGCCGCTGTCACCAATGTCCAGTAAAAAAATACCATGCCTCCCCCATCTGCCCCCCAGCGCCACTTGCAAATGATTTGGCTTTTCACCCAATTTTAAAGTTTGTTCTAAAATACAGCATTTTAACCCATTATTTTAAACAAATACCAGGGGAGAGAACCCCCCCCCTCCGAAACTCCCTTGATTGGTACGGGTTCCCTTGCTACGCTTGGTTGCTATGGCATATCGGATGTTTATGCCCTTCCACTTAAACAATTCACCAGCCGCTACTGGCCCTGGGACTGTGCTGGGAGCAGGGTGTAGGGGGAAGCCCAGGAATTGAGCTGGGAGCAGGATGGGCGGGGGCATGAGATAGTGGTGGGAGCTGGGTGAGGAGAACCCAGGGTCTGTAGTGGGGTGGGGAGAGCCCACGGACTATACTTGGAGCAGAGAGCGGCAACGGTGCACAATAGTTAATAGACATTTGGACTTAGTGCCCATTTGGCATTTCAGGGGGACCCAGGCCAAAAAAGTTTGAAGACCACTGCCTACAGAGACCTTCAATTGCGCACACTCACAGTGCCGGACCACTCTGTTAGTGGTCTTGTATCTTTTCTTCTCAAGTTCAAGCATTCCTCAGCAGTCTAGCTTTACTTGTGTCTTTCATCACACACGTTTAACAAAGTTCGTTCCAGCGCTCGTTATATAATGTTGCCGCTTGCATCTTTGATTTCAACACAGATCGGTCTTGCATCGGTCTCCCCAACTCACTGGCTGTGTTGATCTCTCTAATGCTTCTTTGTTCTTGGAGCCAAGGACAATACCCTGGTGGCTTCCGCTCCTCCCCACCTTGGTTGGTTATGCGGGAGGGCCTTTGGTATCTCTGAAACACAATAAAGGAGTCTTCTGTTTTGTTTGGTTTCCTGGTCTTATGCTTTCTGCTTCGAAGGTTTCTGGAAAGTAACGTTTCCTGCCAAAAAGGTCATGGGTATTTCTCTCCTTGCAAACCCTTCGTGGTTTCCCGTCTTTCTCCCCTCCTTCAGCTGCCTACTCGAAACTGCTGATACTCTGTGTGCTTTGCCTCGCTGAGAGTGTGCTCTCGTGCTCCGCCTTTTATCTGTGTGGGGAAGTTTAATGGAAGTCAGGTGTGAGTGATTATCATTAATTGCCGGACTTCGCCTGACCATAGTAGCGGAACATGTCAGGTACACTGCTCGGGTGTGAGTCTGTTTTATCCCAGAGCGGGCTGTCCCTGTGAATGGGAAAGTGTGATGGGAATGGGGATCTGGGGGTAAAGTTCCCACATATCCTACCTGGTAGGATGGGTTAAAGGTGTTACAATGTGAGGGATTACAGGGTGAGGGATACCGTGTCTCGCCATCCGGTGTCCCACTCCCACTCCCCGAAGACCCTTCACCCAGGTGATCCTCCCGCACTGGCCAACACCCAGGAACTGGATCCAAAAGCGATGGCCGTGTCCTGGCCACCTGGATGACAGATCCCCTGGGACTAGCGGGTGAGACACCTTCTGGTTTCTCAAACCACATACAATCCAAAACTGGAAGCTCTCTGCAAGATTGCTAAGGAACTCCAACCCATCCTGCAACAAAATGAACGTCTGAGAAACATTTTTCCTGACATGCCCCTCCTTGCTTTCAGACAACCAGCCAATCCGAAGGGATTGGTGGTTAGAATCAAACTATATACAAATAGCACAGTTTATGGAACTGTTCCTTGCAGAAACAAAAGATGACTAATGTGCCCACATATCAACATTTCAGACACAATCAAGATACCCCACACAGGACTGGGCTTCAAAATTGTGGAGCAGTTTACATGTGCATCGAGCAATATTATTTACTTGATTATGTGCATGAAATGTCCCAAATGTGGCCACTATGTTGGTGAAACTAGTCAACCTCTACTTAAACGCATGAATATCTATCAGTAAAGCGTCAAGCGATGTACTAACCAGAGTCCAGTGGGTGAGCATTTCTTTCGTAAGGTAATCATACTCTTGATGATCCCAAGATTGCTTAACTCTGGTATAATTTCAGGACTGAGAAAGAGTATACAAACTACTGAAGGACAACAGAAGAGAGAGACGGAGGAGCAGCAGCCAATCAGTGCGAGACACAGAGAAACACGGAAAGTGCAAAGGAGAAGCTGGCAATGCTGAGGGAGAGCCGCGAGCAGTGCACTGTCGAAGTCCGGCAGAGAAAGTGAAGCTGCAGGATGACATTGTGGCGGTTGAGAGTAACACCAACATCATTCAGAAAGAGACAGAGCCTGAGAACCAGCAAGGACAGGCAACGGAAGGCAGAGACGGTGTGCGGCAAAGGAAGAGCGGAAGAGGACCCTGGGCAACAACCAGGCAAGCACCCGACAAACACCGAGGGTAACGGGCGATGCTCAGGGAACGGCAGGGGCAAGCTGGCAGCGGCGTCGATGACACGGTACATGTATAATGAATCGAAATACCCACTCCTTCATCACAGTATTTGGCAAAACAATATCCCAAGTCCATTGAGAAGAGAAACCAGGGTCTTGGACCTGAACAGAAATAGTACAGATCAAGAAGCTGACCACAGTACTTGGCAGGAGAGTATACCAAATCTGTGCAGAAGAGAAACCAAGGTCTGGAACCCAAACAGACATAGTACAGATCAAGAAGCTAAACACAGTACTTGGCAGGAGAATATACCAAGTCTTTGTAGAAGAGAAACCAGGGTCTGGGACTTGAATAAAATTAGTGAAAATCAAGAAGCTACTCATCCCCTATGGTTAGATCACTCTTCTGCCTGCCATTTTTTTTTACCTCAGAGGAGAAAGGAGCTTGCCACTGAGCCCTCTCCAGAACAAGCAAAGCTTGTAGTTTACTGTTCTGTATGTAATGATGTGTATTGCGTGATTACGGTACCTAGATATGTGAAATTATAACATGTATGGTAAGCCGTCATTTGTATATATATGTTGATGCACTGCCTTAGGTACTGTTTATTGTATATTTAAACTAACTATGACAAAAGAAAGAAAGTCAAAAAGACAATAGAAAAAAATCGTTTTCTGTAAAAAAACTTGTTGAAAAAAAGAAGATATAATAGATTCACTTGCCAAATAATAAACACTATGTGAACCTAACTAAGCATAGTATTCTTCTAACTGCATGATGGTTACAACAGACATAGAGATACCCATGTCAAGACTAACATGATAAACTAAAAACATTTGCATGAATGAATGTGAATATGGAAAAATATGTGGCAGGACGTCCCCCTTGTTTCAACTCATCCCCTACAACACAGTACTTGGCAGGGGATTATACCAAGTCTGTTCAGAAGGGAAAACAGGGCCTGGGACCCAAATCATGATAGATTAATACAACCTAGCCTTGTGAACGTTGCGAGAAAGCCAAGAGAAGGAAGTCATTCTCTTGGCATTGTGAAAAGGCTAAGAAAAGGCAGGGGAAGAGGGACATTCCCCCTGGTGCTTGATGAACATTGTGAAAGAAGAAAGAAGCCAAGAGAAGGGAGCCATTCTCTTGGCATTCTGAAGAGACTAAGAGAGATCCGGGGAAGGGAGACATTTTCCCTGGTGTTTGATGAACATTGTGAAAGAAGCAAAGGGTAGGGAGTCATTCTCTTGGCATTGTGAAGAGCCCGAGAAAAGCCAAGGGAAGCGAGTCATTCCCCCTGGTGTTGATGAACATTGTGAAAGGCCAAGAGAATGGAGTCATTCTCCTTGTATTGTGAAGAGCCTGAGGAGGGCCAGGGAAAGAGAACTGTCCCGTCCTGGTGGTTGTGAACATTGTGTGGGAAACCTGGGGAAGGGAGTCATTCCCCCTAATATTGTGAACTGTATGATAAATGCCAGGAGAAAGAAGTTGTTCATCCTGGTGCTGTGAAAAGTGTTAAAGAAACCTGAGGAAGTTTAGGGGAAGAGGAAGCCACCCCTCTAACCTTGTGAAGTTACAAGACTTTTTTTCCATGTGAGTTGGTGGAACGCCAAGTCAAGAGTGCCATTGAGACTTTTGAGTTTTGACCTTTTTGGAAGAATGTTCCTTTTCATCGCCTGAAAATGAACTTTGGTTTATCATCCAGAACAACAAAGCCGTTCTTCTGGATCAAAAAGAATACCACTTTATTTAGATTTGATTTAGAATGTAAAACACTTGTGTATAGGCGCGTTATAAATGCTATATCATATCATACTTAGTTTAGGCAGGGAACCCCCTCTTAGTAATAGGGATCGGTAGGTTGTTTTTCTTTTGTTTTGTTCAATAAAAGTTTATGACCAGGAATATGCCACCTGTGTGTCAGTATCCTACTTCTACACCCTTACACCAAGAAGTGGGATAATATTCTTATGTTGTGGATAATATCAAGGTATGATTGATTAGTTCAGTGAAGGTAGGTTGCTCTGGTTTGGTGAAAGCTCATGAGGAAGGATGATCAGACTGACCACACAAATATTTGAAACCATTATATATGACCACTAGTTTCCAGATAGGAGAAATCCTTTCAAAGAACTGCATAAGTCGTGCAGGTTTTTAAAATGTAGTCTACTTGGGGAGTTACTGTGTTACATATATCACTAACTGTACCTGGCGTATCATAAGCTGATCTAGTGCTCTCCCGATCTCGCTTGCTCACACACACACACACCACACTCACTCACTCCCTCTGCGCTCTCTTTTCTTTACCTCTCTCTCTCTTTGTCCTTCCCTCTTTCGCTCTCTCTCTATGTTTCTGTCTCTTTCTATGTGGGTGGGAGTCATGGAGACAGGAGCATAGCTGGTAAAGCCACCCCAGCCATTGCTGACAGCTTCTGTACCAGAGGAAATAAACAAATAAATACAGATATCTTTGGGGTTAGCTGCGCAGAGTTGCAAAAGCCTCTATTTAATAGAATTATAATTATAATAATTGTACAAATATTGCATAGTGTCTCTTGTTAAAAAATATCAATTTTAATTTCTAATGATCACTTCCAGTAGTGATAATAAGAATATTACAGTTGTCTTATTGACAGAGTACATTATAAAAATCTAAAATAGCCATGTAAATTATTTTCAGATAGAATGTTATTCTTCTAAAATGGGCAGTCTTTTACTTTCCTACTGTACTCCTTCGAAATACCCATATGAAAAAGGGGGAGAGTAGCACCAGTGAGGGTTGCAGCCTGCGTTGCATAAGTTGAAGATTTGTAAAAACTTTTCTGTAGCCTGTGAATTGGGATGAAGTTGCAAAGGCTTTGGTAACGTTCCCCCTGTATTGTCTACAATTCATAGCCAGTTCGTACAGATGCAGAAGCAACACAAGGTCACAGGCTCGAGGAATGGTACAGAGTTGAGCATGAGGTTACAGGAAGCATTGCAAGGCAGGCACATGTGCCTCCTTCTAGGAGAGAGTTATAGGCAGCCAATTAGCACAGTCCTTACTTATCATGAACTGCGATGACTCTTACTGCCAACTGTAGTCTGGAAATATGACACGCCTGTCCTGCTTCGTGCAATGAGCTGCTTACCCACTGGACTGCGGTGCTTCTGCCCATGCTGGCACCTTCATCAAGGGTCATCGGGGGCAGAGAGAGGCGTGTAAAACAGGCGATGGAATACCAACATTAATCTGGCTGCAGGGGCTGCGCACTCAGCGATAGTCGCCATGTTTGTCCGGGCACGTTAGCCAAGGGAAGAGGCCCTGCCCCTCTGCAACAGGCGCACATATCGGAACAGGCTCTCTTGGTCGCCATGACAGTCGTCCCCGTAGCGGCACGCCAGAAGCAGTTAAAAGCAGCCTACCTATTCATTCAGATGCGTCTCAATGCTCTGAATGCAGCCCACCTCGTTGTTCCCGCATTCTGCCCTGGCAGTCAGTCCAGTCCTGCATTGGCCTTGTCCCTTTCTTCCCCTGCCCTTGCAACCAGAGGTGTTGCTAGGGGGTGGCTGAGGGGCTATAGTCCCTGGTCTTTTAGTTGTAGCCTTGGATAGAAGTTCAGCAGCTACAACCAAAAGGCTAGCTAGCCCCCAGTCCCTACATTAGCATAGCCCCCTGGATCTTTTCCAGACCTAGCAACACCCCTGCTTACAACATACCATTTGTTCGTGCCTGGTTCCCTTCCTTCGGGTTCACTTGTTGGTTCTTTTTCTTCTCTTGCCACCCTCCTCTCCTTCAGCAGACATTCTGTTCCTCCTTCCTCCCTGCCACCGGCCTGTTGCGTGATTCTCAACTGGTTTCCAGTAATCAGTTTCTATACCGCCTTTCCAGCTTCTGTGGATTCCTGCACCTAAGAACACCATCTGTCCGGCTCCCCTTTCAGTGCTCTGCACTGTCCCAGTGCCACATGCATCAGGAGAAGCCATACCGTGGTACAGGAAGGATTCCCATGAGGATCCGGCGTGGTCACTTCTCGGGAGTCTCTTGGGTTGCCTCTTAGTGTCACCAACAAAATGGCTGAGTCGGGAGAAGAGACCGGAACAAATGGTGCGCAGAGAAAGCGAGATATGCTCCTCAACAAGATAACTCTTAACTCTTGCAGTGCCTCTGGAAAGCGCTGCAAGCGTTTGGGCCAATGAGCTGTGGGAATACCTGTGAACCTTGAGTGGTCGCTAACACCTCAAGTATCTCCTGGCATATGTGCGTTTGGAAATTAACTGTCTAAGGGGTCTCATCACCTGGTCCGTGTTAGGGAAAATTCTCTGTTAAGGCTAATTTCCCAAACCTAGTGAGTCCCCCAGCAGCTTTGCTGGATTTTTGGGGTTTATTTTTTTCTCCTGCTAAGAGTGAGACTCTTTTTCTCCCACTCTTAGACATGATTTGAGATATCCCTTGACTTTGTAATGTGTTTTATGGGCTATGGGGTATTTTACTCCATAGGGTTTCATGTGGTTTTTGGTACGTGTGTTACACAGCACCCTCAGTGCAGTAACACAGGGGTGTCATAGTGACCCCCAAACATAGACTCCATACCCTGGGACTGACTACTGTCTCCCAGGGCATGTAAAGTCACCATTGACTTTACTAGTCTTAAATTGGGAACAGAACCAGTACAAACCATCATATTGTGGAAGTACTGGTAGGGGTAATTAGATTGCCCCTGGGTCTGTGTTTCGAAGGGGCACTGTGCAGTCCCCCCTCGTCGAGTTTCTGGCTGGTGGCAGTGGTTACCACGCGAAATATTCCTTAAGAATATTTACTATGGGATTTTCCCATTAATTTTAAACGCACCACTTTTTGGTGCAATGTTATTTATTTAATATTTATTCCCCGGTTGGGTCTTTTTGCCATAACTCGGTTTTAAAATGGCATTTGTGTTCGCCTCTGTAACTCCAACCCAAGTCGAGCCCTTTGTTCAACTTTTTGGCGGGCTTCTACACAGAAGCCTCCAAAAGTGGTGCCACTTTGTCTGTGTCTACAGGATGTGTGGAGGTTGCCTCGGCAACTCAAGTCGCACTGTTGTGTGATTGGCCCAGTGGTGAGCCGTCCGGCTCAGCACTTAGCATGTTTGAGTGACAGCTAGTACTGATGAATGGGGGTTTTCTGCATAAAAGCAGGGCTTTGGGGACTGGAACTTCAGAAGTCGCCACAGGACCAAAGAATCCGAAGAGGGAGAAGCTGAGCCGACCTGCAACGACGACACCACCGGTGGAGCCCTGCTGAACCGCCTCACCACTTCTTCCAACGACAGAGGAGATCTTCATCCCGAAGAGTCTTCTTCCTTTGACTGGTGGGGATAACCAGTTTGCCCACCTTTTCGCCTTCCCGGATCATCTCATGGCTGCCTTGCCTGTGCCAAGCACCCCGGCAACCGGGATACCATGTTTTACCACTACCGCGAATAAAAAGGTAGTACCTTTTAACCGGAGAACTCCACGGCTGGTTTCTTCCCTGGCAGTGCAACGATCTTCAGCTTTCCTCCACGTCGAGATCTTCTCTTCCTTTTGACGATGCCGCGACTTGCACCCGCTGCCACGAACAACTGCCCCCGCTGGAGGATTCCCTCCACTTTCAAGGTACTGTGTCCGCCTGGCCTCCCACGCAACGGTCTGTGTGGGGTGTCTCTTAAATCCTCAATTTACCACTTGGGTTGGCCCTAGGCTGGCGAACTGAACTTTTCTGAGCTGAACTAATTCCTTTTTGAACTCTCTGCAAGACTTTTCAAGCCTTTTAAACTGTGTGATCTTGGGCGCATTGGTGTTCTACTCTCTCTAAGAGGGAGCCTGGCCTCTGAACTTTTTGCTCACAAGTAGACTTTGACTTTCCTGCCTTGCTGGGTGCTTCTAAAGTATTGTGTTGTGTGCTTTTCTAATTTCTGCCTTTTTCCCTCCCTTTTTATTGGAGTGCCATCTTTAGTTAAGCGCTCACCTCTGTCTGAAAATAAGTGGTGTTAACTAAGACTTGTCTAATAAGGAATAAGGGATGTATATATATTAATAGTGACTGTGTTTTGAACTTGCTTACAATAATAGTGCTGGAGTGTTTCTAAGTGTGTCTTTAAATAAATAATTATATACTTTGATACCAAAGCTCTGGTCAGTGTTTGCTTGCGCTACTTTATTTTGGTACCTATCTTGTATACTCTTTATACTGTCTAACTCTTCTTGAGAGAAGTCTGGCTGCTCAGCCACAGCTACCAGGTAAATCTGGGTGGTACAGACTGCTACCAATCGGGTTTACTGCCAACACCTGTAGTCTTAAGGGAACTGCACAGGTTTCTGCCTAACAATCCGTAGTGCTGGTTCCCAGGACTCTTCTTCTGGATTAAATCCTTTCCAGCAGATGAAATAGTCTACAATTTCACAGGAATCTGAAATAGCCTTATTCTCAGGCTCTGTCGTGTCCATGACATTTGGAACTGTAAAGCTCATTCACTGATGCTGAGAATGGGAAGGTTTAAAGAGTGTTGACTTTGCCAATGTCTGTGAAATTGCAATTTAACAGCTAATGTGGAAACGAGTTCAAGAATTTGGAAAGGATGGCGAGGGGGTGCTTGTGCCCGAGAGAGCCCAGCAAGATGGCTGCAGGAAGACGGAGCACTGAAACAGGCAATCTTTGGCACCTAATTTCATTGTGCTTTGAACTGTGGAATTTGTCGAGCACCATCAGATGCCGACAAAGCCAGTACTGAGGCATGCACAGGTCGACTTGGGAGCGTGTGGGTGCCCTTTGAGCAGTGACCTGCCATGAGCGCGCTCTGATGGCCTGCGATCAACATGCGGCCTGCTGCCTTCCCTGCCGGGCCAGCTTGCTGGAAGTGTCTGATGGTGGGCAGAGGGCCGGGGAGGACTCCATTGTGTTTGGGCGCTGAACCAATGTGTGTGGTGGTGCCAGGAATCAACAAGAGCCATCTGGTGCTGCATGGTCCTGGAAGAGGAGGTGGAGAGTGCGGCCTGCTGCTGCTGCAGGGCTCATTGAACCGCGTCCGGACGCAGGCTGCCCCCCTTACCAAAAATATCTGGATTGAAAATGCATTACTACTGGATTTTCCCAAACGTTTAAATCCTCTTTAAATGCAGAAAATCCAATTGTACTCACTGGATTGCATTTGGCTTGCTTTTGGCTTAATACACCCGACATATGTTAATTAGCAATCTTCAGTGGAATGCAATCCCAAAACAATCTAAGCAATCCAATCCCCAACCAATCCACTAAAAATCCAAAAGCAATCCAATCCCCAAACAATACACTAAAAATCCATTGCTGGAAATTGGTATACCCTGAACATTAGCGACTAGGCATTATTTACTGGAGAAATTAGTTAAGTTCAGTTGGACTTGTAATTTGCACCAATAAAATGCAAAACAAATTAAACCTAAACTCTGCGAAAAGTTTAACCAGATTAAAATGCTAAATAATTGAAACCAATGTTGAAACTAGTTTGACATTATTTTTCCAACATTTAAATGCAGTAAAAATGTGTGCCTGTATTACTGGATTGTTTTTACAGAGATACAAGTTGGAAAAAATCCCAAATAAATCTTCCATTGTATCCTTGCTTATAAAATAATCCAAAATAAATGCAGTAAAATGTCTAGGGTTGCTGGATTGGTTTTATTGAGAAACAAGTTGAAAGAAATCCAAAATAAATCCTCCACTTTAAGACCAAACAATCCTTATTTGTCAAAAAATCCCAAATAAATCCTGTAAAAATGCGTGCCTGCCAATTAGTGTTAGTGGATTGTTTTTACTGAGAAACAAGTCAGTAAAAATCCAAAATAAATCCTGTAAAAGTGCGTGCCTGCCAGTTAGTGTTAGTGGATTGTTTTTACTGAGAAACAAGTCAGTAAAAATCCAAAATAAATCCTCCAACCTAGACAAATAAATCCTTGCTTGCAAAAATCCACAAAAAAATCCAAAATAAATGCAAAAAAATCTGCAGTTTGAAAACAAGCCAGAAGCAATCCCAAAACAATCCAAAAAGTGGGGCCTGAGCTGGGTCTGGCTGCCCGCTGGTGACCTAGTGGTGTTGGTGCGATTTCCGAGCTCCGCAGAGGGCGAGATTTATCCCCGCTAACAGGGTGAGGACATTGTGAGTGTATTGGCGCTGGAGCACGGCAACAGCACTGCGGCACGCCTACACTAGGCATACAGTGCTAGTAGCAACAGATTAATGGGCTGATTGAAGCCCGCACCGAGGGCGGGTGGACCTTGCTGGCAAGTGGTGGAGTCCGCCTCTCTGCCCTGTGTGCAGATGCTCTTGAGGGGCAGTGTCCACGGGCGGAGGGCATCCGAACACAGCATTCTGCGTTAAGCGAGCTGCGGGCTGCACAGAGCTGTGCTACTGTGACATGAGGCGGCATGGAATGCAGCTGTCGGTGGGCCCTACTCCACAACCTGAGGATCTATGGTCCGTGTTGGGGCTGTGAAACGCTCGTTTCAGATGTGTCAGATGCCACTGAACCACTGAACAAGATACAGAGGCAATGAGCGCCGAAAGCGAGGTTATTACATCTTAGCGGCGACACCCCTCATCAAGGGCTCGTCCCCACATACGCCACAGTCATTCATCCCATCTTGACCATGTTCCATTCTCTGCCCCTCTCATCTTGTGATTCCCCACCCCCTCGGATACCCAAAATAAGAGGCAGGACCAGTTGGCTGAGTGGAAGTTGAAATTGCCACAGCACACTTTATTAAGCATACATAAAGTCAGGAGTTAGCTTGCAGGTGTTCCCTTTCTCCGCCACACCTCAGGATTCTACGCTGATCGTGCCATCCTAACCACCCATTCAGGTCCTGAGGACCCTGTTGGGGGCCCTTCACTCCCATGTTCCCCTCTCTACCTATGGCTATTTATCACTTTACTTTTTCACTTAACTTTTTTCCACTTTACTTTTTCTCACTTAACTTTTTCCACTTTACTTTTTCCTCTTTACTTTCCCCACTTTACTTTTTACACTTTACTGTTCCCACACACTTAACTTCCCACTTTACTTTCCCACCTTAATTTCCGACTTGACTTTCCCCTTACTCTTCACTTTACTTTCCCACATTACTTTCCCCCCTTTCCCTTTCCCATTTGTTAATCTTACTTTCCCACAATGGTTTGAGTTTATGGCCCTTGTTTAAGTAGTGTGTTATGCATGAGGATGGGAAACAGAATAACTCTGTACACCAGTAATCAGACCAACTCAGGAAGGCAAAAGGCCTCATTACGACCATGCCGGTCTGGTAACAAGCATGCCGGTAAACCTACTGGCACCCTTGTTACTGGACCAGCATAGTACGAACCTGCGGGCGGGTGCCATCCCGCCTGCCAGGGTCTGACCTGGCGGGCGCAACGGCATCCGCCCGCAGAGTTTCACGGAAGCACCGGGACCTTTATTAACGGTGCCGGTTCTTCTGTGGTCCCCATTCCCATTGAGTCTAATGGGACTCAAATGGGAATGGGGGCTTACAATTACTGGCATCTGACTTCCCAGAACACCAGGGTTGTACTCCCCCAGTGTTTCTGGCAAGTCAGCACCGGTAAATATTGCAAGTCCGGATGCAATCTGGTGGTTTTACTAGGACGGTTACCGCTGGACTTGTAATGAGGCGAAAGTCTTTTTGCTGTTTGATTATCAATTGTCTAAAACAGGGAATTACAACAGACATCAACGGACGTTGCACATCGTTCTCGCCAAGCATTTCATAAAAAAACACTTTTATAACACATACTCGTCACACGTAATGTCATACTATGTGGCAAATAAGAAAAACCTACAGGGGATTGTAGTTGGCTCAAGGGGAACATCTAAGTATACTTAATTTACGGGGATGGATTGTGATAGGACATCTACTGCCAGGTGGACAACTCATGCCCACCCCTAGTGCAAGTCATCTTCAACACTTATTAAGTACACAGTGCCTTATTGGCTTTCAAACTATAAGGCCCTCAGTTATATGGCCTTCTACAATTGATTGGGATGCTCGTGCCCTTCTGGAACATTCAGATCACTTAGCAGCACGTAAGCTCACATCCAAGTGCAGGGAGGTGGACATGACTTTGCATCCCTACCCAATCTTTCATCACCTATGCCTTCTGCCATGCAGATTATCTTTGAACTTGGCCTTGCAATGTATTCTCGTCTCTGGAAATAGAAGGGAGTGTGAGCACATGCTTATCAAAAGTTCTGAAATGCGTGCCCAACTCTATTCCCATCCTCGGCTCACATGACAGGAGACCATACTTTGGACCAATTGTGCAGCATTTAATTGTATTTAATGAATAAACTTGGCAGTCATTGTGTTCTTTCTTTGCACCTTAACAAGGAGCGTTCAGCTTCTTACATTTGCTGCCTTTGAGAATAGATAACCATTTTGGCTGCCTCCAGTCTTGACATCAGGCCAAACAGATTCTCCATTCGGGTCTTCGATCACCAGCTAATTCTTTGCTGTCACATAGCTTCAGCATTTTTCTTCATGGGCTTGAACTTACTAAAATTGTGGCACCGATGTCCAGCTTCTATATAATGGCGGCACCGCCTACAGTCTATTCACTACTTATAGCCAGCTTCTATGATCATTTAGTCTACTTGCATTGCTGCATCTGTACATTCATCAAACGGTTTGCATTTTCTGCAGTGCTCTTCACACGTACAATCCTCGCTATGCACATGAATGTTTACTCGATTCTTTACTTCGTCATCAGCTTCTATAAGGTCCATAAACTTTTTTCTTCAGCCAATCTTCTCTGTGCATCATGATCTTTTCTTGTGACATCACCAACTTCTCTTTCTCTCATTTTCATATTCCTTTGGGGATCTCCTCCAAGAGATTATCGTCTCTTCAGGGATACATCTGATAAGGTTTTCTTAGTGGATAACTTTTCTCAAAGACTCAATGCGGAATAGTCAAAACTGCTGGTATGTACTTTCAGGCTTCCAGCATACAGGTAGTAGGGGGCGGGACTTTTTGTAGAGGCATTCGGCTGTTCCTCTACACCACCCCCCTCTGGTTGATTCAGCGGGTGCCCTGGTTCCCTCAGGTGCTAGGATGCTGGCCTCTATGTATTTTCTGATATCTTCATCTGTCAATTCCTTGGGTCCCAACCCCGATTCGACATCGATCATGATCTTCATTCCTACTGCCTTCTTTGCTGTTTTCTTGCACTGTGTAATTATTATGCCGATCACAGAGAATCCAAGCATCCCCATTACTAACACTGCTCCAAGGAACTTGAAAATGTTTGCCATCCACTGTGGAACCCATGAGAATATAGATGCGAACCAACTGTCATCTGCAATGTCTTCTGTCTCGTCTTCCATTTTGTTGTGCAAGTTTGTCTGAAACGTTATGGCCTCTGTCAAGGTCCCATTCTCGCCATCGTGAGAAGGTTTGAACATGCAACATGATGGCCCGATTTTGGTGCAAACTCCTCCTTCCATTGCAGTGATCATATCAAGGACATATCTGTTCTGGAGGGTCATCAGTCTTATGACCCTCAATTCTTCACTGATAGCATTGAATCCCTTTATGATGGTGTTGATGGTCTGCAGATGCTCCCATCTAGTAATCTGCAATCATTTGGCATTGACCATCGTCTGGATTCCAGGCATAAAGATAGTCGCGAAGACTGCAGAAGTCTGGCTGCACAATCTGTGCCCATATGGAATATCATCAAAGGCTTCTATTGATTTAGCTGAGAAATAGTTCTCCCTTTTTGTTTGATTGAGAAATTCAAGCAATCTCCTATTTCTCAAATGGCATCTGCTTTTGGTCGCTCTGAGGAATCACTAATGCTGGAACATGGGCGAGCAACCAAAGAACACATCCCTCCCCAGTCCTTGGGAAGTTTCATATAGGCTCTGTACCCACAAGCCCAATATCGATCCATCAGGATGGCTGTCCCTGCTCCCATCCTAGAAATGTCAACTGTAGTCTTGCAGCCTATGTTATTTCCCACATTCTTCTTTCCTTCTCTTTTAAAGCATAACGTTGCATTTGCCAATGGGATCACAAACATTGGACCCTGATTCATCTTCAACCCATGTTAGTAGCTTGGCATTCTTGGCCCTTGACTTCAAACATCCATTGTTCACTCTCTGTACTTCTTGTACATATTCCGCCTTCAGTACGTGAGCTGTAAAAGACATCAGACCTTCTTCCCATCCCTTTTTGAATTTCACTCTTCCATTTCCCAGCATCCAGGCCATCCAACTAATTCTATTTTTCTGGGCAGTTCATTCTCTCCATTTCCTTAATGGCTACAACTTCCTGTCCTTCGACCGGCTATGTAAGCATTTTGTTTTTGCAAGCAGGTTCCTTTTCTATCTGTGTAGTCTTGACGTAATCATCCTGGAATTGAAACAA
The DNA here is from genome assembly GCF_040938575.1 of Ambystoma mexicanum. Taxonomy (NCBI): domain Eukaryota; kingdom Metazoa; phylum Chordata; class Amphibia; order Caudata; family Ambystomatidae; genus Ambystoma; species Ambystoma mexicanum. The sequence continues at coordinate 675,288,906 of NC_090931.1, forward strand.
CCATTTCGATCTCCAACGCAGAGTGGCCCAACCGGTCCTGAAGAAGATGATAAACTAGAAAATCATAGATATCGGTCGACCCCTTTCAAGCAGGATATCCCGAGGAACAAGCTGGGATACCGACAAGGAATTATGTTCCTGTAATGGAGAACGGATTCTCCAAGAACTCGCCACCTTTGTGGGCTCCTATATTCGACAAACTCTACAACTGGTCATGATATACAACTTAAGTCACTAAGAGACCGTCATAGGGTTGGACGTTTGAGTTCATATCTCTACACGAATTAGGAGGCCTCAATAGAAGAGGTTTTATAATTTACTGTTTTAATCTACTATATATGAGTCATTTTTTATGTCTACGTGTTTTAAATTGAGCAAGTGATCTGCAACATAGGGTCCACACACTTCTCTGAAGGTCAATCAAAGGATGAAGGGTCTACGACCCATGGGAAATAATTCCTCATAGAAATGTGGGCCTAGTGTTTTGAGACACTGCCTTGTAGTCACCATCATCGAAATGTGATCCTAGTATTCGAAAAATAGGAGTACCAGGGACAGAGAATTCCCCCCATCTTCCATCCCCAGGCGGACAGGTGGCACCATCCATCCCCAGGTGGATAGGTGGCACTACCCCTCTATACCTAAGGACGGAAGCCCACACATGAGGTGAGGGCCTTCCGCAAAGAGGATTTTTTGAGGTCATACATTTATTGTGTAATTACCAAGTAATCCCACGTGAATGCAGTGGGTTTCTGGAAATATTTATGCACTTCATCATCTAACAGTTTTGCTGTACGCTGGGCATTACTTCTACTCCTTGATGGAGGTATAAGAGGTGTTCTCATTCACCTCACAGTCACTAGTTCATGGGGGGTGAAGTGGTGGTCAGAACCAGGCTGATTCCTTAGGGCATAGAAGGCTAAGGGCAGGCAATGTAGCTGCCCCTTCTTCAAAGTTAACTTGATTTTAGCAATCCTTTCTTTAAGCAGGCTGTTGAGTCGCTCACATATCCCGCTTGCTAGTGGGTGATAAGCAGAAGAAAACATATGCTTAATACTCAATAATAATCCTATTTGTTCGAACACTTCATTGACAAAATGTGGCCCATTATCGGATCTCAGCACTTCACACACACCCCATCTTGGAAAGACTTCATGTACTAAAAGCTTTGCTGCGCAAGTGGCATCAGGGTGTGTAGACAGATCTGCCTCGATCCACCTAGAGAAGGGACACACCACCACTATCAGATACCTGTATCCATTGCAGACTTGCAGCATGTCAACATAATCGATATGTAAATGCTGAAAGGGACCATTTGGTAGAGGAATTACTCCTCTAATCATTCTCAGTGTATGCACAGCTATAAACGTTTGACACATGATACAGTTCACTAGAAAGAAGGCAACGTGTTCTAACAAATTTGCAATGAACCAGTCTTCCGTAGTCATTGCAGCAAGACTTTCCCTAGTTACATACGTAGGGTAGTACAGCTGTTCAAGCGCTACCTTTAACAATGCTACTGGCATCACTGGCTTTCCAGTGCTATCCTGTCGCCATAATGCTTCTGTGGGGGATAAAGAGAACCCCCTTTGTTTCCATAGATCCTGCTCTTCCTGTGGTGCACTGCCTTGAATCTCTATTAATTGGGTTTTCGGCAAATGATTAAACCCTTCTTGAACTGCCATAATTGTGACTACTTTCTCTTTGACATTTAGAGTGTCAAAACATGAGATATCTGGTGACTATGCAACCCTTTTGGCTTCTGCATCTGCAGCTTCGTTCCCGCAAGAAATAAAATCTGTGCGCTTATTGTGAGTGGCGCATTTAACGACCACTATGGCTACTGGGAGTTGTAGTGCTTCAATAAGCCTATACAATAAGGATGCGTGCTGCACTGGAATGTTGTCCACTCTGAGGTAGCCCCTCCTTTTCCAACATGCTAACCCTGCGTGTACGTTGATGTCACATAGGCAGATCACTTTACATGGTCACTTTCTGCCCTTTGTGTTTCTCGAGCGTGACAATAAACTCTACTAATTCTGCCGCTTACGCTGAAAAGTGAGGCAGTAGTCTGGCACTTGCTACAATCTCAAACTCGCCATTTGGAATGGGGTCGCTGTTGCACACGCAGCTGAATGGCAGCCCGTGTGTGAGCTCCAATGGTGAGCCTGGGTTCCGAATGATAGACTTGCTGAAAAACAGTCTGGTTCTGCACCATACCGAACATAGAGGTGAATGAAGTGTCTGGGGACCCGAACCCAAAAATCCTGCCAATTGGTCTGGTAAGACCCGAGATATGACCGCCTGAAGATCTCGGGCCTGCAACAGCCGCTGCGACCGGCAACACCACGCTCCTGGGAGCACCTCTCGCCGGGTGCGACGTGGGATATACACCGCAAACGAAGATCTGGTGGTTGAATACTGAGTGATCGGCCCAGTCGGATCATCCGACCAGTACCGGGTGCATCGACTCAATCAGCAGCTGCGGGCGGTGGCGGAGGAGAAAGACGGTCTCCTAGCCTCCTCGCGCTGCATGAACACTCCCCCTGGCAATACGAGAGAGAGACCAGCACTGTAGAGACGCTGAAGAGCTACACTAACCTTTCGACACCAGGTTCGCCAAATGCTGGCATCAGATGCAGGCGGCTTGCGAAGGTACAGAGATTCAGCATACTGCAGCGAGGAAGTGATTCTCTTTTTCTGGCCTCACCGCCTAACTCCTGACATACGCAGCAACAATGAGGTGGAGTCACCACCCCCAGGCATTGGGGAAGCAGTGAATTCCTGCCTTCTGTTCCTGACCCGTGGACACTACCCTACCGAGTTTACAACAAATCCACCAGCAAGATCCGTAATTACACACAGACCCGGCATGAGTGAGAGCCACCGTATGCAGCGGCATGCAAACTAGCTGCAGGAGCAAGGTTCCCAAACCGGAGGAAAACGAACCATAGGAGGGGCAGACTGCAGAAACTCCCCTTCGAAACCAGGTTGTGCGCCACAGGCCGCCACGTGTGCACACCCTAAATTCTCACTCTGGAGGACCGCAACTGCTGAGTGCGCAGCACTGCTCCCCTGCATGAGGACTGCATTACAGGATTATCTCCCGCACTGTGGAATACCCTGCGACAACATATGAGATTCAACACCAACTACTGGAGGCAGCGGACACCAGAGCACGGACAAAAGGGAGTAGGCCTGTGCTGACATGTCAACAGCCCCACAGCCCCTTTTGGTTACACTTAGAGGACAAGTCACCTGGGGGGACATTGGAACAGGAGCCACAACCAACCCCACAGTCAGAAAGGGGGTCAAAGGGTTGGCCCACCATACATAACAAGAGGCCATCCATGTAACAAACTGAGGGCGTGAATGAACTTCCAAGAGAAAGGAGGCAAACAATGCATGCCAGATCCGAGCTGATATACCAGGCTTGGCATCAAACCACCATAAAAACAACACCCTAAGATGACACCAGTGGGGTGCTTTTGGTTTGGCGTCATACCACGCATGGCAGATATATTCTAAAGACTATTCAAGATTGAGAACCTTGGGCAGTGGAGGTATATAACCTGGCACCGAAGTGGAGAGGGCAGGCATAAATACACTCAAGGCTGCAAGAGCCAGCAGCCCTGCATGCAGGGTAATGCCAGAGGTTGCATAGACCCTGAACAGGATGAGGAGTAGGAAGACACGGATACCACCGCCCGATCACACCAGGCTAAACCACCAATCACGATTGGGGCATCTACAAATCATTCGAATATAAGGCATATATCCAGAGCTGTCCTGGGTCACAGAACTACCAAAACTGCACACAGCACAAACGCTTGACCCCACTATACAATGCCTAAGGGGGGCAGCCTCTAAGAAGAGCGGGGCGATGGACAGATTTACCAAGCCAGCTGCCTAATCAAGCAACATGAGTAACGAGGGAACTACTAACTCAGAGGTAACAACATCGACTACTTCCTCGGCCCCCATGGATCTACAAGGTGCATTTACCTCGATGCAGCAGGTATTCGCGGCTATAAACGACAAATTGAACAGCATCAACATCAATGTCACAACGATAAGAGCCCATCTGGAAAAGACCACACACAGAATTACAGAGGCCGAAACAAGCATTGCCACAGCCGAAGACGCAATAGAAGCGCTGCAAAATACGGTGACAAACATAGCTAAAGATCTGGGCACTGTCAAACTGAAATGCTAAAATTTAGAGGCGAGATCACGCCGGACCAACATATGCATCATAGGGGTACCCGAGGACGCCTTGACAGGCCCTATGGAGCTCGCCGTCGAGGAACTACTTAAAGACCTACTGGGGAACCCTGGCTGGTCCTCAATGTTCGTCGTCGAACAGGTGCAGAAATCTCTGACAGCAAGGCCCAAGCCGGGCACCTTTCCCCGCCCGTTCATAGCACGGCACATGAACTAGTGAGATCGGGACATGGTTCTGAGAACAGCAAGGGAGAAACAAGAGCTAAAGATGGGGTCCAGTGTCATCTGTATCTTCCTGGACTACACCCTGGCAGTTCAACAGGAACAACGTACACTTATTGGAGTAAGGAAACTGCTGAGGGAATGCAGGATACCATATGCGATGTTTTATCCGGCCAGACTACGCATGCAGTATAAGAATAAAACATACTTCTTCACATTTCCTGAAGAAGCTGCCACCTTTGTTGAAGCTAACATTTCTGCTACCTGATAAGCAGCCGTCAGAAGAAGAAGGAAATTTAATGTAAGGTAACAATAGCACCGGAGCAATGAATAGCATTGAATTTGCTGTAGAAGCTATTACTGTAACAACATGGCATTCAATGTGATAGATAGATACACAGATTGAAACTGTATCGCTTAGAGCGTGGAGATAGACCCTGGGCACAAGAACAGAAATAATCATCATGATGAGTCGAAATAGTATGCAGGTCGCACTGGGCAATAAGATATGTAGGATTGGGCAGGTAATGAGCAGTTATCATATAGCCGCAACACCCCCTGACCTACTCTGCTCGTGATTGATCGCTCAGTGCTTCAATTATTTTGTTTGGAGAATAGTGTTACACATAGATGGGGGTGTCCAATGACGACGTGACTGCCCTGTGCACTAAGTAATTCATAATGAGTGTTGGCAACATTAGTTAGCGGTTTCGAAGGGACTCAGACAGACAAGGATTAGACATTATGCGCTGGACCCGATCCGTCAAAAGCAGCGGTCTCCCCCTAATGCAAGTGCATAGTTTAGTTGGGGAAGGGACGGGTGGGGGAGGTGGGGTATTCATTGGGCCCTGCATAGTCGATGTTTGGGGTACTATGAGGGTGGGGTTGGAGGCTGACAAGGGTAGTTGGGTTGAAAAAGATTTTAAAAATGCACAGACTAATTACAACATATTATTACCATACTAAAAGACTGCAGGAAACTATGACAGTGAAACAAGAATACATAAAAGATAATGTTAGATGAAGGAGTGAAAGAAATAGATATGCTTAGCTGGAATGTAAGAGGCCTGAGTGCACCTGTGAAGAGGAGGAAAGTTATGGTTTACGTCAACAGACAAGGCACCTAGATATTATTCCTACAAGAAACACGTTTGCTAGACCACCAGGCCCGCAAGTTTGCTACTGAGAGGGGGAAACATTGTTGTTACACCTCCTACTCCATAAGAGCTAGGGGGAGCATGATACTAATTCACAAATCACTCCTGATTACTCATTACGCTGAGTAAATGACCCCTGTGGTAGATATGTGGTGGTGCACAGGAAATTGTGCAGCGTGGAAACACTTATGATCAATGTGTACAGCCTAGGTACCCTACGGCCCAGGTAATATGTGGCGGGTATTTTAACACCATTTTGGACGTAGACTTAGATAGGACATCAACCATTCCTAGACCACTGACAAATGCAGCACGTGTGACACACACACACACAGCTCAGATATGGGACTGAGGGATGTCTGGCGTACATTGTACGGAACCAACAACGCATTTACCTTTTATTTATCGGTCCACAACATGCACTCTAGAATAGACCTGTGGCTAGTTTCTCAAACAGTGATGGGCTGGGTGTCAGAGGCCAGGATACTGCCTAGGACACTGTCAGATCATTCCCCTGCATCTCTTTTATTAGATATCCCAGAAGTGTCCCCACAGAAAGCACCATGGAGATTCAAGGCTGCGGCACTACTGGACCTGGTCTTTAAAACTAGTATGGCACAGCATGTTAACAAGTTCTTTGAGAAGAACAAAGGATCAGTGACCGAACAGTCTGTGCAGTGGCACACGTTCAAGGTCTATTCACGAAGAATTGCTCTGTCTACAGAACTTGGGGTAATCAGGGACATATGAAGGGAACTCAAGAGGAGAGAGGAGATGCTGGCCAGATTACAAGCAGAGTACTCACATAACCCATCACCACAGATTGCCACGAATATTAAAAAGCAACTGGATGAGTATAGGGAGGCGGAAGATAGGGAAGTGCGCTATTTTGATAGGCCAGCGGCTGCACGTAGATACGGAGAACAAGATAGACCGGGTAAGCTCTTAGTATACATGGTGCATAACGAGAGGGACAACACAAACATCCTGTGTCTCACTAGATCAGATGGGGCGGTGGTCACTACACCCGAGGAAATCCACAAGGTATTCTATAATTTTTATGCCAACCTATATTCTCCCCAAAGCGTAGCTACAGATCGGAATATTGATGACTATTTAGTAAGCATTCCCACAATACTGCTATCCGGTGAAGCCTGCAGTGCCTTGGAAGCACCGACAACACATAGTGAGATGAAGGAAGCCATAAAAAGCCTCCTGGGTGGTAAGGCACCGGGCTCAGATGGGCTCAGGGCAGAATTCTATAAGGAATGTGTGGCAGAGCTGGCCTCCCGTCTCTTTGCATTATGGACCGAGGCACTGGAGTCCGGTGTACTACCAGACACAACACGAGAAGCGATTATCACCCTATTATTAAAACCTGGGAAGCCACCTGAAGAGTGTGGGTCACATCGTCCATTCAACATAGTTTGCATAGTCATGCACTTAGTTGCCCTCTATTATTGGCACAGCTACAAATGTGGCAGGAATCACTATTTTACAACTGATAATTTTGATTGTTGGGTTCGAAATCATTACCTCATAGGCTGAAGCTCTCTGAGATGTCAATGTACATTTGGGTTTCTCTAAAATGACAAACAGAGCATGCTCCACAAAGAGAGTCATATAGCTGCCCATAAAAATACTTGTAGACTTCTCAATTGCGAATGCGGCGGCTGCCAATGACTGTTCACAAGGAAGGTGTGCTTTCATAACTGGGTGTAAACTCCAACTGTAATATGCTAGAGGCTTGTACCCCAATGTGGTCCTCTGTGTAAGCACTGCTGTCATGACTGTCCCATTTGTGTGCGAAAATAAGTAAAATTCCTCCGCATAATTGGGAATTCCTAAAACAGAAGCTGTCCAAATAGCTTTTTTCAACTCTACAAACCCTTCCTTCATCTCCTCGTTCTATTCTATTGTAACCTTATTCGCCTGTGCTTGCTTTAAAGCCTGCAAAAGGGGTTGTGTGTACAAACTATAGTCAAACACCCAGGCTCTAACATAATTGCATAGTCCCAAAAATGGTTGCATCTGTTTTACTGTATGCAATTTTGCAGTTTTCATAATTGCCTCAGCTCTTTCAGGTGTCACCTATTTTCCCTCATGTGAAATCAACTGTACCACACCTGTGGTTGATTTCACAGGTGTATCATAATGTACCATAATCATATCCCCTTAATTTGCCATTTCCCTCAATCTACTCACCATTCGTTGGTTTGAATCAAGGCCCTCTGTATTGTCTCCTCCTCCAACCGACCACTTTCGCCTTCCGTCCACAAAGCGCCTGTGGAAACCAGGTAGGGATTTCGGCAAAGAGGGACCCTGCCCACCATCTTGATTTTCTTGCAAGATTTTCTTTTCTATTCGGCCACTTTCCACAGGAAACCCTGCGATCTTCCAACTGGATGGCGGAGGATGTCTGATTATCTGAAAATCTGGAGCTAACAGGTCGATGGGTCTGAACCATCCTGCCACTGTTACCACGTGATCTTATGGCCCTTGTTTGTCTAGCGTCTTTCGCAGGAGGATGGGAAACAGAATAACTGTGCACACCAATAATCAAACCAACTCAGGAAGAAGGCAAAGTCTTTTTGTTGTATTATTATCTATTGTCTAAAACCGGGAGTTACAACGGGCATCAACAGACGTCGCACAGCGTTCACTCAAAGCATTTCATAAATAACACTACTTTTATAACACAAACCCGTCACACGTGGCGTCATTCTATGTGGCAAATAAGAAAAACCTCTGGGGGATTGTTGTTGGTTCAAGGGGAACATCTAAGTTTACTTTCTTTACAGGGATGAATTGTGATAGGACATCTACTGTCAGGTGGACAACTCTTGCCCACCCGTAGTGCAAGTCATCTCCACATGTGGTGTCCCCCAGGGGTCTATCCTCTTGCCCTGGCTTTTCAACCAATACCTGGCAACTCTTGTTTACTGCATCTCAATGTTCTGCTCAACTTTCCAGTGCTATGCTGACGACACCCAACCCATTTTCAGGCTTCCTTCAGCATCCTCCTCTCCTTCTCTCATCTCTGATTGTCTAATCGCCATTCAAAATTGTTGTGCCGCCAATGATCTATGTCTAAATGCCAACAAGACTGAGATCCTCCTTATTGGTACACCATCTCCATCCTTTCCTCTCACTCTCTGGCCGGCCTCCCTTGGCCCTCCTCCCACCCCCACCTGCGCGGCTCAGAACCTTTGGGTTATCTTTGACTCTACACTTTCCTTCTCCGCACACATCTCTGATGTCTCCAAAAAATCTAACTTTTTACTTCACCTCCTTAGAAGTACTCTGCCTTTCCTCTCCTTCCCTCAAAAGCTCACTGTCTTCTAAGCTCTGGTTCTTTCCAGACTGGATTACTGTAACAGCCTCTTTCTAAATCTACCTGCCCCCACTCTCCGCCCTCTACAACTATTCCAGAATAGGACTACAAGACTTGTCCTTGGCCTCAAGCCCTGGGATCGTATCTCGCCAGCCTTGAAATCCCTTCATTGGCTTCCAGTTGATGCAAGGATTAAATGTAAAACCCTCTGCATTGTTCACAAGGCTTTCTGGGGCCTGGGTCCAAAATACCTTCAACTGTCCCTCCATAAATACCTCCCCTCTCGAGCCCTTTGCTCCTCTACTTCTAACTCCCTCAGGCTTAGTCGTTTTGCAAAAAAACGGGCTGGGGGTAGATCCCTGTCTTCGGCTGGTGCTTTCCTTTGGAACAGCCTCCCGGCCACCTTGAAACTTGAGGAAAAACATCTTTGGTTCCGGAAACTTCTCAAGACCTTTCTCTTTGCCTCTGCCTTTGCCCCTCGTCTCCCCTGTTGATCTGTTTCTTCTCATGGCATTGTGCACCTGGCCACCCTCTGTTCTTTCGGGCCCAGGTACCTGCTCACCCTGCCACCCTCCTGCCCTGCCTCCAGGCCACCATCTGCACTAGGGTACTGTATCTGTACCCATATAGTCCCCCTCCCACGTTTCTTCTGCACTTATCGGATGTACCTTTCTGACTAACTTTCACCGGCCACTTGCTGGCTGCACTACCATGGTTTAAAGCCCTTATTTATTATTTATTCTATTTAATATTTATTGATGTTTTCTCTCCTCTGCTTCACACTTTCCACTCCCCCCCTTTCCTTGCACTTTTCCCTTATTTTCCTGTCCCATGCACTTGCGCTTTCTTAAATGTCACTGGGCCTAGTAAGATCGCTGTTTTTCTGTTTTTTTTCTCCCTTGTTCCCCTCCCTTTTTGCCTGGTCGCGCTCTGAAACACTTGTGTACGAGCGCAATATAAATAAAATATCATTTCATTTAATTTCATCTTCAACACTTATTAAGTACACAGTGCCTTATTGGCTTTCAAACTATAAGGCCCTCACTTATATGGCCTTCTACAATTGGTTGGCACGTTTGTCCAGGTGCAGGGAGGTGGAAATGACTTTACATCCCCACCCAATTAGCCCACCATCTCTCATCACCCATGCCTTCTGCCATGCAGACTGTCTTTGAACTTGGCCATGCAATGTATTCTCGTCTCTGGGAATAGAAGGCAGTGTGAGCACATGCTTATCTGGACTTCGTGCCCATCTCTATTCCCATCCTCAGCTCACGTGACAGGTTACCACACTTTGGACCAATTTTGCAGCATTTAATTGTATTTCATGAATAAACTTGTCAGTCATGGTGTTCTTTCTTTGCACCTTAGCAAGGAGCGTTCAACTTCTTACGTTTGCTGCCTTTGAGAATAGATAACCAGCTTTGGCTGCCTCCAGTCTTGACATCAGGCCAAACAGCTTCATCATTCGAGTCCTCGATTTCCAGCTAATTCTTTGCTGCGACACAACGTCAGCCTTTTTCTTCATCGGCTTGAACTTACTAAAATTGTGACACTGATGTCCAGCTTCTATATAATGGCGGCACCGCCTGCAGTCTATTCACCTAGTATAGCCAGCTTCTATGATCTTTTAGTCTACTTGTGTTGCTGCATCTGTACATTCATCCAATGATTTGCATTTTCTGCAGTGCTCTTCACACATGCAATCCTCGTCATCAGCTTCTATAAGGTCCATACACGCTTTTCGTCAGCCAGTCTTCTTTGTGCATCATGCTCATTTCTTGCAATGTCACCAACTTCTCTTTCTCTCATTTTCATATTCCTTTCGGGATCTCCTCCAAGAGATTATTGTCTCTTCGGGGTTAGATCTAATAAGGTTTTCTTAGTGGATACCTTATCTTGAAGACTCGTTGTGGAATAGTCACAACTGCTGGTGTCAAGCATGCTACACTTTCAGGCTTCCAGCATACAGGTAAGTAGGGTGGCGGGACTTCCTGCAGAGACATTTGGCTGCTCCTCTACAGGTTCTCCTGTCCCCCTCTCATTCTTCCCTTTTCTAGTGTGAATCTTCCACCGCAAGCACCTTCCCCATCTTCATCCCCTTCCCAGCTCTTACTGGTCCTCAACCATTCTTCCCAATCCATGCTCCTCTTTGGCCCAATTCCCACTGTATTCCAAATGTCCCCATCCTTTACATTCCCAATTATTTTCTTACGCTGATCCCTTCCGTTCCCCAATTTCTTCCTGTCCCCGACATTTTCCTTCCCTCTTTCCCAGGTTTCGTACCCCATTGCCAATCGTAGATTACCCATACTTCCCAGAGCCCCATTTTCCTCTTACTCCCTTCGTTCATCTCTCCTTGTTTCAGATTTCTTGTTTTCTCTCCTGCTCCTTCTGATACACTCCCAAACCTCCCCCACCCGCGTGTTGGGGTTGGAAGATCTTCCAAGCCCCCTTGCTTTCCCCTTTACACGGGCGCTCCCCTCAGTCTAATACTCCTGGGTGCCGTTCATTCTAAGCTGATGGCTGTGCAGTCCCTTTGCTATATCTGCCAGTACAATCTGAAGGGATCGACTTGTGACTCTGCCATGACTCTCTGTTGGTTGCCGGCGGCAGTGAGCCCCCCCCAGGCTTCTGGTCACCGAACCCCCCATACCAAGTCGCCCTTATATGCCCTTTCAAACCATTACCCGTACTACATCCACTCCCACACTTCCTCAATCAAATTGCCCTCTGGACTCAGCTGCAGCATGATGATCTGGGCTGGGGATCCCCGTCCCTGACCTTCTCCCTGCGTGAAGGTGTCTCAGAGTTGCCACTCGAGCGGGTTTGGCTCCTTAGCAGGAGTGCCCCCTATCTGTAGATGAGGACGTGTTAGACTAAGGTCAGCCCTTGACCGTATTGCTCCTCTTGGGAGGGCCCCCCTGTAGAAAGCATGCTGGCGGCCTATCCACGATTGTGCTCCCTACCAGGAGCTTTTAGGCCCTCGATGTCCCGATCACCCCTCCCCCTGACCTCCAGCCCTGCTCACTTTCAACCGGCTCCGTCCAAAGCATCCTTTAAGTCTGCTAATATAACTGCCACCCCTACACCAGACAGTGCACTCTATATTCCTCAAAGCAGACAGGCATTTTTTATGTAATCAGTTTACGTTTTTTCCCACCCATGCCCCTACTCCCTAAAATTGTCCCCACTGCCCTAAGTAATTCTGATCCAATGGGCATTCCAATTATTCCTGTCCCCATGCTCGATTTCCTCATTCATACCCCCTAACTTAAGCCGAGGGCCCATATTCCCTTGACCCATGCTTATGCCCTCGCCACTCCATCACAAGTTGGGGCCAGTAGTGCCTGTTGGCCTGCAGGAGGAGACTTCTATGGTTGCTGCCTGATTGGAGGAAGAAAAACCTGTATCTTTAATATGCATCATTGATCAAGGAAGAGAGTCGGACCCCAAGAGGCTGCCCCTAGCGCTGGCCACCCTTATATAGGGGCTCATATTGGCCGTGGCTTGGCCCAGCTTCCCTCCCTGATGATGCTGCCACTCCCCCCTAACACCCTCCCCCGGGCGGCGAATCTGTAGTTCCCCGACCTCCACCCCCTTTCGCTGGGACGTGCCAAAGGGGGCGTTAGCACTAATGGTGACCTCTGCCCAGGACCATTTTTAATAGCGCGGGAGCCTGGCAGACCATCTACAAAAGCTCACGCACCGACACTGATGTTTTGCGGCAGTGGTCTGCCCTAAAACTCTTAGGCCTGCTTTAAGAGGAAGGCATTGAACGGCATTGGACTAGGACTCCCAATGGGGGGTCCCCCCTGAAGCAGGCCCATATCATGAGCACGTGAATCGGGACAGCCAACTAACCTTCCGCCTACCTTGCATAATGTAAAAGGTGAGACAAGGGGGTGGCCACACTCCTGCGCCGCTGAAGACAACTTCCAAATGCCACCTGCACAGGAGACCTGTACAACATAGGCTGCACAGCCTTTTATGCTGACTGCCAGGGGTGCTGTGACTGGCTGGTGAAGGCCTTAGGCTGATGTGAGGTTGCAACTGACACAGGCGGCCCTGACGCTCTCTACTGTAGCTGGTGTGTAGCCACCAGTTGCCCTGTCTTCTGCACCTGTTTGGCATGCAACAGGCCACGGCCGATCCCACCTATGACAGCGCTGAGGACACTGTATCCGCCAGTGCCCCTTTACGCCGCTCGTCTCAAAGGCACCACAAGATGGATATTCAAGCCCAGTTACAAGCAATATTGGCTGAAATTAAAATAATTGGTCAGCGGACGCAGGAAACTACCAACACCAAAGGGACCTGCAAGAGGTACACACCCGGCTGACCGCACACGCGGAACAAACGAATGACAATGAGCAGCGCATCAGCTCATTGGAAGATAATTATGACACAACCGCCACAGGTCTAGATGGCTTGATCAAAGAGGTGCAGCGTCTGGGGACCAAAATGGAGGATCAGCAAAACAGGTCCCGGCACAACAAACTCTGCCTATTCCTCTCAGAGCAAACTGAAGGCGCGCTCTGGAGTCATAAATCTATGGCTCCCTGTAGGAAGAAATCTGCATTGACAACCCGAGAAACTATATCATTGAAAGGGTGCACCAGGCCCCTATCTCCAAACCCGCTGTGGGAGTACGACCGCGTGTCATAACCATGCGCCTACTTAACTTTCAGCACAAACTTGCAATTCTTAAAGCGTACAGTGTTGCATGGACTCTGAGGGTGGGCTACTCGGATATGTGGTTGTTTAATGACTATTCCATTGAGGTCACATGCCACAGAAAATGATTCAGTCCCCTATTTGATGCACTTAAGGGCACGGAACACAGATTCTACCTGAAATTTCCAGCTGTCTGGTGCATTCAGCTCAATTGACAGTGGCACTCGTTTGAGTATCCAGAAGAGGCCTGGCACTTTCTGAAACACTGAGAAATGGTGACCACTGATTTTCCGAATGTAGATGGTGGAGTGGCACAGGTGGGGCACATGTCACTGTTGCCACAGCGCCAGTACCGGTTAAAAGGGAGATGCAAAAGAGCGGGAAGGGGCCACTGGGCCCGGATCCCAGACAAGAGTGGACAGTGAAATGAAAGTGTGGGGGATCTACATAGCAGACTTTTGCCAATGACTCTTAAGGAGCCCAAGATGATGGATGGCGTGCACTCTGCCTGGCTTCTTCCTCTACAGGGGCGATAGCGGGGTCCGTGGACCAACACTCATTACTGCACGGAATATGCCTTGCCGCTTCTACCTGATGGTAGCATGAACATTCTACCCTCCGTTATTTTGGACTGCACGCGTTGCACGGCTCCTCACTCTGGGCTCATCTGAACCTCACCTGGTTCTACTGTGCTTTAGCAGTGCACCGGTTTAGTGAGATAGCCAGTTCTCCTGTGGCAAGGGCACAGGCATGCATAGGGAATGGAGAGGATCCTTTGATCTATTCCGCTACGTCCCAGGCCTGGGGTACTCTAGCTCTGTATTAGTGGTTTACCAATCCAAATGTTTTCTTTTTATTTATTTTATTGTACATATATAACGCGCTTAATACCAGCGAGTGGTTTCTAACCCCAGGATCGGAATTCGAACCTGTGTTGCGCCACGTTGTCTTGCTTCCAAGACAAACGTGTTGCCCCTTAGCTATTCTTCCTCCCAAAGCAGTTTGTTGAGGTGTTTTTACTACCTTAGCTCACTGTGATCAGGCCCCCCTTTAGGATGAGATGACCACACTCACATTGGTAACACTTAACATACAAGGACTGGGCCATCCCATCAAAAGGAGGTGAATGCTTAACTACATGCCGGACGTCCAGGGCGACATGTCAGGGGAAAAGAGGGGTATCAATACTGATCAATAGCCACATTCCCATTGAGGTGCTCAACACCCAGGCAGACAAAGAAGGACGTAACGTCCTGATCCAGGGCTGCATCCAACAGCAGACTATAACATTACTCAACATATATGCACCTACAGCGGACACGCCAACCTTTTTTACACACACCTTCATTGAATGTGCAAAGTACATGGGGGCTCTGACAGTGGTGGGGGGAGACTTCAATGTCATTTTGGATCCATTACTGGACCTCCAGAGTACACACATGGCCTCTGGCAGCACCCCATTAACAACAAGCCTCTTTTACTTCCCTTATGGACGATCTTAGACTCACGGATGTTTGGCGGCTTACACATGAGGGGCAGAGGGACTTCACCTTCTATTCCAACCAACATGGTAGCTATTCTACGATAGACTACTGGCTGGTCCCTTCCAACGTCACACACCTGGTTAAAAAATTAGATATCCTTGCCATGACTCTGTCGGATCACCCACCTGTACTCCTGTGCATGGCACTTCCTGAGTTCCCGTGCAGAATGTCGCTGTGGTGGCTGAATTTAAGAGCCCTGGGGTACCCAGACTTTTTCCGCACACTTAAAGGGGGATGTAGACCTCTTTTGGCAGACCAACCTATCCCCGGAGTACACTGCTCATGCATGTTGGGACGCGGACAGTGTATCTCACGATGTTCTCACAAGCTAATGATTTGGGGAGAGCGAGAGGCACAGCTAATGGATGACATACTAGACTTTGGGACGCGCCATAAGCACACACAGGACCCCCAGACTCACACGTGCCTACTTATACTGCGCCTACTTAAACTGTGGGCAGAACTCAGATAGATATCCTGTACCCGCGCTCAGAAATCATTCACGAGATGGTCAGAGACATTCTACCAGGAGGGGCGATAGACCTTTACACCATATGGCGCTTGCACTGCATAACAGGCAAATGGCGCAAGTTATAGATGCAATCCGGGATCAGGGGGGAACCCTGCTGACGGGGGACGGTAACATGAACTCCCGGTTTGCAGAATACTATAGTGCGCTTTACGCTAGCCATGATCATCATGAGGCGCAGCGCATCAGGGAATTTCTTGCAACTGTCACACTTCCCAAGATTAGCACGCCTCTGGTGGATATTCTCGAGGCTCCCATCTTGGCAGCAGAGATTATTCGGGCTATCAAATCCCTTACTGCTCGCATCGGGCCTATATGGGCTGCCCATTCACTTATACAAGGCATTTGCATACAGACTGGCGCCAATACTGGAATCAGTGTTTGCCAGTGCAAGTGAATGTGGCAGGCTCCCACACACAATGCTGGCCGCTAACATGGAGGTCTTCCACAAAAAGTGTCGCAACCCGCGAGACTGTGGTTATACCAGCCTATCTCACTAATTAACGCAGATATCAAGATTCTTGCAAAATGTCTGGTGCAATGAATGGATGGATCCTTCCGCTTCTGATTCACAGGGACCAAACAGGTTTTATCCGCCATAGACACTGCCCATAATGGCCGAAGTTTTCTGCATATCATTGCTGGAGCGGCGGAGACGGGGGACGCAGTCCTAACCCTTGGTGCCAAAAAGGCATTCAATAAAATCCAATGGCACTTTATGTTTTGGGTGTCAGATAAATACGGGTTCCTGCCAGAATTCACAAGCTTGGTTAGACTACTATACACCAATCCGTTGGTCTCAGTGGTCACAAATGGGATCACATCAGCTCCCTTTTCCCTACACACAGGTACGCGTCAAGGTTTCCCCCATCTCCCCTCTTCTGTATGCCCTTACCATAGAACCCCTAGCGACCAAGCTCTGCACTGATCCGGAGTGGTCGGGCTTGCTGAGGGGGATGGAGGAACATCGAGTGTTCATATACGCAGGCAACCTACTTGTACAGTAACCTTGCTACCGAGTCTGCAGCACCTGCTTCAAGAATTTGGTCCCATGGCTGACTACAAAATCAATTGGGATAAATCGAATTTTTTTTTTATAACGTTTTTTATTCGAAATGGGGGGGTTCCCCCTCAACCCCCCCCCTTTTTTTTTTTACCTTTTATTTTTACATACGAGAGCCAAAAAATAAATATAAATAAAAAAAAGTATTATTTGACTTTTTTTTCGATGGTTTTTTTCCGACTTTTTTGTCTTTCGACATTTTCTTTTTTTAATATTTTGACTGCACACCAGAGCGGACATTCCATGGGACCCCGAGGGAGAGGGGTTTTTCCCTATAGGCTCCAAACGCAGAGCATCAAATATCTTGAGGTAAACATCAGCGCTTCCTTGAGCGAGCTAATGGAGCTAAACTATCTCACAATTCTTCACAAAATCAAGCAGGACCTGGCCAGATGGGACTCCTTGACCCTGTCCCTTACGGGCAGGATCAACGCTTTCAAAATGAGCTCCCTGCCGAAGCTGGTATATTTGCCCATCATGCTGCCCGTAACTCCCACACCATCAATGTTCAAAGAATTAGACGTACACATTTTCAAATTTGTGTGGCGGGGCAAGAGTGCATGGCTTAAGCTGAAAGTCCTGAAGGCCTCCAAGGTGGATGACGGGCTGGCCCTACCCTCATGGAAGGTATACTACCAATCCGCCCAGGTATGCTGGCCCAAGCAGTGGCTCAACCCAGAGGATGTGACCAGCTGGAAGGTGATGGAGCTGTCCCTGTTGGCCCCGTACTCCCCAACAAAGTTCCCTGCCATTCCTCCAACCAAGCTACCTGGCTAGATTAAGACGCATCCGATTATCGGAACGACCCTCGCTCACTGGCACAAGATGATGTCAACATCTGGCACGCCTGTTCATACTGCGCCGGCTTGGAGTATTAGAACGCTCTTGTCATGCAGACTTAAACACAAACTACACCCTAAACAATACACAGTGTGGTCATACGTCAGGGTAATCGATCTGTGCGAGGACAATACCCCGCTGTCCCTCCCTGAGGCTAGGGGGATCCTGGAGATGGGGAGGCTGATTGGCTTAGGTACAAAACCCTGCTCGCCAAGCCGGTCCTTATACGGGCAAATTGGCGATGGAAAGGAATGTGAGCAATTTCCTGTGCCTACTCACATTCTGCGCCATCTGCACTCCTAACAATGTGTGAAGGATTCACACACTGGCAAACATGTTGGCTAATGACCTCGGGACCGCACTAAATGCCAGAGATTTGTATAACTTCCTTGCTGGTATCCCGGAGGTCTCTTTTAACATTAGGAACAGGGAGATCCAATTCAAAATAATCCACAGAATGTACTACATGCCCAGTAAGCTATATAAGATGGAGCTAGCACACACACCAACATGCTGGCAGCGCTCTGGAGGCCTGGGCTAGAGCCACATCCCGTGGTCTTGCCCACTAATACACGCATTCCTTTACTGTGTTTTAGTCCACATTGGACACTTACTCTGCATTTCACCCTACTACTTTGTATTTAGTCTCTCTTGTATGTCCTGATGTATCCCTGATTCATTTCATGTGCCTATATAACTAAGCTGGACGTATTCTTATGTCTTGCGCCCTGATGCCCAAGGGTCTGGTGCGCACTATAAATAAATAAACAAACAAACAAACGCATACTGGCGCATTGGTCCACCGGCAACCATTATGAATCGCAGGTACAGGAATCGAGTGGGTCTTTGATATCTGGAGCTCAGAGTGGTGAGTGGCATGAGGACCCCTTGATATGTAAATGAATCCATGTGATGCTTTTCACGTCCCGCAAGCTTTTGATTGTTCAGTGGAAATCTGATACTCCACCCACTGAGGCTGCGTGGAGAGCCCTTCTGGAAAAACTGTGCTTGTTGGGATGTAGTGCATTCAGGTCTCTGGTGCCAGATGCGCAGACTCAAGTGATCAATTGCCTGTGGTGTGTGCATGGCCTCTGAACATAACTGGTATGCACCCGACAGCGTGCCTGGCAGGTCATGGCTACAGCCGAAGCTTAGCAGTGGACTCGGAACTCACGCCTGCTTACCCAAACGGGACTTAACGCCTGGTGTCTGCTAGTTGACGCAAGACTAGCCCAAACATGGCTGCATTTTAGTTGTTTGCAATTTAAAACACTATGATGTTGTGACTGCACTGTTAATTGATTGTCTTAGGCTTTTTGTTGTAGGGTTTGGAAATTAACAAAAAGATTAAATAAAAAAATGTTTTTGGAAAGGACCTATACATTTGGGTTTTAAATATGATGGCATAGGGAAATCTGTATTTGCTTTGTAGCTAGCCATATGTTGGACCTTCTGGTCCGGTGGAAATAAACGAGACACACCAGTTCAGGAATACACATCTTAGATAGATTTGTGAATATTAGCCTGCGTCACATCTGGATAGGGCTTTGAATGATGGCATGCCCGCACTTGGACGGAATTCTGAATATTAGCATGTCCACACTTGGATAGAATTGTGAATATTAGCATGTCCACACTTAGAATTGTGAATATTAGCCTGTGTCGCATCTAGATAGGACTTTGAATGTTAGCATGCCCGCACTTAGACGGATTTGTGAATATTAGCATGTCCACACTTCTAAACATTGTCCAGTGCCGCATCCAGATAGAATTGTGAGGGTCAACAGGTGCCACACTTAGACAAAACTGTGAATGCTAGAATGCTAAAGGTCAGGTAACTCACTAACCAATATAAGCTCAAACTCTGCATACTTATCTCACTCAAAAACTCACACAACCATCTCTCGCACAACAAGCCGCACGCACTTCACAACACTGCAACAACACATAAAACGGAGCAACAGCACACGCGGACTGACACCGATCCAATATCCGCACCAAAGCTCAGCATCTGGTGTGTACCGAGTTGAAGCTGCCAACAGAACACCACTCCTCTCACTTTCCTACTCCCTCTTCACCTTACTAACCCATCCCACCTTATCATTTACAGATCCGCCAGAGCGCCTGGGGACCAATTCCCTTGGTGACGGTGCGTGGTACAAATACCTTTAACATTTAACATCTGGCTTTATTCACATACATCAGGAAACAGAACACTCTTTCCGACTCCTCCCTTCAACTCCCCTTTCTCCCCACGTCACTTCCTCCCGTGACACTCAAAGAGACAGTCCCTGCAACACCATACACTTTCATTTGCCAAATAGGATGGCGCTGGTGGTTGGTTACAGTCTGCCAAGTGATTGTAATGTAATGTCTCATGCAATCTCTGATGTGGCGGGATCATTTTCTCTTCTAGGGTTGATGTATTGTTGAAATGAATTCACAGACAGATAATGCCTTCTATTTTAACATTATATTCACATTGAAATGTGGAATTCATAGAAGCTGTGAGATTTTTGTTTTTACCATAAATGTTTGTGTGGGTTTGGCAGGTTTTTACACATTCTATGTTATGATAAGTTACTCTGTGAGGTTTGTCTACCTCAATGTTTCAAATGTATGTAATGATGCTGAATAGCGTTTTCACCACATGTACTGTTTTATTTTTTGCAGTGCCAAAGGTTTTCGGCTCCTGTCAATAATGTCATGAACTAAGTATACATTTTGTCCCACTGTTTGCTATAACACAATAAGTATAATTATAATAAGTAATTCTGTACCAACTAAGCACCAAGTGTTCTTGTAACCTACGCCGTGATACCCAAGGGTTTGGGCGTATAACCAAATGTAATAAATAAATAAAAAATAAAAAAATAAAAGTTTTTTCTAGGTTCACCGTTATATCAATACACCGTTGAAGCTCTATGTGTTCATTCAGTATACACTGTGCAATGTGAAACATCTTGTTAATGTACTACACTCTTCAGTGTCCTTTGCGTAGATGTTTTGCTCATTTGGGGAGGGGAAATTGGACATACTGAGATTTTGTATATGTTTAATATATGGCAGTAATTATCTATTTGTACATTTACTATTAAACACCAATGATGGCCGACCGATTTACAAACAGGGAACTACTTTGGAGGGTGGACTGGAGGTGAGCAAGATTTACGGGAGTGTATGATGTTCATTTTTGGGTGCTATGACCATATTAGGAAGACACTAAGGAGCTTATTGAGAGTTGGTGCCAAAAATAAGCCAACGTCTGAATCTGCCAACCGCTGACAGATATAGACAGTAGACTGCCATATCATTGCGCTAGCGTGGCGGCATCATGCAGAAACATTGACAGTTCGGTGAACACACCGACACGCAATGTAAGTCGGCCACCGTCGGAATATGCAGCGGTTAGACCGATGGCGGAAGTGACATCAACCCCTTTCTGGCAGCAGTCAGACCACCAGCGGAAGTGATGTCAACCCCTTTCTGGCAGCAGTCAGACCACCGGCGGAAGTGATGTCAACCCCTTTCCGGCAGCAGTCAGAGTACCTGTCGGAAGTAACACTGAGACAACCACTGGTACAGGTCTCCAGTAAAGACCCTGCAGGACAAGAGAAGAGGTCCACAAAGCCCAAACAGGCACAATCACACACATCTCTGAAATGGCAGCTTCAAGTGCCCCACGGTTCACTGACACAGAATTGCAGGTGCTGGTGGACAACATGATGCCAGTAGAGGCACAACACTTTGGTGCAGCACGTCTCAAGTGGTAGTGAGATGAGGGACATGAGGATGGGACTAGTCAGTACAGTAAATGCTGTGTCCACTGTGCCACAAGAGGAGAAAGACCTATGTAAGAGGTGGAATTACCTCAATCGTGCCAGGTGTAAGAAAATATCAATAGTACAATAAGCCAAGGACAACACCAGTGATGGGGGACCAGAGACCATTTAATGGACTGCCTGGGAGCAGATGGTGCACCCATTGATCGAAGTGGAAAGCGTGATGGGCATAGAGGAGGGACATGACACAGGTGAGTGTACACCAACACATCATGCCATACAAAAATAAACCCTGCGCACACATACATGCATAATCATACAGGTGCAACATGTGCGCATGTCAAACAACATTACCTCCTATCCAAGCACACTACAACTCACCTTCCATTAGATATGCATTTACAACTGAACACACACATATACAAACATACCGCCTGACCATAGGCTGATGCCATGAATGTATGCTTTGCCCCATGCAGAAAACAGCACAGCAGCTTAGTGGCCATGAAGCTGCACATGCCAAATGTCAGAAAAGGAGTGGCAAGAAACAGTATGCTCCAACATCAGGGCACATGGTCAGCACCTCTGGCAACAGTACACATGCCAGTGACAGCAGTGCAGACCCAGATACATGCGCAGTGGATCATGACAGTACTGCTACCACCCAGGAAAGCCCTGCAGACCCAACCCACAACACAATGCCCATGGTGAGAACAGTTGAGGAGGAGAAAGAGGTGCCAGACTTTGTGGCCCGGGCGCCCATGCGGGAGGGAGAGAATGAAGATGTGCTTGGTGGCATGCACTAATACTGAGATGACCAGCCAGATGATTGGGCCAACACTCTGCATCAGTCGTCCACCCCACGGCACACACCGGTACACACAACAATGTGGATATCCATGACCAGACAGCCCTGTTGGTTGAAGGCTAATGCAACCTAGTCCACGAAACGAGACGCCAGTCTGATGCAGCCGAAAAACAGATGGACATCCAGGAGAGGATCCTGCAACAACTGGAGCAGCACAGCCAGCTCCTCACATGCCAGAATGAGATTCAGGCATTACTCAAGGAATCCCTGGTCAAGCACACATCGGCCATCATGGGCCCACATGAAAAGGCAAGGGTAGAGCAGGTACAGTGGACCAAAATCAGGAGGAGGCTGGAGTGAAGCAATGCTGGACATCAGTATCTAACAGGTTATTCACACGTGCTTTGTCAGCTGTGGTTATCCTGCAGTGTGGCATGCATCTGGACATGGGGCCTCATCAGAAGTTGGGTGGTGGTGAAAGAAATGTGGCAGTAATAGTTTTACCACTGCATTACCGCACTGGCCAACTATGAGTTGGGCGGAAAGTTGAAGGATTCACCTCCAGCTCTGAGCTGGAGGTAAATCCGACAATTTTACGCCCATTCTCAGTAGAATTACCATTCTATGACCACTGCAGTAATTGCGCGAAAAAATGCCCCAAAAAATGGGGACTTACACCTCCACCGCCACTTGCAATCTAGCGGTAATACCGCTGGACCGAGTGGCGGTAATGGTAATTACATTGGGTGGTATTCCAGCAGATTTACCATCAGGATACCTCCCAAATCGTGAGGAAGACCGTGGTCCGCTGTATGGAGGCCACCAAACGGGTGCAGGAACATCTGACAAATGTCCTTGACAGACAGGACCAATCACTCCAACAGGCCCTTTTACAGCTGTAGCAGGCACATTCGTCCACATCGCCTGTGTCCAGCATGATATCTCAGGAAGGAAGACCACCTCGCACACAAAGCTGCTCCACTCCCACACCTACACCAGAAGGTATTCCAGAGGGCCAGGAAGCACCTGCGAAGAAGAGAGGGAAGAAGTGAAGGGGCCATTGCATCTATATTTATACAGCACTGCATGGTTCACTGAGACATTGGTATTGCAGTCATATGTGAGGGAACATGTGTGCTGCTTGGACCCATAACCCCAGTTGGGCCATATACATGTCAAGGAAGTGGCACGTGAGGCAACGTGTCTCCTGCTTGGACCCATAGCCCCAGTTGGGCTATGCACATGGCAAGGAAGTGGCATGTGAAGCAACGTGTGTGGTGCATTTGACCACGCTATGCCATGTGAAGTGTACATAGATGACACTTCAAGAGGGAAACATGCAAGTACAAGGATTAAGTTCTCATACCTTGTTGACATGTCCAGTGTCATTCATTTTGTCCTTCTATGTGGTAATCAATGTGCACAAAATGTAATAGTACAATAGTACACACATCACTACCTACTGGGTCAGGGCCTTGAGATTGTGGTGGCAATGTTGTGTGGTTCCACATGATTGGTGGTAATGCAACTCTGCAGTCTGTGTGCTACGCCATATTGCCTCATACTGTCATAGACTGATGTGGTAATTTTCAGCATGGAAACGTACCAGGTGTGTGCTGCTTTCTGTGCCACTATACACACCTCTAGAAGTAATCCTGTATTAATGCCTGCCGCATGGCTGTGTATTCATCCGAGTGAGTTGGTAAACCCTCCTCTGCTGGCTCTCACTGTCAACTGCTTCATCCTCACTGCCTGCATCTGCTGGCAATGGCACAACCCTTCATATTGCAATGTTGTGTAGGAGACGCAGCATACCTTTCTAGGAGCATACATGAGCAGGTCTCCAGTAATATGCAGGCAACAGTTCTTCAGCACTGCAAATGCACATTCTACGGCATTGGATGTCCTCCTATGTGCTTGATTGCAGTGTAGTCCTGCAGTAGTTTGTGGATTGTGAGAGGTGTCTGTAGACAGGGTCTGCATTAATAGGCAGCATCACCTGTGGGTTAACTGGGACACACATTTGCATGGTTATGTTGGATTTGTGGCATGCACATTGACAGTGCAGTACAATTATGCCCTGCTTGTTTCAACAGTTACCTATCAGCCATGTCCTCCTGTTGGTCATGCATGATCATTTCTGGCACACTACTGTTCTACATTGCAATGGCATCATGTGTGGATCCTGGGAATATTCCACATATGTGAGTGAATATATGTGCATCACACACAGCCTGGACGTTGATGCTATGGAAACCTTTTTTAGTCCGATACATGCGTTCATGTGCCCTTGGGAGATATGACGGCTACATGCGTCGCATCTATTACACAAACACTGTAGAATTCTGTCTTCATGTTGTTAATGGTAGGGGCATCTGCTAGGAATTTGATGTGCTCCCCCACACGTGCAATGATACTGTCCAGCAACTGGGTGAGGATGCCACTGAATGCTGACTGTGAGATGCCAACTGCACATCCCACAGATGTTTGGAAGGATCCACTGGCACAGAAAAACAATACAGTAATCACCTTCAGTGTAGGAGGAATGGATGTGATAATGTTGATCTGCGCCTTCAGGTCAGCAGCTATGCTATCTGTCAAGTCCATGACGGTCCTTTGGACTAGTCTGTATATGGTGACTGTGTCCTCTGCTGACATCATCTGGAGACATGTCCTTGGAAGATGCATACATGGTCTTCAGGGCTGTCTGCAATGTGCACTGGAGGGTGCACTATGTTGGTTGTCAATTTCAATTTACCAGTGTGCATGTTTATGTGCATTAAATGATTTTCATACACACCCCATTTCGTCAATTTCCCTTGGTTGAATGCAAAGCTGGCCCTACAGTCCTTGGAGCTGCAGATAGATAGATGTACTGTTCTTTGCATGTTCTACCTGCCCTGCTAATGTTGCATGCAGTATGCCCTTCCATGCCCATCCTTGCACATTGTCCCCAACATATGTATGCATTCCATTTGCAGCACTCACCGTCCATGTTGTGCTGCATGGTCATCTGTTTCTGCTCCATCTTCAGATGCCTCCTCTCTGTCCTGTGCTGCCCTTCCCGCTCTTGCTTTGTATCATCTCCGTGTCTGCAGGTGGATGGCCACTAGAGCTAGGTGGGCCCCTGCAATCGCCATCTTGCTCTGATGAATGGCCAGTTCTTCATGCATTGCTTTTATGGAATTTCCTCTGCATTCGTTGAGGCGTAGATTTCTGGCGTAATTTCAGCCTTTTTTTTGGCATAATTACTTCTCCTTATTGGCAAATGCATGTATGCCAGAGGAGTGACTTTCCGATGGTGAACCTCCATTGTTCCATCGGTGTTGTGGCAGCGACAGTGGTGGATTGGCGTTAGTTACGTCAGTGTACGCCACGCCTGTTTTACTGTACTACCAATTGCACTACCACCACTATTCCAACAGTTCTTTGGCTGATGTGTGGCGGAAACGCACTTTCCGCCACACTCTAAATGAGCTCCGAAGTCACAACGGGTTTTCCACCGATAGAGGTATGTTTTATTTGGCACTATGGCAATCGTTTTTTAGATTGTAGAAATGTGTTGACCAATCTGATTCGAAGAGTGCTTTACCTTCTATTTGTATTGGTCTTGGTAAAGTGAATTATTTTTCCTTGCTTTACAGTGTTTTGTTAGAATATATGCACTGTTTAAAGAATATTGTACTGGTGATAATTGGACTCCCTTTTCTGATTGAATTTCTTAGATATACAAATATTTTCCACGTAGAGTCTGATGATTAGAGCTAACATTGGTGATTTTGGGGGTTATGTTTTACAGATGAATTATGAAATATAATAATGACTTTATTGTGGATGTACTTATTGAAATATGGTAATGTTCATCTTTGTGAGTCTACCCAATATCAGTGTTACTTTTGTTTCATGATATTAACATGCATATTTACTTGATGGGTCCTTTTGAGCAGGTTAGTGGAACTACAGTAAATATTTACAACTACCGAATACGGTTCGGTTAGAAGTGATCATATTATCTTCCTCTTCCTTCCTCTTCTTCTTCTTTTTTCTTCTCCTTGCCAGCCGCACTTCATCTCTTTTGTAAAAATTGTTTTGTACAATAAAAAAAAAAATCTTGGAATTAAAACTGACAGTATGTTTATGTTCATGCATTTTAGGAAGCCAGGCTTCTTAATCTCCTGAAGAAAGATCTTTAGAAGATCCGAAATGCGTTGAGTGACTGTTAATCAGCACAAGAATACTGGAATTTGACATTCTTTGAACATACCCTCATTTAGAAGAAATACTTGTTTTAATTGTATTTTTTGCGTGATTGTATCAACGCATGTCTTTTATTATATTTGGTGAAATGACTTTGTCATGATGTGATTCAAATAGTTGTCGGGTGAGCCAACTATGTTTGTATTGATTATATAGGAAGATTCAGCTCATAAAAGGGTTTTGAATTCCTATCTACGCATAACAAATGTGTACTGATTATCTGAAAAGTTTTTTCCAGGATGTTTTTCCTGAACAGATTGTAGAAGGGGACATGGCATGGGTGTCCTGTCCGTGCCAGCACAGATCAGTATGTGTAACGATATATTGAATTACATTTTTCAGAAAATAAAAAAAATATGTAAAAAGAACCAGCACTAACCCTTAGAATTTGCCTTTGAGATCATTTTCTTTGCCATGTCCTGAGCTTCTGTGATTGGACTGGCTTCGGACAAGGGGATTGGAAATATTTAATGGTGTCATCCATTCAAGCAGAAAAGCGATGACATACCAATAGAAAATGTTGTAACGATTGATGCAAACTCAGCTAAAGGCGCTACTTCAATCAAGTTATCTTGTGTTTGTGAAACAAGGCATCTTAGGTATTGCTCAATGACTTGGTTTATGCAATCTGTTTGTCTATCTGTTGGTGGATAAAATCCTGTAGAATGATGAACTTGGAACACAAACAGTTAGGTTCTATCAAGGTTTGCTGCATTTTTATTGCCGAATGGCAACTTCTCAGAAATATTTTGTTTTAACACATTTGCTGATTTTCTTTACCACAAACAGCAAGGGGGGGAAGCCACCCTTTCCCCCCCACATTATATACCTTACCCCAACTTACCATATATCTGTTTGGGCTACAAATAAATAGGCAAAGAAAATGTGCCAAAACCGAATTCAGCGAAGTTGCCATTCAGAAAAAGTGATCAAGACCAACTGTTCACCCAGTGTGTGCCAGAAAATGCTGTCTACATTTGAAGATCCCTCTGCCTGGAAGACCATCTGTTGAATGAATAAACAAGACATATTTTTTGCATAGCGTTATATCTTTGGAGACACAAAGCATCCCCACTTGAATAAGTGTCATTCACTGCCTGAATCAGTGTAATTTTTTTCTGAGGGTTCAGTTATAAAAGTCAGGTTATTTCGGAACACTATTTCCACGTGTGTGTGTAAAGCTAAGTCTCTCTTCCCTGGCCACTGCATTACGCCGTAAGGAGAGGACAAAGGCTTCATAAGCCTTTTCTCCAGCGGAGCGGGTGGAGTGCCTGGCGTGTTTCGGAACACTATTTCCACGTGTGTGTAAAGCTATGTCTCTCTTCCCCGGCCACTGGATTACGCCTTAAGGCGAGGACATAGGCTTCATAAGCCTTTTCTCCAGCAGAGCAGGCGGAGTGCCTGGAGTATTTCGGGTTTCGCAAGACTATTTCCACGTGTTTAAATCTAGTAAATCTATCATTAGCCCCTCCATTAGGCTCACTCCCTTCTATGGTGGTTCCTATAGCTGAAGGCATTATTAGTCCTTCGCACTATTCAGCAAATTTGGATAACAATGGCTCTCTGCTCAAATTATGCCATAAATTAAAAAGTGTAACGGCAGTTCTGAATAGTGCTCCTTTGTCTTGTGCTCCGCATCAAAACATATATTTTACCCCAGATTTGGAGGCGCTTGTTTCCCCTACGCAACCTATTTATGAATGTTGTGAGGAAGAATAACTTTCCCTGGCTATTGCTCAATTGACATCGGAAAGGAAGGAATACCTTTCATCATGCCAGCAAGGTACTTGAAGCTAAAATAGAATAGATAAAATCAGAGCTAAGGCTCTGCTAAGGCTTCTTCTCAATCTAAGGGGACCTCAACAGGTCCTAGGGAAAACAGGCCGGTGGTATTGGAAAATTTGAATAGTAATGTGCTGAATCAAGCAGAGTCTCTTAACATTGTGGCTGCCTCTGAGAATGATGCCATAGATGCGCTCTGTAATGAGCTTTCTATGATTGATAGCACAGAGATCTATGGGGATGATAGCCAGGCACTGACGAGCAGCATTATTAAGAGTAAGAGCAATAAGAAAAGAGTTATTTTCTTAAATTCATCACTTAGCTCTCCTTGTGAACCTAGGGATACTGTGATATCGATCTCACCCAGGGGTGGATCCAGGCGGATTAATAAAGTTCAGAGAGACGGCACTCGTCGACAGGTTGTCTTACATGGACCTATGGACAAATGGGTTGGTCCTCAGACCAATAAGGGAATTTTATCTCCTCTTAGTGCTTCGACTTTGCCTTGTTCCTTTTCTGTTAATACACAACAAACCACGAGGTGTCCTAGTGGCACACATGTAATCATATCAGGATCACCTGTGCAAGGTTTATTAGACTTGGTCCAGTTGCCGGTTCAACATCCACAAGAGGAAGCTTCTGTACAAAAACACATGGATATACTTTTTTTGCTTCCATGTCTTGTATGGTCAAATTAGATGAAATTTCCCCAAAAGGGAGAGCCCTTTTTTGAATCGGAGAAATTTGCTTACTTTGTTCAACTCAATATCTTGCCTTGCTACTATTACTAATAATGATATTCTTAGGCTTGAATGACCTAAATGTGATTGTGCGCTCAATTGGGTTTTTAATGAATTTCGCTCCCGAGCTGTTGTTTCTTTATTATGGTCCTATGTGCAAGATTTAAATACTAGGGGTCTTCTGTTGTTTCTTTATTATGGTCCTATGTGCAAGATTTAAATACTAGAGCTCTTAAATTGACCATCTGTAATATGCTTGACGGGAGAAAATATCAATGGTCAAGGCAGCCTGCCCGGGTCAATAGGCCTTTCAGAGATGGGATGGTACCTATTGATAACACATTGATCAATTCCACTAAAGAAGATAGGTGTAAGCACTGTATGACACATAGCGCAGTGAGACCCAAAGAGAATGACATTGGGGTGCAGTATATCAATTTACTTCAGCCATATGACAATCAAATGAAAAGGCTTTGCTGGAATACCCGTGGTTTTTTCGATCTTTTCTTGAGCATCCCGTAGGAATAGCATGTATAGATGATTGTGATATGTATTTGTTGCAAGAGACATGGGCTAGGAAGGCCTTTTTAATTGATGGTTATAATAATCTACATATGGCTGCTAAATGTGGTGATAAGGGAAGATCCAGTGGGGGACATGCCATTGGTGCTCAGGTTAAGTATACCTTGAGGGAATACCCTATGGCTAGACCATCACCTTATGTTATGACTGCTAGCCTGTTAAATACTGGACGCCAAATTCTTATCATGAATATCTATGATCCCCTAGGGCGTGCCGAGACGAGGGCCATCATTGCTAATATTGAAGATACGCTATCACTTTGGCAAGATTTCTGCTCTAAAGGAGGGATTATCCTTGCGGGTGATTTGAACGCCCAGAGCTTGTTGCAGGGGCTATATCGTGATCATCACAGTGCTGGTGGGAGTTATCTGGTGCTATGAATGCATGTATGAATGGGGAACTTGTGTGGTTGAATTTGGCCTTGTTTGCCTTGACACTAATAAACTGAATCAGGGGAGTTCGAAATATATTTGGATTAATGGTAGTAGCTACTCATGTTTGGATTTTGTGTTTGTGGTAAGGTATGCTGTGGTGTATTGTGGGGAGTTCTCCACCATATTCAATAGTGTTAGCGATCATGCAACCCTTGGATGGATTTATAGTATCTTATCTTCTTGATGTTTAAAGACCATACCGTCACTGTTAATCCACAGGGTAATCGCATGATATGGAATGACCGCAATGTAGTGGCTATTAGCAACTTTGTTAAGGGTTATTTTGTATGCCTTGGCTTGTTGTCTTTTTGAGCAAGGCAGGGATGTATCAAATGTCATGGATTTGCTAAATAGCCAGTTACATCTGTCCCTGAAGGTGATTGCTGGGCCTACTTTGCACCCCAATACTTTTGACATAGTGGTACATTATAAGAAAAAACAATACCACAAACATCGTAACTTCATTAGAAAATCTGAGCATCATTGCCCAAGAGTGACACATAAGTTGCTAGCTCTCCTGTGCACTAGATACAAGAATTGGAGGAGGTATCACAAGTCCTCAATGAATAATGTGGATTGGGAGGGCCTTTTCCAATTTCTTCGTGGCAGAGATGACAGGACGTTTTGGTCACGGTTTACATATTTTGCCAATGGCACCAGTGGAAATGAGCAAAAAACAAGGGGAGGGTCCTGGGAGTCTCTCTGCCAGACATTAGTCCTGGTTGCGAGAGCCTTACCGAGATTCTTTAGCTCACTATCTTTCAAAGAGAAGAAATATCCCAAACATATCAGTCTTTGTCCTGCCCAGGGGCAGTCCAACATCGAAATGATAGGCAATTCTCCTCTGAACAAGAGTACCAACAGCAACCCCAGACACGTGTTTTGGTCTGGTTGGACCTCATCAGTAGGGTGACACAACTGAATGGCAGTTATGTGCAGGAAATGATGCTAGATGCTAAAGCCAGCAGAACAAACTAGGGAACTCATGAAACATATTTGTAGGTCAGGGATCATGTTATGAATAGGAGTCAAGTTGGCTAAATAATTACAACTGTGACAAGGTCACTAATCTGACCCTGCCAAGAAGGGATGGGGAGCCCTCTCAGTATGGGGTGAAAGGTCTAACGAGTAGAAACCAGAGCCGTTCCCAAACCAGAGGGGGAAGGTGGCAGTTTTGAGGGCCCCAGCCCCTGTCCCTTCCCTTTATGTCTGTATGATCACTGATAGTACCACTCTAGATCACCCCAAACCTCTATATGAAATTGCTGGCCAGTCTCTTTCTCCTGATTTCAGAAAATCACACGTACCAGCATTCCTGGTGGGCCAATCACAACGGATCAGTCCATCAGAGTCTCCATGGAGATGCCTTTCACCAGCACTTCCCAACCAGCAAAGGAGCGAGAGTGAACCGCTATGTGACGCAACACCGGCAATTACAACAGGTGTCAGCACGGATGCTGCACTGTGCTTGCATACACAGGCTCATTTACCTGTAAATCAGCTGCTGAATGGTCCCATGTGGAATGCTGGAACTCTAATATGAACCTGGACATTTTTCAGAACGGGATGCCATTGACAAACACTGGCTGATCCATGCATGAAAAAGGGGTGGGGCTTAACACCCTTTTTTTGTATTCACCTGATTGGACACCTCTTGCGCGGGTAAGGTAGGGACTGATTGGCCTGGGGAACAAGTGGGGAAACACTAATAGGAGAAGGAGGTGAAGGAAAAAAGCAAGGACAGGAAGCTGTGGGTTGTTCAGGTGCGGTCAGAGCAGGTAGAGGTGGCAAACCAAGAGACCAGAAGGAGGAAGGATGGTGTGGAGGAGCGTGGAGGCAATTTCTAGAAAAAGTGAGGTATTTGTTGGCGAGAGGAGGTGGTACTGTGTTGTGAATATGCAGACAAGTGGTGTGAGTGAGAGTACTGGGCGGTTAGGGAGTGGGTGAAACGCGTGACTGAGGGAGAGAAAAGAGGGTTTTTGAGTAGTAGTGTGGGAGGAGTGGTAGCAGTGTGGAAGGAGGAGTCATAGTGGTATTGGAGAGGGGAGAATAGTAACAGAGGGGAAAGGAGAAAGGGGAGTGGGAAGTGTAGTTTTGGGGTGGAGAGGGGAGAGTAGGAGTAGAGTGGAAAGGGGAAAGTAGGAGTAGAGTTGAGAGGGAAGGGTAAGAGTAGGGTGGAATGAGGAGGGTAGTATTAGCGTGGCAAGGGAAGAGTAGTATTGGAAGGAGGAAGTAGTAGAGGGTAAGTATGAAGGGCGGTGGTAGACTGTAGGGAGAGAGGGAGAGAACATTGAAGGTACATAAGAGGTAGTATCAGGGGGTTGTATATGAATTGTTCGAACTACAATTGTTAGAAATTACAATTGACCTTTGCACAATTGACCGAATTGTGAAGGTCAATTGTTACATATATGCGGGGGGAAACCCCCCGCAACCCCCCATTATATATATAAATATATATATATACATATATATATATAACCAAACCTATATATATATATATATATATATATATATATACGGTCAAAATTCAGACCCTCGACTTTCAGTCAATTAGGTAATTCGAACAATTTTGTGTTCGAACAATTTGGGCAATACCGTATCAGGGAGAGGGAGGAGAGACGGTGGGTGCAATAGGAGGGTGGAGAGTAGGACTTGAAAGGGAGAGTGACAGACAAACCAAGGGACAGGGAAGTCAGAGCATAGAAGGTACAGAGAGGGCGAAGACTGGGTGCCTGAACATCACAATCTTTAAATAATGTCTGGGGGAAATCCTGGAAATGAACCTCAGATTGTTGTTTGAGAGAGGTTAGTTAGAAAGCGAATTTGCCTTTAGATCATCCCAATAAGATAGGCAGATTCTAGATAGTAGGGGTTACTGATCACTAGAAACAAGATACTGGATTTAATAATGTGTAACAGGTGTATTTATTAGTGTAGCAGACACGTGTTTCGGCCCTCAGGGCTTCTTTCTCAGGGTGGTGTATTAGGTACACAATGTGTAAGTCCTGGTAGGATTTCAGGGCAGGAGCCACATATCAACGTTTATCAGCTAATTCAAAAGGTTAAGCAAGGATTGCCTGGTGGGTCCCGGTCAGAATCCCTGGCAGCCGTACTGTGTTCAGTACACATTGACATGGGGCTCCTCCCCTAAACTCCTACCAGGACTAATACATTATCTACCTAATACACTGCCTTGAGAAAGACCCCTGAGGGTCGAAACATGCATCAGCTACACTAATAAATACACCTGTTACACATTATTAAATCAAGTCTCAGACTCATCAACAGAGACTAGAATCTAATCTAAATACTGTGTAGTACCTAGCGCAATTGTGAAGGGTCTCCAACCTCTCTTCTACCATTACTAACGGTGCTGGTGCTTCAGGGTCTCTATTCCCATGGAGTCCTATTCGACTCCATGGGAATGGGAACTTACCGTACTGCCGCCGCCTGTGATATCCTAGTAGCACCGGGATGTCAGGCGGCGGTAACGGTAATATGAGGTTGCCGCCAACCCGCCGGTAGCACTGCCAGTTACTGGCAACCTCGTAATAAGGCCTATATCTTTCAAGCACAGTACCTTAGGGTTGGTGTGGGTACTGAGCACATAAGATATGTAGCTTAAAGAGAAATACTAGGCATTATATTTTTCAGTTGATATTACTTGTTTGTTACTTCTTTGGTCTAATGGATATTTTTTAGAATTGGGCAAGGTGTTTAAAATCACTTTGACCTTTAACAATCCTC
This sequence comes from Ambystoma mexicanum, assembly GCF_040938575.1. Classification (NCBI taxonomy): domain Eukaryota; kingdom Metazoa; phylum Chordata; class Amphibia; order Caudata; family Ambystomatidae; genus Ambystoma; species Ambystoma mexicanum. Next base: position 675,322,631 of record NC_090931.1, read on the forward strand.
CTTGTTTGTATGCAGCCATGTTTAAATGCATTACAGTGGTCTGACATGTCTATGGCTCCTGAGCTGTGGGCCAACCCTCCCACTCAGTTTACATTTCATGTGAGCAAAACATCTGATCCACACCTGTGGAACCACTGGCAGTCATCCCATTAGAATGCATCTCCCACTTAGTGGTAAAGATGCTTTCACAAAAGTCAAAGTTAACCCATGAAGGGGCTCAACTTTATATCCCTTTTCTAGACCTTGAAGAGGTTATCGTGGGAGATTATGACAAAGTGCATCGTCACCAAGATATTACGCAAAGGACTGCCAGAGTTCAAGGACTATGACATCGCAGAAGCCATCGCACGTACTGACAAGGAAAGGAGGGACATCTTGGAACAGGTAAGAGAAACTTCATCATCTTTCATTCATCCTACCAGGAGTTAATCTTCGATTAAAAAGTGGAATTTCTCCTGCCTCCTCTGATAACTGTACATCAATACATCATGGTGCCGTGTATCTAACGTGCTCTCCTTCTAAAACAGGTTTGTTAAGGGTTTCTAACCTGGGCAATCACCATTCAATGCCCAGCTGGCAGGTGGGCCATTATTTGTAGTCTTCATGTTTATTTGGCTGAAGCCATGAAGGAAAATATCTCAGTTCTTGAAAACATAACGCGCGTTGCAGCCAAGCCCGGCTACAAGAAGTTTCATCTGGGTGGGCGGGGTTTGTAATAAGAGTGGCCAAATTATCATTGTGAGTGGGTGTAGGAGTACCCTAAACACATTGAGCTATATTTCCCAGATCCGTGATAAAGCAAAAATTACTTTCACAGATCTGGAAAAAATGCATTTGCACCCATCAACTGGTTAAGTCTGATTGCTTTAAAAGGTGCAGAAGCCTGAATTCAAACCCAGGTTGTTAGGACCAGGGGCAAGACATTTACCCCTAAGACTACTTGGATGGCTGATCAGGATGCTTGTAAGGATTGCACTCAGTATCATGTTTAAGGCAAAGGGCTTCATGGCCAAGATTGACAGAGGGTCCTGTGTAGGCTGGGTGGGGGGGAGAGCTTATGGTGGTAGTAGTTAATGGTTGTTACAAGTGCGACACATGTTTCATGTTTAAGTGTTTTTCTTGAAATAAAGTGATTTGCCCAGGATCACTCAATTTGTTCAAGTGGGAAATCTGCTCTCCCATTCCATCTTCTCTTCCCTTCCATAATCACATGCTCTCCAGTACCCCTTTCAACGTCTTTTGCTCCCCTCTTCCATCTGCTCTATTGTTGCCTTCCATAGACTCCGGAAGTACTTTGACCTTCCATTCCCTACTCACGTAAGCTTCCATCCGGCCTCCCTTCTCCATATGGACAGCTATTGCCAAAGCATATAAAATAAAACTATACAGTGCAGACCCCTAAACAAGAGCCTTAGAGGTAAATCCCAATTAATCATGCACGAATGACAAAGATTGTGTGTCTTTTTTCAACATAATGCTGTAAATGAGCTGTAAAAACAGTGCAGAGATAAAGAGACGCAAGCAAAATAGTGTAGCAATATCCATTTACCTATCTTCCCTTACCGCCCCATCTGCTCTCCCCTTTCTATTCTATTCACTGCTGCCTCACCTTTCATCCCCAATCACCTTCCATCAGCTCCCCTTAACCACTATTCCCAATTACTGCCACTCGGACCTACCGCCACAATGCCTTCTTGCCCTGGCTGGGGAGAACCAAGGAAAATGCCTTCTCCTCCTCTGTGAGGGCTGAACAACAAGGCTCCAGTATTTATTCAATCTCAGATGGTGTAGGCTCAACAATGCCTCATTGGTCAATGTGGGTACTGCCTGCTGGTAACAGAGGAGGTGATTGTGATCCTGCCATCTTGTTGTGAAAGATAGACTCTCCTCCAGAATATTAAAGCATGGAGTAGGACATTTTATTTCTTACAAAATGATATTTGGAAGCACAACATTGTATTGTTTGTTGCATTTTTGCAGCACAATTTAATTGAGTTGATGGTGTGAGGGAGTGCTAACATGCAGGTGAGAGTGCAGGGGTGGGGGGGTGCTAGATCAGGGCGCAGATGGTGAAGTTTGAAGGGTTTCCGGCCTCCTGGTATTGCTCCAGGTGTGGCGTGGCAGGCAGGAGGTGGCCTTTATGTCATTGTATGGTACATGGCAATATGCATTTGTCCATGATGACGTCTTGTTTGTCATGTTTGCTTTGATTTGCTGTTAAATGTCGCAATTTTGATAAAAAAAATGCAGCCTTATTTTTTCCAAGAAATATGTGTGTGTGTCTCCTTGGAGGACCCTGCCCCCTGCACAGCCCATCTATTAAGCCATGAGTGAGGCTTTTTCGAATAGATTATATTGGGGCACCTCATTTTGGCAGGTAAAGCACAATGGGCTTCATTCCAAGTTTGCCGGTCCGGTAACAACGGTACCGGTAAGCTTGCCAGTACCATTCTTATTGGACCCCCAAACTACAAGTTCTGCTTGCAGGTGCCTTTTCTCATGCCAGGTCTGACCTGGCAGGCAGAACGGCAACCGTGAGCCGTCCAAGTCGGAGGCACAGGCACTGTTAATAACGGTGCCGGTGCATCTGTCCTCCCCATTCCCACTGAGCCTATGGGGCTCAATGGGAATGGGGAGTAAAGGTTTCCGGCGCCTGGCAATGAGGAAATACAGGGCCCGCCAGGGCTGTAATGGCCCTGTATTTCCCCATTGCCAAGCGCCGGAAAAATTTGCAAGTTCGGCAGCAGCCTGCCGGTTTTACTGGCAAGGCTACCGCCAAACTTGTAACGAGGCCCAATGAGATTAAATGATTTACCCAGGATGATACATTTTGGTTAAGTGGCAAAGCCATAATTTGAGCATAGCCTTAAAGTTAGGTACTTGACCACACATGTCCCCTGCTCAAGTTGTTACAAATATTTGTTTCAGTTTTGTTTTGCATACATTAAAAAAAGAAAATGTACATATATTACTTTAAAAATGCACAAGTGGAATGATAAATCAACCTGACATCACTGCAGAAACGTGTTGCAAAAAAAAAAGCAAACGGGGTCATTTTGTTTTGAATCCTACATTTCACAGAGGGGACAACTCCTGTTAGCACATGTTTGCAAAAAGGCCCCCTACATGTAATTGTAATTGTTTCCACCTAGCACTGGATAAGTAAATAGTAAAAAACAGGCAAAATTGCCTTTGCTCTTCACATTTCCGTTACAGGTCTGGAAAAGTGTAAATTCCTCCAGCAAATAAATATTGTGGGGAGCCATCTACAATGGATTCCTCTGGAATCTGCCTGCTTTTACCAGATGTAAAAGTCAGGTGGTTTTCACAGGAATCCATTGGTTTTCCACCAGCATAAAAATACATTCTGGTGGAAAACCAATTGGATTTGGTAGGGTGACCTGTAAGAACAGGCAAACATGTTAAGTCCGCTCTGGTCTCCAGCACATAAAAAGTGGCGGTACATGCTTTTCCGGCCACATTTTCTAATCCGTTTGACTTGGAAAATTACCTACTATGATTGTAGCTTTATTTTCCATTCACTAATTGGAAGTTTACAAGTTCCAGCATGCAAATTAACGAGAACGTATAAAAATTACATAGAGACACAAAGTGAAATGAAATACATGACAAGGTCATTGTTCCCCAGATTGTTCTGTAGGTTGTGTACGATCTGACTGAAAAAAAAGGTCTTACCGTACTAAACGACCAAAAAATGCTACCACCAAAGGTTGGAACATCAAAAGTTTGAACCTTTGGTGGTAGCAAAAAAAAAGACTGCGGGGCTGTGGGGGTGTCCCCCGCAACACCGTGCTCACTATACTGTGTGGCATAGTGAGCGAGGTGTTGCGGGGAACACCCCCTTAGCACACCCGCAAAAATAAAATGAAAAAAAAACAGTGGCTGCAGGGGCCTCCCACGCAACACCCCGCTCACTATACTTTTGTCAACTCTAGCACTTAAGAGAGGGTTCCCACAGATATCAGGATCGTCAATGAGAACAATTCTCCCCTCCTCACCTGTGTCAGTAGACGAGACTTGGATTCTTTTCCCACCTTTCTTCTTGTCTTTGTGTCCTCTATCGTAGAGATCGGGTTCCCTCGGTCGAAGCCACTCTGCTGTCTTTCGGATGATGGCAAGCAAGAGGGGCTCCTTCCCGATGGTGTCCAAATAGAGGAAAAAACCCAAAGGCAGAAAAAACCTCTTGGAATCTTCGTGGGATGATCAGGAGTTGCAGTGGTTGGAGATAACAATATGAGACTTCTAGATGTCAACAATATGAAGGAAGCATCTCTAGGTAATAGATTGAGCCTTGGGTCTCCTCAGGCACCAAACAGGTAAGTAACCCCCACAAAGGTGAATGGGCTCTGGCAGAGCACAGGTCACAGGACTGGCACTCCCCCTAGGTAGAAATAAGGAGTGATGGTACGAGTGCTCCAGCAAGGGGCAGGAAGACTGACAGACCGGAAAAAAGGAAAGCGGAGGAAGCAGACGGGGAAAAAATACGTAGTAAGTATAGAGGAGAGGAGCCGGAGCTCAGGGAGGAAACAGAGCCGGGGCGGAAGAGTTCGTGGAAGGAAGAGAAAGGCAGAACGATGCACGCGGGTTGTACAACGGGAAATAAAGTAGGCGAAACTAGGAAAGGGTACTAAACAAAGGAGACTGGCAAAGCCAAGTAAGAAATATGCAGAAAGCAAGGGAAAAAGCACTAGCGTTATCCTCACGAAAAAGAGAGCAGTGAGTTGCAACGCAACGCTAGGGCGGAAAGGGAGGAGTTATGTGCGGAAGAAAGAAAGAGCAGCAAAAAGACTAGACCTGCACACCCAGTAGGACGGAACGTTCTGACCGGCGATACAGACACCTAGTGGGCCAAATGCACCAAGTGAAGCGACGCGCAACAACTTTACAGTATAGTGAGCGGGGGTTGCGGGAGAATCCCTGCTGCAGCCCCCGTAGTATGTAAGTGTGTTTGCATGAGAAAGGTGCAAACCTTTGGTATTTTGAAACTTTCTCATGAGAACATTCCGGCCGCGGCAAAATCACCCGCGGTCGGATCACTTACAATCGTTCTGTACACCACAATTTCGAATTACCCAACAATCACAGTTAAATAGCTGTTTAAAACCTTACATAATTCTAAGAAAAATGTACCACATCAATGGTCACTGCCAGTTACCTTTTCAAATGTGATGTCAAATCACTTCCAGTTCTAAATGATCTGCTGATGAGACACATTAAGTGATAAACCGTCACTGGGAGGGCCTGTGCAGCACCAGCTAATTGTCTTTCAGGCGAGAGAGGCCAAGCGGGGGGGGGGGGAGCATGTGTGCCTTGTCCGAAGGTTGAATCTCCCTCTGATTGAACTCTGCAGGTAATATGTAAGTACCGCTTTTAGGTTTAAAGAGGTGCCCCTTTTATATTTTAGCAGAAACATTGTAGGAACATTTCCTCTCTTGTGTTATTTTCCAGGTATTCATGATTAATCTTCTCAGAGGATCAGAGGAAACTATTTATTGGGGGATGATAATCTTCCTGTCCCGCTCCCTGCACCCTTGTCACTGGTGGTATATCACAGTAAATAACACACACCCACGCACGCACGCACGCACGCACGCGCGCTTATAAAGGAACAAGCTTCAGACACACATTGTTAGGAGATTTTCATTGTACCAGGAGCTCATTTACAGTCATCAAACACTAAGGAATTCATAGATCTAACACTGGAAGGCCATATACAGCCCACACGTTGGTGTTACATTGTGATAGAGCTTGCTCAAAGTGTTCCCAGGAGGGTATGTTTTGTCAGGAAGGGGCAGGTAATTAGTGGGAATGCCATAAGGATGAAAATGCCAATGGGTAGTCAATGAATTTGTAAATGACCAAACAAGTATCTGAATCAATCATAACTACCAGCAATGCTTTGATCAGCCTTCCAGGCCATTGTTTACCAATCAACCTTAGCTGTGCCACTAATGTGAGCAGCCTTGCCCAAACTCCTAGTCCACAAGCCCTAAAGATGCCTCTGGCTGCTTGTGTTCCAGTGCAGAGGGGACATGACCTAGCAACTGAGATTGAACGATACCATTTGGTGGCAGAACCAAGACTTGTTTGCTACTGACTTGTTCCCTTCTGTAATGGCACAGACGTACCAAAGGATTATGGCATGGAAGGTTGTCCAGAGCGATGATAGTGGTAATGTTAATTCAAAGCCTTGCTTCTATCACTTTTTGGTTTTACTACACTCTCCCCTCCACAATTACATCTTTCTTATAGCCAACATAATTTTTTCAGGTATACCCAATTAGTAAATTCAGCAGAATATACACCTTGAATGTCATTTGTAAGGACCGTCAGTCAGTAGATGCTCCCGCTGCAGAAATCTGCATGCAATCAACATCACCAGTCATTTATTGTTTGATACAGTTAACACTTTTATTGAGCATGATGGGAATAGTTGTTCTATTCCTACAACAAAACATACTTTAAATTACAGAAATCAACTTGTGATTTTGGGTTTGAAAAATAGCTACCTTGTAACTGGGATGTAGGTAAGATGAACAGTGCACTTAAAACACAGGATCTTGCTAGATATATTGTAGGCAGCTTTCTTGTGCAAGTGTGCTACTACAGGTGTGAAAAGCCCTCCATTTCTCTGGGCATTTGTGCTGTCATGGCTGTGGAGCATAAATCATTGTCTAGGGCTAGCAATCAAATTCTGGCTGGGCCTCCTGCAGTGTAGCCCCTACTGGAGCCGGTCTGGTAGGGTCCAACAAACAGAAACCATCTTTAAGAAAGAGCATGGCGTCCTGCAATTCCAATACAAAGAGAGAGGTACAATCAAATTCAGTTGTAAATGGCTCACTGACCTGTACTTTTCAGAATGAATATTAAGTTAATGAATTATTTTCAATTTATAAAAAAGAACAATGACAACATACAAAAGAGCAACCTTACTCATGTAAATTAATTACACAAAATTATTAGCTGACAAAAACGTAACACTTCTACAGAGCAGGTTCTGGCAGTATGGTGTTGTTTGAAACTTGGTATAGGTCTTATGATTACAAATACATACTTAGGCACGTGCGTCTAAAGATAGTAGGATTGTCTGCACAATATAGCTTGAGTCTCTACTAGTCAGTTCCAGTGTTTAGTGATGATGTTCACCCCACCTTTGCTGTACTAACAGCTGCCAGTTAGCAATTGCATATGAGGGGCAGATCTTAAGGACCTGGTGGTGAATTCACCTTGTCCCTTGGGGTCAGGGGACAAAATGCCAGACATTGATGGACCAGACCAAGGCCAAAGAGCAGAGAGAGAGAGGTGGGCACAATATTCCTAGGAATGAGAAGTCAAGAAGCGTGGCTGGCGTAATAGTCCTGAGTCTCTGATTCAGGAAGGAAGTTAGCTGTGGTCTATATCACAGACACTATAATGTAAAAGCAGCTGTGAATGATTCTCTGGGCTAACCTTGTAGTCCTATTTGTAAATACCAGAGGCCCACTAAATAGCGTTACAGGGCTCCAGCCCGTCTGCCCACAGAAAACGGGTTACTATAGGAAATAATTATTTTTTTAATTTGATTCGCAATCAGCCATGAAGTGTTCAAGTTATGTCTCTAAAATCACGTTTTTAACATAGATTAATTATTGAAGCAATTGACAATAAATCTGTCACTTCAACAAATCCAAAACGGCATTTTCTGAGCAGAACCAAAACAGGTTTACTCTATAGGCATAAAAAAGGCCCTTTGCAAACAACAATTTTACAGATTCCTCTTTCTTTGGTGCACTTGTTCCACACATTTTCTAGCCATTGGTAGTTCCAGTTTGGTTGCTCGTTTCAACTCAAAAAGTAATCCTAGCATTCACATAGGTTTAAATGCTTGGAAGATCTGGTATTTGCAGGTCGGAGATGGAAGTCTGGGATAACAACTAAAGAAATAAAAGATAAGTTATGTCGCCTCATAAGAGAAGCACTAGCATGTAGGTTTATGGGCATTTAAAACTATGTGCAGTCTAGGATCACTTTTTTTGAGAAACTTAAATTCATTATCTGGAAACAAGGGAACACATTGCTCCTCAGTTGTGTTAGTCCAATGGGCTAGAAAATGAGGAAACAGGTTGTAAAGAAGTAAAAGAGTAGAAAGAAATAGAAGGGAGGAAAGGGGGTGAAAGGACGAGAAATCGAAAAGTTGAAGTGGAGGAGAGGAGAGGCTGGACAAGATTGATAGAGGTTTAAGGAGGACAACGGGGAGAGTGAGACGTTAATAGCTTAATTCTGAAGACATCTATCTGGTGGCAAAGAAACTATTCATCAAAGGATGAAAAGCATCAGTGAAAGGGGTGGGAGCCTGAGAATCCCTGGGGTTCAACTGTACTAGATATTCTAGCTCTCTACACCCACCTCGATGGCTGAGGAAACCAGGGATGGTGGGTCACAATATGAGGAGCAGATAAGCAGACTGTTACTTGTATCATATGGATTCCCACCCAGAGCATCTAATCTTACCTGCCAACTGGTGGGCATCTGGAGGAAAAAAGGAAAATCAACAAGGAAAACTGGAAAACTTGAAGCCCTGCAGAAAGTGAAAGGAAGAGTGTCAGTATCTGCACTTCTTTCATCCTGTATGTAACCCTCACCTTATACGCAGATTACTTAATTATATCAAGGTTTCTAGAGTCCTATCCTTGGTAGCCTTCAAGAAGGTTGTGGGGAAACCTACCGGACTAGCAGAAAAAACCCTCCCAATGGGGTGGAAAAAAGCATTCAGTGTCTGAAAGAAAATAAGCAGATCCAGTTTAGATAAACAGGGACTTACCCAAAAGGAACGGACGAAAGACCAGTGTGTAATTCACAAAACCCCTTTTCGAGATTGGTGATAGAATTGGTACGGGTGACGAATACAGAGAACAGAAAGGGAACCTAAAATGATACTGCAACATCTGTGTCAAAGCATTACAGTTGCCAGAGTGTCATTTAAGAATGGGGAATACACAGGGGCGGAGTCAGCCTCAACATTTTGGGGGGCTGGATGGAAGTTTTGGAAGCTGGTAGTGAGTGGGACCATTAAATCCAATGCTATGTAGGCCTCCCTTCACCCGACTGCCTGAGCCCAGTAGGTTGAATAGATATTACGCCTTCCTTTATGCATCTTTCACCCCAACTCACAGGTTATTTAGTTAAACAAAGTGATGCAAATTAATGGACACGTGACGTGGCCATCCAAAAGCTGAGCCCAGCAGTTAAGTCTTTAGCTTCCTCATCGGGGGCACGGTTATTGATATCCCCTGGGCAAGTGCAGGCTTTTGTCCTCTGCATCTGTACGTTTGCTGCTACTGCTGTCATGATAATGACTGTTTAAATGTAAGTAAACACACAGCTCTCTGAGGTGAGAAATTTGACAGGCTTTTGCAGTCAGAGATCCGGGCTGAGCATCAAAGCAGAGTGATGCCTTCTGCCTCAAAGTGGGGTACTTTAGCCCTCCCAAGCCCTGGGCTGTTGCCGCCCATGTGAATACAGCACCAACCATGCAAATTTGGAGTAACGTGGAAAGGGAGAAACCAGAGACCCACACTCACAGCAAAGCCTGGAGTTGGAGGGAAGCTGGCAAAAACGGGGAGCAACATGTTCAGTGGAAGTGGTCATCAGTATAGAACTGGTGAATGGGGAATAACAAGCTCTACCTTTGAGAGCGGACATTTGGATCCAGGGAAAAATGACAGGAAACACCAATCCGGTAGAAAACCAGACACTGATCCGGAAACAGGGAAGAAGTAATGGAGATGGGCAATGGCTCAACAGTGTTGAGGGATCCATGGGGCCTGTAGAAATGTAGGCAACAGAAAGTAGGTCCAAGCATCAGCAGAACGAATTAGAAAGCAAACTGCAGAACCAGGACCCACAAGAAGATCCAGAAAACCAATGACAGGCACTATATTGTATTTAAGGTGACCTTAACTATGGATGTCTCTATGATGACCAGAAGGTGCTCCTACAAACTCCCCAGCTAGTTACTTTGAGTTCTGACAGCCATCTTGGGGGGGGAGTTCATCCATGGGCAATGTTAATTATCTGTATTGCATTACCCTTGTCTATTCCATCTCCACCTATGCCTGACCCTCCAATTCTTCCTGTAGTTCCTTTTTCTCTTCTTGCTCTTTCTACTCTTCCCTAAATTCCTAACATGCTGGTGCCAGTCCCGAGATGTCAAAGAAAGACTTGCAAGATCTAAGAAAGACATGAAGGACACTGAACATCGCGACAGCAGTTTGGGACTGTTTTGCCACTCGTAGGATGGAGCTGTTTGAGAGAGTGAAGCACTTTTGACCATAGTACCAAAGGTAGCAAGAGGGACCCTTGCCATCATGGTACCCACACTGTGGGCTCAGTCACAACCTAATCTTGTTTGCTCTTTTGTGTTAATAAAAGAAACGGAAATCATACACATTTGTAAACCCTGGCCCAAATGGGACCTTTAGAACGGGGTTAAGGAGAAGAGGTATATAAATAAATATATAAAGAAAGACAAGACAGAAAAGAGGTTTTAAAGCATGTTTATTGTTGGTAAAATGAAAATGTATTTGTGCTTGTGTTTACTAATGGACTTACTTGACTGTACTACGTTCCCCACCATGCAACAGGAAAGATAGAAAGAAGATCCCCTAAGGAAAGCAAAAGAGAAAGAAAAGAGGAGCTGCGGACCCTGGGGACTCTTTAATGAGCAGCGTTGCATCAGCCAGCTGAAGCCCGGCGAGAAGTTGAACCCCAGGCCGCGTGTTTTGGGGTGGCCTGGGGGAAAAGATTAACGCCCGCGACCAAGGCCGCATGTGGCGGGGTGATCCCTGAGCGGGAGTGTGGACTGGGAGGCAAGGGCCTGCCCGGCGGCCAACCCGAGCAGGCCAGAAGAAAAGAAAGACCCGGGTGGTGATGACGTAACAGTCCAGGGCCGCGCATGATGGTGGCCGAACCGGAGCGTAGCGTGGTGGCTGGGCGGCCCAGAGTTGAGGAAAGTTCTGGGCCACATGTGCGGTGTGGCCCAGGTTAATATAACGCCCCGCGCCGGTGCCGCATGTCACTGTGACCCGAACCGGAGCGTCGCCTGAGGGGAATGGTCTGCCCAGTGGCCAACCTGGGCAGACCCAAGAAGGTGAAAGTCCCGGGACACGTACCGTGCGGTGGCCCAGGTGTAGAAATTGTGCCGGTGTGCGGAAAGTCCACCTGCTGTCAGGCGGGTGGTGAAGATCTGCCCCAGGCCCCGGGTCGTACAAAGTACAGCGCGATGGAGGGCCTGGGGGGTTAGGCGAAGGGTGAGGGCAGATAAGGCGCGAAACACAAGGGGAGGGTCAGCCAGGTGGCGCACCCCGCCCAAGCGTTGCAATAACAGCAGCCGACAGCACAGGAAAAGGTGAGATGGCAACCAGGTCCATTACAACCATGTCATGGTCAGGCCATGCAACTGGCGAGATCTCCGATCACGTTCAAACTTCTTAAGGCCCTGCGAGACATATAAGTAATCAATCCTGGTGAAGGTGCCGTGTGGAGCTGAGTAAAAGGTGTATCCAGTCTCATTCCATAACTCCGGTCCGACCACCCTCCCCAGGGTCACGTGATTCGGGGTTACCCGCTTGCCTATCCATCCTAGGGTCGGCCCAGAGGTTAAAGTCCCCTCCCAAAATGATATGACCCTCTGCCTCGAGCATTATTTTGGAAAGTGTCTTCTGTAAGAATCGGGGTTGACCCGTATTGGGGGAGTATAGCGTTGCAAAAGTGACTGTTACTGTCTGTACAGTACCTACGATTACAAGGGCCCCGCCCTCCATGTCGGACAAAATCTATGCAAGCTCGAAATGTAGACCCTCCCTGACCAAAACCACTAGGCCTGCCTTCCTCAGGAGACCCGAGCCCCAATATTCCGCCAACTTGTCTGGTGCTGCAAATCATGCGTTCCTCTCCCCAGAACCTTTTGTTTTGACTGTAATGACTAGGACTGTTTTACTTTTACTTGATGGTCAAGTTTACTCCCATTTTAGATTTAGGGCCAGTTAGGAAGTTTCCAACCCCTTGCAAAGTTATAAATAAAGCTGTTGAACTTGCATCTCTTGTTTGTGAATCTCCTTTTCATACCATGAGTTTCTCAAGGACATGACACCGAAGTTACATTTCCAGTTATTTATTTAAGATGTCAGGATTTATTTAAGATGTCAGGATGATGGGGAGGTTGTAAATGCCCTTCCCACCACTGTACAAGAGGGTTTTCCTCTTGGTTCAAAGTCTCTGGGTGCAAACAAAAGTCTCTGGGACTCAAACCAAAAGTCTCTCAGGGTCAAATAAAAGTCTCTAGTTCCTACAAAAGTCTTTGGGCTCCAACCAAAGTCTCAGGGTCTCTCAAACAAAAGAATCTGGGATACAAATCAAAAGTCTCTGGGGGTTGTGTTGAAGATGCCAGCTCATTCTGGGACATCCTGCAGGGCCACCAAGACAGCCGGGTGTTCCCCACACTAGAAGATGGTTGACCCAGGGAGAGCATATGTAGGGTCCTGTGTTCTCCCATACTTAGTCCATGTTTCAGGGGAGGGGACAGTCACATGGCACAAACTAGGGACTGGGACCCTTTAAAGTATGTAGCTTTCATACCTGGGGAGAAGAGACCACAGGGGATCAGGGAAATCAGGCTCTTCCCCACAGCAAAGCACACTGCTTTTGCTTCCATGGCAGTTGGGGAATCGGCAGCAACTGCCTGTTTAATGGAAGCACAGAACTGTGGTCGCTCAGAACTGGCTGAGTCTGCCTGCTTGTTAGGTTCCCTCCGTGGATGTCATGATACCGTGCCTAACCCTGCATAACATGCAGAGAACTGCCTACTTATCTCAGAACTCACCGGTGAGAAGCCGCAAGATGTTGCAGTGGGCACAGCGACCTGGGAGACCATTTAATTTCTGATACAGCGTGATGTGGCATCTGGGGGATCCCAGATGCTGCGGTCTACATTAACATTCCCCGGCAACGGAACGGTACGTGACATGACGTCACCAAACATGAGGTCCTTTCCTCTTACATTACTCACGCACCTTCATTTCTCATAAAAGGACCTCTGAAACAAGATGCTGTGTCTCGCAATGGTAATTAATTTCTTGTTGCCAAGGACCTGTGCGTCTTGCTGCCTTATACATTCATAGTCATAGGTAATTAGGTTTAGTTTAAAGGTTAGGCTTACAAAGGAACCAGGACCATTCTGAAGGAGTCCCTTTGATGCCAGGAGTGGCAAGAAACTGGTAAGATCCCCACGGCTAATTGTTGTTACATCAGTCTTGTATCTGTCTTGTGTCTCAAGCCCACCTACTGATATTTCACACTATGTCATATATATAGCTCCCGTTTCTGTGCCGCTAGTTCTAGAAGGGCTGTGTCCAGTAGCACCCCTGCCTGGAGGCCCTGGTCACGTAGACTGTTTATCTTTCTTTTGGGCTAGGTCCTTCAGGGACGGGGAGCACAGCGTCTCACGACTTCCGAGAGCTACTGTCTTACCAACAGCAACCTGACAGATTGCAAGACCTTTCTCTCTCTCTTAAGTCATGGACGCTGTGATAAAAGAATTGACCACCGCAGTACAGAAACCACAATTTGAGGTAACTACTTCTCGTCAAGAAAATGCCATCCTCTTCCAATAAATGACTGCCTTACAAAACACAGTAGATCATTTGGCACAAAAGTCTACCTCTCGAGATTCCTTATGGTGGACGGGTTCCGGGACCTCCACCCGAGCTGATAGCCAACCTGTGGTAACTCCGGCTACCTTACCAGCACCAGGGTGTAATCCGGGCATTCCTTCTACACCCATGCCTCCCAATTATGGAGGTGATCCTAGGGAATTCAAATCCTTTTTGACCTTATGTTGGATCCATTATTGAAACCGTCCACAGTTATATGCATTGGACCAAGCTTAGGTCTCATTTATGCTACTGAATCTCGAAAAAACAGAATTAGCTTGGACTACTCCATAAGTAGACATTAATAGTACCCTCTTAACCGACTATGACCAATTCCTAGAAGCATTCCAACTCATGGTTGCTAGACAGTATACTGGCCAGGCTGTGAGGAATGAACTATTAGAGATCAAGCAAGGCTCTAGGGACCTTCTTGCCTATATATCTCACTTCAAGGGGTTAATTACCCAAAGTGCTTGGCCCGAAGACCTACAGATCACCGCCTTGTGCAAAGGCTTAAAGGAAGAGCTGAAAGACTTCCTTAGTCAGGTGAAAGAACCTCCCAATATTCTCTCAGATTATATCTCTTTACTGATCCAAATGGATCAAAGAGCCACAGAGAGAGAAAGGGAGAAAGGAGAAGGATAGAGTTCTATAGGACCCTGTCTATTAAATGGGAAAAAGATGCCCCCTCACAAGAAGCAGAACCCATGCAATTGGGGAGCACTCGAGGCCCCATCTCCACTGAGGAACGTGAAAGAAGGAGGTGTCTTAACCTATGGTTCTATTGTGGTGACTCCAGCCACACAGTAAGGGTATGTCCCAGGAAATCCAATCTCATTCAGGGAAACGCCAGAGTTCGTCCTCAATAGGGAGTCGCCGGTCGAGCTTTGAGGTATCTGTCCCCCTCATGACTTATGTCCTACCATGCCTAATCAATCCACACATTTATTCATTTTAGTAGATCTCTAGCTTGAATCTCATAAATGGGAGGGAATATAGGCCCTCATAGATAGCGGAGTGACTGGTAACTTCATAGACCCTGCCTTTGCTCATAAACTTGGTATTGCTCTGACTCCCAAGAGTGTCTCAGAACCTATATTGTCGGTAGATGGTTCGCCCCTCATTCCTGGACCCACATCATTACATACCAAGGACATGACCATGATATGTGCGCAGTTCAATAGAGAAACTAACATTCAATGCCATTGCTGCCCCCCATTTTCAGGCCATTTCGGTAACATTGTCGCTGAGATTCCACAATCCCTCCATAGACTGGAGAAACCAGAAACTCATGTTTAGGGGTTCCCACTTCCCTCGTTCCTGTTCCCAAGGCAACTCCCTTACTTCCAACCCCCTCAGTCTTCCCGCCATGGTATCCCATTCCCCCCAACAAGCTCTGATCATTGCAAACCAGATACCCAAGGAATACATTGAATTCAGTGATGTTTTTGATGCTAAAGAAGCCGACAAACTCCTGCCACATTTTGAATATGACTGTCGCATCGAACTTCTACCTTATGCTAGGATTCTATTTGGTTGGATTTACACATTATCCAAAAAGGAAAACCTCATTCTCAAGGAATACATCAATACCAACCTTACTAAGGGGCTCATTAGGCACTCCACTTCCCCTGCAGGGGCCCCCTATCTTTTTTATCCCCAAAAGAGATGAGGAATTATGGCCCTGTGTGGATTATGGGCAGCTAAATGACATCACGGTAAAAAAATGCTACCCCTGCCCATCATGCAGGTGGTGTTGTACCAGGCTAAAGATAGCATCATATACACCAAGCAGATCTAAAAGGGGCCTATAATCTGATCCAAGTGGCCGAGGGGGAAGAATGGAAGATGGCGTTCCCCACTAAATTCGGCCATTGTGAATATCTCGTTATGCCGTTTGGCCTTTGCAATGCCCCTGCGGTTTTTCAGAACTTTCTTAATGACATCTTTAGGGATCTTTTAGATATATACATGTGATCTATCTCAATGATATACTGATCTTCTCGACTTCCTATGATTTCCATGTGGGTCATGCAAAAGAAGCAGTCCGGCATTTGGGGAAACACTGTTTATAGGCAAAAACCTCCAAATGTTTCTTTCATCAGTGACGTAATTTCCTATATAGGATATATATTGACCCCTGAGGGTATTGAAATTTACCCCAAGAACATCTCTTCTGTTCTAGACTGGCCTAGTGCCCTCTCTATTAAGGAATTACAAAGGTTTTTGGGTTTAGCAAAATGTTATAGACAGTTTATTTCTGATTGTTCCGATATAGTGGTTTCCCTTACAAGCCTGTTGAAGAAGGGAATGCCTTATCTATCTACCTCGGTCACTGAAAAATCATTTCAAGAGTTATAGAGAAAATTCACGACAGCCCCAGTTTTAAGACTGCCCAACCCTGACCTCCGTTATATTGTGGAAACAGGTGCCTCCAACTTCTCTTTGTGGGCCCCCTTGACACATGTAGATCCTGACACCAAGAAATATTATCCGCGGTCCTATTACTCCTGCACATTCTTGCCTGCGGAGAAGAATTACAGCAGAAGGATTTGCTAGCTATCAAAGAAGCCTTCCTTAATTGGAGACATTTGGTAGAAGGAGCTCGGCATACCATCACAGTCTTCACGGATCATAGAAATGTAGGATTTTTAAAGACGGCCAGGTCAATGAATCAGCGTCAAAAACGCTGGATACATTTCTTTTCTATGTTTGACTCCATTGTGACATTTAAACCTGGTAATTTGAATACTAAGGCTGATGTCCTCACAACAGCTTATAGACCTGACGAGGATGAGATGCAGGGCGTACCCTTTTTACAACCCCACAAAATCATAGGAATCATTTTGCCAGACCTCTCCTCCTATGAGGAAGCCTCTACAAAGGAATATGCCCCTCTTGATAAGACTGCCTACCTCAGTCACGATCCTGATAACACAGAAAAACAAGATCTTCTGTTTCACCGAACTTAGTTATGGTTACTTACAAGAATTAGTCAGGAAACAATATTGTCCTGGTGCCATGACTTACCCAGAGCAGGGCATTTTGGTGTTAAAAAGACATTGGAGAAACAACAAAGAATTGCTTGGTGGGATACTATGAGAAAGGATTCCATGGATTATGTTAATGGGTGTGAAGTGTGTGCTTGGGCTAAGGTACTGAGACAAAGACCCCAAGGACTGTTACTACCTCTCCCAGCCCCCCAGGTCTTTGGCATACCTGTTCACTGGACTTCATCACTGATCTCCCGTCGAACAAGGGTCATACAGCTATTTTGACAGTGGCTGATTCCTTTACAAAAACTGCACATTTCATTGCTTTGAAAAAGGTGCCTTCCACCCCAGTGTTTGCCAACCTATTTGTTCATCACATTTACCACCTACATGGCATTCCTCGAGTCTTGATTACTGATCAGGGATACCAGTTTCTTTCCATCTTTTGGAAGGAAGTTGGCAAAAGATTGGGTATCCAACATCGCCTCTCATCCGCGTACCATCCCCAGATGGATGGGCAGAGTGAGAGAGCCAACCAGACTCTTGGCCACTACCTACGATGTTGCACTATGGAAAACGAGGAAGGGTGGGCAGATCTTCTTCCACTGGCAGAATTTGCTTACAATGACTTGTATCATGTCTCGTTGAATGATACGCCTTTTCATGCTTCGTATGGGTACCACCACCTTTCACTGCCTATGTTGAAGACATTCGATTACCAGGTGCATTCTGTCAAAGAGCAGATACTACGTATTTCCACAGGACAAAGATCCAGTCAGAAACACCTACACCTAGCACAAGAACAGGCTTAGCGCTACTCGGCTAAGAGACGAATACCCGCCCCTCCATATAAGAAGGGCGATCGGGTGTGGTTGTCTACTACCCACATCAAACTCCCCTCAAGTACCAGGAAATGTAAACCTTGATTTATTGGTCCCTTTCCTATTCTCTGTGTCATCAACCCTGTTGCCATGGAACTGAAACTGCCCTCTCAGTATAGGATCCATCCTGTTCTTCATGTTTCCCTCATGAAACCTGCCGTTCAGTCGCAGGTGTATCCCAGGGACCTAACCTCTTTTTTTCCTGCTGTGGGGGCCCAAGATGAGTACGAGGTACAGTACATCGCTGATTCTCGCTATCGGGGTCGTATTCTTCAATACCTGGTTCATTGTAAAGGGTATGCAGTGGAGGAGCGTTCGTGGGTTTCTCACCATCATGTCCTGGCAACACGCCTGGTTAAGAGATTCCATGATCGATACCCTGGCAGACCATGGGGGGGCTGGGTTGGGATGATGTTAGGCTCCTTCCGCGGATGTCACGGATACTGTGCCTAAGCCTGCATAGTGCAGCAAGAATTGCCCACTTATCTCAGAACTCACCGGTGAGGAGCCGCAAGACGTCGCAGTCGGCACAGCGACCATGGAGACTATTTAATTTCTTAAACGGAGTGCCATGGCATCTGGGGGATCCCAGACGCTGTGGTCTACATTAACGTTCCACGGCAACAGAACGGGACGTGACATGACATCACCAAGCAGGAAGTCCTTTCCTCTTGCATTACTCGTGTACCTTCATTTCTCATAAAGGACCTCTGAAATGAGGCGCTGTGTCTTGCAACTGTATTGAATGTCTTGTTACCAAGGTCCCATGCATCTTGCTGCCTTATAAAACCATGGTCATAGGTAATTAGGTTTAGCTTAAAGGTTAGGCTTACAAAGGCACCAGGATCATTCTCAAGGAGTCCCTTTGATGGCAGGAGCGGCAAGAAGCTGGTAAGATCCCCACGGCTTATTGTTGTTACAACAGTCTTGTATATGTCTTGTGTCTCAAGCCCACCTACTGACCTACCAGTCCATTGGTGTGGTTGTTCGGAGTAGGGGATGGAGACAGAAGAGTAGCAACAGGAGTCATTTTATAGAAGGTTCGAGGAGAGAGCAGGAGGACCTGATGTTGGATCAGAGCCCATTATGCTGGGAGTGTGGTTCAGAAGGTTGGGCCACACTGGAGCCTGGGAGCTGGACGAAAGACCCATGAGACCAAACTGAGAAACCAAGTGAATTGAAGCTGCTGGTAAGGAGCGAAAGAGTGGTGCGTGACAATAGTAAGAGGGAGAATAGAGACAACAGTGCCCAAAGAGGTAAAGAAGGAGAGCACAGAACTAGTAGTGCACAAAGCGGTTAAGAGAAATTGACAAAGATAACCGTGCTCAAAGTGGTGAAGAAGGTAAGGACAATACTAGGATGCCCAGAGAGTTGAAGGAAGTGAAGACAGTGTTGGTAGTGCCCAAAGGTGGTTACAGAAGGCAAAAGATTTGGAGAGGAGGGATAGGGAGATTGTAAAAATCTTAATGAAGTGCACTGGTGAAGAGTGGGAAAGATTGTAAATGAGTGTAAGAGAGAAGGAGTAGAAAAGTGGAGGAGGATCCACAAGAGAGGACAGAAGCCCTAACACAAGCCAGGAGGAAAGAGAGGTAGCCTGGGAGAGCAGTTAAAAAAGATTGAGGTGTGCAAAAGGGAAGCCAGCTCATTGGAATAAATGTACTGGGAGAGCTAGCCAACCAGGAAAGGGCTGAGTAGTTGGCCCCCCTTATTTTCTCCTGACATTGCCTGACTCCCACCCAGGCACATGAGACTAACCATGGCCTCTACCTAAGCTCCTTCCTCTTATGCCAGTGGAATCCAGTTCCTCATAGAGGCCTATATCGCTGAGCCACAATTGGTTAACCTCACACAGAGGATAGATGAACAAACGAATGCCGAGGCAAAATCGGAAGGAAGAATAAAACAATTAAAGGGGCAATGTCTCTGTGGAACCAGTGCTTCCAATGACCATCAATAAGATTTTCGAAAAAGCAAGCCCCAAGCACTGAGAAACTACAGACATTTCTTTTGATTAAAAGACTGCTGCACCTTTTTGACAGTTGGCCAGGGAAGGGAATTTAAGAAATTAGGGAGGCTGAAGAAAAGTCATTTTGAACTTTACGTTGCCCTGCACTTCTGTTTTCAAAGCCACAACACTTGTCGTGACACTACCTTTTCGCTTTGTGCCTACCCATTTTGTTATTTTGCCTAAACACTGTACTAGTTCCCAAATTATCTACTTGCAATTTAAGCTACTGCGTTTGCTTGGTCATTTGATCCCATCACAGACATGACAGAGTTCAAACAGAAGGCACCAGAGTTAAAAAATAGGCCTCAGGGGTTTAAACAATCCAGGTGTCCCTTCAATTAATATTCCCCCTTCTCCATCCTCCACACTCATATCGTTCTTCTTGGTTCTTCTATCTGTATATTTAGCTCATCTGTTGAGAGACCACCTTGCCTGGGTCTCGAGCCCTACATATGCCTGCATGTTAGACCTTAGAAATTGGCAGGAGCAAACAGTATAAAAACATCTTACACCAAGGGGCTGACCACCAGAGCTGCACTTTTGGCTGGAATCACTTCTCCTTGCAACCTCCCTGTCTTAGGGTCCTGGCTCTATTCCCCAACACCTCATCCTCATTTACCTCCTTTCTGAGGCATAACAGTTTCATGCCTATGAAGACATCCTCTTCAACTCCTTGACTCTCCTTCTTTTCTTTCTCCTTGCCACCTCCTTAACGCTCCGCTATGTGCCTCCTCTCAACCCCCTGCCACAACACCTTCACTCAGGGTACGACTCAACCTCTTTAATGTTTCTCTAATGTTCACATCAGTTCTTCTCCCTCTTAATCGCCTTCTCCTCCACCCTTCTTCCAGCTTCTTTCTTGACACACGCACACTGTCTCTCCTCCGCTGTAACAACCAACCACTACCTGAATACACTCCTCTTCCTCAACTCTCCTTCCATTCGCCTCCCTTTGTACACTCTTTAACTTCCTCCTTATCTTCTGCTATGTTGTTGCTTCTAAGCTTCTCCTGGCTATACGCCTCCCCTTGATGTACCCACAAACCTCCTTCTTAACACGCCCCTCTTACTTTTACTTGATGTCACCTCCAACCTCCTTCTTAATACAGTCCTCATTCTTACCATTGCCGTAACTCCAAACCTCTTGCTTAATACACTCCTCCTCCTCTTTGCAGCTGTCATGTATTTATGCTTCTCTTCCTCTACTTTAGATCACCCTCCAACTGCCTCACTAATTACAGTGTTCCTCTGCATCGCCTTCTTATTTTCTGCAACCTCCCTTCTTTATATTACAACCAGCCCCTTCTTGTGCTGTCTGGCAACCTCTCCCCAGCCTTCATCCTCATGCTTAAGTCCCTTCTGCTCTCACTAGCACTGGCCTCGAAATCTTGTTCTCTGTCTCCAAACTCCCCCTTTTTAGCTCCACAATTATCTCCGACCTCTGGTTTCGGGTCAGGCTCTTACAAAGGGCTTGGACAGAATGTTCTCACACTAATTGGCTGAGGTGGTCACATGGCGGTTGTCAGCATGCTCAGTGGCAGGCATGCAAGTTAGTTCTTTTAAAAGGGCAGCCACCATCTTGGATAGAAGTCAAAATGTTCTCTTCGCTGGATCAGTGGTAGCTGTTGTTCTCTCTCCAGGAGTGCTGCTGGAATCGCCTCTCTTAGGAATTTATTGTGGGCACAGGTTAGTGCTAATCTTTCCCCCTGAGTGGTGGGGAGGCTGAAGAACTGCTTCCCCTGTCTGCAACTTGGTGTGGTGGTTTCCATTGCTGGCTGAACTGCGGTGAGAGGCTGCACTTCCTTCTGCCCCTCAGAGAGGTGCGTGTTCCCTATAATAGCTCTCTGTGAGGGTCAACAGTTCTCCTGTGTGGTATTTAAGTCGTCTTTGTAGTCTTCCTGCGGCATAGCTACCAGATTAGTGGTCGAAGTGGGCGGGAGCAGTTGAGGGCAGTGATCCTCTAGTTTTTTTAATTACGTTTTACTGTTCCTATACTTTTATTTTAAAAAGAAACTGTTTCGGAATGGTTTCGTTTTAAAATAAAAGTGTAGGAAGAAGTTGAAACTTGCGCTTTCAGTGCTCTGCACTGAACGTTTCCTTTAACAGCAAGCACATGTGTTTGGGGGTTTGTATTGTGCGTCGGAGGGGGCGTAGTGATGGGGTTTATGTGGAGCGGGGGCAGGTGTCGGGAGCAGTCTCGCGAGATCCCCGCACCCGCCGGATCTCGTGGGACACCTGTGTGCATGTGAGGAGGAGGCAGAGGCGCACATGCAAAACAGCGAGAGAGTGATCAGAGCACTGGGAGAGAAGCAGGGCTCCTCGATGCTCCTCCTAATTTAGAGACTTAACCAGCCAAACCTCAGCAGGCAAGACTTTGAAAAGAAGTTACTTACACTGATTATAGCAGTGAATTAACTGCTGTGTAAGATCCAGGATCCCTCACCCCATATATCACTGCTACCGTTTTGATGAATACTTATTCTCTATAAAACCTTGCATGCAGAAACAGTGTACAGTCATATGTACACCTCTACATAATTGGCGACAAGGCCCTGGGAAGAAACCTAAGCAGGCATCATGTAGGGTGCCACGCCACCCCCAGCGTTTCTACAGTCCCGAGGTAGGCCTGGGATACAGTGGCAGCAGTGGGAGCCACTATTTACAACTTATCTGGACGCCATTGGGGCATGAACTATGCGGCATGAAGAAAGAAGGGCATGTTACTAAATGCAATGGGCAGTGGATATTTTCAGGCCTCAAACCAGAGCCTTTAGATAATGACGATGACGACATGTTCGAGGAGGCTGTTTGTCGCAATTGTCAGAAGCGTCTCGAACAAAGAGAATGTGGTGTTTCGCAGATTAACATTTTACACAAGGAAGCAGGAGAATGGAGAACTGGTAGACGTCTACATCACCCGCATGAGGGAGCTGGTAGCACGGTGCGGGTTTGGCAACAATGTAGAGAATGTTATCTGCGACATGCTAGTTGTGCACACTAACTGCAGAAAAGTGCAAGACACATGCATTCTTGAAAAAGATTTGAACCTCGACAAAGCTGTTCAGATTGCCCGCACAGAGTAAGAAACCTCATGCAGGCGGAGAGAAATTGCAGGACCTCTACCATCCACCAAAGTGTTAGTGTAGAGGGCAGCGTGATATGCCCAAGGGGGCGCTGTTGACGACAAAGGAATGAAAAGAAGAGAAACCCCAAAATGTTTCAGGTGTACTAGCACAAAACATCTGGCCAACGACAAAGACTGTCCTTTGTGGAGCAAGGAGTGTTCTAACTGCAGGAGGTTTGGCCACATCGCATTAGCCTGCTGATGAAGATCAAAGAAAGTCACGATGATCAAAGGACAAAGAAGTGCAGGCCGAGATGAGGAGGGCGATGACCGGCTGACGGTCGTCATGGTGAACGGTCCACGAGCAAGAAGAGGAAAACCCCATTGCGTAATAGAAAAAGATGGAAAGGAGACCATTGTGATGGCCGATTCGGGCTCTGACTTGACTATCCTGTCCATCCAGGCGTACAAGTGCATGGTGGGCCGCCAGAATGTGAAAGTCAGAAGAACTAGACACAAGCCAACTGTCTTTGGCAGAGCCTTAGTGAATCTTTTGGGATACATCAATGCTAATGTAGAGTTCAAAGGCAGACAGACCATGACCAAAGTTTACTTCTCCAAAGAAGGTCCAGTGGTACACCGCTGACCAAGTACTAACTGTAAATTCAGGAGGAGCGTCAGGGGGGGCAAAACAGATTTTCCGCCTTGTTTTCTGAAGAACCCGGGAAGATCAAATACTATGTCCACAAGATTCAGCTCAAGCCCAACGCAATACCAGTTTTAAGCACAAAGTGAGCCAGTGCCGTCCACTACAAGAAGCGCATTACGGGACCAACTAAACAAGATGGTCAGGGAAGGCACAGTGGAGACCGTGTAGTCGTCCGAGTGGCTCAACCTGGTTGTACTGATCAAAAAGCAGCATACAAAGGACATAAGGGTGTGCATCAATCTGCGCACTTTAAACATGGAAGTGATAACAGATAGCTACCCTGTGCCCAGCTTTGATGAACTGATACTTGCGAAGAAGGAAGCCAAGTACTTTTTGAAACTAGACATGGGTGATGCTTATCACCAGATAAGTCTTAAATATTCACAATCTTCCTCCACCGTAAAAAAAAAAAATGCACGCGTGTACCTGGGCTGTGGAGCACTTTTGGACATATGTCTGAGGCACAAAGTTCCGGTTGGTCACCGACCACAAATCACTGGCCTGCATGTTAAGTCCAGGGGGCACAAAGACTTCAACGCTGAGACTGGCATGGATAGCGGCAAAGCTGCAAGAATATACATATGAAATACTGCACATAGCAGGTTGGAGGAATGCTCAAGCAGATTGCATGTCTAGGCTTCTAGAAAGGGGAACACCTGCCACCATGTTTCTAGAGGACGAATGTGTGGTAGCATCCATCAGCGATCTAAGAAGCCAGGAGTTCCTGGAAATTAGCGAGTCGCAATGGAAAGAGGAAATAAGCAAGGATGAGTCATTCCAAAAAGTAGCAAATTGGGCTAGAAATGGATTGGCTGACGAAAAGCCATACCAGAGGGGTTGCAGCCTTACTGGAAGGTTAATGATTTTTTTTCGTAACCGATGGGCGGGTAAACCAAGGAGATCAAGTAATACCACCAGTGGGACTGCGGATGGGAGTTTTTGTGCAGGGCACACGCTGGTCATCTGGGCGGCAACATGACCAGGCGCAGAGTGCGAGAAACCGACTGTGGCAGTGCATGGACCAGGACATCAGAGTCATGATAGAAATATGCCACGAGTGTGCGAACAGCGACAAGAAGCTTGTAACACGGCAGGCACCAATGATGTTATGTTATGTTAGGAAAACTTTTAGAGCGCGCGGCCACCTGAGCGTATCATGGTGCTAGAGAGACAAAGCGAGACAGGCAAAGCCAAGCCACACAAGCTAGAACAGACGGCCTTTCTAAATGATTGATGGTTAGATAAGTATTTTATGAATACCGGAAGCTCGTTCCATAATTAGGCCGTGGAGATGGAAAAAGCACGGCCCCCAATCCGTGCACGGCGGAATGTCGGAACACATAGCAGTTTAGAAGAAACAGAACGCAGACAGCGTATAGGATAGTAGCGTGTAAACTTAGTGCAGATATATTCCGCACCCAGGCCATGTACTACCTGATGGAAAATGCATAAGGCTTTTTTTTTTTATTAGTGGTCCAGAAAACACAAAACACAGTTACAACTCCATCGTGCAGATAGAAATAAACATGACAAGGTAGAACATCAATACATATACCATACATCTCCTTGAGGTGGTAAATTTACACCGCTTCATCATCATCAGACATCATATCACACAAAAACATTCTGAGGGGTCCCCATATATCTTTAGGTCTGCTCACTGATGGGCGGGTGAGGACAAACTGTTCTTCAGCTTCATTTACGTATGCCAATTCCCAAAGGAACTGCTTCACAGTGGGTGATGACGGATTTTTCCATTGTTGTAGAATACATTTTTTGGCCACTGCGCACGTGACATTAAACAGCCTTCTGATCTTTTCAGAGCACTTGCCTATATCCCCGAACAAGTATTTCTGTGGGGTTAATGTCGGGGGGATTTGTGTGATTTCTTCAAGTATTTCTGCCACCTCTCTCCAGAACCCAGCCACCACTGGACAACTCCAGTACATGTGGAACGAACCAGCGTGATCTGCTTTGCATTTTGGACAGTTACCTGGACTATCTGGAATGAACTTGGCTATTTTGGCCGGGGTGTAGTGTAATCTGTTAAGAATTTTAAACTGGATTAAACGTAATCCAGCGTTCAGGGAAACTCTTTTGGTAAGGGAACAGTACCTGTCCCAGGTCTTATCGTCTATAGGGATTTGAAGATCATTTTCCCATTTGTCTTTAATCAAATTTGCCGTGGGCGAGTGTGCTTGTATTACAGCATACAGACTTGATACTCTCAAACGCTCTCCGGCCGTTATCATCTGCACGCAAGGGTGCATAGGGGGTTCATCGGGGAAAGACGTCCAGCACCTCTGGAAGGCCGATTTCATACGATAATATTGCAGCATCCTAAGTGGGCCCCTGCCAAACGCCCCTGTTATCAGCTGAAGGGTCGCAAACTTCCCTTCGACAAACATATCTCCCAGTCTCATCTCCCCATTGAGATCCCAGGTCTCACGCAAGCCTATGTCATGTGTCGGAGGAATACCAGGGTAATTCCAGAGGGAAACCTCAGGATTGTAGGGGGTAATCACTCCCAGTCTTTTAAATATAGCTCTCCAGGCAACAATCGTACAGTTTACCGGGTTAAAGTCGCATGTATCTTTGTAGTGTGCGTAAAAGATTACGGACTGTATGTTTGTCTGGGAGGTGGTGAGCTCCTCGACATTCACGTGAGGGGGGGCCCTCATCCTTGGAGTACCAATATTTCGAAAATTGGGCTTGGGAAACATAATAATACAGTTCGAAGTTAGATGCTACTAGGCCGCCTGAGGAGTGTGGTTCAGTTATTTTTTCCCATCCTATTCTTGGAGCTTGTCCATGCCAGAGAAAGGTCGTCGCCATTGACCTAAGTTTATTAAAGAAGAGTCTTCCCGGCCATATTGGGATGTTCACGAATAGGTACAATAATTTGGGTAGGACTATCATTTTAAGGACTGCTATCCTACCATGTAATGATATCGGAAGGCGGTCCCATAACAACAATTTAGTCTTCAGGGCCTGTAGTTTGGCATCATGATTGTCTATGTTTAGCTTGTTTTTCCCATGTGAAACAAGTATCCCCAAATATCGGATGGACTCACTAGACCACTTCAGACCACCCAGGGAGCCGGGGCAGCTAGTTGCCGGTGTAAGAGGGAAAACCTCAGATTTGTCTTTGTTTATGGAGTACCCCGAGTGTGCGGTAAATTCTTGAATCTAAAATGCATAAGGCTTTGAACTTCACCCGCTGTCCACTGGGAGCGAGTGCAAGGCGGGTAGGACGGGAGAGATATGAGCGCCATATGGTGTGCCTGTGACGACCCGTGCAGCTAGATTTTGAAGATGCTGGAGCTGCAGGACCAGCCCCTTGGTTTGGGCCAGATAGAGAGAGTTACAGTAGTCAAGCCGACTAAGCAGCATAGCAGCCGCAACTGGAGGAAGAAGAGCGGCAGGAATCATCGGGAGGGCTTTTTTCAGAAGTTTGAGCTGAAAATTATCCACTTGGCACACAGAGGTGACTTGGGCGTCCATAGACAAAGATGCTGAGAGCACCACACTTAGGTTTTGAACCTTCACAGCTGGAGCAGGAAGAGGACCATTGAAGAGGGCCAAAAGAAGGACACCCAGAGTGAAGGGTTAGGGGGGCAGCCTACCAGCAGAACCTCGTCCTGTCTTCATTCAATTTAAGCCAATTGAGGCTCATCCACTCCCCTACGGCTGCCAGTCACCTGAAACATGACTGAACAGGGTCCAGGAGGGAGGAGGACTCAAGATATGTGGACAGTAAAGGAGAAACCAGGGACTCCAAAAGTTTAGTGAGAAAGGGAAGCAGAGAGATGGGTTGAAAGTTGGATAGGACGGAGGGATCGAGTGATGGCTTTTTTAGAAGAGGGTAACCAGAGCGGATTTAAGCTCCTGCGGGATATACCCCAACTGGCAAGAATGGTTAATGGCAGCTGTGATTTCCACCAGGAGATCAGGGGAGATCTTCATAATCGATAGAGGTACTGCATCTGATGGAGCGCATGATTTGAACTTAAGAATGGCCGACAACACACTCTCCTGGGAGAACATAGGGAAAGATTACCATCTTGGGCCTCCCACCGAGCTCTGGGATTCAGGTGGATGATTGTGATCAGTGGTGGACCTAATAGCCAGCGAAATGTTGGTCTGAATGGTCTCTATTTTAGCCAAAAAATACTGCAACAGCGCATCGCAAAGTTCTTGAGTGGTAGAGACAGTGGGAATCACTGTAGCAGTGGACGTAAGAGACAAAAACAGAAAAGAGGACTTTGGGCTGACACAGGGCAGATTCGATACGCCTCATAAAACATTGTTTCTTGGCGGTAGCAATAGCTAGTGAATAGGTGATAGAGCAGGCCTTATATATTTTAAGATTGGGATCGTAAGCTCTGTGCCATTTACACTTTGCGTGCCTAAGTGTAAGCCAAGCGGTTTTCAGCTCGTCAGAGAACCATGGTTCAGAGGGGAGTCTGCGAGGCTGAAGGAGGCGCAGAGGTGCTGTAACATCAGCCGTCACTAACAGTGCCTGAGATAGAAGGGCAAGAGAGGTGACAGGCGCCGCCTTACACTTGGCCTCAACTGGCTTGGCCATGTCTTGTACATCGGCATCCCGCCAAGATCGGAGCCAGATTTTGTCGGAGACAATCTTAGGTGGAGCACCTGCAGCTTGTAGCACACAGGTCACCAAAAAGTGGTCTGACCAAAGTACTGGTTCAGCTGTCCGAAATACCAATAAGGATTTCTTGGCCAGAATGAGTTCTAAAGTATTGCCTAACTTGTGGGTGAAGCCTACCACATGTTGATATAATTCTAGATCTAACAGGCTGTCAAAAAAAGAAGACAGGGCTGGCAGACTAGGCAGATTAAATTTGAGATTGAAATCTCCAAGTACAATTAAATGGGCATAGCACGTTTGAAGGTCAGTTAAGAAATCAGCAAAGAGTTCAAAGAAGTTCCCATGAGGGCCAGAGGGGCGATAAATAAGCAAAATGTAACAGCTGTGCACCCCAGATGCAACCCACCTAAAGAGCATGGCCTCCATTGCTATCTGATGAAAGCAGCTGAGTTGAGAGATGTCAAGCTCAGATCTAAAGATTGCAGCAATCCCACCTCCAATCTGGGGGCTGGGGGGCGGGCAGTCAGTGTGAATAAGTCGGTAGTCAGAGGGAATGGCTTGAACCAGGGCCGTTGCCGAGGTGACCTGAAGCCATGTCTCGGTAAGGCACAGTAGGGCCAGTTGCCGGTCCGTTAGAAGATGATAAATTTCGTCTGCATGTGCAGGTAAGGAGCAGGTATTCAGTAGCAGCAGTGCATGGACAGTCGCGCTATCATCCAAGGCAGAGTTAGGCATAGAGGGAGGGGAGCCAACAGAACAATCAGAGTTACACCAACCGTGTGGGAATCGAGTTTCCACGGGCCTAACATGAGTAAGTGCTTTCTAGAATAATGTGTGGACCCATCCTTAATGTCCTTAGCATGGACGGTCACTACGGCACATAAATGCCGGAAGCGAAGAAGGAGGTGAATTGGAGCCCACCCCTCCCAGAAGGAGATAGAGGACTAACCGTGAAAACGGCGTCCAGAGAAGAAATCATACGTTCTCACAATAAAATGCACAGTAAAAGTAAATATAACACATAAAAAGTGCTGGCAAGTGAAGCACTATAAAAATAAGTGTATGCATCAAGAATCACACTGGTGTCATATATGGGCAAAAGTAACGAGTGGCTTTATAGTAGCAAGCCCCACCGTATTTCCATCAGAGTATGGGACAAGCTGGGCCTTTGACTTCATAGGTCCACTGGGCATCATGTCACCCGACCACAAGTATGGGGTAGTCATTGTGGATTGCCTGTCAAAATGGGTTGAGACAGAATTTGTACCCAACCTCACCCTAGCTACTGTAATAGAAGTTTTGAACGCTGTTTTTCAGAGGGAAGAGTTACCCCGACAATTGGTCATGGACAATGGCGTCAAGCTGCTATCAAGAGTAATTGAAAAGTTCCTACTAAGAAACAACATCAGGCAAATAAGGGCTAGTTTGTATCACCCACAAGCCAATTGGCTTGTAGAAAGGAGAAATAGGTTCATTAAGGGAGCACTGCAACTAGCCTCTGCCGCAGGGATGGATAATACAGTAAAAGAGGCTGTAGCCTCCCATCACTTAACTCCCAATGCGATCACTGGTGTGTTGCCCTTCCAAATGCTGAGAGGGAGGAACGCTGCGTCCACGTTGGTACCGCCATGGTTATCCAGAGTAAGACCGGATGACACAGTAGACATGGAAGAAGTGGTTTGGAGGATCCAGAAGAACAAAGAGCAAATGAAAGAAAGTTGTGACACTCGCAGAACAGCTAGGAGAACAGAGGTAAACGAAGGAGACATAGTAAAAATAAAATTATCTCACAAAGATCAAGTAACAGGATCCAAGTACAGTCAGCCCGTGGAAGTTGAAAAGAAAGCAACCAACCACATATACAGCAGAGACGGGAAAAGATGGAATTTGGAGAGAGTCGCAGTGTTGAAAAGACGTCCCATGGTGACAGGAGAATCATCAGAAGAGGGGACAATGGCAGGGTACCAAGGACCATGTGAAGAACCGGAAACATGAGAAACAGAACAGGGTAGAAGAGAGCCAAGAAGGAAGCAGCAAGGGGACTGTTACTAGAGGAGGAGAAAATGACCAACAGGAGGAGAGAACAAGTCACTGCAGAAACGAGAGGGAGCAAGAGATCTCGAGACCTCAACTCCTACAGTGTCACTCGGTGGGAATCACCTGCAGCGAGAAAGGCGAGGACTGATCAGGTACAGAGACTTTGAAATGGAGTAGGACCAAACTGCTTGACAAAAGGAGGTATGTCGGGAGCAGTCTTGCGAGATCCCAGCACTAACCGGACCTCACGAGATGCCAGTGCACATGCGCGTAGGAGGCTGAGGTGCGCACGCAAAACAGCGAGAGAGTTATCAGAGCACAGAGAGAGAATCAGGGCTCCCCGATACCCCTCCTAAGTTAGATACTTAACCAGCCAAACCTCAGCAGGCAAGTCTTTGAAAAGACAGTTACTTACTCTGGTTACATCAGTGAATTAACTGCTATGTAAGATCCAGGGTCCCTCACCCCATATACCACTGCAACCCCTTTGATGCATACTTATTGTCAATACAATCTTCCATCCAGAAACAGTGTCCAGTCATATGTACACCTCTAGAGCAGGCCAGTAGGGAACACAGGGTTGTCCTTTATTAGTAAGAGGGGATTGTGGGCGCCGTAGCATACTGCCAAGAGCAGAGAGGAAATGAACACACAATTTGTATTAATTTATTTGGATATATAAAACACATTCACCAAAGCACTGTAAAACTGTATTAAATAAACAGTAATAAAATCATGAAAAACAGCGAGCAACCAATATGTAGGTGGATGTTTGTGTTGAGTGGAGGATACAATATAGGCTTTCAAAGTGGAGTGAAAATAGGCAAGAGTATATGCAGAATGCACTGACAGAGGCCGGGTGTTCACAGAAACGGGACTGAGCACAGGAAGGACGAAGAACGAACAACCAGAAGAAAAAAGGGACGAGGAATGAAACATGTGACTGGGAGAATAGACAGAAATGAGGGTGGAGAGATAAGGGCGTGCAAGTCCATGAAAGACAATACATACAGAACAAAACAAGAAGTAGGCAGAAAAGGAAAAGCCAGTGAAGAGCAGCAAGAGAAGAGATGTGAGAGCGATGAGGAAGAAGATAGAGATGATGAATAACAGATTTGCAGGTAGACTTAAGAGAGAATAGAGCATGTGCAGGATAAGGATAATAGTCTAAGCAAGAGAAAACGTGTGACAGTATAAAAATGTATGTAGCACAGAAAGCGACAAAAGGTCTGATTTTACAGATATTATTACTCTGATAGCCACAGTTACAAGCAAGAGACCAAATGTGATCAGAGAGGGTAAGTGATGAGTCAAATATGATATCTAGATTGCAGGTAGATGAAGTAGAAGCAAGTAAGAAAGTCAGGAGGAAAGACGATGGGGAGGGTGTAGGACAGTTATGAGAAGGAGCATGGAAGAAAGGAATCTCTGTTTTGGTCAAGTTGAGATGGAGGGAATGAGAATGCATTCATTGCTTAAAGGAAGAGCAACAGAGAAAATACTCATGGGCTCACATTATGAGTCTGCCCGTAACCGGCTGGTGCTACCGGCGGGTTACCGGCAGACTCACCATACTGTTTCCTTTGCCCGATATACCGGTAATACCAGGATATTACGGGCAGTGGAGGGACGGTAAGTTCCCATTCCCATGGAGTCCTATAGGACTATAGGACTCCATGGGAATGGGAATACTGAAGCACCGGCACCATTAGTAACGGTTCCAGTGCTTCAGTGAAAAATCTCCTGGTAGGGGCCAGAACTACCTGCAGGTCAGGACTGCCGGGAGTTCACAGCGCCTACTGGCAGACTTGTAGTTTGCCGGTCCGGAAAAGGTGCCGGTAAGCGTCGTTACCAGCATTCTTTACGGACCGGCAAACGTACAATTATGACCATTAAGTTGCTCAGAAAAGGACAAGAATGAAATAGAAATCTGAGCGTCATCTAAGTAGGTATGCTGATGATAAACAAATGAGAGAAGAATAGTTGTTAAAATCTTCTCAAAAAGGTTTACTCAATAGGTCAAGAAAAGAAAAGTAAACTATCAGATAACACAAGAGGGTCTACTCTGTGGTGGAGTTTTGTACCTCCAAGATGGTCTTCTGATTCAAAAGAAATAGTCTGAACCCCAAAAAATCATTTTGTAAAAATTGGTAGAAGTTCCCTCCTATGTCAGAGTTCACATTATGTTGGCAAGGTCCTAGTAGGGATTTAGGTGGGGTTGGGGAAGGGCCTGTTGGATGGCAAATAACTCTGCATGAGATGACGCTATGCAGAAAAGTGTAAGGAAGGTGGTTCAACACAATATCTGTGAGAAGGTATTTAGTCTAAAGACCACTGGTCCGATATCTAGCTCTAATTTAACAAAACTCTGAGGCATCCACCCATGACAGTGTTATACTAATTACTCACTGTCCCACGGTAACCATATTACAAATTCAACTAAAATATTTAATACATATAATTTACAAAGATTTTAAAATCTCACTACCACCAAAATCGTGGCAACGGAGCCCCCACTCAGCATAGACAGCCAAAGGTTCTCAACATCAACCTGTTCTTGACTATGGACAAATTTACCAAAGATTCTGATCCGTAGAACCAATAGTTCAGGACAAAATAACAACAGGTGCTTTACATTTTCGATTGCCCCAGGAGTTCTGCAAAATCTGCCCACGGCTAAATAAATAGGAAGTTGGTTCCGGATACAATTAACTTCATTAGTACTCAGCGCGTTGAAACATAACCTCATGAAATCGTTCCAAATCTGTCTGTCAGGGAATCTGTACACACACGATTCCACCCGTCCAGCGCGCTTTTGTATGACATTTAAATGGCCAAATAGTTTATACTTTCCTAAATGTTCCCCAGTGGCAATCTAATCTTACAAACGTATGGCAAGTTTGACCGTATGTGGATTCACTATTAGGGTAAGCGACATATCCAGGTCAGCAAATTGACTTTAACAAAGCTCTACAAACTCCCATCCAGGATAGCCCCTACCTTGAAGGCCTGCTCTACCGAAATGTGTATATACCATGACTGAGGGCTGCTTGGCTCCCTTTTCATCACTGGTATTTTTGTTCAAACAACGCTGGTAGGTGTTCCCCACCACATACCTGGGTGCTTACAGATAGGATGTACACCCTCATACCCACTAGCAAGTCTTATTTATTTGATCTGGTGGCCTTGCTACTCCCCAGCAGGTTTGTATGCTGTCCGCAATATTTCTTTTGTCAGTCCGGAGGTCCAGCTATTCCCACCAGGGTCTAAACTATAACTCCCAGTTAGATTTAATTCTCACTAGTTCAGGGATCTCAATGTGGAATTTTCTACCAGTCTCTCAGCCCAGGTTAGCAGGCCTCTGCAGCTATTTTTCTTGCTACACTTAGCTTTCCCCCAGTTTATGTTCCACTGGCTTAGCTCACACCCCTTCTCCCCTCTCTTTGTTTAGCTCTCTTGGCTTCACCACTGCAACTTCTCCTCCCCTCTGTCAACTCCCCTTATCCTGTTACCACTCTCTCTGGAATGCTGTCCTATCAAACACACCACCCTGAGTTGCCCCCTTTTTGCACCCACCTTGATTGAATTATCTATAAAGTAAGGGCGGTGAGTTGTGAATCTGCTTCCCGACTGCTGTTGTGTCTCCTGATTGGCCCTTGTTCAATAGCTCCACCTCCTATTATTATGGATGATTAATAGTAATCCCATACTGCATTCATTTGAGTCAGCCAATGCCCTTGTCCTCACAGCCTGAAGTGATAAATACTCTGTCTGTCATGTTGAAACAAGGTAGCTTAAATATGGCACCCTGCAGACCTGGGGCACATACCTCTTGGACTCCCTGTAAATGTTTCTCTGCATCACCAGTGTCTCTGCATGGAACACCATATTATCCTCATGGGTATTCAGTGCCTGCTGAAGGAATTTGAAGCGGCCCAAGTCTTCAGTCCCTCTCAGAGATCAAATATACCCACTGGGCCTCTTTACGAACCAGGCGGTAAGGGGTTAACGGCGTCGTAAAAGGTGTTGGCGCCGCTAAACCCTTACTGCCTAATTACGAGGTCCCTTTGCGGGTCCCGACCTTAACGGCTGGTTTTACCAGCCGTTAAGGAAGGAACCCGCAAAGGGACTTTCGAGGCAATTACGGTACCGCAATTTGCGGTACCGTAATTACTGCCTTCCCCATTCCCATTGAGCCCTATGGGGGCAAAAATGGGAATGGGGAAGGGCCAATGGGGAATTACCGCCCCACCAACCTTGGAATGGGGCGGTAATTCCGCCATTCACCATGGCGGGGTTGGTAAAATACCAGCGTCAACCATGGCGCTAATAGCACCATGGTTAACGCCAGGGTCGTAATGAGGCCCATTGACCCAATAGAGAACCTTCCTCATGTTAGGCACTAACTGAACCTCTAAGCCCAATAAGGAAGGGCTGGTGAGCTCTAGGGGATCCACTATTTACCACTTCCAGCGGTTGCATCACTGAGGGGATGGCTCTCCATATCATACAGGAGACTTCATCACAGTACATATTCACAAATGTAACTCATATTGTTTGAAATTCAGGCCATGACCAATGAATGTTTTGACAAACGTAATTTGCCATCTTAAACATGCACAGTTTATTTATTTTCTCTTCATAGGAGCTTGCAGGGGATGGGATCAGGCAACTTTGTTGAATTTTTCAGCGTGAACCAGCAGCTCAGTTGAGCCAGACAAAGTCAGAGATAAAACCAAGTACATAGTATATGGAATCCTGCCCCAGCAGTTTCTTGGAAAATTACACTAACATAAACATATGGACAAGAGCCAAAACTTGAAGTAGAGTTTTATTGAACCAGTACACATAATCAGTGTACACCCTTTAATGACAATACATTTATTTAAAGATAAACAGTTATGATGTGTGTCAAGAGCTTTTCAAGCATTATCCATAAAAGGCAAATCTGGTTTTAATACCTATCAGGGATACCACACAGGATACACCAAAGAATGAAGTCAGAGGGTATAGTGCAACCATTTGTTCAAGAAGAAAAATACCACAAAGAAAAGGTTGGCTTTGGATTAGTACAAAAGGAATGATACCAGTCTTTCATTTTTTATTTTTTTTATTGATTTGGTTGAGTAAAAAGAACAATACAATTGGTTATCAACCTTTCAATAATTACATAAAGTAAATCCTTATTACGAATTGCCTAGAACAGTTCAATACGACAATTCATGAAATGTGTCAAAAACACTAATAGAACAGATATATTGTCTTGAGTCCTAAGAGCATTGTTACCAAGTATAAAAGAACATTCAGGATCAATAGAACTTGCAAAATAAAAGGACTTTGTCAATAAGTTATTTAAACAAGGTTCAAAGGGTTCAAGAATCTGACCGTTGCAATTCTCAGCACATTTCTGTTGGTGGCAAACAGCTCATTCCACATTGTCTCCTGTGTCAGAATTCGTATATGTTTAAAATGCTTTCTGAAAAATTAGATTTGTTTGCTGACCAGTCCAAGACATTCTGTCATCAAATGTTTAACAGTTTCATGCGGGTCAGGATTTTTACAAATCTGCAAATATTCTCAGTTTTCGGTATTATCTCCCGTCTAGCCATGAGATCTTTGGTGTTGCTCAAATTTAAACGGAACCGTAGGTATGCAGATCTGTAGAGAGGAGAAGGTAATCTGGTCAAGTAAGTCTCAGATAGTCCACGCTTTTTTGGCCAAGGGATTGGATTTAAAAGAGGCATAGGTGAAACATGCTTCTCGAGTATCTATCCAATCCTTCTGCCCTATTTGTTGCTTTCCTCGAGTCTGGTTGCTGCAGTTTGAAGAATATTTCAAAAAAGGTAGCAGGTGCTCCTCTCCAGAAAGAACATGGCATGATAATTTGTTCTGAGATGAGAGTTTGCAGCACACGCTTTGAAGAATAGGCAGGATTCGCTGCCTCCATTTGGCTACGAATCGATGGTCTGAACAGGCAGGATACAATGAAAAGCAAAGTTCCCGCTTTGGAGTCAATCTGGCACTTTCTGTGGAGACAACATAGCCTCCACACATACATGCCATACAAAGACAGCAAGCCCAGCTCGAGCCAAATGTTACACATAGGTTGTGATTGGGGTAATTTCAGAACACGTTTCCAGAAAAAAACCTCGATTTGGGACCAAAACACTTTTGTCTTCAACGGTTTTGTCTCTGCACCATATAGTAACATCGGCACTACCTTTTGCAAATAAAAGGTTAGTATAGGCGAGTACAAGAATTTCCCATATCTTTTATGGATGATGTATGCCTGGGAGGTTGCAGTTTGAATTTTCCTTTTTAGTTCAAGACAATATGGAAGATCTGCATTGTGGTTATTTATATTCAATCCCAAATAGCGGTATTCATTGACTACCTCTAGCCGAGTGCCGTGCAGAGACCAAGATCATTGTTGTTTGTGTTTTGCCCATATCTGTACATATTGTAAAACCTTGTTTTTTTCTGTGTTTATCATAAGATGGTTTTTATCAGTATACTGTTCTAGTGCAGACAATATATTCCTCAAGCCTTTTGGGGTTTTTGATAAGAGGACTAAGTCATCAGGTAGAAAAGCCACGTGACAGGGTGGGAACCTAGCTTTGGGGGATCAGATACAACTTATGTAAATTCCTTGCCTATGTCAGATATAAAATAATTAAAAAGTGCAGAGGCCAATATGCAGCCTTGCTTCAAGCGTCGTGAGGTCTCTATGGGTTGTGTCATGTGACCATCCAATGTAAGACGTATTTGGACTGTTGTGTTGGTGTGTAACTGAGCAATAAGTGTCAGTAGAGATTGCGGACAGGCAGCCTGTGATAGTTTATCGATCAAGAGGTCCCTGAATATGGAGTCGAAAGCCGACCTGAAATCTACAAAAACCATGTAGAGCGGTTGATTGATTTTGAGGCAATGATTCGTGATCCCAATCAGGATAGTGAGATTAATTGATTTTCCTAGTCCATGTATGAAACCCATCTGAAAGGGGTCCTGAAGATTTTGATTACTTGTCCAAGAGTAGTAGAATTCTTTTAAGATGAGGCAAGCAAATAGTTTGCTGGGGGCATCCAAAAGTGCGATCGGGTGATAATTACTTGGTTAGAGGCGATCACCTTTTTTAAAATGGGAATCACTATGGATTTACATCAGGATGGAGGTAAAGTTTGGGATTGGATTATTTGATTAAATACACTGTGAAGTATTCAGGCCCAATGCAATGGATGGGTGTTGGGCATCAGATTGCTGAGTCCGTCTGGTCCAGGAGCTCTCGAAAGACTCAATTTAGCAATATGGATCTTAATATCATCAATGTCAAAGTCAATGTTAAAGGTCTTATTTGTATAAGAGACGAGAGGGGGCCCTCTGTGGGGCACAGGGGCATAAGGTTTTGTGTAGTAATCATGCCATCCTCCTTCCGATACTGCATTGATTAGGACGGGAGCTGAGTGGCATGGTTGGCCTCGTTTATTATTAGAATTCAACTTCAAGAATTCCATTTCTAGATTTGTTCATTTTTAATCAGTCTGGCCTCAGTCAAACTGAGTTATATAGGAAACCGACTGAAAGAAACACTACAATCAAGTTCGACAGTCAACATCCCACCAGTCTGCTTCGCAATCTTCCTTTTGGAATGTTCTTACGGCTTTGCCGTAACTGTACTAATATTGTCAACTTTAACAAACATGCAGAGATTATGGAAACTAGACTTCTCGAGCGCGGATACCCAGAAAAATGTATAAGACACTCTAGGAAAAAGGCACGATACGCCAACCGCGAGTCATTGCTATCCCCTAAAACAAAAACGGACAAACAGGAACAAATGGTTTGTGTGTCAACATTATGTCAACATGGTAATGCTATTAAAGCTATTATCCTAAAAAACTGGCGGATTCTCAATGCATCTGAAACTAAAATGCAAAAAACACTTTTTGCATTTAAGAAGAGCAAGAACCTTAAGCAGAAAGTGACTCAAGCGAGTAGAACTTCTCAAAAACCTACATCAGGGACACTAATTTCAGTCCGGTCGTGGGCCATTACCCATGTACTTCTTGCATGGCATGCAATTATTCTAAAAAAAACCCTCTCCTTTGTTGCAGAGGGAAAAAGTTGGGACCTTGCAACTTGTAAAAGTAAAAATGTAATCTATGCAGTTCAATGTCTATGCAAAATGCTGTATATTGGGAAGACCACAAAAGAAGTTAATATACGCGTTAACGTACACCGCTCAAAAATAAGAAACCGCAACCGGAATGCCCCTATGGTTATACATTTTGTTGAGATGGGCCATAGTCCGGACCAGCTAGAATGGTTTTGCATAGAGACGGTAAGGGCCCTTAATGCTGTACAAATGTCAAACAACTTGGCCTACAAGGAACAGCTATGGACCTTTAATCTTAAACCACTTACTAAAGGCCTTAATACACTATAGCCTTGGAATCCTAATCTCTAAGGGGTTTCCCGGGTGCTGGTACACTGATTCCATCACATGTAGTATAGGACATTTTTCCACTATGATGATGTCAAGCGGACATAATATAAGGTGCAGCCTGGATTCATCTGTATTAATTGCCCATATGTCGTGTAGAGTTACTCGTACATATAACACCATATGGCTTGGCTGTGGGCATACCATTTAGTGATTTATAAAACGGTCACATGCAGGCAAAATTATAAATTATATATATACATATTCTTTGGCCTCCACT
The DNA here is from genome assembly GCF_040938575.1 of Ambystoma mexicanum. Lineage (NCBI taxonomy): Eukaryota > Metazoa > Chordata > Amphibia > Caudata > Ambystomatidae > Ambystoma > Ambystoma mexicanum. Next base: position 675,361,364 of record NC_090931.1, read on the forward strand.
ATCAATAGGGAGTTTTTATAACATCTAAAACAGCATCTTGACCCACCGCTGCCAGCACTGCCACATATTTTATGTATTAAAATAGGTCATTTTTGGGCAGCTGGATTCGAATATCTCAAAGTGGAGCTTTATAGTCCCACCTGGTAGCACCCAGCACTCTTAGGAAGAACTATAGACCCTACTTCAAATTGTTGATAAACCATTGTCTTCTGGTCATTGTAGTTTTTCGACCGTGGCTACTTTGGCCCGGCCTTGAAGCAGGTGCGGCTGTACGTGAATATATCACTGAGCCGTCACTACTTTGGGCCATCCAATCATCCGTGATGATTCAATCGGCACGCGATCACGTGATTGAGGTGCATGCAAGAATGTAGCATTACTGCGACTCTTATAATCTGATACGCCCCGGTAGGTGTCTCTTAGCTTGAGCGACGGATAGACGCACTATCAGATTGGCCTCTACATCAGAGGTGGCGAGTTTGACGATGCGCATATATATGCGTGCCGCATTAAGGTTGGATGACCTCATATCTGGCGCTGTGTAACTGGAGGCTTTGGACTTTCATCTGTGCAGAGTCTGATGAGGAGCCCGTGCAGGAGATGCACATCTAATGTGGTAAGTCACTTACCTTAGAGACAATGCTGGTTACATTTGAGGGGCCACACGTATGAACATTTGTACAGCTTGTCCATTTGCAATATTATGCCACAACCTAAAAGCAGTGTTTTGGAGCCCCTGAAACCGGGCGCCACCGTGTTTTTGAGTAGTCGGTAATTGAATCAGGCACTAGTATGCAGTAGCATTTTGCTAATGTGAACAGTTGCTCTCTAAATGCAGAACTCAGGTTAATGTCACTGCATGGACTACATTTTTTAATTTGGCTATAGCCGGTAACTGAATTAGGCACCAACATGCAGCAGTATTTTGCTAGTGTGACCAGTTGTTTTCTGCCTAAAGGCAGTACTTAGGCTAGTATCACTGCATGGGCGGATAGCCAATCAATTATATTCATGCTGCTATATTTACCTGGCCTGATGGAACGTAATCTCATTTTGTTACACAGATGCTCTCAGGGCGTACTTAGAACTGAGATTCGCCCACGAAGCCCCCCCCCCTCTCTTTTGTGTTCTGGGCTCCTGTCCGCTTGGGAAACCGCGATTGAATTAACTCTCTGCAGCATCCGCTTTGACCCCTACATGGTAAGTTCTTTGTCCTCATTTGAAGAATTGAGGCTCTAGGATTCACTGTGGTTATGCTGGGCCTCAATATTCTTTATTACATTGCAGACTCTGCTGCCCTAAGGCTAACCTGGCCATGGCTACAGAAGTAGTTGGCAACTTTGGAAGCAGCTTCGGGCAGCTGTAAGGTCAGTGGTAGTATATCACCTCTAAACTCCTTGCATGGGAATTTTCCTTAATTTTTCTTTCAATGACTTTGGTGGGCCGACTGACCTGTCTAAACACAGTCTTATGACTATTGCATGTCTCCACTTTTTAAATCACTTTTTTAACCATTTAATTGTTCTGCGCCATATGAATGCAGATACCTTGGCCTATTCCTCCACTTCACCTCAGGGCACTGGTTACTCTATGGTGGCACTTCCTGTCCGACACCAAGGGATGCAAATGGTCTATTCCGGAGACAAAGTTCCTGGATTATATCATTTTAAAATTATGTCTTGTAGCCTTGTAAATTTGAATTGCGGGGGCATTTCCATTGTGAATAGGCCCTCCCAGTGTGCATTGTGTTTTCTGAGAGTCAGGGACTCATAGCTTTGTTATATGTTTCCCTGTCTTTTAGATTGTAAAACTTTTTTTTCCTGATGAAGACGTTGATAAATGATTAAAAAAAACGGCAAAACCGGTCGAGAAAATTGTGGATGTGGTCATGTTTTGACAACTAATTGACCCACCCCTGGAGTAGACCACTTTGTATGACAACTGTAGTGGTCATGTACATTGATGCACTTTACCTAAAATTTAAAAGCTGCTAGCTATGATTTTTAACAGGCTTTACCATATATGTATTGTTGTTGGACTGTATGGAATGTGTATGTATGATGGCTGTATGTGGACGAATGAGTGAATGATTTATTGTCAATTGAATTAATTGCATAGATCACTGTGTTCTGAATTCTCCTGCAATGTAATGAATATGCTAAGTGCAGATTAAATCACAATGAATTTGTTTATTCAAATCTTGTATCAGGCACAATAAATTCTTTTGATACTTTGTTAATTAAGTAAACTCCTCTGGACTCTTTCTTCTGAGCAAATTAGTTATACTAATACGCTAGCCCAGAGTGGGGGGTTTCCTGCGTCTTTCAGAGATACATGGCCTCGTTTAATAGCCTCCAAGTATGAGCCAAATTCTTGGAAGCCAAGGTCTGTAACATGAGTTCACCATCCTTCTGGAAGAGAGAGGCTTTGTGAGATGTTAGCCAGTTCTTGTACTGTGTGTTTAAGGATTTAAGGCTTGGTTCTTTTATCATGTGGTAAATGTATAGCTTGCCTTTTTGCGTTCCGATGCTCGGTCTTCCTCTCTTGTAGTTCGGCATCATAAGCATGTTTATGCCTGTGCCGAGGTTTAGAAAGATGGGAAGGTAATTGTTGAAAAATGTGTAGAGCTGCAATATATAAGCCCTTATTTTCAGTGGTACTTGGACAGAGCTGAGAAGATTGATTCTCAATACAGCAGTGCAAGGATTCTAGCTTAGCAGGTGTCCAGCGGAACCGATGCCTGCTTCCATTGACTTCAAAGTGACCATGCAATGTGTCAGTGCAGTTAGCTGAGGGGAGAATACTTTTCCACTTTAACATTATTAATTCATGATCACTGTGGTTTTGTTGGATGACTTGAAAGGTCTCAGCCTCTGCAAATCAGGTAGTGCTTGCACACATACAGTCAATGATAGCCTTTTGGTTCATGCGTCTCCAAGTGGGTTGGGGAGGAATGTAGTGATCCATTGACCATAATCAGCGAATAATCCTTCAGGAGATTATTCCAGTGTTTAACCACAGGAGATGGATGGGTCCCACTTTTGGGAATACAATGAATGTTCAAATCGCGCACTTAGATAGTGTGGGTGACCGTGGAGTCTGTTGCGATTATGTCCAGGATATGGACCAAATCTTGAAAGAAAATATCTTCCTTAATTGCTAACTGTTAGGCAGAATCATATGCAGTACTCTTTGGGAACACCACACACAATTAAGACTACAAGTGACAGTACAAATTCACCTTTGGTACAAGCCTGTACTACACAGTAAAGTGGTAGTGATGGCTGAGCAGCCAGACTTATCTCAAGAGTAAAGTGAGCAGTACCAATAGTTACACAAAGGACAGCAATTACTATGGTTCAAACAAACACTGACTCAAGGTTTCTGAGTAAAAGAATATACATTTATTTACACATCAGTTGTAAAACACTTCACCAAAGTAAAGCAGTAGAAAAATCACACTCTTTATAGACTACCCCCTAACCCAATAGATTCTGGACAAGTTAAGCTCAAAATGAAGTGTGAGCAAAATGGCACTCCAGCAATTTAAAAGGGAGGGAAAGACAAGGTTAGACAAAAGATGCAGCACCAACAAGTAAGTAAGCAGGGCAATCTAGAAAAAGTAACTACAGTGAGGAAATCAAATCAAGAGGCCTGGGCCAAAGTCAATAGACCAAAGTCTTTGCAGAGGATCACACGGTTCAGAGTAGTTCGCGGTTAAATCTTTGGCAAGAGTTCAGAACGAAGTTGGTCGGACGAAAAGTTACTTTAAAGAATAGAGAAGGACAAGCCCTCGGATTGGCTAAAGGTTTCACACACTTTCACCACAGTCGGATGGAACGAACAACCGGGTTTGAACAGTACCTTAAATGAAGAAGGCTGTAGCTGAGGCAGACATTCCTGGCATGTCCTGCAGGCTCATAGTTCCTGAAGCGACTGTCGGACTGACACGAAGTAGGAAGACTGGAGGGTCAATGCCCAGGGAAGAAACCAGCAGCAGAGCAAAGCGACAAATAAAAGGCACACTCATTAAAACCCAAGCAGGGTCCAGTCCTCCTGGCTATCTGGGTCACTTTAGCTGTGCACAGCAAATTCGACCAGAGGAGGGAGGCCTGGCTTGCAGTTTGGCGAACTGGTTGGTCCCACCAGCTCAAGGGGAGAAGATTCCTTGCAGATCTTCCCTGTCATCGAAGTTTGGAGATTCGGACCCACAGCAGGGCTTCACCGGGAGGTTCAGTCGTGGTAGAGGTCCTCTTCTGTCAGCTTCTCTTTGGTTCTCTCAATCCAGTAGCGTCTCTGCCTTCTCAGTCCAAGAGACCTGCTTTTTATGCAGTTTTCCCCCATTCACACAGCCTGGTTGTCAATCACACAGCAGGGTGGCTGTCCCGGCGGGACAGTAACCACAGCCAATCATACAGAGTGCGACATGGGTCCCCAAGGAGACCCTGTGCAGGGAGTCTCAAACCCCTCCCTCACATCCTGTCTCCCTCAAACATTCAGGCGCCTAAGGAGGGCTTATGTGCAGAAGCCCGCCAAAGGACAGCGAACAAAGGAATCAAACCTGGTTTGGTGCGCAGAATAAAACACGAGAAAGACCTTTACAAAAACAAATGGCGAATAAACCCAGCCGGAACCAAATAAAAGTAAATGGGGTCCAGCGGGTTCAAGTTCGAGGCTACTAACTTAGCCTAAAACAGTACCAAGGCTATTTAAATAGACAGCGGTAGGAAAAATAGGGTAGATACCACTGCCACCAGCCAAATCTTAAAGAAAGGGGAACGAAATAATGTTCCACGAGAAACAGACAAAAAGGGATAACTATTAACCCTTTCCAGAACTCTATGTAAGATAGCTTGTACTGGGTCTGTGAATTTAAAAAGGCTAATAAAGTCAATAGCAACTTTACATGTTCTGGGAGACAGTAGTTAGTCCCAGAAAATGGAGTCTGAGTTGGGAAATCTAAAAAGACAACCCTGTGTCACTGCACTAAAGGTGCTTTGTGACACAGTAAAAAGATGATGCCTATGGAGTAGGTATGGCTCCACAGTCCATGAACACATAAAAATGTTAAACACACACAGCAAAATGCATGTAAGAGTGGGGAAAAAGGCTCACACTCTTAACAGGTGTAAAAAATAAATCCTAGAAATCCAGCAAAGCTGCTGAGGGACTCAGTAGGTAAGGGAAATTAGCCATTCTGGAGAATTTTCCCTAACACTCGCCCCCCCCCCCAGACTAAGAGACAGGATGATTTAATCCACTCCTGGATGAATCTCTTCACTCTAGTTGGTTATAAACATCGTAGAGAGACCATTAGCATTTTGGTGGTGACATCCTGAACTGTGCTCAATGGCGAAATTAAACCCTTGCAGGCAGATTGACCATTTTAGAAGTTTTGGGTTTTCCCCTTTCATTTGCATTAACCATCTCAAGGGTTGGTGGTCTGTCTGAATCACAAAAGTAGATCCATACACGTATGGTCTAAACTTCTTCAGGGACCACACAATGGCAAAACACTCACGCTCTATGGTTGCCCACCTTGTTTCTGGTTCCTTCAGTCTCCTACTGATGAAGCAAATGGGGTGCTCCCTACCTTTCTCATCCAGTTGACTAAGGACTGCACCTATACCTGTATTGGATGCATCTGTCTGCACAATGAAGGGTTGGTGGTAATCAGGAGATCTTAGGATGTTGACAAATGGCTTTCTTCAGGTTCTCAAAGGCTTGAGTGCACTTCTCATTCCATCTAACCTTTTTAGGGAATTTTGGAGAGGAGATTACATTCAAAGGTGAAGCTATGGACCCATAGTTCTCAATGAAATCCCTGTAGTACCCAGTGAGACCTAGGAAGGCTCTCACTTGGGTTTGAGTAGTAGGAGTGGCCCAGTTTTGTACAGCTTTGTACTTTGCTAGGCAATGGCCTTACTTCACCTCCTCCTACCTCATGACCAAGGTAGACCACTTTGCTCTGACCAATTTGGCATTTGCTTGCCTTTGTGATCAGATGGGCCTGCTCAAGAGCCTACAAAACATATCCTAAGTGATCAACATGTTCTTTCCAAGTAGGGCTGAACCCTGCTATGTCATCCAAGTATGCCATACAGAAGTCCTCCATCCCATTCAGAACTTGATTGACCATCCTTTAGAATGTAGCGGGTGCATTCTTTAATCCAAAAGGCATAACCTTAAACTGGTAGAGGCCTGCTGGGGTTGAAAATGTAGTTTTCTCCTTGGCATGGTCTGTCAGGGCTATTTGCCAATAGCCTGATGTTAGGTGAAATGTACTGAGGTACAAGGCTGCACCAAGTTTATCCACCAGTTCAGCTGTCCTCGGTAAAGGATGGGCATCAGTCTTAGTGACTGCATTTAGAACTCTATAGTCCACACAGAATCTCAACTCCTTGGATCCTGCCTTTGGTACTAGAACAACTGGACTAGACCATGGACTTGTAGAGGGCTCTATAACCCTGAGATCAAGCATCTTGCTGACCTCTTCCTTTATGTGGGATCTCACATGTTCTGACATTCTGTAACCTCTGTTTTTCACAGGTAAACAGTCACCAGTGAGAATATCATGCTGGCCCCAAGGAGTCAAGCCTGGTGAAAGTGAAAACAGGGAGGCAAACTGATTCAACAGAAACTTGCACTCATCCTGCTGTTCAGGTGTCAGATTAGAAGAGAGATTAACTCCTTCTACGTTCTCATCTAAAGGTTGGCTTCTGAGAAGGTCAGGTAGAGGTTCACTCTCCTCCTCCTCTTGACCTGAAGCTAGAAACAAAGCTCCCTCTTCTGGTCTCGAGACATATGCCTTCAAATGGTTGGTGTGAAAGACTCCAGGAGCCTCCTTAGGGCTGCCTAAGTCCACCAGATAGTTCACCTCTCCAGGTTTGCCCACAACCTTGGAGGGTCCTATCCATTTGTCCTGCAAGGCCCTCTGCCTTGTTGGCACCATAACTAGTACAAGCTGGTCTTGAGTAAACTCAACCATGCTGGCCTTCTGGTCATGCCACTGTTTGACCAGAGCCTGACCTGCTTTTAAGTTATCACTAGCTTCTGCCATCATGTGTGACATTCTCCTTCAGAGACCTATCACATAGTCAGTCACTCTGACTGGCTTGGGGGAAGGAGCACTCTCCAACCCCTTCTTAATCAGGGCCAATGGACCTCCGACTAGATGGCCATAGAGAAGTTCAAAGGGACTGTAACCAACTCCCTCCTGAGGGACTTCTCTATAAGCAAAGAGAAGGCATGGCAGTAGAAGGTCCCACTTTCTTTTAAGGGGTTCCTATAAAGCACCTATCATGATCTTCATAGTACCATTAAACCTCTCTACCAGTCCATTTGCCTGTGGATGGTAGGCTGTAGAGAACTTGTAAGTGACACCACAGTTTTTCCACATGGCTTGCATGTAGTGGGACATAAAATTGGATCCCCTGTCGGATATCACTTCCTTCGGAAACCCTACCCTGGTAAAAATACCAAGTAGAGCCTTAGCCACAGCCTGAGCCATAACAGTCCTCATAGGTATTGCTTCAGGATACCTAGTTGCATGGCCTAGTACAACCAGGATAAACCTGTTCCCTGAAGATGTGGGAGGGTCAAGGGGACCAACAATGTAGATGCCCATCCTCTCAAAAGGAACTCCAACCACTGGGAGAGGCACAAGGGGTGCCACATTCTTGGCTGCACTCTTGCCAGAGGTTTGGCAAGTGTGACAGCTCCTACAGAATTTGTCAACTTCTGAACCCTTCTTAGGCCAGTAGAAGTATAAGGAGAGTCGTTCCTTTTTTAAACTCAAATGACCAGCCAAAGGTATCTCATGGGCCAACTGTAGGAACTGGAGTCTGTTTGCTAGGGGCACTACACGTTTTTTGCAGTCCCCAGGGTTAGACTCAGTCCGTTCACTGTAGAAGAGGTCATCTTCCCAGTGTAACCTATCCTTCCCACCTATGCTTCCCAGGCTCTTGCCCATCGAGCTGAAAAGCTGCCCAGGCGAAGACCTTCAAGAGTAGGACATTCTCTTTGTCCTCTGCTGAAGTCTGCCCTGTTGGGCCCACCTTCTGCCAGTAAAGACTGCAGCTCAGGATGGTCAACAGGGTCGAGATCTCCAACTAAAACAATGTCTTCTTCCAGATCTTACTTTTCAGAAATTGGATCAACCACACAGGGTTGTACCTCACACTCTACCTCAACAGGTGGTGGAGTCACAGATGTGACTTTGGACAATCTTGGGAATGTCCTTGTTGGTAGCACAGGGGTGATATCTGTCTTTTTCTTTGAGGTCTTGGGTTTCCTCTTTGCTGCTTTCTTTCCATAAATAGCAATGAACAACCCCTGTGGACTGGGAGTGATAGTTTCCTCTACCAACTTCTCTGGGGAGCCTCTCAAGGCCCTCTCCCTTGCAGGCCTAGTGAGCTCCTGTTTCCTTTTAATGGGAGGCCTGGGGGTACTAGACACAACTCCAAGAATTTTCAGGTCATTACCCAACAGGACTCTCCCAGGCACTTCACTCGGCACACTAACAGGTATCTTGACAGTCATACCATTACACTGGATGAGAGCTGGTAACTGGGGAAGCATTTGCACAGGGCCTCCAGCTAACTTGGTTAGCGTTTGCGTGCCTTAGCAACATCCTCCACTTTGAAAAATGATTAATCAACCACAGTTATGCTGGCTCCAGTGTCTCTGATGGCAGGAGTCGCCTGGCCATTCACAAGAACACTATCTTTATAATACTCTTTAGTATTATCTGGGATGGAATTATAGACATCTAAATAAAGAAACACTAGCTGAGACTCTCATGGGTTCATCAGCCAGTAGGGGAACGTTTCCACTTGCCATAGGTACTTCTTCCTCTGGAAAGAAGGCTAAGGAGACAGCGTGGACCCCGGAAGGTTTACCCTTACATCTGGGATCCCCTTGCACATGGTCAGTTGACCCACAAACATAACATTTCCCAAATGTTTTGATGAATGACGGCTTGTTCTGACCTCCATCTGGTTTGGGTCCAGATGGTACACTAGCCTGATTCGGTTTCACTTGTGGTTTACCCTTATTGTTTTGTTTGGGGCCCTATTTTGGATTGGAGGTATTTGAATTCTCCTTGTTATGTTTCTTTGGCTGCTTTCCCTCATCCTTCTTCTGAGTTGCCCCAGAATGCTTGTGAGTAGCCCTGTTGGCAACCCACAAGTCAGCAGCCTTAGCTAACTTCTTGGGATCTATCTCCTTAGAATCAGCCAAGTGCTGTCTGAGCTCAGGAGAGCAGGCATCATAAATTGACTCCAACATAACAAGATTTTGCATACCTTCATAAGTATTTACCCTGTAACCCTTAACCCAACCATCTAAGTTTTTCAAACATTCACAGACCCAGGTAGCCCAAGGGGTACCATCATGCTTTTTGAGGGTCCTAAACCTCTTAAGGTACTGGGAAGGGGTCTTGCCAAATCTAGCAATTAAAGCTAGCTTCACACACTCATAATCCATCCTATCCACCTCCCCCAACTCCATCACAACATCAGATGCAACAGTGGGTAGCCTAGAGAAGAGCTAAGGAAGCAACTGATTCCCTGCAATGTCTTGAATCCCATGGTTATATTCAAACATTGCCAACCAATCCAAAATATCAAGCTTAGCCTCATACATGCCAACAATTTCTTTAGGCATACGGGGCCTGTTAGGACTGGAAGACCTAGAAGACTCTGGGAGAGAAGCATTTTCCAAAGACAACTTTTTCATTTCTAAGGCATGATTCATCTCCATTTCTCTGAGCTTAAGTTCTTGATGCTTTTGTTCAGTTTGAGCATTTAAACGTTTAAATTCCAATTCAAGCCTCATCTTTTCCCTGAGCAATAAATTCAGGATTGAGTGTAGGACCTTTAGGGGTCCCAGTGGACAAAGGTTGAGGTTGTTGAGCAGGTAAAGGAGAAGTGAGGCCTACATTGTGAGACACATCTGCCTCATCTAACTCATCTAACTCATCAATAACAGACACATTATCATCCTCATCATTTTCCGCATTTGCTGATGGGTTAGGTATTTCAGACCCACCCTCCAGATTTTGATTGTCTAACAACCTTTCAATCAACACTGACTTTTTGCCTTTCACAGAGAAATTCCTATCTCTACACAGATTTTTCAGATAATCCACAGTGTAACTAAGGAGGGTCTCCTGACTGTAGCTTTCCATATCAGACATGATTAATATTGCTTTTTAGTGATGTTTAGCCTTGTGGTTAGTTGATCCAAGGTAATAGCAGCACTCTAAGTGTAATTACTATACTTGATCCTCACCGCTGTACACCAGTGTTAGGCAGGATCATGTGCAGTGCCCTTTGGGAACACCACACACAATTAAGACTACAAGTGACAGTACAAATTCACCTTTGGTACAAGCCTGTACTACACAGTAAAGTGATAGCGATGGCTGAGCAGCCAGACTTATCTCAAGAGTAAAGTGAGCAGTACCAATAGTTACACAAAGGACAGCAATTACTATGGTTCAAACAAACACTGACTCAAGGTTTCTGATGAAAGAATATACATTTATTTACACATCAGTTGTAAAACACTTCACCAAAGTAAAGCAGTAGAAAAATCACACTCTTTATTTACTACCCCCTAACCCAATAGATTCTGGACAAGTTAAGCTCAAAATGAAGTGTGAGCAAAATGGCACTCCAGCAATTTAAAAGGGAGGGAAAGACAAGGTTAGACAAAAGTTGCAGCACCAACAAGTAAGTAAGCAGGGCAATCTAGAAAAAGTAACTACAGTGAGGAAATCAAATCAAGAGGCCTGGGCCAAAGTCAATAGACCAAAGTCTTTGCAGAGGATCACACGGTTCAGAGTAGTTCGCGGTTAAATCTTTGCCAAGAGTTCAGAACGAAGTTGGTCGGACGAAAAGTTACTTTAAAGAATAGAGAAGGACAAGCCCTCGGATTGGCTAAAGGTTTCACACACTTTCACCACAGTCGGACGGAACGAACAACCGGGTTTGAACAGTACCTTAAATGAAGAAGGCTGTAGCCGAGGCAGACATTCCTGGCAGGTCCTGCAGGCTCATAGTTCCTGAAGCGACTGTCGGACTGACACGAAGTAGGAAGACTGGAGGGTCCTGCACTGCCCAGGGAAGAAACCAGCAGCAGAGCAAAGCAACGAATAAAAGGCACACTCCTTAAAACCCAAGCAGGGTCCGGTCCTCCTGGCTATCTGGGTCACTTTAGCTGTGCACAGCAAATTCGACCAGAGGAGGGAGGCCTGGCTTGCAGTTTGGCGAACTGGTTGGTCCCACCAGCTCAAGGGGAGAAGATTCCTTGCAGATCTTCCCTGTCATCGAAGTTTGGAGATTCGGACCCACAGCAGGGCTTCACCGGGAGGTTCAGTCGTGGTAGAGGTCCTCTTCTGTCAGCTTCTCTTCGGTTCTCTCAATCCAGTAGCGACTCTGCCTTCTCAGTCCAAGAGACCTGCTTTTTATGCAGTTTTCCCCCATTCACACAGCCTGGTTGTCAATCACACAGCAGGGTGGCTGTCCCGGCGGGACAGTAACCACAGCCAATCATACAGAGTTCGACATGGGTCCCCAAGGAGACCCTGTGCAGGGAGTCTCAAACCCCTCCCTCAAATCCTGTCCCCCTCAAACATTCAGGCGCTTAAGGAGGGCTTATGTGCAGAAGCCCGCCAAAGGACAGCGAACAAAGGAATCAAACCTGGTTTGGTGCGCAGAATAAAACACGAGAAAGACCTTTACAAAAACAAATGGCGAATAAACCCAGCCGGAACCAAATAAAAGTAAATGGGGTCCAGCGGGTTCAAGTTCGAGGCTACTAACTTAACCTAAAACAGTACCAACGCTATTTAAATAGACAGCGGTAGGAAAAATAGGGTAGATACCACTGTCACCAGCCAAATCTTAAAGAAAGGGGAACGAAATAATGTTCCACGAGAAACAGACAAAAAGGGATAACTATTAACCCTTTCCAGAACTCTACGTAAGATAGCTTGTACTGGGTCTGTGAATTTAAAAAGGCTAATAAAGTCAATGGCAACTTTACATGTTCTGGGAGACAGTAGTTAGTCCCAGAAAATGGAGTCTGAGTTGGGAAATCTAAAAAGACAACCCTGTGTCACTGCACTAAAGGTGCTTTGTGACACAGTAAAAAGATGATGCCTATGGAGTAGGTGTGGCTCCACAGTCCATGAACACATAAAAATGTTAAACACACACAGCAAAATGCATGTAAGAGTGGGGAAAAAGGCTCACACTCTTAACAGGTGTAAAAAATAAATCCTAGAAATCCAGCAAAGCTGCTGAGGGACTCAGTAGGTAAGGGAAATTAGCCATTCTGGAGAATTTTCCCTAACACTGGCCCCCCCACCAGACTAAGAGACAGGATGATTTATCCACTCCTGGATAAATCTCTTCACTCTAGTTGGTTATAAACATTGTAGAGAGACCATCAGCATTTTGGTGGTGACATCCTGAACTGTGATCAATGGCGAAATTAAACCCTTGCAGGCAGATTGACCATCTTAGAAGTTTTGGGTTTTCCCCTTTCATTTGCATTAACCATCTCAAGGGTTGGTGGTCTGTCTGAATCACAAAAGTAGATCCATACACGTATGGTCTAAACTTCTTCAGGGACCACACAATGGCAAAACACTCATGCTCTATTGTTGCCCACCTTGCTTCTGGTTCCTTCAGTTTCCTACTGATGAAGCAAATGGGGTGCTCCCTACCTTTCTCATCCAGTTGACTAAGGACTGCACCTATACCTGTATTGGATGCATCTGTCTGCACAATGAAGGGTTGGTGGTAATCAGGAGCTCTTAGGACGTTTACAAAGGGCTTTCTTCAGGTTTTTAAAGGCTTGCGTGCACTTCTCATTCCATCTAACCTTTTTAGGGAATTTTGGAGAGGAGATTACATTCAAAGGTGAAGCTATGGACCCATAGTTCTCAATGAAATCCCTGTAGTACCCAGTGAGACCTAGGAAGGCTCTCACTTGGGTTTGAGTAGTAGGGGTGGCCCAGTTTTGTACAGCTTTGTGCTTTGCTAGGCAATGGCCTTACTTCACCTCCTCCTACCTCATGACCAAGGCAGACCACTTTGCTCTGACCAATTTGACATTTGCTTGCCTTTGTGATCAGATGGGCCTGCTCAAGAGCCTACAAAACTTATCCTAAGTGATCAACATGTTCTTTCTAAGTAGGGCTGAACCCTGCTATGTCATCCAAGTATGCCATACAGAAGACCTCCATCCCATTCAGAACTTGATTGACCATCCTTTAGAATGTACCGGGTGCATTCTTTAATCCAAAAGGCATAACCTTAAACTGGTAGAGGCCTGCTGGGGTTGAAAATGTAGTTTTCTCCTTGGCATGGTCTGTCAGGGCTATTTGCCAATAGCCTGATGTTAGGTGAAATGTACTGAGGTACATGGCTGCACCAAGTTTATCCACCAGTTCATCTGTCCTCGGTAAAGGATGGGCATCAGTCTTAGTGACTGCATTTAGAACTCTATAGTCCACACAGAATCTCAACTCCTTGGATCCTGCCTTTGGTACTAGAACAACTGGACTAGACCATGGACTTGTAGAGGGCTCTATAACCCTGAGATCAAGCATCTTGCTGACCTCTTCCTTTATGTGGGATCTCACATGTTCTGACATTCTGTAACCTCTGTTTTTCACAGGTAAACAGTCACCAGTGAGAATATCATGCTGGCCCCAAGGAGTCAAGCCTGGTGAAAGTGAAAACAGGGAGGCAAACTGATTCAACAGAAACTTGCACTCATCCTGCTGTTCAGGTGTCAGATTAGAAGAGAGATTAACTCCTTCTACGTTCTCATCTAAAGGTTGGCTTCTGAGAAGGTCAGGTAGAGGTTCACTCTCCTCCTCCTCTTGACCTGAAGCTAGAAGCAAAGCTCCCTCTTCTGGTCTCGAGACATATGCCTTCAAATGGTTGGTGTGAAAGACTCCAGGAGCCTCCTTAGGGCTGCCTAAGTCCACCAGATAGTTCACCTCTCCAGGTTTGCCCACAACCTTGGAGGGTCCTATCCATTTGTCCTGCAAGGCCCTCTGCCTTGTTGGCACCATAACTAGTATAAGCTGGTCTTGAGTAAACTCAACCATGCTGGCCTTCTGGTCATGCCAATGTTTGACCAGAGCCTGACCTGCTTTTAAGTTATCACTAGCTTCTGCTATCATGTGTGACATTCTCCTTCAGAGACCTATCACATAGTCAGTCACTCTGACTGGCTTGGGGGAAGGAGCACTCTCCAACCCTTTCTTAATCAGGGCCAATGGACCTCCGACTAGATGGCCATAGAGAAGTTCAAAGGGACTGTAACCAACTCCCTCCTGAGGGACTTCTCTATAAGCAAAGAGAAGGCATGGCAGTAGAAGGTCCCACTTTCTTTTAAGGGGTTCCTATAAAGCACCTATCATGATCTTCATAGTACCATTAAACCTCTCTACCAGTCCATTTGTCTGTGGATGGTAGGCTGTAGAGAACTTGTAAGTGACACCACAGTTTTTCCACATGGCTTGCATGTAGTGGGACATAAAATTGGATCCCCTGTCGGATATCATTTCCTTCGGAAACCCTACCCTGGTAAAAATACCAAGTAGAGCCTTAGCCACAGCCTGAGCCATAACAGTCCTCATAGGTATTGCTTCAGGATACCTAGTAGCATGGCCTACTACAACCAGGATAAACCTGTTCCCTGAAGATGTGGGAGGGTCAAGGGGACCAACAATGTAGATGCCCATCCTCTCAAAAGGAACTCCAACCACTGGGAGAGGCACAAGGGGTGCCACATTCTTGGCTGCACTCTTGCCAGAGGTTTGGCAAGTGTGACAGCTCCTACAGAATTTGTCAACTTCTGAACCCATCTTAGGCCAGTAGAAGTATAAGGAGAGTCGTTCCTTTTTTAAACTCAAATGACCAGCCAAAGGTATCTCATGGGCCAACTGTAGGAACTGGAGTCTGTTTGCTAGGGGCACTACAAGTTTTTTGCAGTCCCCAGGGTTAGACTCAGTCCGTTCACTGTAGAAGAGGTCATCTTCCCAGTGTAACCTATGCTTCCCACCTTTGCTTCCCAGGCTCTTGCCCATCGAGCTGAAAAGCTGCCTCTAGGCGAAGACCTTCAAGAGTAGGACACTCTCTTTGTCCTCTGCTGAAGTCTGCCCTGTTGGGCCCACCTTCTGCCAGTAAAGACTGCAGCTCAGGATGGTCAACAGGGTCGAGATCTCCAACTAAAACAATGTCTTCTTCCAGATCTTACTTTTCAGAAATTGGATCAACCACATAGGGTTGTACCTCACACTCTGCCTCAACAGGTGGAGGAGTCACAGATGTGACTTTGGACAATCTTGGGAATGTCCTTGTTGGTAGCACAGGGGTGATATCTGTCTTTTTCTTTGAGGTCTTGGGTTTCCTCTTTGCTGCTTTCTTTCCATAAATAGCAATGAACAACCCCTGTGGACTGGGAGTGATAGTTTCCTCTACCAACTTCTCTGGGGAGCCTCTCAAGGCCCTCTCCCTTGCAGGCCTAGTGAGCTCCTGTTTCCTTTTAATGGGAGGCCTGGGGGTACTAGACACAACTCCAAGAGTTTTCAGGTCATTACCCAACAGGACTCTCCCAGGCACTTCACTCGGCACACTAACATGTATCTTGACAGTCATACCATTACACTGGATGAGAGCTGGTAACTGGGGAAGCATTTGCACAGGGCCTCCAGCTAACTTGGTTAGCGTTTGCGTGCCTTAGCAACATCCTCCACTTTGAAAAATGATTCATCAACCACAGTTATGCTGGCTCCAGTGTCTCTGATGGCAGGAGTCTCCTGGCCATTCACAAGAACACTATCTTTATAATACTCTTTAGTATTATCTGGGATGGAATTATAGACATCTAAATAAAGAAACACTAGCTGAGACTCTCATGGGTTCATCAGCCAGTAGGGGAACGCTTCCACTTGCCATAGGTACTTCTTCCTCTGGAGAGAAGGCTAAGGAGACAGTGTGGACCCCGGAAGGTTTACCCTTACATCTGGGATCCCCTTGCACATGGTCAGTTGATCCACAAACATAACATTTCCCAAATGTTTTGATGAATGACGGCTTGTTCTGACCTCCATCTTGTTTGGGTCCAGATGGTACACTAGCCTGATTCGGTTTCACTTGTGGTTTACCCTTATTGTTTTGTTTGGGGCCCTATTTTGGATTGGAGGTATTTGAATTCTCCTTGTTATGTTTCTTTGGCTGCTTTCCCTCATCCTTCTTCTGAGTTGCCCCAGAATGCTTGTGAGTAGCCCTGTTGGCAACCCACAAGTCAGCATCCTTAGCTAACTTCTTGGGATCTATCTCCTTAGAATCAGCCAAGTGCTGTCTGAGCTCAGGAGAGCAGGCATCATAAATTGACTCCAACATAACAAGATTTTGCATACCTTCATAAGTATTTACCCTGTAACCCTTAACCCAACCATCTAAGTTTTTCAAACATTCACAGACCCAGGTAGCCCAAGGGGTACCATCATGCTTTTTGAGGGTCCTAAACCTCTTAAGGTACTGGGAAGGGGTCTTGCCAAATCTAGCAATTAAAGCTAGCTTCGCACACTCATAATCCATCCTATCCACCTCCCCCAACTCCATCACAACATCAGATGCAACAGTGGGTAGCCTAGAGAAGAGCCAAGGAAGCAAATGATTCCCTGCAATGTCTTGAATCCCATGGTTATATTCAAACATTGCCAACCAATCCAAAATATCAAGCTTAGCCTCATACATGCCAACAATTTCTTTAGGCATACAGGGCCTGTTAGGACTGGAAGACCTAGAAGACTCTGGGAGAGAAGCATTTTCCAAAGACAACTTTTTCATTTCTAAGGCATGATTCATCTCCATTTCTCTGAGCTTAAGTTCTTGATGCTTTTGTTCAGTTTGAGCATTTAAACGTTTAAATTCCAATTCAAGCCTCATCTTTTCCCTGAGCAATAAATTCAGGATTGAGTGTAGGGCCCTTAGGGGTCCCAGTGGACAAAGGTTGAGGTTGTTGAGCAGGTAAAGGAGAAGTGAGGCCTACATTGTGAGACACATCTGCCTCATCTAACTCATCTAACTCATCAATAACAGACACATTATCATCCTCATCATTTTCCGCATTTGCTGAGGGGTTAGGTATTTCAGACCCACCCTCCAGATTTTGGTTGTCTAACAACCTTTCAATCAACACTGACTTTTTGCCTTTCACAGAGAAATTCCTATCTCTACACAGATTTTTCAGATAATCCACAGTGTAACTAAGGAGGGTCTCTTGACTGTAGCTTTCCATATCAGACATGATTAATATTGCTTTTTAGTGATGTTTAGCCTTATGGTTAGTTGATCCAAGGTAATAGCAGCACTCTAAGTGTAATTACTATACTTGATCCTCACCGATGTACACCAGTGTTAGGCAGAATCATGTGCAGTGCCCTTTGGGAACACAACACACAATTAAGACTACAAGTGACAGTACAAATTCACCTTTGGTACAAGCCTGCACTTCACAGTAAAGTGATAGCGATGGCTGAGCAGCCAGACTTATCTCAAGAGTAAAGTGAGCAGTACCAATAGTTACACAAGGATAGCAATTACTATGCTTCAAACAAACACTGACTCAAGGTTTCTGAGTAAAAGAATATACATTTATTTACACATCAGTTATAAAACAATTCACCAAAGTAAAGCAGTAGAAAAATCACACTCTTAATATGCTACACCCTAACCCAATAGATTCTGGACAAGTTAAGCTCAAAATGAAGTGTGTGCAAAATGGCACTCCAGCAATTTCAAAGGGAGGGAAAGACAAGGTTAGACAAAAGTTGCGCAGCACCAACAAGTAAGTAAGCAGGGCAATCTAGAAAAAGTAACTACAGTGAGGAAATCAAATCAAGAGGCCTGGGTCAAAGTCAATCGACCAAAGTCTTTGCAAAGGATCACACAGTTCAGAGTAGTTCGTGGTCAAGTCTTTGCCAAGAGTTCAGAACGAAGTTGGTCGGACGAAAAGTTACTTTAAAGAATAGAGAAGGACAAGCCCTCAGATTGGTGAAAGGTTTCACACACTTTCACTGCGGTCGGACGGAACGAACAACCGGGTTTGAACAGTACATTAAATGAAGAAGAAAGCTGTAGCTGAGGCGGATGTGCCTGGCAGGTCCTGCAGGCTCACGGTTCTTGAAGCGGCTGTCGGACTGACACGAAGTAGGAAGACTGGAGGGTCCTGCCCAGGGAAGAAATCAGCAGCAGAGCAAAACAACGAATAAAAGGTGGTTCCTTAAAACCCAAGCAGGGTCCAGTCCTCCTGACTATCCGGTTCACTGTAGCTGTGCACAGAAAATTCGGCCAGAGGAGGGAGGCCTGGCTTTCATTTTGGCAAACTGGTTGGTCCCACCAGCTCAAGGGGAGAAGATTCCTTGCAGATCTTTCCTGTTGTCGAAGTTTGAAGATTCAGACCCGCAGCAGGGCTTCACCGGGAGGTTCAGGGCCTCATTACACGGATGGCGGTAAGGATTTACCGGTACCGGTAAAATACCGGTACCGGTAAATCGTTACCGCCTTACTACGAGGTCCCTTTGCGGGTTGGGGGATTTAACGCCTGATTTTTGCAGGCGTTAAAATCCAACCCGCTAAGGGACCTCGGAGATAATTACAGCACCGCAAAATTGCGGTGCCGTAATTAGCGCCTTCCCCATTCCCATAGAGCCCTATGGGGCAGAAATGGGAATGGGGAAGGGCAATGGTGGAAGGGGGATTTACCGCCCCTCCAACTTTGGAATGGGGCGGTAAATCCCCTTTCCGCCAAGGCGGTGCCGGTATTTTACCGGAATGAGCCATGGCGCTAATAGCGCCATGGCTCACCGCCTACCGTGTAATGAGGCCCTCAGTCATGGTAGAGCTCCTCTTCTGTCAGCTTCTCTTCGGTTCTCTCGATCCAGTGGCGACTCTGCCTTCTCAGTCCCAGAGACCTGCTTTGTATGCAGTTTTCCCCCATTCACACAGCCTGGCTGTCAATCACACAGCAGGGTGGCTGTCCCGGCGGGACAGTCACCACAGCCAATCATACAGAGTGCAACATGGGTCTTCAAGGAGACCCTGTGCAGGGAATCTCAAATCCCTCCCTCACATCCTGTCAGCCTCAGACATTCAGGCGCCTAAGGAGGGCGAACAAAGGAACCAAACCTGGTTTGGCGTGCAAAGTAAAACACGAGAAAGACCTTTACAAAAAGAAATGGCGAGTAAACCCAGCCGGAACCAAATAAAAGTAAAAGCAGTTCAGCGGGTTTAAGTTTGAGGCTACTAACTTAGCCTAAAACAGTACCAAGGCTTTAAATAGACCGCGGTATGAAAAATAGGGTAGATACCACTGCCACCAGCCAAATCTTAAAGAAAGGGGAACGAAAATAATGTTCCACGAGAAACAGACAAAAAGGGATAACTATTAACCCTTTCCAGAACTCTATGTAGGATAGTTTGTACTGGGTCTTTGAATTTAAAAAGACTAATAAAGTCAAAGGCAACTTTACATGTTCTGGGAGACAGTAGTCAGTCCCAGAAAATCGAGTCTGAGTTGGGAAGTCTAAAATGACAACCCTGTCTCACTGCACTAAAGGTGCTGTGTGACGCACAGTAAAAAGATGATGCCTGTGGAGTAGGCGAGGCTCCACAGTCCATGAACACATACAAATGTTAAACACACACAGCAAAACACATGTAAGAGTGGGAAAAAAGGCTCACACTCTTACCAGGTGTAAAAAATAAATCCTAGAAATCCAGCAAAGCTGCTGAGGGACTCAGTAGGTAAGGGAAATTAGCAATTCTGCAGAATTGTCCCTAACACTAACCAATTCCAATAAACATTAATAAGTTCAAGTACTTGGGTCTGAATTGTAATCTTTATTAATTTAATGAATTTATTCATTTCTGCCCAGCGCTCCAGGTACATGCCCGCTGTCCGTCTAGTGGCAGTGAGGAGGCCAGCCATAGGCCTTCCTCTTGATTGGGTTTCAGCTGGAAGGATTATGATATCATAACCATCCCAGACTGGAGGACTGGAGATCCAAGTTTCTTGTAGGCTCACAATGTCATATTTATTTAATTGCAGGGCAGAAGGTCCCAGTAGATGTTTGTGCCCACGGGTATTCTAGGAGGCCAAAGTAAGGCATTTAGTTGTTGGAGTCTTGGATTGCTAATTCAGAGGAGCGAATCATAAATCAATTGAACGTGTTTCATTGGAAGAAGGGAGGAAAGAGTGAAGCGTTCGTTTGGAATCACAGAAACCGGTGATTTTAAATGAGGAGGCTGACGAGTAATCATTGTCTTCAAAGCAGCCTTGGTCTACGTTAATTAGTGGGCATTGATTAGCATTGGGCTTTTTTGTCCTTATTGAACTGAGTGGTTTTTTGTAGTGAACATCTTGCTTCACATCAAATCCCAACTGTCGAATTGATGATCTGGCTTGCCAAATGGCATTTAATACATGGTATCCAGATCCTGGCTAGTTGGTGGTGGTATTGGCTCACTTTTGCCTACAATGGATTGGTAGTTTGATTGGTTGTCAACTTCTCTTAATAGTTGATCAAGGGGTTCATATGCCATTGTTTGACCGACGCTTGTCCTACTTGACTGCTTTTTCAGTGAAGCAATACCAGCATATTTCTTTACAAGTGAAGCTGAGGCTATTTGGGAAGCCCTCCTGGGCAGAGATAAGGCTTTTATGAAGTGCTCGGATGCTCTGCCTGTGGAGCAACTTACATTCTTGATATTTTTGTTTTTTTCGCAAGATTTTTCAGTGCGGTGCTAGGGGCGTTTTCTCTGTCCACAAATGTTTTGAGCGCGGGTTTGCTGGTTGTATCAGTCCTGGACTGTGCCTGGGGTAATGTGCTCTTTGGCCATGATAATGGGTCTACCAGGGCAGTGGCAGATTCCGAGGCAGGAACAGTGAGGTGTGATTGCATGAGAACATCACAATCTATGGGATCAGAACCAGTCAATTGAAAGGTCGTTGTTCGATGCTCTGCCAATGGGGGATTTGACCTTTCACAGCATAAGGAAGGAGTATTAGGAATATTAGAAATATTCCCTGTGCCACTAGTAGCCTGATTGAGATGAAGCAATTGTGTTAACGTGTGTTTGAGAGCTGACCTTAGCATCTAGGATTTAATAGAGTTTTGAAATGGATATTAGGGCAGTATTCATAGCAGCAATGTTGTGAGCTAGGAAGGGAGGAGGGTTGTCGGTTGGATGTTCCGAATGACTGGTATGCAGAAATCTCCTGGGGTTAGTGAATGAGATGGATAAAGCCGAGGAATAGTGAGTCAAATCGGGGAAAAGAATCAGGGATTGAGATAGTGCAGTGAGGGAACTAGGGGGCTTGAGGGGGGAAAGAGAGGAGACCGGTGAGGCTGAGTTCAATGAAATTTCAAGTTTAGACATGGATTCCAGGGTAACGTGTGTTGTACCCTTGCTAGGACCGAATGTGGATGCTCCCATTGGAAGTTGTATGGGGTGTACACTTTCCTCTTGGGAATTTAGCGCTGCCAATGTAACTTCACTCGCAGATGCGGCTTCATCGCCACCCGATAAAGAGTCGAGTGGGAACTCTGAGTAGCCTGCTTGCAAAATAGAATCCGGGGGAATGGACAGGTCCGATATGGCCTGTCTTTCTAAGTGAACATCGGCAGTGGTAATTTGAGGAGTAGGATCCAACACAATAATTGAGTTGTTATCAGCTGTGTGCTGATTGGGAGGTCCATCAGGAACACGATAGTTTTGGATGTCGGCTGTGTACGAGCGAGTACGAGAACACGTCGTAACCATTTTACTCCTAAGCATATTCACTGTGTTAGACATCTTAGCCAGAGTGAGCCTGGGTGGAACTGGCAAGACTACGAGTGGTGCATGGGTCCGCATCAATGTTTTTAAGGTGTACGGACCGATTAAGTTGCCATATTGTGGGGCTTATGCCTGTCAGGTTAAAGAAAATGATGAGCAGCCACAAATATCAAGTGAGTAGGATAGGTTCAGCTATATGAAGTGTGTGATGTAAAAAACAGATACAAATATAATTACAAAACCATGAGGCTGCTTAACGCTTCTCGCTTACCAGCAAAACAGCGTAACAGCACTTGCCCTCAGCACTTCCTCGAATGCGTGCATGCGAATGCGCGTGCGTGCTGTTAATAAAGAATTGTGGCAAGGGGGGCGTGGCCAAGCTGGTATTTGCAAATAATCTAATAAATAAAGGATCACTTTCCAGAGTATCACCAGCGTAACAGCACTTGCCCCTAGCACTTCCTCGAAACAAGTCTTTCTCATCTGGCACTGGCTCCACACCTCCTAGTGGCAAGTTTGGACCTCTTGTTCTCTCAGACTCTTATTCTGTGGGCTAACTAGTTTCAAGCTTTACAGGGCCCCATGCCTAAAGACTCCCTATACTGTACCCACAGGTTTGTAGGTCACCCGTGTCAAGTCCCTCACTAGTCAACTGTATACCAGCATCTTCTCCATTGAGGTGAGGTGAGCTGAGCCGCAAATCAGATTCCTCTTCTTCTGTGAGTCTGTGCGCCTTCCTTTCTTCTTACTTTGTACTCAGCCTTCCCACCTTCTTAATCCCTGACTGAAGTGCCTCTAATCTCCCTGCCTCTGTATCAAATCTCCAATCTCCTCTGTGACCAGCCTAGGGCCCGAACGGGCCTCCTGGTTGCTTCCTGACCTGACTGGATAAGGAATGACCCTTTCCTCCTCCTGGCAATTCCCTCCACCTTCTTAACACCTCTTGGCAACACTCCCTCTTGAGTGTACCACCTTCTCTTGACGATCATCTCATTCTGACAAACATCCACTCTTGTTATCACCTGTCCGCCGCCATCTTGGTTCCTCCCGTCTCCGGTGCCCCTCTTCATTTGTGTGAGGACCCTACTGCTTGCGCCCGCCGGCGTCTGTTGACACATCCTGACCATCGGCTGGGTCGTGACTGCCTGGATCGCTCCTGTCATCCACGGGCCGTCTCCATCACGGATCTCTGGGTCCCTTCTGGACAGGGAATTGTCCTGCTTCCGCGGACCTGTAGGGGGTAGTGCTGCTTCCTCCCGCCAGCATCTGACTGGTCCCTCTGGTGCTCTGTGGTCCTGTGGGGGATTGTGCTGCTTCCACCCGCCAGCAACTGACTGGTCCCTACGGCGCTCTGCGAACCTGTGGGGGATTGTGCTGCTTCCACCCGCCAGCATCTGACTGGTCTGTCCGGCGCTCTGTGGATCTGTGGGGGATTGTGCTGCTTACACCCGCCGGCATCTGTCTGGTCCCTCCGGCGCTCCGTTGACCTGTGGGGGATTATCCTGGCACCCGAACATCGACTTGTTGCCTGTCTTGCCGTGGGGCTGCACTTACGTGGGGGTCCACCACCCTGGCGTCAGCCGTCTTCGGCCACGCCCAGCAGACATCACCCGCCTGAGTCAGCCTGTCTCCTCCGGCACTCCATGGACTTACTGTGAGTTCTCCCTGTCGCACGTGTCCTACCCTGGTACCTGCCTTCCCACACTGCTGCGTCTACTGGAGGGACCAACATCCTGGCTTTGGCCGACATCAGCCTGCTGCAGCCTGCGAGGGTGGATTGCCAGGGCTCCCTCCGCTCTGATCCTGGTCCTTTCTCTCTCCATGCTGACTCTCTGGGCTCTGGCAGGGCCACGACTGCTTGGAGTGCCCCATAACAACCCTGAACCACTGTCTCCGGCCCACCCCATCTGTATTTGAGAGCGACGGCGCGGATCCACCTTCTCCTGCCTGACCCTCCTAGCTGACCGCTCCAGTCCCTGCCCAGCTCTACCACCTCTGACTGATGCCCCACCAGAGTGACTGCTCATAACACCTGCCTCAGCCCTGGTCCACCGCCTACAACTCTCCCAGATCTAGCCTGGGCCTCCCACAGAACGCTGCAAACTCTCCTTTGGCATCTGGATTTGAGAGCGATGGCGCGGGTCCACCTTCTCCTACCTGACCCTCCTGGCTGACCGCTCACAGTCCCTGCCCAGCTCTACCACCTCTGCCTGATGCCCCACCAGAGTGACTGCTTATAACACCTGCCTCAGCCCCGGTCCACCGCCTACAACTCTCCCCGCTCTAGCCTGGGCCTCCCACAGAACGCTACAGACTCTCCTTTGGCACCCTACCACCTCTGCTGCCTGAAGCCCTCCCAGTGTTACTGTTCAAGAACCCAACTATGGCCTGTACTGTGGGTATACTACCGGTACCTCCACTCCACTCCTGCCTTCGCCTCCTATGATCCTCCCCTCTCAGTAGAGAGAGCAACTGTCCAAGATCCCCGTACCTGCCCATTCCCCTTTATTACCCCAGTCGCCTCTACACGGCCCCTGATACCTCTACCCAGTCCTCAGTTTACTGACCCATCTCAATACTACCACCCTGGTCTCTGTCCTCACCTTCACAAGTGTCTGCTGCTACGGCCCTCCTGACTCGCCCTATTTCCAAGCCCCTGTTATGCAATCGTCCAAATCTTCTTTTCGCCCTCCTTTCTCCCCCCTTTCTGCACTCCCACTTTCTCCTTTCCCTCCTTCTCTCCTTTTCCCTCCTCCTTATGCCCCGTCCTCTCCCCTATCCCCCCCACTACCACTCCTGCATCTCACCTTCCCTCACTCACTGCCCTAATCTTCTTGACCCCCCTCTCGCCCACCACTCCAGTCACATGAACATGGCACTCTGGAACGCCAGATCCATCTGCAACAAAACCGCAGCAATTCTTGATTTATTCTTTTGCCTCAACCTCCACTTTCTATGCTTAACTGAAACCTGGATCCCCCCCCATAACACTTCTGTCCCAGCTTCCTTAACCACCTCCTCCTCCTTCTTCTCTCATACCCCTCACGCTACTGGCCATGGCGGAGGTGTTGGCCTCCTCTACCACCCCAAGTTTATCTCCTCCCCCTCTTCTCCAGCTCTCCCTTCTTTCCCTTCCTTTGAATTCCTTTACAAATCCTTCTCCTCTCCCCACCCTATCTCTCTCCTGATTATCTATCGACCCCCTGGCCCTCTTTCTTCCTTCTATGAAGACCTGGATCACCTCCTCTCGCTTATCTCTCCCTCCCCCTCTACTCTGTCAGTACTTGGCGATTTTAATCTTCATCTCCCTTCTCCCCCTCAATACTCTCCCCTCCTCTCTATCCTTGATTCCTACCTCCTTTCCCCTCTCCCACACACTCCTCTGGCTCCACCCTTGACCTCATCTTCAACTCTTCCTACCCCCCCTTCACCTGTCTCTACCCTTCCTGTCTATCTCTCTGACCATGCATTACTCTCTTTTTCCCTTTCTCCTCTCCCTCACTCCTCCTCTCCTTCCCTTTCCCCTCCAGTCTACTCGCGGTGTGACTTCCGCAACTTTGACCCCTCCGTCTTCACCGACACTTGCACTCCTCTTCTCCCATCTCTCCATGACTACTCCTTATTATCGGCGAATGATGCTCTTTCCTCCCTTTCCTCTGCTATTTCATCCTCCCTTGATCATCTCTACCCTCTTTCTTCCTTCCGCCCAACCCGGAAACCCTCTCAACCTTGGCTCACTCCTCATCTCTGAGACTATGCCTCAGTCGTCTCGAGAGACTATGGCTCAAAACTCCCTCGCTATCTAACCAAACCTCTTACTTCTCTTATCACTCCATCTACGACTCTTGTCTGACCTCAGCTAAATCCTCTTACTTCTCTAACCTACTCCAATCTCAAGCGACTCACCCCAGCCGTATCTTCCAAACTCTCTCTCGACTCCTCTCTCCCCCCACTCCTGATCCCTACTCCAATTCTTCACTCTCTCCTTCAGACTTCTATAACTTCTTCGCTTCTAAGATTGTTTCCCTTCGGCAAAAAATTCACACCCCCACCTCTGATTTCCCTCCTTCTTCTCCCCCCTCCTCCCTCGTGCATGTTCTTCTTCTCGCCCGTCTCCCCTTCTGAAGTCTCCACCCCCTATCCAAAGCCCACCCCACATCTGCCCCTACTGACCCTCTCCCTTCCCTTCTCATCCCTAAGATTTAACCTCTTCTTGTCCCCTACCTCACTTCCTTCTTCAACATCTGTCTCTCATCAGCTACCTTTCCCTCTGCCTTTAAATATGCCACGATCATCCCCATACTAAAGAAACCTTCTGCTGACCCACGTCTCACCTCGAATTTCAGACCTATCTCTCTTCTCCATTTCCTCTCCAAGCTTCTCGAACGCCTTGCCTACTCTCAACTTTCATCCTTTGTCACTAATTCCTCTCTCCTACCACCCTTCCAATCAGGCTTTCGTCCTAAACACTCCACTGAAACTGCTCTCACCTCTATTCTGAACTCCCTTCTTACTGCCCGCCAGGCCAAACAATCCTCTATCCTTATTCTCCTTGATCTCTCTGCAGCCTTTGACACTGTCGATCACCCCCTCCTCCTTCACACTCTCTCCTCCTTTGGCTTCAAAGGCTCTGTACTCAACTGGCTATCCTCTTACCTCTCTTCCCGCTCCTTTACAGTCTCCTGGGGTGGCCGGTACCTCCCCTAACTATCCTCTTGAATATGGCGTACCCCAAGGCTCTGTTCTAGGCCCTTTCCTCTTCTCTCTTTACACCTCCCTCATTGCTCCTGTTATCTCCTCGTTTGGCATCTCCCACCACTTCTATGCCGACGACACTCAACTCTTCCTCTCCTTCTCCTCCTTCTCAACTGACCTCCACCTACAACTCTCTTCCTGCCTTACTGCCATCAAGAACTGGATGTCTTCCCGATTTCTCTCTCTCAACACCGACAAGACAGAAGTCATATTCTTTCCCTCTAACTCTCTTCCCGCTCCGTCTCCTCCCCCTTTCATTCACTTCCCTCCCTCCAACCTCCCTATCTCTCCTCAGGCTCATAACTTAGGTGTTCTCTTTGACTCCTCTCTCTCTCCTTCTCCCAACACATCTCCCTCACTTCTCGCTCCTGCCGCTTCCACCTCTTCAACATTCGCAAAATCTTGCCCTCTCTCACTTTCCACGCTACTAAACTCTTAATCTCCTCCCTCATCTTCTCCCGCCCATTCTACTGCTCTTCCTTACTCTTTGGACTTCCTACTTCTCACCTTGCCCCTCTTAACTCCATCTACCACTCTGCTGTTCGCACCCTCTGTCTCCTTACCTCCCGTGATTCCATCTCTTCCTCTCTCTTCTACCTTGGTTGGCTTCCTTTTCACTCCCAACTTAAATTTCAATTTCTCTGCCTTGTCTTCAAATCTCTCCATGGTCTTGCCCCCCCCTTATCTCTCCTCCCTTCTCTCCTTCTACTCCCCCTACTGTTCCCTTTGATCCGCCGACCATTTCCTTCTCACTTCACCCCCACCCCACTGTGCCTCCTCCCGTTTTCACTCCTTCCAGCTCTTAGCTCCTCTAAACTGGAACACCCTTCCTCTTGCTATCCGTTCTTCCCCCACCTTCACTTAATTCCGCACTTCCCTTAAATCTCTCCTTCTCCATCCTCCTTAAGACCCCTACCCCCTTGTACTTCCCCCTTCTTTAATCTTTTCCCTGACTCTCTCCCCTCCTCTCCCCCCCTCTTCTACCCTCCCTTTCTTCCTCCTGCTCTCCTCCTTCACTCCCCCCAACCTGTCCCATCTCCCTTTCCTCCCTGCCCTTCAGTTAATTGCTCTTTTCACTGTTTTGTTGTTTGATTGATTCATTTTGTAATGCTTCAACAGTTTTATCGTTCATGTTTTATGTATTATGTTGCTCCATGTACAGCGCTTTGGCGTAAGGCGCTTTATAAATCAATAAATACAAATACAAATACCTCCTCAATTTCTTTCTCCTCCTCTCATGTCCAGCTCCTGCAACTCCACTCCTTTATCTCCTTCCACCACTCGCCAATCGCCTGCCACATCCATATCCAACATCAATACTGCTCAGCTGGGGCTGTGAGCTTTTCTACAGTGTTCTCCTCTCCCCCTGTGCGGGACCTCCAGGAAGTTGTGAACCTGTGAACTATAGTTCGGAAAAAGCTAGGGCGCCCGGGGCTGGTTCTGAGTGCACATGCAACAGCTTTAGGCTGGGTGTGGGGCTATAGCAAGCCTATAACTGGCCTGTCCA
Organism: Ambystoma mexicanum; assembly: GCF_040938575.1. NCBI lineage: Eukaryota > Metazoa > Chordata > Amphibia > Caudata > Ambystomatidae > Ambystoma > Ambystoma mexicanum. The sequence goes on from NC_090931.1 coordinate 675,389,501, forward strand.
TCATTTAGAATTGTAGTTTTCCCTCTCTGGCCCTCTCTGTTGTGGCCTGTGCTGAGGTGAGGTCTTATTTATTTTGAGCATACAAAATGTGTGAAGGTGAAATTGGACCTGCCTGCAAGAAACCAGTGATAGGAACACAGGGAATGTTTTGCCTTGTAATGTAGTTTTCATGCGTTGATATGATTTATAATACTTTGTGGTAACTTTAGTTATTTTTCTTGCCTTGCTCTGTCATGTTATGATCTGCTATATGTGGTTTCAAGTTGGTCTGCATCCCTCACCAACATACCCATCAGGGCATCGTATTGCTTCTCACACTGACATGGTCAAATTATGTTCAAGCACACAACATACATACAAACTATAACCAACCACAAATCGCGACTGAACACTTCTCCCAACAGATAACAAACATCAGAAGACTAAACCTCTAAAACCAGCATTAATACCACAGCCCGGGCCAATGCATCTTAGGCTGCTGGTTCTGAGTTTACCTGTGGCTGCTTTAGAATTAGAGGGGTAGACCGAGCCTTTAACTGATCTGCCCACTATTATGGTTTGTCCGTTTCCCTCTCAGACTCTTCCTGGAGTGGCATGTCCTGAGCTGTGGTCTTCTGTGTTTCCATGGCGTGAACCAGGTGCTGGTAACACGCTGGTTAAGCTCTTGAAACACGTTGTTCTTGTTCATGTATTCCTCAGGCAGTGAACTGGAAACATTATGCCCCTGGCTCAAGAGTTTCTTGCCAGGTAGCAATATGGGTTTGCTGAGCTCCTTTAATACTCCGAGTACTAGAGCCGTGAACTTGTAATATTGCCTCAGCGAAACTCCGAAGTTCTCTGCGGGGTCCTTGAACTGCAGGAAATAATTATTTTGATGATTTGTGTGCAACTAAACTGTATATGTGCACATGCTATTATTTCTGCTGAGTGGATGACACCCCTTTCTCTTAAAGGGAAGCACACCTGCTGTGACGCTAGAGCTGCACACTTGTTTAACGAGTGGCACACATACAATACTTGTATACACTACTTGAATATAGCTAGGATTCACGGTATCAACATAGCGCTGCCTACAGTGAGGTGGTAAATGATAAGGAAATGTATGAAAATGAGCGCCTCCAACTAACGTGAAAGTAGGATAACTACACTGCCCAGAACAACAGACCTTAAAAGATGAATAGAAGGAACTACACTTGATTAGCAAAGCATCCTTACCTTGCAAATATAAACCGTGCATTTAGAGCAGTCCAATGAACACATTAATAACCTGTGCAGACCAAAATGTGTACAAATGGGTCCTAGGATTCTCCTACAATTCTATCAGTTATGCATAGAAACTAACTGGGTTTAAATGAGGCTCTACAACCCCCAGCTGCTCCTCACTGGGGTTCCAACTTATGTTGTTTCTGTTGTGAGCCTGAGGTCTTTGGGTTTGCGGCGCAATATGAAAACACAGATGGCTAGAAAGATAGATAGATAGATAGATAGATAGATAGATAGATAGATAGATAGATAGATAGATAGATAGATGGATAGATGGATAAATAGATAGATAGATAGATAGATAGATAGATAGATAGATAGATAGATAGATAGATAGATGGCTAGATAGATAGATAGATAGATAGATAGATAGATAGATAGATAGATAGATAGATAGATAGATAGATAGATAGATAGATAGATGGCTAGATAGATAGATGGCTAGATAGATAGATAGATAGATAGATGGCTAGATAGATAGATAGATAGATAGATAGATAGATAGATAGATAGATAGATAGATAGATAGATAGATAGATAGATAGATAGAATGCACTTGAAACTCTCAATGAGGTATACATGCCTGCATTGCCGCTTAGCGCATGTCCATGAACTGTGATGCATGGGCAGATGCCAGCAAGCTGCCTCTTTCCTTGCTGCCTAATGTCTAAGACGCTATCAGCTACAGACACCCACCCAAAGGAAGCTTCAGTGCATGCTGCAAACAATCAGATCAGTGATGTACTCTCGGACATGGACTAAATGCGCCATCCCTGACCTTTCAGTCTTCACCTGAGAGCTGACTAATGCCGAATTTATCACTGCAGTACTAGAATATAGTGACACTTTATAAACTCTGCAAGGCACCTCAGTGCGCAGCACTAGAATAATGCCTCATTGCTATCTGGCGGACTCACAGAGTGGATCCATGTTGTCCATTGCCAACGAGTCTCTGCACCCCCTAGGGTCATTGCCTCCACTACGCCCAATCCTCTGTGACCTGGCTTCAGCCCCACTGCGACCGGTGACACCTCCACCAGTGTCCCCGCCTCCAGCCTGCCAGTGCCAGGCCCTTCCAGCAATGCAGGCCCTGCACGAGCAGTGCTGTAGACAAAGACCGCTGCTCTCAGTCCACCAGTACTCGCATGTACTGAACCAGGACCTTCGGCTTTGCCACCTGTTCCTGAGGTCCCTATGGGAACTGCTACTCTGGCTCTTTCATCAATCAGTCGGGGCCCCAGACGGCACAACCCTGATTAAGATCCCACTCCTTGCATACCACCTCCAGTTTTTTGACTCCCCTTGTATCGGGTACACCCCATATCTGGTTATTTTACTACTGTTGCTATTATTCACAGTTCATTGGTCTATTAACGCCTCGTTGTGACTGCTGCTTTTTTCAAACCACCTGTCGTGAGAATGATGGGTCATCCACTCAGCCCGGAGTTCACAGTTAGAACACTTACTTGCTTCTCACCTGGCAGTATGCCTGCATCTTTAACATCACCGATTGTTGGTTATGTGCCCACTTACCTCATGACATTCTCCAAGTTTCCCAGAGTCCCCATTCCCCTTCCAATGGGACACCGCCTGCCTAGCTCTCAATCTCAAACTGGTTACTTGGTCCTAAGGCCCCAGACCATTCCCAACTATGGTTTACTGGTCCTCTGAATTTTCCCACCCCAGACCAGGTACTCAAGAAGCCAGCAGCACTTAACCTCTCATCTCAGGCTACTGGCCTTGTATGCTATGTCAACTGCGATCCGCTATTCATGGGAAACAGAAAGTGTCAATATTACCTTTCCACCAAAACTAGTGTGGTTATTAATAATGTCACCTTTGCTTTTGATCCTGTATCCACCTTTGCCCAATGGGTATGAAATGTATTCCGGGACCTTCTTTATCTGTGGGGACAAGTGTTATCCCTGGCTGCCCATTAACTGGAAAGGAGTTGTTACATGAGATATGTCCTGCCTGACGTACACCATACCCGCTCTTTCCCAGCTCTGCCCCACCCTAAAATAAGCTCCGTCTGGGAGCGATTTATCACTGCAATAGATTACCTCATACCAGCCCGGTGGATCAAGGTAAACTGGGACCGTCTGACCCGATTGTCCCAATTGATCGAAGATATTGCAAATGCCACTGCATCCTCACTCACACTATTGTTCTGAGAACAGATATCCATTTGCACCATGGTACTTCAGAACCGTATGGTGCTGGAGACCCCCGTAGCCACACAAGGGGCCATGTGTGCAATCGTGAAGCGCAAATGCTGGACTTAGATACCAAGCTAGGCCAGCAACATCACTGATATTATCACTCACAGCTGTAGCACCGCAAGCCTCCTCCACAACAGTATCCAGGTGACTTGGCGTTTGGGTCCTGGATCCTGGGTAACTTGGGACCCCTGCGTGCATTCATCGGTCAGAGTATGCTCATAGAATTAGTTCTAATCTAATTCTATCTTGTCTAGTAATGAGCATCAAATGCCTCTACTATCGAGTTTGTGCCCAATGCTGCGAGGGTCCTGAGACCACAACAATGTTTACTGCCATACTACTGAAGATATCCAACGTTATGACATGCCTGAATGTGATGTTTGTACCCCCAAAGATGCAATCGATGAGACTGGAGTAAAGGTCTAATAGAAGCAAATAGTGGGGTAAAAACCTGAGTTTCGAAAATTATATTAAACTTCCCCAAACCCCTGCGTCATTGTAATACTGCTCTCCTAACGCAACTTCCATGTTTAGTAAGAGCCTTTTAAAAAATATATTTTTATTAACATGTTGCATAACTTACAGACATTGGGCCTCATTATGACTCCGGCAGTAACCGTGGCGCCGGAGATTTATTTTTTCCCGGGAATGGGCAATTACCGGGGCATTACAACCCCGGCGGACCCAGTAATTGCCCATTCCCGGGCGCCAGAAAATATTAGACCCCATTTCCATTTGAACTCAATGGGAATGGGGAGGCCGGATGCGCCGGCACCATTCAAGAATGGTGCCGGCGCATCCGACATGGCATGCTCGCGGGTGCCGGTCCGCCTGCCTGGTAAGACCTGGCGGGCGAAAAGGCACCCGCGAGCAGAACTCGTACTTTGCCGGTCCGGTAACAACAGTACCGCTAAGCTTACCGGTACTGTTGTTACCGGACCGGCAACCTCACAATGAGGCCCATTATCTACATCTTCTTAACAATGAACAAATGTTGTGTCTGCATCCCTTGTTTTACCTCCCGCCCAAATGCCCCCACCCACCCTTCAGCCTGTGTCTTTTGCTCTGCAGTTATACGCTATGAACTGTTTGTCCATACCAGGTGTTCATGACCATAATAACTTTTCTGATGAGGGTTACGGGTTTGAATACTCAGTCCGTTTTGTGACATGTGCAGAGCCCAACAGTTCTTGAAGCATTATTCTCTAGGTGTCTAAATCTGTGTTCTGCTCCCTGTGTCCCCGACAGGCTGTTTCTTGCCAAACTGAGGTTTCGGCAAGCAAACATTTCTGAAGATCCCCCCACCACCATCGTGCCTCCGGGCCCTTGTGTGCCTTCCAATTCATCGCGATCCTGCATTTCGCCAGGATATACGCCAGGTCTTTCAGTATGCTAACATGTTTCGCCTGCTTCGGTCGTGGGAAGATGCTAAGCAGGTAGTCTGTGGGAGAACGTATGTCTAATGTTATGTCTGCTTTGGCTAACATTTGTGCTATGTCTTCCCAGTATTGTTGGATTCTCCCACAGGCCCAGAACATGTGCACCATGTCAGCGTTCACCATCCCACATTTTGGGCATCTTTGCTCTTCTACCTTGCTAAAACTTGCATTTTTACGGGGGCTTAGATACACCCTGTGTGTTACACATAGCTGTATTAGCTGGAGTTTTGCGTTTCTAGACACTGTTTTATGATAAGCTATCGCTCTTTCCCATTCTTTGTCCATTATTGGTACTTGCAGTTCCTCTTCCCAGTGTTGGCGGGTCAACTCGAGCTCACTTCCACGATGGGTCGTAATTAGCTTTATAATCTTGATACTGCGTGGACCCCTTCTGTTATATCATAGAATGTTTCTATCGCTTCATTCTGTACTCGCTTCATTCTGTACTAACTCCCCTGCCAGCCATTTCTGCTTCAGCCTTATAAGTAAAGCGGCATGCAGTAACTGTTTCCCTCCATGTAATCCAGTTTCTAAAGTGAGTGTACTGAAGTCTACTGGCTTTCCGTCCCGTAGTAAGTCTCCTATTGTCTCCACCCCCGAGGTTCCCAATATCTTCTCAGCTTTTTCCTGTTTTGCGCATCCTCCCCTCCCAGCGCCACCAGTGAGATCTGAGGTGAGTATGTTGTTTTGTTTCTTAATAGTCGACAAGCCTTATGCCATACCTTTTTCTCTAGCATCAACAGGAGCGGGGGGCTTGTAAATTGTGTCGGGTGTATCCATATCACCTCCTTTAAGAAGAAGGGGTTGCACGCGGGTTGCAGTAGGGGAGTATCCTGAGTCTGCTGATCTGACAACCCTCCCGTGACAAACTGTAATTGGCACGCCCCAAAATACGCCTCGAAGTTTGGCACTTTAATACCCCTTGGTTATATGGTTTCTGCAATTTCGCCAGTGCTAGTCTACATCTGGAGTTACGCCACAGGAACCCCCCACATACAGTGTCTAGTTTCCTAAAGCAGCATCCTGTGATATTGTATGGGACATTAGTGAAGTAATGAAGGAGTCTTGGGTGGACCACCATCTTCAGTAACGCTTCTCTGCCCATCAGTGAAAGAGGTAATGTAGCCCAGAAATCTATTCATTTTCCTACCCTGTCGACTGCCTTCTGTGTGTTTTTTGTGTCTTCCATTTTTGGGTCATGATAGATGTCAACCCCCAGATATTTGAATGTTTCGACCTCCCACCTCACCGGAAGAACTGGTAATGAGTTTACTGTTTTACTTCTATATCCTGCCACGGGGAACAAGCACAATTTCTGTTTGTTGACTGTAATGCCTGACAGGTCAGCATAACGCTCAAATACTTTCAGTATATATTGTAAGTTGGTTTCCAGGTGTTGCAGGTATAGGAGCATATCATCCGCATATTGGGAGATCAGATTCCATCTACCATGTGTCTATACCGCCCTCCTGATACTCCTTGCGGAGGTACACGGCCAAGTTTTCTAGAGCCAATATAAACAGCCTGGGTGACCATGGACATCCCTGCCTTGTGCCTTTCTTAAGCACTCACTGTTCTGAAATTTAATTGCCTGTGTTGACTCTCGCAAACCGGCTTGCTATAGAGCAGGCGTACCCATTTAATATATGCAGGTTCCATGCCAAACCTTTTTAGTGTGGCTAGCAGCCATGGCCATCTAACCGAGTCATATGCCTTGACCACATCTAGTGAAGCTATTGCGTATAGATTAGTGCTACTCTTAGTGTGGTCAATGATATGGTGCAACCTTTGCAGGTTCCATGTAATGTTCCTGTTCGGCACATAACCTGTCTGGTCCGGTTCTATGAGCCTGCCTATTATTAATTTAAGCCTGTTGGTCAATAGGGTCGTGAGTATTTTCCCATCTTGATTTAGTAGCTACAGTGGTCTATATGACCCACAATCTGTGGGCCTCCTCACGAGTTTGGCGGTAACCCTTAAATGCAGCGGTAGCGCTATTACCACCGCATTTAAGGGTCTGCCAAATCATGGCTTTGGCTGATTTCCCCCAGCTCTGAGCTGGGGGGAAATCCGCCAAAATTTTGCCGATTTTCGGCACGTTTTCCGCCAGCGAGAAATTCGCTGGTGGTAATAGTGCAAAAATTCCCCATTGGGACCAATGGGGAATGAGGAATTCCCGAATGGGCCCAATGGGGAATGGGCAATACCCGTTCCGCCAAACCCGTGATCCGGCGCTAATAGCGCCGGGGGTTTGGCGGTAGGGTTATTAATGCTGGCGCTAATAGCGCCGGCATTACCGCCCAACTCGTGATGAGGCCCTCTGTCTGATTAATTGGTTTAAGCAGTGGTATGATACGCGATTCTATTAGCAATACCGGCAGGACCTCTACGTCAAATGCTTCATTTAGCATTGCCAGCATCGGGGCATGATATCCGTACTGTATTCCTTGTAAAACTCATTGGGCAACCCATCTGTTCCTGGTGTCTTACCAGTTGGCAGCCCCTTGATCGTACTCTCTAATTCTTCCAAGGTTATGGGAGCCTCCGACCATTCGGCAGCTTCGAGATCTAATATCGGTCTGTCTGTGCTAGGGCCTCGTCTATCTGAGGGTTGAATCCTCGATGTCTCAACATATATGTGTTTATAATAGTTAAGGAAGCATTTATTTTTACCTTCTTGCGTCATACATGTTTCTTATCATGTCTCACTTAGATTTGCTTTTTTATAACCAGGATAAAAGGCGTCCTGGCTTATCTCCCTCTGCATGCTGTTTTTATACATATTTCGTAAAATGTGCATCCAGTCTGTCCCAATGTTTCAGGCATTCGTGCTTCAATCGGTTAGCCTCACAGACTCGATCACCAGGCATACCTTCTGCACTGTCTATATCTCCTAATGCAGTTTCCGCTTTAGATACGTCTCTCCCTATTATAGCTTGTATACCTCCAGCTTCAGCTATTGCTATCCCCCTGATTACCACCTCAAAGTTTTCCCAAAGCGTTCCAGCAGATGCTACACTACCTATGTTGTGTGTGAAGTAGTCCCTAATGTCCGCCCTAAGATGTTCGCGCAACACCTCATCTTTCAGGGATTCGCTTCTGGGCTCCCAAGTCTGAATACATGCTCTGGGGGGGGGAAACACGCCACATGACTATTAACGGCACATGGTCCGACAGTACTTGCGCTTTGTATTCAGCAGTCGTGATCTCGCTGAAGGTTTCCACCCCTGTGAAGACATAATCTAGTCTAGTGCGTAAGTCTTTTGGGGCTGTGTAATGCGAGTATCTGCAGATCTGTGGGTGAAGGGTTCTCCAGATGTCGGTCAGATTGAACGATTGTAGCAAGGTGTTTAGGGCTTTAGCTGCAGGGGCTGGTTGCACGAGCTTGTCATCTGATCTGTGTAGCCTTGGGTTTAATGTACAATTGAAGTCCCACCCCCCCAATATTAATGTGCTATTTCTGTATGAGCCAATCGGGGGTATAAAGAGCGGAAATAGTCAGCAGTGTCGTGGTTCGGGGCATAAGTGTTAATGATACACACTTCCTTTTTCTCCAGAAAGCCATGCAGCCTGATCATCATACCTTCCCTATCTTTGACCATTTTAAGGACCCGGAAGGGGACAGTTGGTGCTATCCATACTAACACCCCTCTACTGTATGTCGAGTATAGTGTGCCCAGTGTGGTACCATTCCATCTGTTGGCTAGGTCCGTCTGTTTCTCTTCAGTGAGGTGTGTCTCTTGTAGGAGCGCTATTTCTATCTTTTGGCGTCTCAGGTATGTCTTAATCATGTTCCTCTTAATGTAGCTATTGGGCCCCCTGACATTCCAGGAGGCTATTTTAAGTACCTCCGACATAGGTAAAATCTACTGTGTGACCCAGTAATCTTAACATAACCAGCGTGCATATTATATGTGCTGACATAGGCTGACTCCCAACTGTCCCCCCCAACTTCCCTTCCCCGCCAACCCCCAACAATTGCCTATCTCTGTACCTTGTGCTCAAGCATACTCGCTTCTCACTCGCTTTCCAGTAATCTTGTCCACTGGTGTCCGGAGTGCAGGGGCCGCATACGTAACAGCTAGTATCTGACAACAAAAACCTGACTCAGGTAAAGGGCGCTCTTTGCAATTTGCTCCCGGCTTTTAGGAGTCCATATTGTTTGTTCCTGCTATTTTAGTGGTGGTGAGCAGTGAGCACTGGTGCGCGTTGGTGAGGCTGTGAGAACCCTGGAGTGGTGTGCAGGCGTGGAGCAGTCTGCATAGCTCAGCTTGTCGCAGTCCTTTGCAGTCTGCGGGAAGCCTGGGGAAGCTTTCCCCACTCTCTGGGGTACCAGTGTGTATGGACGGTCAGAATCCTCTTTGCAGCGTCACCTTTCTACGTAGCTGCCTGATGCAGCAGTGAGCTAGAGCATTTTTCTAATACAATCCCCCAAATCTGCTGAACCGCGTATGGTGTCTGAGAGAGTCCTTACAGGAAGAAGAGGCTCCCGCAACTCACCAGCTGTCAACGGTGAGTGAAACGCGACTGTTTCATCTGCTCTCTTCCTGTCAGCAAACATCACACATGTAGAAATCACATGCAGATAAGGAAAAAGTGCTGCATATCAGCAGCAAGTTTGAATCTAGGAATTTTAAATCTCAAACTCACGTGAATAACTGCACTCCAGTTTTCAACTAGAAAAACTGAGGAGTCTGCGGGGCTAGTCCTTTTGATTCTTGGAAACAGCCAGTTACAGTGACAATGGTTGGGAAAGCAAAAGGTTATGTGCTCCGAAGTGCCAACTCCCATCACGCAGGAAACCTCACAGTAGGTAATAAGGTAAACCACACGGAAGGTGTTGGTACTAACAAACAAGGGAAAATATCCACATTCTTTACCCCCCAACTGCTCAAATTATTTAGTCAAGTTATAAAGGATGGGGGCACAGTTTCTGAAAATAATTTAATTCCAATCTATGAAAAATTACCAATTGACAGCTGCGCAGAAAACCTTGAGAGCAAAATCTCGGCCCACGTTCTTTCTGAAATAGAACATCAAGCAAACACTACAATCTTCCAGGCTTGTGCGAGCCTTGAGAATGAGATACAGGCAATCAAGGGTTTGCGCAACCAACTAAGCATGACTCCAAGTCTTTTCAGAACTCAGGATATTTCAGCCGTTGAAACAGAAGAATCATTACGACCTGAGAACACACACATTGATGACTCTACAATGTACCGAGACTATTCTTCATTGCCGTTTATTGGAAATGACTATCAACAATGAGTCAACTGAAGGTGGAACCTCGTCCCTGGCTGCTCTCATTATGGTCTTACAGTCCTTCATCATCTTCATGACACCGTGGTGCATGAAATACGCTTAAATACACAATGACTGAATGAAATTAAATTACTCTTGACCAAAGAACCTTCTACCCATGACCATCAAACTAACGAGATAAATGCAAATTCTTGTTTACGTAAGTTTCCAACAAAAATTCAGGAATCAATAATAATTTCAGGAAGTGAAGACAACTTCAAAGTTACAACCGAGGAAAAACCAGAACGATGCGCTTACATCAGCCACACTACCTGGAAACCTTAAACAATCTAAAACCCACTTGAAAGAAGAAAATGACAAGAGGCTGACACATAAAAAAATGAAAAACATGAGAGCACAGATCCATAAATAAGGGATCTCGTAGGTTTTTACGAAATACGTGGCAGGCAGAAAAACAAACCTCTCAACATAAAAGAGGTGATGAAAACCCTATTTACATCACACCTATCAATATTGAGGGTGTCAACACACCGACAAAAACAGCCAAGTGTCCGCATAAAACCAAAGTTGGATCTATTGACCACACTAAAGGGAAAGCGAACATAAAGAACTGTAACGCAGCCCCAGGAGGGGCACAGAAGAATCAAAGGGGCAGTTTTCCTAACCTAGTAGGGACAGAACAAACTGATACTCCTAGGATCAGTGAAATAAAGAATAGTAATGCAACACCAACAGCCAACAAAATAAGTGGAATAACTCACTTTTTAAGTCAGACCCCCATAATCGATCTCACCAAAAAGAAAAAACTGTCAACGAATGATCGAAGGAATCAGAGATATTATGTAAAGGAATATGACAAAACAGTTAAAGATGTTGATCCTCCAAAGAAAAAACTGCAACATGAAGAAAAATCAGATAGGGCCTCATCACGAGTTGGGCACCGCTGGGTTACCACCCGCACTAATAGCGTTGCCGCCAACCGGTCCGGCGCTATTAGCGCCAGATCAAGGGTTGGGCGGTAATTGTATTTCCCCATTGGGTCCATTGGCGCTAATAGCACCCGAAAATGGGAATTCTTCGTGCGCGTTTACCCCCAGCTCTAACACACCAGACCCATGTTTGGGTGGACCCTTAAATGCGGCGGTAATACCGTTACCACTGCATTAAAGGGCTACCGCCCAACTCGTGATGATGATGAGGCCCATAGTCTTTTCCGAAAGGAAAACAAATATTTCCTAATTTTTTTATCTATACGGGACAGTGATCATAAAAATCCACTCAACAAAAGCAGACTGTTAGCAATTCTGAGTTCCAGCCAACAGCTCCATTCAATTTAATTGGCTGACATTAAGTTTGTCCATCTATTCGATCACAATCACTTGGGAAAGGGCGCCATATACCTTCATTCAAAAATGGCAGAAAAACGTATCATTGACCATCAGGAAGCCATATTACTCGAAGGCTTTGAATGTTACCATGCACGCCAAGCAGATGGACACGGTTCACTTCCCGTTAAACCAACTCTAACAGTCAAGCGTCATTTAGTAATTAGTAAAGATGTACCACTTATATAATGTAGGGGCAGAGAGGGCAGTCTTTCAAAACAGAAAACTATTCTGGGAACAAGAGAAGTGATGGTGGGACCTTCTTGTGAGGAGACTCTCAGGTTATCAGAATTTTTACTATATTGAAGCTGTTTTCACCATAAGTGTGTCCTTGGTGAATTCTAATGAAGCTTTTAACTATTGCTTCCAGGACTTTTATGACAGCATGTGCTGGGAGACAGAATCCGACCCAGAGAGCCTCTTGGATAGGGTAGGTTTGCCAAAACTCGTGGAAGCTGATAGAACAGTCTTGGGTGAAAGAATTAAAGTGGAGAGGCAGCAGGAGGCCATCAATGCAATGATTGCTTGCAAAACTCCAGTACCAGATTGTTTCTGTACAGAATTATTTAAGGAACTGTGGTAGGGTGAACAATGAAAAATTAGACACTTGAATAAGGTTTTATACCCTGAAGGGACTTTATTAGACAGTTTTCTTCAGGTAGGGAATTAATAAATGCCTATAGTTTCTAAGTAAAAGCACTATAACTGTAAGACAAAAAGTGTACAGGATAGGACAACAGAAGGGTGGTTCTCATCAGGTGTCACACACCAGGAATGTTCTCTTGATCCAAGAAGATCATTACCCCTGTGTGTACAGCAGTCTCTGTCTCTATTTCTGAAAAACCCTAATCTAATAAGACAAAAATCTTTCCAAAAGGTGTCCAATTAATTCTTCAAACCTAAGCTTAGTCATTCTTTAGCCTCCCAACTCTATAATCAAAAAGTTCCAAGGTTAAGGCAACAGAAAAGTTCAGAACCTACTCATTGTAAGTCCATCCCTATTCTAGTATCAACAATAACACTCCATGTGGCTAGACACTTCCTTGGACTACTCACCGGCTGGGTGCCCTTTCAGGCCTCTCTTCTTTCGCTGGCTGGTCAAGACCTCACGCCTTGTAGTGGTCTTCAGTTCACCTCACTAAGTTCTTTACGTTGACAGCTTCCTCCCACTCTTGTGAAGATATAGGGCAAGAATTGTTGTAAGAAAGGCTCTGGTTTTTTTTTGGCCCTTTTAGTAGTTTGGTAGAGAACCAGCCCATATTTAGCACCAAGTTAGTTCACTGTTTTAAATGACCCCTTCTTGCAGCTGAGCTTGGCTTTGAATACCCCTCTTTGATCTCTGGCCAGACCTGACCTTCGGTCTGGAGTTTTGTCATTGCTCCACTTGAACCTTTGGTATTAGTTTATCCAGTTATTCCTTCTTTGTCCCTGCAGTTCGGATACAGTAGATGGTACCCCTGGATCTGGGTTCTGCATGTGTATCAGTCTCTACCTAGGACCTATGGTTTAAGGAATCTGGTTTTTCAGAGTTCTTCCTAGGTCTCACCTCAGACCTTGTATTTCAGGCAGCTTGTTATCAGATATGCCTTCTTCTTGGAATGGGTATTTCTGCCTCCTCACTCAGGGTACTTTTCAGTCAATCGATATTGTAGTAGTCCTCCTGTCACATGTGTTGTCACTTCTTGCAAAAGCCTTGGGGTTGCAGGTGGATGGCCTCAAGTTCCAGGCCATCCATGTCCCTCAAGAAGTGGAATGCACCTTGTTAAACACCCAGGATAACTTGCTTCTCCAAAGTCTTCAGGCTCTGACAGAGGGTAGGGATATCTTATGCAAAGCGTTGCAGCTTTTTTTATAACCGTGTTTGCTTTTGACAGCTCCCTCTCCAAGCTCTCCCTTGTCCCCAGGGAGCTTGGCTAGGCACATCTGCTTCTCTGGTTCTCTTGCTCCTCCTGGCTTTGGACAGCCCCTTTTTGCTTCCTGGGGCCAGGGTTTGGCTTCTAGACTCATTCACAAAAGATTTGCCTCGTTACATTTTGAATTCACCTTGTGGTTGATTATGCCACCACTGACCCTTCAGATTACTAATTGAGGAATTATTAGTGGGACTCTCTGGTTGATTAATTGATGAATTAACTGATTTTTAATAAAATCAGGAGATGGAGTGGAAAATGAAAGAGTGAAAGCGAGGCTGTTACACTTTTATTTTTCCACTGCATCCACCTGTAAATATGCTTTCCAGGCAACGTTTATAATGGATTCCTATGGTATTCACCTCGTCTTGACCAGCTGCAAAACCGAGACGGAGTCCAAAGGAATCCATTATTTGAATGCCTGCATGAAAATCTCATGCAGGTGTAAAATGAAGCTCACTCCTGAGGTGGAGGAGGTGAGTACGGCAGAGATCTTATCTGCACTCCATGCCCCTCCATTTCATCAGTGCTGCAGAGTGAGGCGGCTGATTAAATGGAGAAATGAAAGCACCTTTTCACCTCCAATTAACCTGCTGCCTCATTGAAGTGAGGCTGAATGATGCACACTGGGGTCAGTCTTTGCCATCTGTGAGGTTGGCATCCTGGAAGCAGAGACAGACAACAGATTGAATGTAACAGAAAAACCTGTATTAACTTAAATGTCAGGATGGTGTAAGGCCTAACTTGCCTTATGCTAAGGTGGGTTTTTCCTACCTAAAGAAACTAAGGATAGTCTGTGTCAGTAAGTTCACCTTAAAAGTCCGTCTGTGTCCAAAACCTATGCTTGCCCTCACAACTATAACAAAACAGTGTGTAGGGATGTCAACCATACACTAAACAGTGTTCCAAAAATAATGTTCTGAGCTATTTCTAGCTCAAGCTTATTCTTCAGCTCCTCCTCCCCAAGTACCAACAAATTCACCACAGTTTTCAAGTTACCTTCTCTTGGATTTAAAGTCATACAGTTGCACACATTTTAAATGTCAGGATTCCCTTCTCCAAGTTCAATACTGTAAGTCTCAGGGTTCCCCTCCCCAAGTTCAATGTTACAGTTGTCAATAAAGGAAGTATCTTGAGGCTCCTTCTTTAAGATAAGTGCCAACAATTCTTCATAGCTAACGATTCCTTTCCCCAAGCTTTAAATGCACCAATAGTATTTTCCCTTTTGACGCAAATAGTAGGTTTCCATGTCAACACGTAGGGGTTCTCTGGTCTTGGTGCAGTTGTCAGATCACATGGTCCACCCATCACAGGTCGCGCAACCAGGAACCCTTAGTTCTCCTGCTGACACATAGGCTCCTCAATGTCTTGCCTCTGTGTTTCACTTTCCTTAGTTTGACTTTGTTATTCTGTACATATTTAGGGCCTGATTCATGGAAGTGTTTTATAATGGTGCAATCCCATAGGAAAACATTCCATGAATCAGGCCCTCAATGTCTTGTTGTATTTCAGGGTCTTATCCACACTTCACTTCTGGTGACACCCCCCCCCCCCCCTTCATGCTTAGCTTCCTCCAAGTATGTAGGTTACTGTCCTTTAAGCATGATTTGGGGGTTTTATCAGTTTGATATTCAACAAAAGCATTGTTTTTCAAATGTAGTTTCAGAAACAAACAGTTTCTCAAACGTGACTTCAACTCTGCAGTCAGAGTCGACTTGGTTTACTACTTTCTTTCAGTGCGTGATTCAATATTAGCAGATTTGTTACTTTTTTTCAGTTTACTATGCCTCGCGCCACTTGCCTTTCTTTCATTCATATAGCTTCCCAGCTCCATCTGTACCTGAAGCATTTATTCTCTTGGCACTGTTCACTACTCTCGCAGCCCTCGCAGAGTGCCCCGGTCTCTTGGTAACTTCCCCAGCACTCAACGGTAGTAGGTGTCTTCCTCCGGCAGCTCTCGCGGCTTTCCTCCATCTCTCTGGCTGCTGCTTTGGGTTCCACAAGCCCCGCTCGCGTGTCGAATGGATCACGGCTGGCTCTTTTCAAATACATACCTGGACGGGATAACATACTCACCAATGCCCTGTCTCTGGATGTAGAGGTAAAATCCATTCGCCAGGTTTGGATCTTCAGAAAATACATTGGGAAATTGGTATTTGAGATCCTGCAGGTATTGTTGTTGTCATCAGGATTACTTAGCTAAGGTTTCTTCCCAGCACAAATTAAGGCTGCTTAATTTGGCATAGAGACATTTGGGTCCTTCCATTTCTTGAGTAGGTTGATGTGGGAGGGCGGTGCTGGTGTACCTAGAGACGCCAAACCCCTACAGTCAGACAGTCTATTCAGACCTTTGAGATTCATGCCCAGGCAGTAGGGCTTCTGTTCCTACAATCAATAGACGGATAAAGGAAACAATTTCCATGGCTTATGAAGTATTTAGATCCCCTTCACCCTGGAGATGAGCATGAGCAATACCTTTACTAGGCACTACTGTCTAAATCTATACAGATGGAGAGTGAGTGCATTTGGGACTGGTGTGTTAAGTGTTGGTTTACAATGACGTTCACACTTGTTATTTTTCAGGTGCATTAAAATGGTGATGGTGGATGCATACAGCATTTAGGGGTAGTTATTTGGTCCCTTCCATAACTAGAGTTGGCAAGTAGTGGGACAAGGAAGAGGGACGTGGTGGTAATATCTTCATTACTCCTAGTCTTACTTTTCCTTGTCAAAGTACTTATGTCCCACCTCACCTACCTGGCTAATGAATTGACAATTAACTGAAGCATGCTGGGAAGTTGGGGTTGTTATACATGTGGTAGTGGGGTTGGGGAATGTAAAAAGTGTAGAAATAAAGAAAAGGTTCCTGAAATGGAGGTTGGTATTGCATGAGTAAATACTGTGGCGAGGAAGAATAGGACTAGGAGTAATAAAGATTACCAGTAAGTAGCAAGAGCAGTATAAAAGCGTATTAACAAAGCATAACATCAATTCCCCATGAATCTATGTTCATCCTGCAGGGCATACCTTTGAATACCAGCAGAGCCAATCCAGTCCTTTGTCCTTCCGAGGTGATACATTGAGTAAAATGAAATGTGGAACGAAGCGTTAAAAAACGAGATAATATTATTTGTTTTTTCCATAGTTAACCACATTGAGATATGTGGATACTGTATGTGAGACTTATTTACATCTAGATGAAGATAAACCTTTTCAAAGAATTGTTTTTAAAAATAATTAAAGAATGATAAACGTGCTCAGGATATAAGAAAAAGGAGAACCATTAGCAATGCCAACAGTTTGGGCTTTTGTGTAGGCATGGGAAAGGCACTTGCTAGGCACAGCCATAGTGCTATCAACTGACCATTGATGGTACCAAGTTCAAAATGGTGCGAGTATCTGGGCTTTCGTGCTCAAGGACCAACAAGGACACACACAGTCCTGGTAAGGCCTGCAACCCTCCATCCGTATCCCTTTACAGCTCTAGTGGATTTTTCTTTATCAAGCGCACCCCACGCTCTGTCACGCCCACCACAAATCTCCCCGGTCTCCCAGCCCCTTTCACCTACCTCCACATGCCCCCTAGAACCTTCATTGGCTTCCTGCAGCAGGCAGTGCTGTGGACTAGGCCATACCTCCAACATAAAGAACAGGATGCCTCATTCATGTTCAAGGAAAAAGTAGGACACACACGATCTGATAAGGCCTGCGACCCTCCATCCGTTCCCCTTTACCACTACAGTGGATGTTTCTTTATCAAGCGCAGCATGTGCTCCTTCTCACCAACCTCCTCCTTCTCCAGCCTCCCATCCCCTTGCTCCTCTCTCCACAAGTCCCTAGAGCCCTGATTGGCTCCTCAAAGCAGGAAGTACATCTTCACTGAGAGCCCCAGGGCAGCCTTGCCTGGGCTGCCGGTTAAGGACTCAGGCAAAGGGCACCTTCCTTGGGCACCTTCCATACCCAGAAGAAAGGTTAGGGCACTAGAATGTGTAGATCTTGTCCACCTTCCAAACCTGTTGGCCTGTTCACCCTGGATGACTCATTCCTGCCAGGTCTCGACCCCTGTATGCAGCATCCCCTGTCTGCAGTGATCCCTGTCTGTAGCGACGTCATTTCTTTCCACAGGGATAGTGTTGGGGGTTTGCAATTTGAATCTTGCTGTTGTTTTGTACCACCGCTTTGCATTTCTTTTCACAGGGATAGTGTTGGGGGTTTGTAATTGGAATCATGCTTTTGTTTTGTGACACCACATTGCATTTTTTCCAACGAGATAGAGTTGGAGGTTTGCAAATTGAAGCTTGCTGCTGTTTTGTGTCACCACTCTGATTCGCTTCCGTAAGGATTTAGACGCTGATCTAGCAACCCATAGTCCGGCCCTATTCCACCTCACTGCAATCACCTACACAGTACTTCCTATAAAAGATCTGCCTGCAGTACTAATCCCACTAGTGAGAATCATACTCTTAACTGCAGTTGTTGCGCTGCTCCTGCACTCCTACACTTCCCTCCCATAGGGCCAAGGGTGCAGGTACCCCATAATGCCTAGCAGTTCCAAAGTTACAGGAGCACTGTGGCACACCAGAAACTCCTCCACTCCTTTGTCCAGACCTCACCCCATACATGCCACCTCCTCCTCCCCCACTAAGAGACCACATTCCTCCCCCCTTTCATCCTAGAGATCCCCCTCCCATTTCACTAACTCAGACCTCTTAACTGTCCCATCCAGGTGACCTGCCCTTCTCCCTACCCTCAACCAGACCCCCTGACCACCACCCCCTCTCCCAATCCCTCCGCTCATCTATGCCACCATACCCCACACTTTGCATCCCTGAATTCGGTCCATGCAATCCTAGTGAGAACCCCCCGTTCAGCCATCCCTTCAACCCACACACACACACACACACACACAATTTTTAGAATTGCCTAAAAAACAGACACTGCATTACCTCGACACATTCTATACCACATACCTCACCCTATCTCTCTTCCACACCCATGGCTTCCCCCCACACATACACCCTCACAGCCTCCCCCAAGCAACACAACCCAGTGAAATCTCTCCTCAACCAGCTAAATAGCGCATGTACTTACATCAGACACCACTCGCCTTGCTCCTCTAGAAGTCAATCCCCTGTCTCATGACCTCTCCCTTCCGACAGGAAAAAAGGACCAACTCCCGAGTCGCAGCCCTGCATACCTTCCCAAACTCACTTTCATCTCAATATCCACTTCCCACCTCACATCTTAGAACAGGGTCTCCACTTCTCACACCTCAGGCACACACCCACCACCCTCCAGTACCTAGAGCGCTCCGACCTTGCAAGCTCTCTTCATTTACATTCAGAAAACACACTAAACCCCTTTGCCACTCACCAGAACAGAGACCTTATGCCACCCGATAGAAAATTCCCACCTCGATACTCCTCATCCGCCACAGACCCTACCACACAGCACACCCCTGTTACCCAGGGGACCCCCCCTTTATGGCAACCATCACAGCTCCAGCCCATTCCCACCCTTACTTTCACTCCACCAGCTTCCCTCCCACCTGGCGGCAGCCACCCCCACCCAAGTCCCCCCTCCAAATTGTCCTCCCTTCGCATCCAACTCTGAACCTAGCAACGGATTAACATGCATCCTGATTAATGGCAGATCTGTTGCAACAACAAAAAAAGCAGAACATATACAACGTAATTTATTCTGAAGGCCCTGACATCCGCTTCATCACCAAAAACTGGTTCTCCCAAGACTTCCGGCCCATTGCACACGAGGCCTTCCCTCTGGGCTACACTCTTATTGTGCTTAAGAGAATCAGCAGGGTAGGTGGCATTGCTATACTATACAAATCCTAACTCTCCATCACGCACTGTGAGGAACAAGTCTGCAACTCAGACTGCAAATCCCTCCTAGTAAAATGTCTCCTCACCCCCACACACACTCACAGCTTCCCGCTCATATATAGACCCCCGGGTTATAACAGAAACTTTGCAGAAAATCTCAGCAACTCTGTAGCCGCCATCCTGGTCTTTCACCTCTCCCTCACAATGCTAGGGGATTTCAACATCTTGTTCGACTTCCCATATAACCCCATGACACGATCCATCTGGACAACCTGCAATCCCTACATCTGACACAACTAGCATCAGGACCTACCCACTCTGCAAGCCACACCCTAGATGCAATTTATTTTCAGTTCTCCTGAACTGATCACCAATCTCCTGCCTCGCCCACTAGTCTGCACCGCATGCAGCCATCTTCTTCACTCTCTCGACTTTACACCCTCCTTACTCCCCGACAGCCCCAGGGCCTCCCAAACAATGCCTTCTATGGAATAAAGTCAGATTAACTGCAGACCTGGCAGATTGCTTGCTTGCTTCCCTGCCCTCCCTTCCACTTAGCCGGATCAGCTTTCATCTGCCACTTTGACCAACGGCTCTCAGAAGCTCTCACCACTATCAGACTATTCTCAAACAGGCAGGGTCTCTTCCCCCAGATGGTGGTTCACCTCAGCTCTCAAAGCTTTCAAATCCCAGAACCACAACCTAGAAATCAGATGGCGGGCTGACCCGTCGCCACAGAATAGAACGGCCTACGCCCAGCCGCTCAGAACCTACAGCCCAGAAATACGCAAGACCAAAAAAATCATTTTACTGGACTAGAATCATCAAGGCCCCAAACACCTGTAGGGAACTCCACAAGAGTATATCTGAATTCAAGGCCCCTCTTAGCACCACCTCCTCCTCCTCCTCCCACACCCAAGCACCCTGTGACTCTCTCTGATCGCTTCCAAAAAATAGACCAAAAAGAAACCTTACCATTGGCACTATAATAGTGTTGCTCATGCCCCACTGCCCAGCACCCACGACTGGGCTCTCAGACATAACCCCCTCTCGCTCGCTTTTCTCTTCCTTCTCTTCCTGCAAAACACAGGACCGAAATATCTACAACACAAACTCACACCATACAGGCCCACCAGAAACCTGAGATCAGGCACAGCTCTCCTCCTCGTCATCCCAGTAGCAGAATCAACCAGATTAGGGGTATACTCATTCTCTACAAGCTCCCACCTTCATGGACTCAATTCCATTTAGCATCCGCTGCATAGAGGATCACCTAGCCTTCCGGAAGGCTCCCAAGACCTAGCTCTTTCCTTCTACATCCTGACGGACCTATTCCACCTCCTGTAGGATCTATCACCCCCTGACAGGAAGTTGGAGGTACCAGATGAGCCACGTGAGGAGACAAGACAATAGCTAGCCTGCACAGAAAGGAGTCCAGTCAATCCGTATGATACGATCTGCATAACCTCATCATAACTAGATTTCAGCCTAAATTCACTGGTACGTATGGCACTCCTTCACAATGGAACATAGCTGTATCCCGCCCGGGGCACAGCCACCCACCCGCACTCATATGCAATAACCACCACTCAACTTCACAACAAACATCACCCTGCCATTAGAATGCAGCTGAGTCCCATGACAAATTAAGTCCAGGTGTACACATAACCAATCTCCTTGATTCGATTACTCTCCTGACAGTCTATCACAGCACCCATCCACTATCCAGATCTCCATGGGTCGCTATCAGGAACTTAGCCACCTCTACTTACCTTCGTGCTGGCTAGAAATGCACACACACATTAGAGAATCCTCCTTCTTATCTTACATCCCAAACTTCGGTCCTCCAAGGGCATTCGCCCACTGCGCTTTGAGGCCATAACAATGGCAGTAAGCGCTATACAAATGCCATATTACATAACATTTGTATTTGTATTTGTGTTTATTGAATGTTATATAGCATTTTAAGCCAAAGCGCTTTACATGAAACAGCAGGAATACATAAGAAGCATTTTAAAACAAGTTATGAGTCAAATAACCAAGAAGAATAAGTAGAACAATTTGTCAAGATCATTAGAATAAAGCATGAGTGGGATAGAGCACTTGGGAATCGTAGAGAACTGTCAGGAGGGAGATTGGAGTAAGTGGGATTCTTTTTTTTTAACGTGTTTATTTTAAGAAGGCAGGTTATCACAATACATAACTTAAACATTCGCGACATGATGCATAGTACAGTACAATACGATTCCTTTCCCATTCCCTCGCCCAGTCTCAAGTTCCTTCCCCCCGCTCCCGCTGGGGAGCCCCAGCTTGTACTGTTCTCCTGGCCAATTGGGGCTTAAATGTCAAAGCCGGGAAATTTTGGTCATAGTCGAGGACCGGACCCCAGATGTTACGAAAGCGATGTAGAAGGCCTGCCCCGGCAGCCGTCACCCTCTCAGCTATCAAGATATCCCAGACCTTCACCCACCAGAACGGCATGAGGGGACCTTCCGCCGTCTTCCAGGTGCGGGCTATCACGTTCCTGCCCGCTAGTAAGCATTGGGATAATAGTTTGTCCTTAGGCCCTGACCTTGGGTAGATTCCAGGAATTGGAGCTCCAAGGAGAATAGCATCTGAGTAATGTCCGCAATTGTCGCCAGGCAGTGTTTCCAGAAGGCTTGGGCCTTGGGGCAAGTCCACCACATATGGAAGAAGGAGCCTACTTGGCCACATTGTCTCCAGCAGTGTGGGATCGAGAGTGGGATGCATGTGATGGAGTCTTAAAGGCGGGAAATACCACTGAAGGAGGATCTTATAGGCACATTCCCTATTTGTGATACAGGATGAAAAGTTGTGGGCCCGGGACCAGATATCAACCCAGAGTTGGTCCTCAATAGGGTGGCCCAGGTCCACTTCCCATTGGGCCATGTATCGGGGGCTGGAAATTAGGAAGTCCAGTTGGAGGCGTTTGTACAGAGTACAGATTCTCCCTCGGGGTGGCAGCTCGGTAAGGGTCAGTTCAACGGCCGTTGGGGGGGGGGTGGCTGCCTGGCGAGTCTGTGGATGAGTGCACCAGTGGCGTAACTGGATGTACGTGAACCTATCCTGTTCCTGAATCTTGAAGAGTTCTTTGCATCGCTCGAAGGTGCAGGGTTCACCCCCCTCAAAGAGTTGTCCCAGGGTCTCCAGGCCTACTGCGATCCTGGGCCCAAAGTTTCAAATTGACAGGCCAGGTGAAAAAGTCAGGTTCATGAATACTGGGGCGAGGGGGCTAAGACCCACTGGAATCTTCTTTAGTTTAAGCGCTTTGTCCCAGACCGAAATGGTATGTTTAGTGGTCGCCAGGAGTTCCCGCCATTGCCGCCGTTCCAGAGGAGGGACATGTGGGAGAAAGCGTAGAGGCAGGGGTAGCTGCGCCTGTTCGAGGTACACCCATCTAGGGCGGTTAGTAAGTATTTGCCATGATTGAATACAGGCCAGCTGGGCCGCCATCTGGTACTTTTGTAGATCTGGAACCCCGAGACCGCCAAGCCTTGCGTTGCCCAACATCGTGGCTTTAGGGATCCTGGCTTTTTTCCCCCTCCAAATAAACTGCAACATTTTCTTCTGTAGGTTTTGGAGGGCTGGGGCCGGAATCGGGACCGGGAGAGAGGAGCAAGCGTAAAGGAACCTCGGTAGCAAGTTCATTTTACACGCCGTAATACGGCCCATCAGCGAGATCTCCTGTGCTGCCCACCGCTTGAGGTCTGCCTCTAAGGCCGTAAATAGTGGAGGGAAATTAGCCCGATAAACCTTGCTTGGGTTAGCTGGAATCTGGACCCCCAGGTAACTGATTTCGCTGGTCGTCCATTGTACTGGGCATAGCGAGATTGGGCTTCTCGGTCCATCGAGGATAGGCCCACCGCCAGGGCAGCTGACTTCCGAAAATTGATGGCAAAGCCCGTGACCCTTCCATAGCTTGCTATCTCTGCCAGGGCCTGAGGGAGAGAGGAGCGGGGTTCTGTAATGGTCAGAAGGACATCATCCGCGTAGAGGGCCAGTTTATGATGCGCTGAGCCCGATTGGAAGCATTTGATTGCAGGGTTCAGCCTGATCCGCTGGGCGAACGGCTCCATAATTAGTGCGAAAAGGAGCGGCAGCAGTGGACTTCCCTGTCTGGTTCCACAGGTTAAGCCGACAGGCGAGGAGAGGGTGCCATTGACTCTGAGAAGGGTTTTGGGCGCTTTATAGTTAGCCAGCGTCATAGTGCAGAATTCTGGGCCGATTCCAAAAGCTTCGAGGGTGAGCCTCATGAAGGTCCAAGTCTACTTTATCAAATGCCTTAATTGCGTCCAGGCCCAGAAGCACCAACTCCCGGGAGTCTCGGGAGGCAAGCTACACCAGATCCAAGGTCCTGCGGATATTGTCGGCGGTGGAACGATGTTTGAGGAAGCCAGTTTGATCGGCGCTGATTATCTCCGGCAAAACCTGGGAGAGGCGTGTTGCTAGAATTTTGGAATATAAGTTAGCGTCAATATTAAGTAAAGCGATAGGTCTATATGACGCAGGATTCCTCGGATCGCCTCCCGGTTTTGGCAGTAAGACAGTGATTGACTCTTGCATGGACGGGGTTATCGTGCATGTGGTTCTGAATGAATTAAACAGCTGCACCAAAGGCGCTAACAATTGAGGTTTGAAAATCTTGTAGAACCTAGCCGTAAATCCATCCGGGCCGGGGGCCCGGGATTTAAGGGCTTTTATCTCCACGTCCACTTCCTCGTCGGTGATTGGCGCCTCAAAAGAGTCATAGGCTGCCTTCTTTAGTCGGGGCAGCGCTGCTTCCCGGAGATATTCCTTTTGTTCCCCCACGTCTCGCACTGGAGTGGTCATCACCTGGGTCAGGTGGGCTGTTGCAAGCTGAAGTTTGTCCTGGTCGGCGTATTGAATTCTGCCATGTTGATCCCGTAGACGCACAATCGTGTTGTTCCTCCTTGTCTTGGCCAGTTTGGCCACCAGTAATCTATTTGCCTTGTTGTTCTCAGCATTGTAAAACTGCTTAGCCTTCGCCATTTGGTGGGCAGTATGTTCAGCATAGTGGGCCTCAATCTTCTTCTGCGCTATCCGGATAGCCCGCTGTGTTTTAGGGGTCCAGCCCTTCTACTTATGGAACCTTTCAGCTTTTTCAAGTTCTTCCTCGAGGCTCTGACGAGTTTGTCGTCGATGCCTGTGGTAGGCCACTCCTTGCGCAGTCAATTCCCCCCTCACCACTGCCTTCATTGCGTCCCAGTTGTTGGCGGGGGAGGTGTCTTCGCTGGGGTTCTCCTTGAAGAAATTGGTGATCGTGGTTGCAATTGTGTCTCTGAGTGGCATTTCGTTCAGAATCGGGTCATATAACGTCCATATACGCTGTTGGGGATTAAGTGGTTCCTGCACTCGGATCTCCAGGGCCACCGGGGCGTCATCAGACAGGATTCTGGAGCCAATTGTCACATCGTCGGTGAATATAAAGATTTGCGGGGATACCAAGAGAAGGTCTATCCTGGAGAACGTTCTGTGAACATACGAGTAGAAAGAGAAGTCTGTTTCAAACAGATGGAGTACCCTCCACGAGTCCACCACCCCTAAAGTTCTGAACAATTGCAGGAGAGCCAAAGCTGTATTGAAGTCCCCGGAAGAGGGCGGGTGCGACTTATCTTTGATGGGGTCCGGAACCCCATTGAAATCACCCCCAATCATAATCTGGCCTTCCAGGAAGGGAGAGAGAGCTGTACTTAGCGACTCGTAGAAAAGCACCTGGCCTGAGTTGGACACATACACTGAAACTATGGAATACAATTGTCCCCGAATCAGACATTTTACCGCTATGTATCGCCCCTCCGGGCAGCTCATGGAATCTAGAATCTGAGGGTTCAGCCCCTTCCCAAACAGGATTGCTGTGCCGCTTCTCTTAGAATTCCCAGATGCAAAGAGTTGCTTGGGAAAGTTCCGGGAGCGTAAGCGACCGTGATCCGCCGGCAGTAAGTGAGTCTCCTGTAGCATCGCCACTGCCGCGTTGTCATTCTGGAGTTTCTGCAGGATGGACTTGCGTTTTGGAGGTGAGTTCAGTCCCCTAACATTCAGGGAGACAAATCGCAGAGTCTGGTGTTCCGGGACCAGCTCCGGGGGCTCCGATAAGTTCTGAGGGGGGGGGGGGTGTAGAGGAATTAGCCATCATGTCGCAGAGTGTGCAGCGATAGGTTTCCCTGCCTTCGGGGTATTTACTCGGACCGCCAATGGGAGGACCGAGATTTAACTAGGGGAGACAGACCATTTGTGGGCTGAAAGCCCCCCCTGGCCAACAGGGCCAACGAATAATGAAAGGCCAACATGGCCAAGATCATCAATAGTCTTTGTGAATCGTTCCAAGGACTCATTGGTGGAAAGTACCTTGGAGCCAGCGTTGGATTGAGCAGTCGGCCAATCGGCCCGTGGCCGATGAGAATTAGAGCTGACTGGACTGTGGGCCGGTTTTATTTAGCACTTAGGGGCCGATTTTCACACACACACATAATAAATCATTCATGTCAGCTGCCTCGGCTATCAGCCTGATGGCGCCGGGGGGCCAGCCCGCAGGGCTGCCTGGGCGGGCGTGGTGTTGTTATTTTGTAACATTTCCTAAAAGTAACAGGCCCCGTCCGGCGGAGCCCGCCCATGTGCACAGAGGTGAGAGAACAGAGCAGGTCATTTAGCATTCGGTTTCGTTTCGCTTCCTTTCGAATTTTGCATTCAAAAGGAAGCGAGACTTCGAGTGCTGACTGCCTGCCGAGAGGAGGAAAGTGCTCCCTGCAGAGGCTGTGGGGAAGGCGTGCACACACTCCGACGAGCTGGAGAGGTTAGTTGGCAGGCACGCATAAACCTTGTTGTTCTCCTTTCCCAGTGCGTGTGCACCAGATCTTCTTGCTGACTCGCATTGGAGCTTCAAGCACGAATTGTGCAGCCCGTACCGTAATAATAATTGATTTTTTTTTTAAACTGATGGCATTCCTCAGACACCGAGAAGGGAAGGAAGGAGGCGGGTAAATGAGTCAGGCTCAAGTTATTGATCAAAAGTCAACCGCAGTGTTAACTGTGCATTCATCACACGAACGTTGTGCAGCCTCTGTTTACCTAGGCTGACAGGCCTGGGCTGTTGCTTTTACAGATTCTCTTCGCTCCAATTATGTTTCCATGTTCACTCTGATGTGCACCATCTGCCAGGCTGTAATGAATTAATTTGCAGGCAGCGAGTTGGCGCGAGACACCATGGCGCCAGCAGCCACTTTGCATGTGGGAGTGTTACCTTTTTTACAAAACATTGGGAGCCAGCCTAGCCCGCTCCCAGTGTTTTGCAAAAAAGTAACACTGCAAAAGCTCGTCCGTCGGATTCGTTCACAGTGGAAATGTGTAGTTTATCCTGTGGGTCGAGGTCGAGGAAGGAGTTTTCAAGGAGGTGGGAGCAGGGACGCTTCGAAGGTAAATAACGATGAAAGGAATTTCTGTTGTGTGTCTGGTCTGGTCAGTTAATGTGCTGTGTTATTCGGTAATAATATGTAAGCTTTGTCTTGTCCCCGGTCCTGTGCCACGTTTGTGGAGTAGATTGATTTGTACATAATTGTCCGGGGAGGCCGCTGTGCCGCAGGGGAAGGTTTTAATGTTTCATTCTCTGGGTCAGTGCGATCATCGTACCGCAATGTTTTTTATGGTCATGGCCAATGATTGATTTGTGGCTACCGGGCGGCATGGGCTGCAGCATGCATGCCTGGGTCCAGAGAGTACATTCGGGGTAATGTTGGGGGAAGCGAACTGGCCTTGCAGCGGGAGTCGGGTCTTTGTTGGCAACTTGGCGGGCTCCTAGTCATCAGTGCATGTGAAAGCAGTGCATGGGTTGTGGGGCTTCTATGGCGCTAGCTATGTCGTTGCTTCACAGAAATGTGAACGCAGTTTATATGGCAGAAGGCCGCATTGGGCAATCGAATCTCCAGAAGGCAAGAAAACTAGTGCCTCTGCATGTAGAGATTACACATTTAACCGCAATGGAGGAGTGGGGGGCGGTGTGGTTGCTTGGGTCTGTGGGCATCCATTTGCATGTTTGCACATGGAAGAGGTGGCATGCCTGGGCAGCGAGTACGCAATAAAAAGAAGCCAGTCTAGGCGAATGGCGCACTTGCCCGTTAAAACAAGTCATGTGCTTTACTTCAACCCACACTTTGGAATTGGGCCACTTTCTGCGCATGTAGTGATCTTGGGCAATTCACCGAAATCTGCCTGTGCCGCGTGTCTTCCAAAAATAAGAGCTCTTTGACACAAGGCGCGCATTACACAAGGCACTGTACAGAAGAAAACTGGAGTCACACTTCACAGGAAAGGATGGCGAAAAGTGAGTGATATGAGGAGGGAGACAAGTGGGGTCCTGTATGCAGTGCTCACAACAAACTGACATGTCTCTGGTCGCTGGAGTGCCTCTTTATGTAGCGCCTGGACGTACATCCAGAACACTCACCACATATAAATAGGTTGCCAGCAACAAACGAGGACACAAGCCAATACCTACAGCACATCAGCATTAACATTAATGACACAAAAACGGAAAATTAAAGTCTGGATCCGTCTCGCGCCACAGCAGGTGCATTTACCCAAGCGGCAACTCTGCTCTGTGTGAGAAGTGCGAACGCCAATTGCTCAGGGTGCCCCCTTTTGTTGTGGGACAGGTTGGTTGCGGTGGGTCGGGGTAGGGGTTGGATTGTATGGGCGTATGCTGACTGTTTCAGTGGAGTGAGCGGTGTGTTGCGTCACAGGGAGGACAGCGTTTGCGAGGTCATTATAGGAGACATGCTTTTCAGTAGGAAAGCGGGTGGGGGTTGTTAATTTGTGAGCTTAGTTGGATTGGTTGGCGTTGCTGGGCAGCGACTGAGGAGTTTTGTGTTTTTCCCAGGTGTCAGATATATCCAAGACACAGATGGCCTAATACTGATCTTGGGACCGCAATGGACACCACACCAACAAATGTTCCCTCCCTGCTTTGATGCGCTATGAAACACGTTGTGAATAAGCGCTATATAAATAATTATTCAATTCAACCCTGCAGCAAGCGCATTAACCTGGGCAGACATCTAGATGGAAAACCAAGAAAAAGAAACGTTATAAACACAGCCCTGCCACCTGTGGCCTTCCCTTTTAATAACAGAATGTGGAAACACACAATATTCACATGTCCTCTGTGTACGCCTAGAATGAAAACCCAAAACCAAGTTAATCGCAGATTCGTCAGGGTAAAGGGGGGGGGGCATACAGCGGTACTTTAACGACCAACAAACCAACATGCGGTCTATGAATAAGTGTGTGTAGGACTATACATCTGCGAGCTTCGGCAAATTCACAATAAATACCCTCACTCTTCAGTGAATTGGGGTTGCCATGATATCGCTGGGCCATGGTATCGTTGGGCAGCCATGGAGAGGGTGAGGGCATGTTGGAATGCTTGCGATCCCAACGTAGATTTCCAAATGTATGTATCTGTGGCATTTTATAGGTAACAGAAAAAGCGCATTAAGTGGGGCAGGGGGTCACAGATACCAGAATGCAAGGCAAAAAAACTCAACCATCGTCACCCTAACCCTCCTTCCAAGCTGGGGTTGCGGAGCCCTGTATAAGCATTGACTTGCAGCAGGTCCCAAAACCGCAGTGGGGGTGGTTGGTTCATTGCATTCCTGCGCCTCGGAGCTGTAGACCCTGTCACAGAACTGTATGCAAAGTTATGTTATTTTATGAGTTGTGTTGTAATGTAACAGACACATGAACCCTCCATGGCGCTCATCTGTGTTCCTGTGGGTGCTGCTCGGCTCCAGAGTGCAGGGCCGGCGAACCGGGAGCATAAGAGCCGGCGACCTCATCACGGGACCCTGCTAGGCTATTTCCTCTTCCGGAATCTCGGAACCTTCAACGAGGAATTTTGTGTGGGATTAGGAGCCGCCACAGGGTCCGAGCCGGCTGACACCTCTATGGGCGGTGAAAGTGAAGGGCTGGAAGCGTCCAGGTTCAAGATGTTTTTAGCATCTTCCAAGTGGCTAATTCTCCTTAAAGAGCCTTTGTAGGAGAATTGCAAGGCAGTCGGATGAAGCCATCTGTAGCGGACTTTTTGGGCTTGACGAAAGGTAGTTAACGGGCGGAGGGCTAGCCTCCTCTGGAGCGTGAGAGGGGATAGATCTTGAAAAATTTGGAGGGAGGTCCCCTGGAATGTGATATCATCCTTGGAACAGCTGATCGCTGAGATGGCTTCCTTCGTGGTGAAAAAGTGCAACCTGGTGATAACGTCCGTTGGCCATCCGATTCCATTCCGCGACGAGGGTTCAGCCTGTGGGTGCGGTCTAGGAGCAGCTGCAAGTTGTCAAGGTCAGGGAGGAGGGTTTGAAAGAAGAGGCCCACTGATTCCGCCAACCCCTTGTCAGGGATCGAGGCAGGAACCCCTCGAATTCGGAGGTTGTTGCGCCGGTCCCTATTTTCCAGGTCCTCCTGTTTGTATTCCAGAATGTCCTAGCGAATTAGACACCATGCACTCCAAATGTATGGTACAATTATTATAGTAAATCAATTCACGAAAATATAAAACAGGTTTAAGGTGCAGAGGAGAAGAGAAACAGCCCTGGCATATGGGTTGTCAATTGACCTCAACTCTTCTGTGAATCCAGATGTTGCCAGGGGTTTTTGACCCATCAAGTCTTTTTCTCTTAATACACGCTTCCACATGCGGTCCCCTTGTCGGCTGTGTATGCCACCCAGGGAGGGCTTCAGGAAAGGGCTGTCCATTTCTTATAAGGCACAGGGAGACGGAGAAACCAGAAGCAGCACACTCCAAGTTTTATCACTTTCTACCCAAGCCCCGGGGATGTTGAGGGGAAAAATAAACAATATACTTTGCGAGAAAAAAGAAAAACCAAAAGTCACAAAGAGGGCAGTCTTTTTCTAAGCGTTGAATATGATGGCAGCGCAGGCCC
This sequence comes from Ambystoma mexicanum, assembly GCF_040938575.1. Taxonomy (NCBI): domain Eukaryota; kingdom Metazoa; phylum Chordata; class Amphibia; order Caudata; family Ambystomatidae; genus Ambystoma; species Ambystoma mexicanum. The sequence goes on from NC_090931.1 coordinate 675,419,792, forward strand.
GATATTAAACCAGGCTTCATCTGTGCAAATGTTGAAGAACGCTGCCGTTTTTTCTGCTTAACGGAGAGAAAACCAAGGGGTAGATTACCTCCGAAAGCCAAGGTGAACGGGGTGCCTTAAGAATTCCAGTAACCTCGTTGAGCGATGTGCAGCTAGTGCTGTGCAACATCAGTTCAATATTAAATTTCAGGATTATATACTCGCGCGGGTTATTAATAGTATTATCGTTATCATAAAATTATCATATTTATCTTTGCACATATTTGAAACAAAGGGGCTTTACCATGGACGTCATTTCACCAAAATGCCAGGGGTAGCGAAAGTGACATCACACGACCATTGACCCCCTGATGACATCACAGGAAGTGATGTCATTTGACCCCACCCTGAAGTGATATCGTGGGTAGCGATGGAACACGACCTTTCACCCGTTGACAAAACAGGAAGTGGCATCACAATGCATTGTACACTACGAAAAACATGGTTACGATATCACTATAATGTGATGTACATATCATACAAGAATGGATCCCCATATGTATTGTTAAGATCAGTGTGTATAGACCCATATTACCAAATGACTGTGAATGCAAGCAGACGTCCATGACCAAATGATAATGATGTGTATTATATAGCACTTACGATTAAGCACTTTATACAGAAAAAAATATGCACCCAATATCACTCAACCTGTGTTGGTACTCATTTATTGACCTCAGAAGGATGAACGGCTGAGTTGAGGCGTTTAAGAACAGACTAAATCAGTGACTCGCCCCTGAAGTGTGCTTGAAATAAACCTTTAATGAGTCTCGAAATTATTGTATAGAATTCCAGAAAGACACATTATTTGGTATTCCTATTCTTTCTTGTTTAGGGTCAGTGCTGAAAGTGTTAGACTTGTGGCACTCCTGTTCTTATTTTTCTTATTTTTTTAAGAGGCCTGAACAACAAATCCAGCCACTCCAGAAGTAAAGAGCCACATGGTGCTGGCCACAGCACAGGAGCTTTCATTACAAAAAATAAAATATATATATATTTATAGAGGTTGCAAGGGAGACCTCAGAGGTCGCAGTTGCGACCTCTGGCGACCCCTAAATGCCATGCCTGAGCTTTACATGTAAAGCATGCACGCCATAGAAGTATTTTCTTATATCAATTGATCTGTGAAAGGACCAGTAAAGGACCGTCTCAGGCAGTCTGAGGGGGGCTGCGGGCGGCGGCAAGCACAGTGGTAAACTCCTCCGTTGATACTAGGAAGAGAGCAGAAGAAACTCTCATATGGATGGGAAAGCAAAGTCTCAAACCTGGCACATGGTGTATTGAGAATACTGGTGAGAAGCGAGCCACTGCATTATCCCCCACGGTGCATCAATAATACTGGTGAGTGAAAACCCGATTCCACGATCAGAGGTTGGCGTTGCAATTCCAGCATTACACGGTTCTCCATTGTGAACGAGAAGACAAGTGGGGGGGTCTGACTTGTTCTATTGGCACGCGGCTTCATTATGTCATCGGAACTGCATAGCAGGAAACCTTTTATTACTTAGCGGTGTCAGCCTCCGTTGGCCCCACCACCCCTCTGTTGTGGAGGGGGTAACAGACCCTGGAACATAAGCTTACTGACTAATAATAGACAGACACTAGTTTTACATTTTGGAAACAACAGGTCACAATTTATTGGAGCATAAAACACAGGGGGCAGTCCCAGCCCTAAAGCATCATGGTTCACAACCATACTTTTAAAAGTGGCCCAAAAGCAGGGCAAAGTTCTGAATGTTCTCGGTGTCCCCTTGTCGCCCACGGCTTTCGCAAGGCACCAGACATACACTCCAGATTTGTACTGCACAGAGTACTTCATATTCGGGCCATTGTATCTGCAGGCGAGGAATCTGAAGTGTCCCTAAGGGACTCAGTGCCCATCGTCCGAGTTTGGCTCGAGTGCGGCCATCGGGAAACCAGCAGACGGTTCAAGTCGCAGCGTTACTCTCCTCCCCGGCTAGGACTGCCCCGAACTCCGCCTGTGACAGAAATGGAACAATTAATGCAAAATACAGGAACAATAAGCAACATTCATTTTAACCACTTACACCTCGATTGTACATTTTTTAACATATTTACATTTTGTACAGTGAATAAAAACACCCAACAGTATTTACCAACTTACATCTCGAAATACGGTGAAACAAATTCAAACATATTGGGGGTCATTACGACCCGGGCACAAAGGGATACTGGGCACCGGTAATGACACTGGTGCCGGTAATCCCTTTGCGCCCTATTCCGAGGTCCATTTGCGGGTCCTTCCCTTAACGCCTGGTTTTAGCAGTCGGTGGTGGTACCGGTATTGGTGCTAGTCATGGCGCTAATAGCGCCATGACTAGCACCAACCTCGGAATGAGGCCATTTACACATCTAACTCACCTAGTCAGCATTCCCCTTGAGGTCCTACCTGCTCTGAGCTAGCCAAGAAGGGTGAGGGAGGGTGGGTGTTCAGGCGGGGGGACGGGGACTGGAAAGAGACCGGGCTCCAGTCCCCCCACCTTATATGCAGTCCCCAGGGTGTGCCGGAAGCACCTGCCCTGGGGACGCCCCCGCCTCCTGGAGGAGGGGTGGGGAGATCCTGTAGAGGGGAAAGGGGCAGCCACAGGGGTGTCCCGCTATGTGGGCTATCCCTCTAGCGCCCTCTGCGGAGGCTTGGACATCCCCTGAGAAGGGAAGAGTGGCACTGCAAGTGCATCAGGAGCAAAGTGGGAGGAGTGATGGAACGATGAATGCTTCTGATAAAATTGTCCCCCCCAATAAATGAGTGCTTGGATGTGCTGCTTACTATTGAAGAGGGATGAAAAGCAAAGAGGCTGCCCCAAGTAAGTGATATGCTTCAAATAACAGAGGGGCAACTGGGAGGAGATGACATAATAATAATAATAATAATAATAATAATAATAATAATAATAATAATAATAATAATAATAATAATAATGTAGCATTTATATAGCACTATGAACCCTCAGGTATCTGAGCGCTGCTTATTATTACCCATAGTGTGTGGTGCTCATTTATTGACCTCAGAAGGATGAAAGGCTGAGGGAGTCGAACCTGCGTCAGCAAGCTCTACACAGATATCAAAGCGAGTGCTCTACCCGCTGTGCTATCGGACCGACATCTTACCCAAAAAAGCTAATATGCCACTGCAAGCAGATAGCAGGCCAGAATGAAATAATTCAGGGAGCAACAAATGAACGCTATGAATCTGGCTAAAAGTCATGTTACCTTTTCAAGCCCAGACCCAATATCGCCCTTGTTTGTTTAAGAGGCTCACTATAATTCACTTGATGTTAGTGTGAGAGAACTAACTCAAGGAAATTCAGTATTGTGTGAAAGTGAGGATGTACTTCGAAACTCTGGGAATGAGCAATCTGTATTGGATCAGTCTTTTGAAAGGCTATGTGGTGATAGGGAGGGCAGCCTGGAACACCCTTATCGTGTCATTAATAAATGGAGAAACACCGGAACACACTCACTGATAAGGTCTGCACATGATTTAGAACTGCATATGAGTCCCCACAAAACATCTAGGCAGGAATAAAACACATCCTATGTCCTGCCAAATTCACATAGGCAAACAATAAATGAACATTTCTTTACACCAAAAAATATTTCCCTGAGAAGGGATTCAAACATCATGCAGCAAATTGACACTTTAGGTCCCGCATCCATTTCTGCACTGCGTTTGGTGCTTGATTCATTATTGCGCCTATATGACAATGTGAAGGAAACTGTACAGGGAAAGGCTGAGAAACTGTGTCGATTGGAGCAAGGAATGAGTAAGTTGCTCCAGAATCGGCTGGATCAAGAAAATACTCCTAAACTCTTTGCCTTGGGCTAGGAGCAAACAAGCAATTGTTACAACAGCTGAATCTACCAGTATATAAAATACCTGCCTCCGGTACTGGTGACTGTGGAGTAAGGAGTTGGAGTGAAGTCCAAGGAAAAATACATGTCACAACACAAACCTCCACCCAGCTGGGTCTGAATGGGGAGACAGATGCAGATCACCCTATTTCTGAAGATAAGAGCTTTGAGGACGTAGAAGGCTCTCAAACACCAGATTCACCTTCTCCTCTCGTAGAATTATGTGATTATCAGGAGACCTCCGATATGGAAGTATAGAAGTGCAGAGGGGATTTGTTGGAGAGCATCCCACACGGAGATCTAATTAAACAGAAAATGATCAGGAACAAGAGAATTGGGTAAAAGACTCCAGATGGAAAAAGAAGACTAAAACTCAACAGAAAACGTCTAAACATCTACCGGCTCCCAACGTTAACAGACCAAAAAATTCAAGGAGATTTTTGGAGGCCCTTTCGACAAGAGAAAGGTAAATCAGGGATTCTGCGAAAAGAGTGACAAAGAGCAAAGTAGATAGGACAAATACAGGGGTCTCCAGAAAGAAGCGATCTAAAATTATGGTTTTCATAGAAAAACCTGGGCCCCCTATGGCGGAGGTTGAAAGAACAAACACTCCAGAACAAGAAACCCAGAATGAAGTAATTGTGATAAATGAAAACACTGTTCTGGAGGAAAAGAGTGTGGTTGCTCCTACTCTACCTAGTGTGCCCTCGGGAGGACCTATAACATCATATTGTGATACAGAAATCACAGGAGGCCCACAAAAAAGGGACAAACAAAACTTCCAGGGTACAGAAATGGGATGGAGGTGAGAGAACAACAAAAGAAATTCTCACATGAATAGGGGGCAAATAATTAGGGGCTTTCAGGCTGTGCCCCAGATCAGAGCATTACGCTCAGAAGACATATTAAAAGTGGCCTTCCTGAAAAAGGGAGCAGAGCGGTCAGTCTGCTACTTTGCATCAAATCTAATCGCCCAAACGGTATGGAATAATAGAGAGGCCCTACAGACAGTAGGCTACCAGCTGGAGAAACTCACCTCACAACAAGAAATTGATTATTTTCTAAATCCAGCTGGTGGAAATGACATTGCCACGAAAACAGGAAATGGCGGGAGATAAAAAGGACGATTGGGCATGGTTGGAGGGCGCCATAGAAATGTTTAAGAGAGCAAAGGCCAACCAGCAGCAACTTTGAGGGTCCTTAGACCACGGTTATGACATGGAATATCTGCGGGTATCGCAAACTGCTGGGGAAATCCATGTCTGCCCTTAAACCAACAAATATTATATTGTTGCCGGAAACCATGGCTGTGGAGTGTCATGAACTGGCAGCTTATACTACCTACTGCAAATCAGCAATGCAGGGCGGGGGCAAGTGTCACCCCAAAGGGGGGATGGCCATAGCTTTGGAGTTAAAATTGGATTGTACACATTGGGGGATTGAGATTCATTCAGATGATTTGATGGCAATTAACATCTGTATCCCCCAGACGAAAGTGAACCTGCTGATTATAAATGTTTATGGGAACTATGCAAGAACCTCTATCCTGGCCATTCATGGCTTCCTAGATGCTCTGTTTTCAGGTTGGTTGGGGAGATCAGAAAATCTGCATGGTGTTCTTGCAGGAGATTTAAATGCAGCTTGTGTGAATTCTAAAGGGGGTCAAATTGTGGCCTGAGAGGAAGGGGGGGGGTCAAAATCAAAGAGTAAATGCTCAGGGTGGCTTTGGTCTACATTTCTTGTGAGCTGGGACATGTGTCCCTGCACCCCTGCAGAATGAAATATTGAGGCATTCTACACCTGGAGGAGGGGAACAAAAGATTCCTGGATTGATCACATTTATCTCTCGACTAGTTTGGGCAAAATATCTGACGCTCATACACGGGGGGATTGTTGGGGAAGTGATCATCTCCCCATACATCTTACTATGCACTTACCTCTAGGTACACATGATCTTGTTCCTTCCCCAGCTTTTACAACTTTAGCGAGGGGGGCGGGGGATACCATAAAATGGAATACGAAGGCAAATAGAATTCTTATTGAGGCTTGGAAAAAAGAATTGGATTTCATGTTGGAAAGGGGTGAGGAACTAAATTCTGGCAATTATAACACCGAGTTGCAAAAGGGTCTAGTGCAAGTCTCTGGCAAGGGTAGTTTTCAGGGGCACCCTATGCATATTAACAACTACGACATAAATATCCAAAAGGCAAAGGCAAAAAAGAGAGTTGATATTAGAGCATGCTATATAGTTCAAACTACGCATTTCCTTTTTTGGAAGCAAAGAGGAAAATCATGCTAGAATATAAGAGATCACTGAAACTCATTAGGGGCGAAACACGCATCAAATGAAATCGGGAGATGGTAGAATCTCTGGTTGGCAATGATGCACCAAACATTTGGTCAGTTATGGGGGATGCCACGAAGGACAAAACCTCAAATAGCTGGGAATTACCAGATAAAGGCCCAAGATTGGGAGCAATATTTGAGTGAAAAGTACTCCCTCACACTAAATGAAGAGGTTTATGACTTTGGGGGAAAGTTGTTGCAACAGACAAAGGTACTCAATTGGGACCTTGAGGGTGATCGCTGGACTATAGGGAAAGCCAAACCCTCAAGAGCAGTAGGGCCTGATAACATCCCTTCCCTAATAAGTATAAAAACATGTGGAGTTCTGGGCACCTCCTCTCTGGGACTTTTTCAAACATTTTCACTCTCTTACAGGGTTCCAGATACCTGGAAACAATCCCTTACTCTTCCTATGTACAAGAAAGGGCATGGACAAAATCCAAAGAATTTTAGACCAATTGCCTTACTTGATTACTCCAATAAAATCTTTGGCACCCTGCTTTTAAAAGAACTTAAAAGCCAGATTAACACACTTAAACTATTAACAAAACATCAAGTGGGTTTTTGCTCAGGGATGGGCACCCCCCTAAATGCCTATACTATGGCTCATTTGCGAGCAGCCGTGAAGAAAAAAAACATTGGGCACTGTATACATGGCCTCCATTGACTTGTCAAATGCGTTTGACACGGTCAGTAGAGGACGGCTTTGGGCAAAGCTTGTGGCATTGGGTATTTCTCCTCACTTAGTTTAGCTGTTCACACTCATTCCTACTGATTCCACAGTGAGAGTGAGATTGGATAGGGGGGGCAGTGACAGCCCAGGTAATTACATCATTTGGGTTGAGACAGGTATGCGTGGTAGCCCCCACCCTCTTTAATCTTTATACATCAAATGTAAGTAGACTGTGGAAGGGGGGGCCTTACAATCCAGGTAAGTTTGGGTACAGTAACTTTGGACTGGTTAGCTTTTGCTGACGATATAGTTCTTTTTGATCTTACTACGATCGGTCTGCAGCAGAAGCTGACCATGTTCCATACATACGTGGTAGAAAATAATCTAATAATAAATGGGCAAAAATCGAGAGTACTAATTTTCTCGACAAAGCAAACCCCAAAACTATGGTATGGCGGATGAGGGATGAACGATTGGAGAGAGTAAACTCATTGACTTACCTTGGGTATGAGGTTGCAAATACTACTTCCATTCAATCTGGGTTTCAACATATTGATGCTAAATATAGCCCACCCTTAACCAAAATGAAACGCATACATGCCCAGCTAGGTCACTTTACTTTGAAGCCATTAATACAGTTCTACTTGTTACAGGTGGACCTACTATATTATATGGCCTCGACATTAACTTGAATGATTTAGGTGATTAGCTAAATACTACACAAGGCATGTTATGGAAATAGACCTTGGGTTTAGCAACCTCATTACCTAATTTAGTGGTAAGACATGAGTTTGGGCTTGTATCTCTGTCCAACAGAGCAATTTGGTAGAGGCTATTAAACTACACTAAGTTACTGAACCAACCTGCACAATCTTTGTATGAAGGGTGGAGTGTAGAAAAAATCGTGATTCTGAGTCTTCAGTTACCAAATTGAAACAACAAATGCATGATCTCCTGTTTGACATAGGCTCCTCCAAAGAAGAGTTGACGATAAATCCATCTAAGGTAAAAAAAGAAACTATTCCATAATGATTGGACAAAAACTAAAGATGAGTTGGTTAAATACAAACTTTGCAAGGAATATGCAAAACTTAATAATAAAAGGGAACAGCTTGCAAAATACTTATTTTTCCTTGCCCATAACTGCAGAGCTTGTATCTCCGTTTTCAAATACATCAGTTGCTGATTCTAGAGAGAAGGAGAGGATGGACTGAGGAGGGGGAAAATATAGGATGCAGGCTCTGTGGGAGGAGAGATATGATAGAAACAATAAAACATCTGGTGTTGGGCTGCGTTGCTTTGAGAGAAGCCAGAATAAAATACCTCAAAATTGAAGTAGGGAACTAAGTCTTGTGGTGCAGTCTTGTGAGAGGGGACATACAGAGCTTGATCTTGGCCCTGTGCAGTCTGCTCTCTACGATTCTGGGAAAACTGGAAGGCTCAAAGTTGGGTGTAGATGAGGGAGGGTAGGAGGAGATTAAAACATTTCTGTGTTTCTTTTGTATTCTCTTTTTCTCCTTTTCTGCTTTCCATGCGCTTTGCTCCTTATATCTTCTTTTCTTGATTCATTTAGTTTTATTTGTTTTGTTTTTAATATGTTCACATTTTGTGATGTTTGTTTTAAATGATTTACTGTGAATTGTTTCTACATGCTTGTTTTGTGGAAATTAAAACCCCATAAAAGAAAAAAGAAAAAGAAAATGTACACACACAATAAGTAGATCATTTAATCTGTTTGAGAAACAGATCATTGTGTTCCTTGAATGAAAAGCCATTTTTTTAAGAATGCAACTTTCAACTCTCATGTCCTCCTCTTGGGGTTAGCTTTTTTGGCAGACATTTTGTTTGCAGAAAGAAACCTGAAATGATGAAGTGTCAGACAACAATCAGTGTTGCTGCCCTAATTGTGTGACATAGATAGTTAAAACATAATTTTTTGATAAAGCGTCTTACTTTGTTTACTCTTCCTTTATAGGGTTTAAAATACAGACATCTGACATTTGGCCTCAGTCGGTTCAAGAGTAGGCAGGTAAATCTGAATTCCTTTGCAGTCATTTGACTATGTTGGAGAAAAAGTATGATTTATGAATTTTGGAAACAAATGGTCAGGATTACTAACACATTTTAAATGTATAAGCATTACCTCTGCATCATCAGTTGTAATTTGCAGATATGCAATTTTTGTTTTAATTCATTGACAATAACAATACATCCACAACTGTGCAAATGTCAAAATTGCTGAAACTTTAGAGTTACGGGATGCTTTGTGGTCTAGATAATTGTGCTGTGTTCCTTAATCCATGTGTCCATTTTGAACCCCTGATTGCACTAGAGTTCCCACACAGGGATACCGCACTGGTGCGGGAACTCAGAATACGCAAGCAATGGGGTGTTTTTCCTTTTCTTTTACCGCAGGCATCAAAACAATGGCCGTGGTGTGATGTCCTGAAATGGTTTGTGTAACAGACACCCTCAAGGGTGCATCCCACTCTGAATGTCTACTTATTTTATATGATACAATTTCAACCTAGCAATATATTTACAATTGATAATATACTTTATTAGAAAATGAATTTCAAAAAAGAAATACAAACATTCTTATAATGTGTTATCATCATCACAGAATAAAGTCCTCCTTACTGTCTCATGTTTTCTTCAAGCGGATGTTAAAGGTTTTTCAGTGGTATGTGTCACGCCCACGCCCCTAATTGTCACGCCCAGAACCACTCCACCCAACAATATCTGTATTAGGTCCCCCTCCCAACAGCAGCAATCTGCTCCAGCGGTTCCTCGCTGTACAGGAAAGGCCGCGGATGTGGCAGCTATGGTCACCGTGGCGTTGGAAGTCACCATGGTTTCCCGAGGTACACCCGTACCAAGTCGCGGACCGCATCCGCTCTCCGGTCATGTGATCCCACGCAGCAACGCTCACGTGACCAATAAGGAAGTTCTCCAGTATAAGAGAATGCCGGCCGCACTAAAATAACGCTTCTTAGCTGCTTTCATTGCGGTGAGTGGCGTATTTGGATTTCTGGACTCTGTTTGCCGGTTTTTGGACCCTGTTACGTTTTTTGGACCTGATTCGGCTCCTTCCTCCGGACTTGCCGATTTGTCTTTTTGTCTTCATGGTTTTTGGACTATTTCTGGCCATTGGATTACAGACTTCTTCTGGACTATTGTTTGGCAAAAGTTATTGGGGAAGGACACTGGACTTCTGCTTTCCAGAGGCTTTTCACCTTCCTCCTTCAACCATGACTCCTGGCTCCGACCTCTTCAAGTGCTGGTGAAATCCATCAACTACAGCAGGTATTGGGGTACTGCAAATCGCTGTTAAACCCTGCTATCATCTTGCTGCTGCTGGGTCCCCTTCCCCTCCATTGTCCATCCCAGGGAGGGAGTCATAGGGATTCGCCTCATCTACAAATCCTCCACTGGCAGTCTGTTGGTAGGTGTCATTTCATTTCTTTTGCTAGAGATTATTCCTTGTATTACTTGTTTTGGGAATTTACATGTGATTGACTGTTCCTTTGCAGCTGCCCGGGTACCTGTTTTCCTGCTCTCGTCACCTGTGGCCTCAATAACTGGCTAGGGATTGGTTCTGGTTCCTCCCTGGCCAGTGCTTGGGGACGGAGGTATACATAGTCATCGCAGAGTCTATCCTTGACAGACTGAGAAGCCTTCCGCTTTGGCTATGGATGCCGCTGCTGGGGACCCACTTGCTGCCTTGGTGCAGGCAATCACAGTATTGTGAGCTGATATGTCGGGCGCGACGGCCGCCATTCATCAGCGGTTGGATGCAATACAGAGTGAGTGCCATGCATTACCCGCTGACCCTGAGTTTGGGGATGCACCTCCCCAGGCGAACCCTCCCAGTCCAGCCCCACCGCCGGCACCTGTCTATGTACCTACCCCATTCCCTCTGGCGCCCCCCGAGAAATTCCAGGGTGACCCCTGTACATTTTGCACCTTTTTGAACCAATGCAAGCTCCACTTCTTGTGTTGCCCAGAGGCCTTTCCAGATTCCACAACAAAGGCTGCATTCGCTCTCTCACATTTGGGAGGTACAGCGGCTGCCTGGGCCAATCCATTATTGGAGGGTGATAGTCCCGTTTTGTATGATTTCCACTTATTGGTAGCTGAGATGACCCGAGTATTCGACACTAGGCACAAGGCCCAAGTCCGTGATCTGGAGTTGTTAGAATTAACCCAGGGAAAGTCCACTTTGGTTGATTACATCACCCGCTTTAACCAGTTGTCAGTAGAAACGGCCTGGCCAGAGAACAAGAAGGCTGTGGTGTTTTACTGGGTGCTTAGTGATGCAATGAAAGACGCCCTGGCTGTGGTGCCTTCCTTACCAGCCCAATATCCCGAGCTCGTAGGCCTGGCCGTACAGGTGGATCCCCGAAGGGTAGAGAGAAGACTGTAGACGGGAAAGCCCGCGCCTTTCTCTCCTGGCCCTTCTTCCAGCGACTCCGTTGGTGACCCATGCAGATTGGGGTTATTCGTAGTCTTATCACAGCTACGGAAAGGGAATGCCGTCGTTCCTCAAACGCCTGTTTCTATTGTGGGCTCAACGGCCATTATGAAAGGGAATGCCCTAGACGTCCCAAACCCAAACCAACGGTTTTTCAGAAAGCTCGTCCCTAGATGAGGGGGGACGGACGGGCTTACCTTTGACCCCCTCAGGATACCAGTCCGGTCTTATGGGACCTATGTTGATTTATGCCCTTTTGGTCTCCAAAGACAACACTCGCCACAAGGTAGAACTAGTTATTGATTCAGGGGCAACGGGTAATTATGTGGACATTGCCTTGGCTGCCTCACTTAACTTGCCCCTTCAGAATAAGCGACGGCCAGAACCTTTACAAGCTGTTGATGGTTCCTCTCTAGTGTCAGGCCCGATCAAACAGTAGACATCCCCATTGACGCTGATTATCCAAGAAGTACATAGTGAGACCTTGTCCTTTGACCTGATCTCCACACCCCAGTTTGGTCTCATTCTTGGCATTCCCTGGTTACGAATCCATAACCCAATTATCGACTGGTCTCGGGCGATATATTCTTCGAATCTGCCCATTGCCAGAATTAATGTCTTGTCTCTCCGGGTGACGTAGTATCACCTTCACAAGTACTGGGTGCATTGGCCCAATTGCAGCTCAATGATGAACAAGCCATGGAACTTGAACCACCAAACCATTGTGTGGGGGCCGCTGTTTCTGGTGTTCCTATGGAATATCATGACTTCCTTCTCGGAAGTCTTTGATAAGGGGTGCGCCGAACATCTTCCACCGCACCGGTCTTAAGATTGCCCATCGATCTTGTCCCTGGGATGGTTGTACCCTTCTGGCGGATCTACACGTTGTCACCCACTGAAGATCTAGTCCTGAAAGAATACCTCCAGACTGCTCTAATAGTGGGTCATATTCGTCCTTCCCAGTCTTCCACTGCTAGTCCGATATTTTTTGTGCCTAAGAGAGAAGGAGATCTACGTCCATGTGTGGATTACCGATGCTTTAACCAAATAACAGTAAAGAACCGATATCCCATTCACCTTATAAGTCCTCTCCTCGATAACCTCACTCATGCCACTATCTTCACCGAGCTTGATCTCAGGGGGGCATATAACTTAGTCCGAGTCAGACGGGGTGATGAGTGGAAAACCGCCTTTTGCACCAGATACGGCTTACATGAATATACTGCCATGCCCTTTGGCTTGTGTAATGCCCCCGCAACCTTTCAGCGGTTCCTGAAGGACATATTCCATGACATCATCGACTCTTATGTTATAGTATACCTGGATGATATCTTAGTATTCTCACCAACCCTCCAGTCCCATGTAGGTCATCTCCGAGAAGTCCCCCATAGACTCAGAACAAATGCCTAGTTTGCGAAGCCTGAAAAATGTCTTTTTCATGCCACGGAAATAGACTTCTTGGCGTTTCACATTACCTCTAAAGGGCTTTCCATGAATACAGCCAAAGTCGACTCTGTTTTGAACTGGCCTGTCCCCACAACAGTCAAGGTCTTGCAATCATTTCTTGGGTTCGCAAACTTCTACAGGCGGTTCATTGCAGGATTTTCTGCCATAGCAGCGCCGCTGACCAGTCTTACCAGTCCACGGAACCCCTACATATGGACACCAAAACAGGACGAGGCGTTTAATACACTAAAAGCGGCTTTTACATCAGCCCCCATTCTGCAACATCCTAATGCTGATCTTCCGTTTGTTGTAGAAGCTGATGCCTCTTCATATGCACTAGGCGCAGTCCTTTCCCAGGCTTGTCCTGCCACTGGGCTCCTCCATCCCGTTGCCTATCATTCCCATAAATTTACACCAACAGAACAGCACTACACTGTCACAGAGAAAGAGCTTTTAGCTGTAAGGGATGCATTTCAGGTTTGGAGGCACCATTTGTTAGGGGCCAAACATCAGATAACTGTTTATTCTGATCACCGTAATTTCCAAGATCTAGCAACCCTGAAATGTCTCAACAGTTGGCAGGTACGTTGGCACCTGTTTTTTTCCGCCTATGACTTCCTCATACGTCACCCCCCAGGCGTCGTCCATGGCAAAGCAGACGCACTATCGCGTCTGCCAGGCGGGGAGTCCCTTCCAATCTTTCCTGATACCTTATTGGACAGAAAACATGTTATCTGCCTTTGTACTCCACCCGTTAGTTTGCTTGACACCAATGGGTTTCCCTACATCCTGACGTCGCTGACGAATGGAGAGTTTGCCTTTCGTACAGGACCGGTTGTATCTACCTACCCAGGATACCCGTGTACGGGCGCTTGAATGGTCACATGACGCCCAGATCAACTGGCATCCAGGTCAAAAACTAACCCTTGCTTTGTTACAGAGATGATGTTGGTGGCCCTCTATGCATGGGGATGTTTGTAATTATGTGTCTAGCTGCTCGATATGTGCTCAGTGTAAGAACAGTAAGGGCCGTCCCTTAGGAATGCTCCAACCCCTGCCCATTCCCCCACACCTCCGGCACACGATCACTATGGACTTCATCACAGATCTGCCTAACATCCAGGGCCACGACACTATTTGGGTTGTTGTAGACGCTTTCACAGAGATGGCACGCTTTATTCCCTGCACAGGTATTCTATCTACTCTGACCTTAGCCAGTCTGTTTTTCCGATCTATCTTCTGTCTCTTTGGGTTGTCTTCTGTTCTGGTATCCGATAGAGGTTCCCAGTTCACCTCCCGGTTTTGGCGCTCCCTCACTAAACTTCTGGGTATTGACGCCCGGTTTTCTTCCTCCTATCACCCTGAAACGGACGGACAGACAGAGCGTGTCAACCAAACATTTGAACAGTACTTAGGCTGTCTCTCCTTGCAACACCAACACTCTTGGTATCAAGTGTTGCATGTGGCTGAATTTGCCTACAATAACGCCCCGCATTCCGCCACCGGGTTTTCCCCCGTTCTATACCTTGTACGGCCAGCATCCCCGGGTCTTGCCCTTTCCCGAACTCTCTGCTGCTCATGCCCCTGCTGCTGCTACTTGTCTTAGGGATTTGAGGGGCATTCAAGCTCAGACTATTACCCATCTTAGAGAAGCTCAAGCTACCGTGTGTCGCTCGGCGGACAAAAAAAACACTCCGGTTCCCTGCTATGCTGTTGGTGATAAGGTCTGGTTGTCCACCCGGCACCTCTGTATCCCTGGGTGCTGGAAATTGCTTCCTCGTTTTGTGGGACCTTACCGTGTCACTAGAGTCATCAATCCGGTGGCATACCGCTTGTCTTTGCCTTCTGTATGGCGTATACACCCTGTGTTTCACACGTCCCTATTGAAACCCTGCCCGCCTGCCATGAGAGCCATATTGCCCCCTGGCCCGCTTGTGCGAGGCGTGTCATGGCCACAGCCCCTGGCCTTGGGGCTCGGGGTCTCTGGGCCTAGCCACAGTGTTCCTGCAAGGCCTCAAGGGCCCAATCATGCCCCTCTCGACTTCTCCTGGAGCCAGTCCTGGCGCCTTTGGCGCCAGGCTCATATGACAGATGGAGTTCCCATTGGGGAATGGACCAACATGTCTGCCCCCACAAGGTTCGGTTCGGAACTGAACCGTGCAGTCTAGCCTCTAGGGCGTGGTCCACCCTGGAGGCACCTGGGATACCTGTAGGCTGTTTAAGCCATGCCCGAGCTGAAGCACGCGCTTCGCGTTCTGCACTCGCAGCGTGACGTTCACCGAGACCTGCTCACAGCATTCCAGGCCTACATCTGGGGAGAGAAGAAGAACACCATTATTCCTCCTTACCTGTTCAGCTATCCAGCTCCTCAATCGCTCCAGAGTCTTCTCTGGAACCTGTCCTTCCGCGCAAGCAATATCCTAGGGGGAGAGAGAGAAGAGGACCATTTAGTAATCGTTTGTCTTCTGATTCCCACGCCCTTCAGACTCCCGCTTACCTACCGAAGCTCTCCTGGTATTCGACAGTGGTCCGGACATCTTCCACTCTACGTCCCACTTCTATTTGATCGCACTTCTTCCAGGAACTTCTCGGCGACCTACAAGGGAAGAACAGCACAGGTTAGCCAAATTCCAAAGACGCTCATAGCGCCGCGCTTCGCGCATTCATTTACCTTCTCGAGCATCGCCCTCTCCATCAGCTTGACGTCTTCATCATCCTTTCCGCACCTACGAGAAAAGGAGGAGGTTAACAGGGCAACTACTATTACAGACACACACTCTTTAAGAACTATAGACTTACCTCAAGAGCGGAGTCGCAGCAGGACTGGACTCCCGGGCCCACGCCAGTGAAGTAACTTGGCTGTAAGGTGCCCAGCGACAACACGCCCCTGCACAGGACACTAGGACGGAGAGCGCACCTTATCTTAGATACAAGAATAGATCCACGGCAGAATGAGTCCCCGGGGGAGGTGAATCCGAATCGGAAGCGATCCAGTCAAGGCAGGTGGCGTCTCTGTGGATACAAGGTGAGCGTTATAGGCGCCGCGGACGAGTATGAGGTCAGTGGCATTCTGGGTTCCCGAATGCGCAAGGGGATACTTTATTATTTATTGGACTTGTCTGGGTTCGGTCCAGAGGAAAGGTCCTGGAAGCCCGCTTCTAATGTACACACCCCAGTCCTGGTTTCCAGGTTTCATCGGGACAATCCGTCCAGCCCACGTGGGTCCTTGGGGGAAAGGGGTTTGGGTTCTGTCATGCCCACTCCTGCAATTGTCCCACCCAGAACCACTCCACGCAACAAAACCTGTATTAGGTCCCCCTCCCAACAGCAGCAATATGCTCCAGCAGTTCCTCGCCGTACAGGAAAGGCCACAAAGAGCTGGTGCCCGCGGACGTGGCGGCTATCGTCACGGTGGCGTTGGAAGTCACCATGGTTCCCGAGGTACACCTGTACCAAGTCGCGGACCGCATCCGCTGCCTCTCTCCGGTCACGTGATCCCACGCAGCGCCGCTCACGTGATCCTGTGAGGACATGCTGACGTGAACAATAAGGAAGTTCTCCAGTATAAGAGAACCCTGGCTGCACTAAAACAATGCTTCTCAGCTGTTTTCATCATGGTGAGTGGCGTATTTGGATTTCTGGACTCTGTTTGCCGGTTTTTGGACCCTGTTATGTTTTTTGGACCTGATTCTGCTCCTTCCTCCGGACTTGGCGATTTGGCTTTTTGTCTTCACGGTTTTTGGACTATTTCTGGCCATTGGATTACAGACTTCTTCTGGACTATTGTTTGGCAAAAGTTATTGGGGAAGGACACTGGACTTCTGCTTTCCAGAGGCTCTTCACCTTCCTCTTTCAACCAGCACTCCTGGCTCTGACCTCTTCAAGTGCTGGTGACATCCATCAACTACTGCAGGTATTGGAGTACTGCAAATCGCTGTTAAACCCTGCTATCATCTTGCTGCTGCTGGGTTCCCTTCCCCTCCATTGTCCATCCCAGGGAGGGAGTCATAAGGATTCGCCGCATCTACAAATCCTCCACTGGCAGTCTGTTGGTAGGTCTCATTTCATTTCTTTTACTAGAGATTATTCCTTGTATTACTTGTTTTGGGAATTCACGTGTGATTGACTGTTCCTTTGCAGCTGCCTGGGTACCCGTATTCCCGCTCTCGTCCCCTGTGGCCTCAATAACTGGCTAGGGAGTGGTTCTGGTTCCTCCCTGGCCGGTGCTTGGGGACAGAGGTATACATAGTCATTGCGGAGTCTATCCTTGACAGTATGGCCGTACCGGCTCAATTGTGATTTGAGCCTATGACAGCAATGAGGATTCGACTAGGCTCAAAAGATTCAAGCCGTTTGGAGCAAAGGTTCACAATGGTTCAAAACTGTCTTACTGGATTACGAGCCGCTCGAATAGATTCGAGTAATTGACGGTTTAACTGGGCTTGTATACAGTACTTTGGTAATACTGAATTTTACAACACTGGACCAGTATTCTAGTATTCAGTATGGCTAGTGTCTAAGGAAATTATATAATAGGGTCAGAAAAATGAATGAAAATGGAGAAAGCGCAGAAGATGCACTTTCTTCATTTGCGTTCATGTTAGACCACGTGTCTGGGGTTGCTGTTGGTACTCTTGATCAGAGGAGAATTGCCTAGCATTTCGGTGCTGGACTGCCCCAGGGCAGGACACAGACTGATATGTTTAGGATATTTCTCCTCTGTGAAAGATAGTGAGCTAAAGACTCTGGGTAAGGCTCTTGTAACCAGGGCTCATGTCTGGCAGAGAGTCTCCCAGGACCCCCCTTGTTATTTAGAAATGCACAGACCACCTTATTCACAAAGGTGGCATGAGAATTTCATGCAGGGTTGTGCAGCAGCACAAACAATCCACTGGACAGCCAGACCCCTTGTATGCATTAGTGTCAGGAGCACACTCACGACACTAATGTATGACAGGCTTCTTCACAATAACAGGGTCTGCCCATCATTATGATTTTTTTTAAAAAGTATTTCTATCCCTGTTTGAGGGATAGACATGCAAATGGGACAGCATCAGTTTATACCACTGCTGTTACATTTACAAGAAAATGCAAGAGAGTGGTGGTCAATGACCGTGTCATTCACTGTGCACCTCCTTGCGCTAATTCCAAATACAGGAAGGGTAAGGTGACTATTTTCTGCGCATTTAATGAGTATTCTGTTTGTGGATTCAGGTTATGCTTTGAAATGCAAAGAAACATCCCCTTATTCTTCCAAATGTGAAAAGGGCATCTGAATTGCACATTAGTGATGCACACATTCAGACTCCCTTTGAGAATAAGCCACACTTATTTTGGCGCAAGTGATGAGATTCGCAATCACATCTTATCACTTGCATCAAAGCAAAAGATCACTGTATCCACAAATGTGACTTGAAAAAATCAGGAGGGGCTGTGCGTCAGCTCAAATGATGCACTGGCCAGCCCTTTCATAAACTAATATATTAAAGGCTCCCAGTACTGACGTTGCTGCTGGAAGTGCATTTTACAGTAAAAGCCAGTCATTGTGAAATGTGAAAAAGAAAAAGGCCTTTCTTACCCGGTTTGAGAGATAGAAACGCAAATAGGACTATAGCAATTCATTTTGCTGCTGTTCCGTTTAAAAGAAAATGCATGCCAGATTCTGAAATGCACATCCATCTTGCACATATTCCAAATAGGCAAAGGGGAATGCAACGATGTTCTGCTCATTTCAAAGAGCATTCCATTTGTGGATTTGGGATGCACTTTGAAATGCGCAGACACACATCCTTATTGGCCCATATGTGCAAAGTATGAAAAAGAGCATCTGAATGTGCGCATCATCGATTTTAACAGTTTTTTAACCCAATTTAAGCCATGTTGCCCTGTGGCTCGAATTGGGTCAACCCAACTTCTGGTGACTCAGACATTTACCGACTGCTCGATTTGACTCACAAGCTATCTCTATGGAGGCTCCAATGGTTCGAGCCGATTCAAAACTTTTCTTCAGAGGTTTGACCCAGCATTGGAGTAGAGCACTTTAAGACTCGCCTATTATTATTTTTTATTTTTTTATTTATGGTGCATTTAGTCACAAAAATTGACCTTTTACAAAGTGTTTTTATATCAAATCATTAACAACTCTGCAATTAATTATTTACATTTCAATCATCTTCTAAAGAGAAGTAATAAAAGTGTTCTTTTACTCAATACATTAAAATCAAAATAACTCATATTCACAATTCATGTTAAAAAAATGTCCTCACTATAACACAGAAAGCCTAAAAATTCTGCAACATTCAATCCTTGTTCTTAATTATGTATAATGGCAGTGATATGATTTTTATTTCCTTTAATAATTTTAATAATGCAATGGACAATGAAATTCCTTTTCCTGATGATAATCTAAACAAAAGATCCTGGGTTGAGATCCATGTTATATCATTAACATAGGGTGAGAAATATTTTTCTCTTAGTGTTAGGATGGATGAACATGAAATTAGTATATGACGTACATCCTGAGGGCATCCCGCTCCACAAAGGTTACATTCCCCATGCTAGCATCAGCTTTATTCCAGATTTGTTCTGTCTCTCTAGTTCTTACCAGGTCTAATCTAAAATGCAGCAATTCGTTTCTCCACTTGGAGTTTGGAAATCTTACAATGTATGCTAATACATACGAGCTTGATTTCTCACATATAGGGATATTTTTGTTGCCCTTTATGTTACTGATCAAAGCTCTAGTCTTAATCCAATCTGAGCGCATTAGTCATTTTTTCACTTTCTCTGTATTATCAATTAAATTCAGTGTAGTACATTCACATTGAGCTAAATTATTTTTGGTGTCATCATCTAAATCACTCAAAAATGTGTTTTTTTCTGTTTTCAAACAATTTTGTATGTTTTCATATAGATATTGATTTGGTGGAACTAGGATAAATCTTCGCATAGTTAGCAATTTCCAATAGTAATGTGACTGTAATGATTGCAAACCAAGTTTATAACATAATTTAGCAATTGGTAGGGATTGCAGTAGATTTAATGTTGTTTTCCACAATCAACTTTCCAATCGATCCCAGTTAATGTTACGTGAGTGAAAAGTACACTCCATGCCATACAACAGTACAGGTACAATTTTTCCTTTGTATAATTTTATCATAGGACGCAAGGAGAAACAACAATATGCCGTCAATAGTTTTTTCAATTGACAAACGTATTGCTGTATTTTCCTTTCTAATTCTTCTGTCAGGTCTTGTAACAATGGTTTTGAGCTCAGATTAAAACCAAAATATTTCACATTTTTAGCTGTTGGAATTAATTGTTCTGATATATGCCATTTTACCTTCTGAGACTTTATATCAGGTTTTCCAAAGATAATTATAGTAGATTTTGTTGGATACATCATTGGTTTTCGCGTATTCTTCCATTGCTTAAAGAAGATGTTTTAAACCTATTGGGGTATTGTCTATTAATGCTATATCATCTGCGTATGTGAGTAGATGAACCTTACTTTTTCTGATTGTAGGGGACGCGAATACAGCATTTTGTAGAAAGGGACCCACATCAGCAAGATACAGATTGAACAGTACTGCTGCTAGGAGACACCCTTGCCTTATGCCATTATTAGTCTGAATATCTGATGAGAGGTCTCCCTGCAAGTTAAATCTCACCCAAATCGACGTTCCAGTGTGTAGTGCTATGATTATTTGTAAAAGTCCTTCAGGAATGTTCCATGATCTTAATTTTTGCCATAATTTAGACCTATTCACTAAATCGAATGCCTTTGATAGATCAAGAAAAGCTATATAAGTTGTCAAAGATTGTTTTGTTCAACTCTGAGCATGTAAGATTTTAATCACTAACCCATTTAAAGAAGTGGATAGTCCTTTTCAAAAGCCGACCTGATGTTTAGATAGTATTTGATGTTTTGTAACCCAGCATTGTAATTCCTGAAGGATAATTCCAGCAAAAATCTTACTATCGCAATCTGTAACACCTATTAAGTGATAATTTGAGGTGGCCGATATATACCCTTTTTTGTGAATAGGGATAGCACTGGCTTGTTTACATGAGTTCGGTAATGTCTTACTTGTTATTATTTTTTTAAACACTTTTGTCAGAATAGTAGTACAAGTGTGAGTATCTGATCTAAACATCTGGTTTGTTTTAACCATTTGGTCCTGCAGCACGCGATTTAGAGGCAGTCTCTGTAAGATTAAGAATGTCATCTTTGTCAAATTGTAGGATTCACTCGCATTGGTTATCAGAATTAAAACCACCTAATTGGGGCTCAATTGTATACGTTTCATGATAAGTTTCCCATGTAGCAGAGGGAAGATTACAAATTTGTTGTATACTTTGGGATTTGTTTTGATTGTTTATTAATGCCCAAAAACATTTTGTTTCTGAAGGTAGTAAGGTTTTTAACATATTTTGACCAATATTTGTAGATGTTTTTCAATTTGTTTTTTTAACATTGAAAGAGATTATATCACCTTCCTTTTTTTCAACTCTCTTTTCGATTTAGGTTTTTTTTTGTATGTAAATTTGTTGGTCGAAAGTGTTAGCATGATGTTTTGGTTGTACTATTTTTTTGGTTTGTGGTGGATTTAATTCCCATGAGAATTCCACATATGAACCTGGTGTACTTAATATATCTATTCTCTCAGTTGAACCTTGTGTAAGTAAATTATTTGATTTTTTATTTAGCTTGTGGCCTTTATTTTTAAAGCCAACTATTCGGTTTCCTTTTGAATTCAACAAAAGTTTTGGATCATAAGTCTCTTAATTTATATTTTTTCCCAATGAGAAAATAATTTGTAGCGCGTTATGGTCACTTTGTTTCTAAGGAAGTACTTCAAACCATTTACATCTAAAGAATAATTCAGAAGAAACAACTAAATAATCTATAGTGGAGGAGATTTCCTTATTGGACCAAGTTGTTGCAGGCGGATTGTCAAAGCTAGTATTACCATTCATAATATACAAATTCCACATGTTCAATAGTTCCTCCCACAATTCTCCATGATGATTACTGATAGAGGATTTTGAAACTAGTCTAATGGCTGACACACAACTTGCATTAAAATCTCCTCCTATGATTACTGAGTCATTCGGAAACTTGATATTTGGCTCTGTTAAAATTAAGCAAAGATCTTCAAGAAATGTTGATAATGTATGAGAGGCAGGATTCCAATAAATGTTGAATAACAGGAGCCCTTTATTTCGAGTATCCCATTTGATGGTACATCTGGATACCAATATACCTTGTATGCCTTTGCTAATACATTCAATATTGTTAACCATAGTATTTTTCATTGCAATTAACAGACCACCTGATGGGCGTCCATGCTTAGAACTGATAACTGATTGTGACAGGATTAAGTAACCATCAAGATGCAAATAATTTGGGAGCCACGTTTCCTGAAATAATACAATATCATGATCTTTGAAAATTATTTCAGCAATTTCTTTATGCTGGAACTATAAAGGCCCATGGGTATTCCAGCTTAAGAGTTTTAAACAATACACAGTCTACGGCTGCATATCTGTATTTGTCAGTCATTGGATTACTTGTGTTAAAATTTCCGGCTCTTTTATTTGTTTCTCGTGTTTAGATTTTTTGTTTTGATTTGTATCATTCTTAAAAGAATTATAATTTTTTTGTTGATCATAGTGCTCAGGTAAGGTAGTGAAGATCTCAATTCCTACCTCTTTCAGTTCTTTAGCACATGCCATAAGCGCTTAAGCCCCTTCTGCAGTTTTCAGAATTAATTCAGTGATGTACGTTGTTTTTTCGTACGGAAATGACAATCTTTCTATGTCATCCGATGAAATAAGATATAGATCTGGAATTCTTTTTGTATATGCCATGATATTGCTTCTGTTTAAAACTTTTTGTTTAGTTGTTTGATCTGTTGTCCTCAGCCACACTGCAAATGGTTTCTTCATGACAACAAGTTTACTGCTTGATTCAGCAAAAGCTAAATCTTGTGATGCTAATAAGTTGGTTTCTCTGTGCCTAGTTGGTTCCTTTGGTTGAATTTGCTGGTCGGCCTTGCACTCTAAATTTTTACTTTTGTCTGTTGGTTTTATGTAAGGCTTTTTACAAAAGATTGGTGCTAATCTTAATACCTTTATTTCAGTATTATGTTGTTCTTTATCACCAATTCTTCTGTTTGTGACCCAGTTTTTGTTTTGTTTACCTCTATCCTTGGTGGTGTTTTTGCTATAGAATCAGGGTTATTGACATCTAGACTGTTTTGCCAGCATATTTTGATGGTACTTGTGATGTTTCTGAGCTGGCATATTTGGATTTCTTTGCTTTTTGAATATTTTCCTTGTTTACATTATCGAGTGCTTTAAAAAAGTTTTTTGCCAGCATTTTTTGTTTCCTGCTTGTTCTTTCCTTTGAGGATTCATCAACAATGACAACATCTGCTGGTATACCTTTGATTTTCTTTTTCCCCCTTTTTTCAAATTCTTGCTATTTATTAGGGAACTCTTCTGTGATGTATCGGTTTCCCTGCTTTCATCAGTCACTGTAGCTGCTATTGGCATTTCTTTTCCATGATTTGATGTCGCTGATAATGTCGCAGTTTTTTCTGCCAGTTTTAATTTACCAATATCTGGATTTTTAGGTTAGTTTGATATTTGATCATCTGTAATTTGTGCCAATCTTAAATATTCTTCAAGAATAGATGCTGATTGAGGGGTATGATCCCCTTCATATGATTCATTCATTTTTTGGTTAGGTACAGTGGCTTCTGATGTTATTGCAGAATTACGTAGAAGTAGTAATTATTTTACATCTGCTAAGATCAATTTATTACTGTTTTTAAATTGTAAGAGTTTATTAGCCAAGAATTTATGGGTGCTGTTATGCATTGATTCCGTCTGAGTTGTTTTTGAAGAATATTCTTTGAAATAGGTATGAAAGGCTGCATTAAGACCCACTATATTAGAGTTGCGTTTACTCAGTTCTTTCGTCATCTCCATGAGAAAGCCAGAATAGGGTTTGACCTCTCCTTTCAATGTTTCAAAGACATTGACTAATGATGTCAATACAAAACGCAACGCTGAGATTTTATGTTTCTGGAGTCTCTGATGATTAGTGGTTTCTTTTTTTTCCCTCTGGAATCCCCAATATAGGGTTGTTATCCATTGGAGTCCCAGTTTTTGTATTTGGTGTTTTTAATATTCTAGGACTCAGTTGTTTCTCTAATGGAGATAAAATAGTAGCACTATTGTTAATTTCTACATCATGTATTTGATTCCTACATACATTTCCAGTGTTTTCAATTAGTATATCTTGTCGATAAGAATTGTTCAGATCACTAGGCTGTATAGGGCTTGTTGTCCATGAGAACTGTTCAATGGCATTTAGACTACGTGATCTTGTATGCTTTTTATTGTCAAGATTATTTATATGTCTTTTCATTGTAGATGTAGAAACTGTAAAATCAAGTTTATGTATTAGAATTTTCTTTTAGCAGTTGTCTTTGCCAATTTGATGAAAGCGCTAGTCTTTATGTGTCTGGCCATGTAGAACATGATGGTAGACATTGGGTTTGTTTTTCTTTATTTTCTTCCATTCCTGATATTTTCTCAATAATTGTGCCACATGGGGCATGTGTTTTGGTCATTGTTATCACTGAATTGTTCAGATTTGTATTTTGAAAATTAATTTCTGGAGCTCTTAGGTCATCTTTGTATGTTGAACTTCCAACATTTTACATTTTCTCAAAACAGACTGTACTCAATGTTGACTTTGATTTGTTCGTCTTAATTACTTTCTACACATGGACAGAATTTGTCCGTTATTTTTCTGTTAGTCCAGGGCTCAAGTAGCAAATTATGTTGACAGTCACTCTGATGTTTAACAAACACCATGATCCTTTAAAACGTATCCATGTAATGTTTTTTAATTATTATAGGCATATCAGCAAGTATTCTACGTAACAGGCACGAGGTTCAAAGGCAATTAAGCCGGCAGTCACCTCGGCCTATCACGCACATTCACAATTGTTTTGATGGGGCTTTAGAAATAAATAGCGGTCTCAGGGGATGTCTGCACAAGTAGCTTTTTTTCTGTTTATACGAGGCTCAAAGGCAATGAATGCCGACAGTCACCTCGGTCTATTGCGCACAATCATGATTATTTGACAAGGCTCGAAGTGTAGGTAATAGTTACAACAGATATACACATCAGTAACTTGTGTTCATTTGTACAAGGCTCAAAGGCAATTAATGCCAGCAGTAACCTCGGTCTATCGCACACAATCATGCTTGTTTGTCAAAGCTCTAAGTATAAACAATGGTCACCATAGGTATTGTAAGCGATATTCAATCAACACTACAGGTAAGTCAATGCCTAGTCTGGGATGCTGAGGAAAACCCTTATTGATATATTTTTATAATCAGTTCAGTACTCTGGATGACAACCCTTGTATAACACCCCCCTCTTAGAATCCCTCTGACCCCACTGAGCCAAGAAGTAGGTTTGTTTTGCAAATTAAAAGGTATATTTGAAAAATTAAACAATATATATATATCACACTTTATAATAAATTAATATCTGATAGTACACTTAGGCATATGATGTTGATCAACAATGGGTAATCTGGCACTAGCACACTTCTTTACAATCAATGAGGAGTTAGTATAGGATGGATAAAGTAGCAAAAATACTTTTATGGTTTCAAGGGAAAAGCAATGAGGAACAAAATGCAGTACAGAAATACTTGATATGATTTTAGCAAAAGATAAGATAATCACTTTTTCTCTGGCAATTTACCCCCCTCCCCTATGCAATGTAAGAAATGGAAGGAGATGGAAAGAGGAGCACACAGTTCTCAGGAATGCAATCAAATACAATACGAAATTCGGTTCCCCCCCAGCAAGCTTAGAGGAAGCAGGTAGGAGTTTGAAACACAGGCCCAAAATGCTTTTTAAATGTGATGGCAATGGATGGGAAAATGTGCCAACTGATTTTAATTCCTCTAGAGATTCAGGGTGAGTGGGAGATGCGTGTTGGTATTAGTTCAGGCTCACTTTAGCAATGCTCTATGATTTATTACCAAGTTGCAACGGATTTTAACAAAAGAAAGAATGGAGCTCCTATTTTGACAAGTGGAGAAATTGAGCCAAAATCGCAAATCGCGGTAAATTTCGCGAGTGCGTGAATCGTGATTGCGGAAAAAGTATAAGGAGTAGGAAGTCGGTTCTAGGCTTGTTGGAAAGCTTAGATTCTAAATTTCGTTCCTAGCCCAAACGGTTCCAGAGATATGGACGATTAAATAAAGGTCGTTTTTTTGGATTTAAAGTAAACTCAAAATGACAGGTGACAGCTTGCAGCTGCAGAATTGACAGGTGACAGTTGTACAGCTTTAAAAATGACAGATGATACGATTTCTAGGAGGCAGTTCTACTTAGGTTAAAATAGTTTGGATTAGATTATTTTAACTAAGAGATTGGTTCTGCACAGTTCTGCTAGGGACTCACAATATAAATTTGAAATAAGCCTCGCCACGGATCTGGTCAGGTTTTGGACTGGACTCCGGTTCTGGTCTCGGCACTTCACAGTGATCTGGGTCAGCTCTCTGGTTCTGCTCACAGCGGTCTGGGTCACTCTGGATCTCTGGTCTGGTCTCTGGCAATTGTTCTTGGCAAAAGAATTCAAACAGCTCGCCCGGCTGTGGAATAGTTTGCAAATGATTTTAAGGATGCTGAGGCCTGCTGAGAAGAGTTCTCAGTTTGTGGGTTTAGGCCCTTGCTTTAAGTTCTGAAGTAAAGTTCTGGTCTTTGGAGATTGATGGATTTGAAGTCTGGATCTCTGGATGTGAAGTCGTCGGTCAGCATGCTCCGCAGCAAATGGAATTGAATGTCTCTACCTGTCCCAGCAGTCTCGTTTTATGTGTTTTGAAAATGGGTGTGTGCCTGGGCCTAGCTAAGCCTGCCCCTCTCTACTTGTCATTGGCCCAATTCTCCCCTCTCCCATGATTGGGGGAAGGAAATGGATTGTCATCATGATGAGGTCTGTTTATGGGTCAGAGGATCCTCCCCTGGTCAGTTTGCCCACAAATCTATATTTGATTCAAATACATCTTTCCCAGATATATAATTTGTTGACATTACATGTGCACATTATATATTCCTTATGGTCCATGCTTGTCCGCCTCTGATCTTCCTGGCGGCTTGCATTAAAAAATGACAACATTTTGCGCTTTTTAACTGGTTTTGCAATATCGGACATTTACCCAAAATTACACACATGTGCGCAAGGAGTATGGACATTAATTGATGAAGTGTCAGATTTTTAACATGCAGACATTTGGAGTGAGACCCTATTTTCCGCTAGCAACCCCCCAGAATACACCACAGGGTCCTAACGCCTCTCAAAATGTTCACAGAAAAATCACAAAAATAATGATATTACTTATATAATTCTGACAAGTCCGCACTATGAGTTATCTATCTTTTTAAAATTATGCCCTGGTCAAAAAGGGGTGTGGCTTCCCACATCGCAGGGTGGAATAACTGGTTTATCCACTTCCCCCAAGCTCAGCTGCTAGCAGAGGCACTGCCCCTCCCAGTTTCCCCTAAGAGGAAGCCACTTTACGACGCCCCCAATATAACATTTGCCTGAGTCAAGGGAGTTGCATTGTTCTGTTCATTCCAGTTCCCAGGTGCTCCACCCCTAATCTAATCAGAGAGGTGACAACTCCTTTTGGCAAGGGGCAGCAGGATGCAGCTAGGTCTGGGAAGAGTGGCTGAACAGGTTTCTCCTGTCGGGGGTAGTTGTCAGGCAGAATCCAGTTTCACTAAGCCAGGTTTCAGCTAAATGTCACTTTTTGTTCCCAGTTTTCTACATTCAAATCAAACTGACCATTTGTACCTATACATTAAATAATTACTTCCTTCAAGTCATTTCAGAATATGGTTTTACATTCTTCCACCTCTTAGCAAGTGTTTCCTTGGTCTGGTTTTATTTCATTTGTGCAGTTTTACACAAAAGTCTGGTGGTTTTAAAACGCCGGCTTTCTGATAGTGGTGAGTACTGGTAATGCAACCATTTTTGGGATTAAGAAAATTAATTCCCCACAGTTCTGAGTTGCTTTTTTGGCAGTCAGCATTGCCACTCCCAATGGTTTCAGGGTACTGTGTGTGTAGCCCAATGGTGGTTTTAGGCAGTGCCCTCCTGTGCTCACAACATAGGCAAAAATGGGTGGCAGCCTATTCTTCATGTTTTTCCTGTGCACTCTCTGGGGAGTTCTGGCCATCATGATGTTTTCCATGCCAGTACTGCACAGTTTTATTGTAGGGCTTGGATGCATGGGTAAAAACAGCCCACAAGCCCCCCCTCTTGCGATGGCCATTCTGTCCTTTCGCTGATGGAACTCGCAAGATCTGGGATGTTCGCCTCCTCTTCTCCCAATTCCATGGATGGCAAAGTTCAGCATCGTTTCCTCCCTCCAGTCGATTAATCAGTTCTCCTTGCTGGTCCTGATAGGAGGATTGGGCGGTACCCTGGGCCCCTCGGGTCTCTGCTCCCGGTCCCCGGTCGTCCTCCTTGGTCAGTCTCCGTGGTTTCATCTCTCCTAGGATGATAAAGCAAAGCGGCAATACATATTCGTAGACATTTCTTCACCACTATTAATGGTGTGGCGAACATATACATTTTATGAATCAGAAGATATGAACATATACATTTTCTTTTTTAAATTAGGAGACAAGAACATATATGTATACAAGGATCACAGAATTTTATATGCTATATGTGGAATATTTTAGGGTTGGAACTGAATTACTCTGGAGCGGCCCCCTCTGGGATTCCAGTGGATTCCTCCAGTTGTTGCAGAGTGTGCCTGGGATGGCAACACTTTAGCTGATTTATATGTACCCACTTGTCTTCCCCTTCCGCCAGACTGCCTTTGGGGATGCAGATCTTATAGGCAACAGGGGAGATCTTGTCTATAATTTCAAACGGTCCCTTCCATGTAGGCAAGAATTTTCGCTGTTTGGCCTGGTTCATTTGGAAATTGTATAGATAGACCCGATCACCCACCTTATATTCCTTTCGGGTAGTTTTTAAATCATAGTGGGTCTTCATGCTCTCGGCTGATCTTTCTAGATTCCGCTGAGCATAGGCAAAAGCATGCTGAAGGTGTTTCCTTAAATTCTCCACATACTCATGAGTTGTGGAGGCATTTATCAACGTTTGCTCTTGGGTTCTGTAGAGCAAATGCTGGGGAAGCACCATCTTGCGTCCAGTCATCAACTCAAATGGTGACATTTTGGTCGCAGATGAAGGGATAGATCTGATGGCCATTAGGACCAGAGGTAATCGGATATCCCAACTTGGCCCAGAATCTGCCACAAACTTTTTTAATATGCTCACAATGGTTCGGTTATATCTCTCCACTGCTCCAGAAGAAGCTGGCCTGTAAGCAATGTGTAGCTTCCTTTTAACCCCCAGTATCTCCCACATCTTTGTCATTACTTCACTGGTGAAGTGGCTACCCCTGCCTGACCCAATCCTTTGAGGTAGACCAAAACGGGAAAAGATGTGGTTAATCATCAGGGCAGCTGCTGTTTCTGCCTTGCAGTTTGGGGCTGGGAGACATTCCACCCACTTGGTAAACAAGCATGTAACGGTCAACATGTACTTGTTTCCTCTAGACGAGCGAATCACAAGGCCTACAAAGTCGATTTGCAAATCTGACCATGGCAGTGTCATCCCCCTCTTTTGGAGAGGCGCACGGTGTGTGAGGGATGATGGCTGAAATTGTGCACACACAAGACACCCCTTCAAGTATTGGTCGAGGTCCTGCCCCATGTGTGGCCAGTATGCAACCTCTCTTACGATTTCCAGTGTTGTGTGAAACCCCCTATGACCGGCGGTGGCCGCATCATGGGCGTGACTTAACATCAGGCTTCAGAATGAGGTAGGAACCACCCACTGATCATGGCCAGCTTGGGATTTCCTTACCAACAAACCGTCTTGGATTCGGAACATTTTTGGACATTTCATCAACACTCTTAGGTCCTCTTTCCCAATGTAATCGGTATCTGACAGGGGAAAGTTCTCAGGGTCCTCAAGGTGTTGGTAAAACTTACCAATAATTGGATCCCCCTTCTGAGCTGTAATTAAATCAGCATCAGTGGTATCCTTACTCCATTGTGCAGATGAAAGATCATTGTGAGCATTTGTCTGGGACCTAGTGATAGCAGTGACCTGGATTTCCCCAACAGGGACTCTGTTTCTATTAGATCCCCTTGGATGGCCCCGGTTTTGGCCAGCTGATCAGCTAAGTCATTTCCAGTTTTGTCTGGTCCCTCTACTTTGGAATGACCCTTGATCTTTTTCCAGTAGATGGTCATCCCATTCGATGTGACCAGATCATCAATGTTTTGGATTAACTTCCCATGTTTCAGGGGTTTGTTATTAGCGCATAACATGCCTCTGGTTTTCCAGTTGACCAGGTGCTCCACGAACCCGTTCCGTACATAATCCGAATCTGTGATTATGACCAGTTCGTGGAGTTGATGCTGGACAGCAGTGAGGATGGCCTGCTGCACAGCCATCAATTCTGCCACCTGACTACTTCGGGGACCAATTTTGTATCCAGCGGAGGGTTCTGGGAACTCCTTCACCCATGCATTCCCTACGCCAGCCACCAGTTCTTTCTCCCCGTCGTTGTCAACATGGTAAGAGCATCCATCCTCATAGACAGTGGGCATTCCCTCACACTTGTCTTCTTTGTGTGGGGAATTAAGGTATGCCTCCATGTTGTCCTTGATTTTTAGACTTTCGTCCTCGAGACAGTTTTCTCTGGCACAATCATGCAAGTCAGCCAGACCTTGCGCGAGGGGACTCTTCTTTTTTTGGCCATATCTGACCTCCACAGGAAAGCCTTGCATTGACAGAATCCAGGAAGTAATTCGGGAATTACTCACATTTCCGGCCCGGATTCTGTCACTTTGGAGATATTGCAGAGGCTGGTGTGGAGTCTCCACTATGATGTGTTCCCCCTGGATAAACGGGCGGTAATTCTTCAATGCCCACACCGTTGCCAGGAGTGCCTTCTCACAATCGTTGAATTTTTCCTCCACAGAGGATAAAGTTTTGCTCGCATAGGAGATTACTTTATTGACCTTGTAATGCTTTTTATATAATACTGCCGTCAAGCACGTATTAGAGAACCCTGTCTCCAGGAAGAACTCCTTGTTTCTGACAGGGTAAGCTAGGCAGGGCGCTTGTGAGAGGCTTAGTTTGAGTTGTCTTACTGCCTCGGCTTGTTCTGGACCCCATTCCCACTTGACCCCCCCCTTCAGGAGATGAATCAGGGGTCTAGTGATCTCCGCGTAGCCCTCAATGAACTTCCTGCTGTAATTAGTCAGTCCAAGGAGGCTCCTTAGTTCCCGCAGAGTTGTGGGATCCTTCAGTTTCTGGAGTGCTTCCACTTTCTTTTCTTGGGGACAGAGACCCTGAGGAGTAATCTCATGCCCCAAGAAATTAACACGGGTTCTACACCACTGTGCTTTCTGAAAGGAAAGTTTTGCTCCGGCGGCCCTCAACTGTGTCAGAACATAACGGATCTCCGCTATGTGTTCCTCCACAGATGAACTTTTGATGAGGACATCATCTACATAAGCCAGGTTACCCTTCGCACCCAGGTCTGGCATGGCCTTATGTAGGAAAATGTTGAATTCATTGCCGGAGTTGAGGTATCCGAAGGGAGTCCGGGTCCATGTGTACTGCTGGCCCCCAAAGGTAAAAGCCAGTTTGTATTGGTCCTCCCTACTGACAGGCACGGTCCAGTATCCATTGGTCAGGTCTATTGCTGTGAATACCTGTGACCCCTGAATCTGGGCCAGCCCTTGGTCAATGTAGGGCAGAGGCCATCGGGAAGTATGGACCCGTTTGTTGAGCTCCCTAAGGTCGGCGCAGAGTCTCCACTGGCCGTTTGGCTTCAATATTCCCAGCACCGGATTATTGAAGGTGCTGTGTACTCGACGGATTATTCCCCGGGACTCAATGTTCTTAATTATTTCAGTAAGGGACTGCATGGATGCGAGAGGCAAACAATATTGCTTCACAAACACTGGAGTCATTCCAGGGTCCGTGGGAATTGTTGTGGTGTGGATGTCGGTGCGACCACAGTCATATGAGTCTACCGCAAAGAGATCTTGGAAATCCAAGAAAACTTGTTTCAACTTTTGCTTCTGTTCCAGAGTCACGCAGGCATCATCTAGGTTGACTCTCTCTTCCACCATCTGCCTGAAGCCTGGAAAGACTTCTGGTTTGGCTATCTCCGCGGCCTCCTCCAGCTGGGTGGAGAAGTCCCTGGTCAGAGTGCTGATTTGGTCTGGAGGCTTCAGGTGGGAAAGGCAGCCCTCATGGACCTGGAAAATCACCTCATCCCTCCTGAAGTCACAAGTCACATCTACTTACCATAAGGGCAAGAAGTGTACACCAGGAAGTTCCCCCCATGCTGGGTGAAAATCCTGTCTGGTGTTGTATTGTCCTCACTGTCACTGTCAAAACAGTCCTTGGGGATTGGTCCTAACAGTTCATTTCCTAAATCAATGGAGAAATGTCGGTCATCAATCGCCATTCCAATAATGGTGCCTGCGGCTAGAGAAATACTCTTTAAGTCGCTGTTATCCACCTCTATTGGAATGGTGTCATGTTCTATGTTGACTAATGGTGTTGGGTTTACCCCTAACCCTTGCTGTTGGAGAGAAGCATTTAGATGGATATAAGCATCAGGGTTTTTCAATTTTTGTCCTCTTTTAACTTTCACTCCCGGGGAGAATTGTCGGGTCCTTTCTGGGATGGTGACTTCCTCTTTAATCTGAATTTCAACTGCATAAGGTAACAATTGAGCTGACCTAAATGCTTTTTCTGGATCATCAAAGCCCATGGGATTATCCGCTAATCGGGACCAAGTTTTGAAGTTTATTAGGTCCAAACTAATGGCGAAGCGATTGAGAATGTCACTGCCTAAGTAAAAGGCGGCAGTGACGTCTCGCACGACCCAACAATTATGGAGTATGCTCTTGTTGCCAATGGAGATTTTGAGCATACACCTGCTTGGCAGGAGATGTTTGGAATTAGGGGCTTCCAGGTCCATTTCCCATTTATCTATCAGTTTGAATGTGGGAATGGCTGGATCTTTTGGGAGTTGGCGGAACATGGCTTCGCTGATGAAGATCTTACCGTTGTTCACACACACTCGAGCGAGAACAGAGTCCTTCCCATCATTTAACTGAACAGGGATGAACAACTGCTCTCCAATTTTCTGAATATCAGCCAGGCTCTGAGCTGATTTCACATCTTTCTGGACTATAGGAGTGGGAGTTTCTGATTGTGGATTAGTAAAGAATTTTAGGGTGTTTCCTTCCAGTGTGGAATACCACCTTAAACTGGAAGGAAGGTTGATTTTCAGAAATAGAGAGGACCCCCCACCACTAGTCTGTTGTCCTACTGCTATTACTGTCACGTCTGGAATCTGGTTGTTCTGGAAGTGAAATTCTACTTGGTCAGATTTTTGTTCAACCATGTGGCAGGTGCTGTTTAAACTAACATGGTTGACACTCTGTTTTAATTTTATTGGTCGGCTAGTCTGGGTCCAGATGACCTTGTTCACACAATCTATTAGGGGTGACAACCTTCTCAGGAGGTCATTCCCTAGTAAACAAGGGGTGCCCTCTGGAGTCACTACTATGACCGGGTGTTTCAACTTGTGTCGCCCAATTTTAATGTCCAAGTCTGCAGTCCCCTCAACGGGAATTTCCTTCCCGTCAAAGTTCTGCAGTTGTCCAGGAAGAGAGGTGAGAGGAATTTGGTAATTCTCCCCCCTTCCTGCATTTAGTTCCTCAAAGGCCCTTTTGGACAGAAGGGTAGCTTGGGATCCAGTGTCCACCAGTGCCAAAATTGTACCCTGCCCCTGTACTTGTACCGGGGCATAGTATCTTCCCTCCTTTTCCTCAAGGGGGCACAGATAATGCACATTTTTGGACAACTGGTGGGCTAACTTTCTGGTTTTGGACCTTGCTAGCGAAGAGATTTGGGCAGAATTCTGTGGAGAGCCTTGGGAATCTGAAAGAAAAAGTTGGCAACTGGAGATCAGAGCCATTGTGGGTTCCCCTGGTTCCGGTTCTGGGCCGCTCCGCCCTTTTTGGAGGCAGTCATCAGGATGGGTTTGACACATGGGATTTTGGTATTGTCGGTTCTGGGATGAGATGATGGGCGGCAGTAGCTCAGTCTCCACATCTCCCCAGTCTGAATTGACATCCCTTGGGACCCATTTTTCCTTGGGAGGAGTTCCCCCATCTCTGAAGGAGAAGATCCTTTTCCCAGGATCTTCTGAGGATCCCTCTCCCTCAAATTGGAAGACCCGTACCTCCTCCACAAAGTGGGTCTGTTTGGGTCCTTTGTTTCTCCTACCCCCCTCTGCTCCTTGGGATGCAGGCTTTCAGGGGCAGGAGATGTTGTTTCCGGTTCCTGGTTTTCCAGGGGCTGTTTACAAGTTGGGAAGGAAGCTTCCTCCAAGGCTTTACACCCCCCTTCCCCTTGTGCCTCCTCCCTGGGAACCGGTGGGTTATCGGGGTGCTGCCCCCGTCATTGTTCTGGAGCACCAGGTCCGGAGTTCGGGGCATTCTGCGGTGGCATGCTCATCTGAGGGTTCTGTTGAGCCCTCAGTATGTGACCGAGATCCCGTGCCATATTTTGAACCTGGCGCTCAAGTTGTGAAACCCGCTCAGGCTGATACGGGGCTCTATTTTCTCCCCTGGGCTGATCCCGGGAAGGGTAGCTATCCCTTCTCTGGTAATACCCCGGATTGGAAAGATTTGGGTACCCTTCCACCCTTGGCCTCCCCTCTCCCGGATTAGGTTGCCTGGGCTCAGGGAATTGGGGAAAGAAGGATGGATGGTTTTGGGGTTGGAAATTGGGTGGATACCTGGGAAAAAAGTTCTGGCCAGGATTTGGTGAATTTCCGCCCTCCTGGGGGAAGTTAGGAGGGAAGTTCCCCGGGTTAGCCGCTTGGCTGGATCCCCCCCCTTGGGCTGGAGGAGTCCACACATAACCCAGGATGGGTCGGTTTCCCTTGTAGCGGGGAGTTACATAGTGAGGGGAGCGGGGGACCCCATTTGTGGGACTACCTCCTCGACTCCCTGTCTGTGACTGGCCCGAGGGCCTTCTGGGCTGTGAATTATTTGGTGCAGGCAGATCTTTAGGCCCCCCCATCTCCAAATCTAAAACGGGGGCAACCTTTACCTCTGCCACCTTGGCAGCAGCAGGGATGCTGTTGGTTTTGGGGTTTTTTGGCGCATTATTTTTATTTTCGATGGGCTTCTGCACCTCATAGATCCGGGTAGCCTGTTTAATGACCCAGTCTAAAGATGTTTTCTCATGAAAATTTCTCACGAGCTGGGTCATTATGTATTTAGGTAAGGCATGGAAAAACGTATTGATAAATTCTCTGCTATCCGTGCGCACCCTTCTGGTGGTCTGCGCAAAAGCACGCTTTAATTCTTGCACAAACTCTTGTGGGGCCTGATCCTCCCCACATTGCAAATTGTAGGCTGCCTTGCGAGCCTCTTGAGGATTTCTGTGCACAGAAAAATGTTTCAAGATGGCCGCCCTGTATGTGGACCACCTTGAATGGTTTTGATCCTCAAGCCCTGCAAAGAAACTGGAGTATTCTGGTGAGAAGGTCCACTTTACATATTGAATACAGCTTTGGCTGTCCTTCAAATGGAAAGTCTCCATCATTTGCTCATAGAGCTCCAAGTGTTCCCAAACAGAATTCTTGGCGTTCTTATGATAAGGCGTGATGACACTCCTTATTGCCTTTATTTGTTTCAATGGGTCCTTAAGCAAGGCCCTTTTTGCCTTATTGGCCTTTTTGGTTCGGGTAACCCTGGTCCATTCATCCTCCGACTCAGAAGCGCTGCTCCCAGAGGTGCCCGTCTGATCTTCCAGGTTTTCCCGGATTATGCGAGCCTGGGAATGGCTGGCAGAATGTGGGGACCTGGTCTCCTGTGTCCTGTGACACTCAGAGGAGTCTTCAGATCCCTCCTTGCTACCTGGATTTGCTGGGTATCCCCCCCACTGACCTAACTGGGCAGAGGTTTTCAGGATGCCCTTAATGGGCCTACTCTCCTGGGGTTCCCCACTAAATTGCACTGTGCTTGGGTGCCCATACCCGGATGCCCGCCCATCCATTCCTGGGAGGTACTGGCCTATGAGCCCCATACTTCTAGCTGGATAGTAATCTGCCATCCCCATGGCCCTGGGCTCATGTGCGTGAGGGGACATGGGGGTGGCAGAGTCCGGGGACTGGGAGAGATGAAGGCCTCTGGTACTAGGGCTCCTGAGGTTATGCTCAGGAGTTTCTCTTTCCCAGCGAACCTCATCTCTATCCGCCCCTCCTTCCTGTTGCAATGCAAGAGCCTGCGCTTTCAGTTCCTCAGTTAAGGCCTTACTAGACTCTATCAGTCTCTCCTGCATGGCTACCTGTTGCTGGAGCCTATCATTGTGCTGGCAGAGAGCCTCATTCTCTCTCTGTGCCTCCTGATTGGTCCTGGAGTACTGGGCCAGTCTTTGCTGCAGGAGGGTTACCTCCTGAGCTGTGTCCCTATTGGCCTGCTCCTTTCTTGCCAGAGCATCCTCCACCCTCCTGGTGTGCTCTAACAAGTTCTGGTGTTCTTTTTGGAGGTCACCCAGTCCCTGGAGGGCCAGGTGATTTTCTTCCATTTTCCTTTTTAAGTGGCAGACTTCCTGACCTAAGGTATCCCTTTCCTGACTAAGAGCCTGCATTTGTGCCGCCAGGTCGTCCCTTTGCCTTTGGAAGGCACCAGCTTTCTGGCACTCCTGATCAAACTCTGCCTGGGTAGCCAGGTCTTTCAGAATCAATTTATTGCTTTCCTCTTTCTCTCTGTCTAAACGAATTTGCAGGGTGGCTACCTGCTCTGTGCATGCCCTGTTGAAGTCCAGTTGTTGCTCCAGCTTTTTCTGGCTCTGCAGAAGGGAGTCCAAACCTTCTTGGTACTCCTTCTGCAAGGCCAGAAATCTGGTATCCTGGTCAGCCTTCTCCTGTTGCAGTCTATCCATGTCCTCTTTTATTTTAATGATATACTGCCTACTATCATTTCCTGACTCCTGGCTCCTCTGCAGCCTCTGCTCAGAAGAGACCAGGTCAGATTGGGCCTTTTCTAACGCCAGCTGTTGCCTACTTGCCAGATCTTGGCCTTCAGCACATTTGTCCGGCATGGCTCCCATATATAGATACAAATATGCCGCTATCCTAACCATCTTGTTGTGTTCATCTTTAACTTTAGGAGCCATGTATAATTCACTCAGGTCCACATGTAATGGACCCTGATCTCTCCATATATCTGACCCTGATTCAGTAACCTGTTGCGCGATTGCCTGCAACCAGACCGTTTGGTCCTGATGAGTCCACTCACCTCTCACAAATAGCTTATGTAAGAAGTGCTCTCTGGCTATTTTGATGTCTTCCAGTGTCGTCATTCTGGAATTTGAGTTCCTTCCTGACTTACAGAAGTTTGCATTTTATTTTTGCAAAACAGACCGTTTCCTTAGAGTGTTCCTTTGAGGAGTGCTTTACAGCGTAACACAGCGTGGTGATCCGACCGGATGTATGTCTCCTGTCAGTTAGCACACTGTATTAATCTGCACAAGTGATAAATCTAACCCAGAATATCCCGGCTCCGAGCCCCCACTTTTGTAAGCGATATTCAATCAACACTACAGCTAAGTCAATGCCTAGTCTGGGATGCTGAGGAAAACCCTTATTGATATATTTTTATAATCAGTTCAGTACTCTGGATGACAACCCTTGTATAACACCCCCCTCTTAGAATCCCTCTGACCCCACTGAGCCAAGAAGTAGGTTTGTTTTGCAAATTAAAAGGTATATTTGAAAAAATAAACTATATATATATATCACACTTTATAATAAATTAATATCTGATAGTACACTTAGACATATGATGTTGATCAACAATGGGTAATCTGGCACTAGCACACTTCTTTACAATCAATGAGGAGTTAGTATAGGATGGATAAAGTAGCAAAAATACTTTTATGGTTTCAAGGGAAAAGCAATGAGGAACAAAATGCAGTACAGAAATACTTGATATGATTTTAGCAAAAGATAAGATAATCACTTTTTCTCTGGCAATTTACCCCCCTCCCCTATGCAATGTAAGAAATGGAAGGAGATGGAAAGAGGAGCACACAGTTCTCAGGAATGCAATCAAATACAATACGAAATTCGGTTCCCCCCCAGCAAGCTTAGAGGACGCAGGTAGGAGTTTGAAACACAGGCCCAAAATGCTTTTTAAATGTGATGGCAATGGATGGGAAAATGTGCCAACTGATTTTAATTCCTCTAGAGATTCAGGGTGAGTGGGAGATGCGTGTTGGTATTAGTTCAGGCTCACTTTAGCAATGCTCTATGATTTATTACCAAGTTGCAACGGATTTTAACAAAAGAAAGAATGGAGCTCCTATTTTGACAAGTGGAGAAATTGAGCCAAAATCGCAAATCGCGGTAAATTTCGCGAGTGCGTGAATCGTGATTGCGGAAAAAGTATAAGGAGTAGGAAGTCGGTTCTAGGCTTGTTGGAAAGCTTAGATTCTAAATTTCGTTCCTAGCCCAAACGGTTCCAGAGATACGGACGATTAAATAAAGGTAGTTTTTTTGGATTTAAAGTAAACTCAAAATGACAGGTGACAGCTTGCAGCTGCAGAATTGACAGGTGACAGAAGTACAGCTTTAAAAATGACAGATGATACGATTTCTAGGAGGCAGTTCTACTTAGGTTAAAATAGTTTGGATTAGATTATTTTAACTAAGAGATTGGTTCTGTACAGTTCTGCTAGGGACTCACAATATAAATTTGAAATATGCCTCGCCACGGATCTGGTCAGGTTTTGGACTGGACTCCGGTTCTGGTCTCGGCACTTCACAGTGATCTGGGTCAGCTCTCTGGTTCTGCTCACAGCGGTCTGGGTCACTCTGGATCTCTGGTCTGGTCTCTGGCAATTGTTCTTGGCAAAAGAATTCAAACAGCTCGCCCGGCTGTGGAATAGTTTGCAAATGATTTTAAGGATGCTGAGGCCTGCTGAGAAGAGTTCTCAGTTTGTGGGTTTAGGCCCTTGCTTTAAGTTCTGAAGTAAAGTTCTGGTCTTTGGAGATTGATGGATTTGAAGTCTGGATCTCTGGATGTGAAGTCGTCGGTCAGCATGCTCCGCAGCAAATGGAATTGAATGTCTCTACCTGTCCCAGCAGTCTCGTTTTATGTGTTTTGAAAATGGGTGTGTGCCTGGGCCTAGCTAAGCCTGCCCCTCTCTACGTGTCATTGGCCCAATTCTCCCCTCTCCCATGATTGGGGGAAGGAAATGGATTGTCATCATGATGAGGTCTGTTTATGGGTCAGAGGATCCTCCCCTGGTCAGTTTGCCCACAAATCTATATTTGATTCAAATACATCTTTCCCAGATATATAATTTGTTGAAATTACATGTGCACATTATATATTCCTTATGGTCCATGCTTGTCCGCCTCTGATCTTCCTGGCGGCTTGCATTAAAAAATGACAACATTTTGCGCTTTTTAACTGGTTTTGCAATATCGGACATTTACCCAAAATTACACACATGTGCGCAAGGAGTATGGACATTAATTGATGAAGTGTCAGATTTTTAACATGCAGACATTTGGAGTGAGACCCTATTTTCCGCTAGCAACCCCCGAGAATACACCACAGGGTCCTAACGCCTCTCAAAATGTTCACAGAAAAATCACAAAAATAATGATATTACTTATATAATTCTGACAAGTCCGCACTATGAGTTATCTATCTTTTTAAAATTATGCCCTGGTCAAAAAGGGGTGTGGCTTCCCACATCGCAGGGTGGAATAACTGGTTTATCCACTTCCCCCAAGCTCAGCTGCTAGCAGAGGCACTGCCCCTCCCAGTTTCCCCTAAGAGGAAGCCACTTTACGACGCCCCCAATATAACATTTGCCTGAGTCAAGGGAGTTGCATTGTTCTGTTCCTTCCAGTTCCCAGGTGCTCCACCCCTAATCTAATCAGAGAGGTAACAACTCCTTTTGGCAAGGGGCAGCAGGATGCAGCTAGGCCTGGGTCGAGTGGCTGAACAGGTTTCTCCTGTCGGGGGTAGTTGTCAGGCAGAATCCAGTTTCACTAAGCCAGGTTTCAGCTAAATGTCACTTTTTGTTCCCAGTTTTCTACATTCAAATCAAACTGACGATTTGTACCTATACATTAAATAATTACTTCCTTCAAGTCATTTCAGAATATGGTTTTACATTCTTCCACCTCTTAGCAAGTCTTTCCTTGGTCTGGTTTTGTTTCATTTGTGCAGTTTTACACAAAAGTCTGGTGGTTTTAAAACGCCGGCTTTCTGATAGTGGTGAGTACTGGTAATGCAACCATTTTTGGGATTAAGAAAATGAATTCCCCACAGTTCTGAGTTGCTTTTTTGGCAATCAGCATTGCCATTCCCAATGGTTTCAGGCTACTGTGTGTGTAGCCCAATCGTGGTTTTAGGCAGTGCCCTCCTGTGCTCACAACATAGGTAAAAATGGGTGACAGCCTATTCTTCATGTTTTCCCTGTGCACTCTCTGGGGAGTTCTGGCCATCATGATGTTTTCCATGCCAGTACTGCACAGTTTTATTGTAGGGCTTGGATGCTTGGGTAAAAACATCCCATAGTATTTACAAGTAATTTGTGTCTGTTAGTACGAAGCTCAAAATGTAGAAATACCAGTCGCTCTGAACTTGTGTTTCTTCAGAATTTTAGTGCTGTAAAATGTTTACATAGGACTCAAAGGCTTCGGGAGATGCCAAAAGTCGTCCTACGTATTCACGTTCACTCTGTGAATAAATGAGGTAATCGATCAATCAAGTCTGAAAACATACTCAAAGTCATTTGTAATAACCACTCAGTGCCGCTGTGCTGCTGTGATCTTTAATCTTAAAACGGTTAGCGCATATTACACTGCTA
Organism: Ambystoma mexicanum; assembly: GCF_040938575.1. NCBI lineage: Eukaryota > Metazoa > Chordata > Amphibia > Caudata > Ambystomatidae > Ambystoma > Ambystoma mexicanum. The sequence goes on from NC_090931.1 coordinate 675,460,715, forward strand.
ATCACATTCATATGGATTCATCAATGCATGTTAATTTGTGGTCTTTGTATTCACTCACTGCGTCTCTCTGCAAGTTGTTTCAGTCATTTTTTATCATTTCTGTAATTTCCGTTTTGAGAGACGATAGATGTCTTCAAAACGCGCACTGACAATCACTGTAATTCCGTAATCCCGGGAGACACGGGAACACGAAACACTCTGCAATAACACTCCGCAACACGCTCCGCTATGGAGCTAGGTTTGAAACAAGCACGTTTGTTGTACATTGAGTGAAAGAAATGGATGAGAGACTTCCCAAGGCTTCCAAGTTCAATTTGAGCACAGCAAAAGCAGAATTCCTTCACCACACGGAACATTCGCCTATTACTAGTTGCAACAATGGTAGCCCCAGGGTTCTTGCAAACTGTACAGAAAGATATTCATAATAACAGGGGTCCAAAAATGAAATAGTTTTAAACAAGAGTTTAGAGTGATGAATTACAACCCTAAGGAAAATTATCTACAAGGACATGTCTCACCTCATGCCTAGTTTGCTACCTGTTCACAATAGCAGTATAGCATTAAAAGGAAATGCTTTATTCAAGTGCATGACTAACCCTTCCCGAATATTCCAAATTTCGTGGTCCGTACACCTAATTTTTTGTCTTCATTGCCAACTCGCAAAATAGTGTGAATTAGTGGATTTAAAGGATGAACTACATACCCAAGTGATCCATGGCTGTACCTCTGTCAAGGTGTGTAGGAACATTTTATGTGAATCTCAGATTTCCCTAGAGAACATTCTTGAAATGGCAGGCCCACCATGACTTAAGGGATTCCAGCACAGCTGGCATGAAAAGAGCACTTGCCAAGCTGCCAAGCGAAATTGTACACAACACCAACGAACCACAACTAAACAAAAGAAATCAGTCTAGACCCATCTCCAAAGATAGTCAGGCTTTCTCCGACACCCAAGACAGCAAGAGCAATCACAAAGAAGACCCTGCAAAGCACTGACACTCATGCTTCCATTGTGGTGACGATTCATGACCTACAATTTGTATTTGTTTTTATTTTGTATTTATTTGAACAACATGGATGTCAATTTCAACCAAAAATAATTTACAATAACACATTTGCAGATTGCGGAGGCATTTCCAGAAAGGGTGCCTGCACAATTGCATAAAGATGAGAACAAGATGTGAGCCAGTTTATGCAGGTGTAACAAAAAGAGTGGGTCATAGACCAGGGACAAAACAAAACAAACAGAAAAAATCTCTCTATATAAAATGCTTAGGTATGTTTCCGTACGGTACACCCCATTTCAGCGCAGGCTGGTTTGGCGTGGCCTGTTAGGTGCGACCGGTCCGGCGCTAGAATCTTTTGGCACCTGTTTCGGTGCGGCAGCACAATTTTTTAATAAAATACAAAAATGAACAAATGATGCTGTCCGGACCCTGGCCAGTAGGGATGCAAGATCAAAGAGCTAACCACTGGGCTATCGAGATCTTATCAGTTTCAGACGCACCAGTACTTATATTAACGTGGGTCATTAAGAACGCTCGTAAAGCTTGATATAGGTAACTGGTGCAGACGAAATTGATACGAGTTCTATGGCCTTGCAGTTAACTCTTCAGTCTCCCAGCCCTGCATGACAGGCTTCGTGACGGCCCTAATTCTATATTAATTTTTTTATTTTATTAAAAGTGCACTGTTAAAAGTGCAAAAATTGCGGCAAATTGGCCGTGCCGAATCCTGCGGCGAAATGTCCATGACAAATGGGCCTGCGCTGAACTGGCAGCGCCGAAATGTCCTGCTTTGGTTTCCGTACTCAGCTGATGCCATTCATCAGTGTTAGCTTGCCTTTTGCTGTCCAAATGGCAAAGTGCAACTCTGTGTGCCCTCCACTTCAAAAACACCTATCATTTTAACAAATAGAATGAGCAAGTTTCAACGTGGTCACTTTGGAAACACCACAAAAGTTTGAAAAAAATGGTTGTATGGACCATTTGGCCAAAATCGGCCATTCCCAAAAAATGGAAGCCCAAAATACTAAACATGAGGAGTGGGGGGTTTGCCGGAGTGTCCCCCGCTTCATTGACATTGGAAGCGGGGGAACCCAAAAACGGAGAAAAAAAAAAGCGAACAAAAAGGAAAAAGGCAACCTACTGCGTCAGCTCTGACCCATGTTAGAGGGACGGAACTAATGCCACAGGAGTGCAGGAAAGGCGGCAGCAGCGGTCGGCGAAAAGGTAACTAGGGGAGGGGGGTTTGTCTACGGCTGCTTACGGGACATGGATTTGGGTTGTTTTACCGAAGTAAAAACTGATTTGCAGCAAAATCGACTACGGTAATTTCAGCCGCAATTGTTTCTACTTCGGTACTCAAATCCGTCACCTTCAAATGCCACTATCACAATCATTCGGAACAATTTCAAGTTACTTCTTTCCACCCCCACTTCTCTTCACACAGGGCACAGCGGTCGGTTCCAGTGTCAATGAACAGTCAATTACTGGCTCAACATTGCAGTCTCTGATGAGCGAAACGCTGTAGGACGAATGCCTCCTCACTAGCTAAAACTGAAATAGATGCTGTAATTATGCTAATACGCAATCTTATGCCATCACGGGGACTCTGCAAGGGAACAAGGTTGGCAGTTAATTGTTTACAGAGACACACCGTAGAGGGCAGTGTAATCGATGGAACTTAGATACTGTTCTTATACTGTGAATACCCTCATTCCATCTGATACAAATATGCCTTTTAAATTCAAAAGAAGACAGTTACCGATACATTTAGCCTTTTCAATGACTGCTAATAAGTCACAGGGACATACGCCCCCTTCCTAGAAGTGATTGGTCGTAAAACGCGTCTACAAAGACACATCATAGAGGCCTGTGTAATCGGTGCAACGTAGGTACTGTTCTTATACCACGCATACCTTTCATTTCATCTGATACAAATATGCCTTTCACACCATTAATAAGTCACAGGGACCTACGCCCCCTGCCTGGAAGTTATCACTGATAATTCTGATATTTAAGAAGGCGGACAGAAATTACCCTTTGAATTATCGACCGAAATTGACCTTTAAGATCTGCTAGAATGACATATGTTACGCCGGGAATGGCTAGTATATATATATTTATTTATTGTTTGCTTGTTAGGTGTTTATAGAGCAAGAAAAATACTGCTTCAAAGCGCCCACAGGACGAAGGGAGGGAACAAGGGAAGTGAAACACATTACAAAACACAATATTTAAAAAAAGTGGGAGGAAAAAAAGGTAAAAGGACGAACCTACTATGCTTTGTGAGAGTGTATAGTCATAATATCGAAAAAAAAATTTCGAATTACAAATGTCGAATTCAAAAATGTCGAATTCAAAAATGTCGAAATCACATACATATAATAGAAAAAGTCATTAATTCGAAAATAAAATGTCGAAAAAAAAATAGAAAAACCAATGCTAAAATAACTGTAAAATGTCACAAATACTAATGTTTTTTATGGGGGTCCCCCCTCAACACCTCCATCCCAAACCCCTACCCCAACCCCCCCCTCCTCCCCATAACCCCCAACACCCCCCATGGATATACCTTTAATTTTTTAAAAAAAATATTTAATAAAACATGAATTAATTAATTATTAAAAAACCCCACCCCAAACCCCTACCCCAACCCCCCCCCCCTCCTCCCCATCCCTCCACCCACCATGGATATACCTTTCATTATTTAAAAAAATATGTTTAATAAAATATTTATTAATTAATTATTTATTTAAACATTAATTCGAAAAAAAATCGAAAAAAATTCGACTTTTTTGTAATTCGACATTTTTATTTTCGAATAAATATTTTCGACATTTTGACTTTCGAAAATATTGTATTCGAAAATATGACTGGACACCCTTTGTGAGTATTCAGAATGTGCAAGTGCAGCAAGGAAGAGGGCAGAGAGGATAAGTGCCGGGGAGTGAAGGCAAGCCTCCCCAGAAGGCATTACCCTCCCCGCAATGAGAGGCAGTAACGGACACACCCCAAGAGGGAATGAGGCCAAGACCAAGTGCGCGTAAAAGTAAAAGGTTCTTTATCTAATCAAATAGGGCATGCAGAGGACTCTGCAAGCTCCGAGAGCGCTCTGTCTGACAATAGCAAAGACAGTCTTATTTATTACAAAATTTCGTCATAGAAACCTATACACTATAGGGGGCACATAATCTTGGGGATTGGGTGGCGTTGACTAACTATAGGTGCAGTTGTGACGAGCCGCTCCGTGGTTGGTGGACATCAGCGTGGTGCCAACGTGGGGCGGATAGGGCAGCTGGGCTCATCGGAGTGGGGCTGCCAGGCCAGGCGCGGTCAATGTCGTTGATGGACGGGTGCCCTGACATTCTGCCCTTGTGGCCACACACACAACATTCATTCATTTAGATAATTCCGGTTGTCCTGTAAATCCTACAATAGGTTATTCTAAGGGTTAATAAGACACAGGAGGAATACATATAATGTGAATCTCTACCAATACATCAAGACACTGTTACTTCTGACCTGTTGACCGGGTGTCATAAACCTGGGGGTCTGGTCTGAGGGCATGGGGTGTGAGCTGCACATTCATTCTGGTCTCGTTAGATGTAGTGAAGAATTACTTTATGATGTGTTAGTACAGGGTTGAATATCTGTTCTCTAAGACCCATTAACTTAGGGTGAACCGGAGTACCACTGGATCAGCCTAGGTGTACCTCTGGCCCCTTGGGGCGGTGCGGTTTTAGGACCGGGTTGTAAATAATTCATTTGCCCGACCATGGTGGTCTGGGACATGGGGTGAGGCGAATACTTGAAGCGGGTCCAGCAGAATGGGGGGAGGTGAGGCTGTGCTGCTCGCACACCAGCTTGTCCTGGCGTGCCTTGGTGGGAGGGGAGGGGATATGGCCTTGGGTGTGTGTGTGTGAGCAATTCTCTGAGCTTAGGCTGCACACTATGTAAAACAAGGAAATGATTAATAAAATTGGTAATATTAAAGCGTTTACACATTTCTACTGTCTATACATTTGTATATTATTTTATAGTTGTCTACAATAATTTGGCAGTGTTTCATACATCATTAAACAGCGGACGACTATATTTTAGCAATGTCACATGATAGTAGCTGAATAACACATGAGGTAGTATTAGGTTTGGTGGCGTACTCAGGAGCATAGAAGCAACACATTCAGAGGCGATAATACATTTTCATTCTGGCTTGTACATTTAAACATGTTCCTCCAAGCACACACACACATGCTTGCAGTAGTGCTTCGTTTGCCTTTCTTTGTACTTAGCAGCATTTGTTAGTTAGCCCTAGGCGGTCTGTATCCATTTCTTTTCATTAAGACACATGGTATCGTGTATGAGCTGAGGCCATTCTTGCTTTACCAATACTTATGAATTTTTATCCCTTTCTTAAACATGGATGTTTATATTTAATATACCAATCTTTGTAAACCGTCAGGCATTGGAGTGTGATTGGACATCGACAAGGGTTCATACAAAGAGGGTATTGACATCATATATTTTACATGTTACGGGTTAGATGCAGGGTCGAGGCCTGTTCTGTTAAGATGGTTTTCTGTTATTTTCCAGACTTGGACCGCGAGTCAGGTCACTTCGGGGACAGTGATGTACTACGGAAGCTAAATGATACAGTGTTTGTTCTGATACTTGTTCGTGTCTGGTTGCTCGTGAGAACGGGCCTTCAGCGGATCTGCCATGGAGCGGAGGCGCCAGGGGAAGGGCATGGCTCTCTGTGAGTGGGGGCCAAGCTGCAGCATTCGCAGGCAGGCTGTCTCGTTGGGATTCAGGTTGTCAGTATCTAAAATGGAGTCCTGATGCTTCCCAAAATGGTGTCCATGGTCTGTTACAGTACAGCATGATCAGTCCTGTGTGTCGATCAGTAGTCACCCCGTCACCTGGGCCCTGGTGACAGGGGGGCCCCTGATGAGCCACGAACCTCACATAGACGGGGCATGTCGGGAGGGGGGTCTCCTGGACCTATCCTCCCATACAGGAGTCTGAGCTCATGGGTGAGCCACAGATGAAGTGCTAGGATTGTTCAGTGCTACACGGCCTGGAGCCATGTTAGGTGTAAGTGCGAACCTCCAGGGCGGAGGGTGTGCCAAGGCTAGTGCTGCGGGTAGACAGGAGCTGAGCTGATTGGGTGTGGGAGGACAGGGGCCCTGAGGATGCATAAGGGCCCCGGACACCAATCAGAGCAACTGTGGGATTAGCAGAGGAGAGAAGAAGGGAAGGAGGAGGTAAAGAGGAACATCTTAAGGAGCTTCCAGAATTTAAGAAAGTCCTGCTCAAGGAGCAGAGGGAGGGGAGGCTGTTCCATAGGAGGGAGCCAGCTGAGGAAAGAGAACGACCACCTACCGTCTGTTTAGCAAAACAATTTACACACAAAGATTTGGTGCTCTACAGGGAGAGTATTTAGTAAGATAAAGTTGAAGATAGTGTGGTCCCTGGGCCCAGACAGCCTTGTGGATGATGTAGAGGGATTTGAATTTAATCTGTGCAGCAACCAGGAGCCAATGAAGACTTTTTAGGGCAGGAGAGATGCGGTCCCTTGGCTTAAGGCCAAGAATAAGTCTTGCTTCCCTATTTTGGATTAGCTGGAGAGGTTGCATATGGTAGATTCAGGAGGAGGCTATTGCAATAGTCAACCAACCAGAGCTCGGGTAACATTGAGCCTCTGGGGGAAAGTGAGAAAAGGGAGAATTCCTTTGAGAAGGAAGAGCTGAAAGTGGGACTTCTTGGCAATATCCCGAGTATGAGGGAGGAAGGAGAGAGAGAGAAGTCGAAGATGACTCCAAGGTTTTTGGCTTCAGAAGAAGGAGCAGAGGGAGAGCCCAAGCAGGAAGGCCAGAGTGAAGGGGAGAAGGAGGAAGGAGGGAGTCCAAATGGGAAAGGTGTCAGTTTTACAGGCATTGAGGCAGAGATCGTTGGAGGTGCACCAGGACTGGATCACAGATAGGCAGTCAGGGATGATGGATGATGCTAGAGGGTCAGCAGGAAGCTTGAAAAAGAGCTGTGTGTTGTCTGCATAACACTGGAAGTTGGAAGAGAAGGGGGAGATGAGGCATACAAGCAGAGCAAGGTAGATGTTAAAGAGCTCAGGGGAGAGGATAGAACCCTGGGGGAGACCATGGGTGGAGAAGGAAGTTTGAGAGGAAAAGGTGCCCAGGATGACTTCGGAAGAGCGGTCAGTAAGGAAGGATGTCAGCCAGGCCAGTGCCCATTCCGAAATACTAAGGGTATCATGGAGCCTATATATGAGGATGGAATGGTTGACTGCATCAAAGGCAGAGGAGAGATCGAGAAGGATGAGGACAGCTGGGGAGTTGAAGTCCAGAGAAGAAAAAGCAGTTCTTCATGTGTGTTCAGAAGAGAGGTTTTCGTGCCTCTGGATGCTCGGAATCCCGACTGATGGTCGTGGTTTGGTGTGTGAGTTGAGTTGGGGCAATGCCAGATTCTCCAGCAGCTTCCCCTGGAAGGGGGTGATGGAAATAGTGCAGTAGTTGGCAGGACAGGTAGGGTTTGCTGAATCTTTTTTCAGGAGTGGGTGCACAAGGGAGTGCTTAAGGGAGGAAGGGATAGATCCAGTGTCAAAAGAGTGAGTGCAGAAAACAGCAAGTGCAGGTGCAAGAGAGCTAATGTTATACTTGATGGTCCTTGATGTTTCGAAGAGACCTTCATGGAGCGGACAACTCTGGTTAACTTCTTCTGGTGTGACGGGAGAAGTAGGAAGGAGGAGGGTGGGGGGCAAAGGGAGGTAAGGAGGTGTGGGATGGGCTCTGAGGGTGTGTAGTAAGGGTGATCACGATGTCCTGAGTTTTGGTGGTGAAGTGTGTGGCCAGTGCGTTGCAGAGGGCCAGGGAAGGAGAAGGGGAGGCGGAGACTGCGGAAGGGTTGGCTAGTTCCCTGCAGATCTTGAAAAGTTCAGCCACGTTGTTGGATGCACCAGAAGCCTGTGTCTGTATGTAGAATCTTTTCTTGGCATGGATGGAGACTATGTATTGCCTTTGGAGCAGGCGGCAGGTGAAAAAAAGAGGTGACTTACAAAAATAAAATTAACAGGGGGGCAATGCTTAAAACTGAAAAGGAGCACTGTTATAAATACACAAATGTACATTATTAAGCCTTAATTAATGCTCCATTATTAAGGAGGGAGTGTTAGGGTCATTTAGGGAGTATGGGGTTGAGGGCAGAGGGAACTCCATCTTTTGCAATTGATCAATATGGGTTGGTGTTTGGTGTCAAGTGGTACTGTGCCAATCTATGTGTCTTTGTTAATGATATTTTCTTTCAGAAGAATTCGACACTGTCAGCATCTGGTGGGGGGAAGACCGTAACACCTACCGGTCGGAAATCATGTACATGGATTAACTGGGTGACCCCTCACACTTTTGCGCTCCATGCCTGCGATCAGTCATTCAAATAATAGTTCTATTCCTTGTTGGTTTTAACTTGAGGTGCTTTAATGTGGTGAATAACTATGTGAAGGGTAGATCATTTATTTTGAGTGCATTCATGTGCAATCTTATTCAGCCATTGCATACAGATGTAGTGATCAATAGCTAACAATAAACTCTTGGTGCACGTGCCTCTTGTTTCGCCAAACTATGGCTTCCTTTAGGCTAGTTACACAATATCTGGCTATTTAACAAGATAATTCATAAAATTTGTTTGTGATATCCTATGTTTGGTTACAGTTTTGTTATAATAACATACAGTAATTCATTGCATTTAATGCTTAGAAATTCAGATTAAAGTACAATCCGTAAGCGTTTGTCTGTAAGGACAAGAGAGGGAGAGAAAATGGTCCAGCATGAGAAAAAAGTATGGTTTCATTTACGGGTGTGATTTGGATTTTGTAATTCCTATAAGGCACCACTATGCTTGGTTGCATTAGTTGTTTCACAGTGTAGTGGGCTGCCTTGATATAAACCCGCGGCCCAAATGGGGCCCTGTTAGGGGTTAATAATAAAATATAGAGAGACCAAATAAAATATAGAGAGACCACAAGACACAAGAAGAAGTTTAAAAGTTTGTATTTAATGTGTGTGCCTACTTACCTGACGGTACCATGTTCCCCACCATGAGGGACACATGAACCTGGAGGCTGAAGGACAATGGCAGATCTCCCCTGCCAACCAACAGAGACATGGACTGAACTCACCTGGGAGATAAAAAAGAACCATTAAAAGTGACAGTTGAAAGGAGAGCCAGGGGAAAGAAAGGAGAGTGTAAAAAGACAGAACGACAGAATGAAAAAGAAAGGGTTCTGTTCCCTGAAGGGTCTGTGCCCCGAGGGCCCCCCCCCCCCCACCCTACCCCGGGGCCTTCTGATGGGGTCAAGCCAGGCCGTGTGTGTGTTGTGGCCCATGTGAAGACAAACACTCACACCCAGGGCCATCTGTGCGGGCGGACCCAGAGCAAGAGCGTTGCCTGAAAGGCATTGAGCCGCCCGGTGGCCAACCCGGACGGGCCAGAAGATGGGAAAAGTCACAGGCGTTGTGTTTGCAGTGCATCCCAGGTGAAGATAACGCCCCGGCCTGGGGCTACCTGTTACTGTGACCTGAACAGGAGCGTGGCCTGGGGGCTACAGGCCACCCGGGGGCCAGTTCGGGTGGCCCAGAGGTAAGAGAAGTCCCGGGCCATGTGCGTGGTGCGGCCTGGGTGAATAGTATGGCTGTGCAGGAGTAAGCCCACCCCCCCTGGGGTCAGGCAGGGCAGGCAGGGAAGAAAAGAAGATACCCAACTGCACCAGCGGGGAGCCAGGGAGACTGCCAGCACTGTCGGGGGGCCTGCAGGCAATTCGCTCACCATGGGGCCAGACGGTAAGAGTGGAGAGAGAAGAACTTACTCGAAGCCCCGGGCGCAACGTCCTATGTGGCCGGGGCTCAGTGCGCTGTGCCTTGACTCCGCCCAGGTGTGCGGGCCTGGGCAGAGTCCAACAAGGACTTTCCCTGCCTGGGAAACACCGCCACAGAGGAAATAAATTAAAGGGCTCGCAAAGCCCTGGAATATCTGTTACTCTGTATTTTCACCGCCACAGAGGAAATATGGGCTTGTAAGCCCCAGCATGGACTCAAGGGCTCCCAAAGCCTAATGTGGACTCAAGGGCTCGCAAAGCCCTGGGAGAGGAATTTGCATGTATGCACCACCACAGAGGAAATTAGGGCTTCAACAGCCCATGGGGACACCAGGGCTCTCAAAGCTCAACCAAGACACTGGGCTGCCAAAGCCACCAATATGCCCTGTGACAGCTACCCGCGGCAGAGCGGCGGTTTGAGTGCATGTGTGCAGAAGGACAGTCATGGCACCAACAGAAGATACTTTCATTTACTGTCTTTGTTTTATGACTGATCAATGAGGACTGTGGTTTAGTTAACAAGGGCAGACTGCAGCTGCCAAGGTTGTTCAAAGTGTCGGGTGATGAGGTATATGTGGAATGTGGCAAGGATGTAATAGAAGTGCTGCCTAGAGTGAAGTAATTGATAACCTGCTTAAGGTTAATATGCATGGTTGAGCAGTGGGTATCCCTTACCTATATTAATGCATCATCAAACATGGAATGGGAATATGGATTGGGGCAGGGGATGGCTTGAAGGAATCAGTTATGCTTAACCGTTGCATTTTATTTTTTATAAAAGCCCTTGTGGGCACTAAATCTCCTCCCCACTGTACTGTGCCTTATTTACCGCCTGGAACTCAGGATTGTGGCCCATCGCCTGGTTTAACATTGTTTATTTTGCAGGTTGCATAGTGCCCCAACAGAGCAGCTGGTCTGGGATGGTGGGGTGGTGCCAGTGAGGTGTGTCACTGGCTCTGAGTATTTCCTACAATACTGAACATTCTCGGGCCAGGGAAAAAAAATCAGGAGCTACATTGTGCTTCACATGCATGGTTCCCCCTATGAATAGTGAGTAAGGGAGGGGTATGCCAGCTGCTGATTTGTGTGTCAGCATTTTGTGGGAGCCACCAACTAGCCAGTGTGATGGTTGATGGTGTGATTGAATGTGATGGTTATCACTAGATGCCTGTGGCCTGGTTCTGGTGACTATCTAACAGGTCTGGAGTGAGGGTAAATAAGGTACGGTATTTACCTTGATGCGACATGATTCATCATGTAAATGAACGTTCAGGTACTAGAGTTTTGCGTTGTGTCACTCGAACCCTGTGTGGGTTAGAAAGGAAAATAATTCCTGTACAAAATACAAGAGGCCAGTATGATTGATAATATTAGTCCCATGCAGGTTGGTGTGTGGATTAGTGGCGAAGGGTGTCCATAATTACCTATGTATTCTTATGAGCAAAGTTCATAGTTGTGCTTGGGAAGTCCTCTGAGTGGCTATTAGTAATGTTCGACTATTTTCTTCAACAGGTGAGTATTTGTATGCCCAGTGGAGTTAGGTAGGTCTTTATTTCATATTATCTATAGGAATACAAGTGTCAGGGTTCAGAATCACCACTGTAGGGCATGCGTTGCACTAACAAATGCCTGGTCGGATGGAATGAGATGCTGAGTAGACAGAGATACAATCAGACAATTACTGAGTAGCCAGTCCATTGATACTAGGAGAAGGAACTTGATAAGGAAGCAGTTGTGCATGGAGAACCAACCAGAGTGGTGTCAGAAGGAAGAAGTGGGGCAGGATCTCGATAGGTTGTAGAGAGTGCAGATAGAAAAGTTTGAGGACTTTGTCTAGAGGGAGCAATTGTAAGGTCAAGGGATAGGCTCGAGCAGTAGTTAAGTTTGCTGAGGTTGGAGATTACAGTTTTCGTAAAGTGGTTAGTAAGAAAAGGATGAATTTTCTGAATGTTGAGAAGGTTAATGCGAGCTACGAGGGTTGATCGCAGTGACTATCAGTTCCACTGAGAGGTGGCATAATTCATGACTATGGAATGACCTGGGGGTGAGACCAGGCAAAGAGAAATCATTTGCTTGGTTTATTTAAGATAGTTAACATTAGTGGCAGGGCCTGATAGGGTATTTATTATAGAAGACATATTTTCTTTTGACTTTATGACAGCGGATGAGCATCTTTTGTTTTTTTTTGATAGGTTAAGTATTCTGTTTAGTGATCGAGAAAGTTCATTAAAAACCTGAATCTTGTTTTCTGACTGTCCGACTCCTTCTTCCAACTCGCCACATATAGTGGCAGAGTGGGATGTCAACCAAGTGATAGAAGTTGGGGGCCCGTATTGTTTACTAAAGTACGTCAAAAAGCCTGAGAACCTACTTTGGCCGCAGAAGAGTCCATAGGTTTTGATGTCCACTGTACAGAGGAAATCCTGTTTCCTCCCAATGAGAGACGATTGATACACAAAGGGCTTGTTCTCGCGCCAGCTAAACGTACATATATTCGGCTAGCCTCAAAGTCAGGATTAGCCTGGCGACATGGCTTAAACGTCATGGCTGGAGTCATAGACCCTGACTTTAGGGGAGACATTAATGGTTGGTTTTCAAGGTCCTTAATGCATGCTACCACGGTACCATTCTACACAATTAAGGATGCAACAACCTTTCTCACCTCCTTGACTTCTCAAGCTTGCTCCAGAGTCCAAATCCGTTGTAGTTTGGAATCTTGCTCAATAATGTCCACCATTCTTTCCCATTTTGAAAGCAACAATTCAGCTTATCAAGCTCTGCATCAGGCTCTGATGATGTCCTCCCAATTTTACACATCTCCATAATGACATGACCAGAATGGGGCAAAGACCTCTGACTGTTTGCCTCCTTTCTGTGAGTGTGTGTATGCCATATTAAGAACCACTGTACTGCTATCCCACTAAAAGTGAGCTGTTCCAGCCTCGTAGACCCTGTCAGAACTGAGTCAGGAATCATCCTACTTGCGATGGGAAGAGAGGGAGTCTATGAGGCTACACCCTTAATCACAAAGTTAAAATAAGGAACTGACCGCCAACCATGGGAAAAGGGAGAGCAGGACACATGAAAGCTTGCAACATCCCAAAATAACAAAATAATGGTCCATACACCAGCTAAGTTTAACTCGGGCCAACATTGACCTTGCAATCTTCTCAAGTCAACACTGTCAGTATCTGCCCCAACACAGCCCACATTTTGGGGTCAGGCTCCCAGGCACTCAAAAAGCTTGGTCCCTCGGCACTGGACACCCTATTTCTCAGCCGTCTGCGCTTCTTGCTGAACTCCAACATTTCAGTCCTTCAGTTCCACAATCAACCTTCTTCCACTGCTCTAGTCCCCCACTACAGAAGGAATCTAGGTCAGCTCGGATCTCAAGCACCTGTGAACTGTTTGTGCTTAACGGGGGGTGCCTGTGTCCATCCATATACTGTAGACTGCCTCCCAATGCCTGAGAGAATATAGTGCAGCAGGGGTCAAGCATCCCTGGCCGAGGTGGTGCAGGACAAATTCAATACCCTGTCAGGCCATGCCCCCCATCAATACAATCTTAATGGCTGTGTTCTGGGAAATTGCATAGAAAATTGAGCTCAAACTCCAAACATGTGTAAATCGGTTTGTCAGTATCCCCATCAAATTGCCAAGCTCATTCTTGCCCAACCCAAGACAGCAGTGACCAAATTGGCATGTGCAGGTTAGCACCCCATATTAATATGGGAAACCTGCAGACTTAAAAGGAAACTGGAGCAAATCGATCCAATAACCTGTCAGTGGGACTGTTGAGATGAGTGTGAAAATTGTCGACTGAAAACCGCAGTCAATGGATTCAGATATCTCTGCATATTTGTCCAATAGGAGAAAGGCTCTTTCTGTGAATTACATTTAGCCCCATCACTCAAACTTTTTGAAGCTGATGTGGAAAACTGGAACAAATTACCCCATCTCTCTTAGGCCGTGCAGTATTATATAAAATTGCCAGATTCCCGATATTATTGTATGTAGTCCAACATGCTCCAACAAACATTAAAATTGAGGACTTTGGTATGGTGGAGAGTCTCCTGCACACCTTATGACAGAAATAGACACATAGGACCTCATTAGTCGTATGCCGGTGCAGAATTAACTTGCCAGTAATTACGTTTACCGGCACATTTTGGCACCAGCATACTCTGAGTTTGATGGTGGGGTTGGTCGGAATTACTGCCATCTCGGAGGTGGAAATAATTCTGACACCCCACCATCAAAAAAATGCTGGTATTGTTTGCTTGTTTGTTTTATTTATTTATATAGCGCACCATACCCAGGGGTTTCTGGGCACAACATACAAAGCTTAAAAGTTACAAGTACATACAGGAATAAGAGTCGCCTGAGGCACCATTGCAATAACGACGGCAATACCAGTAACATAAAATATAGAAGCAGATGCTTGCATTATGGACATGAGGCATAGAAGCATATATGTACATGGAGAATAAATAGTATGAGGCAGTGGGACGGTGTGGCGACCGTGTAGGATAAATGAAGGATGAGGGGCAGGTTAGATATCATGTAAGGTTAACCATTGTTTAGTCTTTACTCTGAAGCTTTGGAAAGTCTGATCAGTTCGCAGATGGATGGGGAGGGCATTCCAGAATTGGGCGGACTGCACAGTGAAGCTGTTGCTGCATGCCTTCTTCAGGTTGAATCTAGGTGTTATGATGCAATATGAGTTGGCCACCCTTGTGGGCCATGATGATGTTTTTCTGATGATCCTTTCTCTTAGGTACTGCGGACCAGCATTGTTGAGGCATTTATGTGTAATAAAGACAATTTTTAAGTGAATCCTGTCTTTAATGGAAAGCCAATTGTATTTTCTTCTGGCCTCAGAGATGTTTTCTCTCCTTGGGATGCTAAGTGCTGTTCTGAGAGCGTTATTTTGTAATGTTTGGAGTTTACTCGTGATGAGTTTGCTGGCGCCTGCATAGAGGGCATTGCAGTAGTCAAGTTTAGAGGTGATCAATGCTCTCGCAAGTATGATACGACTATCAATAGATAGCTAGGGTTTGCAGGCGTGAATCAGCCTGCAAGTGACGCTGTTGCAGAGGCTGTCGCATTGACTTGTTTGCGCATGTTTAGTGTAGAGTCCAGGTAGAATCCAAGTGTTTTGGTTTCTTTGGCAACCTTAATGACAATACCATCTATGTTAAATGTGGAGTATTTCTCATCAAGCTTGTTGAGGTTGGTCTGGGCTCCTAGGATAAGGATTTCTGTTTTTTCGTCATTCAGGCAGAGTCTATGGACTGCGATCCATGCCTGAATGATTGAGTAGATTTTGTTGACTAGGGTGAGGTTGGTGTCATAGTTACCAGAGAGAGGTATATGAGTAACTAAGTGTCATCTGCATAGTTGGTGACACCCAGATGATCTAAGTCGTCAAAGAGTGGCTTGGTAAATATGTTGTACATGGTCGGGGAGACGCATGAACCTTGTGGAACTCCACATGTAATGGGAGTCAGGTCAGCTGCAGCTGAAGGAGAGAAGACTCTCATTGACCTGTTGCTGTGAAATGATTGAATCCAGACTGAGGCTTCTTGGGAGAAGTTGGCCGCCAATGACAGGTGTTCGCAAAGGATTTTGTGGTCCACCAAGTCAAAAGCAGCCGACAAGTCTAGAAGTAGGAGTAAGGCACATTGCCTGTTGTCTTATATTTGGTAAATTTGCTGTTTCAAATCTAACAAGGCCGTTTCTGTGACATGAAGTGGTCTGAAACCAGATTGTCTTAAGCCTAGGAGGTTATTTTTCTCTAGGTATAGCTGGATTTGGGTGTATGCCGCTTTATCTAATATTTTAAGCACAAATGGGACTGTGGTAATGGGCCTGTAGTTCGTTGGCATGGATGGGTCCACTGTAGATGTCTTTAACAGAGGTAAAACCCATGCATCTTTAAGGTTTGTGGGTACCATGCCAGTACGGAAAGAGGCATTTATTAGTTTTGTGATGAATGGGGACAAGTCTCTGGCGGCTTCCTTAATTATTTGAGCGGGGCACGTATCACCTTGGCATTTTGATGGTTTAATGGATAATATGATCTTTTCGACCTATAGAATAGTGACTTGGGCAAATTTGAATTCTTGGGGCAATTCGGGTGGGAGTTTTTGGGGTCTCTGGTGAGCTTCTGCTGGAGAGGTTGAGCCTTTTTTCTGCTATTTTGTTTTGAAGCGTGGTTATTTTGATAGATAGGGCATTTTGGATGTTAGTACACCATGCTTTGGCTTTGGTGCAAGAGTCATAAGGTGGGGTGGGTGATTCCAATTCCCTCAAGATCACAAAGAGTTCCTTTGTACTGGAGCTACCTTTTTGGATCCTCTCATTATAGGTTTCTTGTTTATTTCTGAGGATAGTTAGTAATAGTCATAGTATGAATGGGGCTAGATCGCAGTCATAAGCAATAGGATGGTAGATTGCAGCAATGATTAGTGGCGGGTGCAAAGAATAGTCATGGATATTGGTTGCAAGTTATAAGGACAGTCATGCACAATTAGGCATAGGCTAATAGATTACAGCAATGACTAATGGTGGGCACAGTGAATGGTCATCAGCATTAGGCGCACGTTATAAAATCGGTCATACACAGTTAGGTATAGGCTAGTAGATTTCAACAATGGCTAATGGAGGGCACAGTGAATGGTCATGAGAGTTAGGGGCAAGTTATAAGGGCCGTTATACACAGTTAGGCATAATCTGATAGAATACAACAATGACTAATGGTAGACACAGTGAATGGACATGAGTATTAGGTGCAAGTAAAAAGAACAGCCAAACCCAATTAGGTCTTGGCTAATAGATTACAGCAATGACTAATGGTGGGCACAATGAATTGTCATTAGCATTAGGCGCACGTTATAAAATCGGTCATACACAGTTAGGCATAGTCTGATAGAATACAACAATGACTAATGGTGGGCACAGTGAATGGTCATGAGTATTCAGCGCAAGTTATAAAAACATTCATAGCTTTTTAGGCATATGCTGACAAATTGAGGCCATGACTAATGGTATAGTGCGCAATCAGTATTATTAGGCGTAGGCTCGTGAGGAACGCAGCATTATGACAGGGCCTCATTACGACCCAGGCGGTAATCGTCAGTCATTACCGCCATGGCGTAATGAGCGTTTACGCCGTGGGCCGATGGCGTAAAGAGCGCCACATTACGACCCATCGCGCACGAGCATTACGCCATGGCGGTAATGCAATTAACGCCATGGCGGAAAAGGCCCCTACCGGCATCGTAAAGCGAGCAAGGTGCACTTCCGCCACCGTAAGTAGCGGCCACTGTAATTTGCGGCCATCGTAAGTAGCGGCCACCGTAATTTGCGGAGGCCGTAAAAAGCAGAACCGGAAATAGCGTCATCGCGCCGGAACGGGAAACAGCCCATCGGCCATCTTTAAAAACACAATCCATTGCCATCCTACCGAACAACACCAGACCCAACCCTGACACCTGTCCCAACCTATCACCCACCCATCCAAGTACCCGAAAATGCCTAAATCTGTGAAAAAGGCATGTGACCGCCAGCGCCAGGAGAGATTCAGCCGGGAGGAACTCTGCATGCTTGCGGAGACCCTGCAAGACAACGCAGGTGTCGTTTTCTCCCCGGAAATGACCAGGACAGCGATAGGGAAGAAGAAGGCCATCTGGGCCCTGGTGGCTGAACGCGTCAGCGCGGTGGGGACCGTACCCCGCACCCACAGCAGTGCAGGAAGTGCTGGGATGACCTACGCATACGGGTCAGAGCCGTCATCTCAGCAAACCGCAACCTTGCCCTGGGTACCAGTGGAGGGTCGGAATCCCCCCTAAAACTCCAACCGTGGGAGGAGATCTGTGCAACCACGATTGGCATGGAATCCATTGAAGGCGTCGGAGGGATGGAAAGGGGAGCTCCGACATCAGGCGAAGAAGGTAGGTGCCTCAAACAAGACATGCCATAGTCACTGCAGTCCAATCATGTGTAGCACAAGGTTGCCCTAGAGTGTAAATGCAACACATATCAACACTGCCCATAGCCACATGCAAGCACCACCCTGTATACACTGCTGGCACCCGCATACCTGCATCCACATTCCACACTGAAAGGAGAAAACCTGCATGGCACTGCCTGAAATCTGCCTCATCTACTGACCAGAATAATGTCAATATCGTCATTCCAAAGTCCGCAGACCCATCAATAACGCCCTCCCTCCTTTGCTCCACCACAGGCACAGATTCACACCCAGAGGACCAGGACACCCCTGCGCCGAAGAGAGCCAAGAAGGCCATCAATAACGTCCCTGCACCCTCAACCTCAGCTGCAGTGAGGCAGACCCCACTACAAGCAGGTCCCACTGCAAGCACACCGGACGTCCCACCGGCAAGCACCCCTGTAGGCAGCAGGCCAGCAGCAGCTGCTCCACCTCCACCGACATTGCCTGCCACAGAAGGCACGGGGTCAGCGGCCAGCAGCAACATCGGTGAGACAGCTGCAACAGCTGCATGTTCAGACTCAGACATGGAGCACGAGGTCAGAAGCCCCACTGACCTACTACATTCCCCCTGTTTCTCAGACACCAGCCCCCATGAGGATCACACACAGGGGCACACAGAGGTAGAGGAGTGGCCTTCCACCCCATGCCCTGTCCACACTCCACAGGAGGGGAGCAGCCCCTCCATCACTCCACCAGCACTGGCCATGGGCCATCAGGGCCAGCAGTCCCTCGAGGACATCACAGAACGGCAGCATCAACTGTCCACGATGCTGAATGAGCATGCCGCGGAATGTGTGGGGGCTAGGTCTACCATTGAACAGGCCAGGGAGACCCTAAGGGCCGAAGTAGCACGGAGCACTGCCACCCTGAGGGATGCCATGCAGGCCGTGTCCAGGGACATCTGTGCGGAACTTGCCGCCTTGCGTCGTGCGCTCACTGAGCACACCCACACCTCACAGGACGTGCATGCACAGGGGCAGCCAGGGACATCCTCCACTGCCAGTTCTGCACAGAGCAGCCCCGTGCGACGTTACGGACGTAACCTGCGCTCCACAGCCAGGGGTGCCCCGGGGGCCGGGAGAGGGGGCTTGTGACAGCCTGTGGCCACTGTCACAGGCATCTGTTGACACCTAGAGGGGGTGTGTTGGTGTGTGCAGGGGGGAGGTGGGAGGGGGTGTGTTGGGGTGTGCAGGGGGGAGGTGGGAGGGGGTGTGTTGGGGTGTGCAGGGGGGAGGTGGGAGGGGGTGTGTTGGGGTGTGCAGGGGGGAGGTGGGAGGGGGTGTGTTGGGGTGTGCAGGGGGGAGGTGGGAGGGGGTGTGTTGGGGTGTGCAGGGGGGAGGTGGGAGGGGGTGTGACACGACATTTCATAGTTTCAATACACTTTTTTCTTTCCTAAAAAGTAATGTGTGGACATTTTCATTGCGTATGTGTGCTTTATTGGTGTACAGTCCACAGTGTGCATGTCCCAGAGACACACAGTGCCCCAAGTGCAGTCTCCATGTGATAAACACCAGCCGCGTGTGCTAGAAGCAGTGGTCGATGATACTTTGGCGCATTGCACGCCCCTCCTGTGCATCGCCTCCTCCATGGGGTGCCGCCCCATCTGCACCCTCCTCATCCTCATCGTCAGGTGGTTGCAGTTCTGCGTCAGGGGGCAGGGGCACATTCCGTCTGACGCACATATTGTGTAGCATGACACATGCCATGACGATCTTTGCCACCTTCTCATGGCCATACAGGAGTGCCCCACCAGACCTGCTGAGGCTTCGGAACCGTGCCTTCAATAGGCCGAATGTCTGCTCTATGACCACACGAGTACGTGTATGTGCACAGTTGAAGTCCTCCTCGTGCTGGTTCTGCGGGTTCCGGACTGGTGTAAGGAGCCACCTCTTCAGGGGATAGCCTGCATCACCTGTATGTAGGCGAGAATGTATGTGTCAGTCATGTCGTCTGATCAGGAACATGATGTTCCACCATGGCTCGCATCCAACTGTTACTTTGGCTCACTTCTACATGCACTGATTGATTCACACAATGCAACCAGTATATGCTCATGGCTCCCATGGCCTGTTTTGCATGCCATCACCCAATGTATGCAGAGGGGTTGTGTGCATTGTGAGTGCCCATCCTCTGTCTCCGTTCTCTGTGTTACTCACAGCCAGGTGGAGTATGCATCATCCCCCCCCCTTTCTGCCAGGTGGAGTATGCATCATCCCCCCCCCCCTTTCTGCCAGGTGGAGTATGCATCATCCCCCCCCCTTTCTGCCAGGTGGAGTATGCATCACCCCCCCCCCTTTCTGCCAGGTGGAGTATGCATCATCCCCCCCCTTTCTGCCAGGTGGAGTATGCATCATCCCCCCCCCCCTTTCTGCCAGGTGGAGTATGCATCATCCCCCCCCCTTTCTGCCAGGTGGAGTATGCATCACCCCCCCCCCCCTTTCTGCCAGGTGGAGTATGCATCACCCCCCCTTTCTGCCAGGTGGAGTATGCAACATCCCCCCCCCTTTCTGCCAGGTGGAGTATGCATCACCCCCCCCTTTCTGCCAGGTGGAGTATGCATCGGTACGTCATTCACCTGCCCACTTCCATGACATTGGACTCACCGAGTAGCCAGGATCTTGGCCCTGCATGTCGCTCCATGTAGCGTGGTATTGTGGAGTTCCTCAGGACCATAGAATCATGGGTTGATCCGGGGAATCGGGCACAACAATGTGTAATGATCTTGTTGGAGTCACAGACCATTTGCACGTTGATTGAGTGGAACTGTTTCCGGTTGCGGTACGGTACCTCCATGGCACGTGGAACCACCAATTCCACATGGGTGCAGTCGATGGCACCAATGCAACCGGGTATGCCGGCTAGTGCATGGAAACCCACTTTGGTGTTTGCAATCTCCTGGCCAGTCCGTGGTAATGAGATGTGGTCGTCTGTGTGCTTGAGGAGGGCATCGAGCACTTGGATGAGTGTTCGTGAGAATAATGGTTGTGAAATGCCATGCAGGTGCCCCACTGTGTGCTGGTAGGTGCCTGTGGCCAGGAAGTGGAGTACAGACACTACCTTCAGTAGGGGAGGGGGGTGGCGGTTGGACTTTCTATCATGCTGACGATGTCGTTGTGTCTCATGTCTACGATGGCGGTGATGGTGTCCCGGTCCAAACGGTACAGGGTGTGGATCTGCTCAGCAGTGAGGTTGAATGGATTGGCTCTGATGCGTGGGATTGGGGGCTGCCTGCGTGGTGGCACTGGCTGTGCTGGTGGGGCTTGCTGGGCCTGCCTTGCCCTCCTTCTCCTCCTGCGTCTCCTCTGTGCTGCCTGTTGTTGTTGTTGCTGTTGTAGCACATGCATTGCTATCAGGTCCTCCAGACCCAACATTGCTAGTCGTATTGGTATCATTGTGGAGTGTGACTGGGTGTGGGAAGGGGTGGGGTGTGCTCTTTTTGTACTTCCTGAGTCTGTATTGCCTTCACCTGTGCTGTTTCTGTGCACCTGTGGCAGCTGCATTCACTTAACATGGCCCTTTACGGTTGGTTCGCGATGGCGTTATTAGCGCCATGGCGGTAAGGTACTTAACGGGCTGGGTGATGGAGTTAGGTGCATGTCCGCTTGGGTTGGCATTTGCGTACCTTTCCGCCATGGCGCTAAGTACGGTGTGGGCGGTCGCGTGCGCGCACCCTTAGCGCAGTTAGCGGCAGCGTAAACTACGATGCCGCTAATGGCATCGTAGTTAACGGTCACGGGTCATGATCGGACCTGGCGGAAAACGATGGCAGTAACCATTTACCGCCATCGTTTTTCACTTAGCGCCAGGGTCGTAATGAGGCCCAAAGTTGGTGGCGCACACAGAGTAGTCTGGAGCATTGGGCATGAGCTCATACCGAACCGGCAAGGATGGCTCGTGGGAATACCATCGGATACTAGCTGCGCCTGGAGTGCTGTTCGAGCGCGTGGCGATGGGGTGGTGTAATACGGTCTGGCAGGTGCAATCGGGTGCTGGAGGGGATAAATCAGGTGGGTTAGGGTCGAAGGCCCAAAGGAGAGAGTTTCCGGCACATAAGTTTAAGCAGTGCAGTTCACTGGTATTACCGGCACCGGTATTACCAGTGGCAGTAATACCGGCTACCCCCCACCCTATGGGAATGGGGAGTAACTGCCCTTACTGGCACATGGAATCTGCCAGTAATTCCGGCAGACCAATTGCCGGTAACGGTATTAGTGTTTGGTGGTATCCTGACGGATTTACTGGTGGGACACCACCAAACTCATAATGAAGCCCATAGACCTTGAATGGAAATGCTATACAACTCCACTTGGGAAGGGATCTTATGGCTACCAAATTTAAGGTTGTACAATTGGGACTCTCAGCTAGCGGTAGAAAATGGCTGGAAATATCTGAAAGGCAGAATAAAAGTAGTAGATGCTGAATGTAACCATCTAGGAGGAAGGGATGGGAGAATTTTCTATACCATAAGCACAGCCATCATAACGCTCCAGCAGTAATGAATGCAGTAGAATTGCTTGGGCCCAAGCCATGTGACGTCTGAGCTAGGAAGGGAGATTAACGCTGTTGGCACCTCTGTGCGATTATAGGGGACTCAGAGGTATCTAGAAATTAACATGGTACAATAGCAGGTATAGCAAATAAATGTCGCTTGTTGGAGAGATAATAGTGGGCTCTAATCTCAAGACATTTCAAGACCTTGAGAAGGAATTTGACTTAGGACAAAAGGATTTCTGTAAATACCTGCAGCTACGGCACGCCCTGGATGGATGGAATCCCCTTCCACAGACATCCCTCTTGGAACGTAATGTGTTTGATTGGGAAATAAAAGGCAAGCATGTCTTGACCTAATATAAAGCATTATCCTTTTACTTAACCATAACGTTGGGTGGCCTGAACTAAGGTGATATGATATGATATGGCATTTGTAACGCGCCGATACACAAGTGTTTCAAGGCGCGACAGGTGGGAAAGAGACCCGGGTTTAATGGATGAAGATGACTGGATAACGCTCTGCAATACTCGAAAGAAGTTGCTATAACTGTTAGGCTCAACTAATCCAATTTAATTACCTGCATAGGATCTATTATTCAAGGGAGAGGCTGACCAGAATGAGATGAGGGGAGAGCAAGGTTTGTCCAAAATGTGAAAAGGAGAAGGGTACCTTTATACACATGGTCTGGTGGAAGAGCCACAAGCTGCACGGGTACCGGGGGGAAATTGTGAGGGAAATAATCAGTTTAATTAGCCAAATGGTTGATCTGGATTCCAAGGGGATATTGTTGGGGATGTGGTCAACCACTGACTTCCCAAAATACATCAAGATGCTATTGAGCATAGTTTGCTTTAGAGCCAAGAGGTAAATAGCGGTTAACTGGATGAGCCCAGAGTTGCTGACGCTGGTAAAACGGTAAACTAGAAATCAATGCCATCAATAAATGGGATGGTTAGTGTACAAGAAAGAACAGAGGTTGTCCCCGCAAGTTTGGGAACATCTGGAACTGTTGGGACTGACAGGGGGCACACAAAAGGCAATAATCAGGTAGAGAAGGGGACAAGCAAGGGAAGGAAACAGAGTAAAGATCTATCAAAGGCTGTTTAGGGCCACAACACAGGAGGGATGGCAGGGGCGGAGGGTGCATAGTGGAAAGGAATGTTCATACACTGCACAGAGTAGTTTTTATGAATGTTAGCATTGTTGATTGTTGCAAATTGCTGAAATACCAATAAAGATTTGTATAAAACAAAAGAGAGAGAACATTTACTGTGGATCCCTGCCATGTCCCTGCACAGATATCGAGTTAAGTTGGACTCTGTTTTAGAACCATTTGTATGGAACTGCTGTTTGATCTCATAGGGAGTTCTAAAGTAATGCTCAGAATGATATGCCTTTCCAGGCCACTTCTATGTGGATTATGTTACAAATCTATCTAAATTGTTCTTGGGGTTCATTTTGGATTCCCCATTAATCCCAAAGGGGCGAGCTAAGACAAAAGCACTTTTTTGCACACAACCGTCCCAGTGATATTTTGTCCTCTTTTGGCCGATGGTTTAATTCAAACATGGAAATCCGGGTGGAGCCTGGTTATCATGTTTGTATCACAACATTTTCAAAACTGATTGGAAATCATTTCCGCCATGTTGTGGGTGGCTGAAGACACCTGCTGTTCAGCGTCGTCACCCGTATCAGAATCGCAGGCAACCTGAGATGTTTCCATATTTGTGATAGGGCATGGAGATCTTAAATTTCGATCTATACCTGTGCTCCAGCTCACACATACTTTTAAATCTTCTGGAGGATTAAGCAAACTATGAAACCAGCCATAAACCAATGAAGAAAGGTTTGTAAGCCTCTATTACCACTAAGGGCTTGTTCAAAATGATCTTTATTTGGATTCTATTAGGCTTTTCTTTGGACCCATGCCGAGCTGTCTTTGGACCTGTGTTGAATTTGGTCACTGTCGTCAGAGTTCCTCCGGACTCCTACGCGGACTCAGTACTGAGCTACTGGCACAATGCCTACCTTGGTGGTGTTCCTTCAGAACATTAAAGCTATGTGTGGCTGTTGGGAAGCATGCAGAATGGTAAGCGGCCCAAACTCTGGGTTTAAGACTAGAACCTCTGGCTATGCCCAAGTGTCCCAACACTGTCCACCATATAACTTCGTTCTACACCAGCGAATCATGTATCTTGTTTCATTCTCTGGAGCAACAATTTCATGTTCAGAATTTGTCGTCTGCCATGAGGCACCGCAACTCCTGCGTGCTCCTGCATGGATGCTTTCCTCTGCTGTCTGTGCCGCGTGTCTCATTCTCTCCGGATACTCTTGGCTTACGGTGTGCCATAACGCCATTGTTTTTCTTTCTCTTCCCCACAACAACATGCATTGGCATACCAACACTATCACCTCTTTTTTTCTTTTTACACCTGTCCTTAACGAGCATCTCCTCATACATCCGTTTTACTTCTCATACATTTCCTGTACCTGGAGCCACTTTTTTAGACCCTCGGACACACACGCACTACCTTATGTTTTTATAACGTTCTGCAAACTTTTAACATTTATCATCACAGAGCCATACAACTGGAACAGAAACGTTGAGCTCCGCACTCTCTGATACGATAGGATATTTATAGCGCGCAATACCCAGAGGTTTCTAAGCGCAGACCTGGGGATCGAACCCATGTTCCTCTGTGTCGTCTTGCTTCCAAGGCGAGCACGTTGCCCCTGAGCTATCCTCCCGAGTCATAGACACATAGAAACCTAACTCTTATTTCCCTAAAAGACTTTCCACCCTAGGCCTACGTGACCCAATTATACATCACTTGATGGGCCGAGTAGAGGATGGCAAGGGGGCAGAAACACACTTCCAAGGCAAGCACAATGCTCCTCTACTACAACTCCTTGGTGTAAGTCTGGCTTTTTGCTGAGAACGTGGACAGTGACTCAGGGAGACAGCAGAGGGCCAATCAGAATGGCACGCAGAACGCACTTCTGTCTTCAACTTGACCCATTAGCACAACTTTGTCTTGCAGCAGGTGCAAGGATAAAACGTGTTTCTTCGTGCCTCGGAAAGGCGACCCCTGCTGGCTGGAAGTAGTGCTGCTGCATTTCGGAGCATTTTCGGTGCGCATTGGAAGAAGTTTCTTTTTTCAGTTTATTTCATTTCCTCTCCGGACCAGCGTGTGCAGTATTCCTTTAAGGGTGAAGGATTACAAAGGACTTAAATACTGGCAGAAGTGTTCTGCCGTGTTCAGCTGTGGAGGTTTGTTTGTCACCTGGAGTAAGTGCTTCTTCCTTTTCTCCCTCCTCAAACGCTTGCTGATGGTTTTTACTCACTGCTTTTTGGGTGAGGGTGCTAGGCACGGTATAGCAGAGGAGCTGATTTATGAATTTCCCGAGTGTTGGCGGTGTTCCGCTACCGCCGCCCGTGAGCCCCCCACCCCCGTATGCACAGAGACATGGAGACAAGATGTTACTCGTGTGGGCTCCCCGGTGGCTCTGACGCCGCCGGGAACACCCAGTTTATTTATAGGAGGCACGCGACGGAGTGAACGTCACCCCGTCGCGTGCGTGCCCTTAAAGGGCCAGCGCCACACTCCTCCTTTTCCATAACAACAAAACTTGAAAAAGAGAGGATCTAACTATCACACATTTCACAGCACACAATATAACCCCAATAGTCCCTGTTGCCTAGGGATCTAGGCCTAATGAAGGACGCACACACGGAGGGATTGGATAAACGTCTTTATTCTTTTACAACTAAGGAGTAACCGATAACCTGCTGCGCACGTGCCCCAGAACCCCTGTTCTTCAATCAGGCTCCGCCTTCCCAACGGCGGGGGCTCGAGAGTGTTAACTCCTTGAGCCCCGGGTAACAGTCCCCCGTTTATTGACAGCCACCCTGGATCCCACGATGGTACTTCCAACAGCGTGGACACCTCTACCAGCCAACCTTCCAGCTCAGTCTGTCACATAGTCTGTGAGACGGGCAGGTTTCCCACGCCCTGTTCTCAGGGGGTACCTCCTGCCTACGTCTCTAGCCGGTGTACCGTCGCCTAGTCCTCTGCGGACAGGAAAGTCTACTGTGGGGGCTTGACCCCCACCTTCGTCCAGTGCCTCTTCACATTCTCTGTTTTCCGTGCTTTCCACTCTCGGCTCACCCAGTCTCTTGAAGAAGCTGGCATTCCTGGTCACTGATGATGTCCTGTCAGAGGTGGTCACCATAGAGCCCTTCACCGCCACGACGTCCAGTGGAGACAGTTTGCCCTGTGGGTGACGATTCCTCACTAGCACCTCATCGCCCAGGGCAATAGTTGGGGGTCTCAGACCTCTTCTGCTATTTTCCATCTGCATCCTTGCCCTTCTGTCCTCCTCCACTTGGTCGTTGTCAATGACAGCGGCTCTCGATCCCCCACCTCATGTATGACGTCTCTCGGGCATCGCTGGAGTAGGGCCTCTGCAGGTGCCACACCCGTGGATGAATGGGGTGTCGTCCGGTATCCCCGCAGGAATACATACAGCGCCCTTTGTAAGCACTCGCCTTTTCCTTGAGCGACCCTAAATACTTTGTTGAGTGTGCGCATCATGCGCTCTGCCTCTCCATTTGCCCGAGGCCAGAGCGGGGTGACCTTTCTGTGCTGGATGCCATAGTCCTTCATGAGGTCTGCGAAGCTCTCTCCTTGGATAGGTGCCCTATTGTCGGAGCACAGAACAGTGGATAGACCATGAGTGGCAAAAATCTTCTCCAGCGCTATCACCACCTTGTCAAACGCCACCGACTCTACAAACTCGACCTCGGGATATCGAGACCATTCGTCCACCACCACCAGGAAGTGAGTGCCCCTCGTTGTGGATCCACAGTCCGCATGCACCACTTCCCATGGTCTTGTCCCTGTTGGCATTGTTTCGATGGACGGTTCGCGCTGGGCCGGTGACGCGGCCTGGCACCACACGCATGATGCAACAAACTCCTCAACTCTCCGTTCCAGCTCCGGGAACCACACCTTTTGGCGGAGACGAGCCTTTGTCTTGGGAGTACCTTGATGACCCTGGTGCGCCAGGGCAATAACCTGTGGAACCTTGGCCTGGGGTACCACGATCCTGTCTCCTCTCAGTAGGAGCCCTGACTCCGAGAATGTCAGTTCTTCGCGCACCTGCCACAGTTGCTTCAGAGCCACTCGTGCCTCACTTGTTCTTCGGTCCAAAGCCTCCAACACCATCTTCCAGGCACCTTGTTCCATGGCCGCTTTTAGTATGGTGAAGCACTCGTCCTTCTTTGACGCCAGCTCTAGCTCCTCCACCTGCAGGGAGTTAGGGGTTGCCGTTTCTATGACCAGGCGAACATGTTCGTCTGCCTCTTCTGCTGACGTGGATACATGGGAGCCCCCTTTTGGATGTCTGGAGAGGTAGTCTGCAGCGTTGTTGGCCCCCGGACGATATATTAACGATACACTATACTGGAGGAGTGCGAGCATCCAGCGCTCTATTCTCACTGGTGGTCTGGAGGAAGAACCAGCCATGATTGGTAACAATGGCTTGTGGTCTGTGACCACGGTCACCGGTCACCCCAGGATGTAAAGGCGAAAATGTCTACAGACCCACAGTACCGCCAAGGCCTCCCGCTCGATTTGAGAATATTGTTGCTCGGTATCGGAGAGCGCCTTGCTTGCGTATGCTATGGGGCGGACCTCCTGGTCACTCCCCACCTGAGCGAGCACCACTCCCAAGCCATAGGGGCTAGCGTCCACGACGATCTCCGTCTGTAGGCTTGGATCAAAAAACGCCATGGTGTCCTCCGCAGCCAAGGCACTCTTAATGTCACCGAAAGCCGCTTGTTCAAGCGGCTCCCACTGCCACACAGTGTCCTTCTTTGTCAAAGTTCTCAACAGCTCTGAGCGGGATGCCAAATTCCGGATGAAGCGGCCACAATATGTGACCATGCCCAAGAAGCTCCTCACCTCAGCCACATTCTCTGGTGGTCGAGCATCCTTTATGTCCCTCACCTTGCGGGGATCAGGTGACACCACATCCGCCTTGAAAACAAATCCGAAAAACTCAATAGTGGTTTTGAGAAATTCGTCCTTGTGCAGGGTGAGTCCCAGCGAGCGAAGGCGCTCGAATGTCTTGGCCAGGCGTGCCAGGTGTTCCGTTTCTGACTTGGCGTACACCAGGATGTCATCGCTGATGTTTAGAACTCCATCCAGATCCGCCAATGCCCCTCTAATGATGTTCTGGAACACCTCTGCCACAGAAGATACTCCAAAGCTCAGTCTCTGGTATCTGTACAACCCCCAATGAGTGGTGAAAGTCGTTATGTAGCGGGACTCGGGGTGCAGGACCACCTGATGATACCCTGCTCTTAGGTCCAGTTTAGAGAAGAACTTTGCCCCCTGCAGTTCCGATATAATGGCATCGATGGTGGGGGTTAAATGCCGCTCCCTCTTTATTGCCTTGTTGGGGAGACGCATTTCCACGCAGATCCGCACTGCGTCGGGCTGCTTGAGCTTGCGTGCAATGACAATGGGAGAGACCCATGGAGTGGGGCCTTCAACCTTCTCAATGATTCCCAAACCTACGAGGTTGTCCAGCTCCCGATCCACCAGATCTCTGAGGTGAAAAGGCACTAGCTGATGCTTTAGCGCCACTTGTTGGATTGACTCATCAGTGTATAGCCGCACAGGCTCACCCACCATCTGTCCAATACCTTCAAACAGGGAGATGTGTTTGGCCAACAACACCTGTATGTCGTCCAGGTATACAGAGTATGCGAATGTCACAATGCCAAGGGCCTCTGCAGCCGCACAGCAGCG
Organism: Ambystoma mexicanum; assembly: GCF_040938575.1. NCBI lineage: Eukaryota > Metazoa > Chordata > Amphibia > Caudata > Ambystomatidae > Ambystoma > Ambystoma mexicanum. The sequence continues at coordinate 675,489,930 of NC_090931.1, forward strand.
TGTTGTTGCTCCCTGGTGTGACGTAGAATCTGGCATGGACGGATGACTCGCCGTATTGAACTCCTGCCACAAACACACCATCCAGGGGGATGGGCTGGTCGCTCCAAAGGTGAAGATGCGTGCCCTAGGTGGAGCCAGTGTTGGCGGGGCCTGCATAGCGTTGTAATGCTGTCTGGCCATCACATTTACTGATGCACCGGTGTCCACTAGCATTGGTATCGAGTCCCCATTCACCAACACGTTACACCTGGGCTGTCACTTGGAGTGGGTTCTCAGGATGCCCACACTGGACACAAAAAAGACATTTTCTTCGTCAGCCTCTTCCTCCTCACCCTCCTGAGGTGCCCCTTCATCACCCTGGTCCACCTGGGCGACATTAGATGCTCTGTGAGGGCGGAAGAAACCGGTCCGGACAGGTCCCCTGGGGACTACCTTCGGAGCTGTAGTCCTGCACATTCTGGCATAATGGTCCTCACCCCCACACCGGCCGCACTTCACTCCCGTGGCTGGGCACTCCGCTGGTGAGGGAGGTCATATCCGCATTTTAGGCAAGAGTTGTGTCCTGCTTGTGGTCTTGTGCTCATTGGGCGTCTAGATCCACGGCCTCTGCTGACTGTGCAGACCTCCTCCACCTTGCTGGGGCGCACTCCAGCTTCCATTCGAGTTGCCCGCAGCTCGGACACTTCATGGCACCTTCCAAGTTCCAGGATGTAGGGAAGGGTGATGCCAGGCTCTCGCAGTATCTGGCGCCGCAGTTTGCCAGAGGCACACCCCTGTATGAGCTGGTTACGAATCATGACTTCTTGGTCGTTCCATGCACATGGCACCGCCAGTCTGCACAGCCGCCCATAGAAAACATCAAGAGTCTCATCATCCTTTTGTCGCGCAGCCCCCATAAGGAAACGTTCATAATCTGCGTTTGCCATCGGCAGAAAATGGTTGTGGAGCGCATCCTTCGCTGCCGCAAATGACCCATCCACTAGTTGCAGGGACAGAAATATCTCATGCACCGCAGAGCCTGCAGAATACAGGAGGGTGGCTAACTTACTGTCATTGCTAGTCTCCATTGTGGCCCTGAAGTACATCTCAAGTCTGTCCATCCACATCTTTCACCTTGGTCCCAGACTTGATGGCGTGCCCGAGATATCAAACTCAGGCATTGGTTGTAGGGAACCAGGTGGCTTGAGCAGAGGTCTTGGCGGCAGGATGGGCGGAGGCTGAGGTGCGGGAGCAGCCGGTTGTTGTGCAGCAGCCGCGGCAGCTTGGCTCCTGGTGGTAAGCGCACAGGCACCCCAAGGATGTCCGAGTGGTGGGGCCGCAACTCACCACCAGACATGACCAACTCCTTCTTCAGTAGATGGTCTCCTGACTCTGCCACAGGCAGCCTACAGATGGCAATGCTCCTCCGATGTAGCCAAGCACATGCAGATCCACAAATTGTAGATTGGGTAAAACAGGCAGAAATGGAGGATCCAAAAATTGAGCAGGGTGGGCCCCACAACTTGCATCCAGCAGGCCTCCTTGGGAGTCTCACCCTTAAACTCGGTGAAAAACAGTGAAACTGTCAATAAGTCATTATAAAATGAAACGTGCTGCTTCTAGTGGCTATCTGCCACTGGATCGTCCAAAAATTGGGCTTGGATGGCTCACTGATGCTTCGTTATGAAGCTGTGACCACACGATGCCTATTCAACAAAATGGCCACCGACCGCGTGTGTCTCTCCCTTCTCCGCGGTCTGATTTCGCCTGATGCGCTCACCTCCGTTCATCTGTGAATCGAGCGAATTTCACCGCCTGTCCCAGGGAGTGATCCGGTCTTCGTTGCCACTGTTGGAGGTGTTCCGCTACCGCTGCCCGTGAGCCCCCCACCCCCGTATGCACAGAGGCACGGAGACAAGATGTTACTCGTGTGGGCTCCCCGGTGGCTCTGACGCCGCCGGGAATGCCCAGTTTATTTATAGGAGGCACGCGACGGAGTGAACTTCACCCCGTCGCATGCGCGCCCTTAAAGGGCCAGCGCCACACCGGCGGTGCCCAAATATAGGAAGTGACATCACCAGCAGTTATATGACCGCATTTGCATGTAGTCGCCAACTTGGTGCGAGGGGGCCTGGGATGCGCAGAACAGTGGAAACATTGGCTAGCATGTACTGCATATACTAAAGTCAAGTAAGAAGGAGGTTTAAGCCTTCCAGTTGCATTCCAGTAAGCCACCACTGCCCCTACTCCACCCCTCTATAATCATGCAGGTTGTACAACCTCAACTGAGAAGTGCTGATGTTGTCCCATCAATAGTATAGCAGCCCCACTAAGATGAACTAGCATTGCCTCAACAAAAGCATAGTATTACAATTATAGAAGCCCTGTTTAGCGAGCTAACTGAGGAGTACCAGCATTGCCCCATTTCAAATATGGCAGCTCTAGTAGAAAATAGATTACACAGCCCTGCTGAGAAGTGCTGTTACTGTCTATTTAAAAATGTAGAAGCCCATTAGCTCTGCACCATTAGGCCCTGCAAGTACTGTCCCATTGAATGCTATTACACTGAACAAGGTCCACAGTATGGCAAGCTCCATACTGGGTTCTATGTGATAATTCTGCATTTTGAAGAACAAATACAAAAAAGACCGATTTATTTCAGCTGATATGTGTGGTCTTCAAAAGGCTGAATTATCACATTCTACTGCCCCCCTAGCCCCACTAACCCCCCCCACCAAGGTGATCCCACCTCACCCTACACTCCCTCCCTCTCCCACGCTGTTACCTTCCTTAGAATTCAGGGGAGTTCCCTCCCTCAACGCCTCTGTTCCCCGCCCATAGCATAGCATTCCCCCTCACCACGTACACACTCAGAGACATGCAAACAGTCTCATTTGCCCTCTACCTGCCACCTCCCTCCGCGGATGCAATGCAAGAGGGGTGCACAGATGTACAAATACATCCAACCCAAAAAGATTTTTAGAAATTGAGGGACAGACTTGTTTTGCATCTGTACCTCCATTTCTAAAAATCGTTTTGGGTTGGGTGTACCTCTACATCTGTGCCCCCCTCTTACAAAGAGGGGGGCACAGATGTACAAATACATCCAACCCAAAAAGAGTTTTAGAAATTGAGGGACAGACTTGCTTTCGTTTTGGTTCGGGTGTACCTCTACACCCAAACCAAAACGATTTTTAGAAATTGAGGGACAGATGCAAAACAAGAGCCTCTTGCTTTGCATACGTCCCTCAATTTTTAAACATCGTTTTTAACCCGGCTTTTACCCGGGCCAGAGAGAGACACAATATGGATGGAACAAAGGGCTATCCATACTGCATCTCTTCTCTACGGCCCGGCGGGGGGGGGCGGGCTCAGCCCCGACTTCATTCGGCCGGCGAGTGCCCGGGCCCCAGAGCACCCGCGTACTCTGCGCCCCTGCGGCATAGTGCTTATTTTTAAACTAATTTATGACACTGGGGAGACTGTTGCCACTTGTTGCCTTTAAACCCTGCTGCCTCACTATCTCCGGCACCCGAGTTTAGTCCGAATTCAAACTCTAGGATGTGCACGCTGCTAAGAAAATAGCGCCTCTGTATTTTAAGCTCTCTTGTGTGGTTCTCAAGTGGAATTAGCTAACAACCTGTGCCCGCTTTTTTGACTCGGAGCTACCCACATTTGCTAGTCTCCGAGTCCTATAGGGACTCTTTTTCGGTGCATTTTGAGTTCATTTATCGGCTCTTCCTTACTGGATCAGAGTAAACCCGGAAGGTGTCTGTTTATTCCAGGAGTGAGCTATCTATCAGCGCCCACGTACAACTTGAGAAGTGCTGTTTCTAGTGACGATAGGCTGGCTATAGAGGTGGACCACAATATACCTGAAGCAACTATGTTGACTGATGCTTTGCAGCCTAATTCAGGAATCCCTCAATTGCCTGTTGCTAGTCCTCTGCCCTCCTCCCTTCTCAGCCCATGTTTGAGGAAACAGGGAAGCATTCATCACTTTGCGAATTCCTTGGACTATACTCTGTCCTCCTCATCTATTTAAAGAAAAATGGATGACTGTTTGCCACCAGGAAAAACTTGGCTGCCATCTGAAGTAGTGCCCTTACAAGAGAGGCCTCCTCTGAACGTTGACAATGAAGCTTTAGAGGCCTTAGTTACTCCAACAGCAATTAAGTCCGTGGAGCCTTTACCTCCTCATCAGAAGGGAAGGAGGGTCCGGGCAATTGCCTCCCTCGATTTAAGTGAAGTCCCCTTACTGAGCCCAGTATTAAATGTCTCGACTGGGTGACTCACCGGGGTTCCCAAAATTCAAATAGACCCTGTGGTGGCCACTTCAGCTGAATTCATGGCAGATTCCTTTCCACGGTCGGATCCCATCTTTCCTCCTCAACCGGCTTTGGTGGCTCTTAATTTTGTACTAACCTTCCTGGTGAAAGTTTTTGAGCTACTAAAAGGAGAAGTGCATGCTCAAGCAAGTACCCACGTGGAACTTACGAAAGAAGTGGGGGACTTCGAATCTTCGATGGTTGGATTAAATTCAGCAATGAACTCAGTAGCAGTGGAGAACCTTGCTGCAATGAAGAGAGAGGCTGCTGTGCAGTCTTCTTCTCTGAATACTCTCCAGGAATTGGTACACGCCTTGAACCAGCAAATGACTGACTCAAATCAGAAAATGGACCGATTGTTTGTCTTATTAGCCAACTTGAAGCCAACAGAACTCGTTCCCCTATAGGCATTTCCTTCTGACCCGATCGATGACTCTCCGCTTTCTCTTTCCACAATGGAAGCGTTCATCAGGCTCGCTCAGATTCCCCCTGAGATAGATCCTGTTGAATTGGGACATGAGCTCTTAAGTGCGCCGAAAGAGAATCAACCTTCAGCTCAACCTCTAACCCCTATGAGGAAGCAGTGTTAGATGAGATTTAACCAAAAAAATCCAATACGAAAGTAAATAAGGAAAATGGAGGCAATCGGCTCGATCAGAAGAAATCAAGGAACCAGAAACGCAAAAAAACAAATAGCGCAGGGAATCGTCATTCCTCAATGTTGTGGATAAGGCTGTTGAAGTCTCCGAATTGCTGAATTGTTCTCGACCAAAAGATCCACTGAAGTAAACAAAACATTTTTTTAAAAAGGAAGAGGGAAGCCGGATTTGAGGAAAGGTCTGGAATATAATCATGGAGCTAATACGCCCGACCTTCGTGCTGTCGCAATCCATGTGGACTCTGCAGCACAAACAGATGATCTTCCTTTGTCTGTCCGGGCTGTGAACATACCTATTCCTCAGATTCCAGAAACGATAATTAAACTGGCACCATTGTCTTACAGGGCTAGGAAGTCTATTCCACCAGCGGTGCCTATACAGCAATCAGAAGTTTCCCCAGTTACAGCTTCTAACAGAAGCGTTGATATGATAACTGATGCCTCTTTATCATTAGTGATTGCAGAAGAGATGCCTTCTGTGAACGATGGGCCAGTTCCGGTATCCAATGAAATTGCATCTCTTCCCTTTGGGATTCCCAAAAAGGCCGGACAGGCTCTGAATAGGAGTTCCTTCTTGGCTATCACCCAAAAAATCCCATCGCTCTGTCTGCTCTCTACGTATGATCTTGACTATGTGTGCTTCCCATATGACTCAAGAACTGACTTGGTGGAACTGGGGCTGAAATCACTTTGGCCAGCGGCGGTTGATCTGGAAAAGCAAGGTCTTGTGGTCTTGAACTCTTTACCCTTAAACACCAAGACCAACATTGAAGCAACAAATCTGGAGCAGACGGAAACAGGGGGGGGGTGGGTGGTTTGTTTGTTTACAAGAAGGATAATATTTTGGCCACTCTTCCAACTATCTTGACTGAATCATTTCATCTATTTGGGCTGACAGAGGAGCGGCTCTAGTTAATAATCGAATTAAGATTTTGAGTTGGGATACACAGGGTTCCAGTAGCTTTAAGAATCATACCATGCTTCAATACATATTCAGAGATTTTGACCTGGTATTGTTTCAGGAGACCTGGCTATTGAATCCCATTCATTTGGATGGCTTCACCATTGTAGAACAGAAAGCAAGCCTTCGGAACGGGGGTCGCCCTTCCGGCGGTCTGCTTATAGCCATTAGGAATTCCATGGCATTGAGTGTAGAGGAAATTCAAGTCAAGAACCTGGGCATCTGAGCGGGCAGATGCTTTGTGTAATTGTGATCAATGTCTACTGGAACCCCGCAGTTTCAACTCTGTCTAATTTCTTTCTGATTTATCTTCTCTGCTTTCTTTGGCATCGAATGAAGCTCAGCCTACTGAAATAATACCAGGGGGTGACTTGAATGCGTTTTGCCTCTCAGGTCAGATGAATGGCTATGTAAATAAGAACTTGATGCTGAGTGGTGAGAAATGGGTGGAATTTCTGCCTGGCTGGTATCTGTACATATTGAATAGAAGTATTGGGGGTGTGGAATCGCTGAGAGCAACGTGGTCGAAAGGTCGAAATAGCTCTGTGATCGACTACCTGTTTCTCTCTAAACCTCTCTGGGATAGTTGTAATGAATTTAAAATTATTGAGACAGATCGAAGTGATCACAATGTACCTTACAGGTAATCTTTGCTTGGGAACTAGCCTGGCACGGGAAAGATATGAGACACCCCTGGAACTCAATCAGAATGGAAATAGGGCAGTTACATTTCAAAGAGGTGGAGAGACCCTAAATTTGAATCCAAATCGCTACCTGGATCTAATGGACTCAGCGGACCTACTCAGGACATATAACCCGTTTGTTTATACCAACCTTATTTGGGGGCTGGATGCCCCCAAATTAATGACCATAAAGGCTGGTGTTTGCCATCAGCATGATTTTGATGAGACAACCCACTGGAAAAAAGAACGTAGAAGAGAAATCTGTGCACTAAAATATTGCTGAGGAAATCGGGTGCCCATAGCTCTGAAATGTAAGTCCTTGCTGAATGATTATAAAAACTCGGGCAATGGCCAACAGGCTTTGAGATTACAGAGTGATGGGGAGACTATGCTTAGTGCCCTGACTAAAAATAACTTGAGAAATGTTTGGGAGCTTGTGAATCAAGGCAAGAAATAGCACTTGTGTCTTCAGGGTAACGGGGTGTCGGAAGAGGTGTGGTGCTCTCATTTTGAGAAGCTATATGGCTGTCTTCAAGAGGAAAGCATGTCATGCCCAATAGCGGCTAGGTGGAATTTGTCTTTCTCGAGGGAATCTATCAAAGATTTGATATTGAGGGCTTCGTCCTCGAGAGCCCCTGGGCCAAATGACCTTTTCCAATTCTATTTTGAAATCTAACTAGCCAGCCTGGTCAGTTATATTGTATAACCTCTTTGAAAACATCTTAGGGTATGAGGAAACTCCCCCCACGTGGAGCTCACCGATTATTATTCCAAGCTTTAAAGGGGGCAACCGGGTGCTAGCAGTTAACTACTGCCCGATCGCACTTCTTGCCGCTGACAGCAAGATCTTTTCTCATTGATCTTGGTGGAATTGGAAGCTTGGGCGGAGAGTTATGGAATTCTCCAGAAACAACAAATGGGGTTTAGAAGAGGCTTTTCTACCTCGTTAAACAAGGTATTAGTTCACACTCTGATAGGCAAGTCTTGGTCCAGGGGCAGTATGGTCCTTTATGGAGTTTGGATCCGCCTATCCCTAGCCTTTGACACAATTAACAGAAACATGTTGTGGGCCAAATTGGATGAGTGGGGCATTCCAGCAGGGCTCTTGGCTATTATGAAGCACCTTCACATTTCCACAAATATTCATCTTTTCGGTCTGATATTTACCAGCAGAGGAGTTAGGCAGGGATTCATTTCGGCTGCCTGCCTATTCAACCTCTAAATGTCAGACCTAGGTAAAGCTCTAATCCTCTGTGCCCTAGAAGCCCCGAAGATCGGGAACCAACCTTTGAGTTGGCTGGCATATGCCGATGATGTGCTCATAGATCACACCCTGATAGGTCTGCAGAGGCTTATTGAGGGGTTTGAGCATTATGCAGTGCTTAACAATTTAACAATCAATCCCTGAAAGACTAGTGTTGTATGTTTCTCAAAAGCCGGGAAAAGAATTCCCAAGTATAAAGGGACGTTAAATGGGCTTGTTATTCCAGTGAAGAGGGAGATAAAATAACTAGGTCTGATCCTCTTTGCTAACCCTTCAGTCTTGAAAGTAACGGCACGCTTGGAATCAGTGATTCACCAGCTGATTTGCAGATGAAAATACTACTATAGAAATATTGCAAATTCTCCTTGGTCCCTCTAATACCATACTGTAGGGGGGGCGGCATCCCCAAATTGCTGTATGGACTCGACTCTAACTTCCATACATGGGAGGTTAACTTGGAGAGACTGGAGGGAAGAATATGGAAGAGGGTGTTTAATCTACCACAGTCCCTCCCGATATGAGCTAGGCCTGTCTTCCTTGGCGGCCCTGTTGGAGCAGAAAATACTCACTCTTTCGTTCTATCATGACACCCAGGAGAGGCTCGCTTTGCGAATATGTGGCAGTCCACGTTAGGCAGGGAACCTCTCTCGAATCGAGATTGCTATGAACTGTCTGAGTCAGCTGGACAAAACCCCTGAGGATTTGGTGGGAAACCTGGAGAGTGTTAAAGGAGCACTCCTTGATCGAGACTGGATTAAAACAATCAATAAGGTACGAGACTTGAAATTGGCTAACCCATTCTCGTTCCTTGACAAGGCCAAGAGTACTCTTCCGGGCTATATGATCAAATTCCCAGATCCCAGGGATAGATCTAACTTTTTGAGATTCCGTCTTAACGCCATTCAGACTGGTGAAGTGAAGGCTGCCAGAGATAATTCAGGCACAGGGGATGGTCTGTGCCCAAAGTGTGGCGCAGGGAAGATACAAACTCTCAGGCACATTGTAACTGACTGTTCAGCACTTAAAGAAGCGAGAGTTAGACTCCTTTCTCATTTTGTCTGTGGCGAAGAATGGTTTCTGACTTCTGCTTTTTGGGAACGGGCCTCCTCTGGTCATAATAATAAATTAACAAAGGGGGTATTAAACCTGCTGAAATGTGCTTGCCTCCTCTAGCATGTTCGCTGGACTTCTGTTGTATCATGGGTGCTCCTGTTAGTTTTTCTCTCGTCTTTTGTCTTATTTTTTTCTTTTCTTTTTATGTTTTGAAATATGGATTAGTGTGAGCTGTAATGTAACCTACATGTAAGGATTTTTTGTTTTAACTGTATATGTTTTATCTTTGTAAAAAGCTGATAATTTGGCTAAATACAATTAAAAAATGTTTTTGTTTAAAAAGGCGATGAAGTTTTTTTTGCAATTTGTTTGTCAATTTTTTACAGTTGCCTTTCTGATCAGTTCCAGCCCTGTTCCTGCACTGGACACCTTGTGAGAATCTTAAGTCACTACATATCCATAAAGAGTGACTATTGAATGGATAGGGTACTTGTTAAATATAGTAAACAAATGTTGCATTGTCAGCAACTTGTATTAATGAATGCTGTAAAATCTCCCGCAAAGGACTGGTAGGAAAGACAAAGCTGCAATTAATTGTTAATATTTGTAATGTTAGTTGTTTAGTGCATAAGCCACTTCACTGCTACCTTAGAGTGTATTATGATAGCTTTTCCGTTTTTTGGTAGAGGTTCCTACACAGGAAGACAGCCAGTTGGTTTTTCCAACATACGCTTTGTACACAGTATTGAATTGACTTGGGTGTTTGGACAGGACCATTCTTTGAGAGCATTAGTGCAGTACATCCTCAGGACTTCACCTTGTTTTAATTTGGAAATTCCAAGATACTTCCTGGCAAAATTTGGAATACCAAGACATTGATCACAATTCACACTTCATTTGCTCTGCAGATGCTTTAATTGCCAACACACCTACTTTTCTTCCCTTTGATACTCTGTGATCGGAAGTATCTACGAAACTGAAGGAATGGTCGTGATGCTATGTATAAGGTAGATTGTAGTCACTTCCAGTTTGCGCCTGGATACAACCTTTGGCATATGTGTTCCTCTTGCCGATATAAGAGAGTAAATAAAGTTTCAGAGGAAAAGCAGTATCCACCAGAACTGCAATTACTTGAAGTAAGTTACTTTTCTTTTTTGCAAGATGAATATTTGCATGTTAACTTTGGTATGGATTTTTGTACGTGTTTCCCCTTTCCCTACCCTCTTCAAAACGTGTATGTAGATTTTACTGAGATATTTTCCAATAGTGTGGGAGAATCACAAGTTTACTATGATCAGTAATGTTGCTTGCTCCCAGTGACCGGGAGGTGTGTTATCTGTTTTAAAATGTCTATTACAAACTGTAATCCCGGATGGAAATCAGGTTAGGAAAAGGCACAAGCAGCCGTGACACACTACAGGTTGTCCTTTGCATTACCTCAGGAAAGGAGGCCTCCCAAAGATGGTTCCAATATTTCATATACACCAAACTCTTTATCATCACCATATGATCGGCAGGAGAGAGTCAAATATCATCCATAGAGAGAGAATCAGAGATGGCATTTCTAGTCTGAGGGAGCCCCTGAAAGGAAAATGACAAGGCCCCCAAAATGGACGTGGCATGAGCCCATGATCAATCCACAGCCAATCAGCTTTTTAGAACAATAGGGAATCAAGGGGCTTGGTCTATATGGGCAGGTGAGCATCTATAGCAGCCACTGGACACAAAAAAATCCGGGGGTGGTGTGACTGATTCCTGCAGTCTATGGCAGGCAGATGGCAAAGCCCTATGATATAAAAAGGTGCTGGCATATGTGCAGATTACTCGGGGCCTCAATACAAGTATGGTGTTACGTGGTAAAGTGGGCAGTAATTCTGTTGCCATTATGCCAAATTATGACCACCCCATAAAATAGCAGTAATTCCTCCAGCAGAATTACCACCAGCAGTAATTCCTCCAACAATCTGAGGAATCTGTGCTGGGGCTAATTCCGCAGACGGAATTACCGCCCAAAAAAGAAAATCCAATACCGCCAAATTACAACACCAAAATTAGCAGACATACCTCCAAAAATGAGAGGAAATTCCACCAAAAACACAGCACAGTTGCCTCCACCAAAAAGGTGGAGGTAAATGCATACAGATGTCACAAATGAAGCCATAGGTGCACCAGAACCAAGCAGGAGGAGTGTAAAAGGGCCACACCTACCCCAAACACACATCCAAGCAATATACAGCTACAAGTCGATGTTGAACATGGGCTCCGCAACCTGCCCCCCTACATCCAGCTACAGCAGTATGCTGGACCACAGCAGGGAAGGAGCCAGGCACCACAAATGGGCAAGAGACGTATGCTGCGGAGGGCACCCATACCACTCATCCTCCCATCCCCATGGACACTGACGGACAGCCAATCAATGACCGTATACCGATTGGACCGTCCCACCATCACTGAACTGCACATCCTGATACAGGCTGAACTGTAGAGTGCCATTGCCATCAGAACTGCCCCCCCCCCCCCATGCAGAAGCATGTGGCAGTGCCACACTTCCGTGGTAGGGGTGAATACAAACTCAGAGTTGGGACCCTGCATGGCATGTCAGAGCCCACCTTCCTCAAGGTGCAGAATCAAGTCCTGGATGCGTCCATGAGGCATGCCCATCTGCACATCCCCATGCACACAACCCAGGTGCAGGTGCATGCAGCAAAGGCAAGTCTCAACATCATAGGCCATTACCCCAATACCATAGCAGAATTGGATTGCACACATGCGGAATTGGTACCCTTCAACTCCCCAGCAACACAAAAGGCATACCGGAATAGGAACAGCACCATACAATGCATGTGCAAATGACCTGCGATGCCGACCACACAATCAGCCACTGGTGTGCCCGATACCCTGGGGCCACACATGACTCAATGGGCCTCATTACGACTCAGGCGGTAAGGGTTTTACGGCGGCGTAAACAGCGCCGACCCTTACCGCCTGAGTACGAGGTCCCTTAGCGCCATGGCGGACTTAACACCTGCTTTTAGCAGGTGTTAAAATCCATGGCGCTAAGGGACCATGGAGTTAATTACGCCACCGTAATTTACGGTGGCGTAATTAACGCTTTCCCCACTCCCATTATGCCCTATGGGGCAAAATGGGAATGGGGAAGGGAAAATGGGAAAATGTGGATTTACCGCCCCGCCAAGGTTGGAATGGGGCGGTAAGTCCGCCTACCACCATGGCGTAAACATAGTTTACGCCATGGTGGTAAAGTCACGGCCCAGGCGGTAACTTACCGCCTGGGTCGTAATGAGGCCCAATGAAACTGCAGTACATCACCCCACCTGCGTAGATGGAGAGGCACAGAGGACAGTGCACCTGGCATGTGGTTAAGTGGCACTCAGACCTGACCCCAAAAATCACTGAGAACACAGAAATCCAAATTTTGGAAAGTTAAGTCCCCTGCACACTTTCCATAAGGCAGTAAGCCTAAAAGATATAATGGCAGGTCTGTCTGGTTTAGGAAAGACTTTTTTTTAAAACACATTCAGTGTTTCAACTTTAAAGTGACAGTGTTCTGTAATCCAATACATTCAAAAATGTCATACAATAATTCAGTTAGTTTATGGGATAAGATGTCTTCTCCTTTTTATTATTTTCAGGTTGGCCCAACGCGTTTCGAGATTCATATTCTCTTCATCAGGGGCATATATTTTCAAAAATTCTTTCACATTGATCTTCAAGAAATTAATCAGACATTTATTGATGTTTTGAAGGTCAGAAAAGAATCAAATAACAAAGTTAAATCACTTATTTATAACCAAAAATCAAAAAGAATTTATTTAGAAGGGCATCCTATTGCAAGTTCCTCTATGAACCCGACTTTGCTAGGGTACAATTGTTAAAAAAGGGGTAACTTAATGCATGTTGTACATTGGTAACTTGTTATTATGTCACACTGCATGATATATGACCAAGAATGAAAGCTTTAGAGATTTCAACCATGTGCAAGCGTCGGAACATTGAAATGCCTGCAGATGGGGACCACAACCTCCCTAGCTCAGGTGAGGAAGACGATGAAGGTGTGAACAGGGCAACACAGGACATACATGGGAACATGAGGGAAGGACGAATGGTCCGGCAGGGCCACCAGGACAATATCTCATGACTTGGGACGCATGCCACCCATACATGCAATGAATGCACAAGTCCCAAATTGCAGTGAATAAAAACATGCAAGTTGATCAAATTTAAACTGATCACCCCCAGTCCCCAGATACTACTCCCTCTAGGGCTTGCACTTCTCCCCCTTGTCTGAAGGCTTAGCAGCATTTGAAGCATGCTGTTGTGAGAGTCTGGGCAGCATGCTCGCCAATGACCCCTCAGTAGGGGTAGCAGACTGTGAGCTCCCCTGCACGCTCACCCGTAGATGGTCCATGTTCCGCTGTATGGCTCTGGCCATGGACTCATGTGATTTTAACAATTGTTCAGCCTGCTTGTGCACCTTCCAGCTTGTCACGCCAAGCTTGCATTGCAAGTCACTGTGCTCCTGAAGATATGGTCAATGGACTTGCTCAACCGTCTTGAGGCCCCCTGGGTACAATCACGCATTGGACTCAGAATAGCACAACTTTTCCTGGGCCATTACATGCATCTCAGGCTGCCTTGGTTCAATCCGGTCCAGACGTCCCAGATGGCCTGTAATGTGGGTGCTGTTACAGGCTGCGGGGAATGGGCTTGTCCATGTGGTGCATCCCATGTTGGAGTGTGGATAAGCTGGTACTGTTCGTCTGAGGACGTGTCCTGTTGGTACACAAGTGCACGGCGGAACGAGCATGGTGACAGAGTGGTGTGGAGTGGCGAAAAGGCTGTGCAGGGGTGATGACACAGGTGAAAAATTAGCAGACAAGTGACTGAGCCTGGACTGATAAACTGTGTGTGGCCTCCGTCTGTGCCTCTTATGCAACAGCCATGGCCTGTTGGTCCTGCAAGCTGTCGTCAACATCCATGGCCATACCTGCGTCTGCAGACTCCACAGCTGTGGTGGTTTGCACAGTTGCCGGTGTGTCTGCCTGCTTGTTATGGCGTTGTGGCTGTGTCCTTTCTGGAGCAGACAAGGCTGTTGGCATCCCACTGGCAGAGTGCCTTTTTTGGGTGGCACGCTGCTGCTCCGTGCCCTGTCCTGTCTGGGTTTGGCAGGGCCAACTGATGATTCTAGTGTGGTCGATGGTCCGAGTTGATCGGATGCCTCCTGGGTGTCCTGAGTGCCTGTTTGGAGATATGGAAATGTGCATGAGTACATTGGATAGGTCATGCATTTCAAGTCAACATTCACACTATTACTTGTACTTTGCCCTCACAGTTTATAGTGCCGATATGGGGTGTGGAGTAATTTGACTGGTGGTGTTGGGGTAGCAGGCATTGTATCAGGGCGTCAACGTGGTTGGCGTGGGGTGATTTGCATGTTCACTCCCTCCAGAGCAGGGCCTGATTTTCACAATGGGTACCTGTGCACGTGGCCATGGGGTACTGTTGATGCATTTGGTGCCGTCAGCCGATTGGTTGATGTTGGGTACTGTGTGGGTTGTGTCGATTTGATGTCAGTCATCATGTCGATGTGTGGTGCGGTGCAGTTGCTGGCCTCGTGGAGCTGAAACACATGTACATTGGAGTTGAAGGTCAGTCATGGACACGGTCAATGCAGTGTTGACTGTGCATGGGTGGCTGGTGTGTGGGAAAGAGGTAATTGGCCGTTGCATTGTGGATGTGCCCTGTTCCTTCCTTCTTGTCGTGCCATGGTGGTGCTTACCTATCTCATCCCCTCCCCATCCTGCCTCCTTGACATGTGTGGGGTGTCATGGCATCAGTGACCCATGTAGTTGTGGCCTGCTGTCTTACGTGGACGCTTCATGCATAGTGGCGGTTGATGTTGTATGCATGCATGGCAGTCACAGCATTTGTGTATGCCCACATGGTTAGGCACCTATGGGGCCCTCATGCACTCATCCACCCAGGTACTCACCCTGCCTGCTGGCTTAAATGTCAGCAGTGCCCACGCAATCTATGCCAACCATGTGCAATATGCCACTCACCATCTCCTCCCAGGGTGCAAGTTGAAGGAGTTCCACGCTGCCGCCACCATTGTCTGTCGTCTCCTTTTGATGGATGGAGATCAGACTCCTCACCGTGGCCTTCAGGTTTTTCCACTGTTTCTTCATGTCTTCGGCCTCACGTTGCACATGCCCCACGGCCACCACCTTGTCTCTGATTTCAGACCATATGGTGTTCTTCCTCTGTTGGCTAGTTTTACTGTGTTGCGACCCATATAGCTCCTCCGAGTGGGCCACCACCTGCTCTACCAGAACAGTCAGTTAATTCTCTGTGAGCTTGGGCTTTCTCTGCCTCATATTGGGGACCCTGCTCTTCCGCTTTCCTCCAGACATGTTTTCGTTGGTTTTGGTGTTTGGATGGCACTCCTGTGTCCTGATATCCAACGGATTCTGATTTCCAAAATGGCTACCAAGGAGCTTCCTTTTATAGCAGTGAAATGTTCCCGCTGGCGGAGATTCTGCCAGTGTAAATTCTACTACCCTATGCGGCGGTAACAGTAATTCTGCCAATTAGCAGAGGTAATTCCACTACATTCACAGGGTTTGCCGTTACCGCCATTTGCTGTTTGCGTGCACCCGACATGTCGGAATATGGTGGTAATTCCACGGAGGGGCACGGCAGTAACAGTAATTACCGCTGATTCCTGGGCCAACTCATAATGAGGCCCTCGGTGTAGAAGTGTGGTTTTTTGTGAAATACACTTTGAGTCTGTTCTCTCATTATTGCATGCCTGTGTAGACTTCCTTATGCTTTGCAATTTAATACTTTTTTGCTGTTTTCAAAGGACCACTTCCCAAATAAAGCAGTGAAAATCACCTGGAAAAAGCCAGAATGGAGAACCCAAGAGGAACTCAAATATATTCGCAGCCTCTTGCAGCCCTTGCCCAGCTTCCAGAAGTACAGCAGTGACTTGCAGCTCATGCTGGCCAAGGTGATCCGTTTCGAGAGGTATGTCTCTTTTAGTGTACAGTCTTGTCTGTTTAATCGCTTTCTGTGTAAAGAGGGATAACAGACCAAACCTAACAAAATGTTACTATTGTACTTGCAAGGTTGTTAATTCTTTGATTCATCTGTTGAATGTCACCCTCTTGTAATCCAAGTCTCTCTGTCCAATATGGCACTGATTACAAACGTTGAGGATCTGCTAACTCATGGAACTACATTTAATGGGAGCAGAAGGTCTTATCCCCCATACATTCTATGACTAGATAGGCATTAGTGGCCATAACTGAATGGCCTGAGTCTTGAGGCCCTTTTGTGTGGTCTCATTCATTACTTTGAGCCTACATTTCAATTATTTCCCCAATTTTTCATTTGAATTCTACAAACTAAATCTACAGATGTTTGATTAGTTACCATAGTTTCTGCATGTTTCAAGCAGTCATTATGCCTACTATCTATCTATATCTATATATATATATATGTATTTATATATATCTATATATATAAATATTTATATATCTGTCTATCTATATTAGCCAAAGTGATATTGCCTCACTGCAATATAGCAATACTTACTCTGTGAACTACCGATTTCTGATAGCACACTACAGGGATATTTGCCTCCTAGCTTTTCTGCTGAGATATCACCTGAGTGCAATACTTGCTCCCTGGACTCCCTTATTGTGCTAGAACTTCTTTTTGATATCTGCTTCCAGTCATTTTCACTGTGATATTACCCCTCTGTTGACAAGCTAAGGCACCAAAAGGGCTGTTACAACTGGTGAACAAAACCACACAGCACCCACTGGTGTAGAATAATCAGTTCATAGTAATGAACTTAACCTCAAGGTACTCAGAAGAAAAATGAAAGGCACCCAGTGCCCCACAAGATACGGGCAGCCTTCTTGCACCAGGTCTCCCTGTAAGCCAATTTCATGAACCACACCAAAATGCCTCACTCACTGAAAAACCACCTGATAGAATGAACGTTATAGGAGAAAAACCAGTGAAGAAAGCCAAAAACTGCAACCGACTAATTCATGAAATCTCAATACTCCCGGAAAACTCATGCAAACGTCCTCAAAGAAGAGAGCCCTTTGTGACATCTCAACCAAATTCACTTTATGTCTCATGATACCTGTCTACTTACAAACCCTCCCACCGGCCAACCATAGAAGTCATACCTACACCAGGAAAGAAGAAGCACCACCGCCAGCTGGCTAACTAATCTTCTATGAACAAGAAGAGAAGCAACCCACCTAAACACTACTTTTATCAGCAAGGACTGGTGACACAACAGAAAACTAAATCACAAATTCACCAGCACCCATGGAAGTGACACTGACACCGCATGCAACCTACTCAATCTCCTCAAAGAAGAACTGGAAGCAACAAAAGCTTACTCAACCCTCAAACCAAAATCAATCACTGGGTGAAGGGACAAGAGGAACCAATGATTGAACGCCATACCAAGGCAAACAACAAGACTCACTACAACTTTATTAACGCCCTTGCTTAATGTCAAAGTACAGCACAGTGATATGTGAGCTTGTGAGCAAAGGGTAACAGACATGATCTTCCTCACAGAAACCTGGTTAATGGATGACTCCAAGGTAGTTGCACACAAACCTGCCCTAGCAACTCCAAACTTAAGCAGGCCAACCACAGAGAAAAGGATGAGGCCCATCTGCGCCTTGCAAAGAACAACTAAGAATCAGAGCGGCACCATTGTTAAACATCCTGGACTGCGAATCCCTCTTCCTCTACCTAGCACTGGACCATCAAACCAATCTATCCCTCCTGCTCATTTACAGACCATCCACATACTTGCCGATTTTCACAGAGAAATTTGTGGACACCACAACGAGCATTGCCAAAGAAAGCGAGCATCTAATTTGAGACATTCAAATCTGGTTCGTAGAGGAGAATAGAAACTCTAACAAATCACTCACCTCCCACGCAGCTAACATGCACCTGCAACAAATGGTGAAGGGGGAAATCCATGCAGATGGAAACACATGGATGCATATCTCTGCAAGAAAGGCCTATCTATAATTACTCCTGAAGGACACATCCAGTACAGCGTTCACCTTATGATACCTTTTTCCATTCACGTTCCAGTGTTAGAATGCACCACCCACAGAAATCTAGCTCCAAATGAGAAGAGAAATTGGAAAATCAGCCAACTTTCTCCTGGACACATTTCCATCAAAGAAATAATGCAGATCACAGAAGCACTAGACTCTGTAGCACCAAAAAAAAGTTTTGCTCCCTCCTGGAAAAAAAGGGCCGCAAAATGGTTTATCCCCACCTCCGCCCTTTGAAGGAAATACCGGAAACTAAAACGAGCATTGGGGAAACATTATAAAAAACAGGACCAAATTGCCTACCAAAAGCAGATACGACTGTACAAAGCAATAATCTTAAAAGTAAAGAAACTGCACTTTGCCAAACAAATAAGAAAAGCAAACAATGGACATAAAGAGATGTTCAACATAATCAACGAGCTGAAGAGCCTGACATCATGCAATTATACCCTACACCCTCTCAAAACCTTTGTAATTACTTTTCAAAGCACTTTGAAACCAAAGTCTTTAACATCCAGCAAGCCATGGGTGCTATGCCAAAGGACATGAGCAATAATATCCCCCACACTACACCCCACAAGCAACCAAAAGACTGAACCACCTTGCAGCAATCTCCATAGAAGACATTATTAAACTAGTGAAGGAAATCATCAAATCTGGCTCACCAGTAGACCTGTGTCCACCAGACATCTACAGGAACATCCTCAACAAAGAAGCACCTGCACAATATTTTAGCAAATACATGAACCATTCTCTGGAAACAGGAACAGTTACTAGGAGTTTCAAATAGGCCTACATTAAACCTCTTCTCAAAGATCCTGTGGGAAGCACAAACGAGGCCACTAACTACCACCCAATATCAAATATCCCTTACCTGGCCAAACGCTGAAAACCTACGTATATGGAAAAATCCTGACACATGCTGAAACCAACTATCTACTGGACCAGGCACACACAAGTCGGTTTGAGCCCTATAAGAGGCACTGAATCCGCCCGACTCTCCATCTGGAATGACCTCAAAATGAATTTAGACTCCAACATCTCCTCCTCACTGATACTATTAGACCATTCAGTGGCTTTTAACACAGTATGCAACTCTCATCAAAAGAATAAAATAAACAGGGCTAAGCAACATTGTGCTACAATGGAAGAAATCCTTCTTGACAGAAATAACGGAAACCACCTGGCTACCCCCTTTCAGCTCAACCTCACGCATACTCACATGTGGTGTTCCACAAGGCTAAACGTCTCTCACCAATACTCTTAAGCATTTATATAGTTCCTCTCATGAAACTCATCAAATGACACAGACGTACATGCTATAGCTACGCAGATGATACTCAAATCATCTACAAAATGACCACCAGCAAGGACATAGACTAAACCATGTCAATCGCCTCTTACAAATCCATGCATGGATGAGCAACTTCAGCCTTAAACTCAATCCGGATGAAACTAAAAACCTGATCATGCCTCATTAACCCTCTATGTAGCCACCTATAACATCGCCGTCAGAAATAGGAATCAGATTGGAAAAGTGGTAAGAAATCTCAGAATTCTTATGGCCAATGAGTTTACAGGGGAGCCTCAAGTTAATGCAATAGTAAAGTAAATGTTTCTTCCACCTATGTTTTATCAGATGAATCCTGCCATTGCTCACATTTTTACACATAACTCTTGCCATTATTTCACTTGTCACTTCAGGAATCGATGATTCCAACAGCATCTACCATGGCATGCCTGACTACCTCACCAAAAAACTACAATAGATTCAGACGGAAGAAGTAAGACTCACTTCTTCAAAGACTCAGCAAGAGAGAACACATCGCTCAAGCACTAAAATCTCTAAACTGGCCACCAGTCACGAAAAGGATCATTTTGGAAAATGCTCTGCACTCTTCACAGAGCAATCCATGGCCACGTAGCAGAATTCCTGCAGGGAAAAATATCTACTGACCAAATAGAGCCCCGAGGTCTAGCAACGACATACTCCTTGCACCCAAATGTTATTCAAAAAAGAAATATGGCAGATCAGCTTTTTCCAATATGTTAGCAAAACTCTGGAATTCACTCCCAAAGGAAATGTGCACAATAAAAGAACATATGAACTTAATGAAATCAGCAAAAACATGTCTCTTCAATATGGCAAGCTGACTCGCCAATAAATGGGCCATTGTCGAAGATAGGCCAAACATTGTTGAGTTTGCACAATGGATTTGGTTACTGAGCAAGGTACTTTCTCTACCATGATTTAGCCCTAGGCAATGAAGACGCTCTCTTTCCACCACTAATTCTAACTAAAACTTGCCATACTCCTGTATTTCCCTATTGCAAACATGCCAGTGAATCTCTGTTTTTTTTAGGCAACAAACAAAATGTTCTGATTATTAATGTGTTCTTTCTTCTGTTGAGCCTTTAAATGGTTTGACAGCAGACTCCAGACTCCCACTCATATGAATGCTGGTAGCTCCCCCCGCACACACACATGCACTTTACTAATTTCCATTTAAGTGAAATCATATTATCTTGTATGACTTCTGAACCTCCCTCCCTCTCTGAGATTTTCTTTACTGAAAATAATTACCTCCTTTAAGTTTGTTTACATTTGGTATTTTGTCTTTGTCTATCATACCCCATACACCTCCCTCCTTCTAGCGTGTACACACTTGGATCCTTGTGGCACCCCTTACATAACTTTTGGATGTGATGACCTCATGTTCCTGTTTGGTCGCCTGTGTCTGGAATGTATCCAGTTTGTCTTTATCCCCCTTGAGAGGTGGCCTCTTCACTTGTGCAGAATTCTCTTTGAAAATGATCTCAGCTTTTTCTGCAATCTATTCCCATTCCAACATTACTAGCCCCCTACACTGATAGGCAACCAACTTCAACATGGAGCTGAGGCAAAACAACTGTTGTACCATCTCGAGTACATAAAATGTATGACCATCTGTTGTACAATCGAATAGTTCATTAAACCAATAGACTCTGACATGTGTGTGCAGATTGAAAGCTGCACCGCTTTCAAGACTAAAACCACACGTGCACCACTGGAGTTATTCAAATAAAAGTTGGGCAAAGGAATGCAAAGAGAAAGCATAGTAATTTCAAAAACTGAGCTGCAGAGAAAATAAAAAGGACAAGGAGCATGCTGCTTTCCCTTCCAAATAAATCATCATATCAATTAAAAAACGTTATTCCTTTTTGTGGAGCATCTCAGAGTTGGGATCAAATTGCAATAACAGTGTGTGCTGCTGATCTTTTTACAGGTTTGGACGCCGCAGAGTGATATTAAAGATGGGGCACCCAGGTCACAGCTTCTACTTCATATACTCTGGAGCCGTTGCTATCACCAAAGACAAGGACGGAGCCAGCGCCTTTATAGACAGTGAGCCCATCATCCTGCGTAGAGGATTCGCTTTTGGAGTGAGTATATACTTGTTCATGAAATAATTTTGCCCTTTTATATAGCACAGCCAAACATTCTGTTCGATCTCGGCCATTTGTTATAGGTGTTATCATGTCCAGAACTCAGTGGTACTTATTTTATTCATCTAACTTTGCTATAAGTCTGAGTGTGCTTGTGAGGATTGAAACCTAGGAGCTACAGATTACAGACAAGCCTGTGCCAATGGTGCATGCCCTACTCAGTGAACCTACCAGCTTACTTGATTGTCTTGCATTCACACAGTAGTTACATATTCCAGCGTCTGCTCTGTGATCAATATACATACATCTTTTCATTGAAGCATTAGGGGGTGTTATAGCTACACATGTTCCCACCAGAGTGATACATGAAAGTAACTTTGACTTGCTGTTACTCATGACCAGATATTTCCAAAATTGTGCATATGGAGCTTCCATTCTCATAAACGTACCCCAACAACTGTGATCATATCCACCAGAGTATTCGTTTGTTGCAAACCAGACCCACAGACAGATGATTAGTCAGCAATACAAATTTACCCAATACTCCCATTAAGAAATATCGCAAAATGAGAGATATTTTGCAGCATTGAGCAAGTGACAGAGCCTACCCTGCTGGTAATACTGATATAACCAGAGAATGAAAGGAGAAATAGACTTTAGAGAAATTCGAAGATTGCCCTTGAGACCTGTATCCTTGCATAACCTTGACGGCAGCGGTACAGGAAAGTATAGCCTAAGCATGCTATGCATCCCTACTGATCCTCCTTGGGTAGGCAAACTTGTTATGTGCAAGCTCTGCTAATGTCAGTGGTCTTCAACCTCTTTTGGCCTGTGCCCACCCTGAGAAAAATGGGGGCAGTCTGCCCCCACCCCAAAAATGCCAAAAGGACATAAAGTCAAAATAGCTATGAACTACTGCGCGCCGTCAACACACCCTACTCCAAGTATAGTGCCTGAGCTCCCCCACCTGCTCCCATCACAGTCTCTGGGCTCCCTTATCCCACTCCAAACCCAGTCCCTGGGATCTCCCCACCCCACCACAGACCCTGGTCTCTCCTCACCCTGCTCCCACCAATATCCCTGGGCTGTTCCCACCCTGCTCCCACCACTATGCCAATGCTCCCTCCACCCCGCTCCCAGCACAATCCCATGGCCAGTAGCGGCTGGTGAATTTTTTAAGTGGAGGGGCATAATTATTTGTCACAGATATGCCACAGCAACTGAGCGTAGCGAGGGAGCCTGAGCCAATCAAGGGAGGTTTGGGGGGCGGGGGGTGTTCTCCCCCTAGGAATCTTTTTAAATAATGGGTTAAAATGTTGCATTTTAGAGCATACTTTAAAAAAACTTTGGGTAAAAAGCCAAACAGGTATTATTACTGGACATCTATGATAGATGTCCAGTAAAATAAATACCACCCCCCTCCCCCCTGGGCTCCACAGCGCCTCAGAAGGAGAGATGATTTTGGAAGGTAGGTTGGAGGATTGTGCAACAAAGGCATTTTAAAAGTACCTTTGTTGTACAAGTCCCGCCCACCCCCAATCGCCAAAATCAGCCCCACGGACCAACACATTCACACAGCAAGCACTCTATCTTCCATACACACCCATCATCATGCACTCACTCATAACACAAGCATACACTCATCCATACACATATTTAAATCATAAATAAATTAACTTAAACGTACCTTCTGCCCCTACTCTGAAGTTTCCTCCCCAGCGCTTCATCTTCTGCATCGTGAACAGGAATTGTGAAGCAAGAGCTTCCTGGTTCCTGTACATGCGTGCAGGACCCTGGGTGCTGAAATACCCCACTCCAGCCTGCTCCGTCTGTATGTGCGAGGAGGTGTAAGAGCCGGCGAAGCAAAACGCCCCCAACCGTGCATGGCTCATTGGCCATGTGCAGTTATCAAAAAGATGGGATCAGTAGAACGGGATGACCTTGGTTAAATTTAATACATATCAAATTTTATTCAATAAACTCATGACGAAGAAAAATTCATCTTGATATCATAAAATCTCATAAAAAACAGTCAATTCGTACCATCACTCATAACCACATACAAGACTCATTCAGACATTCAAATATAAAACACCCTAGTGTTTTCTACATCAATAGATATTGGAAATATTGTTTCAGTTACACATAATTTCAGTTATCATATTCAACAATGACCCAGTCCATAATATAAGGTGTCGTTGTGTAACTGGTATAAAATTTGACCAGATATCTCTCACAGAAAGAACGTCAACACGTGTTTCGGTCAGAGACCTTCTTCAGGACGTCGGGCTAGGAGCGAATACTCCGCCCTGTTCTTAACGTATATGGGCCAGTAGTCAATCTAAAAAACAATAATAAAAACCATAATGTCATCCCTATTTCTTAAAAAAGGTGACTAATAATGTCACAATGTGCTAGACATCAGTAAACACATACGCCCTACTCACCCCCAAGTTACAATTCTCAGGATAGTGAATGGGACAGCAGGAATTAATCCTCCACTGGCATCAGTATGTATGTTGAAACTGTGGAACCAACAGAAACAACACTCAATATACTAAACAGAACCAAGCACTAAGTGTGCATACCTGTTACCCTGTATAATACAGAATTAAACCAATACAATTAAAAAAAGAAGAACACTTACGAGCACCATGGTGCCGTTTGAAGCTCTTCCAGAGGAATGCGACTCCCAAAGGATCCTCCTGGACCCCGCGTGATGTATTAGCAGGATATATTCTAGTGTATTTTAATCACTAGACCCTCCGTGAAAGTACAAAGGAAGCACATAATGGCAATCCATCAGTGGAGAATTTTTCACTTCCTGTAGCGTAACAAAATATCAAAAGTGTGATAATGTCATCCTATATACTAAAAACTAAAAATGCACGTGGCGATTAAAGATCTCACTATGCATTTTTTATGCACTGTGTATATCAAAGGCACCGCCCACACGATGCTCAAACAACTTACCCTACTCCACTGGCTCTCACCAGTAGAGAGGTAAACCTCATGACATGTAGACCCAAAAAAATGTGTTTACTGCTTAGAATATTCAAACCAAACAGGTAGCGTGCCACCATGTTATGTGCATCGCTCACCAATTCGATCGTGACGTGCCAAATACCTTGTGTCTATTATTACTTAGTCGGCCATACACTCCAAAGCCTCAAACGTATCTTCATAACTCGCTCCTCGCTTACCTTATAATGAGACATGCAGCCCCCTCAATGGGGAATTACGGAACCAGCACCTCTTTCGTTCACTCGGCGCCAAACGCAAAACTAACAGCAAAAGTCTGTGCACACTAAACATAGTCAAGGGACTATCTTTTCTTAGATACAGAGAACACTAAAAAGGGACTAATACCACAGGAAGTGTAGTAACACAAACTGTCATGTATTGCATAAGAAACAAGTACACGATGTCTTCCCGAAACTCGGTGTTGAACGTACCCGTGCACAGCTTATCCAACTCCAACTGAGCCCATGCTCCCATCACGAAATAGTCCACTCGAAAAACACTCAACTAAGAACACCGTAACAATGTAATCACTAGGATCCCTCTTATTACACTATCCAAAGATTGCAATGAAAGAAAACCTATGTTGTGGGCCATAAGAAGGAAACCTATTTCGCTTTACACCCTGATTTAAGGAATTGGGTCCTCAGAGAAAATACAAAATGTAACTATACAGACCAATACAGCGATTAGCTATATATATATTCATGGATTTGGATACATATGTGTCCACAATGGATTCACTGTTTTTCATTCATCGGATGTTTTACACGGTATAAGGAAACAGAATCAGTCACCGTATACAATAATTAGAAAAATAAATGAACAACAATTTGAAAAAATAAGCAACAATTTGAGAAAAATAGACACTCAAATGCCCATAAGTTGTACTCGGATAAACACATTTAAATCTGGCATGATTGTATATTTAATTACTGGCATAATGATATATTATTTAACACATACTGCAAATGAGTATTATCTTCAATCTCATATTGGCCGATGGTCTACTTGCAGATGGAAACAATTATATACTATTATACATCAGTTTTTCGTAACTAAGTTGTTCCATTCCACAGAAACTTTCAGTCCCTTCTGGACTGTATTAAGAGTATGAATCCATTTCTGTTTGGTGCAATGTAATATTATACCAATATCGCCCCCTCTCATATTACTCTTAATGTGTTGGGAGTACAAACCACCTTATGTCTGTGTCTTTATGTTGCATTTTGATGAAATGGTCAACAAGCGGCTTATCTGCCACTTTGTTTTGTATACAGCTCCTGTGTTCTGATATGCGCTGTCTAACTTCACGTGTGGTCTTACCCACATATAGAAGTTGACAGGGACAGCTGATAATGTAAATCACATGTTTAGTTAAACAATTAGTATGGCAATTCCTCTTCCAGACTCTTTGACCATAATAAAATTATTTTTTTAGTTTCAGTTAAAGGGCACGCAACACATTTGCCACATTTATTGTGACCAACAATGGGCGGCAGCCCCCACTAGTCGTTAATAGTAGGTTCTCTTGTTGGCTCTCTGTAGGTATGAACTAGTCTTTACCTGAGATTTTGGTTGCGTTTAAATGCAAACATCGTTTTTTTCAGTAATGATCCTGGATGTTTCACTAAATTCCAGTGTTTATTGATAATTCTCTTTACATCAACACTCACCAGACTAAAAGTAGTTAAACATACAAGACGTTCATTCTTGTGTCTTTCCCGTGTGGTCAGGAAAATCTCATGGTTAGTATTCTTCGCTCTTTTCAATTGATCTTTTACTCACCTTCTTGGGTATCCCCTATTTTGCAACCTGTCCTTTAACTGTTAAGCATGGAACTTAAAATCATCCTTCTCAGAACAATTTCTCTTAATACGCAAGAACTGACCATATGGTAGGTTCTGTCGTAAGCTAGCAGGATGGAAACTGTTAAAGTGTAATAGGGAGTTCTTATCAGTAGGTTTTCTGAAAAGAGTGGTAGTAAGTTGGTTCGTAGTTTTTTTAATTACAAGATCAAGGAAGCTCACCTGACGGTAACTATATTCAATGGTGAATTTTATGTTCACGTCGCACTGGTTTAGCCAAACATGAAATTCAGTAAGAGATGTAAGAGTTCCCCTCCAAATTAAAAAAAACGTCATCGATATACCGATGCCACAGTTTCAGATGAGCTTTGAGAATGGGATGACTCATAAGCAAATTATGTTGTCCCAAAATATAGTCAGCCATATATAAATTTGCAACATCGGGGACAAAATTAGCCCCCATGCTGACACCTCTTTCTTGTTTATAAAGTTGTTTTTTAAACAAGAAGAAATTTTCAGTCATAGCTAACCTGATGCATTCGTGCACAAACTCGGTTGGGGGCAAATGTGGTCTGGTTCTCTTGTTCAAAAACGGGCTTAGTACATGTAGGCATTTCAGCTGGGGAATCGCCGTATATAGCGACTCAACATCCATAGTAACCAATATATCTTCCTCTTCAATTTCGATGTCTTTAATGATATTGATCATATGGGTGGAATCTTTTACATATGACGGCATCTCCTGCACAAATGGTTTAAGGAACACCTCTGCATACACGGACAACGGTTCCAGCAGTGAATCAATAGCTGACACAATAGGTCTGCCAGGAGGCTCAGTGGAATTCTTATGGATTTTATGTAGTATGTAAAAGGCCCTCTTCTTGGATCCGGTTTTATTCAGAAAACAACCTTCTTCAATGCTAATCCACTGTTCATTCACTGCATGATTAGTCAGACTCTTTATTTCATCTCGTAATCGTGCTGTCGGGTCCCTCTCTAATTTTTTATAGGATTTAGTGTCACCCAATAATCGCATACATTCTGCTTCATACAGACCTGTATCTAGTACCACGATACCACCCCCCTTATGAACAGGTTTTATAGTGATTGATTCTTCACTGCACAATTTGGTAAGGCTTTGTCTCTCTTCTTTTGTCAAATTGTCAGGCTTGTGATTCCTAGATTTGATGGCCTCTAGTATTTCTCGAGTAACAATATTCTCGAAAGCTACAATTTCAGGTGTGCAGGTGTGAGGGGGTGGAATAAAGCTAGATCTTATTTTGAGCCCACTCACATTAGGTACCGTATCTGGAAGGGATCCCTTTTCATATGGATGGGCCGGTAGATAGACCTCAAAGAAATGTTTCAATCTTATGTTTCTAAAGAATCTGTGTAATTATAGTTCCGTATTGAAAACATCCGGTCTCATCGTAGGGACATATGAAAGCCCTTTTGATAGGAGATCCAAGTCTGATTTAACAAGAGGATACTGAGCTAAATTAAAAATGGGAATCTGATCAGAGGTTTCTTGCGTCACTGGTTGGAGTACCACTGTCTGGTTCTCATCCCTTGCCTCTGCCCATATTGGGGTTGTCGCTGTCTGGGCCTGCCTCGTTGTCCGCCTCTGAAAAAAAAAACAGTTGCTGGTTTTGACCCCTCCCACCTGTTCCTGTACTAGTACTAGGTTGTCCATTGGGAAAAGGGTCTGATCCACTGGAGGATCCTGAGGTGTTCGAGAAGTTGGAATAATGGTTGTTTCTTCGGTAATTATAACCCCCTATTGGAGTATCAGTGAAGAATCCCTTTCTTAGGTAGGGATAAGTTCTTTCCTCATTATAATTTGCAACATCTTTTTTCAACTATTACTATTAACGACTGGTGGGGGCTGCCGCCCATTGTTGGTCACTATAAATGTGGCAAATGTGTTGCGTGCCCTTTAACTGAAACTAAAAAAGAATTTTATTATGGTCAAAGAGTCTGGAAGATGAATTGCCATACTAATTGTTTGACTAAAAATGTGATTTACATTATCAGCTGTCCCTGTCAACTTCTTTATGTGGGTAAGACCACACGTGAAGTTAGACAGCGCATATCAGAACACAGGAGCTGTATACGAAACAAAGTGGCAGATAAGCCGCTTGTTGATCATTTCATCAAAATGCAACATAAAGACACAGACATAAGGTGGTTTGTACTCCTACACATTAACAGTAATATGAGAGGGGGCGATATTGGTATAATATTACATTGCACCGAACAGAAATGGATTCATACTCTTAATACAGTCCAGAAGGGACTGAATGTTTCTGTGGAATGGAACAACTTGGTTACGAAAAACTGATGTATAATAGTATGTAATTGTTTCCATCTGCAAGTAGACCATCGCCAATATGAGATTGAAGATAATACTCATTTGCAGTATGTGTTAAATAATATATAATTATGCCAGTAATTAAATATACAATCATGCCAGATTTAAATGTGTTTATCCGAGTACAACTTATGGGCATTTGAGTGTCTATTTTTCTCAAATTGTTGCTTATTTTTTCAAATTGTTGTTCATTTATTTTTCTAATTATTGTATACGGTCACTGATTCTGTTTCCTTATACCGTGTAAAACATCCGATGAATGAAAAACAGTGAATCCATTGTGGACACATATGTATCCAAATCCATGAATATATATATAGCTAATCACTGTATTGGTCTGTATAGTTACATTTTGTATTTTCTCTGAGGACCCAGTTCCTTAAATCAGGGTGTAAAGTGAAATAGGTTTCCTTCTTATGGCCCACAACATAGGTTTTCTTTCATTCCGATCTTTGGATAGTGTAATAAGAGGGACCTTAGTTATTACATTGTTACGGTGTTCTTAGTTGAGTGTTTTTCAAGTGGACTATTTCGTGATGGGAGCATGGGCTCAGTTGGAGTTGGATAAGTTTTGCACGGGTACGTTTACCGCCGAGTTTCGGGAAGACATTGTGTACTTGTTTCTTATGCGATACATGACAGTTTGTGTTACTACACTTCCTGTGGTATTAGTCCCTTTTTAGTGTTCTCTGTATCTAAGAAAAGATAGTCCCTTGACTATGTTTAGTGTGCACAGACTTTTGCTGTTAGTTTTGCGTTTGGCGCCGAGTGAACGAAAGAGGTGCTGGTTCCGTAATTCCCGATTGAGGGGGCTGCGTGTCTCATTATAAGGTAAGCGAGGAGCGAGTTATGAAGATACATTTGAGGCTTTGGAGTGTATGGCCGACTAAGTAATAATAGACACGAGGTATTTGGCACGCCACGATCGCATTGATGAGCGATGCACATAACATGATGGCACGCTACCTGTTTGGTTTGAATATTCTAAGCAGTAAACACATTTTTTGGGGTCTACATGTCATGAGGTTTACCTCTCTACTGTTGAGAGCCAGTGGAGTAGGATAAGTTGTTTGAGCATTGTGTGGGCGGTGCCTTTGATATACACAGTGCATAACAAATGCATGGTGAGATCTTTAATCGCTGCGTGCATTTTTAGTTTTTAGTTTTTAGTATATAGGATGACATTATCACACTTTTGACATTTTGTTACGCTAGAGGAAGTGAAAAATTCTCCACTGATGGATTGCCATTATGTGCTTCGTTTGTAGTTTCACGGAGGGTCTAGTGATTAATATACACTAGAATATATCCTGCTAATAAATCACGCGGGGTCCAGGAGGATCCTTTGGGAGTCTCATTCCTCTGGAAGAGCTTCAAACGGCACCATGGTGCTCATAAGTGTTCTTCTTTTTTTAATTATATTGGTTTAATTCTGTATTATACAGGGTTACAGGTATGCACACTTAGTGCTTGGTCCTGTTTAGTATATTGAGTGTTGTTTCTGTTGGTTCCACAGGCTCAACATACATACTGATGCCAGTGGAGGATTAATTCCTGCTGTCCCATTCACTATCCTGAGAATCGTAACTTGGAGGTGAGTTGGGCGTATGTGTTTACTGATGTCTAGCACATTGTGACATTATTAGTCACCTTTTTTAAGAAATAGGGATGACATTATGGTTTTTATTATTGTTTTTTAGATTGACTACTGGCCCATATATGTTAAGAACAGGGCGGAGTATTCGCTCCTAGCCCGACGTCCTGAAGAAGGTCTCTGACCGAAACACGTGTCGACGTTCTTTCTGTGAGAGATATCTGGTCAAATTTTATACCAGTTACACAACGACACCTGATATTATGGACTGGGTCATTGTTGAATATGATAACTGAAATTATGTGGTGTAACAATATTTCCAATATCTATTGATGTAGTAAACACTAGGGTGTTTTATATTTGAATGTCTGAATGAGTCTTGTATGTGGTTATGAGTGATGGTACGAATTGACTGTTTTTTATGAGATTTTATGATATCAAGATGAATATTTCTTCGTCATGAGTTTATTGAATAACATTTGATATGTATTAAATGTAACCAGTGTCATCCCGTTCTACTGATCCAATCTTTTTGATAACTGCACACTATACCTGAAGGATCAGGGACTTGAGTGCAGGTCTACCCCTTTACTTACCCTCTCCTCATTGACCATGTTCTACTGGGGAACTGAACTGTCAAAAGAAACAATGTTTCCCTTTGACAGTTCAGCCACCCCAGGAGCACTCCCTCAGTTGGAAAAAGTAGCTGAGGCAGTGCTCAGTGTTTCACTCAGCTGGCTCCTCTATAATGGATGAGGGGGCCACTGGGTCAGCGCCCCATCTCCCATTATGGACGAGCTGCACTTGCCTAGGGTTCCCCAACACCGCTTTGTCTTTCCTCCCTAAAAACACAGGTTCTGTTTTCCCCAATGGAAGTGACGGCTGGGCAGGTTGCAGCAAATACAGTGTGTAATGCAAGCGCTGTAAAGCTCACAATGCAAGGCCCAGAACATAAGTACATAAGTAATATGTTGCTGTGTTATTAGACTGCTGACTGGCAATATGGGGACAGTTGCTGTGGGCCCCCTGAGGCTTGAGGCCCCTTTCATTTGAAAAGATTGAAAGGCCCCAACTCCATCCCTGTGAGGAAGAAATGTGTATGTGGCAGGGGCAAGATTGGACAGGGTGCATAAAGTCTGCCGTAACCACCACTTGCCCACGTGGAAACCTGATAAGAACTGCCACTTCGGATTACGACTCCCAGTGGCTCTCTGTCTGCTCATCTACCTGAATAGCAGGGCAAAAGTATCTTGCAGCGGCACATTTTAAATTCAATGCAATAACGCTTTAATGGCATGACTTGCAGTTGGACAAATAGTTTTACAAATTCAGATGAACTCGATTACCATTCCAAGTTATGTGTTCACTTCCAAAGGTATGGCATTACACACTAGACAATATCCTCTGTCCGACCCCACCTGCCGTGTTACTGAAGTGTAGTCATACGTTTGTATTTGCAGCCACTGTCAAATTCTAGTTCTAGTTTTATGTTGGTGGCCTGACCTTGTTTTTGATTTTGAAAATGTGGTTGCGGTACATATAAAGCCCCTGATTCCTTTCCAAAGCTCACCACAATCGAATACTAAAACACAGCGAGGCTCGCTGAACAACTTCTGCGCGCTCCCACACTCAGCACCACCTTCTCTTGCATCACAGTGTAACTTCAGGTGGGGAGAGCTTCAGGGGGAGCCTTTTGAGCTAAAGAACAGACATAGGGAGAGGAAATGATAAGGAAAGTGAGTAAGGGATGGAGAAAGAGAAAGTGAGTGAAAGAGTGCTAGTTTGACAAATTAAATGCTGTTTACTAGTTATGAAGGAAACCCTAAGGCAGAGGTATTCAAACTGTGGGGATGTGCGGTCCTGTATGCTTCCTGGTCTGCAGGAGCTGCTGAACCCCACAGACCCCCACAAGTGTTTGTGTCACGGCTCGCTCCCTTCGCTCCCGTTCCCGCCACTTGGGGGCATGTTTTGGGGTTTCTTCCCTACTGGGCATTTCCTCCGAACCTTATGCTACAGTGTCCTGATGAATTGGGAGCGCTAAAACCTTATTTCCCAAATTACTTCCCTTCCGGATCCATTCCAGGTTTTTGGCAGCCAGCATGCTACTGCTACTTTAATCAAATGACTATGCTTCCCAGAATGCCTGGCTCACTGCTTCACCTCCTCCCTTGCAGGACAAGGCTGGGTGGAGGATAGGCAACACCTGTGGCTGCAGGTGCAGCAGGCGACACGCCTGAGGGGTGTGCTCGTTAAGCAGCTTTAAAAGCCTCAGTTTGCTTCAGTCCAGCGCTGGTCATTGTTGCAGCGTTCTTGTCTTGACTGGTCCCTTGTTCCTGGTTCCTAGTTTTTGTGCCCAGTTTCTAGTTAGTGTTTCTTGTTCCTTGTCCTGGAATTCGTATTTGTATGCCTAATTGATTTCTGCCTTTTGGAAATCCCTTTCTCCCTTTCTCTGTCTGCAGGCAGCCTTTCTCTGAGCTTTCCTTTTGCTGTAGCCCAATTGCCTGTGTTCACTGTTTCCTAGAAATTGTCCTTTGCTACTGAAAGACTTGTTGCATTAATCTTTCCTTTACAGGTTTAGTTTCCTGCCTTTTCACCTTGGATGGGTGGGAAAGTTTCCCTTTTGATATCGTTTTCACTGCTCCTGATCCTTGCCTTCTATTGGGATCCATGCCATGTTTTCCTTTACACTTTTACATTTATTTCCTATTTTATTATTAGGTGTGGGAAGCTGTTGTAACTAGCTCCTGTTTGATTATCTTTTGTTTTCCACACTGTACTATTCCTTCTTGCCTCTTGACTTGGGTTTAGGTATTTAGTCATCCTCACTCTTTGCCTTTACTGCCTTCTGGGTTCTTGTTTGATTTACAGGGTTGTGGGTTAGTACTGACTTTTGAGTGGTCTTTCCAGTCCTCGTTAATACTGGCATTCATGTGGTCATTCCGGTCCTTGTGAGTACTGTTTCCAAATTCTTTATTCAGTACCGTCTAAAGTGTCAGCTTACAGATTCTGTCCCTGCTTGCCCTCTACGTGGGCTTAGCGCTGTCAGTATCTGTAATAGCATAGTGGGTAAGGAGTTTGCCGACTTTCCTTTCAGTCATAAGGAGGTTCTAAGTGCTTACCCTACATTCCTTTTCATATAGTGGTATACACGAGTCTTGGGTATTGAATGCACGTTGTTATATTCAAGGTTGTTTACTGTGTATTTTGTGCACATTTCCCCTGCCATATCCATCGCCTTCTTCCTTTCCTGACAGAATGACCAGCCGTTGTTCCTGTTTGAACATGGCCAGATTACGAAGGAAAGGCAGCAAGGCCTCTAACAAGCTTATACAGAAAGCTTCCCTTACAATTACCCGTGAAAATCGAATCTCTGCTCCTGACTTAAATGAACTCCTTGACACGAATGGGTATTTACGTGCAAAGTATTTTACCCACTGGGTGGCCCATCCTACATTGCCTGATCCTAGCTCTGTCTTTAATTTTGATCCAGGGTCTATGTCCGCACAAGCCTTAGCAGTGGAAAACAACACACTGCTAGAATTTATACACACAAGTACCTCTGTTATTGAACCCCATGACTCCGGTTGTGCTTTACCTCAGATTGAACAGTTTCATGATTCAAGCATGAAGAATAGAGGGGTTCCTTGCATATCTTCTGTTTTCTGCCCTCAGTTTACAGCTTACTCCTCTGCACAGGTTCTTAATGTGGTCTCTAATGCCAAGGGGTCTGATGCCAATAGTCTGCTTAAAAGAAACACAGACCACGTCGGTAAGAGAGAGTATAGATCACAAGACCTGCAAGCAGTAGATGACAATATACAATCAGTGCACTTCCAGATGGCTAGGGCAGGATCCAGCCCTGATGCCACCATGCCTTCCCCTGTGCCTACTGATAGGGATGTACAGTTAATGCGGGACATGCTAAAAGCAGAATTTGAGGAGTTAAAACAAGAATACATTTCCTTAAAAGAGGAGAATAAGATGTTACAGTCTTTTCTGAATACACCTCCAACTTTATCCGTTGATGAAGTGAATACTGTTCAGTCCCTGAGTGCGGAGACTTTTGTAAATCATGATACTTGTCAATATGTAAGATCTATTGGGAGTGAACGTCTTTTTTCAAGCACAGCGCTTATTCAGGGCACAGGTTCTGACAACTGTCCTACCGTTTGTCAGGAATTGCTGTTAGCTGAAGATTCACAAGCCACTCCTTTACCTGAGGCTTCCTGTGTAGCAGTTTGTCATAACTCTGAGCTTGAACACATACATGCTTCTGATTTCCAAACAAAATCCACAATGGTGGCATACACAGAATCAGTCACAACTGTAGGCTTAGGTTCTGCCCTTGATCTAGCTGCTGAGACTGAAGTAGACATTCAAGCTGATGTGGAAAACGATGCTGCCTCTGTGTTCGCTCTTCCTTCTGCCAATTTCGGTCACTACGAGCAGTCAAAGACAGTGCAGAATTCATGTTTTGATGGACTCATTCCACAGATTACTGAACCAAAAACCCGGCAGGCGATCCCTGAACTGTTGATTGTTAATCAGCCACTTTCAGAAGCTAAGACAGAGGAATGGTCAATTGACGAAATCCTGA
The DNA here is from genome assembly GCF_040938575.1 of Ambystoma mexicanum. Classification (NCBI taxonomy): domain Eukaryota; kingdom Metazoa; phylum Chordata; class Amphibia; order Caudata; family Ambystomatidae; genus Ambystoma; species Ambystoma mexicanum. The sequence goes on from NC_090931.1 coordinate 675,524,804, forward strand.
TTAACAGAGACTTTACTATGGTGATTCCTCTGGTTGATTTTGACTTCTACAAAGGAAGAGACTCTGTGTCATCCACTAAGGAGAGGGACAGCAGGGGTACAGCTCAGACTTTGGTTACTGGTGCCAAGGGGTCAACTGCCTTAAAGGGGCTTTCCATTCCTGAACCACAAGTGTGTCTGTCGACTTCTGGGACTTCAGACTGTCCTCCTACTACCATTGACTCTTCAATAATCCTGTCCACAGCTCTGCAGTCATCGTTGGCACACGTATCTTCGATCAATAAAAGAGTGCTATGTCTGCCAGTCACCCAAGAGCCTTCACCATGTACGCAGTCAGAGCCAAAGACCTTGACAAGTTTGTCTTCAGCTGACAAGACGGCTCCAGCTTGCATGCCCTCAGCCTCAGAATTTCCTCTGGCATGTTTGTCTTCAGCTACAGTGACTCATCCAGCAGATTATCCTTCAGCCATGGAGCCTCCGGTAGTACATTCTAAGTGCATGTCTTCGGTCCCAGAGCCTACTGCTAGTTTGGCTTCAGTTCATGAGAGACCTGTATCCTGCTCAGCCTCGCTGCCAATATCGGAGGTGTACCTGTCTACACTGTCAGATCCTGCTGCATATTCTTCTGCTCCAGAGATTCCTCCTGAATCCCAACCATTTACTGATGAACGTCCATCTTGCCCTTCTTATGCTTCAGGGGGATCACCAGAATGTCTGCCTTGTACACAAAACAATTCTCCCAACTACTTGACTGTAGCATCAGCGCCTCCCGAATATGCAGCATCTGAGCCTGAGACTTCTGCCAGCTCTCTCTTCAGAAACATCAAGCCGGCTCACGACTCGGGAGGGCCTTACATGCGAGGCCGCTGGACTTGCCTGGAGTATTACGAGAGAGAAACGGATGCCATCCACCACGGGCCCAGTCACCGAACGAGTAGCCGACCAGGATAGCGGGCTGGACGGTCCGCGTTTGGAGTCCGATTCGGATCAACCGCTTGACAACCCTTTTGTTGCCGGATCCCACATGAGCCTGAGGGAAGGGACGGGCACGGCCCTCCAGCTGCAGCGCCAGTTGGGTGCTAGTAGCCAAAGGAGGGGAATGTCTGCTGCAGTTCAGGATGTGCCTGTTTTTGCTCCCGCTGCTAGTATGCCTGATGTTCCAAGTACTGTGTCTAACACTCCTATCAGTATGCCAAACGTTCCTGCGGTTGTATCCCACGTGCAACAAGGTGGCTACTTGACTGGCTACATGACTGTCAATGGGAGTGCCAGCCTCGTACAACCCATTGGATCTCCAGACCTCCAAGGCATGGAACTTATGCAGGCGAATCTTTGTCACTTTCAACCACAAACCTTTACCCAGATGGATGACAGAGTATCCGAACCTCTACCTCAGCCGCCACCTTCCTCTTCCGAACATAAACATTTCCTGAAACCTGCTGTTTCCTCACCTCCTGTGTGTCCACTCTCGGCAGTGAGGCTAACAGAACTTCTACCGTTGTCTAAGGCATGTAGCACCAGCCTGCCTCTCTCCTCAAGGATGTATGCATATCCTCTTCCAGTGACTAAGCTTCCTGGACCTTCCAACTCTGCTTCGGGTCCTGCAAGTCCTTCATGCCTTTCTTCGACCCATGAGTCTCTTCCTCACCGAAAACCCACCTATGGCTCTTATAGACTGCGGCCTGATTCTATTCATTCCAGTCCTTCTGCTTCTGCCCGTGGGTCATCGTTTCCGTCAGTGCCACTTCTGAAGACAAAGCGCTCCTGTCATGGAAAGAAGATGTTTTGTGCGAGTAACGGCCGCCTGGAGTCGGCCGTGGGAGGGGGTATAGTGTCACGGCTCGCTCCCTTCGCTCCCGTTCCCGCCACTTGGGGGCATGTTTTGGGGTTTCTTCCCTACTGGACATTTCCTCCGAACCTTATGCTACAGTGTCCTGATGAATTGGGAGCGCTAAAACCTTATTTCCCAAATTACTTCCCTTCTGGATCCATTCCAGGTTTTTGGCAGCCAGCATGCTACTGCTACTTTAATCAAATGACTATGCTTCCCAGAATGCCTGGCTCACTGCTTCACCTCCTCCCTTGCAGGACAAGGCTGGGTGGAGGATAGGCAACACCTGTGGCTGCAGGTGCAGCAGGCGACACGCCTGAGGGGTGTGCTCGTTAAGCAGCTTTAAAAGCCTCAGTTTGCTTCAGTCCAGCGCTGGTCATTGTTGCAGCGTTCCTGTCTTGACTGGTCCCTTGTTCCTGGTTCCTAGTTTTTGTGCCCAGTTTCTAGTTAGTGTTTCTTGTTCCTTGTCCTGGAATTCGTATTTGTATGCCTAATTGATTTCTGCCTTTTGGAAATCCCTTTCTCCCTTTCTCTGTCTGCAGGCAGCCTTTCTCTGAGCTTTCCTTTTGCTGTAGCCCAATTGCCTGTGTTCACTGTTTCCTAGAAATTGTCCTTTGCTACTGAAAGACTTGTTGCATTAATCTTTCCTTTACAGGTTTAGTTTCCTGCCTTTTCACCTTGGATGGGTGGGAAAGTTTCCCTTTTGATATCGTTTTCACTGCTCCTGATCCGTGCCTTCTATTGGGATCCATGCCATGTTTTCCTTTACACTTTTACATTTATTTCCTATTTTATTATTAGGTGTGGGAAGCTGTTGTAACTAGCTCCTGTGTGATTATCTTTTGTTTTCCACACTGTACTATTCCTTCTTGCCTCTTGACTTGGGTTTAGGTATTTAGTCATCCTCACTCTTTGCCTTTACTGCCTTCTGGGTTCTTGTTTGATTTACAGGGTTGTGGGTTAGTACTGACTTTTGAGTGGTCTTTCCGGTCCTCGTGAATACTGGCATTCATGTGGTCATTCCGGTCCTTGTGAGTACTGTTTCCAAATTCTTTATTCAGTACCGTCTAAAGTGTCAGCTTACAGATTCTGTCCCTGCTTGCCCTCTACGTGGGCTTAGCGCTGTCAGTATCTGTAATAGCATAGTGGGTAAGGAGTTTGCCGACTTTCCTTTCAGTCATAAGGAGGTTCTAAGTGCTTACCCTACATTCCTTTTCATATAGTGGTAAACACGAGTCTTGGGTATTGAATGCACGTTGTTATATTCAAGGTTGTTTACTGTGTATTTTGTGCACATTTCCCCTGCCATATCCATCGCCTTCTTCCTTTCCTGACAGTTTGGCTAACAGCTGACTTTATACAGCAGACAACCCAACACCTATCAGGGAAAGAGGAAGTGGATACAATAACACAGGGGTGTTGCTAGGTCTGAAATAGACCCGGGGCTAGGCTGATGTTGGAACTGACGGGACTGGGGGCTAGCTAACCTTTTGGTTGTAGCTCCTGAGATTCTATCCGGGGCTACAACAAAAATATCAGGGGCTATAGCCCCCTTAGCCCCCCCTAGCAACGCCTCTGCAATAACAAATGACAGATCTCAGTCTGTCGGGCTCATGACAATCTGCATTGGGTGAGAAGACAAGATTACTAGTTGTTCTTTTTTTGTTATTTTTTTTTTATTGATTTTTTTCAACAAACAAAACATAACATAACCATCACACCCGACATTCTACGGTTACAAGCTTCTTAGTATACATTTGCATATTCTTTATTGACTGTCTTCCCCATCCACCCATTTTAACTCGAGCTTCCACTTCAGTTTTTCGAATTTCCCTTCTCTTGGGGTTCATCCCCTTCGCCATTCTCGGATGTGTCATATTCACTGGAATTGACATGGGAGGATCCCGACAAAGTGGCTATCATTTGTCTACATGCTATCAGAGGTCCCACTTCATTGTCCTCCCCTCTGCTGGCTGCTTCATACCATACTACTGTCTCAGCATCTGCCCATTTCAGGAGATCGTTCCACCATACCTCTAATCTGAGTCTGTGGGCTGCTTTCCAACTCATGGCTATTCTCCTTTTGGCCAGTATGTAGGCCAGGTACTTGAGTTTGCACACATGTTTCAGGTTACATGGCCTGGTAAATCCCCCATCATACATGCCCACACGGATTCCAGCTCTAGCTTGATTCCCTTTTCAGATAGTCGGTGCTTAATTTCCTCCCAGAATTTTCCAACCTCTGGGCACACCCAGAACATATGGATCATTCTGGCATCCACCTCCCCGCACTTGGGGCATTTTTGTACTACTGTGCTTCCAAATCTGGCGATCTTTCGGGAGGTCATGTACGCGCTATGGGTGACATATAACTGAATCTGCTGCAGCCTGGCGTTTCTGGACAACTGTTTATGATATCTCCAAGCTCTTTCCCACTGCCCATCATGCATAGGTTCTCCCGCTTCCTCCTCCCAGTCCCGTCTCAATTGGAGTGGCTCCTTAGTCACTCTAGACATCACCAGCTCGTAGATCTGGGATATTTCATGCCCTCTCTCTGAGATATCATACATCGTTTCTATGGCCGTGTCCGGTTGCTCTGCCAGTGCTATTTCGGACCACATTTCCTTCACCCGTTTAACTATTCTGGTATATGTGATAAAATGCCCCGTATGTACTCCAGTTTCATCCACTATCGTTTAGAAGTCCAGTGCCTTGCCCTCTTGCCATATATCCCCCAAGGTCACTAGGCCCACGGGATCCCAGTGTTTGCGGATCCCTTTCCTCAACTGCTCATCAGCCCCGCAGAGCGCCACGAGTGGCGCCTGCGGGGAGCATGGGGCCAAGTTTCCCATAGCTCGACACGCTTTGTGTTATGTCTTCCAGCCCAGTTCCAGCAATCTCGATCGCCCATGCAACTTTGGTTTGGGTAGCCATATCAGTTCCTTTAGGAAGTAGGGGTCACATTCGCCCCTCAGCAGTCTAGATTCTGCTGTCTCGTCTTCCGACAGCCACCTAGTGACGTTTTGTAACTGTCCTGACAGGTGGTATATTTCAAAATTCGGCAGGTTTATACCCCCTCTATCATACGTAGTTTGTAATTTCCATAGGGCCACTCTGTTTCTGGAGTTATGCCACAGGAAGCCTCTGTATAAGCTATGGAGCTTAGTGAAAAACCGTTTTGGTAACATGTATGGGATATTTGCAAAGAAATGCAGGAGCCTAGGCAGGAACACCATCTTGAGCAAGGCCACCCTTCCCATCATGGCTAGGGGGAGCTTTGCCCAGAACACCATGCTGTTCTTGATGCCTTCTACTGCCCTTTCCGTGTTAAATTTGTGCTCATCTGCTATCGTGTGGTATATGTTTATCCCCAAGTATCTGAATGTTTTGATCTGCCAGGATATCTGCAGGATGGGCACGTTCTCCTGTGGGATTCCTCTGTATCTTTCCAAGGGGAACATGCACGATTATTTGGGGTTCACCGCTATGCCCGAGAGAGTTGTGTAGCACCCCATCACCTCCAAAATATATTGCAAATTTTCCTCTGGGTACGGCAGGTATAGCAGCATATCTTTTTTTAAAAATGTTTTATTTGTTTTATTTGTTTATAGTTACATATTAACTTTTACAAATGATTTCTTTGTGGTTTAAAAACAGCATAATTAATACAAGTTTTACATAACATATTTTCCTCCATACGAAATTCAAATTCATATTTCCCACCTATAATTCAGTTTTTACAACACTGTATAGTTAAAAGAAAAAAAGATAAAGGGCCTGCTTCACAGAGCGTTTTCCAATGGGATTGCGCCATTATAAAATGCTTCTGTGAATCAGGCCCAAAATTCGTTTACCCAAATTCTGAATGTCCCTTATAACATATCCTGATACTTTCCATTCATAAAAATTGCACTAAATGCTTGATCGCTTGCCCTGTAGAATAGGCCATTTACCCTTTATTTAAAGACAACAATAGTTCTTTAGGAACCTGACTATGGCAATCTGTAGTTTGATTCTTTTACCGTGTAACATATCGAGCCACAAACGATCTAAATTAACACATTCTGTATTTGGTACATACATGCTAAAGTGACTAATGCGTTCGTTCCTAAGTCCGTTACACCTGGTCAGTAGATGCTCCAAGGTCTCCAGATTTTCCTTTTGTTTACAAAATCTACAAAAGGAATATCCCTTACTCTGACCACTTCTAATATCTACTATTTGTCCCGTACCTAGCACATTGAAACGAAATCTCATATACTCATGTCTCCAGGTTTTATCGGGAAATATTAATAGATATGGTGCAAGCTCCCCCATTTTTTTATATTCCGAGACCATATGGTTATATAAATGAGTCATCTTAACCTCTTGGACAGTTGAATTCCAATCGGAATGAAGCAAGAGTTTTTTTATTTTCATTGGGTTTGTAATAAGTGTATCTCTATGGATCCCTAGGTTGTCCAGAATTTCATTTGCTTCTTCCAACATGTCCCTGAGGTTCTTTGATGTAGGAGCGCCACTCCTAATGCCTCTGCCCATTATATCAAATAGAGTAGTATCTTTGCTAATTAACAGCTTCCTTAATAGGGCCATTCTGCGCCATTCTATGGTACTTCTAATCGAATGCAAGCCAAGCTCATATCTGAATGCTACCAAAGGCACGCATTTTGGCAAGCAAGGTACCATTGTTTTTACGTTTTTGGATTCAAATGCAGTTACTTCCATCCGGCACCATAACGGTGCAAGTTCTAGTCCATGGCACAGTTGAGGCACTATTCTGTTTTTATACAGGCGAATACAGGGCAATAAAGAGGATTTACCATATTTTCCATCAACTTTACGTAGTTGAGAAACCATAGGAGTGATTTTCGATTCCAATAAAGCCCTAAAGTTTTCCTTGTTCTTGTTTCCAAAAACTGGGTAGCCTAGATATCTTATTACGTTCCTTGTCGGTAATTTTTCATGATTTAGAAATAGAGTGTTCATTTTTATTTTTTTCTTATTTGACAAACAAACAATTGTTGTTTTTGAATAGTTAATTTTTAGTGCATTTTTGATAATGTATTCTTTAAAAGCAGTTAAGAGTCGTTGGAGGCCTATGGGGGTGTGATCATAGAGAGTCACGTCATCTGCCTAGGCAGTCCACTGGATCTTAGTTCCCTCCACTTTAGGTGAATTTACAATCAATTTTTTAAAACTCTCTCCTATATCGGAGAAGTATAAATTGAATAGAGTTGGAGCATATATGCAGCCCTGCCTAACTCCATTTTTAACCCTTATTTCTTGGGACAAATTTCCTTCCATACTAAGACGGATCTTAATTCTAGAGTCCTGGTGCATGTTGTATATAATTGACAATAGAGAATCAGGCATCCCAAGGTGTCCACAATATTGATCTATCGACTAAATCGAAAGCAGATGTTAAATCAATTGACGCCAAATAGATAGGAAGATTTCCGGGGGTCCATGCCGCTCTTTGCATAATATTTATTAAAAGACCTCCTGCTGGATGGCGGAGGTCACTGAGGAACTACTCCCACACAATCCGTTTACGATGTTGGGCCTCCCACCGGAGGAGGCGGAAATATATAGGTACCCAAGAATGTGGGAGACTATGTTGCGAGCAGGAAGAGTGGCCCTAGCGCAAAGGTGGAAGAGCCCGGAGACCCCCTCTAAGGAAGACTGGCTAAAAAAACTTAAGAACATGTTCCTCATGGACAAACTGACGGCCATGGTAAATAACGAATCGAGCGCCTTCCAGGCAAATTGGTATGGGGTTTACCAGGCATGGGGGTGGGACGCTCACTGACATTATGTTGACAACCTGGGGCGTGAGGGTGATGGAGCCCAGAGAGTACCACTCAAGGACAATGGTGTAATCCACGCCCCGGGAGACAGCGGATCCGTCTAAGCCAGCATTTACGTGAACGCATAGCACAGCTCCAAGGCACCGAACTATGAGTACTGATGACAACTCCTGTGGTTGGATTTTCGATGTGACACTGATCCGGGGGGAGGGGTGCAGTCAGGGAGGGGGGAAAGGGCGGCGGGGGGGGAGGGAGACCCTGGGGTTTTGATGATGATGTTAAACGTGATATTCATATTGCTCCCGGTGTTGTCATTGTTTCTTTTTCTGAAAAATTGCCAATAAAACCAAAGTTTTAAAAAAAAGACCTCCTGCATCAGTACCTACATTCCTTCTGAAGCCAAACTGAAAGGGCGGCAGAATATTACACAGATCCATCCAGTTCCGAATACGCTCTAAAACTAGGCTTGCAAATATTTTGGAGTCAACATCCAAAAGGGCTATTGGCCTATAGCTAGTTGGTAAAGCCCTGTCCCCTTTCTTATAAATTGGGACTACGTAAGACATTCTCCAGCTATTTGGAATTAGATGTTTCTTTATGATGTCTTTAAAAAAGAAAAATAACATTTTGGCCCATAAGTTAGCTTTCTCTTTCATAACCCTGTTGCAGAGCACGTTTGGCCCGGGGGCCCTAGATGGAGAGCTTTTCACAATGATATATTCAATATCTTTAACACAAAAGGGAATATTCCATGTGACATCTTCAGTCTCTGGTAACGGGACCCATACCACAGTTGGTGGAGGATACGGGCTACTAAAGTGTCCTTCCGACTTCTCCGCATTAACACAAGTTGTCAGAACTTTTGTTTGAGCTTGCCCTCCATTGTTAACCAGTGCCCAGAATCTACGGGTATTTACATCTTACAACGCTCTTAGCATAGCCTCTGCATCTCCCTGAAGGAGCTTTGCGTGCGTACACCTTAACTTCGATTTCCATTTATTTTTTATTTTGTGAAGTTCCTGGACTTCCTCCATTGTCGGAGGGCTTGCACAATGCCTACGAAAACCAGAGACTTCACGATTCCTTCCCTGCTTTAGTGTTCTCATTTCGACAGAGTATGCATGCTTGTGCGCTCCCGTACTTTTTACCTTATATTTGATTCCCGCTTTATCTCTGATTACAGATTCGATGTAATATCCAAAGGAGTCGTGACAGTACATTTTTTTTTTTGGGCATACACATTATTTTCAAAATCTGCCTTGAATAGTACATTTACTTTCTCGATGTTCGTTTTATGCCAGGAGATTCTGTTCAAATTGGTATTCGTTTCCACTCTTATGTTATAGTATTTATCACCCCCTCATACGTGTCTTCCCACAATGTCATTATTAACATTTTATGATCACTCTCCTTTGTACCAATCAAAGCAAAATCCTGTGCGAGATTAAAAATGTTGGTACTAACAAAGATATAATCTATAGTGGATGCCCATTTACCATTAGACCATGTTGTTTTGTCCATTGAGTCTTCCATTAAGTCATTTACTCTTTGCAGGGCCCAACCTCCCAGGAAGACGGTCCATATGTCCCCCTGTTGACATTTCCACGGGTCAACTCTTTCACCAATTTTACGACCAGAAGTGTACTCATTTCTACCTTCGTCCAAGCATATTTCAGAATTATAATCCCCACACATGATTATGTGTAATTCCTCATTCATATCCTGACATTCTTGTATTACAGTGTCTATGGCATCGATAAATGCCTTTAGATCACCTTCAGGTTGCCAGTATATATTTAAAATTAAGAGGAGTATGGGTTGCTTCCTGCAACGTATTTTAAAGACGGTGGCTATACATCCTTTACTTATATTAAAAAATGTTAAGGTTTTAAAGTCAATATTGTTCTTCAAAGCAATTAAGAGACCCCCTGAAGGTCTCCCCTTTAGCTTTTTTGTGCTAGTTCCTGAAATACAGTAAAACCATCTAATACTATTGGGGTAACTGCCCACGTTTCTTGTATACATAGGACAGAATAGGTAGAGAGCAGCGAACATGTATCATAAGAGTATAGCAAGGCTCGCGATCCCCTAGAATTCCATGATAGGAAGCTGAGTTTTGCCATACTCTAGGTCGAATCTTTCATGCCTTGAATTTTGGAGATTGATTCTTGCAGAGTCAGTGAATGCCGCATTAACTCAGCCATCTCATTTAAATGAGTCTCTACTGTCGAGCTTCTTTCTTCTTCTCGATTTTTCCTCCCTTGCGTCTCACTGGGATATCCTCCCATCTCTCTTCCCTGTTTTTTCCCAGAGCCCTGACTGAAGTCTACTATGTCGTACCCAAATTGTTGAAGTGCCACTCCTTCCGTAAGTGCCAGTTCATATGTGGCTCTTGAGTAGAACACAATCCTAACACAATCATATCGTGTAGGGTGTATGTAATCAATGAGCTTAATCTCACTTGATGTAATTAGGGAGAGCCGGGGTATCTCATTGAACAGGGAGAGTATCCGTCCTCTGTGTAATGAGGAGGGACCTTCTATTGTGAGCATGAAATTTAATATGACACATTTCGGCTCTCTCCATTCTCTTTGATCTTCTGGCCAAGCACTATATAGAGTTTGCCCTTGCTCCTCTATCCTTGAGTTTCTACTAGTTTCCCCCTCCCTATTCTTCCCTCTTTCGTTGTCCCTTTTCCCTTCCTTATCACAATTGTACTCCCTGCCTTGTTCATGGCCCTGCTTTATGTTCCACATTTTGGCTATCTCCCTAATCCGGTCTTCAAAATCCTTAGGCTCATTTCTATATTTATTTACTATTGGCCCCCCGTCCTTACATTCCGCTCCCCGTCCCTCCCACCTTCCTGTGTGTTTATCGGAACCGTCCCTTGTTTCTCTACAATCTCTTGTGTATCAGGACCAGCTTCATTCATTTGGGCCCTGTGTCCTTGCTCCTCCTGATTTTTATTTTCTTCTACAACTCCTTGCGAAACAAATCTCTGCTGTTGTCTCTCAAAACCTTTATGAGCAAATGACGATGGTCCAGATGGAGGAGTAGATCCCAACGTAGAGGGGTTCTGCAGAATTTTGATAAGAGCCTCTTGTACTAATTTTTTAATATCTTCATTAGGTGTCATTTGCAGCTCACTACTATTTGTATCCTCACTACCATGCTCTCCCGCTGATTTTGTCTCCTCAGACTGTTTAGAGCTAATAAGATCTTTTTGGCTATCTACTGCCTTACTGGGTATTTTGACTTCTTCTGCTTTTTCCACCTTATCGGGGACTCTGTCTGCTATAGGCTTTTGCTTATTTTGTACACCAAAAAATTGCTGAATGCTCCTTTCCTCCTTAATAATTTCGACTTTACTTCTGTTCTGTTTCTTTTGTATTTTTTATTATCATTTTTTTATTTGCCTTGGACCCTTTATTTTTAGAATTAGCTTTGCTCATTTTCCCTTTATGATTCATAGCTTCTGATAGTGTATTTGTGGCTTCTCCATATTCCTTACTGTTATTCTCCGATTGAGTACCCACAGTAGTGTCCATTTCATTCTTCCTGAAAGAATCGTGTTTATCTCGTATTTCCTTCACCTCCAAAGCTATTTTGCTTTCTTCATTTAACTGGGTGAAGTCTAGTTGGCCTCCCTCTACTGATAGGCTACATATATCTTTAATGTTAGAGGAGGTATTTTTCATTTTAGGAGAAGGTTGATTTTTCGATTTTTTAGACTCCATTGCAGTACTCCCCTTCTCACTCTTGGCTCTTCTCTTCAGGGCCCTTGCTCTCATTTTCTTTTCTCTGCGTGAAACGACATACACATATGGTGTCTCTTCTTCCTGATTTTGATCACCTCCATTTTCCTGATTTTGTACTTGAATTTGGGCATCCTCATCCTCCATCACCTTCAGTAGTGCTGATGGACTATCCAGCATTTTTGCTACTTTCTGCTCTGTGGTCATTGCTGTATTAATTTCTGTTTTCCCCCGCAGCCTCTCGCCTTGTTGCTCAACAGTTTTAATTTTATCTTGGTTAATTAGTATCATTCTTTTCAATTCATTGGCATCTTCCCAAATTATTTTCCCATTACATTCATTCTCGCAAGGTTCGTTTTCTGTTTGGGAGCCTTTATTAAGCATTATCCTCTTAGGGGGGCTCTGTAGACGTTTCTTTTTTACTCATATTTAAGGCATGTACAAATCCCTCCAGCCTACTCATTTTTTCTGTACACTCTACCATCATGTATCTTAACTCCTGTATCTCGCCATGAGTCCTTTCGTGTCCCTTATCCAGGAGGTTGAGTATCCTGGTTAGGACCGGAAAGGACTCAATTTCTGACATGATTTCACCCCCTTCTAGTTCCTTGCTGGGCTGGGTATATATCAGTTCCTCAGTCTCTTGACTCCTAGGGGGAACAGAGTTGGTCGGGCTAGAGCATTTGTTTGGAGTTGACTTGCCATCGCCCATTTCCCCACCTACAAAAATGGCCATTGTTTCACCCATTTTGTTCTCATAATGGTCATGTTTTTTAAAAATCTCGTACTCGTCCATTATTCCAATAGTGGTTTGTGTAGGTGTACATTTTCAAGTCCACCTCCCCTAGCCCTCGCAGGAGTGCAAGGGCCAGTAGACAGCCTGACCCTTCTGTCTAACTCCGCACTTACTGCTGGGGCCAGGAGGGACCTGTCCGGCTGAAGTGTGGAGGGCAGGGAATCATCCATATTTAGTACCGACGGTCTTACCGGTATTTCTTGCATGTTTAAGAAACATTTCTGCGCTGTCTGTTCAAGGAGGTCTGTCTTCTTGAATGATTCCATTTGTGCCATTATCCGATCACTAACTACATTTGTTAGCGGCTGAAAGTCTATACCACTTAGTTCCCATTTGTCCATCTCAACCACCCCCAGGGCACCCCTAGTATCTTCATCATTCATTTTAGTGGGGAGGGGACTTATCAATAAGGGATTTATTGCCTGTGTAAATACAAAAGACCCACTTGCAATGATTGTATTTTGCCTCGTCAATTTGCCTCTTGTATTTTGCTTTTCCACTTTTTTATGGGCCCCACACTGCATTGGTTTTGTGCCACTCCTTTGGGTTCCGTACAGAAACACCCTCTCCCTGGGGCAGTTTTTTAAAAAATGTTTATTTTTTTTTACAGTTTTTACCTTCCCGCCGTTTTCTTTTAGCCCAATTGAGTCATTTATAAGGTATCCGCTTAATTTTGCGTGCATTAATTGGAGAGTCCACACAGACAATGTCTCCCTTACCTATGTCACCCAAACAGAATTTAACAATCAAAAATCAAAACCTTTCTGCCACCACAGATTACAAATTATGTTTAGTTAGTGCCAATGTAGAATGCAACATGTTTGAAGTCCTTCAAATCAAAATAGCACACTGCCCTTATTTCTCCCGGACTCAAACCTTTCCGGGGAGCAAATACAAGGTGCAATGCACCGAGAGCACCATGGGTTGCAAAATCCTCAGAGTCAATTAAATTCCCGGACGAACCCTTTCTTGCCGGATTTCTTTTCCAGTCCCGCGGCAACCCACAGGGAGTTTGCTAACTTCTTTGTACAGAAGCTGGATTTAATGGACGTGTGATGGACATGTAACACAGCCCTTACTGTCGGAAATCACTATCAAAGTGCACGTCGTTGTGCTACTGTAGCAACATATTCACCAGAGAGGACACAGGACTTTTTTTGCCACCTGCTACTATGCGGCAAAGTGAACAAGCCCTTCGACAGAGCCCAAGATACAGAATGATATTTCAATCGCGATACCTCTCGTTGTACCTCTATGACGAAGACCAATTACAATATCTCTCACGTCTCTCACTCGAAGCTCGTAATTATACGAACAGCATTTCGTGGCCCCGAGCCCCGGACCCCCAGGACAAACAGGCACTTCCGGGCACTGCTCGGTGCGCGCGCGCTGGTGCGCGCGGCAGTGCCTATTTGTCAACGTTTCTGGGTTTGTGGGTGGGGCTTGTCTCTAAAAGAGATATATGTGAATATTTAGGGGACTTAATGTATACTTGAAAAGTATATATGCATATTCAGGTACTAAATGCCTCACCGTTAGCAACAGAAAAAGCTTAAATCAGTCCATGAACGTCCACATGAAAATCCACAGAAACACAGTGATCACAAGCACGGCAGGCACAGCAGGCTCTCCCCAGGCGAAACAGGCACCTCCGGGCACTTCTCGGTGCGCGCGCGCTGGTGCGCGCAGCAGTGCCTATTTGTCAATGTTTGTGGGCGGGGCTTGTCTCTAAAAGAGATATATATGAATATTTAGGGGACTTAATGTATACTTGAAAAGTATATATGCATATTCAGGTACTAAATGCCTCACCGTTAGCAACAGAAAAAGCTTAAATCAGTCCATAAAAGTCCACATGAAAATCCACAGAAACACAGTGATCACAAGCACGGCAGGCACAGCAGGCTCTCCCCAGGCGAAACAGGCACCTCCGGGCACTTCTCGGTGCGCGCGCGCTGGTGCGCGCAGCAGTGCCTATTTGTCAATGTTTCCGGGTTTGTGGGCGGGGCTTATCTCCTTAGCAACAGAAAAAGCTTAAATCAGTCCATGAAAGTCCACAGAAACACGGTGATCACAAGCACGGCAGGCACAGCAGGCTCTCCCCAGGCGAAACAGGCACTTCCGGGCACTTCTCGGTGCGTGCGCGCTGGTGCGCGCGGCAGTGCCTATTTGTCAACGTTTCTGGGTTTGTGGGCCGGGCTTGTCTCCTTAGCCACAGAAAAAGCTTAAATCAGTCCATGAAAGTCCACATGAAAATCCACAGAAACACAGTGATCACAAGCACGGCGGGCACAGCAGCCTCTCCCCAGGCGAAACAGGCACTTCCGGGCACTTCTCGGTCAGCAGCATATCATCTGCATACAATGATATCAAGTGCGGTCCCCCCCTTAGTGTAGACCGCTATTTCTTCGTACTGCTGTCTCAGATAGATCGCTAGTGGTTCTAGTGCAAGGATGTACAGCATCGGGGACCATGGGCAGCCCTGTCTCGTGCCTCTGCTAAGTTGCCATTTATCTGAAATTATCGCTGCAGTTTTAACCCTGGCTGTTGGGGAGCTATACACCATTTTCACCCACCGCAGGTACCCTGGTCCCATCCCGTTTTTTATTGCAGGGCCGCCATCATCCAAGGCCACCTTACAGAGTCGAAGGCTTTCACTGCGTCTAGCGAGACTATTGCTATTTCACTTGGGTCGCCCTCTGTCTGTTCTATGATATGGTGGAGCCTCCTGTGATTATCGGATATGCTTCTACATGGGACATATCCAGTTTGTTGGGGGTGCATGAGTTTATTTATTACACGCTTAAGTCTATTCGCCAGCACAGACGTGAGAATTATACTGTCCTGATTTAGCATGGATAGTGGTCTGTACGACCCACAGTCTGTGCTTGGCTTGTCAGGTTTGAGGAGTGGAATAATTACCACCTCCCTCAGAGATTCCGGCAGTCTCCCTTTCTCGAAGGCCTCGTTCAGCATTGCCAATAGCGGGGAGAGCACTTCTTGTCAATATGTTTTGTAGAATTTGCTGGGGAGCCCGTCTGTCCCAGGGGCCTTGCACGTGGGCAGATGTATTACCACTGTCTCCAATTCCTCTATTGTGATTGGGGCATCTAGGTTCTCCCTGTCTTCCTCACTCAATTTAGGTAATCCTATGTCTTCTAGCGTCTCCTGGGTCTCCTGCACTGCCGTCTCTCCTGCATCTTCATAGAGGTGTTTATAGAATCTATGGAATCACTCGTTCAAACTCTCCTGGGTGTTCCAGACTTGGCCCACTTCTCCCGTTATCCCTCTAATCGCTGATCTTGGTGTCTCGTTCTTGTATAGCCGTGCGAGTAGGCTCCCTGGTTTGTCTCCCCCTGCGTGCTGTCTTTCAATATATTTTTTGTAATTCAGGTTACATAACCTCTCCCAGAGCCCCCCACATGCCTGTTGTAACTGACTCGCCTGTTTGGCCTCCTCCTGTGACATGCCCCCTCTTTTCATAATTACTCTAGTTTCTGTTCTGTCTACTGTAATTCCCGCACTGTACCCCCTTGAGGCCACTTGATTTAGATATGGCCGCCCACCTCACTACTACCTTAAAGGCCTCGTATAGGGTACCTTCTGACTCCACGCTACCAGTGTTGTTTTCGAAATACCCAATTATCTCCTCCCTTAGGTCCTCCAGGATTGCAGTGTCCTTCAATGCCTCGGCTCTAAGTCTCCATGTTGGAATCCTGGCTCTAGGTGGCTGATGTCGCCACGTCAGGACCAGAGGAGAGTGGTCCGATAATATTCTCGCCTTATATTCTGAGCCTGTCATTTCCCCCACAAGTGGAGAATATGTAATCCAGTCTCGTGTACGGGTTGTGAGGGGCAGCACAGTGTGAGTATTGCCTGTCTTTCGGATGTTGCTGCCTCCATATGTCTTCCAGCCGGAAGTCTCTCCAGGGCTTGTAATGTTTTCGCTGCGGGGGTGGGCTTATCTAGTTTTGTGTCTGATCTGTCCATTCTGGGGTTCAGCGTGTCACTGAAGTCCCCTCCCCATATTACTGCGCCGCCTATGTGGGGACTAATCTTACTATTTAGTGTCTTGAAATAGGCCACTGTATATTGGTTAGGGCCGTATGTATTTATGATGCACAGTTCTCTGTTCTCCAGCAGCCCCCAAATCACTACCATCCTCCCGCCCTGCTCCACCGTGGCCTGCAGCACCTGGAAGGGCACATGTGGCGCCACCCAAATGATTACCCCTCTGGCGTATGCCGAGTACGTTGCTTCCATGGTGGTCCCTCTCCACTTTTTCTTTACCACCTCTTGTTTCTCTTTGGTGAGGTGGGTTTCTTGCAATAAGGTTATATCCACTTTTTGCCTTCTCAGGTAAAACATTACCTTATTTCTCTTCAGATAGCTATTGAGTCCTCTAACATTCGAAGGTCTCCCATTGTCATCCCTGTCCCATCCCCATCCATGCCTCATCCCATTTCGCGCTTGGGTGTAAGCTGGTGCCCCAAAAAACACCACTACAAACTCCCCAACTTTTCCCCCTCCCCCCTGCCCAAACCATCCCCAACTGTCCCTCCCCCCTCCCCTTCCCCCAATCCCCAACTGATGCCCAGCTCCATCCCTGAATCTCAGGCTATCCCGCATCTTGCTCCTTTCCTGGCTACTGCCGATACTAGTTGCACAGCGGGGGGTTATCGCCCTACTGGCGATCCAACTACTCTAACTATTGGGGGTAGGTCATGCTCCGACTGCGATACCCCCCGGTGTGCAATAGCTCTTTGCGCATCAAACATACTTAGTTGAAAGTTTAAGCCACTATATTCCAGTCCATACATGTCCTTATGTTGAAATTTTAAATCGCTAGTACTACACATTATTGGCAGACCCATATGGCTACATTACATTCCTCGCTGCCGTCCCCCTTAAGGCTAGAGTTACTGGTATAACGTTGGTTCATTTATCCTGTCTGTCTCGCTCTGGCCCCTTTTCTTCGTCTGGGCAGCCCTGGACAACAAGATTACTAGTTATTGCAATTAGTTCAAATACTCTTATTATTCCCCACCAAGCCCTATTGTAATTGCTTTTACCTGTGCTCCTCCACTAGAAGCTCAGAGGACATTTCTCCATTACATGTATTTAAAAACTCGAATAAAAAACGGCCTTCCTCTTCTGGGAACTGTTCCTCTGCTTTGAATCAAAAGATACTGCTTCAGAATAAGAAAGAAAAGAGTTCCTAGCTGGATGCCTTTATTTTCCTATTTAATGCTCAGCTGAGCTAAACTTATTTCTACTGTAACCTGTTTTGTCTTTTCTTATATCTATCTTCAGGGTCACAGAAAAAAGAAAAAAAGTTTTTACTTCCAAAAGTAAAATTGATCAGCAATGAATGAAGATTTTGTAACCAACTCCTGCAGTTGTACATAGTTGGCATGAGGCAGTCACTCAACCAAACTTGCTTTGTTCTTTTAAAACGCAGTCTCTTCTTTCCAGGAAACTCTCTCTGCGCATGCGCATTTGCCTATTGTCTGCAAGCAGATGCTACTCCGAACCAGGCAATTCGTAACACATTCACTTGCTGCTACGCAGTTGCCCAAAAGCAACAATGTGTAATATTGTCTGTGCAACGAGATCAGCGTGTTTCTTTAAACCCTTCACGAGCGCCCTCAAAGTCCTTCATCAAGTAGCACAGAGGCTGGCGCCAGTCAAGGGAAGGGAAGAGTTGTTGAAACGCTAACTCTTTTTACTAGTGCATTTCTTTGGGAGAATTCCGATTTCAAGCAAAAGAAAAGAGCGCCCTCACACTATGGGCCCGATTCATGGAATTCTTTGCGCGAAAAATAGGTGACCTGTGTGTGAAATCGTGCGCAAGCGCCCGTTCGTCGATTCATGGAACACAATGCGTGGGACTTACCAGGGACTTGTGAGGAATCCGTGCTGGTCAAACACGTAACTGCAACACCACAAATGCCTTGCGCGAGACTCCAAGCGAAGGCCCACCCGTGTCTACGCAGTCACCTGAAAAAAGGGGGTGGAACACGTGGAATGGGGAACAACAAGCGTTAATGTGGTCGTTACTAGGGAAGTCCCACAGTAAAATCCTTGCAACACCCATACACGTGCCAAATACCCATATTGATGGAATTGAACAGGGCTCGCCTGTGCAGAAAAATACATGCAAATTCTGAAACACGTACGCCACGCGATAGCTGGCATAAATGTCAATATGCACAAAAACAAATGCACACAAATCCTGCGCAATCAACAAACGCACGTATACAGCTATGATGAATGTACCATTTGTCTCAGCAGTGAGCGTGGCACACCGCAGGAGGAGGAGGATGGCCAGAGCCCAGATTTTTCTACCAAGGACCAGCCTTTTTGGGATGCCTGATGACCAGGTCTATGGCAGGTATAGGTTTCCACCTCATATCATCTTAGACCTGGTCACGGAGTGGGAAGATGACCTTACATCACCCACCCTGTGCTCCCAAGCACTAAGCCCCATGCAAAAGGTGCTCAATGTACTGCATCTTTTGGCCACTGGATCATTTCAGTGAACCACTGCCATAGTTGGGGGCATTTTACAGCCAACACAGTCACGCTGCCTACATCAGGTGTTGGCAATAATGACTGCACACCCCTCAGTCTTCAGGCACATCTACATGCCCAGAACACCTGCAGAAAGGCAGGCCGCGGTCCAGGCCTTTTATGGGGTGGCGCACTTCCCTAAAGTGCTTGGTGCTATTAATTGCACCCATGTGGCTCTACGTCCACATGGGTCCCAGCTCGGGCTACAGAACACATATATCGCAATCAGAAACACTGGCATCCCATCAACGTGCAGGTTGTATGTGATGCCAAGGGCATCATTACTTCTTTATATGCTAACTATACAGGGTCCACCCATGATAGTTTCATATTCAGAATGTCACCCCTAAACCGGGCCCTGGAAGCTGGGAGGCATGGCAACACATGGCTCATTGGTGGGTATAAATGGCCATGCACATGCATGCATGTCAGACACAGACAAATAGATACCAATGTGGGGACAGTGCCTACCCTCTGAGCACCTACATGATGATGCCAATATGGAACCCTGCCACACCGGCCCAGGTAAGATACAATACAGCCCATCTTGCAACTCGGGTCAGAGTGGAGCGCACATTCCGAGTGCTGAAGTCACGTTTCCGCTCCATTGACCACTCTGGTGGTGAGTTGCTATATGCACCACCACTAGTGTGCAGGATCATTGTGGCAGCATGTGTCCTGCACAATGTTGCAACACAGTGTGGCGTACCGGTGGACATGGTGGTGCAATACCTCTCAACCTTTTTTGATACCAAGGCGGGTGAAAACCCAAAAAGGCCATAAACATAAAAGTAGGACTGCCGTAAAAACATGAAACGGCAGTCCTACTTCTATGTCGCTGACCTTTTACGGGAGGGGGGTGGGGAGGAATGCTCCCAGGCACAATCCCCTCATTGAAGGAGAGCGCCAGGGAGGGGAAGGGGGAGGAAATGGGGGCGTGAAAAGCATGACACTTGCTTTTCACACCTCCATTCGCGCAGGAAGAGTCGCGCCGGGACCCGATTTCGGGATCTCGAAATCGGGTCCCGGCAAAAAATATGAATCGTAGCTCCCACCTTTGCCAAGGCGGGTGAAACAGATGAGCTGGCGGGTGGGCGGGTGTGTAGATGCTTTGGCGGGTGACACCCGCCAAAAGCGGGTGAGTTGAGAGCTATGGGTGGTGCCGCCACATCCACAGGCACGCTGCTTGCTTATGGCTAGCCAAAGGCACATGGAGAGGCTGCCCGTATCCAGCTTGTGTCTAATTTCTTCACCTAAACCCCATCCCCTGCGGAGTGCACACAACCATGCCAAATTTCATGTGCCATTCAATGATGACAATGGGCCAATCAACAGTGCGCACAAAGCCACCATGAGAATCTGCCCCTGGAAGTGCTAAAATGTGTGCATCCCTTACAACTTAAAAGACATTCCTTTCTTACCACCACAAGTGACATAATTACACCACTACCAACATGCAAAACCTTAAATTCACTCACTTCTGTGTCACTCAACCCATTGCATATGTAATTTAAAATTAACATCAAACTGTGTCACGGTATGGCACGTCATGTAAAAGGATCCACCAAAACGACTGATGCACAAGGCAAGCTTCTGAAAGAGCTCAAGGATGTATGGAACAAGGGGTGAAAAAGAACACTTGTACAGAGCCCTAGAATCTCTGAAACCATAATGGTCACTCATGTCCGCCTCTGTGCATGCCACACAACAGTGGTGCCAACAGTGATTATGTTTGATGATGAAGTGTCAGTTTCATCAAGTGCATGAATGTGCCACCATGCAGGAACCAAGGACAGAGTGGAACAGACAGACACCGTACCTGCATGGTGCAATCCGTAGGAGCAATTGCACAGATGTTTAGAGGGGTGTGGTATTCGGAGGGTGGTAACAAGTTCAGGGGTGTTTCAAGGGCAACCAGTCAGTGGATGCTCAGTTAAGTGCAGAGATATGCAACTCTCTCGGGTCATTCCCCCAAGTGCAGTGATTATGACACTAGGCCAGGACACGGAGGCAACTGCCCAAAAATTGCTGGAGGTGACAGGGGCGTGTGAGACCTTGAGGTACATCAAGCAGACAGTCATCAAGCATCTAGGAGAAAAGGAATGGAGAGAGTGAGAGAGCAGAGGGCTTGCTTAGCAGGGAAGAGGGAGAGAGAAGGAAGAGTAGAAGATGAAACACAGGAGTAGTTCATGGAAATTAAGGATATGAGTCCCCAAACAGAGAGTGGCAGCATGGGTATCCCAGAGGTTGGCCCCTGCTGCCGATAAAGATCCCTTGCAAAAAATCTCCATCAGGAACTGGCTCACCTGAAGAAGGTCAGCGTAACATGATGAAATGGCTCTGGAGGAACAGCACTGAGGTATGAATATTAGCAGATGGGTAGTATGCAGGCCTCACAAATCCCTGTGTACAATGCATACTTCCTATGACTGGACCCTTTCTGCCACGGCTGGCCAGTGGAGGTGTCATGGCCATTGGCCCGGAACCCCAGATCCCGCACCATCAGGGAACGAGAGCACAGGGTAACACTACCTTTTATTGTCCCTTTGGGACAATAAAGCATGGAGGGCCCAGCTGGACTCAGCCCTGGTGCCTTCGGCGCTAGGCTCATGATTAAATGTGCACTAGCACATATTTATTTGGTGCAAGTACTTTGTTTTCACTGCAGGGGCCTCCACTTGCATTCGGTCGGGCGTGGCTGCTGGGGAGAGTCAGACTGCACGTGTAAGCATCCCTTAGGAGTGGCAGGGCGGGGCCGGTGAGTCAAGGCTAATGGGCATGGCCAGAGCTAGGCTATATAAGCCCGCTCAGCCCTCATGCACGTGCTTTACGTTATTCTGCTATTGCAGCGTAACGCTCACCGCCGCCTAAGCGCATCTTACCTTATTTCCAGCTGCAGCCTGAGCGCTTCTTACCTTGCTAGCAGCTACCAGCCTGAGCACATCTTACCTTGTTTCCAGCTACCAGCCGCTGCACTTACCATGGAATCTGCTTTCTTCAGCACGCATCATCGTTGACTCTGGCATTCATCATCCAGACCTCCAGAAAGCAGCGCTCCAGCCCAAAGTCGTGACACCAAAAGCAATCCATCTGAAAACGTGCCTGCAAGAGAAAAGAGAAAGACAAGGTTAGGATTTGCTAAAGACATTACGTTTAAGGTCACGCTTTGACAAATCCTTGCGCTTAACCTTAAACCAACACCCACCTTCTGTCTGAGCATCGTGGACTCAATTTTCTTCCCATTTGGCCTTGCTTCATGCACCGCAACTACCGCTCGCCCGCATTTCATCTGTTGGGAGAAAGCGAAGGAAAGACATTATTAAAAGATACATACTATAATCAAGAATCAACATCACAATATTTTAAAATCCATAAGACATTTACCTTCAGGAGTGGTTCAACCACAGCTGGTCTGGGCTGCCACACGCATGGGCCAATGAAGGAACTCGGTCCATCAAAAGCGCCCCTGCATTGAGAAGCAGGACGAAGAGTTGTCATCATCAATCAACAGGTGATACTATATGGGTCGGCGCATGCTCACCGCATTCTGGGAAGAAGGGTTTGAGAGAGAAAGCAGTCATATAGCTGCATTCTCACAATCTCTTATATCTACGCAGGAACAGTGTCAACAATTGGCGCAGCCCACAGCATATGAGCAGGGGAAGAAGTCTGACAAGGGGAATCCACTTCCTGGGAGGGCTGCAACCGTGCCCCAATGTTCCCGCAGGGACCAGGTAAGCGTAACAGGAGGACAATCACTAGCAGACAGATCTGGTGCCTGCCCTTGGCCTTGACGTCAAGCATAATACTTGCGGTCTTGTCCCGAATGAATTACACAGGGTGTGGATTCAAAGCATGGAATTTGTGCAATACGCAGTAGCAGTAGTGCAGCCTGCCTAAAATCCGGCCTGTGGAGACAGTGACCTGCTGTTGGAAAGTGAGAAAATGTGCAGTACCTCAGAGGAGGTGTATCGGATAGTTGTACTTCCAAGAGATGACTGAAATCGGACATGAAAGGAGAGAATTGAGGCAGACATGACCACAATCATTAACATCTGTGCAGGTGGTTGTGGCTGTACGGCCAGGGGAGTATGGCCACAGAGAAAGTGGGACCATGAATGAATTGTGGACAGACAGATATCCGTGATGAAGATGATGCGGCTGAGGGTGGCATGAAATAAAGTACTGTGTCATCCACATCACGCTTCAATCCTGAGGTGAAAGTGCCTCTCATACGTGCAAAGTCAGCCAAGTACAGGTTGATTCACCACAGGGATAGCTAACATCCCTGTTTAGAAGCACTGTTAGAAAGAGCCATACTAGATTGAAAGCTTTAGTTGTGCACGTGTGCTGGGTGGGCAGAAAGTAATGAGTTAACCCACACCATAGCTTGATCCCTGAACCATGTGCACCATATACACAGTAATGCACACAGGTAGCATTTGTGGATGCCAACAACTAACATGCCTAGTAAAACTCTAACCTTACCTAACGCTCAATGTAAAAGGACATCTTACCTGGACCCCTCACATGTAGTTCACACACCGATTTACGAACATGAAATACCTATCATTACCAGACGTAAGGATCTGCAGACAAAGAAAAACATGAAACATTGTCATGTACCACAACATGCATACAAAAAGTTCAATACACACGGGCACTCCTCAGTGAACTGAAACACATTCACACAACAAGTCAAAATACAGACAGTAACATGTGTCCCTGCACACATGCCTAAACACCTGTACACTTCATGCTATACAAACACACAATGCAAACACAACCAGAAATGCCTCACACACTGCCTGCACACATCCATGGCATGCAGCAAATGTGCATGCAACATATCCACAATCATTACACATTATGACATCCACAATGCACATTTCACTCCACATGCTGCATGAAATTGTGAATACAGAACATATGACAAAAATGTAAAAAGACATTTAAAAATGGTGACACCCTCCGAACAATACCAATGTCTGGATATCCACCTGCGTATTATCGGGACATTGCACTCCACACAGTAGTGGAAGCATATTAGCAATTAATAAAATGTGTTGCGCATAGCTCAGGCATACATCCAATATCCAAATAAATTTCTATGGGCACACAGGAGAACCGAATGGGACAGGTGAATGTACACAGACATTCACTAACACAGATCAGACAATCAATACTTCCAAGAAATCATGACAATCAATTGAAGGGGGGGCAAGGCTGTAATGCCGTGTCAGTGTTCACAACGTGCAAGTGTACAGGTGACGTTGTTAAGGCTAAAGGTTGGGATTAGTGCATGGAGAACATCTTGTGCAGAAATGGCAACAAAATAATACACTGATGGGAGGGATTAGTCACGTGTCGATGCTGATCGTGAGCAAGTACACCATATACACAGTACCTCACATGATACATGTGGTGGGTCAGGGAACCAAGGACACATAAGGCACATGGACATGAAGCACGGTACTGCATCAATAGCACCAAATACAGTGGGAGATGGAAGTGGAGAAGAGAAAGGACTACGTGATCAATGTGACCTTAAGGAGTACTTGCTCAATATGCAGGGGGAGAGTGAGTCCACTACACAGGAGGCATCACTCAGAGCAAATTCAACAACCACCATCCCATCCAATACCTAAGTGCTTCACACACAAGGAGTAGTTGCCTGATGAATGCAGGGATACAGAAGGGTAGTATATCAGCATGAAGTGTTGAAGGCAGTACAGGGACCCCGACATCCCTGTGGATGATATCCCGGTATCACAATGTAATACGTGCCGAGTCTGTGAGCCTCACAAGCATTCATATTGCAGGATAGACTTTGGCCCTGGCCCTGAGTCAACTGACGAGTCACTCATACATAATCTGGCTAAGCTGTAGGTGTTGCAGGGTACAACAAGGAACACTCATGAGTTTGATGTTGCAGAAGTGTAGCCTGGAGAGTACCATAGCACGTGTAACATTGCTCCTCTGCGTGATGATGTGGAAGTGTACATTAACCACGTGTATCAAGACCTGCAAGTCGGGCTCCTTCACAATCACACAAATATGTGGCAGTAACGGAAGGGGGCAGTTGAACATTAATGCAACATTCCTGCCTTGGGATGAGTGTGCAGGGAGTGAGAACATGTAGGAAGGACTGAGTCAATGGCAGAAGTAGGCTGCAGTGGAACCAATTGGGACATGCAAATTTGTAAATGGTGCACAAGCCAAGGTAATTTTGAGGGCACCTAGGAGGGTGGGAGGGGCAGAGTGCATGTCAACTCCCACATGGGTGGATGTTAAAAAAACAATTCCCTCCATGGGCTCATGGACCGCACAGCTATCTTAGATTGGGAGGCATGTCGCTGCTGTGGCCACCTTCCTGTGTAAAATCCGAAGGTGGTAGCAGGAAGGGAGGTTGACCACGTATAGGCCTAACCTGGTCCGTAGTGACAGTGACTAGGCAGGACTCAGATGAATGCATCTGCAACATGAAGCCTTGGAGGTCCTCATGCAACACCTCACGGGATGATCGGATTTCCTCAGAGATGCTCTGCCTCAATAGTTGCATCTCTTGTTGGTACTGTGTACTGCGGGCTGCCTCTAGCACTTCCATTGAAGCTCTGAGGGCCAGAAACTCTTGCTTCAGGGCTTCCCTGTGGGCCCGAACCTCTGCAAGCAGGGAGACCTGCAGAGACCTCAGATCTGCCCGTCGGCTCCTGCTGCTGGCCTCCATGTGCAGCCTGTGTGAGTGGCATGTAGACCGCAATGCCTGCAGCTGGTGCTCTACCTGTGTTTCTGGGGGGATCATGGAATTCGCCACCCTATCCATGCCCTGAGCCAACATCTCATAGGAAGCACCCTGTTGTTGTGCAAAACACAAGATTGACTGCTCTCACACTGTCTCCCCAGCCGCCACACATCCACCACGTGTGCGTGCCCCACGCCTGCCTAACCCAAGGGAGCATGGCCCTTGATGTGATGCCGCTGTCTGTGGTTGCAGGACTGCATACCTCCCCTGGTCATCCATCCCAGGACCAGAAACCAATACTGTGGAGCGTGAACTTGCAGCCATAACCACCACAGACGGACGTGACAACACTGGCTGGCCCTGTGAGGGGACGTGACCCCTGCAGACGTACCGGCTACAACAGCTCCAACACTTGATGCACTCCCCTCCGACAGCATATAGGAATGTACATTTGGTTCACCACCAGATCTACTGGTTTCTTTCGAGTCGGTTTCATACTGAGCCATACCCCGGATGGCCTGTAGCACCAGTGGATTTTCATGGGCTGCCACAACACGTCCTCCAATTGTGCTCTGTTCCGGCTCAGACTTCCGTTCCTCCTCTAGCTCCTGCCCTACATCTAGTGGCTCATCATCTACACATGGACATATAAAGACTTGAAGAATCATGTTAATTGCATCGACCACATACATTGTTATCACAATGCTGTCCGGCAACACATTGCCATGCACGTTACCATGCCATAATTTGCATACACACACTATGTAGAAAAAGCACTGAAATCATGGCGTTTGCAGACTTCACACTACATCCCATGTCCCTGACCATGTAAGCACTGGACACATTGCCAAAAGACATGTATCTGTGGAAGCACATTCTGTCCCATGGCACAGCAAACAGTAGACTAAAACATGCTAATTGTGACTCATCAAATGGATATACATGTGAACATGTGCACACATAATCACAGCCAAGTCCACTATAATTACAAGAAACACCAGTGTACCACTGGCACAGGGAATGAACACAATGTGGAAATGCCCTTAGTGTGGAGTCCCAGGTGTGTGATGTGGAGAGAGTAATGACATGTCCTGGGAGATAGGCAGAGGGGACAGTGACACACAAGAGGGACAGGAGCCATTGATACACAGAGTATGCGTTTAGTGCGGGAGGTTAATAGGGATGACACCTCACAAATATTTGAGCCATAGCTGCGGCGGGGATGTGCACAGTGTAGCAAAATGGCATGTCACTCATGGCACAATATCACACCTGCTGACAGTGTTCATGAAAGGTATCGGTAGCATTAAACCACCTTACCGACATGTGTGTATGGATTTTCTACAACATGCAGTGAAGTGTAGCACATGCTTCAGACACAAGCACTTGTCTGGCATAGCTGAGTCAGTAACATCACTGATGCAAATAACCAGATGCCACATTGTGTTGGCATGCCGGAAATGTCTTTTTGTGTGTGACGGTTGGTGATGACTACTGTCCCAAAGCCATGTTCGAAGGATGTGCAGCACATGGGTTGTTTACACTCTGCAGTACACTGAGTAGGAGTGGTTCACCCATGGAAATCATACAAATGCAGGCAGAAGTGCAACACAATCATACTACACATATTCAGGATGCACACGCTTGATCACTCAGAGGATGTGTCCTTGTAATTTGGCAGGCCTCCCACGCCTTGCAGCTGATCCACATGAATTAACAAACTCATGGCATCTTCATGTGGTGTGAGCTCCTGCTCCTGTGGTGACTGCCCTCCAGTCATCAGAGCAGAGGTGAGGTTGGCACCCAGCTTGTGTTTGGCTCGACCGTGGAGGTGGAGGTCATTCCACTGCTTCATGACCTGACCAGCGGTGCGCTTCACATTGCCCAAGGCGTTGATGTCATCCGTGACTCGCTGCCAGTGGACCATACGCTGAGCAGGCGTATGTGTGCTCCCTGGCTGCATGCACATGTCACAGTGGTGTTTGCGCACATAATAGTCCATGAGGATCTGGAGTTCTTCATCATTGAAACTCCTCTTCCTCGACGTGACGGTGTCCTGTGCCGTCCATTGGAATTGAGCCTCTTCCTGTCTGCACGCTTTTGCCTCTTGGCATGTGGTGCAGACCCTGTGTGGCTGGGACCACGCAGGGCAATAGATGCTGGACTACTAGTGGCCGGGGTCATGCCATCACCCACTAATGTTGGGACAGTAGTTGCCCCTGCAGGTCCCCATACCAGGGTGCTGGGGCCAGGACGTTTAACTGTACATCCCTTCCCCTTGGACTCACGGACATCAGCTGCCCCTGTGTGTCCATGTACCTGGAAGGGGGGGTGGGAAACAGCTACTGCTGTAGCTCCCTGACCCTGGGTGTTGGGGACATCAGCTGCCCCTGCAGGTCCCTGAACCTGGGTGCTGGGGCCAGGTCCTTTAACTGTGCGTCCCTTCCCCTTCGACGCAAAGACATCAGCTGCCCCTGTGTGCCCATGTACCTGGTGAGAGGAAAATAGCTAATGCTGTCGCTTCCTGACCCTGGGTGTTGGGGACATCACCTGCGCCTGCATATCCCTGAACCTGGGGGTGTGGGGGTGCAGCAGCCTCATCTGCAGCTCCCTGACCCTGTTGGAGGGGGCACAGCCCTCACTGCATGTCCCCTGCCCCTGGAGGTGGGGGCACCAGCTTCTTCTTTACGTTCCACGACCACGGCCACCTCTGCCACCTTTCCCCCTTGGGGCCTTCTCACTCATGGTACAGATGGACTTGTACAGTTGAAGGCACACCAAGCAATTGTCCTGGGCAATCGGTGTGAGGGGGCAGTGTACGTGATGTAAATGTACTAATGTGGTCCAGCAAGGCTCAATATTACCGCTGGTGAAAAAATAAACGGGACACGTAACGCACAGGTACCCGAAAAATCCAAAATGTGTGAACGCGATACCTCAGTAGCTCCGGTGAAAAAGGGTTACGCGATATGCTGTGACAGCCAGCAACACAAGAAATGCGTATGCGAAGCCCAGGAAAACTACTGTAATCTTAATAATGGAGGTACGCGATACACAGGGGCACCCAGAGTATGAATAATGCATACGCGACTCACTGTCAGCCCCCGGAAAAAGAAAAGTACACGTGCATTTGCTCAGAGGCAAACCCCCCAGCAAAATAAGAAGTTTGCACTGTCACATTAGTGAACGAATTGCGTGGCACCCCAAAAATCTCTGTAATGCACTCGTCCGTCCACTCCAATTCGGATTTCTGCTACGCACTTCTTTATCCCGAATATGAATGCCAATGCCCAGCGCGTGTCACATAACTTACACAATGAGCAACCTTTGCTCTGATTTCACGTGTCCATGCTAATTTCAAATGCGCACAGTAACTGTCACTCTGTTTCCGGCTGCCCACGCAAACGACACGGAAGACCCACGTTCCGGCCTACGAGACTTTTTACCTGCCCCCTACTACCCTGAGCGGCCTCTACCGAGCCATCTGCTGCTGCCTGCCCACTGTGTGTGCCTGCTGCCCACCTGCCCTGCAATTTGAGTGTCTGCTGTCCAGCCATTGTCAGGGCTCCTGTCCTTGGCCCTTTGACCACCTCTGCTGATTCAGAAGACTCCCAATGTGCCACAACCTGGTGCTGGGGCCATTAACGCTTCTCTAACTCTATTTTGTATATATATCCCTGTATCCATATACTCTCCTACTGCACACCATCTTTGTAAATATGTTCTCTCTGTACATCATTTTTACTTGTATGTAACCTGTATCATTTTGTGTAACCAAGCTTCGCATATACTTGTAACTGCTGCGCCTTGTTACCCCCGGGTATGATGCGCATTATAAATAATAAACCAAACCAAACCAAACAACATCACTACCGCTCCACAGCCCAGCCCCAGGACCACCTTGCCCGCCCACGGCAGCGAGGCAGAGGGCTGTCAACTTCAGTGCCAAAGAAGTTGACATCCTGGTGGAGCAGGTCCTGGGGCATCATGATGCCCTCTTCAACGCCCCAACGCAAGTCGGTCAGGAAGGATGGAAGCTGATCTGGGACCGGATCCTGGATGCCATCAACTCAGAGAGGGTGGCATCCCGTGACTTCCGACACGTGCACAAGCGCTGGGAGGACCAAAAAACATGGACCCACATCAAGGCCACGCGCTTTCTCCAGGCCGGTGAGAACGTAAGGGGGCGGAGGTGCCGGATGAACAACACCAACATGCGGGTCCTGGAGAAGTTCTACCCGGTGCTGCACACCCAGTTCAGCGATTTGCAGCAACGTCTGGAGTCGTCAGATGAGTGTTCATGTGTTGCTGGGCTACACAGTGCATGTGCATGTTCATGTATTTTGGGAGTGTGCCCCTTGGGCTTATAGCAAGTATGCATCTTGTACTGATGTCTGCATGCATGTCACAGACAGTGCTCTACATGTGCAGTGAACCATGTGTAATTTCAATGGTGTTACACTTGCATTGTGTGTTGTACTGCAGCATTTCACAACGTGCACATGGTTTGTTACTTGTGTCTGAGACATGCCAGTGTGGCAAGTGTGACAGATGAGGTGGTGTTGGCAACCTCATGTTCAGGCATGCTGTTCATGTGTATGTGTCAAAGACGTGATTGTGTGACTGGCCATCACTCATGGGTGGATGTAACAGGTGCATTCCAATGTGTGACTTCATGTTGCGGGATGGCCCTTGAGTGTACTCTGATGTTATTGCTCATTGCAGTGCTTGTGGACTATCATGTGATGTGTGTGCATGACATGTGTATGTGTGCATGATGCATGTGTGTGTAGCATGCACGAATGATAGGTTGTGACAGTGCCATGTCCCCGGATGTGATTGTCTGTTGTGATGGACAGACGTGTATGTGCATGCATGTAAATTGCATGTACATGTGTGTTGTGGAGGGGGATGATGGTTGTACCAATTAGCAGTTTACTTTATGTGACTGTTTTAATGCCAAGCACACATTGGTGCAGTACCCTGATGCTTGTGCTCTTTGTCTCCGTATCTGCAGTTGCGTTGGAAGAAGAGGGCAGAGACGTTGCTGTGGAGCAAGGTAGCAGGGGTGCCTCCACCAGGCTAATGTGCAAGGCCCAGCTACGTTACCTGCACACAACATCATCGGGGAGCGAGGAGGCTGGTGCCGTGTCTGGACCATCGATCAAAGCTTATGAGGGGAAGTCCAAGAGGGTGAAGGTGGACGTGGACTTCTCGGCAGCAGGGGAGACAGGTGAGCAAACACAGGGGCCATCCACTGCGGAAGACGCTCTGGAGACATCCAGGATGGCGGGGGAGGAGGAAGGGGCCGTAGAAACCAAGGCCACGGGGCAGGTGGGGGTGGTAAGGTGGCTGTGGCTACTGTAGACCTGCCCCTGGGGCAGGTGGCTGTGCAGTTCACTGTGCAGGTGCCTGTGCAAATTCCTGTCCCTGGAACAGCAGCTACGCAGCTGCATGCACCTGCCGGCATGCCTCAACCCAGACGCAGTCGCAGGTGTCGGATGCTTCCACCCAGACTGACACCCCAATGCCGGCGGCTGTTGCCATTCGGGACAGAGTGGTATACCTGCTGGTTGGTATTGGGAGGCGTTCCAGCGACATACGTGATGAAGTGCGGGCTTCCTGTCGGGTGCTTGCACATCATCACAATGACGTCTGGGGTCTCCTCAACTGGCTAGTAGCATTCGTGCTGCGTGGCCTGTTCACTAATGTGACCCCCTCCTCTGTGCTCCAGTCATCCTCCGGGGCGCCTACCAGCCCAGATTCCACCCAGGCACCCCCGGGTAATGTCATCAGCCCGGAGGGTGTGCACATGAAGCAGGCACCGGGCGCTTTGGCAGCAGCAGGCTCTGAGGAGGAAGCTATTGTACTCAGGGCATACCATCACGAGGGGCAGGTATCCAGCATCAGGCAGGAAGCAAATGTGGACCTGAGGAACAGGATTTCTTCCGTGTTTGTGCGCTACGGGTAGCGTATCGGGGCAGAGGGGCAGCGGGCTTGGGAGGTGAGAGTCACAATGGCCAGGGCGGAGGTTGCACTGCGTCGAGGAAGGAGGCGGGCTGCCATCCTGGAGGAAACTTGCAGGGAGGTGGAGATGGCGAGGACCATGCTGGAGGCCCTGCCAGACCTCCAATAAGAGCGGAGGCTCGCCTGGGAGAAATGGACGCAGTGCTCGATGATACCCTGGTCCAGACATTGGCTGAGATTGGTGACGAGGAGGACTAGCCCGCTGCCTGTGTACATAGTTTTGTAGATGTAAATTACATTTGATTTTTTATTATTATTTGGACCCGACATTTGGGACAATACTCCATTTTTTTGTACATAGTTCTGTAGGTGTAAGTTTCATTTTGATTTTGTTTTGTTTGGGAGTGGACTTATTGGACAATCCTGCTTGGTTCTTTTGTACATAGTTTTTTATGGTGTCTTTGTCTTTTCATGTTCCCCTAACTTTATGGACCTTTATTTTATGTTTGGATTTGACTAATATTTTTACTCATGTAAATGAAAAATATCATGGACCCCTTTTTGATTTTTGTTTACAGTCTGTTTGCAAGTAATACAACTGTATAAATATTATTTTATTTACTCACAGTTAGTTTTTGTAGCAGTTACTTTTGCTGTGTGCCTGTTTGGTAGTCCATTTAGTAACCCTGATTATTACCATTGGTAGTCATGTGTGTGGATGCTTACATGCACGTGTATTGTTGCTGGGATGATTTCTGAGAGCAGGATACACATGTGGCTGACCGGTGCTGGTGTGTGAAGTGGAAGTATGGGTGTGCACTATCAAATAGTATTTCCTTCCACCTGTGCTGCATCACTCTGTGTTAGCCCTCATTGTTTTTGGGAGGTAGAGAGGGAGGGGGTGGGGTGACTGTGGGAGTGTTACATGTTCAGGATAATGGCACATGATTGACTTAATGCACATGTGGCGCATTCCCCTTCACCAGCATGTATATGTACAGTATTCATTACCTCAGGTGTTGCACAACCTCTTGAACTGGGATACACTAGTGGCATTTCTTTATATTCCACAGTGGATGACCAATGCAGCTGTCTCTGTGAGTCATGCACTCTCTGATTGCAATGTCCTTCACACCTGCCCAGACCGGTGATGCGTTTGTTTGGTAATGTCTTCTGAACTTAGCAGCTCATTGAGGCTCAGGCTGTGAGACACCTGTCCATAGTTTTTTGCTTGTGTCATTGTTAAATATTTGGTCCCTGGGGATTGATGACATGACATTGTCACATGGGCAGCAGGGCCTCACTTTCACAATCACATATCATTTGTGTATGTTGGGAGATGGTTACGGCCAGCTATTGTGTGTGAGCATATGCCGCACTCATGGATGTGGCACAAGTGAATGCTTTCATTTTGGTTTGCAGGGTACATGTTCCTGAGCATATTCTGGCTGATGTCACAACACGGCGGTACAAGTGCACAACACACAATTGTTGCAGTGATGATGTGTCACAATGTCAGGGTACAGCATGCAGGTGATGTACCTTGTGGAGGGGGCTGCCTGCAGGGTGGTGTCAGGGGTAATGGGGCTGTGGGTGAGGGTGTCCCGTCTGGTCAGGGCTGCCTGCAAGGGTGGGGGCAACAGGTGATGGGGCTGGGGTGTCCCATCTGGAGGGGGCTGCCTGCAGGGTGGTATCAGGGGTAATGGGGCTGTGGGTGGCGGTGTCCCATCTGGTTAGGACTGCCTGCAGAGGGGGGGGAAACAGGTGATGGGACTGGGGTGTCACATCCGGGGGGGCTGCATGCAAGGGGGAGAACAGGTGATGGGGCTGGGGTGTCCCATCTGGAGGGGGCTGCCTGGAGGGGAGTGTCAGGGGTAATGGGGCTGTGGGTGAGGTGTTCCACCTGGAGGGGGCTGCCGGCAGGGTGGTGTCAGGGGTAATGGGGCTGTGGGTGGGGGTGTCCCGTCTGGTCAGGGCTGCCTGCAAGGGTGGGGGCAACAGGTGATGATGCTGGGGTGTCCCATCTGGAGGGGGCTGCCTGGAGGGGAGTGTCAGGGGTAATGGGGCTGTGGGTGAGGTGTTCCATCTGGAGGGGGCTGCCGGCAGGGTGGTGTCAGGGGTAATGGGCTGTGGGTGGGGGTGTCCCATCTGGTGGTGGCTGCCTGCAGGGGGGGCAACAGGTGATGGGGCTGGGGTGTCCCATCTGGAGGGGGCTGCCTGCAGAGTGGTGTCAGGGGTAATGGGGCTGTGGGTGGGGGTGTCCCATCTGGTGGGGGCTGCCTGCAGGGAGGTGGCAACAGGTGATAAGGCTGGGGTGTCCCATCTGGACGGGGCTTTCTGCAGGGTGGTGTCAGGGGTAATGG
This sequence comes from Ambystoma mexicanum, assembly GCF_040938575.1. Taxonomy (NCBI): domain Eukaryota; kingdom Metazoa; phylum Chordata; class Amphibia; order Caudata; family Ambystomatidae; genus Ambystoma; species Ambystoma mexicanum. The sequence goes on from NC_090931.1 coordinate 675,558,637, forward strand.
TGGTGGGGGTGTCCTGTCTGGTGGGGGCTGCCTGCAAGGGGGAGGACAACAGGTGATAGGGCTGGGGTGTCCTATCTGGAGGGGGCTGCCTGCAGGGGGGGCAACAGGTGATGGGGCTGGGGTGTCCCATCTGGAGGGGGCGGCCTGCAGAGTGGTGTCAGGGGTAAAGGGGCTGTGGGTGGGGTGTCCCATCTGAAGGGTCTGCCTGCAGGGTGCTGTCAGGAGTACTGGGGCTGTGGGTGGGGGTGTCCCATCTGGTGGGGGCTGCCTGCAGTGTGGGGCGACGGGTGATGGGGCTTTGGTGTCCCATTTGGAGGGGGCTGCCTGCAGGGTGGTGTCAGGGGTAATGAGGCTGCGGGTGGGGATGTCCCGTCTGGTGGATGCTGCCTGCAGGGGGGGGCAACAGGTGATGGGGCTGTGTGGGAACACCAAACTTTTTGTTTTTTGCTGGGCTGGGGTGTCCCATCTGGAGGGGTCTTCCTGCAGGGGACTGCGAGGTGCTGACACACTATTTGGATGGGGTGTGGCTGGGGATTACAAGGTGTTTTCACACGATTACGCTGGGGTGCGGCCGGGGATTGCAAGGTGTTGGCGCACAATTTGTCTGGTGTAGGGGCTAGCCTTGCGTGGGAGGGCACACATTTTCTGTGGGGTGCAGCCTGAGTTAGCGGGGTGTTTTCGCATGATTATGCTGGGGTGCGGCCGGGGATTGCGACATGTTGGCACGCAATTTGGCTGATGTAGGGGCTAGCTTTGTGTGAGAGGGCATGCGTTTTCTTGGAGGTGCACCCGGGGTAGCGGGGTGTTTACATGTGATTTAGCTGGGGGGGCTGTATGCTGGGCCAGGGATAGCCTGGATGCTTGTGCCGTGTTAGGCATTTCACTGGCTTTTTGGTGTGCGTGCAGGCGTGTTGGGGCCTTCCTCGCGCAGCTTTCTGTTAGTTGCGCGACGGCTAGTGATGGCTCTGGGAATCCATGAATATGTGTGCCGCGGAAGTATTTATCTGCGCCACGGCACACACAGAGTCATTTTCGATGCGAGCCCCTTGGGCCATTTCTGCGCCCGATTCTATGAATCGGGCCCTATATCTCTTTCCGCTCCTACGCCCACCTCGCTTTATAACTCCTGAACTCTGAGAATATGTTTTTCCTAAATAACATAGTGAAACATCCTTTATAACATCAGTTAACAGTTCTGGTACTAAAAAAGCAAAGCCTGTCTGTGACGTTCTGATGTAATTATGATAGAAACTAGTACCGAGTAGTGAAGGTATTGAAGACCAGGAAGTCCCTCCTGTATGGCCTTTCCTCTAATGCCTGCGAATTCTTTTGTTGGTTGCCTAGGAGACGGGGGAGCAGGAGGACGAGAGCGAGAAGGACGGTTTATCGTGGGCGTATTAAAAAAAAAAAAAAAAAAAAAAGAAAAAAAGAGCCATGAACAGCGGAGAGGGAAGCAAGCGGGGATCTATGTGAGAACGTCCAAGAATGTGCAGCTGACAGATCGCCACCTGATTACGGAGCACTGTTCAACGACAACCGATGTCGTAAAGATTACGAAGAAAACAAAAAAAGAAAAGGGGAAACTGACTCGATGTACGTTTTGCTGAAGCCGAGGCGAGGTCAGTTTCAACCGTCAGATGCCACCGACGAGTCGGACTGAAACCACGCAGTCGGAGGTGAGCGAGCGAGTAATATAGAGGGGGAGAGGAAAACCATACCGCTTTACCCGCGAGCGGAGTTCATTAAAAACGACCGTTGTCGTCCAGAAAACATTAATGAAGTTGACGCCGTTGCGTCTGTGTTTTTTTTTATTGTCAACCAAGTTAAAAGATTGTAAAGGTTCAATACGCGCCGTTGCGCAATCAATGCTTGGGAGCCCTTGAAAAGGGAAAAGAAACGTTAAAGCTTGCCCCAGCATGGAGAGTTAGCATTCATGCATCCAATGTGTACTACAAAACCATACGTTTAAGAGAAAGCGATGAACTGAGTTGGTCAATAACTAAACTAAAGAGGAGTGATTCGTTATAAAAGGGGGAGAGAACACTCCCATCTGAGGATATCTATACACAAGAAAAGGAAGCTGAATACCCTACAGTCAAAGGCTGCACCATTCAAACGAAAGAGCTGAACAAAAGAGAGAAAAGGAAAGATAAAGAGATAAGAACAGTCCAAAAGAATAGACCAGAGAAAAGGGGAAATAAGAAAAGGAGTCCTGAGGAAGAAGAATTATATTTAGAGATAAGAACAGTCCAAAAGAATAGACCAGAGAAAAGGAGAAAAGAAAAGGAGTCCTGAGGAAGAAGAATTATATTTTTTTCTCTGAAGTTTGAACTTTGCGAAAAGGAAAAAAATCTTATAGTGTCTTACCTGAACTGTTGACTAATACTCCATCTACCCGACACTTGAAGTCTTCAAGAGAAACTGTATCCTTTTTTTTTGAATATCTAGAGAGAAAGAGAAAGAAAATACCTATTAAGTTAATAAAAGAATTGGATTATCGTTATAGTCCAAACAACCTACGTATTGGCTCTGAGTTTTATTCATGTTTTAAAGGTCATTACCACAAGTGGTGTCAGAAGTGGGATAAGGAGAACGCTATGGAGGACCTTATTAAAACCCTAAGTGAAGGACAGCAATTATTACAACAGGCCTTACAATTACAAACTCAGCAGGCCCAAGCAGACAGACTAGCATTTCAACAAGCCTTACAAATGCAGCAAGCACAACTACTCGAGGTTACTAATACCAGGAACAACACTCCAGTTCCTACCTCTGTGTTACAAAAATATTCAACAGGAGAAGACCCTGCACATTTTTTTGTAAATTTTGAAAGAGTTGCTCGAAATGCACAGTGGCCAGCCGAGAGATGGTGCCATTACATCGCACCATTGATGACCGGGGAAATGCAATCAGCCTATCAAACCGCCAACCCAACAGGAGACACCCCGTATGGAGATATGAAGAAAGTAGTGTTAGAGAGGATGGGACACGATGAAGAAACGTATCGCATCAAATTCCGAGACATCAAGTTGGGTGGAGAGGAAACTCCTAGACAGTTGTACTACCGAGTTAAAGAATTGGCAGAGAAATGGTTACAGCCCACGGTGTCCTCTCCGAATGAAATAACGGAGAAAGTGATATTAGAACAATTTATTGAGGCTCTTCCCGGACCTGTTCAGAGATGGGTTAAACAACACCATAGACTAACTCTAAGGGAAGCAGTAGATGTGGCCTCGGCATATCAAAAGGCTGGACAGGGTCGGATAATGACATATCCGATAGCTAGCAAGTTACATCACCCAGTGAACAAAGCTATGCCTCAATCGAGATGGCCACATTCGATGTTGAAGAAATCTGAAGGAGAAGCTTCACGGTCCCGACCAAACAGTGAGGGCCCTAGCAATTATCGTCCTTTTACATCTACCGTTCGAGGCCCTCAATGTTTTGATTGCGGGGAATGGGGTCATCTTGCTAGGTTCTGTCCAAAGAAAGCAAAAACGGAACCAATGGATGTGGGGGCCTTCAGTTCCATGAAGGAAAGTGAATATCTGGAACATCTACCTGGAAAACAGCCTCAATACCTATATACCTGTGAAGCCGAAGTGGATGGAAAAATGACAACGGCGCTGATCGACTCCGGGAGTCTACAGACTGCTATAACACCAGAGTTGGTAGGTGAAGCTTATTGTTCTTCTGGGGAAATCCCAATACGCTGTGTACATGGGGACGTAAAATCTTACCCATCAAAGGATGTACAGATTAAGCTAGGCGGGGAGACTATGGGGGTGAAAGCAGCAATTCTCCCCAATCTTCCAAAACCATTATTAGTTGGGTCAGATATACCTGAGTTACCTAAATTAATACATAAAATTGAGAAAAGCTGGTGGGAAAGTGCCCCTTTCTTTGACGAAGAAATCAACCCACCAACCAGTAAGACATTTAAGAGTAAAAAGCTAAAGAAAATTCTGAAAGAAGAATGGAAGAGTAAAAATGTACTTCCCATAGCAGTGGACTGGAAGATAGAGGAAGATGGTGATAGTTTCAGGACTGCTCAAGATCTAGACCCCTTACTTCAGTATGCCAGAGAACGAGCTTTGGAAGATCCCAAAGGTCAAGGTCCACATTTCATCAAGGTGAAAGGGTTGTTATATCGAGTAAGTAAATCCCGGACTGGGGATGAGTTAAGGCAACTTGTAGTTCCTCAGAAATATTATCCAACAGTACTAGAAGTCGCTCACGTACAAGTTGGGGAGGGACACCTCGGAACAGAGAAGACTACTAAGAAAATTTTGGACAGATTTTACTGGCCAGGGGTTTATCAACAAGTATTTAGATTTTGTCAAGCCTGTGAAGAATGTCAGAAGAAGAATAGGGCTAACATAAAGAAAGCGCCCCTGCAACCAATGCCACTAGTACAAGAACCATTCAGCAGAATTGGTATCGATATTGTAGGACCTATTGATCCCACGAGAAGAGGTCATAAGTACATCCTCGTTGTCGTAGACTATGCCACTCGATACCCAGAAGCTTTCCCCTTAAAGGCCACTAATATACAACAGATATGTGACGTATTGATTCCCTTTATAGGCCGAGTAGGGATTCCCCGAGAAATTGTTACCGACAGGGGAACGAACTTTATGTCCAATGTGATGAAACAAGTCTGCAATACATTAAAGATAGAACATCTGAAGACAGCAGTTTACCATCCACAAACGGATGGGTTAGTAGAACGCTATAACCAGACTATCAAGCAGATGATTCGGAAAACAACCTCACCAGAAGACAAAGACTGGGACCGAATATTGCCGTGGATACTAATGACCCTCAGAAATACGCCACAATCTTCCACAGGCTTCTCACCCTTCGAATTATTGTTTGGAAGACCCGTGAGGAGTTTATTGGACGTATTGAAAGAGAATTGGGAGGAGCAGCCCGAACAGGAGTTATCCCTAACTGAATATGCCTCACAACTGCAAGAACGAATAGAAAAATTACGGATTGTAGCAAGAGACAATCTTCTCCAAGCTCAATTGAACCAAGAAAAGTATTACAACCAGAAAGCCCAACTTCGTACCTTTAAGAAAGGAGATCAGGTTCTAATCTTGATGCCCACATCAGACAACAAAATGTTAGCCAGCTGGAAGGGACCTTTCGAGATCCAAGAAGTTTTGGGGCCTTTAACATATAAAGTGAAACAACCCGGTAGTAGACTCCTGTATCAGACGTATCATGTGAATTTGCTTAAGGAGTGGATTCCGCCAATACGGAGTGTTTCTATGATCACTAACGATGTACCATTAGAAGGGAACTTTCCCCAGATAAAGGAGAAAATAGGTGTCGAAGGGTTAAATATCAACATGGAGTTAACGGTACTACAGAAATCTGAGCTGTCTCATCTTTTACAAGATTTTATGGACATATTCTCTTCCCTTCCAGGGAGAACTAGTCTAACCCACCATCGTATAGAAACTAAACCAGGGTCTATAGTAAGACTCAGACCTTATCGGATACCTGAGTCAAAAGTAAAAGCCATCAACCAGGAAGTTCAAGAAATGCTAGATTTAGGAATCATCGAACCGTCATTTAGCGACTGGAGTTCACCAGTAGTCCTAGTCCCGAAGCCAGATGGTAGTGTAAGATTCTGCATGGACTTTCGGAAATTGAATGAAATTTCTAAATTTGACGCTTATCCGATGCCACGCATCGACGATCTCTTGAATAATCTAGGGAAGGCCAAGTTTCTAACTACCATCGATCTGACCAAAGGCTATTGGCAGGTACCGTTATCAGCAGCCGACAAAGAGAAAACAGCCTTCGCTACGCCAACCGGACTGTACCAGTTTACGGTTTTACCCTTTGGTCTACATGGCGCACCAGCAACCTTTCAAAGGCTGATGAATCATTTGATAAAAGGGCATGAAGGATATGTGGGTGCATATCTGGACGACATAATTGTATATAGTAAAACCTGGCAAGAACATATGGTTCATTTACGAAAGCTGCTCGTAACACTAAAGGATGCTGGTTTACATGTAAACCCGAAGAAAACCCATATAGCTGAGTTCCATACGAAGTATTTAGGATATTATGTTGGACAAGGGATAATTAAACCCCAAGAGGAGAAAGTAAAGGCCATCAAAGAGCTGAAGTTCCCAGAAAATACAAAACAAATACGGGCCTTCCTTGGGTTTGTGGGGTATTACAGAAGATTTATTCCACACTTTTCTACTTTGGCTACTCCACTAACAAATCTGTTGAGGAAACCCTCCTTACCAAAGAAGGAGTGGCAGAACACTGAAGCTATGGAAGCCTTTAACGCTTTAAAAGAAGCTCTCACCAGTAAGGCAATGTTACAATGCCCTGATTTTGAATCCCCATTTGTTCTTCAGACGGATGCTTCAGGAACGGGACTTGGGGCAGTCCTTCTCCAGAATCAAGGGAACGGCGAAAGACCTGTGCTGTTCATCAGTCGGAAACTATTACCTCACGAACTTAGCTACCCAACAATAGAAAAAGAATGTTTAGCTGTTAAGTGGGCCATTGATGCTCTTAGATACTATCTACTGGGACGTGAATTTACTCTAATAACGGATCATGCACCGTTGGTATGGTTAGCACGCAACAAGGACTCAAATCAAAGAGTACTAAGGTGGTTCCTTTCCCTCCAGCCCTTCTCTTTTAAAACTGTTCACAATCCTGGGAAGCTGCTGTCGCAAGCTGATTATTTATCCAGGGCACAAACCCTTCCCGAACGTAAGGGTTTAGTAGAGGGGGTGTGACGTTCTGATGTAATTATGATAGAAACTAGTACCGAGTAGTGAAGGTATTGAAGACCAGGAAGTCCCTCCTGTATGGCCTTTCCTCTAATGCCTGCGAATTCTTTTGTTGGTTGCCTAGGAGACGGGGGAGCAGGAGGACGAGAGCGAGAAGGACGGTTTATCGTGGGCGTATTAAAAAAAAAAAAAAAAAAAAAAGAAAAAAAGAGCCATGAACAGCGGAGAGGGAAGCAAGCGGGGATCTATGTGAGAACGTCCAAGAATGTGCAGCTGACAGATCGCCACCTGATTACGGAGCACTGTTCAACGACAACCGATGTCGTAAAGATTACGAAGAAAACAAAAAAAGAAAAGGGGAAACTGACTCGATGTACGTTTTGCTGAAGCCGAGGCGAGGTCAGTTTCAACCGTCAGATGCCACCGACGAGTCGGACTGAAACCACGCAGTCGGAGGTGAGCGAGCGAGTAATATAGAGGGGGAGAGGAAAACCATACCGCTTTACCCGCGAGCGGAGTTCATTAAAAACGACCGTTGTCGTCCAGAAAACATTAATGAAGTTGACGCCGTTGCGTCTGTGTTTTTTTTTTATTGTCAACCAAGTTAAAAGATTGTAAAGGTTCAATACGCGCCGTTGCGCAATCAATGCTTGGGAGCCCTTGAAAAGGGAAAAGAAACGTTAAAGCTTGCCCCAGCATGGAGAGTTAGCATTCATGCATCCAATGTGTACTACAAAACCATACGTTTAAGAGAAAGCGATGAACTGAGTTGGTCAATAACTAAACTAAAGAGGAGTGATTCGTTATAAAAGGGGGAGAGAACACTCCCATCTGAGGATATCTATACACAAGAAAAGGAAGCTGAATACCCTACAGTCAAAGGCTGCACCATTCAAACGAAAGAGCTGAACAAAAGAGAGAAAAGGAAAGATAAAGAGATAAGAACAGTCCAAAAGAATAGACCAGAGAAAAGGGGAAATAAGAAAAGGAGTCCTGAGGAAGAAGAATTATATTTAGAGATAAGAACAGTCCAAAAGAATAGACCAGAGAAAAGGAGAAAAGAAAAGGAGTCCTGAGGAAGAAGAATTATATTTTTTTCTCTGAAGTTTGAACTTTGCGAAAAGGAAAAAAATCTTATAGTGTCTTACCTGAACTGTTGACTAATACTCCATCTACCCGACACTTGAAGTCTTCAAGAGAAACTGTATCCTTTTTTTTTGAATATCTAGAGAGAAAGAGAAAGAAAATACCTATTAAGTTAATAAAAGAATTGGATTATCGTTATAGTCCAAACAACCTACGTATTGGCTCTGAGTTTTATTCATGTTTTAAAGGTCATTACCACACTGTCTCAGATGGAAAACACCTGATGGCTGCTTAACTTTGTGGAAAGCTTTTGACAATCCACTGATAAAATTGCATCGCTCCCACAGTGACTTCTGCTGGTAATGCCCCACATAGATGTCTGCTCAGAGACTCCTGTCAACCTGAAACTTCTGTACCGCCTTAAAATAGGCCCAAAACTGGAGAGCCAAAACAAACTGGACCTTCCGTGAAGAAGTGGACAATGAAAGGCAGTTTAGAATGTCCACCCGCTGATCAAATCCTCCAGTCAAGCCTCAGATTTGCTCCCTCCATGTTGGTTTGGGAAGCTCTGTATCTACAGCACTAATATTAAGGCTTAACCCTCAGAAAAACTGCTTGTCCTCAAAAACAGTTAATGAAATGAAAATAAATGTTAACTAAATACTAACTAATATTGAAATTGATATGTAAATGTGTCCTTAAAAGATCCAGACCATACAGTGGTGCAACCGCATTCCCAAAGGGGTGGGGAGGGTACGAGACCCCAGCCCGAAAAGTAAAAAGGTTTTCCTTTCTTTTATTTTCAGACTTTTCTCGCGACCCCCCAGGAATGTGGCCTCACCCCCCTGCGGGGAGGAGAGGGGGACACGCCCGACAGTTTGAATAGCTCTGGCATATGTGCTACTGCCCCATTAACAGTTAATGGCCTGCATGGCAAAAACTCCTGATTACATGGTAGCCCAACCCATCATTGGAAAAAACGGAACTATGGATGTGGAAATGAATAGCAGGGACAACAAATTGTACCGTGTGATTAGTAATGGAAATGTTGTGCTGCTAAGATAACAAAATAAACTGCTGCAATTTTAATTAAGCAATCCGCTTTCTCCGGTCATGGGCCCGCACTTTTCAATATAGCTAGTGAGCCGCTTATGGTGCCACCAGAACAAGGCTATAGGGAACATTTAATAAGGATGTGCTTCCCCGTATAAAACATGTATATTCTTAAGACTCTTCAAACATTTTAAAAGTGTAATTGTGGACCTGTATGTCCCTGAATCACAATATAACTCAGTGGGATTAGGGTAGAAGGGGAGAGAAGAGAGTTTACAGTGTCTTTACCCATCTCGATCTGTTTTATTGCAGAAAAATCAAGGGAACTTGTTTGAGACTGAAAGAGTGACAAATTAGAGCTACCACATAGACTGTTTGAACTCATCCTGGTGTTCTAATACGTTTTAAAACATTATATCATTAAGGATCAGACATAATCAAGATGCAGCTGGAGGCCCTGCCCAAATATATATATATATATATATATATATATATATATATATATATATATATATATATATATATATATATATATATATATATATATATATATATGTTTTCATGTATTTGTTATTGTAAGCAAACCTATTTTTCATACAAAACTAAATAGTAGTACTTTTACCATTTCATGTGTGGGTCGATCAAGTATGTGCATCGCTGTGCTGGTGATTGCAATTGAAATGGCATTAAGTCACATAGCATGATGTATTATTATGTCATTAGGGCGCTTTGAGTGCCCTTAGTGGTGATGTAAAAATTGATCATGAAGGTACGCGTGTTGTGACAAAATGGCTGATTCTCTCCACTGGGAGACTTACCTCTCAGGTAAGAGAGAATGCTGGGGCAACAGTGATAAGCAGAAGCAGCAACTAAGTGGGCAAAATTATTCTCTTCCTGCTTTCCCTCTCTCTTTTAGGAAGTCGCTCTGATAAAGGACTCACACAGAAATGCCACAGTAGTCTGCATGGAGGAGACAGAATTGCTGGCAGTGGACAAAGAAGATTTTTTTGCCAATAAGTTAGACTTACTGCAAGCGAATGAGCTGAAGTACCGCTACGACTTCTTCAGGTAACTTCTACTCTTCATATCTTGTAAGCTAATCAAGCTAGGGGTGTAAGGAAGGCATGGTATCATGAATGAAGACAGACACAAATGAGGCACATTTCAAGGGTGTTTATTTAGCAAAGATGGGGTAGTAGAACACCTGTCCTATATCTAAGGATGGGAGCAAGCTCGACCATCAAATAATAAATAACACAGTCCTAGTAGTGTCTTGTCAAATCAAAAGGGACTATACTAAAAATAAAAATATTGCCAATCCTTATGCTATAACAAATGTGTGTGGGGAAAAAGTGTATGCAAAAGAAAACAGAGTTCAAGAAAGTGTGTATCAGGATGACTGAACAGTGGGGTTCCCTTCGCCACGTTTGCAGCACGGGACAAGGTTGCACACTTGGGCTTTGGAACACCTTCTGGCTTCTTCGCCTCAAGGATGCAGTTTGGGACATAAGCCAGGACCTTCCGCGACAAAGTCTCTTTCCGCGACAAAGTCTCTCATTCGCAGAATGCCTGGACACCCACAAAACCAAGTTCCTTCTTTTTAGGATCTCTAAGTTCTCAAGGCTCAGGTCCGCATTTCAAACTGGGTCTCCCTCGGTAGGGTTCGGACCCCTTTTTAAATACAAAGTCTCAATAGGTCCCAATGTTCGTTTACAGGTCTCCCTCACTCGGGCTTGGACCTCTTTCAACAAGAAGCACTTAATTCCACATAGGTCTCCCTCAGCTGGGCTCAGGCCTTGCAATCACAACACTTGTAGGGGATTCCTTCCTCTAAACTTCCAATCCCTTCAATTCACAGTATCTCACAGTCTTAAATGTTAGTCTAAACAGAGACTTTCAATTGGCCATTTTCACTATGCCGGACCACTATGTTACTCTGTAGCATCTGTCCACAGTTCACAAGTTATAGGCTAGGTGCAGATGTCTTTGTGGTTGTAGTTCCACTAAATGTCCCACAATGCACCTTTCCGATGGTTAAATAGTGTATTTCATGCTCACAAGAAAAAGTCATATATTTCTGACAAGTTCCCGCTTCAGCCTCACACGCGTGCCGGGTTTCCCCTCACTCAGAATCTCACCAGCCACGCAATGCTGTCGGGAAAAGAGTTGACACCCTCAGATCTTAGATCAGGGTCTCACCACCTGCCCCTCTGTCTCCCTGGGAATCAGCATCCACCAAGGGAAAGCAGCACTGATCTGCATCTCGTCTACTGTAAGAAGCTCTCCTAGCTTTTTGTCTCTCTCTCCAGACTGCAAGCCTCCAGCTACACCAAGTCAGCGTTCCGACGTCTTGCTTTTCCTTGGCCGAAGTAGCAAGTGGGGCTGGGATTGAGAAGGGATCCTCTGCTGGACTAAGCCACGCAGCCTCCCTTCAGTTCTCCCAATAGCTGCTCTCTGTTCTGCCAGGAACTCCACCTTGTATAAACCTTGGTTTCTTTAACAGACTCCAGGTGTGAGTTATGGGTTGGGCCTGCCTGTCCTTGCCTGACTCCATTAGTGGGACAGTCCAGTATTAGCATGGGGCAGTCTGTCTTCTGTCTCTCAGTGTGGTTTTGAGTAATCTTTATTCTTCTTAGTCTCCTCTTCTTCTTCTCAGCGATTTTCGAAATTGGGGAGGAGGAGTTGTGATGGAAAAATTGTCCTTTAAAGGCAGAATGGATGTGATTGTGGCTGAGAGCTTGACCCTGCATGGTCTCAGTGGGGCAGGGCCACTGCACATTACTAGAGTTATTGTATCTAGTTGAATTACATGCGTAACTCAGTGGGGTAAGGAAATTATGGGAGTTTTAGTTTCCTGTCGTGACGGTAGATAGCTCGTGTACGGACATGTCAGGAAAGGAGGGATGTATTAAATGTCCTCTGGGTTTTGAAGAGGGGGGCACTAGGTTATTTGTAAGGGTCAAAAGATGGTTTGATTTCCCATGGTGTTTTCTCTTTCCCTTTTCTAAGTTAGAGTTGGGGTGCAACAGGGATGCAATGAGTGGATGTACGAATGGTGTGAGTGAGTGACTGGTGGGTGAATGAGTATGAAGGCGATGGTGTGCTTTTTAATGTGATGGGTGGGTGTGTGCATGTGTAGAGAATGCAATGACTGGATGTAAGAGAAGGTGAAAGTGACTGGTGGGTCGATGCATATGAAGGTGATGGTATGTTTTTGAATGGTGTGGGTTGCCTGTGTAGAGAATGCAATGAGTGGATGCAAGAGAAAGTGTGAGTCAGTAACTGGTGGGTGAATGAGTATGCAGTTGGTGAATATGTATGACGTTGATGGTGTGTTTTTGAATGTTGTGGGTGGCTGTGTGCCTGTGAAGAGAAAGCAATGAATGGATGTAAGAAGAGGTGTGAGTGACTGGTGGGTGAATGAGTATGAAGGTGATGGTGTGTTTTTGAATGTTGTGGGTGGCTGTGTGCCTGTGTAGAGAATGCAATGAGTGGATGTTAGAGAAGATGTGAGTGAGTGACTGGTGGGTGAATAAGTATGACGTTGGTGAATGAGTATGAGGTTTATGGTGTGTTTTTGAATGTTGTGGGTGGCTGTGTGCCTGTGAACAGAAAGCAATGAGTGGATGTAAGAGGGTGTGAGTGACTGGTGGGTGAATGAGTATGAATGTGATGGTGGGTTTTCGAATGTTCTGGGTGGGTGGGTGCCTGTGTAGAGAATGCAATGAGTGAGTGACTGGTGGGGGAATGAGTATGAAGGTGATGGTGTGTTTTTGAATGTTATGGGTAAGTGTGTCTCTGTGTAGAAAATGCAATGTATGGATGCAAGAGAAGGTGCAAGTGACTGGTGGGTGAATGAGTATGAAGGTGTGTTTTTGAATGTTGTGGGTGGGTGTGTGCCTGTGCAGAGAATGCAATGACTGGATGTAAGAGAAGGTGCAAGTGACTGGTGGATGAATGAGTATGAAGGTGTGTTTTATAATGTCGTGGGCGGATGTGTGCCTGCGCAGAGATTGCAATGAGTGGATGTAAGAGGTGGTGTGAGTGAGTGACTGGTAGTTGAATGAGTATGAAGGTGATGGTGTGTTTTTGAATGTTGCGAGTGGCTGTGTGCCTTTGTAGAGAATGCAATGAGTGGATGTAAGAGAAGGTGTGAGTGACTGGTGGGTGAATGAGTATGAAGGTGATGGTGTGTTTTTGAATGTTCTGCGTGAGCGTGTGCCTGTGTAGAGAATGCAATGAGTGCATGTTCACATCATGCGCTCCTCATCATACAAATGCAACAGAAGCCAGTGACATTGAGGGATGTACTTACCCAATAAGACTGTTATGTCAATCTTGGCAGGCACACTGGCTACTTCTCCCTCACTGCTTGGCATCCTGGACCTGCTGCTCCTATGCGTGGGTGGCTGGGCCTTGATCCTTTGAGTGTGATGTTTGCTTTTCTGTGAAGGTAACTACCTGGGCACAAAAGCAGTACTGTATGCAATATAATCACATGCGGTAATGACCACATACAGTAAATATCGGGATCCATTGAGTCTTATGGGACTTCAAAATGGGAAATAACAGAATGTCTGCATGACTTGGAATAGATAGACCCTTCCAGGCACCCATTATTTACTTCATGTGGTAATTATAAATTAGTTTTATAATTACAAACTCATAACCAGGAAACTATTTTTTTCTCATCCTTCTTAAAATGGGGTCTACACATGCCAAAGCAAAGATTACAGTTCAAAATCCATAAACAGGGACAACCCTGAAATATGTAATTGCATAATGCAAAGGTTTCCAGGGAGCAGAGATGCATAGGTCATGGAAGGGGTGGATGTGCCCGTTTATTTGTGCCTGAAGCAACAATTACCGGGTCCTCCAAACTCGGCATGACCCGGTAGTTGCCCATTCGTTTGTACCGGGGAAAATGCAACTCCGGCAGCAGCCTTGCCTGTTTTACAGTCACGGCTACCGCCAGGGTTATAATGAGGCCCACTGTTTTGAAAATTCTAAATCTCATAAATTGTGCTAACATTAGTTCCCTTACTCTTAAGTATCTATTCTCTGATACAATAGGTGCACAGGTCTAACAACTGAGAGTCAAGGCAGGGTAAAAGGTGGCCATGATGGGTAAGGAGTGAGTATGGATGTTGCTGGTCTGGGTTAGGATAGTAAATTCTTTAACATGTGCCAGTGAGGAGTGCATTGTACTTTTGAAGGAAGAGTATTTTGTGGATATTCCATATCATATGTTATCATCTCCTCCCAGGTCTTTGGATCTGTTTGCATCCTGGTCAGACCAGCTCATTGAGAACATAGTTGGTAGATGCAAAACCCATAGGTACCACTATGGAGAGGTGATCATCTGGGACAGCAATGCAACAAACAGCCTTATATTTATCAGCAAGGTAATATGTGTGTGTCAAAGATCAGCTGTAATCATGCTATGTATCAGATCTGTTCTAAAGCACTATCCAATCTCACGCAGACTCCCTTGTTCAACCTTACTTTCCATCAACACCTACCTGCTCGCTCTTTCTCACTGTGCCTACTGCTCTATGCCCCAACACCAAATGATTCTACCACCTACCCAACTCTACCTTCTGGCCTTGCAATTTCCTCTCGCTTTGTACTACGACCTCTACTGATGTCTTCCTCAATAACCACACTGTCATCTGGATACAATCTCATACACACATTTTCCCTTCCACTGTCGTCAGACTATATATATATTTGCCCTTATTGTCTCTCCTCTTTATAGGCATAATAAATCACAACACTGTTTTGCACACAGCAGATGCTCAAAACCTTTTGGCACAAGTGATGAGATGCCCTGGTGCATGGGCCTCCAACCATAAGCAAGAGCTACTTGTAGTTAATGGCCAATAGGCAGGAGCTACTGGCGAAAGCTATTGGGTTGGTGATTTCCATGAGTATGAGAATTTGTACCAAGATTGTTTTGGGGCGGTTTATTTGCTCTTTATATAAAAAAGGAATAATATATGCATTTACTATGCTATTAACAACTACAAAACATCTTTATTTCATGATTTTTTATTAGTAGCTGTCTCCTAAAAATTGTAAAGTATATCAGAATGTAGTAAACCAATCGAAACATTAAGTGTGAAGGCTGACACTGCATGCTATCCACCAATGCTCAGTAATCTAGTGTGTAGCTTGAAACAGCAACAGCACTCCTTTACAGCCTTGCTCATGCTCTGGCCAACTTCTGCAACCTCTCCTTCGTCTCTGGAGCCTTCCCCTCCCCTCTGAAGCACACTCTTCTCAAGAAACCTACAGCTGACCCCTCATGCCCGGCTAACTATCGCCTGATCTTCATCAGTTCTTTCCTGAGCAAACTCCTGGAAAAGATGGCCATCTCCCAGCTAAATCTTCATATTGATTCTGTTGGTTGTCTCCATGACCGTCAATCTGGCTTCAAAGCTGCCAGAAGCACGGAAACTGCTCTCCTGAACATCTGTGAAGACCTGCTCGCCAACCTTGACTCTAACATCCCTTCTGTTCTCATCCTACTTCATCTCTCTTCTGCCTGTGACACGGTCAACTATGCCAACCCGCTCAACCGTCTCTGTGACAACCTGTGTATCACTGATCAGGCCCTGACCTGGCAGACCCGTTTCCTCTCTGACCGATTCTCCCAGGTCCAACTTGGGTCCTTCCTTTCCTCTATCTCACTCTCTACCTGTGGTTTTCGCATGGGGTCTAACCTCTCTCCCTGGCTTTTCAACCAATACCTGGCACCCCTTGCCCACCACATTGCCACTCTCTGCTTCCAACTCAGCTCATTTTCAGGCTTCCCTCTGCCACCTCTTCTCCTTCTCTCATCTCTGTCTGTCTGCTATCCAGGAGTGGTGTGCTGCCAATGATCTCTGCCTTAATGCCAGTAAGACGAGATTCTCCTCATCGGCACACCTGCACCCTCCTTTCCTGTCACTCCCTGGCCGGCCTCCGTTGGCCCTCTTCCTGCTCCCACCGGTGAGGCTAAGAACCTTGGGGTCATCTTCGACTCCACACTCTCCTTTTCTCCTCACATCTCTGACATCTCTAAGAAGTCAAACTACCAACTGCACCTCCTCAGAGGTAGTCTTCCTTTCCTCTCCTTCCCCCAGATGCTCACTGTCTCTAGAGATCTGGTTCTCTCTAGGCTGGACTACTGCAACAGCCTCTTTATAAATCTGCCTGCTTCCACTCTCCGCCCTCTGCAACTCATCCAGAACAGGACTGCAAGACTTTTCCTTGGCTTCAAGCCCTGGGATCGTATCTCTCCAACCCTGAAATCTCTTCACTGACTCCCAGTGGCTGCAAGGATAAACCCTTTGCATTGTCCACAAGGCTTTCTGGGGCCTGGGTCCACAATTCCTTCAACTCTCCCTCCGTAAATACCTTCCTACTCGAGCTCTTCACTCCTCCACCTCCAACTCCCTCAGGGTCAGTCGCTTCTCCAAGCAACCAAGCAATGAGTTGGTGGTAGATCTCTTTCCTTGGCTGGGGCCTCCCTCAGGAACAGCCTCACTGCATGTCCAAATCTTGAGGAGAACCATCTTCGGTTCCGGAAGCACCTCAAGACCTTCCTCTTTGCTTCTGCCTTAGCTCTTTCTCTCCCCTGCTGATCTGTCTACCTCGGCACCAGGCACCTGGTTACCCTGTGATTTACAGGCCCAGGTCCCTGCCCACCCAGCCACACACCCGCACTACCTCCTGGCAACCCGTGCACTTGGGTCTGTATCTGTTACCCTACAGTCCCTTTGCATGCACTTACCAGACACCAACCTGCTGGCTGCACTACCAGTTGTTGTTTTATCCCCTGCTCAGCACTTTCCACTCCTCCCCTCTCCTTTGCACTTTCCCCCTTCCCTATCCCCTGCACTTGTGTGTTCTGAATGTCACTGGGCCCAGTAAGATCATTGTTTTGTGCTCCCTTGTTCCCCTCCCTTGCCTCGTCGTGCTCTGAAACACTTATGTATGAGCGGGTTACAAATAAAATATATCATATCATATCAGACGGGATCAAAGTTTTAATTTCAGGAAGTTAATGTCGGATAAAGGCAGATTCGCAGAGATAAGCAATCACATTGGATGAAAGTGCAGATTCCCTCCTTGCCCTAGTGTTGGCACCTAACTGCACACCTGATATGGCAGACATAAATTCAGGACAGTTTTTTAAAAACTCTAACAACAGACTCAGCTACGAGAGGCACTGCACCCTTCACAATTGCACCATCTGTAAAAGTACATTTGTTTTTCATCAAATAATTAGCAACTTTGAAGGATGCCTCTGTAAATTCATTGGCATGGCAGCATTTAGTTTACCTCGTTTTTAGGATCACAGACATCTTTCTTTGGGAAAATTATTTTAATAAATTGTGTTTATTGCAAAATACCTCTTAACGATGCTCTTTTTCACACTATAACTTGGGCAACGTAATTTAAAGATGCTCATTTTCTTTTTACGCTGAAAGAAAAAAACAAATTTGTTTCCCACTATGGGGAGAAATGGTACATCTTTTGCCTTTTGTTGGATGGTGGGAGGAGTATTTCAATCAATGGGCCTCATTACGAGTCACCCGGTACGGAAATAACGGTCAAGGTAAACCCACCGCCACCGTTGTTTCCATACTGGGTGATCTCGAGTCCTGCAGGCGGAGGTGTCATTCCTGCCAGGTCTGACCTGGCGGGTTTAACACCGCCCGCCTGCAGGCGGACGTGGAAACACCGCCACCATCACGAGATGGTGCCGGTCTTTCCATGGTCCCCATTCCCATTGAGTCCTATGGAACTCAATGGGAATGGGGATTTACCGAATTCCGCCTCCGGAATTCCCATGTCACTGGGGTTGTAATGCCCCGGTAATTCCGGGAATCACGGAGGCGGAATGGTAATACGAGTCTGGCGGTAACCAAGCCCGAAAAACCGGCAGGTTACTGCCAGACTCGTAATGAGGCCCAATGTGTTATACAGTGTTAAAAAGATTCAGCATATACCATGTTCTGCTTTGTCAAAAAATACAATTAGCTGCCAATTTAGCATAGCCCCAATTCACGCAAATTGCTCACATGCCAGGTCGCAAAATTCAGCCAAGCCTTCTTTGTTCACTACCCTTAAATTTGTTTATGTCAAAATAATAAAAGATTGAAAAATGTGGAAAGAAAAGTGTAAATCAAAGGATAGCGATGACTTGAAACGTGCATGAATCATATAAGAAATCCAGGGCCTGGGTGGCGCTGTTGAGCAGCCCAAGATGGCTGCCTAGCTTACCAGCTCCGTGCGGCTTCGGCGCTGATCCGTCCACATCTGCAGACTGCCACACCTAATATCCCCATCCCCTCGTCGAACAGCTAACTACACCAATGGGCCTGCATCCAGCAAGTTTGGGCCCGATCCGACAACCAGGGGCCCGGCGGTGGCACCCTTGGTGGCGGCGGGCCATGTGAGCTCCCTGGCCCTGGCGCCTGCCTGATTTACGGCTTCCCCTGCCTCGCTTGCCGGGCTCCTCTCTCCCACTCCCGTGCTGGGGCCGCCGAGAAGACACCCCCGGATTCCCTCCTCCTGAACCATCTGTGGACGAGGGGGGCCTTACCACACTGCAGTGACTCCACTCACCCTGCCGTGGGGGTCCCTCGTGGGGTGTACGGCTGCGCAGGCCAGGCCGCTGCAGGGGCCTGTGCCGGAGCGTGGCTCGCCCCCCGGTGCTGAGAACCCCCTCTCACCTACTGGCAACGACACGCTGCCCGCGGGCTGGGGCCCGGCTGCCTTCCAGGTGGGACATCTTTGCTGCTCGCGCCGTCCCCGCTGCGAGCCAGGTGAGGAGCGGGGGGAGGTGCACGGAGTGTTGCCTCCGGCTGCTACCCGTGACTGCGGGTGTCCAGGGGCACTCCCGGTTTTCGCTGGCCCAGTCCCTACATCATCGCCATTGGCACCCCCTGGGCCAGTACAGATCACCCTCTTGTTTCTCCACATGCAGAACCATAAACTGCAATGTAAACCTAGGTAGGCTTACCCTGCCTTCAAACCACATGCCCACTCGCCCTAAGAGACTTTGGTACAAGCGGCGCCTCGCCGCCCATGCATGACCTCTCACTATCTGGCCTCTACATGTGAGGGGTGAGTAACTCCAGCCCCCCTCCTGAAGTACTTTGTGCTGAAAACTATGGTTTCTACCTGACTCTGCGGTCCCACCTATGTGGCCTGCACACTGAAGGAGACGCTATGCCACGCCCATTGCTGCACCCTCTGCCTGCTGGCAGTACCCATCATTCTACAACTGCCCCTGGCTGCCCTGGGCGACACGTGCCGCACATTTGGCTGCACCTTCATTACCGTTTCCGGCCCTCACCGCGGCCTGTGTACCCTGCCGCCACTGAAACACTGCCTGATAGCCTTCAATCTCTCTGAGGCCTGTACCCCCCACACGACCATCTTCTCCCTCTGCGGGCCCTACTACACCTAGGCTTCCTTTAACATGTCGAGCCGATCCAAGGGAGCTGCCAAGGGGGGTGCTATGGACAAATTCGCTAAGGCTATCCCGAGGGCTGAGGCGGGCCACATGTCATCTCTACAAGAGGAGCCTGAGTCGGATCCGCATCCTGGGATTGTCCCCCCAGACCTTACTACACTGATGGAGTCGATGGCAAAAAACTTTGCCTCTTTTTTTTTTTTAAACTTTGTTTTATTGGCATTTTTAATAATACAACAAACAGGCTCAAAAAATTGAATCAAAAGGAAATACAGATTGCTGGCCCAACGACCCGACCCGCCTCCCGCACCCCCCCCAACCCCCCCCGTAGCTTCGCCCGGATAGATCCCCTTCATTGGGGGGACACTGTCGTCATTTTATTTGTCTATAGCACGCAAGAAAAGTGGTACGTTGGCTGTCTTTGTGGCTGCAACTCATCCGCCTGTTCCCGGGCCGTGGGCTCCCGGTCCCATCCTTTCTCTCCTCTTAGCTCAATGCACATCCCATCCCCAGGACTGCTGTACACCAAACCAGTTTGCCTGGAAAGTACCCAGTTTATTGTTCATCATTGCAGTCAGTTTGTCCATTAGAAACATGTGTTTGACCTTTTTCAACCAGACCTCCTTCGTTGGGGTCTCTGGGCTCTTCCACTTTTGTGCCAGGGCCACCCTCCCCGCCCTCAGCATGGTTTCCCACATCCTTGGGTATCTAAGTATCTCTGTATTCTCCGGGGGGAGGCCCAGCAGCATTGTCAGAGGGTTCTGGGGGAGCATGTCTTCAGTGATTTCAGCGATCCAGCCCCGTACCTCCGCCCAATATGCCTGGACTTTCGGGCAGTGCCACCACATGTGAGCTCTCGTGCCAACCTGATCACACCCTCTCGGGCACGCGGGGGACACTCCCGTGAACATTTTCGCTAGTTTCGCAGGATCTCTATGCCATCCCTGCAGGATCTTAAAGTTATGCTCCATGTCCGCCGTGAACAAATTCCCATGGAAAGCAATCTTAAATATCCTTGCCCAAGCGTCCTCCGAAATCTCCTCCCCCGCCAGATCGTCCCAGAAAATACGAAACCTCCTCCTCTCCCCTTGGTTGACAGTGTTTAGTATTTTGTACATCCCTGATACCGCCCCCTTCCTAGAGGTTGCTGTGTCCACAAATTTTTTGAAGGGAGTCAGCTGCCTATTCAGGTTCTGTCCCCAGGCTTGGTCACACAAGATCCCCTTCAAGCGGAGATAATCAAAGATGGAGAGGGCTCCCCGACCCAGGGCTTCTTTCACTTCCTCGTATGGGCGAATTTCCCCCTCCTTGAACATTTGCCCCGCCCATTCCATCCCCGAGTCCGACCAGGCTTGAGCGTTACGGAACCCCCTGCTTCCCAGTCTGAAGGGGTGTCCCCATAGTGATGATAACGGGGACGGCCAAGTCGTTAGGTGTGCTGTCTGAGGGCCTTCCCGCCAGATCGCCCAGAGGACACCCAGCGTTGGGTGTGATCTTAATCTATTGGGAATGAATTTACTAGGGGCCCACAGGAGGTCCCTAACTTTGAGTGGGTGAGCGTCCATATCCTCCAGGTACGTCCAGTACGTGCCTAGCCCCTCCTTCATGTGTTCAAGAAACACTCGCAGCTGGGCCGCACGAAAATAAAGTCGGAAGTCCGGTAGCCCGAACCCTCCCTCCTCCCTCGGAAGGGTCAGGACCGCTCTCGCTGTCCTCGGGGTCCTACCTTGCCATATGAACTCCCTCACTGCGTTCTGGAGGGCCCTGAAAGTGTGTTCGGGTACGTTAGTTGGGAGGGCGGTGAAGAGGTACAATAAGCGTGGGAGTACGTTCATCTTCACGGCCGTCATTCGGCCGTACCAGGACAGGATCATCGTCCCCCATCTCCTCAAGTCCGCGGTGACCCTTGCCATGACAGGATCGTAGTTCGCTGGGGCGAGGTTGGACAGGTTCCGAGTGATGAGGACGCCCAGGTACCGGATGGAGGATTTGCCCACCCTAATCCCATCCAAGCTGGACATAGGATCCAAGACCGAGTCCACCGTTCTCATG
Organism: Ambystoma mexicanum; assembly: GCF_040938575.1. Classification (NCBI taxonomy): domain Eukaryota; kingdom Metazoa; phylum Chordata; class Amphibia; order Caudata; family Ambystomatidae; genus Ambystoma; species Ambystoma mexicanum. The sequence goes on from NC_090931.1 coordinate 675,580,072, forward strand.
GGGAGCAGGACTGATTTTGAGGCGTTTATCTTAAGCCCCGAGAGGCGCCCATATACCGCCATCAAGGACATAAGGGGGGGAGCGAGGTTCTCGGGTCCACCAGATAGGCCAGAATATCATCGGCGAACAGGGAGAGTTTAAATTCTACCTCCCCTCTCTGGATCCCCCTGATATCTGGGTGTGTTCTGACCGCTATGGCCAGGGGTTCCATTGCAAGGACATAGATGAGGGGGGAGAGCGGGCAACCCTGCCGTGTTCCCCGCGTAAGGGGGAAGGACTCCGTCAGCCTGCCGTTCACCTGGACCCTAGCCCTCGGGGCCCTATACAGGGCCGATATCCAGCTCATTATGTGTGCCCCAAAGCCCATTTTCCTGAGGGTGAGGTCCATAAACCTCCACTCCACTCTGTCAAACGCCTTTTCCGAGTCAAGCGATAAGACGCACGCGTCGAGATCTGACTCCTGGGCGTAATGGAGCAGGTCTATAGTTTTTCGGATGTTATCCGAGCCCTGTCTCCCCCTGATGAACCCCACCTGATCTCCGTGAACCAGCTTCGGGAGGACCCCTTCCACTCGTCCCCCGATCACCTTCGCTAAGATCTTTACATCAGTGTTCAATAAGGAAATTGGGCGGTAGGAGGAGCACTCCAAGGGGTCTCTACCGTCCTTGGGAAGCACCACTATTATCGCCTCCATCATGGAGTCCGGGAGGGTACCTCCTTCCAGCACTGCGTTGAATACCCTGGCCAAATAAGGGGACAGAGCGGAGCAGAACCTCTTATAGAAATAGGTTGTGTAACCATCCTCCCCGGGTGATGTGCCCCCTTTCATACCCCTAATCGCCCGCTCCACCTCCTCCTCCGTGACTGGGCCCTCCAACCCTTCCGCCATTTCTCCTGACAAGCCCGGAACCCGCATTGAGTCCAAGAACCCCTCTATCTCCGCCTCCCTCCCGTTAAATTCGGACGAATATAGTTTCTCGTAGTATTGGCGGAAGGCCTCTCCAATGTGGGTTGAGTCATACCCTATCACCCCCTCTTCACTCCTAACCGCTTTCACCAATCTGCTCCTCTGTTCCTCCCTCAGCTTCCAGGCTAAAATCCTGTCTGCCTTATCCCCTTTTTCATAATACTTTTGCTTTACTAATTGGAGGTTCCTCTCTGTCTGGTGGAGGAGGAGGTCCCTCAGCTGGAGCCTACAGTCCTCCAAGGCGGTTATCTGGCCACGCTCCAAGGGGGCTGAGGGGAGCGCCCCCGGTTGAAGCCGGGCTATTTTGGCCCTCAGTCGTCTCTCTTGAACCTGCCTTTCCCTCTTTTTCTGGGCACCCATTTTAATCAGGACTCCTCGTAAGGTGGCTTTAAAGGCATCCCACAGGGTGTGCACCCCCACCTCCCCATTGTCGTTCATGTCAAAGAAATCTTTAATGGCCTCGAGTATTTCCTGGGCTCGTACCTCGTCTTTCAGCAAAGAGTCATTACATTTCCACCTCCCCCTTCGTTCGTTTAGACCTCCCCTCGCTATCGTAATACGGACCAGGTCATGGTCGGACCAGGGAACAGGGTCAACCCTATGGCCCGAGGTGAAAGGGTGCAGGATCTCGTCCACCAAAATGTAATCGATCCTAGAGAACGATGCATGAGTGGCCGAATAGAAGGTGAAGTGGGGGGTGTCCGTTCTGGGGGTCGGGATCGTGTCCAACAGTCCCAGGTCGTGATTGACCCCCTGGAAGTTGCGTGCCATGATCTCGTCCGCCGCCCTAGCGCGCTGCGGGCCTATTCGTTTTCTGTCCCGGTTAGGGTCTAAGACCATATTAAAGTCCCCGCCCACTACCACAGAGCCATGGGAGAATTGTCTGAGTTTGTCCCCTACCTTTGCCCAGAATAGGGACTGGCCTTCATTTGGAGCATAAATCACCACTAGGGTAATTGGGGCCCCCTGGAGGGACCCCCGTAACATCAAGTAGCGACCCTCCGGGTCCTTCAACATGGCCTCGTTCTCAAATCCTATATTCCTCGATACCAGGATGGCAACTCCCCTCTTTTTGCCTCTGTGAGAGGCACTGAAGACCTCCCCTATTCCCCCCCCCGCATTTTGGGCTCCTTACCCCGCGGCCAGTGCGTCTCCTGCACAAGAAGGAAGTCAAGTTTGGACCTCCTGAACTCCCTGCAGACCAGGGACCTCTTCGTGGGGGTATTTAAGCCCCGTACATTTAGGGAACCCACGCCCAGAGAGGGCAGACTGTCAGCCATGATCTAGAACCTCCTCGCTCTCGGCCAACGCACATATCTCGTTCTTCCTGGCGTGCTCTCTTAAATCAGTATTTTGTCCCCCGTCTCCCCCCTCCCCTTCCCCCCGGGCGGGCCAAAAACAAAACCCTAACTGCCCCCCTTCCCCAAACTGAACAACCCCAACTACGTGACCCCCCTCCCCCTTCCCTGGCGTCCGGCCAAGTAGATCCGCCATCCCTGGCTACTGGCCGAACCACCAGCTTACCCGCCGCAGCCGGGCATTCATTCTGATGCTTGTCCCTATGAGCCCCCCCTCCCCCCCCGCTTTGCTGTCCCCCTCCCTGGTTCCATCATACTTGCTGTTCGTATGGGGGCTGGTAGCGGTGAATCCGCTGGTTATTCCCAACGTCCCCCGTGACTCTGCAGGTCTCAGCCTTCAGGATCGTTCCGCTCTCCCTCCTTGGACGGCGAGGGGGTATTCATTTTTCTGAATTTTCTCGCTCCGGTTTTGCGTCTCCTGTCCCTGGATGGGCCCGGGCTCCCCGAGGCTTCTCTCCCGGGCCCCGACGGGGCCCTCCTGGGGTCCGGGTCCCCCACATAGTCCTGGATGGCCATCCGTATGTCGTCCTCCGTGGTCAGGGTCGACCGCTGGCCCATGTATTCAAAGGACAATGAGAAGGGGTATCCCCAGCGGTAGCGGACCCCCTTATCTTTCAACAGGATCGTTAGTGGACGACACATCCTGCGTTTGGCCAGGGTATAGGCCGAGAGATCCTGGTAAATCGTGATCTGGGCATTGTTATAAGTGATCTCCCGGGCCTTCCTGGCTTCTTCCAGTACCTTGGTTTTTTCAGTGTAGTAGTGGAACCGGACCAATACAGAGCGGGGGCCCCCCGCCCTGCCCCCCGCTCTGTGCACTCTATCGAACGTGGGTTCCGTGGTCATCTCACCGGCGAAGAGGAGGGTGATGATGTCCCTCACCGTGTGCGTGATGTCTCTCTCCGTTTCCCCTTCCTGTTCTGGAATCCCGAAGAATCTAAGATTGTTCCTCCTCTCCCTATTTTCAAAGTCATCCATTTGCTGGACCTTTCCTCTTCTCTCTTTTCCAGGGCCGTTATTCTCATTCCCAGGTCCATCTCCAGGGTCGTCGCTGATGTTTGGTTGGCCTCCACTTGCAATAATCTGTCCTCGACCTTGCCCACCCTCTGGTCTATTTTTTCAAATTTTTGGGCGATGTCCGAGCGCATATCCCTGATCTCCTGTAATACAGAGGCGAAGCCTCTCTCCATGGCAGATACGGGGGGATCTGAGGCTTGTTCTATCTGTTCAGGTCTCTGGAGGGGACTCTGGCTTCTACTGCTGGACGCCATTTCCTTAAAGCGAAATCCCTGTTCTGGTCAGCCGCCAGTCCGTTGGGCCTTCCCCCCCGTCCGTCCGTCGATCTTTGTGGGCCAGAATGCCTGGGCCGCCCCCCTCGGGCCTCCGCGGCCCCCAACGAGGGGGGATGACTCTGTCTTCCCGGGCGGGCACTCGCCCTACCAAGGTCCAGCGGGGGCCTCGCACCCGGGGACTGCCCGTCGTCGCCGAAGTAACTCTCGGGAGGGGGGCGTAGTTCCGAGTTCCGCACGTGTGGAGCGCCGCGCTTGTCCGCTTGTCCTCCTGCTCCGGGCCAAGCCTTGTCCGAGCTCCGCCCGTCTTGGTGCGGGGCAGGCTATCCCGCTGGTTCCCGGACCTCGGGGGCGCGGAAGCCGAGGGGGGGAGGGACGCGGCTCCGCCCTGGAGGTTCCTCCGGTCCCCGCGCTTATCCGGCGTGCGGCCGCCGAGGCCTAGCTCAGCCCCGTATCTGCCCGAAACCACGGGTCTCGTTCTCCTCGATCCCGGGGGCTCCGAGCGTCGCTCTTTCGCTCACTAGACGCCCGGGGGGTTCACCACACCTTTCCGTCCTGTCTCATCCGCCTGGGGGCACCGGGGGGGCTCAATTCCCTGATACGGCCCAGCTACGGCGGGAGCGACACACTCAGGCAGCCATTGCCTGCGCGCCCCCTGGTGGCCTTCCAACTTTGCCTCTTTTAATGAAAAGTTGGACGAAATCAACGCAAATGTTGCCTCAGTAAAAACCTGCGTTGACCAGGCGGGATCCAGGATTACTGAAGCTGAAAACAGAATCTCTACCAATGAGGATGAAATTCACACGCTTCAAGACGCGGTGGCCTCCCTGTCCCGAGATATGAAAAGTGTAAAGGCAAAATGTGATGATTTGGAATCTCGCTCCCGCAGAAACAACCTACGCATTATTGGGGTTCCCGAGAATGCCATCAAAGGGCGGATGGAGGATGCGGTAGAAAAACTACTCAAAGATTTGCTAGATAACCCGGCCCTCTAACCATATTTCACCGTAGAGCGGGCTCACCGGGCCCTATCACCACAACCTAAGCCGGGCGATATCTCCAGGCCCATCATCGCCAAAATTCTTAATTACCGGGACAGGGACCTCATCCTCCGCCTGTCACGGGAGAAGGGAGACCTACACCTTGAAGCCCACACCATTTGAATTTTCCCGGACTTCTCAATAGCGGTACAGCAGGAGAGGCGTAAATTCCTCAGCGTTAAGAAACTGCTTAGGGAGCGCAACGTCCCATATGCCATATTGTTCCCAGCGCGACTCAAACGTACCCACAATGGCAAATTATATTTCTTCACTGTCCCAGGCGAAGCAGTGAAATTCATCGAGTCGCAAATACCACTTCATAACCCAGGAGGCGATCGCGCCAATGACAATTGACTATGAGCTGCCTGGCTCGAGGAGCCTCATCCTACCCGCTGACCCTTGAGGTGTAATGTGTCGATGGCAAAGTAGTATTGCTCACTCAGCAAACATGGCTCCCGACCTAGCCCTACGTGGCCATACCCATCTAGTACTCCTTGATTCTGAATGTGACGATGGCAATGTTGTACTGCAAACTCAGCTAACTCGGCCCCTATCACAGGCATCCGGGCTATGGCCTCGCCCTTGCACTATGGACACTGATCCCCTTTCTCCTTCTTGGGCATAGAGCTGGCCATGTGCCCTAAATATTTCTTCAGCAACATCTTGCCTTTAACAACCTACTGGCTTTAGGGGCCTGACATAGGGTCCGTTTACCGCAGAAACCTCTCTCTGACAGCTCACACTGTCCTACACGATGCTCATATCGCCTACTGCACGGCAACAGCACACCTCACTACAAATGCAATGCTTATGTTTTGTTGGATGTTATTGCTTGTTGACCCCTGTTGGGCCCTGAATGAGGCATATCCCAGTTGGATTTTGCCCTCCGACCTCTATTTCCCAGTAAGAGTCGGTTTAATTGGTGTCACCAACATCTGGGGTGGGGGGATCTACACTGCAAGTTGAGGGTGGGCAGTGAGGGAGGGGGGGGTAATGTTGGGGACCGGGGAAATGTTATTGCAAAAGGCAGAGGCAGAATGCAGACCACACGACATCGGAGCGCCAACATAGGGGCGTATGCTGCCCTACATGTAAGTTACAGCGACTGTGTTGGGATGTCCCTTAATCTTTTAAAATGCCTACAACAGTGATGTCCTGGAACATCCGGGGCTTAAGTAACTACACCAAGGCTCGTAAGATCATGCCCTACGCTAACAGGCATGGCTGCAAAATATTACTATTACGAGAAACGCATTCCACTGGCCCTTTGACTAAATGTATGGCACCATCATGGGGATCCCACAGAGACTCCACCTCATACTCAACTCGGGCCAGGGGGGTGGTGACAATGATTCACAAGTCACTTAAGTTTCTACTCCACAAGAGCTATATTGACCTGGAGGGAAGATACATCATATTGCACTGTGCAATAGCCAACAGAGAATACTTATTGGTGAATACCTATGGCCCCAAAGTGGACTCCCCCGACTTTGTTGACCAGGTGGTATCTATATTGCTTAGCTATGTCGGGGTGCAGATAATCTGGGGGGGGGGCATGAACTTCATATTAGACATCACACTGGACAGATCAGGCACAGCTCCCAGACCATTGTCCGGTGCAGCACGGAGACTTCTAGCGCACAGCTCAACACTTGATATTCAAGACACATGGCGAGCATTGCATCCTCAAACACTTGAGTGCACTCACTATTCCTCAGTACATGACAGCTCGTCCAGAATTGACATATTCCTTCTGTCAAGCACGATAATGTGGCGAGTGGGGGAAATGCAAATACTGGCTCGCACCCTATCGGATCATTCACCGATCTTACTGTCCCTAGAACTGGGATCATCTCCTCCTACCATTAACACATGGCGATTCAAGTCTTCCGCCCTGCAGGATATCGTCTTCAAGGCAGACATTCTGGCCGACATCCAGTCCTATTTTGAGCTCAATACACCCCAGTCCACCTCCTTGGGAATCCGATGGGATGCTTTCAAAGCCTTTATCAGGGGAATGTCCATATCTAGGAAGGCGGGAGTCCTTAAAACTATAAGAGCAGCCCTTGGCTGCTCTGAAGCCAAACTACGTGAATTAGAGAGGGCGCACCCAACGTCGGTTGACCCTGCTACTCTTTCCCAAATTAGTAAAGAACTCCAATTCTTTAATGAACAGGCCATTAGGGAAGTCCAATACTTCAGTCGTCCACAAGCTGCATGGAAATATGGAGAAGGGGATAGACCTGGCAAAACACTGGCCGCATTGGCTAGGGAAGAGTGGCGCCAGGCTCAGATCACTTGTGTTAAGGATAGACTGGGGACAGTACGGTGGTCTGACCAGCAGATGCTGGAAGTCTTCACGGACTTCTACTCGGAACTATATTCCCAACCCCCCGAGCACAGTGATTCTCATATGCGAGCCCTCCTCGAGCAGATACCCACGACCTATATCTCCACCGCAACCAGAGACCAGCTAGACTCCCCCATTCTACTGGATGAAATAGTCGAGGCCATATCCAAGCTCCCTAAGGGAAAGGCACCAGGCCCTGACGGGCTGACGGCAGAATTCTACCAGGAGCACGTGGCTATATTAGCCCCCAAATTACTTGAAGTATGGAACAAGTCACTCCGACTAGGGTCCCTTCCCCCAACATTACGCGAGGCCGTTATAACGGTCCTACTCAAACCCGGCAAGCCCAACGATGAGTGCGGATCATATAGGCCCCTCTCCCTTATGAATTTGGACACTAAAATCTTTGCCAAGGTAATTGGCAATTGCTTCCTCCCGGTCATGTCATATATGGTCCATGATGACCAGTCAGGCTTTGTGCCTGAGAGATCCACATCCCATAACATTAGAAGGTTGCTCAATGTCATGTCGCAAATTGACCAGGGTGCAAGTGCAGTCGCGGTCACACTAGTTGCCCAGAAGACATTCGATATGGTGTCCTGGAAGTATATGTGGCTGGTATTGGAAACAATGGGCATAGGGCCTAACATGATTGCATATATTAAGCTATTGTACACCTCCCCGGTGGCCAGGGTTCGAGTTAACTCCCAGACGTCGGGCCTAATCCCTCTCTTCAGAGGCACCCGACAAGGCTGCCCGTTCTCCCCGATCCTATTCGCCCTTGCAATAGAGCCAATGGCGGACTATGTCAGGGAGCGACACTCACATAAAGGGATACGGCTGATAGACACCCCTGAAATCATTTCGCTTTATGCAGATGACATGCTATTGTTCATAAGAGACCCTGCTGGCCATCTTGACCCAATCTTACCTGATATCACCCGTATAGGCACACATTCTGGGTTCACTATAAATTATACCAAATCCAAGATCTTTCCCCTCACCAGCTCCACATCGCAGCCCGCCACCGAATACCCACTCCGCTGGTCCCCTGACGGGATCAAGTATCTTGAAGTCCAGGTGTCCCTGTCCAAAGATACATTGCTAGCAGACAACTACCTGGCCGCAGCAGAGCAAGCCGAAGCCAAAATGGTGCGCTGGCGCACCCTTCCACTATCACTAGTCGGGAGACTCTCACTGGTGAAGATGATAGTACTCCCCAAGTTGATGTACGTATTCAGTAATGTACCCATCTGGCCCGGTAAGAGATACTTCACAAACTTACACAAACTGTGCGCTCAGTTCTTGTGCCACTCTGGGGCTGTGCGTAAAAAGTGGTCTGACATGACACTCCCCTACGATAGAGGGGGTTTCACTGCCCCTAATATGCTGCAGTACTGGATCGCAGCACAGGCACAATTTGCTTCCTACTGGTATGCTGGGCCCCTACCCCGTCCCCACGTCAAGCTGGAAACTCTGGCGGCAGCAGGCACCAACATAATGTCTTTAATCCTACATCAGCGGTACGAACCGGACTCGCCTATTGACCCAGTCCGAACCACTGTACGAGCCTGGGGGCAGATACTTGAGACTTGTGCCGAACAACACCCATACTACAAGTGGCTCCCCGCCTGGCGCTGTCCCGGGCTGGAACCCACATACGACACCGCCCTGGTGCGACATTGGGAGGCCCTGGGGTACCTCGCTCTGACTGATTTTTACCCAGATGGGCAGTTCATAACGCCACAAACGTGGAAGCCGGGTCACTCGGGTTCCACCCAGGAAATTCTGCAGTTTTACAGACTCTGCGCCGCCTTCCGCAGTGCATGGCCTGACTTCCCCAATGAGCCCCCGGACTTCCCTGTGATTACCTACATCGCCAATTTGGGAAGCGCCCGTGGGGTAATTTCCTCACTATGCAAGCTTTTACTGACCACTACCCCCCCGGCCCTCCAGGGCCTGGGATGACTGGGCATCCGAGCTCGAGTCAGAACTCGCTGACCAGCTGTGGGAGAAGATGTGCTCACATACCTACAGGGTTTCCCTAAACTTTCGTTATAGAACCATACAGTATATGTTACTGAACAGGCTGTATTACACCCCGCGCAGGATCTCTGGGTTTGCTCGTTCTGACCCGCAGCTTTGTCCTCGCTGCGGCGCGAAGGGTGCTGACCATCTACACATGTTCTGGGACTGCCGGGGGCTGGCTGCATTCTGGGGCAAGATCGTGGAAACACTATCTGAAATTACTGATTCTGTGGTTGACCCCAACCCGTTGGGAGTTCTGTTTGGGGTGTGGCAGACAGATGGGGCTAAAAATATGGCTAAGTTCCTTAATGTGAGCTGTGTGATAGCTAAGAAATGTATTTTACAGAACTGGAAGAGCTCCACCCCGCCTCTTATTTCAGAAATTGTTAAATCTACTTACATGGTCCCGAACTTGTGAAGAAGAGTTCCTTGGTATGCTCCCAGCTCCCTCCTGCCCCAAAAATATATGGTGTGCTTTTAACAGCTACCTAAACAGTTTGGACGATACCTCCACTGTGAACGAATCCTCCCAACCTTCTCCGCCAAATGCTGTAGAACTTGATGCTCCATGATGTCTCATTACCCAACTGCGATTGTGTCAATAGTTTTTATATGCTTCTGTAACCACTTATACTTGTACCAAATTGTTTGACTGCTCTGATGTATGTGTATGCTATATGCCTTTGCCAACAAAAATAAAGGTTTATAAGAAATCCAGGGCCTCATCAGGAATCTGGTGGTAAATATAGCGTTACCGCATGCAAATAGCGTTACCGCTACTCGGTCCAGCACTATTTATTTTCAAATTTCTTTATTGGCATTTCAGAAGGTAACAACAGTAGCATGCTATGGTTGACATGCTACGACACAAGCTTGCAGGTAATGAAAAACTAAACAATAACATAAAGAAAAAGAACAACATCACTGTCTCCATGTGCATGACGAAGTGGTATGGTATGAACAGTACAAATATGGGGGAAGGCCAGAGGGATAAGGGCAAGGGGGGAGCGGAGAGGGAGGGGCAGCCAGGACACAGGGAGCCCCCCACCACAGGTGCCTCTGTAGGTGGTGAGTTCCAGTAACAGTGGAACGGTTATGTTCAAGGGTGTTTATCATCGGAGGGATGAAACATACTCCACGTTGGCGCTTTCCAGGCGTCTAGCGACACGCTTGAATCATCAGGAGATCTGGCAACACTGCCCTCCCAAGCTTTAGTTTCGGCACCCACCCAGTGCTCCATCTCGCTGTACCGTGGGCCTCATTACGACCCAGGCGGTAAGGAGTTAACGGCAGCGTTAACAGCGCCGACCCTTACCGCCTGAGTACGAGGTCCCTTAGCGCCATGGCGCTTTTAACACCTGCTTTTAGCAGGTGTTAAAATCCATGGCGCTAAGGGACCATGGAGTTAATTACGCCACCGTAATTTACGGTGGCGTAATTAACACCTTCCCCACTCCCATTATGCCCTATGGGGCAAAAATGGGAATGGGGAAGGGTAAATGGGGATTGGGGACTTACCGCCCCGCCAAGGTCGGAATGGGGCGGTAAGTCCGCCAACCACCATGGCGTAAACGTAGTTTACGCCATGGTGGTAAAGTCACGGCCCAGGCGGTAACTTACCGCCTGGGTCGTAATGAGGCCCCATGTGTTGTATTGTGGGCCATTAGGCCGTTTCCAAGCCATTGCTATAGTGCTTTTGGTTAGCAAACACACAATGTCCATGAGTTTCACTGTGTGCTTAATTTTAGCTAGTCTACTGTAGGTTCCTAGGAGGCATTTACTGGGGGACCATTCGTATCGGGACATGCCTGCCTTCTTGCAGGTCTGTTCTACCTCAGCCCAAAGATGCTGCACCTTGGTGCATTCCCAAAACATATGTAGCATATCTGCCTTGTCGGCATTACACCAGGTGCAATTAGGAGTAATTTGTTTGTTGAACTTCGCCATTCTGTATGGAGTAAGGTATGAGCGGTACAGGACATTCAGCTGAATTAGTCAAAACATGGAGTTCCTGGACACTTCTTTAGGGACCGCGAGAGCCCTATTCCACTCTTTTTCAGTCAATTCTTGCCTGAGATCTTCCTCCCACCTGGATTTTGATTCGGTGCTGCAAGGGTTGGGATTGTCAATTAGGTGGCTGTATATTTGGGACACTGGTTTCGCGCCCTCCCCAAGGTTATATAGTAGTGTTACAAAGGGGTCTTCTTCAGGCTCTTCAGGCCAGACTTCCAATTTAGCCCGTGCCACCCTACGGATCTTTTGGTACCATATAAATTGGCTGCTGGGTATGTCATCTTCGGATTGCAGCGAGTCAAAATCACGAAAAGTGCCATCTGTGTATAAATCTCCACATGTGTAGACTCCCTTTCTTTCCCATAGTCTAATGGTCACCAGGTCGGCGCTGGTTTTGCACAGGTCTAATACCGTTGGGATTTCGGGTGAGTATGAGTGTTCTAGCTGCAAAAGTGTCTTGAACCTGTGCCATACTCTTCTCCCCAGGTTAGCTAATAGAGGTGCTCCGCTCAGGAGGTGTTGTTTCATGGTTTTGACTCGCTGCAATCCGAAGATGACATACCCAGCATACCCAGATGAGTTCCTTTAGTCTTATCGGGGTAATCAGATGTTGAAGTAAAGCAGTTTCAGACGTGACTTTGTCCGCCAACCACTTAGCCACGAAGCCAAGTTGGACTGCCAAGTAATATTTCTCTAGGTCTGGAAGTTGAATCCCACCTTGTGTATATGGGAGGGTTAGCGTGGATAGCGCCATCTTATGTCTGCCCTTCCCCCATAAGAACTCCCGTAACAATGTCTTGAGCAAGTGAAAAAAAGGGGGTTTTGATGTAATAGTGTATGTTCTGAAACCCATATAGAAACATCGGTCCAGCACTATTAGTGCCGGATCACAAGTAGCAGTACATCAGTAAGTTCCCATTCCCCATTGGGTCTTTTGGACCCAATGGGATTGGGGAGGGCTTTTACCACCAGCGGTAATTGTGTAAAACGGCCAAAAACAGGCGCTAAGGAGACATTTTTACCTCTGGCAAAAAGCTGGAGTTAAAACTCCCACTTACCGCACTGACTCATGATTGGGCCAACCCTTGAATGCAGCAAGGTAGTAGCGCTACCGCCACATTTAAGGGCTAAGGCCCAACTCATGATGAGGGTGCATATATTTATTTATTTATATAATGTGTTAAGCATGCACAACCCCTCAGGCATCTGGGCGCTATGAAACCAGTTACATGGGGCCTCAAGGCAGTGAGGCTTAAAGTTACAAAGGGCCCGAAGGCAAGGCAGACAACATTTGTGCAATAACTAACGGATTACAGTGTGGTTGGCATAGGCAGCTTATTTGCACAGCAAAGTTTTAAGGTCTTTGCAGAAGGCCGAGAAGGAACCTTCAGCTCTAATAGCAGGCGGAAGGGAATTCCACTGCTTAGCTGCTATAACTGGAAAGCTTGAGCCTTCTGCTTTCGCATGTCATGTTTGAATTAAGATTCCACAAGCCCCTGAGAGTACAGGGTTCTAGTGGGCCTGGTTGGCTGGGACTTAGTAACTTTTTGTGATAAGTATGGTGGGGCTGACTTGGAGATGCACTTGTGGGTGATTGAGAGTATCTTGAAGGAGATTCTTTCTCTGATTGGGAGCCAATGGACCGCTCTACGGCCAGTTCAGATGTGCTCTGAGCATGGAACATTGAGTGCAGCGCGAAGGGTATTATTTTTGATAGTCTGGAGTTTCTGTAGATTACAGGATGAGGTGCCGGCAAATAGGGCGTTACAGTGGTCTAGCCTAGCTCCCACCACTGAGCGGGCGTTAGTTAGACAGTTGTCACTAGTGAGGAAGGGCCTGACCGTACTAATGAGTTTAGTGGAGTAGGCTGTCACTGAGGAGATGGTGTTGACTTGGCGGGTGAGGGTAGAATCGAGGTAAACTCCTAGTGTTTTCACAGATGAGGAAAGTGCGATCATTGAGCCCTCAATATTGAAGGCTGAGTACATGGGGCCCAATTCCTTTTGAGCTGAGGTAGAGCCAATGATGAGAAGTGCTGCTTTCTCATCATTGAGGCAGAGTCCATGGGTGGCCATTCAGGCTTGGAAGGTGGCATAGGTGGAGCTTAAGGTGGCAGCACCAGTGTGGTAAGAACCTGAGAGGGGAAGGAGGGTTTGCGCTTTTTCGGCATAATTGGTGTAAGCGATGCTGAGGGCGTCTAGGTGGTCGAAGAGGGGCTTTGTGAAAATATGTTATAGCGTGGTGGACGCGCAAGTCCCTTGTTGCACCACACAGTTGTTCGGAGAAGGTGATGCACAGGCATTCTCCGCAAAGACTTTCATATGAATCGATTATATGAATCGTTATATCAACATTTTGAGCAAAGAGGGTATGGTTGTAGGAGAGGCATCTTATTCATAATGGGTGATGACCTTCCACCCCTCTGCCCCTTATGAAGGAGACATTATCACAGAGAAGAGCTCACAGGATCACAGGATTGCTGCCTCTCCCTGCAGGAATCATGCAGGTAATATAGTGCATGAGCAATTGGCCATAACTGGCTTACACGTATAGCTCCCTCAGATATATTGGGTGCTCCAGCATCACAAAATGGTTTAAAATGACAATTATGACATATTGTTTGCAATGGCATCAATATGTGTTTACAGTGGTAGTGCTGGCACATCCCGTATACTGTTAATGACAAGGCATCTATTAGGATTTTCCATTTGTTAGAGAATTACCTGTAAATTGTATGGTGTTTTGTCATTTTTTTTGCAAAATCAGTGCTCATAAATTGCACCATTTCAATTTAGTATTGAAAGGCTGAAAATGTCCTGCCACACTTTGAACATATGCATACAGGTTACACATGGGATCCTCAGGATCTCTGTAGATCTCCCGGTTTGTGTACATCACCGCCCTGTCTGTACAGTGCTCGGTTACTTAGTAACTAGGTTCAAGCTATATAAATCCTAGACATATCAAAATATATGCATACCACTGCTCACTTTTCTCACCTAATTACTTCATTCGTACTATTGTTTCGTAAAACATAGGCTGAAACAAAATTCTCAAATCATGTTTTTTAAGTCCTGGCATCGATTGCATGTTTAGTTATATAAATATAAGTGGACAAGCACCAGAATCCAGTGCAGCTAGTAGTTTTCCACATTTACTTGGGGTACTACTGCCTTAAAACATAGAGTCAGTGGACCTCATTACGAGAGTGCCGGTCCGGTAACATCAGTGCCAGTAAGCCTACTGGCACCGTTGTTGCCGGACTTGCAAACTCCGAGTCTGCAAGCGGCTGCCGTCCTGGCTGCCAGGTCTCACCTGGCAGACGGGACGGCACCCGCTCGCAGACTTAAATGGAAGCACCAGCACTGTTGCACACGGCGCTGGTGCTTCCATGCTCCCCATTCTGATTAGTCCTATGGAACTCAAATGGGAATGGGGATTTACCTTTTCTGGCACCTGACTTCCCGGACCGCCGGGGCTGTAATGCCCCGGTAAATACGGTAAACCAGGTGCCGGAAAATCTTGCAAGTCTGGCAGCAGCCTGCCGGTTTTTCACCGACACAGCTACCGCCGGCCTTGTAATGAGGCCCAGTATCTTCAAATCATTTTTTTTAAATCACAGCTTTAGCATAAACCTCAAAACGTATGGTTCGATGTACCTGTTTTCTTGCAAGCTGGGACTCAAACGGATTGTCTTTTTTCTACACACAGACACACGCACACGCGTAAACAGACACAGGCACACACTGACCAAAAACCGATTACAGTTGTAGCTTTATTTCCCCCCATTCTGGTTTAAATCATACAATTACCAGCATGCAAAATAATGCCAAGCAAAATAAATCAAAAGGAACACAGTGAGACTGAAACTATCACTTTCAAATGGTGTGCTGATACATGAACCTCTTTCATTTATAATAAGCCATCATTTGCACCTCTTGGTGACAATGGCCACAACACAAATTTCCCGTACACTTTTTTTATTGATAGTTAACCCCTTATTGGGACGCTGCCCAGAGACCTTCAAGCCCAGATGCAGCCCCTCCTCTGACCGTGCACACAGCTTTTTACTGTTTGCTTTGCTTTGCTGTAAGAGGAGAGGGAGGGGGGAGGGGAAGAGTTCAAGGGAGTTCAGACACCAAAATAAACACACAGTGCCCATTTTGGTGTCTGATGCAAGTAGCTATGGGAAGCCTCAGGAGGGCTACGAGTGGCTCACGATCTACTGGTTGAAGACCCTGGCCGTAGTGCATGTCATCACTTGCACCAAAAAAAGGTGCATTCACATCCACAAAGAGCATCAGATTGTGAGCATCTTAGATGCACACAATCTGATGCCCTTTTTCACCCCTTTGAACTTTTGCGCAAATCAGGGGGCATTTTTGCACATTTGAAAATGCATTTCAAAGCAAATCCCACATTTTCAAATGAAATGAACTTTAAAATGCGTAGAAAAGCAAGACCGGTCTTTCCTAACCCTGTAATGCATTGCTTTTTAAGTGTGCCAGTAGCGGAATGAACCACGATATGAAATGCAATTGGGACAACAGCAGTTTATACCAGTCTCACTTGCATTTATGTCCCTCAAGCAGGGATACAAATGCTTTTTGTTGACACATCACAGTGACAGGCTCTGTAAGGGTGCTGGGACCCAATAATATATAAGTGTCGGGGGCATTCAAGGGGACTGGTGATCACATCATTTGAGCTACAGCACAGCCCCCTGGAAATGTGCATGTCCCCTTTAAGAATAATGTGACCTGC
Source organism: Ambystoma mexicanum (assembly GCF_040938575.1). Lineage (NCBI taxonomy): Eukaryota > Metazoa > Chordata > Amphibia > Caudata > Ambystomatidae > Ambystoma > Ambystoma mexicanum. The sequence continues at coordinate 675,595,881 of NC_090931.1, forward strand.
TCATTTCCAAAAATTTAGCATCTAAAGACAGTGCATTCTCTGTGCTATTCATAGATACCCCATTGTTTTCCCATGCATCTTGTTGAACCTGCACATGAACACATTAGCATAGCACTTGATGTGAATGATAGGTGTGACAGGTCGCCATGCTCCAGAAGCAAAGCCTTCCAATTGGAATGGAATATCCGGGGGACACCCCTGACACCTCTCCCATGCCTCGGCTTCTGACCACCCCACCCTGTGTCACCAAGTGCTGTTTGCCTTCCTCCGCCCACTGCTCCAAACTCCCTCTAACTGTACATCATCAGCCACCTTTCACTTCCTTGACTGCGAAACATTGGGCCTCATTACGACCCAGGTGGAATGGGTTTAACGGCGCCGGTAAATGTGCCGGTATCGTTAAACCCAATCTGCCCTATAACGAGGTTCCCTCGCGGGATCCGCTCTGGACGTCTGGTCAGACCAGATGTCCTTTGCGGGTCCCGCGAGGGGACCAGGGAGCTAACAACGGGCCCGTTATTAATGGGCCAATTGTTAGCGCCCTCCCCATTCCCATTGAGCCCTATGGTGGCTAAAATGGGAATGGGGATAGTCCGAGTCCGGGTTCCATGAATAAGGAAATACCGGGCCCTCCAAAGTCGGAATGGCCCGGTATTTCCCCATTCAGGGACCACAGACCCGGACCCGAGTTTGGAGGCAACTATGCCCTTATTAAGGGAATGGCTGCCTCCAAACTTGTAATGTGGCCCATTTATAGCACAATCAAGAAAGCATACCGAATTGGGGTATCACCTTGATATGGCCTCAGCTTCAGATTGCTAAACCCAGGCAAGTTAATGACGGTTAAAGTCATACTGAGCAAGACAATATGTCAATGTGCCTTAACAACTCTTTCAACATCAAACCTGTAGTAGAACCTGAAGTACTCAACCGGCAAGCATGGTCCCAACCCAACATGTCGCTACTCAAGCTTCTCTCATTGCTAACAACAAACCAATGCTCCCAGTGGAATTAGATGTGCAAGATAGCTCAAATAAACCTCCTCCTGAACATGCAACAAAATTACTGCAATAGGTCCATCCAATGAATCCATTTCAACACCAAAGGTCCTGGACATTGTTCCTAAACTGGCCCACAACAACTGATCTTTCTATAAGGCCACAAAAACTCATTCAGTTCCGTCATGCCACCAAAAACTCTGTCCCATGTTTCCTCCTTAAGCAAACAAGAAATGTCAGAGGAAAGATGGCAAAAAAGACACATTGGGCCTCATTATAAGGCTGGTGCTCCTGTAATGAAGGGGGCCGGTACAGGACCGGCCCCCTTCATTCCAGGAGCGCTGATTACGAGCTTCCCATCGCGGGACCCAGATCGCACGCCTGGTAAAACCAGGCGTGCTTTCTGGGTCCCGCGAGGGGAAGAGGGAGGCACTAACGGGCCAGATGTAATCTGCCCGTTATTACCTCCCTCCCCATTCCCATTGAGCCCTATGGGGAATTCAACCTCTGTCGCTACCTTGTTGTGGTCTGTTGATAGTCTATAGATTGGCAAAATAAACCCCAGATATTTCTCCAAATGTTTGTCAAAGTTACACTTTTCTGATTTAGCACAGAGTTGATTGCACTGTAGTCCCCCTAATACCTGCCCCACATACAAAGAAAATCCAACTAAATTATAACATAATAATGTGGCAAGACAAAAAAATTAAGAGCATAACACGTTAAAAAATGAGACGAGACTTAAAGAACACAGAAGGCATCACAAAATACTCATAATGGCCAAATGGCTGTCCCAAATGTAGTTTTCCACCCATATCATGTACTTTACACAGAGCAGGTAATTTATACTTCCAATCTAGCTTCATAAAGATGACGGCGAGCTGCATGAGTCCAAAATATGACAAATTAATTGCAAAGGATAACAATATTTCACTGTAAAGTCGGTTACCAATAGTAGTTCATACAGGGATGCAGAAAAAAAACAACAATGCTTCAGCGGGAGACTAAGGAAACTATTGTTCCCTTCTGAAGATTGTGCCTTCGGTAATCCTTCGTGTCTGCCTCTCTTTCACCAAAGAGAACAAAGGAGCTAGTCTTCAGTTGACTAGCACAGTCATAGCCTCTGTGCAGGGGCAAAAGCGTATCCATTCGTTTTTCAAAAACATCCGCAAATTCCTGCTAGGGAAGTGAGTATTAGATGAAACATTTGCTACCAGGTTCACTTCAAGACTCTTCTGCTACAATGAAACAGTAATTTGGCCTTGTCAAGAGGGGATGGTAACTTCTCTCAGCTGGTGGCAGGAGGCCTACCAAGGAGAAATCCAGAGCCAGTCCTATTCCTGAGGCGGACATGTCAGCAGATAAGTCCCTAATTCATGTCTCCCTGTACCAAAATGTTTCTGTGCAGACTACTCTATACTAATACCATGCCGCCACAAATTGCTCACCAGTCTTCTCTTGTCTTTTGCAGACACATCATGCCTGAACAAGAAAACTGGAGAGGCGACGAACAATGAGAGAGCGAGAGAGATGCGTCCTGGAGTGACAGACTGGCTACACATCAGATATGCTGCAGCTAACTTCAGCCGGGAGAGAGAGAGTCCACTTTCTAACATGACAACACCGCAATCCTCGCAGAGATCCCAAACCGCACTAACAAGCTTGCACAACACCCAAAAGGCCCCATTTACCATTGGGGACCGAAAAGGGAGAAGGATCCACACTCCCTAAAGAGACTTACCAGGAAACTCCAAGGAACGGGGTCCCAAAACAGGAAAATTAACATTGGCCTTTCCAGTCGGCACAGTGTACTGACGTATGCGGAAAGCCAGTGCATAGAAAGTCGGTGGGGCATTGCCCCTGCGTATGTCTTTTCGCTGCACATACATGCTCCGGGTGTGGCAGACAAGGCCAGATTGTCTGGGGAGAGTTGCCCAATCATGCGATAGAAAGGTGGATATAAGAAGGGGACAAGAAGCAGGCAGTGTGGGATTTTGGGTAAGGCCAGAGGTGGAGGATGACCAAGAGATCAACTGAAGGAAGGAAGGAGTGGTGAAGTCTGGAGGCAATTTGTGGAGCAGGTGATGTACTGGTTAATGTATGAAACCGGTTCTGCAGGGTGAATGTCTGTGATTGTGTAAGGAGTGATAGCGAAACAAATGTTAATGAGTGAAAGAACAGTGCTTGAGTAGTAGTTTGGAGGGAGTGGAAGTGGTTTGGAGGGAGGAGTAAACTCTGCATCTCTGGCAGACAGCGCACCACCAGAAGCCAGGACACATGCAGACTTGAAATCCATCCCTGCAAAAAGGAAAGGACCAAAAACAGGCCTTCTCTGCCTAAACCCCAAGACTATGAATCCTCTTCCCCATCAGCATAAGACTTGACCCCATGCTCCTACAATTCAGAAAAGAACTCAAAGCCCACCTCTTGAAGGAGTCTCTCCTCCTCAACACCCAGGCAATCACGTCACCCCTCGGGCCACCTGACTCGCTAGACGCTGTCCACCTCTCTCCTTCACAATACTCGGTGCAGCTGTACCCCTCGCCTGTCCCCCTCTGTATCCTACCCCCCTTGCTGTATATATGTTCTGTTGTTACCACTGAAAAGCCCTCCGTTGTATATCTGTAATGTTGTACACCTCTGTAAAGCACTCTGTTATGTATCTGTAATGGTGTATACCTCTGTGAAGCACTCTGTTGCTTCTCTAAGCTAGGTCCACGCTCAATAAATACCATAATAATAATAATAAAATAAAGGAGTAGTGGTTTGGGAGAAGGAGCAGTAGTTTGAAGTAAAGAGTAATAGCGTGGAAGAGGGAGTAGTGCAAAGGAGGAAGTAGAAGTAGCAGTGGAAGCAGCAATAAAATCAAAGAGTGGAGGCAAGATCTAGGAGGAGTGAAAACATCACTGGATTAGATTAGGGGTGGGAGTAGTGAGGCAGAGGGGTCAAGGGGAAACGGTAGTAAAGAAAGAGTGAGCTGCAATGAATCTGGGGATATCATCACTCCTTATCTGGGGAAAGTCTCTCCCCCTGTGGCCTGGGAAAGTCAGAATCTACCCGACTCTGACCCTAGGGGTGGCTATCTGAGGGTGGACCACATGGAAGAGCAGCAAAGAATCACCAGATGAGACATGGTATATTCCTCATACCCCCTGCCCCTGTCATACACCAATCCTTCATGGCATAATGTCATACTGGAGTAGAAACTGTGACTGAGAGCAATTGTCAATCTTATCCTCGTAGCTCCTTCTTTAATACTAGGACGAAGAAGAGGGCCATAATAACAAAGTTCTATAGAGCCAGGAATCCAACGCTGCGTTGTAGTTGTTGGAGGGTGTTACATGGTGCTGAGAAAACTAGCACAGCTGTTACGTGGCGAGAAGGAGGCTCAGAGACTGCTTCTTTCGATCTGACACTGGTCGGAGTGTGTGAAAGAGGCAAACTGGCAACCGGAGCAGGAGAACTGCTGGAGACGTCACCGGACGAAGCCGAAGAACCGGAAGTCTGCCGCATTGAGGTCGCAGACAGTGAAAGGCTGTCAGAAGATGTTGGAGACCAGACGGGAAGCAGAGGCAAGAAGGAACACTCCTCCAGGCAGCCGACAGGCTGCTGCAGGCACGATTCAACACAAGGGACGCTAAAGCTAAATCACACCGGTGAGCACAGAAGGGAAAGGTGGTACCCCGGGGTGCTTCACAGCGAATATCGCGCTCCATGGGCAAAGCTAAAAGATGTAATTGACCTTTCAAGCCCAAACAAGTTGAAAGGCACTAATGAAGTAAAAAAAAAAAGGGTCGCTGATCCAATTTATTAAAAAGGCCTTTTTATTAACATGGAGAAGGCAGATGCATGATAAAGAGTGCAAGTCTGGGACACGCACCCAATTTGTGAAACCACGAGAAGTGGAGCCAAGGCAAGGTACATAGCTCTGAAGCTCTTTAACAGAAAAGTCCTGGCAGGAGAGTAAACCAAGCACTGTGCAAGTGTGGGACCTGCACTCAAATACATTGAGAGACATTGTGAAAGGTCCTGGCAGGGAAGTGAACCGGGCATTGTACAAATCTGGGACCCGCATCCAAATACATTGAGACATTGTGAAAAGTCCTGGCAGCAGAGTAAACCAGGCAGTGTGCGAGCCTGGGACCCGCACCCAAATACCTCGTTGAAGTCTTTTGTTGAAGTGAATACTAGATCCTGAGGAAGGGAGCTATTCCCCCCGGAAGTGTGAGAACATTATTAAGCCAAGGGGAGGGAATCATCCTCTTGGCAAACTTGCTAATTTGTGTTGTAGATCAAGAACCAGGGGAAGGGAGTCATTCCCCCTGAGTGGCCAAAGAAAGGAGCGTATCCTTTGTCAGGAGAAGTTACTGTGTACAAGACATTTTGGGCATTGTTAAGGTCAAGAGGAGGGAAGCACCCTCTCAATGCATTTTGAAGGAACCAGGGGAAGGGAGCTGTTCCCCTTGGAGTTGTGAACACTGTTTGCACTCTGATTTTGATCAACACCTTCTTGTTCTTTCTTGGATCATTCAAGACACTATTGAGTTAAGAGACATTCCCCTTGTTACCTTAGGATTGGTTGTAGCATGTGAGGGTCAGATAGGATTTTAGACACAGGATGGAGGACCTTTTGCTTTGGTACAACCTGACAACGACAGAGCCCTTTAGTATTTTGCTTTGAGGTAGGGAAACCCGTCCCAGTGTTAGGGATAGCGAGGCATTTTCCAACCCCAATTTGTTTTCAATAAACGTTTATAGCACCCACTATGTCCTTCATGTGTCCGTGTCTTACTTCTGGCCCCTCACAGAGCATACTAGACGAAGCCTGAATACAACAGAGTATTTGTAAGGCACCATCCAAAATCCTGTTAGATCCCTAACAGTTGGATAAAGGAGGGACAGTTAGGAAGTCCCTGAGGGAGGTTAGCTAACTGGCATTTTGATCACCATCTCTAGTGCAAGACAGCTTTCAAACAATAGGGGTCAACATTTAGGAGCACTAACCAGGAGGTACAGATGCATGGGTTAGAGAGGAGGGTCATAACAAGATGTAAACGAGAGGCACGCATAAGGCCCCACAAGAGAATTATAAAAACCATTCAACCCTGCGATTTGGAGTGATTATTGTGCCATCTGTGACAACCACACCACAAATAATTGTTTCAGTTAATGTGAGAATAATGCTTCTCCAGCATGGGGTCTGGCATGGATTCACATTCTCATGAATATTCCCCGTCGTCAAGCTAGGAATCCTCCGTAACGAAAAAAATTGGTATCAGTTTTGTTTCTGATCTGTCTTTCTTAGTAGTAACCAATCACTGATCTCTGGGTCATACTGCCCCCAGCCAATGACTGCCCTCTCCCTAAGCCCCGCCTCTGGCAGCCATCCTCAGATTTTTACCGCACGCTCAAGTGTTGGGAGTCCTCGTGCTTTAGCTCTCGAGTTTTTGCTGCATTTTCGCGCTTTTTCAGGAGATTTTCTCATTTTTTCTGTTTAATCGAGCCTCAAGCTCCACCGTTTCTACTTCCGATAACGGGGACCCGTTTCGGAATTCTTCTACGCCCCTCAAGGGTGAAGTTTTCGTCGAGTTTACGCTTCTTGGAGGATTCCGGAAGATCTGCGGCCTACCTCAACGGACATGGCCCAGGACAAGGGAAACTCGACACCCGGATCCAAGCTGTTCAGGTGCTGCCCTGGATGCGGATTACAAAACGTTTTCAAGCAGGACGAGCATTCGCAATGTCTCTACTGCCTTCATGAGGACAAGACACACGTGGAGAAGGACTGTGCGTTCTGCAAGAACCTTTCGGAACGGACCAAACAAGATCGTCGTTCCCGCCTCGCCGCCTGGCTGGAGAAGGGCACAGCAGGTGAGAAGGCGAAGAAAAAGTCTGAGCGGGCTTCTAAGCCCTGTGAGGGTGCCCCGGTGATGGGGGCCTAACAGAAGGCCAAGCACCGCGAGTCCGCGGGCACCGGGAGCGCCGAAAGGTCGGGCTCTTCGGCTGCCAGGCAGGGCGCGACTTCCCCGGCACGTTCAACCACGAGCCAGCGCTCTGGTTCGGGGAAGAGGAAGTCCGAGAACCCGGGTAAGCTGCTGGAGCGGTCCCGGTCGATCTCGAAGGGGGAGCAAGGCGCTGACCCTCCCCCCAAGGCGAAGGCCAGGGACGCACCTAAGGTGGTGAGGGCTTTGATCCAGCCGACAAAGACCTCTATCGAAGTGGTCGCTGCGACCCTGGCGAAGCCGGCTGAGACTAGCCAGTGTAAATGGCCTCTGGGCCAAGCGTATCCCTGCCACCGCGGAGGGAATCCTCTTTCCAGCCCATCGTTAAGACCCCCGTGAAGTCCCCGGCGGAAAAAGAGGGGGGGGCGGTAGCCATTACAGACTCGGAATCAGCCTCTGAGGAGGATCTGGTGGAAACCGAGAAGAGCCTCAACAAGAGGTTCATGGGCCTCAACGAGAGGTTCGGGAAGGTTCGATCCCAGGGGACGGTCCCCGCTGACGTGAGCGAAGATAGCGACGATGGTGACGAAGAGGGCCCAGTGGAGCGGCCATCCCGTCCATCGCAGCCATTACCCGAGCCCCAGGATAGCTCGGCGCCCATTTTGTTGGCGATCCAATCCTTATGTACCGAGATAAGGACGAGATTACCACGGACCCCGACGGAGGATCCAGAACCAGGCCCGTCGGGAAACCCTCCGAACAAGTGGAGGAGAGTCCAACCCTCTCTGCCCTTCATGCCCGCGAGGCCTGTGTACCCCTCATCCCCCTCCCCGGACCCTAGAGAGGATACGGCGACGGATACAGCGACGGGGTCGGACGACGATGGCGGCGATGACACAACAGACATCCCGTCATCACCCCCCCCCCTCGGGCTCCAGCCGACGAAATTGACTCCTTTCACGCCATGATAACCAGGGCATCCGAGCTCTTCCAGCTCTGCCCTGAAGAACAAAAAAAGGAAGAGTTTCTTTACCAACGACGAGAGGCCAAGAGGAAGACGGTTCTCGCGGTGCCTTTGCTCGACGACATTTGGGACGAGGGGCTTGCTATCCTCAAGAACCCTTCCACGGCACCCGCCAAGAGGGAGAGGTACGAGAACAAGTACCGAGTCCCCGATGTTGCGCCCTTGTGCCTCAGCGCCCAGCCCACGCCAGACTCTGTCGTCTCGGCCGCGGCCAAGAAGAAAGCAGCGGGTGCGGCGGCTTCAACTTCCACTTCCCCGCCGGACAGCGAGAGCAAGAAGTTGGACTCCATGGGACGACGAGTCATCTCGTCGGCGGCGACGACGATTAAGGTGGCCAATGCCTTAGCGATCGTGGACCGCTACGACAGGGAGCTCTGGTTCAAGATAGCTCCCCTGCTAGACTTCCTACCTGACGATAAGAGGGCGGAGGCCCTACAAATTCTGGAGGAAGGCGAGGTGGCATTGGATCACGCCATAACGGTGGCAACAGATTTCGCCAACTGGGCAACAGAGTTTGCCTCCGACGATGAAGATGGCTCAAGGCGACGGACTTTCGCCAGGACGTCCAGACCAGAGTGTTGGATATGCCGTTTGACGGCAACAACCTTTTTGGTAAGACGGTGGACGAGGCTCTCCAGGCCATCAAGACCGACTCGCAGACAGCCCGGGCCCTAGGGGTATCTCAACAAGGATGGCCCTTTCGGAACTCCGGAGGCAGACAGGGTGCCTCCAAGGGATCCGGCGGTGGCTCTTCCACATACCGCCAGGCGGCCCGCTCCTCGTCCCAGGAGGCCTACAGAGGTTGCGGCAAGCAAGGGGGATCCCGCCATCATTGTCAAGGAGGCCAAGGCGGCAAGGCCTCCTCCAAGCAAGACTGAACCGGCCGTGGAGTCGGGCCCCCACCGAAGCACCCCAGTGGGAGGACGGCTGACAAAGTTCGTCAGCATGTGGGAGTCCATCTCCACCGACCGTTGGGTGCTGGACACCCTGGCCAACAGGCACTCGCTGGAATTCCAAAAGAAGTGTCCTCGAATTCCTCCCATGGCCAGGAAGGAGAATCACGTCCCTCAACTGCTGTTGGAGGTAAGGGCGATGCTCAAGAAAGGTGCCATCGAGCTCGTCCCCAGGAGGCTCCGGGGCTCCCGAGTGTACTCAAGGTACTTCCTCGTCAGAAAGAAGACAGGCGGTTGGCGCCCCATCCTGGAACTGCGTCAGTTAAACAAGTACATCAAGGCGCAGAAATTCAGGATGGTCACCACGTGCTGGGACAGCTGGTGGAGGGCGACTTCCTATCGTGGTTGGACCTGGAGGATGCTTACTTCCACATCCCCATTCTAAAAGGACACAGAAAGTTTCTCAGGTTCGTGGTTCAGGGACGCCACTACCAATTCAGAGCCCTGCCGTTCGGATTAAAGTCGGCACCCAGGGTATTCACCAAGTGGCTGGCACCAGTGGCGGCGCGGCTGCGCCTGCAGGGGATCCACGTCTACCCCTACCAGGCCGACTGGCTAATCCGGGCAAGGACAAGAGAACTCGCCGTCGAACACACAGCGAGGACCGTCCGGCTGCTCATGGAACTGGGATTCGCCATCAACTACCCCAAATCCCACCTGGTTCCATCGCAAGTAGCACTGTTTCTGGGAGCGAAGCTCGATACAGTGGGGCAATTGGCCTCCCCGTCGGAAGAGAGGACGAAGGCCATTCTGGGCAAGGTGCGGCGCCTGCTAGCCACGGACGTGGCCCGGATGATGTCCATCAAGTCCCTCCTCGGGATGATGTCCTCATGCATCTATCTTGTACCGCTTTGCAGACTTCGGATGCGTCCGCTACAGGAGTTCCTCGACGCCCGCTGGTTTCAGGCAAAGGGCTGCTTCGAAGACAGGATCCCTCTCAACGAGGAGTTCCGTCAGGCGATCCTATTGTGCGGTACCTGTGCGCACCTCACTACAGGCACAAACTTTCAGACCCCGCGTATCAGGAGACGGTGGCGACTGACGCCTCTCTGGAGGGTTGGGGGGCCCACACCGGAGATCTCCACGCAAGAGGCATTTGGCTCCCGGAGGAGAGGTCTCTCCACATCAACATTCTGGAGCTCCGAGCAGTGTTCTGGGCGTTCAAGTTGTTCCTTCCGTCACTCAAGGACAAAGTGGTGAGGATCTTCACCGACAACAACACCATGATGTTCTACATACAGAAGCAGGGAGGGACCAGATCCCCAGCCCTATCCAAGGAGGCCCAGGATCTGTGGCACTGGGCCATCGCCCAGGGGATGTTTCTGGTTCCCTTCCACTTGGCAGGAATAAAAAACACCATTGCCGACTCACTCAGCAGGGAGCTGCACTCGTGCCACGAGTGGGAACTACGTCAGGACCAGGTGGATCGGCTCTTTCGACGATGGGGCAAACCCCGTATCGACCTTTTCGTGACGGCGACGAACTCCAAGTGCCAGAGGTTCGCCAGCAGGTTCCCGCAGCCGAGGAGCATGGACGATGCTTTTTCATTCCCTTGGGACAGCCTGTTTCTATACGCGTTCCCTCCGTTGCCGTTGCTGCTCCGCCTCATCAACCAGCTCAAGAAGTCCAGGTGCAGAATGATCCTCGTCGCACCGGCGTGGCCGAGGCAGATCTGGTTCCCGGACCTTCTGGACTTGTCAACATCCCCACCAGTCAAGCTGCTGGCGGACGCGGATCTTCTCTCTAGAGAAGGAGGCGCCATTCTTCATCACGACCCGGAGTCGCTGAACTTGCAGGCCTGGCTCCTGCAGCACTAGAGTTTGGAGAGTACGTAATCCCGGCTGACTGCTGAGAGGTTCTTGCAAAAGGCAGTGCGTCCTCAACTCTCAAGTGTTATGGTCATAAGTGGAAGAGGTTCTCTGTCTGGTGCCATGCACAGAAGATTAACCCTCTGCGGATTACGGCCCTTCAAGTACTGCCGTACCTACTGTCGCTGGCCAAAGCTGGACTGGCTCACACCTCCATCAAAATACATCTGGCTGCCATCTCCCGATATACCAGGAATACGGGACGGGCGTCCTTGTGGTCTCATCGCCTGGTGAAGGAATTTATGAAGGGGCTATTCCGATCGTTCCCGCTGGTGAAGGCTCCTGCCCCGGCGCGGGAGCTTAATGTGGTGCTGACCAGGCTCATGGGGGCCCCATTCGAGCCTATGCATTCGGCGCCTTTGAAGTTCCTGTCATGGAAGACAGCGTTCCACGTGGCCATCACCTCCGCACGACGAGTGGGAGAGATCCAGGCCCTATCTTGCAAGCCTCCATACTTGACTTTTCAAGACACGAGGGTGGTGCTGAGGACACACCCCTCCTTCATGCCCAAGGTGCTGTCGGACTTCCACCTCAACGAGCCCTTGTTTTTACCAGTTTTCTTCCCGTCGCCTTCGCCGCCGGCCGAGAGGACTTTGCACTCGCTGGATGTAGCTAGAGCGCTGAAGTTCTACGTGGACCGCACAAAGAGTTTTCGGAAGACGTCACAGCTGTTTGTGAAATTTGGGTCTGTGAATCAAAGGAAGGCTCTCTCGAAGACTTCCATTTCCAGATGGCTCTCCGGCTGCATCATGCACTGTCACCGGTTGGCAAACCGACCGCTGCCTGGCCGTCCGAGAGCCCATTCGACCAGAGCGATCGCTGCTACCACGGCGTTCCTGTCTGGTGTGCCCCTGCTGGACATCCGCAGGGCTGCTACGTGGAGGTCAACGCACACCTTCACAAGATTCTACTGCGTCGATCGGGATTCCAGGGAGGAGTCCAGGGTCGGCCAAGCAGTGCTGCGCAACCTGTTCACCTAAGGTGAGCCTGGTGAGGAGGTAAGAATTACTTAATGTTGAGTTTTGGATGTAATGCTTAATGTTGAGCCTTTGCCACCTCCCGTGGTTGTGCATGTGTGTACTGCTATGTATTCTTTTATTCATGAGCATGTGAATCCATGCCAAACCCCATGCTGGAGAAGGAACAAGTTACTTACCTGTAACTGTTGTTCTCCAGCATGGGTCTGGCAAGGATTCACATGCGAACCCTCCCGCCTACCCCTCTGCGGCTCTTCACTTGGTCATACTGCCACTTTGCGTGCTACCAAATCTGAGGATGGCTGCCAGAGGCGGGGCTTAGGGAGGGGGCAGTCATTGGCTGGGGGCAGTATGACCCAGAGATCAGTGATTGGTTACTACTAAGAAAGACAGATCAGAAACGAAACTGATACTGATTTTTTTCTTTACAGAGGATTCCCAGCCTGACGACGGGGAATATTCATGAACATGTGAATCCATGCCAGACCCATGCTGGAGAACAACAGTTACAGGTAAGTAACTTGTTCCCTTTGAAACAACAGGATTCTAAAAATGTCTGTAAAATGAAGGCATTCTTTTAAATGAAATGGAAGACCCTTCGTGTTAATTGAATTTTGTATTAGTATTGATTGGGCCGTGCCTGGGTCTCTACCATCTACTGCAGGGAGGCGCAACTTGTCGTTCTCCAGATGTTTTGTCCTGCGACTTCCATTATACCTATGCTGGCTAGCCAAAGGTTACTGACCTCCGACTACTGCACGTATTAGTTATATGGTGAGTTTAGTTCTAACCAGAAAAGTATTCTGTCTGGCTCAATGCTGTTATATATACATTCCTTTGGTGCCAGAAACTGACTAAAGTAATGCCTGAAATGACCTTCCACAAAATCATCTCTAACATCAATAGTGAACCATATTCATCTGTTCAGTTGTACCCATACCAACTGGAATCCTAAGGAAGTGAAATAAACCCACCCAAACATTCCTACATGAAGGGCTACAGGTAAGGGACAGCACGAACATAGCCATCAAGAGCAGTGCCCCCAACTCTGCACTCGCACATCTGCACTTTTACCACCAGTGGTGGTTACCTGGTAGTGGGGCTCTGCCAATTGATGCATCACCACCATGCTGTGCTTAGGGACCCTATAGGGGTCAAGGCATTCCCAAGATCAGCTTCAGCTGTGGAATGTCAACCAACTCAAGCCTGATTTTCTTCTTGTGGCTTGGAGTCACAAATAATTTCCAACTTGACAGTATGATGGGTAATAGGCCCAGATGACAACCGGCTACCATGCACCGCCATCACTTGTTCTTCTCGGGTTTACATTTTTCATGGAATTTCTGAACTCTTTGTATAACCTATGGTAAGCAGGGATACATGGGACAAGTACTTTGTCGTTTCACAAAGGGTTTTATTTGTGTATGTTTTGCGTAGAGGTTGGACTAAACACATACATACACTAGATGTTTGACTGCAACAAAAAAAGTGTGTCATGTATGGTAAAACACAAAGTGAGGTTTTTTCCACATGTGCAACACCTCAAAGGTTGTTTTTTTTAAATCAGAAAAATCTTAACCCAGTCCTATGAGTCCTTGGGCCTCATTAAATGTTTGCTGGTAAATGTTAAACATGCAGTAATTCCATTTGCCTGCAGTTTTAGCATTCCTAGAAGTTACAAGTAGGTGGAAACTCTGTTGCGGGTGATACCAGTGGCAGATACCGGACCTTCTGGATTTACCTTCATCGGTAATACCGCCAATGGAATACCAGAAGTCCAAGACCCTGCACTAGTATGACGAGCATAACGGTAATGCCGGCAAATTACGAGTACCGATTTGACATAATACCGGCAGTACCTAGCCGGTATTACCAGCAAATCTCAGGCAATTCTCAGGCAGACATACCAACACCTCAGAGCAACCGGTAAATGGACACAGGTGATGTCAAGCAGGTCACAGGTGCACCCCATAAACCCGGGTGCACCCAATGCACACAGGAAGAGTATTAAAGGGCCACACTTTCCCCAAAAACACCAACACAACCATGCTGCCACTCATTGCTGCTAACATGGACCTGGAGGTGCTCCATGCTGATTTACAGCTGCTTGGGCTGGAGTACCAGCAGTGGTGACAGGAGGCCAGGGAGAGAAGGAGGAGGAGGAGGATGCAGATGGGGAGGCAGGTGTTGAGTAGGAGGAGGAGGCGTGCATTGATCACTCGCACAAGGGCCACGCCATGTAACGTTCACCTGGTATCCACGGGGACGTCACTCAGCCTTTTCTGACCTCTTACGACCTTGAACCCTTCCCTGGAGGCTATTCGACTGGAGACTGGGCCTGAAACACAGGATTGGTAGAGTTTAACTCCCTATTGTCTTTGTGTGCTTGAACCCCTTCTTCCCCAGGGTCCAACCCTTCCCTTTGATCCACAGCTCACCTTGTTTTCTTGGATAGTGTGCTCTCCGTCCTGCCTTCAGCGCAGGGGCGCGTTGATTGATGTGGGCTCGTTGCTGCCTAGTTACGTCACTGGCAAGAGTCCGACAGGTAAGTATAATGAGTCTTTTGAACAGTTCTCTAACTTCGTTCCTTTCCTTCCTTAGATGATGGCCGGCGTCGGGGGATGGCGGCATGCTGCTGAGATGAGTAGCCCTGAAGGTGAGTGAGAGCGCGATGCACGATGCACCCCTTTCGTATTTGCATTGACCTGAGTTCTTTTTCTGTGTCTTTTAGGTGCTGCAACGTTTTCAGCGTGGATGCTGGTTATGAAGAACAGATGCGGTGGGTAAGCGCGGTATGCAGCGCCTCTAGATGTTTCCACGCTAACCTGGAGTGTCTTTTCCCTCTTGCAGATGGATGAGAAGTTCCGGAGAAAGAGTTCCCCCAGAGCGGCTGGGATTCTGGTAAGCGAAGCTCGTACAGTATTTAAAAATAAGCGAAGATTTGCAGAATGCTTACTAATGACTTTTTTCTGTTCTTTACCCTTTCCCTTAGGAAGCGGCGTGCTGGGATGGGAATGACACCACCGAAGATGCCCGCAGAACAGAAGGAGCGATGAATGATGGGCAGGAGCGCCGCACAGTAAGGCTGTTCCTAATGGTGTTGTTCTTGCAGGAGCTGAGCGCAGAAGAAAGATGTAGGCCTACTGGAGACCGATCCGAACACGGTGAGTGTCACGCTGCAGGTGCAGAAAATGCAAAGCATGTTTCTCAGCCTGGGTGTGGCTTAAATAGTCTCTGGGTATTCCAGGTGCCTCTGGGCTGAACCACACCCAAAAGACTAGACCGCACATTCAGTTCAGGGAACCGAAATGTGGGGGCATCCATCTTGTCCCCATCAATGCACTACAAGTCCAATCCCCAATGTTATCCTATGGGAGTGAGTGGGTCTGGTGCCACAAGCGCCAAATCTGACTCCAAGTGGGTCTTTGGAGGGATGGAGAGGCCCTTGAGGGAATAAACGATTCCTGAAGTAGGGCAACTGATCTTTTATCATGTAATGTTCTCCTTGTGCACTCCACGCTTGTAATAGCTCCGGACTCATCAGGTTTTGGATTTCTTCATGTAATTCTTTCTGAGTTATGGTTACTGTGATTCCTAGGAGCTTGTCACTCGGAATGATTGCTATTGAGTGAGGGGTCTGATACCCTTGCTCTTCCATCCCCATACCGGAAACGACATTGGCTTTCCCATTTTTCACCCCTGGTCGAAATGTAATCACATAGTCATAATCAGCAAAAAAAAGTGCCCAACGTAGTTGACATGAGGATTGAGCCTTTGCCGTTTTTAGGTACTGGAGGTTCCGGTGGTCAGTTATTACGGTGATTGTGTGTCTGGCGCCCAAGAGGCAGTGCCGCCATGCCTTAAAGGCTGGCTTAATGGCCAGTAGTTCTTTGTCTGTGATAGCATAATTGAGTTCAGGGGGTGTGAATTTACACGACCAGAAGGCAACAGGGTGTAACTGGCCCGTTTCGGGGTCCTTTTGTGAGAGGACGGCTCCCATAGCCATGCTTGAGGCATCCGTTTCCATCAGGTATGGGAGATCAGGGCAAGGGTGGCGTAAGATTGGAGCAGATGTGAATCTTGCTTTGAGTTCCTGGAAAGCCTCCTCGGCTTCTGTTGTCCACTGGAACTTTTTGTTTCTTTTCCTTAGTAATGACGTGATGGGATGCACGATTTACGAAAATCCTGGGATGAACCGGCGGTAGAAGTTTGTAAAACCCAGCATACTTTAAACCCCCTTGAATGAATTTGGGGTTGGCCAGTTCAGGATAGCATCTACCTTGTGTACATCCATTCGGATTCCATTCGGGCTGAGAATAAAGCCCAGGAATTCCACCTCGGAGACGTGGAATGAGCACTTTTCGAGCTTGGCGTAGAGCTGGTGTTCACAAAGTTTCTCCAATACGGATCGGACGTGTTTAACGTGGTGCTGCTTTGATGCAGAATATACTAGGATATCGTCGATGTACACTAGAGCACAGACATCAATCAATTCCCGTAGGACATCGTTCATGAAGTATTGAAATGCAGCAGGCGGGTTGAAAAGGCCAAAGGGCGTTACTTGGTATCCGTACAAGCCGTATTTGGTGCGAAAAGCGGTTTTCCATTCGTCCCCCTGTTTTACGCGAACAAGGTGATATGCCCCCCTCAGGTCTAGTTTTGTGTAGAATTGGGCATCATTGACTTGGTCAAGCAATTCAGGGATCAGTGGCAGGGGGTAGCGATTTTTTACGGTAATCTGGTTCAGTGCGCAATAGTCGATGCATGTTCTCAAGTCCCCCTCCTTTTTCGTTACGAAGAATAGAGGACTGGCTGCTGGAGACTTCGAGGAACGGATGAACCAGTTGGCCAGGTATTGGTCAAGATATGCCTTCAGGTGCTGTTTTTCTGGTTCCGTGAGTGCGTAAATTCGCCCACAAGGGATTTGTGCGCCGGGTATCAGGTCGATTTGGCAATCGTATGGTCTATGCGGTGGCAGGGTATTAGCATGTTCTTTCTGAAAGACATCTTGAAAGTCCTGGTATTCACTTGGTAGGATGCCGATTGCCACAGTTGCAAGCGTAGAGGTTCTGGTGTCTATTGGTTGTTTCTCTTGGCGATAACATGTGTGGGCGCAAGTCTCGGGAAAGGCCAATTCTTTTGCTCGCCAATCGATTTGAGGATTGTGAGCTACCAACCATGGCATTCCCGAAATCAACCGGAACTGTGGTTCCTTAATGAGGTCGAAAACAATAGATTCTTGCTGTCCATCCTGGCACAGAAGGGTTAAAGGTGCAGTGCATTGGTACACTGGACCAGAAGCTATTTCCGTGCCGTCCACTGTGGTAACAGTGTCGGTGGTTGATTTAGGGCGTAGCGGAAGCCCCATCTTTGCCGCAAGATCCTGTTCGATGTAATTCCCAACGGCTCCACTGTCTATGTACGCTCTTACTGCGTGCATCCAAGATGGCTGTTGGGGATTGATCAAGACCAGAGTGCAAAATGGGAGGTCTGTAGTTCACTTTCTCGACAAGTGGACCCCAACACTTGCCGGGCTGGGGAGTTTTCCGATTCCTTGATGGTATCTTCCTTGTCCGTGGCCCCTACCGTCCTCCTCGGTGGCTTCACAGGGTACTCTTTAAGGAAATGACCTGACCTTCCGCAGTACAGACATAACTGCTGCCGTCTCCTTTTATCCCTTTCTGCTTTAGTCAAGGGGGTTCTGACCCCCCCCGATTTGCATTGGTTCTCCTGAACCTTCCGTTGTCTGGGCAGTATTGTCCTTTGAACGCACATACATAGGGCGAGGGTCCGGTCTGGTTCGATCTGCTCTTCGGTCCTGCAACCTATGTTCCAGTTGAACAACAAGGTCAATGAATTCTGAGCAGTCTTTCGGGGGGTTCACTACTTGTGCGAGAACATCCTTGAGCTCCCCCCGCAACCCTTGATGAAATAACGTGGTTCTCTTCTCCACTGGCCATTCTGCTTCAACTACGAGTGTATTGAACGTGGCTATGTATGTTAATAGGTCTTGATTCCCTTGGCGTAGGGACAGAAGTTCGTTTTCTAATGCCTGCCCTTGAGTACGATGGGCGAACAGCTTTTCCATCTCCTGCTAAAAGCCCCTGAAGTCATGCAGCAAAGGATCATCTTGGGCCACAAAATGTACAGACCAGTCTGTGGTGCTACCACTCAGGTAGGATAGCACAAAAGCGACCCGTGATTGGTCATTCGGAAAGGCCCCTGGCCTACAAAGGAAGTGCAGGCGGCACTGGTTCATGGACGTTGCAAACCTCTTGAGATCCCCCGTAATTTGTTCGGGCGGGGCCAAGGGAACTGCCCCTGGAAGGGTTATCTGAACGGGATTGGCTGATGGCGCTGGCATCGAGGGCATGCTTCCCAGCAATGGTGCATGCCCTGCTTGTGACTGGAGAAGTTGCCTGCTTAAATCATCAGTACGTTCTTTGGCTACTATCAGCTCTCTCCTCAGGGTGTTGGTCTCCTGCCTGGCTGCATATACTTCGGAATGTAGCTGCCCCAACATGTGGGCTAACTGGTCGGTTTCTGACGTTTCCATGATGCCCAGGTGGATTTTGATGTGAGGCTTTGCGTTCTGTAACGCTCACCTCGTATCCACGGGGACGTCACTCAGCCTGTTCTGACCGCTCACGACCTCAAACCCTGCCCTGGAGGCTATTCGACTGGAGACTGGGCCTGAAACACAGGATTGGTAGAGTTTAACTCCCTATTGTCTCTGTGTGCTTGAACCCCTTCTTCCCCTGGGTCCAAACCTTCCCTTTGATCCACAGCTCACCTTGTTTTCTTGGATAGTGTGCTCTCCATCCTTTCTTCAGCACAGGGGCGCGTTGATTGATGCGGGCTCCTTGCTGCCTAGTTACTTCACTGGCAAGAGTCCGACAGGTAAGTATAATGAGTCTTTTGAACAGTTCTCTAACTTCGTTCCTTTCCTTCCTTAGATGATGGCCGGCTTCCGGGGATGGCGGTGTGCTGCTGAGATGAGTAGCGCTGAAGGTGAGTGAGAGTGCGATGCGCGATGCACCCCTTTCGTATTTGCATTGAACTGAGTTCTTTTTCTGTGTCTTTTAGGTGCCGCGACGTTTTCAGTGTGGATGCCGGTTATGAAGAACAAATGCAGTGGATAAGCGCGGTATGCGGCGTATCTAGATGTTTCCACGCTAACCTGGAGTGTCTTTTCCCTCTTGCAGATGGATGAGAAGTTCCGGAGACAGAGTTCCCCCAGAGCGGCTGGGATTCAGGTAAGTGTTTGAAGCTCGTACAGTATTTAAAAATAAGCAAAGCTTTGCAGAATGCTTACTAATGCCTTTCCTTAGGAAGCGACGTGCCGGGATGGGAATGACACCGCCGAAGATGCCCGCAGAACAGAAGGAGCAATGACTGATGGGCAGAAGCGCCGCAAGGTAAGGCTGTTCCTAACGGTGTTCTTGTTCTTGCAGGAGCTAAGCGCAGAAGAAAGATGCATGCCTACTGGAGACCGATCCGAACACGGTGAGTGTCACGCTGCACGTACAGAAAACACATGTTTCTCAGCCTGTGTGTGGCTTAAATAGTCTCTGGGTATCCCAGGTGCCTCTGGGCTGAACCACACCCAAAAGACTAGACCGCACATGCAGTTCTGGCAACCGAAATATGTGGGGGCATCTATCTTGTCCCCATCAATGCACTACAAGTCCAATCCCCAATGTTATCCTATGGGAGTGAGTGAGTCTGGTGCCACAAGCGCCAAGTCTGACTCCAAGTGGGTCTTTGGAGGCATGGAGAGGCCCTTGAGGGCCATGTAGGTGATCGTGGCCTGGCTCCAGCCTGACGTCTTGGAGGACTGGGGCCATGAGGGGCAGGAATCATGACACACCATGTACCTTGACGGACACACAAATCTTCACCCTGTACTGCCTTGACAGAGAGACCCTCAGACCATCAGAAAACTCTTCACCCACATCCAGGAGGACATGGGGAGCAGGATCGGCATCAGGACAGCCATACCACTGCTGGTAAAGCTGGTGTTGGTACTGCACTTCCTGGCCTCTGGCACGTTCCAGCACTCTGTGAGCCAGCTGCATGGCATATCGCAGCCTGCATACTCCAGAGTGTGGGCCAACACATTGCCCTCACCACCATCCAGGCACAGCTCAAAGCCACCAAGGCCCGGTTATATGCCATAGCTGGCATGCCCAATGTGGTGGCAGCATTGGATTGCACATATGTGGAGCTGGTCCCCCCATGCCTCAGAGGAGGTCTACAGGAACTGCAAGCAGTTCCATTCCCTCAATATCCAAGTGACCTGTGACGCCAACCTGACCATCAGGCACTGCTGTGCCCAGATCGCAGGATCAACCCACAACGCCATGATGATGGGGAACAGCACCCTGCTGGCATACATGGTGCGCCACACAGGACAAAGGACCTGGATGTTGGGTGAGCACATGTACAATCCGATCAGCCTTGCAGCTTGAGTAACAGGCAAGGGGGGGGGCGCAACAATGCAACACATTCATGTCCGTAATGCACCCTGCACATGCAGGACCCACCACAGCACCCCTAAATTGACAGGGCACAACACACAGGGGTAGCATGTGACTTGAGATGAAGCAGTCATTGAGCAGGCCATTGCAACCACAACAGGACATCGGCCCTCATTACAAGTTTGCCGGTCTGGAAAAAAGTGCTGGTAACAAGTTACTGGCACCCTTTATGGACCAGCAAACTACAAGTCTGCTGGTTGGGGCTGTGAACTACCGGCAGAGCTTACCTGCCAGTAGTTCTAACCCCTACCGGCGGATTCTTCTCTGAAGCACTGTTACTAACGGTGCCAGTGCTTCAGGGTTCCCATTTCCATGGAGTCCTATGGGACTCCACTGGAATGGGAATTTACCAGCATTCCTCTGCCCGTAATATCACGGTATTGCTGGGATATTGGGTGGCGGAAACGGTAAAGCGAGCCTGCGGGTTACCGGCAGACTCATAATGAGGGCCATCCACACACAATGCACTAGAGGTACAAGGATGCACCCCCCCAAAATGCAATGGCAGTGTATTATCAGACATGGGCACCTTTGGTCACCAAATGCATGTCCTTGGGCAACACCAGGAGCACCGGGACAGGCCTGAAGATGACATGTGGAAACAACAAAGACCAAGACAAAGGTACACACACAGAAAACAACACAGTCCAGTGATGCACAAGTAGCAGTGCCTATTCAATGACACACACATAACCAGGACATGCAGCCCTGGCACAAACACTAGGTGCAAGCTATGGGGGTCAGGCGAACCAGGTGCAAGGCACACAAAGCACAATGCCACGCATGGCATGGCTGTGTGATGAGGCACCCAATGACTACCCCATACATGGAATGACACACAGCCAAACAACTACAGAGGGACACCACCCTGCCATCAGACCCAGCATGCACTTGGTACACTGGAAATGACATACACCATCATGACCAACTGACCACCTGCAATTGCAACAGAGACCCCATCAGGTGCCATACATGGCAGCAATTCACAGGCCCAGACACCCCCTCCCCCGGCATGCCACCCTCTCAGTCAGATGGCTAGAACAATATGAGTGGTGGCACTGGGCTGCGTCTACGTTTTATCATGTCACTCTGGACAACACCTTGAGCAGTGCAATACACATGCAAAGACTGGAATGTGAAACAGTATAGCACAATGTGAAATGGGGCATGCATACACAGATTGACTATTCCAATGCCACCATCAGGAGCAATGGCATTACTACAGTACTCACACCTATGTCTCTCCACCTTGTAGGTGACTGTGCATACCCACTGCTTCCGTGGCTGATGACCCCTCCTAGGAATCCCCACACGCCACAAGAGGTGGGGTACAACTGGGTCTATGTGAGGATCTGGATAGTGGTAGACCGGACTGTTGGCCTCCTAAGGCCCGATTCAGGTGTCTGCACAGGTCTGTGGGTGTGTGTTAGGGAGAATTCTCTGTTTAGGCTGAATTTCCCTCCCTAGTGAGTCCCCCAGCAGCTTTGCTGGATTTCTGGGGTTTATTTTTTTCTCCTGCCAAGAGTGAGACTCTTTTACCCTCACTCTTGGACATGTTGAACTGTGTTATCTTGGACAAACCTTGTGTTGAATGGGCTATGGGGTCTTTTACTCCATAGGGCCTCATGTATTTTTGTGATGTGGGTTACACAGCACCCTCTGTGCCGTGACCCAGGGGTGTCCTAGGGACTCCCCAACATAGACTCCATACCCTGGGACTGACTACTGTCTCCCAGGGCATGTAAAGTCACCAAAGACTTTGCTAGTCTTGAATCCTGAACAGAACCAGTACAAACCATCATATTGTGGACGTACTGGCTGGGGCAATTCGATTGCCCCAGGGTCTGTTAGTCGAGGGGGCACGTCTCCGTCCCCCCTGATCGAGTTTTGGCTGGTGGCAGTGGAAACTACGTTTTATATTCGACCGCGAATATTTTCCTATGGGATTTCCCATTGTTTTAGGCTAACACATTTAATTATTTATTTACGGTAGCCTTAAACATACCACCGGTTTATATATTTATTTTTATAACTCCGGTTGGGACTTTTTGCCAAAACTTGATTCTAAAATGGCGTTGGTGTTCGCCTCTGTAACTCTGACCCAAAGTGGAGCCCTTTGTTCCACTTTTGGCGGGCTTCTCCACAGAAGCCCTCCAAAGTGGTGCCACTCTGTCTGGGGTACTTAGGAGGGGTGGAGGGGGATTTAGGCACCCTGGACTGAGTTACCTTGGTAACTCAAGTCGCACTCCGTCCTGATTGGCCCAAGTGGTGAGCCGCCCGGCTCACCACTTAGCATGTTTGAGTGACAGCTAGGCTGGGTGAATGGGGGTTTGCTGCATAAAAGCAGGGCTTTGGGGACTGGAACTTCGGAAGTCGCCACAGGACCAAGAATCCGACGAGGGAAGAGCTGAGCCGACCTGCTTCGACGACACCACCCGGTGGAGCCCTGCTGAACCGTCTCACCACTTTTCCCGACGACCGAGGAGAACTCCTAACAGAGTGGCTCCTTCCCTTGACTGGTGGGGACAACCAGTTTTCGCCTTCTTTTCGCTTCTCGAGGTATCTCGTGGCCGCCTTGCCAGTGCCAAGCACCCCGGCAACCGGAACCCCACCACTTTTACCCCAAACCACGAAAGTCGGTACAACCCTTCAACCGGAGGACTCCGCGGCTGGTTTCTTCCCGGGCAGTGCAACGACCCTCTTCTTCTGCTCTTCAGCGAGAACTTCTTTCTCCCCTGACCGACGTCGAGCCCTGCTGCCACTGCCTGGAACAACTGCCACCGCTGGAGGATCCTTTCCGCTTAAGGTACCGTGTTCCGCCTGGCTTCCCTTGCTACCGACTGTACGGGGTAGATTTAGCCCCCGGCTTTCGAACCTGGGAGTGCCTGGGACACCCTGGCTAAACTTTCTAAGCCACTCTACACTCTTTCTAACTCTTTGCAAGACTTTGAATCCCTAATAACAGTGTGATCTTGGGCACATTTTCGCTCCGGCTACTCTAAGAGTGGGCCCTGCCTAGTGACTTTTGCTCACCTGTGCTTCTTTGAGCCTATTGCAAGTGTTCTGGATCTTAGAGTGGTGTGTTTAACCCATTTCTGTTTCTTTTTACCCCTTTCCTTAACCTACTAGAATGTCATCTAACGTTAAGCGCTCACCTCTGTTTTAATTATGTGGTGTTAACTTAGAGTTGTCTAGATAGGAGTAAGGGTTGAAACTGCTTTCATCATAACTGTGTTTTTACTATACTTTGCTAGAGTGTTTTCAACTTATGTGTGTTTTATAAATAAATAACTATATACTTTTGAAACCAAGCTCTGGTCAGTGTTTGCTTGTGCTATTGTGTCTGAGGACATAGTGTGTATACTTTGCATACTACCTAACTCTTCTTGAGGGAAGTCTGACTGCTCAGCCACAGCTACCAGGTAAATCTGGGTGGTGCAGACTGCTACCAAGTGGGTTTACTGCTATACCTGTAGTCTTAAATCTTTTGCAGTGTTCCCCAAGGGAACTGCACAGGTTTCTGCCTAACACTGGTGTACAGCGGTGGGATTTGTATTGAGTATACATTTTATTGTGCTTTAGATACCTTAGTGCAACTAACCACAAAGCTTAGCACTGAAAAAGTAAAACCTCTAACATGTCAGTTATAGAAAGCTATAGTCAAGAGTCCCTTGCAGCCAAAACTGCTGATTGTTTAAGAGTGCTCTGTAAACATAAGGATCTCCTGACTAAGGGCAAGAAAATGGAGCTGATTGAAAGATTGTTAGCTAACCAAAGTCTGGGTGATGGTTCAGAGGAACCTACCACTCCAGCAACTGTAGATGACAGTGTTGAAGTTAACATGGAGCAAAATGTTGATGATTCTGAGGAAGAGTCAGAAGAGGAGGGTGAGGCTGTTGTAACTGTCCCCCCTAGGCCTCTGCCTGCTCTACCTGCTGTGCCTACTGGACCTTTACCAGGTCCCACATTTAGTCCTCAGTACTTTGAACTGGAGAAAATGAAGCTAGAATTGGAGTATAAGAAACTTAATGCTCAAACTGACAAAGAACTAAGGCTAAGGGAAATGGAGCTCAAGTATGACTTAGAAATGAAGAAATTATCTGTTGAGAATGTTTCTCTCTCTGGCTCCTCTAGAAGTTCCAGTCCTAAAAGACCCCGGATGCCTAAAGAATTGGTTGGTATGTATGAGCCTAAGTTGGATGTGTTGGATTGGTTGTCTCTGTTTGAATATAATCATGGGCTCCAGAACATCACAGGAAATGACTTACTCACCTGGTTGTTCTCTAGGCTTCCCCCTGTTGCAACTGATGTGGTAATGGAGATGGGGGAGGAGGATAGGAAGGACTATGAATGTGTGAAACTAGCTTTGATAGCTAGGTTTGGGAAGACCCCTTCCCAGTATCTTAAGAGGTTTAGGAACCTCAAAAAGCATGATGGTACCCCTTGGGCTACCTGGGTGAGTGAATGTTTGAAAAACTTAGAGGGATGGATTAAGGGTTACAAGGTGAACACTTATGAAGGTATGAAGAATTTGTTTATGTTGGAGACTATTTATGATGCCTGCTCTCCTGAGCTCAGACAACACTTGGCTGATTCCAGGGAATTGGATTCCCGGAAACTAGCTAAGGCTGCTGACTTGTGGGTTGCCAACAGGGCCACTCACAAGGATTCTGGGGTAACTCAGAAGAAGGATGGGGAGAAACAGTCTAAAAAGGACTCCAAAGAGAATTCTAATACTACAAATTCCAAAGAGGGCCCCAAACAAAACTATAAGGGTAAGCCACAAGGGAAACCAAATCAGGCTAGTGTACCTTCTGGTCCCAGACCAGAAGGAGGTCAGAACAAGCCTCCATTCCAGCGAGCCTTTGGCTCATGCTTTGTTTGTAAGGCTACTGACCATGTGAAAGGAGATCCCAGATGTAAGGGTAAACCTTCAGGGGTCCAGCTTGCCTCCTTAGCCTTCGCTCCAGAAGAGGAAGTACATATGGCAAGTGGAAACTTTCTATTACTAGCTGATGAACCCACTGGAGTCTCAGCTAGTGTTTCTTTAGTCTCTCTGGGGTTGTGGGAGCAACAGAATTTAGATGTCTATAACTCTATCCCAGATAATACTAAAGAGTATTATAAGGACAGTGTCCAGGTGAATGGTCAGGAGACTCCTGCCATTAGGGACACTGGAGCCAGCATAACTGTGGTGGATGAATCATTTTTCAAGGCAGAGGATGTTGCTAAGGCACCCAAATGCCTCACCAAGTTAGCTGGTGGGCCTGTGCAGATGTGTCCCCAGTTACCAGTTCTCATCCAATGTAATGATATGGCTGTAAAAATACCTGTCAGTGTACAATGTGAAGTGCCAGGTAGGGTTCTGTTGGGTAATGACCTCAAAGCTCTTGGAGTTGTATCTCATACCCCCAGACCTCCTAGCAAAAGGTTCCAGGAACTCACAAAACCTGCAAGGGAGAAAACCCTGAGAGGGTTATCTCAGGAGATGATGACAGAAATCACTCCTCTACCACTGGAGCAACTTACTGCAGTAACTACCAGATCAGGAGCAAAGGGGCAACCCAAGACTCCTAGGAAAAAGCCAGCAGCAAGCACTCCAGTGCTTCCAACAAGGACTTCCCCTAGGTTGTCCAAAGTTACACCTGTAACTCCACCTCCAGCTGAGGCTGAGAGGGAGGTACAACCCTGTGTGGTTGAGCTAGACTCTGAGGAAGAGCTAGAAGGAGGCCCCAACCTTATTGGAGATTTGGACCCTGAGGACCATCCTGAGCTGCAGTCTTTACTGGCAGAAGGTGGGCCTAGCAGGGCAGCTTTTCGTAAGGGGCAAAGAGAATGTCCAACTCTGGAAGGTCTCCGCCACCAGGCAGCTTCTCAAGCTGATGGGCAAGAGCCTGGGAAGTATAGGTTGCACTGGGAAGATGGCCTCTTCTACAGTGAACCCACTGAGTCTGAACCTGGAGACTACAAACGCCTTGTAGTCCCACAAGAGAACAGACAACAGTTCTTACAACTAGCCCATGAGATACCTTTGGCTGGTCACTTGAGTTTCAAGAAGACCAAGGAAAGGCTCTCACTCTACTTTTATTGGCCAAAGATGGGGGCTGAAGTAGATAGATATTGTAAGAGCTGCCATACCTGCCAGACTTCTGGTAAGGTTGGTTCCAAGAATGTGGCACCTTTAGTGCCTCTCCCAGTTGTGGGAGTCCCATTTGAGAGGGTAGGGATTGACATTGTTGGTCCCCTTGATCCTCCAACCTCCTCAGGCAACAGGTTTATCCTTGTTGTAGTAGACCATGCTACTAGGTACCCTGAGGCAATTCCTATGAGGACTGTTACAGCTCCGGCTGTGGCTAAGGCCCTCCTTGGTATTTTTACCAGGGTTGGGTTTCCTAAGGAGGTAATCTCTGACAGGGGGTCAAACTTTATGTCCCACTACATGAAGGCCATGTGGAAAACCTGTGGAGTTACCTACAAGTTCTCAACCGCCTACCACCCTCAGACAAACGGGTTGGTTGAAAGGTTTAACAGAACCATGAAGAGCATGATAGGTGCTTTGGAAGAACCCCTTAAGAAAAAGTGGGACCTTCTACTGCCATGCCTTCTCTTTGCTTATAGAGAAGTCCCTCAGGAGGGAGTAGGTTATTCTCCCTTTGAGCTTCTCTATGGCCATCCAGTCAGAGGTCCATTGGCCCTGATTAAGGAGGGGTTGGAAGGTGCTCCTCCCCTCAAGCCAGTCAGAGTGACTGACTATGTGATAGGTCTCCGGAGGAGAATGTCACACATGATGGCAGAAGCAAGTGACAACTTGAAAGCTGGTCAAGCCCTGGTCAAACATTGGCACGACCAGAAGGCTAACATGGTTGAGTTTACTCAAGACCAGCTAGTTCTAGTTATGCTCCCAACAAGGCAGAGGGCCTTGCAAGACAAATGGATGGGACCCTTCAAGGTTGTGGGAAAACTTGGAGAGGTCAACTATCTGGTGGATCTGGGCAGACCCAGGGAAGCTCCTAGAGTCTTCCACACCAACCGACTAAAAGCATACATCTCCAGACCTGATGTAGGAGCCTTGCTTCTAGCTTCAGCTGCAGAGGAGGAAGAGAGTGAATCTCTCCCTGATCTCCTCAGAGGTGTACCTTTAGATGAAAAAGTTGAAGGAGTCAATCTCTCTTCAGACCTGACACCTGAGCAACAAGAGGAGTGCAAATCTATGTTAAATCAGTTTGCCTCCCTGTTCTCACTGTCACCAGGCTTGACCCCTTGGGGCCAGCATGAGATACTCACTGGTGACTGTCTGCCAGTCAAAAGCAGAGGATACAGAATGTCAGAACATATCAGAGCCCACATCAAAGGAGAGGTCAAGAAGATGCTTGATCTCGGGGTAATAGAGCCCTCTACTAGTCCATGGTCTAGCCCAGTTGTGTTAGTACCAAAGGCAGGATCCAAAGACTTGAGATTCTGTGTGGACTATAGAGCTCTAAATGCAGTCACCAAGACTGATGCCCACCCTTTGCCCAGGACAGATGAGTTGGTGGATAAACTTGGTGCAGCCAAGTACCTCAGCACATTTGACCTGACGTCAGGCTATTGGCAAATAGCCCTGACAGACCATGCCAAGGAGAAAACTGCATTTTCAACCCCAGTTGGCTTGTACCAGTTTAAGGTCATGCCTTTTGGACTAAAAAATGCACCTGCCACATTCCAAAGGATGGTGAACCAAGTTCTGGCTGGGATGGAAGATTTCTGCATGGCATACTTGGATGACATTGCAGTCTTCAGCCACTCCTGGGAAGAACATGTGAACCACCTAGGACATGTGTTGCAGGCTCTGGAACAGGCCCATTTGACAATCAAAGCCAGTAAGTGCCAGATTGGTCAAAGTAAAGTGGTCTACCTTGGACATGAGGTAGGAGGTGGAGAAATAAGGCCTTTGCCCAGCAAGATTGAAGCTGTGCAAAATTGGACAACACCAACTACTCAAACCCAAGTGAGAGCTTTTCTAGGCCTCACTGGATATTACAGGAATTTCATTGAGAACTATGGGACCATAGCTTCTCCACTGAATGTAATCTCCTCTCCCAAATTCCCTAAAAAGGTAAAATGGAATGAGGAGTGCAATCAGGCCTTTGAAAAACTGAAGAGAGCTCTTTGCCAAGCTCCCGTATTGAGAGCTCCTGACTACCACCAACCTTTCATTGTACAAACTGATGCTTCCAATGTAGGTATAGGTGCAGTTCTAAGCCAACTGGATGAGAAGGGTAGGGAGCACCCCATTTGCTTCATCAGTAGGAAACTGAAGGATCCTGAGACAAGGTGGGCAACTATCGAAAGAGAATGCTTTGCTATTGTGTGGGCACTGAAGAAGTTTAGGCCATACTTGTATGGTTCTACTTTTGTTATTCAGACTGACCACCAACCCTTGAGATGGTTAATGCAAATGAAAGGGGAAAATCCAAAACTATTGAGATGGTCAATCTGCCTGCAAGGGTTTGATTTCACCATTGAGCACAGGTCAGGGTGTCACCATCAAAATGCTGATGGACTCTCTAGGATGTATATCATCGACTAGAGGTATGAGGTTCATCCGGGAGTGGATTAAATCCTCCTGTCCCTTAGTCTGGGGGGGGCGAGTGTTAGGGAGAATTCTCTGTTTAGGCTGAATTTCCCTCCCTAGTGAGTCCCCCAGCAGCTTTGCTGGATTTCTGGGGTTTATTTTTTTCTCCTGCCAAGAGTGAGACTCTTTTACCCTCACTCTTGGACATGTTGAACTGTGTTATCTTGGACAAACCTTGTGTTGAATGGGCTATGGGGTCTTTTACTCCATAGGGCCTCATGTATTTTTGTGATGTGGGTTACACAGCACCCTCTGTGCCGTGACCCAGGGGTGTCCTAGGGACTCCCCAACATAGACTCCATACCCTGGGACTGACTACTGTCTCCCAGGGCATGTAAAGTCACCAAAGACTTTGCTAGTCTTGAATCCTGAACAGAACCAGTACAAACCATCATATTGTGGACGTACTGGCTGGGGCAATTCGATTGCCCCAGGGTCTGTTAGTCGAGGGGGCACGTCTCCGTCCCCCCTGATCGAGTTTTGGCTGGTGGCAGTGGAAACTACGTTTTATATTCGACCGCGAATATTTTCCTATGGGATTTCCCATTGTTTTAGGCTAACACATTTAATTATTTATTTACGGTAGCCTTAAACATACCACCGGTTTATATATTTATTTTTATAACTCCGGTTGGGACTTTTTGCCAAAACTTGATTCTAAAATGGCGTTGGTGTTCGCCTCTGTAACTCTGACCCAAAGTGGAGCCCTTTGTTCCACTTTTGGCGGGCTTCTCCACAGAAGCCCTCCAAAGTGGTGCCACTCTGTCTGGGGTACTTAGGAGGGGTGGAGGGGGATTTAGGCACCCTGGACTGAGTTACCTTGGTAACTCAAGTCGCACTCCGTCCTGATTGGCCCAAGTGGTGAGCCGCCCGGCTCACCACTTAGCATGTTTGAGTGACAGCTAGGCTGGGTGAATGGGGGTTTGCTGCATAAAAGCAGGGCTTTGGGGACTGGAACTTCGGAAGTCGCCACAGGACCAAGAATCCGACGAGGGAAGAGCTGAGCCGACCTGCTTCGACGACACCACCCGGTGGAGCCCTGCTGAACCGTCTCACCACTTTTCCCGACGACCGAGGAGAACTCCTAACAGAGTGGCTCCTTCCCTTGACTGGTGGGGACAACCAGTTTTCGCCTTCTTTTCGCTTCTCGAGGTATCTCGTGGCCGCCTTGCCAGTGCCAAGCACCCCGGCAACCGGAACCCCACCACTTTTACCCCAAACCACGAAAGTCGGTACAACCCTTCAACCGGAGGACTCCGCGGCTGGTTTCTTCCCGGGCAGTGCAACGACCCTCTTCTTCTGCTCTTCAGCGAGAACTTCTTTCTCCCCTGACCGACGTCGAGCCCTGCTGCCACTGCCTGGAACAACTGCCACCGCTGGAGGATCCTTTCCGCTTAAGGTACCGTGTTCCGCCTGGCTTCCCTTGCTACCGACTGTACGGGGTAGATTTAGCCCCCGGCTTTCGAACCTGGGAGTGCCTGGGACACCCTGGCTAAACTTTCTAAGCCACTCTACACTCTTTCTAACTCTTTGCAAGACTTTGAATCCCTAATAACAGTGTGATCTTGGGCACATTTTCGCTCCGGCTACTCTAAGAGTGGGCCCTGCCTAGTGACTTTTGCTCACCTGTGCTTCTTTGAGCCTATTGCAAGTGTTCTGGATCTTAGAGTGGTGTGTTTAACCCATTTCTGTTTCTTTTTACCCCTTTCCTTAACCTACTAGAATGTCATCTAACGTTAAGCGCTCACCTCTGTTTTAATTATGTGGTGTTAACTTAGAGTTGTCTAGATAGGAGTAAGGGTTGAAACTGCTTTCATCATAACTGTGTTTTTACTATACTTTGCTAGAGTGTTTTCAACTTATGTGTGTTTTATAAATAAATAACTATATACTTTTGAAACCAAGCTCTGGTCAGTGTTTGCTTGTGCTATTGTGTCTGAGGACATAGTGTGTATACTTTGCATACTACCTAACTCTTCTTGAGGGAAGTCTGACTGCTCAGCCACAGCTACCAGGTAAATCTGGGTGGTGCAGACTGCTACCAAGTGGGTTTACTGCTATACCTGTAGTCTTAAATCTTTTGCAGTGTTCCCCAAGGGAACTGCACAGGTTTCTGCCTAACAGTGTGCTCATGTACAAGCCAGAGAAGGTGGGACAGATTGTATTGGCCTATGCAATGTTGCACAATATCTGCATCAGGCGCAACATACCCCTACCCCCATAGGATGATGATGCTGTGTCAGTCGGTCACATGCACCTGTGCACTGAGCACATTGAGTCCAGCGCTGGATGCATGACCTGGCAAGAACTCATTGAGAACTTTTTCTGAGTTCCCCTTTCACTAAGCACTTCCTTTGCACCTTACTGTATATCATGCACAATCGCAGTAAACAATTGTTTGAAAAAATTAAATGTCCAGTCATTGCTTCAAGTGAAAATAATGTATTTGAGGGAAACGTGAATGCACCCTTACCCTGAAACCCTCTCCCCAAACACCCCTTTCCCCCTCCCCAAACTCCCCATCTTCCCACTCCCCAAACACTCCCCTCCCTTCCTTCCCAAAAAGCCCCCTTCCAAACATACCCAGTGGAACATCCAGTCAGTGTTATTGTCACTTGTGGGACCTCTTAGCCATGAAGCTCTTTCCAGACTCCTGTGTGGGACCGGCGCCTTGAGCTGCCATGCTGGGATCCCTCAGTGGTGGTAACGGATGTGGGTAGGTCTGACCCCTTGGCCTGCATGCTGTCCATGCAGAATTGGACTGCATGTTTCATGACCTCTCCGGCGGAGGAGGTGATCTTGTTCCCCTCCCTGACTCTGAGCAAGGGTGAGGCTGGTCACGGTCGCACAGCCTCAGGACTTGGCACTACTGCGGCTGGAGTCCTGCATACATTCCCTCATGACTCTCATTTCCCATAGCTGTTCCTGTGCTATCGCTGTTAGTTTTCCCTTCTGGGCGTCTATTGCAGGCATGGCTCTATGGTACGGGGGCTGGACAGTGGTAATGGTGGGGGTTATGGGATGAAGTGGGGCTGTAACAAGCTGATGGGTATGCGGTGTCATCGTCGTCCTCCTCAGTGGCAACGTGGTGGTGTGGAGGGCATGGGAGGTTCGGTGAGGTACGGTGAGGCCATTTACTGCTGGTGTGGTGGTTGCAGCTGTGCCACATGCAGCAGTGGTTGGCGATGGTGGTGGGGCTGATATGATATGATATGATATTTTATTTGTAACATGCTTGTACACAGGTGTTTATGATGGTGGGGCCTATGGTGGCTGCGACATGGCCGTTGTAATGCCCTGTTGCCTGGGACTTCTTGCCTTTGCAGGTCTGCGTTGCAGCTGCCCGGCCTGATGACGGTCCTGTGGTGTCACTGACGGAGGACTGCATGCCTTTGGGAAGAGATGAGCATGTTGTTAGTACTCTGGGTGTCATGATTGCGGACTTGCATTACATTCGTGCCACATTGTGTGTGTACTGCTCATGTCATGAGGCTTTTCTGGTCTGTTGGCTCTGATGTGTGGATCTGCATGTGGGAGGTGGGAATGCACATTGAATGTTGGTCTGCCAAGGTAGCCTGTTGTTCTGTTTGTGGTGGGCCTACTATTCATGTCCTGTCCTCCCTTGGCACACATGTTTGGGACTGTACATATTAGCACCAGTGCTTGTACATGGCTACTTCTACCCGCATCCCCTTGTATGTGTCTTTGATCATGCCATTTGCTGTGTCTGATATGTGTTGGACTCTCTACCTGGGGAATGCATGTATTTGGATGCAGAAATAGCATTTACATGGGGTTTTTTGGACTACCGTCATCTTGAGTCCTGGCTCCTGCCTCTGTCGTCCCAACACCCTTGATGCCCTCCAAGTGCAGGATGAAGCTGCACCTTTCCTCCCAGATATGAAGGTGAGGGCTGACACCGTCCCCCCTCCTGTGGTTGAGGAGTCCCTTCTGTGGGTGGCGATGATTTTGTGCACCCTCCGATGCAGGACGTTCCAGTGCTTGTGACAGTCCCTGTTTGTGCGGGGGAAGAGTTGCCATGGCTGTCACGCTGTCCACAACCTCTTGCCATATGGTGGTATTCTGCTGTTGGCTGGTTTGTCAGTGTCCAGCCCCAAACAGCTAGTCAGCGTGCTGGACAACTGTGTCCACCAATGATGTCAGTTCTGCCTCAGAGAACCTGGGTTTCCTGATGTGGACACCAGGGACACGTGCCCTACTTGCCTGTGACATTTTTTATGCCTCCTCTCGCACTGGATGGCAAAAGGAAATGGGAGATTGAGAGTGAATTGTGTTTTTCAAGATGACCGCCGACGAGCTCCCTTTTTTCGGCGTTGCTGGTATTACTGGCACTAATCGGCCAATAATATCAGCACTAATCTTCCGGTAATACCAACCGTTTGGATGGCGGTATCGGGATTACTGCCACTAATCTGACCGTAGTACTGGCAGATTGTTGTTCTCGCCAGTAATACCCACATGCTGGTATTACCGTTGCCGACTCATAATACGCTGATAATTCCGGCGATCGCCCTGCCAGTAACAGTAACACTGGCACACCGGTATTACTGCTATTTTACCGGCGTACTCGTAATAATCCTGCTCGTCTGTCCAGGAATGCCCTAATCTACAAAACACTGTTCAAAGGCGTGCCAACAGAATGTTCCAAATGCTAATCTTAGCAAGTCCTTAGCCTCCCGGCTATCCTAAACTATAACACAAATGTTCCAAGGAGTGGCAACAAAGGAGTTCACAAATTATTTTCTTTAATACCCCACCCTAACACAACAAAATTGTAAACATTCTCCTGGGTAGCCTCTTGCTAGGTTTACTCAGTCTGGACCTTCCTTTGGTTTTCCTGCTTGCACCATGCCTCCCAATCCCACTCCCAGGTTTTTAGGCTTCTCAGGTTCCTCTTCGTAGCCTCTAGTTTATCCATCTAGAGCTTGATTTCCAGCTGGGCTCCTTATGGGACTTGTTGGGTTCATTCCCAACCTTTAACAGTTTGGACAATCAGATAGGTCTCTCCTAGACCTCGGGATTCTCAGGATTCTCAGTAGCAACAATGGGTATTTCTCTCCCTCGAATTATTCATGGCCTTTTCAGGAAGATGATATTGTGTTACCTTCCTGCAAGGGGTATCGTCTCTGTAAATCACTAGGAAGGCCTTCAAATTTAGTAGGGTAGTTCTTTAGATCAGCTACTTTCTTCAGTACTGCCAAAAACATGTACTACCTCTTCCCAAGAAATGGTTTCTCTGGGCATCCATGGACCAGCGAGAAGCTCAACAGCTTCCATCCAACCATCCCTCTTTTCACCCTATCCCTTTTCCATCCTGGGACTTTGTGACTGCTTCGGCTCCTGGGATTGGCTATGGTGGCTAGCAATTGTTTAGTGACTTTTGGGTTGCTCATGATTTTTACTTCTCCAAACAGATGATTGAATCCTTCTAAATGAGCCTCTGTGCATTGGGTAATAATATGATTCGCCTCAACTGGGTGTTCCATACATTTATTAGTGGCCTACAGTGTCACCGCCATCTTGGGACCCTTCTTGCATGGGTTTCAGTGTGTGTAGCATTCCAAAGGTGATGGACTGTAACCTTCGGCATCCCGCTGCTTCTTTGTCCAAATGTTGGGATCACGGTTGCAGTCTTCCATACTTATGTGAGTCCATGAATTTCTCTCCTCCCTTTGAGTGGACTACTTACTTTATTTTGGGAATGCTTTATCTTTCAGGCAGGGTCTGATTAACACTTTTTACCCGGCACCGCTTGGCTCTGGGGAGCTTGCAACAAGGGCTGTCCTGATTACACTCCAGGTGTTACAAAGACAGGTTACTCACATGAGACTGCATGGGAAAGTTGACTGGAGTTCGTGAGGGAAACTCTGATTAGATATCTTTGAGTGCGGTTGGGAAATGGGCATGCAACACCCTTGAGGGTGCAATACCATGCTTTAGTAGAAGTGGCAAGTGTGCAGGATCCCACTCCTTCAAACCTCTGGGAGACACATTTGTAGTGACCTGACCAGTCCAATCCCTAGCGGCTAGCCACCTTCACATACTACGATGGGGTTTTTGCTCAACTCACCACAAACTCCAGTTACAAAGATTTCCTGTTTCCCCAAAATCTAACACTGCTGAATAGTGACTTCTTTCCTTCCTTTCAAATAGTAAGGATACATGTATGGATTTCTCTTCTGCTGATGTGTTGAGGGTGTTGTCAACTTTATGAGTTTTTGCTGAAGATGTCATCTGAGGGCTCACCAACCTGCTAGGTCTCCACAGGCACCATTTAAGAAATGGCCTTCCTGGAGAGGTGAGGAGGCTTTAGCCCCGGGTCGTTTGGTTGTAGCCCTGGATAGAAGCTCAGGGGCTACAACCAAAAGGCTAGCTAGCCCCGAGTCCCGCCAGTCCTGACATAAGCACAGCCCCTGAAATTTCGAGACCTAGCAACACCCCTGGGGGTTCACACCAGACCATAGAAAGCACAGATGACTAGCCAGGTTTGTCTTTACTTTTTTAATAATGCTAATGCTACTTATTACTTGAGAGTTAGAGGGTGTTACCTTGCATCCTACAGCTACAGCAACAAGGTACAGATGGTCGTCAAGGCACTACCAACACATAGCTCTTCCCTTGTAATTATTGGAGACTAGCCTCTGGCTAGGAGCATTAAGACCTCAGCAGCCCAAGCATAGTACCCGGAAGCCAGCAACAGAAATGTGGGAACTATCTCAGATAATTTAGAGAAAAAAGCTCCAACTTTGGCACCCTGTCTTAACTGGAAAATTGTGGAGCAGAACACACCCAGAACTCAGAGCACAGTGCTGATTTCCATGTAGATAGCACAGCGCTGTTCCGCAGTCCTCTGACTGATTCTGGGGACTTCCAATGGGGTGAACAAGGTGCCTCTTAAGTTAGTGGATGATGAGGCCAGGGTTGGTATTGGGATGAACCCCTGGAGTCCCCTACTTTGGCCCTATCATAGGGCAGCGGACAATTGCAGAGAAGGCTGCAATGGCACTGGCCTTTGAAGCCACATCACAGGGGCACGCAGGCATAAAGAATGATCCGCAGCCCACCCCTTTCAAACAACCCCGTAACCCTTGTGCCAAGCAATCCCTCCTGTTTACAAAGCACCATTTTAGTGACGCTGTCCCTTTAATAAATTGGGATTACGAGCTGTCCAGAGGAAACAGTGTATTTTGTGTCAGAAATTGTTGTCCGAAGGTAGTAGCCGTTCAGCCATTAGGGGCACTTCTCAAACTCTTACCCGAGCTTGCTCGCCGGCTCAAGCAGGCATCATGAGATTTTTTATTTTTTATTTTTTATTTTTTTTATTAAAATATATTTGTTTATGGTTAACAAAACGTGCAACCTTTACACATTTTTGGTTAAAAAAAAACAAAAACAACATAGGACCAAATAAAACATTAGTTAACAATAGAATTCACATATAACCTTACATATCAAATATTAAGAAAACGTTAGAACATTTTCGGTACTGTCTTCATATCATTAACTTAAAAAGCGAATACATCAAATGTATACATATACAAAACAATGAATAAGATTATCTTTCGCATAATTGTGAAGAATACTGAGCTTAAAATAAAACAAGCCCTACATAGCCTATATAAGCCCAATTCATCTTTAAATTTGATAAAGGAGCCATATGTATCACAACCATAACTCCTGGCCTGGAAACTCTGGCTCTCTGGCCCTCACCACAGTATTCCTGCAAGGCCACATGGGCCCAATCATGCCCCGCTCGGCTGTCCTGGAGCCAGTCCTGGCACCTTTGGCACCAGGCTCGTATGACAGGTGGAGTTTCCATTGGGGAATGGACTAACATGGCTGCCCCCACAAGGATCGACGTGGAACTGCATCATGCAGTCTAGCATCCAGGGCGTGGTCCGCCCCGGAGGCACCTGGGATTCCTGCTGGGTATTTAAGCCACGCCCGAGCTGAGGCACGCGCTTTGCGTTGTTCTGCACTTGCAGCATAACGTTCACCAAGACCTGCTCACAGCATCCTTGGCCTGCATCTTCAGGGAGAAGAAGAACACCATTATTCCTCCTTATCTGTTCCACATCCAGCTCCTCGTTCACTCCGGAATCTTCCCTGGAGTTTGTCTTCTTCCGCAAGCAACATCCTAGAGAAGAGAAAAGAAGAGGACATTTAGTAAGCGTTCGTCTTCCGATTCCATCGCCTCCAGACTCCGCTTACTTACCGAAGCTCTCCTGGAAATTTCAACCGCCGCCCAGACATCTTCCATCCTACGCTTTGCTTCCATCTGGCCGCATTTCTTCCAGGAACTTCTCGGCGACCTGCAAGGAAGAATAGCACAGGTTAGCCTTATTCCAAAAGACGCTCATAGCGCCACGCTTCACGCATTCTCTTCCCTTCTCGAGCACTGCCCTCTCCATCAGCTCGACGCCTTCATCATCCCTTCTGCATCTACGAGAGAAGGAGAAGGTCAACAGGGCAGCAACAATTGCGGACAAACATTCCTTTAAAAACTTAAGACTTACCTCAAGAGTGGAGTCGCAGCCAGCCTGGACTCCAGGGCCCAAGCCAGTGAAGTAACTCGGCCGAAAGGTGCCCAGCCACGACGCGCCCCTGCACAGAACGGCAGGACGGAGAGCGCACCTTATCGAAATACAAGGTGAGGGAAGCTCTAAGGTGGTCGCAAGGGGAACACTTGGGAGGCGGGTCCCGAAAGGAGGTGATTGTAGCTAAAACTAAACTCATGTCTTCCAGAATAGACCCACGGCAGTGCGAGTCCCCGGGGGAGGTGAATCCATCCCAGAAGCGCTCCAGACCAGTCAGGTGGCGTCCCTGTGGATACAAGGTGAGCGTTACAGAACGCAAAGCCCAAACATAATAGTCCACCGGGGCGCCTAGTATCGAAACCTCGGAAACCGACCAGTTGGCCCAGTTGTTGGGGCAGTTACGTGCGGAGGTACATTCAGCCCGACAAGAAACCAACGCCTTGCAAAGAGAACTAACTGTGGCCAAAAAACGAACTGATGATCTTTGGCAGACAACTCCTTCAATCGCAGGCCAGACAAGCCCCGTTGCCCGGAATTAGTCCATCAATGCCAACTCCCACGAGTAATCCGGTTCACATCAATCTACCTGGGACAGTTCCCCTAGCTCCACCGGAGCGTTTCTCGGGGGATCTCCGAAGATACGCGACTTTCATGAATCAGTGTCACCTCCACTTTTTGTGCAGACCTGGGGCGTTTCCCAATGACCAGTCGCGAGTGGCCTTTGTGTTGTCCTACTTGAGTGGTAGTGCAGCAGACTGGTCGGTGCCGTTTATCAGCCGGGATGATCCACTGTTACACGATTTCGGGGGCTTTCAGCAAGAGCTTGAAAAACCCTTCGCCTGCCGCTCCCATGGACAGGCTT
The DNA here is from genome assembly GCF_040938575.1 of Ambystoma mexicanum. Classification (NCBI taxonomy): domain Eukaryota; kingdom Metazoa; phylum Chordata; class Amphibia; order Caudata; family Ambystomatidae; genus Ambystoma; species Ambystoma mexicanum. The sequence continues at coordinate 675,634,217 of NC_090931.1, forward strand.
TGGACAACAAACTTTTGTCCCTTCGTCAAGGAAACCAGGATCTGTTGGCATACATAGCCACCTTTAATAGGCTGGTGGTCGAAGTAGAATGGCCAGAGGACAAACGAACCACCTTGTTCCACCGGGGCTTGCGAGGGGAGTTAAAGTATGTATTGGCCCAAGTAGTGGACCCACCCAAGAACTCTGCCAAGTTCATTAATCTGGTGGTACAACTCAACCATCGGTTGCAAGATCGGAGAATAGACCGAAGCAAACCAGATGCACGTCCCATGTTCGTGCGCCCCGAATAGCATGCCCAGCGGGGATCAGAAAGTACAGTTGAACCAATGCAACTAGGAGGAGTTAGGCATCCTTTAACATAAAAGCCGAACGGAATAAGAGGAGAGAACAGCACTTATTCCTGTTCTGCAAAAAGGCAGGCCATTTCCTTAAGGGGTGCCTAGTTAAACCACCAAGAAGAACCGTAGGAGCCACAGACAAGGAGAAACCAAGTGAGGAGTCGGAAAACTACCAAGCCCGGCAATTGTAGGGCTCCAATTGTCGAGCGAAGAAATCCAACTACAGACCTCCCATCCCATTTTGCTTTACCCGTGATCCTCATTACCCATCAACAGCCATCAAAGATGCATTTGTTAGAAGCTTACATTGATGGCGGAGCCATGGGAAATTACATGGACCAGGATCTTGCAGCAAAGATGGGGCTCCCGCTCTGTTCTAAGCCCACCACGGAGACTGTAACCACTGTAGATGGCACCGAAATTGCCTCCGGTACTGTGTCCGAATGTACCACAGAACTCACCCTCCTATGCCAAGATGGCCATCGAGAAACCATCACCTTGGACCTCATCAAAGCACCACCGTTCCGATTAATCCTAGGCATGCCTTGGCTGTTCGCGCATAACCCACGGATCAACTGGCTTGCCCGAGAGTTGGTCTTCTCCCTTGACTGCACACACACCTGCTATCCCAAAGGAAGGAAGGGGAAGCATGCCGGCTCACCCATTCAGGAAGGTACGATAAGTGTCTTAGGTGCAGTTGCTACGTTACCAACTAAGTACCAGGACTTTCAAGACGTGTTCCAAAAGGAACAAGCGAATACCTTGCCACCCCCACAGGCCCTACGATTGCCAGATCAATCTGGTATCAGGAGCCCGAATTCCTTGTGGCCATATCTATGCGCTCACCAAACCCGCGAACCAACATCTGAAGACATATCTGAAGCAATACCTGGCCAACAGTTTCATCCGTCCCTCGAAGTCATCGGCAGCGTCTCCCTTATTCTTCATACCGAAGAAGGAAGGAGAATTGAGGACTTGCATCGACTACCGTGCATTGAACCAAGCCACCATCAAGAACCGCTACCCCCTACCTCTGATCCCGGAACTGCTAGACCAAGTCAAGGAATCCCAAATCTACACGAAATTGGACCTTAGAGGTGCCTACCATCTTGTGCGCATTAAAGAAGGGGACGAGTGGAAAACAGCGTTCCGTACCAAATACGGCTTATGTGAATACCAAGTAATGCCGTTCGGCCTGTGCAATGCCCCAGCCGCATTCCAATACTTCATGAACAATGTTTTAAGAGAGCTGATTGATGTCTGCGCCTTGGTCTACATCGATGACATCCTGGTGTATTCGGCTTCTGAGCAAGATCATGTCAGGCATGTACGGGCCGTCCTTACTAACCTCCGTCAACATCATCTTTACGCCAAGCTTGAGAAATGCTCATTCCACATTTCGGAAGTAGAGTTCCTGGGTTTTATCCTCACTCCAAAAGGAATACGGATGGATGTGCACAAGGTCGATGCCGTCCTCAATTGGCCAGCTCCAAGCTCATTTAAGGGAGTCCAGAGCATGCTAGGTTTTGCAAACTTTTACCGTCGTTTCATCCCAGTGTTCTCACAAATAGTACACCCGATCACTTCGCTATTAAGGAAGTGCAACAAAACATTTCAATGGACAGAGGAGGCCGAAAAAGCCTTTCAAGAACTCAAGGCGAAATTCACCACCGCCCCAATCTTACGACATCCACGACCGGACCTTCCATATGTGGTGGAGACTGACGCTTCCAGTATGGCGATGGGTGCTGTATTATCGCAAAGGGACCCACACACCGGCCAGCTACACCCTGTGGCTTTCTGGTCACGAAAGTTCTCACCACCTGAGCTCAACTATGCCATCACGGATAGGGAGCTGCTGGCCATAAAGGCAGCCTTCAAGGCTTGGGGACACTATCTGTTGGGAGCCAGACACACTATCACCGTGATAACGGACCACCCAAATCTACAATACCTGAAGAGTGCAAAGGCTCAATCCTCTCGACAACTGCGCTGGGCCCTTTTCTTCGCGGAGTACGACTATGTGATTACGTACCGACCAGGAGTCAAAAATGGCAAGGCTGATGCCCTTTCACGCATGGGCACAGATGAGGTGGTGTATACACCTCCTGACCCCATGGCCATCATTCCGGGGGACAGACTCTCAGGCATTACAACTACTATGACTCAAGACGAGTTGCTGTATGAAGTCCGGCAAGTATTAACTCAGGAGCAACTACGAGAGTGGGGTTCAAGAGGTGAACACTATAGCGTTAAGGACCAACTGCCTTACTATAGGAATTGGCTATTCGTGCCTGTAAAAGAACTTCAAGAACAGGTCATCTCAGAGTATCATGACTCCCTCATGGAAGGCCACCCGGGAATGCCAAAACCCTGGCCAAGGTGAAACAAAGTTACTGGTGGCCAACGTGGTGCAAAGATGTAATTCAATGAATCATTTCCTGTGGTATCTGTGCTCAGAATAAATCATCAAAGCAAAAACCCGCTGGACTCCTGCAACCATTGGACATTCCGCCGGCCCCATGGCACACGTTATCACTTGATTTCATCACCAACCTACCCTCCTGTCAAGGCTATACCACTATCCTAGTGATCGTGGACCTGTTCTCCTAGATGGCCCATTTCTTCCCATTCAAAGGTCTACCAAACGCATCTGGTCTCGCTAGAACCTTCCTCGAACATGTGATACGGCTGCATGGGTTCCCATCAGTCTTGATTTCGGATCGAGGTACCCAATTTGTGTCTAACTTCTGGAGGAAGTGTTGCTCGATGGCCCAAACAGACATCCGATTATCCACTAGCCATCACCCCCAAATGGACGGTCAAACGGAGAGGACGAACCAAACGCTCGAGCAATACTTGTGCTGCATGCTTCACCAAGTGGAAGGGAGTTGGAAGGATCTATTGTGGATCGCTGAGTATGCCTATAACAATTCACTACATAGCAGTACCGGGCAAACTCCATTCTTTACTGTGTATGGCAGACACCCATGCACTTCAGAACTGGACATCCCTACGACCCTGGAAATGCCAGCCATCACAAACCTACACGCAACCATTTCACAAGCCTTCACGAGAGCCAAGGAACATTTGCGTCAAGCCAAGGCTCGCCAGAAGAAATATGCGGACCAGCATCGCGAAAAAGCCCCCGACTACCAAATAGGGGACATGGTGTGGCTAGCCTCTAAGCATGTACCCCTAAAGGGAACCCGCACATTCCGCCCACGGTTTTTAGGGCCGTTCCCCGTTGAATCCATCATAAAGCCAGCCGCGGTAAAGCTGACGTTGCCTACCCACATGCGGATACATCCGGTGTTTCATGTATCCCTCTTGAAACCAGTTCAGCAAGGAACCCAAGTAACTATTCCAAGTATGTTAGAACAAAACTCTACTATCTAGTGGACTGGAAAGGATATGTTCCGCAGGACAGAACATGGAAGCCCAGTGATTACATTCATGCTCCATGTCTGATTCGGCGTTTCCACCAAGAGCACCCCACCAAACCGGGACCAAACAGAAGGACGACCCTGTGAGGGGCTTTAGGGGGGAGTGCTGTCACGACCATAACCCCTGGCCTGGGAACTTGGGCTCTCTGGCCCTCACCACAGCATTCCTGCAAGGCCCCAAACGCCCAATCATGCCCCTCTCGGCTGTCCTGGAGCCAGTCCTGGCACCTTTGGTGCAAGGCTTGTATGGCAGGTGGAGTTTCCATTGGGGAATGGACTAACATGGCTGCCCCCACAAGGATCGACGTGGAACTGCATCATGCAGTCTAGCATCCAGGGTGTGGTCCGCCCTGGAGGCACCTGGGTTACCTGCTGGGTATTTAAGCCACGCCCGAGCTGAGGCATGCGTTTCGCGTTGTTCTGCACTTGCAGCGTGACGTTCACTAAGACCTGCTCACAGCATCCTTGGCCTGCATCTTCAGGGAGAAGAAGAACACCATTATTCCTCCTTAACTGTTCCGCATCCAGCTCCTCGTTCGCTCCGGAATCTTCCCTGGAGCTCGTCTTCTTCCGCAAGCAACATCCTATAGAAGAGACAAGAAGAGGACAATTAGTAAACGTTCGTCTTCCGATTCCATCGCCTCCAGACTCCGCTTACTTACCGAAGCTCTCCTGGAAATTTCAACCGCCGTCCAGACATCTTCCATCCTACGCTCCGCTTCCATCTGGCCGCATTTCTTCCAGGAACTTCTCGGTGACCTGCAAGGAAGAATAGCACAGGTTAGCCTTATTCCAAAAGACGCTCATAGCACTGCGCTTCGTGCATTCTCTTACCTTCTCAAGCACTGGCCTCTCCATCAGCTTGATGTCTTCATCACCCCTTCTGCATCTACGAGAGAAGGAGAAGGTCAACAGAGCAGCAACAATTGCGGACACACATTCTTTTAAAAACTAAAGACTTACCTCAAGAGTGGAGTTGCAGCCGGCCTGGACTCCAGGGCCCAAGCCAGTGAAGTGGTGGGTGCCCAGCCACGACGCACCCCTGCACAGAACTGCAGGATGGAGAGCGCACCTTATAGAAATACAAGGTGAGGAAGGCTCTAAGGGGGTCGCAAGAGGAACACTTGGGAGGCGAGTCTCGAGAGGAGGTGATTGTAGGTAAAACTGAACTCCTGTCTTCCAGAATAGACCCACAGCAGTGCGAGTCCCCGGGGGAGGTGAATCCATCCCAGAAGCGCTCCAGACCAGTCGGGTGGTGTCCCTGTGGATACAAGGTGAGCGTTACAATATGTTTCTCATTATAGATGATTACCCAATATGTAAGAGAAAACCAAAAAACTAAAAAAATTAGTATCATAAAAATTGCAAATTATTTTTCTCCAACAGCATAGACTCAAGTTTCAGCAGAAATGTGCCGAGTGCCAACAAGAACCGCATACTAGCACCAAGCATAGCCCTTTCCCAGAATGACTGGCGAGCAATCAAAGTTAGCTCAGGATAAAAATCACCCAGAAGATTTTGTCTAAATAGTTCAAAGGGCATGCAAAATAAGACTAGATGTTTTAATGTATCGTCTTGATTTTCAAGGAAACAGAAGCGACAGCACTTCTTATTTGGGGCAGGAAGGGCAAATTTGTATTGGACGCGTTCCAATGTCGGCAACTAGTTCAATTTGAATCGCATGTAAACCAAGCGTATTTTATTATAAGGAAATTTCAGGATGTACAAAGGCCGATATAATCTCTTTCTGCCAAACTGAACAAATTCTGTAAAAGTTTTATATGTATAATTGGCATCAATAGTGTAAATCCAGTCCATCTCATATAGTTTGCGTTTTACCGAAGGTAACCCAAGAACTAGATCATCAACCGACACATTTATAGATCCCAATACTTCCTTCATTTGAGCAGCAAAGAGTGAAATCGATGGTACATCGTCTTCGGCCATGAGCTTTTAGAGATCCATATACAAAGAATTTCTTGGTGGGTCAAGCAATTTGGCAAACACGGTAACCTTCCTGCAAGTTTATCTAGCTGACAAAGAAAGCAGTCCAAATTCTTGCCTAACAATAGAGTTGGGAACTGCAGATGCAAGACCCAATGTCGATTTCCATAGCTGCCCTTGGATTTTATTCAGTACCTTGCCCAAATTAATAATACAGATATCTAAGCCATAAAGCAGGGTAGGTTCAATCTTTAATAAATAAAAATCTAGAAGTGGAATAAGCGAGTATTTAGAATATTTTTCGATGGATGATCTTCATCTGAGAGAGTAAAGGATGTACCTTCTCAGCTAACATCTGCTTCCAAGAGACCAGTGAATATGAATAGATGGTACCCCAGATGCTTTATAGATTTCACCTGTAGAATCAGTTTACTTAGAATATTCCATTTATAGCTTTTGCTGTGCTTATTATCATTGAAGATGATTACATTGGATTTGGCCGAATTGGCTTGTAAATTGTGTGCAGCTGCATATTTGGAAAATGCATCTAACTTTAACTGCAATCTGTACGGTGTACGATCCATCAGGATAATGTCGTCGGCAAAACAAAGCCAATGCAAACGAAGCTTACCCAAACTTACAGAATACATGGCAGGATTGGTCCAAAGGGCATCAATGTCGATAATGTATAAATAAAACAAGATGGCTGCTAAAGAGCATCCCTGTTTGACACCTGATTTCTGAGCTGAAACAACGTGTTGGTATGCAGTAATGAAATAAGATGTACCAACCTTTGCGGGAAACTCATATTCAACATTTTTAACCAAAGTCTATCTCTAATAACCGCATCAAAGGCAGAAGACAGATCTAACGCCACCATATAAACAGGACCTTTCTGGGCCATTTTAGTATATACAAACAGATGCGCCATGATCATAGCATTCAGAGAAGTACTCATATACTTTCTGAATCCTATTGAGTATAAATCATTTTCAACAATATGATTTTCCAATAGCCTCAGCAGCAAAATAGAAAATACTTAAGCTGCAGAATCAGAGAGAGCAATTGGGTGAAAATGTGCCGGTTCATGAGGATCACCCTTCTTATGGATAGGTATAATAATATCATTCCGCCAGAACAGAGGAATAACATTTGTACGTAGTTTATGATCAAATTTGGTGTACAACAAATAAGCCCAAAATTTAGAATCCGATTTCAAGATACAGGGCGGAATCCCATCAGGACCAGCAGAAGGATCTTTCTGACTCCGCCCTGGTGAATGGAGTAATTACCGGTCCATTCCAAGGTTGGAGGGACCAGTAATTCCCCATTCACCAGGGCCCTTCTCCATTCCCCATTCCCATTATAGGAATGCTATAAGGGACTTGAAGACAATCCCCTATATATTTTTGAGGGAGTTGGAACTTAGTAGAAATATAGGAATGGCATTTTTCCTCAGAGATACATGAGCTCAGACCCAAAGAGCCTGAAGAAGCGTCTCCTATCAAAATGGCCCATATCTCAGAAACGTCCCTTTTACAAATCAATTTAAGCAATTTCTGGTTTTCAGCCCAGTAAATTCGATGTTTTATCAATTTCAGCGCATTTCTGGCCGATCGTTGGATTTGATGTTTATGCGTTAGGTAGACCTCAAAAGGCATATCCCACTTCGTCAATTCTCTCAAATCGTAATTCCTCTTGGATTTAACGTCTTATATTTGGGCATTGAAGGGGTGACAGTGCAGACTATTGGCGCTGGAAGAGGATATAATAATTTCATGAAGGTGATAATCAATAATCTTCCAATTCCAAGTCTCCCTATCAGTGTTGTCAACCCCAAGAAAATCCTGATCAAATACTCGCCATACATCCCTATGGACCAAATAAGTTAATTGGTGACATACAAATGGGGACCAGTGGACAGACCTATATCGCCTCTCAAGAGTAAGAAAAGACAGACCAGGTATTTGGGAAGAGACTACCACTTGTACCTTAAAGTGGAGCTTAATACGGAAGTGATCACTCAGTGAAAAATCGCTGATGGTCACAGGGTTAACCAGTGGAAGCAAATTACTGGAAACAAAAAAGAAATCTATACAAGAAGAGGCAGCCCACCTTTTCCACGTCACCATGGAGGAGTCAGATTGAAACTTCACCATATAGCAATTTCGTTGCTCAAAAAATTGAACCCATAAGGCACCTCTATTTAGGGCCCCAGCCATAGCATTTCGATTACCTAAGGAATCATTACAGGCCCCATTAAAGTCCCCACCAAATATAATCGAATAGTACGGATTAGCAAGCAGAGCATCTTCAAGTATGGTGTCCAAAGTATCACAAAATTCATCAAAATTGTGTTTTAGAGGATTATAGTATATACATACAATCAGAAAAATGAGATCTGAGGTATGCAGTTCACTATATTCAACTACCAGGGTATCTTTAAAGATACCAAATATCCTAGCATTGTAGTGCACCTTGTTGTTTAATAGAACCGCAAGCCCAACAGAAGGCCTCCCTATCGCGACCTGCACAGCCGGGAGGGAAACACAAGTAAAACCATCCACACCAATCAGATATGTGGACATTGTTTCTTGAGTGATAAGAATTAAAGGCAATTCATCGAAAGGTACTGAATCAATGCATTTCTTAAGGTTTGAGTAACCACAACAATTCCAGGAGATTATTGGTATATCAGAAAAGCTACGGTTTGGAAGCCATCCTGGCTATTGCAGAAATTGTAGCAAGCAGCGGAGCAAACCAAGTTAGAAAAGTGGCGTTTGCAACCAAAGCTGTCAATTGTGGTATTAGATTATTAGCAGCTGGCGTCACAACGTTGGCTACACTGGAAGACTGAGGTAGATGTACCACTGGAGGATCCAGGAGTACATCAGCCTACTCTCTAGTATGGAAGGCATATAGGGTCAAACCTTCTTGTTTCAACTCAAATCTATGTTTCCATAACAAGAGTAGTATATTAGCTGAATATGTGCCACATATCATCTTATGGTTATTCTGGTTAGAGAGACAAATCCATTCTATATCATCAGATACCAATGTGTGTAGTTGCGGAACTCGCCTAAAAATACTAAACAGAAATGATCGATTAATCCTTTGTTGCCCATGTTTGTTTGGATCGCTAGACCATCCAAAATGTTAGGCATATCAGCAGAAATATCAGTCACTTCCTTCTCCAGGTCGTTTTGCAGATAGTTAGTTCTCCCAGATGCTGCATGCTCCAGCTGATTATTCTCAGGAGCTAGATGTACCCCTTAAGGCGGATTGGAACAAGGTTTTTCCTTCTGAGTGCTACCATTTGCGTTACCTCATGGAGCACCTGAGGACCACAGTACATATCTATGTTAGGAGATGACCCACAAACTGCACCAATATCAGCTCTCTGCACCTGCTGCACTCTCTGGCAGCCAGACACAGTGGAGCCCATATTGGATTTGTCGTTAGTACTTACATCATTTAAATGACCAGCCCCTTCCTGAGAACAAAATTTATGGGCATCCGAAACCAACCCCACCTTGGTAAGGGTCCTACTAAGAGATATAGGGGGTACAACTTGATTGGAGAGATATTTAAAAGGGACACCTTGTTCAAAGACTCTTATCGCCAGAATTAAAGAAGGCTCAGACACTTTTAAAACAGGCCTTCTACCTGCCCCAGTTTTTTTTTTACAGCAATTGGACAAAACTGCAATAAATGACTCTGCTTGGATAACATCTTGGATGGTGATATATCCAATAAAACGGATGCCGGAGAATCGATTACATCATCCAAGTGAGAGATAACACAGTTACTTCTGGTTATACCAGCTAGAGACCCCTGATCTTTATCTATATTAACAGTTGGGATAGGATTTAATTCAGATTTCGATTTTCCCGCTTCATACCAAGTGCTCGAGGCGAATCCAGAACAGTATCAGGAAAATTTGGATGCTACGACTATAGATGAATATAGTGGTGGTTTTATAGTTTTATTGGAATCAACTCTATCATCCATGTTAAGAACCTTCTTTGACTCTTCATTGAGTTGTTCAAGATCAATATTCACATCATCTCCAGTAGGACAAACCACATGATCTACGCAGGGGGTGTTATTACCGTGTTTAAGATCAGGTATGTTTTCTTTTTTTTTAGCTTGATCATTACTACCAATATTTTTTTTTGCTTTTCTGGTATCGTTGTTCCTTTTCATAGCTTGTGCATGCGTGCGCCTTAGCTTATGTGAGTAGAGCCTATTATCGGGCACAGCGACCATACTGCCAGATTCAATCCTTTGTGGCACTTCAGTGCCACTATCCTGTTTCTCAATCTCTTTCAATACCTCAACAAGTCGTGAAGGACTGTCAAGTTCTTCTAAAGGCCCGTCATCTGGTTTTGGCACACAGTTTACTTCTGTATGCATTTACTTACATTGCCCAGCACAGAAATTCGTCTCAGTTGTAAGAAAACAAAATATATAATCTATTTTCAGTGCATTTAATTTCACCGCCTCACATAGGCAACCCAAATCTGGAGGAGGTTCAGACCCCAAATCAGTACTGCCACCAGTAGCAACTTGAGCAAAAGATCTGGTAATATAATTCTCAAATTGATCAGGTCCTAAAGTCTGTGTCCCCTGGTTCTCCAATCTCAACACAGGAGCTTGCTGAGCCTTCCCAATTAACATATCCAAAGTAATCAGTTTTTCAGTTTACAAATTAACATTGGTCAACATGAAACCCTTCAACCTACTAGTTTTTTCTGCCAAATCCCCCATGTGTTGCCTCATATTTCCCAATTCTGCGGGGATCCTATCATGCCCTTTATCAAGCAAATTCAGAATCTGCATAAATACAGGAAAGTCATTGCACCCCAGAGCATTAGTACAACCATCATTAGGAGCCGAATTATTAGTGTTACTAGGATTCTGATTCCCAACAGGAGATACAGAGTGATCGAGTAAAGGAATACTAAAAGATGAGTTGACTAATGGTTTAGCAGTAGGGGAGGTAGGAGAACTGGTAGAGGGAAAGTGAACAGAAATGGACTTAAGAGGAGGCAAAGATGTACTATCATTCACCTCTTTCTGCGCAATTGAGCACGCCATAGATGAAAAAGCCGGACATACCAGCGCCACCAGTGCCTCACGACAGCGCTTTGTCCATTCCGCCTGCACCGTTGGGGATAGAATTAATACCTCAGTAAGATAATGCCCCATCGGTGTCCTAGGTGTTAAAGATATTATTTCCTTATCATTAGAGTAAGTATGCGTGGTCTTAAGAACACCCACGTTAGGGGTATTATATCCATACTGCCCTGGCTGAGGCAAATACTCTTTTGACGATGTACTTAGTTGAAGTGCACTTCCCTGAATTGTGCCAAAAAAAGGTTCAGTTGCCATTGATTGCAAGCTATAGGGCACAGTATCTGAATCCATGTCCCTCCCTACATGTTTAGGAGATAGAAGAATCTGCTGGTCATTCAAAACCTGACCTTCGTCATCGTAAGAAGCGTGGAACTGTATGGGCGCAGCCATTGTTAAACTTGCTTTCAAGTGCCTTTTATGCAAACACTTACCGCTTGTCAAACTTCCCACCATCACACCTAGTCAGGAAAAGCTGCTCAGGTAAACCAATGACTCTGTTTGTGCAGAGGCGTAAACAGTCAGCTGTCTAACAAAGCAACTTAATAATTCACAATCAACAGTATACCAAAGATCACAGTTATTGTGCTAAGCGGTATCAACATTTTTTTATGTATGCCACCTGCGTTAACCGCAAGAACCGCCAAACCGTCTAACAGTCAAACAGTTTTTACACTTCCTCATGCACTTCCAGGATGCGCATGCAGGATGCATGTACACCTGGATTATATGCTGAAAGGGAGACTTGGACACGGGGCACAGGGGGTGTGTCTAGCAAGTATCAACCAATCCTCTTTGTGAGCAGAATCCTTCACACAGCATCCAAGTTGCGCCGCACTTATAACTTCCTCTTGCCGACTACGAGTTCACAGGCGAGGCAGTGTCATGACCCTTGCCCCTGGCCCTCACTGCCAAGTCAGACTTCCAGTTAGGGCCAGGTCAAAGGCCTTAAAACCTCATCCAACTCATGGAGTCAGTCCTGGCGCCTGGGTAAAATCCTTTGGCGCCAGGCTCATAACCATCATGAAGACCAACATTAGAATGGGACTATTTACTTAGGACTATTTAACTTGGGGGGGTTCAGCCAATATGGAGGCACGCACATAGCTCAGTTACAAGGAACTGAGCTATGATGTCTAGTCTTTTGGGTGTGGCAGGCCTGTGACTACTTCACCTGGACTACTTTGGGTGTGGCAGGCCTGGGACTATTTTACCTGGACTTCTTTACCTGAGACTATTTAAACCGCACCCAAACAGCAGAACATGCTTTGCGTTATTCTGCTGTGGGCAGCGTAACGCTCACTGTGTCCAGTTCTTTGATGCCAGTTTACCTGAAACCAAGGACCTGCAGAGAGAGAAAGAACACTACAAAACTTACCTGGAACAGTATCCTGTCTTCAATCCATCGCCGACTTCAGTTCCACTCATCTGAAGGTACGAACTCCATCATCCAGCAGCGCATGCATCCTGGAATACCATAACCTGGAAAGAGGAGAAAGAAAGACAGTATTAGTAAGCGTTTACTCAGGTTTCCTCCCGAATGAAGTAAGCCACACAATTCTTATCTGGGTAGTCATCTCCTGGTCAGTATCATTGCTGTAACATTACGGCGCTCGGCGAGGAACATCGCAAACTGCAAGGAGAGAAAAGACACAGGTTAGCAATATAAAAGGCGAACCTGCGCCGCGCATCGTGCATTACTCACCGGACAGCATCGCGCACACCGCGCTTTTGCCTATTGGCCCATGCTCATCTTAAAACTGCATGACAACACCAAAATACCTTTCCATACCTAAAAGGAAAGAACCAAACATTATTATTCGAACTAAGAGGAACATAAGAACTGCATATAAAGACTGTAAAGCAGCAAACCTACAGAGTCACAGCAGGCCTGGATTCCCACAGGGGGGGCTTGCACCAGTGAAGTAACTTGCTCGCTGCTCGCTCTCCACATCTATGCGCCCTTGCCACGAGGAGCAGGACGGAGGATCCACCTTTCACAATATTAAGGTGAGGAGAGGGCCCAAGGGGGAGAAAGGAGTTGAGGCCAAGGGAGGTGGGAAAACGTAAAGACAATCTGGTATTGAATCCAGTTCTACTATATTACAGACCCATCTTTAACCAGAGGCCGTACCAAGGGACCGGGAGAGGGTCGAGAGTGCAAATCATCCAACCAGGGCTGCTGGGTGGCGTCTCCGTGGATACCAGGTGAGCGTAACAGGCAGATGAAATCCAAACTGCACTAAACAGCACCGCCAGCGCGACCAGTCATACAGTCTTTACACTTCCTCATGCACTTCCAGGATGCGTGCGCTGAATGCACGTGCACCTGGATTATATGCTGAAAGGGAGGCTTGGACACGGAGTACAGAGGGCGTGTCTAGCAAGTATCAACCTATCCTCTTCGTGAGCAGAATCCTTCACACAGCGTCCAAGTTGCGCTGCACTTATAACTCCCTCTTGCCGACTACGAGTTCACAGGTGATGCAGATGAAATCCAAACGGCACAAAACATCACCGCCGGCGCGACCAGTCAAACAGTCTTTACACTTCCTCATGCACTTCCAGGATGCGTGCGCAGGATGCGCGTGCACCTGAATTATATGCTGAAAAGGAGGCTTGGACACGGGGCATAGGAGGCTTATCTAGCAAGTATCAACAAATCCTCTTTGTGAGCAGAATCCTTCACACAGCGTCCAAGTTGCGCTGCACTTATAACTTCCTCTTGCCGACTAAGAGTTCACAGGTGAGGCAGATGAAATCCAAACAGCACCAAACAGCGCCGCCAGCCCGACCAGTCAAACAGTCTTTACACGTCCTCATGCACTTCCAGGATGCACAGGCATCATGAGTTTGCAGAAGTCTCTCACACAGCATGTGTATTGCGTTTGTAGAAGAATAAAGAATGGTCAGAAAATGATGACTGCTATCGCATCATGAGCGCAGTAAACAGAAAGGAAACGGGAGAGGTTTAACAACTTGCACTGCATTTACAAGCATTTTAAAAGACTGGCCTAAGTGGTGCAGCATGCACAGCTCCCAGCAGACCCTAGCAATGACGTATATCAAATCCAAGATGGCAGGCCAACCATTTAACAGCTTGGTCCTCTGCCCAGTCAGTTTGTGAGCACAGGTAAACCTGCTGGCTATAGCCATTTCCAGACCCTCACCAATTTTCCATCACAGGTAAAAACCTCCAAAGACAATACAGGCAGAGGTGCTACAGGCAGAGGTGCTACAGGGCTATATAGGGCCAAACACACAGTCAGACAGTGTGGGTGTTTGTAGATGTTTGTAGTAAGCCTGTGGTGCAACTTGGTAATATTGGAAGGAGGTGTTGTAAGGGGTTTAGAGAGGAGTTTGGAGAGGAGAGGCAAAGAAGGCTGTGGCAGGAGAGGATAAATGGGAGGTTGGTGAACATCTGGAGGAAGTGGTAGAAGAAGATAAGGATGGGGTGGTGGACTTCAAGAGGAGGTGGCAAGAGGGGATAAGGAGGAGGTTGGTAAAATGTAGGCGGTTGTGGTGAAGGAAACTAAGGAGGGTGGAAATTACCAGAAGTAGCAAGTAGACAGAAAGCATAGGAATGTTTGGGAAAGCCATTTGGGCCAAAGGCAAGGAGGTAGGGTCAATACCACAATCTGAAGGGGTTGGTCTCGCAGTATCAGGAGGATGGCGTGAGGTTAAGGAGGAAGAGGAACAGAACAGGGGGAGAGAGGTGCTAAGAAGGGTAAAGAGCATGACCCTGGACGAGGTAGGTGGCAAAGTCCTACTCAAGCACCCTAGGGCAGTGGGAGAAGAACCATCCTCTGGTTCTATTTGAGATTCTAAAAAGTTCACCGTATACCAGCAGCTGTTAGAGAAACCCAGTGACATCTTCAGGAGAAGTCTGATGGAGAGACCAACCACAGTCAAGAAAAGTGCAGGAAACTCTCAAGCCCGATATTGAGAGGAGATATCAGAGTGACTGATAGAAGTAGAGTGCAGCAACATCCGAGAAGAAGAGACCTGAAAGCCATGACGAAGCAGGGTGTGGGAATCCCTTAAGCCCAGACTGACCAGAGTCTGTAAGTTGAGGGAAAACTGTTTGGGGGTTGTTTGAAGCAGCTTGCTGTAAATAGAAATTTGTTGAAACATACCCTGGTATACGGGACCGTTGTACCATCCATTAGGCTATATGGCAGCAGTCACAGGAGAGCAATAAGATCATCATCCAATTTGCAGGGATACAGTTCAAATGCAAGGGAAGTCCTTTAGATCACTTTCTTTGAGCGGAGCCCAGGGATACCTGTGTACACGTACTAGCACCAATTCAAACGATGGACATGTTCTCTGGTTCGTAAAGAGTATCACATGCGCAAATCTTGAGATATCTCAAAGGTGTAACCCCTTTGTTATTTGTGTCCATTTTAAAGTGTAGTGTTCACGCTAAGGAGGACTGAATTTAGCAGCTATCCAATCAAGCTTAATAGAGCCATTTTACAGCAGGCAAGTCTGGGTGTCAACCAAAGCAATTAACCACGCTCTCATCAGAAGAGATGCCTGTGGATTTGGCAACTGCCATCCTCTTCTTGGAGGAACAAATACTGTGCCGAGGCCTTTGTTTTTTATCCACAAACACTCTTCCAAGTCCTTCACACACAAACAAAATGGTATCTGGGAGCGTGACATATCCAATTCATAATTATCTCACAGCTAGGCGAAAGATATTTGGGCAGGAATCACATTGTTAAAAAGAGGAAAACACAATATTGGAATATGAACCAAAACACAACAATATTAATTAACAGTGATGAAAACTGCCTCCATATCTACTTCTTAGTTATGAAGATTAAAAGTAAAGTAAAATAAACAAATATTCCCCCCATTTACTTGTGCAATGTGCACTGGAAAAAGTCTTCAGCTCCAACATGGAGTGTGTCAACCGTCGGGAACACACATTTGAGCAGGGTCACACAATTGGATCTGGGTTGAATTACGCAGGCCTTGCAAGGGAATAAATAAAACACAGACTGGACTTCTCCCCAAAATAAACTTATCCTCACACGCACAGTTAACCATCCACATTCATTTAAGTTGATGAACTGGACCTGTTCTAGCTTATGTCAACTCCACACTGGATGACTCTAAAAAGGTGCTGTCAATGACCCTGTTCTTAACACAGGGCCTGATATACAAACATAAATCTGAATTACTCATGCTTTTGCAGCTTACTCTACATTTCGTCTACACATATTCAAAGCCTGTGAGTTGCCATTGAAGAAAGAGGGTGTGTAAAATTGATATAGTACCATACTGCATCTTCCATCCGATTACAGTCTGTAGTTAGAACGCACAAGTCAGAAAAATCAACATATTCATCTATAGGTCACTCAAAATGTTACAGTTAAACCACTGTCATAAAAAGAAAAAGCTGTTAACGTGTTTTTAAACTTACAGCTAACACAATAGAGCCAATGTAACATGGAGAACAGATCCTAATCAAAGATTTAAAAAAAGACGTGGGCCTCATTCCTCCATAGGGCACAATGGGAATGGGGAAGGCGCTAATAACGGTACCGTAAATTACGGTACCGTTATTAGCACTATAGTCCCTTTGCGGGTCCCGTCCTTAACGCCTGCTAAAAGCAGGCGTTAAGGAAGGACCCGCAAAGGGAACTCATAGTGGGGCGGTAAGGGTTTAACGGCACCGGTCTCGTTACCGGTGACCGTTAACCCTTACTGCCCTACTCGGAATGAGGCCCATAATGATAGTACATTTGTGTCTTATATTTCTATATTTAGATGTCATGATGTTGACATAAAAAACAGAAGTGCACATGTCCTTAAACAACACCAATAAATAATTCTTGATTTCATGTTTGTTACATGCATGCCATGCTAAGTGAAGCAGCAGAACACTATGCACAGGATGGATTTCCAGAGTATTACAGAGAACCTGAGGGGATAGGATAATGGTTAGAAAAGATTTGCATAACAATCTGTGTTAAAGCGGACCAGGAAAGTCCTGGGTTACCCAGAGGATATGGAGTCAGTCAAAACCGGACTAAATAACGGAAGTAGGCAAAGTGCAAGACAAAACCCAGCTTTATTATCATCCAAATAAAGCATGGACAGCATACAAGCATGACATTTTTGGCACTCTCTCAGGTTACATAAAAAACAATGGTTTATATATTCAACTTTTGTCATAGCTGACATCATACTGTAATCTTAGTTACCAAAACCTACGGGGAACGGGCATTGATTAGTGGTGGTGATTACATATACATTCTATAGGGATTACATTTCTAATTGGGTAATGCTTATCTGTTGGCTCCTTGTGAGTCCACCTTTAAATTGATGACAGTAAAAGGACATAACTTCTGCAACACGTAATTGGCTGACACCTTACTCCATGGGCGGCATAACATTGGGGATTTTCATTGGCTGGCTTCTTATTAACCAACCTTGGACAATTGACAGATCACCAAGACATGCGCCAGACAGGAGTAGGGGGAGAGAGGCCCATGTACTGCTTTCTTTTCAACTAAAAAAAGACACCATCCCTCATTTCTAGGTCATGAGCCAGGGTAATCTCTTTGTATTGGGCCTTGTGTGGCGTCTCGTGTCTGGGGGAGGGGCCAAAGCTATGGAGAACTTATTAATCTGCCTCCTAACACTCCCCCTCTGGTTGAGTCCTTGACCACACTCTTCTTTCTGCTCTCCCCCACATAGGACTCTTTGGGTATTCATATCTTAGTCATGTATGTCTAACATGTTCGTCCATACTCCAGGTCATATAGCAGCATTCCCCATTGGAATCACAATATATCCAGTGCTCGGTGTAATTGTGAGGTTCTCTTGGACAAATACATTTTGATCCTTGAGGGGCAAAAGGACTTCCTAATGCTTGGGCATGGGGAGGTCATCTGTTTGGGTATACTCATGTACGTGAGTATCCAGGTGTATTACTATTTCCTTTGTACTGACTTTTTGGCAGTCTTTTTGCATTGGCTTATTGCAATTCATATAACACAGAAGACAAATAGTACTAGTACTAAAATTGTCATCAGTACCTTGAATGCATTAGCCAACCACGAGGGGAATCCATGAGAACAGGTAATTAAACCAGTCATCATCATCAATATAACCTACCTCCATTACCATTCTTGTGTGTATTTCTGTTAAGGTGAGTATGGTCCCTGGAAGTGTTCCATTCTCCTCATCATGGGTGGGTAAGTACGTGCAGCAAGAATGCCCAATTCTTGCTCAAGTCCCCCGCACCCTTCCATGGCCGTTATCTGATCAAGAACATACGTTCTCAAGGATCATGCATTTGGAGGGTCATGAGTCTTATTGCCCTCAGCTCTTCTTTTATGGTGTCAAAGCCTTCTACAGTTGTATTTATAGTCTGCAATAGTTCCATCGGGCC
This sequence comes from Ambystoma mexicanum, assembly GCF_040938575.1. Classification (NCBI taxonomy): domain Eukaryota; kingdom Metazoa; phylum Chordata; class Amphibia; order Caudata; family Ambystomatidae; genus Ambystoma; species Ambystoma mexicanum. The sequence goes on from NC_090931.1 coordinate 675,652,492, forward strand.
ATTTGAGCCATTTTGCATTTGTATTGGCTTGCAACCCGGGAGTAAAGAGGAATGCAAAGAATATCTCTATTCTACTGACAATTTATGCTCACCTGGTATTTTGTCATATGCATCTGCTATCTTTGCCAAGTTATAGTCACTTCTTCTTGTACGCTTAAGAAGGGACCTCTTATGTCATCTGTGTGTGTTCATTTTGGGAAACTCATCAATCTGCAAGTCACTTTAGGGCACAACTAAAGCTGGTGTACTTATTAAGATCAGGGAGCATAATCTTCCCCAATTTGGAGCGAGCTACGTGTAGTCCTTCGAACCACAGGCCCAATAGTGGTCCATTAATATGGCGGTGCCCATTTCCATACCAGGCACAACAAAATGTGTTTGCATCCTTTGTTTTCTCCTACCTTCACTGGCCAGTATTCCTGAAACATAATGTGGCATTCTTCATGAGTATTATGGGTAGGAGGCCTGCTTCACCCTCTACACATCTGAGCAATTTGGAATATTCAGCCCATTCTTTGAGGCATATATAATTTGCATTTTGCACCACCTCTACTGGTACTGTCAGGAGTGCTTGTGGCTTACACCCCATCATCATTCCTTTGGCCCAACCTTCTGAGCTAAATACCTGTCCATATATTACTAACTGGAGTCTTTCCAAGCACCCAGGTATCTCTTTCCTTGAGGCAATTGTGCACTGTAATAATGTATGGTACGTTATTTTAACCTCTCCTCTATTTCGACCTTCTAATGTGTATTGCATCACCTTATTTTTTCTTCCAGGATCATCCATCAGAGCTTTTTGTTTTATGAATCTATCCTCATAAGGGAACGTCTTTTTTGTCATCCATCGCAAGGTGACCCACCTTTCTTGGAATTGCCCCCTGGTTGTGCAAAGTGCATTAGGCAGTGTGCCCTATTTGCAGGTATTTCTGTGGCCACAAATGTCCTGGAAGCGCTCATGGCATAGAGAATGAGTGAACACACAAAACAGCACTCATCAGATATCGCACTCCGTACTTTGCTCATGTGCGGATACCTCAAGTTATTGGCGACATGGGCAGAATCAGCAATATATTTGCTAAGGTGCATGGAGTCATCTAGCACACTTCTTTTTATTCTTCTTATCTGCGTGTTTACTACACGGAATGGTTCTGGTGTCATTTTATTTATCATTGTTACAGTGCTTATGCTCATGTTTACTGGTCTAGCAGTATTATAGATTATTAGTTCTTTGTCTGCAATAAACATTATTAAATAGAGACTTCAAAATGTAAAGAACATTGCTATGATCAGTATTGCTAGTGTTTCTACTTTCTGCAAATGTCTGCTAGTAAACTCTCTTCTAGGTACTAAAAGGGAATATCTTATATTATTAAACATATACATTCTTGTATCAGGAGAAGCACTTGTTTTATATCCTTACAGTCATTGGCTGTCAAAGCGAGAGCAGTTGGAAACAGTCTTTCCTTACTCATTGTTGCCACGAGGAGGAGCCTGCTGATCGTTTCCTTGTACCAGCATTGAAATTGACCACAACAGCGTGGAGCGCTGTAGCGGAGTCGGAGCAGAGTGGTCATTGGCTATGAAAGCGAGAGCAATTGGAAACAGTCTTTCCTCACCTATTGTTGCCGCGAGGAGGAGCCTGTTGATCGTTTACTTGTACCAGCATTGAAATTGACCACAACAGCGCAGAGCGCTGTAGCGGAGTGGGAGCAGAGTGGTCATTGGCTGTGAAAGTGAGAGCAGTTGGAACCAGTCTTTCCTCACTCATTGTTGCTGCGAGGAGGAGCCTGTTGATCGTTTCCTTGTACCAGCATCGAAATTGACCACAACAGCGTGGAGCGCTTTAGCAGAGTGGGAACAGAGTGGTCATTGGTGGTCTGTGGTGGACGTGGTGACCAGTGACCCAATCTGCTTAAAACTCCGCCGTTGGGTACTACGCAGCAACTGCCGGTAAGCTGCAAATTTGATACTCCACATTGCATCATATTTTATTATCTTGCAGCTTTACTTTTACGGCTTGCTGTGTCTTGCGGAAGCACCGCCCTCCTTCTCTGGCAGGCGCATGCTGAATTTATCCTCCGCAATTTTATCCAGTCTGCGCTATCACAGCTAGCCAAAGTCGGACTAATTTACAAGATCGGCACTACCCTTTCTCCTGCCTCTTACTGTTCCAGTTTGTTATGCCGTACCGAGCGAAGCCCAAAAACTTGCGGTACAATCTGAGGAAAGGAGAAGGGGCCCCTACTGCGGAAACTGGTCAGACTAACTGTCAAGCCCTGAAGATCCCTCCCGGCCCTCCTCTTCATCTGTGTCTTCGATGGAACTCTCTTGGGCTTCAGATTCCTTCTTCCGGCGAGGCTTTTGTGTTTCCTTGGGTTTTTTCTCCTTCTTGTGATGATGGTAGGGGCGAGCTACCTCGGAGGACACCTTGGCCAGACAAATCACCCCGACCAGGGGGACTCCGAGGAGCAAGCTCCCAAATGAAGGGAAAAAGCCTTTATGGCACAAAAAACCCTGGCTGTTGAATTGTTCAGTCTCTCCATTGCAGAGTGCACCTGGGGTCATAGTCTTTTCTGGAGGATGTAAATCCAAATGCAGAGAAATGGAAGGACGATCCGATGCAATGAATGCTTCTTTCCTTGGCAAGCAGAAGTCTATATGCCCAATGGGATATCTGAACTAGATGCAGGAATCGCAGAAAAGAAAATAGATTCTCCGACGGCTACAAAAAGGACAGATAGGCCAAGCGAAAGAAACATCAAAGATAAAGGCAGAGTAAATGAAGGAAAGAAGAGGACACAGCACGTAAGAAAAGAAATGGTGAAACCGAACGGAGCGCTGTTAGGAGGGATAGAGGAAACTCCAAGGAACAGAACCTCCAGGAAAGTCAGAAACCAGGCAGAAGATACGTCCGGAAGCAGGTAAGGACAGGTAAGACTGAGATTGCAACGAAAAGACGAACCGCGAGGGAGCTGGAAGAAAGACGAACCGCGAGGGAGCTGGAAGGTAAGCAGCAAAAGAGATGGAAACCGCAAAGGAGCGGTCAGACAAGCGAGATAAAGTATAAAGGGGCACCGCCAGGAGCGGATTGACGGGCAAGAGAAAGCAGAAAGGGACACCACCAAGAGCGGTCAGAAACACGAAAATAAGATAGAAAGGAAAACCGCTAGGATGCGGAGCCGAACCGCTAGAGCGCGGCGAGAGAACCAAAGAGTGGAATACGAAAACAACAGAGCTCCAAAGCCGGGAAAAGTATGGATCAGCCAGAGGGTGCAAGCTACTGAGAGAAAGGTGGAGAAATACGAGAAGCAGGAGCGTGGGGGGGAAACACAAGCAACAAGTCTAGAACAACTGTAAACCGAGATCTGGCAGTGAAATCCAGAAGACAGATACAATGCAAGGACGTTAGGTCTCCGCCCACCAATATAGTGGCGGCGGCCATCTTGGTGGAACACTAGACAGTTGAATGGCTTATGGGAGTTCCATATTACAAGTACTTCCACTGTTGCCAACACTTCCACTCGTGGCGCATGACACTAACAAAGGGATGGAAAAGGGGAATACAGAGGGTAAAGGGCCTACCTCTCGGCAGAAGGGTACTATAACTGCATTTTTTTGCAGGATCAGCCTGCCACTGTATCACATTCCAAAACAGTTGAGCCCGAAGCTCCCATACAGGAGGGAGGGACGCACCAGGATTCAATGAGCTTTGAAGATATTGACAATAACTCCCTCCTGGATTTATGCCTCACCATAGAGCAGAACATGATTTCAGTCACGGAAGCGGCTCTGTCTGGGAAAGGAGAACTGCATCTGGTCAGTGCACAAGTATTAAGGGCAGAGACGAGCCCTATTTCATCCATGGTTCATGATCGCCTTTCTTCTTTGCCAAATCTGGTTATCGATTCCTCAGTCGCTGTTCAGATCGAAGATTCTGCACAGATTGAACCAACAATACTGGGTAAGGCAGCATTTTCTGAGCTGCAGTCTTTCATGGCCTCAATTCAGTTTGCCATGAAAATTCTACTCAAATTGTGTGGCCAGATACACGAAAATCTGCAGACTTCACCTACTTTAGTTGACCCCCAGTTTATTCCAGAAGATGTTCAGTTGACTAATTATCTTTGGCTGGGGCACAACAGTGGCTGGACCCGTTCCCATTCCTGAAGAGAATTTGTTTTTGACTGACTCCTCGATCATCCTCTATTCAAGGAAGCAGCGCAGGTTGGCAAGATGAGCGGATGCCCGTAAAATCCCTTGTGACATAGCTGCGTCACTGAAATTCCTGCAAAAAAATCTAAAAAGGTGTGCAATAAGGTTGCATGCAGTAAAACACAACTAGGGAAACTCATGGCAACCTCACCAGTTGGATACTAGCTGATAAATCTCTCTCCTGGCCACTCTCTTACTGTGGCCACTATCTATCGGCCACCTGGTCAGATCACCTCCTTCCTCTCTGAGTGGGCGGACCTCTCCTCCTTCCTCCTGGCCTCGACCACTCAACTCCTCTTTCTTGGAGACTTTAACATCCACATGGATGCTTCCTGTCCCTCCTCTGGACTCTTTCGTGATCTCTGTCACTCTCTCTCTTTCTATTCTCCCCTCTGGCTCGACTCACTCTGCAGGGCACACTCTGGATGTTCTGATATCCTCAGACTTCCCCCTCTCTATCTCGTTCACCACTCCTCTCTCCTGGAGTGATCACTTTCTTCTTTCCTCCCATCTCTCCCTCTCTACCCCTCAGGCCAAGCCAACTCCAGCACTGCCACCTAGCTTCTCGGTCAACCTACCCATGAAGCGTGTGTCAGTTGAGGTTTTCATCGCCACTTTGTATCCCCCTCCTCCTCCTCTGGCTGACTCACATCCTGACACAGCCCTTTCCATGCTCCACTCTTCCATCTCTGATACTCTTGATGTTCTTGCCTCTGTCATGAGGATCTGCTTGAAGCCCAAAGCTGATCTGCTTGAAGCCCAAAGCCAAGTGCAACTCCTGGTATGACTCTGACCATGTAATCCTTAAATGCAAGTGCAGGGTGGCTTAGAGGAAATGGCTAGCTTCTTGTGCATCCTCTGACAAACTTATCTGCCACCTGCTCCAAGGGCAATACCGGCTCTCTGCCCGCACTAAGAAGAGAGCCCACATCCAAGCCTGCGTTGCTGCAGCATCAAACAACTTGGCTGAACTATTTCAAATCTGCAAGGAGCTGGCCAATCCTGCTGCAGTCTCTACCTCTCCTGTCCCCTCCCAGGCCCTCTGCATGGCCCTGGCTTCTCATTTCATCTCTAAAGCCCAGGACATCCTGTCCACCCTCTCGTCCTCTCCTCCTCCTCCCTCTACTCTCTCATCTACCTCTGGACCCCCTGTGGCCACTTCTCCTCCCTCTTTCTCTTCCTTTCCTTTGTTCTCCCCTGACAAAGTTTCTAGACAAGTCTGATCTATGATTCTTGTCAAAACAGGTTCTTCCCTGTTCTTCCAAAACCATCAAGGACCACTTTGACACCCTTTCTCCTGCCCTGGCTGACATTTGCAACCACTACTTCACCACTGGAGCCTCCCCTTACCCCCTGAAGCACTCTCTTGTGTACCCTCTTCTCATGAAACCCTCAGCCAACCCCTCCTGCCCAGCTAGCAATCGCCCGATCTCCATCACTCCTTTCCTGGGCAAACTCCTGGAAAGGTCGGACATCTCTCAGCTTAATCTTCACACTGAATCTGTTGGTTGTCTCCTTGACCATCAGTCTGGCTTAAGAGCAGCCAGAACCACGGAAACTGTTTCCTGAACATCTGTGAAGACCTGCTCTCTAACCTTGAGACTAATCTCCCCTCTGTCCTCATCTTACTCGATCTCTCTTCTGCTTTTGACACGATCAACCATGCCATCCTGCTCAATTGTCTCCGTGATAACCTGGGTATCACTGATCAGGCCCTAGCCTGGCTAACCTCGTTCCTCTCTGATCGACACTCCCAGGTCCAACTTGGGTCTTTCCTTTCCTTTATCTCACTCTCGATCTGTGGTGTTCCCCAGGGGTCTAACCTCTCTCCCTGGCTCTTCAACCAATACCTGGCACCTCTCGCCCACTGCATTGCTGCTCTCTGCTCCAACTTTCAGTGCTATGTGGATGACACTCAGGCTCCCCTCTGCCACCTCTTCTCCTTCTCTCATCTCTGACTGTCTGTCTGCTATCCAGTAGTGGTGTGCCGCCAGCGATCTCTGCCTTACTGCTAGTAAGACAGAGATTCTCCTTATCGGCACACCTGCAACCTCCTTTCCTGTACCTCTCTGGCCTGCCTCCCTTGGCCCTCTTCCTGCTCACACCTGTGAGGCTAAGAACCTTGGGGTCATCTTCGACTCCACACTCTCCTTTCCTCCTCAAATCTCTGGCGTCTCTAAGAAGTCAAACTACCAACTGCACCTCCTCAGAGGTATTCTTCCTTTCCTCTCCTTCCCCCAGATCTCACTGTCTTTAGAGCTGTGGTTCTCTATAGGCTGGACTACTGCAACAGCCTTGTTCTAAATCTGCCTTCTTCTACTCTCTGCTTCTACTCTCCGCCCTATGCAACTTTCTTAATCTGCCTGCTTCTATTCTCTGCTTCCGCTCTCCGCCCTCATGCAACTCATCCAGAACAGGACTGCAAGACTTTCCTTGGCCTCAAGCCCAGGGATCGTATCTCTCCAGCACTGAAATCCCAGAAGTCATTAGACCCCCACTTAAGAGGGGGCGGGTGCAAGGAGAGAGACACTGCTAAGGAAGCTACATTGTGAAAGAAGGTTTGTACAAACATTTTGAATCAAAAGTCTCGAGACAAATGGCTTTCTCGTTCATCCTTCTTGATGCTTCTTCAGCGTGCACCTCAACTTCGTGTTTTGTTGTCTGAAGACTTTGATTTTTTCGAGCCATTTAAGGGCAATAATCCCAGTGTTTCGGCAATACACTGCAAACATGTTGAAACAGCACATCTTCTGCGCGCATATCAGGCGCAACTTTTTGCCGCGGGTGTCGAGCTTGATGTAAAGGTGGATACCGTTGACCCGGCCTTCCAAGGCACTAGGCGATATGATAAAGTTTAATTGGCAGCGTTGGATCAGCTCCCGGAGAAGGAGAATGTACAGATATCAGACATCCAAACTATGTTAAAGTGGCTAGCAGAGTCGCTGCCAATAGCAATGGGCAAACAATGAGAATGGACATTAATGTCTTGGAATAATGTCTTGGAATACCTGTAGCTTCACTCATTGTCTGTCTCCCTTAGGCTCATTACCGTATATTACTCAAAACACGTTCTTCCTGCTTCAAGAAACATGGCTAAACACTGTACTGGTGTTAGATGGTCACACTATTCATCAAACATTGGCAAAAATGGCAGCAGAGGAAGACCGTACAGGGGCCTAATTATAGGGTTGATATATAGTTTGAATTCTTGGAATATATCGACACCATTCCATGATTTCGCACTTGCAGTTGAGGTCTCCTTTGGCCCGATAGATAGTCAGGGGAAAATAATGTTGGTAAATGGTTATAATCCCTCTGGCGCTAAAGATAGAGAACAACTCCAGGATGAATTGAATTATATCATGACTAGCTGGGATGTTGGGCAGGGGAAGGATTACATTATTATCGGTGGTGATCTCCGCAGATGTGCTGATGGGAAGGGTACTAACGTAGAAGGCATACTGATTCCCAGGAGTAAAGTGAGGCAGAATCATTCTGACGAAGAGGATCTGAGATGGTTGAGGTTTTTTGACAGTTGGAAAATGGAGTTCCTGAATGGGAGCATATAGGGCGACATCCTTGGTGAATACATGTGGCTAGCGGGCAAAGCCACCTTGGACTACTTGTTTGTTAAAAGGGAAGCAGCCTATAGGGTCACATAGCTGCATGTTAGTAGCAATAGTTGGAGCGACCACAAGGCCTTAGTCCTGAGGCTTAGAGCTACCACTTCCCTGCCCACAATACGTGATTTGGGGGATCTGGTGAGAACCCATCAGGCCAGTTGCATCAGATGGACGGAAATTAGTATACAGAGGGCCGGAAATACCGCAGCACATCTAACTGACCGAGATCTTGATGCCTTCCGCAACATGCATGTAGAGGACATCGATAGGTGGATTGTCACATTGTCTGGTACTCACGCAACCATCAAGATCCCCTTAATCACCAAAGCTATGATACAGTCATCAGAGACATGAAGCATAAGTTGCGTGGGGACTTACACAGAGTTAAAATCCAAGCATATGGTCTGCAGACTTATCTTGCAGCTGTAGGACACCTTAAAAATACATAACGTAATTGGTTGCGTTGGTGGTGCCATTTAAACAAAGATGCAGCGTGGCAAACTATGGTGGCAGCTCTTAGTAGTGGAGACTCACAGATCATCTGGGCCCTTTTGTGTGAGGCTAAAGGGTGTAAGAAAAAGATAATGATAAATCCCATTAATGAACACTCGCGGGTGGCGTTTCTTCAAAAACACAATGGGCCTCATTACGACTTTGGAGGTAGCCATGGTGCTATTGGCGCCATGGCTGCTTCCAAAACCGGGTCCGGATCCGGGTTCCCTAAATGGGGAATTACCGGGCCATTCCGAGTTCGGAGGGCCCGGTAATTCCTCCTACTGGGAACCCGGGCCCGGACCTTCCCCATTCCCATTTGAGCCCCCATAGGGCTCAATGGGAATGGGTGCGAGAGCTAACAATGGGCCGAGTACGACCGGCCCGTTGTTAGCTCCCTGTTCCCCTCGTGGGACCCGCTATGGATGTCTGGTAAGACCACACGTCCACATCGGATCCCACGAGGGGACCTCGTTATATTGCAGAATGGTGTTAACGGGTCCGCCTCCATTAGCGGAACCTGTTAACCCATTCCGCAATTCTTGTAATGAGGCCCAATGTAAATTAGTTTACCCCTTTTCCCCACCAGGCTAATCTTAAACTCCTGGGTAAAACCCTAACAATAGAGAAAGTAGATATATGCCTAAAAATTACAACACTTAAGGCCTCTCAGGCCCCAGGGCCGGACGGTTTGGCTAATGTAGTCTTGAAGCACAATCCTAAATGTTGGTCTGCGCTACTTAAGATCCTGTTTGACAAGGTCCTAGACACAGGGACCATACCTTCTTCCTGGCAGACTTCCATACTTGTCCCAGTCCTTAAAAGGGGCTCTCTTAGAGATATTGACAACTACCGTCTCCTATCTATGCTTGATTGCACAGGAAAACTATTTGCCACCTTTCTCCTTCCTGAGCTGCAGAAGTGGGTTGAATGCGAGGGTATTTAGATAGATACCAGAGTGGTTTTCGGTCTGATTACTCCACAGTACATAACCTGCGGATGCTTGACTTTTTGGTTAAACAATCACAACGGAAAAATGCCCCTCTACTTTACGCCCTATTTATTGACTTCAAATCACCCTTCGACACTATCAAAAGATCGCTGTTGTGGCAAAAATTAGAACATCTAAGCTACTCCATGGGGATCCTCTACTACTTCAAACTGTTGCATATGAACAATAAAGTTTCCCTCAGATTGGACTCAGGAGGTACCATGATGGGCCCGGTAGTCCAAACCAGGGGGGTGAAACAAGGGTGTGTCACTGCACCGCTGCTTTATAACCTTTACATCTCAAATCTTCCCCGGCACTTATCTCTAATTAGAGGTTGCCCCTCTAAAATAGATCAGACATACTGTAGGGTCCTTGCATATGCTGATGATCTTGTGATATTAGACCGTGGGCCTCATTACGCGGTAGGCGGTAAGGGAAAAATGATTCCGGTAAAGGATTACCGGCATCGTTAACCGCTCCGGGCTATTACGACCCGCCAAACCGCTATTAGCGGCACCGTAACTAACGGTGCCTCTAATAGCGGCATGGGCGCAGGCACGCGACCCTACATGCCGGCAATAGCGGCATGGCGTAAACAGGAGAACATCACAAGTCAGGCGGACATATTAATAGCGGCCTGAAGAAGGCGCTGAAAGTGGATACCGGCATGGCGGAAATACCAGCATTGCGAACCACCCGTAAATGGCCATGTGCAGTGTTCTCAACTGCCACAGGTGCATACAATCAGCACAGGTGGAGGCAATGTACACTGGGCCAGCACAAAAGGAGCACACCACACCCGTTCCCACACCCATTCACACACCAAAATGATTCCAATACTAGTAGCATTACTGGGGCTGGAGGACATGCTTGCATTGCAACTCCAGCAACAACAACAACAGGCAGCACAGAGGAGACGCAGGAGGAGAAGGAGGGTGAGACAGGCACAGCATGCCCCACCAGTGAAGGCAGTTGTACCAATGAGGCAGCCCCCAAACCCTCGAATCAGAGCTAGTCCATTCAACCTAACCCTGAGTAGATACACACCCTGTACCGTCTGGACCGGGACACCATCACCACCATTGTGGACATGATACACAACGACATTGTCAGCCTTCTAGACATCCGTACCGCCGCCCCCCCTCTACTTAAGGTGGTGTCTGTGCTCCACTTCCTGGCCACAGTCACCTACCAGCACACGCTAGGGCAGATGCATGGCATATCACAACCATTATTCTCACGCATGCTGAACCAAGTGTTCGATGCCCTCCTGAAGTAAACAAGTGACCACATATCCCTACCACAGACTGCCCAGGAGATCTCCAACACCAAAGTTGGCTTCCATTCACTGGCAGGCATCCAAAGTTGTATCGGTGGCCTCGACTGCACCCATGTCGAATTGGTGGTCCCACATGCCATGGAGGTAGTGTACAGCAACCGCAAGCTATACCACTCCATCAACATGCAAATGGTATGTGACTCAAACATGATCATCACACATTGTTGTGCCTGATTTCCCGGATCAACCCATGATTCAATGGTTCTGCGGAACTCTACGATGGAGCGACATGCAGGACAACGTTCCTGGCTACTCGGTGAGTTGCATGGCAAGCACATGGCAGTGTGATGTGGGGAGATGAGTGGTGGGAGGGAGATGCATACTTCACCTGGCTGAGATGGGGGGGAGATGCATACTTCACCTGGCTGAGATGGGGGGGATGCATACTTCACCTGGATGAGATGGGGGGGAGATGCATACTTCACCTGGCTGAGATGGGGGGGGGAGATGCATACTTCACCTGGCTGTGATGGGGGGGATGCATACTTCACCTGGCTGAGATGGGGGGGTTGTTACATACTTCACCTGGCTGAGATTAGGTGAGATAATGAACAATGCCCATACGCCAATACACTATGCCCCACAGCAGGCCAGACTGGACCTGACACCTGAAAGCAAAATTCAAGACGTAAGCTGCACAACAATGACAACAAGCCAGTACTGCATCCATTCCATGGCCATCCACATGTACACTGCACATAATCAGACCGTATCCTCTGCAACACAATGCAACGACATGCTGTTAGTATGGCCAATGCAAATAACAGATGAACAGCATCATAACGTACATGCTTCCATTATTGCGTACAAAAGAATCACATTAAGCCAATATACAGAATTTCACTCGTGCACTACCACAGAAGTGCAGCATGCCAGCATGGGGACATCAAGTGTGGAATGGAAGATCATCAAGAGTCTGGCTTCAACAGTGACAGGATCAAAGCATACAATTAACTACACATCACCTAGATCATGGCAACAACTGCCGTGGACAACCACGTTGCATGAACACGCACAAGGAATAGGACACCCCTGCATCCACTAGACAATGCTATGCACACCTATCGATCATGTGACTTCACACATTGCAGTTACTTTGATTAGCTCAATTCATGCAGGTATATGTGGATGAGAACAGGAAATCAATGCATGCTTTTGTGTCATAGGTACGGGTTCCATTTGATGACATCACTTACACATAACCATTGTTGCACCCATGCAGGTGATGCTGGCTATCCCTTGAAGAGGTGCCTCCTTACCCTTGCCCGGAACCTGCAGAACAGGCACGAAGAGGACTACAATCGTGCACATACCCGTGCCCGTGCGGTGATCGAGCAGGCATTTGGCCTTTTGAAGGCACGGTTTCGCTGCCTCTGCAGGTCCGGTGGGGCACTCCTGTACGGGCATGAAAAAGTTTCCAAGATCATCATGGCATGTGTCATGCTGCACAATATGTGCATCCGACGGAATGTGCCTCTGCCCCCTGACGTTGAACTGTAACCGCCTGACGAGGAGGATGAGGAGGGAGGAGATGGGGCTGCACATCAGGCAGGTGGCAATGCACAGGAGGGACGTGCTGTGCGCCAGCATCTGATAGACCAATATTTCTAATACACATGGATGAAGAGGGTGCAATGGATGTGGGACTCAGGGCACTGGGTGTTGGAGGGACATGAACACTGTTCACTGTTCACCAATAAAGCACACATACACAATAATCAATGTCCAGTCATGTGATTGTACTTGACACAACGGGTGTATTAACCATTAAGTGATAATAAAGTGCACGAACCCTCCACCACCAAACACCCTCTCCCACCTCCCTCCCCCCACAACTCCCCCAAACACCCTCTCCCACCTCCCCCCACAACTCCCCCAAACACTGTCTCTCACCTCCCCCCACAACTCCCCCAAACATGGCATGCACGTCAGTGAAGCATTAGTGTGCAAGAGTCAACAATGACAGGCTGCCCTTACTTCCCACGTCCTCTGCCACCATTGGGTGGTTGGGAGTCTGGCCGACGCAAGGTCCGCGCGGACCTGCGCAGAGGGCTGGTCTGCCTGGAGCTGGCAGAGGAGGAGGTGCTTGGTTGCTCCAGTCCCTGTGCGGGACGCTGGCTCTCCATTGCATCTGCAATGCGGCTGAGGACCTGCCTCACAGCTGCCAACTCAGCGCAAATGCGTGTTGTACTTGTTTCAATGGCGATTTTTATGTCCTTTGCATATTCCCGACACTCCTCCCTCACCAGGGCACCCTCGCTCACGTGCTGTCCAACTAGTGCAGTGAGCTCCTCCTGGCGCTGTTGGATGACGCTGAGTCCCTGGTCTCTGTCCCTGCCTTTGGTTGGTCTTGGTGCAGATTGCGGCATGTGTCTGCCATCAGGTGAGCTGTCCATGGGACTCGATCTCCCTGCCTATGATCCACCATCAGATAGCTCATGGCCGCTGGCATTGGATGTGGGGCGTGGACTGTCGTGGGATGACAGCTGCGGGCTGGGTGTACGCTGTCCTACAGGTGTATGGCATGGTTCCGCTACATCATACTGGGGTGCCGTGGCAGCGGCTTCTCCAACCGAGCTGTTGGCAGCAGACAGAGCCTTCTGCCAGTGGCTCCTGTGTGTTTGGACTGGCTGGTGTGGGTGCCATTACAGGGTTGGTCGCCCTTTCACGCCTTGGTGACGTTACGACATGAGTGGCTTTGGGCCTCTGTGACGGTCCAGGTTTGCCAATGCCCCTTGATGTGTTGGGCCTGTTGCATTCTTCCATTTCCCTGGCCTTTTTCATCGGTGTTGGGGCCTGTGCTGCGGTGTCATGGTCCTCACTGTCAGATTGTGAGCCTGTGGGGCACCAAGAGAGGGACAGCATCGGTGATGGTTGAACGTGCATCATGCATATGTTGTAATTGCTGCAGTTATTTGCATTTGGACTTTGAGTTGTGACATACAGGTTGTTTGCCATATGGGTCCCTCACACAGGCATACGTCTGGGTGACACATGTGTGAGGGGATGCATGCATGGGGATGTGATGGGGATGTGCACAGCATATGGGCAAGGTTGTGTTCATGTATGTGTGATGCCCCATGCATTGGCTGATTTCAGTGTCACATTTGGGGGTCAACATCTTGAATTTCTGTGGACACTCACCTCCATCTGCCGATGACGCACACCGCGCTCCATTTCACCCACTCCCTTGATTGTCTCTAAGCCAATGGTGCTGGCACATGTCTCCTCCCAGTGTGTCATCTTGGTCGGGGAGCCGCCACCTGTCCTCATGCCCTGGCTCCTATTGGCTGCAAGTATGCTCCGGAAATGGAGGCGCAGGTCATCCCAGCGCTTGCGCACATCCTTTACAGTGCGGGGGGTGGAGCCCACCGCAATGACTCTGCGTGCCACCTCCTCCCAGATCTCCTTTCTTTTTATCTGGGTGGGACGCCGCATGTCTTGGGCAAACATAACCTCTGCATTTGCTGCTAGTGTGTCAGCAAGCATGGTTAGTTCCTCATTTGAGAAACGTTCCTTGCGCTGGTGCACAGCACCTTGCTTCAGGGCCTTGGGCATTCTGCTGTGCTGTTGCATGAAGTTGGGGCTGCTGTAGTGGTGACGCAAGTCCTGGGGGATGAGGATGGAATTGGATTGTGTTTTTAAAGATGGCCGCCGTGCCCTTTCCCATTCCTGTGCGATGACGCTACTTCTGGTTCCGCTTATTTATGGTCACTGCTAATAGAGCGGTCACCGCTATTGACGGTGGCCGCTTTTAACGGTGACCGCTAATGCCAGATCCATGAATGCGGTAGTGCTATCAGCACTTTCTTTGCTGCCGGTAAGAGCGCTTTTGGGGTCTTTAGCGGCATGGCAGTAATGTCCTTACCGGCATGGCACAAAGCTTGTGCCTGCGTACTCGTATTGGCACGCAATTAGCGGGCTGGTTACTACACGGACACGCTAATTGCTCGATGCCGGTAAGGGCCGTTATTTACCGCCTACCGCGTAATGAGGACCCATACCTTTACTAGTAGGCAGCATATGGCTAACTCCCCTTGGACATATGCTGAAAATAATGGCCTTATAATCAACAAAGACATGACACAGATTATGCTTTTTAATGCCAAGCATGTAGCCCATCCTAAATTAGTCATTTCAAATCTGGCAATCTCGTACACTCCTTTTTTATAAATATCTGGGGCTAGAATTTGATGTAAATTCAAGATATAAAATCTGTATTGAGACCTGTATCAGGAAATCGAATCAGCTAACTTCCCTAATTGTCCAGTTTAACAAAAGAAGGGGCGGCTACATGCTGACGGGGGTGATGCGGTTGTATTCGCAATGCTTGACTCCGGCGGTCATCTATGGCCTTAAGAGCTTGGTTAACATTGACTTAAAATGGTTGCGCCCTGTCGAGGGATGATTCTGGAGGAGTATATTGGGTTGCAGCAATGTGTTGCCATGGCAATACTGGTCCTGGAGCTGACTCTGCTCTCTCTTGAGGTACTGGTGTTGAAAAGAAGAGCTACTATGTATCTCAAAATGAAGAGCGGCTCTGCTAATCCACTGCTTAAGAGCTTACACAAGGCAATGCAGATTGGGAACCAAGTCTAGCTTTATCACGGGTATGAATATCCTATTCAGTGATATAGGGTGGACCCCTGACTAGGGAGATAAAATTAGTACGCTTAATGTCACATTTGATAAGTATCTGGGGTTATGGGACTGGAACGTCGACCACTGCCCGATGATAGCCAGAATCCTGAACTTCCGAGACAGGGAGGTTATTATGAAATACTCGAGAGAAGGGGGAGAGATACAACGCGACAACTCCAGAATAGCTATATATCCGAACTATATGCCCACAGTTCAGAGGGCAAGAAATTCCTTTGTGCCAATCAAAGCCAGACTCAGACAGCTAAACCTTAAATACAAACAGCTAAACCTTAAATATATAAAAAGAAATGTGGGTAGCGTTAAGGAATGGGGCACGGTGTGGGAGGCAATGAAAGTAGTGGTCCGAGGGGAAGTTATTATTAGCGCAGGCGGTGTAAGGAAAGCACTGAGGGTGGAACTGGGGAAATGGGAGAAGGAAATCAGACAAATAGGGCCTCATTACGAGTATGGAGGCAGCCATGCCCTTAATAAGGGCATGGCTGCCTCCACACCGGGTTTCAGTACCGGGTTCCTTCAATGAGGAATTACCGGGTCATTCCAACCTTGGAGGACCCAGTAATTAGTCATTGAAAAAACCCATTCCCATTTGGGCCCCCATAGGGCTCAATGGGAATGGGGAGGGAGCTAACAACGGGCCTGTTAATAACGGGCCCGTTATGAGCTCCCTGGTCCCCTTGCGGGACCCGCAAAGGACGTTGGTCTCATCAGACGTTTTGAGCGGATCCCGCAAGGGAACCTCATAATTGGGCATCCCGTAATGAACGTTGCCGGCCCCGTACTGCGGAACTAAGGCATAACTGTCAAGACGCTTGGGGGGGGTTATCAAAATTTGATTACAAGGTCAAAACAACTAGAGCCCATGCAGAAGGGGATAAGCCAGGCAGGCTACTAGCATGGCTGTGCAAAAGGGAACACCTGAGACACTTAACTACAGAATTAAAAGACAGGCTATGCACGGTACGTTAGAGAAAACAAGAGATCAATGACACCTTCACAGAATTCTTTTCTTCCCTACATAGCCACGAACACCAGACATCCCAAGAGGACATACTGGGCACATTAGATGAAATATGCCTACACAAGTTGGGCACGGCGTAGCACGGGGAATTAGAGAAGGACATTTCGGCCGGGGGTATATCTAAAGCGATTAGATCGCTAGCCACAAGCAAAACACTGGGAAGAGACAGACTCCCCCCGGAATTCTACAAGTCGTATGAATCAACCCTAACTACCATGCTGTGTGAGGTGTTTAAAGAAGCATTTGAGAAAGAGATGCTACCGGAAAGCATGAGAGAAACCCTGGTGATACCAATACCCAAACCAGGGAAACCCACCGACGAATGCGACTCGTATAGGCCATTAGCAATGCTAAATTACGATATCAATATCATTGCTACTATACTGACCCAGCAGCTAACTAAGGTTATTGGGGATCTGTTACACAAAGACCAGAACGGTTTCATCCCCGGCCGAAACACAGCAATAAATCTGCGCAGACTACAACATGTGCTAGCGCAGACGGCGAACTCACAAGCACACTATGCCATAATTATGCTAGATGCCATTAAAGCGTTTGACTCGCTATACTGGGAATGGCTGCTGGCAGTGCTGAAAGAATTCTGGTTCGGGAACAATTTATTAAATGGGTGCAAATATTGTCCACCAAGCCAGTGGCGAGGGTAAAATCTGGGAGGGTGGTCTCACCGGTCTGGGACATTGAGAGAGGCACCACACAGGGATGCCCGCTATCACCCATGTTATACATACTAGGGCTTGAGCTGATAGCCATATACCTGCGAAAGCAATTCCTCAAGGCTAGCATCTGGGTAGGGGGCGTCAGTCATTTGGTGTCGCTATACACGGACGATGTGCTGCTGTACTTGAAGGATCTGCACCTTAATGTCCCAACGATACTTGATGTCCTAGATAATTACGCTACAGTGTCTGGAATCTGCTTCAGCAAAGAGAAATCTTGCATTTTTCCAATAGCGGGCCTAAAAGGGAAAGATAGGGGTGAACTGCCAGAAGTCGCGCTCCGATGGGAACTGGAAACGTTCAAATACTTGGGGGTGAACATTAGACACACGCCAGAGCAGACCCATGAGAGCAACACAGCAACAGTAGTAAAAGGCCTGCAGAAATCCATTAAATTCTGGTCCAAGCTGCCATTATCTCTAATGGGTGAGGTTGCCATCACCAAAATGACTATATTGCAAGGTTCTTATACCACTTCCAGAATGTCCATTGCTACCTCAAGGCTTCCTTCTTCCGCTTGCTAGATGCGCTCCTGTGCGACTTCTTGTGGGGTGCTGCCCGCCACAAACTGTAATTCGTTACACTGTGGGGGTCATTACGAGTTTGGAGGTAGCCATGGCGCTATTAGCGTCATGGCTGTCTCCAAACCCGGGTCCGGGTCCGGTCTGACAGAATGGGGACTTACCGGGTCATTCCGACCTTGGAGGACCTGGTAAGTCCCCATTCTGTAGACCATTCTCCATTCCCGTTTGAGCCCCCATAGGGCTCAATGGGAATGGGGAAGGTGCTACTTACGGGCCCGCATATAGCGGGCCCATTATTAGCGCCCTGGTGCCTTAGCGGGACCCGCAAAGGATGTGTGGTCAGACCACATGTCCTTTGCGGTTCCCGCTAAGGGACCTCGGAATTGGGCAGTAAGGGTTTACCAGCACCGGCATCATTACCGGTGACCGTTAACCCTTACCGCCCAACTCAGAATGAGGCCCTGTGTCTGCCTTATAGAGAGGGTGGGGTGCAATTGCCAGATCTGGAGAAATATTACCTTGCAACCCAGCTCGGACAAGGCCACGTCGGAAACAGTACTTTTGCAGTGTCTAGTATCGCCAACACGCTTAAAAGAAATACTATGGGGACCACTGGGTTGCTTGGAAAGTGTTCCCATGTTGGCGACACTCTGCAGAAGGGTATGGAACAGGGCCATGACAAGCTCAAGTCGGACATGGCAGTGGTGAGGAACTGGGGCATCTATACCTGGGGTGACCTATATGAAGGAGGATCCTTTAGAGAGTTTGAATCCCTGCAAGAGAAAGAGGGACTACTTGGGGGCATTTTTTGTGGTATCAGAAGGTACGGAAGGTGGTGAAGGTGACATGGCATGGATGGCCGGAAAAAACGACACCAAAACCCTTACTAGTCCTAATGCACAATCTGGGAGACTGTTGCAGGCCGGTGTCCAGACTCTATAGTTTACTGGCAGACAAACCGAGCCCCAAGAGTATACTGTTGAAAGAGAAATGGAAAAAGGATCTAGGGCCCAATATCACTGAAAAGGAATGGGAAAGGATACTGTTATACCCCAAGGAAGTGTCAAGGAATTCCCACTTCAGGCTGATACAACTAAACATACTGTACCGTACGTACATGACCCCACATAGGATAGCCACATTTAGCAATAACACACAAACAACATGTCCCTGGTGTGCATTGGGTGATGCGGATTTGATACACATGTTCTGGGGCTGCGTGCAAGTTCAAAAGTGCTGGGCAGAGATAGAACAAGCCTGTAGGAAGGCTGGGGTAGTGAGATACGAATGGACACCGAATGAATGCCTGATAGGCGCATATCCCAGAAATAGTAAATACAAACATGTGACCAGATTTATGGATATGACATGTATATTGGCTGAAAGATCCATTGCAATGGCCTGGAAATCAGCTAAGGGTCTGCAGTATGTTTGCTGGTACCGAGAATTTGAACGTTGGGCCGAGGCTAAAACTAGAGTTTGGATGGAAGGAGCACAGGGATCTGGTGCAGATGAAAGTGACAGGTGAGCAGCGTGGAAACTGTTAGTCTGGGATATTTTTCACCATTCCGACGACAAACCCCCTTGAACACTATTGACCCTCTGCTTACAAATACCATCCCTGTATTGCTCACCGTTGTTGTATTATTAGAAGAAGGTGGGGGTTACAACTGAACTGTTGACTTCAGTTGCCACCATTGGGCCTTCCACTACGCTGCAAGCGCACAAAAAAGATGAGTAACACAATGCCAGACAAGTGAAGAAAGTTATTTGTTTGTTATTTTGTTTACGGTTAATACTGTAACGTTGCTAGAAATGATCGGACAACTGCGCCATGATGTACGCATTGAAACGTGAACAACTGTACTTATAAATGACAATGAAAATACTTTAAAATAAATGGGACTGGAACGATAATTTCAGTCATCTCGGTACATTGAAAAGCTAATCTTCTATCCCTGATGTTCTGTATGTATATAGGAAAGCTCAACCGTATTTAAAACTAAGTCCATCTAGTGAAATACAGAGATTTATATTGCTTTTGCATATCAATCGCTTGCCTATCTTAAGCGTTCTTGGCCCCTCAATTGTATTGAGAGAAGAAGATTGCTTCTGTCGACTTTGCTGTATCAAGTCAAACCCTGAAACAGCAAAACATATTATGACTGAATGTCCCTCTATGGGGGCGGAATATGTGAAGCATTTGGGCAAGTATACTAATTCTTTGGAATCTATCCAGGATGAAGATTTATGGAAGCGATGTATTAACTCTCTAAATGGGGGATTAAATATGGCTCTTTTTAGGGTCTAGAAGACAGTGGGCCTCATTAGGACTCTGGCGCTAAACCATGGTGCTATTTGCACCATGGTCCATGTTGGAGTCCGCCATGGTGGAATGGGGAATTACCACCCCATTCCGAGGTTGGTGGGGCGGTAATTCCCCATGCCGCCATGGCCCTTCCCCATTCCCATTTTTGCCCCATAGGGCTCAATGGGAATGGGGAAGGCGCTAATTATGGTACCGCAAATTGCGGTACCGTAATTAGCACCAAGGTCCCTTTGCGGGTCCCTACTTTAACGGCTGATAAAACCAGCCGTTAAGGTCGGGTCCCGCAAAGGGACCTCGTAATTAGGCGCTAGGTGTTTAACGGCGCCGCAGCCTTTTACGGCACCGTTAAACACTTAGCGCCTGAGTCATAATGAGGCCCAGTGACTGCACGATTAACTCAGATATTGGATAAAGAGAGGGCTGCTAACCCGGTAGGAAAGCGTCTACTCTCAGTATGAATTAATGAATGAAGGCAGGTCACTAAAGTATCAGATGCTATCTAACAAGCGTGTGAACCTTGATGTAATTATTCCTACTTTAAGGATGCTTTATGTTCATGTGTACATTATTTTAGTCTATTCTTTTATTTATTACTTTATTTTTATCTGAATACTATGAAGACTCAGACAGAAAGATTGCCCGATGATTGAAGGTTATGATGATGATGTTGACTGATCAATAGAACAACTGATTGTTTGACTGTCTCATCACGTTCAATCTTAGCACTATTAGTATGCGTCCGCTAAGAAGTACTGGGGATTGGGAACAATCACCTGTCTGTTTGTTTATTTGTCTGTTGGTCTGCATTTACTGTGCTTATTGTGATCTATAATGTAATACTTTCATCTTTCGCAGTATGTTATTTTATATGTGTAAAGTTTATGTTTAAACTATAACACATTAAATAAAATAAATGATATCTTTAAAAGTAAGTGTTCACAAGAAAAACCTTGTTAATATTGAGAGAAAATTCCTTTCAATCATTATATAAGTCTTCAGATTTAATAGTAATATGATGATGCAAATGTTCCAGGTTCCTAAAAAGGGATAAGTGTTCATAAAAAAGGACAGGACCCACAATAAAAAATGCTATAGGGAACACCTGTTATTTTTCTTTTACTTTAGAAGTATCACAATTTATTCTAAGCAAGCGTTGTTAAAATTATTTCAACCTAACATGTCTGTGTATCTATATAAAAAACACTGTGGGGCTCATTCCGAGCCTGCCGGTCCGGAAACAACGATGCCGGTAAGCATACCGGCACCGTTGTTTCCGGACTGGCATATTACAGGTCTGCATGCCGGAGCCGATGTGCCCGACAGGTCAGACCCTGCCGGGCACATCGGCAACGGTATGCAGACCATCACAGAAGCACCGGCACTGTTAACCACAGTGCCGGTGCTTCTGTGTTCCCCCTTCCCATAGGGTCCTATGGTACTCTATCGGAATGGGGAATTACAATTTACCGGCACCTGACTTTCTGGACCGCCGGGGATGTAATCCCCCGGTGTTACTGGCAAGTCAGGCACCAGTAAATATTTACGGGTCCGGCGGCAACCCGCCGTTAGTATCGCCACGGTTACTGCCAGACCGGTAATGAGGCCATGGGCCTTAATACAAGTTTGGCAGTAGCCATGCCGGAAAAACCGGCAGGCTGCCACCGGACTCGTAGTGAATTACCACCTCTGTGATTGCCGGAATCACCAAGGCATTACAACCCT
Source organism: Ambystoma mexicanum (assembly GCF_040938575.1). Taxonomy (NCBI): domain Eukaryota; kingdom Metazoa; phylum Chordata; class Amphibia; order Caudata; family Ambystomatidae; genus Ambystoma; species Ambystoma mexicanum. Next base: position 675,674,144 of record NC_090931.1, read on the forward strand.
GGTGACCCAGTAATTCCAGAGGCGGAATTCCGTTAATCCCCATTCTCATGGAGACACCACCCACCTGCAGAACTCTTAATCTGAACTCTTAATCTGCCGGTCCGGAAACAACGGTGGTGGCGGGTTAAACTCCACGGTTGTTTCCGGACCGGCAGGGTCATAATGAGGCCCCATGTGTCTTTTATTCTGTTTGCTGCTGATCGGTCCTCACCATCAACCTTGTTTGGGGGTCTTCTGTCTGCTTCTTTAATTTCATGCTCATTGTTGGTGGACAGGGGGTGTCTCGCCTTTGTAGAGTTTGACGTTGCAGAGGTGTAACCAGACATGCCTTCCATGGACCTTTACTGCAGACTGTGTAGCCGCCTCCACTACGAAAGGTCTCTTGAAGTGGGGCTTGTACCACTTCCTGGTAAAGTTCCTGCACAAGACGGAAGTAACGCTAATGGTTTCAATAACTCATCTGGATCAGCTTGCCCCTGTGCTTCATCAGTCTTCGTTCAACCCCCCTACCGCGCTTCTAAGTGTCGGGACATACATTTAAGAGATTCCCTCAATGCGGTTAAATAATCATGCATTTCTTTCTCTAACACAACAGCAGAATTCTCTGCATCTGTCTGAGCTCGAGTGGGAGGAGTAAGGGGTATATGCATCTGGCGTCCCATCACCAGCTCATGTGGAGTCAGGTAATTGTCAGAGTTGGGCTGATTGCACAATGGAGCCAACCTTTTTTCTGTGTCTCTTTTAGTTTGGCATTTCACTCCTTTAGGTGCCCATTGAGGCACTCGCTAACGCTGTTTGCTTGTGGGTGGTAAGCTGATGAGAATGCATCCTTTATGCCCAAAAGGATAGTATTGTGCTCAAATACCTCATTTACAAAATGTGGTCCATTGTCAGACCTGAGCACTCTGCACACTCCCCACCGTGGTAATACCTCATGTAAAAGGAATTTCACAGCACTAGTGGCATCTAGATGTGTGCACGGACCTGCTTCTATCCATTGGGAAAAGGTACATACGACCACTAGCATATATCTGTAGCCGTGGCAAATTTGGAACATATCCGCGTAGTCGCTATACAAGTACTGAAATGGTCTGGTAGGATAGAGTATTGCCCATCTCACTGTTTGCAGAGTTTGCCCGGCAGTGAACTTCTGACATGTTAAATAATGTATAATCAAATTAACTACATGTTCTGCTAAATTAGGGACAAACCAGTCTTCCGAAATCAGTACTGCAAGACACTCTCTTGGTGTGTGTGCTGAGTAGAGCAATTGGTCTAACGCTACTGTAAGCAGACCTAGAGGCATAACTGTTCTCCAGCATGGGGTCTGGCATGGATTCACATGCTCATGAATATTCCCCATCGTCAGGCTGGGAATACTCGCTAAAGAAAAAAATCAGTTTCAGTTTCGTTTCTGAACTGTCTTTCTACTAATAACCAATCACTGGTCTCTGGGTCATACTGCCCCGAGCCAATGACTGCCCTCTACCTAAGCCCCTCCTCTGCCAGCCATCTTCAGATTTTTACTGCACGCTCAAGTGTTGGGAGTCCTCATGCTGTAGCTCTCGAGCTTTTACTCCATATTGCGTTTTTCCAAAGAGTTTACTCTCATATTTTCGGTCAATCAAGCATCACGCTCCACCAATTCTACTTCCGATCAACGGGAACCCGTTTTTGGAATTTTCTACGCCCCTCAAGGGCATCTTTTCGTTGAGTTTCCACTTCTCTGAGGATTCCAGAAGATCTTTGAGGCCCGTGTGGTCATGGCCCAGGACAAAGGAAGCATGACGCCTGTTGAACTCAAGCTGTTCAGGAGCTGCCCTGGATGCGGACTACAGAACGTCTTTAAGGAGGATGAGCACTCTCGGTGCCTCTACTGCCTTCACGACGACAAATCGCACATGGAGAAGGACTGTGCGTTTTGTAAGAACATGTCCGAACGGACAATGAGAGATCGTCGTACTCGACTCACCAACTGGCTGGAGGGGAAGAGCCCAGCAACAGGTGAGAAGAAGAAGAAGTCCGAGCGATCTTCTAAGACCTTTGAGGGCGCTCCGGCAACGGGGGCCCAACAAAAGGCAAAGCAGCGCAAGTCCAAGGGCACGGGAGTGCCGATCGGTCGGGCTCCTCCGCTGCCAGGCAGGGCGCATTATCACCGGTGCCATCAACCACGAGCCAACGCTCTGGCTCGGTGAAGAGGAAGTCGGAGAACCCGGGTAAGCTTCTGGAGAAGCCCTGGTCGATCCCAACGGAGACAGCCGAGGGGGAACGAGTCAGCGACCATCCCCCCAAGGTGAAGGCCTCAGGCACGCCCAAGGTCATGAAGGCCCTGATTCACCCGGCTAAGGCCTCGATTGAAGGAGTCGTGGTGGCCCTGGTGAAACCTACGGAGGCTTCCCTAGTGGAGACGGCTTCAGGGGCTAGAGTTTCCCTGACACCCCGGAGGGAATCATCTTTTCTGCCTATCAAGAAGAACCCCGTGAAACCCCGGGAGGAGAAAGAGAGGGGGGCTCGGTAGCCATAACGGACACAGATACCAACTCTGAGGATGAGTTGGCTAGCATCCAAAGGATCCTGGACAAGAAGTTCGAGGAAGCCAGGGCCCAAGGGAAGGATCCCGGCGAAGCTGACGAAGAGAGCAACGGGGGGGCGACGAGGAAGATAGGGCCGCAGAGGAATTACTCGACGCCCGTTGGATGCAAGCAGCGGGTAGCTTCGAAGACAAGATCTCCCTCAATGAGACGTTCCATCAAGCGATCCGGTGGTGGGGCAACCGCACGTACCTAGTGGTGGGTATGGACTTCCAGACCCTGGCACACCAGGAAGCGGTGACGACGGACGCCTCCCTGCAAGGATGGGGAGCACACACCGGAGATCTCCACGCAAGAGGCCTTTGGCTCCCGGAGGAGAGGTCACTACACATCAACGTCCTGGAGCTCTGAGCCATGTTCTGGGCCCTCAGGCTGTTCCTCCCGTCCCTCAAGTGCAAGGTGGTGATGCTCTTCACCGACACCACCACCACAAAGTTCTACATTAAGGAAGCAGGGGGCACCAGATCCCCAGCCCTATCCAAGGAAGCGCAGGATCTGTGACACTGGGCTGTTGCCCAAGGGATGTTCCTGATACCCTTCCATCTGGCAGGAATAAAGAACACCATCGCAGACTCACTCAGTAGGGGGCTGTGCTTGTGCCACGAGGGGGAGCTTCGGCAGGATCAAGTGGATCTCCTATTCTGACGATGGGGCAATCCCCAGATCGACCTATTCATGACAGCGACGAACGCCAAGTGCCATAGGTTCGACAGCAGGTTTCCCCAGCTGGGGAGCATGGGCGATGCCTTCTCATTCCCCTGGGACAGCCTGTTCCTGTATGCGTTCCCACTGTTGCCGTTGCTGCTGCGACTCATCAGTCAACTCAGACGGTCCTGGTGCAGGATGATCCTCGTGGCCAAGGCAGATTTGGTTCCCAGACCTTCTGGACATGTCAGCGCCCCCCCCCCCCAGTCAAACTGCCGACGGACGTGGATCTTCTCGCCAGGGAAGGAGGCACCATCCTCCACCACGACCCGGGGTCACTGAACCTGCAGGCCTGGCTCCTGCAGCACTAGAGTTCGGAGGCTACAATATCCAGGTGGACTGCAATGAGGTGCTTGCAAAGGCCAGGGCGTCCTCGACTCTTAAGTGCTATGGACACAAATGGAAGAGGTTCTCTGTCTGGTGCTGTGCACAGAAGATCAACCCTCTGCGGATTACGGCCCCTCAAGTGCTGCCGCACTTGATGTCTCTGGGCAAGGCGGGGCTGGCGCACGCCTCTATCAAAATCCATCTGGCAGCAATCTCCCGCTACACCAGAACTCCGGGCGGTCATCTCTGTGGTCTCATCGCCTGGTGAAGTAGTTCATGAAAGGACTGTTCCATTCGTTCCCGCTGTTGAAGGCTCCAGCCCCGGCGTGGGAGCTCAACTTGGTGCTGACCAGGCTCATGGGCCCGCCATTCGAGCCTCTACATTCGGCACCGTTGAAGTTCCTATCGTGGAAGACAGCGTTTCTGGTGGCCATTACCTCCGCATGATGAGTGGGAGAGATCCAGGCCCTATCCTGTAAACCTCCATATCTGACATTCCACGAGACGAGGGTAGTGCTGAGGACGCACCCCTCCTTCATGCCCAAGGTGCCGTAGGACCTCCACCTCAACGAGCCCTTGGTGTTATCTGTTTTTTTCCCATCGCCTTCGTCGCCGGCTGAGAGGACTTTGCACTCGCTGGATGTGACTAGAGCGCTGAAGATCTACATGGACCGCACAAAGAGTTTTCCGAACACATCACAGCTGTTTGTGAATTTTGGACCTGTGAACCAAGGTAAGGCCCTCTCGAAGGCTTCCATTTCCAGATGGCTCTCCGGCTGCATCATGCACTGTCACCAGTAGGCAAACCGACCATTGCCCGACCGTCCGAGAGCCCATTCAACCAGAGCGATCGCTGCTACCACGACGTTCCTGTCTGGTGTGCCCCTGCTCGACATCTGCAGGGCTGCTCCGTGGAGGTCAACACACACCTTCACAAGATGTTACTGCATTGACTGGGATTCCAGGGAGGAGTCCAGAGTCAGCCAGGCAGTGCTGCGCAACCTGTTTGCTTGAAGGTGAGCCTGGTGAGGAGGTAAGAGATGCTTAATGTTGAGTTGTTGAAATGCTTAATGTTGAGCATTGCTACCTCCTGTGGTTGTGCATGTGTGTACTGCTATGTATTCTTGTATTCATGAGCATATGAATCCATGCCAGACCCCATGCTGGAGAAGGAACAAGTTACTTACCTGTAACTGTTGTTCTCCAGCATGGGTCTGGCATGGATTCACATGCAAACACTCCCTCCAACCCCTCTGCGGCTCTTATCATGGTCCTACTGCCACTTTACGTGCTACCGAATCTGAAGATGGCTGCCAGAGGAGGGGTTTAGGTAGAGGGCAGTCATTGGCTGGGGGCAGTATGACCCAGAGACCAGTGATTGGTTATTAGTAGAAAGACAGTTCAGAAACGAAACTGAAACTGATTTTTTTCTTTACCGAGGATTCCCAGCCTGACGACGGTGAATATTCATGAGCATGTGAATCCATGCCAGACCCATGCTGGAGAACAACAGTTACAGGTAAGTAACTTGTTCCTTTTCCCAGTGCTGTCCTGCCTCCACATTGCATCTGTGGGGACAATAAGCACCCTCTTCGTTTCCATAATTTTTGCTCTTCTGGTGGTGTCCTTCCCTGTAAGTCGATTATTTGTGCTATTGCTGATGCATTCAACCCTTCTTTCATTATCATGTCGCATGTACGTGTGTACTTGTTTGGTGCAATCGCAGTGTCATATGTCAAATCTGTACCTATGGTGTGTGCTGCGCACTTCAGGATGGCAATGGCTGATGGGAGTTGGAGTGCATCTATGAGTCTCTCCAATTGTGGCACATGCTGCACTGGTGTGGCATCTGTGCGCAGGAAACCCCTCCTTTTCCAACACGACAGTCCTGCGTTTATTGTTGATGTCACGTAGGCGGAGCCTGAGTACACTGTTACTGTTTCTTCTTTATGCGCATCAAGTGCCAAAATCAGCACTACCAATTCTGCCACTTGTGCTGTGAAATGCGCTGGCATTCTCGTACTTGTCACTGTCTCAAACTGTTCTTCCCTTTTGGCTTCACCAGTGCTGTGCCACAGTGCCTTTTGCCAGTGCTCTTGTCTATTGACAATGACCTGTCAATGAAGAGAATAATCCCCCCTCCTAGGGCATTTTCCTTGGCATGTGGTTTTTCATCATGGTATTCAGAGTACGTGGTGCAGTCATGCACGTTATCTCCTTCCTTCACTGGTTCTGCTATGGCTGGATTTACCTCTCAATACCTGACAATTGTAATGGATGAGTTTGATATAATTACTTCATAACCTGAGGCTCTCTGTGTAGTCAATATGCTTTGGGGTTTTTCAAGTATGCCAAATAGAGCATGTTCAACATATAATGTAACTGTGCAGCCCATAGATATGCTGGCAGAGTGCTCAATCGCAAAGTCTTCTGCCGCCAATGCTTGCTCACAGGGATAATGATCTCTCATAACTGGATCTAAAATCCCACTGTAAAATATTATTGGTTTGGGTCCCATGGTAGTTTTCTGTGAGAGGACAACTGTCATCACTACTCCATTTGAATGGAAGAATAAGAAGAATTCTTCATTGTTAATTGCTAGCTTCAATTCATCAAAGGCATCTATCATCTCACCTGTCCAGGCTACATCACTTTTAACCTTGCGTGCCTCCTTCCATCCTTTTAAAAGTGGCCTGACATATGTGCTGTAGTCGAAGACCCCATGCCCTGCAGCAATTGCAAAGGCCTAGAAATTGTTGTAACCCTTTCACTGTCTCTGGCTTAAATATCTTCACGATTGCTTCTCCTCTTTTTGGTGTCACCTTCCTCCCTTCCTTTGATACTAGCTGGCCTATGTATAGGACTTCTTCCTGGCAATATTGCATTTTCTCTTTGTCAGCTTTGTACCCTTTCTCTTCCAATACTGTCATCAGTTTTACTGAGTTTCTTCTGCACACTACCTCTGTTGTGCGACACACTAAAATGTCATCTATGTATTGTATTAACGTGCTGTCAAGTTATAAATTCCCCAAGTCGGTTGAAGTCAGAACGTGATTCACAGTACCACTGAGTTAACAAGTATATTTCAGTTTAATTCTGCGGTAAGTGAAAGAGGTCCAGTACTGGGACTCTTCATGCAGGGATTGAAAATAAAGCCTTTTTGAAAATCAGTCACTATAAGATATTTACCTTTGGTTGGGATGTTACAGAATATTGTGGTTGGGTTTGGAACCAAAGGGAATTCTGCCTCAAAAATATTGTTCAGGGGGCATAAGTCCTGGATAAATCTCCATGACCCCCCCGGTCGCTTTTTAACACTGGGTACACAGCTGTGTTACAAGGGGATTCTGAAGGCACTAATATCCCTTGTCGCACTAAGGCAGCAATGGTCTCATAAATACCCTTGTCAGCTTCTTTTGACATGAGACATTGGGCCTCATTACGACCCTGCCGGTTCGGAAACAACGGTGGTGGTAAACCTGCCGCCACTGTTATTTCCGGACCGGCAGATTACGAGTTCTGCAAGCGGGTGGTGTCACTCCCGCCAGGTCTTACCTGGCAGGAGTAACGCCACCCTCCTGCAGGCGGAAATGGAAACACTAGCTCCGTCATAGATGGAACCAGTGTTTCCATTGTCCCCATTCCCATGGAGTCCGAACGGACTCCATGGAAATGTGGATTTACGGAATTCCGCCTCCGGAATTACCGGATCACTGGGGTTGTAATGCCCCGGTGATTCCGGCAATCACAGAGGCGGTAATTCATTCCAAGTAGGGCAGCAACCTGCCGGTTTTTCCGGCTCGGTTACCGCCGGACTTGGAATGATGCCCATTGTCTTAATCATGGTAAATTAGCTCCCTGCTTCAATTTAATTTTAACTGACAGTGCCCCCTTTAATAAACCAATGTCATATACGTAAGACTTATATTAAACATCACTTCATCCTCTGAGTCGTCACCTGTAAACAAGCTTTCATCTGTTAAGTCAGTCAATCCATTTCCTTTGTCGAGAGCCATCACTGTTCTCCAGTTGGACCGCTCCTCATCAACTCTCTGTAAAATTACTCTGCCTTCCCTCACTATTGCTGCTTCTAACTCAACTGTAATTATCTGCCCTTCCTCCGTGTCTGTGTGAACTTCTGGCCGAAACAAAAATGTGGTGGGTAACCGCAATAGTCTGTCCTGTATTCTTGGAAGCCATGCTAGCAATATGTGTACCCCGTAAAGGAATACCTCTGGGTTTAGTGGCACTTCTCTTTATACTTCCTGGCCATAAAATGCTGTTATGATACTTGTGCATTCACATAATAGATCCCTGGGATAGAACATATTGGGCCTCATTACGAGGTGGGCGGTAAGGGTTAACGGGCACCGGTAAGGAGACCGGTGCCGGTAAACCCTTAATGCCCTATTCCGAGGTCCCTTGGCGGGTCCCGCTATGGGCGCCTGGTATTACCAGGCACCCTTAGCGTGAACCGCTAAGGGACCAGGGAGCTAATAACGGGCCCGCTGTTAGCGGGCCCGTTATTAGCTCCATCCCCATTCCCATTGAGCCCTATGGACGCTCGAATGGGAATGGGGAATGGTTCTTGGAATTGAGACTTACCGGTCCTCCAAGGTTGGAATGACCCCGTAAGTCCCTATTTTGAGAACCCGGACACGGAATGCAGTAAGGGGGTAGCCATGGTGCTAATAGCACCATGGTTACCTCCTACCTCGTAATAAGGCCCATTATCCCTTATTCAGTGAATGATGTAGCCATGTTCAATTTACTCAGCAAGTCCCTCCCCAATTTATTGACTGGTGTCTTATGGGAGTATAATAATGGCATAGACATGTTTTATTCTGCAATGATGTTATGTACTCCATCTGTAAAAGGAACTGTGGTTGTCGCCCCAGAAAATCCTTGTGCATTCATGGCAATGCTTTACATTGGGAACTTCCCTTCTCTATCACAGGATCAAGTCACCCCTGTATCTACTAGAAAGGAAAAAAAATTGTCACCTATGGTCACTCGGACCTTTGGTTCTTCTTGTGGGTCTAGTGTAATCGATAGGATGAAACACATCACATTTTTCTGTTGGCTGTCCTATTGTGGGTACATGCCTACTGTCACACCCCCATACTAGGAGTAGGTGCATGTGGTAACATGTTTGCATTCTACAACGTCAGTGCATTCTGTTGTGTTGGTGCCTTTGTCTGCATTGTGTTTGCTGTATCTGCATCAGAGCTTGCTGTGTTTGGGATGACATCCCTTGTTGTGTATGTTGTATTTGTGGCTCTTGTGCCTGATACTGCGTGTGATCTTGGGCATAATATTTGTGTGGCTCTGCGCTATATAGTGGGGGGTATGCTTTCCCCCTTCTCAGATATGCTGCTTGCCAATTTGCCAATTCTGTTGTACTCTTCCCCTGCTTCGGCATGTGTGTGAAATGTGCCCCATATTCCCACATGTCCAAGACTGCTGTAGCGGCCCTCCAAACCTGGGTTGCCCCTATAAAACCCTCCTCCTTGTGGAGCTTGAAATCCAAACCCTCTGCCTCTGGGTGCAAACCCTCATCCTCTGGGAAAATAATGATACTCTCCTCTTCCTGCAAAATCCGTTCACTGCTGGCTGTACCTGCAATGTCCCTTGTGCCCTATAACATTCTCCCCCACTTGTTAATACCACCCCTCCCACTGACCATTTTGAAAATAATTTCGGAACTAGTTTTGCTTCTTCAATTTTCCTGTCCTCTACTTTTTTCTGTCTTTCCCTTGTTTTAACGAACAATGGTAAACAATTGCCAATTGTATCTCCACCAATGGCTTCGCTTCCATTCCCACAATCTTCCTCAATTGCCTTTGCACTTCTTCAGGAAGTTCCTGACATAAAACTTGATAAAAATAGTTATGTTTTTGTCCTATGGGTCTCTAGATTCTAGCTGCCATTTTTTTTTAATATCCAGAATCTAAGCCGTTGGATCTTCGACTGTTTTAATTTTACGAGTCACAATTGCGCTCATGTCTAACGAGTATAGGTATTGTACCCTAAGTGCTCTTCATATGTCAGCTCGACAATTAGTAAAAGGCGCTCTGCCATGGTTAGTATTCTGTGGCCTCAGCCATGAATATCCAGCTTGTTTCCAAATGTCGTCTGATTGCTCCACTAGCATAGCAGCAAGCAGGCTTTTTATGTCACCTACTATTAAGGTTATCACAGCTGTCATTCTCTCTAATTCATAAATCCATTTGCGCGACCCTGATGTGAGTGATGGAGATTTACAAATTAAATAAATTTTGTTCATTTGAAGCCACAGGATATATTGTGTAGTCCTCCCCTTTCTCCAATAAGGGGAATTGTGTAAAACCTGGCCCCTGCCCGAATGCAGCCGTACCCTTTGTCTTTGTCACCTTGCCTGTCCTACTAACTCTATACCAACCTGGTAGATTCCTCAGTCTATTCACATACGGAGTTCTATCCTCTAAATTGTTTGATCGCATTTTCTGGCATCTGGGATGTTCAACGGGTTCTGGCCTCCTCACCAGTTCTACCAAATCAGGCCACGTAATCTCCTTCCCTATCCCCGTGCTTGTAGAAGGGGCTTGTATGGCCTCCGCCTCTCAGCTTTCCTCTCTTCATCTTCTAACATAGTATTGTCATTGTCATCACCTTCATCATCTTCTCTGTCTTCAAATCTGGTTTCCGGAGGGGACTAGTCTTATATGTTCCACTCATCACCTCCACCAATATATTCCAACCCACATCTTACGTAGACCCTCTTCTACTACCTTTTATGCTGCTGGTGGCATCCCTCCCAATTTTGCTTGTAAGTCGCAGCGCTCCTCATACTCTAAATGTGTGGAAACTGGTCTTTGCTTACCTATTTGTTCTCCATTTATTATGTCTTCACTACTGTACGCGGGGGAGCATATGTGGGATTAGTATACCGTGCCGCAGCTTTTAATGCTCATATGGATATAATGCAAGTGCTTCCAGAGATGGATCACTGCTCTGGGGCAGAGGAGGAGGAGGAGCCGTGGGTGCTGTACCCCCTTTGATGGGCTGATTATGCATCCATTCTTTAGCCGGTGGCTCCTCTATTTCATCGTGTTGACTGAACACGGAACTCCCACCTAAGCGGATGCATACACTTTCCTACTTAGTGGGATATATACATAGTATGATTATCATAAAGGAAGTTTAGTCTCAAAGAATTAAACTTATTTACCAGGAAAAAACACTTACAGAGCTATGTGTAAGTAAAACAATACAATTCTTATTATAAATTAAAAAAACATAATAAAAATGTTAGCACTGACCCTACTCATCAACGTTAGCTCTGTACACTTCTTCCAAACCCTACATGTACATGTTCCTGTCCTGGTGGCCTACAAAATGCTGGATATTCCTATGGGACTATACTAATAATTTTGCATGTAGAAGATGAACTAAAAAGAAGCTATTATTTCTTTGTGTCCTCAAACTCTTCCTGAACATTTCTTGGAATTTATTTCTCTGGTCACCATCCACTTTTAATGCTATCCAAAAACCACCATCGTTACTTTATGTGATAAGATGCCTCACCAAACTGCTACTCTATTATTCTCACTGTGTGTGGTATTTAAGGATTTTGTCCTTTTACCGGGGTAATGTTTGCCACAGGTGGATAGTGTGAGGTCCTCCCTTGTTAATTCGTCACAGCTTAATCTACCAATGCCTACCAAATATTATTTCAATTCTCACTCCCCTCTTTTGGCTCCCTTTCACAACCTTCACCAACAATACTTCTGCGTCTCTCTCTGAGACCACGCCTCCTGCATCACCCAATCCTTCAGAGCAGCACCACGATAAAGCCCCTCACGCTCTGAACAGCCCCACCTTGCTGCTCTCATACTGGACCATCCTCCTCGATTCACCCCACCACTTTACCTTCTCCACCAATATGCACAATATACACAAAGGTCCACTTCCACATAGCCTAAGTTATCTTACAACATAAGCCTGCGCCAGCAATTACTACACAAATAAATACACTATGGCCGTCTTCCCAGCTCCTGGTGAGGTATTTGTCTCTTCTTACTACCCAGTAACGAGGTAATAGCTATCTCTTTACCATTTATCTCTTAATTTCATCACAGTACCCCAATACAAAACCAATCACCTCCCTCCGTTTTGCTAGTCCAATGTCATACTTACATCATTGGATCTGCTGAGGGTATTCCAAGTCGGGTCTCCCTTATCAGCCTCACCAGCCTTCATTCCCCATGGGAGCCTGTGGTGACCGGAAAGGACTTTCTCCAAAAGTGTAACTGTTTTTACATGGTTCCATTACTGGTATTACTGTTGCGTTGCTCCCTATTAGCAGGTACAAACATACCACATTACACGTGTTCTCAGTCTCTAGTGTGGAGAGCAATGTACATTTACATTTCTATGATGTTTTCATTCAGGGAAGTTGTGAACTTTTGCGACTGGTGGATCTCACCGACTGCCCATCCTATCATAAGTGGCTCAGTAAACATACGGATCAACATCTGCCGCCTACCCAGTCACAACCAAGTATGTACCATTTCATTTCACTTGTTTGAACCTTTCTGATGGAGGATTGGGGAGTTTCTCTAGTAGGGCAGCTCTTGTAGTTGATGCTTCAGGTACACAATGCACAGGGTGTAATACTATTAAGGTCACATTATTTTACTGTGGCTAAATGATTGAGAAGGATCCCTCAGTGTGCATGTTCACCCTTGTTCATAGATTGACTGCCATTTTAAGGCATGCATTTTCCACGTGTCATGGGAAATGGATAGGTCTCCCTCCACTCTTTTAAAGGGCATCTCCTACCAGTGAGGGGTTTATTTGCCAGATGGGGGCAGATGTCATCTGAGGACAGTACATTAACCTGCCAAGAGAAGCAAATAAAATATGATAAGTGCAAATGATATGTTGGTTTTTGTGTTCCTTTTTAAGGTATTGGTCACTAAAGAGTTCTGGGACGACAACAGTTCCTTTGTAGAGTCATCAAACTATGGGACCAATTGCATTTTTTTAAGTAAGGTCTATTCTATACCTCAAACGTGGTTACACAACTATCTCCTTTAATGCTTAGTCTTTTGCTTGCTCTGATGCAAGAGATGTTCCAGTTATGGGTATGAATAATACAATTAGACTTTGTACTGGATGGTTGAAAAAAACAAACAAATATTCAGCTTGTAATTTGTTGCAAACAAATATTGTAAGCATTTGGATAACAATACCTTTAAAAAGGTTTTCAAATAAGTGGCAGGATGCAGATAGATTCCTGTTCTCATGTTATGCACAAATGATATAAATGCCTCCTTAGCAACAGAAGACCGGATTGTCATACATCGTGCTTAGAAACACTTGTGTACAGACACGTTATAAATGGCATATTATATCATAAATAGAAGGTTCGTTCAGAATAAAGCAATATTGAAAGCTCGTAAAACCTTTATTTTAGTGACAGCTGGAATTCAAATTAGAGTGCTGCTGCTCACACTTTGTTCAAGATCTTGCAACATGCTTTGTGACACCACAACCCAACTGTAATAAGTTATTACAATTCAATAAAAATTGATTTGATAATGTCAACTTGGTCCGTTTCTCGGATGGGAACTAGACACTACCCTTTACGAAATGCTCACTTCCTGTTTCCGGGATGCATCAGGGTGCTGACTTGGTTACCATAAGATCCCCGATTTTGATACGAGTGACCCTGTTTTTACACTGGACAGAGTGTGACAGCGAACATTTCTCTATTTTTATGAAACACTAACCGCAGACGCACTTAGGGACCGCATGGTTATGTTAAAAAATAAATATTTGGCTCATGAAGAAGAGAGTTTTCATCTCGAAACGCATCAGCCATACATACTGAACTGAACCTTCTCTGCTACATGCGTTTTGCAATAAAAGAACTTTTTTTCTGTATGAACTACAGACAACATTGTTATATTGTTTGATGTTTAACTTGCTGACCAATATAAAGTCTCTATCTAATTTCTAAAAATGTATTTGAATTAATATTTAACCGTCTTAGTGACAGGGTACAAAGGTGTGCAGGGGACGGGAGGGTTCCATTTTGGATCCTCTCTTCTCTGTGATTTGATAATGTGTCACCCAAACAGCACACCTTGTTCTTTAAAAAAAACGATGGAAACACAACACAGGAACTTGCAGCGATGATACCTTCTGAGGTATCATCTCCTCAAGATCCTGCATTGTACACTTGAAATCCTGTGTTGTATAATTGATTAGTCATGTGTTTTTTTTACAGGTAAGTATTTTTTATTCACTGAATGAATAGACGTACGGTTCTGAGTCGGAGGAATGATACCCCAGACCACTAAAGACAAGAAAGAAAAAGCTGTCCATAAATAGACGTGCAAACATGCCATTTCGGGAACTCGGCCCTTGAAGCGAATGAGAGAGCGGTTCTTCTGACCACCCTCTCCTTTGGTTTACAGACAAGAAAGAAAAAGCTGACCACTATTAGACATGCAAACTGGCCATTTCATGGCACGCTAAAGAGACAGAACGCAAAAACGAGCACAATAAATTGCTTGCATCGCTTGGCACACGACAGACACTCCCAGAGCTGCATTCACTATTTGAGCACTGAGGACAGAGGTACCGCCTGATCCGCCATAGCAGATTATTCACAGAGTGACGCCCAAGATAAACCACCTGGTCCTGAAAAAGAGGATCCCAATAGGAGTGGTCATCGAAACCCGTCGACCATAGGTTCATGAGCCCTCTCATGACCATGATGATGTTTCAAGTAGTGAAATCTCTAGTTTTGCCCTAGGTGTTTGTTGTACCATTCTATGAGCTGCCTCCAGGAAAATCATCTGGCCCTAGAGGACCGCCTAATAACCTTCCTATAACACCTCCAGGCTGTGTACCATACCTGTATTAATGTCAAAGTATTTGTCTTAGAAGCCACCCCTTCCAGAAACTTGGGGAACCCCAGATAGTAGCTGTTCATTCGCCATGGGGGTCCTCTCCTTCTTTCTACCTGTATCAAGCTCCACAACCAAAGGGGAGTGGTCAGAGATGCCCGTAGCCAGGAATGGGGCTGACTTAAGCCTATCATGTCACCCACCTAAATAAAAAGATAATCCAATCTGAATAGTGAGCCATGCACTCCTGACAGGAAGGTGAATCCACCGACTGGTGCAGCGCCCCTCCAGGTGTTCACCAATCACATTGCGCTGACAAATGTGTTCAACTTTGTGGGAATTACAACCGGTCTACCGCTAATGTTCATACGATCCAATACCGGTTCCATAATGTCATTGAAATCCCAATCCAGGATCCATCTGTCCACCTGGTCTCATAAAAGGGCTGCTTTAATTTCGTTCAGTAGGTCCAATGCCAATGGCGGGGGGGCAGACACACACAACAGTCCCCAAACCTCTCCCCAGAGTTCCCCAGTCACCAGGACCAATCACCCCCTCAGATGCTGCTTCACCTTCCAGAGCCGAAAGGCAACCCTCTTATGAAGTAGTATCAATGCACCCCTCACCCTCCTAGAGAAGCCAGCATGGATCGCTGTACGGTAATTTGTTCGTTCAAAGAAGCTACACTCTGACCCAGCCAAGTGAGTTTCAGTGAGGTGGACGACATCTGGCTGGTATCGATTGTGAAGTTGTAACACCATTCGTCTTTTAAAACTGGACCCCAGCCCGTTCACATTCCATGTTAAAAAGGAAATTGTCCTAGGTCTATCCTCATGCCGTAGACCGTTTTAATTGAGGGGGGCCGTCTCACATCCTGCTCGGGACAAACCGCAACCAGACCTCCTAGCTTCCCATTGCCCTCAGTGCTCCAATCACGAAGCCTAACCACCCAATGCGACTATCCCTTCATAAAACCCATTAGCACAAACAAACCATCCCACCCCGTACTTTCCCCCAACTAGATGCACCTGTCACCCGAACACATGAAAACCAAAACATACACCAACCCTTGAAAATATATGTGGGGTCACCTGCGAGAGCTGCCGAACCAACTTTAATCCTGCGCCTGAGGCCACTATCTATAGGATCCCAGCATATCAAAGTGAACACCATGTTAACCACTGACACTCTACCCTGACCCTACTGTGAAGCACCAAGCTGCCCCCCCCCCGCCCCACTTCAGCCCACTTCTTCATGTCTGGGCCCACTCAACCGTGACCGAGCCCTGTGTATTAGACAAGGATGGGCGTGATTCTCGATTGCAGCCCCAATTAGGCCAATCTCTTGGTGATCTATGGCTTGGCCCAGACAGGATATGTATCTCCATCTCCATCCAGTCCCAGGCTTCCTTAGGGTTGTGGAACAAACGCACTGTGCCCTTATGATAGACTTCTAGCAAAGCCGGGAAGAAAAGGGCATATTTTATGTTGAGCAACATCAACTGCCGTTTAACAGAGTCAGAGGACTGTCTGACCCGCTGTACCTCTTTCGTGTAATCAGGGAAGAACCCAGTCTGATTCCCATTATATGTGATCTGGCCCATTTCCTTTGCCATATGTCGGAGAGTGTCTCGATCCCTGTAATTTAAGAGATGTGCGATCACAGTGTGCAGGGCGCTTCAGATAGCGGGTGGCCTGTTGGGACTTGACGTGCCCGTTCAATTGAAAAGAAATTAGAGAACTTTCTGGTTGCCATAAGATCTGCGAGCTAATGTTCTAGAGATAACTCCATCCTGGTCCTTCATCCCTCAGTCCAAGTATATGCAAGTCATTACGTCCTCACTATCCTCTGCACAATTCTCCAGGATAGCGAGTTCCTGGGACACCACAGTCAACTGTCTTTCCATCTTCTTGAGCACAACTTCATTGTCAGATATACGTTGCTCCTCTTCTCCCACCCTTGAGGACAAGTTGATAAGATCCTGCCACAAAAAGGACACCTCTGAGGTCAATCTGTCAATCTTGGCCTCTATCAATGACCTGGAGTCTCCTATGGTGCTCGTAATGTCAGTAAGTGATATTCTTTGCTCTTCCCTGGCGGCACCCACACTTGAGCCCACTGTCTCCTGTGGCGTAACTGAGGGAGAAGGGACGCTCACTGTGTAGCAGCCCATCCTGTTCTGTAAGGTCCACTTCTGGGATTTGTCCTTTGCCATCCCCTCTACGGCCTTTCGTGAACTAGTAGTCCTTCGACTGCTGTTGGCTCCTCCGTGGATCTTTCAAGTTCCTTATTCGATGTCACAGCCTGCCCGAGCCCTTACCCCGCCAGGAGGAACCCACAGGAAGTTGGGCAATAGACTCACCACCAAGTGCCTCCAGTCCAACCAGGTGGGACTGTGCCTGCTTAAGTCCGCCGACAGATGTGGCTCCCCGAAATTACAAAACTGCAGCACTGCCTATATGTTTCCTCCTTACTTAGGAGTCCCACTTGTGAGACCAGGCCTGCAAGCGCAGTGTTCATGAGGGAGGGAAAAATCTGCAACATATGTTGAAGAAACTGGTACAAGCCACCCACAATGCGACCTTACTGGATGAAGTTCCTCTCTAGATGTTAGGCCTGGCGCACATACAGGGTGTGCACAGCAAATACGCCTAAGAGAAAAGCCCCAGGAACTATCAGGCAATATTTGAGCCAAACCTTGCCGCAGCCCCCAAGGCCACCACAGTTCAGGCTATGTTGCCATGTGGAGATCCTCCCTCTTTCCTGGATGTGTATACTCCACAGTCCTAGTAGGTATTCTTCTCGTATCGCTGGTCTCCTCTTGTCGCTGCACCTTCCCCTGCTGCCTTTCAACTGTTCTAGCCTCCAAGCGGGCCTGTTCACGTATTGAAGTCGGAGTATTCGTTTATGTAGGTCAGCCTTGCAGGCTCTGATCACTAGCCTCTATTTTCCATAGAGAGGCAGAGCTAATAAGGAGTACATTCAGTGTTGGCACCCCAGTCTGCAATCCTGCACCTCTGTGCTGTTTAACCATGAGGCAGCTGCTTCTTTGCCCACCATCAGCCCACCCTGGCCCTCCCTTCTTATCCGGCCCCTTGTGCAGCTCTTCTCTATGCCGGCACTCCCCACTGGCCTGGCCTCCATCCGATCGTTCTCTTAACGTCCCGCATTTCTGTTCCCCTAAAGGAGTTCACCACCACTGGCCTGAGGCCTCCCTGATGATCTCCGCTCCCAGGCAAGCCCACAGCCCGCTGGCCTGATGACTGTGGCCGCATCAGCTTCTTTGCTGCTCATGCCTTGTTGTTGCTGCTGGATCGCTATGACCATCCGCTCCAGCACAGAGCGCCCGCCGTCTCCGGCGAGTGGGGTCCTCCTGCAGCAGGGCTCTGTGGGCACCCGCACTCAGCTCCCCCTTGGCAGCCGCCTCGTGCACTTGGGCCCCACCTCCATGCTGCAGTTTCGGCAGCCAAGTCGATTGTCCCGGGCTGCAAGTCCGGGTCTTCTGCTGGGCGAGCTCCCAATTAGCCATCTCAACTCACCGGGTCAATGGCTGCATCGTCTGTCCGCAGCAGATAGGCCAACACTGTTGCACCGCCAGAGCGTTCCAAAAAACACTCTTCCTTAAAATGGTGCCAAGCAGGGCCTGCCAACTCCGAGACTGTGTTTCGGGGTCTTCCCGACACCGATTCTGCTGGAGATTTCAGTGGTATTAAGCCACTAGGTTCGGCAATCGTTTCATAGCAAAGGTTTGTAGAGTTTGCCTCAGGAAATAGGATTTTATAATCAGGATATCAGCAGCCGCGGTGGAGCAGCAGAGGCTCATGTCCTCATCCGCTCGCCGCTCAACAGCGCCCCCCACCCCCACAGGTAAGTATTGATGTGTGAATTAGGTTGTAATATGAAAGGTATGTTCATGTTGTTTTATAGATATAAGGACATATATTATAAATAAATAACCAAAATATAAATATAATGTTTAGTAGCCTTTTTATACCTACACTTCTCCAGCATGGGTTCTGGCATGGATTCACAGGTTGGGAATCCTCAGTAAAAAAGAAAAGCAGTTTTGCGTTAGCCTGAAAACTGCATTTCTCCTGTATAACCAATCACTGTCCTTTCGGTCATACTACCCCATTCAATGACAGTTGTCTCCCTAAGCTTCACACCTGGTGGCCATCTTCAGATTTGTGCTGCACATTTCAGTGTTGGGAGTCCTCTCATCTTGCTCTTTGAGTATTTTACTATTTTTGAGTTTTTTTCCGATATTTTTATTTGTTTGTTTCTCCAATTTTTTCCACCGTCGATCGACTACCCGCAGCAGGGATCCATTGCCAGCAAAGATCTGCTTTCATCGCCAGTTCTTCACTTCAACTTTCGGAAGGCCTAGGCTTGGGTCTACTTCGTGCATCAACGATGTCCTAGGAAGAGAGGAGTCTCTTCAAACTCTGCGCGAAATGTGGTCTGCAAAATGTCTACGTCCAGGATCGGCACATAAAGTGCCTATATTGTCATCATCCAGACCACGATGATGATGGATGTGATATTTGCTGCGGATTTCTGTCAAAGATGAGGAAGGACTGCTATTGCAGGTTTGTGGCTTGGTTCAAGTTGGGGAAGGCCTCTGACTTGGCCTCAGGGTGCAGTCATGCCTCATCCAGGACCGACTGGTCCAACGAGCGTGCACCCTCGGAGAAGAGGTTGAGGTCGTTTGAGGATGCCCCTTCCCAGGGGATCCAAAAGAATGCTAAGCACCATTCTGCTGACTCGCAGCGGCTGCAGGACCCAGTTCGGGAAGGACTCATTCGTTGTCTCCATCTCCGAGACTGCCAGTGGATGGGCGGTATCCTCTGCAAGGAAGTCCTTGAGGCCCTCAAAACATAGATCTTCCTCCAAGGACAAGTCTACAAAGGAGAAGTCTTTGGGCCCACTGCAAGCCCCGTTGATGGGCTCATCATCCTAGATCACAAGTTTGTCGGCAATGGCTGCTTCTGCTAAGCTGTCCACCTCATTAATGACCACGGGCCCATGGGTGACAGCTCCGTCGACCACAGCATCTGTATCCACCCGGTCAATCAGTATCATTACTTCGAAGGGAGACACAATTACTACCATGGTTTCTACGGTCAAGACAACCGCGACTCCACGGGTGGCCCTGCCTCCTCAGCCTCTTGTCGCAGCAGCTGTCCTGCCTTCAACCACAGAGTAGGCTCCTGTCGAGCACAGGCTCCCATTGTCACCAAGTTCCAAAAGGATGCAGGCAGGGCCAGGGAACTGCATGCTACTGCCTATGGAGTTTTGCCCCAGGCCGGCAAGGTCATCTGCGCATGTCTATACAAGCTCTGATGATGACCACTTCCCCAAGAACATGTCGGCCCCATGTCCTGGTAGGGATCAAAACGGGAGGCTGGATCTGCCGTTTGACTCTCCAAGGCATGCAAGCCCAGAGCCGTAGCCAGCTGCTCCTTTTGCACCTCGGCCTGCACCTGGAGACATGTCGCTGGACATTCTTACTACACTCCACACATTGGTGTCGGAAATACAGCAAAGGCTGCCAGCTGCCCCAGTACAAGTTCCAGTCCACAGCCCTCCTAGAACACCTGCTACAAGTCCGCCCAGGCCTAGTCCACCAGGTCCATACTGTGGGGTAGTGTTCATGAAAAAGAAACAAGTGTTCACAAAATGATATGTCAGGATGTTTGGGTCATTGGCCTTCCTACCCCACGTTTTCAGAACGGGGCAAGGCGGTACATTTGAGCAAAACACACTCTGGCTTCTTCGGCACGAGGATACAGTTCCATTGCCAGCATCAGGGCCTTCTGCGCCCAAGTATTTTTCCTTATCAAAGGTCTCTTAATTCAGAGGGCCTGATGTGTAAAAACAAGATACAAAGTTATTTTCTTCTTATAAGTATTAAATTCAAGTGTTTCACCCTGGATCCCCCTCAGCCGGACTCAGATCCCTTTTAATATCATGATCGTTATTGTGGATCCCCCTCTTCCGGGTTCAGATCCCCTTTCTTACAATGTTCAGAAAATGTTCTTTTGCTGGTGACTCACGGTTCACCTCGGATCCCACTCAGCCAGGCTCACATCCTTCCTCTTACACAATTAGTCTCCCTCAGCCGGGCTCGGACCAATTGCAGTTTGCATCAAACTATCAAAGACTTTCGAATGTGCACAGGACTTAGCTTGACCAGCTGCTGGACTATTTTGAACTCAAAATTTTCAGTTGGATACCTAATACAGACCTACAGACCTTCGAATGAGCACCCACGTGGCACCGGGCCACTCTGTCTACGGTATCTTTCTTGACCTCCCAAAGTTCAGTCACTCTCCTGGTTTTCAATTATATTTGCGTCGCTGGTCACATACGTTTCACACACTGTTCTCTTTAGATTTCTTCATATAATGTTGCTGCTTGCAACCTTGGTGCTAACACAGGTGGGTTTGGTATCGGTCTCTCCAACTCACTGGTTGTGCTGTCTTTATTGGTGCTGCTTTGTTGTAGGAGCCAAGGACAGTACCACACCGGCAAACGATCCTCCCCGCCTTGGCTGTCGACGCAGGAGAGCCCCGGATAACTCTGACACACACTGCAGGTCTGTTCAGCTTTAGTTCCCGGTCTTAGGTTTCTTACTTTCCAAGGTTTACGAAAGTAACAGTATGAAAAGGTCAAGGGCACTTCTCTCCTTGCAACCCTCTCTGGTCTAGATGTGTTTCTCCTCCTATTAAACTATCCTCTTGGATCTGCTGTTTCCTTGTATGCTTTGCCTTTCTCAGAGTGTGCTTTCGTCCCCCGTCTTTTATCTGTGTGGGGAAGTGTGGTGAAAGTCAGGTGTTTGTAATGATCAGTAATTACCTGACCATTGTATTGGGACATGTCAGGTATACGGCTCTGGTGTTAGTCTGTTTTTGCTCACGGTGAACTGTCCGTGAGAAAGTGTTTGTGTCGGGAAGGTGGGGGGGGTGGTTGAGTTCCTAGGTATCCTGGTAGGATGGGGAAAGGTATTACAGGGAAGGGGATACCATCCGGTGACCCATTCCACTCCCGGAAGACCCCTCATCCAGGTGATCCTCCGGCACTGGTCCACCCCCAGGAACTGAAGAACTGGATTCAAAAGCGAAGGCCGTGTCTTGGCCACCTGGATGACAGATCCTCAGGGACTAGCAAGTGAGACACCTTCAGCTTTCTCACATACCCTTCCCCTTTGCGATGTGGATATGACTGGTCTTTGTCCAGGTTCTTCATTGTTAAGACCTGGGAAAGAACAGGGATGAGATATATCCAGGGACTCTCGCATATGAAGGCAAGTCCCTTTACGCTCAAGCCAGAAATAATACAATCCTCCACGGAAAAAAGGCCAAGACATTGCTTGCAAGGTTACCAAGGTTTAATTGTACAAAAGGTAAGGGTGCCAACAGAGGACACTGCTGCTCAAGAATGTTCTGCCTGAATTATCATGAACAGTACATTATAAGAGTCCACAGCTTCACTAAGGACGTCATCCATAGGGTCCAAACCCGCACAGCTGATTGGTGAGACAATATACAAGGTCCTGCTCCATAAGTAATGCCAGGCTATGATTGGTTTCCGTCTCTGCTGTCTGTTCCAAAGTGGGCCAACTGGGCTCATCTCTCCAGGGACTGAAGGTCAGGCTCTTCACATGTTGCTGCTCCAAGGATACTATTGTAAGCTAATGCTACTACTACACCATTATGACATGCACATGGGTGCTCAGGGACTGGCACCAGGGGGTGGGAAGGAACACAATCATGCTGACCCCCAGATTCTGCGCTCTGTCTATATCGCACTCCTCACACCCAAGGCTTCCACCCTCATTTTGATCTATAATTTATCCCTCCCTGTACCTCGTACTACAAAGGGTGTATTTATGGGGCGATGATGTGAAATGGTCATGCGTGTTCAGATCTTTTATGACCATTGGTTTTATCGCTGGTAGGCTGGGGTCATTCACTATCATGGAATCCAGGGGTTCTTGGACTGGGTCAATGGTGGATGCCATTACGCCTCGTGGGCTGGTTGGGGGTTAAATGTCTGCTGTTGGCCTGGCTGTGATGAATGGGCATCGCGAGGAACCTCGTGCTGTCTCAAGGCCTTGCAGGGCACATTCCTTTCTGCGATACTAAGTAATTGCAACAGTTAAGGGACAAGGGGAAGTTTCTGTGAGAATTAGCAGCGTGGGCTCATCTGTCCTTAGCGTTGAGGCCTGTTCAGGTTTCCCCACCGGACCTACGTTTACCGCGCAGCCATGTAGGACTGAATGTGTCTCTCATAACTATAGAATGGCATCTCTTTATATGAGCGCACTAAGTGTATGCATCTATAATTCCTGTGATATTGTAACCGTGCCGGTTTTCTTAGCACAGCCCTTTCCCCAACACATCTTACGGCTGTTAATGGGATTCGCCTCACTATAAAGTGCCTTGGGAGATGGCACAGACACATTCCCATCCCAACACATATTCCACTGATTTTGTTTTAACTGTGTAGGTAGAGGTGAGATGGTTTTATCGGTCTCTCGAAAATACCCAATGAACTGGTTTCTAGGGAATGACTGTGGTTCTGTGGGTTCTTTATATATCTTGTGGGGGGTTCATGGGATTCTATCTTTTCCCAGTCACATATTGGACAGTTTTGGGAATAGTAATTAGAGTGCCAGCAGTCCTGGGGGGAAAACTCTATATAGAGAGGTGGGCGTTCCTGCAAAAGAGTGGAAAATGTAGGGAAATTCCGACCTACAATGACTTCCTATGGGAGCCCAGGAATGATGGCTGAAGATATTAAACAGGACTTGTCCCTGATGTTAATGTACACAGGTATTTTGGGGTACACTTCATTGTCCCTGTGTACACAGGTAACTCTAACTAGGGTAGCGTTCTCGAGGTCCGTTGTTGTGACCAAGTCAGCTCTTATGACGGTTTGCTTGCTACCTGAGTCAATTAACGCCTTTGCTTGCTTCCCATTCACCCAAGACTTTTCATATGTGAAGTAAGCAGAGGACTGACATACACATATGCTGAAGGTCTCTAGATCTTCTTCGGGTTCATCTCACTCTTCTCCCTTTAACCAGTCTATTTCCATAGGTTCATCTTTTTACTTTTTTCCAGATAGTGCCTGACCAAATGCCCAGTTTCTCTACATGAAAAGCAGATATGGGGGGTACTCTCCTTCTTTTAGTTTCCTCCCTTTTACGTTCTTCTCTACTTTTAGGGTCAGATCTTTTGGCTTCTATTCCTTCCTTCGGTATCCATTCCTTGATTTTATATGACCCTCCTTGTTTTTGTCTACTACCTGAGGTTGGGGTCGGTGGGTAGGTTTGTAATCTTCCAGTTCCTCACTTCGATGCACTAAGTGGAATTGTTCGGCTGCATCCGGGAGGTTTTGTGCAATTTCAATGGCCAGGGCCATGGTAGGTCGACTTAATTGTAATGCAGCCTTTTGCAGAGAAGGGGGTAAGGAATTGGTGAAGTGTTCTAATGTAATCATTTCTATTAATTCTTCCAGGGATTTGTTATTGATCCAAAGGGCTACGGTATGTTTGATACGTTCACCCATTTCAAGGGGGATTTCTCCAGGATTTAATATAATGACCCTCAATTTTTGCCAATCGAAGTTACAAGTTTGGCCCAGTCTCTTCAATAGCCCTTCTTTGATGGATACAAAGGTGGCTCCCTGGGCAAGATTGAGTAGTTGGTAGGCGGTCTGTAGTTCACCTTTCAACAGGGGCCCCAAATAACATCTTTTTAGGTTTTCTTCCGATCCTAACTGTTCAGCTAATCGTTCAAAATTCAGAAAGAAGTTCCCTAGATCTTCGCCTTGTAGTTATGGTTTAAGTATCCCCTGTGGTAGAAGGTGTCTGCCTTACAACTCAACCAATTTTGTCAAGTTTTCTTGAAGCCTAGCTTTGGCCTGCATTTGATGGGCTGCCAACTGGGCTATGACAGCTGCTAAGTCGGCCATTTCTTCCGGTAGGGTAAGGGTCCCTTCTATTTTATTTTCTGAATTGGAAAAAACTGTTTTCGACTCCTTCGGATAAAGTTTCAAAGTCGTCTGATCCTTCTGAGTTTGTTTCCGCCGAAAGGAATGATTTAGGTAGTTTGGTCTCCAACCCCCATGGCCCCACAACTGATGGTAATTGGGTACCCAGACAAAAGGTTCAGGAGCAGGTGGTTTAGGGCACTAGGTCTAATGAAGGTAAAGGCTAGTGAGATTTTCACACTGTTGGGTTTTATAATGAGAGAATGGTAGGTTATCTAATAGTACTTGAGTTTTAAAAAATAGGTCTTGTTGTCCAGTCAGATATGTAGTTGAGAGAGCAAAACATCTTTCATAGCGGATACACGGTCAGAGTCAAGGAGTTCAATGATTCTATTTTCCCCTTCTGGTGGTATGACAATTATCAGCATGGATTTTCAATTTTTATCATTTGAATCACATCCCATTCCTGACATCACATGTAAGGAAGGCATGGTATCAACAGAAAAACAGACACAAGTGACCACCATTCAAAGGTGTTTATTGAACTTTAACAAGGGTCTGATAAACACCTATCTAAGCCTAAATCTACAGATGGGAGCAAGCTACGACCATCAAACAATAATAATGCAGTCCTAGTGGAGTCTCGTCAAAATAAAAGGGCCTATGCTAAAAAAACGATTGCCAATCCTTACTCCTAAACAAACATAATGTGAGGTAGTGTTCATGAAAAAGAAAGAAGTGTTCATAAAATGATAAGTCAGGATGTTTGGGCCATTTGCCTCCCTTCCCCACATTTTCTCCACGGGACAAGGCGGTTCACTCAAGCAAAGCACACACTCTGGTTTCTTCAGCACAAAGATACAGTTCCATTACCAGCATCAGGGCCTTCTGTGCCCAAGTCTCTTTCCTTATCAAAAGTCTCTTGATGCAGAGGGTCTGATGTACAAAAACAAGATACAAAGTTATTTTCTTCTTATAAGTATTCAATTCGGGTGTTTCACCCTGGACCCCCCTCAGCCGGGCTCAGATCCCTTATATATCGCTAGTGTTATTATGGACCCCCTCTTTCGGGCTCAGGTCCCCCTTTTTACAATGTTCAGAGAATATTCTTTCTTGGGTGACTCACGGTTCACCCCGAATCCCCCTCAGCTGGGCTCAGTTCCTTCCTCTTACGCAATTAGTCTCCCTCAGCCGGGTTCGGACCAATTGCAGTTCGCAGCAAACTATCGAAGACTTTCGAATGTGCAGAGGATTGAGCTTGACCCATTGCAGGACCACTTTGATCTCAAAATTCCCTTTTCAACAGTTGCAATTCCTTTGGATACCTAACAGAGACCTTCAAATGAGCACCCAGGTGGCACCAGACCACTCTGTCTACGGTATCTTTTTTGGCCTCCCACTTCAGTCACTCTTCTGGTTTTCAATTATATTTGTGTCCTTCGACACATACATTTCACACACTGTTCTCTTTAGATTTCTTCATACAATGTTGCCACTTGCAACCTTGGTTCTAACACAGGCTGTTTTGGTATCAGTCTCTCCGATTCACTGGCTGTGCTGTCTTTACTGGTGCTGCTTTGTTGTAGGAGCCAAGGACAGTACCAGACACACAATGCAGGTTTGTTCAGCTTTAGTTCCCGGTCTTAGGTTTCTTACTTTCCAAGGTTCACGAAAGTAACAGTCTGAAAAGGTCAAGGGCACTTCCCTCCTTGCAACCCTCTCTGGTCTCAACGTCTTTATCCTCATATTAAACTGCCATCTTAGAACTGCTGTTTCCTTGTGTGCTTTGCCTTGCTCAGAGTGTGCTTTCGTGCTCCGCCTTTAATCCGTGTGGGGAAGTGTAATGGAAGACAGGTGTGTGTAATGATCAGTAATTGCCTGACCTTGCCTGACCATTGTATTGGGACATGTCAGATATACAGCTCTGGTGTGAGGCGGTTTTCGGTCAAGGTTAGCTGTCTGTGAGAAAGTGTTTGTGTCGGGAAAGGAGGAGGGTGTTCAGTTCCTAGGTATCCTGCCTAGTAGGATGGGGAAAAGGTGTTACAGGGAAGAGGATACCGCGACTCACCATTCGGTGTCCCACTTCCAGAGCATCGCTGCTGGACGAAGTTGGCTCCTTCCATGCCATGATGTCGAGGGCATCATCTCTCTTCAGTTTGGTGCCGGAGAATAAGAAGAAGTAAGGGTTTCTTTTCCAATGCAGAGTCCTAACGGAAGACCGTCATGTTGGTTCCTCTGCTGGACGATGTGTGGGAGGAAGGCTTGGCCCTGATGAAAATGGCAAGTACTGCCCTCCCCCCAAGAGAGACCAGTAGGAGAAGAGGTACAGGCCTCTGGCTCCCAGAGGAAAAGGACCTTCACATCAGCGTCCTGGAACTCCAGGCATTGTTCTGGGCCCTCAAGTCATTCCTGCCTCTACTGCGGGGGAAGGTGGTGAGGATCTCCACGGACAATACCACCACCATGTTCTACATGCAGAAGCATGGTGGGACTAGCTCCCCAGAGCTCTCCCAGGAGGCTCAGACCCTGTGGTCCTAGGCCTTTCTTCAAGACATGTTCCTTGTACCTTTTCACCTGGCGGGTATCTGGAACACCATCGCAGACTCTGTCAGCAGGGAGCTGCATTCCTGCCACAAATGGGAACTTCAGCAAAAGCATGTATCCTTTCTCTTTTGCAGTCTACAGATGAGACATCTTCAAGAGTTCCTGGATGATCAGTGGCTGCAGGTCTCGGGCTCTTGGACAGACAAGATCGCCCTCAGCAAGGAGTTTCAGCAAGCTCTATGATGGTGGGGAGTGCGCCCATATCTGACGCAGGGAGCTCCTTTTCAGATCCCACTGTGCCAGGCCACGGTCACCACAGATGCCTCCCTGGAATGATGGGGTGCCCACACCGGGCAGTCGCACGTCTGAGGCCTCTGGCTCCCAGAGGAAAAGAACCTTCACATCAACGTCCTGGTACTCCAGGCAGTCTTCTGGGCCCTCAGGTAATTCCTGCCTCTACTGCGGGGAAGGTGGTGAGGATCTCCACGGACAACACCACCACCATGTTCTACATGTGGAAGCAGGGTGGCATGAGCTCCCCAGAGCTCTCCCAGGAGGCCCAGACCCTGTGGCACTGAGTCATTCCTCAAGACATGTTCCTTGGACCTTTTTATCTGGCGGGCATCTGGAACACCATCGCAGACTCGCTCAGTAGGGAGCTGCGTTCCTGCCACGAATCTCAGGTATGGACTGTGTGGTAACACCAGGTTCCCCGACCCCCTCCTCACCTGAACTGGTATGAGCTGTAGAGGATTCTTCCGATTTGCCTGAGGAGAGTCCTTTCCTTCTTTGTCGCCAAGTTTCGCTGGTCTCCTTCTGGTAAATCCTTCCCTTCTGCTTGTAGTTGCAGGTATGGGCTCCACCGGAAGCCACTTTGCAGAAATGCGGGTAAATCTGGCAGCGGGGACCCCAGGGAGCCCACCCCAGACCAGGGAAAAAGCTTGTCGAAAAAACCCTGGCAAGTTGTGACGGCGTATACCAGCTGAAGACTTCAATTCCCAGGATGCACTGTGATGCGGATGCGTGTATTCGGAGAAGGATTCCGGGAAGAGTGCTGCGCAGGAGATCGGCGAAATGGAACAGCAACAGTACAGCAAAGATTGCCAGGCGGAGAATCCAACAGAGGGAGTGGTCAGGCGAAGGTAAGCATAGCACAAGGCTAAGTAAACAGGGAAGCACGGAAAAGGTAGAAAGTACGAGACACAGGGAACAACGTACTGGAAAGAAGTCAGAAGGAGGGAAGGGCAGGAAAGCCGGGAAAGGAGAAGGAAGGGATCCCGTCTGAAAACGGGAAGGAAGAAAAACAAACGCACCGGAGCGTTAGGAAAAACTTTCCCGTAGCACTGGAAAGTTGCAACGCATGCGCGTTAGCTTCTTCCGGGTAAATATAGGCTGGAAGACTAGAATGCGCCTGATGTTTACAAAGGTGGTGTCCGTCTACCATTTCCACCTTCTCCATACCCGCCAGGGTCGGCTGCTCATGACAGTATGACCCCTCTTCAGTGCTCTCCCTCCCGGTTTTCCGGGATGGAGATAATGAAACTTCCGAAGCAATTTAGGAGCAGAAATGTTCCTAAGTGGTTCCCATGTGCATTCGGTCTTTGGATACCCTTTCCAAAAGACCAGGTACTGCAGAACTCCCTTCTTGTATCTGGAATCGAGAATGCCGGATACTTCATATTCCTTTGTAGAATCCGGAGTCTTCTGCGGTGGTCTTTGTATCTTTCTAGAATGGGGATCTTCAGGGTAGGCTTTAAGAAGCGACGTATGGGAGACTGGATGAACCCTCTTGAGACTTGATGGGAGATCCAGCTTGAATGCTACTGGATTGATCTTAGCTGTTATCCGGAAGGGGCCCAGATATCTGGGTGCAAACTTTCCTGGACGAACCCATCTGGATAAGTATTTAGTAGACAACCATACGCGGTCTCCTATTTCCCACTGAGGGTTCGGGCTCCTTTTGGGATCCGCCCATCTCTTGCAGTCTTGTCGGGCCTTCTTGAG
Organism: Ambystoma mexicanum; assembly: GCF_040938575.1. Classification (NCBI taxonomy): domain Eukaryota; kingdom Metazoa; phylum Chordata; class Amphibia; order Caudata; family Ambystomatidae; genus Ambystoma; species Ambystoma mexicanum. The sequence continues at coordinate 675,703,215 of NC_090931.1, forward strand.
ATTAGTGAATGTATCCCGATGCAATCTTTGTATCGTGTCCAGTAATTGATCCACTGAAGGTGTATTGGTAGGAGGCAAACCAGACAGTGGTATATGCTTGGGTTCGTATCCGTAGGTGCACTTAAAGGGACTCATTCCAATGGATGTATGGATGGCGTTGTTATATGAGAATTCAGCCAGCGGCAAAAGATGGAGCCAGTTATCTTGTTCCTGGTTACAAAAACACCTAACATACTGTTCTAAGGTGGCGTTTAGACGTTCTGTTTGTCCGTTGCTTTCTGGATGGAATCCTGAAGAAAGTGCTCTCGTTATTCCTAACATGTTGCACAGAACGGTCCAGAACTTGGATGTAAATTGTGTCCCTCTGTCGGAGACAATAATGTTGGGGAGCCCATGCAGCCTCACTATGTCCTTCAAGAAAACTTCTGCGGTAACACTGGCAGTAGGGAGTCCTTTAAGTGGAGAAAAGTGAGCCAGTTTACTAAAGGAGTCCACTGTGACCATTATGGCGGTGTATCCACATGAGTCTGGTAAATCCACAATGAAATCCGTAGAAATGTGTTGCCATGGACCACCTGGAGGTGCTTCTTGTTGAAGAAGACCCAAAGGTTTATGGCAGGAGTATTTACTCTGAGCGCACACTGGACAAGTCGTTACATATTCTTTTACATCTTTGATCAGAGAAGGCCACCAAAAATGACGGGATGTAAGTTCTATCGTGGCTCTCTGACCCTTATGTCCTGCTGACGGAATATCATGGCTCCAAGAAACCGCCTGTGTTTGTAGGTCTCGGGTAGGTAAAAATAGGGCATCGTTTTTGAAGAGAAAACCACCTTTCTCGTTAAGACATGTTTCCGTGCTGGGGTTTCTTTGTTGTCCTGCCTGTACCTTCTGTAGAAAAGAGTTGATTGTGTTGATAAATGTCTTTCCTGCTAGTATGAGTTCCTGTTCGTGTGGCTCTTCTGCTTCTTCACAAAAGCTGCGTGACAGGGCATCTGCTAGAGTATTCTCTTTCCCTGGAAGAAAGGTGTTCGAAAAATCAAACTGTGAAAAGCAGTAGGCCCTTCTGGCATGTCTTGAATTACGACACTCCATCTGTTGTAAGACCTTAAGGTTTCTTGATCGGTGCGAACTAGGAAGGGAACCACGGAACCTTGGAGAAGATGTCTCCATTCTTTGCAGGCCTGGTGAATAGCTAGAAGCTCCTTTTCTAGGACTGAATAGTTCCTTTCACTTGGACTTAACGTTCGTGAGTAATAGGAGACAGGATGTTCCAAATCATCTTCTTCCTTCTGTAGAAGAGCAGCCCCAATCGCACCTTGGGAGGCATCGGTCTCCACGATAAACGGTCTGGTCTGGTCCGGTTGTCTCAAAATAGGAGCACTTACAAATGCCTCTTTCAATACTTGGAAGGCTTGTTCGGTTCTTGTGTCCCAAATAAATTTGACTCCTTTCTTTAGCAAATTCGTTATGGGTAGAATAATCATTGAGAAGTTCGGTATGAATTTTCTATAGAAGTTCGCAAGTCCTAGGAATCTTTGAACTTCCTTCACGTTGGAGGGTACAGACCACTGGGTGATTGCTTTAGTCTTAGCTGGGTCCATCTGTATATTGTCAGCGGATAAAACAAAACCCAAATAAGGTACCGTGGTTGCTTCAAAGACGCACTTTTCGGGCTTAGCTAATAGACTGTGTCTTCTTAATCTGTGTAGAACCTCTGTAACCAACGTGCGATGTTCGTCCAGGTTTGTAGAATACACTAAAATATCGTCTAGGTAGACTACTACTGAAGAGAATAGCATATCTGCAAAAACATTGTCCATAGAACGCTGGAATTGAGCATGTGCATTGACTAAGCCAAATGGCATAACCCTATATTCATAATGACCTAGTGGTGTCCGGAAAGCAGTCTTCCACTCGTCCCCTTCACGGAGACGTAAGAGGTGGTAAGCCCCTCTCAGGTCTAGTTTCGTGAATACTCGAGCTCCCTGAACCACTTCTAAGATGTCCTTTATTAGGGGCATAGGGTATCTGTCCCGCACCGTAAGACTGTTCAGGCCTCTGTAGTCTATACAGGGTCTCAACTCAGTCGTCCCTTTTTTGGACACAAAAAAAAGTGAAGCTCCAGCTGATGACGACGACTCCCTGATGAGACCATTCTTTAGATTGGTTGCAAGATACTCCTTTAGGGCTTCTTTCTCGGGTAAGGACAAAGGAAACATTCTTCTGAAGGGAACGACTGCGTCTGGAATCAGGTCGATCTTGCAATCTTCCTTGCGATGAGGAGGTAGTAGGCGGGGTTGTGTGTCAGTGAACACATCTACAAACTCTTGGTAGGGTGCTGGGATCATGTGGATACTATTAGAAGGATGTAGTGCTGCTTGTACGCACCTTGAACTTTCTGCAGTAAGACAATGTTGTTCACAATACTGGGATCTGAAGTCCACTGTGTTAAGACTCCAATCGATATATGGGTTGTGTTTCCTCAACCAGGGTATGCCTAGTATCACTGGAAAATGTGCCGCCCTGATCAAATCGAAAGTTAGATATTCTTGATGGGAAGCCATTGTGATCTTAAGATCCTGAGTTTCATGACTGATGGGACCGGAGGTTAACGGGCTACCATCTACCCCTTCTACGGTTATAGGTCGTATCTTGGGGCGTCTAGGAATCTGTTGGTCCAGGGCCCATTTATCGTCCACGAAGTTGCCGGCAGCTCCGCAATCAACCATGGCTAGACATGTCACTGGTTCATGTTCGACCCACTCGATCTGGACCTTGATAACCAGTAAACAGTTATTGTTCAAAACCGGAGGCTGTGCTGGGCGACAGGGATTTACGTTATTCACCCCTTCCCTTTCCCTGTTTAAGGTTGGGGTCTTTCGTTTCCCTGTCTTTTGAGAGGGATTTCCGTACAGTCCCGTAGCAGATGGCCATTTGAACCACAATACATGCATAACCCAAGGTCCTTCCGTCTCTTGCGTTCACTGGTGGAAAGCGGTCCTCTTGTGGTGGATCCAATTTGCATCGGCTCTTCCATGGATCCTCTTTCAGGTATTGAGGAGGGGTTTGGGCCTGGAACGAAGGTTCTTGGTCTTCTTCTTTCTGCTTTCCTTTCGGCCATGCGAAACTCTATTTGTAGAGCTAGAGAAATCAACTCTTGAAAGGTATTCGGTCTGGCTACTCTCGCCAGTTCATCCTTGATATCCTCACGGAGTCCTCTTCTGAAAATAGTTTGTTGGGCCGTCTCTGGCCATCCAGCTTCGGCAGCTATCCTTTGAAAACCCGTGACGTATGTCTGGACATCAAAAGAACCTTGGCGGATGTCCAACAGGTTTTCATATGCCGAATACCCTACTTCGGGTCTTTCAAATCTGTCCCGAAATCTTTGGACAAAACCGGAATAATCAGTGAGAATCGGATCTGCACTTGTCACCAGAGGAGTGGCCCATGCAAGGGCATTTCCTGTCAGATTGGAAACCAGGAATCCCACCCTTGTTTTATCTAAGTCATAGGTTCTAGGCCGAAAGGTAAACTGGATAGTACAAGCGTCCAAGAATTCTTTAATCTTTTTGGGATTTCCGTCATATTTCCCACAAGGTAATGGAATGGGAGGCAATTCTCCACGATTGTTATCTTGTTGTGGGACATGCTGCCCTGCTTGTTGGATTTGTTGGACTTTTTGTCTGAGTGCGGAATTATCCGCTCTCAGGGACTGTACTTCTGTGGTCAGAGCCTGAATGGCATTTACCATTTCCTGAAACTGTTCAAGGGAGGCCATTTTTGGGCGTTGCAATCTCTCAGGTATTGACTGTGTGGTAACACCAGGATCCCCGACCCCCTCCTCACCTGAACTGGTATGAGCTGTAGAGGATTCTTCCGATTTGCCTGAGGAGAGTCCTTTCCTTCTTTGTCGCCAAGTTTCGCTGGTCTCCTTCTGGTAAATCCTTCCCTTCTGCTTGTAGTTGCAGGTATGGGCTCCACCGGAAGCCACTTTGCAGAAATGCGGGTAAATCTGGCAGCGGGGACCCCAGGGAGCCCACCCCAGACCAGGGAAAAAGCTTGTCGAAAAAACCCTGGCAAGTTGTGACGGCGTATACCAGCTGAAGACTTCAATTCCCAGGATGCACTGTGATGCGGATGCGTGTATTCGGAGAAGGATTCCGGGAAGAGTGCTGCGCAGGAGATCGGCGAAATGGAACAGCAACAGTACAGCAAAGATTGCTAGGTGGAGAATCCAACAGAGGGAGTGGTCAGGCGAAGGTAAGCATAGCACAAAGCTAAGTAAACAGGGAAGCACGGAAAAGGTAGAAAGTACGAGACACAGGGAACAACGTACTGGAAAGAAGTCAGAAGGAGGGAAGGGCAGGAAAGCCGGGAAAGGAGAAGGAAGGGATCCCGTCTGAAAACGGGAAGGAAGAAAAACAAACGCACCGGAGCGTTAGGAAAAACTTTCCCGTAGCACTGGAAAGTTGCAACGCATACGCGTTAGCTTCTTCCGGGTAAATATAGGCTGGAAGACTAGAATGCGCCTGATGTTTACAAAGGCGGTGTCCGTCTACCATTTCCACCTTCTCCATACCCGCCAGGGTCGGCTGCTCATGACACGAATGGGAACTTCAACAAAAGCATGTATCCTTTCTCTTCAGCAAGTGGGGTCAACCCCAAATCGACCTCTTAGCGACGGCAACCAACTCCAAGTGCCAGAGGTTCGGCAGCAGATTCCCTCAGCCGAGATTTCTGGGGGACACATTCTTGTTCCCGTGGGAGGGGCTCTTCCTGTACGCCTTGCCTCTGATCCCACTCCTGCTATGTGTGTTCAGCACACTCAGACATTGGCTGGTAAAACCAGCCGTCCTTAGAGGGAGCCGCTAAGGGACCAGGGAGCTAATAACGGGCCCGCTATTTGCAGGCCCGTTATAAGCTCCCTCCCCATTCCCATTGAACCCTATGGGGGCTCGAATGGGAATGGGGAATGGTTTTCTGAATGGGGACTTACCGGGTCCTCCAAGGTTGGAATGACCTGGTAAATCCCCATTCAGAGAACCCGGACACAATTCTTCTAAGTATGGTACAGGGCTCAGAAGAGTACGCCACTGCAAGTCACAGCTCTGTAGCTCCTTCCGTATCTGCTTTCCCCGGCCAAGGCTAGCCTGGTGCAGGCCCCGATCAATCTGCATTTGGCTGCCATATCTTGTTAAACCAGGATGCCAGTAGGCCATCCCTGTGGTTGCACAGGCTCATCAAGGAGTTCTTCAAAGACCTCCTCAGGACGTTTCCACAAGTGAAGGCTCCTTCTCCAGCTTGGGAGCTCAACGTTATTATGACTAAGCTCATGGGGGCTGCATTTGAGCCAATGCATCAAGCCCCTTTGAAGTTTCTCTTGTGGGATACGGCTTTCTTGGTGGCCATTACCTCAGCTAGGCGGGTCGGGAGATCCAAGCCCTCTCTTGCAAGCAGCTGTACTTGTCTTTCCACGCTATGAGGAAGGTGCTGCGGGCACACCCCAACTTTATGCTGAAGGTTCCTTCAGAATTCCACCTCAATGAGCCTTTGGTTCTGCAGGTCTTCTTCCCAAATGTTTTTACGCTGGCGGAAAGGACATTGTATTAGGTGTACAATGCCTGTGACCTTGAAGTTTTATGTGGTATACACAAAGGACTTTCGGAAGACATCTTAACTCTTTCTGAATTTTGGATCTGTGAATCATGGGAAGGCCCTGTCTAAAGCTTTCAAATCCAGGTGGCTCTCCAGCAGCATCATTCACTGTTATTGTCTGGCTAACAGACCTCTTTGGGGCAGAAAGAGAGCCTATTCCACCAGAACCATTGCAGCGTTTCTCTCCCGTGTTCCCCTATTTAACATCTGCAGGGCTGCTACATTTAGGTCCACCCACACCTTCAGGAGATTCTACTGTGTCAACAGGGATTCCAGTGAGGAGTCCTAGGTTGGCCAGGCAGTGCTACGCAACTTGTTTGTTTGAGGTAAGCCTGTTTCAGGGTTAAGTGTATTGCTTCTGTTGAGCCTTGCCACCTCCCATGGTTGTGTGAATGGACTGCTATGTAATCGTATTTATGAGCATGTGAATCCATGCCAGACCCCATGCTGAAGAAGGAACTAGCTACTTACCGGCAAAGCCTGTTCTCCAGCATTGGTCAGGCATGGATTCACATGCAAACCCTCCCTCCTTCCCCCTGTGGCTCTTCTTGGTTCATACTGCCACTTTACATGCTCTACCAAATATGACGATAGCCACCAGGGGTGGAGCATAGGGAGACGACTGCCATTGGATGGGGACAGTATGATCCAAAGGACAGTGGGCCTCATTACGAGGCAAGCACCTCAGAGGATCTAGACATGTCGAAACTACTGCATAGGCCAGTGCTAACTTGGAACCGCAATAGATTCCGATGCTAGAAGTAGAAGTTGCAGTGACCCTCAAAGTGGATATTGGCAATCGAAGAAGGAAAGAAATGCACCAAGAGGTTCAATTGGAAAATAAATGGATAATACAAGGTCGGATTCACTTGTTACAGGTTGCCCATCAATCAGTGAGGTGGTGCAACTCCTGTAAGCAGACTTCTGTGGGAGTGGAGTTGGAAGAAAAGGTGGAGGCTTAATGAGTTCCACCCAAGCTGCCACCACAATATTAATCCTGCAAATGCAGCTACAGTAATAACCCTACGTATTGTAATACCCCTAGCTCTCCTTTCGGTAGCTTTGGTTGATCTCAAGAATGAAAACTGCCAGAAATGTTGGTGAATGAAACTAACAGACATTCAAAGGAGCAAAATAATGTAAAGTCTGATCAAAACCTGAACGAAAGATAACACAAATGTATTAACTGAGTGCCACTAAGCAATGATGGTGAATGTAGTTGCAGAATAATAAACACTCAAACTGTTATTCATTGTTAGTCAGTGGGGCTTTATCATACGAAGATTTTTTTTAGAATTCACTGATGTCTATGAGAGGACATGAAATGTTCAGCAATGTGCTGACATGTCTTTGTAAGGATTTTCAGTCGGGCCAGTATCAAGTGAAACACCAATGGTCCTTATTTAGGAGTCGGGCCTGGTGGAAATGTTATCTATGAGCTTTAAAAATGTTATGGAGCTCCATTCGCTGATGCAGGTTCCACAGTCTCAGGTCAGAGGAAGGTCTCCATGAAGCAGTTTCAGAAAATGCTCCTGGTAGAAAAAAAGCCATCCTGGTAGCCAGGGGAGTTGCTAGGTCTGGAAAAGACCCAGGGCTACTCTGGAGTCGGAACTGTTGGGACTGGGGGCTAGCTAGTCTTTTGGCTGTAGCTCCTGAGATTCTATCCGGGGCTACAACCAAAAGATCAGGGGCTATAGCGCCCTTAGCCCCCCCCTAGCAACGCCCCTGCTGGTAGCTGAGCAGAAGAGTCAATTATCGCTATGTCTACCATTGGAATCCAGTATCAATTGTTTCACTTTCTGAATGCTGTATCCTCTCGCTATGACCTCATTGCAGAGGATTATGAAAGTTATAATCAAATTCTATGACATCACAGCAGGGGGAAATTACATTTTATTTTCCAGGTATTTTCTCATTTTGTGGGTGCCTTGGGGAGGTGAGAGTCGAACTGGTATGTTTTAAAATTGTTATTCATCTTCCTCATGCCTCCCTTCTTCATTCTCTGCAATGCTGGTCCCTGGGGACTGTTCAGGGGTGGAAAAGTGAATCACAAAGGCTATACACAGCATAGCATTTTAGATTTGTAGCTTTCAACTACTGGTTGCATTTCAACATTCGGTTCTGAGTGACCTCATTGACAAATCAAGCTTGCTCTCTTTTAGATGTCCCTCAGAACCCCACAGTGGAATATATCCCCCATAGGAAGTTGACAGCTACCCAGCTTCCATTCTATATTTCTAGCTTTCTCTTTCTATTTCCCTGCAGGCAGATGTCTGGTGGAAAGTTTGTTTAATGAGAGAATGTTGCACACCTTCAAATCAGTTTTGTAATTTCTCATGTTCAATATCTTTGCAGATGTTAAAAAAACAAGCAACAACAGAGTCCAACAACAGCCTTATATCTATATAGTGATCTCCCTTGGTATTTTGTTTTGACGGTGTAGAGCAGGTTTTCAATTTAGTTTCGCTGTGGTCACACTTGATGAGTTGCTGTCGGTCAGTCATATTGTCTTTCAGAATGATTTTTTCTTTAGACAGTGCCACAAAATGAAATGGCCTTGTGAAACACATATTAGCAGCCGGACGGGTGTTGCCAATTTCATCTCTCGGTGTCTCAGCAGAGTACTCAGAGCCAATGACCCTGGGCTTTAAGGAGGTCTTCAGCTGGTATAGACAAAGATCTATCTAGGCTAAGCCTGGAAATATGTAATTCCCTCTCCACTAGTGTTCTTTGGGTCACAAGGTGAAAAACACTACTCTTCAGAGTTTCAGGGCACTTGGTCTCCAGCCGCAGGTCAGTGCTCCCACTCCAACGTCAAATCAGAAGGCCTCATTGATCCTGTGGATGAAACAAGGCAGTCCTACTTAAGAAGCTTTTTGGAGCCTTACAAATCCTCAAGATGCTCATGTGAGCGGGCAGATTTTAGCATAGAAAGGGAGCTTGGGGAAACTGCTAGGGGCGCGGACCAACATGGAGCTGTAGCTCCAGTCACATACTATGAGAAGATTAGAGAAGGACAAGAGTGACCCAGGGAGATGAAAAAGGTGGTGGGCATCCCAGACCTCCTTCCCACCCCCTGTGAGACCCACGCCGTCGCCGGCCCGGCGTGATCGTGTGCGCACTCCGGTCTCTGCGCTGCATAGCCACCTGTGTCTGCGGGTGCTTGGAAGTCCGTCCCTAAGCCAGAGAAAGTGAATACAGATACAGGGCACGTGAGGGCAGGCACGCCAGAGGTGAATCCCGTAAGAGGACTTTGGCCGTTGGATCGCCCTGAGATTCCCCAAAGGGGTAAGTGAAAAGGGACCAACTGGACAGTGCAGGGAGCCCAGGCACCTAACGTTGAGTGGGATCGAAGAGATTGGCCAAGGAAGTTCAGGTCCACATCAGTTTAGGGCCTCATCAGTGGAGACATTGCAGAGCGAGGAGTGAAAACACAGTATCCCACTTTTCACAGTGTAAAGTAGAGGCCTGGGCCTGGCAGGCTCTTCAGGCCCCAATCTGCCATGGACCTGGGAGGATTTTCAGGCTTGTGAGCCGTGAGAAGCGTGTGAACCGGAAGGGAGGCATATTGGTGCACTTTGGACCATGGGAGGACTGGCAATATTTTGCCTCGGGGGCAAGTTTACTTTGATGGCCCATAGTGCAACGGCCTAAGCCCACAGAGCAGTGGCCCCAACATCCAGAACACATCCAGAACAAGTAAACTTATTCCAACCTCTTCCTCTCGCACACATTCTGAGGTATACATGGTAGACATTATTTTACTTTGATGCAAGATATTTTTCAGTCATGTTTGTGATTTCTTAGAGACCCCTGGACATTCTCCCACTTAGCAAACAAAGTAACATTATTTCACCAGTATAATATAATTGGTGAAATGGGAAATCTGGGATTTCAGCCCAGTTTTCATTGTGTTGCAGTTTGTAATTTGATAGCAGGCCACACCTCTTCCCATCAAATCCATCTTTCGTTTTAGAACAATGTAAAGAGGTGGCAAAGCTAGAGAATTCTTTGCCGAGCAGAGCCACTGCTGTGTTTGCTCTTAGAGCCAAACATGAGCTGGCATGGCTAAAGACCCGAACCTGACTTCCGGCCTGCCCAGCCCACAACACAAAACTCATACCTGTATCCTCCCTACTCACCTGCCACAACATAAGACCCTCACTTGTCATCCTGTCTCCTCACCATTATGCTTAACATAAATTGTTAAAATTATAATGTATGGAACACTATAGAGTATAATCCGATATGAGTGAGGCATTCTCTACAGATAGTTAAGGAAAATAAGGCACAGTGATGCAAACTGTTTTGCCCGAATCACATAATGTATGAAGTATGGAAGGTGGGAATTTGAGCCCTGTCTTTCTGGTTCCACAGCTTCCAATTCAGAAAAGAGGAAAGACTTCATCTTCTCCTATTCCATCTATCTACAGAGAGAGAGAGAAAGAGAGAGAGAGAGAGAGAGAGAGAGAGAGAGAGAGAGAGAGAGAGAGAGAGAGAGAGAGAGAGAGAATTTGGCACTTGGATAGGTTTCATGGTGTAGACAATGTCAAAAGTATAAAATATACATTTTTCTATTTTTGTTTTTTAAGCGGTCTGCAATGCTTACCCCTGCCATATGGCTCTTTGCGCTGTAGTTCTGCCTTAGTCCTACATACATTTCAACAATTCATTGTTCCTAAACTTTCCACACTATCAGCATTCTAGCTGACATTAGCGCCACTCACTTTTGAAGTCATGCGGGTGACACAAAACAGTGCTTTTATGGTAATGCGGGTGACAGGAAACGGTGCATGTCTCTTCTCTAGTGTCCGCAATGACATTGTCAGTCACATCGTGGCAAATCTCTCATGATAACTACAGGAACTTCATTTCCCACTGAAGTTGATGAATCTATGCCATCAAAACAGTATGAAGCTTCCATGCTTCAGCCGTACACGTATGGCTATGCCACTTCAAGCTTACACGCTTCAGCCCTACAAGTACAGCACTTATGTTGGGGTCGCTGCTGGTTTGGCTGTAAATCGGGACACCAAATATTTTGCTACGCAATCTCAACCTTCCAACTCAAAGTAGCTGGAATTGATTGAGTTGTTATTTGGGTAACACAAACAACCATGCACCATCATCATCAATATTCACTCATTGAATGAACTTCAAACTAGGACTGAAGTGGGAATTACTGTGCGAAGCACGGGTACACCTGCTAGTCTTCAATATTTTTTTTTTTAAAAAAAAAGGTTTCTGCAAACTTTTTATTCAAGGTCTAAGCTAGTGTACTGTTCAATAAATATGGTTTTCAAGCACCAATGAATCTACAAGAGGGAAGCCTATTAATCGTCTGTATCCTGAGGTGGATACATCTGAGAAACAGACTAAGATTATAATTATAATGAAAATGTACTACAATTATAATCTTAGTCTCTACAATTGTGTGTACTATCAAAGCACCAAGTCACATGAAAAAGCAACCTGAAAAACATAATCAAAGTAGTATTTGAAACATATGTTCCTAAAGCAAGTATGCATCACTTAGTCCGAAAAAAAGGGGGTCAAGCCAGACCCACAATTGGGTGCAGTGGCATGCAGGTCAGACATAGAACTCAGCAACAGTGAACCTGGTGACCTACCATTCCAGATGTGTACCTCCTGTCTCATTTACCCTATTTTCCTTACCCATTTTCCTCCACTGTCCTTTCTGTGCATCACATTCCCAATGCCCCCTGTTTCTTACAATTAACTTTCGGACCTTCATTTCTCTTTTGCTCCATCCTTTAACTATTAACTGAATCCCCTTCCCTTGCATGCACCTACTTTCCTTGCCCACATTGCTCAGTCACCAATTCTTTTCCAGTCACGCCCTTTAATTGCACATCACACCAAGCCAATTCATTGCCCCTCACTACCTTCTGTTGCCCTGGTTTGCAGTTAGACAGTAGAGCACTTTGATTTGCCAGACATGACAAGAAGCCGTGGTTGGGGTCTTGCTGGTAATTGTGGCTATGGGGACTGCACTTGGACAATGCAGAGCGAAAGACAGCGAGGGGACATGGCTTTTTTTGTGCTGCCAAGTTTCATTTTCTTGGATAGTCGGTTGCATATTTCAACTCACGGAATCAGAGAGAACTGTAAGGAGAATACGCCTTCGACCTGGTGACTGAGAGAAGGAACAAGAACGGCCTATTATATTTATGTGTGTTTTCAAATAAGGTGGAGTGTGTGTGTGTGTGTGTGTGTGTGTGTGTGTTTCAGTTTCTGTGATTGGGTTAATGTATTTGAGTGTTTTTGTGAAAGTGTAAATTATAAGTGGAAGGATGTGTCTGTGTTCATGTGATTTTGTATCTATATATCTAAATTTGGTGTTGATTTGCATGTGTGCCTTTTGTTGGTCACATAAGAGGAGAGTTTTCTGGACAAGCCAATGGAAAACTATCAGAGAGTCATGGGGTCATTCAGAGTTGGGTGATAACAGAAAAATAGTCAGTGGGCCTCATTACGAGTCTGGCGGTAGCCGTGCCGGAAAAAACAGCAGGCTGCCACCGGACTCTTAGTGAATTACCGCCTCGGTGATTGCCGGAATCACCGGGGCATTACAGCCCTGGTGACCCGGTAATTCTGGAGGCAGAATTCCGTTAATCCCCATTCCCATGGAGTCCCGACTCCATGGAGATGGGGACCATGGAAAGACTGACACCGTAAATAACGGTGCTGGTGTTTCCATTTCCGTCTGCAGGCGGGTGGCGTTACTCCCGCCAGGTCAGACATGGTGGGAGTGACACCACCCACCTGCAGAACTCTTAATCTGCCGGTCCGGAAACAACAGTGGCGGTGGGTTTAGATCATTGATTTTACCATCCACTTACTTCAAGGTTTGATCAAATATCAATGGTTGTATTCCATGGGAATACCGGTAGTGGTATTTCCAACAGACGTTTTTCAGTAAATCCACCTATTTATGGTGGAGGTAAACATTGCAAACTGGCTCCAATTATTGAAATGTTTCTTTTTACTGTACAGAACAGAAGCACAGGTGCTTCCCTTCAAAAGAGTGAGCAAGTTTTTACAAAGCGCCATCTTGAGGGGGTAAAAAGGTGGGCATCTCTGATTGCCTCCTCTCACCACCTTAGCCATGTAATGCATGAAAGGGCCAGAATTGACCCTTCTGTGCATAAAGAGAAACAGTACTGACATGAGCCACTACTGTACATAATCCATTTCACCCTTCACATTGATGCTGAAAATTGCTGAAATAAATGTTAAAAAACCTTTTTACATTACTGCCATCGGAGGTGGTATTTCTGAAATAGCACTGGAGGTTTTCCAGAAATAGCACCTGTGTTGGTGGTAAACTTTGAGTGGGCGGGTTTTCAGAAATACCACTAGCGGCACTGGTAACTTTCTTCATTGGTATTAAAAAATCTGCCCAACTCAGAATGACCCCCTTGCTTTGCAGTCCTCTAATAAAGAATACCTGAATATTACACCTTCCTATGTTTCTTTTTCAACTGTGTGCAAAGGTAAGCACCACAAACAGTCAAGCAGCAATTTCCGAAAGAAACCACTATATAAGTAACACCCACAGGTGCTATTAAACTCTTTTTGTTTGAACATACTGGTGATCAAGAAATTCAACAGACCACAGGGAAAGCATTCGTACAGAATCAAACTGAGGATAAACTCTAATAAGTGTTGGACTCTTACTTCCTTGTCAAGTAGACCTTGTGTAAGCTACTGTGAATTGTAACAGACCAATGGTGTATGGTGCACCGTGGTGGCAAATTTACCATCCAGGGTCACAAAACCAATTATGTAAATGCATAAATAACCACTTGGCACTATAAACATGCTCCTGCAGCCCAGACACCTCTCCCTCACACTCACTGTGGAGGCCCATCTGTGGGGGTACACAGGGACATTTACAACACTGCTGAAATCAAGACAAATGCTTCTCCCCATTTACACAGAATCTGAGCATGCTTTGCAGCACTTGGTTCCTTTGTGGCAAGCTAGATTCTGAACGATTTCATTTTTTTCAAAGATTTGTTTACATTTTGTAACTCTGGCCCATGAGGCAACAGTCCAGCCAGCCTGGGGGGCAATTGCCCCTTTGCCCCCCTTGCCAGTCTGCCTCTGATTTGGACACCGTGGAGAGGCTGTACTGGAGACGTCCTTTGTAGCACTAGAGAGGTTCAGGAGAGCATTGCCCAAGATGGAGGAGGAGGAACCTTTGATGACTGGGAAGTCCTCAAACCTTGCCACAAAGTAAGACATTGGAGACATTCTCGCTGAGATCAAAGTGCTGAGAGGGGCAGTGCAGGCATCCATTGTTGACCTTAAAGGCTGGGTGGAGATTGCTGAGGCAAAAAATAGAAGGCCTAGAGAACAACCAATTTAACACAGATCTGGTGGAATTGAGGTTGGATGCCAGGTTTACGGAGATAGAGGCGAAGGAGGAGGAGGTCACTTTGAAGATCGACAGCCTAAAGAACTGTGAATGGAGAAACAACCTCTGTGTCATCAGATTGAAGGAGAGAGATGGTGAATCACCAAGAGACATCGAGATGCAGATGCATGAGATCCTCAATATCCTTTTTTTAGAAGGAAGGAGGGAAAGAAGTCCTGCTGGAGTGGGCAGAGAGGGGAAGAAGCCCTACAGCAAAGGCCCTCGTTCTGTCATGGTCCATTTTCACTGCTACACAGAGAAGTCAGAGGTGCTGGCTTGTGCAAGGTCCGTGCAAGACTTGATGCACGAAGGGGGGACTATAAGATTTTATCAGGACCTGTCGAGCCTCACGCTTGCTAGGAGGAGAGATTGCCAACAGTTAACACAATGGCTCTCTAATAAGGGTCTCAAATACCAGTGGGCATACCCATTTGTGCTGTTGTTCAAATACGATGGAGAGGACTACAGGATCAGCACTGCCATAGAGGCCACTCAGGCGCTTGCCCACTCTCCTTGGTCTTGCAGCACCTGAGAGAGTTGGATGCATCGGGAAGGCATGAGTGCTTGCAGGGACTGCCGAGAGGAAGAGAGTAGTGAGAGGATGGAAATTCAGGAGGTTGAACACTCTGTCCCCTGGTGAAATGACTGACAGTATTGAGCTACGTTGGGGAGGTCTAGGAGGTCACATGAGTAGCTGCTGATCACAGGGCTGATAAGTATGGGGGAGGGATGGAGTTATTCCCCAGCGGGCCAACTTCTGAAGCTGGGCATTTCGGGGGATCGGAAGGGGACGTTTTGTTGAACGGTGTTATTAATATTTTATTTGCAGGGTTTGGGAGGGTGCTATGTTAATAGGGATCAGTTAAGGTTAGGAGACAGGGATGTTTCTTTTGAAATACGCTGCACCGGGGAAATGATGAGGTATTGAGTGGGCACTGTGAAGGCATCAGGAAGTAGACACAGACAACTGAATTAAAAGTTTGGGCTATAAACTTTTATTTTAACAGAAATAGGGTTGGAAAAGGCCTAACTTACCCTATGCTAAGGTGGGATTTCCCTACCTAAATAAACTAAGAATAGTCTTTGTCAGGATGTTCAAAGTAAAAGTCCGTCTGTGTCAAAAACCTATGCTTGCCCTCACATCTACTTGTATACAATGTGTAGGGATGTCAGAATCAAAATGAAAGGTGTTCAAATAAAAGGTCACACAACTGACACACCTGTCTTGCCTCTTCCTCCTTATAGGCACGTTGCCACTGTTTCAGCACTACATTGGTGCTTATCTTATTCTCACTTCGTATCCTCATGATGCGGTATCATTACTGGCTTGGCCACTATTCACTTGTTGCAGTTTCATATAATTCTATGGCTCTTGCCAATACTTGTTTACACAGTTCCTTTGCAACGTAGGATTCTACTAAACTGCTTTCCTTCAGTTCAGTATTCAACAGTACTTGCTTTTCATTCAGATCAGCATTCAAAAGAACTTGCTTTCTTGCTTTCATTTAAATCGATATTCAAAAGTGTTTGCTTACTTGTTTTAATTCAAATCAGCAAAAAGTGTTTGCTTTACTTTATATCAGCATTCATTAAAGTTCTCACAAGTTATATGCTCACCTGCCGTCCGGTGTCCCCCTTCCTAGGCTGACTCACCAGTTGGTGCTTATGGCGCTCCGATCAGGCCTCGAGTCGTCACAAGCTCTCTCTCGTGCTGCACCTCGCTCTATCTCCTCAGCGGTTCTCTGGGGCATTGCTCCTAGCTCAGGCCTCACTCGAGTGCTTCGCCTGCTCACTCCGGTTCCCGTTCCTTAGTTCGCCACAGGCCTACAGCTTCTTTCTGTCTCGCTTCCTGATGCACACACTCTACATCGTACTGGGGCTCTCGAGCACTCCGTCTGCCATGCTACCCCCAGGAGAGGTCTGCACTTCTCCAGCAGTCCATAGACCTGCTTCCACAGCTCACTCCATTTTCCACGTTCTTGCTGCTTTTAAACTTCCTGCTAGCTTGATTGGTCTGAAAAAGGACTAGACTCCTCATTGCTGACTTGGAAGTTCTGCATTGCTCTTGCTGGTCTCCTCCTCGCCCCAGTACATATCTGGTGTTTGCATGTGTGTGTATCAATAAAGAGAGGATGCATTTCTCTAGTTGGTCTCTTCCTCGTCCCAGTACCAAAATGTTGACTATTGGGGAATGATTTAGGGGAAAAATAGGGAAGGGATTGACAATAGCCTTTAAAGGTTTGGGGGACTGTGGACTCATGGTGAAAGGTGAATGGGGGATGCCATGTCTCATCCAAGGGTGCCTCATCTGCGCTCGCCAAGTCTCCTCCACCCAGGTAATCTTCCATCGCATATCCACCCCCAGGGTCAGGATCCGATACTGACAGCCTTTCCCTAGCCACCTGAGAGGAGGATTTATTGTGGAAAGAAGTGAGGACACCCTCAGATTCCTCACAGCATGCATGGTCCGATGCAATGGCATCTCCTGTGATAGCCAAACCAGCAAGAGGGCAGCTAAAGGTGGAAAACCTTAATATCAAGGGTCTGAACTCCCCCACGAAAAGAGCCCTGATCTTGTGGGAATTCTTGAGAGCTGGCCTAGACATATCATTCTTGCAGGAGACCCCGTTGAGAGATGGGGAGGAGAGGCAGATGAAAGGGGAGTAGGCGGGGAGCTGATATGGGCATCCGGAAAGGTCAAGAACGGAAGGGTAGCCATTGCCCTCCATGGAAGTCTACGCCTACTCAATTGGGAAATCAGTAGGTTGGAAGATTGTCGCGTCCTGGTGATCCGAGGAGAAATGGCGGTTGTGTGGATAGTGCTGGCCTTGGTCTACTGTCCCAACCAGGGGCAGTTGTCCTTCTGTCAACGGGCTTTGGACGTATTGATTTCTGTGCAAGGAGATGTGGTGATTACGGGAGGGGACTTTAACCTGTGACAATGGTGAGCTCTCCATCCTGCGGACTCTCGCAGGGGTGCTTTGCTTCTTGTTGTGGAGTGGTACCAGTTACCTCACTGACGCTGAAGCCCAGACCAGCTGCGGCTTCAGTACTCTCCCTACTGCCTTTGAGCAGTTAAAGTCTTTCCTTGCGTGTGCTGCCTTTGGGGCAGTTAATGTCTTTCTCTGTTGGCCTTATTGTAGCCTGCTGTCTGATTCCGTTAGCGTGGATGTAGGCCAGTTTACCATGCTTGCTGCTGAGTGCCGCTGGCTACTGTTTGCAGGGCATGGTGAGCGGAGCTGATGAGTGTCTGCTGTTGTGCCCGGAACGTTGAAGTGGGAGCAATGCTGTTATGAGTTCCGCTACTGACGGTATGCGTGGGTGCTAGAGCACAAGTGCGAGCGTGCTGCCTGTGCGTATCGTAATGCTGGTGAACTGCTGCTTGCGGTGTGCAACTGCTGGAGAGATGCTACGTGCCTTGCTGATGCGGTGTCAGTGCAAGGTAAGGAGCGTGTTGGTAGTGCGCGTTACGTGGCTTGGCAGTGCTAAGTTAACTTGCCTCTTCTTTTCTCTTCCCATGCGCAGGTGAATGCTGACGGCAGCTGGCATTGCAGAGGCTGGGGATGCCGCGTCGGGAGAGCCGTGAGGAGCTAGATGCAGGATGAAACACAGAGCAGAGCTCTCTGAAGGTCGCTGAGAAGCAAAGGAATTCTACGATGTCATGTGTGTATTACCTTGATGTTAAGTTTGTTTGCATGGTTCTCTTCTAATGTAATTCTTCTTTATTTGCAGGTCTTGGTCAGGGAATGCCAGTAAGCGTCATGCTGCAGAGTGCAGAGTAACGCGAAGCACAGGAGTATTCCTGGGAGTGGCTTATATAGGCAGCCACTCCCAGCATCTAGTAGCACCTTCTATGAAAGGATCCTTGGCCCATTGAGTAGCCATCTTGGTGGAAACCAGGAAGACCTCACCCCCTCATGCTTCAATAGTGTTCATTGGCTGGGCTAAGCGCCAGGAGTGCCATGCAAGAGACCATCTAGCCCCAATGTGTGTGTGTTTCAGTCCACTCGTACCAGAGTGCAAGGGGGACCCAAGTCTGGATGGTGGGGTTGGGTGCACTTGCAGGGTTACTTTCCTGGTGGTCATGACAGTATTCCACCCCAAGTCCACTCTCAAAGCTGGGTCCCCGGGCCCAGGTTTAGTTGGATGCTTCTGATGGAACCTTTTGAGTAACCGGGGTGCATGAATGTTACAGCTAGGTTCCCATGTATTGTCTTGTGGTCCGTATCCTTTCCAATCTACTAGATAGTACAGTCTCTTCTTGACTAACTTAGAATCCAGTATGTCCTTGACCTCGTATTCTGGTTCACTTTCTACTGTCACTGGGGCTGGGGGGTTTTTAAACCGAGTTCCTGATTGTACTGGTTTGAGCAAGGATACGTGAAATACTGGGTGTATCTGCATGTTGGAAGGTAGAGCCAGTCTCAAGTAACACGGCAAGTGAACCCAACCCCACCATCCAGACTTGGGTCTCCCTTGCACTCTGGTACGAGTGGGCCCAAACACACACACATTGGAGCTAGATAGTCTCTTGCATGGCGCTCCTGGCGCTTATCCCAGCCATTTAACACTATTGAAGCATGAGGGGGTGAAGACTTCCTGGTTTCCACCAAGATGACTGCTCAATGGGCCATGGATCCTTTCAAAGAAGGTGCTACTAGATGCTGGTAGTGGCTGCCTATATAAGCTACTCCCAGGAATCCCCCCGTGCTTCACGTTACTCTGCACTCTGCAGCGTGACGCTTACCAGCGTTTCCTGACCAAGCCCTGCAAATACAGAAGAATTACATTAGAAGAGAACCGTGCAAACAAACATAACATCAAGGTAAAATTCACCTTACGTCGTGGAATTCCTCCGCTCCTCGGCGACCTTCAGAGAACTCTGCTCTGTGTTTCATCCTGCAAGCGGCTCCTCATGGCTCTCCCTACGTGGCATCACGAGCCTCTGCAACGCCAGCTGCCATCAGCATTCACCTGCGCAAGGGAAAAGAAAAGAAGAGGCAAGTTAACTTAGTCACGACGCGCACTGCCAAGCCATCTAATGCGCACTACCAACGTGCTCCTTACCTTGCTCGGACACCGCATCAGCAAGGCTCGCAGTACTTCTCCAGCTGTTGCACATTGCAAGTAGCGGTTCACCAGCATTACGACGCACACAGCCAGCGTGCTCGCACTTATGCTCTAGCACCCACACATACCACCAGTAGCAGAACTCATAACAGCATTGCTCCCACTTCAACGTTCCTGTCACAAGAACAGCTCACAAGCAGCTGACACTCATCAGCTCCACTCACCATACCCTAGAAACGGTAGCCAACTGCACTGAGGAGCAAGCATGGTAATCTGTCCTACAACCACGCTAGGGTAATCAGACAACAGGGTACAGTAAGGTCCATAGAGAAAGACATTAACTGCCCCAAAGGCAGCGCCAACAAGGAAAGACATTAACTGCCCCAGTTTGCATTGGATGCTGAGGAGGCTTTCGATGGGTCTATTGAAGATTCTTATTGGAGGCACTTACTGGCGAAGATTTGATTTGGGGAAGGAATGTCAAGGGGAATCAGTGCCCTATACATCGTCACCTCAGCCAGGGTGGTGGTTAATGGGAAGGGGTCAGGTACCTTTGATTTACAGAGAGGGACAAGACAGGACAGCCCTTTGTCACCCACGTTATTCGCTTTATCAATGGAACCCTTAGCTGTGACGATTTGGATGAACATGGAGACAGAAGGACTTAAGCTGGGCATTGAGGAAGATAAGCTTGGCTTGTACGCTGACGATATTCTTCTCCACCTAAGCAACCCCAGCGGTGCTCCATACAATACGGGAATACAGCTCTTTGTCAGGGTTTAAAGTTAAAATGGAAATGTCAATCCTATTCCCATATGGTAGAGATACCGGAGCTGACTTGGGAGACTTAACCCGGCTCAATATGTCGATCTAGTGGGAAGTGTTAAAAAATGTAGAGGTCAGAGTGACCGGAACCTTTTATGAGCTATATGAGCCCAACTACCACCCCCTGTTAGTTAGATTATATGCAGACTTGGAGAGATGGCCTACACTTACTTTATCTTGGATAGGTAGGTTAAATGCACTTAAGATGACTATCCTGCCTAAAATCCTGTATATTTTCCAGATGCTCCCGGTGGCGATTCAGGAAACCAGTATTTGAGGACCTTAATGTTAGGACTTTACGGTTCCTCTGGCAAGGCCAAACACATAGGGTTGCATTTGACACATTGATACTGCTGAGGGAATGTGGTGGGGTAGGTTTCCCAGATATGCAGAGCTATTACAAGGCCGCAAGGGATAAGCAGTGGGTAGAACTGGAGAATGTCCTGTGAGGCCGGCAATGGTTTGATAATGGCTGTGGAGCCTGAGGAGGCGCGTACTGAAGAGTATTCTGGCTTACGGGCCGGTTGATATATATTGGCACCTTTGGGGAAGGTGTGGGGAAGCCAGTAGTGTTACATTGTAGCCTTCTCCTTTGAGCCGCATATGGGCTCCCCCGGTCCATGATGACAATGTGGAGCCTCTTTGCTTCAAGCCTTGGTTTGAAGCAGAACTGGAAAGAGTTGGTCAATTGGTGAAAAGAGGGAAGTTCATATCCCTGTTCGAACTAAAAGAAAGCTTGCACATTGCGCGGCTCTCTGTTTTCATGTACTTGCATTTGAAGGGTGTGTTAAGGGCCGATAAGTCGAGTGCTAACCTCCAGGGGGTTCTGACGGGTACTGAGAGCATTGTAGTCACTCAATGCACATGTTATGTTATGTTGACTTATCCCACACACCGTTACTACCCCAGGGGCGGTCTCCAGGCGCTCACATGGCTCTGCAAGAAAAGAGGGGCTGGGGGGTGTTCGTGTGGATAGAGTGATAGGATAGGTTCAGAACCAGGATAAACTGGCGTCTTTGTGTGTTGTCTTGCGTGTGCGTTGGTTGTGTGACCTGGCTTGTTGTATCCGTAAGGGTAAGACTCAGTGCCTCAGCTTTATATCTGTGTTCAGGCTCAGTGTGTGTATCATGTGTGGTTTGGCTGGTAGTATAATCGTGCACACTGGCTTGTTGTATCCGTAGGGGATTGTCCAGGTAGTTTGTTATATGCAGGCAAAAGTTATGGTGGTGTGTGTTTTAGTGTGTTATTATGTGTATTCTGGCTAGTGTTTTTGTTTATTATTGTATGCACTTGTTCGTTTTGTCCATAGGGTAGGTCCAGTGTCTGGGATATTTATTGTGTGCAACTGTTAGTTAAGTTGGTGTGTGTTTGTGTAGTTTGGCTAGACAATAGGCGTTTATAGTATTTGTGAGTTATGTAAGAGGAGTAGGAGTAGGGTGAATTTGTTAGTACGTTGGTTTTTCTAAAACATTCAAGTGTGTCCTGAGAGCTTATTCAGCTGCAATTCAGTGGTACCCTCCAAATCCCAGATTACCTTCAAATATTGCCTGTCGGATGTCTTTCGCAGATCTGTCTAGTGCGAGGTATGGCTCCTGTTCGCAGATCTATCTAAGTGTAATGCATGTCTGGGAGAGGAATAGAGGAGAGGGGCAGGGGGGTTTCTTTCAGTCTTCATTGGTTTCGCTGCTATTGTCCCTTTGTGCTTGTCATCGGCAGTTGAATAGCCATGTTTTTAGTTGTTTCCTGGAGGTGAGGTGGTTCTAATGTCCTTTGGCATTGTGTTCCATAGGTTGGCAAATTGGCGTGAGAATGCAGTTGCTTCGAATTTCCTTTTGTTTTGAGTGTTTCTTCTCTATTTGGGGGTCGCCGCTTGATCTTAGGTCTCTTCCTGGTTGATAGCGGTTGATCTTGGCCTGGAGAAATTCGGCTCCTTGTGTATGTAGAGATTTTTGGCCAATGCAGAGGGCCTTCAATTCAATGTTTTTTGTTTTACTGGGCGCCAATGTAGACTTCTCAGAGCTGGTGCAATGTGCTCTCTTCTGTTTAATCTCAGGAGTATCCTTGCTGCAGTGTTCTGGATGCGTTGAAGTTTTTTGGTGAACCTTTCAGGCATTCCGAGGTAGAGGCTGTTTGCATAGTCAATTCACGACAATATCAGGGATATATTTGAAAGGGTTCTATGTGGAAAGGTGAGGCACAGGAGCATCACCCTTAGGAGTCTCAGGAGGTAGAAGCACTTCTTGTTGATAGCATTGAATTGTGGCTCCAGATATAGTCCATTGTCCATAAGCATTCTTAGGTTGTTTATCACATTTCAAGTCTCTGATTGGGTTCTGGGGGTTAGTTGAGGGTATTGTTTGGTTCTTGAGTCGTGGCTATCTTCACAATCAGTTGTGTGTCATCTACGTAGTTGTAGATAGTCAGCAGGTGGGTTTGAATGATTTTCATCAAGGGGGACATGCAGACGTTGAAAAGGAGGGGGAAAGGCTGGAGCCTTATTTTTGGTGTTTGAGGTGAAAGGTGGTAGGTAAGTTCTTTCAGTTTGGGGGTGCTGATATCCAATCTTTACAGGTCACTGCTATTGTTCACAAAAGGGGAGGCGGGGAACCTGCGGGGTAAATGGGCAGGGACTTGGGCTTCGAAAATTGACGATGTGGTCTGGGAAAAGCTCTGCATTGGTACACATAAAACTTCAATAACCTGTCAGTATAAATTGCACGGCTTCAAACTATTGTATAGATGACAATTTGATCTGGTGCACCTTTCGAAGATGTACCTGGGAGTGGACCCTAGTTGTTGGAGGGGTTGTGGTGAAAGCGCAACAAACAGGCACATGTGGTGGGGCTGTGGGAAGGTACAGAACCTTTGGAAAGAGGTACTGAGATGGTTAAAGAGTTGGATGGGATCAAGAGGCAGCTGGAGCCAATGCTAGTCCTCTTTGGACATGAGAAGCACGAAGATGGGTGGGGGCATCTCTCACATATTGGTGCTTTACACCCTTCTGGCGGCCAGGGCTTGCCTGGTCCTTCAGTGGAAAGAGGTCTCAGCGGTAGAGGAGAGGAACTGGTCCTTGAAGGTGAGGGAAATCTGCGAGATGGAGAACATTACGTGAGCCCTTCACAACCAAATGCCGTTTAGGAAGATGGAATGGTCACCATTCTTGAGAAAGTATGCAGGAGATGGGAATGTCACCGGGGTGATTAGTCGGGAAAGGGAAGGGGAGGAATGGAGTTGATTGCATGTTTGTGGGTGGCGATGGGACAAGTATAGATGGCCGTGAGAGCAGCCCAGCAGCGAGGATTGTTTTTTGTTTATTGGGTATATGTGCCAATACATTCATGGTGATCCCTCCGGCAGCACAATGTCACTGGAGCTGTGGAAGTGATCCCAGGGGTGTGGAGGGGGTGGGGAGAAGTAGGGGTTTGAAATGTTAAAACATGCATTGTGATGTGTGATAAGTTGTAGGCACCTCCGCATCTTGTTTTGTGCTCTTGCAATAAAGGCAGAAAGAGTGTTTGAAGATTGCTACCATGAGTATGCCCATTTGAAGGGAAGTACCTAACCCTATGTTTCAGGATTTCAATCCCCTTCCATGGCCAAGGGAGCCCTTTGTCAAGTGGAACTACCATCCTACGTTTACCACACTAGTACTTCACACATCTGTGTGGGAGTTGCCTTACTATACGCTAAAACCTCAGATCCCATTTCCTCCCCAATGATGATGAATACCTGTAATGCATTCTGGGCATACTTTGCTCCAATGTTGGCCTGTCCTCACAGCACAACAAAGGGAGAGATACCATCTCTGACGTAAGAGATGGCTAGACGAACCATTATGTAGACTCCAGCCTTTGTCATGATAGATTGGGATAGATTAAATATCTGTATCATTTCTCCCTGGTGATACAAAAGTCCAATTTAAGGTTATCTGCTAGCATACAGGAACTACTTCTGCGGTATGTGAAAGAAAGTGTAGCCTGGCTGGGGAACTCATTGTCAGACTCTGGATTCTCTAGAGACCGGCGCAGCTCAAATATTCACTGGGTTCCTCAAAGCATTTATGAAATATATTGTTGCTTGCAATTTATATCTTTCTAAAGAGTTGAGTGAAATCTGTATTATAGTTTGCGTACAAATAACCGCTGAGCCCACTGTAGATATGTAGTAGATATGTATTCCAGAAAACCTATGTTGAAATCGTTTTTCAATAAACACTGTTAGGTTAATGTGCTTAATATTTCACTGATTTCAGTCTGCAGTGAATTACACGTTCATCTCACGGTGTAAATAAAAGGTGATTATGTGCACACCCAGTATCCATGCAGGCCACACAGATGATTCCATTGCAAGGTATCCTGTAATACAACAAGAATACATTAACTTTAAAGAGCACACTTTAGTTCAGTACATGTGTGGCACCAGGCGCTAATTCTTCCATAGTTGGTCATTTTAAAGATATCAAGCCTACAACATGCAGGTTTTCTTGGACAATCCTGGCCATAAAAAAGCTTCTTGATAGGAAGAGGATTAGAATGCTTCTGAAAGGACAACATAGGTCTTGCGATGAAGGTCACAATCTACATTGCAAGTAATCCTAGACTAAACTCTGGATACAATGATGACATTCTGCCATCAATCAGTGACAGGATAAATAATTGAGAATCCTGCCATGCAACAAACAACATTGTGCTATGCAGGAATGCCTAACAGCGCTTCAGTTGGAAGCATAAAATGGGGATTTATACCTAAACAATGGGAAAGGCTTACCAAAAACAGGCCTGGAGCAATGAGTTGAAAGCACAATTTATTTGAGAAAGTATGAGGCCCATTTGTTAATGGCTCACGCAAAACCCTTCCAACTTGTGTGAAGGAGCGACTGACCATGGATTCTGTCTCCATAAGGTTCTAACAATGCAGAAGAAAGCTACAAATGGTGAACCCTACGATGGAAATTTAACTCTCAGCAAGCTAATAATAGCAACACCTGGAATGGATTATATGCTGGGATTTGCTTGCCAGTTCTTTCTATGTAAAAGTAAACATAGCTTTTCACAGTTAATGTGAAAGGTATTTATACTGTGCACAGTCACCACTGCTGTGGTCCCCAGGTGCTCTGGCATATCTGAAAAGGAGGGTGTCAAGAGGGGCAAAGGGGGGGTTAGTAGGTTGTAAGGGGAGTCGGAAAGTGAGAGTTGTGGTATCCTGTTGGCAGCTTCAGTTCGGTTTGCACCTTCGATCAGTGCCAGAAGTCCCAGGTGCTGTTGTGGTGGGTTATGTGTTGTTAGTTTGTTGTTGCAATGTGGTGAAGTGCGTTCAGATTGCTGTGCAGAGAGGTTGTTGTGTGAGTTTCTGTATTTTGAGTATGTGAAAAGTTGAAATTTTGAAGGTATGGTTATAATGGTTTTCAAGTATTTGTCGATTTCTTACCACTTTGGGCCTCATTACGACTGAGGCGGAACGGGTTAACAGGCTCTGCTAAAGGAGGCGGACCCGTTAAACCCGTTCCGCCTCATTACAAGCTCCCCTCGCGGCACCCGGTAAGTAATGCCTGGTCAAACCAGATGTCCTTACTGGGTCTCGCGAGGGGAAGAGGGAGCAAATAACGGGCTGCTCATAATCGGCCCGTTGTTTGCACCCTCTCCCATTCCCATTGAGCCCTTTGGGGGGCTCAGATGGGAATGGGGAAGGTCCGGGCCCGGGTTCTGGGAGGGAGGAACTACCGGGCCCTCCGAACTCGGAATGGCCCGGTAATTCCCCATTCTGGGAACCCGGACCCAGACCCGGACCCGATTTCGTCAGCAGCCATGCCGCCAATAGGGGCATGGCTACCGCCGAAGTCGTAATGAAGCCCTTGGTCTTCATGTTTCTAAACCCAGCCTCCACTGCCATCCTCTGTTTTTGGTACTCCGACTTGACCGTCTAGTTGGCATGCTTGCTGCATTGTCAGAGCTCTCTTTGTGTGGCTTGCGACAGGTGTAGTTTTGGTCACAGGACTTGTCCCTTATTATCCATCTTGATGGTTGTCCCCACCTATCCAAATACCGTTTAGGAGTAGTGGCGTGTGGGCCTGGGTGGGCCGTGCACATCCACCCCCGATTTTATGGTGGAGGGGAAGCTTAAGGATTATGGTTTCCTACCGGGGTATTCACGGTTTCGTATTGGTCCTTTCAACCGAGTTGTTTCCTCCTGAATCTGGAGCCAAGAGCCCAATTTTGAGTAGTTTTCTGAAATCCAAATGACCCCTTGTGTTACGTATGTTTTTTGGTAGGTCATTCCAGGTTGAGGTTGACAGGTGAGTGAAAGATGATCCTCCAAGTTTTCTTTTGTTGTAAGCTTTTGGAACTAGGTGATTGTTGTTGCTTGATCTGAGTGATCAGGGTAGGGGATATTGGAAAATGGGTCTGTAGTTGGAGAGATCTTCCACGTTTCCTGCTGTGTCCTTGAGGAGTGGCTTGAGGTATGCTGCTTTGAATGATTGCAGTACTTTCCCTGTTGAAAGTGATTGGTTGAAAAGGATTCTGTAGTATTCCATGGGCGTTCCTTGTGTGAGGATTGATTTGTGTATGTCTAGGGGGCATGGATCCATGGGGGAGCCTGCTTTGTTGCTGTTACCAGCTTGACGAATGTCTCTGCTGATAATTGGGAGAAGCTTCAGAGTTTGTTCTGGTGATCCACTGATGGCTGGGTAGGTCGCATGTTGTAGTCGATTGGCCTGCTTTGTATGATTTGTTGGATGGTGGTGATTTTGTCTTTGAAGTGGTCTGCGATTTCATTGCATAGCTTCAGTGAAGGTATCAGAGCGTTATTGCAGCCAGAAGGGTTTCTTATTTCGTGTTTGATTTTAAACAATTCCTTTTGGGTGTTAGTGGCTTCGGTGATTCTGTTGTAGTAGTATTTCCTTTTGGCCTTATATATTTCCTTCTTGTATGATTGGATTTGTTGCTGAAGTTGTAGATTCTTCACCTGATTGTTTTTTTCCTCCATTCTAATTCAAGTTTCCTGTTTTTCCTTTCATGGCACCGAGTAGCGGGGTAAACCATTTTGCTGTCGCTCTTTTGCATTATGGTGCGAGAGGTTTTCCCTTTGAGATCCCCTTGATCGTTCCAGCAATCCATGTATGAATTAGTTCTGTTTTTAATTTGATGTCAGCTTCGTCCAGGGACAAGTTGCTAGCTCTGATGTTGGCTCTCCAGTTTCCTGTCACGATAGTTGGGAGTTTGTCTGTTTTTTTGCCGTTGTTGTGGGGAGTGTGATCATGAATGGAATGACGTGGTGGTTGCTCCAGAGGATCTGTAGTGGTGGCTTTGTGGCAATGAGATTCTTGTTGGTGAAGATTGAGTCCAGCGTATGTCCCACAGTGTGGGTTGCGCCTTTGACTAGCTGATGTAGTTTCATTGTCTTCACTTGCTTGACTAGTGTTTTCTGTGAGCTAGTGGATTCTTCGTCAAACCAGATGTTATAGTCTCAGAGGATTACCAGCTGTTCCTGCTCAATGGCTAGGTTGGTGATGGCTTCAGAGAATACGTCGGTGAAGCCTGCATCGTATGTTGGTGGTCTGTATACCAGGACGAATTTGAGGTTTGTTTTGGAATTTGCTGTTAGGTGTAGGAACATTGGGGCATAGCCGGGAGGTATTCCAGAGCTGCCAGGAGGTATTCCAGAGCTGCAGGAAGTGGCCACCTACAGGCTGGAAGCGAGAGCCGTAATAATGTGAAGAGAACTCAAAATCCTGTATCCTGTCAGCATCTGCTGTCCAGTGAAAACTGTGCATGACTTGGAATCTACATCATGAGAGTGAGACAGAGGTCTTCATAATGCACTCCTCTCCATAGAGCAAAGTCTTGCATAGATGTACCTAGAAGACCATGCATGTTCACCATTAGCCTGTAACCCATCCCTAACATGGAGGGATGGACTTTGGATTCATTACATACCCTGTATTATCAACAATGTGTACAGCCTTTCAACACTGAAAATATTTTCAATATGCTGCTTGAGCAATTAATGTATTCCTCACACTGGCAAAGTGAAGCCATTTTGAGTAATCG
This sequence comes from Ambystoma mexicanum, assembly GCF_040938575.1. Classification (NCBI taxonomy): domain Eukaryota; kingdom Metazoa; phylum Chordata; class Amphibia; order Caudata; family Ambystomatidae; genus Ambystoma; species Ambystoma mexicanum. The sequence goes on from NC_090931.1 coordinate 675,731,259, forward strand.
AACTTTCTAATTGATCAATTGACATATTTTGTAAGATGTTTTAAAGAGGGCAGAAGGACATTACCTACAGGTACAGCCCACCAGCTCCAGTACTGACACTATTAGAACCCTTGCTATAAAGTCCTTCTGGTGAATTTACCACTTGGTTTGCTGGAGGTAGCTGACGGGGGACTTTTCTCTGCATAAGAAAGGGAGGGGATTTTGCAGTCCTGCAGATTGGGAAAAGAATATATAGAAGTAGTGGTAAACATTTACTGCCACTTTTTCTGATCAGCAGGATTTTCCTGGATTTGACACACATATTTTGGGAGCTGAACAAACTTAACACATTTGCCAGGTTTTCTAATCCTCCTGCCAAGTCCACCAGGTTTACCGCCAATATGAGATTTCTATGCTGGAGGAATACCAATTGATTCCAATGGAACCTGTCTGTTTTATCCACCTGGCAAAGCAAGTGGATTGCTTTCGAATCTCATGTAAATTCCTCCCACAATCGTGAACTGTGGGAGCCATTTACACTTTTCCAAACACTTAGTGGAAAGTGTAAGGTGTAAAGGTGATTCTGCCTGTGTTTAATACTTTACCACTACATGCTAGAAAAATTGAACATTGCATTAAGGGGATCATTGGCATACAAGTGCAAATGGAGGTGTCCCACTCTATGAAATTTAGATGTCAAAAAGAAAATGACCCCTCGGACCCCAGGATACAGCAAATGTTGGAAAGACTGCGGCATGCCTGCAGACAGCAGGAGCCAAGAATGCTGTGGTATGAGGAATAACACCGGGACATTGGAGGACAGTGAGAGATGGGTAAGATGGTGATTGGACCTATGACACTGGTAGGCAGGAAGACAGCGATCAGACAAGTAGGAAAATAATGGTGAATTAGGACAAAACTAGAGCACTTCGACAAAGGAAGAGCAGCAAAGGCTGTCACTAGTTTGAGAGGAGATAAACAAGAAGAAAATGAGGTGACCAGGCTTCTCTGCTCAGCATTTGTTGTTTTTTGGCTATCTTGTAGCTGGTCCAATGCTTCCTCTTTGTTTGATAAGAACTACCCCTGCTTTCCTCTAGCAAACTGGTGTATTAGGTTTTCCACTCTTTGGTGTTACATATTTTTGTGCTGCTCTGCAATCTGCATGTCACATGACTATCACTGGCATCATAGCCGGTGTTTATTATCCTTTTAAATATTGGCTTTAAGTAACCTGCTAGTATACCACCAAGTCCTTGACTTTACAAACTCTGTCATTGCTGGCCGTGAAAGAATGAACTTCGTTTGGGCAGCAACTGAAACATCAATGGATGTGGAGCTTGCCACCTTCAGGTGCTTACCCCACATTCCCTTTAGTATTTCAGTAATACTCTTTCTATTTTAAGAAACGTGGTTGTTGGTACCGTGGTATTGAATTCAGACTAAAATCTCTTAGTGAATAAAGACTCTCTGTGTGATCTCGGATGCATTTGCCTTCCTATTATCCTCTTTTGCATAGTTTTCACTCACAATATTATTTGTTTGAACTTTATTTACACCATTTTTTACATTTATGATTGTCAATGGTATAACTGTGATGATGGTCCGCCTGTATGTAGGTGAGGTTTTGAGGTACGATGAATGGATGAATGTGAGAGTATGTATTAGAATTTGTGATTGATAAAAAGATATAATGAATGAATTAATTCATGGTGGTCACATTTGTTAATGGTTTTGTATTTTCTGTTTCTACCAGTTGGAATATATAAAAAAATCAAGATAAAAATCTTTTTGAAATCATATTAGGAATTGTCAGGTTAGAATTATAGCGACCTTAATTTAATGTGGCATGGGAGATTTCTTCTAAGGGTTTTGTATTTTCTATTATCCTCTGCCTGGTGTCTCCTCCGGGCAGGACCTACTAAGATGGAGCCATGTTCGCTGCCATATTTGTAGAGAAAAAATATCTTATACCAACCAGTAGAAATGTTGATGCAGTTATGATGCTGATAGACCCTACTTTTCCTCATGTTGGAGAAATCAGGTTTGGAGAAAAGAGTATGGAAGTTGAAGAAATCACTGACAAATTGAGTGTTTTAATGAGAGCCCGATTCTATTGAGGGCATAAAAAACCAACTGTGTGCTTTTAGGGAGGAAAGATAGCTCAGGGGCAGCACGTTTGTCATGGCGCAACACAGGTTCGAATCCCGATCCCGGGCTTAGAAACCACTCGCTGGTGTTAAGCGCATTATAAATGAACTATAAATAAATAGTAAATGTAAAAGGTTTGGTATTTCGCAACTATAATGAGCTTTGTGAAAAGCTTCTCTTACTTGAAGCAAATGTAAATTTTGGTTTTGTAGTGACGTATTCCATTATGTCCTCGAAACCAATATGACAGCCGCCAGATTTGGAAATATTTTGGAGCTGCATTTATTTATTTTATTTATTTTACATTTATAAAGCGCTCACACAGCCCACAGGCATCGAGGCGCTGTTACAGGAATTGTTTGTTTTTCTTAGTTGCGTAATTGTGTGTTTATTTATTTTTATTTTTTTTGTCTTAGTTACGTATTTATAACGCGCTTAAATACCCAGAGGTTTTTTTTTTAAGCGCGGCCCCGGGGATCGAACCTGTTGTTGCTTCGTGTCATCTTGCTTCTTGTATTCTCATGCAGTTCAACACATTTACGAGATCATATAATAGCCATAGAAATACATTACCTCATTGGTGGCGTGACATACACTAGCATTGCTACTTGCATAGGGCCTATGTCTCTGTATTGTCCCAGGACCCCCCTTTGTTTTTTGCATATTCATATTGCACCTGCATATTCAAATTGCACTTGCTAAGAGTAGTGTGGCCCAAAAAAGGACCCACTAGTAGGTACTAGTACGTGCTACATGCTTTTCCCCTAAGGATTACCCGTAAATAAAGACACAGACACCAGGGCTCAATAAAAATGTTTTATTACATTTATTGTGCGTGTTTTTGTTTAATTTTGGACTACTCCATCCAGCCCACCATGGGGTTGTATGGAATGTTGAAAAGAAAAGAAAAGGAAATCATGAAGAAACTGAACTCCCCTGCCCAAGAATGGGCTGGGTAGGGGAGAAAAGAATCCAAAGAGGATTTGAAAAAGGGACAGTTGAAGAGAGACAGTTAGAAACAAGAGAAGGAAAGAAGAAGCCACAGAAGGGCAGAAGAAAAAGGAAAGAACTCCTGTGGGGTGTGCTGCCTCTAGCTTTGTTACAGCATCTCTTTTTATCAAAATTCTATTTGGGTAGTTTGTTGAGCATGAACCTAGATTCAGGAAGCAACAGAGTGCTGTACCTCGATTGAGATTACAGGCTATCCGTAGATGACTTTAGGGGTGTAGAGTCCTTAAACGATACACAAATAAAAATATAATTCTATTCTTGGACCTGTGCACTACAATCATGTGGGCTTCCACATATTGATGGGGGCAATGCCATCTTCCTAACTTTGCTCAGCCATCCTATTCACCTTCATAAAAAGGGTTTTCCACTCAGCTGTTTGTTTGATTTAGGATAGAATTAATTTTGATATTTATTTATTTTGACATTTGTAAAGCGTAGCTAGCCCTGAGGTATCTAGGCACTCGTTTTTGACAATACAGCATAATGTACATACATACATGCGTAGCGATTCTCAGTGATCTATATCATTAAAGATTCTGTTGAGAGTTCAAAGTAATGCATGCGGTTAATATTAGGCATAGTAGAGATTTCAGGTGGATTGTGAGAGAGAGCTACTTTAGCAGCTCTTGTGTGAATAGCTAGGTTTTCAAGCTTTTTACGGAAGGACCAATAGGAAGATTCAGATCTTAGTATGGTTGGAAGAGTGTTCCAGTGTTTGGCAGCTACCACTGGGAAGCTACAACCCCTGCTTTCTGTTGTTTGAATCTGGGTATGGTGAGTAAGTGAAAGTGGGCTGAGCGAGTGAGTTTATTGGATTGGTTTATTGTGAATTAGTTGGATAAGTACTTAGGGTCTGAGTTGGACAGCCCTTTGTGTTTCAGGGAGAGGGTTCTTAACAAAATGTTATCGTGGACTGGCAACCAGTGGGCATTCCGTCTTGCCATGGTAATGTGTTTGTTTTAGAGGATGTTCAGGGCTGTTCTTAGGGCATTGTTTTGGATCAACTGAAGTTTTTTTATATTACGGTTGATAGAGGGTGTGTAGGGGGCTTTACAATAGTGTATTCTGGATAGGATGAGAGCTCTAGCAAGCGTAATACAGCTGTAAGATGACAGGCAAGGTCTGCAGGCATTGATGAGTTTTGAAGTGTAAGCTGCCGCACAGGCTGTGACGTTGACTTGTCTGGTTAAGGTGAGTGCTGAGTCAAGGTAAATACCCAGGGTTTTTACTTCCTTGCAGACACTGATCATAATCCCGTCAATGATGAAGGATTTGAAGGAGTTACATAGTTTGTTTATATGGTTTTGTGAGCCTATGAGGAGTTTTCATCATTTAAGTAAAGGCCACGAAGGGCCATGAAAAGCCGTCCAGGCGGGGATGGTTAGGTAGATTTTATTTAGTGATTTTGAGTCAGTGTCATACGTACCTGTAATAGGGATGAGGATTTGGGTATCGTCATCTCTTTTGGAGTCGCATCCAGGGCCCCTTACTGCTCATATTGAATGTAAAGCGGGCAGCCCCTTTTTTAGGGCAATACATCTGAGCTGTCTACTACCTAAGAACTAAAATATTCAGGGTTTGTGTTTTAAAAAAGGGTGCAGGAGCCAAATGCTTTTGCTTTAGGTCTTATTCACTGACATGGGAAACACTCCAAGTGGGTCCTTTTCAGTTTATGGTCTGTGCCTATGGAATAGCTTTTTCCAGGGAGGTTGAAGGTGCTGCCTGTTCTGATTCTGATAGTGAAGGACTAAAATGAAATGTTTTTATTTTTATTTTCTGTTGTGCTAGTGCTTGCACTAAGACAACCTTACACACAGACAAACCGAATTCATAAAATAAAAATAAGTACATACAGAAGGAAAATAAATAACAATACAATATCATAATCAACCTTAAAATACCAAACCTCTATAAATACATAAACATCATATAAAAATGATTTTTCATAACACACTTCAGAACATAATAATCAATGTATTAACTATTGAGAGTTAATCAGCATTCCTCCACCTTCAGTCCAAATAAATGCAGTAAATAAATAGTCTGACTAAAGCTATGTAATGTTATGTTATGTCAAAGGATATTTATACCACACACTATCACCACCGGAGTGGTCTCCTGGCGCTCTGGTGGATCTGGAAGGGAAAGAGGGTGAGATGGGTTAGTGGGACTGAGTGGGATAAGAGCAAGAGAGCTGTGATGTGCTGTTGGCAGCATCAGTTCGATTAACACTGTTCGCTGAGCATAAGTGTGCTTTTCGGTTAGATGCCATCATGTGCTATTGTGCGAGACGATGGGCCTCATTAGGACCCAGGCGGACTTCGCGGTGCTAAATGCACCGCGAAGCATGGCGGAAAGCCGCCGATAGCGCCATGGGGGTTGGCGGATTTACCGCCCCATTCCGACCTCGGCGGAGCGGTAAATCCCCAATCCCCATTCTGCCCTTCCCCATTCCCATTTTTGCCCCATAGGGTATAATGGGAGTGGGGAAGGAGTTAATTACGCCACCGTAAAATACGGTGGCGTAATTAACAACGAGGTCCCGTAGCGCCATGGTTTTCTCCGCCTGGTAAAACCAGGCGGAAAAGGCCGCCATGGCGCTACGGGAACTCGTAGTATGGCGGAGAGGTACGCCATGCACTACGCTGGCGTAACACCCTCTCCGCCAGGGTCCTAATGAGGCCCGATGTGTGGTTTGTTTTGTTGTTGCGTTGTAGTGAAGTGCGTGCAGGTTGTTGTGCTTGGAGCAATGGTTGTGTTTGATTTGAGTATGAGAGGTGTGTGCAGAGGGGTGAGATTTTTAGTAGGGTTGGTTAATGGCATCACTATCAAGAAGTGGTGCATGCTAAACTTCCCAATTCTATCTAGAAGCGACCCATGCTAATCTTCACAGTTCCATCTAGATGTGACACATGCTAATTTCTAAAATTCTATCTAGATGTGATGCATGCTAATCTCCAAAATTCTATCTAGATGCGCGTCATGCTAATCTCTCAAATTCTATCTAGATGTGCTGCATGCTAATCTTCACAGTTCTATATAGATGTGACGCGAGGTTATCTTCACAATTCTATCTAGATGTGACACAAGATTATCTTCACAGTCCTATCTAGATGCGAGTCTTGCTAATCTCCACAATTCTATCTAGATATGACGCATGCTAATCTTCACAATTCTATCTAAATGTGACGCAAGATTATCTTCACAGTTCTATCTAGGTGTGATGCATTCTAATTTCCAAAATCCTATCTAGATGCCAGTCATGCTAATCTCCACAATTCTATATAGATGTGACGCAAGGTTATCTTCACAATTCTATATAGATGTGACGCAAGATTATCTTCACAGTTCACAGGCCAAAGGACAAGTGAAAACCCATGTGGCACAGCCACGTTTGGACACTAGCCTTAGTTAGTAGCCAAATGCAAGCTAATCTTCACAATTCTGTCTAGATGTGACGGAGGCCAATCTTTACAATCCTGTCTAGGTGTGGTGCAAGCTGACATTCACAATTCTTTCAAAATGCAACGCAAGCTAATCTTTACAATCCTGTCTAGAGGTGGTGCAAGCTGACATTCACAATTCTCTTTAGATGTGACGCAAGCTAATCTTCACAATTCTGTCTAGTTTTGACAAAGTTTAATCTTCACAATTCTGTCTAGATATGATGCAAGCTAGTATTATAGTTGCCTAGATATGACGCAATGCTAATCTTCACAGTTCTGTCTAGATGTGACGCAATGCTAATCTTCGCAGTTCTGTCTAGATGTGGCGCAATGCTAATCTTCACAATTCTGTTTAGATGTAACGCAGTGCTAATCTTCACAATTGTCTAGATGTGACGCATTGCTAATCTTCACATTTCTGTCTAGATGCGACACAATGCTAGTCTTCACAATTCTGTCTAGATGTGACTGTGGCTAATCTTCACTATTGTGTCTAGATATGACGCAAGCTAGTATTACAATTGTCTAGATATGACACAGTACTAATCTTCACAATTCTGTCTAGATGTGACGCAATGCTAGTCTTCACAATTCTGCCTAGATGTGACACACGCTAATCTCCACAATTCTGTCTAGATATGGCAGAGGCAAGTATTACAGTTCTGTCTAGATATGACACAATGCTAATCTTTACAATTATGTCTAGATGTGGCGCAATGTTAGTCTTCACAATTCTGCCTAGATGTGACGCAACGCTAATCCTCACAATTCTGTCTAGATGTGGCACAATGCTAGTCTTTACAACTCTGTCTAGATGTGACGCAATGCTTGTCATCACAATTCTGTCTAGATGTGATGGAGGCTAATCATCACAATTCTGTCTAGATGTGACGCAATGCTAGTCTTCACAATTCTGTCTAGATGTGACAGAGGCTAATCTTAAAAATTCTGTCTAGATGTGGCACAATGCTAGTCTTTACAATTCTGTCTAGATGTGACGCAATGCTAGTCGTCACATTTCTGTCTAGATGTGACGGAGGTTAATCATCACAATTCTGTCTAGATGTGACGCAATGCTAGTCTTCACAATTCTGTCTAGATGTGACAGAGGCTAATCTTCAAAATTCTGTCTAGATGTGACGCAGTGCTAATCTTCACATTTCTGTCTAGATGTGATGCAATGCTAGTCTTCATAATTCTGTCTGGATATGACGCAGGCTAGTAGTACAGCTATGTCTAGATATGATGCAATGCTAATCTTCACAATTATGTCTAGATATGACAGAGGCTAATCTTCACAATTCTGTCTATATATGACAAAGGCAAGTATTACAGTTTTGTCTAGATATGACGCAATACTAATCTACATCATTTTTCTATCTTGAGTGGGACGCATGGCTAAACCTCACCTGGACAGAGTCTGAATGCCTAAATTGGAGGCACAACAGTAAGTGCAAAAAACCCAGACTTGAGGTATCTGGATAGAGTAAGAACGCCCAAGTATGGGACACAACAGTAGATAACACCACTGAACGGTCGGTACACAGCCTTCATAGGGGTATTCTTTCTATGCTATGCTGCTGATTTTGGTATGCTATGTTGTGTAGGTATTAAGAGAGGCAGAGCATTTTGGAGTAAGGTGATTGCTGTACCCCCCACCCAGACCACACTTATCTTGTCAGTCACTGATGGTTGACGGCTGGCTACTAGCTTCTGAAGCGAACACAGACAAACACGGTCTGTAGCTGCTTCTTTCGGAGCTGCCTTTTGCCTTGTGGCCGTTAGCCTTAGGTGTTCCAGGGGCAGTGGGTTGCCCAAGGGGTGTGGTTAAGATCCTACCTCCTGGAGGTAAGCAGCCAATCACGGGCACGTGAGGGGGAGGGAAGGGCAGGGGAGAGGTCACAGGGGAAGCAGAAAAATGACAGCGAGATAACAGGCAGCAAAGCAGGGGAATAGATGACAAAAAATGAGCAGGGCAAAGCAGGGGAATGGAAGACAAAAACGAGCAGGGCAAATCAGGGGCATGGATGACAAAAACGAGTAGGGCAAAGCAGGGGAATGGATAACAAAAAACGAGCAAGGCAAAGCAGGGGAATGGATGACAAAAAAGGACTCCTGTGTGGCAAGACTCTCCACAGAGGTGACAGGTGTAGTTAGAAGAACCAAACTACCCTCAACCCCCCAATGCGTTGGGGTGGACACTCGGCTTGAGGAGGTCTACTGAAACAAAGAACCGGAGAGATGTGCAGAGCTTGTACCCTCACCGGTAAGCAAGGCATGCTTCCTAACGACAGCGGCTCCACGGTCCCCTGCCTGCACAAGCAGCGCGCACAACACACAGGAGTGGCAATCAAGAGGGGCAATCAATTGCATGACGAAGAGCTGGGGCACCAGCCCGTTGTTATATATAAATAAAGATATTGCCGCGCTCCGCACCCCTCAGAGCCCCATATGACTGCAGATCACTGCATAGGAAATTGCCAGCATTAGGAAAACGGCGCGGAGACAAGAACTTATGAACGATCACCCCAGCAGCTCCCTGCTGCGAGAGGGTGGCACAGAAAGCATTGCAAGAGATAAAGCTTTCCCAGGCTGGAACGTTTGAAGGAGTGAAAGCATTGCAGGGCACTGAGGTTCCATGATCTGCACTCTCTCTAAGGGACAGACAGCTAAGACTGTCCCATGACACAGGCGTAAACTAAATAATGGGTGCAAGCATTTGAAGATAAGAATCTCCAACACACAGAGCCCGAGACGAGAAACATGGCAGCAGAGAGGCTCTGGGAACGCGCCAGGGTACCTTGGTGAAGGGAAAATACGGGAAAAAGGTCAAAAATACGAGAAATAGGGGATAAGAAACAATGTCTCTGCCCACACAACTCACCATTGAGCCCCCATACTAAAAGAAGAAGTTCACATAGCGCCCTGAAAAGAAAGGCACTTACGTGGACTGTTTGTTACCTGTAAGAATCAACATTGAACCTTTTGCCTTTTGGAGCCCTGGGTCCGACCACGGTCTTAAAGTTAAGGTAGTTTAGCCGTATCTCAATAGAGATGGAGCAAGACCAGGAGAAACCCTTGCCAGATATACCGGGGAATGACTGTGACAGCGCCACTAAGGCAGACATCAGACTCTTACAAGCAGAAATCCGCTCAATAAAATCTAGCATTACAGAAAGAGTCACCGACCTGCAGGATAGAATGGCAAAGGTGGAAGACTGGATCGAGGCGGTAGAGAACAATCAGCTGTCAGGCGATCTGATTGTTATGAACTGCGAAGTCAGGTTCCAGGATCTAGAGCAAAAAGAGAGAGACATTGAATTGAAGGTCGACGATCTAGAAAACCATGAGCGGAGATCAAACATACGGATCACTGGCCTCAGCGAAAGACAAGGAGAAATGCTGGCTGGGTTAGAAGGTCGAGCAAAGGCCATGGTGACATCGCTCTTCGACACAGCGGCTCCCCCGAACTTGGAATTCAACATAATACACAGGGCTGGAGCCCCCCCCGCAAATGGCCCAAGATCGGTCCTTGCCAAGTGTCACTACTACAGGCAAAGACAGGACATCCTACAAAAAGCAAGAGAGAGAGAACCCATTGATTTCAAGGAATCCAGTGTTAAAATATTTCAAGACCTCTCAGCAGCTACTCGGAATTGGTCGGAGAAGCTGCCGTCCACTCACAACCTGGTTGCAGGAGCATGAACTCTGCTATCGATGGGGTGAGGGCTACCGAGTTACTTCAGAGGAGGAAGCATGAGGGGTGCTGGAGGGCCTACAAGCAGGCACGTTAGGAGCTGATAGAGACACAGCTAGAAAACCTGGGGGACCGATGCATAAAACCATACCCTCTTCACCGAAGAGAGGCTGGGCCCCAGGAACTAGAAAGTATAAACAATATAATACGCCCTGAAAGCATAGTCCCCTGTGGACGGTTCTAAGGCAACATTAGTTATCCAGCTTTAGTCTATGTGCTTTCCGAGTGAGATAGAAAAGCTTGTCCAATTAATGTTCACACAAAGGCTCAAAATGTTTGTAACAGTGATTCATGGGTTTGTAACCCCTGAGTAGTTCTGAGAATTTGGAATGCTGTTTATGTTAAGTTATGTAGCGGGATGGCCCCGCCACCAAATCTTCTAAATTTTTAAAGTTATTTATAGCCACCTGGAGACGGTTCCCTGGAGTGTGGCCCTTCTTTTCTAAGGGCGTCTCAGGTGTAGAGGAGTGCCAACAATGGCATTTTTTGTGGACAAGTGGAGGGGGAAAGGGGGCGGGCACATACCGGGAAAATGTAGAAAACACTTAGACACTGTTAAAAGGGCACAAACTCGACCAAGCGCACTAATTAACCTCAGATATTATATGCACAGGACAATACCTTTCACCACATTATCCCACCATAAAGGTGTCAAAATGTGAAAATCAATACGCCAACATGGCACTACTTGACAGGATAAAATATGGGTCCCTCAATGTCAAGGGCTTAAATTCACTGCAAAAGCGTTCAATGTTAGCAAGGGAATTTAAACTCTCCAAACTGGATGTATTATTTGTGCAGGAAACAAAGTTTGTGCAAGGGAAGTAATTTAGGATTGTAAATAGGGACATAGAAGGCACACTGTGGGCCTTTGGCGGTCAAAAGAAGGGAGGGGTCGGAAATATATATAGGAAATCGCTGGGCCTCCAAATAGACCTCATGGTATGCGTACAGTCACACTTTGTTCTGCTTATGCCCCTAACCAGAACCAGCTACATTTCTGCGAGTCCCTGTTTGATTTTCTAGACAGTTGTAAGGAAGGCACATTAGTGTGTGGCGGTGATCTCAACATCATAGCAGACCCTAGTCTAGATTGAGATTCTATGAGACAGGGGGCAAATGCACTGTATGGCTCAATTGGGGAGAGATTTCTAGGCTTGCTGCGGGCAAACCACTTAATTGATACCTGGCATACGGCACACCCTAAGGTGAGAGCTTTCTCTTTTTATTCCCCCGCACTCACCTACTCCAGAATAGATTATCTCTTCATCGAAGCTGAGAACAAGGGCATGATTTTAGCTGCAGAAATACCGAAGAGGTGGGCACCGCAATGTTTACTCACTTCTATCCAATGTCTACTACTCTCAGTTAATTTTTTGACCTGGAGCTGCAACCATTGAGATAGTAGCCTGGTTGGATCACAAATTATGTGTGTTCGAACTCGACCTCGGCCCACCTGTCTACACAGAACGCAGATGGATCTGTAATGATACCCTCTGTAAAGACCTGTTATTTAAAGAGACCTTAACAGAAGCAATAAAAGACTACTTCGCTGTGAATGACACAGGCAAACTGCCACTGAACACAGTATGGGAAGTGGCGAAAGCCACAATTCGGGTATCCTGACGGCGGAGGGAGCACACAGGAATAGGGTCAGGTTGCGAAGGAAGAAGGATCTGAAAGCTGCAATTGCACCCAAGGAATTAGAACTCCGCACTCAGCCTGCAAGCAATGCAGAAATGTCAGCGCAGATTGGGGAGCTCCAAAAAGAACTAAGAGACATATGGCAGGGCAAATCGCTGACACAACTGTGATATTTAAAGCAGAAATATTACGAAAGGGGCGACAAGGCCCACACCATGTTGGCCAACTGCCTGCGCAAAAAGAGGGCAGAAAGGGTGATTCCCAAAATCAAAAATGAAATAGGTATGGAGCTATTGGATCCTCGCGAAATTACAATGTGCTTTGTAAGTTTCTATACAACCCTATACACAGCTGAGGGGGAAGGAACAGAGATCGATATTGCGCGCTATGTATCAAAATTCCCCTGTGCACTGATCTCGCAGGCAAATCGCGACATGTTAAACGCCTCAATCACAACAGAAGAAATCCAAACGGCCATTTCCAAGATGAAAGCCGGTTCTGCGCCAGGATAGGATGGGTATACTCTTTTATAAAGCTAATAGCAATTCACTAACTCCCTTTCTAGTCAAAGGGCCTCATTATGAGAATCGAGGTAATGAAAAAAGGAAGGTGGAATGGTAATAGCGGCATCGTTAATGGGTCCGGGTCATTACGACCTGACAACCCGCCAATACCGGCACCGCCCGTACCGTGCCCCCTCATACCGGCATGGGTGCGTACACGCGCCCCTTCGGTGAGCAAATATCGGCATGCCGGTAATAGGAGGACATCACAACCCACGTGGGCATGCAAATACCGGCATCCCGAAGGCGGTAATCAGGGGCTGCACGATGGCGGCCATACAGGCATCGCGGACCACCCGTAAACAGCAATCAAGCCAACTGCCACAGGTGCACACAATCACCACAGGTGGACTCAATGGAGTCTGGACCAGTATAAAAGGAGTACACCCACACACCACACCCCTTCCTACACCAAAATGATACCACTAGCTGTTGCAATCATGGCGCTGGAGGACATGCCTATACTGCTACAACTACAGCAACAACAGCAACCACAACAACAACTACAGCAGCAACAGCAGGCAGCACAGAGGAGACGCAGGAGGAGAAGGAGGGTGAGACAGGCCCAGCAATTAGCACCAGTGCAGCCAGTAGTACCTCGTAGGCAGCCACCAATTCCTTGCATCAGACCCAGTCCATTCAATCTAACCCCTGAGCAGATCCACACCATAGTGGACATGATAGGCAACGACATTGCCAGCGTCATAGAAATGCACACTGCCATCCCCCCGCTACTAAAGGTGGTGTCTGGGCTCCACTTCCTGACCACAGGCACCTACCAGCACACAGTGGGCCAGCTGCATGGTATTTCACAACCACTATTTTCACGCATGCTGACCCAAGTGCTGGGTGCCCTCCTGAAGCACACTAGCACCCACATATCCCTACCACGGACTGACCAGGAGATAGCCGACACCAAAGTAGGCTTCCATGCACTGGCAGGCATGCCCAATTGTGTTGGTGCCCCTGTACTGCACCCATGTAGAACTGGTAGTCCCCCATGCCGTAGAGGCGGTGTACCGCAATTGCAAACAATCCCACTCCATCAATGTGCAGATGGTATGTGACTCCAGCAAGATCATCATACATTGCTGTGCCCGATTTCCCGGATCAACACATGATGCCATGGTGCTGCGTAACGCCACGTTACCACGTCACATGGAGCGACATGCTGGACCACGTGCCTGGCTGCTTGGTGAGTTGCCTGACTGGCCCATGGCAGTGCATTGGGGGAGTGATGTGTTGGGATGCATACCCCACCTGGGTGGGAATGGGGGGGATGCATACCCCACCTGGGTGGGAATGGGGGGATGCATACTCCACCTGGGTGGGAATGGGGGGGATTCATACTCCACCTGGGTGGGAATGGGGGGGATGCATACGCCACCTGGGTGGGAATGGGGGACGGGGATGCATACTCCACCTGGGTGGGAATGGACAGTGAGTGGAGAATGCACTCAGAGCTAATGACACCTGCCCTGAACCTCCCAACCCCAACATGACACATCATTGGCACACATCTGACCATTTACGTATATCAATGGCCACATGTAAGACGCACAACCTGGCCACCATGTGTATGTCAAGCAATGCATGACTGAACATGATCGCAACTGTGCCAATGTGGCTAATGTGACCATGCACAGTGTAGTATGCACAGCATAAATTGGAGGGTAAACATTGTCGTACAACCACAGTACATCCGCTTCAGCATGCATTATTTCACGCTGCATCATCTATTCAACGCCATCCAGACTACCACACCTGTAGCAGTATAGAATGCATCTACATAATATTTGTGCATATGTACAGCGACATGTGTATGCCCACAGCAAATAGCTGCAGGCATGACTGTGAATCCTGATGGTGGCAACTCAGAGTGACACACACCTATTTGTCTTAGCTTGCAGGTGATGGAGGATATCTCTTGAAGCCGATGCCTAAGCAGGTCTGGTGGAGCACTCCTTTATAGGCCTGAGAAGGTGGCAATGATCACCATGATCTGTGTCATGCTGCATAACATGTGCGTCCGGAGAAATGTACCACTACCACCTGACATTGACATGCATACACCGGGTGAGGATGATGAGGATGGAGACGGAGGTGAAGCAGCACCCCTGCCAGTATGTGATGCACAGGATGGCCGTGCAGTACGCCAATCACTGATTAACGAATACCTCTGAACCACAGGGACTTTGATAGATATGTGTCAGTGACACACTGGGTCCATTTGGACATGCACACAGGGAATGTTGGGAGTTGGACACTGAACACCGTCATACATTAAATGGATACACACGAAATGAACAATGTCCAAGCATTGAATGTTTTTTCACACAATGGGTGTATTGATTCAAACTGCAAAAATGTGACATCCCCCCCAAACCCGCAGTGAACTCCCAAAACCCACCAGTGAACCCCCAAACCCCCCCAGTGAACTCCCAAAACCCCCCAGTGAACTCCCAAACCCCCCCAGTGAACTCCCAAACCCCCCCACCAGTGAACTCCCCCTAATGCTCCCAACCACCCCCAACACCATCTGAGCCACTCACATAGTTCTCCCACATTATTTGCGGGACTTCTTGCTGTCCGGGGGCAGCATTTCAGTGTGCCTCGCACTCCTTCTCGTAGGACGCACAGGACTAGGGGGTCCAGAGGAAGTGGGGACAGAGGAAGCAGGTGTGGTGGCTGGTGAGGAGTCGGTGAGGATTTCCACGCCTGCTGCAAGTTGTAGCCGCTGCATGTGCAGCAGGATGGATGTCAGGACCTGTGTGATGGCCCCCAGACAGTCTCTCATCAGCGCTGCTGAGGCATTGACTGCGGCTGTGTTGGCCGTTATGGCGGCTGTGGTCCCCGCTATGGCTGTGGCTATCTCCCGCCTGGTGTCCTCGCCATCCGTGATGTATTGGCGCAGCAGGTCCAACATCGACTCCTGTCTGGCCTCCACTCTCGCCAGCCGTACCTCAAGGCTGTTGGTGGGTGCAGCAGTGGTCGAGGGTGCTGTCACGGGGCCTGCATTATCAGTGCTGTCCTCGTGGATGGGGCTCAGGTCGGAATCGTGCAGGCAGGGATCGGCACTGCTGTAGGTGGGTGAGGGCTGAGTTTGGGGTGGGGGGGTGGAAACGGGGCTTGGGGAGTGTGGACATCCCACATGCGTGACTCCTTCCTGGTCCACATACTCCTCCACGTCATCTTCTGTGGTGGCCAGTGGTTCTAGGGCCTCGCCTTCCACTGGTGTAGGTGTGGGCAGCTGGGTGTCCACAGTGTCAGGCGCACTGGGTGTCGGTGTGGGCAGCTGGGTGTCCAGAGTGTCAGGCACACTGGGTGTAGGTGTGGGCTGGAGGCTGCCCCGGAGGTGGTGCCATTTTCTGTGGCTGGGACGTGGATGCCTTTGTGGTGGTAGCCTGGCTGCATCTTCTCCATTGGTGCCTGGGGGGGTAGACGAGATGCAGAGCATCAGTGATGGTGTTACATGCCAGATGCATTCTATGGTGCCGTGGAGTATCTCATTAATTATGCATTCATGTCTTACAGGTGTGTCACACAGGGTAGTATGAGGGGCATTTTGGCATTTGCTGCATGGCATGTGGCATGCCGTTGTATTGGGGTTTGTGTGATGTATTACATGGGCAAGGTCCGTGTGTGTTGGCTGTGTGATGGTAATGGGATTGGCACTCAGCATGCATTTCAGTGTGGCAGGGTTTGGGCCTCCATCTGGACAAGAATATGTTCATGTGTGTATTGGGACTAGGGATGTAACGGTATAACGGTATACCGTTAAAGATAACGTGAACCACTCAATTGAACAATAATAACCGTCACATTGTTCATACCGGTATACCATGTATACCGTTAAGTGTGCTTTTCAATCTGATTTGGAAAGCTGCAGTAAGCAAGTGCTGCGCAGTCTTGGTCTTGCACTGTTGGATGTGCCATCTGCCAAGTAGTTTCAGTTGGAGCAGTTTTTAATGCCATTCCATAAACTACACGTGCCTGACACAAAATCAATATGTTAGCAATAGGAAGAATAAATACAGTGCCAAGAAGGAAAAGGGTTTACTTTGGGTTGGCGGCTTTGGGGTTTATATATTTATAATGTATAATGTATAATGTTTGCTAAACATATGACAATGGGGGATGTCCCTGGTTCTATCATTGAATTAACATATGATAAGTCACACTGCGAACTTCACTCATCTCTTTGGGTATTCCCTGCTGCCATACCAAAGGGTGACATGTCCTTGATTACTGAACACCTTTTGGCCCACAAGTAAACTAAAGGCTGTAACGTAAAGAGAGCATGCATGTGAGTGTGTGAGTATGCGCACAAGCTTATACTACCATTAGCCTCCATTGATCTGGTGCATGCATGTTATAAATATGGTAACATGTTCATCTTCACCAGTAGCCAGTGGGGGAGCTAAAAGCCTAAATGACCACTTAAGAAAAGCTATTCCGTTTGCTTTGCCAGTCGCAGCAGGGCTCTCCCCCTCCTCCTCTCCACACATGTTTGAGTTTGGAAGCAAGGGGTGGCATTTCAGTGAAGAGTATGTTGAAAAGCCCAATTCTGACTCTGGGTGCCTGATTTTGTTTGTCATGATAAATCTGACAATTTATAACCTTTTAGAAAATATTTGTTAAGATTGGTTAACTCCAGCTGCTATACCGCGATAACCATGATATACCGTCATTTTGCAAGAAGGTTATCGTACCGTCATAAAACTAATACCGTGACACCCCTAGTTGGGACATGCATTACCTTGCCTAGACTTTCTCCCACATCACTTGTGCTACGTCATGGTTTCCCCTACAGGGATCTGCAGGGTCACTCACCTCCATCTGCTGATGTTGCTGCACCCGTCTCCATCTCCCCAAATCCCTCGATGGACTCCAGATTGATGAAGGTGCTTGCCGTCTCCTCCCAGGTGGTCAGTTTGTCAGGAGAGTGGGGACCCCCGCCTGTAGCCATGGCCTCCCTCCTGTTGCTTGCAACGATATTGCGGACCCTGAGGCAGAGGTCATCCCACCTCTTCTTGCAATTCCTCACTGTCCGTGGGGTGGTTCCAAAAGCGGACACCTTGCGGGTGACCTCCTGCCAGATCTCCTTCTTGCGCTGCTGCACCTCAAGCTTCAGGTTCTGGCCTTTTATCACATCAGCATGTGCGGCAAGGGTGTCCGCAAGCATGTTCAATTCTACATCAGAAAAGCGTTCTTTCCGCAGGCGGGGGGTAGTCTTCCGGGTTGCCTTCGACATGGTGTATGTATTGCCACTGCTCTCTCCTGTAAACAACTGTTGTTTTGGGAATATTGCAATGGATTGTGTTTTTAAAGATGGGCACCCGCGCATTTCCCGTTCCGACGCGATAACGTTACTTCCTGGTCCGGTATCATGAGCCCGGTATTAGCATGTTGTTATTACCGAGTCGGTATTAAGGGGTGCCTCCTAGGGAGAGGCGGTATTGGCGGGTCCCGTGATGGGGTTGGAGGGCTGTTACCAGCATGGGGGTTCACGCGTGCTCACACACTCGTAATCACCCGCTATTAGCAGCGTCATACGAGCACGGACCCGCACTTACCTCCATGCCAGTAATGACGCCGTTTTTACTGCACTACTCGTAATGAGGCCCAAACTCTTCAATACAATCTTAGATACTAGCCAGGCCCCGCAGTCATTCACTGAATCGAGAATTATAGTAATACCTAAAGAAGGCAAAGATATTACTGAATGTGCATCCTAACGCCCTATATCACTCATAAACATAGATGCCAAGATCTACGCAAGCATTCTCGCTAGCCGTCTAACCCAAATCCTACCTCACCTAGTCCATACAGACCAAGTGGGCTATGTCAAAGGCAGGCAAAGGGTGGCCAATGTTCGCAAATCTCTTGACCTTATAGCCGCTATCGACGAGAGAGAGGACAGTCCCATTTTAATGTCTATCGACGCGGAGAAAGCATTCAACAGAGTTGAATGGCCTTTTGTGCGCTTGATTATGAGGTGGGCAGGATTGGGTAAGCAATGGATATCGGGGGCATTAGCCCTATACGTAACGCTACTGCTAAAGTTCTGATTAATGGTGTTGCATCAGAGCTCTTCAACCTGACACGAGGCACGTGACAGGGCTGACCCTTGTCTCCTCTCTTGTACGCCCTGGTGGCCGAACCACTGGCACAGGCAATTAGGACAAATATTCAAATTCACGGAGTCCAGAGGGGAGGGAAGGAACATAAGTTAGCGCTGTTTGCGGACCATATTTTAGCCTATATTTCCCTAACCACTGGAATCAGTGCCTGCCCTCTTTACTACCCTGAAGGAATATGGCACATTTTCAGGATTTCGAGCAAACCTGAATAAACCAGTTGTGTTAACGCTCCAGCCGAACGCAGTTCTCCCAGCACAGTTAGTTGTAGAGTGGGGCTTTCAAATACAGACAGAGAGGATAAAATACCTTGGAGTAGAGATCATGAAAGATTTAGCAAACCTATTTGATGCAAACTATAGGCCTCTTTGGAACACCATCAAGGCTGATTTAGAGAGATGGTCCAAATTGGCGCTCTCCTGGCCAGCCATGTTCACGTCCATTAAGATGAACGTACTCCCCAGATTTTTGTTTCTTTTTTAATCACTTCCGGTGGTGGTCCCAGAAGCATTCCATGCAGAAGTTAAGCGGTCCCTCCTAGCATCCTTGTGGGCGGACATGAGGCCTCAGGTATCATATGCGACCTTGATCATGCCGAAAGACAAAGGGGGGATGGGATACCCTGATCTCTTTGAATACTATAGGGCTTCTCAATTCTGCATTTTAGCAGATCACTTGTGCGAAAACAAAGAGAAACAATGAGTGGAACTAGAAAATGAGCTATTTAAGCCAGTAACCTTGGGTGAATGGCTATGGGTCCCATACAGGACAATGCCACGTAGAATCCGGGAGCACCCAGTTTTAGCAGTACTGTGGTCCCTTTGGCGTCCCACACAAACCATGAAGGGGGTAACTTCCTAGCCATCGCCCCTCAGTTGCTTATGGGCCACTCCCATCAGGGATCAATTAATAGATGTATGTCGTTATCAGCCTCAATACAAGGAGGGCCTGGTGAGAGCTGGGCAGATGTGGAAGGAACATTCCTACATGTCAAAGGAAGAGCTAGAGGAGGCACAGCATGGTACCAAAATAGCACCACTCCATTACTTTCAGTTGAGGAGTGTTCTGCGAGATCCGAGCTGTGGGGACTATCTTTGGAGGCCTCTTATGGATTTTGAGAGTGTCCAGAGTGTACGCTGGGGCAGAAGGGGGTTGATAGCCCAACTATATAGTGCATTGCTCACAAGTGGCCATCTTGTCCAACCCAGTACTCAAACTAAGTGGGACAAAGAACTAGAGCTTCAGGAGCAACCAGACGCATGGCCAGTAATATATAGGGTGGTGTGCAGTACATATATATCTATGCAATACAAGATGCACAATGGGAGACTTTTCATGAGATGGCACCTGACTCCACAACGGCTATCGAAAATGTTTCCAGGGATATCACTGCATTGTTGGAGGGGGTGTGACGAAATAAGTGATTATTGGCATCAATGGTGGGTGGTATAAAGGTGCAGATGTTCTGGAAGGAGGTGTCACAACCCATACCCCTGATGCCCTCAAGTATAATAGACCCCCGGCAACAGTGGGACTACAGCCCTTAACAGAGGCCCCAAGGACCTTTAAACACCATCATGAGAACACGTGGAGTCAGTCCTGGCGCCTATGGTGCCAGGCTCATTATCAGGAATAGGGCAAGTATCTGTTATGGATCTCAATCCAACATGGAGGCTTGTAACACAGCTCAGTTCTTAGAACTGAACTATGCAGACCAGTGTTTTAGGTGTGGTCGGTGTGGCTGGCTATATAAGCAACGCCCAAACTGGAAAACACGCTTTCATTATTCTGCACTCCTGCAGCGTAACGCTCACCGTGTCCAGCTCCTGCTTACCTGCTTACCTCCGCCCCGATCCTGAAGCCATCGATCCGGATGCCATCACCGACCTGGAAGAACAAGAACAGCATCATTAACCACACTTACCTGAGTAAGCAACAGATCCTGAATCCATTCTGCGCTTCATTCACCTCGCCCGCCACGCCGGATCTCACTACAACCTGCAAAGGTAAATAAACAAGCACAGCATTATTAACAGCAGTTACCTGGTTAAGCAGCGGATCCTGACATCATCCCGCGCCACGCTCACTCGCTACTCCGGAGCATCAACGCAACCTGCACGAAGAAAGAGGAAGAGAATACAGGTTAGCAACTCTTGCAATAATTCCAAAAACAGCGCCGCGCTCCATGCACCAACACTTACCCGGAGGGAAGTCATTTAGGGGTCGCCAGAGGTCGCAACTGCGACATCTGAGGTCTCCCTTGCGACCTCTAAAAAAAACAAAAAAAATGTTTTTCATTTTTTTTTAATTTTTTTATTTTCTGGTGATACAAGCTCCTGGGCTGTGGCCAGCCCCATGCAGATCTTTACTTGTGGAGTGGCTGGCTTTCTTGTTCGGGCCCCTTAAAAAAAGAAGGAAAAATAAGAACAGGAGTGCCACAAGTCTAACACTTTCAGCACTGAGAATAGGAATACCAAATAATGTGTCTTTCTGGAATTCTATACAATATTTGCTAGACTCATTAAAGGTTTATTTCAGGCACACTTCAGGGGGTGAGTCACTGATTTAGTCTGTTCTTAAATGCCTCAACTCAGCCTCTCATCCTTCTGAGGTCGATAAATGAGTACCAACACAGGTTGGGTGATATTGGGTGTATATTTTTTATATATAAAGCGCTTAAGTGTAAGTGCTATATAATAACACATAATTATCATTTGGTCATGGACGTCTGCTTGCATTCACAGTAATTTGGTAATATGGGCCTATACACAATGATCTTAATGATACATATGGCGATCCATTCTTGTATGAAATATACATCACATTATAGTGATATCGTAACCATATTTTGCGTAGTGTACAATGCTATGTGATGCCACTTCCTGGTTTGCCAACTGGTGAAAGGTTGTGTACCATTGCTTCCCACAATATCACTTTGGGGTGGGGTCAAATGACATCACTTCCTGTGATGTCATCAGGGGGTCAAGGGTCGTGTGATGTCACTTCTGCTACCCGTGGCATTTTGGTGAAATGACATCCCTGCTTACCCATAATCTTCGCCGTCCGGCGCTGCAAGCTCATTTCCACCCGGAGCATAGTCAAAGTGTCAGGAGATGCTGCATTAATGCGGCTCAGGTACATGGTTTTCACTTCCCACGGTACGTTAGGCCCGTACGCCTCAAGTCACTTACTGGCATCAAGCCCCATACGCGCTCTGTGCCTTTGGCTCGACGGGTATTCATTACTACGATGACCCATTTTTCGGAGCGTACGCGGTTGCCTTGGAAACTGGGCCATTCTAATCGCTGTAGTGGTCACGTGCAACGTAAGACAACATCACGTGACTTCAGGCTCCTAAGCCGTTACGGGAATCGGCTCTTCACTTCTGATTGAAGTGAGTGTTGTTCTCCTCTTTGCATACTATTGCTACGTTTTCCTTGGTATTTTGACCCATGCTTTGTTTAACGGATTGCCACTGTCTTGGTCCCTGTGATTGTTCTTTGCCTGCACGTTATCCTGACCTCTAGTTACGAACTTGGATTGTCTGAAACTCCCTCTCTGTATTCTGCTGCCCGCCCGTTGCCAAACCCAGCCTTCCATACGGACTGCCTTTGTTATACCCTTAGCTGCCTTCATTCACGTCTCCTGCTACTCAGGAATCACGAAATGCCACATGCATCACTTGCACTATTTTGGTCTATAGAAAACTACATTCAGGACCAATCAGGATTACAGGGAGAAGAGAGAGTCATAAGCTACCCCTATTACACCGTTTAGGCTCCGGTAGGTTTTCAAAAGGCAGGAAGCTACTTTTTAAATGCTAGCTATCAAAAGTCACAAAAAATGGGAGAGGATAGACATTTTTGTTTATTCAGACATACACATAGAATATAGAATTCATAGTAAAGAATACATAGTTTGAAACGAAAGATCACATGCAAGCCTCGTTTGGCTTGTAACAGAAAAACACAAAAAATGGAAATGAGCCCAAAACTGTTGTTACATCACAGTTTGGTAGGTGAGGGTTAGTAACATGTATTGTGGATTTCAAATACTACAATCAGATTGGTATTATGTCATAGTGGTCGATACATTGTTATGGGTGTTTCTGGTTCGGCGGGTATTCAACCTTCACTGAGTAGAAATGTTCACAGATGAAGGGTCCGAACTTTCATCAGGACATGTTTGGGAACGCCTATTGGGAGGGAGAGGAGAGTATGTCAAAGGGAAATGTGACCACACGGGGGAATCCGTATGAAAAAGTACTGCACTATAGGAAACCTACCTATGTTCTGTCAACGGTTGAATTGAATTCAGGAAGACAATTAGATTGGTCTGGTATCCATGGAGGTAATCTACAATAGGAAAAAGATGTCAATGAATGCGCCTGGATGGTATGAAGGATCATACTTAATGGAACAAATAACGAGAGTATAGCATACCTTGGTTGATGGTATGCGGTCCAAGATGGAAATGTTTTTTCTAATTGTTTTATCACACGGGTACAATTGCTGTCTACTTGGATGTTTATTCAGGTTAGAAACTTAGCCTATGCCGCTGTGTAGGAAGGAAAAGGATATATTTCACTGGCTAAAGTGGTGTTTTTGCCTGGTGCTTAAAAACGATTTAAAGAGAAGTGTCCTTATTGGTTAAAAGGGCTCAAAAAGGGTGGTGTTGTGTTGAATTGTGATTTCCGTGGGCATTATCAATAAAAAACCAGGATTTTACGGTGCAGAACCTGAGAATATCCAGTAAAGCGTGAGGGAAGTTCACGTCTGTACTGTCTATTGTTGGTTTGTACATGATTATGATAGTAGTTAGGGCTAGGGTCTGCCATCCGATTAGGTATGTGCTCGCAGTGCGGCGGTGGTTTGTGCTAAATTATGCCAAACAAGATGGTGGAATTTAGTTTGAGCAAAATAATCGCGGTGCTGTTCTGTATTAACAATGATCTTAGCTAAGTGATTGATGGGTCATAGCGGGCTCGATTTCTTACCTGAAAAAGGAGCGTGAGGCGGATAAACATCTACCTTGCGAATACGGAAACCAAATGATTACTAATGGAGACGGCACGTAGTGTAAATACAATTACGGCCGGTGTGGCGCATGCGTAATGGCGGCATTACTGGGGACGCTATGTTTTGGAAAAAGGGGCGCGCATGTGTCATGAGTTGATTTGTACGCATGGGCGATGATGGGGACACTAATGGGTAATAGTGTAAAAAGCAAAGTGGTGGCAAAACAAGGGTGACTTCATGTAATAAAGTTAGTCCAACTGAATGACATGGACATTCTTTAGGAGCAAAAAACACAAAACACAGATGGTTATTACGACAGATTAATTTACATTTGAGTGGTGCGTGTTGCATGAGCAGGCATTTCGTTCTCGTCATGCAGAAAAAGAAGGCAAGAAAACATCTTTGTTCGGGATACACGATTAAAGCATTACAGATTGAAAAGACAAAAACCATCATTTGTATTCAGGCGGGGTGAGACCAGTGGTTTATTATTAAAATACTTCACAAGGCATGTTAAAAGAAAACATATGACAAACTTTGCTAGAATAGGGATTTATTTGAAGAAAAGATTTCATTCAATGGCTATATTAAGGCCTTGTTTGACAGAATCGAGGCGGAAAATCCATTTCTGCTCTAGCTTTCGAAGTGAGAGGTCTCTATCGCCACCTCTGAATGGGCTTCTGGCTATTTCTAGAACAAACCAGAAAATGTCATTGTGAGTGTGATGTTTCTCTTGGAAGTGTGCCACCATAGGTTTGTCGGGAACAGCATTTTTGATGCATTAGCGATGTTCACAAATACGTTGTCTGACTTCTCTTTTACATTTGCCGATTTATAGCAAATTGCAGGGGCATTGAATTGTGTATACTGTCCATTTGCTTGTACAGTTGGTAAATGACTCGAAATTCCAATTTTTTCCGTTTAGATCAATGGATTTCATGTTTTTTGTCAGAGAACAGACTGAGCATGAGCCACATTTGAAGTGTCCTTTGACGGCAGGTAGATTCCATAGGGTGAGTTGTTCTTTTAGCTTGGTCGGTTCTGTATAGGTATTTACCAAATGATCTTTAAGATTTCTGCTCCGTTTAAATGCAAAACGGGGTTTGGTGGGTTTAAATGAATCTGTTTGGAGAATGTTCCAATGTTTAAGTATGGTTTTCTTTATTTGATTGCTGAGTGGTGAGAAGGTATTGACACAGGTGATTTTGTCCTTGCAAGGCTCTCGTGGGGTCCGTTCAAGGCATGATTCTCTGCTTCTGTTTTTTGCTTGTTTTCTGGCTTGATGGATCGTGTGGTTGGGGTAGCCTCTTTCTTTAAGTCTTGTGGTAAATTCTCTGCTAGTTGTTTCGAAATCTTCTTATTTTGTACAGTTACACCTTAGTTGCAGAAATTGGCCAAATGGGAGATTTTCTTTGAGACTAGGAGGGTGGAAGCTCTTAAATTCCAGAAGTGTATTTTTGGCTGTTGGTTTCCTGTAGAGGGTTGTTGCTAGGGTGTTGGTGGTGGTTTTGTAGACTGTGAGGTCTAGAAATGGAATCGAGTGTTTGTCTGCCTGAATTGTGAACTTGATGCAGGGATCTTGATTGTTGAGCCAAGTGAAGAAACTTTTTAGTTCTGTATTATTTCCTTTCCATGTCATGAAAATATCATTGATGTACCTGATCCAGAAGCTAATTTATTCTTTCAAAGGGTTATTGATGTTATAGATAATTTGTTTTCAAAAAAGTCCATGAACAGGTTGGCTACATCTGGTGCGAAAGTTACTCCCATTGAGGTCCCGTGACATTGTTGGTAGAAAGATGTTTCGTAAATGAAGTAGTTTTCAGTTAACGCGATGCGGATGCATTCAAGAATGAAAGACGTAGGTGGTTCCATATTGGTTCTTTTTTCAAGGTATGTGGCCAACACATCGATGCATTCGCGTTGGGGGATGCTGGTGTATAGTGACTCGACGTCCAGGGTCACTAAAAATTCTTCTTCATTATTGGTTAGGGTGTCAAGTTTTTTGATGGTCGAGGTAGTGTCTTGCACGTAGGACCTCATTTGTTTAATGAATGGGCATAGAAAGTAGTCAGTGTATATTGACAGCGGTTCTAAGAAAGATCCTATACCTGCTACTATAGGACGACCTGGTGGATTCTCGGCGTCTCTGTGGATCTTTGGTAGTAGATAAAATGCGGGTAGTATCGGATGACGGTTTATCAGGAATAATGTTTCGTCGTCGAGTCTTCTTGGAGTGCATGGCACATAAGACTTTCTATTTCGTTAAGGAGTCTGGTGGTAGGATCAGCCGGTATCTGGCAATAGAACTTGGTATTGTTGAGATGTTTATGGACTTCTGTGTCGTATAAAGTTTTGGCCCATAGGACGATGCCTCCGCCTTTGTCGGCAGGTTTAATCAGAAAAGTGAGATTGTTTTCAATGTTTTTCAGGGCTGTGCGTTCGTTTTTATTGAGATTGTTGGGGTATCTGATGTTTTTTTTCGAAGAGTTTGTTAGTTTCTAGAAGGATATGGTTTTCAAAAGCCAGAATTTCTGGCCAGACCATGTGAGATAGTGGAGTAAAAGTCGAAGGCGGTCTTAAGCCAGTGGATTTTGGAGGATCTTTTTCTGGTTTGTTGATGAAGAAGAATTTAAGTCTGATAGTCTGGAAGAATTTGCGGAGTTCGACTTCTGTTTGGAATCTGTCGGCTGGTGTAGTGGGGACGAAACGTAGTCCTTTGCTTAGAACGTTGGTTTCTTCGTGGGTTAGGATGTGGTCGCTGAGATTAAAGATGGGTATTACCATGATTGGTTCCCTGGGGCCATCCATTGCCGTGTTCGCATGGGGTGTTGTTGATATAGTCTCGGTCGGCCTCGTTGTCCCTGTCCATGAAAAGGGTGGGGTGTTGTTGATTTGAACTTGAAGGTGCAGATGCTGCGGAACTGGAGTCGCTATTGGAGCCACTACTGTTGGAGCTATTGCAAAAAGTTACGAATTTCTTCTGAGGTCGACGTGGGTTACGTCTGTTTTGTTGAGGGTTTTGGTTTATCTGATTGTAGAAACCAGGTACTAGGTATGGGTATGTTCTTTCTTCTTTGTAATTCTTAACGTCGTTTTGTAGCTTCCAGAGTTTCTTGTCGATGGTGAATTTTTCAAATTTTTCAATTTCTTCTTCGATTTTTTCAAGTTGTATTTTTATGTCTGGGATTATGTTTTCTGTTTTGATTTTCTCTTCGAGAGTTTTGAGTGCTTCTTTTTGGCTTTTGGTTTCTTCTTCGGCGGTTTCTATGACCAGGATTACCCAGTCACGGGAGCATTTATTGCCCACTCCACTGAATTTTGTCATGAACCGGGGGTTGTCGAGAAAGACTCTTGGAATGTTCTTAACCTGGAGACCTTCTGGGATCACGCCTGCTTTCAGGTATTCGAGCATTAGATGCCCGTGGGACTCAGTTCTTATGAGTTTCTTTTTCTTTACAAATAGAGTATCAAGGTCATTATTTGAGGGATTCTGGACTGGTGTGACAACCAGAGATTTGTTGCCCAGCAGTGAGGGTGTTTCTAGGAGTTTTTTATATAAATCGTCAGTAAAACTAACGATGTTGACATTTTCCATTTATTTGGATAGAAAATCAATGAAGCCCAACAACCAAAGGGTTGTCCTAGAGACTATAGAAAAAAGGGGGCTAGTTGCCTTCTTTTTTGTTAAAGAGGGGCTTGACTCAAAAAGGCGTTAATTACAGGGAGAAGAGAGAGTCATAAGCTACCCCTATTACACCTTTTAGGCTGTGGTAGGTTTTCAAAAGGCAGGAAGCTAGTTTTTAAATGCTAGCTATCAAAAGTCACAAAAAATGGGAGAGGATAGAAATGTTTGTTTATTCAGACATACATATAGAATATAGAATTCATAGTAAAGAATACATAGTTTGAAACGAAAGATCACATGCAAGCCTGGTTTGGCTTGTAACAGAAAAACACAAAAAATGGAAATGAGTGCAAAACTGTTGTTACATCACAGTTTGGTAGGTGAGGGTTAGTAACATGTATTGTGGATTTCAAATACTACAATCAGATTGGTAGTATGTCATAGTGGTCGACACATTGTTATGGGTGTGTCTGGTTCGGCGGGTATTCAACCTTCACTGCGTAGAAATGTTCACAGATGAAGGGTCCGAACTTTCATCAGAACGTGTTTGGGAACGCCTTTTGGGAGGGAGAGGAGAGTATGTCAACGTTAAATGTGACCACACGGGGGAATCCGTATGAAAAAGTACTGCACTATAGGAAACCTACCTATGTTCTGTCAACGGTTGAATTGAATTCAGGAAGACAATTAGATTGGTCTGGTATCCATGGAGGTAATCTACAATAGGAAAAAGATGGCAATGAATGCGCCTGGATGGTATGAAGGATCATACTTAATGGAACAAATAACGAGAGTATAGCATACCTTGGTTGATGGTATGCGGTCCAAGATGGAAATGTTTTTTCAAATTGTTTTATCACACGGGTACAATTGCCATGTACTTGGATGTTTATTCAGGATAGAAACTTTGCCTATGCCGCTGTGTAGGAAGGAAAAGGATATATTTTACTGGCTAAAATGGTATTTTTGCCTGGTGCTTAAAAACGATTTAAAGAGAAGTGACCTTATTGTTTAAAAGGGCTCAAAAAGGGTGGTGTTGTGTTGAATTGTGATTTCCGTGGGCATTATCAATAAAAAAACGGGATTTTACGGTGCAGAACCTGATAATATCCAGCAAAGCGTGAGGGAAGTTCACGTCTGTACTGTCTATTGTTGGTGTGTACGTGATTATGGTAGTAGTTAGGGCTAGGGCCTGCCATCCGATTAGGTATGTGCTCCCAGTGCGGTGGTGGTTTGTGCTAAAGTATGCCAAACAAGATGGTGGAATTTCGTTTGAGCAAAATAATCGCGGTGCAGTTCTGTATTAACAAGGCTCTTTAGCCTCACCCAAAAGGAATATTGCCTTGAGGAATTCTACAGCTACACTACGTGGTCAAGGCAGTGTGAATCTTAACAGAATCAGAAGCCTCTAATATGGAGATGAGTGAGAATCTGGCCGGGATTATGTAGTTAGTGGCTGATTTGCATAATGACATGGCTGCTGTGCATAATGCCACACAATGCCAAATGGACGAGCTACAGGCGGCCATTCCTGTTACTGGCCCTGGTGTGTCCTCGGTACCAGGAACTTCAACTTCTGGATTGCCGTCCAGGAGTCAGGGTCAGAACCGTGTATACTTGATGTGCCAATTCCCTCTTGCTCCCCCAGAAAGGTTCACTGGGGATCCAGGGGTATTTAGAACCTTTGTCAATCAATGCCGTCTGCATTTCTTGTGTCATCCAAATTAATTTCCGGATTCTGCTACTAAGGCCGCTTTTGCAATCTCGCACTTGGGAGGTACCGCAGCTGCCTGGGCCAATCCTTTGTTAGAGGAGGGTAGCCACATGTTGTACGACTGTGATTCTCTCCTGGAGGCTATGAGTCATGTTTTTGACACCAAGTATAAGACGCAAGCTACGGATCTGGAATTGTTCAATCTCGTACAGGGGGAATCGACTCTGCTCTCATACTTGGCCAAATTCAATCAATTGGCAGCTGAAACCAATTGGCCAGAGGAGAAGAAATCCTACCTGTTCTACAAAGGTTTGTCCGAACCGTTAAAGGATATTTTGGCCACCATTCCTGTACTACCCACTACATTTCCTGATCTTCTTGATCTGGTATGCAAATAGATGCTAGGCACTCGGAACGTAAAGGGGAGCGCAAGAACCAGACTCCTGTGCCTATACCTGCTGTATCATCTGTTGGCACTGAACCAATGCAAATAGGGGCTGTTCAGGGGCCTCTAACTCCAGAAGAATGGGAACAACGCAAGAGAGACAACTTGTGTTTCTATTGTGGGGCCTCTGACCATATCTTACATCAGGATTACAAAGAACCATATCTTACATCAGTGTACACGCAAACCTAAGAAGCAGGCAAACTTGAAAGCTCGGCAGTAGAGGGGGTCCTATTGCCGTGCTCGAATTCTCAGGACCCCGTAGTTGCAACTGTGTTTGCTATTCAGACCCAACTGGCTCTTTCTAATGGCTCTTCTTAGGCCGTCATGACCGTTATCGACTCTGGTGCCACCGGCAATTACATTGACATGAAGTACGCTCATGATATGAGCATACCTCTGGCTACCAAGAAGAAACCCGAACTAGTGAATGCAGTAGATGGTACCACTCTTCAATCTGGTATGGTTACTGAAAGAACAGTACCTTTAACTATGACCACCGGTACCGGACACGTGGAATGCATTTCTTTTGATGTCATTGCTGTACCACATTTTTGACTTATTTTGGGTCTACCCTGGTTGTCGTTACATAATCCATGTATCGACTGGAAATCGAGTGGGGTGGATTTTGTTTCCTCTAATTACGAAGAGACATGTTTTTCCTCCAGTATTGAATCCACTAACCCGTGCTGACCATTGTTGTTGACCGCTCCTATGGTAGGGGCTGTCGCCAAGGTCTTGCTTCCAGAGGCATATGCCACCTATCGGGACGTGTTTGATCCAAAGGATGCTGAGATCTTACCACCCCATAGACCATACGATTGCCCAATCGATCTTGTCCCAGGGGCCAAGTTACCAGTTGGTAGGGTCTACTCCTTGACTGTCAAGGAAGACGCTCTTTTGAAGGAATATATTGACTAATCTCACAAGTCTAGTTTCATACGACCCTCACGTTCACCGGCAGCCTCTCCTATGTTTTTCGTGCCTAAAAAAGAAGGTGACTTACGGCCCTGCATAGACTACCGTGAGTTGAACACAATCACTATAAGGAACCAATACCCTATACCCCTTATCTCTGTTCTTTTGGATCAGTTAGGGTCGTCAGAAATTTTTACTAAACTAGATTTAAGAGGTGCCTACAACCTTGTGAGGAGTTGTCAAGGTGACGAATGGAAGACGGCTTTTAAGACACGGTATGGTTTATACAAATACTGAGTGATGCCATTTGGGCTTTGTAAGGCCCCCGCCACTTTCTAACATTTTATCAATGATATATTTAAGGATATGTTGGATGTCTTTGTGGTAATATACCTGGATGACATTCTCATATATTCACCAGATCTCGAATTCCACATTCGACATGTATCATCGGTTCTGCAGAGATTGCAGGATTATCGCCTTTACGCCAAATTAGAAAAGTGCATTTTCCATGTGACCTCAGTAGAATTCTTAGGGTATATCATCACCAATCATGGAATCCATATGAGCGAATCCAAGACAGAGGCGGTTTTGACCTGGCCTGTCTCAAAAGACTTAAAGTCACTTCAGTCCTTTTTGGATTTCCCCAACTTTTATAGGCGTTTCATTCGCTCATTTTCTACTATCATGGCCCCCTTAACTGCTTTGACCAGTTGCAAGACACGTTTTGTATGGAATCCAGCGGCTCAAACTGCTTTTGATCTATTCAAAAAGGCTTTCACGAGAGCCCCTGTGTTACAGCATCCTGAACCAACACTACCATTCGTCGTGGAGGTAGACGCTTCGGATGTAGCTGT
Source organism: Ambystoma mexicanum (assembly GCF_040938575.1). Lineage (NCBI taxonomy): Eukaryota > Metazoa > Chordata > Amphibia > Caudata > Ambystomatidae > Ambystoma > Ambystoma mexicanum. The sequence goes on from NC_090931.1 coordinate 675,762,527, forward strand.
TGGCACCATTCTGTCCCAGGTTTGTCGAGACACAGGAGTCCTTCACCATGTAGCCTTTCATTCATGGAAACTAACTCCTTATGAAAGGAACTACTCTGTCACAGAAAAAGAACTCCTGGCCGTCCGAGATGCATTCCTCGTCTAGAGACATCATCTTTTAGGCACCTCTTCGCCAGTACAGATTCACTGATCATAGAAACCTCGTGGCGTTACGTTCTGTGAAGTGCAAAACAGCCAGACATGCTCGTTGGCATGAGTTCTTTTCAGCCTATAACTTTGTGGTTACGTACCGTCCTGGTGCACAACATTCTAACGCTGATGCACTCTCCCGTCTCCATGCTTCTGACATTATGCCATCCCCAGAAAAGTGGTTTGTGTTACCTCACCAAGTGGCTTGTGGCTGCGTCCTACATCCTTCCATGAAAGCCAGATTGATGGACTGGGTTCGATCGGATCCCATCGAGATTAAATAATATAACATGGATATTGTACATGGTCTCCCCTATGTTCAGGGTCGGGTATTTTTGCTAGACGAAGATACTCGCGTCAAGGCTTTGAATTGGTGCCATGATTCCAAAGTAGCAGCTCATCCTGGGCTGCGAAAGACTCTGGACCTCTTGATGAGGTGGTGTTGGGTGCCTTCCATGAGTAAGACAGTTTGCCATTATGTCTCTTCCTGCGCCATATGTGCTCAAGGAAAGGGTCTTTGTTCCAAACCTATGGGTCTATTACGACCTCTCCCTGTCCCCGATCTACCCTGGACTATGATTTCCATGGATTTTGTTGTGGAACTGCCATCCGTACGGGGTTATGACACTCTATGGGTAGTCATTCACTATTTCACAAAGATGGCTCGTTTTGTTCCCCATAGAGGACTGTCTTCTGCTCCGGTTCTAGCTGAGTTGTTTCTACAGAACATTTTTCGTTCTTTTTGGCTACCTACCATAATCGTTTCCGACAGGGGGTCGCAGTTTACCTCCAGGTTTTGGAAAGCGGTTACATCTGCTTTAGGCATTGATGACAGGGTTTCATCTGCTTATCATCCTCAGACCGATGGGCAGACTGAGCGTCTTGACTCCACAATGGAGCAATATCTACATTGTCTTACTGTCATAAATCCCCAAAGTATCTTATGAAAAGGATACGGTAACCAAAAAGGATGCAATTGATAGGGGTCTTCCGGATCCTTGAATTCACACGATTTGATAGAAGTGTTGTCAATTTAGACCTTCCAAATGATACAGCTCTCTGACTGGTAAAACAGGCAGAGAGAAGGATCACTGGAAAGGGCGCGGGAGAGTAATAGGAAGGCAGCCTAGGAAAAATGAAGCATAATGAGAAACTATCTCAACTAACCTCTCTGATAGAATGGCAATAATGAAAATTCCAACACTAACCTGTAGGCTTAGAACTGGAGTTTCCACTAAAGTCAATGAAGAAATCCAGGAAAAAACCAACGACAAAGGAGGGAAGGTTAGTAAGGGAGACTTATCCCGAACGGCACGAGGCTCTCGCTAGATACCGGGTTGGTGCACCACAGGATAGCGTCCATAGTTCTGTGCACAGACACCTTCAAATAAAAGTTGTAGATTCACCTTCCTTTGATATGATATGATATGATATGGCATTTGTAACGTGCCTATACACAAGTGTTTCAAGGTGCGACGAGGCGGGGGGGAACAAGCGGAGAACAGACAACGATCCTACTAGGCCAGGTGTCATTCAGATCACGCAAGGGAGAGGGAAGTGCAGTACATGGTTAGTAGAATACAAGATAAGTAATAGGGCCACCTGGTGGCAAGTGCAAGGAGAGTGCAGTACATGGTTAGTAGAATACAAGATAAATAATAGGGCCAGCTGGTGGCAAGTGCAACAAGGTAAGTGCCGGGAGAAGAGGCTGTAGGATACAGAGACAGTCCCGTAGTGCAGGTAGGCAGTGCAGGGAAGAGTGGCAGGGCCAAGGACCGAGATCGTTGAGTGGCCAGTTGCAGATTCAGTGCAGGCTCAGTGATTTTAGCAGGGGAGAGAGGGAGAGAAAGCGGAGGCAAAGAGGAAGGTTTTGAGGGGCTTCCGGAACCAGAGCTGGTTCTCCTCAAGTTTCAGGGAGACAGGAAGGCTGTTCCAGAGGGAGGCCCCTGCTGCGGAGAGAGATCTACCCCCAGCTCGTTGCTTGGAGAAGCGGCTGACCCTGAGGTAGTTGGAGGTGGATGAGCAAAGAGCTCGAGAAGGAAGATATTTAGGAAGAGAGAGTTGAAGGTATTTTGGCCCAAGGCCCCAGAAGGCCTTGTGGACAATGCAGAGGGTTTTGAACTTAATCCTTGTGGCCACTGGGAGCCAGTGTAGCGATTTCAGTCCTGGAGAGATACGGTCCCTGGGCTTGAGGCAGTCCTGTTCTGGATGAGTTGCAAAGGGCGGAGAGTAGAGGCAGGAAGATTTAGATAGAGGCTGTTTCAGTAGTCCAGCTTCGAGAGAACCAGGGCTCTGGAGACAGTGAGCTTCTGGGGGAAGGAGAGGAAAGGAAGGATACCTCTGAGGACGTGTAGCTGGTAGTGTGACTTCTTAGAGACGTCAGATATGTGAGGAGAGAAAGAGAGTGTGGAGTCGAAGATGACCCTGAGGTGTTTTGCCTTGCAGGTAGGAGTAGGAAGAGGACCAAGGGAGGCCGGCCAGAGAGCTGCAGAGAAGGAAGGAGTGGGTGTGCCGATAAGTAGAATCTCAGTCTTACTGGCATTAAGGCAGAGGTCGTTGGCGGCACACCATTCCTGGATAGCAGAAAGACAGTCGGAGATGAGGGAAAGGGAAGAGGAGGCCGAGGGTAGCCTGAAAATGAGCTGGGTATCATCCGCATAGTACTGAAAGTTGGGACAGAGAGCGGCGATGCGGTGAGCAAGAAGTGGCAGGTTCTGGTTGAACAGCCAGGGGGAGAGGTTAGATCCCTGGGGGACTCCACAGGTAGAGAAAAAGTTGTCAGAGAGGAAGGAACCCAGTTGGACCTGGGAGGGTCGATTGGAGAGGAAGGAGGTCAGCCACGCCAGAGTCTGACCAGTGATATCCAGGTTATCACGGAGACGGTTGAGCAGGATGGTGTGGTTGACAGTGTCAAAGGTAGAAGAGAGGTCGAGCAAAATGAGAACACAAGGGGTGTTAGAGTCAAGGTTTGAGAGTAGGTCATCACGGATGTTCAGGAGAGCAGTTTCTGTGCTTCTGGCAGCTCTGAAGCCAGACTGATGGTCATGAAGACTACCAAACGATTCAGCATGGATTTCCCACCAGGAACAGAACAAAAATAGAAATGTGTCCACCTGTTATTTCCTCACAGGTTCAAATCAACTGCGTGCTGGATGCACGCAGACCAAGTACACGCAGCTAGGACAGCCGCGCTTGAAGAGTTCCAGTGTCTGAGTGTGATTTTACACGTGAACCAAGTACACGCAGCCAGGGCAGCCGCACTTGAAGAGTTCTAGCGTCTGCATGGGATTTTACACGCGAATCAAGTACACGCAGCCAGGACAGCCGCGCTTGAAGAGTTCCAGCATCCGCGTGTGATTTTATACGCGAACCAAGTACACGCAGCCAGTACAGCCGCGTTTGAAGCGTTCCAGCGTCCGCATGGGATTGAAAGCGGAAACCTACACGCGGACAGGAAAACTGCATACAAATGAAACAGGAACCTGCGTGTGAGAAGACACGCTAACGAAACCTGCTGAAGGCAGATACAGGAGATCGCGTGTGAAGGAACACGTCGATGAAGGCCAAGGAAGCAACTGACGGGATGCAAGGACGCAGATGAAAAGTTCAGCTAACAAGACGCCAAAATGTTCAATCAGAAGCAGCGAGCCACGTATCCACGCTACTTATGAACGTTCTGCCGTAAAACACGTGACTAACCTGAATCACGTGAATTCAACGACGTGAATAATGCAGATGTCGTTTTCCTGGTAATACATCAAACAACCTCCATCTCGAATAAAACGGACTAGCAGTTCTATGAGCATAACCCGTTCTGCGTACAGACGGAGTACCAGATCCAGAGGTAAAATGTCCAGCATGCATGACAGTGCCACCCCACAAAGGAGCAGCATCTCCCCTCTTCAAGTGGAATTTTCTCAGTAAAGCGGGAGCATGGATATTGGAAAGAGGTTCCCACGATCTGTCTTCTGGGCCATAACCTTTCCAGTCCACCAGATAATAAGGCCTGCCTGAACGTAATCTCATATCCAGTATTTCTTGTACCTCAAATTTGTCTGATCCTTTCACAGAAACAGCAACAGGCCGTATAGGCAGTCTAGTGGTATCAGAGCATGGTTTAATGAGGGAGATGTGAAATACTGGATGCACTCGCCATCGTTGTGGAAATGCCAGGCAGACAGCAGCCGGGTTAATCACCTTGAGCACCTCATATGGCCCTATGTACTTAGGTAACAGTTTCTTTTTTCCCGGTATCTTGAAGTTCTTAGTAGACAGCCATACTCTCATGCCTGCTTTGTAGACTGGTGTGGGTTCTCTGTGAGTATCAGCATAGTACTTACCTCGTTTTTTAGCCCGCTCCAACTGCTGTATTACCTTCACCTGTATATTCTTTAGGTCACTGATATTATGAACTGCTGCAGGAGTGGCCAAAGACAAACCGGAATCCAACGGAATGGATTTGGGGTGTTGCCCATATAGACCATAGAAAGGTAAAGTGCCAATGGCACTATGGTAGGAATTATTGTAGGCAAATTCTGCTGCTGGCAGGACTGTGATCCATTCTGACTGAAACTGAAGACACAAACACCACAGGTATTGTTCCATAGTGCTATTGGTCCTCTCAGTCTGTCCGTCTGTTTGGGGATGATAAGCACTAGACATCCTATCATCAATAAGTAATGCAGAGGTTAGTGCTTCCCAAAAACAGGAGGCAAACTGTGAGCCCCTGTCAGTAATTATCACTGAAGGTAGACCAGAAAATCAGAAGATATGCCTGATAAATAAATCAGCTAGCACCGCAGCTGTTGGTAACCCAATACAGGGAACAAAAAGAGCCAATTTAGTAAAGTAGTCTACCACAACCCAGATGGTATTGTAACTATTATTACTTGGGAGTTCCACCACAAAATCCATTGATATCATGTACCAAGGTTTGTGAGGCACAGGTAAAGATTTTAGTAAACCCACTGGTTTTCCGGGAGTGTTCTTGCATTGGATGCATACTGAACATGTAGAAACATAATCAATTACATCTCGTGTAATAGAAGGCCACCAACACCATCTCTTGAGCAGCTCAAGGGTTTTCTTTTGTCCAGGATGGGCTGCCACAATTGAATCGTGTCCCCAAGTGAGAGCCCGGTTCCGAGTGGTTTCTGTTGGTAGATAAAGCACCCCTTGTGTGAAAGGTAAATCGTTGTGGATGTCTAGATTCAACTCCTGAACCAATCTTGGATTTTGTTTCACCCAATCCTGTAATTGATGTTTGAGGGAAGACTGTGCAGAACAACTACATATCACATGATCTGCCAACAACGTATTTTGAACCGGAGGATCTTCCTTCACCTCCTCACTTATGCGGGATAAAACATCTGATTTAACATGTTGTCTGGCAGGGCGATATGTGATTTGGAAATCAAATTGAGCAAAAACATATGCCATCTAGCCTGGCGAGCAGTAAGACATTTCATAGTTTTGAATGCCTGAAGATTCCAATGATCTGAATACACCAACACCTGATGTTTGGCACCAAGAAGATGATGTCGTCATTCTCGAAAAGCATCCTTGATCGCAAGCAATTCCCGTTCAGTAACGGTATAGTTCTGTTAATAAGGTGTTAGCTTACGAGAAAAGAAAGCAACTGGATGCTCCTCTTTGCTTTCTGCACAGATTTGTGAAAGAACTGCTCCCGTAGCGACACTGGAAGCATCCGCTTCCACAATAAACTGACAATCAGGGTCCGGATGCTGGAGTACAGGTGCAGTGGTAAACGCTTCCTTTAGTGTCTCAAATGATTTTTGGGCATTCTGATTCCAACAGAATGGTGCTTTGGACCTAGTCAAGGCCGTCAATGGGGCCACTATTTTGGAGAAGGAACGGATAAATCTGCGATAGAAATTCGCGAAACCTAGTAATGACTGTAGAGACTTGACATTATGTGGAATAGGCCAATTCAATATAGCTTTCACTTTGGAACGGCTCATTCGGACACCGTGGTTGGTGATGTCATAACCCAGAAATTCAACTTCCTGTATATGAAAGACACATTTCTCTGCTTTAACAAAGAGTTTGTTCTCTCTGAGCCTTTGTAGAACAGCGGACACATGTTCTGAAAAAGATGATGAATATATCAATATATCATCCAAATATATCACCACATACTGGTCCATCATGTCTCTAAAGATGTCGTTCATGAAGAACTGAAACGTGGCTGGAGCGTTACAGAGACCAAAAGGCATCACCAGATATTTGTATAGGCCGTACCGCGTCTTGAAAGCGGTCTTCCACTCATCGCTATTACGGATGCGAACCAGATTGTATGCTCCCCGTAAATCTAATTTAGAAAAATACACAGAAGTGCCAAGTTGATCTAAGAAAACATTTATCAAGGGTAATGGATATTGGTTCTTTATGGTGATGTCGTTAAGAGCCCTGTAATCTATGCATGGCCTTAGGTCTCCCTCTTTTTTAGGAACAAAGAATAATGGAGAGGCAGCAGGCGATTGGGATGGCCGTATGAACCCCATATCAAGAGCCTCATCAATGTAGTCTTTTAAGACAGCATCTTCTTTGGGAGTTAAAGAATAAACACGACCAGTAGGTATCTTAGCCCCAGGAATTAGATCAATCGGACAGTCATACTGTCTATGAGGAGGCAGCTGTTTTGTTTGGCCCTTGTCAAAGACATCTGCATATTCAGTATATTCACATGGTATATGTATAGTGCTCTGATGTACAACACTGATAGAATAACCTCCCTCCATAGAGGCCAGAATATGTGATTTGGATGACACCCCTTGACTGGTAAAGCAATGTTCGTTGCAATAGGCAGAAGGATATTGAATCAATCCCGTAACCCAGTCAATGGTTGGATTATGAAGAGTCAGCCAGGCAAGACCAAGCAATAATTTGTAATGAGGAGCCGCGATGACATCAAAACCATTTCCTCTGAATGCCCATTTGATAAAGTCATTCGAATAGGTACAGTATCCTGAGTGACCATACCTGATGTCAAGACTGACCCATCCACAGTGCTCACTGTTTCAGGTTTGTTTTTGGTTATCAAGGGTATAGAGCATTTTTTCGCATATGTAATGTTGATGTAATTATTTGTGGCTCCAGAATCAACCATGGCCCTGGAAACTAACTCTTGACCAGCAAATTGTAACGTCACCTCTACCACTATAGGTGTATAAGCTGGAATGGTACGGGAGTCCGATGTAACACTCGACACAGGGACTCCTTCTAGTGTTGAGTTTTGGCGTTTCCCGAACGCTTAACTGGTGTTTTGGGACATCCCGCCAGTAAATGCTCAGATGAACCGCAGCACATGTAAAGATTGTTTTTTCTACGGGTTTCCCTTTCTGCATTAGATAATCGGCCTCTCACAGCACCGATTTGCATTGGTTCAGGATCATTAGATGAAGCTGCTGGTACCTCAGAACAGACTGATGCTTGCAAGAATGGTTTCTCTCTCCTTTGCGAGCATTTCTTCGAGCATCGATTTGTAGAATCAGATTGAGCAATTCTGTGAACCCCGTAGGGACCACAGGAACCGTAGACAAGGCGTCTTTTAATTCTTCTGAGAGACCCTTGTAAAAAACTGCGGTTTTCTTATCTTCAGGCCATTGGGTCTCGGCGGTTAATTGATTAAATCTGGCTATGTAAGCTAATAGTGTTTGGTTACCTTGTTGTAGATTAAGCAATTCCAGATCTGTGGCTTGAGTAGAATAACGCATATCAAAGACCTTGCTCATGGAAGATAGAAGCTTGTCACAATCGTACAACAAAGGACTGTTTGTCTCCAATAAAGGATTAGCCGAAGCAGCAGCTGTGCCCCCCAAATGGGAAAGCACGAAGGCTGCTTATGAACGTTCTGCCGTAAAACACGTGACTAACCTGAATCACGTGAATTCAACGACGTGAATCATGCAGACGTCGTTTTCCTGCTAATACATCAAACAACCTCCATCTCAAATAAAATGGTCTAGCAGTTCTATGAGCATAACCCGTTCTGTGTACAGACAGAGTACCAGATCCAGAGGTAAAATGTCCAGCATGCATGACACTTGCCCTGCAGTATCAGGACAATTGGCTTTCTGTGCTAGGGATGGCTGAGTTTGCTTATAACAATTTGTTGCACACCTCTACTAATGTTTCTCCTTTCTTTGCTCTGTATGGCTTTCATCCATGTTCGCTACCTTTTTCTCTGACTCTTCCATTGACCATGCCTGCCGCCTCTGCTTGTGTGCGGGATCTGGTCAAATTACAGAACGATGTTAAGCAACAGTTATCTGATGCACATTCCGTGGCTAAGAAGACCTCGGATCAGCATCGATCTTCGGTACCTTGTTATCAGATGGGCTCTCAGGTCTGGCTTTCCACCAAACACTTAAAGATTCCTGGCCATAAGGCGCACATGCCTCGTTTTGTGGGACCCTACAGGATTATTGACATTGTGAGTCAAGTGGTGCTTCACTTGAGTCTGCCTTACTGCTGGAAGATTCAACCAGTTTTTCATGTATCATTGGTTAAGCCTTGCCCTCCTTCCAGGAGATTGCGGTCCCAGCTGTGCCCAGTTGTGGTTCAGGGTTCCAACGAATACGAGGTCCTTCAGGTTTTGGATACTCGTGTGACACGTGGTGTCATCAGTATTTGGTTGATTGGAAGGGTTATGGTCCGGAGGATCGGACTTGGGAGCCCGTTGGGAATGTACATGCTCCCAGATTGGTTTCTCGGTTTTGGGCCTCTAGGAGGGAGGGGCGTTCTTTAGAGAAGGGAACTGTCAGTAGATGCTGCATTAACGTGGCTCAGGTACATGGTTTTCACTTCCCACGGTACGTTAGGTCCGTACGCCCCAAGTCACTTACTGGCATCAAGCCCCATACGCGCTCTGTGCCTTTTGCTCGACGGGTATTCATTACTGCGATGACCCGTTTTTCGGAGCAAACGCGGTTGCCTTGGAAACTGGGCCATTCTAATCGCTGTAGTGGTCACGTGCAATGTAAGACAACATCACGTGACGTCAAGCTCATAAACCGTTACAGGAATCGGCTCGGTGCTTCTGATTGAAGTGAGTGTTGTTCTCCTCTTCGCATACCATTGCTACATTTTCCTTGGTGTTTTGACCCATGCTTTGTTTAACGGATTGCCACTGTCTTGGTCCCTGTGATCGTTGCCTGCACGTTATCCTGACCTCTAGCTACGAACTTGGATTGTCTGAAACTCCCTGTCTGTATTCTGCTGCCCTCCCGTTGCCAAACCCAGCCCTCCATACGGACCGCCTTTGTTATACCCTTATCTGCCTTCATTCACGTCTCCTGCTACTCAGGGATCACGAACTGCCACGTGCATCACTTGCACTATTTTGGTCTATAGAAAACTACATTCAGGACCATTCAGGATTACTACATTCAGTCCTCCCATTGCTTGCTGCAATTACTCCAAAACGCCTGAGGGATCAGTGCGCTCTTACTGTGATCATCCTTAGGGTGCGCCCTATCGACCAGTCTGCTTGCCTTCCTTGAGGACTCCTGCACCTACAGTAAAGAACACTAGAGTTTTCCCCTCAATCTCTGGTCTAGGAATTTCCATCACTCTATAGGCGTCCATGTGCCGTCGGGTCCGGTGGCCTTTGTGGACTAGAGACTCACCACGTCAGCATAGGCTTCCTCATGCGGTCGGGTCCGGTGGCCTTTGTGGACTAGAGACTCGCCACCTCAGTGCTACGTCCTCGTGCCGTCGGGTTCTCCACTCTATTCCTTGACCAGAGTTAATCCCCTGCCTCGTCCACACTAGAAGCCTTCTTTCTGATATTTGAGTGTTTGAATATTAACCTTGTCGGTGAGGTCTCTTACGTCTATTTGTTGTTATTTCAGTCCTGTTCTGGCTTCTTCTATCCTGTTCGACTCGTACCCTTGTTCTTTGAACTGCACTACTAGCTGTGGTACAGGTTAGTGTTGTTCTTGTTCAGTTATCTAGCATTGAGCTGATGGTTTATGGCTATTGTTGATCTGTGAGTTTTGCTCTTATGTTACCCATGCTGTCGAGAGGTGTGGCCAACTACGGGACAGGACCAGGAAACCGACTGATCTCTTTTCTTCTGGACAATAATCTTATTGGTGTTTTGGGGTTTTTAGCCTCACCCAAAAGGAATATTGCCTTGAGGAATTCTACTGCTACACTACGTGGTCAAGGCCGTGTGAATCTTAACACAAAGGCTCTATCCGCAACCATCCCTGCGTAAACAAAAGACGTTATTAGTGGAATATCATAGTGGAAAAAGGCAACATCGAAAAGAAGGACAAAACGGAGGGAGGAGAAAGAGACAGATGAGAAACTCAGAGACACTATAACCCACCTGAAAACACCAAGAAGAGTCAGAGTCACAGCCGGTCTGGACCCGATACATGGGGCCAAGGGCCGGTGAAGAAACTAGGTCCAACTGAACACCCGCACTCACAAAGCGCCCCTGCACAGAGAAGCAGGACAGAGAGTTCTACACATAAAAACCCAACGTGAGAAATAACCCCAAGGGAAGGGGATTTGGGGTCAGAGGGAGGTGGGAGTCCACCCACCACGGGCCCAAACCTAAACATTCCATTCTCCTGTCTACCCACTGCCCGGCACATAACGAAGCAGAGAAAGCCCGAGATAGCGCACAGCCACCCATCCAGCATCGTGTGGTGCCCCCATGGATACCAGGTGAGCATAACAGAATGCAAAGCCTCAATTAAACATCCACCTGGGTGTCATGGAAATGTCAGAGACTGACCAGCTAGCCCAGTTACTGAGGGAATTACGGGCCGACGTGCACTCCGCCCGGCAAGAAACCAACGACCTTAGGAGGGAGTTGATTGTCACCAAGGATCGCACTGATGAGTCAGACAATTACTCCAAACACAGGCTGGGCAAGCCCCATTGCCAGGTAGTATTCTGTCAGTTCCAGCCACATCCGTCAATTCAGTGCAGGTGGTCCTCCCTGGGGCAGTTCCTCTGGCCCCACCAAAAAGTTTTACAGGGGAACCAGAAAATATGCGGTGTTCATGAACCAGTGCCGCCTCCATTTCCTTTGCAGGTCCGGAGCCTTTCCTAACGATCAGTCGCGGGTTGCCTTCATACTGTCATACCTAGGTGGCAGTGCTGCGGATTGATCAGTACCGTTAGTGAGCCAGGATGACCCACTCCTGCGGGATTTCAGAGGGTTTCAACAGGAAATGAAGAAGCTGTTCGCCCGACACACCAAGGGCCTAGCCCGGAATAACAAACTCCTGTCTCTCCGCCAAAGCAGCCAAGATTTGCTAACATATATTGCCACTTTTAACAGACTCGTCATTGAAACTGGGTGGCCTGAGGAGAAATGAACCACATTGTTCCATCGAGGTCTACGGGGGGAACTGAAGGACGTTCTAGCCCAGGTGGTAAATCCTCCAAAGGACTGTGCAGAGTTCATCAACCTGGTTGTGCAGTTAGACCACAGGCTGCAAGATTGAAGAACAGACCGAGACCTTTTCGCATTCATCAGAGAACTCTTCTGAACCCATGCAAATAGTGGGGTACGGAGTTGTTAGGGAGAATTCTCCAGAATGGCTAATTTCTCTTACCTATTGAGTCCCTCAGCAGCTTTGCTGGATTTCTAGGATTTATTTTTTACACCTGGTAAGAGTGTGAGCCTTTTTTCCCACTCTTACATGTGTTTTGCTGTGTGTTTTTAACATTTTCTTGTGTCCATAGACTGTGGAGCCTCACCTACTCCATAGGCATCATCTTTTACTGTGTGTTAAACAGCACCTTCAGTGAGTGACACAGGGTTGTCTTTTAGACTTCCCAACTCAGACTCCATTTTCTGGGACTGACTACTGTCTCCCAGAACATGTAAAGTTGCCATTGACTTTATCAGTCTCTTTAAAATCCACAGACCCAGTACACACTATCTTACATAGAGTACTGGAAAGGGTTAATACTTATCCCTTTTTGTCTGTTTTTCTTGGAGCATTGTTTGGCTCCCTTTTCATCAAGACTTGGCTGGTGGCAGTGGTAAGTACCCTATTTTTCCTGCCGCGGTTATCTTAAATAACCTTGATGTTGTTTTATGCTATCTTGGTAGCCTCAAACTTAAAACCGCTAGACCATAAAGGTTTTTATATGGTTCCGGCTGGGTTTATTTGCCATTTCTTTTTGAAAATGTATTTCTCGTGTTTTAGTCCACGCGCCAAACCAGGTTTGGTTCCTTTGTTCACGGTCTTTTCGCAGGCTTCTACGCAGAAGCCCTCCTTAGGCGCCTGTATGTCTGGGGGGACAGGATGTGAGGGAGGGGTTTAGGACTCCCTGCACAGGGTCTCCTTGGAGACCCATGTCGCACTCTGATCTTATTGGCTGTGGTGACTGTCCGGGCGGGACAGCTACCCTGCTGTGTGATTGAGAGCCAGGCTATGTGAATGGGGGAAAACTGCATAAAAAGCAGGTCTCTGGGTCTGGAAAGGTAGAGTCGCCAATGGAATGAAAGAACCGACAAGAAGATGACAGAAGAGGATCCCTACAACGACTGTACAACCTGGTGAAGCCTTGCTGCAGGTTCGAATCTTCAAGCTCCAACGACAGAGAAGAGCTGGTGGGACCAACCAGTTCACCCAAACTGCAAGCCAGGACTCCCTCCTCTGGTCGAATTTGCTGTACATAGCTACAGTGAACCGGATAGCCAGGAAGGTCGGACCCTGCTTGGGTTTTAAGGAGCGTACCTTTTCATTTGTTGCTTTGCTCTGCTGCTGGTTTCTTCCCTGGGCAGTGCAGGACCCTCCATTCTTCCTACTTCATGTCTGGCAGTCTCTTAAGGAACCGTGAGCCTGCAGGACCTGCCAAGAACGTCCACCTCAGCTACAGCTTCTTCTCCATATAAAGGTACTGTGCAAATCCGGTTGTTCGTTTCGTCCAGCCGCGATGAAGGTGTGTGAAACCTTTCTCCAATCCGAGGGCTTGTCCTTCTCTACTCTTTAAACTAACTTTTCTGACGACCAACTTCGTCCGGAACTCTTGGCAAAGACTTAACTGCAAACTACCCTGAACTGTGTGATCTTGAGCAAAAGACTTTTGTCCTATTGACTTTGGCCTTAAGCCTTTGTGATTTGATTGCATCACTGTAGTTCCTATTTCTAGATTGCCCTGCTTACTTACCTGTTGGTGCTGCTCAATTTTAGTCTAACTTTGTCTTTCCCTACCTTTTAAATTGCTGAAGTGCCATTTTGCTCACACTTCATTTTGAGCCTAACTTGTCCACAATCTATTGGAAGTGGTGTGGTATATTGAGAGTGTGATTTTTAACTGCTTTACTTTAGTGAGATGTTATACAACTGATGTGTAAATAAATGTATATTCTTTTACTCAGAAACCTTGAGTCAGTGTTTGTTTGAATCATAGTAATTGCTATCCTTTGTGTAACTATTGATACTGCTCACTTGCTCTTAAATATAAGTCTGGCTGCTCAGCCATCACTACCACTTTACTGTGTAGTACAGGCTTGTACCAAAGATGAATTTGTACTGTCACTTGCAGTCTTTATTGTGTGTGGTGTTCCCAAAGGGTACTGCATATAATTCTGCCTAAGAGGACTCCATTAACCAAGGCCGAAAGAGACAAAAGGAGACAACAGCAATTATGCCTGTACTGCAGGAAATCAGGTCTCTTCCTCAGAGAATGTCCGGTGAAACCCCCTAGGAGAACAGTCGGAGCTACAGATAAAGAGGAAGGAGAACGAGAGTCGGAAAACCTCCAGGTCCGGCAAGCGTAGAGGTCCGCTTGTCGAGCGAAAGGAAGGAGCCACAGATCTCGCACCTTGCCCTGTCTGTGATTTTGATCAGTCACCAACAACCGTCTCAGATGCATGCTGTGGATGGGGCTTCCCCTCTGTCAGAAAACGACAACTGAGAAGGTCACCACTGTCGACGGCACTGAGATATTTTCTGGTCCTGTGACACAATGCACAGCGGAATTGACCCTTCTGTGTCAAGACGGACATCAGGAAGCCATTGCCTTTGACCTTGCCAAGGCCCTTCAGTTCTGGGCGATTCTAGGGATGCCGTGGTTGGTGGCTCATAATCCCAACATCGACTGGCATGAAAGAATCTGGCCTTCTCCAACGAGTGTGCTCACACGTGCTCCCAAGTGGAAATGTCGTTGTCAGATCCAAAGACACCTTTCCAAGGTAAAGAGGCAGTGGTGCTAGGTGTAACGAATACGCTACCAAGCGAATACCAAGACTTTCAAGACGTTTTCCAAAAAGAACAAGCCAATACCCTAAACCCTCACAGGCCGTATGACTGCCAGATTAACCTCTTACCTGGTCCGCAAATCCCATGTAGTTGGATTTATGCACTCACCGAACCTGAAAATCCCATCTGAAATCCTATCTGGACCAATACCTGGCAAACGGTTGTATCTGTCCGTCCAAGTCCCCGGCAGCCTCACCCCTCTTCTTCGTACCCAAGAAGGAGGGGGACTTGAGAACGTGCATCGACTATCGAGCATTAAACCAAGTAACCGTAAAAAACCGCTATTCCCTACCCCTTATCCAAGAACTGCTGGACCAAGCCAAGGAAGCCCAAATTTACACCAAATTGGACCTCAGGGGGGCATACCATCTTGTGCGTGTAAAGAAAGGAGACAAATGGAAGACTGCCTTTCGTACCAAGTATGGACTGTACGAATATCAGGTGATGCCCCCACCGCGTCCCAGTACTTCATGAACGACGTACTGCGTGAGCTGATCGACGTATGTGCCTTAGTTTATATCGACGACATCTTGGTGTACTCTTCTTCTAAGCAGGACCATGTCAGGCATGTTCACTCCGTCCTTGCAAAACTCTGACAGCACCAACTACACGCCAAACTTGAAAAATGCTCCTTCCATGTCACCGAAGTCGAGTTCCTTGGTTTTTGTCCTCACTCCCAGAAGCGTCCGGATGGATATGCATAAAGTGGATGCCATCCTTAATTGGCTGTCACCGTCATCAGTCAAAGGTGCCCAGAGCATGCTCGGCTTCGCAAATTTTTATTGCTGATTTATCTTGGGTTTCTCCCAGATTGTACACCCGATTACTTCTTTATTACGTAAAAACAAACATTTCCAATGGACAGATGAGGCAGAAAAGGCCTTTCAGCTACTCAAGAAAAAGTTTAACTCAGCCCTGGTGCTGCGACACCCCCGCCCAGATCTCCCGTATTTAGTGGAGACCGACGCCTCCAGCATGGCTATTGGGGCTGTTCTTTCCCAAAGAGATCCCAAAACCGGCCAGCTACATCCTGTGGCCATTTGGTCGCGTAAGTTTTCTACACCCAAACTTAACTATGCGATAACAGATAAGGAACTCCTGGCAATCAAAGCAGCCTTTAAGGCTTAGCTACATTATCTCTTAGGCGCCAGATATACCATCACGGTAATCACTAATCATCGTAACCTGCAATACCTTAAGATAGCAAAGGCTCAATCATCCGGTCAACTCCGATGGGCCTTATTCTTCGCAGAATATGATTACGTGATCACGTACCGACCTGGCGTCCAGAACGGAAAGGCTGACGCCCTGTCACGCTTGGGTATTGATGAGAATGCATATTCACCCCTAGACCCTGTATCCTTTAATCCAGGTGAAAGACTACTAGGGCTTACAACAACATTATCTCTGGACGAACTCCAAGAAGGAATTCAACTCCTAATGAACACCGAAGCTTTACAAGAATGGACCATTCGGAGTGAACATCACACAACAAAGGACAAACTCCCATACTTCAGAGGACGTCTATATCTACTGAGTAAGGCGTTGCAGGAACAAGTCGTTTCCAGCTATCACGACTCCCTGATAGAAGGACATCCAGGAATTGCCAAGACCCTAGCTAAGGTGAAAAGGAATTATTGGTGGCCGACCTGGTGAAAGGACATTACACAGTTTGTGCTATCATGCAGCATTTGTGCACAGAACAAATCCCAGAAACAAAAACCTGCGGGCCTTCTTCAACCCCTGGAGATTCCGCCTGCACCTTGGCATACACTTTCCCTCGATTTCATCACTGATCTAACTCCCTGCCAAGGATTTAACACTATCTTGGTGGTAGTTGACCTATTCTCTAAAATGGCCCATTTCATTCCACTCAAGGGCCTACCAACCGCGTCCAGTTATGGCGAAGGTATTTTTAGAGCAAATCGTACGATTACATGGTTTCCCTTCCATCCTGATCTCAGACCGAGGTAGCCAGTGTGTTTCTAACTTCTGGAAGAAAAGTTGTGCGATTGCCCCAAACTGATGGTCAAACAGAGCGGACGAATCAGACACTGGAACAATACCTAAGGTGCATGCTACATCAAGGTGAAGGGAGTTGGAAGGATGTGCTATGGATAGCCGAATATGCCTACAACAATTTGCTACACACCAGCACCGGACAGGGTCCATTTTATACAGTGTATGGAAAGCATCCACGTACTTCCAAGTTGGCTCCCCCCATGGCTTTGGAAATACCCGCAGTAAAAACCTTACATACAACCATCACTCAGGCCTTCAAAAGGGCAGCAGAACACCTGGTCCAAGTTAAAGAAAGACAGAAAAGATTCTCTGACCAACATCGAAGGAAAGCCCCAGAATACCAAGTCAGAGACGAAGTCTGGTTGGCATCTCGACATGTGCCCATAAGAGGAACTCAAACGTTTTGTCCCAGGTACCTAGGACCATATACCATCAAAGCCATTATAAATCCTTTGGCTGTAAAACTAGCCTTACCGTCAAATATGCAGATCCATCTAGTATTCCATCTATCACTCCTAAAACCTGTTCAGCCTGGAACTCGGGTCAAGTCACCACCAAATCCGGTATTGGTTAACGGAGAACCCGAATTTGAAGTCAGAGACATCCTGGACTCAAAACACACCAGATCAAAGTTATTTTATTTAGTAGACTGGAAAGTATACGGCCCTCAGGACAGGACATGGGAGCCTAGCGAGCACATCCATACACCACGTTTGGTAAGACGTTTTCATCGAAACCATCTGACCAAGCTAGGACCAGATGGAGGAATCACTGTGAGCGGGGCCTTCGGGGGGAGTGCTGTCACTATCCATGCCCCTGACCCCCTTAAGTATAACAGCCACCTGGCAAAAGTGGGACTACAGCCCTTAACAGTGGCCCCAAGGACCTTTAAACACCATCATAAGAACACGTGGAGACAGTCCTGGCCCCTCTGGCGCCAGGCTCATTATCAGGAATAGGGCAAGTGTCAGTTATGGATCTCAATCCAACATGGAGGCCTGTAACACAGCTCAGTTCTTAGAACTGGACTATGCAGACCAGTGTTTTGGGTATGGTCAGTTTGGCTGGCTATTTAAGCCATGCCCAAACAGGAAAAAACGCTCCGCGTTATTCTGCAATCCTGCAGCATAACGCTCACCGTGTCCAGTTCCTCCTTACCTGCTTGCCTCCGGCCCGATCCTGAAGCCATCGATCCGGATGCCATCACCGACCTGGAAGAACAAGAACAGCATCATTAACCACACTTACCTGAGTAAGCAAGGATTCTGAATCCATTCTGCGCTTCATTTGCCTCGCCCATCACGCCAGATCTCACTGCAACCTGCAAAGGTGAAGAAACAAGGACAGCATTATTAACAGCACTTAACTGGGTAAGCAGCGTATCCTGACATCTTCCCGCGCTTCGCTCGCTCGCCACTCCAGAGCATCACTGCAACCTCCACGAAGAAAGAGGAAGAGAATACAGGTTAGCAACTCTTGCAATCATTCCAAAAACAGCACCGCGCTCCGCGCTCCATCACTTACCAGTAATCTTCGCTGTCCGGCGCTCAAAGCTCATTTCCATCCGGAGCATAGTCAAAGACTCTATCCGCAACCATCCCTGCGGAAACAAAAGACATTATGAGAGTAATAGCATATAACTCCCTTGAAGACAGCAAGAAGAGTCAGAGTCACAGCCGGTCTGGACCCGATACAAGGGCCCACGGAGCAGTGAAGAAACTAGGTCCAACGGAACACCCGCACTCACAACGCGCCCCTGCACAGAGAAGCAGGACGGAGAGTTCTACGCATAAAAACCCAAGGTGAGAAATAACCCCAAGGGAAGGGGATTTGGGGTCAGAGGGAGGTGGGAGTCCACCTACCACGGGCCCAAACCTAAACACTCCATTCTCCTGTCATAGGCGCTACCCACCGCCCGGCACATAACAAAGCAGAGAAAGCCCGGGATACCGCACAGCCGCCCATCCAGCATTGTGTCGCGCCCCCGTGGATACCAGAAGAGCATAACAGGAGGTCTTGGGTTGGATACAGGCCATAGAAGGTGTTTTTAGGCAACTGACCCCACTATTGGTTCTATTTGGCATAGAGATGGACGCAGAGGGCACAAGTACAATCCTTTCCCACATGCCTAGAAACTTGTTGTTAGCAGCATGAGTTTGTCTGACGGTCAAATGGAAATGCAGTACTCTGCCTATGAAAGGAGAAGGGCTCACAAAGGCACAAGACATATATCAAATGGAAAGTATCACTGCGGCCCTGTTGGAATCCCAATCCCACAGAGACATGATTTGGCTTCCCTTTTTGGAATATTATACTGAATATAGAAGTGCATTGTATGGGGAGGGAGAGAGGTAAGCGAGAGGGAGCCGATCAACAATTCCTATGTTCTGTACAGTGCCTGTTGGTTTTTTCACTCTGCCAGGGCGGCATCGAACAATATAATGTTGAAATGGTACATGGCAACTACTCAAGTGCGTAGGTCAATTGGAACTGAGAGGTGTTGAGGTCAACAAAGTGAAGAGTGCATTTTTTTCGGTTGTTACTTTGATGTGCGAGGGGAGGGTGGAGGGGACAGGGTAGGAAAAATGTAAATGGTTGCCGGTGCAGAATAATACCAGTTTGGGGATGGTATTGGTCAAAACTGTCAGCCGAAAGATATCTTTTGGAGAGAGTGCTATTTAGACCGTAAAGGAGCCAGACGGAAAGAGAGGACAAGTATAATGCTTTTTATCTGGATGTTGTTATTGATCCTATTACCACTACCTTGGTTATATAAACTTGTGTATGGTGATGTTCTTGTATTTGTTGTAAACCCAATAAAATGGGCCTCATTACACGGATGGCGGTAAAAGTTTACAGGTACGGGTAAGGGTACCAGTGCCAGTAAACCCTTACCGCCTTACTACGAGGTCCCTTTGTGGGCCCCTACCTTAACGGCTGGGAATGGGGAAGTGCCATGGTGAATGGGGAATTACCGGCCCCACACACCTTGGAATAGGGCGGTAATTCCGCCATTCACCATGGCGGATTCGGTAAAATACCGGCGGCAACCATGGCGCTAAAAGCGCCATGGTTACCGCCGTCCGTGTAATGAGGCCCAATATGTTTTAAAAAAAGAAAGACCACGAAATAACAGGCAGCTAGCAGGGGAATGAATGACAAAAAACGAGCAGGGGAAAGCAGAGGAATGGATGACAATGAACAGGGCAAAGCAGGGGAATGGATGACAAAAACGAGCAAGGCAAAGCAGGGGGATGAATGACAAACGAGCAGGGCAAAACAGGTCAATGGATGACAAAAAATGAGCAGGGCAAAGCAGGGGAATGGATGACAAAAACAAGCAGAGGAAAGCAGGGAAATGGATGAAAAAAACGAGCTGGGGAAAGCAGGGGGATGGATGACAAAAACAAGCAGGGCAAAGCAGGGGAATGGATGACAAAAAACGAGCAGGGCAAACAGGTGAATTGATGACAAAAAGCGAGCAAGGCAAAGCCGGTGAATGGATGACAAAAAACAAGCAGGGGAAAGCAGGGGAATGGATAACAAAAAACGAGCAAGGCAATACAGGTGAATGGATGACAAAAAACGAGCAGGGGATGAATGACAAACGAGCAGGCAAAGCAGGTGAATGGATGACAAAAAATGAGCAGGGCAAAGCGGGTGAATGGATGACAAAAAACTAGCAAGGCAAAGCAGGGGAATGGATGACAAAAAATGAGCAGGGCAAAGCGGATGAATGGATGACAAAAAACTAGCAAGGCAAAGCAGGGGAATGGATGACAAAAAACGAGCAGGGCAAAGCAGGGGAATAGAGGACAAAAAACGAGCAGAGCAAAGCAGGGGAATGGATGACAAAAACGAGCAGGGAAAGCAGGGGAGTGGAGAAAAGGAAGGGCAAGAAAGCAGTGCAAAGATTACAAAATGGAGGAGGGGCCGCAGGGCCAAAAGTACAACACCTACCTCATCAAGGACATGACGTTGGATGGAAAGAGCGTCCTGGTCTCCAGGGGAGGCTTTGGCTTCCCATAGGGAAACAGCCAATCACAGGCACAGGGCAGGGGGAAGAAGGAGGCAGGGGAGAGGTCACAGGTGCGACAAGAAAATTGAAAAAAGACCACAAAATAACAGACAGAAAAGCAGGGGAATGGATGACAAAATACGAACAGGGCAAAGCAGGTGAAAGGGTGACAAAAAACGAGCAGAGGAAAGCAGGTGAATGGACGACAAAAAACGAGCAGGGGAAAGCAGGGGAATGGATGACAAAAAACGAGCAGGGCAAAACAGGTGAATGGATGACAAAAAACGAGCAGTGGAATGAATGACAAACGAGCAGGCAAAGCAGGTGAATGGATGACAAAAAATGAGCAGGGCAAAGCAGGTGAATGGATGACAGAAAACTAGCAGGGCAAAGCAGGGGAATGGATGACAAAAACAAGCAGAGGAAATCAGGGGAATGGATGACAAAAAACGAGCAGGGCAAAGCAGGGGAATGGAGGACAAATAACTACTAGGGCAAAGCAGGGGAATGGATGACAAAACAAGCAGGGAAGCAGGGGAGTGGAGAAAAGGAAGGGCAAGAAAGCAGGGCAAAGATTACAAAATGGAGGAGGGGCCGCAGGGCCAAAAGTACAACACCTACCTCATCAAGGACATGACGCTGGATGGAAAGAGTGTCTTGGTCTCCAGGGGAGGCTTTGGCTTCGCATGGGGAAACAGCAATCACAAGCACAGGGCAGGGGGAAGGAGGAAGCAGGGGAGAGGTCAAAGGTGCGGCAAGAAAATTGAAAAAAGACCACGAAATAACAGGCAGCAAAGCAGGGGAATGAATGACAAAAAACAAGCAGGGCAAAGGAGGGGAATGGAGGGAAAAAAAAGAAGAAGGACAAAGCAGGTGAATGGATGACAAAAAACGAGCAGGGCAAAGCAGGGGAATGGATGACAAAAAACAAGCAGGGGAAGGCAGTGGAATGGTGAAAATGAAGGGCAAGACAGCAGGGCAAAGGTTACAAAATGGAGGAGTGGCCACAGGGACAAGAGTACAACACCTACCTCATCAAGGCCAGGATGCTGAGACTATTTCTGGCAGAAATTACAGTCTTACTTTAAGAATAACCTTGTCCTTATGGAAGACCATATATGGAGGTTTACAAGACAGTGCTTGCAATTCGCTCACCCTGCGGGCAGATGTGATTGCAAATAGCAAAACAGTTTTTAGTGACAGAAGTCTTAATGGACATGAATGCATGGGTTCAAAGGAATGCATGTTAAGTATTTTAATACAAGATTTAAATCCCAAACACGGACCTGAAAGGGAGTAGGAGGAAACAGTTAGTGAGTCCTTTAAGAAACTGAATGATTAAAGGGATTTTAAAGTATGAGGTTTCCTCTGATGAGCGCTTGAAAATCGAAAGCAGTGCCAGATAACCTTTTATTGTTATGATCTGGAGCCCCAGATTTGCTAAGTGAAGTAGAAAAGATAATACTGTGGGTGTATCACACTGAAATTGATCCACATTCTTATCCCTACACAAATTTCACCAATTCATTTTTAACAAGCCAACACGGTGAAGACATTTCAATGTGCAATAATCAGACTTGTCTCCTCCCCACCTGAGAGCCGATTGAAGAACTCCATTGAGTTTAGATGACGAGGATTATGCACGTATTCACCCAGCAAAAGCAAACTTTACGTTTGCAACAGGATAATGTCCACTAAAATATGCTCACGTGTTTTTAGCACACCTTCAGTTTTATATATATCACACACCCCATTGAACCCATTCTCCAGACTTGACCTGAGTTGACAAATCTCCCCCGTTGGTAATAAGTTCAGTCTATATCTTAGGAATTGATTTCGACAATAGGCGGTCTGGAATTTCCTAAGATATGCTGGTATGACTCCTAGTGATTGTCCAAGAGCGATAGACTTCTATGCAGCTTAAAGGTCCAGGCATTTTCTGTGGTCTTCACACAAGCTGTTTCTTTTTAACATAGCCTGAGTGACTAATCAAGTGTCCCACTGCCTGGTCACAATCATCTAAAACAGCATCTGGTTATCGCGGCGTGCAAATCCTGTATCATCATATTCATCAACTCCACATACAATGATCGATCCTGCAGGGCAATCCAACGGTTTTTGATACAAACCCAGAATCTTCAAATCAAGAAGACATCTCATCGATACCAGACCCAACTCAAAGTGGAGGGCAGCAATAGATACACAGTCGGACAAACCAAGGGCCTCTTCCATACTCTCGCTTCCACCTTCTCCCAATCTAGTGATGTAGTAATTTGGCCAATCTCCATACCATGCAATAGCGCTGGAATAGCTTTCATTTTGTAAATATCAATCAGCTGTCTGATAGAGAATCTACAGAATTTCAAATGAATTGTTTTAATTTGTGCTAACAGTTAACCGGCCTTAGTTATTACACAAGCAAAAGATTGGCGTTTATTTGGGGAAGCATCCAGGTGAAAGCCCAAATAATTGATACTTAGTGTTGGGTCCAAGGACTAATTTCCCATTTGCCATGAGAATCCCATCTGTTTCTTACTGTTTTTACAGAATCAGATTCATTTGTCTTTATCTCATTAATAAGTAGTTTGGTTTATTTGCAAGCATTGCCTCAAAGAATCTATAAGCGGTTGTAAGCCTTTCTGGGTCTTATCAAGTAGAATGACTTTGTCAGCGTAAATTAAGTACGGCACAGGCAATTTGGAGATTTGTGGTGGGGCTAAACTAACCTGCTGTAGATGATTGTCCAAGTCCTAAAGGTACAGAATGAACAGGCTTGGAGCTAATACACATCCTTGTCTCCGACCTCTGAATGTTTGGAATTTTTCAGTTAAAGCTCCAAGCCTGTCCAATCGAACCTGTAACTAACTTGTCTCATGCAGGTATACCAGAATCAATAGCAAATACGGAGATAATTGCCTCTCTCTAAGCTTTGTCCACAATAATGAATGATTGACAGAACCAAACACTTGGGAATAATCAATCACTACCAAATATACCGGCGTAGCATCAGTATCCCATGTTTTTTCCTGCAAGCATCTGATTATGTCAAATGAAAATGTATAGGTGTGAATTGGCACCTTTATATTATGCCTCAGAGAGTTCAGATTGTTTTGTATTGGGCTCTTGTAGGGTTTTCTGTGTCTGTTTGCTTTCGTGACTGTATTTTATATTGTTGGGGTTGATGTTTTGGCATGTTTTGCACTTCTTTCATTATGTAATATTGACTTTGTACCTTGTAAAGGTCACATTGAGTGATGGTTCAGCTATGCTAAGTAATACAATAGATAGGCGAATATCATTACACTTCATGAGTATGTTTAGGTTTGCTGATGCCCCTATAGAATGTATACTGAGATTACAGAATAGGCGGGCATAAGGTCTGTTTTCTGTTTTCACAGAACCCGTTGCCAAGAAAAGATTTGAGAAGATACCTGTGAAATCGCATTACATGTTGGATCCAATTTATGAGAGAGCTCCTCTTCACCAAAAACCTGACCGACTGCACATTAAAAATACAGAGGAGAGCCAAAAGGTCTTACCCCTGATAAGCACAGAAGTCACCCATTGGCAACGTGAGAAGCCGAGACGACCAAGTAGCAGGTAGGCTTAAAGTAATGGGTATCTATTGTGGAGGTGTTGCACTGGAAGCCAACTATCTGTTTACAGCAGATGTCCAGGAGCTTCCGTAAGGGAATTTAAGTTGTTCTGCTGGGCGTGGATGTCCTTATGTTAATGTTAATGTTAAAGGACATTTGTACCGCGTGCTATCACCACCGCAGTGGTCCCCTGGCGCTCTGGCGGCTCTGAAAGAGGAAGAGAGGGGAGTAAGTGGGAGGAATATGGAAAAGTCCAAGAGAGCAGTGATGTGCTGTTGGCGGCCTCAGCCCGGTGGTTCCGTTGGCTGGGCCTGGGGTGTTTGCAGCTGGTAGTTGTCGTGTACTGTTGTGCGAGTCAAAGTGTGTTTTTGTTTTGTTGTTGCCATGTAGCAAAGTTTGTTCGGTTTGTTGTGCTGTAGGTTTGTGGTTGTGTTTGGTTTGGATTTGAGAGATGTATGCAGTAGCGGAAATTGTTAGTACAAATTGATTAGTTGGCATTTCTATCCCCCTTTGAGGCGGAGAGATTCTGCTTCTGTAGTCTCCCCAAAGGGTTTCGGGAGCACCCCAGCGCCTCTGTCTTGATCTGGGTCTGTCGGGCCTTGAAGGTCCCTTACAGAAAAATGGCCCCCTCCTCCTCGTCCCCCTCGCAGCCCTACCTGCCTTCCCTTTCCACTCATACGGCAAGTGCGCCTATTAATGTCCGTAGCTGAGTTATTGTGATGTTTGATAATATCCCGACAGTTTCACAGCTCTAAGTTACCTGGTGGGAGCTAAGGGACGAGTGAGGGTTTTAGCTCTAAGTTACCTGGTGGGAGCTAAGGGAACAAGTGGGGTTGTTGACTCAGTCTCCATGGGTGCCTGAGTTCCACTCTATACTCGGCGTCACTCGTCCGGGTGCTCTGGGAGCTACCCTGTCGTGTCTGGGAGTTGACCATGTCCACTCTCATTTAGTCATCCCTATTCCTTTCTATTTCAGTTTTCAGTTTGAGTCAGTGGTGTTGAAGAGCCAGGTTTTTAGTAATTTCCTAAATTGTAGGTGTTCTTTGGTGTTTCTTATTTCTTTTGGGATGTTGTTCCAGGTTTTTGCGGCTAAGTGGTAAAATTAGGTGCCTCCCTGTTTTTTCTTGAGGTATGGTTTAGGTTCCAGGCGGATGTCGTTGCTTGACCTGAGGGGTCTTGTTGGCTTGTAGATTGTTATTTTCTTTTGTAGGAATTCTGCTCCTTGTCCTTATGTGTGGTCGTACTGTCTATTTATTGTGGAGGTTTTTGTTTTTTGTGGAAACAATTGAAAAGACACATAGGATCTTGCAGAGAGATACTTTCATTAGGTTAACACCATAATTTCGTCTGATAGCTTTCAAATTCATAGGTCCTTGCCAAAGCTGACAATATTCTATTTCTGCATGAGCCATGGATGTGCGTGTGCTATGGAGAGATCAAAGCCACAGCTATGATATGAAATGATGCAGCATCTGCAGCCATGTTTAGGGAGGTTGCTCGGTGAGGAAGCCAATTGGTTGACACACACACAGGAGTCCATAAGGCAATGTGAGTGTTACGTCTGGCTCTGTCCAGGACGCAGTTATGCTCACTTCCCAGTTCAGTGTCATTCTTGAAGGCAGTGCAAGCCATCTAAGAACCGGAAGAAGAGTTGTGTGTGCACTAGGTGCTGGATCAGGCTTTATTATGTGATATGGAAAAGACCCATAAGAGGCAGTGGTTATATCACGTGGGTAGGACGCATAGAATTGCGCAGGTCTTGAATGGACCTGTCGAATGTAAAGCCCAGCCCTCCAAGGCTGGATGTACCCTTAGAAAGTGCATTGTTAATGTAACCGACTAAATGATTCATACTGACTTTTATGTATAAAGCTCATTATGTAAAACCATAACAAATACTGAGGTGTCTGTGCTTGGAGGCCACATTTTTAGGATGGGGATAGTAATCTAGGTTCTCTGTACAGTTCTGCACAGCTGCATGGAAATAAACCTTTATACCTAACTTTGCTGCCGGATTTCCTATTAGATTATTTAGTGATGAGCTCCCCATTACTACAATTTGGTGCTGCCATATCTCGAATTCATCATGCCCAGCGGTAACAGAAGTAACAACCTACTTCCCCTCAAAATCCTCTATGTGCACCCGGATAGAAAAGAGGCTTAATTGAAACCCCGGAAGGGTCATGCGAAGAAGGGCTGTCAATGAAGGTTGGTGTTTATCCTTAGACTGCGTGAATGCATCTATGATTTAAGATAAGGTAACATGGTAGACAGAGAATGGGTAAAATAAAGTAAAGGGAGAGGATTAATCAGGACTTGGGCTGCATTTATAAAATAGAACAATGCTGGGATGAACGCTAATCTTGTAGGGAAAATGTAAGGGGGTTGATGCAGGGTGAGCCATCGGGGGAAAGGGAACAGAGGGCGAGCACCAATAGCATTGTCAGGTGAAATTAAAAGGGATTTTATCTCATGATAATGGATCATAACAGAGACACAGATTCTGAGAATAAATGCTAGCAAAAAGATAATAATGAAAACATAAGCCAAAAAAACCGAAAATATTTATAAAAGGAGTAAGAGCCGATGTAAGGCACTGAGTGCCCCAGATCCGGGACTGTCTGTATGTGCCTCAATTATCACCCAGAGCCATGTACATATTTTTTTAAGTGGAACTCCACAACCGGGGGATAGTCAAAAGACAATTTCCAGTAGATTAAACATTTCACTTTTAATAATGTCATCTAATTCTTCTAAGACATGCTTTGCGGGACAGTGGTCAACACAGAAAAGCAAAAGAATGGGAGGTTTTTTAAGTACTTTGCAGAGGCATAAAATAATCATTGGGAAACAATAATAAGGAGCTTGAAAAGCACAAATGTAAAACTGAAAAATAAACTTTAAGTATAGGAAATGGCAAGAGTGAGGGGAGAAGTCCAATTCATCGGCTCTTTTTACAAAATTATATCCACAATGGGTAGAGACAAATGAGGGTGGGGACAACAAGGATGTGCATGAAGAAGATATTGCCAATACATTAGAAAGTGTAGAGCTAAGCTGGGAGACCTCAGTAAGCTCAAGCAGAGTGCATGCAATCCCAGAGTTCCCAGTGAATGCAACCCCAGAATGCAGAGGGAACAAGAGTGCAAACCCAAGCTCAAGCCTGGGAAGGGTGTGCAGCAAGTGTGTCCTCCATAATCCCATCAATTTCTGTGCAGGTCAATTTACAGTGAAGGAACTGCGCTACTTCAATCCCACACTGCTACAGTGACCAGGTGTTGGTGTTGACAGAGCTGGTAGCCTAGTAACAATTCATGCCCATGGACTCCTTGGGTTTTGAGGAATTTGTATAAAGAGTTTCTTAATGTTATATATGTGCATGAGAAATTTACTGAAGAGTTTAGGACTGTTGTTGCTGACGCTATAATCTGTCTGGGGTGATATGAATCTGCTCATGAGAGTGAGCACACCAGGAATTGACTCAAGATAGTGGCTGACCTACTAAGTTTATGGAGCATGGTGTTGAATTGGTTAAGGCTAGAGATTCATTAACACGTAAGACTGCCATAGTCTGCACATGTAAGACTGACCGGGCCAACACCAATAACTGTAGGCAAAAGTACTCTTACGGTCTGTCCCCTTTCCTCCATAGTCTTTGGAGGCCAGGCCCTGCCACTCAGTTGCTCCGCCCACCTCCAGTTGTCACGCCTTCCAAGCCTCTACTTAAGGACTGTAGGCCAGCTCCAGGCAGATAGCATTGAGTAGGCTACTGTACACGTGACCAGGCCCTGCCACTCAGTTGCTCTTCCCACCTCCAGTTTTTGCGCCTTCTAAAACTCTACTTAAAGACTGTAGGCCAGCTCCAGGCAGACAGCATTGAGTAGGCTGCTGGTCATGTGACCAGGCCCTGCTACTCAGTAGCTCTGCCCACCTCCAGTTTTCACGCCTTCCAAGCCTCTACCTAAGGACTGTAGGCCAGTTCCAGGCAGACAGCATTGAGAAGGCTGCTGGTCACAAGACCAGCCCTGCCACTCAGTTGCATCGCCAACCACCTATTTAATCAATCCTTCTTAGACGTCATCATCGCCGGCATTCTCAGCAAAGGACGTGCAAAGACAAGGACTGCACCTGTTTGCACCTGTTTGGGCCTGATAGGACCAAGAGCCTGACGCAATATCCCGCATTTCACCTACAAGCGAATCTCTACTACTGCTACTCACCAAAAGACATCACCATGTGTCTACTCCCTCCACAGCCCGTCCACACTCTCACTAGGGTTCGAATGGCCAAGTGCCCTGGGCAACCCCAGCAAGCTACTCTAGTGAACCTCATCAATACTGTCCTTGCCCCCATCCAACACCCACGGACCACATGCACACGCCCTCTCATGTTGATCAGTGCTTGCTCAGCAGACACTCACACTGCAGAGATCGCTGACCTCATCTCGTATAACAACTTTGATGCCCTGTTCATCACTGAAACATGGTTTACCCCATCCTCCCCACATGTTTTCAACATCTACATACCCCAAGGCTGGTGCATCCAAAATTCCCACTGGCTAGGAAGGGCAGGAGGGGGAGTGGCAATCATCCACGGGAGCGATTGCCCATGCTCCATCACCACCTCTCCCAGAACAAGCTCATTTGAATCATTCGCCTGTCGGTTCCATCTATCAGACAAGGAATCCATCATTGTTCCCCTCATCTACAGACCACCTCACAGGAGTGACTCATTGCAGACATCTCCAAATTACTCTCCTCTGCCAAATGAGCAAATTCAAATGATGTATTTCTCAATGGTTTTATCGTCCCAGATTTACAGGCTGACAGCCACACTTGAAGCATGCTTTTCACACGCACTGACCACTTCCATGGACCTTAAACAAATTGCGCTCTCTCCCACGCACAACAAAGATAACACCCTAGACTTAGGGCCTCATCACGAGTTTGGCGGTAAACCTTAAATGCGGCAGTAGCGCTATTACCGCTGCATTTGATGGTCTGCCAAATCATAGCCTTGGTGGATTTCCCCCCAGCACTGAGCTGGGGGCAAATCCGCTGCAATTTTGCTGATTTTCAGCACTATTACCGCAGGCGGGAAAACCGCCGGCGGTAATAGCGTGAAAATTCCCCATTGGGCCCAATGGGGAATGGGGAATTCCCGAATGGGCCCTATGGGAAATGGGAACTTTGCGTGCCACCAAACCCGCGATCCAGTGCTAATAGCGCCGGGGGGTTTGGCGGTAGGGCTAATAGCCCCAGCGGTAATGCCACCGGGGTTAGTGCCCAACTCATGATGAGGCCCTTAGTCTTCACATCATGCCCCTGCCTCAACTTTGCAGACCCTATCCCACTTGACTGGTCTGACCACGCCGCCATCCCCACTCAACTACGGCTTACAAAGGTCAGGCTAAACGTCCCCTCACTTAATGCTGATCATTCAAATTTGGCCTGGGCAATGAGCTAGAAACAAACCTTACAGACTTCCCCACCACAGGGAATGCCTCGGGCCTCCTTGAATTATTCAGCAACTCTGCTATGAATCTGGTGGACACTCATGCCGCCCCTAAAAACCATCCGCCCCATGGTACACCCCTGAGCTAGCCTCCAGCAAACGTGCAATCAGATCCCTAGAGAAACGGTGGCGCAAAAAACCATAACTCAAGAGACTTCACCAACCTCAAATCTCTGCGTGCAAACCCGTAGGATTCTGATTACAGAGGCCAAAGCTGCTTACTACAGCACCATTGTGGCAGCCTCTAACAGGAGAAGAACCCTCTTTAAAGTAATAAAACATTGTACCAAATCCTCACCCCACCCCCATGTACCAGCATCTCAGGAAAAATGCGACAGAGTCAACACATTTTTATTGAGAAAATAGACAAAATCGAAGAGACCATCGAATCAACCTTTCACAGCATTAATATCCCTTGCACCCCGCACACACACTGCCCCTCTAGACCGAATTCTCTCCTCTCCTTCCTCCGGATCTCCTAAAAATGATTGCCTCCCTCACACCTACTTCTTAATCTCGTCCTCCATCATTAAACAATTGAAGGTCCCGGCGTTCAATGCGCTTCTCAGCATCATCAATGCCTCCCTCACAGAAGGATCAGTCCCGGACACCCTCAAGACTGGTCTCGTATTTGAAAAAAGCAACCATAGATCCAGACGGCCTGGCCAACTGCCGGCCCATTACGAACCTCCGGTTTATTGCCAAAATCTTGGTAAAAGTTTTTTGCTACACAACTACTCGCCAGAATCTAACAACTCCACCTCCTAAATGACTATCGTTCAGGTTTCCACCCAAAGTGTAGCATCGAGACAGCCACCATCCTGGTTGTGGATGATTTATTTATTTATTTTATTTATTTATTTACTTACTTATTGTGTGTTGAAGTACGCAGGTATTAGGGTGCAGCAATGAGACAAAAGACAAACAAGAAAGATAAACGGGACACATGAAATTGTGATGGATCAGGCCCTGCTGTAACCATGTTATTTGTTATACAGCAAGGTCTTCAAAGCCCTATGGAAGGCCAGGCTGTTTTCTTCCAGTCTAATCGCCAGCGGGAGGGCGTTCCACAGCTTTGCGGCTCTTACAGGGAAGGACTTGCCCAAACCGTTAGAACGTCTGAAGCTTAAGCAATTTATCTGTCCCAGATTTCCAGAGCGCAGAGATCTACTTGGTGGGAGACAAGTGACTTCAGGTAGGTTGGAGCTGTTCCAAAAAGACATCAATGTACCATAGTATTTGATTTAAAGACGATGCAATCCTTCACCGTCAGCCAGTGTAGGTCTCTCCTGTCGGATGAAATCTGCTCACCTCTTGGTTTTTTCTTGAAGATTCGCACTGCACAAACAAGCACTCGCACTGAGATTCAAATGTACGTGACACAGTCTTGGGGTAAACTGTTTCACAATCAAGGTTATAGTCTAGGAGTCACACTGAACAAACAAACACTTGCAAGGCTCTATACCGAACTAAGTGCAGTAATAATGGATGAAGCGTGCTAACTCCCTAGCAATGCAACAAACGTAACAGGCTAATTATCAAGCTCAAAATTCGGTCCTAACTGTAGGTAAAGGACGACGCTAAAGATATACCAGTAAAGACTGGCTTGGGACTGGTGTACCGGTGCTGGTGCGCCTGGTCTTCCAATAAAAGTGCTAGGGTTGATGGGAAACATAGTTTCCCCGCTCTGTAGCGCGTTTCTGAACTGTATAGTTTTCGGTTTAGAATACTTTCACACAAAATGTACAAAATAAGCCAAACACTCACACTCTGGGTGGACTTTAACATCAGTATTATAAAACAACATAGATATGGGGTCTTTAACATGATTATTTGTACACACCATTTCTGTGAGGACCTGAAATCAGTATCATGACAGACAATCTCCATTGGGACTTCAACATCGTCAACATCAAACACCATTTTAATGGGCACTGTAACATCTTCATCATCAGACCAATCATAGAGAGGAGATGTGTTTCGGTGGACAAGATGGTGACTGTGAAAAAATGAAACCTGTATTCAAATCTCTGCTTCTCCACTTGACCATAGAGTGTGATCGTGAGCCATTCACCTAATCTTTCTGTGCCCCAGTTATTTCTTTTCTGACAGATTTGGAGTGTTTTAAAATATGGTCCCATGCCGGATTTAGTACATTTTAAGTGAATTTCTTATGGAAAATACAACACCATTACAATCTATTGTGTATACCTATGGTGCTCATATATAGAAGTGGAATTGTGTAATTTACAAAGATGTCTATGAAACAAATATTTAGCTATTTGCATAGGGATACATTCAATTCCAAATAAGAATAATGAAGTAAGTCCTCACAAGGATGGTAACACGCATTCAGGTCCCCACAGAGATGGTACCGTACACGCGATAAAAAATTTGCATTTTTGCATATTTGAAGCTGGACCCTTCATTATCAAATTGTTTAAAATATATTTCTGCTGTTAGTATATTTTTAAAACATTGGGAAAGGTTAGACCCTACAAGTCTGGTTTCCACACATAGTCACCACAAGGTAGGTAAAACGTGTATGTGTGTGTGTGTGTGGGGCCCTGGGAGACTGGGGATCACTAGAGTTTTTTGACACATCCTTTATTGGCTTTGCATGTTTTACTGGTATTTTCGGGCAAAGACAAGTTTATGTGTGTCATTACCTGGTTAGACTGGCACTATCGTACAGCCAGTCTAGCCATTGCTTACTGTGGCATAACATTTATTTCTCAGCATCTTTGATAAAGCAAGCATGATAAGTATTATTATCTCACTAGACTGACGTTTTGGTGTAGCAGACTGTATGTTTATTACAGCATGACATTTTATTAACTGAGCATCTATGAGGAAGCAAGGATGATAAGTGTTCTTATGGGTTTAGATTGGCTTACATTGTAACCAGTTTGGACATGTTTTCTAATTGTGACATGTCACTTTTAATGGCCAAACCAACAGGAGGATTTTCTTACATAGGAATACTGGCACATATTGGCAGAGCCAGCTTTGTGTCTAGTTCCAGTAATGATATTATAAAAATACATCTCAAAGTGAACTTAAGTATGTTCTTATATGGGAATACTAGCATATGCTGGTGGAGCCAGCATGGAAATGTATGGGCACAGCCAGCATGAAAATGTTTTTTTATACTTGCATATATTGCATGGACTGGCATGACAATGCATTGGGAAATGCGCTTGTGCACTTCTTTTGACTTGCATCTATTGTACTTTTTTTCATGACTTACCCTACATCCTACAAACCCGATTGCAAACTGTCTGGCGTTTTATCAAACTTTTCACAGAAAGTGTGCTGCGTAATTCACCATTTTTTTTTTTTTAATTTCACTTTTATTGTTTTTTTTTTTTGAAAATCAATTTTATTAAGTTTCCTTGGTGCATAACGAGGTTACATTCTTGCATTGCATTTATTAATGTGAGTTAACATAAAGAGAAAACCAGACGAAACACACCCCATGCCCCCCCCCCTCCCTCTCCCTCCCCCCACCCCCCTTCAGTTCGCGCTTACATAGCCTTGATAAACACTTGCACAACGGGCTCTCTTAATGATGGAGGCGTCAATACAATATGCGTGTGGCACGCCAAAGTCATATGGGCCAAACGAGTTCAGTTCTCAGCCGGGTCCTTGGCCCATGGTCCCACATCCGTGGGGAGGAGGGGAATCCCTCAGCTCAGTCTTCAGGACCTAGACCACTCGGCCGTACTTATCAAAGAAGGGGAGCCAAATTTCCTCGATACTGGACTTAGACTCATCAAGCAGGTGTGTGAGGAACTCCATGTCGTAGATGGCCCTTACTTTGGTCACCCAGGTTTTTTCCCCTGGCATTCTCGGGTGTTTCCATTTCTGCGCTAGACAGCATCTAGCTGCTACCAGCATCACCTGGAGCATGTGATCATGAGTGTTACCCCGGTCCTCTTCGTTACTAATCCCGAAGAGGAAGAGCCACGGGCAGGATACTCGTTCTATCCCATCTACCCCTTTGATCCAGGTCCGCACCTTGTCCCAGTATTTCTGGACCACTGGGCATCCCCACCACATGTGGATATAGTCACCTCTCTCTGTCCTACATTTCCAACAGTGTGGGTCATATCCTGGACGCATTTTGGCTATTCTTTGCGGGGGGTAGTGCCATCTATGTAATATCTTGAGGGCCTGATGGCGATATTGGAGGGAGGATGTGGATCGATTGGCCCGTCTACACATCTCTGTCCATCTCTCGTCATCAATTTCCTCGCCCAGGTCCCTACCCCATTGTATGCGTGCTGGTGGCGGGTCTCGGGGGATGGAGAACAGAAAGAGCTTGTATAGGCGGGAGATTATCCCCTTGGAGCCCCTTGCGGTCAGAAGGAGTTTTTCAAAGTCTGTGAGTTCCCTCCTGAGGGTATCACCCCAAGATGGTTCCGTGAGGGCACCCTTAAGCTGAAGATATCGGAACGGGGAAAGCGTGCCTATTCCCAGGGCTTCCTCAAGGTCCTTCAAGGGGAGGAAGGAGCCCCCCACCCACAACTGGCCGGTCCTACTAAGGCCCGCCTCGAACCATGTCTGGTAGGCTGCTGGTTCCGCTATTTTGGCCAGGAAAGGAGGGGCCCAGATGCAGCTCAAGGGGGAGGGCCATGTCGTGAGCCATCTATAGTAACCTCCCTCTCTCCACAGGGACCACAGTACTCTTAGAATCGGGTGGTTCAAGACTGATCTGGGGATCGTTCTCCTTGGGACCCAGAGCCATTCCTCTAGTGTGACGGGCGCCAGGGGCCTATTGTCCATGGCTACCCACTGTTTTTTCGGTCCCGGTGAGAAGTGATCGACCAGGATCCTCAACTGGGAAGCCCTATAATACGTCTCGAGATCAGGGTAGCCCACCCCTCCATCTTCCTTGGTCCTAGTCAGAACCTCATATGAAATCCTGTGTTTTTTGCCCTGCCAGAGGAATCTAAGGAGGATGCGTTTTGTCTCGTCAAAAAAGGCCTTGGGGACTTGGACCGGGAGCATTTGAAAGAGAAACAGAAATTTTGGGAGGATAACCATTTTTATAAGGTTAAGGCGTGCCATCCATGAGAGACCCGTTCCCGCCCACCTTTCTATGTCTCTCCTGATTGCTGACCAGAGGGGGGGGAAGTTGGCCCCATACAGGTCCTCAAGGTTACGTGTGATTTGGACTCCCAAGTAACGGAACCCCTCATCGCTCCGCTTGAAGGGGAGACCCTCCACAAAGGTCACCTCCGTGTCTGGCAGGTTCCCACCCATGAATGCGACCGATTTGTCCAAATTAACCTTATACCCCGATAGTTCTCCATATCTTGCGAGGCCCTGCAGAACCCGAGGGATTGTTTGGGACGGTCTGGTGACATAGAGCAGGGCGTCATCCGCAAAGAGGCAGATCTTGCAGTGCATATCCCCCATCTGTACACCACTGATGTCCGCATCATTGCGGATCGAGATTGCCCACGGTTCCATCACCAATGCGTAGATTAACGGAGACAGGGGGCATCCCTGCCTCGTGCCACGTTCAAGGGGGAATTCCCTAGACTCAATCCCGTTAGCCACCACTCTGGCCGAGGGGGAGGAGTAGAGCGCGGATATCCATCCCAACCACCTTGGACCCATCCCCACTGACAAGAGAACCTCCCTCATGAAAGCCCAGCTGACCCTGTCAAAGGCCTTCTCCGCGTCAAGAGCCAGTAGGAGAGCGCCTTCATTCCTGGCCTCGGTCGTGGCCAATACATGGAGGGTCTTCCTTAAATTATCGGAACCCTGTCTATTGAGGACGAATCCCGCCTGATCAGGATGTATCAGGCGTGGGAGGGAGTTTTCCAATCTGGAGGCCAGGATCCTAGCAAAGATCTTGGCATCTAAGTTGAGAAGTGAAATGGGTCTGTAAGACCCACAAGCTGCCCGGTCTTTACCAGGTTTAGGTATGACGGTGATGAGGGCCTGTAGGAAAGTCGGGGGGATCGTGTCGTTGCCTCTAATTTGGTTGAACAATTTGGTCAGGGGCTTCACTAAGGTGGACTGGGTCTGTTTATAGAAATCCGCTGTGTAGCCGTCAAGGCCAGGAGCCTTTCCGGCCTTCAGTCTCTTGATGGCTCCCTCCACCTCCTCTTCTGAAATTTCCCCCTCGAGGGCCTCCAAGTCCTGGTCGGTCAGTTTGGGGAGGGGGTGTTCTGCCAGGTAGGAGGCAATGTCCTCCCGAGATTCGCCCGCTTGCCTAGAATAGAGTTTGCTGTAGTACTCAGCAAAGCATTCCGTCACTTCATGCCGGTTCCCATGAACCCTGCCCTCTTCGTCGGTCAACCGGGTAATCCCTCTCTCCACTCTACACCCCCTCGACCTCTGAGCCAGCAGAGTGCCTACCCTGTCGCCCTGTTCGTAGTATCTCTGTTTGGTATATCGCATCCTCTTAACCACCTCCCCTATGAGAACCGTATGGAGCTCCTGTCTTTTGCCCTGCATCTCGTCCAATAGTGCCCTCCGGTCCACTCCCGGGACTCCCAGTCTGGCCCGCAAGATCTGCAGCTCCCCTCGGAGTCTGCTCTCGATCAGGCCCCTCTCTCTTTTACGCCTCGAGCCCTCCGCTATGAGGAGGCCTCTGAAGGTGGCCTTCCCCGCTTCCCATACCATGGACATGTCCGTCTCCCCCGTGTCATTTGTCTCGAAGTAGGCCAGCATTTCCTGCTTCATGAACTCACGGAATACTGGATCCCTAAGGAGCGTGTCGTTGCACCGCCATCGAGCCGATCTCGGGGCGATGGGCAGGGACCAGTTAGCTATAAGTAGTTCATGGTCCGACCACGTTATGGTCTCGACTTTTGGTTGGGTCATCGCCCCATCTCCCTCCTCTGAGGCCAACAGAAGGTCAATTCTGGTGTAGGTGCAGTGCGGGGGAGAAAAGAATGTGTAACCACCCTGGGCCGGGTACGCCTTGCGCCAAACATCTACCCAGTAGTGATCCTTCAAGAGGTTCTGCAAGGCCAGGTTATCCCTCGTGATCCCCTTGGGTACCCCACCTCTGGCGGACCACCAGTCCAGTTGGGGGTCGGCTATGAGATTAAAATCACCCCCGAGAATCATGGCCCCCTCGGCCCATTCATCCATGACACCAAAGATCCGTGTGAGGAACTCCACCTGGCCCGTGTTGGGCGCGTATACGGTGGCGAGAGTAACTCGCTGCCCCTCGCAAAGCCCCTTGACACCCAGAAATCGACCCCCAAACCCCCTCTTGGTTTCCACCCCCGTTAATTGGAGAGCCCTTCCCAGGAGAATGCCC
Organism: Ambystoma mexicanum; assembly: GCF_040938575.1. Classification (NCBI taxonomy): domain Eukaryota; kingdom Metazoa; phylum Chordata; class Amphibia; order Caudata; family Ambystomatidae; genus Ambystoma; species Ambystoma mexicanum. The sequence goes on from NC_090931.1 coordinate 675,799,415, forward strand.
ACCCCCTCCTTCTTCGAGGTCGGGTGTGAAGCCCAATAGTTGCTACCGATGTCTTTCCCCTTGATTCTGGATTCCCTCCCGCGCTTATAATGTGTTTCCTGTAGAAATAGGACCGTCAGGTGTTGTTTTCGGAACATGTTGCCCGTGAGGGATCTTTTATTTTGAGAGTTTAGACCCTTGACATTTAACGTGCCCACCTTCCCTTCAATCGTTGTCATCATACCGTGTGCGTATTCTGAACCCCTCGTGGTGATTGAATTTTAGTGCCCCTTGCCAAGCGTATTCTTGCGGTCTGAACTGAATTTCCCCCTGAGTCCCCCAAACTACCCCGTTATCCCCCCCATCCCCTCCCCCCTTGCAACTGACCCCCCTCCCCGTGTCTTCCCTCCCCCCTCCCCACCCTTGTACCTTGAGGCGTCCGTCCACTCTCCCCAACATGTGTTGGGGCCGGTCAACGAACCACCAAGGACTCCAACCCCAGCCCCGGGGTTTTCGTGTGTCTGGAGAGTCCCAGATCGCAAGTCCGATTCAGGTCGGCCCCTGCAGGCCTTCGGTGCACTTAACCGAGACAAAAACCAGAGACCCCGCCCGGGCCCTCAACCCACAACCAGAAACCCAAACGCGGGGCAACACAAATAAACAGTTAACTTTTTAACATAATGGTCTGCCGACCCAAGGTCCGGTGGGCCAAACGCGACACCGCCGCGGTGTCCGTTCAAGGCAGTTCGTGGGCCCGGGGCCTCCTGCGTCCGTACCCTGAATCGTCTCTCACCTCATGATTTTCTCTCCTTCCAATCGAACGTCATTTTCATGAGTCAGTGTGATTTTCCGGGTTCATCGACGGGTGTCTGGTTTTCCGAAACTTTCGGGCCCCCTTGACCTTAGATTTCCCACTGTGATTTCCTGGGCCGTCGGGACCCCTAGGGGGGTCCCGTGGTCCTCCCTCCTGGGCGCCCGAATGGCCCGCCTGGTCGTTCACCAGATCGTCCGTGGCTCTTCGTATGTCCTCCTCCGACACCAGGTGGTGTTTCTCACCTAGCCACTCAAACTCCAAATAGAAGGGGTGACCCCACCGATATCGGACTCCTTTTCCCTGCAACCATCTTGTGAGTGTGCCGCATTTCCTCCTCATTGACAGGGTTAGGGCCGAGAGGTCTTGGAAGATGGATACCTTTGAATCACCGTACTGTATGGTGCCAAGATGTCTCGCCTTTTCCAGGATTCTGATCTTGTCCCTGTAGTAGTGCAGCCGAACCAGAACCGAGCGTGGGCCTCTGCCTCCCCCCCCCGCTCGGTGCACCCTGTCGAAGTTGGTCGCCCCCACGTCTTCCGTTCCCAGGGCGATCCTCACGATATCGTGCACTTTGCCTTCAAGTCCTTGTACGGATTCGCCCTCAGATTCCATCAGGCCAAAGATTCGAAGGTTGTTCCTCCTCTCCCTATTTTCCATGTCGTCAACCTTGAACCGAAGCTCTTCCTCGCGCCTTTCCATGTCTCGGAGTCTCATGTCCATTTGGGTTTCGAGGAGTGTCGCCGAAAGTTGGTTATTCTCGACGCCCTCCACGCGGTCTTCTAGGGTGGCGACCTTGATGGTGAGGTCGGCCAGTTTGGCCCCCATGTCTGTCCTCATACCTCGTATCTCCTCCAGAATCGTTTGGATGTTGTTCTGGATAGCCCCCAGATCCGGGGGTGGGACGGTGGGGCTACCGGCGGCCATGGTCCTTTCTTTGGGAACAAACTGATATTTCAGCAAGTTCTCTCTCCAGTTCATGAGGGGTTCGTGTCGGCCAGTTTACGACGGACGCCGCCTTTCTCCGGGTCAGGCCGGGCCTCGGGCACCAGAGGCGCCGGGCGTGCGTTCCCTGTGTGGGTGGACGGTTTTCTTCAAGTCGGAGGATGCCCAGGGGAGGAAGCGCCGCGGGCTCACCCTCTCGGGCCTATTCGTGGGCGGCGCGGCTCGTGCTGTCTCCTGCGCCACTCCGCGCCAGGTCGTGGGGGAGGGGCAGCCGATATCGCCTTGGTCCGTGTAACTCCGCACAGGAGCGTCGGATCGGAACCAAAGTTGGACCCAGGTGGGGGCCACAGGCTTCCACGTCTTTTGGGGGGGGGTCGCGTAGTATATGGGACCCTCGTTTCGCCGATAAATCGTGATTCACCCGGGGCTGGGTGCGGAGCTCGACGTTCAGGCGTCCATCCTGCCCGCGCCCCCTGGTGGCCTCCTTTTATTGTTTTTTGAAAGCTTAGCAATCACATAAATGCAGCTTACATCTCTTGTTTACTAAGAAAGCGAGCATGTAAGTAGAGTTACAGTCTCTTACTTCGCATAACAAGAAAACCCAACCTTTGTTTCTGATTATATCCCACCCCCCAACTCCCGCCCCCCGCATATGATATCAGACCTGGAACTAAAGAGAGCGTTAAACAAAACCATTAAACCGCCATTTTAGTCATGGCATTGGGCATAGAAGTCATGCATTGATTCAGCTGACGAGCACTCGAGTCATTTCAGGCATTAAACCATAATAGCCTTAGGTAAAGCGTAATTCAGACACATTTCACGAAGCATATGCGGAGCGAAACTCCGACCAGGTGTTCTCTACATTAGTACGGTCCCCCTGCAATGCTGCAGTCAAGCATTCCATTCTGTAGATGCTCAATGCGACCGCTAGCCATTCACTCTTGCTGGGGAGCGTGGGCCTTTTCCATGTCATGGTAAGGCATGCTCGAGCAGCCATCAGTAGGCCCTGCACCATTTTGCACACCACCACTATCTTATCCCCAGTTTCAGTTAAGGAAAAGAAAACGAGCAGTGGGTGCTTCTCTCTGTCCTCTCCGTCAAGGTCCCTGATCCAGCTAAGGACTTCTGACCAGTAGATTTGGACCTGTGCGCATCCCCACCACCACCACATATGCCAATAATCGGCCTGCCTCCCACATCCCCTCCAACAATTCGGGCTTACTCCCTGGTACATTTTGGCCAGCCGGGCAGGGTCGTATTGCCACCTGTATAGCAGTTTGGTAGCATGTAATTTGTATTGACACGATAGTGATGATTTCGCCGTTCGTCTGCACATTTGTAACCATAGCTTTGGGGAGATTTGTCTGCCCATATCTAGCTCCCATTTGCCCTTGAGCATCAAGGAGGGTTTAATATCAATTTCAATGAGTGCGAGGTACATAGCACTGATCAGACCTTTGGAGCTTGTGCATAAATCAAGGATCTTCTCAAACGGTGTGAGGTCTCTCTGTAACTGTTGTTTCCATATTGATCAAGTCATTACCCCCTTGAGTCTAAGATACAGGAAGACCAAGAGGTTACCTATGCCGAGGGCTTCCTGCAACTCCTGAATGGTAATGAAGGAGTCATTTCGGCGCAATTGGCCTGCCCTTTCTAGCCCCGCCTGGTACCATGTTTCAACACTTCCTGGCTCGGGAATTGCGTCGCGGATCCCAGGTGACCAGAGATGCCCCAGTGGGGCGGCCCATGTTGTGACACCCACCATTTTCCTCCCTGGTTTCCATATTGACCATATCGTGCCTATGATGGGGTGAGATTTGACAGTATTACGTAGTTTTGGTCCGGGCACCCATAGCCATTCACACATGATAAAGGGACGAAGGTGATAGTTATCAAGTGCTATCCACTGAGGCTCAGACTGCTGCCTGAAATGTGGGACAAGGATTCTGAGCTGAGTGGCTCTATAGTATGTCTCAATATCTGGAAGACCCACCCCAGCGTTATCCTTTCTAAGTTGAAGGAGGGATCTCGGGATTCTTGGCTTTTGGCCTTGCCATAGAAAGTTTAGTATCAATTTCCTCGTATCTGTAAAGTATTCTGGGGGCATTTTAATAGGGAGCATTTGAAAGAGATATAGTATCTTAGGGAGCAGGACCATTTTTATAGCATTTAAACGCCCTAGCCATGAAATGGTAAGTTTGGACCACCTTTGGACATCTTTCTGGAGAGCAAGGGACATTGGGGGAAAGTTGGCCCCATACAAGGATCCAAGGTCACGGGTGACGTTAATGCCCAGGTATCGGAGCGTGGTGAGGCTGACTTTTACTCCCAAAGGGGCGAAGCGCTCGGCATCCAAGTCTCTGCGTTTATCTATTGGAAGGAGGACGGATTTCCCTGTATTGATTTTCAGTCCCGCAAGCTCTCCATATTCCTCAATAATACTAAATGCTGCCGGGATCGAGTCTAAGGGGTCGGTCACATGTAGCAAAATATCATCAGCGTATAGGCCTAGTTTATATTCCCGGTCGCCCACTGTGATACCCCTAACTCTGGTGTCATTTCTCAGCTTTTGTGCCAATGGCTCCAGAGACATCACAAATAGAATTGCTGACAATGGGCAACCTTGCCTTGTGCCTCTCTCAAGGGGAAACCAACGAGAGTATCCCCCGTTCACCGCCACTGACGTCATGGGGGAGCTATAGAGTGCTTTAATGGCACGGGAGAGCTGTGGTCCTAGCCCATATGAACTCAGTACCCTCTCCAGGAATTCCCATGAGACCCGATCAAAGGCCTTCTCGGCATCCAGAGACAGAAGGGACGGGTCCCCTTCCATCTCCTGCGCTTCATGGATTAAATGCAGCGTTTTCCTCATCGTATCCGCGCCTTGTCTGCCAAGGACGAATCCAACTTGGTCGGAGTTTATCAGCCTAGGGAGGAATGTTTCTAACCGGGCCGCAATCACTCTAGCGTATATCTTTGCATCGATGTTAAGTAAGGAGATGGGGCGGTATGAGCTTCAGTGTCTGGGGTCACGGCCTTCTTTTGGAATGACGGCAAGGAGGGCTTGTGAGAAGGACGGAGGTGCTTGGCCTGTGACAAAGATGTGGTTAAACAATGATGTAAGGAAAGGGGCAATAAAGGGGGAAAACTTTTTATAAAACGCAGGTGTGAATCCATCGTCCCCCGGGGCTTTCCCTGTCTTCAATCTCTTGATGGCCTCTATGACTTCCTCTTCCAGGACAGGCATGTCTAAGGAGTCCGCTTAAGTGGGTGTTAGTGTGGGAATCCGCAATTCCTTCAGATATGTGTCTATACTCCCTACGGGGGGGGCGGGTCGCACATATATAAGTCTTCATAGAAGTAGTCAAATGCTTCCTGTATATCTTCGGGGGCTGTGACTACCGTGTCCATGAGAGTGCCATCCAGTCTCTCGATCGCTTCAACCCATCTCTCCGCTTTTTGCGCACGAAGGCGGGCAGCCAAGAGAGCATCAGCCCTGTCGCCCTTCTCATAGTATTTTTGTTTGAGATATTGCAGGGTCTGGGCCGTCTTACCGGCAATGAGTATTTTCAACTCTTCCCTGTGACGGCGGACTTCAGCAATATATACAGACCTCTCGGATGGAGATGACTGTGCCATATCCTGGGCCTTCCCAAGCCTTTCCCTTATGCCTGTCTCTACCAGGGCACGTTCACGTTTTTTATCGGCTCCTTCCTTTATTAATATTCCCCTCAGCGTTGCTTTGGCGGCCTCCCAAACATATATGTCTTCCCCACCTCCCCTGTATCATTGATAAGAAAAAACAGCTTGATCTCAGTCTCAAGGTTTTCCCTGAAAACCGAATCAGCCCATAAGGAATCATTACATCTCCATTTGGAGTTTCGTGGGGCTAGATCGTGCCAGGGTATATCCACCATCACCATATCGTGGTCCGTCCATGCGGAGATTTGTATACTAGCTGCCTGCAAGATGCGCAAGAGGTGCTCTGAGAGGAAAATGTAATCAATGCGCGTGAGTGTGTCATGGGGGAGGGAATGGAAAGTGAAGCCTCTCTCCAACGGGTGTAAATGGCGCCAAGAATCGGCGAGGCCAAAGAGGTCAAGGGACAATTTGATGCCTGCCACGTTTTTGGTACCGGGCGGGTCTACTGTATCTGCTTTAGTTTGTCTGACTAAGGAGCTGTCCATCCATGTGTTAAAATCCCCGCCGAGGACCGTGTGTCCTCTGGCCATTCCAAAGACCTTCTCACTGATTCTATGCATAAATCTGTTTTGCCCCTGATTAGGTGCGTAAAGTGTAGCAAGGGTGACTATTGTGCCCCTTATGTTAGCAATGGCTATGAGAGCCCTCCCCTCCTGATCTGTCCATGTCTCCATAATTGTGCTCCGCAGGCTTTTGCGGATTATGATCCCCACTCCTGCTTTCTTCAAAGTACCCGAGCTCCAAAAGGTGGGCCCAACTTCCCGCGATGGGATCATTCTCTCCTCACCCTTTCGATATCGCGTTTCCTGAAGGAAAAGAATGTCAATTTTCGATCTCCTAAATTCCCTGGCCACCATGGATCTTTTGGTAGGGGAGTTCAGACCCTTGACATTAAGTGTGCAGATACGTATCGTATCCGTGCAGAGTGTGTGTGCCATTTTAAGTTATGTACTTGTATGTGCACCTCGAGTACGCCTGTCTCAATGCCATCTTTGTGTGTGGAGCCCTCACATTTACGCATATTGTGCTGTTCCTCTCTTCAAGTCTGAGTTGTGATCGATAAAATATTCCCCACCCGTCCCACCCTCCCCTCCCCCCCTCTCCCCTTTATGTTCGGCGCCCGATCCGTCTGGGTTAACCTCACCTAGTCGAACTCGGACCATCAGTGGTGACCGCAAGAACAAGCGGTCCCATCTTACTACAAGCATATATAACAGTGAGCCCCCAACAGTCAACTCATACAGAAAATTTAACAATCCGCAGCTTCAACTCCCCCCAGGGTGTCTTTACTGCGTGGATATTACTTCATATCCTTCACCAAGTTCCTCATGCATACAGAATCGAGTGCTCCATGCGCACGGGCAGGTTAACATATTGCAGTCGAGGAGCGCATCGAGGGAGACATATGCAACAATGATCTTCAATGTGCGAGTACCATCCCGGTCGACACCGCGACCTGGTTTCGCGCCACCCCGGGCGGGGTCCCAAGTGGCGTGATCGGGCAAAAGTGCCCATCAGAAGAAGCCATTATCTTCAGCAATGGAGCACGCAAGTCCCCTGTCCAAGTTAATGTTCCATGTCTTGCGAGTTATTCATTCTCCAAAATTTCCTGGACCCCTGGATCCGCCTACGACGGGGACCCTTGATACGCCATTCAGCTTCCTTTTTGTTTGGATCTCCCTGGGAGGGGTCCTCTGCCTGTTCGACCAGGAGATCAGCTGTGCAGTCTGTAATTTCATTCTCCGAAGCGAGCTTTATTGTCGAGCCTTGCCACTCAAAGGTGAGAGAGAACGGGTAACCCCATCAATATCTGTTTCCCTTGTCCTTCAACATCTTTGTAATTGGGATACATTTCCTCCTCAGGGCAAGCGTGAGTGATGATAAGTCCTGATAAAGAGAGACGGTTGTGTCACCCATGGTGAGTGGCGGGGCATTTCTAGCTTTTTCCAAGATGCGGGTCCTATCAGCGTAGTTATGGAATCTGACTAGGACTGAACGTGGGCCCCCTGCCCTGCCTCCTGCTCTGTGAATGCGGTCGATTTTGGGTTCGTCTATCAGATCATCTTTAAAGAGGAGTTTTAAGATGCTGTGAATGGTTTGTTTCAAATCAAGGTCAGTTTCTCCTTCTTTTTCAGGAATGCCGTAGACACGTATGTTGTTATGGCGTTCTCTGTTTTCAAGATCGTCCACTTTCAGCTTTATTTCTTCTTCCCTGTGCTCCAACTCTGCAATACGAAGGTCCATCTGGGCTTCCAGCGTGTTTAAGGAGGTTTGATTGTGCTCGAGCTGCTCCACTCTGTCATCCATTTTATCCATCCTTTGCGTAATCTTGTCAATCCGACCCCCTATGTCTGCCCTCATACTCCTCATTTCCTTGAGTAGGTCAGCTACGTCCCCTTTAGTTGCTGCGGCCTCAGACCCTTGGGAAGCCATCGTTTGCTCGTTGGGGCCCTGGGGGTCTTCCTGCGATGGGGCAAACTTATACTTTGGCAGTTTGCCCTTAGGGTCCATGGTTAGTGGGGTCACAACCATACAGTGGGGTGCTCTCAGGTCAATGTCTGCACAGAGTTCCAGTAGTGAAGTGCGTCTTGTGGTCCAGATAGATTCCGTGCTGTTGAGATCTGTTGAGGTAGGTCAAATCCCTTATATGTTCAATAGATGGTGTACTGGAATGCTGTATGAGGGCGGGGGCCTCTGCAAAGGAGCCACCTCCAAGGGGTACCTGCAGCTTCGTCCGGAGATCCCCGCAGGAAGAGTCCCGGCCAGGCGGGGTGTTAGTTCAATGGGACCAGCAGGCGCTAGGGCCGCGATGGAGGCCGAGGAGGGCACACGCCCTGGACACCAGGGGCCCAACCCTCAGCCCACTGTAGCCTGGGGAAGAGTGGAAATATGAAGCGCCGTACTGCGCAACTCGCGTAGTCCCAGTACCCCGGAATGGGGATGTGTTTGCCCCACGTTGAGTGCGTCTTTCCCTCAGGTGAGCCCACAGAAGAGCTGAAAGTTCGGGGGGGTTTGGTGGATCCGCGTAAAGAGGGCTTTCCTCCACCGCCGCCCGGGCGGAAACCCGCACACCGGTCACCGGGGCTCGGTGCGCAAGCCGCGGCCCGGAGCCCGGGGGAGGTCCACTATGGGCGCGTATGCGGTCTCCACCCGCGTGGGGCCACCGCGACGCGGGGGTTGCTGCGGTCTGACCACTGAGAGTCGGGATTCTGAGGTGGGTCACGTGGCTCGGGAGGGGCCACGGCCTAGAGTCGGGGACCGAGTCTCCCGCGTCCGAGCCCGGGGCAGGCTCACTCTTTGTAAACCTCCTGCAGGTCGGGTATGGCCCGTGAGTCTTTTTAATTGCATGTACCTTCTCGCAGGGTTCAGCCGAACCGGGAGTCCGCGTCGCAGCAGGCTTCGTGGAATCGTGCGTATCCCGATGCGACGTATGCTGGGAGCCTCCAGGCCTCGTCTTTCCTCCTTCGTCGATGTGACGCAGGAGAGTGTTTCTCCAGAATGCAAGGTCCGATTTTGATCGGATTTGGAACCAGATGGTGCCTGGGTGGTTCCGACGCCAGGTTCCGCCGCTATTTCAGCCGGCGGGGGTCTCGTGGTGGGGGCTCAACCCACTTTTCGGGACCCTTGCGCGGAGCTCACACGGGGACCCTCTCCATCCGTGCGCCCCCTGGTGGCCGACCGTAATTCACCATTTTAACCCATTATTCAAAACATTTTCTCATAGTAGGGGGAAGAATCCCCCAAACCCGTTTTTGTTAGTTCAGATCCCCTCACTATGCTCAGTCGAAATCGCATACTTGGGGCAAATATTTACACCCTCCAATAAAATAACTCAAAATATATGGTATATTTGTGGACCAGGCACCGCCCCCTTCTTTCTAACTAGGTGAAACATTTAAGCTTTGATTAAAAAACATATTTACTTCTTTCACTTGGAGTAGTGCATGCCCCTGCAGCGGCATAATCTTCATGGACATTTCTCACACGTGGTGTTCCAGGCCTGCCCAGGGTGTGGCATGCACTGTGCTTTAATAAGGAGCTTGGGAGGGCAGATGGGCCTTCAGAATGGCTTGCAGAGGGGTCCACATTTCAAGTGTGATGTGAATGGTTGAGAGGGGCCACAAACTAGACCAGGACCCTGCTCTGATGCAACACTGTGTAAGAAAATAAGCGCTGGACATGGAGTCTCAGAAGTGAGCGAGCTATTGAGTGATCCACCCTCCCCACTCAGACTCCTTTTTGGAAAGGGCTTCATTCTCGGGCCGGTGTTGGGGGGTCATTGAATAACGCACCTCACACATAGAGCTCTGAAAATCGTAGATGCATTGAGCCCCACTCTTGAGGGAAATGCAGACCCCCAAACTCCACAACCCCTCCCTGTTAAAAAAAGGTTGAAGAAGAGTCATGTATTAAAGCCTAGGACATTAAGGTGTTATGTCCGGCTCTGGGTTGTGGTTGCTTGTAACATAACTTAAATATAAATGCACACAGAGACAGATGGCCTCAGCTTAAACCCGCACAATAGGTTTCTTCTATGGTAGTGGTAGCTGACTCGTAGATACATTTATAAACTGGGAATTCTGTTGATACTAAATCCTGGTCAATTATTTAATTTCCAGGTCTTGCTCGTGCAGCATTTTGCTCCTGGGTAAACAGACAGTGCACACCTTCCAAGGTTATCGCTTTTTTTGGCTTGTTTAAAACATCAATGCCACTGATAACGAATACTTCTGCGTCCATTGATCTATAGATGTTTCATACACTAGCTGTCGCCTGTGTTAAAGATTACGGTTACCCTGTTGGCCTGTTACAAGTGACTGGCTGCCTGGCTCCTTCAGAGTCCTACAGGGCACCAAGCCCCCCTAGTCCTGCACTTGGTCTCCCCTGATCCCCCTCCAACCTCCTGCACTAGCCTGGCTGGGCTTGCACCTTGTAGCACATCCAGCTCCTTACTTCGCACTTAGCTCGTGGACCTTCCTTCCCCTGCACTCTCTGCTTTCCCCTGGCTCTGTACACCTGGCCTCCCCTGACACTCGCTCTTCTCACCGGCCCTTCTGCCGTGACAAGCACTTCCCCCCTTCCCCTCTCCCCTGCACTTTTCTTTACTGTACTTGCACGATCCGAATGTCATAAGGCCTAGTAGAATCGTTTTTTTTTTGTCCTCTCTGTTCACCCACCCTCTTGCCTTGCTGCATCTCGAAACACATTTGTGTATAGGCGCATTATAAATACCCAATAAATATATAAAATAAATAAAAGTACTGCAATATGTATGTTTAACATATAGGCCCCATGTCGAATCTGGAAAATGCCATTCCCCAAATGTGTGATTGTGGATAAATAATGCCTCCCTCTGTGCCTCAGTTCATATAGCTGGTTGAAATGAGAGCGCTTGGAAACATGGGTGTTAGACGCTTCTGAAGGTCGTGTACCATCACTTCCTGTGATGTCACTTGGGAGTGGGGTCAAATGACATCACTTCCTGGGATTTCATCAGAGATCAAGGGTCAAATGATGTCACTTCCTCTACCCCTGGCATGTTGGTCAAATGACGTCCCAGTAACAACACCTCAGGACAGCCGGAAAATTGACACAGGGGAAGGAAATTAGGTCACAGGTGCACACAATCCACCCAGGAAAATGCATAAAATAGTTCCCGACGGAACAAATTAATCACTAGCAAAATTCTCCTTTATTACACTTAAGTGTAGTGCATCCTAATATTACAATAAAAAAGCTAAGGATCTCATTCTGAAATCAAAACCATCACCATTAATCAATTTTATGGCCACATAGATTATCAAAAACAGAATTATTTTGTAATTTATTTTGTTAGCTTTATGTTTTTTATTATAATTACTAATACTCAATTTCTAATACATATTAATAGTCAAATACTTTTTAATCAAAACAATAAATAAAAAACCAAGTGATAAATATGCACCAATAATGTACTACAATTAAGACAAAGTAAATAAACATGAAAGAATTATTATGGTACAAGAAATGATTTCTTGAAGAAATGCAATACAAAGAATATACTCTCAATGCTAGGGTCGATCTCTGTAATTAAATTAATGTCTCTTAGCAAATTAGGACAACACTTTCAAATAGCCCAAGTTTCCTTTTTGCGAGATGTTTCAGCTTGGCATTAATTGCTGCCTTACTGCTTTCTTCAGGACTGCATAAACAATTCGGAGCCTGCATAGTGAACACAATATACATGAATTATATGTTTGTTGATGCTTGTACTATGAGCTGCATTCACTAACCCCTTTAGTGCTAAGGACAAGCTATCTCGTCCTCTGCACTACGTTTGCAGCGCTGAGGACCAGTTAGCTCGTCTTTTATTGCACAAACTCCTTACGGCCTGGGGGTTGGGTCTCATTCAGTTTCACGTCAGCGTATGTAATATGCGGTGACGTGACAGTGAATGGAAATTCACACGTCGCAGCCATTTTCGGCTGCAGCAGTGAAGAAGAAGTTAGGCTTCTCCCTTGATCTCGGGAATTTTCATGTCATTTTGATCGAGGGAGTTGTCTTTGGAAAGGGGAGGATCTCCCCTTTCCAACTACACCTTCCTTGAAGCATTGCTGGGCGCAGATCGCTCGATCCACGCCCAGCAATGCCACTAGACCACCAGGGATCCTTTTTTGAAGTGGAGGTGAGGGGGCCACTTAGTATATTAGCGGCCCTCTACCCCTCCGGCTCTTAAAGCATGGGGCATTACGTTTAGCCCACCCTGGGGGCAGATGGGCACACTAATCTTCCCATCTGCCCCTAGGGAAGGGGAAAACGAAAAATAATAAAAACAAAAAAATACTTTTTTGTTGCGGTTGTTCTGGTCAGTGGGGGCTCACTAGACCACCACGGGTTCTTTTATAGGAAAGGGTGCTGGCCCTCTCCCTCTCTACCCCAAATGGGTGGGGGGGCATTTCATGTAGCCCGGCCTGGGGGCAGATTGTCAGTGTAATCTGCCAATCTGCCCCTAGGAAGGGGTGCATTTGTTTTTACTGGTGATGGGGCATCACTAGACCACCAGGGATGGCTTTTATGAAAGGGGGCGTGGCCCTCTCCTGCCCCAAATGGATGGGGTATGAAATTTAGCCCTCCCTAGGGGCAGATTTCTAGTATAATCTGGCAATCTCCCCCAAGGAAGGGGAAATGTGGGGGTCACTAGACCACCAGAGATGGTTTGTATGAAAGGGGTGGGGATGGCACTCTCCCCCTTCTTCCCCAATGGATGGGGCATGTAATTTAGCCCTCCCTGGGGCAGATTGACAGTGTAGTCTGCCAATCTGCTGCTAGGAAGGGGCAAATGTGTTTTACTGGAGGTGAGGGTCACTAGATAATGAATGTTTTTTGTTTCGTTTACAGGTTTTTTTAATGCTAGAAGCACCTACCTTGTTATAAGTTGTTTTTAAAAAATTCTACGGTTAGGGCCCATTGTCAGTGCAATGGGTAGGATTAGGGCTGGATTGTTGGTGGTGTGGGTGGGAGTGGGCGCGGACATTCTGGGGAGGTATTTCGGTGGGCTGGGAGACAATTACAGGGTCAGGCCACAAATTACCCCCATGCCAGCAGAACATTACTGTTTCGCTGGGAGCGGCTGTCTCCCACGTGGATCGACCATACCAAAGTGCAGCGGCAGTCCCAGGGAGCCCTGACAAGGTCCCCATCCCTCCCCTGCATTTACAGCGTCTCCCTCTGGGAAAGGACGGGACCCTGCCAGGGCTCCCTGGAACTGCCTCTGGGCTTGAGGACGGTCAACCCACAAGGGAGACAGCCGCCCAAGGCCAGGGATATCACCCCCACCCTCCTGGAGCTCTGGCTGCGCTGCATTAGAGCTTTTCCCTCCAGGTAGGAATAGGGCCCCTGCCGAGGCTCACTGGGACTGGCGCTGGCCTTGAGGACGATCGATCCACATGGGAGACAGGTGCCCATGGCCATGGGGACATCACGCCTGACTGTCGTGGAGCTCTATCTAGCTGCGCTGCGTTAGAGCTTTTCCCTCCGGGTAGGGATGGGGAGCCTGCCGGGGCTCCCTGGAACTGCCGCTGGACTTGTGGACTGTCAACACTTTTTCTTTTCTGCCCAGGTCAGTGTACCCACACATATGAGGTACCGTTTTTGTCGAGACACCTGTGGGAACATGGGAAGGTAGGATATGTGTTGTTGCCGGCGTGCTTCGGTGGTTTGCTGGTGGCAAATGTCTAAAAATTGTGTTTTTCCCCTAACCTTTGGACTCTACCGGGCCTTGTGGGTAATACATTCTTGGGCAATTTGCGAAAGTCAGACCTCTTTGAATTCCCACTGGTGTCTTTGTTTTAGAAATGCATGGGGGGGTTCCCCGTTTTCCTTGGTGGCTGCGACACCCCAGGCCCAAATCTGTGGGTTGTCCACAAAGCCAAATCCAGTCTTCCCCAGGCCCTTTGATGTACCAGTGGTTCAGCCGTTTCCCTTTGCGCCCAGGTAGGTGCAACCATAAATGTGAGGTACCGTTTTCGTCGGGACACCTGTGGGAATGTGGGAAGGTAAGACATTAGTTATTTTCTCTGGTTTTCAGAACGTTTTCACACATATCCTACTGCACTTTGTTACTGTTAGGAAAGATTTCGTTATTGTAGGGAACTTTCCTTCCATGTGGCAACCCCTAAACTTTTTGCTATTGTTTTCAACCTGTTTTCTTGACTTTGCCAGAGAAGTGCAGCCTTCTGCCGTACTCCTCTGGGCTTTCGCTCCTTTCTTACGGGGAAACTGACATGCCCTTAAGACAGTCAGTACCGGGGAACGCTGTTTCCCGTAGTTTCTTTTATCGTGTCGCCATTTTAGTGCAACACGACACAAGAGGGCACTGTAAGCTAAGTTACAGCTCTCTTGGGTCTCTAGCCTTCTACAGACCCTAGACACTCTTGTAGGATGGTTTTTGGATCGGTGCAAGTCATTCAGGGACTGGGCTGGTGGCAGCGATCATTTGGTTTATTTTGAGCTCCTTTTGCCGTTCTGAGCACCTTTTTGCCGCGAACACAAAAGGGTGGCCCGGCTACCCAAAATGGCCGGACCACGAGGCTCCTTTGTCTCGTCCACTGTCCGTCTTGCTCCCTTTACCTTCCCCCGGGTCAGGCGACCCGGGGCCTTCCTTATTTGGGCATGTAGTTTCCCGCGAAACACGGTTGCTTTCGCGGGCTTCTACATGTCGTTTGAGTGCCCCCAGGATGTGGGCTGGGCTGTCTGGTCCCAATACACATCCTGGGTGCCAGAGAGTCTAGGGTGGTGTGAATGCCTGGGACCACTGTGGTCCGTGATTGGTCCACGTATGGTATGTGTGTTGATGAGCGGATCTCCCATTGGCTCCCCTCCGTTTTGGCGCGAAGGGAACCGTGGATAAGAGGGAGCTGGAAACACCACTACCATGTCGATCTCCTGAGTTCTTACGAACCCAGGGATACAGGAGCCAAGTATCCTGCGAACACGAGGCTGGACCGAGGAATCGCTGGTGACCCCCTGAAGAACTTCTGCTCCTCATTGCTGTCGTCCGGTGAAGCCCTTTCCACCTAAGATCGAACAAGAAGGCCTGTACTGGCGCTTCGACCTATTGGAATAGCAGGACCAGCTATTCCCGGCACCTTCATCAACTCCTGCCGTAAGCCTTCGGAAGCGTCTCTGGGCCATCCAGTTGACTGACCAGCTTACTAAGGAGTCCTGCTCTGTAATCGCCGACAGGTTGGGTGGTATTCTGAGTCCGGGGCACGCTCACACGCTTCGTTTGCTTAGCAACCCTAAGCTAGAGGTGAACGGTGCTCGTTTGGCTTGAATACACCCGGCCGTTCCGTTGCCCTGCCGTGGCGACAAAACTGTGCAGGATTCTTCGATCGGGACGTCTTTTTACTCTGCACGACGACGAGACGTTCCCTGCTCTTCAGAACCTGCCAGAAGCTGCATCTATCGAGGAGAAGCTCGGGCCTGCTTGCTTCGGGGACCGGTGAGTAGATTAGCTAGGATCTGGTCGCCCTCCTGCAGTGCCCCTTGCTTTTCCCCGCTGTAAATACAGCTCCCCTTGTCCGTACTCGCGCCCTGCTTCTGCCTCACAGTGGAGGCTGCGCTAGAGTCGCGGACCGTGTTCTCCTTCACTAGGGCACCCTACAGAGCTGTCCAACGTCCTCCGAAGAGCTTCACCTTCTGCCCATTGGCACCGGCGTGTGCAGGTACTTTTGAGCGCTAGGCTCCACTCTTCGTAGGGATTGGACTACCATCTAGTTAGGGGCCTCAGAAGGCGGACATATCACACGCATTGGTTCGCACTGCCTGTTTTCCTTCCCCTGCAGGTGGATAACATATTTCGTGCTGCTAATGCTGTGAAACTGTGTATTCTGTATATATATTGGGTGGATAGTGTATGTGTTGGTTTAATATCGTTGTATATTGCTGCTTTTACTGTGGTTATTAGTTTCAAGGCCTTATAATAAATGTGTATCTATTTTTGATATAAACAACTGTTTGGAGTAGTTTGTAAGCGCTCTTGCTTTGTGTGCTCACTGCGGGCTTTCAGTCACCCTCACCCCTCTTGAGACCTAGTCTTGACCGCCGCGATCGCTACCTTGATCGGTCTGGCTTGTCCAGAGGTTACCCTGTTCCAAGTAATTAGGTTGGCCTTCTGAACTTCTGCGCCACCAGGACAGAGTTCAGAAATCCGTCTTAACAAATTGGTGGCAGCGGTGGGATACGACTGAAGGTATCCAGTGTTGCGCACGAGCTAAGGCGTTTTCAGGTTATTCCAACCAGGACACGCAGTAAAGTATTGAATATAACGTTAAAAAGGCCATAGTCCTATCAACAGTATGGAAACGAATACTTTATTAACCTTAAATGCTTCGAAATCTGAAACATTGAAGAAGATGTGTGCGGAGAGAGGGGTTTCCTCTCAAGGCACTAAATTGGAAATGATCCAGAGAATCGTGGCGTGGCAAGAAGCGCAGCTTGACGCTATAACTTCCGAGGACAGTGCAGAAGGTGGTGGGGCTGCTCTCACTGGCAGAACCGACGGTTCTGCCGCTGCACTGATCCATCACGACCACGAGGACAGGGAGGATGTAATGTCTAACGTTTCCTCTGCCAGTGTTGATGGGGAGGCTATGCTTGAATTCAAGAAGCAAGAGCTGCGGTTTAGGCAGCAGGAGCTTGAATTCAGCATAGCCAAACTGAAAATCGACCAGGCAGAAAAACAAAAAGACAGGGATCACCAGTTGGAACTGGCCAAGCTTCAGTTCGCAAATGGGTCCAAGGGTCCTGGACATGGTTCTGGGGCTTCCTCTCATCCACGGTTTCCAAAAGATCTGCTCAGTGTGTATGAGGAACGAAATGACATTATGGACTGGTTAAATGCGTTTGAGTATGCATGCGAGGTTCAAGAGGTTGATAATGCGGATAAGATTGCATGGTTACTCAGCAGACTGCCCCATTCTGGTTGCAGTGCCATTATGGAAATGTCGAAGGCTGAGCGCGCTGATTTTGCAATGTTGAAGCAGACTCTCATTTTAAAGTTTGGGAAGACTCCGACCCAATATTTGAAAAGGTTTAGAGAGTATAAGAAAAAGGAAGGTGGTACTTGGGTGTCGTATGTAGCTGAGTCCCTGAAAAACTTAACTGGCTGGGTTGAAGGTTATAAGGTTTCTACCTTCGAAGGCATGATCAATCTGGTCATGCTGGAACACATTTTTGCTTCTTCTTCCCCGGAGCTTAAGCAGCATTTGGCCGATTCGAAGGAGATAGATCCTAAGAAGCTGGCCATTGCAGCAGACTTATGGGTGTCACATCGAGTGTCCCATAAGGACAAAACTCATCCTGGTAAGCAGGAGGAAGGGAAAAAGTCCAAAGATATGGAGGGTGGGGAATCTGCTAAATCTTCTTCCCATAAGGGCCACAAAAAGAAAAATAAGGGTAAGCCATACGAGAACTCACAGGGTAGTGGAGGTTCGCCTCCGAAACAGAACTCTGGTTATAATAAGCCTCCCTACGTAAACAGACCCAATGGGGCTTGTTTTTCTTGTGGAGCAACTGACCATGTGAAGGGGGATCCCCGTTGTAAGGTTAGACCTTTGGGGGTCCACTCCGCTAATCTGGCCTTCTCCTCCTACGAGGAAGAAGAGATTACAGGAGCATCCTTCTCCTCAGACTCATTTCCCAGCGGAATAGAGGCTGAGGTAGTTTTAGTGTCCCTGGGTTCCTGGGAGCCTAAAGTCGCAGAGGCGTATGCTAGGATTCCGGATAATACCAAGCACTACTTTAAAGACAGTGTGCTGATCAATGGAGTGGATACTCCAGCTCTTAGGGATAGTGGGTGCAGTCGAACTGTAGTGGATTCTACCTTGGTAGACTCAGAGGAAGTTGCCAGAGCTACTCTGATGCCCACTAAGTTGGCTGACGGCCCCCTCCGTATGTTTCCCGTGATCCCTGTTAATCTAACTTTAAATGGTACAGCAGTTAGGATTCCAGTGAGCATTCAGAGAAACGTCCCGGGAAAGGTCTTGTTGGGCAATGATCTCAGAGCTCTAGGGCTCGTAGGAGACACTGCCGAAAGACCCTACACACGGTCTCAAGCACGGGCAGCATTGGCCAAGTCCAATACACCGCCCCAGCCGAAGGGGAAACCCAAGGCGAAAGGAGTCAACAAGTCCCGACGGGGGAAAGAGAATATTCCCCCGAGCTCGCCTACCACTGCGGTGGAGGGAGTTGGTCAATCGCCCGAGCCTGACGAGGAGGTGGCGATGCCTGAAGTGTTCGACCCCAACGACCATCCTGAACTAAAAGACTTGTTAGTTGAAGGAGGTCCTGATAGGGACGACTTCAGTAAGGGCCAACGTGAGTGCCCATCTCTGGAAGGCCTAAGGAGACAGGCCTGCTCCCAGCTTGAGGGTGAACCTCCTGGGAAGCATCGGATTTATTGGGAAGGTGGACTCCTGTACAGTGAGCCCACAGAGTCTACAGAAGGAGACCATAGGAGGTTGGTGGTTCCCCTTTCTGTTAGACCCTTCCTCCTGCAGTTGGCGCATGAAGTTCCCCTTGCTGGTCACCTTGGAATGAAGAGGACCAAGCAAAGGTTATCTATGCACTTCTACTGGCCCAAGATGGGGGTGCAAGTAGAAAGTCACTGCAGGAGTTGTGCCTCCTGCCAGTTGTCTGGTAAGGTTGGCGCGACAATCCAAGCTCCGTTGGTACCGCTCCCAGTAGTGGGGGTACCATTTGAAAGGGTAGGGATCGACATCGTTGGTCCCCTTGACCCGCAAACATCCTCAGGCAATAGGTTTATCCTGGTGCTGGTCGACCATGCAACCAGGTATCCTGAGGCCATCCCATTAAAGACTGTAACTGCCAAGTCAGTTGCAAAAGCTTTACTCGGCATATTTACTAGGGTTGGCTTCCCTAAAGAAGTTGTGTCAGATCGTGGCAGCAACTTTATGTCGAAGTATATGCAGGCTATGTGGAAAGAATGTGGGGTCACCTACAAGTTCTCTTCTGCATATCACCCCCAGACCAATGGTCTGGTGGAACGTTTCAACAGAACGTTAAAGAGCATGATTGGGGCTCTGGAGGAGCCCCAGAGAAGAAAATGGGATCTTCTTTTACCATGCTTGCTGTTTGCCTACAGGGAGGTACCACAGGAGGGTGTTGGCTTCAGCCCCTTCGAACTTCTGTTCGGTCATCCCGTACGGGGACCCTTAGCCATCGTCAAAGAGGGATGGGAGATGCCCACTCCCCCTGTTACTACCAATGTAGTTGACTATGT
The DNA here is from genome assembly GCF_040938575.1 of Ambystoma mexicanum. Lineage (NCBI taxonomy): Eukaryota > Metazoa > Chordata > Amphibia > Caudata > Ambystomatidae > Ambystoma > Ambystoma mexicanum. Next base: position 675,818,638 of record NC_090931.1, read on the forward strand.
GCTAGGGCTCAGAAAACGGATGGTACTCCTGATGGGCTTGGCTAGTGAAAAGTTGAAGGCAGGACAAGCGCTGGTGAAACATTGGTACGACCAGAAAGCTTCCTTAATTCACTTTACCCCTGGTCAGCAAGTCCTGATCATGAACCCTATAAGGCCTCGCGCTTTACAGGACAAATGGTCAGGCCCTTACACAGTGGTGGAGCCCCTGGGTGAGGTGAACTATTTAGTGGACCTTGGAAGGCCTGGACAGGCTCCAAAAGTGTTCCACGTAAATAGACTGAAGGCTTTCGTCCCAAGAGTCGAAATCGCAGCACTGCTACTGGCGTCAGACGTTGAGGAAGAGGAGTCAGAACCTCTTCCCGACCTGTTCCAAAGCGGTCCTTCAGATAGCTCCGTTGAGGGTGTCCGAGTGGCCCCTCACCTGACTTCTGATCAGCAGGCTGAGGTGAAAAGTTTGCTTAGGCAGTTTTCCCCCCTGTTTTCACAGTCGCCTGGTTTGACACCTTGGTGCAAACATAACATTGACACAGGAGACAGTGTACCTACCAAAAGTAGGGGATACAGGATGTCGGATAAAGTACGGTCTTATATTAAGACCGAGGTCAACAAGATGTTAGACCTTGGGGTGATTGAACCCTCTAGTAGTCCTTGGTCCAGTCCTGTGGTATTGGTTCCAAAGGCAGGCACTTCTGAATTGAGGTTCTGCGTGGATTACAGGGCTCTGAATGCTGTCACCAAGACAGACGCTCACCCCTTGCCTCGAACTGACGAGCTGGTGGATACCTTGGGTGCCTCCAAGTACCTCAGCACGTTTGACCTGACTGCGGGCTATTGGCAAATAGCTTTAGCAGAACATGCCAAGGAGAAGACAGCATTTTCAACTCCCGACGGGCTTTACCAATTCCGGGTAATGCCGTTCGGATTGAAGAATGCACCTGCCACTTTCCAGAGGCTTGTGAATCATGTGTTGAATGGGTTGGACGAATTCTGTCTTGCATATCTAGACGATATAGCAGTTTTCAGTGCCACCTGGGAAGACCATGTGAAACACCTCGGGATTGTGCTCCAGGCTCTTCAGAAAGCCCACTTGACCATAAAGGCGAGTAAATGCCAGATTGGACAAGGCTCAGTGGTTTACCTTGGGCATGAAGTAGGTGGAGGAAGGATACAGCCTCTCCCCAGTAAAGTACAAGCAGTACAAGACTGGCCTACCCCCACTACACAAACCCAAGTGAGAGCCTTCTTAGGACTCACGGGTTATTACCGCAATTTTATGGCAGACTATGGCACCATAGCTGCTCCTCTGACTGCCCTCACAACTCCGAAGAAACCCAAGAAGGTAACTTGGACTGACGAGTGTGAGAAGGCCTTCAATGGCTTGAAAGACTCCTTGTGCCAGGCCCCTGTGCTCAGGGCCCCTGATTATCAAAGACCTTTTATCGTGCAGACGGATGCCTCTGACACTGGGATAGGAGCTGTACTATCACAAGTAGATGAGAAGGGTAAGGAACACCCTATCGGTTTTATTAGTCGCCAGCTTAAGGACAGAGAGCTCAGATGGTCCACGGTAGAGAAAGAATGTTTCTCTGTTGTGTGGGCCCTAAGGAAGCTGCGGCCCTACCTCTATGGGACCCACTTCACTGTGCAGACTGACCATAAGCCGTTAAAGTGGCTAATGAACATGAAGGGGGAGAATCCAAAGTTGCTTAGGTGGTCCATAAGTCTACAAGGCTTCGACTTCACTATTGAGCATAGGCCAGGTGTCCAACATAGCAATGCTGATGGGTTATCCAGAATGTTTTACCGACCTGAACAAGAGACTCATCCAGGGGTGGATTAGTTCCCCCTGTCCATAGTCTGGGAGGGGCGAGTGTTAGGAAAGATTTCGTTATTGTAGGGAACTTTCCTTCCATGTGGCAACCCCTAAACTTTTTGCTATTGTTTTCAACCTGTTTTCTTGACTTTGCCAGAGAAGTGCAGCCTTCTGCCGTACTCCTCTGGGCTTTCGCTCCTTTCTTACGGGGAAACTGACATGCCCTTAAGACAGTCAGTACCGGGGAACGCTGTTTCCCGTAGTTTCTTTTATCGTGTCGCCATTTTAGTGCAACACGACACAAGAGGGCACTGTAAGCTAAGTTACAGCTCTCTTGGGTCTCTAGCCTTCTACAGACCCTAGACACTCTTGTAGGATGGTTTTTGGATCGGTGCAAGTCATTCAGGGACTGGGCTGGTGGCAGCGATCATTTGGTTTATTTTGAGCTCCTTTTGCCGTTCTGAGCACCTTTTTGCCGCGAACACAAAAGGGTGGCCCGGCTACCCAAAATGGCCGGACCACGAGGCTCCTTTGTCTCGTCCACTGTCCGTCTTGCTCCCTTTACCTTCCCCCGGGTCAGGCGACCCGGGGCCTTCCTTATTTGGGCATGTAGTTTCCCGCGAAACACGGTTGCTTTCGCGGGCTTCTACATGTCGTTTGAGTGCCCCCAGGATGTGGGCTGGGCTGTCTGGTCCCAATACACATCCTGGGTGCCAGAGAGTCTAGGGTGGTGTGAATGCCTGGGACCACTGTGGTCCGTGATTGGTCCACGTATGGTATGTGTGTTGATGAGCGGATCTCCCATTGGCTCCCCTCCGTTTTGGCGCGAAGGGAACCGTGGATAAGAGGGAGCTGGAAACACCACTACCATGTCGATCTCCTGAGTTCTTACGAACCCAGGGATACAGGAGCCAAGTATCCTGCGAACACGAGGCTGGACCGAGGAATCGCTGGTGACCCCCTGAAGAACTTCTGCTCCTCATTGCTGTCGTCCGGTGAAGCCCTTTCCACCTAAGATCGAACAAGAAGGCCTGTACTGGCGCTTCGACCTATTGGAATAGCAGGACCAGCTATTCCCGGCACCTTCATCAACTCCTGCCGTAAGCCTTCGGAAGCGTCTCTGGGCCATCCAGTTGACTGACCAGCTTACTAAGGAGTCCTGCTCTGTAATCGCCGACAGGTTGGGTGGTATTCTGAGTCCGGGGCACGCTCACACGCTTCGTTTGCTTAGCAACCCTAAGCTAGAGGTGAACGGTGCTCGTTTGGCTTGAATACACCCGGCCGTTCCGTTGCCCTGCCGTGGCGACAAAACTGTGCAGGATTCTTCGATCGGGACGTCTTTTTACTCTGCACGACGACGAGACGTTCCCTGCTCTTCAGAACCTGCCAGAAGCTGCATCTATCGAGGAGAAGCTCGGGCCTGCTTGCTTCGGGGACCGGTGAGTAGATTAGCTAGGATCTGGTCGCCCTCCTGCAGTGCCCCTTGCTTTTCCCCGCTGTAAATACAGCTCCCCTTGTCCGTACTCGCGCCCTGCTTCTGCCTCACAGTGGAGGCTGCGCTAGAGTCGCGGACCGTGTTCTCCTTCACTAGGGCACCCTACAGAGCTGTCCAACGTCCTCCGAAGAGCTTCACCTTCTGCCCATTGGCACCGGCGTGTGCAGGTACTTTTGAGCGCTAGGCTCCACTCTTCGTAGGGATTGGACTACCATCTAGTTAGGGGCCTCAGAAGGCGGACATATCACACGCATTGGTTCGCACTGCCTGTTTTCCTTCCCCTGCAGGTGGATAACATATTTCGTGCTGCTAATGCTGTGAAACTGTGTATTCTGTATATATATTGGGTGGATAGTGTATGTGTTGGTTTAATATCGTTGTATATTGCTGCTTTTACTGTGGTTATTAGTTTCAAGGCCTTATAATAAATGTGTATCTATTTTTGATATAAACAACTGTTTGGAGTAGTTTGTAAGCGCTCTTGCTTTGTGTGCTCACTGCGGGCTTTCAGTCACCCTCACCCCTCTTGAGACCTAGTCTTGACCGCCGCGATCGCTACCTTGATCGGTCTGGCTTGTCCAGAGGTTACCCTGTTCCAAGTAATTAGGTTGGCCTTCTGAACTTCTGCGCCACCAGGACAGAGTTCAGAAATCCGTTTTAACAGTTACAAGCCCTTTCTTTTCCCAAATATGACATATATTTAGTGACTGCTTTAGGAACACTATGCTTTTGTAGCCTGCACAAGTCACCTCTTCTTAAAAAGGTCTGCCTGTGCTCTTTCAAAAAACGTATGCTTGTCATTCTTCACCACATTCGTTTTCCTTATTTTTAAATGCGAAGTACGTCTGTTTAGTCCATCATCATAAAAATCCTGTGTATCATGGCTCAGTTTTTGGCCCGTAGTAGTGCTTGTTTTGTGAAACATTACCAAAAATATGTGATTTCCTAACTAGATGAGCCGGGGAATGTAGCCGTGCATTGCTATTCGCAATATTGACACAAGCTATTACCTTACCAGTCCAAACATATCCAACACATACTTTTTTTTCACTCACTTTTCCAATTTTTTCCCGAAATATAGAAAACGTAGGTACATAGTCCCCTTCCTGAACATAGAGTTGCGTCTACTTTTCAGAAATATATGACTTTCTGGGTTCCCATCAAGCTTTCCTACCCTCCCCTTCCATTCCTTCCGAGCAGGTTCTATTAAAAAAGGGAAAAATCGCCTTCCTAGTACAAATCTGAGGGTAAAAGTATAAAAAAAAGATTTTATGTTTTCACTCAACCTGTTCTTGAAAGCCTGAAAAATTGCAAATTCAGAACTGCAAACCATTTCTTTCTAGCTCTTACGAGAAAACAACCACAGGCCTCTTTTTACATCATTTTATTGACATTTTCTGAAAAATACAAAATATGCTCTCTCACTCCCCAACAGCAAACTAGGATTCCTTGGTGGTGTTATGACCGCCTACTTGTGGGAAGAAAAGGAGCCACATTTGGCTGCGATATCTCTTGTAACAAAAATGTAACAAGGGATTGAATGCCGACATACGGAAATCTAAAACAAAAGGGTTCAGCACAGGAGGGAAAACCCTCAGCAGTTAAGGGGTTAATTAGTGGAACATTGTTTAATAGATGATGGTTAACTAATCTCATTTAATGGGTTGGCTGCTGCTGGAGTCCCATTACCCGATGTGGTACTCGGGTACAGTAGAAAATAGTCTACTTGTGTTCTCTGCTGTTCGGGGTTGCTGGTGGACTCTGTAACTGTAAATAGACTAATGTCAGAGCTCCTGATCTAATAAGCTTGTAGATATAAGCCTTAACACAACAAAGCCTGGTTGTTGGTAACTGGTTTTCAAAAATCTTTTTCATAATTAACCTCTCTGATCCACTCTTGTGTTGTGAATTCGATGTACAGGAGTTTCTCTTCTCCTTCTCCTCTTTGCCTAAATGTCACTCAACTGTGGCACTGTACGGCGGAACGCAGCCTTAGTGCTGTCCTATGAAAGAAATAAAGCTGGGACCAATATTACTGCACCTTAACCTGCAATGGGGCTTGCTAGGAGACTGTGAGCTTAATAGTAATGTGACTAATAATGACACTGATGCTGAAAGCCTACTTTCCCTATGTCAGAAACTGGCAATGCTTATGGAGGGGTTATCCCTCCAGGTGCACCCTATGCACACTCAAAGAGTATAAAAGCGCCACACCTTCCCCCAAACACCTCCCAACACAACCATGCTGCCAGTAACTGAAGCAAACATGCAGCTGGAGGTGCAACATGCCAAACTGCAGTGGCAGGGGCTGAAGTACCAGCAGAGGCAACAGGAGACCAGGGAGAGAAGGAGGATGATGGAGATGCAGGTGGTGTCAAGTTCACTGAAGAACTAACACAATTTCACCCTGACCACAGAACCTGAATGAATGTTGACCCTCCACCCTAGGTTGGCATGGGTTCCTGGTTATAGGTAACAGGTCACCATGTGGCAGCCAGCTGCGGGAAGAGGGTTAGGGAGATGTTGTATATATGTATGTGAAGTTAGGAACACCAGAAAGAGAGTTAGGAAATGTAGATGGATGGGTAGGGGGGGATAAGGGCAACACATAGCATATGTAACGAGGTAACATGTATCAAACATAAGCACCCATAGAGGCAGATGACCACATATCTCTCATCCCTTCTGCCAGGTGTGAGAACAGAATGCCCTTCCTTACTCAAGAGCTCCTATTCTGAAAACCCTGCACTCTTCCTGTCCTCCTGTCCAAAATACTCATACATTAATTGCATGGTTAGAAGCAGATGGTTGCCAGACAATGGAACAAACATATACATAATCACTTGTAATGGGCCCCTTGGAATCCTGAAAAAGGTAGAACAAATACAGAGGGCACAGAAAACAACATGAAAGCATGGAATACGTTTTACGGTAGCCGGAAATGCCCAATCAAACGTCTACTGGACCCTCTCTGGGAAGGTTGATTTGTGTATACAGTACACTACTTTGGGCAGTGTGTGAGCATGTGTTCAGTGAAATAGCCTGTATGTGAGGGTATGCAGTGCTGGGGGCAGTGTGTGCATAGCAGTTTTGGGTCTGTGACACTGCATGCAGTTTGGGGAGGGTGTGAGAGCAGGCGGGAGGAAGTGTGTGAAGAGCAGGGTTGGGTCTGTGTACATGCATGTATTGTGTGGATGATGGGAGTGTAGAGCAGTGTTGGGGCTGTGTGCATGTGTGCGGTGCAGTGGATGGTGTGAGTGTGCAGTGCAGTGGGATGGTGTGTATGAACTGAGCATGGCAGTGGGGAGGTATGTATGCACAGTGCTGTGTGGTACAGATGTGTCATGGCATGTATGTGCATTGCGGAGTGATGTAGGCACGTGCAGTGCAATGGGCTGGTGTGTACACAATGCTGGAGAGGTTTGTGAGTGTACGGGGCTAGGGGCTTGTGTTAGCTGGTGTTGGTGTTTGTGAATGTGCAGTGCTATGATCTCCCTGTTCAGTTCTGGGATGTTTATTGCCGAAGCTCACTTGAGCAAATGTTGTACCTGCTTCATGCTTTGTAGTTAAAGGAGGTCCTTAATTGTGAACACATATCAGAAGACATTTCCTTTCAATTTCCCTTATAAATCGAAAAGAAAGGCCTTTCTCACACTTTTTAAAGAAGTTTCGCTTCACCAATTTTCAGTCAAAATAAAAAATCTGTGTATATATTTGTGAAAGTTTCTTTGTATGTTCGGGGGTTGGCTCCAGCCCCATAACAGTTGGTGGGCTGACATTCGCCCTGCACAGTGTGGGGTCTGGTGCTGTGCTATCAGTATGGGCAATTTCAGGAGATTGCTGATTTTGCGATTGTTAGCTCCAGCCCCACAACATTTGGTGGGCTGAAGTTTTGGCCCGAGGTCGGCATACCAGTCTGGCGTGTATTGGCAATATTGAAATCTGACCAACCCCACCCATTCAACCTGCACATGGCGGGATCCTGCCCTGTGCTATTTAATTTGATATGAAATGATGTGTCATTTATACTGCGCTGTGCACAAGTGTTTGTGAAAGTGTGTTTGTATGTTCGGGGTTGGCTCCAGCCCCATAACAGTTGGTGGGCTGAAATGTTGGCCCATGGTCAGCATACCAGTCTTGGGTGTACTGACTATAGTGTAATTTGATCAACCCCACCCATTCGCACTGCACAGGGCGAGGTCCGGTCCTGTCCTATTAGTATAGGCGATTTCGAGAGGATGATGATTTTACGACTTATTCAAAAATAGGAAGTTAGGACACAAGGTTGACATACCAGTGTGGGGTGTACTGGAGATGGTGACATTTTACCAAGCCCACCCATGCACCGTGCACAGGGGTGGAGCGGGGTCCGGCCCTGTGCTATCAGTATAAGCGGTTTAGGGAGATTGCTGATTTTGCAATTTTAAAAAAAGGGTGTTAGGACACAATAAAACATACATAAGGCTATAGCCGACCCCCACGTGCATGTCAGCTACAGATCCAGGCAACGCTGGGTGGTATCACTAGTATATGTATATTCAAACAATGACATTGTTTTTATCTCTTCCTGACAATCATGTTATGTTACCAAAACCTCTTTGAACGCAGCAAAGACCCGATGGTATCTTGGCGCTACAGAGTAGCAAAATAAGCAGGAGAATGAGAAAGAGAGCCCAAAGAAAGGAGAAAAATACAGTAAGCAGACTAAAAAAGAAGTGCTTTCCGAAAGGCATCATCATGCAGCTCCTTAGCACTCTTGCTGTTCATTTTTTTTCATTTTCATTAACTTTGACGTTTGTATAGCACCTTTCACCATAATTATGGGCCCAACGCAATGTTGGTTGAACGCCCTCGGAGGGACCAGAGTCAAACATTTGGTAAAATTGGGTGATGCTATTATGCGTATGTGGATTTCACCCATTAAAGTTATGCGAGGGTGGCCAAGACCCTGTTAGTCACCCATGTGTAGTGGCATGTGGATGGATTCAGCAGAGTTATACTATAAACTAAAGGGGGGTTGTGTTTAAGGAGATAGAGACTTATGGGGGAAGCTACAGTTTGAATTTTTGTCGTTAAAGGTAGCTTCATTTTTATGGCAGAGGTGTTGTGCAATAGTGTTTGTATTATATGTGAGTGCAGGGTGTGTGGCATGAGCCTGTCCCCTCTGCTAAGTTGCGAAAGTGCAGTGTGCGAGAGGAGAAAAAAGGTTAGCTGTACAAAAGTCTACGTTCTCTGCTCCATCTATGTACAAGGAGCAGTGATATGTTTCACTGACAATCTAAGTGCTAAATGAATACATACAACTCACCCTCTGAGGGGATGTTAGAAAGATAAATGCCATCCCTAGTTCATTCTAATGTGAGCAAGGTCACCTTTCATGGTTACGTGCGACGGCATGGCCCACCCTCATGTGCTTTAGAGTTACATAAAGGGCCGGTTACAAATGTTTCTAGGGCCTATTCAATGGCACTCATTTGATAACTTTCAGTAGGATGAAAGTCTGAGTTGGCCCTGGTGGTATGGGATGCAGCTGGTGCATCAACCCACTGAGCTATTTTACCACCTACATGATATCAATGTAGTAAGCATCCAGCAAAATTGTACAATCACGCATTTGATGAGCATATTTACATGTGTTTATGAGCAAAGCAGCAAAGCTGAGTTCTAGAGAATTTGGGTCAGTCTGGCAAGTGGCTCTGGGGCAGAGCCAGCTGAAGATCTATCAAGGCTGGTGGGGATTTTCAACATGGTGTTAGGAGCCACCTTTGCCTTACAACTAGTTAAAACAGTCAGAGGCATAAGTGGGGTGTTTACATTTTAATAACATTAAATGTAATGCAGCAAGGTGGTTAATAGCTGCATAATATCACGGGAAAGGCATCCACACCGGAGCTGAAACAATAAACATCCCCTGAAAAATTATTAATTGCTCTTTGGCAGCAGGGTGCTAATGATGGGGAATTCTGAATAAAAAATGCAAATGAGGTGCTAAGAACATTGCCAGAGGCTGCCAGAAGGAGGTGGCGGTCATGTGCGCACTGCACACGGTTAATGTCCCCAATTAAAGGGGTTTAATTCTGTTTCATGAGACTTCCAACCAGGGTCACCTGCTCCCGGCCCCCAAAGCTCCATGGCACATTTCAACTGAAAAACTGTAAAGGCTTCAACACCATTCCTGCTCTGGGGTGAGTGGCAAAGTAAGCAGGCAGCAGCTCTCCTCCAGGGGCAATCAACTATAAATCCAGTAGGAAATGTGACTAAGAAGTAGCATTTCCACAGTTGGGGACTGGAAAGCTCCTTCATTTAAAAAGGCATGTCCAAGTTGGGAAACTGCAACTCAGCCAAGACTCCTCTTGTTCAGGTGATGAATTCAATTTTACTCAAGCATCTGTCTTTTGTCTGTTCTTTTATTCTGTACCTGGGCTGTAGCTGTGTTGTGATTTGCAGAGGAAAGATTGGCCATTTAACCTAGACATCCCAACCCAAAGGGTTAGGAAAAGTCACCTCTCTTCTTAAAAACGTGTCTTCCAGTGACAATTGTCACATCTTTGCTCTGTGGAAATTGTTAAATACCAGTTTTGCAACAGATTGCTGACCAGGCAGATTTAAGTGTTAATTCTAAATTAGATGATTTAGGTAGTGTTATGATGCACATTCGAATTTCCACTAACATTCACTCTAGATAGGTAGCGAACATACCACTCTAACATGGCCGCCATATTTGGTTGACTTAGCAAAGGTATTATCACCATGGGGTTCCCATGGTAACCTTTAAACAACACTAGATATTTAGTGAGACGCGCGTTTCTGCGGTTTCACCGTGTATTGAGACGAGTTTGTATACAGCACTAGGTAAGCTTGTGCCTACAGCCGTAAGGATGATAACTAGAGTAGACCTAGAGTACCACCTAATGGATACATATATTTACAGATTGTTGTTTCGAGAATTGTTCGTGTCAGAGGAAATACTGCGATCTCTGCTAGCGAACGCGCAGCCATTTTTGGAGGCTTCATTTTGTTACAGGGAGACCAGGTCAGTGTAAATATCAGTTCCCTAGCATTATGTCTAAGTGATGTGACTCTGGGTAATGACTAAATGACATTTCTGTTTTCTCTCCATTGGTATGGTTATACGCTTAATTTCTCAACATTCCAATTTTCCGTACGTATATTTAATATTTTATCTGGTTTGTGCACTGATGGGCATGAAATGGTGGCACTTTTTATTGGTGATGCATATTTACGTTTCTTTTATACGTGGGATTAATGCTCTGGAAATGTGGTATTTATTGACTGCTATGTTTTGCACATTCGTGCATACTTGCCAACCGTGACTATGGACTTGATATTGCTTGTTTGATAATTCTTTTTGGTGTTTTCGTGACTTTAACTTGTGTGACTTATGATTATATACAGGCCCTGATGAAGGATCTAGTCCGAAATGCATTGGCCTATCCCAGAAAGCATTTGCATTAAGAAGAAATATTAATTGATGACATTTGTTTGTTTTTTTGTTCGAATAAACAGTATATATATAATATAAGCATTTTGCATCAGATTGTGAGTACTAGTGAGATGGTTTTTTGACTCACTGAAAATAAGCCACTTTGCAGTGGACATAGGAGTGCAGCCCGCACCGCTGGCCTCACGGCCAAGGTCTTTGAACATAGGAAAAGTCACCTCTCTTCTTAAAAACGTGTCTTCCAGTGACAATTGTCACATCTTTGCTCTGTGGAAATTGTTAAATACCAGTTTTGCAACAGATTGCTGACCAGGCCCTCAGCATGAACTGCTAATAAATCACAATCTTTGTTAAAGTGTGGCGTTTTTGTATCCTGCTGGTACAAAAGCACAGGTCTCCTCACCAACCCATGACATACAAAGAAATACCAGGATGTGTTTAACAGGAGAGCAATTCTCACCTTACAATTTAAAGGTAATTGGGGCAGGCCAATCTGAAATCATTTGGCACTCCAAAGATGCGCCCAGCTGTGCCTTTGTCACAGATCATAGGATGTGGTGGGGCGAGGAGGGGTTACATGGCTTTTATTTGCTTTTCATACATTACAAAATTACAGCCATTCTATTTGTATATTGATATCTTTTAGCTCTGAATCATACAAAGAAATTATTATTTAGTGACTTTGTTGGCTTAACATTAAAATATTTTCACTACAAAATTACAGCCATTTTATTTGTATATTAATATCTTTTAACTCTGAATCATGCAAAAAAATGATTAGTTAGTGACTTTGTTGGCTTAACATTAAAATATGCTCACTATCTTTCAAAAGATGCACTGGAGGACGTCTTTGACAAGACAGCATCCAGCTATGTGCCCTCTCACCCTCTACTCCACAGGACAGTGACTTTAATGCAGTACAAAGGAAGGAATAACAAATGGTCTATTTACATTTCTAGCACTTGGGAAAAGAAAGGCAGGTTTCTAAAAAAGAAGGCCATGCTTCCCAATTGGAACAATAAAAAGCCTTTCTTTTCCGCCACCCCAAAAATAGGAATTCTACTGACCTTGTATTAGAATTAACTTCTAAATAATGTATTGTTTCTGGCCTGCACGTCTCCACTTTCTACAAGTCCACATGCTCCAACCTCGTCCACATCCCTGCTCCCATTTATCACGTGGCATACTAACGCGCCTCTCATGCTGGCAGAGCACCTCATGGGCCCAACCGCTTATTATACAGTGAGTATTACTGCTTCGGAGGGCAAGGGCTTTGTGAGGAAGGCATGGTATCAAAGTCAGACAGACACAAGTGATCATAGTTCAAGGGCTTTATTGAACTTCATCAGGGGTGTGAAAAACGCCTATCTTAACCTAAATCTAAGATGGGAGCAAGCTACGACCATCAAATAATAATAATACAGTCCTAGTAGTGTCTAGTCAAATAAAAAAAGGCCTAAACTAAAAACTATTGCCAATCCTTACAGCTATGCTACAAAATAGTGTGGGATAATGTTCGAAAAAAGGAAAAAGTGTTCACAAAATGATAAGTCAGGATGTTTAGGCCCTTGTTCATTGGCCTCCCTTCCCCACGTTTTTAGCACGGGACAAGGCAGGTCACTCGAGCACAGCACACTCTTGGGGTTCTTCAGCACAAGGTCACAGTTCCTTATACTAACATCAGGGCCTCTTGTGCCCAAGTCTCTTTCGTTCACAGTCTCTTGCATCAGAGGGCCTGATGTACCAGAAACTATAAAGAAAAGTTCCTTTCCAAATATTCAAGTCGGGTCATTTACTCTTCGCAGGGGATCCCCCTCAACAGGGCTCAGATCCTTCTTTCACAATTAGCCTCCCTCAGTCGGGTTCGGAGCAACTTTAATTCTCAGGCATCCCTCAGTCAGGTTCACATTTGCCACAACAATATCTTCTCAGGTGAGTTTTACTGTTCACCCTGGATCCCCCTCTTCCGTGCTTGGATCCCCTTTTAAACAATGAGTCTCCCTCTTTCTACTAATTTTGAAAGTCACAATCCTTTCATGAAAAAGGGAAGGATAACTCCCTCCTTGTCGTCCTTGCTGCCTTTCTCCTCGGTTTAAACTGCCATCCCGCAATAGCTGCTTCCTTGTGCGTTTTGCCTTGCTCAGAGTGTGCTTTAGTGCTCTGCCTTTTATGTGCTTTCGTGCTACGCCTAATGTAACTAGTGCCTAGATGCCTCGGGGTTTTGTGCGCTGTAAATAAATGCTAAATAAATAAATACATCTGTATGGGGAAGTGTGATGGGTGTCAGGTGTGTGTGTAGTTATCAGTAATTGCCTGACTCTTTCTGACCCTTGTGTTGGGACATGTCAGGTATTCAGCTCTGGTGTTAGTCTGTTGTCGCTCACTGTGAACTGCCCGTGAGAAAGTGTTTGTGTCGGAAAAGGGGGGGGGGGTTCAGTTTCTAGATAACCTACTTGGTAGGATGGGGAAAAGGTGTCCTAAGGAAGGGGATACCGCATTTCACCCTTCGGTGTCCCACTTCCACTCCCCGAAGACCCTCATCCAGGTAATCCTCCCGCGCTGGTCCACTCCCAACTGGATCCAATAGTGATGGCCGTGTCCTGGCCACCTGGATGACAGATCCCCGGGGACTAGCGCGTGAGACACCTTCAGGTTTCTCACAGCTTGCTCATGCCTCCTTTCCAGTACCAACAAACATAGTTCCCTCCTAACGCCTTATTACAAGGTGGTTCATGGTTTCCCTTTTACCTTGATTTTTATTATGGCCATTCCTCATGGCAGTTGATATTTGCAGCTTCTCCCTTCCCCAATTGGAACTTCTCACATATAATAGTGCAGACTAATGTTCCAACTAATATGGGCACAGGCAGACGCATGCCTGCAGTGCCAAGTGCCCCAAACATGCTATATGAAAGGCCTGTCTTATGCCACACCAGGATCCTGGTTCAGACGGGTTTGAATGAGCACAGGGTCCTGCATACTATTCCAAAATCTTTCAGTTTTAGAATAATTTTATATGCTACACACAACTACTACAACACACAAGAATTTCATATCAAAACAGGGGTTACTTATGTCACATTTACTGGTCAAGCATTTTTGACACTCAGTCACATCACTCCCCTAGTGGCCATTGCTGGTATGGCACTGTGCGGTGTGAGATTTCTCTCCTCCCACTTCTTTATTTGTGTCATCTCACATTTAACTGTACATAGCCAGTTCTTGGAGCTGGCACTCCAGTCAGCTGTCTTGGTACTATCAGATCACCTTCTCGCTTTATCAAGTGGGATGTCTATATGCTTATCTGGTGTTGGATCCTCTACACCTTATTGGCACTGGTGAGCACATCTCAGGAACATCATGCATTAGTGGTCTGACTTATGTTAGCTCTAGTCCGACATTATACTAGAAACCACCTTTATGAACTATTGCTTGCTATCATAGGCAGCTTTCTTCATCTTTCTTTCAAAAAAGTTTTGTTTGATCAAATTGCCAATACTATACATGCATCCCTGCAAACACTATCATAAACCTCCTCTGTGTTACCGACCACAGTACTTGAACATTTGTTTGTCTGTTTCATCTCCTTCCTTCGACTGCTTGCCTTTCCCTCTCAGTTGCCCCCCTTTTTCCCACTCTACAGTCTACAGTTTGACTTTTCCCTGGATGGGGTCACAATTTGTCTATGTACAGACAAGGCTCAGTGCTATAAGGGCTCTATGGTGCTGATGTACGGAGTATACAAGACTCTTAATGTAAAGTAACATACCACCCCTGGGCCCCACATCATATAGCGAGTGGTAGGGCACAGCCCCCTAAGTTATCTTCACACACAACTTAAGGCCAGCCAAGAGACTTTGTCACAAAACATAACAGTGATATAAAAAAGAAGTTGCTGCCACAAGCTCTACATTTGCATACCTGCTACTGCGCCAATATCTATGTCAGTGATGGTATGAGATATCATATGCATTTTGTGTTTGAATTGTATGGAATTTCTAAAGCACTTTCACCGAAGCACTGTATGTTATGTTATGTTATGTTACTTGGCATTTATATAGCGCCTTATGTATCATTGGTTTGACCTCAAAGCGCTGGTAGGTTGAACGCCCTCGGGAACCGCAGTTCAAGTCAGTAGAGAGAGAGAGTGTCGTATGGTGCGTCGGCACACCGGATATGTGTGCAGCTGGTGTGGTTGTTGCATGATAGCTGCTTCTTAGCGGTAGGTGTGGTGCTGAGGAAATCAGTTGGATGTGTTCAGTCTGGAGGGTGGACACTCAGACTGAGTTCTGGCTGCGTTCGGCCTGAGGAGTCGCCTAAGCTAGCCGGTATGTGCTCAGCTAGCTGTGTTTTATTAGGATGATGAGGTGTTCGTGGGGTCATGTTAGTATGAGAACAGCTAGGCCGAATGTGTCATAAAATAAGCTGTGTTGTAGTTTAATGATGGTGTATAGGAGAGAGTAAGCGTAGTAGTGTGATATGGTGGTTATCAGTAAAGCGATTGCGACCAAGCGCGATAATAGGACAGGAGACGTACATAGCATCATACGTATATAAAGTGACAGGATGGATAGGGTAAACATGCGATACAGATAACATGGGGATACAGGTACATAGCATAAACATAGCATAGATAGGAGATACAGAGATATACATAGATATATCCGTTCCAGCCATCCTTTCCATCCATCACCTCCATCCATTCCATCCCCTCCATCCGTCCCATCCTCTCCATCCGTCCCATCCACTCCATCCGTCCCATCCACTCCATCTGTTCTATCCACTCCATCCGTTCCATCCACTCCATACAATTATAAAATCTACAGGGGTTGTATGCTGATACGCAAACATGATGGATCTTAACCACAACACATGCCACTTGAGAGACCCAAAGAAACACTTAACGCCTAATCATTTGAAAACTTGGAACTGCAAACTCTACAAGTTCATTAGCCTTTCTGCAAGAGCAATGAGCTTTGGCATGATCAAGTCTATTGTGTGCTTGATAGAAATAAACTACTGGTAAAGGGAGGTCCGTTTGCCAGTTATCTATATTTACAATATTTTAACTCAAAACACAACTCCTAAAACTTCAAACCCTGCATATGATATGCATTACTTACCGTAAAAGCATTTCTGATGGTTGTATCAGCCCAGACTCACACACCATGCATATGGTCCGGCATCCAGCAGCAACCGCTGAGCACTGCATCCCGTCCCTCGAGAATCGAAAGGGGGTGCCGACAGGGGCGTGCCTGCAACACCATCCCCACGTTACATGCAATGAACCCAAGATACCCCACGCGTCAAGTTCCCCCCAACTGAACTTCCTCTGCCCAGAGGGAGCCTTATGACTATCGTGAGTACAGAAAAGAGAGAAAGTTGTAAGACGTCTATGTTCCTTCCATCCGAGCGGGGAGGCAGGGAGGGCGCATGTGAATCTAAGCAGATACAACCATCAGAAATGCTTTTATGGTAAGTAATGCATATCTTCTGATGTTTGTTAATCTGCTTAGAATCACATGCTGTGCATAGACTAGCAAGCAGTACCCGGAGTTGGAGGTGGGTTGTGAGAAGGAACAGTAGTGAAGAGATGTCTTAGTACTGCCTGTCCCACCTGAGAATCAGACCTAGAATGAGTGTCTAGGCAATAGTGTTTTGTAAAGGTGTGTACAGAACTCCAGGTTGCCGCTTTGCAAATGGACTCCGGGGGAACATTTGCAATGAATGCTATGGACGCCCCAGTGCCTCGAGTAGAATGTGCTATAGGCTTGAAGGGCAGCTCTCTCTTAGCAAGACTGTAGCAAAGTGTGATGCATTTGACAATCCATCTAAAGATAGTGGATTTGGAGACTGTGTCTCCTTCTCTTCCTGCTGCCACCAAAACGAAAAACTGATCAGTCTTTCTAAGTGGTCGAGTACTTTCCATGTAGAACATGACAGCTCTGCATACATCCAGTGTGTGCAGGGTTCTTTCTCCCAGGCTTGAAGGATTTTGAAAGAACATTGGTTGTTCTATTGACTGGTTCACATGGAACCTGGAAATTAATTTAGGCGCAAGCCCAGGGTGGGTGCGCAGAACCACCTTATCTTTGTGAACTGTTACAAAGGGATCTAGGATTGAGAGCACTTGTAGTTCACTTACTCTCCTAATGGAGGTAATAGCTATTAAAAAAGCAGTCTTATAGGTGAGGTCTTTAAGACTTGCTTTGTGAATGGGCTCGAAATGTACATCAGTAGTACAAAGCAATGAAATGACAATGATGGGAAAACCTAAAGTCACATTGGAGATGAGGACAGAAAATGTTGCTCAGATTAGTATGAAAGACAGAAAGTGAGGAAGCAGTCATTTAAGACACAGGTAATCAAGGTGAGAGAAAATTAAATACAGATTAGGAGTTTAGCAGCACAACAAGAAAGAAAAGGGCAAGCTTTACGAATGATGTGAAGGTGGAAACAGCCAGAGCAAGCAGTGTTAGCAATTTGATGAGAAATAGAAAGTTAAGAGTTGAAAAGAACACCAACCTTTCATGCAGAGGAGCATAATGACCGCAATTATGTTACAAAGGAAAAGGACAGGGGAGGAATTGGAGATAGAGCTGAAGCTGGGCAAAAGAATATCTCAGTCTTAGAAGAGTTAAGAAAAAGAATGTAATCCAAGCCTGAACGACAAGAAGACAGTTCGAGAGAGTAGATTGTGTCTGAGTAGTGAGGGTTGCAGGGCACCCTGGAGAAACAGGCAGGCTTGGGTCCCTCGAAGCAGAGGGGGCACACAAAGAGGTGCTATCTAGGACTGGAGGCTGATTGTTATTATGGGCACCAGTAGACAAATGCCCGCAGTACCAACTGCACCAAACATGTCAGATGAAAGGCCCCTCTGGTGCCAGATGCCACACCATAAACATATGGTCTGGCCCCTCTGGTGCTAGACTGCCTTCTTTGTCATCTCAGATGTCTCACATATGCCAGGAAGGACAGGGCCATGAGATATTTGTATTTGTATTTCATTGAATTTATATAACGTTTTAATCCAAAAAGCTTTACAAGATGAACCAGCAATATACAGCAAGCATTACATGACAATTGAATTAAACCAGAAAGCAGCACAAAAAACAATGTACATTATGGAACGGGAAGAAGAGAAGGGAGGGGTCAAGGAGAGAGAAGAGATAGTGGGTGGGAGGAAAGGTGGAAGTAGAAGTATCAGCGGAGGCAAAGGGAGTAGGGAGAAGGAAGGAATAGGGGAGGGTGAGAAACGTACAAGACATAAGGAAGGAGAGAGTGGGGAGAAAGGAGAGAGAGAGAGGGGGGAAGGGAGCTAGGAAAGGAAAAGGAGGGGTTGGAGACAGTACTAAACGAAGTAAGAGGAAGCAAAGGGTTTTAAGGTGGTGAATGAAAAAGCTAAGGTTTTAGGGAGGTACAAAAGTAAGTGAAGGAGGAAGTAGAGTGATGGAAAGAGGAAGGCAGTGATGAAGGAGATGATGGAAAAGAGGAGGTGCTCGCGGCCATTATAGCCGATGCCGCTACTGCTTTACTATGTCCGTCTCCCCATTACTCCAACCCCACAGTCCGCCTACACTAGGGCTCTCGGAAGTCTGCCATTGCCAATAATAGAATGTAGATTTCCATGTTCAGCGGTGACCACGTTAACCACCATGCCCCATCTTCTCTTGAGCCCAGGGGTGTTGCTAGGTCTAAGGGGCTAATGTAGGGACTGTCGGGACTCAGGGCTAGCTAGCCTTTTTCGTTATAGACACTGAGCTTCTATCCGGGACTACAACCAGAAGACCCGGGGCTATAGCCCCCTCAGCCCTCCCTAGCAATGCATCTGCTCGAGCCTCGCTGTGCTATTAGAAATAGTGATTCTGCCTATAATAGCTAGTATACAAGTCTCAAAGCACTGAAAACAGATTTCAGCACAAGCATTGCATTTTATGAGGGACATGGTTCCAGGCGAGAGAAAGAAATAATATCCACGTCATACATATTATGTCAGAGCAAGGAGCATGACAATGCAATATTTAGGCATGTGGGGTGTCCTATCTATGTGCTGCGATGGATATTCAGAGGCAAGTTCTGCAACCGGAAGAACGTCAGTGCATTTCCAAACCAGAAAACTGCAATGAAAGTTACTATATTGGCTACGGGATGGGCCAGGAAGAGGTGGCATACAACTGGGGTGTGACATTCAATCAGATTAGAGTCCCTCTAGGCAGAAACACCTTTTGCCTCGTCTCAGCACACGTAGGACTCCATTGCATAGGGCTGACCTGGGTTCATTCATAAGTGATGCGCATATTGGACACTGTTCAGAGACACCAACTTGGTCTGGGTACTACTAATGCTTAACACAGTACATGCAAAACCCCTTACTCAGAAAGTGTGTGCCGCTGAGTTGTAGTGTATTACCAGACAATAAAATTGTTGTTTTTATACTTTTTTTATATAGCATTGTTGTAAAGTGCACTGATATCTGACCACATAGTTTTGTCTTTGTTAAATCGGTGTAAAAAGTTAACATACATTGTGCCCAAACACGTTTGGTGTCATGGGTTTAAGTTCTCGGTTTGGTAGGCCCACCAATTTCCCTCCTAAGTGGGCATGCGTTCCCTGCAAAATGTTCCCATTTCTGTTTTCCTGGGAATGACTTTGTCCATTTCTTCGCTCCCTATTCTCAGACCTCATGAAATCCCCCATCCCGACCCAATGATGAACACGCCCTATGGAAAGATCCACAAAGGATTTGCTGCCTCGGTCTATCTCAAAGTTAATGTGCTACAAGAAGGAGACTGTTTTGTAAGTGTTTAAAAGAGAGCTCAATTGTGGTGTAATAGTATGCTATTTTTTCAAATCTCGCTTTCTAGAACCTTTATATTTAAAATAACTGTACAATTTTGCATGTTCTCATCCAAACAGGCTTACACAGGCTGCTTCAGACACTTCCCAAGGAATATTTTTTCAGAACTTTCTTCGCTTAATGCATTAGTTTACAACAAAGAACTTCCGCCCGCACAACTGTCTATCTCCTAATTTAATGCAAGCCCAGCCCCACCTCCCAGCTCAAACCGGCCGCATTTATTAGTCCACTTGTTGGATTATAAGATATTTCTGAAATGAGTGAAGGGGCACACCTATTCCCCATTTTCATACATTTGGTATTTTTCCGAAAAGATGATGACCACTCTTTCCTTTACTTTGTTACTTATCATGCGCCAACACACCCAGTCTCATTTCAATTCATCCAGCATTGTGTAAATGTCCCACACTTTGAGAAACTATTCCCGATTCAATGGCTATCCCGCCCTCTTCCAATGCACAGGTACACACACCTTTGCGGCCATGGTCATGTTGTGTGCCATATGTCGAGTGTATACATTACCTTTATTCCTTCCATATTGCGAAAAAAGCATCAGCAATGGGGAGACCTCTCTTTCAACCCCCCCCCCCAGTTCCTTAATCTAGGCTATGAACTTGTTCCAGTATTCCTGTATATATCCATATTCCCACCACATGTGCTGTAACTGCCCTCTTCCTGGGAACCCCCTCCGGCACTGGAGTCTAACCCCAACGTTCATTATGGAAAGCTTAAGGGGTGTGTAGTGCCGCCTATGCAGAATTTGTACTGTCTGGATTTTGTATTGGACTGCTGTCAAGGCTCTGTATGCGTTCTGGCATCTAGCATTTCAAAGGGCTTCCAGAATGTTTCTCCCCATATCGTGACCCCTTTGTATCTGCACCCTGAGTGTATCCTGCAGCTCTGCCAGCACTACCCCCCCCCCCATATAGGCAGGCTATAAGACCTTCACTCCCTCTGTTTGTCATTTGGAGGTTCTCAGATGGTGTTAGGTCCCTTTGTAGGTAATTTCCCCATCTAGCATCTGTTTAAATTCCTCTGAGTTGCGCACAGAGGGCCAGACCCTCGAAACCTTTTTGGGTGCAAGTGAGGAGATGCACTAATCATCTCCTCACTTGCACCAAAAAAGGAGAAGCCCAATTCACAAAGGGAATCTGAATGAGCGCATCAATAAGGCGCTCATTCAGATGCCCTTTCTCGCCCCTTTGCTCATTTATGCAAATAAGGAGGCGTTTCTGCACATTAAAGTGTATCCCGAATTCACAAGCAGGATGCACTTTTAAACGCGCATAAATGAGTGTCCACCCTCTTGCACTTGTTGGGAACAGGCACAGGCGGAGGTTCAAACCATGGCAGTGTCATATCTGACCTTGTCATGATTAGTTTTGGTTATTAGGTGGCTCTGATAGCGCTACCTTTAAGCCGAAATTATTGTCATTAAAATAAGAGCTGTAACATAAGAGCTTCAAATAGGAGCTTTGAATGAGAGTCTGTAATGCTTTCAATGGAGACATATGAGGATGGTTACATGTTGTTTGGCTGTGTCCATCCATTTAACATCAATTTCTAAGTCAAATCTATGTGATTTCTCACCCATTCCCACCTTCTCCACCCAAAACGACACCCCTTTTGTACTCTTTCCCTGCATTTGTATTGTGTGCTGAATTTGGCAGCCATGTTTACTTCCAAAATGGCAGCTCCTATATGTTAATGTTTCTAAAAAGCTATTTGACAGTTTGATGCATTGAAAATATTTACTAGAGCCTTTGAGTAATGTGCTATATTTGTTATTTATTTATTATTACAAATAAACAAGTTACTGTTATAGATATGTTTTGTTGCAAAATGGCTCTGAAAATGTCCATGTACTTATTTGTGGGTGTGGGTCTATTGTGTCGTGATGTAAGCCGTACCTGATTGGATGTGCAGTTTTGTGATGTCAGTAGGATGTGATTGGGTCTCTAGCCTGTGTTTGTTTCCACAAGAAAGCCACTTTCAATCCACATTTGAAAAGAGAGGCAACACTGTTTTGTCTGTTCAACTGATCTGTGTTAGTAATTTGGTTATTTGTGTATTTGTGAAAAAATGTGTACTGTTATGAATGTGTTTAATTGTTAACTTATGTATGAATGTCCTTAATTGTTAACTTTTCCACTTAAACTTGGTAGTAACACTAAGTGGCACATTAACTAATAAGCTGTTAGCCTCAGAATTACTTTTTTTCTTTGCTGGCTGATGCAGTGTACTTTTGGGGGCGGCCAGTAGTGTGTTCATGGTGTTGTGCAGATGCAGCTAGTGAGGGCCAGCCGCCACCATTAACTAATAAGCAACGAGCAACAGCATTACTTTTTTTGTTTGCTGGCTGATGCAGCACGCCTTTGTTGGCAACCAGTGGTGTGTTCATGGTGTTGTGCGGTGGCTAGTGAAGGCCAGCCACTGGCACACAATTTGTTTGTTTGAGATTTCCCTTGGAGTCTTGCTGCGTAGACGTTTGGAAGTAACCTATGGCGGATTATGCTGGGCAGCAACAGTAAGCGAGCTATTCACTAACATAGTGCCAGCAGCACCGAGTGATTGCAGGAAGTTGTAGCTTTCCCTTGAAGTGTCGGTGCGGAGACATTTGTAATTAACGTTGGATAACACACCATTAATATATGTCTAGAAGTGTTCCCAGCTCAACAACAGAGCATGGTGCCAAACAGCAATACAGCACTGTTATTAAGGAACAATGTGCAAAATACAAGATTCCTTGATTTTTAGTAATGCCACTTTGTGCACATGTGGTTGCTGTGCAGGTTAAACTTAATTAATGTGTTGTGTTTAGTGTTTAACTTTTGTGCTGGCCTCGCTGCGCTCCCAATATGCGGTCACCTGAGGGGGCATCCGGCATTTTCTTTGGCCAGTAACCAGAAGTGAGACATTCATTAACACGGCGCCAGGAGCCCCGAGTAACTGCAGGAAGTCATAGCTTTCCCTTGGAGTTTTGGCCCAGAGAGGTTTGTAATTAACTTATAGTGGAATAAAGTATTTGGCGAGGAAAGATGTGGTGCGCCTTTGGGGGCGGCGAATAGTTTTTTTGTGGTGGCGTCCTCTATTTTAGTTTAAAATCTGCGAGCGATAGAATAACATTGGGTTGTGCCATGGTGTTGTGAGGCTGCGGCGAGTGACGGCCAGCCGCCAGCACACAATTTGTTTATGTTTCAGCTTTCCCTTGGAGTATCCGCAGAGACGTTTGGAAGGAGTAAAGATCGCAGTGTTTGTGGTTAGCAGGAAGTGGTAGCTTACCCTCCTGCAAAACGAGAGCTTTACTATTCGTTTTGTCAGTAATGCACTTAATTGAATAGCTTGCCATAATATATATGCCGAGCAGTTTGCCCAACTCAACAACAGCGCATGATGCCAGCGCATGAAATTAACAGTAATGTAGCACTGGTATTAAAGAAAGATGTGCAACACGCAAGTGCTCTTTGTGCCAATATGTTATATTGCATAAAGTGCTTCTGCCTACACCAAAAAATCCACAAATAGTAATCAACCGAGTTCCTGTTTGGTTGTGAAACTGGTTTGTTCTGCAGCAACTGTCTGCGTTGACATTTCCAATGAATGCCTCTATGCCTGTCGCTTTTTATGGATGTTTTTCTTTTGATTAAATTGATAATGACAAACCGAAAATGCAGATGTTAAAATATGAACAATTCTTACATTTAGATTGTGTTAATGTCTGAGCTGCTGTGCACATATATGCATATCCAACATATTGGAAAAGAGAAGGCAATGGGTGTGCGAGGCGTTGTTTGGGTCACATTGCTTGCAGTTTTCACACACTGCCGCGGCTGCTAGTACACGTTTTTAAAGCCATCCACTACCAGACAAAGGGCCTGATCACGACTTTGGCGGTAACGCCGGTGGTATTATCCCTACCGCCGAACTCCCCGGCGCAATAGTGCCGGATCACAAGTTCGGCGGTAATGTAATTCCCCATTCCCCATTGAGCCCATTCAGGAATGCCCCATTCCCCATTGGGCTCAATGGGGAAAATTTGCGCTCTTACCGCTCAGAGCTGGGGCGAAATCCGCCGAAGTCCTGATTTGGCGCACCCTTAAATCCGGCGGTAATAGCGCTACCGCCGGATTTAAGGGTTACCGCCAAAGTCGTGATCAGGCCCTTTGTCCACACTCCAGTAAAGTATCGGACACTTTAATTGTTTATACTGCCCCTCTAGGTGATTTGTGTGTTTGAGTCATTTCAAAAATGCACAGTTGTATGCCCTTGCATGCAACCTTTTTGTCAAATTACCCTTTTTATGCTGATATGTAAATCCGTTTTGAGTCAGCACATAATAACAAATTGAGAGTTGTTTTGAATACCGCACTGTGCCACCAACTGGTGTTTGGTGGCGGCTGGTTGAAATTTGAGGCAACTGTGACCTTATTTTCAAGATGACCAACAGAAGACCTTGCTTTTAGTCAGGAAGCCTTCCTTATGCTTTATTTTATTTAGTTATGTGCAGGGGTGTTGCTAGGTCTGGAAAGGATCAGGGGCTAAGCTAATGTCGGGACTGGCGGGAATCGGGGCTAGCTATATCCTTTTGGTTATAGCCCTTGAGCTTCTATCCGGGGCTACAACCAAAAGACCAGGGGCTATAGCCCACTTAACCGCCCCCCCACCCCTAGCAACGCCTCTGGTTATGTGTAACTTCGGTTCATGGTTGTGTAACAAGTACCCATTAAAACACTCATCTTGCAAAACGAGAGCGTTGCTATTCGTTTTGTCAGTACTGCAATTAATTGGATTGCTCGCCATTCATATGTATGTCCAGCAGTGTTCCCAGCTGAACAACACAGTGTGGTGCCAGCACTGTTATTAAGGAATGATGCCCAAAATACAAGTCCTTTTTTATTTTGAGTAATGCCACTTTGTGCACATGTGGTTGCTGTCTCAGGAAGGAGCAAGCAGTTAAACAACGCTTGGTGAATTAAGTTTTACAGATGCACTTTTTGAATCAAATGTAAGCACCCTAGTGCCTATTATTGAAGTCTTGGTATGCAAATGCCATAGTTTTGGGGTATGACACTTGTTGCCTATCATTTTGGACTACAATTCCTATCATCCTTACCCTATGATTACTGTGGCAGTGGTTGATGGGAGTTGTAGTCTAAAATATTTGAAGTCACAAAGGTTGCAAACTCTTGCTGAAAGTTTTTTAGCTTCCATGTAACTTTTTAAAATCCTTAGGCATATGGCATGCCGTGAGAGGCACACACTTATCTATTTGAGCTTGCTTTAATTACGATTTCTAATCAGGGTTTGGCACACTTTTCTATTGCTTTAATTAAGATTTACAATCAGGGTTTAGATTGAAAGGGCCTGAGAGTGTTTGTTAAAAGCGGGATAAAAATATCTTATAATGCCTGCTTTTAGCTACTCTGCGTGTCTATTATTGAAGTCCTGTTATGCACATGCCCTAGTTTTTGGGTAAGAATCGTGTTGGTGTTTATAACTTTGCACTATAATTTGTATCATCCTTTGCCTGTGATTACTATGTCAGTGGTTGATGGGTGTTGGAGTCTAAAACATTTGGCGTCACAAAGGCTGTATACTCTTGCCGAAAGTTTGTTTACGCCCATGTCAGTTTTTTAAACTTTTAGGCCCAGGCCACGCAGTTAACCAACGGCATTAGGTACACACTTTTTTATTAGAGATTGCTTTAATTAAGCTTTACAATCATGGTTTGTATTGAAAGGGCCTGCAAGTGTTTGTCAAAATCAGGATACACTTGGGCCCAGGGCATGTACTGAGCTAATGTGAATGTAAGTGATTTGCTCGCGGCTGAAACTACAGCGGGCAAAACGTTTGCATGAGAAAGGTCCGAACTACCAAAAGGCCCATTTGAATTAGGGGTTACATTGCTATTTAAAAAAAGAATTGTCTAGTAATATAATGAAAAATACTGTCAATAAACTAAAACATAACTATTTTAAATCTAATAGTACTGAAACAGAAGCTATAAACACAGACAAGGAAAGCAACTCCAATGTACAGACACTTACAACTAAGGAAAGAAATCAAACAATTCCATTTGAACATTGCAATGATACAGTAAATAAAAAGAAAAAAATTAAAGAAAATTATTCATCTGACCATATAACCACAAACAATTATAACATTGAACACAAGTATTGTAAATGCACAACTAAAAACCAACTCAAATGTACCTACGCCTCCATAAAAGCCAACAATTTGAACTACAGTTCAACATAGCTATTAAATAGTTGATAAAAATTTAAAATGGGAACAAACTTATTCATCCATTAATTTACTAAAAAGTACTGTCAATAAAAAAGAAGTTAACTCTTGTAAACTTAACAAAAATTTAAAAAAAACGATCAATACACAGCAACAAAGCAACTCAAATTTACAAAGTATACATTTATATTGTAAAAAAATTATCACTGCGGCCAAACAGCTATTTGTCTTTTGCATTTTCTGCAATGTTATATAATACAATAACAAAAAACTCAACCAAACACAATTTCACTAATGAGCCATTTTCCTATTGCAATACATTCTAATTATCAAAACAAAACCTGATAACAAGGTGCATAAAAGAAAAAATAAAACAAAGGAAAAACAAACATTTAAACACACAAGTAAATAGATCAATACGTAGAAAATATCTGCATTACAAAATATATCTAACCAACAACAAAATAACCAAACTATTATAATCGAGGAAATTACGTTTCACAGCATAATTAAAAATGGCCCTAGGGCAGATTCCAAGATGGCGGCCGAGCCGGGTAGACGTGTGTGAGCGTAGCTCCGTCCCCCAGCTCGTGCCGCACTAATTGAAGTTTACAAGTTACGCGAACACCGAGCCCAGCGCAGCGCGCCCACCCTCCACAATCGACGGAAGGTGAAGAAAGGAAGAAGAGGTGACGGTCCAGCCCCACCGATCCGCCCCAGAGCAGCCCGCTCTTCAGCAAGGCAACCCAGAGCTGTGCGGATCCGCGGAGGGCGTTGCAAGCCCAGCCAGCATCCCGAAACGCCGGCCGGGCAGAGAAAGGCAAAGAAAAAGGACCGGAGCCTAGAGAGCGGCGGCCACGCTCCCCCTCACCAAGAGCCCCCCCAGCGGGAGAAGAAGGCGGATCGAGCGGAAGTTCCGAAGGACGGGCCCGGAACAAGAGCCGAGCCCGCAGAGAGGGATCAGCAGAGCAAGAGGCCCGGAGGCGAGGAGTAGCAGCCCAGGCAGAAGCAGAAGCGCCTCAATCGACCCCCGGTCGGAGCTTGGAGGGTAAAACAAGGAAAATCTCAGCAGGGACAGCGGAACACAGGTACGAGCTTGGGGAGAGCCATCGGAAGCCGCGGGAGGGGCCCCATCGCCCACGCGATAAGCAACACTGACCCCCGGCCACAATACAGGGGGAAACAACGGGAGAGGAGAATCTCAAACACAGGAAAAGCCCAGGCAGGGGGCCGTGCACCCATCCCCAGGGGAAAACCAGAAGAGGCACAGGGTTACGACAAGAAGTCGACCCAGCCCCCCCCCACAGAGACACGGGGCCCCCTCCAGCGATAACCCCGATAGGCAAGCCATGAGACAGTCGGGGATAACGAAGGACCCCACTAGGGGAAACGAAAACTCCCACACACTAAACATGGGCCCAGAGGAGACACCGGGGGGAATCCGCTGGTGAAGCACAGTTCCCCGGGGAAAGAGTGAGAAATAAGGGAACTCCCACTACGCGAAGCCAGTGAGGGAGACAACAGTGACCCGATCAGAGCACAACCGGAAAGACCCCACTAAGAGTAGAAGACAACCTGGCCACCAGGAACACCTGATAAAAACCTAAAACCGGCGGCGAACTAACAATAATATATGCCCGGTCAGTAAAGAGACACACACACATGTCAAAACCCTAGGACTTGACTACGATTACAGGCCGCAGCAGCACACAAAGGTGGTCCTAAACAGGCTCAGGATCTAACACAAATCTGGGGACTAGGAAATATTGACAACAAGCAGCAAAACTTCCGGAAAACCAAGGGGGAAGAGCCCCCAACACAGAAAAACCAAACAGAAATGGCCAGATATGAAAACCTGGTTCAAGGAATTCTAGGACCAATTCATATCCTCTACCCGGACGCAATTCGAGAACATGAAAGGGGAATTGAAACAAGCGGTCCAGGACCTGAAGAAAGACATAGAAAATCTCATGGAAAGGACAGATAACCTGGAAAGGACGGTCCAGAATATAGACAAGGAAGTTCTTCAATATTCAGAAGCACAAGACCGCCTAGCCAGAGTGGCAATCAAGCTCGAATCACAATGTGAAGACTTGGAAAACAGATCCAGGAGGTCGAACATAAGAATTAAAAATATGCCGGAAACAGTGGAGGATAGAGACCTCCGCAATGCAGTACAAGAGGTTTTCCAGGACATACTAAAGGATGGCTCCGGAGAAGAAATCCCCATTGACAGGATACACAGAGTAGGCCCTCGAAGAGCAGGGGAACCCGGAGCCCGCCCTAGAGATGTCCTAGTGGCCATGACACCATACACACAGAAGGAACACATCTTAAGGAAGGCCAGGACCCTAGACCAATTAAGAATGAATGGAAAAGAAATTCTTCTGTTCCAAGACCTTGCGCAATCAACGCTTAGAAAGAGAAGAGAAATGGGCCAGGTTACGAAATTCCTTACCGAAAAACAAATCCGATATAAATGGACATTCCCCTTTGGACTTCTTTTCACATGGGAGGAAAGACAATACCGAATCGCCACGTGCGAGGAAGGCCTCAAAATATTGGGAGCCCAGGAACAAGAGACAGAGCCCCCAAACAAAAGTGAGATCCCAAGACAAAAGAGGGAACCGAGGGGGTGGCAAACAGAAAAGCGAAGAACTAGACTCCAATCCCGTAAAACAGTGGGAAACTAATAGTAAACGAAAATGAACCTCCACGCAAGAACAGATGGAGGTTGAGGTTACAAACATTATGAAGCAACAGACAGGGCAGGTGATCACAGGAAGTAGCGGCAGAGCCAGGGACGACCTAGGAATCAGCACCACAGGCAGGGTTTAGGAACCCCTGCAATCTTCTAAACCTGAGACGTTAGAGGGCATGGAGCAAAGACACAACGCCGGAGCACCCATAGGGCCCAGGGCCCTCCTCAGGACCAAAGTTGGGGCAGAAAGGGGGGAGGGGAGAGGGAGGGGAGTTGGGAGGAAGGTTGGGAGGGGAATTGAGATACCCACTGGTACATATGCATACAAGGGCGACCCACAAGATGAATACAGGAAGAAACACAAGCCACACTCCAAAGGATGGGGCTGAAAATTCTAACGCTTAATATTAGAGGCCTAAACACGCCAGTGAAAAGGAAAAAAAGGAACACTTCCTGCACAGAGAGAAGTTTGACATAATAACCCTCCAAGAAACACACATACAGAGAAAGAGGAAGGGCCTAACCCGGATAAGAGGATACAATCAAATCCTGCAATCCAATGATGAAGAGAAAAGAAAAGGAGTACTGATCGCATTCGCAAACCACTTGAAAGTCCAAATCAAAGCGACAACGGCAGACAAAAATGCCCGCTACGTCTTTGCGAAGGTGCAGATAGACAATCGCCACCTGACTTTGGCGACCCTATACGCCCCAAACACGGGCCAGGAGGGCTTTATAAAAGATACGATCAACAAATTGGAAATCTTCGCGGAAGGGGAAGTGATCCTGACAGGGGACTTCAACATAGCGTGGAACCAAACAGATGACCGCTCGAACCCCAGAACCACCCAACAGGGAACGCCCTCACCAGCGCTCAAACGAACAATGCAGAATATGGCACTCGAAGATGTCTGGCGGAGGTTTAGAGGCACTACAAAAGGATACACGTATCACTCACAAGTACATGACTCAAGCTCCAGGATAGACTACATATGGGCCACCGGACCCTTAGTGGGAGAAATCCAGGACATAGAAAAAGGTCAGATATCACTATCAGACCATGCCCCACTTTGGATCACACTCCCCAAATTCAGGAAGCGATCAGGCCTATGGAGATGGACGCTCCCCAGAGACATCATACAAGATCCAGTGACCAAAGAAACAATTAGAGAGAAAAGATAGAGGAATATTTCGAGCAAAACGACACCACGGACGTCTCCCAGAGCAGTATTTGGGATGCCTTCAAAGCGGTGATCAGGGGACAGATAATAGCACTGAAAGCACAAAAAGACAAGCTATCGTACAAATGGGAAAACGAACTGGAAAAAAAACTCGAAGAAATAAGAGAAGAAATGACAAAGAATACCTCCAGGAAAATAAAGAGGGCACATCGCCACATCCAGAGCCAGCTAGACCTAATCAGGACAAAAAGAGCAGAAAATGAACTGCTGCACACAAAACACTGGTACGCAATGAAATCAAATAAAGCAGACCAATTGCTGGCAAGGCAACTAAAAGGGAAAAGACAAGAGCAAATGGTGCACTCCCTGAAAAACGAACAGGGAGAAAACAAAACACAATCGGAAGATATAAAAGAAATATTCCGGGACTTCTACCAGGACCTTTATACTTCACAGCACCCAAATGAAAAGGAACAGGAGGCCTACTTAAAAGATATATCAATTCCTACAGTAACGCCAGCTGAAAAAGCGGCCCTTGACCAACCGATAACAACTGAAGAGGTCACAAAAGCTATAAGGGATCTCCCCAAAAATAAAGCTCCCGGACCGGACGGCTTTATGGTGGCTTTCTACAAAACATTTGCGGACATACTAACGCCCTATCTAACAAACCTATTCAACACTTTCAAGAACGCGAACAACATTGCACCATCCATGAGTGAGGCAAAAATTCTCGTCTTCCACAAAAAAGGAAAAGATCCGGAAAACCCGAGCTCATACCGCCCAATAGCCCTAATCAATGTGGACACAAAACTCTACACAAAAGTAATAGCCAACAGGTTAGCCCCCCTGCTCCCCAAACTGATCCACCAAGAACAATCAGGGTTTATCCCCAACAGAAAAACTCACGACATCAGGCGTATTGTGCATCTCATAGAGAAAGCAGGAATCATGGAGATTCCATCAGCAATCATTTCGATAGATGCGGAAGAAGCATTCGATCGGGTAGAATGGTCCATGCTGTTCGCGATTCTATGCAAAATGGGAATAGGCAATGAGTTCATAAAGATGATCGGAGCCAATTACATTTCGCCAATGGCCAGGATCGCAGTCAATGGGGAATTGTCGAACCCCATCAAAATAGGAAGGGGCACTAAGCAGGGGTGCCCCCTATCACCCCTTCTGTACGCAATATTCCTCAAACCCTTTCTGGCAAAGATCAGAGCAGCCCCAGACATAAAGGGCATAGAAATGGGCGGCGATATGCATAAAACAGCGGCCTATGCAGATGACATGATGATGACCCTTACAGATCCAATCAAGACCCTACCCCTAATTATCCAGCAGATAGAAGAATATGGAGCAATATCTGGACTACAAATAAATAAACAAAAATCGTCGGTAATGGCCCTGGCGGGTGATAAAGATATGATATACGAGACTACAAAAGACCTATGTCTGCAAATGGCCGAAGAAGGCGTGAGATACCTGGGAGTGACTTTGACCCCAACCATAAAAAAACCCTCTACAAGGGGAATTACACGAAACTCCTAGACGACGTTAAAAGAGATCTGGACAGATGGAACCTGTTGTCAATCTCATGGTGGGGCAGAATAACGGTCATTAAAATGACGATCTTTCCCAGACTGCTGTATTATTTCCAAGCCCTCCCCATTCGAATACCGAAGACCTTCTTCAGGACTCTCACAAAAACAATAACCAAATATATTTGGCAGGGTGAAGCATCGAAACAGGCTCTCACGGCGCATAAAGCAGATGGAGGAATGGCGCTCCCCCACTTTAGGAAATATTACGAGGCGGCACAATCATGGGTCCTAAATGAATGGATCACAGATTCTTCAGATAAATGGTGGGAAGCGCAGGATAGAGCAGTAGCAAGATCAAATTTGAGAGACCTCCTCTGGAGAAAACCCGAGCACAGACACCAAAACATCAAAATAAGTGAAGTTATGAGTACCACCATGGAAATGTGGGACAAAACAACCAAAAAAGAAACGCTTACAATAGACCCAGCCCCATTCATACCAATGTTTGATAACCCAGACTTTCCCCCAGGCGTGGAAAAAGGAACATTCCAGAAATGGCGAGAAGCAGGCTGTACAAAAGTGGGTGGCATGTTCGAGGGACTCCAGGTCAGAACATTCTCAGACTGTCAGGAGCTGCTGGGCCTCACGGAAAAGGACAGGTTCCAATATGAACACATTTTCCGCTGGCTCATGACGCCAAGAATTTCCAAGGCGCTGACAAGGGTTCTCACCCCATTTGAGTCATACATGCTGACCCAGACGGGCGAAAGGAAATTCGTATCCACCCTATACAAATTCATAAACGTCCAGGAAGAAAACATAACATGGCACTACATGAAAAAATGGGAAATCACGCTAGGAAATCAAATCGCGAGGGAACAACGGACATACCTCTGGCATATAATCCCAAAATGGACACGAGCGATACAAACGAGGAAAGCATGGACCAAAGTAATGGTCCAATGGCATTACACCCCGGAAAGAATGCACAAAATGTTCCCGACAGTACAAGGGAAATGCTGGAGGGGATGCGACACAATGGGAACATGGAGACACATTTGGTGGGACTGTAAAGAACTACAACATTTTTGGGCGGAAGTGAGGAAACAAATGCAAGCACTGTTCAAAGGAACGGATAGCCTAGGAGAAGAAATATGGATGTGTGGCATGTGGCCCCCTCGAGATAAATCTCTCACCAAGATGCAAAAACGGAATTTTATGGGCCTACTAATAGCAGCGTGGCTAGCAATCGCGCAGAAATGGAAACAAAAGACACCTCCAACCACACAATAATGGCCCCACAGGATATGGACCTATGTAGCAATGGAGAGAATCACTTATAACCTCCAAGGGGACAAACAACGCTTTGCAACGGACTGGGGAGACGTCATAGAATATTTGCAAAGCGACTACATGCTCCAATGGTGTCCTCGTAACGTACGAATACTGGACATGTTCACTGGCTACGATTGATCCATCTAGGGAACGCAGAAGAACAGCAAGGACGGCAACCGGTGGGGAGGGAGGGGGGTGCGAAGGGGGATGGGAAGGGGCTATGTTGAGTCCCATTGTTTTATGTTTAAAGAAATGCCAATAAAACATTTTGAAAAATAAAAATGTCCCTAGAATGTTTGTATAACATTTTCAATCAGCTATGTAATCAAGCAAACTTTAAAAATAATTACACAGTCTTTAGAAGATCTTTTAGTTTATCAACAATGCAATATAACACCCAAAAAATCAATATACATATGTAGCATATGCTACAAGAGCATTAGTAATACATATTCCCACCATGCTCTTATAAAAATTAAATGAGCTTTCCAACAGTACTTAATTAATAACATTTAAAAGAATTAGAAGAACGTTTAATTTCACCAAAAATACAAATAAAATCATTACCAAAAGGATTAAAGTTAGCAATGCATGAAGCTGTTGTAAATGTAGCATTAGATGTAAAGCATACAGTAACCAAATTACCACGACAAATACCAAATAATGGAACTATTCTAATCAAATTAAAATGAAAATTAACATACAAATCATATACACATTTCCTAAATGTAAGACCAAATAAAGTAATAAATGCAGTTCGATCCTTAGCCTCACATAGTTCACTTTTTCAAGATGATGTAATAACAATTAATCCACATTGGACAATACAATTAGAACACAAACAAAATATAATTGCACAAAACTCAGATAAAAATACAGACAGCATTTCAAGTGAAGAATCAGAAACAAATACAGCAGGCAACTTAGACCTTATAGAAGGTACACCAAATGTACTATGCCTTGCCCCAGCAGAGCATAACATACCCTGTGGGATTTTTGAAGACAAAGATTCAGAATTTCTTTCTTTTCCAACAATGTTTTGTGGTTTCAGAAGGCCACATAATAATGAAAGAGAAATACCTGTACACTAGGGTATAATATGTAAATGGGAAGTATGAAGTTCTGATAAAAGAGAAGCAAATTCAAAAACAAACATATTTTTACAACATAAAGAAAATACATATAAAACGAATTAAAGGTAAAGTTAACATTTAATTGTGTGGATTTACTGCAAAGGGAGCTCAAATAATAGCAGTAGACATGAAACATCAATTAGAAAACAATTTTACTCACAATGATGGTTACAAAATGGTTACAAAATATCAGAAACAATTTGTGAATCATCTTCATACTGGGAACATTGTAAAAAAGATGTATTTACAATGAAAAGACACAGTCCTGGGAGGATAGCTCAGTGGCAATGTGTTCGCCTTTGAAGCAATACGACACGAGGCAAAACCGGTTCCATCCCCGGGTCTGCGCTTAGAAACCTCTGAGTATTTAAGCGCATTATAAATGCGCAACTAAAAAAAAAATAAAAATAATTATGCAACTGAAAAGAAATTACAATTCCTGTAACAGCGCCTCGATGCCCGCGGGCTGTGTGAGCTCTTTAAAAATGCAAATAAATAAATAAATAGGGCTTCCAACTTTTTTCAACATCTGCTGTTGAAACTTGCTGGACTAACCTTTTAGCAATACTGAGCCGTGTATTAAATAAAAATGGCACTGAGGAGGAACAAAACAATTTAACATGGGACCAAAATGCAATATGATACAACAAGATCCAGTAACATGTGCAAGACACTTTGACTATCAAGTACGACAGTTCTTCCAAACCATTCTATTAAGTGACAAAAACCCTACGAACAAGATTATTGATTACATTTTTTGTGTTTAATTTCAACAAAGAGAGTCACCACATGGACATGCATTCATTTGGATAGAAAATGCACCCCAAATTAGACAAAAACAACTCCTAAATATATAACCACTTTTATTGACACTTACATTACATGCTCAACCATATTTCCATATTTTCTCCATCATTAATGTTATTATAAAAACATCCACATACAATAATCTGTAGGCAAAAGCATCAGACTACATGTAGATTTCATTTTCCAAAATATCCTATCATATACAAAACAAGAAGGTAAAGATTACTGGGGTTAATGAATACCTAGTTTGTGTCACGAGCACTAGTTTTTATATATATGTGTATATTTTTTTTACTGTTTTTTATGATTGATAAATAAAATGTATATGTTTTGTAAGTACATTTCGACTGATGTGCTGTTGCTTAGAAATCTCTACCTTCTTGTTTTGTATATGGTCCCTTAATTCCCCAATTGAGAAGGTAGATAAACCACTGCTGACAGAGTGCGTTTGCTTTGGGGTTTCCCTCTCCTTTATATTTGTCCAAAATATCCTACGCCATACAAGACCTATTACCAGAAAATGAACAAAATACATGTACTGAAAATATACTCCTAATAAAAAAAACATTAGCATCGATCACATCTGAAATTACAACTTTTGAACTATTCCTTTCTATTACCAATGTGTCTATTAATGATTACATTTATACAATACAATCTATAATACAAAGAAACATTATTTTTAAAACACAATCCAAATGAATGTTATGTTAACAATTGCAACACTAATATACTTTTAGCTTGGCAACCTAACATTGACGTACATTACATAATTGGTCCCTTCGAATGATATGATATGATATGATATTTTACTTATATCTAGCTCGTACACAGGTGTTTCAGAGCGCGACCAGGCAAAGGGGGGGGAACAGGGGAGAAAACAAAAAAAACGATCTTACTAGGCCCAGTGACATTGAGAACGCACAAGTGCATGGGGAAGGGAAAAGGGGAAAAGGGCATGGGAGGGGGAGAAACTGGAAAGTGCAGAGCATAGAGAACAAGGTAAATAATAAGTAAATACATAAATAAATAAGGTGATCAAAAACAGTGGTAGGGCAGCCTGTGAGTGGCAAAGTGCAAGTTTAGTCGGATAGGGTGTATCTCATAAGTGCCGAAAAAGAGTGGGGGGGACTGAATGGGTACACATACAGGCCCCAGTGCAAGGGGTGGCCAGGAGGCAGTGCAGGAGGGTGACAGGGTGAGCAGGTACCTGGGCCCGAAGGACAGAGGGTGGGCAAGTGCAACAGTGCCGAGAGAAAAAGCAGATCAGCAGGGGGGAAGAGGGGCAAAGGCAGAGTCGAAGAGCCAGGTCTTGAGGAGCTTCCGGAACCGTAGATGGTTCTCCTCAAGTTTCAAGATGGCAGGGAGGCAGTTCTAAAGGGAGGCCCCAGCCGAAGACAGAGATCTACCCCAGCTCGTACCTTTGAAAAACGACTGACCCTGAGGGAGTTAGAGGTAGAGGAGCGAAGGGCTTGAGGGGGGAGGTATTTACGGAGGGATAGTTGAAGGTATTTTGGACCCAGGCCCCAGAAAGCCTTGTGGAAAATGCAAAGGTTTTAAATGTAATCCTTGCATCCACTGGGAGCCAATGAAGGGATTTCAGAGCTGTAGAGATACGATCCCAGGGCTTGAGGCCAAGGACAAGTCTCAAGTCTTGCTGTCCTGTTCTGGATTAGTTGTAAAGGGTGGAGAGTGGAGGCAGATAGATTTAGAAAGAGGCCAGTCCAAACTAGAGAGAATCAGAGCTTGGGAGACAGTGAGCTTCTGAGGGAAGGAGAGGAAAAGAAGAGTACCTCTAAGGAGGTGCAGTAAGAAGTTTGACTTTTTAGAAACGTCAGAGATGTGTGCGGAGAAGGAAAGTGTGGAGTCAAAGATGACCCTGAGATTCTTAGCTTTGCAAGTAGTGAAGTGAGAGGAAAGGATGGAGAGGGTGTACCAATGAGGAGGATCTCAGTCTTGTTGGCATTTAAACAAAGATCATTGGCGGCACACCAATTTTGAATGGCGGGTTGACCGTGTCGAAAGCAGAGGAGAGATCAAGTAGGATGAGGACAGAGGGAATGTTGGAGTCAAGGTTGGAGAGCAGGTCTTCACGGATGTTCAGGAGAGCAGTTTCCGTACTTTTGGCAGCTCTGAATCCGGATTGT
Organism: Ambystoma mexicanum; assembly: GCF_040938575.1. Lineage (NCBI taxonomy): Eukaryota > Metazoa > Chordata > Amphibia > Caudata > Ambystomatidae > Ambystoma > Ambystoma mexicanum. The sequence goes on from NC_090931.1 coordinate 675,855,359, forward strand.
TGGTCATAGAGAGAGCCAACAACGTCAGAATGAAGGTTAAGCTGAGAGATGGCAAGCTTTTCCAGGAGCTTACCCACAAAGGGAGTAATGGAAATTGGGTGATAGTTAGCCGGACAAGAAGGATCAGCTGTAGGTTTCTTGAGGAGAGGATGCACAAGGGAGTGCGTCAGAGGGGAGGGGAAAGATCCAGAGGAGAGGTTGCAGAAATCGGCAAGGGCCGGAGCGAGGGTATTGATGTGGTCCTTAATGGTTTTAGAGAAACAGGGATGGACCTGTTTCGATGAGGCTTTCATAGATCCGACTTGTCTAGCGACCTCATCAGGAGAGAAAAGAGGAAAGGCGTGGAAAGAGGGAGGGGGGCTAGCTGAGGGTGGGTCAACAAGCAGAGAAGGAGAGGGGAGAGGAGCGGGAGAGGAGGAGATTGTGGACAAGATGTCCTGGGTTTTAGAGATAAAGTGTGAGTCAAGATCATTGCAAAGAGCCTGAGAGGCGAGAAGAGGGGTGGATACTGCAGCAGGGTTGGCCAGATCCCTGCAGATTTTAATGAGTTTGTCTGAGTTGTTAGATGCCACAGAGACACCGACTTGAATATGGACTTGCTTCTTGGTGCGTACAGAGTCGGCATTGCCTTTGGAGCAGACGGCACGCCAGTTTGTCAGAGGATAAGCAAGAGGCCCTCCATTTCCTCTCGGCAGCCCTACACTTACATTTAAGTATAGCTAGGTCAGAGTCATACCAAGAATTGCACTTGACTTTGGGCTTCAAACAGATCCTCATGACAGGGGCAAGAGCACCAAGAGTAGCAGAGATAGAGGAGTAGAGCTCAGACAGGGCTGTGCAATGGACATGTGCAATGGATATTATCTCTTATATAAGTACATCACAAAGAGGTATGAGTAAGTTATTACAACAAACAGCAAAAGAAGTTCATCATAATCCACAAATCAAGGAACAACTACGACACATTGGTAACACATGTTTAATTTCCACAGAAATAAGTGCACAAGAAGCAGTGTTTTCAATTTTACAAATGCCTCTTTGCAAATCTGCCCAATCATTTGTGTTTATTAATACTAGTCCATTAGATAAAAACTTTTAAAATGAAAAACATAGAAACCATCAACCTATTACCTAATAACTCAACAAATATTCAGTGTGAAAACCAAATTAATAAATTCAAAACACATCCAATATCTTTAGAAACATGCACACTAGCAGATTATGCAGCTTGTTATAACATCAACAAATATAAAGCCACACATTAAAATACTTTAGATAATGGCAATTTACTTCCAGAAGACCATTTTTACAGATCAGATGAGGAAGAAGAAAACAATTTACAATCAAAAGTCAATCAAAAAGAAACTGCTGAACAGCAACACATACAAAAAGAACACAAACAAAAAGTATCCACTACTGCAGATTCAACAAAAAAATGACTCTGAAAAATACTACCGGAAACTATTAATGCTATTTTATCCCTGGAGAAATGAGGAAAACACTATTAACAACAAAAATACATTTTATGAACAATATTTAGAAGTGCAAAAATAAGTGGACAACAAACATAATGAATATAATCAAAACAATGACATTAATACTATAGAAGACACTATGTACGAGGACATTAAACATCCATTATTCCCAAGCATTGATTCACAAACAATGCTAACAAAACACTAACGGAAGAGGACTATATCTATGATTTATCATTTGATTTATGATTACGTATAATCATTCAGGAAGAAACTATAGTAAATCATCAAATATGTAACCAACAATTTACTAATATCATGACAACTTTAACCATTGAACAGCTAGCATTTATATACCATCTTTCAAATTGGTCAAAAACTAAAACCATACCATGCTACACTTTGTACAGCAGGAGCTGTAGTTGGTAAAAGCTTTCTAATAAATGCATTATTTCAAACATTAATACATTACTATAAAGTAAAAGCAGGGGAACATCCTGATAACATACATAGACTATTTGCTGCACCAACTGGAAAAGCTGCTTACAACCTTAATGGACAAATGTTACACAGCTTACTAAAAGTTCCAGCATGCCAACATTTCATATATAAACCACTTTCACATGAGCAACCGACAATATTACAAATGAAATGAATGCAAGGATAATTGATGAAATTTTAATGGTAGGAAGTAATATGTTTAATTTCATTAATAAAAGATTACAAGAAATAAAATCATCCAATTTACCATCTGGAGGAATATCATTCTCCAACATGTGGTCTGGCATGGATTCATATGCTCATGAATATTCCCTGTCGTCAGGCCAGGAATCCGTGGTAAAAGAAAAAACAGTTTCACTTTCCTTACAAACTGTCTTTCTCCTATAAACCAATCACTGAGCTCTGGGTCATATTGCCCCCAGCCAATGACTGCCCTCTCCCTGAGCACCTCCTCTGGCAGCCATCTTCAGGTTTTTACTGCATGCTCAAGTGTTGGGAGTCCTCCTGTTTTGCTCCAAGAGCTTTCCTACGTTTTCGCGCCTTTTCAATACAAACTTGCTATTTTTGTCAAATAGAGCCTGTGTACTCTTTCGTTCCTTTGACCGGCAAGCGGGGATCCGTTTGTCAGCGTTTTTCAACTCCCCTCAAGGGCAAGAATCATTGAGAGTTTCATCGAAGATTCCAGAAGGCCATCGGCCCTACACTGCATGCCGGACCATTTCAAAGGAGAAAAAGGAGGGAGGCTCCTTCTTCAAACTCTGCTCCAGCTGCGGATTGAGGTATGTGTTTGTGGAGGACAAACTCTCCCAGTGCCTCTACTGTCTCCATCCGGACCATAGGGAAGCAATTATAAAATCTGCTTTGGGTTCTCCAATCACACCATCAAGGATCATCACAGTAGGTTGGCGGCGTGGCTCAAAGCCAAGGCCTCTACCCTGTGCGGCAAGCAGGGGCATACTTCACCGAGGAAGGACTGGCCAGTCCGAGGAGCGGGCTTCTAAATCCTTTGACAGTGCTCCATCCTTGGGTGCCCAAGACAAGGCCAAGCACCACAAGTCTGTTTCCATCGGTGTTGCCGCGCAAGTGGATCCCAAGACAGGCAGGGCACGCTCATCTTCACTGTGTGCCTCCATCTCCAGTCATCACTCCAGCTCCTCCTTGAAGAGGAAATTGGCTAACCGAGGGAAGCTGCGAGGGAAGCCGGAGAAGACCATGGTGTAGGGAAAGGTGTCTGACCTACCCCTGAATACCCAGGTGGTCCAGGCGAAGTCATCCTCGATGATCGAGCTGGTGGCGGCTGCCATCTCAAAGGCGAAAGGGGTTGACCCAGTCCAGGGGACCCCTACGGTGCCCAGAGTGGCCCTCCCACTGAGGTGGGAGACCTCGGCCAAGCCGGTGGAGAAAACGTCAGAGGAGAGGAGGCCATCCCTAAGCATGAGACCGACCCCTCAGGATGCAAAAAAGGGGGGGTGGAGGCCTCAACCGTGCTTCAGGGCACAGATATTTCTTCATCGGACGAGGAGGACCAGGTGTCCGTTCACACGGTCCCCGAGGACTTGGGAATGATGAAAACGACAGCAGAAATGCTGAGGAGGAGGATGACGACAGCGGAAACGCCAAGGAGGATGACGGCGATAGGCAGGAATGCCAATGACGATGTGGGCGCTGAGGATTCCAGGCCTAACGATGGGGAATATTCATGAGCATGTGAATCCATGCCAGACCCATGCTGGAGAACAATAGTTACAGGTAAGTAACTTGTTTCATATTAGCAATCCGAAACGTATTTCAACTGAAGCCAGAATTTGATACATACATTTTTAAAAACATAAAATGCAACTATGACCCTTTTGCAACCAATGTATGGCAAACCCACTTTAACCTTTATGAACTCACTAAAATAATATGACAGGAAAATGACCAACACTTTGCGGGACTGCTCAACAGGCTATGTGAAGGAAACCACACTGAAATTGACATCAACAATATTATGCAAAGACAAACAGAACCACATGATATGATATGGCATTTATAGCGCGCCTATACACAAATGTTTCAAGGCGCGACGAGGCAAGGGAGGGAGACATAGGGACGACAAAAACAACAATCTTACTAGGCCTAGTGACATTGAGATTGTGAACGTGCAGGGGACAGAGGAGGGGAAAAGTCCTGGGGGATGGAGGATGGCCAAGTGCAGGGTATGGGATCAACAACAAGTAGTGCAGCCAACAGGTGGCAGTGTGAGTGATAAAAGTACAGACAGCAAGTGTCTGATAAGTGCAGGAAGGGGGACTGTAGGGTTACAGATACAGACCACAAGTGCAAGGGATGTCAGGAGGCAGTACAGGTGTGCGACTGGACGGGCAGGGACCTGGGCCCGAATTCAGAAGGTGGCCAGGTGACCATTGCAGTATCAGACAGGAGATCAGCAGGGGAGAGGAAGAGAGAAGGCAGAAGCAAAGAGGAAGGTTTTGAGGTGCTTGCGGAACCAGAGATGATTCTACTCAAGTTTCAGGGAGGCTTGCAGGCTGTTCCAGAGGGAAGAGCCAGCCAAAGAAAGAGATCCGCCCAACTCGTTGCTTGGAGAATTGACTGACCCTCAAGGAGTTGGAGGCAGAGTCGTGTAGGAAGATATTTACGAAGAGAGAGATGGAGGTATTTCGGTCCCAGGCCCCAGAAGGCCTTGTGGACAATGCAGAGGGTCTTGGACTTGATCCTTGCTGCCACTGGGAGCCAACAGAGAGAATTCAGGGCTGTAGGGATACGATCCCTGGGCTTGAAGCCAAGGACAAGTCTTGCAGTCCTGTTCTGTGTTCTGGATGAATTATAGAGGACAGAGACTAAAGGCAGGCAGGTTTAAAAAGAGGCTGTTGCAGTAGTCCGGCCTGGAGAGAACCAGACCTCTGGAGATAGTGAGCTTCTGTGGGAAGATGAGGAAAGGAAGAATACCTCTGAGGAGGTGCAGCTGGTAGTTTGACTTCTTAGAGATGTCAGAGATGTGAGGAGAGAAGGAGAGTGAGGAGTCAAAGATGACCCCTAGGTTCTTAGCCTCACAGGTGGGAGCAGGCCCAGAATGCAATCAAAATACAATATATGGTAACAACAAACAAAGAAGTAAACGCTATTAACAATCAACTATTTCAGCAAAACAGTAAAATAAAACCGATATATATTAACACTGTAACCGCCACCAACATTGCAGACATTTCCGAATCACAAAGTTAACAGCATTACTTCACTATGACCTCCCATGCAATGTATCAGTTGCAGATGGCTTAACCAACGGTGCTTCTGGAATTATCCAACACATACATAAATCAAATAACACACCATATTTAATATGGATCAGATTTGATAATCCCAACACTGGAAAAATATTGCGGCAAGACAACAAACATCTATATTTAGAAAAGATTTCACTTCAATGGACACCAATACAACAAATCACACGTCAATTCCAATATACCAAAAAATACTATACTATAATATAAAAACAATTTCAATTGCGACAAGCATCTGCAAAAACAATAACTAGAACCTAAGTTGACACTTTTGAACCACTTTATATACACTTTGGAAACCTAAAAATACATCACTTACATTATGTTGCAATAAGTAGAGCTAAAACTCTAACAAGTATATATAAAAAATGTCAACCCAAAAAATATAATTGTCCATCCAAAAGTCATACAAGAAATGACAAGAATGTGAACACAGTGCATATTACATCTTAGCAAATCACACATGTATATTACATACCAACACTTAACTAAACGTATTTGCCCCTACAATCACACTTTCATTCAATGATTTCAGATTGAAACTTTACATGTTCAGACATTATTTGCTTACTTGAAACCAACCCAAAAAACAGTGCTTTTTCTAAGTGCTGTTCACTGCACCAGACTGCTTGAACTAACTTGTCTGCTTCAGAAGAAAAACCTGTGGAAGAAGGATTACACTGAGGCCCCCCCTTCCCAGAAGGCCTATACCTACTCACGGGCAGTGTGCATTTTCAAAGTGCCTTTTTGAAGTGCTGATCGCTGAACGAGACTGCTTGAACTAACTTGCCTGCTTCAGAAGTAAAACCCCTGCTACAGACTTTCAAATGGACTTTTATGTATACTTGCAATTCAGTGTTGTCACCTCGTGTTTAAATCAAATTGAAGAGCCTGCTACCCCTTTCTAATATATTGTATATATTATTCTTGTTGTAGGAAGAAGGATTACACTGAGGCTACTCCCCCTTCCCAGAAGTCCTATATCTACTCACACGCACACGCATTTTCCAAGTGCCTTTTCGAAGTTCTCAGGCTCGGGGCCCGTGGGGCGTGGTGTAGTTCTTGTGTTGATCTGCACCGAGTTCTTTGTACAAGCGAGACAAGCACGGCACCTAAGCTACGTATGGTGTTTATGATGGAAAATTCATTGCTAGTCTCTGCTGGCATCTTTCTTTTTTCGTGGATGTTAATGATAACATGGTTTGATCTGTGTGTTCTCTGTGTGTCTTCTATAGGGATGTTGATTTGGAATTATCAGATTGACGAGTGGGTCCTCTACTGTTAGAATAGTGGTTGCAAACTCCCTTGATACCGTAACTTGACCCTGAACTCAGTAGTGGCCGAGCTGCATCCTACGATAGTTGCGTTCCGAGATTGCTAATTTTATCTATCTCTCTTTGGGCACCAAGGTAATTGATTTGTCTATTGATGTCCCCGAAGTTGAATATATGGGAGACAATATGGACATATTGTCTACTCCATCTGTCCGTATTATTGATCCCCATATCTTTTTTGATGAAGGAGTATGTGCATCACATGGCGATCTTAATCCTTATAGATGGTAATGGAGAAATGCAGAATGTACCAAACCTAACACGGGTGGGCATGAACTTAAGAACAATTTGATAGTATGTCCAGTAGAAAGTGTGGATAAGAGTACGCTTGATATAATTACGAGTAGTGTGACATCAAATGATATTTTCTGGGCGTTTGAAAATCTGTTAACCACCCTGGTAGCCAAATGTGAGCGATTAGAAAATAAATTGGATGTTCAAGCCGTACTCATACATCAACAAGAGCATCAATCATAGTCGGAAAATAGCACAAGACCAAGGCTCTAATACTGAGCCCACAGAACATGTGGCCCGAAATAACCCCTGGTTGAAAGATATTTCAAACCCAGCTGTTTTGTCTACATCTGTGAGTGACAATGGTGGTCTAAAGTCACCTCTCAGGAATTTATGTATGCGAAACGGTCTAAACTGCGTACAAATGCCTGTGTAGTTATTGATTAAAATGTATTGAATAATGTGATAGAATTAGATATAACGAATGGACCTGTCTCCAAGAAGTCCTCTGTGCAGTCAGCTGCCCCTGTGGAAGCAGAGAAAGAAAAATCGACTCCTCTGTGAGAGCCGAGACCTGAGGCCACTGCCGTGTCGAGTGAAATGTCTGGTGATATCGAGGGTGGGGCAGCTGGATGTATTACTGAGAGGTTGTAAATGTACACGCTTAGTCGCCCCACAGACACAAGCAAAGCTTACTGATATAGGGTCATCTTCAATAGTTATCCCTATTATGCCTGTTCCTGTAATTTCTGCATCAGCAACTGATGCTATGTATAAGGCATTACAACTACAACCTGTGTCAACTATTGCTAAATTACCACTGCTTAACAGAGCAGCAGTATTATGTATTTTTCACACTGTAGCAGCATTAAGAGTTATTACATCCAATGATATAAAGATAGTTGACCAGGCGGAACATACAACTGCATACATATCAAATGTATGGTTTGATTCTGAGACTACGTTGGATTACATATTGAAATATGAGGATGAACTGTATAGGGTGGGTTATTAATGCCGAATTGTGCATATGCCCTCCACTAAACATCGACCTAGCATTCCACCCGAGACTTGCATCTAATGTCCCTTGTGTTGCTGTACTAACCAGCGCAAATCTATAGAACTGGGAGGTGGGAGTGTAATTAACAATCGAATGTGCGGTCCCAATAAGACCAGCAATGGTAATAGGTTGCTGGTTGCTAGTGCTACTCTGGGAACTGTTGCAAATACCGATTCATATAGGGTAGAAGATGGCTATTGGCAATGATGTGATATGATATGATATGGCATTTATAATGCGCCTATACACAAGTGTTTCAAGGCACGACGAGGCAAGGGAGGGGGAACAGACGATCTTACTAGGCCAGGTGTCATTCAGATAGTGCAAGGGAAGGGGGGAAAGGAATATGCGGGGGGAGGAGGAGGGGAAAGTGCAGTACATGGGATAATAAATAACAAGATAAATAGCTCCCAGCTGTTTTTAAATAACGCTTCAGCCGTTGTCTTGATGATGTTGATTTGGTATATTCTTGGAACACACAAGGCTTTGTCCATCTTTTTAGTGAGGATGGGCTAGTGTCCCAGCTGGAAATTTTCTCAATCATAGTCCTTCAAGAAACATGGAGGGTTGATGTTGTTCACTTCGATGGGCATAGTACTACTCAGCAATTAGCAACACAAGGTCCGAGAGGATGACCCACGGGTGGATTACTGATTACAGTGAGGCAACCTTGGTCTATTAGCGACCTTCACGGTTCGACATCTATGGTACAAGCAGTTAGGATATCATATATGCAGCTGTCCCTAATATTGGTAAATATTTACGATCCCCCAAATTGTGTGGCTACTAACGCTAATGTGAGCACAGTGTTGCATTTTTTGGAACTCTATGCGCAAAGTATGCCTATATGGCTTATGGGCGATTTAAATGCGCAAACAGATGAATGCAATAAAGATCAGTGTACTAATTTCACCTCTGCACCTGTTAGACAGACCAATCGACAAGGCAAGCTATGGGTGAAAATGTTAGAGCAGTATGGGTTTATTCGTGTAAATGGCTATTGCCCTGGCAATGCACGTGTAGCCTGTACACGTGTTGCCGGTCACAGTGCCTCGAAGATAGAATATGTGTTGGTTAATTTGCGGGGATTATCTCTGGTTGGAGACATGGGTATCGTCCCTTGCAATGAAAGTGACCAACTACCTATATGTGTTCTCCTTAAACCGCTAAAGCACAAATTGGACCATGTGTATATGACTTACATGGAATATTTACCTAAATGGGAGTGAAAATCGTATACATTGGAATGCAACAAATTTGGCCAAAGCAAATCGGGCTGTCAAAAGATTAGTGCCTGCATTTATACAACAACTTTCTGTGATAGCTGATAATGATACACCTGCTATAACTCCAGCTTTTTCTCAGATGATGATGAATATAAGTGAATACACTAGTGTAAAAAGAACGTATAAAAGTGTATATGAATGTACCAATAAGGTGTTTAATAAACACCACGTATGCAATAGCAAGATTGCAGAGGCCAAAAAATAGTTGCGTTCCGAGATTGCTAATTTATCTATCTCTCTTTGGGCACCAAGGTATTGTGAGAAATTAACACATACATTAAACATATAAAACAGTGTTACCGAACATGGCTGAAAAACCATAAAAGTAAAAAGGAAAGAGAGAGGTGGCAAGAGATTGTCCCCCTCGCTACCTAAAATAACACCACAGCGACATGAAATGTGATTAGAGGTGCAAAAAAAAGGATATCTGCCAATAAACTGTGTATCAGAATCTGTATGGGCAATGTGTATAGAATCAACACTAGGCTCTATGGCTCAACAAGTAGCCATAGCTAGCTTGCCACCTACTGTATGGGTATGCAACGCTTCCATATTAGATATTATCATTATCATTGAGAGCTTGAACGATTCACGGGCGGCCGGCCCTGACGGTGTGTGTAATAACCTCCTCAAACAGTTCCCGGAAATATGGGCCCATGCTTTGTATAGTTTGTTTGTACAAATTGGATTTAGTGGTAAACTTCCAGGAACCTCGTGTATGAGTCATACCTTACCAGTATATAAGAAAGGTGCCTCAACCTTACCAGCAAACTATAGAATGCTAGCGATGCTAGACATCCCGGCGAAGATATTTGCCAGGGTACTATTAGCTGAATTAAACACCTGGATTCTTGCAAATAACATCCTGGCACCTAACCAGACAGGCTTAAGGTCTAAATCCCACACAACCCATAAACCGGCTTATACTGGTATCAGCAGTGGAATATGCATGGCAAAGGCGAGAGTCAAAGGTATACTGCGCATATATAGATTTTAGCGCTGCCTTTGATTCTGTTATCCGGAATAAGCTATGGGAAAAACTCCTGAAGTGGAATATACCGTTAGATCTTTTAAAAATGCTGATGTTACTTCATACTGAGACCTCAGTGCGGGTCCATTTAGATGGCAAGGGTTAGCTATCCGCAACAATGCCCACCAATCGAGTGGTGAAACAAGGTTGCATCGTTGTGGCAATGCTTTTTAACCTTTATTTGGATGATATGGGTAACGCCTTTGAGAACTTGCATACCTGAGCCGTTAAGGTGGGTTCTAAAACTGTAAGTTGGCTTGCATACGCAGATGATCTGCTACTGTTGGACCATACACCAAAGGGTCTTCAAACTATGATTGATGCTTTAGGTGTGTATGCTAATAATAATGGTATGAAAGTGAATATAGATAAAAGTAAAATCATGGTATTTGCCAGTGAGCATAAGTTAATTTGGACCTTTGAGGCAAACCAATTCCAGCACGTAAATGCCTATAAATATCGCAGGGTATATGTGGATGAAAATCTGAATTGAGTATTTTCCATTTATTCAATTTTGTTACTATATACGGCGAAAATCACACCTATTGTGCATTATGACATTGAAGTATGGGGCCATAACTATTTACGGCACTAAGGAAGTTTGAAGCAAAAGCCCTACGAAAATTACTTAGGATGCCCCAAAACCTATCAGTTGAATATCTATTTTTGGAATTCGATTTGAAAGGAATAGAAGCCGATTTCATAAAAAGAATAGTTACGTGTTACGAAAAATTGTGGCTACTAAACAATACCACCATTATAGTAAGCTATCTACAGGCCTTTTTATGTATTGACTTTTGTCATAATATGGGAACTCTTGGTAAAATATTGCCTAAATACAACAAATGGTCAGTGGGTTATGTGAAGAGACCAGGCCTAATCTATACTTGTAGGTTTAAAGGATGGTTAGATGCGAAAATTAAAAATTACAGCTATGAGCAAACTATAGTCTCCCTGTTGACTTAGAGTCATAGTGGTCCTCAGCTGCACTATAGAATGGAACGTATAACTAAGTCATCGTATATTATGGCATATCCAAGCTCTCAGATTATCAGGCAATATCTTCTATCAAAGTTTAATGTATGTGACACCTTGGAGATTAAGGGGAAAAGGATGGCCGTAGTGCGGGCTGATCGTATGTGCCACTTGTGTGGTGAAAACCAACTGGAATCGCTAGAACATCTTCTTGTACAATGTGTCAGTCTATCCTCTATTAGGATTTGTTTTTTTAAAAAATCCTTTAACAACAATGATATAGATCTAGCCTCAGCAATATGGTCTAATTTTATCCAAGGCAATGACCTTTCTTTAATGTTTTATATGGTACATTTGTATTGGAAATGCAAACTGATTTTAGAAAATGTATCATTTGGTTTATTTTAATGTCATGATAATGTACCCTGAGCTTGTATCGCTACAGAGGTGTATTATTATGTTATTTAATAATGGTGATTTTACTGCTCTCTGCCTAGAATGTGATAAACTGTTATTGTTGTTTTAATGTTGTGCTCTCGCTGTTTTATCTATGCTTGTATGTTGTTTGTATATACCACGCCGTAAGGCTGTGAGTATATTAAATAATTTGCCCCAAATTATTATAGAAGACTTTAACATAAACATTGGAGAACAAAACACACAAACTATTTATTGCATTGCAACACCCTATAGTCAAGCAAAAAACATACATTTGATCATAGAAATCTAGGTTGCACTTCAGTTTGAGCTTCTACCACCTAATGATCTTAGCAAACCTCTAAATTCAGAGAAGAGTGGTTGGCTAGCAGAAGAGCACCCTGGATCAAAAAAGATTCAACCAATAAGTCTTAAAATGTTAAATAATACTTTGAAAGATCCACCTCCTGCGTCAAAAACCACATATTCAATTCAATCACAGATATATTTTCCAACTGAAAAAGGTTTTTTTCCTACCCAGAATTGATATTCGATATAATATAACACATTTCTTTTGCTGCCATGAGGAACGCTGGTTGGGGAGCCTGAAACAGGTCCCTTTTACAATGATACTAGATGGATGGTAAATACCGACATATAAAGTAACTGTTGCCAGGTACAGGTATAATACTTTTCAGAAACAAGGCATCAAAAGGGTGCTTCCACAGGAGATTTTTTGACATAAAACTTGTTTGCACTCATCATTTCAGCGGATCAAATTCCGTAACATTTCTGAATATGTGTGCCGCAGTCACGGTGTGACATTCCGAGAAACTTGTCTAAAACCTCGAAGGAGGGGGAGTGGTTCCTCCAAATTATTTTTCACACAGACGCGACACTTAAGATTTGTAACATTTAAAAGGGGCGCAAGGCCTAGGAGGTTGACCCCAAAACAACTACCTAATCATAGTACGTTATCAAAAGATTGAACCCACCTTTGAATACAGGACATCATTGAGCAGCCCCTAATAACCCTTGAGGTGGCTTTGAAAACAGGTCATGTTACACTTTATCAAATGACCTACCACCTGGAGGAAGGAATTGTTTCTAGTAGCCCTGAAGAAAACCTGTGAAAGGTTGAAATGGTTACTCCTCCCCTTTGAAACACGTGTTTGCTTTTTTTGTAAAATAAAAAGAAATTTGTTATATTATATTGAATATCAATTTTGTGTAGGAACAAAACCTTTTTCAGTTGGAAAATGTGGTTTTTGGCATAGGAGGTGGATCTTTCAAAGTACAAACAAATAACAAAAAACATAAATGACTACATGAAAAATAAATAAAAATACAAAACATTACACACTTACACACTATTAAAACAAACAGAAACGTAATTGATGAAACAAAGTAACTACAATATTTTATTTTTAACACTACATTTTAAATAAAAAACAACACTGTATTAAGGCCAATATTCTTTGCTTTGATGAAATAAGTAGAAACAAAAATGAAAAGTATGCTTTTTAGGTAATACATTCCAATTCAAACTAATATCTCTATTTTCAGATGAATATCATTCAGCAATTCCTTGATGGCTCTGAAAAGAAACCCCAGTAAAGGCAAATGTAATTAAATGCATATTTCAAACTCATTACGCATATTCAAAAAATGAAAATAAAATTCTATATCATTTAGCTTTAGCAGATAGCACAGGTGCCATTAAAGATACATGTTATAATGAAAATATGTATAACACTGCAAAAGAAAACAATGGATTACTTATAAGAAACTAAATTATAAAGAACAAAACAATGCAAATTACCATCAGACAAAGGTATCTCGTATCAAGGCACTATCACTACCATCAGCAATTATAAACCAAGCACAACAAATGTTTAATCCTTCTGCTCCACCAAAATGGCCTTTAAAAACTGCAAAAGCATCAAGTATAAGAAGAACACTCCTAAGCGTTGCGCACTGTCGATAAAGTAAGTATATCTTACAAACAGAACAAATGTTCAAAGCATACAAATAAAATTAAATCGAAAAATGTGTAATCTTGACCTTTAATCATTTCAGGCACAATCATTGTGAACTGTAACGATCAGTGAGGTTGCAAGAGACCTAAAAACAATAATGCTTAAAGACTCAAGCGACTCAATAAAAGTAACACTCTGGCACGAAGCAGCACATGCAAAATTTGAATTAGGAGAATACATAAATATTACATATGTCAATGTGAGCTATTTCAACGGAGAACACATTTTAACACCACAAGAAACAGCATTAGTAAAGTAACTGAAGATACAAACTAAAACATTAAAGTTATTCAATACTTGCAACTAACATTATCCTTTACACTCACCAGATTACAGAGGCACCTCCAGAAATAATCAACATTGAAGTAATTGGATTAGAACAAAGTGCAGCAGTCAAATTCACCTTAACAATGTAAATTATCAACAGTGACTATCTACAATCAATGGACATACCTTATAATACACTCTTGGACTTCCTATCTATAGAACCTGATATTGGCAATATACATGACATTAACACAAACAATTTGCCATTCAAATGTGAGATACATTTCTGTAATGGAAAAATATTGCAAATCAACAAACCAATTGACTGAATTTCCTACAAACTTCTATTTGAAAAATGCTTTGCTTTACCATATCAACTTCACAATTATTATCAAATTACTGTCTAAAACATTGTTACATTTTAATTTGTTTTTTTAAACTAGCATAAATCATTTTTATTATGCCAAATCAATATTAAAAATAAACAAAATGCCAAAACTATTGGCTTTGACAATGCTCGTTTTTTAGAGATGTGAAATGCACTCCCAGCAACCATGTGGGTTGTGACCCACAATGGGGTCAGGTATGTGGGACATGAGGGAATAACAAAGACAACAAAGGGTAGGAGTAACCATTCAAAATATGTTTAGGGTCAGCAAACTCAGTGTTCTCTCAGTTGTCCTACACTCCACACCTGAGCTGGGGAAAACCATGCCAAATGCAAGATGAGGGGGAACTAAAAAGTGTAGGCAAAAACTGATAAAGTTTCCCACAATAGTTCGAGTGAATTAGCCCCTTCTTGTCATGGTTTAAGTCTGTATGAAACACCCTTGTCTATTTCTTTGGGTTGTGGATTCTCAGGGTTCCAAAACCAATTTGGCAGGGTCCAAGATGGGAAACCTCAGAGGAACCACAGATGTGGCTTTAACAATGTCACTGAGTCTTAGCAAGAAGGTGAAAGTACAGCTGCTCCTACCTTTATAGGGGTCAGCTCCTCCAGGAGCCAGCCAGCATGCCGTGGGACACCCCTGTCTCTAGACTACCTCCCTGGCTAGGCTTCTGGCTCAGGGACATCTCCTCTGTCCTGTCTCTATTGTAGGTGAAGCAGGTCTCTATCATTCCTCCTCCTGCCTCTACAATGTGCCCTGGACCGAACTGATCCACTGGAAACTCCCTGATCTTGTTGGCTAGTTGGGATACACATCCTCCTCCCAAGTCTGGTTCATAACCTCTATTGGGAGCCTGAAAGCAACCCAGACCTTTGAATAAATGTCCTGGTTGCATTGATACAGATGGTACGGATGTGCTTTTGTGCCTGGATCTTCTGGTCGTACATCAGTTCGGCCCAAATTGCATTATATTAGTTTACCATGTTCAGCAGGGCCAAAACATCTTCCCCCTTGAATTTGATAGGCATGCAGTCGGCTTGTCCCGCCTTCCCGGGGACAGCATCTCTATAGCTTGTTCTTTCTGGTGACCTAGTTCCAGCCTCCTCTGTTTCCACAGTGTCACAATAACTCTTGTCCATGACGTCTGGAGGGGGTAGAGTAGGACAGGAGTGGGCTATGTGTCCCATTTTACCTGAGAGGTCGAGCCTAAGAATAGATTGCTCTGGTGGGTTGGGGCTCTTCACGTCTCGATGGGTGTACTTTACATATTCCCAGATTATACCTTTTATGGTGTTGAACTGCTGATTGATAGTGGGATTTGGAAATTGTTGGAGTGGCCCTTCACCTCCTGTTTCTCTACATTGCTAGGCCCTCTTGAACTCATATGGCCATGTGAATAGAAGTCTATGGAGTAGTCTGGTAGACTTGTCAGACTGAAATTGCAGATAGGGAGTCAAAGAGCTTAGGAACGGATTCCTTTATTTCCACCGCAGACTTCTACCATAGTTACTTCTCAGTCAGAAATTGAATCTGATACGTTCACGTGGCTCTTCTGGTGTCTGATGCACTTGCTATCGGTGTTTCTGGTAAACTTTTCCATCCCTCCCGAGTCGCTCCATGATGGCTAGACAGAGATCATTGTTAGTTGCCTGAGCATCTGCATTCAGGACCTGGTAGGCCACCTGGAGCTCTCAAGTTAACAGAGGAGCAATTAAATGTGGCCAACTTGGCCAACTTGTCTTGTCCCACTTGGTAGTGAGGGCAATGTATTCAATATAGCAAAATAATATTGTAGGATCCTCTCCTTCTAGATACCACTGAAACAGGAACATTAGTAGTTACCAGACTCAACTTTTGTAGTATTCGGACAGCCTGTTGGGACACCAGCCTATCAAGGATAGATGTAAACGATATTAGCCCAGAATTCTGTTTTTCAGCACTGACACAATTCTTGTGTCTCGCCGCATGTTTTCAAAATGTTGGTTCATTTGGTTTATTTGGGTTTATTTGGGTGGAGATATGTTTTTCCTCAGGTCTTCAAGCTACCAATCTACTAATCTAGTGGAGGGCCAACCGAACCTATTCTGGGCTGTGGTGAGATCTTGGGCAAGGTTGGCCTTGCTATGACTACATGTATGATTAGGCTCAACTGCTGTAGATTAAATATTCTAGTTCCAGCAGTGAAGTCAGTCTCCAGCTGGTCAGAATCAAGCACCCACCTCCCATACCTGGGGTTTGCTCTAGGTTCTGTGGCCAGAATGGAGAGGTTAAGGCCCTGCTCTGAATTGTCTTGCTCTTGGGGTCTTGAGCCAGGTACCAAGTTAACCACAATAATCTTACTTCTGATACCACTTGTCACTGAGAGGACTGAGATTAGACACAAGACCAAGACATCTATAGGTGGTTTATTACACAACAGAACTACAACAGGGTTTAGGTATTTGAGATACAAGGGAATAACTAAAGCATTCACACAGGGCTCTACACATGTTGGTGATGACAGCACCCTCTTAACTGGGTTGGAGCCCGATCCGGCCCGGCTGAATCCCCTTCCAAAATGGCGGCTGCCTAAGCATGTCAGCGTGCCTTTTCCATAATGGCGACCCAACGCTCACCTCCCACATATGAGACAGAGGGGGTCATTATGAGTTGGGCGGTAAGGGATTACCGGCACCGGTAAGGAGACTGGTGCTGGTAATCCCCTACTGCCCAATTCCGAGGTCCCTTAGCGGGAACCGTAAGGGACGTGTGGTCAGACTACACGTCCTTTATGGGTCCCCCTAAGGGACCAGATCGCTAATATGGTGGCTCAAATGGGAATGGGGAATGGTTTGTTCAATGGGGACTTACCGGTCCCTCCAGGGTCGGAATGGAACGGTAAATCCCCATTGAACAACACCGGACTCGGTCAAAGTATGGGAGGCAGCCATAGTACCGCCCATCTCGTAATGACCCCCAGAATCCTAGACTGACCGCTTCCGTACCATTATAGTCCTGCTCAGCAGCCTGCACCCTGCGTCGAAACATTCAGGATATCACCTTTGAAGTCACTTCACCATGAGTCTCTGTTTCTTGTTCTTCCTAGATCTTCCTTGTCTGCTACTAGCCACACTCTAGCTCCTGCCCTTTCACTCCTTCTACTTCCTACCCCTCGCTCATATGTGTCTAGTTACCTTTTCCCTCCTCCTTGAAGCCTGTGATCCTCCTTAGAGCCTGTGATCAAACCATCAGAAGGTTCCTCGAGGGTTTATCTAACCTGCAAGGGGTTTCCCTAGGCTGTTGCCCCTCACTTCACCAACCTCCCTGTTCTATTACGGTGGTTTGTGTTGTTTGAAGGAGACAGGCCACATTCATCTCCACCTGCCAGTATATGTGACTGTCCACGTCCAGGTATGTGACAGGTGAGAGCAAACCATTCAAAATATATTTTCTGTCGGCAGTGTCAATGTTTCCATTACGCACCCAGGGTGGGGAAAATAATCCAAAATAGGAGATTGGGTAGCTCAAAAGGGTGTACAAAGAATGGTGACAGCCACTCATAATAGTTCCATGGAATTGGCCTCTTCTGGCCATGATGTGATGTTTGTTTCAATACCCTGGCCTTTGCCATCAGGTTGGAGGTATTCAGGGTTCCCAAACCTGATGCTGGAGGCTCCAATGTCAAGACCTATTTAGGCCCCACAGATGCAGCTTTGATGATGTTGCTCAGACTCAGCAGATGGTGAAAAGACAGCTGCAGCTGCTCCAACTCCTGCTCAAATTCTCTACCCCCATCGGCTGAACAGTTTGGAGTGTTTAGGTCCCAGACCCCTCCCCATGGGTGAGTGCTGGGCAAATGGTTTGCTCCTCTGGCCCTTCATGTGGGAATGGCTGGTATTGGCTAAGAGCCTGATTGTCATCTGAGTGTGATTTGGGCTCAGGGGCTGGGCCAGTGGCGTCGTAAGGCCTATCCGCCATTTTGAAATTCATTGTGACCCTCCTCTTGGTGTCATGTGTTGGGTCTGTGAGAATTCTTAGTCCATGTTACAGGTTTGGAGTGTTAGGAGCATTTGGTAAGCAAATAAATATCTTGTCCATTGAGGGAAATTGAACAGCAGCAACTTTGTTAGCCTCAAGTGAGACTGTAACACCACATCCTTATGTGGATAAGCTGATTGCTAAGGACAGATGAACCATGACATATCAATATGAGCTTGCTAGCCAGAGATGGGTGGGCAACAGAAAGGTCATTGATTCAGTAGAAAGGAAACAGGTGGTGTTAAGGCAGCCAGGGAGCTGTGACAGAGGAAGAATTATTTCTGTTTACTTGGGTAAACTCGTAGCCTCCCTTATCCTGCCCCAAATGACTTCCTCAGGGACTGAGGCCTCTTCGGACTGCAGTAAAAGAGGGTGGATACTCCCTTAAGAATTTGTCCTTGTTGGATTTTAGCTGTGGGCTTAGAAATGCCCCAATTCCTTTCTTGGATTTTGTGATAACTAGCACGGTCACCCACTAATCTGTTGGTTCTTGTTGGAGCTGTCAACAGTTCAAAGCACCCTTCCTTAGGAGTGAGGAGATTTATCAAAGAAGGATAATATACCATTTCTTCAGTGGTCTCTGAGGAGCAGAGAGCGCCTAGGTGAAAGATCTTTGACACGCCTGCATTTAACAACCCTTTGACTATGGGCCAACTACCTTGATGAGGTCAGTGTTCCTGTAGGTGTTTGGATCCCAGCATCCTTTAAAGTTCTAGAGTATTATCCCTGGGATTATTGATTCCTAGCATTTTATCAAGAAGCATTTGAAAAGGTTTTGAGACAACAAGCCACATCCTGATCCTTGATTGAGCAGATCAACATTTAACTCACCTTCCTCCCGCGCCCAATCCCTTCCATGCCTGATGATCCTGACCAAAGTGCCACCCAAGCCGTCCTGATTCAAACCTGCCCCCACTGATTTTGCTCTTCTGTGCCACTCGTAACATCAAGATGCCTGGACCAATTTTTCCATTTCTGCTGCACGGTTGAGCACCAAGAAGCTTTATTAGTTTTACTGAGCCTGCTTAAGAGTCTATGGTGGTAAACATGTGGCCTAGGTGTCAAATGCTGTGGCCTTCCTAGGTACTGTGACCCTCTTGCCTTTATCTTACCAATTACATTTTTAAAGTAACCAGTTGTCATTTGCCTTTTTCACCATTTTGCCTACCTTTGTCCCTTCTGCAGTATAAATCCCAGAGTATATATTTTTGGTTTTGTTTTAGGACCTTGCTTAAGAATTCCTTTTATTTTGAGATTTACCACACAAATATAGGCAATACACTTAGAATATGACTAAACGCAAGGCGCAAATAAAATACACATGGAACATAAGTGAGCACAGGCAATACACAAGGAATATGCAACACACTACCAATGCATAACACAATACGCATGGAACTTGAGTAAGCACATTATACCGAAAGTCATTGCAACCACAGGATGCACGACATTGCCAGACTGGAATCCTGGAAGTTCAAAAAGGAAAAGACCAGAAAACAGACATTCTCCTGCTATGCTCTGATGTTCTGGAACAGCCTTCCTGCTAACCTCAGGTTGGCTCCCTCCCACCTACAATTCAGGAAAGATCTGAAGACCCTGCTCTTCAATTAATGCTTCACCGACAAATGAGGACAACAGACTGATAAAACTATCCCCCGCCACTATGATCTACATATCTTCATTGTACAGCACGTCCATCCTTTCTAGCTAGTTTTGCACTATATAAATCACCTACATATGTGCATAAAGGCAGACACCTACAAGATATATGTCACATAAGTTGTCAAATCCATTTATTATCAATTGAAACAGTTAAAAATGGTCCTGCTACTTATCGCAGAATCAGATCGCTCTGCAGGCCTGGAGTCATTGGTTAATTCCAGACTGTGCTACTGCAATGCATTGTTACTGAGGCAATATACCCCGAAGCGTTGGGCCGACCCTGACGGTAATGGGCCATCACCCAATTTAAGGGCCCGAACGCAGCAAGGGTCTCTTAACGAGGGCTGCAGTGCCGTTACCTACAGGGTCAGCCCGCTGCAGAGGAACATATCGCCATTAGCACCTATGTAGACCTCTACATGGGTGCTAATGTTTTTTTTTAAATAACAAAAAATAAGAAACGTTGCTTTCCTGCATAGCTTTGACCGGGCTGTGCAGTGCTGCTGAAAGCCTCTGTCTGTTTTCCATGTTGATGACTTTGACATCATCAGCATGGAAAATGGACTGGGGAGACATCAGCACTGCCGCACAGGAAAGGTACGTTTCTTTTCTTTGAAGACACCATTACCAATCGTGTAGGAAGGTACACAGGTGCTATGGTGAAGGGGAAGGTGAAGCGAGGATGGGAAGGGGCCACTGGCTGCCCAGGCAGCTTGGAACGCTGGCTTGTACTATACAGTTCAGCCCGCGTTCCGAGCCTCCTCATTGGCTGGCGCCCCACTTCAGAGTGCTGATGGACAATCAAACTGGCCAGATCCATCACATTCATGTGCCCAGAATGCTGCAGTGAGACTTTGCTTCAGTCTCCCTAGGTCGGATTCTGTTTTGCTGTATCGCAGGACCTTGCATTGGCTACCTGTGCAGCAGAGGAATCATTTTAAGATGCTCTGCCTAATTTTTAAATGTATTCACAACACTGACCCCAGGTATCTTGCTTCCAAGATCTCTTTCACCGCCCACCACATTTGCTTAGATCCTCAGGACAAAACCTTCTTAGTGTTCCTCCCTCCTGGTTTGTTCATCGTGGAAATAGATGTTTCTCAATCAGCGGCCCTCGTATTTGGAACTTCCTGTCAACTGACCTCGGGAGGAGTGACTCATTGCACCTATTCTGGAACAAGTTAAAATCTTAACTGTTTCAATGATCTGCTCATCTATCCCTCCAAATTGTTCCACCTCCATCCTCGATAAATCTGCACCCAGATGAAGTTTCTGCTCGGTTCCCAGTGGCTATGAGCACTACAAATACAAATAGAAATAGAGAATTGAGCACATTCAATATGCACGGAATCCACCTGTGCAACAATATTGTCCAGTATGCACACACAATAAACTTGGAAAGGATGGGAGCACTGAAAATATGCTTGCAATATACATGCCACAAAGAATAAGCACTGCATGACAATTCATAGAAACACACACATGGACACACAAACACACAACACACACAAACTCACTCCTCCATAGAGCCCCACATAAACTAAAAGCACTACCCATAGATAATGGGACACACGCACATACACACACACATATAGAAAGACAATTAGCAAAACATACTCACACAAATACATACAAACACAAACAGTCAAATCAAACATAAATAAAAATGAGTAAATCAGTGGCAATGTTTTTTTTTAAACAGTTAAGTTTACTACAAGGTGAAGTACACACAAATTGGAAATATCATAGTTAAATAACAAAGACCAAGACCAAAGAGAGAAAAAAAATAAAGTTTGATAACTGTAGGAACGCTAAGGTGCAAATATTCAGTCCAAATAACGTTTACCCCCAATAACAAGTCTGTCACACTAACATTTTACGACCTACACTGATATTGTTTTGACTTTATTGTCATGATATGAAAATTGTCTCTCATAGGCTGGAGTCGTTAAGACCAGTGTAAACTTACGAACATGCCCACTGTCCCAACCTGCAAGATCTCTGCAACCTGAGGGTCATCTCTACTATTTGAGCCTGTAAGAGGTATGGTACTAAGGCCAGACATTGTAATAATGGAATTTTGAAATCATGGAATTGTAAATGGTCTCCCGGGGGTGTTAAATATTTGCGTATACATATAAATGGTGATTAGAATAAAATCGTTCAACATAATATTGATAAGGTAATAGACAAAATTATGTTATCTATTCAAAAGTGGGAAAGATTGAACTTTTATGCGATTAAAATGGTTCTGTTGCCTAAGATATTTTAAATCATACAATCAGTTCCTTTATTGATTTATAAGAAACAATTACTGAAGATCGATAAGCTTTCTCAATCCTTTTTATGGGGAGTAGGTAAAAGACCTTGTATTCCGAAATATATATTGATGCAAAGAGTTGAAGAGGGTGGATTTGGTGAAATACTATAAGGCCTTTTTACTCAAGAAGAGTTCATATTATTTTAAAGAAGGGAATATTAAAGGGCCGATTTGGCTACGTATGGAAAGAGAAATGTGTGCTCCCTATCACTTGGAAAACCTCTATATTATGGGGAAGCTGTCAAATAAGAAGTTAAAATTACAACCAATAGTGGCGAATAGACAGGCTTTGTGGTCATGGTTTAGAGAAAATTGACAAAGTTATAGTTTCAGCCAGGATGCGTCTATTTGGCACAATGACACATTACAACTTAATAATAGATGTTTGAATTGGCAGAGTTGGATTAAAAATGGTATTTCGAATCTAAGCGATGTGCTGGATGGAAATAGATTGCTGCAAGTTGAGGAATTGCAAAGTAAGTATAATTTAGGAAATAGGGATTGGAGTAAATATCTAGCGTTGATTTCTCTAATTAACCAAAGGAAGAGTATGGCTGGTGACTCATTCGGGGAGAAATCAGAGATTTGTAAACTGTTGATTGGGCAGGAGTAAATTGTGCGTACTTATATGCATTTCATGCCCATGGAGATAGGACATATTGTTGCTTGGAATAAGTTAAAGGATGCATGGTCGAGTGATGTCAATGTGGTCATTTCGGAAGATGATTGGAGAGATGTTCTTAGAGTAAGCATGAATTTGGGAAAGTATATGAATTTGCGTTTGGTTAGACAGGAAATTGTTGGTAGGGTTTATTGGACACCAGTTAGGCTGTTCAAATTGAAGTTGAGGACAGATGAATCGTGCTGGAGTTGTGGAGGAGATAGAGGTACCCTTTTACATCTACTTTGGGACTGCTCAAGAGGGCAGGATTTTTGGAAGGAAATAATTGATAGAAATGATTTGGTGTTTGGTATAGTTATGCAACGATTGGCTGCAAATATAATCTTGCTTCTACATAAAGAGAGGTGTGCAAACACCAGAAAACATAATATTTGGATTGATAGAGCTGTGATGGTGGCGATTAAGCTGATGCTTAGGGTCTGGAAGACTAGGAAGAAACCTACTGTTGAGGACTGGTTGGTGGAGTTACAGATTTTATAAAAGTATGAAAACATATCAAGGAAAGATAACTGTAAAGAGGAAGATTATCTTTCATTATGGGGGCCGTTCAATGCCTTATATGAATGATGCAGTGGAGAGATGTTGGGAAGGTGGGAGAGAGGAGTGAGAGGACAAATTCCCGCTCCCTTTTTTTTCTTTCTCCCTTTTCTGTTGTCTTTTGTGACATTTTATGTGTGTTAGTGAGTATTTTTGATATTGTTTTGTTTTTTGCTATTTGCATAGGATGATTGTATTCTGATGTATTAAGGGGGTCGGTGTACTGGGATTCTAGATATTGATTAATGGTGTTATTGATAAGGTATTGTTGTTGGATTGGCTTTTATTGTAGTATTTTGTTGAAACCTATGTGATGGAACTATGTTTTGTTGAAAATCTAATAAAAAGATATTTTTAAAAAAACAACAAAAAAAATTACATTGTTGGCCAGTATAGAGACTGCACCTGCACACATTTGCTTTATTAGGTGGACAATACCTCCCATTGTCTCTGTGGGTCTCTCGTATCCGAATCGTTGCCCCCCAATAAAACTTTTCTCAAAGCGGCAGAATCGAGTGTCCCAAAGAAACTAGGCAGCCAACAGGCCTGCCGGCTGACTGGAAACAGAAAACAGACTTGCTGTTTGAGAACTTCTCAGCATTCGAAAGAGAAAACCACAAAAGACAGACTGCAGTGCTTTGGAAATAAGACACCTCTGCATGGCCAGGCAGATACAAAGAGAAATTAAATCTATAAAAGTCACTGCCCATACACGAAAGCTTTGCACATATGTTGGAACTCAGTATTTACACAAATGTACTAAAACATGCCTTGGTGTATCTTGTAGAAAATATAGAATATAACCAATTGTTATTTTATGCATTCCTGAGTTGCCATGTTAACTGCATATTCTGCTTTCCAGATGCCTCTGAAAGGGTGTTATGGCTGAGCCAATCGCATCAGGTGGACGCACGGCACATGATAGGTCTTTGAGCCAAAGGCAAGGTCAGTATAGAGCTGGCACGTGAACCCAAGGGTTCCTTCTGAGGGTTCTGTTCTTGAACGGAAAGGACGGCGGTTGGAGAGAGCTTGAGAGAGTTGGAGGCAGGCAAGGCTTGTTGCCACTGTACTGATTATATGATATAATAAACAAGTGCCATAAATGTACCTACTCTTCCGTTACTATGTGTGCCCTAAGCACCACAGATTGGCCACGATTGAAGCCCAGCGAGCTGCATGAGGCGAGCCCTGCTACGAGGTCTCCAGATGCAGCGGGCCTTCAGAGTGCCTCCTCCGAACGAAGGGGAGTGGAGCAGTCCTAGCGTATGGTACGTGCTGCAGGAATGTCTTTGTCCTTTTTCCTTGGTTAGTTGTCGGCGATAGTGATCGCACATGAGTAATCTTTGCCGAAGTATATTGAAAGGACATGGTTTTCTCTTTGGCACAGTTCAGTGAATGGAAGTACACCAAAGATTACTGTTGATAACTATATATATATATAAGGATTTTATAAGAGAACGTGCAATACTAGCACATTTGTGGGTGACACAATTTACAGAGTTTTACAGTTTTAGGCAAGTCTAAGGTAAAGAAGTAACCACGACAGGGGCACTGGAGACATGGCGCTGCAGAGCGTTTCCCCAATGACATCATTCCTGCCTGAAGTTGGAGAACTGGAAATTCCATGGAAAAGATGGATAAAGTCTTTTGAACATTACATCAATGTTGTGTGTGGTATCAACTACAGTGTTGATAGGAAAAGATCCCTACTCTTACACTGTCTGGGACCGGCAGGTCAGGAGAAGTTCGAAGATCTTCGAGATCTGCCTGATGAGGAAAGTCTCAACATTAACGAATATGAGAAGTCGGTAAAGCAAATGAACAAACACTATGAGAAAAAAAGTAAGCACTGTATTAGAGTGCTACAAATCTGGGAAACAAGTACACGATGAAAGAGAGAGTGGGGAGCAGTACATTACAGCTCTTTGGAAATTAGACATGACCTGCAGCTTCAATCAACAATTAGATGAGAAGCTCAGGGAACAATTCATGCTGGAATGTAGCAACAGTAATGTTAGGGAGAAGCTATGGGCAGAAGATGCACCCCCCCCACTTGACACTGTAATACGGACTGCCAAAGAGGTGGAGCACACTGAAAATTGCGCCTGAACACTGGAAAGCAGGATTAAGGGGTTTACAATTAAGGTAGAAACTGTTTCATCCCAGTCAACGACCCTTGTTGAGCTGGTGGAGACGATTGCAGTTGTGAATAATCACCTTCCACATAAAAAATGGACTTCGGATAACAGAAAGAGAGGGGGCAAAGGTTTGAGAACCCATGCGGAAGAGGGAAACCTCAAATGAATAAGAACAGTAACCCAAGGAGGTGTTACAGATGTAACAGTGCTTTGCACTGGGCCAACAATCCCGAATGCCCGGCTTTGAGGATTATATGTAGGATGTTCTATGCTAAAGGCCATCTGGCCAGATGTTGCAGGAGCAAGATGACCTTTACTCATTAGATAGATGGGATTACAGTGAGGATGATGGAGTTGAATGCATATCATTGGTGGAGTATGAGGAAAAAGGTTTTGACAGTCCCAAAGCCTCCATTTCCATCGATGGCATACGGATCATGATGATGATCGACTCTGGGGCAAAATACACTCTTATGCCAAAGACTCAGTGGGAATAATTTGGTCACAAATACCTGCATGAAGTCGACATAAAGTCTAAGGCCTATGGAGGAGTGGAAATAGATCTCCTGGGTTCTCCAGCCTCAAGTGAGACTGTAACACCACATCCTCATGTGGATAAGCTAATTGCTAAGGACAGATGAACCATGACATATCAATATGAGCTTGCTAGCCAGAGACGGGTGGGCAACAGAAAGGTCATTGATTCAGTAGAAAGGAAACAGGTGGCGTTAAGGCAGCCAGGGAGCTGTGACAGAGGAAGAATTATTTCTGTTTACTTGGGTAAACTCGTAGCCTCCCTTACCCTGCCCCAAATAACTTCCTCAGGGACTGAGGCCTCTTCGGACTGCAGTAAAAGAGGGTGGATACTCCCTTAAGAATTTGTCCTTGTTGGATTTTAGCTGTGGGCTTAGAAATGCCCCAATTCCTTTCTTGGATTTTGTGATAACTAGCATGGTCACCCACTGATCTGTTGGTTCTTGTTGGAGCTGTCAACAGTTCAAAGCACCCTTCCTTAGGAGGGAAGAGATTTATCAAAGAAGGAAAATATACCCTTTCTTCAGTGGTCTCTGAGGAGCAGACAGCGCCTAGGTGAAAGATCTTTGACACGCCTGCATTTAACAACCCTTTGACTAGGACACCAACTACCTTGATGAGGTCAGTGTTCCTATAGGTGCTTGGATCCCAGCATCCTTTAAAGTTCAAGAGTATTATCCCTGGGATTATTGCTTCCTAGCATTTTATCAAGAAGCATTTGAAAAGGTTTTGAGACAACAAGCCACATCCTGATCCTTGATTGAGCAGATCAACATTTAATTCACCTTCCTTCCGCGCCCAATCCCTTCCATGCCTGATGATCCTGCCCAAAGTGCCACCCAAGCCGTCCTGATTCAAACCTGCCCCCACTGATTTTGCTCTTCTGTGCCACTCGTAACATCAAGATGCCTGGACCAATTTTTCCATTTCTGCTGCACGGTCGAGCACCAAGAAGCTTTATTAATTTTACTGCCTGATTAAGAGTCTATGGTGGTAAACATGTGGCCTAGGTGCCAAATGCTGTGGCCTTCCTAGGTACTGTGACGCTCTTGCCTTTATTTTACCAATTACATTTTTAAAGTAACCAGTTGTCATTTGCCTTTTTCACCATTTTGCCTACCTTTGTCCCTTCTGCAGTATAAATCCCAGAGTATATATTTTTGGTTTTGTTTTAGGACCTTGCTTAAGAATTCCTTTTATTTTGAGATTTACCACACAAATATAGGCAATACACTTAGAATATGACTAAACGCAAGGCGCAAATAAAATACACATGGAACATAAGTGAGCACAGGCAATACACAAGGAATATGCAACACACTACCAATGCATAACACAATACGCATGGAACTTGAGTAAGCACATTATACCGAAAGTCATTGCAACCACAGGATGCACGACATTGCCAGACTGGAATCCAGGAAGTGCAAAAAGGAAAAGACCAGAAAACAGACATTCTCCTGCTATGCTCTGATGTTCTGGAACATCCTTCCTGCTAACCTCAGGTTGGCTCCCTCCCACCTACAATTCAGGAAAGATCTGAAGACCCTGCTCTTCAATTAATGCTTCACCGACAAATGAGGACAACAGACTGATAAAACTATCCCCCGCCACTATGATCTACATATCTTCATTGTACAGCACGTCCATCCTTTCTAGCTAGTTTTGCACTATATAAATCACCTACATATGTGCATAAAGGCAGACACCTACAAGATATATGTCACATAAGTTGTCAAATCCATTTATTATCAATTGAAACAGTTAAAAATGGTCCTGCTACTTATCGCAGAATCAGATCGCTCTGCAGGCCTGGAGTCATTGGTTAATTCCAGACTGTACTACTGCAATGCATTGTTACTGAGGCAATATACCCCGAAGCGTTGGGCCGACCCTGTCGGTAATGGGCCATCACCCAATTTAAGGGCCCGAACGCAGCAAGGGTCTCTTAACGAGGGCTGCAGTGCCATTACCGACAGGGTCAGCCCGCTGCAGAGGAACATATCGCCATTAGCACCTATGTAGACCTCTACATGGGTGCTAATGTTTTTTTTTAAATAACAAAAAATAAGAAACGTTGCTTTCCTGCATAGCTTTGACCGGGCTGTGCAGTGCTGCTGAAAGCCTCTGTCTGTTTTCCATGTTGATGACTTTGACATCATCAGCATGGAAAATGGACTGGGGAGACATCAGCACTGCCGCACAGGAAAGGTACGTTTCTTTTCTTTGAAGACACCATTACCAATCGTGTAGGAAGGTACACAGGTGCTATGGTGAAGGGGAAGGTGAAGCGAGGATGGGAAGGGGCCACTGGCTGCCCAGGCAGCTTGGAACGCTGGCTTGTACTATACAGTTCAGCCCGCGTTCCGAGCCTCCTCATTGGCTGGCGCCCCACTTCAGAGTGCTGATGGACAATCAAACTGGCCAGATCCATCACATTCATGTGCCCAGAATGCTGCAGTGAGACTTTGCTTCAGTCTCCCTAGGTCGGATTCTGTTTTGCTGTATCGCAGGACCTTGCATTGGCTACCTGTGCAGCAGAGGAATCATTTTAAGATGCTCTGCCTAATTTTTAAATGTATTCACAACACTGACCCCAGGTATCTTGCTTCCAAGATCTCTTTCACCGCCCACCACATTTGCTTAGATCCTCAGGACAAAACCTTCTTAGTGTTCCTCCCTCCTGGTTTGTTCATCCTGGAAATAGATGTTTCTCAATCAGCGGCCCTCGTATTTGGAACTTCCTGTCAACTGACCTCGGGAGGAGTGACTCATTGCACCTATTCTGGAACAAGTTAAAATCTTAACTGTTTCAATGATCTGCTCATCTATCTCTCCAAACTGTTCCACCTCCATCCTCGATAAATCTACACCCAGATGAAGTTTCTGCTCGGTTCCCTGTGGCTATGAGCACTACAAATACAAATAGAAATAGAGAATTGAGCACATTCAATATGCACGGAATCCACCTGTGCAACAATATTGTCCAGTATGCACACACAATAAACTTGGAAAGGATGGGAGCACTGAAAATATGCTTGCAATATACATGCCCACAAAGAATAAGCACTGCATGACAATTCATAGAAACACACACATGGACACACAAACACACAACACACACAAACTCACTCCTCCATAGAGCCCCACATAAACTAAAAGCACTACCCATAGATAATGGGACACACGCACATACACACACACACATATAGAAAGACAATTAGCAAAACATACTCACACAAATACATACAAACACAAACAATCAAATCAAACATAAATAAAAATGAGTAAATCAGTGGCAATGTTTTTTTTAAACAGTTAAGTTTACTGCAAGGTGAAGTACACACAAATTGGAAATATCATAGTTAAATAACAAAGACCAAGACCAAAGAGAAAAAAAAATAAAGTTTGATAACTGTAGGAACGCTAAGGTGCAAATATTAGTCCAAATAACGTTTACCCCCAATAACAAGTCTGTCACACTAACATTTTACGACCTACACTGATATTGTTTTGACTTTATTGTCATGATATGAAAATCGTCTCTCATAGGCTGGAGTCGTTAAGACCAGTGTAAACTTACGAACATGCCCACTGTCCCAACCTGCAAGATCTCTGCAACCTGAGGGTCAGCTCTACTATTTGAGCCTTTTTAGAGGTATGGTGCTAAGGCCAGACATTGTAATAATGGAATTTTGAAATCATGGAATTGTAAATGGTCTCCCGGGGGTGTTAAATATTTGCGTATACATATAAATGGTGATTAGAATAAAATCGTTCAACATAATATTGATAAGGTAATAGACAAAATTATGTTATCTATTCAAAAGTGGGAAAGATTGAACTTTTATGCGATTAAAATGGTTCTGTTGCCTAAGATATTATAAATCATACAATCAGTTCCTTTATTGATTTATAAGAAACAATTACTGAAGATCGATAAGCTTTCTCAATCCTTTTTATGGGGAGTAGGTAAAAGACCTTGTTTTCCGAAATATATATTGATGCAAAGAGTTGAAGAGGGTGGATTTGGTGAAATACTATAAGGCCTTTTTACTCAAGAAGAGTTCATATTATTTTAAAGAAGGGAATATTAAAGGGCCGATTTGGCTACGTATGGAAAGAGAAATGTGTGCTCCCTATCACTTGGAAAACCTCTATATTATGGGGAAGCTGTCAAATAAGAAGTTAAAATTACAACCAATAGTGGCGAATAGACAGGCTTTGTGGTCATGGTTTAGAGAAAATTGACAAAGTTATAGTTTCAGCCAGGATGCGTCTATTTGGCACAATGACACATTACAACTTAATAATAGATGTTTGAATTGGCAGAGTTGGATTAAAAATGGTATTTCGAATCTAAGCGATGTGCTGGATGGAAATAGATTGCTGCAAGTTGAGGAATTGCAAAGTAAGTATAATTTAGGAAATAGGGATTGGAGTAAATATCTAGAGTTGATTTCTCTAATTAACCAAAGGAAGAGTATGGCTGGTGACTCATTCGGGGAGAAATCAGAGATTTGTACACTGTTGATTGGGCAGGAGTAAATTGTGCGTACTTATATGCATTTCATGCCCATGGAGATAGGACATATTGTTGCTTGGAATAAGTTAAAGGATGCATGGTCGAGTGATGTCAATGTGGTCATTTCGGAAGATGATTGGAGAGATGTTCTTAGAGTAAGCATGAATTTGGGAAAGTATATGAATTTGCGTTTGGTTGGACAGGAAATTGTTGGTAGGGTTTATTGGACACCAGTTAGGCTGTTCAAATTGAAGTTGAGGACAGATGAATCGTGCTGGAGTTGTGGAGGAGATAGAGGTACCCTTTTACATCTACTTTGGGACTGCTCAAGAGGGCAGGATTTTTGGAAGGAAATAATTGATAGAAATGATTTGGTGTTTGGTATAGTTATGCAACGATTGGCTGCAAATATAATCTTTCTTCTACATAAAGAGAGGTGTGAAAACACCAGAAAACATAATATTTGGATTGATAGAGCTGTGATGGTGGCGATTAAGCGGATGCTTAGGGTCTGGAAGACTAGGAAGAAACCTACTGTTGAGGACTGGTTGGTGGAGTTACAGATTATATAAAAGTATGAAAAGATATCAATGAAAGATAAGGGTAAAGAGGAATATTATCTTTCATTATGGGGGCCGTTCAATGCCTTATATGAATGATGCAGTGGAGAGATGTTGGGAAGGTGGGAGAGAGGAGTGGGAGGACAAATTCCTGCCCCTTTTTTTCTTTCTCCCTTTTCTGTTGTCTTTTGTGACATTTTGTGTGTGTTAGTGAGTATTTTGATATTGTTTTGTTTTTTGCTATTTGCATAGGATGATTGTATTTTGATGTATTAAGGGGGTCGGTGTACTGGGATTCTAGATATTGATTAATGGTGTTATTGATAAGGTATTGTTGTTGCATTGGCTGTTATTGTAGTATTTTGTTGAAACCTATGTGATGGAACTATGTTTTGTTGAAAATCTAATAAAAAGATATTTTTAAAAAAACAACAAAAAAAATTACATTGTTGGCCAGTATAGAGACTGCGCCTGCACACATTTGCTTTATTAGGTGGACAATACCTCCCATTGTCTCTGTGGGTCTCTCGTATCCGAATCGTTGCCCCCCAATGAAACTTTTCTCAAAGCGGCAGAATCGAGTGTCCCACAGAAACTAGGCAGCCAACAGGCCTGCCTACTGACTGGAAACAGAAGACAGACTTGCTGTTTGAGAACCTCTCAGCATTCGAAAGAGAAAACCACAAAAGACAGACTGCAGTGCTTTGGAAATAAGACACCTCTGCATGGCCAGGCAGATACAAAGAGAAATTAAATCTATAAACGTCACTGCCCATACACGAAAGCTTTGCACATATGTTGGAACTCAGTATTTACACAAATGTACTAAAACATGCCTTGGTGTATCTTGTAGAAAATACAGAATATAACCAATTGTTATTTTATACATTCCTGAGTTGCCATGTCAACTGCATATTCTGCTTTCCAGATGCCTCTGAAAGGGTGTTATGGCTGAGCCAATCGCATCAGGTGGACGCACGGCACATGATAGGTCTTTGAGCCAAAGTCAAGGTCAGCGTAGAGCTGGCACGTGAACCCAAGGGTTCCTTCTGAGGGTGCCGTTCTTGAACGGAAAGGACGGCGGTTGGAGAGAGCTTGAGAGAGCTGGAGGCAGGCAAGGCTTGTTGCCACTGTACTGATTATATGATATAATAAACAAGTGCCATAAATGTACCTACTCTTCTGTTACCATGTGTGCCCCAAGCACCACAGATTGGCCACGATTGGAGCCCAGCGAACTGCATGAGGCGAGCCCTGCTACGAGGTCTCCAGATGCAGTGGGCCTTCAGAGTGCCTCCTCCGAACGAAGGGGAGTGGAGCGGTCCTAGCGTATGGTACGTGCTGCAGGAATTTCTTTGTCCTTTTTCCTTGGTTAGTTGTCAGCGATAGTGATCGCACATGAGTAATCTTTGCCGAAGTATATTGAAAGGACATGGTTTTCTCTTTGGCACAGTTCAGTGAATGGAAGTACACCAAAGATTACTATTGATAACTATATATATATATATATATGGATTTTATAAAAGAACTTGCAATACTAGAACATTTGTGGGTGACACAATTTACACAGTTTTACAGTTTTAGGTAAGTCTAAGGTAAAGAAGTAACCACGACAGGGGCACTGGAGACATGGCGCTGCAGAGCGTTTCCCCAATGACATCATTCCTGCCTGAAGTTGGAGAACTGGAAATTCCATGGAAAAGATGGATAAAGTATTTTGAACATTATGTCAATGTTGTGTGTGGCACCAACTACAGTGTTGATAGGAAAAGATCCCTACTCTTACACTGTCTGGGACCGGCAGGTCAGGAGAAGTTCGAAGATCTTCGAGATCTGCATGATGAGGAATGTCTCAACATTAACGAATATGAGAAGTCGGTAAAGCAAATGAACAAACACTCCGAGAAAAAAGTAAGCACTGTATTAGAGTGCTACAAATCTGGGAAACAAGTACAAGATGAAAGAGAGAGTGGGGAGCAGTACATCACAGCTCTTTGGAAATTAAACATGACCTGCAGCTTCAATCAACAATTAGATAAGAAGTTCAGGGAACAATTCATGCTGGAATTAGCAACAGTAATGTTAGGGAG
The DNA here is from genome assembly GCF_040938575.1 of Ambystoma mexicanum. Taxonomy (NCBI): domain Eukaryota; kingdom Metazoa; phylum Chordata; class Amphibia; order Caudata; family Ambystomatidae; genus Ambystoma; species Ambystoma mexicanum. Next base: position 675,888,712 of record NC_090931.1, read on the forward strand.
AAGCTATGGGCAGAAGATGCCCCCCCCCCCACTTGACACTGCATTACGGATTGCCAAAGAGGTGGAACACACTGAAAAGTGCGCCCGAACACTGGAAAGCAGGATCAAGGGGGTTACAATTAAGGTAGAAACTGTTTCATCCCAGCCAACGACCCTTGTTGCGCTGGTAGAGACGATAGCATTTGTGAATAATCACCTTCCACATAAAAAATGGACTTCTGATAACAGAAAGAGAGGGGGCAAAGGTTTGAGAACCCATGCGGAAGAGGGAAACCTCAAATGAATAAGAAAAGTAACACAAGGAGGTGTTACAGATGTAACAGTGCTTTGCACTGGGCCAACAATCCCGAATGCCCGGCTTTGAAGATTATATGTAGGATGTTCTATGCTAAAGGCCATCTGGCCAGATGTTGCAGGAGCAAGAAGACCTCTACTCATTAGATAGATGGGATTACAGTGAGGATGATGGAGTTGAATGCATATCATTGGTGGAGTATGAGGAAAAAGGTTTTGACAGTCCCAAAGCCTCCATTTCCATCGATGGCATACCGGTCATGATGATGATCGACTCTGGGGCAAAATACACTCTTATGCCAAAGACTCAGTGGGAATAATTTGGTCACAAATACCTTCATGAAGTCGACATAAAGTCTAAGGCCTATGGAGGAGTGGAAATAGATCTCCTGGGTTGGTTTCATGCGACTACGCAATTTAAAGGGAGATAGGCCACTCAGAAAGTATTTGTTTCAAAGAAGGGAGCGACTCCACTGGTGATCTGGGCCCATCAAAAGAAACTTGAGGTCAAGCTGGATCCAAATGCAGAAGATAGTGTTTGCAATAGAACATTCTCTGAGTGCTCTGCAACAAATGTGGGAAGAAGTATTTCAAGGTTTTATTAATAAAATAAGAAGGCTCAAACTAAATTGTACACCAGCAGTCCAGAAGCTGCGGAACATCCAGATATCTATAAGAGATGAAGTGAAAATGAAACTACAGAAGCTGGAGAAACAGGGCATTATAGAGAGCATTGTTGCATCAGAGTGGTTGTCTGCTTTGGTTGTAGTCAGGAAAAGCTCTAGGAAGGTGAGAATGTGTATGGATATGAAGGAGTTCAATAAATGTGTCGTTCCAGAGCGACAACCCACAATGGGTACGTGTTTTCCACTTTGGATCTCACTTCAGTGTACCATCACGTTAAGCTGCATGAAGACCTGAGGCATTTGACAGGGTTTATAACTCATGAGGGGCTGTATCAATATCGTTGCATGTCATTGGGTCTCATTTTGGCAGCCTCTGTGTTCCAGAAGATAATTTAAAGAATTTTTGATTGTGATAAAGAAGAGATGCAAGTGGCATGGTGTGTGGTCCTAGAAAAGGTGGAGTTGGAGAGTTTTCTTTGCGAGACGAAACAGGAGCAGGGCCGTCCATTTCAAGATGTTGAAGAAGGTATCGCAGACTAAAGTATCTGAGACGGACAGAGGAACTGTGTGAAGAAGGTAGGATGTGTAGGGCTGGCACTTGAACCCAATGGTTCCTTCCAAGGGTTTTGTTATGGAACGGAAAGGACGGCGGTTGGAGAGAGCTGGAGGCAGGCAGGGCTTGTTGCCACTGTACTGATTGTATTGTATTATATTGTATTGTTTATGTATATAGCGCCTATACACAGGCACGTGTTTCAAAGTGCTCAAGAAGGGTGGGAACATCTGGAAAAAAACAACAGTCGGCCAGAGCCCTTGAAACTCTGAGATGATAATAGTCTGCAAAGGCAGAGTAAGTGGATAAAATACATTTAACACTGTGGGATATAGCAAATAGTTCTGATGGCGATTCTGCAATTTTAACAGTACAATTAGGGGTGAAGACAGGGGAGAAACAGACATGACGATCTTCAGGCATGATGTGTACGGATCGAGAAGTGCACATAGGATTACAGGGAGGGGAGGGTCAAGTGTACCCGGTCGGTTGAGCCTTGGGTAAGTGCAGAGAGAGCCACTCTCTTGGGTTCATTTCTCAGTGTGTTGAGTGAGGGTGGGGTGTAAGGCCTTGAGGCAAATGCAAGAAGACTGGCGGGGTGCCGGAGACCAGTGAGACTATGAGGTACACCAGGCGGCCAGTCAGCATGTTGTAGGGAATCGGAGTTAGAGAGGGAAAGGAGAGAGAACTAGGTTAGCAGAGTAGAGGGAGAGAGAGAAGGAAGAGTAGAAGAAGGTCTTGAGGAGTTTCTGGAGTTTCAGGAGATCCGGCTCAAGACATAGGGCGGCAGGGAGGCTATTCCAGAGGGAGGCTCCTGCTGAGGATAAGGATCCCCCACCAAATCTCTGCTTGGAGAACCGCCTCACCCAGAGAAGGTTGGAGGTAGAGGAGCGGAGGGCTCGTGAGGGACAGTATTTAGGTAGGCAGCGTTGCAGGTAGGTAGGTCCCAGGCCCAAGATAGCCTTGTGGACAATGCAAAGGGTCTTGAATTTGATCCTTACAGTAACGGGGAGCCAGTGAACAAATGTCAGCGCTGGAGAGATGTGGTCCCTGGGCTTGAGGCCAGGAATAAGTCTTGTGGTTCTGTCCTGGATGAGTTGCAGAGGGCGCAGGGCAGAAGAAGGGAGGGCGAGGAAGAGGCTATTGCAATTGTCCAACCTGGAGAAAACCAGAGCTCTGGAAACAATGAGCCTCTGGGGGAAAGTGTGAAAGAGTAGAGTACCTAGATTATATAATATAATCAACAAATGCCATAAACGTACCCCCGCTTCCATGTCCGTGTCTGTCCCAGAGACCACAGTCATGTACTTTCAGAGCCGGTGCTTCTAAAAGTTCAGTAAGGATGGAGCATAGTCAATCATTAAGGCTGGGCTATTGAAGGCCGGTATGGGAGGAACATTGTCAGTCCAATATATATTAAGCCAGTGTTTCTGTAATGTCAGCAAATGGGTCAAAGCCCATGGGAAGCTGAGCTAAGACACAGCATGGCATGTGAGCTTCTGAAATGCAGGTACACCTTAGATCCGTCACTCAGACACCAGGCAAGTGTCTCAGAGAGACTCCTGGCGAGGTCAGGTCAGAATGATGCAGCCTCTGCTTCTTATCAACAGGGTTCAGAGGGAGGAGAGTGGGGGCGGGGTGGGCGGGGGAGGGGCAAGGGGAGCCCCGAGACCTATGCTCCATGGAAATTCCTTACAGGGATTGATGGGCAACTGAAATGTATCATCCAGTACGACCGCCGTCTAAGGTTTACATGTGCCAGAATGCACACACACTCTCACTCGGGACAGAAGGCTCACATGACTACAAATCCCACAATGCATTCAGCCTTCCCCAGTGCAAAAGCCGCACGGGAATTTATGCCCACTAAAAGTACTCTCTCACGTAGTGCAGAGGCCCCACAGACTACCTGTCGTAGAATTCACTCTCCATTTCCGATTGAAGATGCAACGCATTCCCCATGATTACATGTCCAATAGTGAGCTTACCATAGCACAGAGAATTGTGATGAAGTCCACACAGAAGCACTTGCCCCTAAAAACAAAAAAGCGACCTAGATTCCCAGTCTTATAGGTTTTAGGGTGTATGGGGTGGACTTGGGGGTCGAGGCTGGGAAGGATGCAGTGGAGCAGGCTTGCCGAGGGAAAGCAGAAGGAGGCAACTGGCTAGCTGCCTCCTGCAACCTTCTCATCCGGCTGCAACAGAGACTCCTTCAATGAAGAATACACAGTGAAACAGCACAATATATAACATCATCTTTTAAAACTACTGGGCACTCCACTGCCCTTATCAGACTGCCTTTTGTCATCCTTTTTTTACAGTTCATCAGTGCATAAATTGGCCTATTGTTGTCTAGGGTTGGGACTCTGGGCAGTGGGCCTATTGTACGTCAGCAGCAGGTAGACATATTTGTCTTTGTTAATAAATTGTTTTCTCTCCCGAGCAGCCCCGTGCAGGTGAAGTAACAAGGCAGCACGCAGAGGCGTTGCTAGGTGGGGCTGGGTGGCTATAGCCCCGGGTCTTTTGGTTGTAGCCCCAGATCTTTTCCAGACCTAGCACACCACTGGGCAGCAGGAAGCATGGGATTGTGGTGTCGAAAGTGTACACACACTATTTTATTTGATTTTATTTGATTTTTTGTTCATCGCCGGCCCTACTCAGAGGTTCTCATAGCACCTTATCTGTCATGTAAGAGAAATGGTGAAGATCAGGGAATCATGAGCAGACGATAAACAGGGGTCCTAGCTAAAGGGGCACCCTGTAAAAGATATGCACTTTTTTAAAAATAAAGTTTCACGTTTTTGTTGTGTTGTTTTCTTGATTTTATTTTTGGTATTTATTGAATTCAGCCCATCGTTTTGGGGAACAACGGCGCAGTCTACATCTGTGGGGTTGCAGTCGTGTATTAACTGGGTACAGGATAGGACCATCCTTATAACATGGCATTTGACATCCAGAGGCTGTACTATTATTAACTTTTAATACAAGAACAGTGCATCTAAGGTATTACAATCCACCACTAGAGGGCGCCACCACATTAGACTTTCGGATGATTTCCCCAACTCGAAGAAAATAATAGTAAAGGAAGATTCTATTTCCGTATCAAAACTTTCATAGTGGCAAGAATTCCACAGAGCATATGATTCGTTTTAGGTTTCAAACCTGGCTCATTCTTTTTCACAACCGTCCAATCAATTCTCGTATGTGTGTCTCTTCACTCTGTCCTATTGGATTCTAGCTGTCAGTAATGCATTCGAATATATGCTTATAGTACAGTTGTTAAACTTAGATGCTACCACTTTACTTACACTAAATTCATCCTCTTTGGAAGATTCCCCTCACGGATTCCTGCATGGCTTGTCCTTATGTGCCCAATAGTTTAACGTCCATCTGCCTCATTACGAGTTTGGTGTATCTTGGCGGTGTTACCACTGAGATACCATCAGACGGTATTGCCATTACTACCACATGGTCCAGCGGTATTACCACTGAATATATTACTGCCGGACTACCAGCGGTGGTAGGTGGTATCAGTCCCCATTAATGGGAGTCCATAGGATTCCTTGGGGATTTTGGTGGTATTGCCACCGGCTGAATTACCACCGGTGGAAGCATTTTACTGGAGGTTTTTCCTCCACCTCACCACCCAACCTGTAATTCGGTGGTGCGGTAATGCGGCAGTAATGCAGTAATGTGGCGATAATGCAGTGGCAATGGACTTACCACTGATTTTTCCTGCACCACCAAACTCGCAATGAGGCCCTAAGGTTTCTGGCAGCCTCAGTTAGCCGTAACCAATTAAGCATACACTCAAATCTGCCTCATTTTAACTTTCACTCTACTAAAACTTTGATCTCCAATCTGGGCCTCAGAAGCCTGGACTACTGCACCAGCCTCTGAATGGGATGCCGCTTTAATGTCCTTGTTCCCCATAACATATGATATGAAAAGTTATTTATAACGCGGTTAATACCCAGAGGTTTCTAAGCACGGACCCAGGGATCGAACCTGTGTTGCTCCATGTCATCTTGCTTCCAAGGCGAGCACGTTGCCCTCGAGCTATCCTCTCGAGACAACATAGTACTTAACCTTTGGCACCTCACACTATTCAGCCTTCCTCCATCCTCAACCACCTCCCTCCAAAGCCTCAGAGTGGACTGGCTTTCCATCCAGCACATGCCCTTCTTTACCTTTCTCCCCTTCAAGCCCCTCCACTGACTAGCCCCACTTAACGAGCCAACTTTTTAGCCGGCACAACCCTACTCAGGACATTATGGTTTCAAGCACTCACCCTGTTCCCCTACACAGTGGAAAATTATAAAAACGGTCTGAGCAAAAGATAATGGAGACCCGACTTAAACAACTCAGACTAAATATAAATGCATGAAACTCGGCCGCTACAGGGAGCTTCACACAAAGGCTTCGAATTTCTGGTACCCAGTGATTTCATTGCTGGAAATAAACATTGAGGTGAAAGATATTGTTTTAAGCCTCTATCCAACACTTTACCCAAATATTCTAGGATTGGAGTTTATTTACATAATTGTACCAGTCCTAAATTAGGTTGGGAAGGGGTGGCTTAATAAAATATTGTTTCCCCTCAAAGTTTAAATCACATATAACCGAATTTCTATGAGAAGACAGGAAACTCAATGATGTCTGCCATTCGGACGTTTTGCATATCACATGCCGTCAGCTCTATATCCTCCTTTGCTAACCCCCTGTAATCCACATGCCACTAACTCCAGGCCACTATAATGGGCCTCATTGCGAGTTAGGTGGTAATAGTCGGAATTACTGTTACTGCTGTGGTGTCTGGTGGAACTATCACCATATTACAACTTGCTGAGAGCACACACACACACACAACAATGGTGCTAATGGTAATTCCGTCCAGCTGACTTATAGCTGAAAATGAGTTTCCAACTGTAATTCCACTGAAATCAGCAGAATTGCTGTTATCGCCACCACATTCGGCGATAATTCCGCCGGCACAATTTCACCTGGCGGAATTACCACTGGCAGAAGTAGCGTTAACTCCTTATTCTGTGGTGTGGTAAAAGTGGTGGTAGTTCCGTTTCCATAACATTTACTGCATACCGTCAAATGATGAGGCCCAATGTACACAGTCATGAGAAACTAAAGAACTCATTTAGAATTTGGCGGTTTAGAAAAAAAGTGGTGGTAATGACTCACTGCCACTTTCACAACACTACCAAATTCCTAGTTTCATATCTTAAACTCCTTGAGACTGCCTGCTTTTGTGTGGAGGGCATTTTCCTCACATGAAAGCTTTACCGGATGTGATATTACTGCATAGGGTAATACCACTTGCAGTCATTTGGCATTTCCACATGGAGCCCTATGGAACTACAATATAGGGAATAACTGAAGGGTTGTAACGGTCACCTGGTATCCACGGGGACATCACTCAGCCTGTTCTGACCTCTTACGACCTTGAACCCTTCCCTGGAGGCTATTCGACCGGAGACTGGGCCTTGTTTTCTTGGGTAGTGTGCTCTCCGTCCTGCTTTCAGCCCAGGGGCGCGTTTATTGATGCAGGCTTGTTGCTGCCTAGTTACTTCACTGGCAAGAGTCTGGCAGGTAAGTATAATGAGTCTTTTGAACAGTTCTCTAACTTCGTTCCTTTCCTTCCTTAGATGATGGCCAGCGTCCGGGGCTGGCGGTGTGCTGCTGAGATGACTAGCGCTGAAGGTGAGTGAGAGCGCGATGCGCTATGCACCCCTTTCGTATTTGCATTGAACTGAGTTCTTTTTCTGTGTCTTTTAGGTGCCGCAACGTTTTCAGCGTGGATGCCGGTTATGAAGAACAAATGTAGTGGGTAAGCGCGGTATGCAGCGCCTCTAGATGTTTCCACGCTAACCTGGAGTGTCTTTTCCCTCTTGCATATGGATGAGAAGTTCCGGAGACAAAGTTCCCCCAGAGCGGCTGGGATTCAGGTAAGCTTTTGAAGCTCGTACAGTGTTTAAAAATAAGGGAAGATTTGCAGAATGCTTACTAATGCCTTTTTTCTGTTCTTCTTCCTTTTCCTTAGGAAGCGGCATGCCGGGATGGGAATGACACCGCCAAAGATGCTTGCAGAACAGAAGGAGCGATGAATGATGGGCAGAAGCGCCGCAAGGTAAGGCTCTTCCTAACGGTGTTCTTGTTCTTGCAGGAGCTGAGCGCAGAAGAAAGATGCAGGCCTACTGGAGACCGATCCGAACACGGTGAGTGTCACCCTGCAGGTGCAGAAAACGCAAACCATGTTTCTTAGCCTGGGTGTGGCCTAAATAGTCTCTGGGTATCCCAGGTGTCTCTGGGCTGAACCACACCCAAAAGACTAGACCGCACGTGCAGTTCTGGGAACCGAAATATGTGGGGGCATCCATCTTGTCCCCATCAATGCACTACAAGTTCAATCCCCAATGTTGTCCTGTGGGAGTGAGTGAGTCTGGTGCCACAAGCGCCAGGTCTGACTCCAATTGGGTCTTTGGAGGGATGGAGAGGCCCTTGAGGGCCATGTAGGTGATTGTGGCCTGGCTGCAGCCTGACATCTTGGAGGGCTGGGGACATGAGGGGCAGGAATCATGACAAGGGTCTACATGGCTCTGAATTATTCAGACCCTACCCATTAATGCATACTTTACATGCTTTAGAAGCCTCTCTCTGGCTCCTCTGCTGCCTCCTTCCTTAGCCACCTCTTCTGCACCCCTGCTGCTTCTGTGGCCACCCTGTTGCCTCCCTCCTCCGCCAACCCTTTGGCACTCTCTTCTTCCTCTCTGACTACCCTGCCTTCTCTTCCTTCCTCCTCTGCCCATCTTCCGGCACCTTCAAGACTTCCGCAGGGCGTACCTCTGGCCTGTACCCCTCCCTGGAAGTCCTTCAAATGTTGTATCATGCTGTACATCGCTACTCTCAACTCTCCTTCAGCTGTCAAACATTCCTCTGACATCTGGTGTCTCTTGGAAGAGCTTGATTCGGATGCACTCATGCAGACATGGTTCACGGCCAGGTCTGTCACAGGTTTTGACACTCTCCTTCCCGATGGCTACAAGATCCTCTCCGAACCCAGACCAAATGTCCCGGTGGGGGTGTAGCCTTCATTTTCCTGGACTGGATCCGTGTTTCTATCATTCCAATGCAGGACTCCTGCTCCTTTAAATGCCTGGTCTGCAGGCTCTCTATCTCTCCCGGCCTCTCTCTCACTGAGGCCACTATCTACAGGCCGCCTGGCCAGGTCGCCCTCTTCCTATCCAAGTGGGCTGACCCCTGCTCTTCCCTCCTTGCCTCTACCTCTCAACTTCTCCTCGGAGACCTGAACATCCACCTGGATGCTACCAGCTCTTCTTTGGGACTCTTTTGCAACCTCTGCGATTCTCTCTCTCTCTCTATTCTTCCCTCTAGCCCGACTCACACTGCAGTGCACACCCTGGATATTCTGTTCTCCTCAGACCTCCCCTTCTCTAACCCTCTCACCACTCCTCTCTTTTGGAGTGACCACTTTCTCCTTTCCTCCCACCTCTCTCTTTACCACCCCTCAGGCCAAGCCAACTCCAGAACTGCCACCTACCTTCTTGGGCATCTGACCCATGAAGCATGTGTCAGTTGAGGCTTTCATCGCTACTTTCTCTCTTCCTCCTGCGCCTTTGGCTGACTCACATCCTGACACAGCCCTCTCTACCCGTCATCTCCCCATCTCTAACACTCTGGATGTCATTGCCCCTGTCATGAGGATCCACTTGAAGCCCAAAGCCAAGTGGAACTCTTGGTACGATTACCTCGCCACCCTTAAATGCAAGTGTAGTGTGGCAGAGAGGAAGTGTAGGGCAGTGGGCGCACCCTTTGACAAACTAGCATGCAACCTGCTCCAAAGACAGTACAGACTCTCTGCTCTCGATAAGAAGAGAGCCTACATCCAAACCTGCGTCTCTGTGGCAACTAACAACTCGGCCGAACCTTTCAAAATCTGCAAGAGGATGGCCAATCCTGCTGCAGTCTCTACCTCTCCTATTCCCTCTGAGGCCCTCTGCACGGCCTTGGCTTCTCATCCTTTTCCGAACTATGAAATTCTCGTCAAAGCAGGTTCTCCCTTTGTCTTCCAGAACCATTAAGGACCATATCGACACCCCTGCACCAGCCTTGGCTAATTTCTGTAATCACTTCTTTGCCACTGAAACTTTCCCCTCCCCCTCAAGCACTCCCTTTTGCACCCCCTTCTAAAGAAGCCATCAGCCGATCCTTCCTCTCCGGATAACTATCGTCTGATCTCCCTCACTCCTTTCTTGGGCAAACTCCTGGAAAAGCTGGCTTAATCTGCATACTGAATCTGTTGGTTGTCTCCACGACCACCAATCTGGCCTCAGAGCTGTCAGAAGCATGGAAACTGCTATCAGAACACTTGTAAGACCTGCTCTCCAATCTTGACACTAATCTCCCTTCTGTCCTCATTCACCTCGATCTATCCTCTTCTTTTGGCACAGCAACCATGCCATCCTGCGTTATCGCCTATGTGACAACCTGGGTATCACTGATCAGGCCCTGCCCTTGTTTACCTCCTTTTTCACTGACCAACCCTCTCAAGTCCAACTGTGGTCTTTCCTCTCTTCTATCTCTCTCTCTACTTGTGGTGTTACTTGGCACCTCTTGCCCACTGCATCGCTACTTTCTGTTCCAATTTTCAGCGTTATGCAGATGACACCCAGCTCTCTTTCAGGCTCCCCTCAAGCACCTCTGCTCCTTCTCTCATACCAGACTGTCTGGCCATAATTCAGGAATGGTGTGTCGCCAACGATCTCTGCCTTAATGCCAGTAAGACTGAGATCCTTCTTATTGGGACACCTGCTCCTTCCTTTCCTCTATCTCTCTCTGGCTGCCCAGCCTGGGCCATCTTCCTGCTCCTTCCTGTGAGGCTAAGAACCTTGGTGTCATCTTCAAATCCACCCTCTCCTTCTCTCCTCACATCTCTGATGTCTCTAAGAAGACAAACTATCAGCTGCACCTCCTCAGAGGTATTCTTCCTTCTCCCACTTTCCCACAGAGGCTCACTGTCTCCAGAGCTCTAGTCCACTCTAGGCTGGACTACTGCAACAGCCTCTTTCTAAATCTGCCTGCCTCTACTCTTCGACCTTTACAACTTATCCAGAACAGGACTGCGAAAAGTGTCCTTGGTCTCAAGCCCAGGAATTGTATCTCTTCACTGGCTCCCAGTGGCTGCAAGGATCGAGTTCAAGACCCTCTGCATCGTCCACAAGGCTTTCTGGGGCATGGGACCGCTCTACATCCAACCTTCTCTTCCAAAACATCTTCATCCTCAAGCTCTCTGTTCATCCACCTCCAACTCTTTGAGGGTCAGACGCTTTTCCAAGCAGAGTTGGGGGCAGTTCTCTCTCCTCGGCTGGATCCTCCCTCTGGAACAGCCTCCCTGCCTCTCTCAAACTTGAGCAGAACCACCTCCGGTTCCGGAAGCAACTCAAGACCTTCCTTTCGCTTCTGCTTTCTCTCTTCCTCTCCAGTGCTGATGTACCTGACGGCTCTGCGCACTGGTCACCTGGATACCCTCTGAACTTGGGCCCAGGCTCCTGCATGTCCAGTTGCCATTGCACTGCCTCCGGGCTCCCCCAGCACTTTAGGGGATGTGCCTGCAACCCTACAGTCCCTTCCCTCTGCACTTATGAGCCACTCTATGGCTGAACTCATTGATTTACCTGCACTTCTCCCTTCCTCTGCCCCCCGGGCACTTCTCCCCTTCTCCCCTTCCCTCTTCCCTGCACTTGCGCGATCTGAATGACACAAGGCTTAATAAGATTGTTGTTTTGTCCTCCATTTGATTCCCCCTCCTTGTCTTGTCATGCCCAGAAACACTTGTGTACAGGTGCGTTATAAATGCCATATCATATCGTATCATGCAGTACCATTAAACAAGTTTGACGGTCTCACCACGAGTAATACCGCCAAACTCTAAATGAGGCCTTAAGTGTTTTAAATGTCCACTGAAAATTCTTACTATAAATGTAAATGTTGACAGTAGCTTTTCAGTGATATTTTCAATTGGTATCCCACCCGCATTCACTCATTCAACTTCCTGGGCCCTTCCCTTCCCATTGCAACACTCTACTCTGAAATTAAAAAAATAACCACTGTGCAGGGCCTAAGGGTGTCCTAAAAAGCACCTCATATGCCTTGAAGGAGCTTGTGCAGCATGCAGTGGCACCACGCCACCGTCCCGCGCCACCACTGGCACCAGTGATCATGTTCCCTTCTCACTATTGTAAATGAATGCAAACCGCTCTGTGTAACTATTTAGTGCTTTAATATGCATTGCCCTGTATTGTCCCCTTTATATTGCTCCAGTTCCCTGTACACCAGTTGATTTATGTTTGATCCGCATTACACTACCCTAATATCTCAAAGCACCTAGAAACGGCATTGCTCCGCCTACTGTGATGTCTCCGATACAGTGTTTCACTTCTAAGCACTATGTTATCTCAAACAAACACAAAGTAAATGAAGCATGTAATATAAATACATACTTCCAAAAAGCCAGCAAGTTATGCTTTGTGCTATATATGTTATTTCTATGGGCATGGTTTGTTACACATGCTTTGTGAGACGGACACAGAGGAAGGCTGTAAACAATGCACTGCATGTGTCATGAGGTTGGTATAGACAGGCACACGGATGGGCTGGTAATGCTGCAATACGCGTGTCATGCTTATTGCAGGGAGACAGATTGTTTATCCTGCACCATCTGCATCTCGTATCAGACACACAGCAAGACTGTCCACGCAGTGATGTTTGTAAGCACCCGAGTCATGTGAGCGAGGGGTAGTCTGCCTCACCTGACAAGGGACTAGGAATAAAGCAAAGATTTTTTTATTGCAGTTAGTCACACAAATACTTTTTAGTACAAGGAATAATCGAAAAGACATCCGGACCAACACCGTGGATATCCCTCATGGTCGTAGCACAAAACCATGTCAACCCAACGCCGTGAGGATCTGCATTGACATGCGTTTTACCCAACGTGGCCATCGGCCGAGAACGACATGTGACGCTGACAATAGATACGCTGATTGTAGATCTCACAGGAGAGATCTTCAGTAAGTTAGATCTACGCTCCTGTTATTATCAGATACACCTGGCCCACGAGTCATGCTACATAACGACCTACTCTTCCCACCTTGGACTCAGAAGATACAAGAGACTCAACTTCGGGATATCATCAGCTGCTGAAGTTTTCCAAAACGAAATACAACATTTATTGAATGGCCTGGCGGGCACCACAAACATCAGTGATGATATTCTGGTCTACGGAACAAATACAGAGGATCACCATGAACGGCTGGCAGCAGTCCTACAACGACTAGAAGAGTGTGGCCTCACCTTGCATGCAGAGAAATGTGAGTTTGGTAAGCGTGTACTGAACTTTTTTTTCGGATGTGTGTTCAATGCAGAAGTAGTCTCCCTTGACCCTGCAAAGGTATTCGACATCAAAGAAGCAAAACCCCCAACATCAGCCTCAGAAGTAAGGAGCTTTATGGGGATGGTTACCTACTGTGCCAGATTCATTCCAGATCTAGCCGCAATTGCAGCACTCCTACGAAGGCTAACACAGAAAGAAACAAAGTAGGAATGGTCCGAACAACACCAAGACGCCTTCCAGCAGATCAATGAATCACTATCGAGCACCACTAGAATGGCGTTTGTCTACACAAATGGCACCACAGAACTGATAGTGGACACAAGCCCAGTGGGACTCGGAGCAGTACTGACTCAAACTGGCCGGGAAGGCGCAGTGTACTTGGTCGCATTCGCCAGCCGAGCACTGACGAAGGCGGAACTGAACTACGCCCACATTGAGAAAGAGGCTCTGGCAATACTGTGGGCTGCCACCACTTCCAAGTCTACCTCCTGGGACAACCAGCGAGGGTACTCATGGACCAAAACCCCCAGTGCCAATCTTCAGAGAATCCGCTCCACATCCTCCGACATGCCTGGAAAAGTGGATGTTGCAGCTGCAACCTTTCAACACTGAGGTACTATGCAGAGCTGGTGCAGACAACCCAGCAGATTACCTGTCCCGCCACCCTCGACAGGCCACTATCCAGGCGAAAGAACCCGCCATTGAAATAGAAGATCACGTATGCCATGTGGTAGTGGGCACCCGGCCAAAGGCAATAACCCTTTATGAGATAGCAGTAGCGACAGAGACGAACACGTCTTTGCAATGCACGAAACACACCATTCAGTCGGGGGACTGGAGAAACGTTCTATCGGTAGTGGCACATCGCACAGCAATGGCACAGGAGAAATTACAGGCCCTGTTTGGAATCAGGCACAAGCTCAACATATCTGAAGAGGGAGTTATACTGAAGGGACATCGAATCAGTCTACCAGAGACACTAGAATAAAGAGAAAAAAGTGGGTGTAGAGGTGCACATTAGAAGAAAGTGCCCTAGGGCTGGCACACAAGGGGCACCAGGGTATCGTAAAAACACAGGCATACCTGAAGTCGTAAGTGTGGATGCTGAGAAAACAGAACCGAGTGACAGAACTAATAGAGAACTGCGCAGTATGCCAGTCCTCACAGAGACACGCAGCGCCCGAACCCTTCACAAGTGCATCCAGAAGCAACACAAGATCGGAGTCAGTTAGTGTTGACTTCTGTACCATCACCGCAGAGGGATACCTGTTTGTCCTGATTGACAAATTCAGCAGATACCCAGAGGTCGAGCACATCAAATCCACTGACGCACTGTCTGTGATAACGGCCCTAGAAAAAGTATCCACCATACGCAGCATACCGCGAAAGATAAAGAGCAACAATGGATCCCCTTTTACTAGCTGTGAGCTACTGCAGTTCCTATCCAACCTCAACATCAAACATCGGAAGATCACCCCTTGCTGGCCATGGAGATGCTGAAAGATTCATGGGGTCCCTGAACAAGACTATCAGGATTGCGAAAAGACCAACAACAACTGTGGTTACCAGCGGTGTACCGGTTCCACCAGTCTCACCGGCAGACCCCACACACCTCCACAAGAGTTACTCCAGCTGCATTGATGTTTGGAGTGCTCATCCAGGCTGAACTGCCACTGCGACCAAACTGGGTAACCCTAGAACCCGACACACCGCTCATCGAAGAGAGGAGAAACAAAATGATAAGCAGAGCGTAGTCCCTCGAGCGCAGGACAGAGAACTACACGTCGGGCACACAGTACTGGTGAGGAACAGAACACCCTGAAAAGAAGATGCCACCATCCCATGAGTCCTGCCCCTGGACAGTGCTCGGGTCCAACCGCAGCATGGTGACAGCCGCCAGGGGGCATGAAGTGGTAACAAGAAACATATCCCACTTCTAGAAGGTACCCTCAACACTTTTGAAAGAACAGGCCACACCCGGATAGGAGGAGCCGACCTGCCAGAATCACTGGGGCAACACCCCAAAACAAGCAATGCCACCACCCCACAAGAGGAGGCACCAACACTGATACCTTTTAACGATGACCAAAGCGAGAGCCAGAATGACGCAGCCATTCAAGGAAGACCAAGTACCAAATATGGACTCCGAGAAAGACCGCAACCATAGACCCGGCTACGTGGATAGGTCCTGCATGGTATATATTGCTGAAGAACACAAAGAAGCGACAGCCCGCCATGCAAGTGACAAATCATAGAGACACTGACAGTAGAGAAAGACATTCATGTTCAAAAGATCTAAATTTGGGAGGAATGTGATGTTTGTAAACACCCAAATACGTGAGCGAAGGGGAGCCTGCCTCACGTGACAAGGGACAAGCAACCGTAAAATTAAGGATTCCCCAGAAGGAATTCCTGGTAAATCACCACAACGGCTGGCTGTGTCTTCTTTGAGCTCTGGCACAAACACTGTACCGGCAAGTAAACGAGTGTGATCCCGACCCCGGGCAACCACCGGAGGTCAGCACCTCGCACAAGATAACAAATGCTACACTATCTGTACCACGCTATTAGTGTGAGCAGGCAAACTGTACACAGTATTACTTGTATCAAGTGCTTGGCATATACAACTCTAAACCCTGCATTGTCCAGAGACTTTCCGATGCATGAAATAATGCTATTCCTGCCATGTGACAAAGGGCCTTTCCGGTGAGTTCTCCACCACTGTAACTGTCTCACGACACAGCCCCATTTTTAGCCAGACCTAAAAGAGGGTCAGCAGCACTAACCTTGACCTTGAGATTCGTAGCAAAATGAGGCAACAGTGGGGAACTTTAAACCATGGAAACGGTCTCTGCTGCCGTATTAATCCACTGTCCTCTCTACAGCGATCAAAAAGGGCGAGTACGAGGCAGCAGTTGTAATGTCGGGCATGGGCAGGTGTTGAGGCCCCGCAAAAACTAAGAGGTAATGGCTGGAAGGTTTAGAATTAATCTTAACCACTGGCAATGCTCTGGGCAACCCTCCAGACCACCGTTCTTCGCCTGCCAAGCCATTACAGAAGGGGAAAGACCATATGTAAATCAGGCTTGGCCCACCCTTAAAGAGGCAGTCCAGCCCAAACTGCTAGGCCACATCCCTTCTGCACGAGACCACAAGCATCCCCAAACATGTTTCCCTATTGTTGGGGCTCATCGGTGAGGAGTAGCTTGGGTCTCTAGGCCCAGCAGGCACGGGACCCACATCTGGGCATACCCGTTCCACTCGGGGTGACAAAGCAAAAACAAAGAGGTGATGGCTGGAAGGTTTAGAATGAATCTTAACCACTGGCAATGCTCTGGGCAACCCTCCAGACCACCGTTCTTTGCCTGCCAAGCCATTACAGAAGGGGAAAGACCATATGCAAATCAGGTTTGGCCCCACCCCAAAAGGGGCAGTCCAGCCCAAAGTGCTAGGCCACATCCCTTCTGCACGAGACCACAAGCATCCCCAAACATGTTTCGCCCTTGTTGGGGCTCATCAGTGAGGAGTAGCTTGGGTCTCTAGGCCCAGCAGGCACGGGACCCACGTCTAGGCATACCTGTCCCACTCGGGGTGACAAAGCAGAAACAAAGAGGTGATGGCTGGAAGGTTTAGAATGAATCTTAACCACTGGCAATGCTCTGGGCAACCCTACAGACCACCGTTCTTCGCCTGCCAAGCCATTACAGAAGGGGAAAGACCATATGCAAATCAGGCTTGGCCCCACCCCAAAAGGGGCAGTCCAGCCCAAACTGCTAGGCCACATCCCTTCTGCACGAGACCACAAGCATCCCCAAACATGTTACGCCCTTGTTGGGGCTCATCAGTGAGGAGTAGCTTGGGTCTCTAGGCCAGCAGGCACGGGACCCACGTCTGGGCATACCCGTCCCATTCGGGGTGACAAAGCAAAAACAAAGAGGTGATGGCTGGAAGGTTAGGAATGAATCTTAACCACTGGCAACGCTCTGGGCAACCCTCCAGACACTGGTGCTAGGCTTGAACAGGCCGCATGGCGCAGCGCCTTGCTGCGCATAAGTAAATATGACCCATCGTGATGGTGCATCAACCCGGACTGGCGTTATCACGCCAGTTCCGGTGATTCCTTTATTTCGCTTTCCCGCCCCTGACACGTGACCTGCTACTCTCCGGCATGTGACACCACACTCCTCCCCAACTTGGAATGTTTTTCACAACACCTAACAACAACACATCACAACAGGTGTAGTCTATTCTAGTCTCTCGGGTTTCATCTGGGCAGGCTCACCTGCTGGTAGATTCCATCCACAACGTATCCTTGGAGGCGGGACGAAGGTTTTGGTCTTTCCCTCAGGTGGTATCGGGGATGGCTTCTCTCTGGATCATCCGCCAGAGGGCTCTCAAGCTGGACTTCATCTTGCCGGTTGGGTGTCCTTGGTTCTCTTGCCGCTTCATAGGGTCCGGGTGTCATTTGGCCTTGTGGTCGGCAGGGCGATCCGGTTCCTTCTCTTGCGGCTCTTGGGCTTTCTTCCCATAGCTCCGGCGGTACTTTTCTGAAGTGTGAAATGTTCCTCGTCACTGTCTCACTTCCCCTGGTGGCAGTGATCATGCTGTGATTCGCGGCACTGACTGTCCAGGGTTGGAATTCGAAGTTAAGGGACATCTTCTTGGGGGTGGCTCGGTTCTTGACGATGACTGTGTCTCTGGGTGCTAGCTCCCGGTGGCTGACTCGTCGAGTGATACTCTCTTGTTTATTTCATTTCACCCTCTTGGCATTTATGGATGGGAGGTCTGGCTCTGGCGCCACACACCTGGGGTGTACGGGGAGCTCCGCCTGTATGGGTACCCTGGACATGAGTGCCGCTGGGCTGATTGCTGTCGAGGAGTGCGGGGTCTGCCTGTGGGTCCTCAGAAAACGATATACTGCTTTCAGCCAGGAATGTCCCCTTTCCTTTGCGATGCGGGAGACCTTGTTGAGCGACCCCATGAATTGTTCAGCATCACCGTTTGCCTGTGGCCATCCCGGGGTGATCCGCTTATGTCGTACGTTGAGATCCTGGAAGAATTGGCGTAGTTCTTGGCTGGTGAAGTGTGGCCCATTTTCGCTCTTGATTTTTGATGGGATTCCATGTATTGCAAATATTTTCTCCAATGCAAGAGTCTTGGTCTCGGCATTGGTGGATGCCACGTGTTCGACTTCGGGATATCTGCTGAATTCGTCGATCAGGACGAATAGGTAGCCTTCTCAAGCAATGGTGCAGTAATCAATGCTGACAGCTTCCCACCGCTTGCTGCTTCTAGGGGTGCTGATGATGGGTTCTGCGTTCCCGGCTCTCCGGGTGGCTTGGCAGGCTGCGCAGGACCCCACCAGCTCCATTACTCGCTGTTGAATGTTGGGCATCCACATCCTGGATTTTAGGTATGCTGTTGTTTTCACGATGCCTTGATGCCCGCTGTGGGCTAGTTTGAGAGCTCTTTCTTCTAGTGATGCAGGCATCACAAACCTTTGAGTATTACCCCTTCGGGGGCTACTGTAAGTTCGTGGCGGATTCCGAATAGTGTTTGAAGTTTCACCTGGGCAGATGCGGTGCGCTGAGCCATGGAGGTAATAATTTAATAATAATTTGGCATTTATATAGCGATACGAACCCTCGGGTATCTGAGCGCTGCTTATTATTACCCACGGTGAGTGGTGCTCATTTATCGACTTCGGAAGGATGAAAGGCTGAGTTTGGCCCTGCCGGGATTCGAACCTGCGTTACCAGGTTCTGCACGGATGTCAAAGCGAGCGCTCTACACGCTGTGCCACTTGACCGGCTATAAGCTAAGGAAGTTCTTCCAATTTCCTGATTGTATGGCGGTGGTGGTGTGGGTTAAGATAGTGTCCGCCTCGGTCTCGTTGGCTATCTCTTGCAGGGTCAGGGCTCGTGGTCGGGCGCAGCCTACCATGTGGCACACGTGTTCATCTGTCTCCGTCGCGTGGTGTTCTTCCTGATCTGGGGCGGGCCGCGGGTGGCGAGACAAGAAGTCGGCTGGGTTATTCATCCCCGGTCGGTATTCCACCTCTGCGTTGTAGGGCTGGAGTTGTAGCATCCATTTTTCGATGCATGCTGGGGGATGGGGCGCTGATCCTCTGAAGATTGGAAAATGGTTTGTGGTCAGAGAACACTTTTGCTTGTTTGCCCAGCAGCTAGACTTTGAAGTGTCTGCATCCCCACAGGATTGCGAGGGCCTGCTTCTCTATGTGCACGTAATTTTGTTCTGCCTTGGATAGCTCACAACTGGCAAAAGCAATTGGGTGGATGTTTCCGTTGTTCTCAGTTTGGTTAAGCACAGCTCCTAGGCCGACTGGGTTGGCGTCGACTAGGAGTTCTGTGTGTCTCTCAAGGCCATTGTTGTGGATGCAGATAGAGTGTCTTTGATCCGCTGGAAAGCTTATTGGTGGGTAGGCGACCATTCCCATATTTGTTCCTTTTTCATTAGTTCGGAGAGGGGACTTGCAATGGTGGCGAGGTCTGGAAAGAATCTCATGCAGTATGTTGCCATTCCCATGAAGCTCCTTCTGTGGCTGATTGCGGGGCCATGCTGCTTTTGATGTCGTTGACTTTAGCAGGGTCTGGCGACAACCCCCTTGCATTGAAGATGTATCCAAAGAAGCATAGTTCTTCCTTTCCAAATTCGCACTTTTCGGCGTTTAGGGTCAGTCCGGCTTGCTCTACCCTGCGTAGGACCGCCGTGAGGCACTTGAGATGTTCGTTTTCGTTGGATGCATATACGATGATGTCATTGCTGATGTTCGTTGTCCGCTCTAGGCCAGTGAGGACCTTCCGAATTTCGTGCTTGAATACTTCGGGGGCTGACGATATTCCAAAGTTTTGCCGCTTGTAGCGTCGCAGTCAGAGGTGGGAGGAGAATGTGGTGATGTATCTCGACTCCTTGGCTAGTTTGTGTTGATGATAGCCGGATCTAAGGTCAAGCTTGCTGAATATGGTTGCACCCGTTAGGTCGACGATGAGTTCGTCTATGGTTGGTGTAATGTGGCGTTCCCTCCCGATGGCTGCGTTGGGGAGCCTCATGTCAATGCAGATTCGTACTGCGTTGGGTTGTTTGAGTTTTTTCGCGACTACCATGGGGGATACCCACAGGGTTGGCCCTGATGTCTTTTCTATTATGCCAGCCTTTTCCAGCTTATCCAGTTCCTTTTCCATGGCTTCTCTCATGTGGAATGGTACTCGGCGATGGCGTACCGCTTTTGGTTTGATGGTGGGGTCGATATGGAGTTTGATGGATCTGACCCTCAGGCACCCGATGCCTTGGAATACCTTGTGATGTTGTTCTAGCAGGTCGTCGATCTCCTTGCGTTGGATGCTGAAGGCAAAGTGAATTAGTTTCAGTTTCTCAGCGGTTCTACAGCTTAGTAGTGTTTCGCAGCCGGCGTCGACGATGTAGAGTCATTCTCGGTACATGGTGTTGTTGTGGAAGAAGTCTGATTTGAACGACCCTTGCATCGGCAGGGTTTTCTTGCAGCCGTATGCATATAGTCTGACTTTCCTTTCTTGGAGTTTGGGCCTTGAGTGGAGTTTGTTGAACGTCGATACTGGCATTACATTGACGGTTGCGCCTCTGTCTATGGCCATGCGCAGTGGTTCTCCGTCTGAAATGACAGTGCATGAGGGCCTCTTTCGTTGTCTGGACCGTTGCGGCTCTAGAGCCGAGTTGAGGTGTACGCGGTGTACCAGTTTGCTGGTTTTTCTCTGTTTGTCTTTGTCCCTTCTGTCGGGGGATGCGCTGTCCTCACTGTCTTCACTTTCGCTTGTGTCCGGTGACCTCTGGGTGTGATCTACTGCTCTCGCCCTTCCCTCTTGCTTGGTTGGCAAGGTGTTTCTCGGGGGGGCGGATTTCTTTCGGCGTTCTTGTGTCTGCCGCGGTGTTTGCTCTCGGTCGCTTCTATTTGGTGAATTTAGGCAGACTGCTGCGTAGTGGTTAAGGCGGTTGCACTTGCGGCATGTTGATCCCCATGCAGGGCAAGATTCTCCCCTGTGCCATGGGCCGCCGCACCATTTGCATGCATTGTCTCTCCCTTGCAGCGTTTGGGGTTTGGAGGTGTTTCCTCTTCGCTCGTTTTGTTCTCGGGTGTTCTGGTACCTCGATATGGCTGCGACGTCTTCCGTTGGCTTCGGATTGTCGAGCGGGAGTCTTTGGATTGCTGCTTCTATTACCGCCACCTGGTCTTATGTTTGTTCACAAAGGCGGGATAGGCGTACGTTCCTCTCTAATAGGATGGCCCTCCTCAGTTTTTCGGATGAGATTCCGTTTATGATTTGGAGGCAAATGACGAACTCCTCGTTGGGGAACTCACAGCCGACTGCCATTTCGTGTAGGCGTGCGTGGAACTTGTCCACTGTCTCATTTTCACGTTGTCTGGCCATGCATAAATGGAAGCGTTCATAGTCGGGATTGAGGTCGGACCTGAATATGTTATTGAGTGCATTCTTTGCGGCGTCGTAGTTGTCTGCGTCTCCGCAGTCTGGGATGGCGTTGAACAGCTGTAGCGCTGCTGCTCCGATTTTGAGCAGGAGGAATGTGCGTTTCTTCTTCACTATTGTGATCGCCCTTGCGTCGAGGTGCATTTCAAACTGCTGCAGCCAGATCTCCCAGCGAATGGCTGCTCCTGTGGTGAAAGGGTCAAAAGGTGGCATGAGGGTGGTTAGCGCTGGGTCGTGGTGATCTGGGTTGGCACTCCTACCTGCTGATGGGCTCGCGCTAGCTCTTGAGGGGCTTGTCTCGGCGCTGGACATGATTGGCACTGTGGTGTTTCCTCTTGCTGCGCCCTTCCTTGGGTGAGAGGGGCTCTATCTGGTCCCATGCCTGTATTAGCCCTTATGATTTCACTCACCAATGTCCTGGCAGATGTTTGGGTGCCTTGAAATGGTATCTGCTATCTGCAGCCTTGTCTCCCTGGCCTGTGGTGCATGGAGATCCTTGCTACTTGCTGTGGCTTGGTTCTGCCAGAGTGTCCGTGCTTCATATCAGCTTTAGAATGTTGGGGGTGTGGGAACGAGGCTCCACTTCCTTGTATGTTAAGCGGCTGTGCGTTGGAACGTTGGAGGTGCGAGACTGAGACTCTGCTTCCTGGTATGATAATCGGCCGCGTGTTGGAACGTTGGGGGTGTGAGTCTGAGGCTGCACTTCCTCACGTATTGATACGCGGCTCCGCGGGATGTTAGTGGGCCTCTCTCCCCTTGCTGGCAGGATGAGGTTTGCGTTGAGAGCGCGCGGGGCTCTTTTGCTGCTCCTCGTCGCCAGTGTGATGCCGGGCACGGGCAGGTGTTGAGGCCCGACGCTGGTGCTAGGCCTGACCAAGCTAGTAAATATGACCGCTCGTGATGGTGCATAAACCCGGACTTGCTTATCACGCCAGTTCCGGTGATTCCTTTATTTCCGCTTCCCCGCCCCTGACACGTGACCGGCTACTCTCCGGCACTTGACACCACAGCCGTACTAGACACATGCCAAGGACCCAAACACTAGCCACAGGGTGGTCAAATGGAGCTGAAACTCTGATGCCACAGGTTAGCAAGATTTCCCAACCCTCTCTGTCTCAGGAATGACGAGATTTATTTTCCCCAACACAGTACATGCCAAAACATGCAAAACTTGGAGACAATGGCTCTGAGAAGAACCCTATTTAGAGAAGACGAGGGTCCCCAAACTGTATACCACACGAAACGCGATAATTTACTAAAAGCCACAAGTGACCGCGTTGACATAAGCTCATCGAACCGGTCTGTGAACCGTGTACATTCCTCTGAAAGGAATGCAGAGCTGCGGCCACAGTAGTGCACTGTCAGCATGAAGGGGGGATAGCCCTGAGCCTCCTGCTTGGCACTTCTTTCAATCTGGGTCTGCAAGTGTCACGTGGTTAACCCCTGTCAAGCATTTACCGAAGAGCTAAAACATTATTACTCACTGGGCCTCAGGAGTAGAATAGGAACCAAAAGAGGCCATTGAATTAATGTTCAAAGTGGCCCCATATTACACATTTTCAGCAAGCCAAGCCGTTTTCCTATGAAAACATTTGGAAATAAAACAGATTATCACAAAAAAATGGCCCAGGGTGCTCAGAGCTCCCCAGAGGCCAGTCCACCCCTGCTGGGCCTGATTTACAAAAGCGTTTTTTCAGTGGGAAAATTCCATTGAAAAATGCTTTGTAAATCAGGGCCATTGAGTGTACTATGCAAATGGGCTCTACTAAGAAGCTCCTTCTTATTTAAGATGCAAACACAATCACCAGACTCCTGCTTCATCCAGGCCCTAGAGAGCACATTACTCAGCTTTATATGTCCCTATTGGCCCCTTGCCCCAATCCACACCAGTTTCAAAGCAATCTGCCTCATCCATTGGTCCTTGCACTCGATGGGCCCAGAATTCGTGCCCGCTAACGTGGTTTGATTTTTGTGCCAGAGCACAAGCTCTGCTCAGCAGCGCCGCGCTTAGCAGTACCACGTTTCACATTTCACGAGGCTTTACGTACAGGCAACCTCTTTCTCGATACCCACCACATGCCTAATGGGCCATATTACAGAAGCTTATCATTGGCGCAAGTGTAAATACACAGTGCAGTGTTCAAACATACAAATGGATTCAATTAGGACAACGTTTATGCATCTGTGATGCTCTCCTCTCACTACCGTGCCCATGTAAAGCATGAAAGGGTCAGAATAGGCCCCATTGGGCAATAAAAAAGGAACTATAGAACCACTAATGTACAATTTATCCTTTTCCACATCAAAGGTGGAAATGGCCAAAAAGGACAATATTTTTGAAATACATTTTATGATTACCACTAGCGGATTTGGAACTTCTGGAATAGCACATGAGGTATATCAGAAATATCACCTCCGACAGACAGTGGTAAAATCCTATTTGGGCAGATTTCAGAAATGCCACTGGTGGAGGTGTTAGTTTCCTATGGGGTATTTGTTGACAAAATAGCTCCCTTTATGCTTCCCCACTTCCTGCAACAACCCACCTGGAAGAGCTGGTGCTGTGGCATTGGAAAGGAAAAGGTCAATAACGTACCTCAGTGTCAATAGACCGGGAAACCCACCAGGCGGAGGAGGAACCCGGACAGAACCGCGCAGTAGTCCCACACAAAGTGTAATAGGGACTACTCCAGACAGCATGAGGGCTGTGCTAAAGAATCAGGACCCATGGAAGACGATTCCCCAACAGCTGAGTACAGTCCAACAGGCAGAAGGCAGCATGATATATCCCAAAGCCGAGGATATGCAGCCAATGGTGGCCACACCCGAAGGGAAAAAGACAAGACAATTTACAATCCACACATACAATCCAGATCTCAGGAATCAGTCCTAGCATTTGGCAAGCAATCCAAAACGACAATTCAGAGGCGTGTCCATGCGGCATAAGCCAGTATTTCGACAACAGGAGATGCACTACTGTGATGGTGCAGTAGTGAGAGATCGTCACACATGTGGCATTTCTGTTGCTTCAGACTTTTGTTTAACTGAAAGTAGGGTTGGGGAAAGGCCTCACTAGGCCTAACACTAAGGGGGGCTTCCCTGCCTCAACACAAATCTGAAATGGGTCCGTCAGGATGTCAAAATAAAGATAAGTCCACCATTGAGTCATAAACCCTAACTGTAGCCCTCACACTAACAACTAAATATAAAGCGCAAAGGGGTTGCCTTCTCAGCAGGTCATTCATAGTTATTTTCCAAGTTCATAACACAAAGAGGTATCACTACATATTATCCCCACCAAAAATATCGCCGTATAGATGTTCGTCCGAAACAACCATAGGCGATATTTTTGCAAGGGATAATTTTGGGTTTTTTAGGAGCGGGGGTTGCAGGGGTGTCCCCCGCTCCTTTAAAAATAATGCAGGGGTGTCCCCCGCAGGTTCCATGCCTTAATATCGCCGCAAAAATATGGCAATATTTTTGTATGCCGATATTTCTGCAGGGATATTAACACATGGAACCCACAAAGTTTCAAATGGTGTTCTCACAGTGTTCTCAAGTCCCGGGGGGAATGTCTCCCTTCCCCTGGCTTCTTTTCCACTTCCTTGAAGAGCTAAGAGAATGTCTCCCTAAGCTTAACTTTGCCTCAATGCTCACAAATCCTAGGGGCTGTCTCCCTTTACCAGGCATCTCTTCCTTGGCACAGCCAACCAGGTTCACTCTTCTCCCCGGTACTGTGATTATGAAGAGGAGTAACAATTGTCATTCTTATATGTGTGCGATTCCCAGACTCACCTGGTTTCAACAGTTCTCTTTCTAGGTAGACTTGGTGTACTCTCCTGCCAAGTACTACCTATTGCACAGCCAACCTAGTTCACCTTTCTCCCAGGTGCTGTGACTATAAGGATGAGCAACTGATGTATTTCTTTTATGGGTGTGAGTCCCAGACTCACCTACCTTTGGTACTTCTCCTTCTAGGTAGGCTTGGTTTACTCTCCTGCCAAGCACTACCATATATTATCATAGTTGTGAATGTTTCTTCAATATTACTTTCAGGGTCCCCATCCACTTTCTCTGCTTTTCAGGGTCCCAGACCATAGGTTTGGGGTATTTCTCCCCGTTATCTGCTTACCACCACTTTCTCTGGTTCCCAGCTTCTTTCTGCCCCTCCGCGTACCTGTTTTCAGGTTCACAAGGGCGTTCGCGTTCTCCCAGATTCATCTGTCAGCCGCAGGACTCATGGTGTTTGGGGCAGCTTTGTTTGGTCTGCAACTCCAACCGTCCTTCTGGAATCCAACACCCTTCCCAAGCTTTAGGATCACCTGTTGCCTGCGTCTGCCAGCCTGCCGTCCCTTCCTCTGTCTCAGGACCAGCTACGGAGCTCTCTGCTTCTTCCTTGGTCGTCCCGGCTTTCTCCTCGTCTCCGGCAGACACGGTTATCTCACGGCTCCTCCAGGGAGGACTGTTCCTCATAAGAAGTCCTTCTTTCCTTTTTATTTCATAGCTGGTTTTGGCTAGATTGAATAGGCTGGTCTGCTCACTGTGGTTCGGCTGGGTGCATTTCTGAATTCTGCATATCTTCTTTGACTCAGTACATTTCTCTAAGGTGTCAGGACTGTTCTTTTTCATCTCAGTACTATTTAGGGGAGAACAAACTTCTATTTTGCTCACATACATAGAGGTATGAGAGATTCCAGGATTCTGGAGAGGGTAAGAGGGTGAGGGAGCTGTGACAGTGCTAGGAATATACTGCGTCTCTCCTAGGATGTCATCCCTCATCCCATGAGGGTTTTCCCTGCGCACATGATCCTCCCGCGGTGCACCATCCAGAGGGGGGAGTATTGGACTGTGGCTGAATCGCCCTGGCCACAGGAGAAGGGTTCTCTCCCATGGGAGAAGGGACAACATCCAATGATTCATCACATTAAGTGGAGGCTGGGGGGAAACAAAAGAGGAAAACTACTTTTACTGCAACAACACCAGAATGCTACTTGTGAAGGCATCATGAAGCAAGACACAGACGACAGCTTCACTTTCTTAACAAAAGGGACTTTATTTTATATGTCAGGATGGAGTAACACCTAATTTACCCTATGCTAAGGTGAGATTTCCCTATCTAAAGAAACCAGGGATAGTATGTGTCAGTAAGTTCAACTTAAAAGTCTGTCTTTGTCCAAAACCTATACTTGCCCTCACAACTAAAGATACACAATGTGTAGGGATGGCAGCACCAAAAGAAACAATGTTCAAAATAAAGTTCTGAGCTTCTTCCAGCTCAGGCTTGTTTCAGCTTCCCCTTCCCCAAGTTCAAAATAGTTCCACAAAAAGGACTCAGGGTTTCCTTCCCCAAGTAGAACAACATTCGGGGTTATCTCAGGGTTCCCTTCCACAAGTTTTACACATTTCTAGGATATCTCGGGGTTCCCTTCCTCAAGTTCTACACAGTGCAAGGATACCTTGGGGTTCCCTTCCCCAAGTTCAATACAGTTCCACATGGTTCAAGTCTCTTGATTTTCACCAAAATTGTCAGTTTCACTTTATACTCCTTTTGATTTGTATCAATTCGAACAGATGCTTTATTTATTATCACGCAGCCTTTGTCTTTGGGCTTCTCTTGGCTCTTTCCCAAGTCAGCCTACTCGGTCTAGGTGCAGTTGTTGGACCACATGGTCCACCCATTACAGGTCTCTGTGTTGTCAATGTAGTTTTGGGTCTTTCCAGTATTGCGAAGAGAGCATGCTCCACAAAAAGAGTGCTGCTGCATCCCATGGTAATACTCGCTGACTTGTCTACTGCGAATGCAGCAACAGCCAGTGCCTGTTCGCAAGCATAGTGTCCTCTCATCACTGGATCTAATTTCTCGCTGCAGTATACTAATGGTTTGTGCCCTATGCTCGTCTTCTGTGTCAGACTGCCATCATTGCTACTCCATTGGAGTGCAAGAATAAGAAGAATTCATCTTGATAAACTGGGATCCCCAGCACAGGATCTGTGCATATTGCTTCCTTCAGCTCCTGAAATGCCTCAGTCATTTCTTCTGTCAACTGTAAGGTGTTCTCCGCTTTCTGTACTTCGTTCAGTGCACTTAACAAGGGCCTAGTGTATGTAGTGTAGTCAAACACCAATGCTCTTCAGTAATTAAATAGTTCTAGAAACTGCTGCACTTGTCTTATGGTTGTGGGTTTTGGAGTCTTGCATATTGCTTCTGCTCTTTCTGGTGTTATTTTCGCCCATCTTGTGATATCATCTGTCCAATGTACAATACCTCTTTCTAGCAATATTGTAATTTCGCCTTTTCTATGTTGTATCCTTTTTCTGCGAGCACAGTCAACATGTGGACGGAGTCATCTCTACACTGTGCCTCTGTTTTGCTGCAAATCAATATGCTGTCTACGTACTGTATAGCAACGCTCTCTAACTGTACATTTTTTAAATCCATTTGAAGGACCCTTTTGAATATTGAAGGTGATTTGCAGTACCCTTGAGGAAGTCTGGTGTGTTTCCACTTCTTATTTCTGTATAGGAACGAAGTTAAGTCTTGTGAGTCAGGGTGCATTGGTACAGAGAAGAAGGCATTCTTCAAATTGATAACTGTGAAGTGGGTAGCTTCCATAGGAATTCTGCACAGAATTGTTGCTGGGTTTGAAACTGAAGGAAATTCTGCCTCTACAATATGGTTCAGAGAGCGCAAGTCCTGTATAAAATGCTATGGCCCCCCTGTTGCCTTTTTCACAGGGTACACTGCCATGTTGCATGGTTATTCTGGTGGTATTAAGATGCCTTGCTTCCCTAGTACTGCAATTGTCTCATAAATACCCTCGTCTGCCTCCCTCGAAAGGGGATATTGCCTAGCTCTTGGTAAAATTGCTCCTGGCTTCAGTTTTATCTTTACTGCTCATATCCCTTTCAGAAGCCCCGCATCATAGGGACTTGTGGTCCATAAGATGCTGGGACTTTTAACCAGTCTTCCTCGAGAAATGTCAGCAGTGCTTGTAACATCATCGCCATCCTCTGTGGTACCACCCTATAGTGTATTTTCACACAGTATGTAATGCTAGTGTCAAACACTACTTCATGATCTGAGCGGTTGTCTTAAACTTCATCTGTTACAGTATTTAACCTGTACCCTTCAGCTACCGCGATCACAGACCTCCATGCTCGTCCGGTGTCATCCATCCCATGTACTGTTACTCTGTCGTCTCCCACTATTACGGCCTCTAATTCTAGTGGTATTACTGCTCCCTCTTTTTCGTCTAGTGGTAACTCTGGTCCGAACATGTACTCGTTTGGAAGGTGCCACAGTTTTCCCTGTATTCCCAGAAGCCAATCTATTATTACTTCAGCTCCATACCGGACAGCTCTTCATCTGCAGGTACTCCCCTCTGTACCATGCGTCCACAATAAGCTTGAATGATTTCCCTCATGTTTAGAAGGTGGATTCCAGGTGTGGAACACACTATCCCTTTGTCAGTGAATGAGATGATCATGTTAAGTTTGCTCATGATGTCTCTTCCCATTATGTTCACAGGTGTCTGTCAGGAATACAGTAAGGGTAGAGCTAGGTCATGCTCCCGTTTAGAAAGTGTAAGATAATTTGTAAAAGGAACCAATTCCGTCGCCTCAGAAAATGCCTGCGCATTCATGGTGTTGCCTGACATTCTATACCTCCCCTCCCAGATGCAGGATCTAGTTGCCCCTGTGCCTACAAAAAAGGAGAAAGTCTTGTCACTTATCGTCACCTCTATAAGTGGTTCCTCTGCTGGGTTAGGTGTAATCAATAGGATGGAGCACATCAGGTCTATCTGTGGGCTGTCCTGCTGAGGATATAATGACATTCTGTTCCCTGCAAATGGGTTGCCCCCCACCACAGTAGTCCCCCCTAGTTTCCGAATGGGAGTCATTCCCATGGAGTCTGTGCGTGCCAAAGTCCCGTCGTTTTGTGGTGCTGTGTATGGCGGTTGCGTGTTATTTTGCATCTGTGGTACCTGGGGTGTCTGCGAATATGGTTGTGATGGCGCCTCCATTTGTGGTGTCTGTGTAATGGGCTGGTATGCCTGCGAGTATGCATTTGGTGTCTGTCCTGGTTGTTGCGCCTGGTCCTGAGCATAATACTCAGCCTTCTCCCCTGATGTGTTGGCTGATATTGCATTACCACATTCTGCTGCATCCCCCCTCTGCTCCTGCACACTCTGGTAATGTGCCCTATCTGTCCGGACACCCAGCACTGGGGTGGTTCTCTCATTTGCCTCAGGTACCCCCCAGAGAAACCTTCGGGGTCTTGTTGTATGGGTTGCCCATACCTGCGATACCCTCCGGAAAACCCCTCTTGTCTTTGTTGCATTTGCTGCATATACCCACGTCCCCTAGGTGGTCCCCCACTTCCTCAGAACCCATGCTGCGCATCCCCCACCCCATGAACCCTCCTCCACGGGCAGCGTTGCGTAGAAATGTCTGTGGTGCGCTTTGTCCTTCCGTGCTTGTTAATTCTGCCCCTTCCATGGCGTATTCTGACAGTTCCTTCTGCACTAACTTTGCCTCTGCCTGCCTTCTTTCCTTGTGCTTTTCCCTCGCGTTTTCTTGCATTAGCCTGCAATAGTGTATTATAGTGAGTTGAATTTCTGACCACAGTTTTGCTTCCATCCCCACCAACTTCTTGAGCTGCTTTTCCAACTGCTCTGGCAACCCTTGGCCTGGTTCTGGTAGAATACCCCACTGTCTTGTGCCACGGTTCTCATGTTTCAAGTCTACCTTTCTCTTGAATAGCTTCCATCTTGCGTGCCATGATTGCGCCAGTGTCTTAAGTGTCTGGGTACTGCACCCGTAGAGCTTACCATATAACCACTCTGCAATTGTTGAACGGCGAACCATCGTGCGCCGTGTTCTTGGTGGTCACTCCTAGGTAGCCTGCTGTTTCCCATATGTCATCGGCAACCACTCTGAGAATCGCAGAAAGGAAACCTTTCATGTCCTCCACTGCTAATGTCCGACCTGCTGTTAGTCTTTCCATCTCGTATATCCATTTCCCTGCCCGCCCCCGCAGTCAACAAGGGTAGCTTACACCTCAAGTTGTCTTTGTCTATTTGTTGCCATGCTATGTACTGAGGTCGCTTCCTCCCTTCTCCAGTAAGGGGAACTGTGTCAGCCCGATCTCCCCCTCTATTCTCCCAGTGTCTTTGGTGGCAATGAGCACCCTCGCTAATTCTCCCCCCCTACGCACTGGAATGTCTCTTAGTCTCTGTGTGTATGTGGTAGCACTGTCGATGCTGCACGATATAGACCTAGAACGATGTACCCTTTCATCTTTGTCACCCCGCAGTCTACTCCCATCCTTGCCTAATCCCCCTATCATGTCTTGGCCCGTGCCCTTCTCTAAGCTTTCTCTGGCAGGCCGTCCTAGTCCCTTGTCCTCACTTCCTCCGAAGTCATCTTCCGACTCAGCATCTCTGCCATCACTGTCAATACCATTTTGGAAGCTTAGCCTTCTCAACACGGTGCCTCCCCGCTGCCTTTACTCCATGTTAATCATACCCCTGCAGTCCCCCCTAATGGAGGACCCAGTATTGCTTTTGCTCGACATTGTGTATGTCCTGTAACACCTCTTGTTTCGTTCCCTATCTACTTGCTCTTCCCCCTCCATGTTATTGTCAAAACGTGCAAAACACAATTTTACTCTCACAGCACGCTCTTCCTGCTCCTTGCGCCGTCACTCTCTTACGAGCCATTCTATTTCCAACTTCCTCTTCTCCCTTTTTATCTGTACTTCCCTTTCTCTTTCTTCATCTTCCCTTTTCCTTGCTATTTCCTCGAGCACTTACTACCTCCTTATCTCTCGTTGCTCGTGTTCCCGTGCTTCTGCCTTCTGTTTTTCTCTTTGCACCCTCTTGCGTTGTTCCTTTTCCTCCTTCTCTCGTCTGTGCACCTCTTCCATTATCTCTGCCCATTCCCTAGCTTCACCCATTTCCCTACAACCCATTGCTTTTTGGTTGGTCCTCCCGCTTCTATTTTTGTGTTCCCATCTAATTTAAGCAATATTTGTCTTCCTACCCACTTGTTGTTGCTATATTTTCCAGTCCTTCCTGTCTTCCCTCTATTGCCAGGTCGGTCTCTTTTACATGCATTTAGACCTTGCTTCACTCTTTCTTTTTGCCTCGTGTGTTTTCTGTCCCTGCAGCTGTTTGCCCAGCCTGGCTTTGCCTCTCACATCTGCTGTATGCTGGAGGTGCACATATAGGCTTTGTGTATCCTGCTGCTGCTGCTCTTAGTTTCTTCACTGGATATCATTATTGTGCCCCTACTGTTGCCCCATTGTACCCATGTTCAGGAGGGGGAGTGGGAGCGGGTGCCAAGGGCTTTTCGCCCGGGGCCTCCTGTTGGTTCAGCATCAATTGATGCTGCGCCACATCCCCTCCGTTGTCCTGGAACATGTTCCACAGTTCAAATATCGCCATTCGTTTGCCCAATTTCTTCCCCTTATAGACCTCTTATATATGTGTGTGTAATGGTTGCTGCACATACTTAGCTCCCGCCTTTTGGCCATGGCTTAGGCAGTTTACCTTATGTGCTCTGTGTCCATTCCGTGCTATATTTACAAATGCTGTCCTTATATTGCGGAAAGGACCGGCACATATGCTGGAGGGGTGTGTTCCCCACATTTCTTCCACAATACATTATTCTTGATACTTACTTGACCCCAAGTCAGGGCTTTCAACACTTTCACAGTGACCTAATAAATACACCTTTTTCAAATTTTCAATTGACCGTTCAATTCACGGATTGGTGAGCCTCTCCGGCTCTTAATAGATACCCTGGGAGTGCTCCACGCACCTCCTCCTTACAACCTTCTGTCTTCTTGATCACACCCACTACTCTCGCACATGCGCCTTCCACGCACTGCCTCAGAACACCACAACTCTGTCTCACCTCATCGTGCTCTTCAAGTCCTATACAGAACCCTCACTGGTGACGTCACCTCTAGAATACATAGGTGAAGGAAACAGACTACTGACAGAGCTCACAAATACCATTGCCCCATGACACCGCTATTTTCACAAATATAAACAGCATATACCCACGGCCGTCGTTCTGCCTCCAAACAGGGGATACCAATATTTCACATGCTCAATCTGTACCTACAGTGTCGCCTTGTAGATAAAACGACTCAGCAAGACTTAACCAGAAGAACCCCTTCTGTGATTCATGCTAACTTCTCTTGCTAAGCCCTATACACGGGGATACCATTATCCATGACCCGAGCTAAAATGCCCAATCCACAGGGAATACACTATTTACATAACTTCTGTCATCGGTACCCTTAAGTCAATAGTCTAGGCTAACCTCCTGAACCTTTTACCTCAAGATCGAATGTTCCCTAACCTCAAACAAATACCATCTACCTCCTCTTCTTTCTCAATTCTAATTGACAATACTTCTAAAATGCTCAACAATACTCATCACCACCCCACACCCACCATCTTTTTACCACCTACCCCAATTGCGATGTGGCTGAGTCAATACTTACAGCATGATCTGCTGATGCTGCTCGGCCACCAGCTCTCCCCAAAGCTGCAACTCTGCCCTTCTGGTCTGCTGGGCTTCTCACGAACCACGGGTAGGATTTTCTCCAATGTGGTGCCTGACGACCTCTGCATGGGGTGCACCTCTGTGTGACTCTCGCGCTTCGTGGGTCACCTCACAGTCCTCCAGTTGTCGCGACAGGAAAGGCAGTTTTGTGCCGAACTAACGTAGCGAACCGTCCTCTGCTACCAATTTGTAAACTGTATACAAGAGGACCGAGGCTCGTGCTACACAGTCACCGTTCAGCAGAGTGCCCAGGCCCAATGATTCCTCCCCGGTAATGACGGAGGACTCAGCCAAGGGCAAGTTAGAACTGTCCTTTACTTTCCATAACAGACAGGGATCATACAGGAAGACAAAATCTCCAGCAATCACAACTCCTGAGCCTGTGTCAGGAGCTTTTGTTACCAAATGGCGTCATAACTTCAAACCCTTCCCCAAACACCTATCAGTCCACTCTATTGGGTGGCTGGGGTGGTAGTACCTATAGAAGGCAACTATAGGTGTTAGCTAACTGGTCCTTCATGGTCAGGTGGTCTCGCCTGAGACTTCCCCAAAAACTATCTATTACATTGTTTCTAGGTTGCAGAGCTACCATTGGCCCTTGCCCATTAGCCTCCACCCTAGGATTAGTGCTTCCTGATTGGCTGGAGCGGGTTTCCTCAGGCCTGGGACCCCACTCTGTTCTCAGTGCTCTGTGTACCTTCTCAAGGTGATGAGAAAGACTGTGGGCCTCATTACAACCTGCCAGTCCGGGACCGTGCAAAATCCGTGACGGCGGTAAAAACGTTTCCGTGTCCACAAGGTTGCGGAAAAACCGTCCGATTACATGCTGAAAGGCGGAGGACCCCCTTCCCCACTGAGGCTGCAAGCATGGGAGGAGCGTTGCAGCAGCGTCCTCCACCTTGAGGCAATCCATGGGATCGGGGAGGCTGAGGCAGGAGTGAGCCCACCTGCAGATGCCGGTAAGTGCCCAAACATGAATGCCACATGAAAATATGCATTTGTGACTACTGGGCCAAAGGACCCATTAACAACCCCCCCCAGGCAGTGCATGTGTGGGCCAAAGGACCCATTAACAACTCCCCCCCCCAGGCAGTGCATGTGTGAGCCAAAGGACCCATTAACAACCCCCCCTCCCCAGGCAGTGCATGTGTGGGCCAAAGGACCCATTAACAACCCCCCCCCCCGGCAGTGCATGTGTGGGCCAAAGGACCCATCAACAACCCCCCCCAGGCAGTGCATGTGTGGGCCAAAGGACCCATTAACAAACCCCCCCAGGCAGTGTATGTGTGGGCCAAAGGACCCATTAACAACCCCCCCCCAGGCAGTGCATGTGTGGGCCAAAGGACCCATTAACAACCCCTCACCCCAGGCAGTGCATGTGTGGGCCAAAGGACCCATTAACAACCCCCGCTAGGCAGTGCATGTGTGGGCCAAAGGACCCATTAACAACCTCTCCCAGGCAGTGCATGAGTGGGCCAAAGGACCCATCATGATCCGTATGGCAACCAATATCACAGAATGCATACACCAGCAATCAGATACATGTGACTAACACTATTCAATGTACAATCTTAATGACGCATGTGATGCACCCATCTGCCACCACAACAACACTAATTGCATGCCCTTTGTGTCCCCACAGCCGTTTCAAGTGACAGTGATACTGCACAACAGGCCAGCCAATCTGCACCGGCAAGTACACAAGCCACCGCCACCACACAGGAGGATGCTGCCGGCAGTTCTGCACCTCTGGCCACATTAACAGCCACTACAGATGTGCCGCCCACCACCACCACCGACATCCCCACCGTCTTCACACTGCCTGAGTCTAGACAGGTGCCACGGGAACCTATCATGGCCACCCAACACAACACCGAAGGCAGCAGCGCTGCTGAGGGGGCGGCCTGCAGTGATTACAGTGCCCCGCAAGAGCACTCGGAAACGGGGCCACAGGGGGAGATGCCCACATTGGAAGACCTGGGCTCCTTCCATGAGCTGGAGTTCAGCCCCACATCACTGAGGAGTCCCATGAGGTCGCCCACCCCATCCATGGCCGAACTGAATGCCCGCATGCAGCGAATGGAGGAGCAGCAGGCTACCCTCACCCAGCTGGTGGAGAGGCAGCTAGAGGAATCCAGGCTGCAGAGGGAGAGCTACAGTGCCTCAGTGCGTCGCCTGTCGAGGTCCATCGGACGCTTTGCAAGCACTATAGTAATCCTTGCACGCCATGTGCGGGAGGGCAACGACCACACCTCCAGGCTTGTAGAGGCCATGTTGGTTGGCCAACAGGCAAATCTGGCACGGATGCCCTAAATCCCAGATTCTGCGCAATCAAACACAAGCACCCGATCCAGCTCCACTACTGCCAGTCCAAGGAGGCGCTCGAGTAGGCTAACGGGTCCCTCGGGCAAGGTTGCACAGGCACAGAAGCGCACACGGAAGTGATGGCATGTGTGTGGGGCAGTGCAGGACCCATGTGGACTACAAGGGTGTGAGAGGGGTGGCCACGTTTGGGTGGTGGGGTAGGTAGTTTTGGGGGTTTGAACAATGGGGCCTGGGTGGGGGTGGGCACGTTTGGGTGGTGGGGTAGGTAGTTTTGGGGGTTTGAACAATGGGGCCTGGGTGGGGGTGGGCACGTTTGGGTGGTGGGTGGCCCCGGGTGTACAGCTTCCCTAACCAATGCACCTCCTTCCCTGTTGTTGTTACATCAATACATCACCATTTTGAATCAAGACATACATGTGTGGACATTGATCATTTATTTTGCAGTGCAACTATTAATTCATTGTCGTCACCATGTTCGTGCATTTCTGTGAATGTGCTGTGACTCAAAAGTAAATGCGAATCAGGGCATCTTGTGCTCTCTGGCCATCATGTGGACCCCCAGGGGGAGGCGGTGCCATCCCATCCCCATCTCGATCCCCATCCCCATCCCCACCCACATCTCCATCCCCATCCCCATCTCCATCCCCATCCCCATCTTCCTCATCTGCGTCTGGTGGCATTGGGATGTTCCTGCGCAGGCATATATTGTGCATCATGGCACATACGAGCGTGATTTTAATGGTCTTCGCTGGGCTGTACAGCAGTGATCCGCCAGATCTGCTCAGACAGCGGAAACGGGCCTTCAGCAGTCCAAATGTCCTCTCAATCATTCCACGTGT
This sequence comes from Ambystoma mexicanum, assembly GCF_040938575.1. NCBI lineage: Eukaryota > Metazoa > Chordata > Amphibia > Caudata > Ambystomatidae > Ambystoma > Ambystoma mexicanum. The sequence goes on from NC_090931.1 coordinate 675,924,834, forward strand.
GCGGATATGTGCCCTATTGTATGCCTCTTCATGCCTGTTCCTTGGTCTCCGTGCAGGTGTCATCATCCATGGCGTGAGTGCATATCCCGCATCACCTACATGGGATGTAGATGGGGGAACATGTCAGTGTTTGTGGCATCATGTCATCATCTGCTGCTGTGCAATCTTGTATCATCATTCATTCATGCATATGTACCATGCAGTGTATGGAGGTATGTTTTGGGCATCACGATGTATGTCGCTAACTGGATATGGGCCTACACATTAACTTGCATGTTTACTGTGCCCTGCGGGTGACATTTGATTGTGTGCATGTCACGGTGCAGTGCTGTCCACACATGGCAGAGTGACTCCACTGTACAGAAGTAGAAAATACACTTTGTCTCATTTACACGCCTCTCGTGCCTTTTGAGGCAGTGTTTCAATTGAGGGTGGGTGTCTGCAGTGGCACAAGGTTCATGGGACAGTGACGGGATTGGCTGTGCCAGCGTGTGCACGGGCACACTGTGGTGCCCTGTCATGTCTTCCTTCATGATGTTTGGCATCCGCTGTGTATTTGGTAGATGGAAGGGGGTGATGCATGTGCGGTCACAGCGGCACACTCACAATGCTCATTGGCCTGGACACACACACACCACTTCGACAGGGTTGTAGCATTGTCAGCTTTACTCACCCAATAGCCATGTGCTTTGTCCGGCATAGCGTTCCGTGTACCGTGGCAACGTGGAATTCCGCAGTACCATTGAGTCATGTGATGAGCCTGGGAAACGTGCGCAGCAGTGTGTAATCAGTTGCATGGCATCACAAACCATCTCGATATTCAAAGAGTGATACTGTTTCCTATTGCGGAACACCAGCTCAATTGCACGTGGTACTGTCAGCTCAACGTGGGTGCAGTCAACTGCGCCTATGCAATTTGGCATGCCTGCTATGGCATGGAAGGCCAACTTGGTGGCAATGACCTCGGGGAGGGTGCGGGGTAGGGCTATGTGTTCTGACACATGGCGCAACAGGGCATCCAGTACCTGTACCAGGATTTTTGAGAAACAGGGTTGTGATATGCCGTGCAGCTCACCAACCGTTTGTTGATAGGTGCCAGTGCCAAGGAAATGCAGTACTGAGACAACCTTCAAGGGGGGGGGGATGGCGGTGGGGGTGTCAATTTGGCTGCTGATGTTGTCCTCAATCATGGCGGTGATGTGCAGGATTGTTGCACGGTCCAGCCGGTATAGTGTGTGGATCTGTCCTGGGGTGAGGTTCCAGGGTGAGGCCCTGATGTGTGGTATTGCTGGCTGGCGGCGGGCATCGGGCTGGCTGGGCAATGGGGTTTACCATAGCTGCAGGGTTGGCTGGTTGCCGCCTGCGCCTCCTCCGCCTACGCCTCCTCTGCGCCATTACTGCCACCATGTGCAGTGCTGCCTGTTGGTTGAGTAGGCCCAGTCCCAGTGCTACTAGACCTGCTGCCTGCATGGTTCTGTGTTGTGTTGGGCTGGGAGTGGCCCTTTTGTAGGCTCCCAGTGGCCTGCTAGCTCCAGCTGGGCTGATTTGGTGCACCTGTGCCCTGATTCAGTTCAGCAGGCAGTGTATAACGCCATGTTCGCGGTGGCGGCGGTTCCGCAACCGTGATCACGGTATTTACGCCATTTTTTTGCCGGTATTTCCGTGTCCGCGCTAGTTGTGATGCTCACAGTGTTTCGTGTTGACTGTAACGGAGGGGTTTCCGTGCAGACGGACTTAACGGGACCCCTATTTCTGCGGTGGCGGTTGAGGGTGGTGCTATTACTGGGGGCGCGGGTCATGATTGGGCGGACATGGAAACGGTGCCGGTATGGTTTTACCGGCAGTGTTAATTCCGGACCAGAGTACTTGTAATGAGGCCCTGTGTGTCCCAATTGTCGCTATTGGTATATCCACCTAGCCTGAGAGAGTGCCTGCAACTTGCAATGTTTGCTGGGCAACACATGTATCCGTTCTTGTCTGCTTCGCTGGGAACAGCTTCTCTTCCCACCATGGGTAAATGGCTGTTTTCCGGCTTGGCCACATCACGTGGGTGAGGACCGCAAAACAGGGCTTTTGGTCTGCGATTAGTGAGGATTTATTCTGCTATTTTGAAGGTGGCTCCTTGCCCTTGGGTCAGGAATGTTCCACCCGCCTTTTTTCTTGGCTGCGAGCAATGGCCCATCGCTTCATGCTGCCGGGTCTGCATGTCTTCGTTCCTTGTTCTGAGGTCTGTGGCTTTGTGCAGTTTCACTACAGTTGTTCTATGGTTTCTCTATGTCTATATATGTTATTGTATTGCTTTCGCTTGAGGTTAGTAGTATTTGGTTTTTCCAGATTCCCTATATGTCTCTGAAGTTCCATATGGTTAGTTGCAATAAGCGGCTGAAAACTTGTTTTGTGCGACTCTTGCTCTCTTGCGCTTCTGCGTTTCTGCATTTGGCTAATGAAAGAAAATAAGAAGGACTTCTGACAGTGTGTACGTGTATCTGTCCTCTATCTATAGAACTGTTTATGCATGTTCTTCGTGTGTGCACGTGCGTGTCGTGTTACTTCGTGCAGGCATGCAAGTTTGCTTCGTGGCTAACGTTACTATGTCATGGTGTCTCTAATGACATCAGCAAAGCTAGATATTTATTGTTAGTCAACCTGGTCCAGTGATGAGGCACCTGTGTCCGCAAGGACATCAGCTGGATAGGGTTTGAACAACTGTCTAAGAAAATATCTGCTCACATATGTAGAATGTACTGGCCCTCCTGGGGGCTGGCCAAACAGTGACTGGCATCTCTCGTTTCTCAGTTTTCGCGCTGCCATGCATATAGGGGTCACAAGGGCCATTCCAGGGACTCTATCCTCTATGTGCTGTGGTTTCCCTTCGGCAGTCTTTAGGGCCTGGCCACCACTTGTATACTGGCAGTCGTTTGGCTTTGCCATAACTTGCATTCACCTTATTCTGTGGTGTATATCTTCTTCTACGACATTGCTTTCACCTTGCTCCTCTTAGATGCAACAACTTGTATTTCACACTTGCTCTTCATTTAGTTCATAAGTATTCATGACAGCTTTCACTTTGTTCTCAATGCTTTTGAGCAAGTTTAACTTCTTTCACATTTGCACATCATTCGCTTTCCACTTGTGCTATCATTTTACATGATTTCCATATCTTCTCTTTGGTTTGGTATTCAATATATGCCATTGCGTTCTCATAAGCTTTTCGCTCGTTCGCAAAAATAAAATGTCCAAGATCTGCCCCAGAGCACCCCGGTAGCAGTATTCTCTGTCTCGCACTCACTGGAGCTGCTCTGCTTTGCAGAGCATCATCTTGCTATTCTCCGTCCTTCTCTCTACTCCTGGAATGCGTCAGGTGCTCCAGCGAGCATTGCTCGCTGTCGGGAAACGTATGCACAGCATCCCGCTCCAACTGGGAACACACGGCTCAGGTAATTGCTGGGGCTTTGGTCTTCTCGCAGCCCGCTCCAGTCGTGGCACCTCTCTCGTCCCCTGGCAACACACAGCGTCCTTTCTGTGGGCAGTCCTGCTCCAGCCTGCTCCCCGCCAGACAGCAGTCACCTTCTCTCCAGACAGGTTCTCCCTGCTTTGCTGCTTGGGCCTCCTTTTAAGCAACTGTAGACTTCCAATAGGTTGCAGGTGCGAGTAAAATGCCTGACCCTCATTACACCAATTAACTGGACATGCCTGATCTGATCGTCCATAGGCATCTTCCTCTTCTCAGTACCACACTGGTGAAACTGACTAGAAGTATGCATTACTCGTAGTCACCTCTTCCTCGTCCCAGTCTTAAAGGTATATGATAGAGGATCATAGTGTGTGTGTGTGTGCGTGTGTGTGTGTGGAAGAGATATGGACTGACAAAACCCTATGAAGGAAGGGGAGGGTAGGGTTCATTTTCAATGGGGGAAAAGGGGATACCATGTCTCACCTGCAGACATCCTCTCCACACTCCGCAAGGTCCCTCCACCCAGGGGATGCTCCCTCATATATCAACACCCAGGGTCAGGATCCAAAAGCGATGGCCTTTCCCTGGCCACAGAGAGGAAGATCCAAGGGGAGTATATGGGAGGATGCCCGCAGGTTCCTCAGATACTTGAAATCGAAGTTCATTGAGAAGCTCCCTGAGTTTGGCAGAGCATTTTTTTTTTTCTAGGTCTGCCGTGTCCTGAACCATCATGCTGTTCGTTCAGGAAGTCGTGAACTTGTGCACAGATGAGGTCCCATTCCATTGCTTCTCCTGCAATGGTGACATTCCAGATCAGGCTTTTCAGGTTTTTTTTTGGTGACAGTGCTAACGGCAGAGATGATCTGGAACCATCCAACATCTGCATCAACATTTTACATTTGTGCCCCAGTGATGAGTCCAGTTGCCATCTCTAAGCATCCTAAACACTTATCAAGTGATAGGCCGTTGTAAACACTCCAAGCTGCAAGAACATAATTTGTCCTGTTCCATAACGACCCTCCTCGCCCATCTTACTTCTCTTGGGAAATAATGCGTTCTGCTGGGTCAGGCATACAGCTATGCCTTGGAACAGTTTGGCTTTTGAGACGTCACCTGAAAAAGCAGACAAAGTTAATGATAAACATATAGTGCCTCAAGAGAGATTCACAAAGGTGAAGCTATATTCTGAGTTGTCTAACGGAGCTGCAGTCTCATACCAAAGCCGCTGACCCACTACAGGGTCGGAATGGACCGGTAAGTCCCCATTGAACCAGGTCGGACCCGGTATGGGAGGTAGTCATGGCGCAAATAGCACCATGACTATCTCCATACTCGGGATGAGGCCCACTGTGTTTTTTGATTTTACCAGATTTGCCACCTTATCTGACAGACAGGTACCATCAAGATATAGACCCAAGTGTCAAGATTCAAGGTCCGCGTAGACTATGTATATCTCTGTCCCCAAGCACCAGTCAGGAAGATATAAATATTTACTTGCTGACCGGTTATTGAGGCCACAGGTGACTGGAATAAGAGCACCAGGTTCCCAGGTAGCTGCAATGGAAACAGGGTTAAACAGTGCAATACGGAAAAACCAGTTATGTGGTATAAGAACAATAACAGGGCACCTACCATAAGTCTACATGGGAGATGTATACCTGGAGAGGTAGGTGAGCCTGTCCCCCCATCTTGTCGATGCAAGACTTGTTCCCAAGATGTTGAAATGTCAAAGTCACCAGAAGGGACCAGTTGAAATAAGTCCCAAAGGCACTGGTAGGGTAGTCACCCAAGTGTAAAGTTCCAGAAGGATGGCCCCAATTATAGCAAGAAGAAGCCTTCGTGGTACCAATGAATGTAGGGTACTAGGCTGAAAGCAGAAGAGTTCCAGGATGGGGATCGTAGCAAAATCTGAACAGTAAGGCAGTCCGTAAGGCAATGCAGGAGTCAAGCAGTTCAGAATATCCAGGAGACAAGGAACGCTGAAGCCGGGGGTCAAGCAGCAAGAAGATCTGAAACACTAATCCAAAGGGTCGAAGTCCAGAAACACGAAACCAAAAAGCGCCACTTGCCGGAATGTATCACAGCTGAGAAGCCCGGCGCACAACAACCGGCGTCCTTTTACACTGTTGCCATGGGAGCACTTTGATGTGAGCAGGTCCGCACCAGGGTTGGTTGTTCACGTGAGCATACCTGCGTCACGTGAGGACCACTCCGTAGGCGATGATTGCTGTACTGTCTCCATGGCAACTGCCATTACGACCAGAGTCACCAAGGTAATCGTTTCCGCGTCGTGGGAGAGCACCGAGCCCTCTGGACATCATTAAGGCGCGTCTCAACCCTGTGGAGGGAATCAGGTGCTGCATGTCTGTTGCTAGTGTCCTGCTGTGGTGAGTGTGAGGCTGTATGCTGTTTTGATGTGTGCGTGACACCAAGTCTTAAGTCGGGACCTTCCCCTTCCTCAAATTCTGTTCAAGAGCAAAAGAAGTCTATTTGACTCCCTTCCGGGAATGTACAGACCTTTTGCTCCTACTATCATCAAGGAGCATACATCCCCGGTAGCAGGAAGGCTTTCCAACCTTCTTCCCTTTTGGAAAACCATTACTCACGAGGAATGGGTTCTGAATATTATTCAGCATGGTTGCCGCCTTGCCCTTCCGGCTATTTCACCATCCTCTCCTCCGACACTCCAAAAATCCTCCCCGGATCTCCTGGAAGAGATCCAAAAACTCTTTTCCTTCGGAGTGATAGAGTTGGTTCCTCAAGAGGAATTAGGTCAGGGATTCTACTCCCATTACTCTCTGATCCCAAAGAAATCAGGCGGGATCCGTCCAATTTTGGACCTTTCAGACCTCAACCAATGTCTGTCAATCAAAACCTTCCACATGGTGACCATTCCTCAGATCCTGGCTTCTCCTCATCGATTGGATGGCATCTGTAGATCTACAGGATGCTTATTTTCACATCCCCATCTACAAACATCACTGTCAGTTCATGAGGTTCACCATCGGAAGGTCTTATTACCAGTTCACATGTCTTCCCTTCAGTCTAAATTCAGCTCTCAGAGTTTTCACAAAAGTTCTGGGGTCAGTGACAGCCTACCCCCGGTTATGGGCAGTACATCTATACCCTTTGCTAGACGACTGGCTTCTCAAGGCCCGGTCCCCAGAGGAATTGCTTCAGAAGATGCAATTAACTTGCCATGCTCTTTTCAACCTGGGGTTTTCCATAAATGTGACAAAATCCCAGCTCAACCCTTCACAAAGGATCCAATTCCTAGAAGCAGTTATAGAAGGAGCAGTTATAGATACTACTCTACACAGAGCCTTCCCATCCCTGGAAAGGGTGGAAGCTATTCAACAAACCATTGTAAAGTTCAATACACACCAGATTCTGACAGCTTGGTGGTTTCAAAGGCTGTTGGGGCTTCTGGCCTCTTGCATAAACCTAGTTCCCTTTTCAAGGCTCCATATGAGAACGGTGCAGTGGCATCTTGCTCGCAACTGGAACCAGCTGTTGCAATCCCAGGAAACGAAAATTCAAATTCCAAAACAAGTTCAGGACTCACTACTCTGGTGGCACTCCCCAGAGAACCTGTTAATCGGGTTTCCTTTTCAGCCTCCTCATCACCAAATAGTGATAACAACAGACCCTTCGGAGTCCGGTTGGAGAGCCCGTTGTCTAAGTCTTACAGCTCACAGTCTTTGGTCCTCTCAGGAAAAGAAGAACAAAATAAATGTCCTCGAACTAAGAGCCATATTTTTCACTCTGAAATCATTTCTTCCCTCTCTTCAAAGAAAGGAGGCCAAAATTCTAACAGACAATACCACTGCAATATTTTATATCAACAACCAGGGGTGCACTCGTTCCCTTCCCCTGTGTCTCCTAGCAGAGAAGATTTGTTATTGGGCCATTCAGAATCACATTTCTTGTTGGCGGCCCATCTGGAGGGAAACAAGAACGTTCTAGTAGACGAACTAAGAAGGTTACAATCTGCTCCGCACGAGTGGGAGCTGAAACCATCAGTAGCAAACATGATCTTTCAGAAGTGGTGCCATCCATCAGTAGACCTCTTTGCCAACCAGCACAATTCTCTATGTCCTCAGCTTGCCTCAAGGCAAGGTCAAGGTCTTCAATCCCTGGCATATTCTCTATATCTGGATTGGTTGAACTTAACACTTTATGCGTTTCCCCCTCTTCCATTGATTCACAAAATATTACTCAAATTTAAAATGTCACAGAATCTGACAATGATTCTAATAGCCCCATTCTGGCCTCGCCAGATTTGGTTTAGAGACCTCGTGGAGTTAGCAGGGACTTCCAAATTAGATCTCCCATCATCGAGAGATCTTTTGACTCAACAGAAAGGGCAGGTCCTTCACACCTTCCCTCAATTGCTGAACTTGAAGGCTTGGTTCCTGAAAAACTAGCCTTTTCCCACTTACATTTGTCAGAGCAAAATATAACCATCATGTCAGCTTCTAGAAAAGCTTCTACTAAGAAACAATATCGTGGCAAATGGTTACGGTTCTGTCACTGAGCCTTGGACCAAGACATCAATCTTCTAAAAGGCTTCTATTAATAATGTCATGTCCTTCATGTGTTATCTAGTTTCCACTGGTGTCAAAGTAGACATGTGCAAACATTACTTATCAGCTATTGGTGTTTACCTGAATAGAAAACATAAGTCTTTCTCTCTTTCCAACAAAGCCATTGAAAGGTACTTTGAGGGCCTTCTATGCTTACATCCCCTATTCGTGAACCTCCACCTCAGTGGGATTTCAACGTGGTCTTATCAGTCCTAATTCAAAAAACATTCGAGCTTATGGCTTCATGTGAATTAGAATTTCTAACTTGGAAAACGGCATTCTTAGTAGTCATTACTTCGGCTAGAAGGATTGGAGAGCTACAGGTTCTCTCCTCAAAGGAACCATAGATAGTGTTCCATAAGAACAAAGTTGTCCTCTGTGCGGTCCCATGCTTTCTACTCAAAGTGGATTCTGAAATTTCATTTAAACCAGGAAATATATCTTCCTGTTTTTCTTCCTAGACCGCATGCTTCTGAGGCCGAAGAGACTCTACATAATCTAGATGTTGCAAGAACTTTAAAATTCTATCTAGAAAGGCTGAAACCATTTAGAAAAGCAGGCCAGTTCTTCATTACTTACGGGGGTCCTTCTCCTGGCAATACGGCAGCTAAAGCTTCCATCGCTAGATGGGTTGTCTCTTGTATCTCCAAGGCTTATGATATGAAAGGGTTTTCGACTCTGCATAGACTTCAGGCTCATTCCATTAGAGCCAAGGCAGCACCTGTAGCCTTTACCAGGCATGTTCCCATTGTAGACATATGTAAAGCAGCTACCTGGGCTACCCTACTTGCTTTTTGTAGCATTATGCTAGGGATACATCTTCTAGAAATGATGCAAAATTCAGCCAAGAGGTTCTCCGCAACTTGTTAGCCTGAATTCAGTACATACTGTTTCCTCCGCCCTTACTTATTCTAAGTCTTTTTGGTCTGGTCCCAACCAGATGGGAAGGAGGGAGAGCCAGGATGAAAGAGAAATACAAAATTACCTTCATGGTGATTCAGGTTCTCTTAGCCCAGGCTCTCCCTCCTTCACAACACCCACCCAGCCATCCCCTACAGTAAGCATATACTAAAATGTCCTGCCATCGGCGGAACCACAGGAACTGGTTGTGGAACGTTGGTGACGTAGGGGTAAGGTGTGGGCCCAGCATTCAGAGGGATGCATGCGTGACGTAGGCTCTACCCCTTCAAAGTTCTTAAAGTTACAGCTGTCTTTTGCAGCCAGCTTTTTCGACCCGCCTGTGGTTGCAGATGTTCCCAACCAGTTGGGAAGGAGGGAGAGCCTGGACTAAGAGAACCTGAATCACTGTGAAGGTAATTTTTTATATTTTTAATGTGCCCCATGATATCAGATCCTTAACTTGGATTTCAGTTTTTCATTGGAATCCATTAATCCCCTTTATACTAGGGCATTGTTTCTATCCAATACCACTTCATACTAATCAGAATAAACAAACAGCTCAGTGTTTTTGGCAGGTTTTTAGCTTCAAGCGTGCATTTTAGGTTTACTTTCTTTTCATCTAATATCCAGTCCCGCAGAAATTAGTTATGCCGATTTTCCTGCATCAAGGCATGCCATTCATTATAGCTAGTGTACATGCAATGTACTGGAAAGCCCTTGAGTGGTACTGGCACCTCTTTGGTTTGTCCCGTCGCCATTATTCTGGCAAGACCTATGGCTTTAAGCACCATCATCTTCAGAGAGACCCTTTTCTTTGACTACACTTGCCACATCCATAATCTCAAAAATGTAAACTCCACTTTTTCTGATGCTCTGAGTGGAAAAGAGTTGGCGAACGAGAGACAGGAAACTCTGCTAAGTGACGATGAGGAAAAAAGAATCATCATACATGAAAAGGTCTGTAGATGCGGAAGGGATAGAAAGAAATATGTTCAGTCATGGGGTTTCCTACAGCTCCCCTTGCTTTGATACTCATTGCTAGGATGGATACTGGGGCGGCTGAAAACCAAGGTAGCCTATGAACATTTTCCAGCAGAAAGTTGTTCTATGGAGATGAATAAGTTAGGAATTGTGAAAAGGCATATCTTGTGACACATTTTTTTAAATACATATTTTATTTACATTTTGAACACAAAAGGAACACACAGAAACAGTTATACATGTTACACATTAAACATAATTATCAGATACAAAAATTGCTACAATGCTTGATATGTTCAAACATCTGAGATTGAAATTAAGATTGTGTAGTAGCCCAATTGTTGATATTTGTCAATACATGTGTTATAAGGCAAACATTATGCTGCAATAATGATCTTAAACAAACAATCGTGTAAAAGTGAAAACATTTCAATTTTGTGGATGACATTGTTTTTATACATTTCTTTTGTATGTACAGCTATGTGTATGTGTCCATATAACTGCTATTTGCCTTTCACAGGGTCTTCACCAGCATCTAATACCCCATCGCTACCAGGACAAGCGCAGGATGGTGCTGGTCAGTAAAGGAACTGAGATAATTAAGCTGAAAAGGGAGAAGTTTGATGAGTTAGTCGATGCCACAACTATATCCAGTGTAGGCAGAATGGAGCGTGCCTTCCCGACGTACGTACCCTTAGTGCAGTTAAATCCTGGCATAGTAACAACCCGCTGGCTCTTAACTGTTAAGGAGATTATCAGTATACAATGTGCTTAGCCCAGGGAATTGGATTTGAACCAACCAAAGGTGAAATAAGAGAATATCATCAAAAGGCACGGCCTCTAGAAGGTTGGAAGGGTTGGAGACAGGTGGTATGGTTGGAGAATGCAGACATTGCTTTTAAGAGGTCGTGGCCAGCCTTCCTATCAGCTTATCCCACTTTGCAGGGAATGAAAGAAAGCATGGTCAAAACACATGTTATAGGTAGACTAGTGAGTAAATCATTGAGGTAGATGTGGTTTCTACTAGGATACATTCCACTCATGCTTTATGGTAACACACAGCAGCCACACCCATGCCCCTCAATTACACCAAGCCCACCTATCTGCACTGTGCTTAGCCCTCTGCAAACTGCAAGGTTTGGTAACAGGTTCCTCCCTTGTTATATTATTGAGTTTTCCAGAGCGGTAGCACGGATTTCAATCCCCAACAAGGTATCTGTATGCTGTGATTAACCTGAAGGTGTCTCACTTGCTAGTCCCCGGGATCTATCATCCAGGTGGCCAGGACACAGCCATCAGTATTGGATCCAGTTCCTGGGGGTGGACCAGTGGGGAGGATCACCTGGATGAGGGGTCTTCGGGGAGTGGAGGTGGGACACTGAAGGTTGAGACGTGGTGCCCCCTTCCCATTAACACCTGTTCCCCTTCCTACCCCGTAGGATATGTAGAAGCCACACCCCCCCCCTTTTCCAACACAAACACTTTCCTACACTGTGACAGACAACGGACTAACACCCGAGCCATTTACCTGACATGTCCCAACACCAGGGTCAGGCAGAGTCAGGCAATTGATAATAACTACGCGAACCTGACAGCCCTTTCCCTTCTCCACAGAGATAAAAGGCAGACCACAAAAGCACACTACGAGCAAGGCCAAACGCATGAGGAAGCAGTAATTCCGAGCCGGCAGTTCAAACGGAGAAGAAAGACGGCGAGACCTGAGAGGATGACAAGGAGGGAAGTGCCCTTGCCCTTTTCAACCCAGACCGGCAAAGCCTCCCTGAAAAGAATCATAAGACCAGGATTTACAGCTGCCGTGTGGTGTAACAGATGTCAATGGTGCACAGGGGCCTCTCACATTGATAACCCAGGCAGGGCGGCACGCTTGCTACCGTGGTGCCGTACTTGATTCCAGAGGCAAGACAAGCCAACGGGTTCAGCATAGCCGGTGAGTCGGAGAGAGCAAAACGGACAGTGTTCCCCCCAAAGTTGCAAACGGCAACTTTGTATGAACTTTTTGAACAAAGAACTTGTGTGTTTAAAATTGAAAGAAAGTACACTGAAGGACCAGCTGCAGAGTGGTCAGGCGCCACATGAGCGCTCATTCGAAGGACTCTGGCTTGTCCCCTTTGTTGAAACTGCCAGTACCAGAAGGCCCTTGGAGAGGCCGGTGTAAGGAGTCAGAGGGGTCATACAGGGATCAAGTCAAACCCCTTGTACAATCAAACGTCTCTGACACGTTGACAAGAAGGAAAGCAAAGTAAGGTGTGTTACCAGAACTGTGTGTAGCTTAGCTGGGGGCTTTAACAAAAGCCTGACTGGGGGCTGAGACCTGAACTTAGGTAAGAAGGGAACCTAAGTAGTCTGCAGAGAACATTGTGAACTGTGGCAAGTGTGATCCCGACAGAGGGATGTCAAGAGAAAGCTAGGGGAAGGGAACCCCGCTTTCTGATGAAAATGAGCAAGTCATATGTTAAAATGTCCATGTGAACCCGACGGAGGGATGCCAAGGGGAAAGCTAAGGAGAGTGAATCCCGCATATTGATAAAGCTAAGTGAACTGTGTGTTTGGCAAACGTGAACCCGGCTGAGAGATGCCTGCGAATCAAGGTGAATAGGGATACACCCATGAACATTGTGTCGACAAGAGTGTACCTGGCTGAGGGTTGTCCGCTGTGAATGGTTGTTTAAAAAGACATGGAGCCTCATTAAAAAGTCCGGCGGTAACCGTGCTGGTAAAACCGGCAGTTTGGTGCCGGAATTACAATGTTTACCGGCGCCTGACTTCCCGGTAACACTGGGGTATTATGACCCTGGTATTCCGATATGTCAGGCGCCAGTAAATGTAAATCCCCATTCCCATTGAGTCCCGTAGGACTCAATGGGAATGGGGACCACGGAAGTGCCGGCACCGTCATTGACGGTGTGGGCGCTTCTGTGAAACTCTGCAGGCGGGTGCTGCTCTGCCCGCCAGGTCAGACCCTGGCGGGCAGGACGACACTCACCCGCAGAGTCATATCGTGCCAGTCCGGTAACCACAGAGCTGGTAGGCTTACCGGCACCGTTGTTACCGGACAGGCACACTTAGAATGAGGCCCATTGAGACTCTTGAATAGTACATTGTGAATGAAAGGTCATAGTGAACCCAATGGAGGGAGGCCACATGGTACGAGGGATCGTAGCCCAGCAGAGAGGGATCCTAAGGTGAAGAGTAATCTCCCCATGAAGATTTATTGAAGGAACTTTTACTTTTGTTTTTGTGGATTGTAACACATCAGGTCCTCTTAGGCAAGAGACTTTGTGAGAAAGAGACCTACCCACAGAAGGCCCTGATATTTCAGAACCAAACTGTAACCTCGTGCTGGCAAGGGCCAGGAGTGTGCTGTGCTCAGCTGTCCCGCCTTGTTCTGTGCTAAAAACGTGGGGAAGGGAGACCCCAGCCATACCATCCTGATTTATCATTTTGAGAACACTTATTTATTTTCTGATGAACATTATCCCACACTATTTTGTAACTTAGCGGTTACAATAGTTTTTTTTAGTATAGCCCTTTTGATTTGACAAGACGCCACTAGGACTGCCTTATTATTATTTGATGGTCGTAGCTTGCTCCCATCTTACATTTAGGTTTAGATTAGGTGTTTTTCTCACCCATTTATAAAGTTTAATAAACACCCTTGAACTGTGATCACTTGTGTCGGTCTTTACTGTTGCCACCATGAGGTCCTTAAAATGCACACTGAAAAATATTATTAAGGCTCTGCAAAATAACCCATAGTCGAGGTAGAACTCAGAGGAGCGAAAGAATCAGCAATGACAATGAAGATTACCCAGGCTATTAGCGCCGGTAGTCTTGATTCTATTAAAGACATGGAGGCGAGCATTATGCCTTTCCCCCGTTCAGTGTATTGACGAGGGCCCTAGCAAAAGTTTGCCGGGAGCGAGCAGAGGTAGTGATGGTAGCACCGCATTGGAAATCGCAGGTGTGGTTTCCGATTCTGATGGAACTTTCCTCTGATTTCCCGAGACTGATTCTGTGGGAAGTGGATCTCCTATGCGACCAGAGAGGGCAGGGACATCCCTTAGTTCAGAGAGGGGCGCTGCAGCTTAAAACTCTTTAATGCCACTTTTCATAGCAGCTTTTTTTTTTAAATCATCTGTTTTAACAAAAACATTTCTTTTTCTTTTCTTCTTTTAAACAGTAAACAGAAAAAACTCCAGAAACAGTCCACAAAACTACCATCATCTGGGACTACCAATCCCCAAAATTCCTGAGTGTTCCTGTAGTTTTAACCTCTGTCCAAGCACCAATACTGGGCCAGCACGGTCTATGCCTCACATCCTGCCTGAACTCCTTCCTCTTTCTTTGATGCCTTGAAAACTGTAACAACAGTGAAATCCCTCAACTTTCTCAATGAGAAACTGCAACTGCTTTCGACCAATTCCAACTCCAAGCCGACTCCTCCGCTCCAGCTTCTTTAGTTATGAGCCACCGTCCCACTCAGCTACTCTTGGTCTCGTCTCCTAGGACCAAACCAAAAACACATCATTAGGGTGGGAATACGCAGTCGCCGGCTACATAAGCCTATACATGAGACAGAATAAATAGCAACAACAAATCATTTTGCTATCCCCCCTGCGTACAAGGGCGGGATAATGCTTGCCTCTGTGTGTTTAATAGAATCAAGACTACCAGCGCTAATAGCCTGGGTAATCTTCATTCTAAGTCAAGACCGGAGTCGAGCATTATGCTTGTTCAAGGCTTTCTAATACCACATTAGCTACAGTAGAGACTGGCTTGAAGTAAAACATCTTAAATGTAGACTCTCAAGACCAGTCTCCTGCCTTCAATATATCAAGCAAAGAAGCTCCTGCCACAAAAGCTTTGGATGCCATAGCCCCCCTGACTGAGTGGGCCCCAAAGATGTTCAGATCTATTCCTGCCCAACACATAACTTCTCTAACCCACCTGGCTATGGTGGCTGTAGCTATCGCATGAAAAGGCTTCCTACGAGCTATCAGCAGCTGCTGAACCCCCACTTGCCTAACGTCCTCTGTCACTCTCTCATACTCTTTAATGCAACGCGCTACACACAACTTGGAGTTGCTTGGAAAATAAGGATATGAAATGACTGTAGACGCACTCTTAGTCCTCTGTACAATCTGGAAAGCTATTCCCTCTGGATAGAAAACCTTTCTGTTAACCTCTAAAGCTTTCACATCGGAGACTCACCTGCATGAAACCAAACACAAAAGCATAGCTAGTTTACCAGACAAGCGCTGCACTGACAAAAGCTTGTTATCCGGCCACTGCTTAAAGAAGCGGAATATCACTTCGACATCCTACGACACTGAGTACTTGGGAACCGGAGTTTTGCACCTTTTTACACCACTCAGTAATCTGACTACCTATGGGTGTTCCCCGATAGGTTGGCCTTCACATCTCTCGTGCCCCGCAGAGATTGCTGATCGATACACTCCCAGCATGTGAAAAGCTCTCCCACTAACTGACATTTCTACTAGGAAATTGAGCATGTGAACTACAGATGCTGAAATGGAATGAATACATTGCTGTGCACACCATTTCTCCCATTTGGCCCATGCGGCATCATAGCTCCTAAGTGTGGAGGGGGCCCATGAATCTCTCATACAATCTGCAGCTTCTCTCGAAAGGCCCAGCACGTTCCATCGTCTCCTGAAATCCTGCATGCAAGCAGCTGTAGGGCTCCTCTCTCAACTAAGGGATGTCCCTGCCCTCTCTGGTCGCATAGGAGGTCCACTTCCCACAGAATCAGTCTCGGGAAATCTGAGGAAAGTTCCATCAGAATCGGATACCACACCTGCGATTTCCAAAGCGGCGCCACCATCACTACCTCCGCTCGCTCCCGGTGAACTTTTGCTAGGGCCCTCGTCAACATAATGAACGGGAGAAAGGCATAATGCTTGCCTCCGATCTTGACATAGAATGTTAATATGTACATTGGTGGGTTTTACTGCATTTCAGTAAGTAGATGTAAGAAATAATGGATGACCCTTTGCTTCAAAGTCTTCCAGTCCTTCGAATAGGAAAGGAGAACAAATGTTGCTTTAGGCTTATGTAGTCTTTCTACATTTGCACAAAAGCAAACATTTGACTGTGGAATGCCATCACCTCTAGATGTAACTGATTAGTGCCACTGCATTAGCAATTGGTAAGTCCAAAAGCAAGCTTGGTAAGTCCATGTAAGGGCCGGAAAGCAATATTGTTCTCTTTGCATTTGGAGTGTGTTATTACCACGTTAGTCAATGGATACATTTTACATTCCACCTGAGTTGATTGCTCGAGTCAAATGTTCCATTTGCAGCCGCATGAGTGACTGAATGCTCCTCAGTCTGCTCCCCTTTGCACTCCTCGCCATCACGAGCATAAGCCAGCCACCAGTAGGTTGCTTTGGAATGTGCCCTACACCAGTAACAGTTGGTTGAGTAGGAATGGAGGATCCTATCATGCAAGAGGTTTCTTGTAAAAAAAAAAGTGGGTGCTTCAAGTCAAACTGATGTTTCAACAACATTGTCTAGAAAATTATAGCATCTGTTTATATCCCAAATTAGTGTGTGCCTACCTACCTATGACGTACTGTATTTTCTGTGGAAACCGAATTGTGTGCATGATCTACGTTACCTCACCTAACCCCCCAAAACAGCTGAGCGCCAATCATATACAAACAAATCCCCGAAAGGCTTAATATGAACTCTTGTTACAGCCAAGAGGCTCCTGCCCAATTACAGCAAGCTTCTTCTAACAACACTACACATACTTAAATTGATTTATTAAGAGATTTAGTTCACCTCTCATGGCGCTAATTGGTCACTTCCAAACACCAAAATGTGAGCAGTGTGAGGGTATAGTGGTGAGGGCAAATGTTGGATAGTTCAAGAAAAGATCAGTGATCTAGGAACTGTGGAATACGCTGAGAAGGTGGGTCTTCTTGGCTCTTCCAAACTTGGTCATTTTTGGCCAGAGTGGCGGTGTGAAGGAGGCATGGAGGGATAGTATATAGATCAAGCCCGAAAATGTTTACATTGACAGGCGGATGACCACCATGTTTTTTCGGGACCCCACCTCTGACATCTGGTCAGCTGGCGTAGTGTGAACACTCTACTGAGGTAGTTCAGCACGATGCCCAGGAAACTGCTATGATTGAATCATTTAGGCAGATTCTTGAATCAGTAAGCTGTAGAGAATTCACACATGGTGAGATGTGGTGAACATTTTTCAGGTCAAATATGAAAGAGACAGCATGGTTCTGTGCATATTGTAGCCAATGTGGGGATTTGGCTTGGAGCCCTGAATAGATTGCCATGCAGTAGTTCTAAACTGTGAAATCTCATGGCACCTGAATGTTGAACAGTGCGCTCTTTGAAGCTATTCATTTGTACTTCTTTTCAGCCTTTACACACTTTGTACACAGTTAGGCATTGGAGGTGGCAGCCAAAAGCAAAAATGAGTAGGAAGAGAAAGGTCTCTTTACTGCTAATCTGGCTGTATTGGTGTTTATTGCACTCTTCCTGGTGTTTCAAATACTTATTGTTGAAATTATCATTCTTTTACTAGTGTGTTGTATTCCATCTCACAAACTCCTCAATGACAAGATAGGATCGGGATGAAGTCCAATCCCTGGATCCACATAATAAGGAATAGTACACGTGTCATAACAAGGGTTTTACACGTGGTTGTGAAGAGGTTCACACATTGAAGTACATTTTGAGGACACATTGTGGGTTCAAGGGTTCACACATTGATCCTGTTGGAAGAATAATTTCTCCTGCCAACCCCCAGGAGATAGGCTGTTGATGAACGAGTTAATAAGGAACAATATGTGTCAACCTCTTCACATAAGCTATGTCACTCCAGCTGTTGAATGCTTGTTGAATAGTTATCCATTGACCCCCCAGCCTCCATACTGAGTGATACCTACTTTAATATGTTGGTTGAACAGACACTGCTTATAAATAATATTCATGATAATGAAATATTATTACTTCTCTAACCTATCACATAGTGAATGTTCTGATGTGTAAAATATTGACTACCTCATTTGCTACCTTTTAGGGATGATAAGCTTTGCCAGATATTTCTGGAACAGAACCGCTGGAAAATATTTAAGAAAGATCTGTTGGAAATGCTGATGGAATGCAAACCTGCGACATCAAAAAGAGACACAAAAAGCGAGTCTCATTCCTTCATACAGTTCTCCATTGACCTTAATCAAGCTGGAATGTTAGACCTGCTTTCTGCCTCCCAAAAGCACAGGCAGGGGTCCTATTTCATCCCTTTAATTTGGAAGGGCAAAGGCAGAGCCGAAAGTCTACCAGGAGTCGACACCAGGCTGATCCATGGCATCAACATCCCAGGAACCAGAGTGCCACACTTACTAAAGTGAGCAGGAAGAGCCTTTTGCCAATTCATTTTCACCATACTTTACTTGTAGCATGTTAGATATCTCTTGCATAAGATGTCCTCAATCCATAGCACAGTGGGCCTGCTATTGAATGACAATGAGACCAGACTCACAATAGATTGCATAATTAAAAAAAGACGCAACACTATTGTTTTACAACCATGTAGATTTTTTCAGAAACAAAAGAGGCAAGCAACTTTATATGCTGGCACAATGTCTACACTCACTAATTCTCTCCTGTTTTTCAACCATGTAGTTGCTTTTGTTTGAGCAAAACTAAAGGCAGTTAATTTCACAACCTGCCGCTATGTAGTAGTTCGAACTCACAAAATAACTTTAAAAAAAAAAATGTTTTATTGTGTTTGGTTAAAAAAACGTTTACAGCGGTATAATCACATTAGCAAAGTTTAAAAAACATTATACAATAATGACATTATTCCGCAGTCAACGGTGGGCAAATTATACAACTCATTAATCGAGAGAACTTTAAATTAATTGCACTCCTAAAATAATAACTTATAAATCAGGGCCTTAGTCCAATACAAATATACTGCCCATACTAAAAAAGTGCTCCCAACATAAAATCTGATTTCAAAAATACACACAAAAATAGACTATAGGATCATATAATAGGCAAACTACAGAGCTATCCGTTAGAATGTTCAACTCAAGTGATTTTATAAAAGCCGACAAAGCCAACCCATCTGAGGTTAATTCACTGCCCAAGCATCGTCTCCATAGATCGTCTCCATAGATTTTCTTCATTACTCCAAACGATGTCCCCAGGTAGGTTATTCTCAGGGTATTGAGCGCGCAACAATGCAATACCAAATGTTTTATTGTTTCAACTGATTCTGATTCCAAACAAAATCTGCAGTGGGCCTCACTCACTTTTTTCATTCCTCTTCTCAAGAGAACGTCTTTGGTTGACAACAAATTCCTCTGCAGTCTCATCAAAGTTGATCCATAATAAAGGTTAGGAAACTGCAGTAGAAAGGCTGAAATTGTGTGTCTTTTCTGTGTTCATGGGCGAGATGGGGCAAAGAGTGATATCCGTAAAAACAGTTGGTAGTATTTATCCAGTCTCTGTCATAAAGAGTATTTTTAACCTTATCCGGGTTACAGAGCACAGTCTCTATATCCACATTTAAATCACCCAGTAATTCATTGCAAGTCAATTTTATCTGGCAAACCAAATTAATTGCCCCACCATTCAGATCCACATGATCCATGCAGATTTTCATCTCTTCATATAGAGAAGAAGAAATTGGAGAAATAAGATTCCGCAACAATGATAACAGTCTCCATTGGGCACGGGAACAAAGGGAAAGAAGACCCAATTTGAATCTTATTGCGGCCATTGGTATTACATTGGGAATCTTTAAAAGGCGATGCCACATAAGTGCTTCTAGTGTGTCTTACCATTTTACAGCAGTTTCCAGGGAAAGTTCCATTCCATAAAGTAATTTGGGGGCTAGTTTCCACTCAAGGAAATTAAGGACAGGTCTAATTGAAAATCGCCTGTATTTTTGGTCTATCTTTACCATCTGTATGGATATTGCACTCAAACTATCAAAACGTGAGAAATAGTTTTTTTCTGAGTTTGGAAATTGATGCCAAAGTTCAAACTCATCTTCTGTGAAAGATGCAACAGCCAGAAGTTGTTTTCAGAAAAGCATGCCCTATGCAACTGCACCTTTGAAATGGCTCTTGATGTCTCTTAAACACAGAACAGACTACCAGCCCCATCAACAGAGGTCACTGCTCAAATGTTTGGAACAACCAAAAGGACCCCTCCCCCCAAACTGGCCTTACCATAATGCCCTCGCTTTCTTTAGGGTGCTGCTTTTCCTTTGAGTTAATCTTCCCTAGACTTGCCACACTTACAGCAATCTCCCTACCACCTGCTCACCACATTGCACCATATCACCCAGATCCCCACATTAGACCTGAATTCACTGCCCACCTGAACCAACCCCAATAGGATTGCTCCTACTATACATCACCCCCTGATCTTCAAAAACCAATTCACAAATTGCATTTCAAGAGTAATACTTTCCAACCACAGTATCCCAGGTTAGCCCTCTTATCCAGCTTAACCAAATTAGTTCATGTAGCACTACAATGACCATTATCCAGCGCACTCAGCCTCAGTCCCGTTCTTTTATTAATGATACCACCGTAGCCTGTCTCCTCTGAATGGCCACCTCAGATACTATCCCCCTCCTCAGAATGATAGTGTGGTAACTTTAGCATCATAAACATGAGATATGCCCCAAAAATGCCTCTTTACTTCACAAAATGATCAATGATTACAGCCTAGACCTGCTTGAGCTCGCTGAACCCTAGGTCTCAGACAAGTAAACATCATCCCTTGACACTTTGTTGTTACCTGGCTAGAGAATGCTGTCATGATGCCTGCCTCCAAGGAGCCAAACCAGGGCCGGCACCCTCAGAGACAGACACCATGCATTCAAGGAAAGTCCCAGCAGCCCCAGATGGGGGCCCTTTGGACTCAGTCCTGGCGCCGTTGGCGTCAGGCTCATAGGGGACATCAGTCCTGGCGCCATCGGCGCCAGGCTCATACAGAAGTAGGTTGGGAGTAGTGCTTGGTGTAAACTTACCTGTGCAGACCATGCTGCAACTTCCAAGACTGGAAGGAACTATTTTTCTAGGGACTACTTGATCTCTAGGGTGTGACTGGTGGAGGAATACATATTTCTGGGGGAAGAATACATACCTGGAACTACTTGAAAGGCTATTTAAGCCACACCCAAGCAGCAGACCACGCTTCGCGTTGTTCTGCACTTAGCAGCTGGACGCTCACCGTGCCTGCTCCTGCCTTGGTCCTCCATCACGCCTGCCAGCATCCTGGAAACACCTAAAGAAGAAAACGGAAGAGAACAGGTGAAAACAAGAACCTTACCTGATATATCTGCACTCCGGATTCTGCACGCCGACGATCCTGCAAAGAAGGCAAACATTTTAAAAGCGATTCGCGTCGCGCGCAGCACGCTGCATTTCACTCACCTGCACGTGGCGTTTTCGAGTCCTGCGACGTCCATCCGGAGCTTCCACCGCCATCCAGCACCTATTGGAAGGAAGGAGAAAGAGAGGTGAGAAGGGAAACACGAATCTAAGTAGAACTTACCTGTGGTTCAATTCCCTCTCCGCCTTCGGGTTTGTGCCATACCTTCGGCATCTGAGCACCCGGCCCCTAAGGGGAAAAGAAACAGACATTGTATTAGTGAGAGCATGTGAGAACATTAGCAATACGCTCACTCAAGACTTACCCATTTGCAAGGGAGACACAACAGCTCTTTTCGGGTCGGCGCCTTACCTCCGGCATTGCCGTACCCCGGCCCCTATGGGGAAAAAGACATTGGACATTAAAGGAGATACTTAAAACTACAAAGGAATCTCATCAGAATTCTTACCAGAATTTGGCTTCATCCAAATCGCCTGCAGCCCGGAATCTTCTCCAGCACCTGCGAAAGAAAAGAACAGATGAGTGAATATAAACCCAAACTTGCCATAAACATTTGCGGTACGACGGGAATGGACAAACTAGTTTAAACTCATTAATCCAGTGAAGTAACTGGAATCACAACGCGCCCCCCCAAAATCAGAAACAGGATGGAGAGCTCGTCATTTTGGTCCCTAAGGTGAGTCTTCGCAGGGAATCCCAAAAGGGTTTCACGGAGGGAGAGAAGGGAAGTGGGAGGTCGGAACATCACCCGCAGACTATTAACCCTTCCTTTTCACACACAGTGGGATATTCCTCCGAGCCAGAAAAGCCAGGGTGGGGAATCCAGTCCAGTCCATCTTCCGGGTCTTACGCATCTCTGCAGAAGAGGCCACAGCAGTCCCAGCCGCGCTAGCGCCTCAGTGGGAGCCAGGTGAGCGTTACAGAACGCGAAGCCTACCCATAATTTCCCACCCAGGCGCCATGGAGACTTCTGAGACAGACCAACTGGCCCAATTATTGGGGGAATTACGGGCAGAAGTGCATGCCGCCCGCCAGGAAACTAACGCCCTTAGAAGGGAACTAATCTTATCCAAAGAACGAACTGATGATTTGGCTAAACAGCTTTTGCAGAGTCAGGCAGGACAAACGCCTTTACCCGGCTCCGGGATGAATTCCACTCCGATGGTTTCAACCAACCCGGTGCAAATTAACCTGCCAGGAAATATGCCTCTGGCCCCCCCTGAGCGTTTTACTGGGGATCCCAAGAAATACGCCGTTTTCATGAATCAATGTCGTTTACATTTCATATGCAGACCTGGGGCCTTCCCTAATGACCAAACCAAGGTGGCTTTTGTGCTATCTTATCTCAGCGGCAGTGCTGCCGATTGGTTGATTCCGTTGGTAAATCAAGATGACCCAATCCTTCAGGACTTTCAAGGCTTTTAAGGCAAGCATGGAAAGATTATTCGCTCGACACGCTCAGGGTGAGGCCTTGGATAACGAACTTCTGTCCTTGCGGCAAGGAAACCAAAATCTCCTATCTTATATAGCCACATTTAACAGATTGGTCGTAGAGACTGGGTGGCCTGAGAATAAAAGAATTACATTATTCCACGAGGTCTGCGTGGAGAACTAAAAGACGTTCTTGCTCAAATAGTGAACCCGCCTCAACTCTGCGCAGAATACATTGACTTAGTGGTCCAACTTGATCATAGACTCCAGAATAGAAAAGCGGATTGGTCCAGATTTGAAACCCAAGTTCTGAACAAAACCCACACAAGCCCCAAGGGTACCGACGCTTCAGAGCCAATGCAAATTGGGGGAGTTAAAGGACCACTAACTCAGAAAGAACGAGAAAGAAGAAGGCAAAAACAATTATGTCTTTACTGTGGAGCTTCTGGACACTTCCTGCGGGATTGCCCTGTAAAACCACCTAAGAAGGTGGTTGGAGCCACAGACAGTAATCTTCCAGAACCTGATTCGGGAAACGACCAAGCCCCACAAGCGTAGAGGTCCGCTTGCCGAGCGTGAAGACAGACTCTTTGACCTCGCATTTCATCATGCCAATGGTCCTCATAGATCCAAAACAGCCTCAACAGTTGCACGGAATAAAAGCCTACCTCGACAGTGGGGCTATTGGAAATTATGTTGACCTTGAATTGGCTTCCAGGATTGGTCTCCCTCTCCGTCCAAAAACCACCAAGGATGTCATTACCACGATTGATGGAACCGAAATTGCCTCCGGGCCGGTAACACACTCTACCACGGAAATGACACTGGTTGGCCAAGATGGCCATCGGGAAACCATAGTGTTTGACGCAATCAAGGCTCCACAATTTCAGGTAATCTTAGGGATCCCTTGGTTAGAAACACATAATCCTCAAATTGACTGGCGAGCAAAGAGCATAACCTTCCCTGATTGTGCACAAAAGTGTTATCCAGGAAATCTGCAGATGGGTCTAGCCTCAGTAACCTCTACAACAGTACCATTACCTTTTGAGTATCAAGACTTTCAAGACGTCTTCCAAAAGGAACAGGCCAACACCTTACCTCCTCACCAGCCATATGATTGTCAGATCGACCTGGTGCCCAATGCTCAACCGCCTTGTAGTAGAATCTATGCCCTTACTGAACCGGAGAAGCTTCATTTGCAACAGTATTTGGATCAGTACCTTGCCAATGGTTTTATTCGCACGTCAAAGTCACCTGCTTCCTCAGCTCTATTCTTCGTACCGAAAAAAGAAGGCAACCTTAGAACTTTCATTGACTACCACGCCTTAAATCAGATAACGGTCAAGAATCGTTATCCTCTGCCCTTGATCCCTGAGCTCCTTGACCAGCTAAAAGATGCTTGTATCTATACTAAGTTAGATTTAAGGGGAGCTTACCACCTGGTGCGCGTCAGAGAAGGCGACAAATGGAAAACTGCCTTCCGCACCAAATATGGACTCTTTGAGTACCAGGTAATTCCTTTCGGGTTGTGCAACGCACCTGCTGCCTTTCAATAGTTTATGAATGACGTTTTTCGAGAACTCATCGATGTTTGTGTCATTGTATATATTGACGACATCCTGGTGTACTCCTCCTCGGAATCCGATCACCGAAAACATGTTAGAACTGTCTTGGAGAAACTGCGCCAGCACAAACTGTTTGCAAAACTTGAAAAATGCCTTTTTCATGTTACAGAAGTTGAGTTTCTCGGATTCGTCCAAACACCTAAAGAAGTCCGAATGGACTCACGGAAAGTGGATGCGATCCTCAAATGGCCGTCTCCTAGTTCTGTGAAAGGAGTTCAAAGTATGCTAGGTTTTGCCAATTTTTACAGAAGGTTTATCCCGGAATTTTCTCGAGTGGTTCAACCCATCACGATGCTCCTACGAAAAAACAGACGCTTCGAGTGGTCTAAGGAGGCAGAACAAGCCTTTCAGGAACTAAAAACCAAATTCACCTCCGCACCTGTGTTAAAACATCCTCGTCCGGACCTCCCTTACGTTGTGGAAACCGACGCTTCTAGTTTAGCCATGGGGGCTGTCCTTTCTCAAAGGGATCCAGTTTCAAATCAACTACATCCCGTAGCCTTTTGGTCCAGGAAATTCTCGGCTCCTGAAGTGAACTACGGAATCACAGACAAGGAACTGTTGGCTATTAAGTCAGCTTTCAAAGCTTGGCGTCACTACCTGCTCGGCGCAAGACACACCGTTACAGTGATTACAGATTACAGGAACTTGCAATACTTGAAAACGGCCAAAGCTCAATCTTCTCGTCAACTCAGTTGGGCTCTGTTCTTTGCAGAATTTGACTTTATAATCACATATCGCCCGGGTTGCAAGAATGGCAAGGCAGACGCTCTATCTCGAATTGGAATGCGTGACATTGCCTCAAGTCTAGAGCCAGTTCCGATTATTCCCGAACAGAGGATTTTGGGTGTAATCTCCTCTCAAACTATTGAGGATGTTCAAGGTAGAGTTAAATTGCTTTTCGACGCTACAGCTTTACAAGAATGGAGCCAGAAAGGCTCAAACTATTCCATTAATAATGATTTACCCTATTTCCGAGGGCGGTTATTTCTGCCTCACAAGGAATTGCAAGAACTCGTTATAGCACATTATCATGATACACTAATGGAAGGACACCCGGGCATCGCTAAAACAGAGGAAAAGATCAAACGGCTTTTCTGGTGGCCATCCTGGCGAAAGGATATTAAATCCTTTGTGATGACCTGCGGAGTGTGCGCCCAAAATAAAAGTCAGGAGCAAAAACCAGCCGGTCCTTTACGGCCCCTCGACATCCCTCCGGCACCGTGGCACACCTTATCAATGGACTTTATAACTGACCTGCCTCCTAGTCATGGGTATAATACTATCCTGGTGATTGTAGACCTCTTCTCCAAGATGGCTCATTTTATCCCATTGAAGGGGTTGCCTTCAGCCCCCACCTTAGCAAAGGAATTTCTTGAAAATGTTGTTCGTTTACATGGCTTCCCATCCATATTGGTTTCTGATCGGGGAAGTCAATTTATTTCTCATTTCTGGAAAAGGTGTTGCCAAATGGCCCAAGTTGATGTGTGATTATCCACCAGCCACCATACTCAAACCGATGGTCAAACCGAAAGAACAAACTAGACCCTGGAACAGTATCTGCGGTGTATGTTGCCTCAATCTGAGGGTAATTGGAAGGACATTCTATGGATTGCCGAATACGCGTACAACAAGTCTGTGCATTCTGGAACGGGTCAGACTCCTTTCTATACCCTATTCGGCCATCATCCCAGGACTTCGGACCTTGAATTCCCTCAAAGCCTTGAAATGCCCGCCGTGGATCATTTACATGCCACAATAACCCAAGCCTTCAAGGAAGCAAAGACTCATTTACAACAAGCCAAAGAAAGGTACAAGGAAAATGCTGATTTACATCGAAGTAAAGTACCTCCTTACAAAGTAGGAGACCAAGTGTGGCTTGCAACTAGACATTTACCGCTTAAAGGTCCACAAACTTTTAACCCAAGATATATAGGGCCTTATCCAATCAAAGCTATCATTAACCCGGTAGCCTTCAAACTCGATCTGCCACCTAATATGCGAATCCACCCCGTTTTTCACGTATCACTGTTGAAACCAGTACCACCCGGAACCAGGTTATGCAAACCACCAGAACCAATTCCAATAGATGGGGAATTGGAATTCGAAGTTAAGGACATATTGGATTCTAAGATGTCCAAGTCAAAACTCTCTTATCTGATTGATTGGAAAGGATATGGACCTCAGGAAAGATCTTGGGAACCAAGTGAGAATGTACATGCACCTCGACTAATACGGAATCTTCACCGGAAGTTCCCAAATAAACCGAGGCCTCCAGGTTGGACACCCTTGGGAGGGGCCTTGGGGGGAGGTACTGTCATGATGCCTGCCTCCATGGAGCCAAACCAGGGCCGGCACCCTCAGAGACAGACACCATGCATTCAAGGAAAGTCCCAGCAGCCCCAGATGGGGGCCCTTTGGACTCAGTCCTGGCGCCGTTGGCGTCAGGCTCATAGGGGACATCAGTCCTGGCGCCATTGGCGCCAGGCTCATACAGAAGTAGGTTGGGAGTAGTGCTTGGTGTAAACTTACCTGTGCAGACCATGCTGCAACTTCCAATACTGGAAGGAACTATTTTTCTAGGAACTACTTGATCTCTAGGGTGTGACCGGTGGAGGAATACATATTTCTGGGGGAAGAATACATACCTGGAACTACTTGAAAGGCTATTTAAGCCACACCCAAGCAGCAGACAGACCACGCTTCGCGTTGTTCTGCACTTAGCAGCTTGACGCTCACCGTGCCTGCTCCTGCCTTGGTCCTCCATCACGCCAGCCAGCATCCTGGAAACACCTAAAGAAGAAAAGGAAAGAGAACAGGTGAAAACAAGAACCTTACCTGATACATCTGCACTCCGGATTCTGCACGCAGACGATCCTGCAAAGAAGGCAAACATTTTAAAAGCGCATCGCGTCGCGCGCAGCACGCTGCATTTCACTCAACTGCACGTGGCATTTTTGAGTCCTGCGACGTCCATCCAGAGCTTCCACCGCCATCCAGCACCTATTGGAAGGAAGGAGAAAGAGAGGTGAGAAGGGAAACACGAATCTAAGTAGAACTTACCTGTGATTCAATTCCCTCTCCGCCTTCGGGTTTGTGCCATACCTTCGGCATCTCAGCACCCCGGTCCCTTAGGGGAAAAGAAACAGACATTGTATTAGTGAGAGCATGTGAGAACATTAGCAATACGCTCACTCAAGACTTACCCATTTGCAAGGGAGACACAGCAGCTCTTTTCGGGTCGGCGCCTTACCTCCGGCATTGCCGTACCCCGGCCCCTATGGGGAAAAAGACATTGGACATTAAAGGAGATACTTAAAACTACAAAGGAATCTCTCATCGGAATTCTTACCAGAATTTGGCTTCATCCAAATCGCCTGCAGCTCGGAATCTTCTCCAGCACCTGCGAAAGAAAAGAACAAATGAGTGAATATAAACCCAAACTTGCCATAAACATTTGCGGTACGACGGGAATGGACAAACTAGTTTAAACTCATCAATCCAGTGAAGTAACTGGAATCACAACGCGCCCCTGCATCAGAAGCAGGATGGAGAGCTGGTCATTTTGGTCCCTAAGGTGAGTCTTCGCAGGGAATCCCAAAAGGGTTTCACGGAGGGAGAGAAGGGAAGTGGGAGGTTGGAACATCACCCGCAGACTATTAACCCTTCCTTTTCACACACAGTGGGATATTCCTCCGAGCCAGAAAAGCCAGGTTAGGGAATCCAGTCCAGTCCATCTTCCGGGTCTTACGCATCTCTGCAGAAGAGGTCACAGCAGTCCCAGCCCCGCCCTCGCCTCCGTGGGATCCAGGTGAGCGTTACAAATACTCAGTGTCGCCATTTATCTACCCGAAACTGTACCATAGCCATGTCTGAACATTATTCTCACTTCAAAGAGTGGTTTGTTAAATACATTATAACCACAGGTCCTCATCACAGTAGTGTAATGTATCAACCCCTGGGCTGCAGCGCCTCCTTCCTTACTGAATGGTTGGAACCTACGACTACCAGGCAGAGGATCTTTGGGAGACTTGTCATCATGGGCAATGTTAATCTATGGTGGAACAGTTTGGTTCCCATAAAAATGGATGGAGATGTCCTTGACATAATGTTCTCTACTAACATCAACCCTGACTCTCCACTGTTACCTGCCAATTTTGGGCAGACCAAAATGCTGATCTCGCGCAAGATGCTTCCACCCCTCCCTCATTCCCAAAAAGTGAAGCAAACCATCCAAGCTATCACATAATAAAGGCAAACGCCTTAATCACACTAGGGAATGGGGTAAATATGAAATGCAGACATACTTCCCTATGGTGAACATTTGAATTCAAGATTTAACTGAAAACTCAATTACATTGATTTCAAAATGGTGCCATCAAAGATATAAAGCATTTATAACTTTGTACCTACATTTGATTACACCATTAGGTATATGAATTAATCAGATTAAAATATGAAGCAATTATTTTTTATTATATAAAGTTCTGTAATCAGTACATTAAAAACAAAGCAAATAGAATAAATGTATTCCAGCAATTCTCCAAGTTTAAGAAAAAATTGTGTTCTTCAAGCAATGTAAACCCACCTAATAGAAGAGAATATTTCACCATAACAAAAATATACACAAGTGTTAAATATAAATAGAGCAAATATACAACACCAAGTACATAAATACAAGAAAAACACCATAACATTAAAAACCAACTGTGACATGTGCACTGTCTCCTCAGACACACTGCACCCCCGTTAACCTAAAGTTGCCTACTGTACAGTCGAACCAAAGGAGGGAAAGAAGGAGCAATCAAAGTCGGCTGGGTCGAGGGGACAATCGTTAAGCCACAGCCAGTGTTGGTCCAAGTCGTAGTCCAAAGGGTCACAACAGTCGGAGGGCTGTGAGCTAGATAAAGGAGCAATGCTTTTGGTGAGTGATGGAGAGCATGAGGCTGCCAGTGGACCAGCCTCTGGTCTCAAAGACCAAGAGGGGGAGGGATAGGGAGGTTTGATGAGGACCTGTCACTGGTCTTGGGGACCAAGGGGGACGGGTGTGGCGTTAGAGCATAGAAGGTTGATGGCTGCCAGTGAACTAGCCACTGGTCTTCGGTACTAAGGTAGTGAAGGGTGGGGCAGGATAGCATGAGGCCTTAGGATCTCTATTTACATCTGTATGAAATTTTGCATACATGCAAGGATGGTGGTCATCAGGAAAAGCATGCGCTTCATAAGCATTCCAGTGAGGAATGCTTATGAAGCAAACCCCATTTTTGGAGTCCATTGGATGGTAAATGCACGGTTTGTTTACCCTAAAAATGTGGATTCACACTGAACAATTTGAAAAAAAAGTTGCTTTGACACTCCTATCAAAAGATATTCAGTAAAATATGATCCCATATGTAAGATGTAAAGATGCACTTAATTTCCTTATTAAATAAAATATGAAATAGTAGTTCCATTCCCTGGCCTGGCGTATGTTGTCTGTCCTTTGAGGCTCAGAATTCGGCCATTTAAGTCCCCTGAGAAGCCTAGTTGTCATTGCGCTATTATCAGAGGATTCTGTGAAATCAGGCTGCTCAGGGCCAAATGTTGACACATTTCCTGGCCTCTTAAGTGATTATACCAGCTTGCTGTTGCAGATACCAGACTTTAGGTCTCTGGAAGTGTGAATGGCATCTCTTAATGGAAAGCTTGTTTGATGAGAGCTCCTCATAACCTTGGCAATTCCACTGTGAGGCCATGTTTCAAAATATATTTCTCTGACAGGAAGTTTTCGGATAGACCCATTAAAAAATGGAGACTGTTAATGGGCATTGTTTGTTTCATTACCTCGACCTGCATCTCAGAACAAAGAGAGTATTTATCCTATGGTGGAAGTTTATAGCCTAGCCTCCAGGTCGTGGTTTCAGTTCTTTTTGGAAAACTTCTCTTCAGTAATGTTGTTGGGGTCAGAGAAAATGCCAGTTAGCTTTTTAGCCAATGTTGCTGGTTGTATGTACAGACACACAAGCACCACTTGTTCCTTTGAGGAGTACAAATAATATTTTCCCCTTGCTTGATTATTAAGATTTTCCTCAATTCTTATTTTCATTTGTGCCACTCCGAGAATCGATTAATCAAACAAGGGGACTTTGCTACCTAAACCCAAAGATGTAGGAGGATCAGTTATTACTGCCACTAATATCGAGGAATTCTTTCCTAAAATGGTAACACCAAGAAGGGTTAAGGGATGTCTTTCTATTTGACCATGTACACAATTTATTTCCTTATATCTCATGTTTCCATGTGGATGAAAGAAGGCTAACTTGTACTGCAGAGATGTTACTTTCAGTATCTAACTGAGCCCAAATTGTTTCCCCCTGGTATATGATTGGGACTTGATTACTGGTTTTCTCTCCAGTACAAAACATACTATCTGGTTGGTCTCCCCCTCTGGAATTAGAAACGTTTACAGATGATTTACTTTCCTCAGATATTTCTTTCTTTTCTTCTTCCCACTATTAGTATATTATATGGACATGATGATCGCCAGCCATACTCATGCTGTCAAATGTTCCACATCTTAAACACCTTGACTCAGGAGATATAGCTTTCTCCGAAAAACCTAAATCCTTAAATGGTAAGGTGTTTTTTCTGGGAAATTCCGTAAATGGATCTATTGGATTGATTAAAACCTGGAGATAATATTTTATAATCATTATCAGGTAGAAAAAAAATGTTATTCAAGGAGAAAGATGAACAAGTGCCTGGTACCCTATTAATAGGTCTCCCAATCCACCCAGAAGGATCAGGATTTTGTTCTTCCTCCAAACGCCAGGTCTCTTTCGACTGATCTTCACATAGGGATTCAAGGTTAGTGCAAGTAACTTCCTTCTCAACACAATATTACATCGTATTCTTATGAACCTCCCCTTTTATCATACTAGAAAAAATGTCATTGAATTCAAAGATGAACTTTTTTTCTAGGTTTAGTCAAATAATTTGTAGGTATAACCTTCTCCAGGTTCCATGACTCCCAAGCTACATCATACATAAACCTACCCACTGTGTCTCCTCAATGTATTTCACGGGTAGTGGTTGAAAAATTGAGAATCATAAACCTCAATTCTTTACCATTAGAGACAAGAAGATACATCTTAAATCTGGGTCCTTGTTGAGGTATAACATAAACAGGTATATAAATGGGAAATTCCACCTCCAGCAATAAAGACTTTGGGTCTCATTACAAGTTTGCCGGTCTGGTAAAAACGGTACTGGTAAGCTTGCCGGTACCATTGTTACCGGACCGGCAAACTACGGGTTCTGCTCGCAGGTCTGACCTGGCCGGCGTACCGGCACCCGCGAGCAGACACTGACGTTAGCACCGGCACCATTCTGAATGGTGTCTGTGCTACCATCCTCCCCATTCCCAGTGAGTCGTATGGGACTCAATGGGAATGGGGAGAAATGAATTCCGGCACCTGGCAATGGGGAAATACAGGGTCTGCCAGGGCTGTAGTGCCCCTGTATTTCCCCATTGCTGGTGCTGGAAGAATTCTCAAGTTCGGCGGCAGCCTGTCGGTTTTACCGGCAAGGCTACCGCCAAACTTGTAATGAGGCTCATTATCAGTTAATCCTTTCCTGGTATCATATGATTCTGCAGGAGATATAGATGTATACATTCCCTTCAACATTTTGTCTTTTTGGAAGAATAGCCTCGTATGAAATGTTAAACCAACATTCATATTAAGGGGCCACTGGTTACAAGGGCCTTGTCTTATTCCCCTGGTTCCTTTGACAGAAAGGGGGCTAGTTCCCTTCGGCAGGATTCAAAGTAAATTTTACTCCAATGTTCAAAAATACAAAAAGAAATGCAAAAAGAAACAAGGAAGTCCTTGTAGATAGAATAGTCTCAAATCAGTTCCTCATATTTCATTGTCAAGGTAAAGTTTTGTTAACCAAAGTTCCAACAATAGCAAATGTCTTCTCCTTGGTGAAATATGGACTGTCCACTTTCCTCAGAACAATACCAATGGTATTACCAGCCACGATGCTTTGCCACCACTTTTAGTAATCCAAGAAGCTTTGCCACAGTTAAAAAGAAATGCAACTTCTACAACGGTCAGTGAAACGCAGTTCTTAGTTAACAGTTAGTATGTCATTAGTCACAAGATTAGGATTCACAATAGGTATATTTGTCAGGATGATTTCACAGTGCTGCTGCTTCTACTTCAACAACTTCCCTTCTACTCAGGTTTACTATGAGAACATGCCCCTTTGTCTCATAGTACTTCACTTCATTTTGGCTTCGGAAATGCTTCATCTACTGACACTTAGATATGCCACCACAGCTTCAGTACCTTGTAATTAAAAACACTTGTTAGTTCTGACAAGATTTAGTTTAAGGCACTTCAACACCTTCCAACAGGCAAGGCACTCTTCCTCTGAATATCTCTTCAAAAGGGGCACTCTTTTGGCTCCAGGAAATGCTTGCACACTTGTATTTTAGGCAACGTTATACTGTCTGCAGGCTCACAGTCTTAGATGGTTTTCTGGCTTTAAGAGCAGCTGCTTTCGGGCAAAATAGGGGAATACTCTTGGCTTGGGCAATGCTTGCTCTCTCTCTTCTATTGTAGATACAAATTTTAAATGCTTCATTTCCTTATTAGGACAAGGCCGCGGTGTTGTGCGACACAGGTGTTTGGCAGGGAAGGGGTAGCACCGCAAAGTGCGATCGCAAGATGGAGCCAATAACCATCAGCCTCCGAAAGGTAATAAAGGTGCGGGTTGGGGTAGCAGCCACTACTGCTGCCTACTAAACTACCTGGACTTTGCGTGTACTTCCTCCTAACCATCTGACACAACATACTCTTTTCTCTGCGCAACCCTAGGCTCACCCCTTTCAGCGGTTAGCTGTAATCTATGTTTGTGTCTTCTCTAGGTCCCCTCACTTGCAGTTCATATTGTACTGTGATCTGTGCCCTTAGGCTCTTGCCCACTCTCTAGCCCCCCACCCCAACTGTGGCTATTGTTGTACTGTGATCTGTGTCCTTAAGGCCCTCTTCTCTCTCTAGGACCCCCCCCACTGGCGGTACTGTTTTTATTGTTGATTGTTCCCATCTTCCCCCCCTAACTGTGGGTACTATTGAACTGTGATCTGTGCCCTTAGACTCTCTCCCACTCTCTAGCCCCCACCCCCAACTGTGGCTATTGTTGTACTGTGATCTGTGTCCTTTAGGCTCTCTCCTCTCTCTAGGACCCCACCCCACTGGGGGTACCATTTTTACTGTTGAATGTTCCTGTCTGCCCCTTCTGTGTACTCCCAACTGTGTGACCCCCCGGCGCATCCTGTGTTGCGTGGCTCGTGCTGTGTATCTCTCCTCTCTCTTCTGCTCCCCCTTCCTTCTACTTCCTCCTCGCACCACCTATAGCGCTTTCTGTCTCGTTATCTTCTCTAACTGCTACTCTATCTCCTATCCTATCCCACTCATTAAGTCTGGAAGGAAGAAATTCAAGAAGGACATCCTGGTCTCCAACCCAGGCCTCCTTATCGCTGATACCTACATCAGTGCTTCCTCCAGAAAGACTCTTCCCAACATCCTCTTTGTTGTTCCCTCTCCAGACCTACAGACCCCTCATATGGTCTATGTTCTCTCAACTTTTGCCTCCACTCCCATTAATGGTGGAACTCAGTGGGAGGTCCTCTTGGCCTCCTTCCACTCCTCCAAGACCATCATTAATGTCTATCTAAATGGCACCTTCTTGGTCCAGGGCCCTTAGCCCAATTTCCTCCTTTTTCGAAAAGCGTCTTCCGCGTCTTATCAACCTCCTTCCTTCTCCTGCTACTCCTACCAGCACCACTCTGGCTCCTCCACCCCCTCCTTCTGCCACCTCTCTGGTGCCCTCCTCATCTTCTCTGGCTACCTTGCCATCTCCTTCTACCTCCTCTGCTCACTCTCAGGCCCCTCTACCACCTCCGCAGGGCATACCTCAAGCCTGTACCCCTCCACAGAAGTCTTTCAAATGTGGCAACCTGCTCCATGTCGCTACTCTCAACTCTCTCTCTCCTGTCAAACACTCATCTGGCATCTGCCACCTCCAAGAACTTAAACTGGAACTTGTCCTCAATGAGACATGGTTCACGGCCAGCCCGGTCGCAAGTGTTGATACTCTCCTCCCTGATGGCTACAAGATCCTCCCCGAACCCAGAACCAACCGCCCCAGAGGTGGAGTAGCCCTGATCTTTTCAGAGTGGGTCCCTGCTTCTGTCATTCCTACGCAGGCCTACTGCTTCTTTAGGCCCTCTTCCTTCACCTTTCTGTCAGGCAAAATACCTTGGTATCATCTTCGACTCCACTCTCTCCTTCTCTCCTCACATCACGGACCTTGCCAAGAAAGCCCACTACCAGCTGCACAACCTCAGAGGTATTCTTCCTTTTCTCACTTTCCCCCAGAAGCATACTGTCTCCAGAGCCCTTGTTCTCTGTAGGCTGGACTACCACAACAGCCTCTTTCTCAACCTGCCTTCCTCTACTCTCCACCCTCTGCAGCTAATCCAGACTAGGACTGTGAGACTTGTCCTTGGCCTCAAGGGACCATATCTCTCCAGCCCTGAAATCTCTCCAATGGCTACTGGTGGCTGTTAGGATCAAGTTAAAGACCTTCTGCATCGACCACAAGGCTCTCTGGGGCCAGGGCCACACTACATCCAACTCTCTCTTCCTAAACACCTTCCATCTCGAACCCTTGGCTCAGCCACCTCCAACTCTCTGAGGGTCAGATGCTTCTCCAGGCAGAGGATGGGGTGTAGATCTCTCTCCTCTGCAGGTACCTTCCTCTGTAATGGCCTCCCTGCCTCTCTCAAACTTGAGCGGACCAACTGAAGTTCTGTAAGCAGCTCAAGACCTTCCTTGTCGCTTCTGTGTTCTCTTTCTCTCTCTCTCTCTCTCTCTCTCTCTCTCTCTCTCTCTCTTTCTCTCTCTCTCTCTCTCTCTCTCTCCCCTGCAGACCTACCTGTCTGCTGTGCTGACTGGTTGCCTGGCTACCCTCCGAGTCTCACTAAGTACCAGGCTCCTCCACGACCAGTAGCCCCTGCACTGCCTCTGGGCTTACCACACACTTAAGGGCTGTATCTGGAACCCTAAAGTCCCCTGCCTCCTTGCCATTAACCAGAGACGTGCTGTACTTACTCAGAGCAATGCTGCACTGATTGCACTTCTCCCTTCCCCCTTGCACTCCCTCTCCCCTCCCCCTTTGACCTTTGTGTTTCGCACTTGCACGATTTGAATGACACAAGGCCTAGTAAGATCATTTGTTTTGTTTTCCCTCTGTCTTCCCTCCCTTGTCTTGTCGCGCCTAGAAACACTTGTGTACAGGTGTGTTATAAATGACTTATCATATCATATCATTAAGCATTTAACCTTCATGTGAATAAAGATCTAAAAGGTCACTCAGTGAAACTAGGCACAATCGACAACTTCCTTATATAGTTTACAAAATGTACATTGTTCGACAATGGCTTTTGGTAGCGTTTGCTCTTCATGCGAGTGAAAAGAGAAATTACTGATCACACATGAGCGCTACATTCTCATTTTTCCATTGTCAAAGCGTTTAACGAACAACTTCAGCTCGCTTCTTTCTGTACAAGAGTGAAGACAGGGCTGGATACTGTTGTAGGCAGTATTCGTGCAAGGTATCTGAACGCCAGGTTTGACTCACCGATTTCTGTAATTCTTCTTCTGCGGGTTGCACAACTCCCAAGACTTTGGATACAACTTCTATTGCTTCTGGCTTTATGGGAACCTGCACCCTTCCTCATTGAAGGTGTCTCCGGTCCAGCCACTCAACAAGGGAGCCCCTCCCGCACCTGAGACCCACGGCTTGCCTGCAGCTCCTCGCCTCAGTCTCCGACACACCTCTGGCACGGCAATCTTCACAATCAGGCTCACATGGGGAAAGGCAGTCTTCCTGCACGCCTTCTGCTGTGCAGCCTCTGTAACTCAGAGTTTGGGGGAACAGGACCCTCATAGAACAAGCAGGTGCATTCTGCTGTATCAACGCTCCAGCATCCCTCTGGTTCTCCCACTTCTGCACAGATTGCCAACACTGTGTCTTCTTCGTTATGCCTCTGCTACTACAGCACGAACTCCAGTCACAGTTCCAGCTCCTCCTCATAGCCTGCACCTGAGAGGGACATTTATGCCCCCCAAGTTCCTTCAGGTGTGGGCTGTTAGGCTTAATTGCCTGACTACTACTACAGCATGCCTCTTCCTTGTTTCAGTACTCATGGGATTATGGAATTCGTAGTCCCCAACAACAAAGTTTGTTCTTTTAAGCAACTTCTTAATTTTAAGGGCAGATTGATTACCCTTAGAACTCTTAGAAGATGAACCATTAGAATGAGTTGTTACAGAGGAAGACAATTGACTTAAGCAATATTGCTATGTCCTTTTACATTATACCTTTGAGAGTAAGGAGGGTTTTTATCTTGAGATACCTTGAAATATCTTTATTGAGATACCTTGAAATATCTTTATGTTATTAAGGTTTGTTCAGGTTTCATGGTATTTGTGCCCAGAGCCTTAGAATTCATATGAGGTTCAGATACATGGTAATGGCAATAAACCATTAACTGCTTTGCCTCAAGAGTATTGAAAGAAGCAGAAATGAATTCCTCAACTATTGAGAAGGAATTATTAGCAGTAAAATGGGAAATAGGTACATTCATCCATTTTCTGGGGTGTGAAGTTTATCATTCGCTCAGCTCACAAACCTTTAAAGGAGATTTTAACTGCCAATGGTTTAGACAAAGGGCCTCATCACGACTTTGGCGGTAACCCTTAAATCCGGCGGTCGCGCTATTACCGCCGGATTTAAGGGTCCGCCAAATCGGGACTTCGGCGGATTTTGCCCCAGCTTTTGACTGGGGGGAAATTCGCCGAAAATGTGCACTATTACCGCCGGCGGTAAATCCAATGGGGAATGGGGCATTCCTGAATGGGCTCAATGGGGAATGAGGAATTACATTACCGCCGAACTTGTAGCGCCGGGGAGTTCGGCGGTACGGCTAATACCGCCAAAGTCGTGATCAGGCCCAAAGTATCCTCCAGGATTAGAAAGTGGGTATCCAACCTTCAAGATTATCTATGGGGCGTTGAATATGTACCAGAAGTGAAGAATAAAGCAGCAGATTGTTTATCTAGGTTAACACATGTGATTGAAGAGCAGGAGTTGAATGATGGTGGCACAGATGATAAAATATTGGCAATAGAGATGAATCAAGATGTGGCATCAGAGGAAGAGTAGAAGAAAGTAATGTTGAAAGATGAAGTGTTGAGAGACACCAAAGAACATATTGAATGTGGGATGAAAAGTCATCAAATAAGGAGAGGATATATTCCAGATGCAGTAATGTTGGTTTTTGATGAGTTACATTGTAAAGGTTGTATGCTGATGAGGGGGGACTAGTTGTTTCACCCTGCAGGTGTAAGTATTTCTTTTTCGCCAGGGCCCATGAGGGTCATCAAGATATGTCAAAAATATTGTTGAGGCAAGATTTCTGGTTGCCAGGCATGGATTTACAAGTGGGGAGGTTGGTCAGGGAGTGTCACGTTTGTGAAGAATCTGCATGGGTTATGTCACTAGAGTGGAACCCATGACACTTATGTATATTCCTGTGAATCAATGGGAACGTGTAGGTCTAGACATTGTAGGACCAGTACGGTGCCAAGGAAATTTAAAGTATTGCATTGTTTTGGTTGTTATGTTATCCAATTGGGTTGAAACCTCATGGGTGCAAAATATATGTACAAGAGACACGTTTTTGGATGAGATTTTCATGAGAGAACGCAATCCATCAATTATTATTACGGTTAATTTGTATTTGTATTTATTTTTATTTATATAGCGCTTTAATCCAAAGTGCTTAATAAGAGGAACATACATAATACAATAAGCAATACATGACAATTGAATCTGAACCAGAGAACAGTACAAGGAACAATAATAACATAATGGTGTGCAATTGGTTTTGGAGGAAATGGAAAGGTTCTTAAAAGGAAATGGTATACAGCATAGAACAAGTTCAGTTTATCAACCAGAGACAAATGGGATATTAGAACAATTTAATAGAGTTATCAAAGACAGTGGGCCTCATTACACGGTATGCGGTAAGGGTTTACCGGTACCGGTAAGGGCACCGGTACTGGTAAACCCTTACCGCCTTACTACGAGGTCCCTTTGCCG
The DNA here is from genome assembly GCF_040938575.1 of Ambystoma mexicanum. Lineage (NCBI taxonomy): Eukaryota > Metazoa > Chordata > Amphibia > Caudata > Ambystomatidae > Ambystoma > Ambystoma mexicanum. The sequence goes on from NC_090931.1 coordinate 675,963,457, forward strand.
GACCCAACCTCAACGGCTGGTTTTAGCAGCCGTTAAGGAACAGGCCCGCAAAGGGACCTCGGTGCTAATTACGGTTACCGCAATTTGCAGTACCATAAATAGCTCCTTCCCCATTCCCATTGAGCCCTATGTGGACAAAAAAGGGAATGGGGAAGTGCCTTGGTGAATGGGGAATTACCACTCCCGCTCACCTTGGAGTAGGGCGGTAATTCCGCCATCCACCAAGGCGGACACGGTAAAATACCGGCGGCAACCATGGCACTAATAGCGCCATGGTTACCGCATACCGTGTAATGAGGCCCAGTATCAGAGGTGCTATTGCTAAAGGCAAGGACTGGAGGAAGGCTGCTGATGAAGTGGTGGCCGCATATAGATTTACTCCTCATTCCGCAAACGGAAATGTCACTGTTTATCAGGAAAGCCACAAAAGGAAGGATGTTTGAAGTAGGAGATATATACGCGTCAAACTTCCCCAAGGCGGGAGGACAGAGTTTTGAATTGGTCGGAACCAGTTAAAGTGGTAAAAAGATTACATGGAGCTGTAAGAACCTCGGATGGTAAGGTCTGGAACACCCCAGTCAGACCCAGTGCTATAATGAAGAGAAGTTGAGGTGGAGAAATGGATCAAGCAATAAAGATGACTGGGGTGCCCAAAGAGAGGGTGTTACAGACCTTCATACCTGAGGGAGTATGTAGACTGATTATTTAACACATTATGTCAAATGTAATGTTTGCAAAATGTAAAAGTATTCATTTAGGAAATGTATACATTTCAATCTGTTTTATTGGTTGTTTTTGTGTTCATTTAAAAGAAAATGTATTCTATTCTATATTGTAAAAATCTGTAAAGAAGGGAGATGTGTAATATTCTGCATATTGAAGAGTTAGAATGTAGAACACTGAATGTGGAATTGTATGAATCTGCATCTTCCATTGGAATGTGCATCTTTTGGAAAGGCAGAGTAACAGAAAGAAACTTGACTGTGAAGAAGCCAGTGGGGTGTAAAGTAGCTCTTAATAAAGGAAGAAGAAATGTACATGTTGTGCCTGCATCCATTCCGTTTGGCTCCCTTCCCCTGGATCAATTCAGGAAAATCCCTGAAAAAGTTTTGATTCAACTAAGTTCTCTTCAGTTCAACACAAATGTCTTTTCCATCCAATGTGTTCTTCCATTTGGTAAAGTAAATGTCTCTTTCACAAAACACTTGTTCATAAACCAAAGCAATGGTTCCTTCCACACATTATCCTTCCCGGAATGTAAAGCAGATATTAGAATACCACATTTATTCTTCAAACTGTCTTTTGTAATGCAGTTTGTCAGGATGGTATAGTAAACAGTTTCTTTCCACAACACTTTTTTTTTTACCTCAACCACATTTCTTCAAAGCAATTGTTTCTTACCTGGTATACTCGCCTGTAGGAAGAAAAACTCCCACTACTACAATTAGTCTCTTCTGTTAGTGGCAATATTTGTTCAAAGGTTCTCCACACCGGTATCCCATGTGAGGAAATTGAGCAATGGCTGCCTATCTTTAGAGTTTCTTGACTGTTGGCAATATGGGTTACCGATTTCCCTAAACTGTTGTCTCAGGAAAGGAGAATTGTGCGCTGGTTGCCCTTTTGTCTCTTTGTTATAGCATCTTGGCTGTTGACAATGTGGGTTACGAGTTTCCCAGGTTGACATCTTATAAAAGGAGAATTGCGCCCTTTTTGCCTTTTTATTCCACTTGCTCAGTATTCAAACTTGTTTGATATTAGAAAATGTTCTGCTCGGAGCACCCCAGGGTTACCTTCTCCTGCATGCCAACTCGCCGGTTTCCTTTGGAAGCTCTGCGTTAATCCATGCTTCTTCTACCGGACTCTCTGTAGACCAGCAATCCTGTTAACAGCTCTCCCGTACCTACTACCACCTGCACAACACTTTTCTGAATCTCTGCCTACTCCATCTGGTCTCCGCATGCTCCAGCACCTTCGAGTGACTCGCATTGGAGCACGTCTGCCACCCAGCTGGGCTTCTCTCCCCGCTGCTGACCACATCTCTGCTTCCTGCATGGCGTATTGTGTATAACCTCACGTCTTCTTCTTCTGCGTCGACTCCTGTTGGTGCTCGCATTCCTGCTTCCACTCCAACTGCTTCAGGCTGCTGTCTGCTTCTGCCTCTGCTACTCCTTCACCCAGCTGTGGCTCATTCTCAGGTTTAAATGTCCCAATCAGGTGCTTTGACTTCAAACAACTAGACTGCATGGTTCTTTCTGTAGCACCTACTATCCTTATTAACTCTCTGTCCCTCTTCCTTGTCCCAGTACCACAAGCATTATGGATCTTGAAGCCCATAGGAGTGTAGCTCTTGCATGTCTCTATAAATCTGATTGATTTGTGAACTGAATGTAATCAGAGATTGGAGATGTTATGTGAATAGCAGTTATATTGTTTGGCTATACTTTACAATATGCCATCAGTATTCCAGGGAGAATAGGGGAGTCATAACTCAAAGGAGTTACCATTTCCTCCTGATATTTTCCTCTCATGTAATGCACCCCCATAATACCACCCCAGGATCAGGATCAGGTAGCGACTGCCTTCTCCTCGCCACATGAGAGGAGGTCCATACCAGGGGTTTAGTGATGATTTCACTGGATTCATCACAGAACCGATTAACTGTTCTAGCACCAACACCTCTTTGACTTTTTTGAATGTCTTGTTTAGCCATTGGTTCAACGGTCCCTCTCTCTGTGTGACATTTAGCACAGTTTCCCCTTGTCGCAACCGTAGATGTCTCAGATGTAGTCGATAGTGTTCCTGATCTTGTTCCAGGTTCTTTAGGATCCCTTGTTTTAATTCTTTGAATGGGGTCCCCCTATTGTTGAGGGCTTGAAAGGCCTGCTGTGCTACTTCATTTACAGAGGAGCGATATAACTGGCCTAGAGATCATGATGTCAACCAGTGTCAGCCATTATTTCAAAGTTCACAAACAAAGAGGCGGGATCCTCTGTTGCCAAATTCATGTCAGTTCACAGGATTTATTACTGGCTGTTCTCTTTGTTCTGTGATGGTCCCCTGTAAGGTGGTAAGAGTCTCTTGATGTTGGCGGCTGATGGCCAGCTGCTCTTTCACCAGGGCAACTGGCTCCTCTTCTTACTCATCTGGGTTTGTGGCTTTTCTTCACAGCTGGAAAGCGGTGCTACTTTAGAGGTCTAACTCGGGCTTGCACTTGCTTCCACTGACTGGCTCTCACTCAGACCCACAATATCTGTACTAAGCGACTGTTTTTCGGTTCTTCTGCCAGGGAGGTATGCATCTCCAGAATGCTGACTCTTGTTAGGGTACTTTCAACTCAGCCAATTCCCAGGAGTCTTCTGATTCTTCGGGTAGGGGATCTAGGCTAAGAAATTCTAGTTGGACTCCTATCTCCCCGACTTCACAGTTAAATGATTTGGTGCTTGCATTTACACCAGAGGTCTCCTGTCTCTGATTTATAATCTGTTTTTGTCTCTTGTAGGCTGCCACTATAATGGGTTGAATGAATCCCACTTCTGATACCACATGTCACAGATGGCCTCAAGAACAGAACAACTCTTCAAGCAGTTCAAGGGTTTTTATTTTTAGAATAGTCAAGGTGGTTGTTATCGGCCTATCCTCTCTCCCTCTCATCTAGACCGAATGATACCTCTTAACCCTGGTGTCCCTCAACCGCAGGATTGTCATCAGATATTGGTAATCCCTACCATCTACGAAGTAGCCTGCCTGATTGTGATGGCCTAAAGGAAAACACATTCTCTCTCTAACTCCATCTGGGAACAATTTAGGTGGTCCCTCACCTAAGTTGCCCAATGCAGTATAACTTAACGGTTGGTGCTGTCCAGACACACAGGCTTCACTTATTCCTTTTTTCCATGCCCATTGTTTCCTCTCCCCATTCTCGCTGTCACTCTCCCTTTCTTCCTCTTACTCTCCTCCCTACTACTCTACCGACCGTCTCTCCTCTCTCTCCCTCATATTCCTCTTCTATCCCTTAGATGCTCCTCTATTAACTACCTCTACCCTCTGATCTTCCTCTCTACTACTACTTTCTCCATCTCTCCTCCACATACCCACTACTGTCCCCTCTCCACAGTGCTACTATTCTCCCACTCTATACTACTACTCCTACTTTTCACACTACTACTCTCTCCTCTCCACACTACTACTCTCCTCTCTCCACACTACTACTCTCCTTTCGCCACACTACCACTCTTCCCTCCCCACTCAACTACAGTCCATCCCACCTTCTCTCACACTCACTCTCCTTTCACTTCCCCAGTTACCTTCCCATTCACTCCCTAATACTCCCTCTATTAGTTCCACTCACACTCCTTGAACACACACTGAAACCAAATTATAACTTTCTCCCACCAGCTAATACCTTGCCTTGCACACTTCTTCAGCAATCCTTCTCCATGCTCTTCTGCACAGCCCTTCCTTGGCTCATTCATTCTGTTGGTCCTCTTTCTCCTCCCCTGACCTCACAAGAATAACTCACACCTTCCTATTTCCTGTTCCCTGTTTTATCCTTGTCATTCCTCTCCATTGGCTGTCTCCATCGCCTGGTTCCCCGGACCAACTGCTGGCTTGCCTTTCCCCAGGCAAAGTGTTACAGGTGAGCAAAAGCATAAAAGGAGTCTTAAGCCCTGCCACCTTTTGTATGTGGGTTTGCCAGATCGAGTCAATGGTGGCTTACTGCAGTGAGAATCAACTTCAATGTCCCAGTTGTGTGAGGGCAGCAGGCCAACTCTTAGGCCCTGTTGAAGGTAAGCGTATTGTCCTTGTGGGTGAGAAAGTTGCTGGAAAGCTGTATGGGGGCCACCTCAGTATTGCAGTAGGTGACACCCTTGCTTGAGTCTAGGTTACCTGGGGCACTGGGACTTCCAGATCGCTGAATAGATCATTTAGCAGTCAGCGTTTCTCTCACAGGCTGAGAGGGTCCACATCCCCTCCTGACCTTGTCCCACCTGTGCATTTCCCATCCCCCGGGTTGTATCATGTGCCAATTTCCAAGCATAATTGTGATACCAGTGCAGTCATGACAATGGGCATAGAGCCTAAGAATCCACAGTCACAGTTTGACAAGAAAACAATATCCTTGGGGTTAGTTCCATAACATGCATTATCTCAGCCCCCAAAGATATTTGTCCCTGAAACACTGATAGCTGTCATAGATGGTGAACCCAAAAACGCAAACTATAATAATACAAATGTTCATGGCCAAACTTTTGGACCAACCTTTCCAGGTACAGAGGCTCACAAATACATTAGAGAAGGGAAAAATAAACATTGAAGCAGAAAGCCTAAGTGTGGAGGCTTGGACAGATGCGACAAGAGAAGAGACGGAAGAGCAAAACAGGACCTGAGTAAGAAAGTGGGAAAAAGCAAGGGCAAAACAAAAGAGGTGATGGTCGGAAGGATTCAAATACATCTTTACCAGTGCTATCGCTCTGGGTGGCCCTCCAGACCATAGTTCTTCAGTCTGCCAAGCCATTACAGAAAGGGGAAATATCATATGCAAATCGGGCTTGGTCCCACCCCAAAAGGGGCAATCCAGCCTAAACTGCCTGGTTGCATCTCCTCTGCACAATCCCACAAGAAACCCCAGACATGTTTTGGCCTCATTTGGCATCATCAGTAGCTTGGGTCGCTAGGACCAGCAGGGTCAGTACCCCCCGTCTGAGCAGAATTATCCCACTTGGGGTGACTAGCCAAAGCAAAAGAGGTAATGACTGGAAGGTTTAGAATACATCTTAACGTCTGGCATTGCTCTGGGCAACTCCCCAGACTATTGCTTTTCAAGCCTGCCAAACCATTACAGAAGATCATATGCAAATTAGGCTTGGTTTCACCCCAATGGGGCCTGTCCAGCCCAAACTGCTTGGTCTCATCCCTTCTGCATGAGACCACAAGCAACCCCAGGCATGTTTTGGCCTCATTTGCTGTCATTTGGGAGATATTGCTTGGGTCTCTGGGCTCAGCAGGCTCAGCATCCATGCCTGGGCATACCGTCCCACTCTGGGTGACCAGACAAATCAAAAGAGGTGATGGCTGGAAGGTTTGGAATAAATCGTATCCAATGGCATCACTCTGGGCAATCCTCCAGACCAATGTTCGTTCTTCAGCCTGTCAAGCCATTACAGAAAGGGGAAAAACCATATGCAGATCAGGCTTGGTCCCACTCCAAAAGGGGCCAACCAGCCCAAACTGCTTGGTCACATCCCTTCTGCACAAGATCACGAGCAACCCCAGACATGTTTCAGCCACATGCAAATGTATGCAGGAAAATTGAAGTTATATTATATGTTAGGTTAAGATGATTTATACTGTGCACTGTTACCATTTTCATGATCTCCAGTCACTCACGTGGCTCTGTAAGAAAGTAGATTGGGTAGGTTAGTAAGGGAAGAGCAATAGGATAGAGGTTGTGCTCTTCTGTTGGTGCTTGTAGAACCAGGAGAAACTGGCATCTGTGAGTGTCGGCTTACTGAGCGTAATTCAATTGCGCACACTGGGGTTATTGTGTCCGAAGGGGTAATGTCCAGTGTCTGGGTTGTTTGTTTGCAGCAGTTTGTTCTTTTAGTTTATGTGTGAGTTGTCTGTTTTGTGTGAGGTAGGACTGGCCCGTTAGTTTGTGTGAGGTATGTGGGGGTATGCTGGAGAGGAGCAACGAGCAGGGATAGTTAGTGGTTAGTACACTGCAATTGTTTTATTGTTGGTTCCAGGATCTGTACAGTTGCTTCATTGACATGGGTGCGTGGTGCTATTGTGGGAGGTGCCTGTTTTTATGCCAATCACAGTGCGTTGAATAGCAATGTTTTCAGTCATTTTCTGAAGGTCAGGTGGTCTTCTGTTATTCTTATCTTCTTATCTCGGGATTGAGTTCCATAGATTGGCTATTAGACGGGAGCATGCGGTTCCTCAGAATTTCCTTTTTTACGTAGTGTTTCGTTTCAATTTGGAGGTTGTTGCTAGAACTTAGGTTTCTTCCCGGTTGGTAGCGGTTGGTTTGGGCTTGGAGGAATTTGTCTCCTTGTCCGTGTAGTGATTTGTGGGCGATGCAGAGGGCTTTGAAGTTAATGCTAATGTAGGCATCTCAGGGCTTACTGCAGTTCTTTGGTGAGCCGTTCTGGCATTCCAAGGTAGAGGCTGTTCACATAGTTGATTCTTGATACCAATAAGGACAGGATTGTGATGGTTCTGTGTGAGAAGGAGAGGTAGGGGAGGATCCATCTAATTAGTTGCAGGAGGTAGAAGCATTTCTTTGCTATTTCATTGATTTGTGGTTCTAGTGAGAGTCTGTTGTCCAAGAGTATTCCTAGGGTTTTTAGCCATTGTTGATGCTTCCGTTTAGGTTCCCATGCATGGTGGTGAGTTCAGTTTGTGTGTCTGTTGCATTATCCTCTGTGGTGGAGGGATCATTATTTCTGTTTTGGTCAGGTTTAGTTTGAGATTGTTGGTTGACATCCAGGTGCATATGTCAAAGAGGCATTTATTGAGGATGTTGTTTGGGTCTTGGGCTGATGTTTTCTTGAAGATGAGTTGGGTATCATCTGCATAGTTGTAGGTGGTCAGTCAGTGGGTTTGAATAGGGAGGACATGTATATGTTGAAGAGGAGTGGGGAGAGGCTTGACTTTTGTGGTATGCCGCAGGAAATGTTTTTGGTGTTGGGGTAAATGGCGGTAGGTAAGTTCTTTTAGTTTGGTTAGTGAGGAAAGATGTAGGCATTGAAGAGTAGAGTCTTTTTACGCCGCGTTCCTCCAGTCTCTGGATTAGTGTTGTGTCTCTGTGTCATAGGTGGCTGATATGTGCAGTGGTATGAGGGCTGATTGGGTGCTGCTTATAGTCTTCTTATAAATAGTTGAATGCAGTAAGCTGTCAATTCTGATTCATGCTGAATATGTCTCTGCTTGATGTACTGCATGTGACAATGTCCCATGCTAGTTCTTATGGTGTGCATGGGGGTGACTCAGAAGGCCAGCCCCACCACCTGCTATGTGATGTGGAACCCATGGACAGTATGGGAAGGATCCCCTGGTGACCTGTGTGGAAGACGACAGCAAGATAACGTAAGCCACCACTACCACCTCTTTAAGAAATGAGATTCGGGATATTGTGATGAAATCTGTGGACCTGGTAAATCAGGTTTACCGATATTTGGCTCATTTGAATATCCCCCTTAAACATACCATGTTCGAATCTAGTGGTCACAAGCTTGCTACTCATTTGGTGAATAACAGTGTACTTTGAAGCAGATGTAGGTTCTGCCAGATCCAATTGAGGAGTTCGGCATCTGAGTCGAAGCTCACATGCCTGAAGTGGTGAGATCCAAGATGAAAGATCAGCCTTTTTGAAGCATGGCCCACATTGAGAGTGAAGTTGGTCAAATCACATTGGGTGTGAGACACCAAGGCAACTTAACCAATCTATGAGTAGGAAAGATTATTACACGCAAGTCCTTACCACAAGCCTGGCACAGGAAGAGGGAAATAACTGCTATAAAAGCTTGCTGAGGGAACAGAGTGGTGTTGGAGTTTGGCCAAGCAGGGCTGCTAAGGAAGAGTCGTAGGATTGGAGGTGTAGGAGGAATTTGAGGTGGAGAAGTAGTTGGTAGAGCAGGGTTAATTGGAGGTGCAGGACGAGTGGGTTGTCATGGAGGAATTAGAGGAGCTAGAGGAGGGAAGACAATAAAAGACGGCGCAGGGTAAAGAAGAGGGAAAGAAGAAGAGCAAGTCAGAGGAGGTGAAGAAAACCACCAGAAGCATTAAACGCAGAAATATTGGAGAAGAGGATAGGAAACAGAAAGTGGGGTGGGGGTAGTGCATAGTCCCTTACAGACACAGGTAGAGTTCCAGAAAGAGAGTGAGTCCACAAAAGCCTTATTTGTTTGTGGAGTGAAATGGTAGAAGGAATTAGCATGTGGCAGCATGTCAAAGTGGTTAGACGACAGCCTGCTCAAGGTCTCTTACCAGGCCAATGGGGACAATAGAATGTTGGCTCAATGAGAAAGGGAGCAAGATGGACCTGTGAGGTTGTAAGTTTGAGGCCTTAAGGCAAGAACGTGAACCAGAACGTCATCAGGCAGCTGGACACCCTCTGTGCCTACTTCACCGCTGGGAGAGACTGTGGCATCTGCTCAGGAATAACTAAAGAGATCTTTGCAAACCTATACACCAAGTGGCCACAAGCAGGAAGACTCTTTTTCCCAAGAAATCCCTAATCAAAGCAAATTTGTACAAGAAAATTTGAGTGATGACGGGGAGAGACTTTTGGAGACTTTTTGCCATTCTGGGCCTTTTTGAGTTGTCTAATAATGTCCATAGTCACGATTAAACCTTGTGAAATGAATCCCTGAGTTGTGTCCTTTGTAGATTGCACTTGGCATTTTGGCATGCATGCTGCATGTGTCTTTTTAAACAAGTCCTGGTGCTGACTATACGTTTCTCTGCTGAGAGTACTCTGATCTCTCCTTTATGTATCTCTCTTGAAGTTGTTCTCATCTCTTATTCATGTATGCATTGTGAATGTGATCTTTGTTTCATACAAGTCTGTTGAACATGCCTATGGACAACTATGATGAAGCGAAGAACATTGGGGTGAATGAGGAGTGCACTGCCTTACATCTCTCATGTTCACTAGGAATATTTAGGCATCTATATAGTTATATGTTGGTGAGCGTCCACAGTTTCTGTCCCAGGCATTTGAGCTACATGCTTTAACTCAACAGGCAATTAATCACACATCTCATTTATAAGAGGACAGTTAAAATCATCTCACATGGGCGTATTAATAATGAGGGTTTTATTTGGCAACCTTTGCACTTGTGTCCGTATCAGAAACCCCACAGTCCCCTTACCGGCACTTATCTGACACTCGTGTCTGTGCTTATATGGGCACTTGCCGAACGCACTTTTTTGTTACGTAGTATTTCAACACCTGCTTTCTGTAATCTCCATTCCTCCCTTGCACTTGCAGTCCCGCCCACCCTCCCTCTCCCCTGCACTTTCTCAATGTAACTGGGCCTAGTAAGATCCTTTTGTTTTTATTGTTTTTATCTTCCCTTGTACCCCTCCCCTGCCTCGTCACACCCTGAGCACTTGTGTATGGGCGCGATATAAATAGACTATCGTATCATTTCATGTGACATGGTGCTCAATAACCTTGTGACAAGAGATATTTACTTTCAACTTTTTATTAAAATGTATATATCTGCAAGGTAATTCTCAGTCTGGGGGTGTTCTCTGTACCCTCTCCTCATGGCTACAGTGGCCTCCCACCTCCCGAGCTGAGGCCCACTATTCAGCCACCACAGTTCACAGTTCTATTCCTGACCTCACCTGAAAACCTTTCACCCCCTACTGAAACTGCTGTTTTTCAATAACACATCCCTTCTTACTCAGGAGTTCCCTGTGGCTGCTCCCATTAGCTATCTACTTCAGCTGCCCTCTTGGCCAATCTCTATCTGCGCTACTCCCCTGGGATTGGCAGGGGAGGGGTACGAGACGTCCCCAGGAAGTTTTAAAGAAGCCTTTTAGTCCTGCCCTCTTTTCAGACTCCATTTTCCTGCAATCAGCCATGTGCTCAGACATGTAGTTTGCTCCACAGTGTTCCTCTGTTCTGCGTGAATCTCTGTGTAAACAGTGTTTGGGAAGTATTTCACCACTTTTGCCTGACAGGCCGTGGAGTACCGGGCCAAGTGCCACCCTGCCCACATCATTGTGTAAGAAGTCCGCCATTATGGGCTGTTCTTGAAGGGAAGTGATGTTGCGGGTTAGGGAGGGGCTGGCCGGGTTGCCGGCAGTTGAGGGTACAGTTTAAATAAAGAGGACACGTTTGAGAGAGCTCCATCTCCTGTTTTATATTCGTGTGCGTGGGAATGCCCACAGTAAGGGGGCCCCTGTTCCCCCTCCTTTAGATTCCCCTTCAGTCTTTTGCCAGTTCCAGTTCTTTGATTGCAGCCCCACCGCTCCCTGTTAGTCAGTCCGGGGTTCTTGGGGTGGCTGGTTGGTGCTTCCTTTGGTTTAGAAAGGTGAAACTCAGTTCCGGTCTGGGTTTTCTTGGTTGTGCTCAGCTGCATTCTGGTAGTTGCTGTCCTGATAATTACCAAAGGGAGTTCTGGCTAGAAAAGAGGCTGGCAGGCATTGTAGAAGGGACAGCAGTACCAGCAGACATATACAATGCATACTCAGGGGTGGTGGGGAGCCAGGGACAGGGTCGCTTAACTCCCTTACTGCACCTCTGGGGTAGGATCGGCTCTGGCATTCACCCTGGTAGACCGCCCACCCCAGGTCGGGAGGGATTCCTGTTCTACCCTGTGACAGGCTCATGACTCAATCAGGTCGCACTATTCACTGTTTCCTGATCAAATCTGCCTACCGCTTCGAACGCCCAACCACCACTACTCCCAACACCCACCATCTATAACCATAGATAGACAGTGTCTGATAGCAGGTGGGGTGGAGAGATGGTAACAACTGCTTTCATTGGAGACCAAAGTGAAGGTGCTTGAACATAATAGCAACTGGCATCAGAGCGTGAGGGTTAAATCTTTGGTGCATGCTCCCAAAGTCCCACAATGCATTGTCCAACTGTTGTCCACTAAGCGCCTGTTAAGAATGACAAAAGCTGATGCTGGGGGTCAGGGAAGCGATAAAGTCTAGACTGAATGCATTACTCTAAAAGCAGTCCGCACTAGAGGTGAGACAATTGAAGTGCAGAGTTAATGAGCAGTGGGGGGGATTTCGGGGGCGGGCCAGGATAATGAAAGACAAAAAGTGTGTGCTGCATCCTCTGCTGTGCTGTTAGAACAGTGCTGAATGTGGTGTAACATGGGGATGGTGGGGTGTACCATAACAACGACATAAAATGGTGTGGAGCACTTTCAAAGAATCGCTGGAAAATGGTGTCAGCACTCCCCCCGATATGGAAAATACTCGATGACGCCAATTTGGACATTTTATAAACAAAAGGTGGTGGTGGTCCTGACCTACGGGTCTGAATCACTTCTAAATCTCTCCTGGAAGACATGGGAAGTTTGCGAGGCATACTTCTTGAAAAAGATCCTGAGATTGTCTAACTCTCTACCAATTTACATGATTAAATATGAAGTTCGACTTGAATCATTAAGATCAATAACTATGTAGAAGTCCATCTCCCTCTTTGAAAAATTTATAATGACTACCACAGCAGTACCTTTTGAGATCCTAAATAATAGGGGAGATCTAAAGGATAAATTCCTGAAATTATGGGGATCTCGCTGCAGTGCATATCTGAGAACGAATGGGATTAAAACTGAAATGCTGATAAATAATCCCACTAAAGTAAAAGAAATTCTGCAAAGGAAAGATTGGATTGAAACCTTGACACTGAAGTACAATACGGCCAATGGGTTTCATCCAAGTTGGGAACTGAAGACGTTAAATGAACTACCTAAATATTTAAAGAAGTTCCCTTCACCCTTCTATTGTGATCTGTAGATGAGATGTAGACTGAATATTATACCAACGAGAGAAGTCCAACTGTTAAGAAAACAGATAAACTCACAAAATGCTTTTGCCATTATTGCGGCAAACAAGAAGAACTGGAGACACTAAAGCACTTCATCCTAAACTGCACGGGCCTTACCCTAAGTAGAACAATGTTCTTGGGGGAATATAGGGAGCTTTTTGAATTGAAGATGAATGTTTGGAGAGGCTTATGGCGGTAGAAACAATTGTAGCCACACTTGCAGCCTTAAAATTAGTCGAGTCTTTCGTATTTGGCTAGAAGCCGTTTTATCATTGTACCGTGGACTGAATGAGGACATTGTATATTCAGATATTGATGAAGTAATGTTAAAGGTTTAAATGTAATATAAAACATTTAATTAAAAAAGAAAATAAATCACACAAGAATTAAAAAGCACAGTGCCACATGGGAGGAGGGAATTCAAATCTAGAGTGGAGTGTATGGGCTGTGTGATGAATCAGAGATGATTCTCCCAGAAAACCTGGCCTGGAACCCATCTCATGTGGCCAGGGAAAGGCAGACGCTTCCTGATCCTAACCCTGAGGGGGGGTTGTTCTGCGGGAGGATCACATGGGGGGGGGAAGCAGGTCAGGAAGAATGAGAAACCCCCTCTAATAAATTACCTAGAGACCCTGCTATCCTAATGGCCTATTGTAAAGTTGAAACTGTTAAAAGGAGTGAATTCTACATTGGAGACTTCAAATCCCACAATGCCAAATGTACTGGGATGAAGAAGAGGGACTGCAACTGTCAGAGTATCACACCTGAGGGAGACTGAGAGACAAAAAAGGCCTCCTAAGGTGCAGACCATGGAGAGTAGTAGCCGTAGTAGCAGCAGTAGTGGGAGGTGGAGTGATTGCCATGGCTCCACACTGAAGTTGCAGCTGAGGAGAGCAGAGCTGCCGGAGCCGCCAACATTTGCTGGGAGGGTCTCCTCCTTCAGAGACTTTGTTTGCAGAGATTGCGCACTGGGACGCGTTATGTGTAAAAGCTTTACCCCTGAAGACCGTGATTGCAGAGGTCGCACAGCGGAAAGGTGGGACGCGTTCCCCATAACAAGGCAGGCTCTGGTGGCAGGCAAACACCAGAGAGCCTTTGGAGCAAGAAACACTCTGTTCTGATCAGCGCGGGCCAAAGAAAACCGAGCAAAGCAGTTTTCGTGGCGCCAGAAGCAAAAGAAGCAGACAACACAACTGCAGCGGAGCAAATGGATGTGCAAGCCAAACCAGGTGAGTTCACTAGTGTATTCTGACCCCGGAGCGCTCTGTGACCGCACGCTGGCCAAGCCTGGGTATTTTGAATACTGAACTAATGAGAAAAGAGCAAAGTAACACAAACGTAGATATTATGTGTATCAAACTGATGTTGTAAGTTCCCAGTTCTTACCTCCTGCAGGAGTAGACAATGGCCCCACAGACCACCCTGGTTCGCCCACTCTGCAATCCTCTAATCTAAAATTGCAGGGTTGACAACCCGAGGGGAAAGGGGAAGTGGATAAAATAATAAACCAGGTCCTGTTTGCTGCCCTCTGCCTCCTTGAATTGGATTTGACGACTCTCTCTGACCAGCAGACAAACATACAGGCCCTCATTACAAGTCAGGCGTTAAGGGTTTAACGGCGCCGCCGGCGCCGTTAACCCTTAACGCCTGATTCACACTTTAACGCCTGCTTTTTGCAGGCCTTAAAGTCCAAGGCGCTAAGCGACCTTGGTGCTAATTACGGCACCGTAATTTACGGTGCCGTAATTAGCGCCTTCCCCATCCCCATTATGCCCTATGGGGCAAAAATGGGAATGGGGAAGGGCAAATGGTGAATGGGGAATTACCGCCCCACTCACCTTGGAATGGGGCGGTAATTCCGCCATCCACCATGCCGGACTCCGGCATGGACCATGGTGCTAATAGCACCATGGTCCAGCGCCGGACTTGTAATGAGGGCCACAGAATAATTAACTTTAACCTGCTTTTGGTTTCCTAAACTTCCAGAGAAAACGGCCCATGAAACCCTGTAGTACCTGATAGCCTTTGCTTTCTGATGAAAGACTGTAAGAAAATCTTCTCCTCTGAATTTCTTTTCTCAAAAAACTGAAAAGAACCAGACTGACTCTGTTTTTACTCCACTCAAGGTTCTGTAATCCTCTTCTCTGTTCTTAACATGTGTAGAGATGGTCCATAAAAACTTTTCCTTAATTAACTAATTCTTTCCTCACAAGAAGTCTCGAATCTACTACTAATACTTGAATTGTGGATTCGAAACTATAAAACCTGAATAACATTGAAAGAAACTTTTATTTCCTACGAACTATTAATGTACTCCAACTGGTTATTATAATTCTGGAAATTGCCTACTTTAGTCTTCCGCTTCTGAATTCTCTAATCATATCTGCACGCTCTCCTTCACAAATGTACTGCACTGCTCTAAGAACTTGTACATGGGGTACCGCGGTAACATCTGAGGGGAAAGCTTCCCCCGGCGCGCTGTCCCAACGGCATCTGCACTGAATAGAGTCATGCACACACACACATAGACATTATGTGGGGTCCCTTACTCTAGGGTTAAATGAATGCACGACCTTCACTCAGGCTGACGAACGGAGAAAGGCAGTAGAACACGCTCAAAGTAATAGTCTGCGCAACGCAACAAGAAGAGTTATTTCATTAAATGGTAAAAGGATCGCCGCCTGGCGCATGCAAAGTTAGTAATTACATGGTTTTAACACATTCTCAGTTTATATCAGAAAGCGGAAACCCTATTTGGCAACTACTTCCAGGCTCTAGGTTGCAGACCAAACCTATATACATGAAAGTTATTAACTTTTCTGTTGCTACTTTTTCCTTTAAAAAAGTAAAAACTGCACTTAGCTTACAGTTGCTGCTGTAGTCAGAAAATCGTCCAGTTACTTGCTTTTTCTTCTGCTTGACCTTGTCTTGAGTATCTTTTCCTCTGTCATTATTTTCTTTGGATTTTTCTCAGGAGCTTTGAAAACTGTGACCTTCTTTACTAAGTGTCTGAATGAAAGGCAGTCTAGAATTGCGCACAAGATTTCAAACTACCTCACAGAGGCCAAGGGACCAATCAGCACTAAGAACTATTTTCTCCATCTTGAACTTTGATCACTCCTGACTCCTACTATTTTAGGGTTAAGGAAACTTATGGAACCTGTTAAACGACAATTCTCACAAATTGACAGCCAACGTCACCCAAGAAACTTGTACCTCATACTTCTCAAAATTTACAAAGCAAGACCATCGCAAGAACTCAACAAAAAGACTTTCAACAAACCAAAGTGGCAAGTAACCGCAAAGTATGATGACTTCATTCTTCTGATCAAAAATGTAAACGCCTCCAAAGTACCTGGCTCAGACGGCACATCTAATGCTGTCATCAAAGAAAATCCACCAGCATGGGCGTCGTTCATGTGCAATTTTCTAATCTTGATCAATGCCCTTAACCAAATTCCAAACTCATGGAGGACTGCCACAATTGTCCCCATCCACAAACAAGGAGCCTGAGACAATCCTGCAAATTTCTGTCCCATTGCCCTACTTGATCCACTGGGGAAATTATTTACGGCAATTCTCCTGAAAGACCTGACCATCTGGGCAACATCTACTGGCAGATTCTCTGCCAGACAAATTGGCTTCACCCCCAATGTGGGAACCAACATCAACTTGATACTAATCAACCTAATTAAACACGAGGCCATCAAAAACCATACCACCGTTTACACTGCCTTCATAGACCTACACATGGCATTCGATGCAATATCAAGAAAAAACTCTGGTCTAAACATGGAACTGCCCGAGAAACATCCTGGAGCCAATCAAACTCCTCTACTCTGAAACATCAATGAAGTTCATACTATCAAAACGAGGCGCAACGACAAATTCCATTGACACGGAAAATGGCCTGAAACAAGGAGGTCCACTTGCGGGAACCCTATATAACTTGTTTACCGCTGACATTGAAGAACACATTTTCAGCACCTCCACGAATCCACCAAAGATAAACTCCATTCCAGTTCCCATCATGGCTTACGCTGATGATATCGTCCTCCTTGACAAGACCAGATCAGGACTACAGACGACCTTGTCATCGCTAAGCGGATACATGACCACAAATGAATTAACTATCAACATCACAAAAACCAAGACGACGGCGCTCACAAAAATTCCCTTTAAAAAAGAAAAACAAGCAACCTTCATCCTGGATGGAAAACGACTGGAGACGGTCACCATCTTCAAATATCTTGGAGTTCCACTAAACCAGTCGAAATCAGAGCAACAATCGCTAGACAAAATCGAACAAAAAGCACAGACTCTCGCACGACAAGGATGCCTGTTACACCAGAAATATGGCAAACTTTCCTTCAAACCCATCATAGCCTATTACAGGCAAAAATGTATTCCTATCATCACCTATGGAACAGAGGCTATGCTCAATGCAAGATCAATAAACTGGACGAGGTACGAGGCAATATTCTGGCGCAAAAGTTTACATCTGCCAACATCATATCCAATGCCAAGAATAAGATATGAAATGGCAACTCAATCAACAGCCTCTGTCGTGCTCCGGAAGCGATTGGACATATTTCGGAAAATTCTGACTGATCAGAAAACACCAGCCATACAAATCCTTAGGCTTCATCCGAACACCTTTAACAACACAGTCCTCCAAGAATGGAAAAGAAATCTACAAGAAGAGATGACCAACAAAGACATTTCAGAAGAACTCCTAACATTGCGACCGCAACAAGCAAAAACCAAACTCCAATGCAATGACTGGATAAAAACCATTCAACTCAAAAACACCTATCAGCAGAACCTTATCTGTACCATAGACTATCCAACAATTCCCCCAATGTGGGAACCAACATCAACTTGATACTAATCAACCTAATTAAACACGAGGCCATCAAAAACCATACCACCGTTTACACTGCCTTCATAGACCTACACATGGCATTCGATGCAATATCAAGAAAAAACTCTGGTCTAAACATGGAACTGCCCGAGAAACATCCTGGAGCCAATCAAACTCCTCTACTCTGAAACATCAATGAAGTTCATACTATCAAAACGAGGCGCAACGACAAATTCCATTGACACGGAAAATGGCCTGAAACAAGGAGGTCCACTTGCGGGAACCCTATATAACTTGTTTACCGCTGACATTGAAGAACACATTTTCAGCACCTCCACGAATCCACCAAAGATAAACTCCATTCCAGTTCCCATCATGGCTTACGCTGATGATATCGTCCTCCTTGACAAGACCAGATCAGGACTACAGACGACCTTGTCATCGCTAAGCGGATACATGACCACAAATGAATTAACTATCAACATCACAAAAACCAAGACGACGGCGCTCACAAAAATTCCCTTTAAAAAAGAAAAACAAGCAACCTTCATCCTGGATGGAAAACGACTGGAGACGGTCACCATCTTCAAATATCTTGGAGTTCCACTAAACCAGTCGAAATCAGAGCAACAATCGCTAGACAAAATCGAACAAAAAGCACAGACTCTCGCACGACAAGGATGCCTGTTACACCAGAAATATGGCAAACTTTCCTTCAAACCCATCATAGCCTATTACAGGCAAAAATGTATTCCTATCATCACCTATGGAACAGAGGCTATGCTCAATGCAAGATCAATAAACTGGACGAGGTACGAGGCAATATTCTGGCGCAAAAGTTTACATCTGCCAACATCATATCCAATGCCAAGAATAAGATATGAAATGGCAACTCAATCAACAGCCTCTGTCGTGCTCCGGAAGCGATTGGACATATTTCGGAAAATTCTGACTGATCAGAAAACACCAGCCATACAAATCCTTAGGCTTCATCCGAACACCTTTAACAACACAGTCCTCCAAGAATGGAAAAGAAATCTACAAGAAGAGATGACCAACAAAGACATTTCAGAAGAACTCCTAACATTGCGACCGCAACAAGCAAAAACCAAACTCCAATGCAATGACTGGATAAAAACCATTCAACTCAAAAACACCTATCAGCAGAACCTTATCTGTACCATAGACTATCGAACAATCCATGAACTACCAAAATACCTCTCATTATTCCCAGATCCAAGCATCAGAACAACATTTCTGCAAACACGCTTGAACATAATACCTACAAAATCAAATCTTGCCATGTCCAGACAGATACCTACCACGGATAACTACTGCCAGTTCTGCAAGGAACAAACCAAACCCGAAACCTCATTTCACCTTGAGATGGAATGCCAATCACTTTCAACTCAACGGGAACAATTTGGTGCCTTCTTTGAACTTTCAGCGCATCAAATGGACATTCAGGAAAGATGGGCTGCGCTACTCAGTGGCCAAAACAACAAATACACGTACACAATCACCTTATTTCTTCATACTATTCTGGAGCTTAAAAAAGGAACTATCTAAGACACACTTTTCTGTAAATCCTCATCTCAGCCATATGAAAAAGTTTATAATTAAACCACACCATAAAAAAAAAGAAATGTTGGTTTAAGCGTTCATAGTAAATTAACAACAATTATAATTCAGCTCCCTACCTGCACCTCACCCCTGCCACAAACTACCAATGACCTTTCTTGGCTTGTAAGCTAAAGGGGAACCTGACAGATGTGAAGCAGAAAGATAATTATTCTGAATACCAAACTGATACGAAGTGAGAAAAGTGGCAGTGTAATTGTGTATTTGAAGGTCAGAATAATTGCCAACGACACGCAAGGGCAAAATTCCTAAAAAAGAATACAAACAACTATTGCCAAAGCCAAATGAGGTCAAAAACGAATCCTTTTAAAGAGAACCAACATTGCCAAATCCAAGAGAGGGCAATTAAGCAGCAAGTTGTTTATAGACCCTATTGTCAGAGGGAAAAGAAGCAATAGGGAGAACTGACCTGAATAGGTATTGCCTAAGCCAAAGAAGAGCAGGAGTGAGAGAAACCCATTATCAGCACTTTGTTAAAGCAAAAGTGGGGGAACAAGAGTGGGAGGAAGGCTGCCCTTCTGACAGAAGGTGTCCAGGAGGAGAGGAGCATAACCTGCATTGCATGCGGCAATCAAAACCGTTGAACAAATAACACCAATGTGGCACATGTTTTCTCAGAAGAAGCAGTCAAAACTGATGTTGTGGAAAGTCAAAAGACTTTATAAATTGATGTTCTTGACAGATTGAGTATTTTCGCTAGGGGTAGGGGCTTTTAGAGAAGGAGTTTTCTGAGCGTTGACGAGGTGCACCCTTCTATGATCCTCAGTCTTATAGCTTCTTCATCATTAAAGTTGGCAAAGTCACAGTTCACTATTTTCTGCTGGAGACGTAAGATGAACCCTCCAATGGATTCGTGCGGACGCTGTCTGTGTTGGTTGAATTCAAGGCGTTCGTAGTCTTTATTGGAGCCTACTATCAGCTTGCCATTGACTGCATCGAGAAGGCATTGGTATGTGGTCTTGTCTGTTGCTGGAATTGTCTTGATGATGTCCTTTACTTCTTTTCCTACCAGGTTCTTGAATATGCTGAGTTTGTTTGGCGGGTCTTGGTTCCCGATTGCACCTAGAAAGTCTTCAAACTCTTCAACCCATTCTTCCCACCTTGTTCCTTGGTCGTGGTGCGGGTTCAGGGCGAATGGGCTGGGTCTTCTCATGAGGCTGGCGAGGGGTGTGGTGCTTGAATTTTCTAAGGTGTGTGTTCCTGCGTTAGGTGCTTGCGATTGGTCGTCCATGTTGGCCGGTGTTCGTGGTGTCTCTCTCCTCGAGATTGTAGGAGCTGTGTCTGGGAGTGGTGTGGCGGCGTTTTGTTGCTTCGATTTATTTCTGAGGACTGGCGAAGCCAAGGTGCCGTGGTGTTGTTGCTAGTGGTGGTAGGCCACGAGTCTTGGGCTTCTGCAAGTTGGCAGGGGGTCTTGTCTTGGAGTGCCACTCTGCTAGTCTTTGTGGTGGAGGGGGCCTTTGTGCCGCCAATTGCTGGAGTGCGCACCTCGTGAGTTTCCGTATGGCGGGTTAGCTTATCCGCCTTTGCTGGCATGGTTTGTGGGCATTTGGGGTAGGGTTAGTGGCTGAGGGCTCCTGTGGTGCGCTGCTCCGTGGCAGTGATCATGGGTCCTTTGAAGTGGCCAATGTGTGCTGGCGCCCTCGTGGGGTGTTGGCAGTTTCCAACATGGGGACACGCTGTGTCTTTGCAGTGGTATCTGGGACGTGCTGGGTTAGTATTCCGCTTTGTGGGAGTACTTGCAGTGTCACTCGCTTTGGATGACCCGCGCAGCGTGGGGTCCCCGTAGTGGTGGTCTGTGGTTATCCCTCTGTAGGCCTGAGGGTTGGTGCCACCTGGTCTTTGCCCAATGTTTATGTGGCCTTTATCAGGTGGGCTCGCGGGTTGGGTAGCACTAGTGGCCTTCGTGGTGAAAGGGTTACCTCTTGTGCAACATGATACCTATCTAGTGTTGTCAGGTTTGTACACATATTCTTCAGTTTCTATACGCTCGCATGCAAGTGAGTTGTGCGTGTGGTTTTGCTTCAGGGCTGTGGCAGTGGGGGAGTGGGTCCTTACCGGCTCCCAGCCGTGCTGCTCGTTGCTCCCGTCATCAGGGAGGCCTCCGTCACTTGTTGCAATGTCTTCCCTCAGCTCATTGGGTCCTTCCGTGGGTCGCCGGGTTTGTTGGGCACTTCTCCTCCTTGGCAGAGTTCTCGTGCTCACCGGATCTTC
Organism: Ambystoma mexicanum; assembly: GCF_040938575.1. Classification (NCBI taxonomy): domain Eukaryota; kingdom Metazoa; phylum Chordata; class Amphibia; order Caudata; family Ambystomatidae; genus Ambystoma; species Ambystoma mexicanum. The sequence continues at coordinate 675,984,702 of NC_090931.1, forward strand.
CCGCGTGCTGCTGTGAACCGCTGGGCTCCTTCACTGCTGCCCGGGTCCCAGGCACTCTTTTCCGTGGGTCTCCTAACATCCTCTTCTGCCGGGCACACGAGTGCTTCTCCGTTGGGGCACGTCTCCTTTCACTGCTGGGCTGGGCCTGTCGGCCGCTCCTCGCTCTCCTTCGCGGCACCATTGCACACTGTGTCACATCCACGGTGCTACTGGGCTCTTCCGTGCTCTGGCACAGACTGCTGGGCGCTTCGCTGCCGGATGCCCCGCTGGGTTCCTTGTTGCTGGGCTTGCCTCTCCGTCCCTCTTCATTCACGGCACATCTCCTTTGGCCGGTTCGCTGGGTCCTTCCGCTTTCTTCTCTCTTTGTTGTTGCTGGGCTCATGGGCCCTCTTCATGGGTTCTTCTTCACTGCGGGGCACACGGGCCCTCCTCCAGAGCTCCTCACAGGTCTTCTTCTGTTGCGGGCGCACAGGCCCTCCGTCGCCTCTGTTGCTGGGCGCACAGGCCCCTCCTCAATGCGGGCGCGCGGGCCCTCGGTAGCTGCTGAGCACACGGGCCCCTCGTCGCTGCTGGCCGCTCGGGCCCTCCACTGGGCTCACAGGCCCTCCTTGGTTGCTGGGCTCACGGGCCCCTCTGCACTGCGGGCTCTCAGGCCCTCGGTCACTGCTGGGCGCATGGGCCCCTCGTTACTGCTGGGCACACAGGCCCCTCGGTCACTGCTGGGCGCACAGGCCCCTCGTTACTGCTGCAGAGCGTGGGGTTGCATCTGCCTCGTCGCCATTTGTTGTACCCTTCTTAACTGGGCCTCATGCACATCCAAGGACATATCACACCGGAGCCAGGGTTGTCCATGACCTTCACTTTATTCCTCCTTACCTTGACTGTCTTCCCTCTTCCCTTGCCCCTCCCTTTCCTCCCACTTCCCGCTCCCTCTCGTAGTCTTGGGCTTCCCTCTTAAAGGGGCTCTGTCCTTTTTCACTCGCAACACGGTCCTGCAACCTTTGGTTCTCCATATGTTTTGGACTACAACTCCCACGATGAGTTCTAGCCAGCAACTAGCGTTGTCATATATGAGGGATCATGGGAGTGGGAGTCCAAAACCTCTGGCGATCTACAGTTTGCTTTAGACCCTTGGTTTCCTGTTGGTTGCGACTCGAGTTTTGTCTTTCTTGAATGTTTAACCCTTACAGGTCTAAAGATGCTGTATTGATTTAGGAGAAACGTTGCTATGCATGGATGTTTAGGAGGAGTATTTTGAGCATAGCAATATCTGATTTACAAACGTGCATCAAGGGAATGCAGTGTTCAGCCCGGCCTCCCTCACCCTAACACACAATGATCCTGTCTTTACTTTTTGTGGGAATTCCATTCTGTGTACGGTAAAGCGTTTTGCAAATTTCACTTAACCCAGTGCCATGCCACTCTAGACGCCCATATTCTTTCTTGTGTACAGAAGTAAGGCATTGGTGGAACAGTACACTCTTGTGGAAACAGGCTCTCCTGAGCCCGGTTCCTCTGTTCACTCTGCTAGCTCTTAATTAGAAAGTATTGATATTGTTGATGACCCAGATGACTCTGGATTTAGAGCCCATTCCTGACTTGCAGCCCCCACGCGCAGTGCTGGTAGTGTAGCCACGTTCAGGGGCCGACGGAATGGGTGGGGATTGTAATGTGTAATGGCTGTGTCCAGCTGTGGCCTCGCCCAGGCGCATGGTGTTTGGGGTTTTCCTTTCTGAGCCCGGCCCCGGCCACATTACGCTGGTTTATGCAGGAAGACTGCAACACTCGACGACTATATAATGAAGTCATACCCAAATGAGCATGGTAGGAGAGGAGAAGGGGCATAGTGGGATACGAGCATATGTGGCCGCTGGCCGGCTTGATGGCTAAAATGCTTGCCGTCCTGTAGAGAGTTCGAAAAATAGAATGGCATCCTTTATCTCTTTCAAAGTTCCTTCCTAAACTTATTTGCTTCGCCTTTTGGTGACTTTCCCTTTTTCATGACCAAACTCCTTTTCTACCCCTTTGCTTTCCCTCCACTTATCCTTTATGGCTTCCTTTGCACCTGAGAGCGCCTAACCCCAATGCTGGATATACGAGCATTGGCTGGCGCTTTCTTGTTTCTGCTCATTGCTTCAGGTCTCCTCTCTCATTCACCCAGTGTCTTGTCCTTCCTTCTCTCTTCTTTCTTTCACTGGTTTATTCGGTGCCTCCCTCTGGTCCCCTGTCACTCTGTTTTTTCTGCTTCTCTTTCTCTCATCCCTGCCCCCTTCTCTCACTTTCTTTCATTGCGTCTTGTTATTGCCTCTCGTTCTTTCCTTCCACATCCCTCCCTCGTTTTATTTTCATTTTCTTCTCCCCCATCCCTCTGTGTCCTTCCGTTCCTTTTCCTTTCATTCTTTCATCTCTTCTCCACCGAGTCTGGCATTCCTTTTCTCCCCCTGCGCTTTGCGCCTTCCTTTTTTATTTCTTCCTCTCTTTCGTTTGGTGTGTTCTTTCTCTCCTGTGCCTCCTTTTATTTCCCACTCTTCCGTTCAATTTCCGTGTTTCCTTCCCTTTCCTTTCTCTTCTTACCACACTGTTTCCATCCTTACATTTCCACCCTCCGTCTCTCTTCCTTGCATTGCTTTTTCAGCCCAGGCCCTGCCCCGCTCTCGCTGTCACCATCTCTTACGGTTCACTGCCTCTGCGTCTTCCGTCACTGACCCCCTCCTGCAACCTCTGTTCCCTTGCATGCGTTCGTGGTCCTGCCCCCTCCTGCCACCTCTGTGCCCTTCCATGCTTTCGTGGTCCTCACCTCCCTCTCTCCCCACGATTCTCGCTCCCCCTTTCATCTTTTTCTTTCTGCCTTCATGTGCGTGTTCGGGCCTTCGTTCTTATGTTTCGGCCCCCCTTCCCTTGTCAACCGAAGCAGAGCACTCGCTGCCACTGCATATTGCGCAGTAGGCCATCAAAAGAAGGACGCTCCCAGATGGTACCTACCGACTCCCAAGCCAACCACCCAAGCCCAGCTCCACACACTTGTTTCACGCTGCTATAGCTCCATACCTGTTAACGAAGAACGGGTCCCTCTCACGCTGCCACTGGATGAAAAATGCCAGCCTGTGGTGGTGGGCCTGAAGAAAGTTTGGGTCCCTCTTGTTACGTTGTACGATGAAGGGCACATGTGCGAGCCTCGTTCTGGGCCGCACGTGCGCGTTTGCAATAAACGTGTAATGTACGGCAGTTGCCACCGGGACCTCACAAGCAACAGACGTGCCTCCGTATATCTGTGTGCTAGTGCTTGTGTGAGTGCGAGTGAGGCACCTGAGGCACGGGCCGAGCCCTAACATTGGCGACGAGGATGGCTACCACGAGAAGGCTAATTGGTGTGCACGAGCGCATCAAAGACATGCCCTTCCTCCGACGCAGCCCGGACCCAACACGATAGCGGCCGGCCATCTTGGATTTTCGGTTTGTGGCGTAGTTGCGGCCCGCCAGGCTGCTCGTGCGCTACCCACGGGCTGAGGAAAGGAAAATTAACAATTTTTGGAACCCTCGTGGTCCTCCAGTCCGGAGGGCCGCGATTTTGGTCCGTGAGGACCCTTTCTTCTCTGCATGTTGGAGAACATGCTGGCCTGGCCTAGGATCCCGATCACTCGAATTTACTGAAAGTGAGCCCCACTACATTTCACCGTCTACACGCCTAGGAAGGACAGGTTTGCGGCCTCTACCTTGAAGTGAGGTGCCTGTGTGACCTGAGAGCATGGGCGACAGCGATGGCGAGACGGGCGCGCCAACAAGACTGGCCCGGCGACAGCATGGATCTTTGGTGTCCATGCAGGAGTTTGATACCTCCGGCCTACCCTCCAAGTTGGGGCCCAAGTGGCTCATATGGATAGAAAAATTGGACATGTTTTTCAGAGCGACAGGGGAGGACGATGATGATGCGAAGGTTGCGACATTATTGTACTCAGCAGATACTGAAGTATTGCGCATCTATGAGTCTCTGAACCTTCAAGTGGTGACGTATGCCGCTGTCAAGACTGCGCTCCAAAATGACTTTATCCCACTGTCAAACGTGGATTTTGACAGGTTTGTGATGTGTGGGGAGAAACAACACGATGATAAGTCACTGGACCGGTTTTGCACACGTCTGCGTCAACTGTCGAGCACTTGCAGGTGGGACAATAAGGAGGTAATGATTAGGAACCAGTTGATACAGGGATGTAGCTCTAGCAAGCTAAGGAGGCAGATCTTGTGAGAGCCAGGCATGACATTAACGCAAATCCTGGACAATGACAGGGTGTATGAGCTCGCAGAGAGCAGAGGTGCGAAAATGGACGCTGCAGTTCGCCCGTGCAAAGGAGAAGAAGCGTTTGCCATACAGAAGTCAACCCCGTCGAAAGCACGCTGGAGCCAAAAGCGCCAAGAAGCATCCTCTACACAGGGCTCCCCAGCAGTATGCCAGTACTGCGGGTACGATTTGCCACACACGGAAGACTGCCCTGCGAAGACAAGGGTTTGTGGGAGATGCAATACTCCTGGTCACTACGCGAGGATGTGCAGAGCGGCAACTCCGGTGACGACGCACAGAGGGCCCGCAAGGGCAAGTGGGAGCAGTTTCAGAAGACAACAGAGCGTGGCCATGCTGGAACAGGAAGCTCAGAGACTAAACATTGCAGAGGAGGAGGAAGATGGCGAAGAGATCTTCTTTATTTCAAACATTGCCACGGGAGCCAAGAAAAGGAGGCAACCCACGTGTGTCGTTGACATTCAGGGTGCCCCCACAACAGTGCTGATCGACACAGGGGCCTCCGTGTGCGTGTTGGCCACTGAACACTACAAGGCCATCCCGGGCCCACCGCCACTAGATAAGTCGAGAGCGAGAATCTATACATTTGGGCGCGACACACCTTTGCCGATACAGGGCGTATTCGTTGCACCAGTGACACATGGCCTGAATGCAATTAAGACGCGTTTCTACGTCACTGATGCCCACAATCACTTCTGAGCTGCGCCGCATCGGAGGCCCTTAACATTGTGCACTTTACTCTGGCAGTGTACCTGGAGGACATTGAACAACTGCTGGGCAAGTTTAACAACATCTTTCAAGGGGTGGGCAAACTAAAAGTGGCCCCAGTACACCTACATATCGATGAGACGAACAAGTTACTCTCTTACCTGGTAACGTTCTTTCGATGGGATGGTCCGACGACATATTCCATATCTATGACAGTAATCACCACAGCTGTGCTGCTTTGGAAAGTCTTTCGCCATCTGCGTCCTGCGTCGATGACGTCGATACGTTGTCCTCGGGGGCCTCTGTCGAGCCGACGTCACCGGATGTTATAAGTAGGACACACGACGCCCGTAGCCTCAGTTGTAGTTTTTTTCCCCAGAACGTGTGCCACCAATCTTCTGCCAGTATGACCACAGAAAGCCTTGCGGAAACGTAAGCTGCAATCGCATCAGAAATTCTATAGCGGGGCAGTCAGGGAGGGAGCGATATGGAATACATCGTCGGACCATACCATCGAAAGAACGTTACCAGGTTAGAGAGTAACTTGTTCTTTGAGGCGATTGGGTCGTCTGACGTATTCCATATCTATGACAGACTCCCAAAGCAGTACCAAGGTATGGAGGAGGGAAAAAGAATTTAGAATATAGAAATTTAGAATGCCCAATCAAATTGCAGAGTAAAGGACCGCCTTACCAAAGGTCAGATCCTGGCCATGGATAGAATCTAGGGAGTAGTGTCGTACAAAAGTATGGACCGAAGCCCAAGTGGCTGCTTCACAGATGTTACGAATAGGAACACCCTTATGCAGGGCAGTAGAGACAGCCATACCCCTAGTAGAATGGGCCCGTAAGCCTACCGGAGGGTCCTTACCTGCCAAGCGGTAACACTCAGAAATTGCCAAGATAATCCATCTAGACAAAGTCTGCTTAGTCACAGCTTGTCCCAAACGCCTTCCAGCATAACCTATAAAGAGCTGATCATCCACTCTGACCCGGGACATGCGTGAAATGTAGAAACTTAAAGCTCTCCTAGGATCCAACCTATGGAGCCTCTCCTCTTCCTTACCAGGATGCCGAGGAGGATAAAATGCCGGAAGAATGACTTTCTGGCTTAAATGAAATTCCGACACCACCTTCGGAAGAAAGGAAGGACAAACTCTAAGGAAAACCCTGTCCTTATGAAACACAGTGAAGGGTGGCTTAACTGAAAGTGTCTGTAACTCACTCACTATGCGAGCGGAAGTGACCGCAACCAAAAATACAGTTTTAAGGGTTAACAGTCTCAAAGGACAAGAATGTAAAGGCTCAAATGGAGCACCCATTAGGAACTTTAGAACAAGGTTCAAATCCCAACCGGGCACCTGGAAAGGTGACGGTGGGAACACATTAGTGAGCCCTTTCAGAAACTGAGAATTTAAAGGAATTTTGAAATAAGAACACTCCTCAGACGAGCGCTTAAATATGGACAGTGCCGCCAGGTAACCTTTAATGGTACCCACTTGCAGGCCCTTGTGGGCTAACGAAAGCAAAAAGGACAGAACCACAGAATGTCACATGAAAAAGGATCCACATTCTTAACCCTGCACCAGTCGCAGAACTTCCTCCAACGGCAACGGTACAGGGACTTTGTTGCCGGCTGTCTGGCTGAAAGCAACACCTCCATCACGTCTTCAGGGAGGTCCCAATCCTTATACCTCAACCTTTCAGAATCAAAGCGTGAAGGTTGAGGGATCTGACCTCTGGATGGAGAACCTGACCCCCCTCCTGTGAGAGCAGATCGTCTTGTTAGGGAAGACGACATGGAGGGCAGATGGACAAGTCGAGAAGGTCCGGGTACCACGTCCTCCAGGCCCATGCCGGAGCAATGAGGCTCATCCGGGAACCGAACCTCCGTAACCTCCGCAGCACTTGCGGGATGACGGGGACTGGAGGAAATGCGTACAGCAGTGAGAAGGACCACTCCACCACAAACGCGTCCCCTAAGGCTCCTCTTGGAGGAAATTCCCACGAGCAGAACCTTTCGCACTTCCGGTTGACACTGGAGGTGAAGAGGTCCACTTGTGGGGTCCTCCAAAGGGCGAAGATCTCCAGGAGAATCTCCTGAGCCAGCTCCCACTTGTGAGAGATCGCGCTCTGCCTGCTCAGAGCATCCACCGTCTTGTTTTCGTCTCCGGCCAGATGAACTGCCGAGATCGAAATTTCCTGCTGGATGGCCCAGAACCAGAGCTGCATCGCCTCCCTGCACAGAGGAAGTGACCCTGCCCCCCCTTTTTGTTGAGGTAGTGCATGACCACTGTGTTGTCCGTCAGGATCAGGACATTCTTTCCTCGCACAGTCGGCAGAAAAGCCTTCAGGACTAGCCTGACAGCCCTCAGCTCCAACAGATTGATATGGCGTATGGACTCCGACGGAGACCAACAACCTCTTACTGTCAACTCGTTGGCATGAGCTCCCCATGCGTCCGTCACGATCGTCACCTCCGGCCAGGGTAGCCAAAATGGAGCCCCCCTCATCAGATTGCCTTTGACAGCCCACCACAGAAGATCCTGGGCGACCGAGGGCGGCACCTGAAAGGGGTCCGACATCCTGCCGGAGGACTGTGACCACTGCATCTTGAGAGCCCATTGCAGAGATCTCATCCGCAACCTGGCCTCTGGCACCAAAAGAATGCAGGATGCCATGATGCCGAGCAACCTCAAGAACTCGAACGCCGGGAGACTCTGGGCATGTTGAAACTTGGCACCATCTGCCGAATGTGATGAGCCCTCACCTGGGGAGGAAAACACTACCCTGGGGATGTGTCGAGCACTGCTCCGATGTACTGGAGCCGCTGAGTTGGCGTCAAGTGGGACTTCTTTAAGTTGAGGGAAAAGCCCAGCTTGTGAAGGGAGTGGCAGGTGATGGACAGATGATCCAGGACTTGCTCGGGAGAGCGCACCCTGATCAACCAATCGTCCAGGTAGGGGTAGACGTGAATCCCCCCTTTCTTGAGATACGCTGCCACCACCACCATGAGCTTGGTGAAGACCCTAGGGGCGGAGGTCAACCCGAACCGCAGGACCCGAAACTGAAAGTGCGAGTCGCCAACCGCGAACCTCAGGTACTTCTTGTGCTTGGGATGGATCGGCACATGAAAGTAAGCATCCTTGAGGTCGAGAGACACCAACCAGTCCTGAAGTTGAAGGGCCTGGAGGACTTGAGAAAGAGTAACCATCTTGAACTTATCCTTCCTGAGGAACTTGTTCAAACCGCGCAAGTCCATGATGGGTCTCAATCCCCCATCTTTCTTCGAAATAAAAAAATAAGGAGAATACCATCCCTTGTTCCTCTCCGCTACAGGTACCAGTTCTATGGCACCTTTCTCCAGCAAGGATTGTATTTCCTGCGCAAGGAGCGGATCCTGACTCTTCAAAGAGAGATTCCCTGGTGGATTGCCGTAAGGCCTCTGCCGGAAAGGAAGACAGTAGCCATGGCCTATGATCTCCAGAACCCACACATCTGAAGTAATGGCACGCCACTCTACAAGATGCTGCGCCAGCCTTCCCCCAACCGGCGAACCATGGGACATGGCCTCATGACTGAGCTGAAGCGGCTGCGGCAGTGCCGGAGGGCAAAGAGGCAACTGCTCGAGCGGCCTTAGCACCTCGAGTACCCTGTTTTCCACCTCTGGTACTCCTACGGTGGCCCCTTTGACTTGCAGCTCCTCTCGATTTACCAAAGGATGAGTAATGTCGAAAGGAACCTCCCCTCCTTTGCTGTCCCCTAGGACGAAAAGGCCGAGGTTGGCGAACTGCATCGCTCAACTACTTCGCTGCAGCTTTGGAGGTCTGCAACCTCTCAAGGCTCTCGTCAGCCTTGCTGCCAAAAAGATGTTCACCATCAAAGGGCATGTTGAGGAGCCAGGCTTGAACATCAGGAGCAAACCCTGACTTCCGCAACCACGCAAACCTGAGTATTATGGTGCTTGCCGCCATGGACCGGCTGACACAATCTGGCATGTCCAGACCCGACTGAACGGACTCACACATGGCATCCTTGCCATCCTGCACAATAGCAAGAAAACCATCCCGTTCCTCCTCTTCGGGAATATGATCAGCTGCTAACGAAATACAGTTCCACAGAGTGTACGTGAAACGTGACAAGGCACACACGGAGTTGGCTGCCTGTAAAGCCAAACCCCCTGAAGAAAACACTTTCTTCGCCCAGCCATCAAAACGCTTGTCGTCCCTATCCGGAGGGATGGTAGGGTACGATGCCTGCTTTGCTGGGACCGTAGCCGCCTGCACTACCAAACTCTGCGGAATGGGGTGTGTGTTCAAGTAGCAGGCGTCGCTACTGGCTGGGCGGTATTTTCGTGGCAAAGACTTGCTCACTGCCGGGAGACTCTTTGGAGCAGTCCAAGCCGCCGCCACCCTTCTTTGCAAGGCCATATGGAATGACAGTACCGGGTCAGTTGGTGGTCCTTGGTCGAGGATATCTGTCAGGTCATCCTGCAGAAAATCCACTGGTGGCGCAGACCACCCCAAGTATTCCATTACCCTCGACATAAGGTGCTGGTACGAGGACTCGGCATGGGTGCCAGGCTCAGGCCTACAGAACTCCACCTCCGGAGAGGTGTCCAGACCACTGGCATTGTGCAACGACTGACGCAGGTCTTCAATCTGGCTATGACCAGACAAAATCTCGTCTGGTACCGCATCAGGAACCATCCCTTCCTCAGATCCTTCATCCACCTCAGAAATATAATCCAGAGGCTGGAATGAGGGCACAGAAAAAGGGACAAAGACATTTTTAGCCTTGGCCAGAGCCTTTCTAGGGGGTTCCACCGTGCCACGGGGTACCTCCGACAAAACAGCCTCGAAATGCCTCGATGGAATCGGTGTCGATGTCGAGCATGGCGCCGACGGCTTCGACACAGTCCTCGAGGGCAGAGCCCCAAGCGTGTCCTTTGACAGCCTGGGCACCGAATCCGTTGACGCCTTCCTTGGAGGCGGAGCCTCGAGAGAGTCCCTCGACGGCCTCGGCACTGAAGGCGTTGATGTCTTCTTCGAAGACCTCACAGGCTCCGATGGTCTCGAGGGCGTCGAGGACCGGGACCTGGAACGGGCATGTCTAGCGCGACCATCCTTGTCCAACCGGGACCTCAAAGGCGCCCTGTGATTGCGACGACTGCTCGAGCACGAAGGTGTGCGAGTGGTATCTCTAGCGTGGTCATGGCTGGCATCTTTCGACAGCGTGGGCGGAAGGGAGCCCTGCGACTGAAAAATCGCTATCATCTCCTGCCGAAATGAATCCCATTCGGCAGGAGTGGAATGCTTGTTGGGACAAGCAACCCGCCGACGGGCAGAGTCCTTGGACGAGGACGGGGAAGGCGACCGGTGACAGCGCTTCCGTGAGTGCCTCGAAGAGGCAGAGGAATGGCGGGACCTACTCCGGTACCGAGATCCACCGGACCAATGACGACGATGCAGAGAGTCACCCCTCAAATCATCAGTCGAAAGCCAAGTGGATCTCGAATTCCGAGGCTTGGCCACCTTACCAACAGAAAGCTCCTTCTTACGCTCCCACAAGGACTTCGACGTAAGCGACTGGCAGTCTACACAATCATCTGTGTCGTGGTCCTCACCTAGGCACCAGAGGCAGGCGTTGTGCGAGTCCGTCAACAACATCTTGGACCCACAGTCCCGACACTTCTTAAAACCCCGCCACGGGGTAGAAGAAGACAAAGACATCCTGGATCTTCACAAACGAACAGGTTTGAGGAACCGAAAGAACAGAACTCAGGAAAACCGAGGTGCGCCGAGATCTCCAAAGCGAACACGTTTGTGGAAAAAACAGAAATGAGGCTACGGACGTCGTGCGTCCTACTTATAACATCCGGTGACCTCGGCTCGACGGAGGCCCTCGAGGACAGCGTATCGACGCCAAAAGATTTTCCGAAGCAGCACAGCTGTGGTGATAACTGTCATAGATACGGAATACGTCGGAGGACCCAATCCCCTCGAAGATACAACCCACAGCGCTTAAGCACCAGAGAATAGCCTTCCACCTCAGGTCGCAAGTGGAGAAGGAGCTGCAATCGCTCATCGAGATGGACATCATTGAAAAAGTAGAGGGGCCAACACCCTGGGTCTCGCCCATTGTAGTAGCGCCTAAGCCGAAGCAACCATGTGCTGTGCGCATCTGTGTGGACATGCGACTGCCCAATGCCACTATAAAACGAGAACGCCATATCACGCCTACGTTGGACGACATTGTGAGCAAGCTGCAAGGGGCGAAGGTCTTTTCAAAGCTAGACCTGCGGTCTGGGTATCATCAGCTAAAGATCCACCCGGACTCGCGATACATAACAACATTCACCACCCATGAAGGGCTCTATCAATTCAAGCGCCTCAGCTTTGCCGTGTCCTCTGCCGCTGAAGTGTTTCAAAATATGATAAGAGGAGCGCTAGCGGGCCTAAGGGGAGTGCTCAACATGAGCGATGACATTCTGGTGTTTGCGTCGTCGCAAGTGGAACACATGAAGCGGCTAGAGCTGACATTACAGAGGCTGAATGAGCTGGGCCTGACGCTACATCGTGGAAAATGCGAGTTCTTCCGGGATCGCATTGGATTCTTTGGATTCATCTTTCACGCAAATGGGATATCACCTGACCCAGAAAAGGTTTGCAACATCCGGGAGGCTGCAGCGCCTCAATCACCTACCGAGGTGCGCAGCTTTCTCGGTATGGTGAACTATTGTGGACGTTTCATAAAAGGCCTCGCCTCACAATCTGAGCCACTGCGTGCCCTGACAAAGAATGATGTACCATGGACATGGGGCAAAAAGGAGCAGGAGGCGTGCCAGCACATAAAGAAAGTGCTCTCTGATCAGGACACTATGGCATATTTCGATCCCACAGCCGAGTCAGAGATAGTGGTGGATGCCAGCCCGGTGGGGTTGGGAGCTGTACTCATGCAAGCAGATGCCCGGGGAAACATGCGCCCAATCGCCTATGCAAGTAATTCCCTGACAGACACTGAAAGACGATATTCACAAATCGAAAGGGAGGCGCAAGTGATTTTGTGGGGTTGCCGGCATTTTCGCCTCTATATCCTGGGGAAACCAGTACTGGTGGTGATAGACCACAAACCGCTCAAACCAATCCTAGCGGGTGTGTGTCGTTAAAGCCCCATCCACGCATCGAATGGTGGATGCTCGCTCTCATGGAGTGAAATTGGTGTATAGGCCCGGAACTAACAACACCGCTGACTATCTGTCCCGCCACCCGAACAGCAAAAGGGAACAAGGTCCAGGGGAACTGGTGGAGTGTCAGGAGTTTGTCCACAATATCGTTGAAGGGGCCATGCCGGTGGCACTGTCAAGGGAAGTTGTAGCCAGAGAGTCCAACAACGACGAAGTCTTCAAGATCATACAGGCAGCCATATGGAGCGGAGAATGGAAGGAGTTGCTGAACAATAACACGAGGCAAGAGGAAAGGTCGTAGAGAGATCTACAAGCCCTATGGAAGGTAAGAGATGAACTCTCTATCTCAGATGATGGACTACTACTGCGAGGGCGACAGATTGTGGTCGCGCACGCACTGGTATCCCGAGTCCTGGAGCTAGCATACACCGGTCACCAGGGTGTTGCTAGGACGAAAGCGCGGCTGAGACCAAAGGTGTAGTTTCCTGACCTAGTAAGCCAGGTGGAAGGACACGTGCAGAGGTGTCTACCGTGTCAAGCAGCAAGCCCAGCAGAAACGGCACCGCCCATAAATTCCATGGACAGGAGTGAACTCCCGTGGGGCACAGTTCATGCGGACTTTTGTTCGACCGGGAGGGGAATGTATGTCTTGGCCATTGTCAACCAGTGGTCGAGATACCCCGAGGTAGAGCTAGTGGACACCACTGCAAGTGATCACACCATCTTAGCACTTGAAAAGATGTTCACAACTCACGGATTCCCAACTGTTCTCTGTTGCGACAATGGACCGCCGTTCATGGGGAACCAGTTCGCACAATACATGAAGGAGAGAGGGATACAGCACAGGAAGGTAACGCTACTCTGGCCCAGGGCGAATGGGGAAGCGGAAAGATTTATGAGAACATTGAATAAAATATTCTGCATCTCGGCAAATAGAGGGGGCGAGCTGAAAAAGAACATGTTTGAATTCCTACGAGAATACAGAACGACTTCCCACCGGTCGACCAGAGTTGTTCCAGCTGAAGCCCTGTTTGGACGTTGCCCGAGGGGGCTAATCCCGGAAATAGAGGGACGCGAGCCGGGCGTGATCGACGACGACAGGGTTCGACAAGAGAGAGCAGCCAAGAATGAGAAGGAGAGTGAGAGGAGAGGGCTGCTGGAAAAGGAAGTAGGTGTAGGGGACTCCGTGCTGGACAAGAACCGCCGACCGGAGGGGAAATTGTCGCTCACGTATGAGCCGCAACCCTGGACAATTACCCCCATGAAAGAGGCGATGGTAACAGCGGCCCGAGAAAGAGGGATTGTCACTCGCAACAAGTCTTTCTTCAAGAAAGTAGAGGTGCGTTACAGGGAAGGAGCGCAGGAGGACACCTCAAGACCAGAGGCGAGTGCAGACATTCCTGAAGCAGACAGGCCGGCGGACCTACCACCCTTCGACGTTGTACCTCTGCCGACCCAAGGGAGTAGCAGCCGGTACCCAGCGGGACGCCAACCACTGGTGCATTTCAAGGACTATATCATGGACTCAGGAGACTGAGCCGGTATCATGCTCTGATGATCGACTCACATTGAGTCCGTTTAAAGTTATGTTGTTAAATGTTGTTTCTGTTTAAAGAAAAGAAGAGATGTTACGTTGTACGATGAAGGGCACATGTGTGAGCCTCGTTCTGGGCCGCGCATGCGCGTTTGCAATAAACGCGTCCCGTACGCCAGTTGCCGCCAGGACCTCACAAGGAACAGAGTGCCTCCGTATCTCTGTGTGCGAGTGTG